>NC_053490.1:424921760-427611760 GCF_905171775.1 Rana temporaria
CAAAGTGTGTTTGAAAATTGACATATTTACCATTGTTCAGAGATCCCCTCTGATTGGACTATGGGGTTGTTTTAGCTTCAGATTATAAACTGTTTCAGTAGCAAAGATGTTCTTAGTAATGCAAAATGACTTTCACCAATACCATGGACTCTTTATCAAATGGCAAATATTAAATCAACTCTTGTATGTTTAAAAAGTTAAAGATGTTTATAACCGCTTCTCATTCTAAAGATGAATTCTAGTATATTTGTACGTAGTTGCATTACTCCAATTTGGACCAATATAACTATGTATATATTATACTTGACCAATGCCCCTGGAAGTATGGGACTTGGAGGCAAGTTGAGATCGCTGTAGTATTGGTGTCTACTTAAAGTTGTTGTAAAGTCAAATACACTGTGTACATGTTTTTATAAAATTGTCCCCGTAAATACCCTAATTCAGATTTTTTGGCAAGTCACATGACCCCCAGCCGTTCTCCTCCTCGGATCTAAGGGCAACAGCAGGAGGGGCTAAGATCCCCCTCTGATGTCAGCAGGGAGGTCAAGTTATTGCTGTGCTCCCACATAGCCTAGCATTTAGATCAGGGAAGGAGAGGTCTCGTGAGTGGCCAGAAACAAACTGAAATAAGGTATTTACTAGGAAAATTTTATAAAAACATATGCACAGTGTAGGATGGCTTAGTAGAACAGAAGGGCTGGTAGTAATATTTATTTACCTTTACTGCCAGATACTAATAGTGGTAGGAAGGGGGGGTTGGATGGCTCACACTCATAAAAGCTGACAGGCAGGGAGGGAGAGGGGGGAAAGAGAAGAGCAGTGGAATGAGGCACGTAACACAATAATCAAGGCTCAGCAGCACATTAAGGGGGACAAACAGGCAGGATCAACCAGGTTTTTTTACAGCACAGAGGGACAGATTAGACAGCACAAGCACTGTGATGTTTAACCTACCTTTTTTTTAAGATTACATTTTTTTTTAACTCCTTGCCAATCATCCCACGTACATGTACTGTGGAGCGGCGGCTCCTGTGCACAGAATCATGTACAGGTACAGTACATGATTCTGCACCTCCGGATCTGGGGTCTGCACATGCGCCGCTGGTGAACCACTCACGCTGGTGAGTGGGTCATCATTGGAAATAGCGGGAACCAAACAGTGGGTCCGGTGGACCCAAAGTCCACCGGGACCCACCAGTTGTTCCCGAGAACTGGTAAACAAGCAAATCGCCATTCTGTTAGCAGGGAAGACAGAGGATCCTGTGTTTCTGCTAAGCAGGAACACAGATCTCTGTCTTGCCACTGTTAAAGCACCCCACACACAGTTAGCAAGCACTCACTAGGGACACATTTAACCATTTGAACGCCCCTGATGTCATTGGTATAGTGACAGTGCATATTTTTCAGCACTGATCACTGTTATTTCATGTCACTGGTCCCCAAAAAAATGGCAAAAGTGTCACTTGGTGTCCAATTTGTCTGCCGCAATGTCAAATGTCACAGTCCGGCTTCAAGTCGCTGATCACTGCACTACATTACTAGTAAATAAAAATTTTAAAAATATCCCATAGTTTGTAGACGCTATTGCACAAACCAATCAATATATGCTTATTGTTTTTTTTTTTTCAGAATACATGTTGGCCTAAATTGATGAAGAAATTAGATTAAAAAAATAAATAATAATATTGGATGTTTATAGCAGAAAGTAAAAAAATATTGTTTTTTTTTTTTTTCCAAAATTGCCGGCCTTTTACGCAGAGTTAATCAAATACCACCAGTACGACTGCACAGATGTCAGTTAAAGCGACGCAGTGCTGTATCGCAAAAATGGCCTGGTCATAAAGGGGGAATAAACTTTCCAGAGCTGAAGAGATTAAGTGATGTCCAGGTTCCTGGGGCACAGACAGAAAAAAAAAGGAACACAAGGGGGCGCAAGAGTGTAGCAATATAAAGTAATGGATATATTAAAAGCCAATTGGCAACTTGCATCCAAAAGAAGTAAAGAGACATATCTGTATGTTAAGTGGCTGTTGTAGCTTGCTATCCCAAAATCATCTGCTAGGTCCTAGGATATATGATGCTCCTACAGCTGATGTGCCCATGGATGGATTGAGGAGTGCTCGTGATAGGAGTGTTGACCACTGACCAGCGTGGAACGCGAAAGAATGGCACAAAAATTAAGAAAATTTCATTAGAAAGAGGTGTAACAGAGAAAAAGTTATAATAATAATAATAATAATGGCAATAACATTAATACAATTAATATTCTTTCATAAATAACCATGATGTATAAATGTTATTAGACATGTGCATTAGTTTTCGTCCGCATTTCGGGTATTTTCGTTATCGTTTTAACAAACGACAACGAACGCGCAGAATCCGAAATCCGAAAGATCTGACCTAAAAAAAATGCTTTATTTTCGTTCTCGTTGCTACAACAGTTCGATATATAGATAGGAGATTCGACATGACGCTGACAATAGCAATCTGTGTCTATTGAACCTGTGGTCGAATGTGCCTAACCTTAACTCTAGTAGTCCAAGATTATTCTACATAGAGAGGAAAGATTCGACATAGAGAGAAAAGATTAGACATTATAGAGACAGTGTTGGGGTAGACCATTTGACGTGAACGATGAAGATTCGACAAAGCAGCGAAAAACATACAAATGTCGAATCTGTCATTGAAGGCTTATGGTGTCTTTGGAAAATTCTAAGAAGATTCGACGGAGCAGCTAAACTGTACGACGCCGCAGTTATACATGTCCGGTCAATTGCACGGCCCATAGGCTATAGAAGAATTTGAATATTGTTTGACTAGTAATAATAATTTTTAAATATAATTATTACTAGTGTCATACAACATTAGAATTCTTCTATAGGTTGTAGGCCGAACATTTGACCGGACACCATAAGCCTTTAATGACAGATTTGACCGTAATTCATTCAGATTTTCGGACAAATGCATTTTTTAACTAAACAAAATAAATAAAAACACATTTCGGAAGTAGATAAATAAATTTATTTTTCGGATGAAATTCCGAAACGAAATATTTCAGTGTGCACATGTGTAAATATTATCACAAAAATGACCATTAAACTACAGTTTGGAAGCTTCACTCTACTGCAATACAGCGCTCCTATTGGACTGTACACATGAGATAGCTCCTTTTATAACAAGGGCAGAAGATTTAATAGATGGAAAGATGAAAAAAAATACTGAAGGTCCGCTTTAAGTAAAATGTTTTGGCTGGACAGGACATACAATTTTAAAAGCTTCATCATATTCGGTCACTCCAAACACAGATTACAAATAGTCAAATACCACAAGGTTTGCAGTTGACGTATACATTTTGCAGAGTGTTTATAGTATGCTCCCCATATGAGAATACAAATATTAACATATTTCCAGTTACTTAATATGAATTAGGACATTGTAAATATAATTCCTCTATCCCCTTCAGCAGCAGAGGTCACCAGTAGGATATCAGATAGCACATTATGTAACCCTAGCTTTCCTACAGACCTCGGGGACATTTTGTTGTATCCTAGTCACCCACAACTGCAGTCAGAGAGAGAAAAGCAGGCCTGCTTTTGATCTTCCATCTTCTTCATAAATACATAATGTCGTTCTTACAAAGCAAACATACAGCGCCATTTGTGCTTTATTTACCATAATCTCTGTATCATGTATATGTTTATTTTCTCTGCAGCAGTCTGTTTGTTTGTGCCAGTTTAAATTTGTTTCTTGCAGCATATGTACCCGAGTGTAGTTATCCGCACGTCCTGATACCCTCAGTACACAATCTGCTGCATAACAAGTTCTACCGTGCAGGCAGTACTTTGTCTGGGAATGTTTTTTGTTGATTTTTCATTTCTGGATTGTTTCACTTAGGTTTGTTCTCACAGGCACAGCATTAGCAGTAATATAGAGTGCCCAAAATCTAACTCCACTTTTAATTTCCCTTTAAATAGTTGTCCGTTTAGTTAGCCAAGCTGGCCCCAATGAACTAGTTGCTGCTTGAACAGGTGTGGTTGCTGGAAGAGTTGTATTAAAGTTCACCTTTGGTAACATATTACTTTTCCTCTCCCCCTTACAGTGGGTGGGGGATTCTCTCCTTGCATCCGCTGTCACATTATAAAAACTCTACCCACACAGCCGCATCCTTCATTCGCAGATTCCTGTGAATGAATGAAGTCCTGTATGCCACCATGGCAAACATACTTGTAGTTTGAGTGGGCTGCAAGTCCGCTGATCATTCATTCTCCCTCTAGTTTTGTATCAGAAAGCCTGCATGGGGATACGGGCACATATCTAGAGGAAGGCTGTGCAGGAGCCTGACAGTGCAATGCTTTTCAGGCTCCTGTAAAAAAAAAAAAATAATAATAAATGCACATTGTTTTCACTCACAAAATGTATTACGGTATTTGCCGGTGTATAAGGCGACCAAGCTTATAAGACGATCCCCTAATTTTACTGTTTTTTAAGATTTTTTGCCTGTACTCACCGTATAAGACGACCCCCCCCCTTCTGAGGCTTCCGACACTTTATATTTCTTCTTTCTGGAGCCATATTCTTCTTCATTCTTGATGGAGCTGGAGCCATATACTTCTTTCTTCTTGCTGGAGCCAATCGTGGCAAGCAATGTATTCTATTAATGAATACAAAGCCTACTTGGATTGGCAGAGGCTGTAACATCATCAGCCCACGCCTCTCTGACTCTCAAAGCCAATCCGAGCAGGCTACTGTATGTAGCCTGCTCGGATTGGCAGAGGTTGTTACTCCAATCCGAGCAGGCTCTGTATTCATTTGAATAAATCGCTCACCGGGATTGGCTAAGCGGTATATACTGTATGTAGCCAAAGCTACATACAGTATTACCGCACATCCAGCAGGCATCCAAGCTGCTGACCCGGTGTATAAGATGAACCCTTTTTTTGTTGGCCAGTTTTTTTAAGTGTAAAAGGTAGTCTTATATGCCAGCAAATAGTCCATTTTTATAAAGGTGAACTTCGCCTTTAATTGTATGTTGCTTCAGCTACATACAGTATACAGCGCTCTGTTCAGGCAGTGGGACAAGAACTTTCTGCCCCATTCCCAGAACAAAATATAGTCTGGGAAGTCTGGCAGCTAAGTGCTGCTTAGCCATTCATAGGGAGCTTTGTATTCTATGAATGAATATAAAACTTCCTCTGACTGTGGCAGAGTTTGAGACTTCCTCCTCCGCTAATGAAAGGAAGCTTTAGATTCATTTAGGCCCCTTTCACACAGGCGAAATCCGCTTGCTCTGTGGTGGATCTTTACACTGATTCCAACTGAGCAAATGACAGGTCTGTGTCCACTCTGCTATGCATAGTAGACACGGACACAGTCCGTCTCTCCTCTATGTAGCAATCGGATGGAAACTGACTGCCTGTCCATCTCCCTCCAAAGCCATCCGATCCTCTGAACGGATGAGGAATAGGACCACCATCCATTTGTTTTTGGAGGATCGGATGGTGGTGGGTGTCGGCAAAAGTGTCCACTGACAGCCACCACTCCATAGAAGAGACTGGAGGGTCCGATCAGGTCTGCCTGAAAAAACTGACAGGCAAGCCTGATTGGACAGCCCATGTGAAAGGTGCCTTAAAGAACACAAAGCTCCTGAATGGCTGAGCCAGACTCTATTTTAGTCTGGGTGTGTGATGGGAAGTTGATGTCCCACAGCCGTAAAACAGCACTGTATACTGAGGCTACATAGGCTACATACAGTTTATACAGCGTGCCTAGCAAGCACGCCTGTTAGTGCAGTAAATGATTATTGACCCAAACAAAATATTTAAAGCAACATTTATTTTTTAAGAGAACACAAATGAAGTGCCTCTTTAACTTAGAAAGGTATTTTCTTTTGCTCTCAGCCTCCTCCAAACGTTTTATTTATCTATTTTTTGCTGCTGGGATCCAACTTCCTGTTAGAGGCTGTCTACATCTTTTCTTTATGATCCCAGTTTATGTAAGAACGTAGTCACCCTCTTACTCACTCCTGAGATGGACTATGGGATTTGTAGTGTGCATAGAGCAGTGTATATGACCATAACTAACGTGCAATGCTCGCTTCAAACAAATGGAAGTGGGAGAGTGGAGAGATCATGAAGTAGGCAAAAAACAAACAATTTCAAGAAAAATAGATTACAGAGCCATTAAGAAGTGGATGTGCATGGATTATTCTTGGAGGATGCAGATTTAATTTGGTTTCACTTTAATTTGTGTAATGTTGAATAGTCATGGTTCATCTATATGTATTGTGCTTGTCTTAAAGGTCCTGTTCCCGGGAAAAGCAAAAGACGCATATCATGTAAAGACTTGGGTCGTGGTGATTGTGAGGGGTGGCTATGGAAAAAGAAAGATGCAAAGAGCTATTTCTCACAGAAGTGGAAAAAATACTGGTTTATTTTAAAGGATGCATCCCTTTATTGGTATTCCAACGAGGAGGTAAGCACTTGTGTTTAGTTTTGAAAACATGGATGTTTCTTTAATATTTTTTTAATTTACAGGTACTGGCACCATAATTTCTGCAGTCTGATTCTGCCAAATGTAGAGCAATCAGGTGATGATGAGGATGTTGATGCTGGCTGTAGAGCTTGGGAGATCTCATCTGAAGAGAGACCATTGCCCTTCTAAGGACTGTGGTGTATTGTGTTAGATGGGTAGGTTGGCTGTGGACTTCCATTATCTATTTTGTGGTGGAAACCCAACCAATGTTGTGACAGTGCTAACCTCCCCATCAAACATCAACCACAAAAATGCAATACAGTTGCCTTCACATGAACGAGTTCCATTCCGAGAGCATAATCGTAAGTCTGATTTATTTGCAAATCCAACAAAGTTAGCTTAGGTACCCAACTAACACTATCGGCCCAATAAATGACTGTAATAGGCTTATAATTATATATAATTATAATTATTTCATGCAAATAATACATGGGGGGAAAAATCCATGAAATATAGATACAGTACTGTATACAGCAAAGTACACAGGACCACAACCAACAGAAGTGTGAAATAACTCACAGGACTGGACACGCAAACCTATGTTCGTATCCTCGAAAGCTTGCAAGGTTTGTATGTAAAGGAGTACATAACTGTTCACAAAAAATGGATGCGTACTGTGTGCGTTTCACTCTATTTTTATAATATAGAACAAAAACGTTTTTTTCTTCATTAAACCTACATTATTTTTCTATATATGTCTTTGGCTTTCTGTGTGATATGTGCTGACATAGAAATCCTTTTTATATATTTGAAATTTGTTATCCTTGAATTTGTGTTCAGATGCAACTAAACTAATCTAAACCTAACGTTGTGTAAAGCACCAGCTTTCTTTGCTGCTAGCCAAATCCTTCCTCTTTAATCTGTTTTACTTGCTCTCATCTCTGCCTACGCATTTCTTGTGATTCATATGTTCCCTTCCTTCTCCCTGTAGATTCCTACTATTATCTGGTATTGATTGCAATCTATATGGCACTGCAGCACTACAGTACAGTTTTAAATAATGTTACCCAGTTTTGACAGGTTGGCTGCACTGTACGAATGTGTGCAATGACAGCTAAAGTAGAATGACTGGCTGAGCATTATAATATACACACACGTAGATAAGCAGGATTTCACACAGAAGCAGTGAATTCATTATAACTTAAAACGTATCTAAAAAGCAAAATTGTGAATTATTTTACTGTCTACAACATTGTGCCAGTGTTGATAGAAAGGATGTGTAATGGATGTGTAATGTGTAGAATTCAAACTTGTAGAATAGAAAACATACGCTAAAATTCAAAGACAACACCAATATGAAATGAGTATATTAATACAGTACTTTTTTGGCATGTGTGTAATTATTATGCCTAAACGCGCAGAATTTGAAAATATGGAAAAATTACCGTATTTATCGGCGTATAACACGCGCCGGCGTAAAACATGCGCCGGCGTATAACACGCACCCCAATTTTAAGAGGGGAGTTTAAGGAAAAAATGTTTTCTCCGCACCCTTTACAGTACAAGCCTCACCCATCCAGTACACATCCCCCCCCATCCATTATACAGCCCCCCCCATCCATTATACATCCCCCCATTCAGTACACAGCCCCCCATACATGATACATCCCCCCATCCAGTATACAGCCCCCCTCCATTATACATCCCCCCCATCCAGTACACAGCCCCCCCATACATTATACATCCCCCCATCCAGTACACAGCCCCCCCATACATTATACATACCCCCCATCCAGTACACAGCCCCCCCATACATTATACATCCCCCATCCAGTACACAGCCCCCCATACATTATACATCCCCCCCATATATTATACAGCCCCCCTCCATTATATATCCCCCCATCCAGTACACAATCCCCCCATACATTATACAGCCCCCCTCCATTATACATCCCCCACATCCAGTACACAATCCCCCCATACATTATACATCCCCCATACATTATACAGCCCCCCTCCCCAGTATACAGCCCTCATCCATTATACATCCCCTATCCAGTACACAGCCCCCCATACATTATACATTCCCCCCTCCCCAGTATACAGCCCCCATCCATTATACAATCCCCCCCATTCATTACACACCCCCCCCCCCTGCTCTCCCAGGAGACCCCCAGTCTCCTGGGACAGTGCTGCCAGCATTCTCTATAGTTAAGTAAAAAAAAAATCACTGTCAGCCCCTACCACACTGTTCCTCCTGTGTCTCCGATTGCAAAAACGAAGCTTCCATTTACCTTAATAGCTCAGTTTTTTTTTCACTGATCTGGTCACATGACTTCTCTCCCCTGATGGGCATGTGACTGCTCTCCTCCAATCAAAGCTACACTCAGAGGAGGAGAGCAGCCTGAAAAAACGGAGCTATATAGACATTTACAAGCTTCGTTTTAAAATGAGGCTGACAGAGGAAGAGCGGTGTACAAGGGGCTGGCAAGTGACATTTTTTTTGTTAACTTTAGACTATGCAGAGAGCGCTGTTCCATGGCCATGTCCCGATCCTCGCCCCCTGCTGGTAGAACATGATATCGGCGTATAACGCGCAGGCACATTTTACCCTCTGATTTCAGAGGAAAAAAGTGCGCGTTATACACAGATAAATACGGTAAGTCTCAGGGGTATTTTTAAAAATATACATTGTAATTTTTTTTAATACAGAGCGCAAAGTACCACATTTATCCACTACGTAGCAATAAATATCATAGGAAATACTTATGATACTACTTACCATCTAGTGGCCAAATATGGCATTTTCCTTCTCAAAAGGGAACTAAAGGCAAAACTTTATTTTTTATTTTTTTTTATTTTGGATAAAGCGGAGATGGATTAGAACACCAGTTGTTTTTTTTTTTTCTGTCTGTGTCCCGGTTAGGCATATTTACCCTCTCTATTTGTCCTGTTTATCATTATTATTATTAAAAGGGGAATTAAAAGAAAATCCAACAATTTTTAATTTGTCCCCAGAAAAGTAATAGAGGGGAAATATACCAAAGGGGACACTAGTTCTGGTGATCTTGGGGTTCCCAAGATATTCCCTTAATTTTCAGGGATTTACTCTTGCTTCCTGTTTGGCTATGGGACAGGAAGTGAAGGGAAATCTTACCAATGGAACAAAGATGGCCCCCCAGGACAAATAATGAGGCTAGATCTTGATTACCTATTATGCTTTCTGGCTACATGTTCTTCTGTCTGGTGTTATACTTTTGACTACCTATTCTTCTGGCTAACAGTATATTTATTTATTGCCATATTTAACCAACATCTGTAAATCCTGGCTATCATGCCACTTATTTATTTACTGGACAAGTATGCAGGTCAGGTGTTCAGCCTTCATTGGCTCATGATTAATTTGGATCAGCAACTCTCGATAGTGAACCCAGAGGGTTATTATAATAGCCAGGCAATTACCATTTGAGAAGGAGCACAGGAATGGCTACACAGATATTTACCTCATTAAAGGTTTTCTTTAAACAGATGAGAAACAAAGGTGTAATTTTTAGGCATTTTGTATGAGAAAGACCACACTTGTTTTCTAAAGTCATAGACATATGGAGCTCTCTTTAGTCAAAGACTACCTGGAATCTGTTTGCCAACCCTGACTATATAACGAGACTACACCTGGTAAGGCCAGGTTTGGGCCCAACATGACAATATTTCAGGAGGAACTACAAGAAGCCCTCTGCATCACTAACTAGTCATATTTTTTTGCAAATGTTAAAATAAATAGATTAAAAAATACTTATTTTGCTACCATTACACTTGAATAAATAAGTTTCATATAAGGAGTATGGAGTAATGTAGCGTCAAAAGGGTTTCATTTATGCGCATAAAGAAAAAACAATCTCTAATAGTCCAGAGCAATTAATCGCTCCTTTTTCATTTTCTTACTGTACTATGGCAAAGGGGAAACCAAGAATCGACTAGGCTTCTATAAAAGCCACTTTACCACTGTATTAATTATAGTTCTTCTTCAAAGGCTCTTATGTTGAGTAGATCAATAAAGATACACGTGTATTTGAAGTTGACTTTAGCATGGCCAGAACTTCTTTTCAGTTTTGAATAGAGTTGGGGAGTTTTAAAGCCTTTGTCAGGATTTACTACTTATTATTTTGCCACTGTTGCTCCCATATTATCTTTTTTTCCTGTCCTACTGTCAGGTGTTACTTGGACAGGAACTGAAGGGAGATCTCACCAATGAATACAATACCATTATTGGGGTTAAGAAGGTTCAAAACCTTATGCTGTTGTAATTGCTGGTAATATTTTACCCCTCCTCCAATCTGAAACTAAAAAATGTGTTGAGCTTTAAAATAAAACTTCATGGGAATGAGGAGTTGCATGGCAATGACTTTGCCTTTTAACCTGAACATTGTAAAGAGAAATTTGACAAGGTAGTAGTTTGATAGTGTGGTACAGTGTAAATCTGGACATATGACCTGGGTGGAAGTCCAATATCAATCCACAGTTTTATCATTGTGGTGGTATTTAATTTGCCATGTTTAGAACATGGACATGCAAATTTAGATTGCAAGAGTGTGCAGTTCAAAGCACTCATCACACACTCCCAGCTTCACACTTGCCTAGTGTTTGAAGACTATCAATCGGTTAGCTAGAAAATCCAACATGGGCACTTGTTTGGTCTCCAAGATCTGAGGACCAGGGGTTTTATTGAGATCTGTAACATTTTAACCAGATGAGGTAATAATTGATACCTATAGTTCTAGAAAATCGTCTATATTCGCTATTTTGGCATTGTGCTATGTAAATAATATACGTTTTACATTTTAGGAGGAAAAAGCTGAAGGATTTATTAGTCTACCAGAATTTAAAATAGATCGAGCCAGTGAATGTCGTAAGAAATTGTAAGTAAACATTGTTTATACAATGTGACTGTTACTTGGTTAAATAAGAAAATTGTGTACGTTTAGACATATGGGTATTTCATGTAATGGTGAATGTGTCCATTGGTGAGCAAGGATCAGCAGGAAAAAAGGAACCTTCAGACTAAATGAAAACTGTCCTGTAATTCGTAATAGCAGAGCTGTTCAGACTCTCTAAAGCTGGTCTACTGATACAATTTTACAATACGACTTTTAAGAACAATGGGTTCTTATTCATAAAAAATTGTAGGCAAACTATAATTTGTTGTAAAAGATCACTGTGTTATCTAAAAGTAAAAAGTTTAATTCTCCCCAGACAATTTTCAAATCCAGATATTCTTGTGAGAAAGCACTACAAGGCCCTCCCTTTTCCCTACTAAAGGACATTATTTTGGTCAATGTCCACCCCAGCCCTGGATTAGATAGTGAAGAACCTGCAACACACTGAAGAGGTCAATACCTTGGCACTCCCCTCCTACTTGGCAGGATGCTGTGCACTATGCAATGTAGTCTGATGCCTAAACTACAGAGGACTACAGAAGGTTGAGATACTTTTTAAAATGCATATTAGGTATTGCTTAAATGAATACAGTGGTATTTTATGTGTGCCTACATTTCTGGTTTGTGCCAATTTTAAAATGCATTGTCCATCTTTTGAAAGCAAACACACTTTCACTGCAATACTGTCCCCCAACAGACTCACTGCTTGGTGTCATTCAACCTACTTACTGTGAGCCCAGGGCATCAAGGACATGCCTTGGTGTTTCATAAAGCTACTCTGGGATCTTAGCAGAAGGTTGCAGGGAACTATGCTCATGTCGCTGCTAAGTAATTTCACTGCAGCATTCAGGACCACCCATTGCCCTAAGTGGAAGAAGACCAGTGACATTGCATGAGTAGACAGATGACCTGTAGAAAAAAGGTATGTATTCAAAGACTTAAAAATGTTGGGAGGAGGAGCCTAGGGTGGGGGTTAAATAGGCTGGAATTTGGCATTAAAGTATATGTAAACCTTAACATTGCACTTCTCTTATTTAATTATCTTTGCTCCGCTAAATATACAATTGAAAGTGTTTTGTTATATCTGTTCAGTAACTGCAGAACAATACCTCTTAATCTCCGGCAGTTTAAAAAAGTATGTTCTGTACTTGCAGGGCCTTTAAAGATATAAAAATGGGAAATTTGCATGTATTGCATATATTTACCGGTTATGGTTTAAAAAAAAAAAAATTGTCCTGACATACCCTTTGGGTACCCCAACCGATATCAGTCAAAAAAATTTTTTTTGGGATTGCTCGGACTTAAAAATGTGTGAGACTACTTAAGAATAAATATTTAAGAACAAACAGTTTTGCTGAATAGGGGGGAATGTCTAATTTGTTTAGGTTTAAGGGGCAACTAATATGAAACTCATCTGATCATGTACCATTGGAAAGAGGTTCACTATCTTTATTTTTGTATTTGTCTGTATATTTATTTAAAAAAAAGACATTTGCCTCCTATAATACTAATCCCTATTTATATATAGTTAGACAGTATTCTTCTTCTAAAGTGATTCTTTAAGAAAAACGAATCGCACCATTGTGATGAGCTTTTTTTAATGTTAATGTTTTTTTTAACGCTCTTTGTAGTCTGGATTTTGTTCCATAGTTTTATTTTAGACATGTTGCAGTAAATTGCTCTTCTTTAGGTCATAGTGAAAAATAGAAACAGTGTTGCTGCCTGACATGGACATATATTGTGCTACATTTCCAGAAAATGGATAGCTGCTGCTTTGTTAAGTTGATATTTTTCTGCAGTGCCATCCAAGTTTTGGGTTTTGCCAGACCGTGTTGAGTGTAGTGCTGTAAGCTACATTCATTTGTTCATACTGTTGACATTTAGCACCTAGGGTCCCAGTATAAGGATAGTAAATGTCATCATCATGTTTGATAAAAGTTCTAAGAGAGCAGTTACTTGCAATTTTAAACTTGTGGAGAATGGGTTTTTGACATGCTGCTTTCTCACAGTAAAAGATTGATGTTGGCCAACAGCTATTAAAGGACTCCACTAGGCAGGTATGAAAGCACCCTTTTAGTTTCTTCAAAAGTTATAAAACTGTGTGCTCAGTTCAGCTAGATTTATGACCTGAGTTGTTGCACACTGGCTAAATCTAAATGTGACTAGCGGTGGAGGTTGGGATTGATCTAGGCATAAGATAGGGTGTGGGTTTAGGATAAATTCCACTAGTGTAGTGATGTTTCCTTGACCATGTCCAGCTGGAGCTTCATCTGTATTAATAATAATCTAATATGTAAACTTGTGAAAGCATACCTATGTACAGCTTTTGGCTCCTGCATTTGAAGCATAATTGTGGTTGGGAGACATGTGTGCTGTCAACAGGCTGGTTCATTGTGCAATCTGAACCTGAATGGTTTGCTTTACTTGGCAACTAAATAGAATCTAGAGCTGCAGTAATGTAATTGTTGCAAATCTAGGAGTGGGAAGATGGGAATTGGCTTAGAGCTCAGTACAATTTAAGGATAAAAGGATGTGTCAACCATAGTGATTCATTTATTTCTTATGTCTTTAAGTGCATATATCTGGTCAAAGTAAAACACATTTAATTGCATGCAGTAGGTGCCTGCAATGCATGCACAATTCCCCATTATTTATCCCTTTAAAAAAAGCTGCAACGACAGAAAAATGCCTGGTGATCTTGCCAAAAAAAAGTAAGACCATAAGTTGATGTTGTTCAAATCTGCCTTTAAAACACTAAACACACAAGCAGTTATGGTAGACTTAAATAATCTGGAGAACCTCTGCACTTCTCTGTTCATCGCTACATGCATAGATTAATAAATTTCTCAGCAAAACAAGGCTGGTTTGAAACTCAAGGGCATGTGTGTAAAATGGTTGTAGTCCTGGGGTTGTGTTTATATGCCATTCTAAATGAACCTCCCGGCAGCTGCTCCTGCAAGAATTTTACAATCATGGTGATGTCAGTGGGAGTAATAAAAGTTTTTGTACAAGATAAACAAAGAAAAATTAATGCTAGGACATTCATTAGAGTAAAAAAGGGGTATTTGGGGGTACATGTGGGTAATGTATGCAGGGGCAGCTGCTGGGAGCTTAGTTTTTATTGGCATAGGCCTACCCAGTACTACATTTTCCAAGAGCCATTTCATTACACACAGTTTGTGGGCAGCGTTCTGTTTGCCATCTAAGCCCCTACAGTGTGATTTCCATAAATGATCCAGTTGTTGTGAGATAGCTTTAACTTATAGTTACTCAAAAAACATCTTGAAGATCATATGAAGCTTTAATCCAACCACGTGTGCAGATTATAACAGATGACCATCAGATAGGTAAAAAAAAATCACACATTGTCTAGCTCCAGCAGAATACAGGAGCATGTGATAAATGGAGGCTAAAGCATGAGGAAGAGTGGGACTAACTACGTAGAGCATCCCCTAGCTACATAGTAAAGTAGGGACACAGTTATTAAAGGCAATTCATGTGTAACATGATAAGCAGGCTGTTCAGAGAAAAGACAGCAGCATTATTTTGCTGGGAAAGAAATCAATGTATGCTATTTAAAGGGATAGAGAGGGCTACATGAAATGATGTAGTCCAGAAGGCAGGGCTGACAACACTGCTTGATATTTCAGTGGAGTGAAAGCATTGGGTTATCTGCTTAAACTGGAATTTAGAAGCACACTGGATTTTTGGCTAACCCACCGGTATTTATCTGTACTGCAGTGAATTAACCCATAACGCAATGTGCATGTACTGAAGAGATGCGCGACATATGTTTTTAAAGATTATTTGAAATGTCCCTTATTTGATTACAAACAGCAGTTTTGAATTCTCATATCATCTGTTATTATAAAGTGTTTAAGTGTCATGTTTTATTCACACTCTCCTAGGCATGGTGTAAAATGCAATGCTTCTTTCTGAGTATTATTTTATTATTCTTTCTAGTGCATTTAAAGCTTGCCACCCGAAGATCAAAAGCTTCTACTTTGCTGCTGACAATTTAGATGATATGAATAGGTAAGGACAACATGTTGTGTGTTATATTTTAGGAGCTTGTCTATTCTTGGAACTGACAGTTGTTATCCAATGATTGTGTAATTTTCCAGCTGTTTCTTAGAAGAGATTACTTTTATGCGTGGGGTAGACTTTACCCTTTAAAATATGGAGTCTGTTGGACCATGTAGAAAAAGACAAAATATTTGTCTTTCTGGCCAACAACATACCATGGCTTATGATGCACATGACTAGCCTGCTTATCATAACAAAATAGGCTATTATTGAACTGTAGGTAATCTAAAAAGGGAAGGTAGTCTGTTACTCAATACTGGGTGGGTAAAAAAGAAAATGAAAATATATAACTAGAACTGTCTATATGCTGTGCATTGCCTTTTTCAGCCTCCATGAAGCCAGAAGGTTAGACCTTGGACAGAGTATCTACTGTAGGTCTTTTAGATTTCACCATAAATGGGTCATGTTGTTGCATCCATTGGTATATGGACATCTCGGGGCCTTGACCAGCTTTGAAATTAGAGTGCTGAGGTCAAGATCTAAATGGAGGGCCTCTTATAAAGCCATCTTAACCACTTAAGAACCTCTCCCACCGCCGATAATGGTGATCTTGTGGCGAATTCCCTGCAGAGTCCACCATTATTGCAAACCAGACCGCCTGCTGAAGAGATGGATACGTGGGTTATGGCAGCTAGCTGCTGCCATAACAGAGATAGCCCTTTTCAAAGTGCTGACGTATATATACAATGGGTGGTCCGGAAGTGGTTAAAGTAGAACTGAGTTAAAGTTGGTAAGGCATGAAAATATCTATTGAACACAGCAATACAAGTCCAATTCTCATATCATTCTCTGTTCGTCTGTTAATATACACAAAGTGTCAGTACATACTTTGAAAGAAAAACACAAAATTCCATTGTTTATGTCCCTTTGTGAAGTGACAATACTTCTGAACCCCCCCCCCCTCTTTTTCCCCAGTGGGTTGCAGTTACTGTGTGCATCCACCGTATTCTTTGAGACTAGAACAGTGATGGTGAACCATGGCACCCCAGATGTTTTGGAACTACATTTGCCATGATGTTAATGCACTTTGCAGTGTACTTGAGCATCATGGGAAATGTAGTTCCATAACATCTGGGGTGCCAAGGTGTGCCATCGCTGGACTACAGCATGACTCCTAAGGTCTGGTGTTAGGTAGTACAAATCTTCAGCGCTGTAATGCTTCCTCCTCTTACACCCAGCAGTGGCTTTCAGTAACAAGTTCAAATGTAATGCACCAAGAATTCTGGAAAATGTCCCCAATCGCTTGGAGGATTTCTGGAATGCAAGATGAGGCACAGATTAAACTTGCCCACAGCATCCTTTAGATTGAGGCAGCAGGAATGCTGGCCAGTGGTTTGGAATAGTTTTCCTAAAGTCCACAAACGTGAGGCACATTTAAATATGGCATCAGTCGAACATGAAATAATATTATTTGCACCACATAATTTCTGATGGCGCACTTAAAAACTTTTAGGAGCTCCAAAATGAGTTCCTGCTGCCCAATTATATGCTTTTTAGATTCTTCCACACAGCCCAGGCTCAGTTTCCCCAGCCTTTGCCACAATCTACACCAAATGTTATCATGACAGTGGTTGAGGTTGTGGACCCGCGAAAGCTGATCTGATTTTTGTCATGCTCCTTACCCCATTATCTACCACGCTAGCTTTACAGCCTTAAACCATAATGGGAAAGAGAGGTGGGCCTGATGGAGGATGAGGAGTGGAGTGAAGCACTTGACTCATGCGAGACTGTACCCCCCAAGCTCTCTGACAGGCTGACACAGTTATACGTGGTGCACCGAGCATATCTCACCCCCCCTAAGAATCGCCCGCTTTAGACAACAGTCTTCTACCTCGTGCACAATGTGTAACCAAGCAACGGGTACATTCTTCCATCTACTTTGGGCGTGCCCGGTCCTTCAGGGTCTGTGGAAGAAGATTGTGGACTTCCTCCATGATGACATGGGATCCCCACTGACCCTGCACCCCAAACAATGCTTACTGGGGATATTCCCAGATTCTGAGATAGACAAATTCACTAAAACATTCTTGCATGAAACATTGTTTTCTGCTAGAAAAATTATAGCCAAACAGTGGATGAGACCCACTCCCCCCAGCTTCAACGACTAGAAAAGAGATATAAATAACACACTTCCCTACAAAAAGTTCATATACATTAACAGAAGTTGTCCAGATCTGGTATAGATGGCTTGAGTCCGCAGACACTGATGGTCCGTAAAACTATAAATCCTTCTAGCGTGCAATCCCATGAATAGCGTGGACATAGGGTTTTCCACTCATTAATAGTTATGGAGTCCAGTGTCTGAACAAGTTTTTCGATCTGATGTTCCTATACTGTATGTGTATAAGCCACATTTCTTTTTTTATGCATTTCCCACAGTATTGCCTTGTAACTTGCAAAACTATGTTCCAAATGTAAATTGTCCAATAAAAACTTTAAAAAAATAAGATATGGCATCAGTGTGAATAGAGCTGAGCCAAGCTGATGCATATGTCATAAAAAGAATAGAATGAAGAAAAGACTAGAAGATTGACGTTTGTGTATGTTTTTATATAGACAAGTGATTTCTAAACTACCTCCTGACACAAGAGCATTGACTCCTAAGGATGTCTAATTCTTGCATGACACAAGAGCATTGACTCCTGAAGATGCCTATAGCTTGCACACAAAAAAGGAAAAAACATAACATTTATGTCATATAAATTTTAAATGCATAAATATATCCACTTACTTTCTATACACACAAGAAACAGGTGCACCACCTGTGTTACACATCACACAAAGCAGAACCTTTGACCTTGACAGCTACTGTAGGATCTTCTATTAAGGATATGAAGCTGTTGCTAATGTGATAGCTGTTGGCAGATCTTGTTGAAATGCCAATCTTGTTGTCAACTTCTTTTCTTAGGGAACAGAAGCAAATGTCACATCGAAAGTAGAGTGAGATATTTGTTACTTTGCGTTATGCCAGATACACATAAAATGGGAACGTTTATTAGATTTGCCTTCAAGCAAACCTGCGCTATACCCATCTATTTTATATTTAAAATGTCCCCTTAATAAATTCCCACTGCAGTTCCTGAGAAGCAACAACTCTTTTTGTAAAAATACCTACATTTTGCAAATCCATATGTCTGTCCAAAGTGAATTATACAAAAATATACGTAATTCTGTATCTCTTGGCACCTTTTTGAGGCTAGATGGCACCTGTTTCCCCCTATGTCCCCTATGTCTCTAGATGGTGGTGTACATCTAGCAAGTCCAGAAAAAAAAAAAATTTAACAGATGCTGGGGATGCCCAAATTGCTACTTAATTGCTCTCCTTCGTATCTCCAAAGAAATAAGTTAGGTCAGACATATACCAACAATTATTGGGCCAGGTTTGCCAGGGAGAAGAATTTAGCATATTCAGGACATGGGCACATCAAAGCAGGGCCAAATATGTTTATAGCATGGTTAAGCAAATGTATAATGTACTTGGGTTCTTCTATCATCCAAGATTAATGAAGGATTCCTTTTTTCTAAATCGGTTATTTTTATCTGATGCACTTTTGCATTCATTTCTAATAATGTCTGAAAAATACTTAGTCTTAGGCTCGGTTTCCACTAGTGCAGCTTGGGTTTGCAAAGTTGCATGACAAGTCGTACCCCATTATTTCCAATGAGTACCGTTTCCGTTCTCATCTGTGTGACTTCAAAGTAGTTCCTGCACTACTTTGGTCCCACTTTGCTGCGAATTGAGGTCAATAGACCTCAAAAATACACAGGCATTGGTTTAAGTCGCATCAAATCGCACAACTGTCAGGTCGCAATATTGGAAACTTAGCCTTAATCAAAAAGTTTGGCATTAAAATGATTCAATTTACCTAGACGAACATTTTTGTCCAACATTGGCCTATTTGCATTTATTACAGTAGCCCAAATAAATGGTCCTCAAAGTTTTAGCGCATATCAAGGTCTATCAAAGTACCATATATACGGCTGCTACTAGAATGAATATTAAAACTGCTGTCAGAAAAACTTGGTAATAATAACAACATGTGCAAGCTTTGAAGGTGTCATTAAGGCAGGAGAAATAAACAAATTAAAAAGGATGTAGGTTTTGAGTCTCAGGAGCTTTCTTTTAAATACTAGAATAAAGAAAGTGGAACAAAACCAGATACCAGTCAGGTCTCTTATTTTGGAAAATGAAGCAAGGGATCTTATTGGTCTGTAGATCCACCTTTATTCCTTTTAGCATGTATATAGTGAATAACCATAATAATTTAGTTCCGAATTAGAACTTGAAGCGAAGTTCCACCTATTTAAAAGTCAGCAGCTACAAAAAGTGTAGCTGCTGACTTTTAATAAACAGACACTCACCTGTCCCATGGTCCAGCGATGCGAGCACACAAAGCCTCGCCCCTCTCTCCCTCATCTCCCCGACGCCAACATTGAAACTGTGGATGCCCGGCTGTGGCCTCACAGCCGGGCGCACACTGCGAATGCATGAGCCACACTGCGTGATGTGAATGGCCGTGAGGGAGGGGGAGAGGTGAACTTCCTTCCGGCACCAGGGGAGCAAGTGGGAGCTGGGTGCCTATCAAAACTGGGTAACCATGCCAAATGTGGCATGTCAGGGGGTCACCAGTACTTAAAGCGGAAGTTCCATTTTTGGGTGGAACTCAGCTTTAAATGGGCATGGAAATTAACCGCATGCGAAAGTGTTGGACTGATTGTTCTGCTGATGGCGACAAATCACAAGTGGCATGATCACAAAAAGTCTATCTGTGTGTCCCTATGGAATCACCAGCTTAACCAGACAAATTATGATATGATGGGCTCTAAAAGGTCATTGAATGCCCTTTGCTAAACCAATGTGAAACACAGTAGGCTCTTGATATTGAGAAGCATACAGTATGCATAAAGCTACTATAATAACAGTAATTTACTCAAGAATATCACAAAAACATGCTCATGTTGGCAAAGGGCAAGGCTACAACTTTATGAAGGATATGCAGTTTACCAAAAATATAACCATTGCCCTTGGTAAAGCAATGTCAGTCACAGGTTTACTGTGAGCACCTTAAAGCCCAACCTCAGGAATTAGAAAGAAATACCATTGCAGTGGGGTATATGCCCTTTATGTTCAGGGGTGTAGGAATAAGGAGTAATAGTGCTCCAGCAGGATACCTCCATTGGAGTGGCTGGCCCCCCCAATAACCCTATGTTGCATGCTATGACCCCTCCCACAGACCAGAGCATTGGGGAAAAGATGGCAGCACCGGGGGAAACTAATTGCTGGCGTTGGACTTTAACAATAACCAGAATGCTTGTACTTTTTATGATGGCCGGACAGACATTTGACTACCCCAAAAAACAATTTGAGGGCATGAACCAAAGTTGTGATGACAAACTGGACTCAGGGAGAGTGGGTAGAGAACGCATTTCATGGTTAAACATATTTAAGGTCAGTGCATGCATCAATAAATAGACTTATAGGCCCGCTTACTCATACCATAACTATATAAACATCCCTAATATCCCCAGCAGTTCATTACTTCCATCACAAATCCAAAACATAAGGGGCCAGATTCACAGAAGAAGTACGCCGGAGTATCTGCTGATACTCCTGCGTACTTTCAAATTTGATGCGTCGTATGTTTAGTTTGAATTCTCAAACCAAGATACGACGGCTTCTGGCTTCGATCCGACAGGCGTACGGCTTCGTACACCTTCGGATCGTAGGTGTAATACTTCGGCGCCTGCTGGGTGGAGCTTGCGTCATTTTCCGCGTCGGGTATGCTAATTGGCTGTTTACGGCGATCCACGAAAGTACGCACGGTCGTCGCATTCTCTTACGTCGTCGCTAGTCGGCTTTTCCCGGCGTATAGTTACAGCTGCTATTTCTTGGCTTATATTTAGACTTGCCATGTTAAAGTATGGCCGTCGTTCCCGCGTCGAATTTAAAATGTCTTTTTTTTGCGTAAGTCGTCCGTGAATAGGAAAGGACGTAACGCACATCGCCGTAAAGCACGGGGGAAATTTCAAAACTGAGCATGCGCAGTACGTTCGGCGGACGGATTTACGCTACGCCGCCGCAAGTTTACAGGCAAGTGCTTTGTGAATCAAGCACTTGCCCGTAAAACTTGCGGCGGTGTAACGTAAATGCAATACGTTACGCCGCCGGAATTCTACCTGAATCTGGCCCCAAGCGTTTATTACTAATTTTAGAATAGTGGGTGAAGGCATCAAAATGTATTAATTTTTTTCCCCCCTGGGTCAACTGTGCATCCAGAATCTTTTGTTTATTTTAGTCCACCCCACTATTAATATGTCTAGTTATACTGTGTAATTGTTCCCAAATTCCTGCTTCATAGAGCCAATAGTTGTTATCACATAGGGCACTGATAGCAAGCATTCAGTTTGTAATAAACAAATGCAGGCGCCTCTGAGTTAGACTGTAAAGTGTGTATTATAAAAAACATATAGGGGGTTATTTACGAAAGGCAAATCCACTTTGCACCACAAGTGCACTTGGAAGTGCAGTCACTGTAAATCCGAGGGGAAGATCTGAAATGAGTGGAAGCTCTGCTGATTTTATCATCCAATCATGTGCAAGCTAAAATGTTGTTGTTTATTTTCCTTGCATGTCCCCCATGGATCTATAGCGACTGCACTTCCAAGTGCATTTTCAGTGCACTTGTAGCGCAAAGTGGATTTGCCTTTAGTAAATAACCCCCATAGTAACTTATATCAAGGTAAACAAGGAAGGGTACATCTGTGGGTAAACACTCTGTAGGGCATCCATCGCACTGGTCAGTAGAAGGTACGCTGTCTCAGCTGTTCTGTTCTCTCTCCCAGCCGGCAGTAAGATGGTATGGTGGTGGAGAGCTGGAGAGGAGGCTTGGCACGCCCCCTGGACTGCAGCACTGGAGGGGATGACATCACAGGTGTGATTGCGACATGTTTCCGGGCTGGCGCACCCTGGTGGTGGGAGGAATGCACGCTCCTATTTCAAGCTTCATCCCTGCTAAGGCTGGCCCTGAATCAATAGACTATTCTTAGGCTGCACAGCAGCCCACTGGCCACTTAGACTTCAGTACTATAGGATCTTTTTTAGTACCAGCGCCACATGTATATTTGTTCAGTTTGTAATGAATGGCTGTATCCAGGGCTTTTTTTCTCAAACAATAGGTGCTGGAACTTAACCACCCCCAGCCCCACAAAACCCCTCCCCTTACACACATCCTCCAAATTACATCATATAGTGGGTGTGGTCAGTAAAATTTCACAAACAGTAGGAGTTTCCTAAAGGGGAATTAAATACCAGGATTGCATTACATACAGAGTGTGCAGAGCTGTCACTTGTAAACACAGAAACCAGACTTCTGCGCTTACAAGTAATTGTGGTGAGCAGGCACCAAAGGGTCTGAGCCAGAGGTGGTGGAACCGAGTTCCACCAAGTTCCCCCTGAAAAAAAGCCCTGGCTGTATCTATGCTAGATGAACAATTGGCAAAAAGGAATGACCCCCATTTACTATCCTAAATGATATGCATTGTTGAGGGAAGTGGGACCTACAGATGCATTCTATTTTAATAAAGCTTATCATGTATCATATGAAACTACTTGCTGGTAGTCTACGTCTTTAGTTTTGCTGATTTTTCCTTTTATTTATAATTTCTGTTCGCACAAAGAAACAATATTGTGTAGCAGATTTTATGTACACAGAGAACAGCATAACAATATAAATAAAAGTAACTGCTTATGGGTATAAAATGACATCTGCTAGACTGGATTCTGGGTACGTGACTTAACCGAGTGAAAGCATTTGTCAGAAAACAGACATTTGTTCAAACACCGAGAGACGCTAGCCGGGATTAATTAAATTTCATGTATCAAAACCAATACCACTGTATGTTCCCTATGAGTTTTGCAATGCCGGATTTCATGCATTGTATTTATTGCTCTCATAAACTAACTTGTAGGTTTTTGACAAAATGGAAATAATGAAGGGTAGAGAAGCCTGTCGAATGAATGAATGAATGAAAAACTTATATAGAGCGGCACATGCGAACTAAATCACCTCTGGGCGCTAATAATATAAACAAATTCACAGGGACCCTCCCCTTTCTGTATGGAGGTACAGAATGATGTATTTGTTTTTTTGGGGCGCTATCTACATTGTAGTCCCCTTGATGGGATGCTCTGTGTGCATGGTTAGCAACAATACTCTGTTACCCTTTTGAGTATTGCAGTTTTTTTTTTTTTTTTTCTGTCTGTATTAGTATAAATGCTGGATGCTGCATTCTGGCATTGAAATGAGTTATATTGTTCACTTGCTCGCCTTTCTTCTTCTGTAGTACTGCAGACAGGCTTGGCATTGACGTGCACTTTGGATGACCTTGCTTTGTTTCCTATGCAGAGATCTGTACATAGGGTTTATCACCTGGATGTGACCTGTAATAAGATCCTGTTAGCTGTTGGCTGCAACTGCCAGAGTTGTCTTATGACAGGGGGTCAGGCAAGCCAAAATATCTGGCCAGCTGATATCTCTGCTACTTCAAATAGTCTGAGAGTGACTTGCAAATTCATAGGCGATTGCTCATTAGAGTCAACGGAGCCCATGGAACAAACCGATCACCACTGAGTACATTGCTGTATGCAAGTGAAACCTGTTCCATATCTGAGCCAACAATTCTGGCTTTGACCATCTAATTTTGGAAGTCGTATTATCCATGTTACACATTATTGTGCTTAACTTGACACACAGTTCATCCATTTTTGTTTTTATCACTTTAGCACAATTTGTACATCTGTCAGATGTCAGGGGTAAAAAAATAAAAACATGTGTTCACGGAGTTGCCAAAGGATTCCAAAATCATTCTTGTCCGTCCCAAGCAGCTACATAATAGCTATAATGCACACTTGCACATTGAACGGTCAGATAGTAAAGGGGTTTTCCACCCATTTTTTAAGTTTATTAAAAGTCAGCAGCTACAAAAAGTGTAGCTGCTGGCTTTTAATAAACTGACACTTACCTGCTCCAGCGTTCCAGCAACGCGCCGGCCGGGGGTCCGCTCCTCTCCCCCCCCCTCCCCGGCCGGCGTCTTCATTGTCACTGTGGGCACCCGGCCGTGACAGCTTTCGGCTTCACGGCCGGGCACCCACTGCGCATGCGCGAGCGGCGCGACCCAGCGCTGCACTGTTTAATTGGACAGGCGATCGCCTGGGACCTGTCACGTGTCCCAGGCGATCGCCTACAGGGAGGGGCTGCCAAAAGGCGATATGACGTATCGCCTTTGCAGCCCCTCGGCGGAAGGAGGAAGTGGGACAGGAAGTCCCCTTCTCCTGAAGCCCCCACTCCCCCCCCCAAAAAAATGACATGCCAAATGTGGCATGTAAGGGGGAGAGGAGTGGGTTAAGAGGAAGTTCCATTTTTGGGTGGAACTCCTCTTTAACGGCTTTAGCCCCAGAAGATTTTACCCCCTTCCTGACCAGAGCACTTTTTACAATCTGGCACTGCGTCAGTTTAACTGACAATTGCGTGGCCGTTCGACGACGTACCCAAACTAAATTTGCATTGTTTTTCCCACAAATGCAGCTTTCTTTTGGATGTATTTGATCACCTCTGCATTTTTTATTTGTTGCGCTATAAACAAAAATAAAGTCATAGGCCCGGATTCAGATAGAATTATCTATCTATCGGCAGGCGTAACGTATCGCAGATACGTTACGCCGCCCTAAATTAGGGCGCAAGTTCCGTATTCAGAAAGAACTTGCGCCCTATGTTACGGCAGCGTAATGTATGTGTGTCGGCATAAGCCCGCCTAATTCAAATGTGGATGATGTGGGCGTGTTTTATTTAAATTACATGTGACCCCGCGTATTTGACGTTTTTTACGAACGGCTCATGCGCCGTTCGTGAAAAAATCCCAGTGCGCATGCTCGAAATTACGCCGCAAATCGTCAATGCTTTAGACGTGAACGTAACTTACGTACAGCCCTATTCGCGAACGACTTACGCAAACGCCGTAAAATTTTCAAAATTCGACGCGGGAACGACGTCCATACTTAACATAGGATACCCCTCATATAGCAGGGGTAACTTTACGCCGGAAAAAGCCAAACGCAAACGACGTAAAAAAATGCGCCGGGCGGACGTACGTTTCTGAATCGGCGTATCTACCTTATTAGCATATTCCTCGCGTAAATATACGGAAGGGCCACCTAGCGGCCAGCGTAAATATGCAGCCTAAGATACGACGGTGTAAGACACTTACGCCGGTCGGATCTTAGGGAAATCTATGCGTAACTGATTCAATGAATCCGTCGCATAGTTACGACCCCGCACACTTAGAGTTATCTCTAAGTGTGTTATCGCCGTCGCATCTCCTTTCTGAAGCCGGGCCATAATTTTGAAAAAAAAAACATTATTTTTTTTTACT
Source organism: Rana temporaria (assembly GCF_905171775.1). Lineage (NCBI taxonomy): Eukaryota > Metazoa > Chordata > Amphibia > Anura > Ranidae > Rana > Rana temporaria. The sequence goes on from NC_053490.1 coordinate 424,947,683, forward strand.
TTTTGCTATAATAAATATATCCAAAAGTTAAAAAAAACAAAAACAAATTTCTTCATCAATTTAGGCCAATATATATTTTTCTACATAATTTTAGTAAAAAAATCACAATAACCGTATATTGATTGGTTTGCGCAAAAGTTATAGCATCTGTAAACTATGGGAAAGATTTATGGCATTTTTATTTTTTTACCAGTAATGGTGGTGGTCTGCGATTTTTAGCAGACAGATCAGAGACTTTTGACACTTCTTTGGGACCATTGCCATTCATACAGCGATCAGTGCTATAAAAATGCACTGATTACGGTATAAATGTCACTGGCAGGGAAGGGGTTAACACTAGGGGGCGATCAAGGGGTTAATGTGTGTTCCTTTAGCATGTTCTAACTGTGTGGGGGTGTGAGTGACTAGGAGAGAAGTCATCTAGTTTTTCCTACTTAGTAGGAAGAAACAATATGGCTCCTCTGCTCTGACAGCACAGGGAATTGTGTGTTTACACCTACAAATCCCAGTGCTGGCGATTGTGCACGCGATCGCGCGTGGCCGGCGGCCATCATGTGAGTTGCTAAATGTTGTACCTTCATTAAATGAAACCATATTTCTACACTTGGTGCCTCAGTTTTGTTTTATACTCAGTTGTGAAATGATGCTACTTGTATATCAAGCAATTGCTTGTATATCAAGTCAAAATGTATTAAAAAATGTAGTTGGTCTTGCAAAACGCTCTCAAACCAAGGTTTTACTATATTTTTAAAGCAAACCTCTCAGAATGACTTTCAGCCCAATCATAGTGGTGTGTAGACTGCTAGCTACCTACACTTTATACTTTTTAGTAGGTTGCTTTTCTTTTCCTTAGTGATAATCACTTTAACCACTTGCCTACTAGGCACTTTTAGCCCCTTCATGACCAGGCCAATCCTCAGCTTTCATTGCTGTTGCACTTTGAATGACAATTGTGCGGTCATGCAACACTTTACCCAAACAACATTTTTATCATTTTTTTCACACAAATAGAGCTTACTTTTGGTGGTATTTAATCACCATTGTTTTTTTTTATTTTTTGCTAAATAAAAGAAAAAAGACTGAACATTTTGAAAAATAAGAAAAAAACTTTTTCATAGTGTGTTATAAAATTTTGCATATTGGTAATTTTTCTCCTTCACTGATGTGCGCTGATGAGGCTGCACTGATAGGCTGCACTGATAGGTGACACTGGTGAGCACTGATAAGGTGGCACTGTTGGGCATTGATGGGCACTGATAGACTGCACTAATGGGCAATTATGCAGCTGCACTGGTGAGCACTGATGGGCACTGCTAGGCTGCATTGATGGGAAATTATGAGGTGGCACTGATGGGCGCTGGTAGGTGGCACTGATGCAGAGGCACTGGTGGGCACAGATGGCAGCACTGGTGGACGCTGTTTGGGACTGCACTGATGATCAGGATACTGATAATCAGTCCCCTGAATATAAGTTTAAATGTCCCTTTTAGAGAAGCCAGGTATCGTCTCTCTTGTCCCTTCCTCATGCTGTCAGCATGAGGAAAGGAGTGCCAAAAACCAGCTTCTATTTACATCCGTGATCAGCTGTTATTAGACACAGCTGTTTAAGTGGAAAAGAGTCACTGATTGGCTCTTTACCTCTATCTGTGATTAGTAGTGTCCTCCGGACACTGTGATCACAGAGCACCTCGCCCGTGACTTGCAGCAGACGCAATCATGAGAGGCCACCATATGACAAAGCTCTATGTGTCATTTCCCTCTGGTACTTTGTTCCTCTGTTATCAGCATGAGTCCCTTCTGAGAAGTTTTCCTGACACATGAGATGAATTTGTGTCAGGAGGGAAGGGGGAGTGCTCAGAATGGAGCTGGTCTATTCACAACACAGCTCTTCTGCTGTGTGGAGGCGGGTGTGTTTCTTTCCTCCAATCAGCTCTCACACACTGTAACTGCAGTGTCTCCATGCTCACCTCTGTGCTGCTGACAGATGAAGCAATTTTTTTTTAACATGATGTAGAGAAGATGAAACAAATCCTTCTACATAACTTTTACTTGTTTATTTCTGCGTATCATCTCAAGCTGTTCACTTCACTTGGTATATGTGAGGGTTTACATCCATTTTAAGTACCAAGAAAAATTGCTATCTATTATATCATTTTTAAATGTATTTCAGGATGTTTGTTCTTCCTTTTAATGATTTATTTCAGGATGTTACAAACCAAGTTTTATATTTTATGAATTTAACATCAGACACAAAAATAATTTCTGAAGATAAATAAAGAAAATGAGCAATACATTGACTAAGCTAACATTTTGCTAATGTGGAACATTCTATCTTATTTTTATTTTTTACATTTACTTGGCTTTATATCTGCATTGTGTTCTTTTTATTTGTTATTCTTTTACAGGTGGATTAGTAGAATTAACTTGGCGGCTTCTGGTTATGCAGAGAGAGAGCGGATTAAACAAGATCAAGGTAGCCAAAAATATTTTAGAGGGCTCATTAAAGACATCAAAACATGAATTCATTTATTTTTGTATTGCTTTGCAGCAGATGATGTGCATTAGCTGTACTAAAATGAAAAGCATGTTTAATTACACATTTCAATAATATTTTTATTTTTTGTAAATCGAATACCGTATATATATAAAAATTGAAATGAATCATTCTACCCAAATTTGTTTGCAAGGATATCTCATTCTCTTTGTTGTATTTTTTTTATATTACTAAAAAGGCAACAATTCATTTATAAAAAATACTTTACAATTTTGCTGTAATGGTTTGATGCACATCTTGCATGTCTCTGGGATACCTCCAAAAAGATCTCTGTACCTTTATATAAAGTGTCCACTTACCTGCTACACCAGGGCTCAAAATTTCAAGTCCTGAGCTACTAGCCAGGCCTCAAGAGTTACTCGCCACTAGTTGCCCCACCTAATTCATACACTGCCCTGCGCCTAATTGCACCCGTAAACACGCCCTCGGAGATTATCTCATGGAATGACAATGTTTTATGCAGAATCAAGTTACAAAATTAAATATTACCAACAACAACTTTAACAAAATGGGACAGGGCACTTGGGGCAGACCAGAGGGACAGGGCACTTGGGGCAGACCAGAGGGACAGGGCACTGGGGGCAGACCAGAGGGACAGGGCACTAGAACTGGGTCTCTTCCTCATTCTCTTGCTGTCTCCTCTGCAACTCCCATCCATCCTCTCTCTCTCCCATTCATCTCATCATCAGGAGCCTGTGTGTGCAGCTCCACGCTTGCATGTCCCCACTTCCCCCTTTTAATCAGGCTGGCAGAGAGGAGAGGAGTTGCAGCACAGCAGGAGGGGAGTACAGTCCAGTGCTGAGATCCACACAACTGCACAGCCATTAACACCATAGCACAGCGCACACTGACAGCGCACAGCACACATTGAGACCAGTCTGTTCACAGTGCTCAGGCTAAACTGTTGGACACTTACATAGAGCACAAGGAGAAGAAAACTGCACAAACTAGAAGGCTGCCGCTCTCATGTCAGGGCAACTTTCAGTGAGCGCTGCACCGGAGTGGTAATTTTTGCAATCCTCCACCTCACTCATTACTTTCTGCTCTCCAGCTACATTGGTCGGGGCCCGGGGGAGGGGGCAGGCTCAGAGAGGTCATACTGTTAGGTCCCATGGCTTAATGAGAATTGTAAGGAGAGCACCTGTGTACTGCTCTGCCTGTGCGCGGCTCACCAGACTACTTTTCCCGAGCATGCACCTTTCCTCTTCGGCCGCCAATCTCATCGGGACTCTAAGTGTAGGCACAGATTGGAGGGAGATGGGTCATGCAGCCCTGTCATCACTTGCCCCCAGCTTAAATCCACTCGCCAAATGCTAGTAGGCGAGTGGAAATTTTGAGGGCTGTGCTACACTATTATAAAAGGGTCTCACACTTCGCTTAGTGTGTTTTTTTTTTTTTTTTCCGTTTATATTACATTATAAATGACACATCAGAATGATGAAAACATGATCTACTGCAGCAGGGGAACAAGGCGTGGCATTGGGGAAGACTTTTGCAATTCAAGTGGAGAGATTTCACTTTTGGAGACCCCAAGAGATATAAAGCCATGTGTATGATTTAACCATCCAGTCTACGCGTATAATAGGCATTGCAACAAGTTTCTGAGGCCCCAAAGTCAGTTGCTGTAAACTAGTAGGGAGAACCGCTACGTGGTACTGTAAAGTAAATAGAGCATACACACAAAAACGCAGGGAATATGCAAATGTACATTATTGGCTGCACATTATTACTTTACATGTGGAGAGAATGACTTCAGAGGTGTATATGCCCCTGAAACATCACTGTGTAATATTCTCCCTCTTTTTTGTGCAGCAGGGTTCCATATAATGGCTCCTTTGGACTAGCTAGCCAAAAGCCAACAGATTGACTGGGGGCATGCAGTATGCTCAGGTCATTTTGTTGTATGGTTGATATTTTTAATATTGGCTGTGGGGGATATTTACTAAAACTGAAGCACTCAGCTTCTGGTGCAGCTATGCATGGTAGACAATGAGCTTGTAACTTTCGCTTGTTCAATTAAGCTTTGGCAATAAATCCTGGAAGCTGATTGGTTTCTATGCATAACTGCACCCGATTTTGCATGTTCCAGTTTAAGGAAACTAACCCCCTATATATTTAAACAAGATGTTTCTATGTAATTATGCTCAACTGGTGATGTCTCCTATATGCTGTCCTGTATTTACAGGGGGTCCCCCGACTTACGAACAACTCCTACTTACGAACGGGATGTATCTGCCATTGGAGCATGCGTGGCCATTTTTGGCCAATTTTGACGGTGGGCAAATTTGACAGAACATCGGAAAGCGACGTATCTCTCTGCGCATGCATGGCCATTCGACGGAACGTCGGAAAACATCGGAAAATGTCAGAAAATTACTTAAATTCCGTTCTGCGCATGCGGGTCCGACTTACGAACATTTCTGATTTAAGAACAAACCTAAAGTCCCTGACCCATTCGTAAGCCAGGGACCCCCTGTATTAAATTTCTTCTTTCAGTACAAGTACATTTGCATTTGTTTTGATGTCCTTGGTATATTAACTTTATAATAGACTTTATTAGATACATTACTCTGATACTAAGGCATTGTTTGTTTTGCAAATTGGCCATTTACTGCATGTGTACCATTTATTAAGATGTGCAGAGCAAAATTGGAAGCTTCGTGATGATCCCAAAAAAATATAACATATCATCACCCATCCATATCCAATTATCAGTTTTAAGGTTGACGGGCCATTTTCTATCCAACTGTATTAATTAAGGGACAACAAGGTGTTTTCATTTATCTACAGTCATTAAATATTCTAAATCGGCTAAACAAAGAATACCCTTTCTCAGTAAAGTTTGGCTTGAAGATGATATCCTTATTAGAGAGGACATTTCTAAATCAATTGTACAGTCATAAACACTTGGTATGGGCCAAATGACGCAGAATTTTTATGATGCAAAAACAATGGTCTGAAAGAAACTTTGTTTCAGATAGGTTTAGCTTATGTGAGTATGCAGCTGCATAAAAGGTTAGAACAGTGACTAAAATCTCTAGTACAACATCTCAACCAAGTGTCATTTTTTTTTCTCAAAATATGAGAAGACTCTTGGATGAGTTGTGAAACATCTTCAACATTACAGAATACAGTAAGTTCAACTGAATGTGTGACTATCTACTATTAGCTATTTCATGACCCAAGTAAATAAAAAATGGCACATATATGCTTGGGGCTGTGTAGCTCCTCAATGCATCTATCAATTTTGTAGCAGATTTGAGAGACTTTACCTAACTACTTTTTCTTGTGAAAGCAGGACAACGAATAGCGATGCTGTAAAAAGGACAGGAAGACTCAGACAGTAACAATAACCTGACAGAGGATCTAACCATTTGCCATTTTACTGAAATAACATGTTTTGTTGCAGTCTATCCCCCCCTCCCACTGAATAGATTTCGCATAACTTTCTGTCCCAACAGGAATTGAGGGAAATCTACCCAATGGGAACAAAGACCACTACAAAAAGCCTGTCCCTTCTCTACTATGTCCAACAATTTTATTCCTTTATTTTTTGTCTAGAGTTGGTTTTTAAAAATTAATTGCATACATTATCATATATCTTTTAGTTTAACAAAACTGAAATTTGGATGGAATGAATGATCTTGCTGAGCACAGACTGAAAAATATCCTGGATAATAAACAATTATGAACTCAGACAGATGTTGAAAAACTGATATTCCTGGATAAATTTCTAGGAGTATAACTATTCTATATATGAGCCATGTCAAACAGAAAAAACACCAGAATCTTTCAGACTACCCAACTTAAACAACTCTGACCAATTTTGTTTTAACTTCTTCTCTGGGTAAAGGAATCAGAACTAGGGAAACCCAGATTAGTCTACAGATGTCAGAGGATGCCAATTGTATGGATGTAAATTATACACCAAGTACAATAAAGAGGTGTATCCGTAAAGTTATTACAATGTTTTTCATTCAAAAAATCAACATGATATTGATCTGGTTTATTTTAAAAATCTAATAAATTTTTTTAAAGTTGATACCTGTCATTGTATGGTAGTTTTCGGCTTACTACAGCAGTATGGAATATGAGTGGTCTATATTGTATGAAGCAAAAATGAATCTATAGAAACGATAAAAATAAATGGTCCTATAATAGAAGTCTAGGAACAGTTGTATTCCTTTAAAATAATCGACGTTTGTTACCAAAAATTCTAGGCTCTAATGAGTGTTGTCCTCTTCCATAAATTGATCGTTCGGATTTCCTAGAAGTTTGGACAGTACGAATATTTTTTTTTTAAACAGTGATCTCTCTGACGGTATCTTTATTTGGTGACCAGTGGACAAATACCTTTTTTCCCAGACTACATTGATTAATAAAGGTTATATGTGTACTATTTCTGTAGACTACTGGAGTGAGAGCGATCAAGAAGAGGCAGAAACTCCTTCAACTCCAAAACAAGATAGTCCACCCCCGCCTTATGACACATATCCAAGACCAGCTCCAGTAAGTACTTCAATTTTCCATACACTGCATTGATGCAATGCTGGATTTAATAATTATTTACTAAACCTAGTTTTCCAAACTGATAACCAGTCACTACAGGTGTGAAAAATGTTCTACAACAAATGAAAAATTCATCACTGAATGGTCACCGATTTTCAGCCTGGCGAGGGTGGAGCAATAAAGAATTTAGTGGACAAGCTTGTTGACCTAATATGAGGCTTGCTGTAGTGATTCATTTCTAATCTATGATATAAATACACTGTAAACTATTGTATGATTTATTTATAGCTTAAATCTACCACTTGCCTTCAGGTCAGGGTTTGTAAATACCTTGAATATGTGCTTCTCTATTCATTGCCTTTATGTATTGTTTCTAACAAATCTAATACTTACAAGTGCTGCATGTATCTTTGCTGCTGGAGTGCCCTGGGTTCCCTAAAACCCAAGGAGCTCTATTATGGAAATCTGCTTTAGAAAGGAACTCGGGCGCTCTGAGAATTCACACACAAGTGTGAGGTTATGTGGAGTCAAGTGCCGGTGCCTGCTATACTGTTGATTGAAATCAACACAAGTAGATTTTTGCTTTCATTACATCAAGCATGTCATTTAGAAACTGAAAATATTGTTGCTGTCCATTTTTCAGTCATGGATACAGCCAACTATCTTTTCTGCCACTTGATCTTATCCAGTCAATCTGAATTCATCCTGTAAATAATGTTAGAATTTATTGACAAGGTGTAACCATGGCCAATAAATCATGAATCTGCTGCTGGGTTTATAGTTTTAAGTAAACCTGTGGTTATCATAAACTAGCCAAACTGCCATCTTGGTTTAGAAAGGTCCACTAAAGATGCCAGCACAGCTTTAAATTCCCTTCACATTGCATTTGTACAAAGTTATAGACCTGTCTTCTCTTCTAGGGCTATTTACACTTTTCCACAATATTTTAAGCTGGGATGGGACCTGTGAAACAAGGAAATGTTTGATTAAAAAAGAGGCGATCTTGATAGTGGGGTGGTGTTTGGACTTGCAAAGGTTGCATGCCTACAGACACCAGTGATGAAAAATCTGCCCAGGGTCACTTTAAAGCATCATAGTGAGTCAGCTGTTGTCATAATGTGCATTAGGCATCTTTATATCCCAAAGCACCCCTCTTCAGCAAAATGACATTCGCAATCTCACTCTGTCCTTGCTGCTAACATCTTTGCCTAGTCCTCATTTGGGATTAGGATTTTCAGCGATCTTGGCTGGCTGGTTCAGGATGATTTCACTCCTGCATATGTGGACAGGATTAAATTTCTTCCTGTACCCAAAGCATATCAAGAATGTACACTCAGCTGCACATGTTGAGTTCAGTGTATACCCGGAGGAGAATTACTAGCAAACAAGACAAACAGAAGCTCTATTGGAAAAAAACAACCTGCCAGCAATTTTTTTTAAAACACTTTAATTCTGCTTTAATGTGACATCTCTATATAGCACAATGTCTTCATAAAATGTATGGGTGGATGAGAAGAGTGATTCGTTTTAATCTTGTAATCTACATAAGTTACACATTGGTGACATGGGTAGCATGAAAACTGTAAGAAGGAATAATCCTTACTGTTGGTTTTTCTCATACATTTATTTGATAGACATGATTTTCATTTATATAATGTGCTTTCTTTCTTTTCTTTTTTTTTAGCTTCAGGAAAAATGTAGCCCTGTTTCCTGTGCATGCCTTCATATGCTAGCAATCAAAGGACTGTGTTTCTGTATAAATGGTGTTTAATGTTTTTAATATCCTGTATTCTTTTCTTAGAATTTCAGGTACTTACTGATTGACTCTGAAGTCAGTAGGTGTTTCTGCCCTTAGGCATATCATGCATAAAGACAGTATTGATTTCTCACACTGTATGTGTAAGCCTAAGCTTTCCCACCATGAAATAACAAATACAATAATGCTGAATAAAACATTCTAAATTGACACCTACTTTAAATTGCAGAATATGTCCTGATGGCTAACCAATGGCATTATTCTCACCTAGTGAAACTTAAAAAGCTGGATATAGTATAGGAGTAATGGCTAGCATACCTTACTCCTTGTTTTACACTTTTCTGTTAATCTAAGACAAACCACCTCACTAACCAAAAGGAAGCCCCATGAGTCAGAGGAGAGTATATTTGAGCATGGAGAACAAAAATCGAGTTGCTCTTTGCTGAACAATGCGCCCACTTTTGGAGAACACTGCAATATTGAAATTTTTCGTTTTTGCCCAGTAGCATTAGCAAATCTTTACCAAAACGTACTATGATGTATAGTTTCACAAAAGAATTGATGGCAATTACTGTATCAATTGTTTATAAGTCAGGGATCTCCACACTACGGCCCTTCAGCTGTTGCAGAACTACACATCCCATGAGGCATTGTAAAACTCTGACATTGACAAATATAAATCGGCATTATGGAAATTGTAGTTCCTGAACAACTGGAGGGTCCTAGTTTTGAGACCCCTGCCATAAGTAATGGCCTTGAGTGGAGTATTAATAATGTTTTCTATATAAACAGAAGAACCGTGATATGCATTGACATGTGAAGGGTTTTTGAGGCCAGGTTCACATATGTGCAATTCGGATGCTTCCCCGCATCCAATATGCATGACATGCGAGTGTGACCAGTTCACACAGGTCCAGGGTGGCCGCTTGCTTGTCCCTGTTTTCTAAAAGGACAGGAAACTTCCTGTTCTGGATGACATAGTGTCTAGTGCATGCAGCGCCAGTTCCTCTTGGTTGCATCACAAATGTGGGAGTGCTGATGTGATGAAATGTGTAGCTCCTACCTGCAGGAGTACTAGACTGAGAGACTCAGGCACCTAGGATACATAGTTTCTTCACAGGAAGTGTCAGGTCTCACACTATAGACAGAGGCCATGCAACATGTGCAGTGCTATGCTGCATGCCTCGTGTTTGAACACAAACAGAAATTGCTGACACAGGAATGTGAAGATTTACTCTACTATAGACTGTGCATACAGGCCAGCAAATGACACCATGAAACTACATGATCAATGCACTTTTTATGCAGGTGAAAAACACGGGTTGCAGATAGGAAGGTTTATAATGACTTTAAAATAACATTTGTTTGGAACAAGGGAAGGTTTATAATAGTCTGCTGAAACAAGGTAATAACAGTCTGTAGGTACTGTAGGTCTGCTACTGAAAAAACTGAATGTGAATTCTTGCCATTGACATTTTTTTTATCCCCCAAACTATTTCTGTTTTACAATGCTCATTACCAAAACCTGCCAGTTAAACCCTGCCTGTTTACCTATGCCCACTTACTGTAGGTCACATCCTCTGATCACTGTTGTTCTTTTCTTCCTTCTATTGGGATCATGTATTCCGGTTCGATACCAATGGCCAATTATTTGTATTAAATTATATAACTTTATACGTATTTTTTTTCTATCCTTAATGAAAATGCTTTGTACATTTTAACAATTGTACAATAATTTTGTATTAATGTTAAGTCTTATGTTTCATCATCTTAGGGGAATATTAATGTAAACCCACTGCTTAATGGTTAAGGGGCTGTAAAGCATCAATAGATGCTGATGTTCTAAGACTACTACCATGTTGGTACAGTATACAGCAATTTCGCTTTCTATGCAGTCTTAAGTGGACATGGTTAATCATTACTAGTGGTGCCAAGATAGTCCATACATTTAATTGAAAAATCTAAAATCACAGGGCCAAATTCTCAAAAGAGATACGCAGACTTAACTGCTGTTCAGCCTGCGTATCCCTGTGCCTAACTTTGGAAACGATTCTCAAAAGGCTTTTTCCAAAGTTAGGCAGAAAATCTGACATGTGTAAGACACTTACACGGTCAGATTTTAGGATGCAGTACCGCATCCGCCACTGGGGGCATTTCTCATTGAAATGCAGCTTTGCGTATGCAAATGAGGACTTAAGCAGATTTTCAAAGCATTTCAGCACTTTGATTTCTGCCTAAGTTCCGCATTTGCCGGCGCAAAACTAGGGCTGGTTTTATAATGTGGAAAGTTAGCCAAACCTTGTAAAGGCCCATTCCAGCGACGGCATTTGGTATGCATTCCTGAGGGAGAACTCCACGGCAATTTTTAAATTCAAAACCGGCATGGGTTCCCCCCCAGGAGCATACCAGGCCCTTAGGTCTGTTATGGGTTGTAAGGAGACCCCCCCACGCCGAAAAATTGACGTAGGGGGTCCCCCTACAATCCATACCAGACCCGTATCCAAAGCACGCTACCCGGCCGGCCAGGAATGGGAGTGGGGACGAGCGAGCGTCCCCCCCCTCCTGAGCCGTGCCAGGCCGCATGCCCTCAACATGGGGGGGTTGGGTGCTCTGGGGCAGGGGGGCGCACTGCGGGCCCCCCCACCCCAGAGCACCCTGTCCCCATGTTGATGAGGACAGGACCTCTTCCCGACAACCCTTGCCATTGGTTGTCGGGGTATGCGGGCGGGGGCTTATCGGAATCTGGGAGTCCCCTTTAATAAGGGGGCCCCCAGATACCGGCCCCCCACCCTAAGTGAATGGATATGGGGTACATCGTACCCCTATCCATTCACCTGGAGGCAAAAAGTAAAATGTAGTAAACACACAACACAAGGCTTTTTAAAATAATTTATTATTCTGCTCCGGATGCCCCCCCTGTCTTCGTTATTAGCTCGATTAGCAGGGGGGGCTTCTTCTTCCGCTCTCCGGGGGTCTTCCGCTCTCCGGGGGTCTTCTTCCGCTCTCCGGGGGGGGCTTCTCCGGACTCCGGGGGGCTTCTTCCATCTTCTCCCCTCTTCCGCTGTTGACTCGGCGAACCCCGGTTCTTCTGCAGCTCTCCGGTGCCTTCTTCTTCAGCGCTGGCTGCCTGCTATCTTTGTGTGTTAGCTCAATTAGTAACAGGCAGCCGGCGCGGTCTTCTGTGACGTCATCTTCTCTTCTGTTCTTCTCCCCTCTTCCGATGTTGCCTCGTCGCATCTTGTCGCTGTAATGATGGAAGCGCGCCTTGCATCACATTTATATAGGCATCACCGTCCCATCATGCCCCGGCAGGTACCCACGTGGTGGGTGCACGTGGGTAGGCACCCACCACGTGGGTACCTGCCGGAGCATGATGGGACGGTGATGCCTATATAAATGTGATGCAAGGCGCGCTTCCATCATTACAGCGACAACAGGCGACGAGGCAACATCGGAAGAGGGGAGAAGACCAGAAGACCCTGGCGTCACAGAAGACCGCGCCGGCTGCCTGTTTGAAATCGAGCTAACACACAAAGATAGCAGGCAGCCAGCGCTGAAGAAGAAGGCACCGGAGAGCTGCAGAAGAACCGGGGTTCGCCGAGTCAACAGCGGAAGAGGGGAGAAGATGGAAGAAGCCCCCCGGAGTCCGGAGAAGCCCCCCCGGAGAGCGGAAGAAGACCCCCGGAGAGCGGAAGACCCCCGGAGAGCGGAAGAAGAAGCCCCCCCTGCTAATTGAGCTAATAACGAAGACAGGGGGGGCATCCGGAGCAGAATAATAAATTATTTTAAAAAGCCTTGTGTTGTGTGTTTACTACATTTTACTTTTTGCCTCCAGGTGAATGGATAGGGGTACGATGTACCCCATATCCATTCACTTAGGGTGGGGGGCCGGTATCTGGGGGCCCCCTTATTAAAGGGGACTCCCAGATTCCGATAAGCCCCCGCCCGCATACCCCGACAACCAATGGCAAGGGTTGTCGGGAAGAGGTCCTGTCCTCATCAACATGGGGACAGGGTGCTCTGGGGTGGGGGGGCCCGCAGTGCGCCCCCCTGCCCCAGAGCACCCAACCCCCCCATGTTGAGGGCATGCGGCCTGGCACGGCTCAGGAGGGGGGGGGACGCTCGCTCGTCCCCACTCCCATTCCTGGCCGGCCGGGTAGCGTGCTTTGGATATGGGTCTGGTATGGATTGTAGGGGGACCCCCTACGTCAATTTTTCAGCGTGGGGGGGTCTCCTTACAACCCATAACAGACCTAAGGGCCTGGTATGCTCCTGGGGGGGGAACCCATGCCGTTTTTTTCTTTGAAAATTGGCATGGAGTTCTCCCTCTCAGGAATGCATGCTGAGCGACGCTGACATTTTTTTTTATAATTATTTGTTTTCCCGGCGCGTCTTTTTTTTTCACCCGTCGCAACTTTAGTGTCCCGTCGAAATTCTCAAAGCCGACCGGCGTTAATTACGTTCGCGCGCTGCACGTCGGGAAAATGACGTCACACGCATGCGCAGTACGGCCGGCGCGGGAGCGCGCCTCATTTAAATTTTAAACGCCCCCAGGAGAGGAGGACCGCCTTACGACGGCGGCACTTAAGTTACACAGCGTGTAATTTCTACCTAAGTGCTTTGACGATCAGGCACTTAGGTAGAAATTTTAAGTCAGTGTAACTTAACTGCTGAAATTTAAGTTACGCAGAGTTTTTGAGAATTTGGCCCACAGACTTTATTGGCATTTAATACTGTTCTGTTAAAAATCCTGTTGCAAAAAAAAAAAAAAAAACATCATACTCCCTGATCTACATATGTCTTAAAATGTATAATTTGTTTCCAATCTGCTGCATATTGACTTTCTATATTTTGCTCAAAAATTGAGCTTGAAGTATATGTAAACCTGATATAATATGCACCTTAAAACTCCAATTTTCTAGGTAAACTCACTCTGAGAGAGTGCATGTAGACAGGAAGGGGCTGCATAGAGGCTGCAGAACAAATTATGCAAAAAAAGTTTAAAACAATAATTTATTTTGAAAAAAAAAAAGGCTGATTTGTTTATAATAAACAATGCTTTAGTAAATGGCATTCAATTTGGGATTTACATCAACTTTTCAAAAAAATTTCTTGCAGATGACATGTGCCAGTCCGTTCGTGGAGCCAAAACACAGGTTATCTTCCACTGAAACCTCACAATCCCAATCGTCCCATGAGGACTACCGCCAGGAAGCTCCAGGAAGCACCACGGATTCTCCAGTGCGAAAAACTGCGAGCCAGAGGAGATCTTGGCAGGATTTAATTGAGACACCATTAACCAGCTCAGGACTTCATTACCTTCAGACTCTTCCTCTGGAGGACTCTGTGTTCACTGATCCAGGAGTGGCCTCACCTGATCACAGACGGCAGTCTACACTTCCGGCTCCAAAATGCCACCAACAAGACCACTATGGCCCATTTCCCTTAGTTGAAGGCAACAGATTACAAGTACTTAGTGGCAGTGGGGCAAAGCCTCGCAGTTTTACACTTCCCAGAGATGCTGGCTTAAGCCATTGTGCTTTCCTTTCACCGGTCAGTATATTGGAACCAACAGAGCCACCACATAAACAAGAGGTACACAAGGAAGACCCTTCCGAAGAGCCAGAAGAACCCCATGAAACAAGTAAGTATTCACTTTAGCTCAATACAATGGATGCAGTGTACTTTATTGCACTAAAATGCAAAGTCTACTTAATACATCACCTCCTCATCCTAAATTGCTGAATGATAGTTGTAAAAGCACACACCTGTATAAAAAAGGTTAGAACATGTACTTGCCTTACACCTATCTAGTGAAGCATGATGTCACAAGCCTTCCGGCGAGGTCCTGGGAATGCAGAGGATCTCAAATCTCAGGAGAAAATTGTGGTTGAGCTCGTTATGGATACTCAGTGTTCCATTAGCTAATCAGAAGAATTGTGACGTTATCCTCTGTAGTGCTAATGGTGGCTGTAAGGAAAGTATGTTTTCTAACTTTTCCCCCACACGTATGTTTTTTCACAACTATCATGCAGCAATTTGAAATGGGAAAGAGACAAGAGACGTGATCTAAAAAGCTAATAACTATTCATTTACTATCTAATTGATCATGAATATCACTCTGCTGCTTTCCGAGTTAATAATTTCATAATATAGACACTATTGTATCAAACATTTAGAACAGAACATAACATATATTAAATAGTTAATCTATTCAAATCCTAGCTTACATATTATAAATACACAATATTTCAGGAATAATAAAATCCATACTTCTAATCTAGTGTGCATTTATAGTCAGCTCTAGGTGATAATAGTAGCTTTCTTTTACAGTATTTACATTATGTTCTACTTCGAGTCATGGTTTCCCTTTTGTAAGAGACCTAATTGATCTATTCATACAAAGGAATGGAAAAACTCATGGCAGGACAGAAAGTGCACAAAGACTGTTTATAAAGGAAACATACAGTATACTCAAAGAAATACAGAGGTTGGCCTCCACCTGAGTCCTGACCATCTAAAATTGTAATACTCTCTAATAAGCCGGTCCATAACAACCCATGTCAGTGACTTATAAGCCATTGGATCAACATAACAGCCTGGTATTTAGAATGACAGCCATTATATATACATGAATACCCTCATTTTCACCTATCTTCTTTATATTTTACCCATGTTTACATATAGGCCAAGCTATCTAACAAAAAGGACAGGGGTAAGGACAAACTATAAGATTGCCAGGAGGTGATTGAGCTATCACAGTAACCCTTTTTTTCCTAAAGAGACTCTATTCAATCAGGAAAAAGGAAAAAGTAACAGTCTTACTTAACCCCCCAGCCCCCTACTACCCACATCTCATATAATTCTCCTCATGTGCCAGTGTTTAGGTTTGGTGATTGGTCACTTGGAACATGCACTGCATGATAGGGAGTGGTCACATACTTCCCTGCACTGGCCTGGCAAGGGTGAGTATTTTTGGGGGTGGGGTTTACAGAGACTTTGGCACAATTTATGCTCTTTTAAAGTGATTGTAAAGGTAGTTTTTTTTTTATCTTAATGCATTAAGATAAAAAGCCTTCTGTGTGCAGCAGTTTCTCTAATATTTACCTGAGGTCCCTCTATGTCCAGCGATTATGTAGGAGTGTCTCGGCTGCCCAGGACTCCCCTCATATTGGCTGAGACAGCAGCACTGCACAATTGGCTCCCACTGCTGTCAATCAGTCAGTCATCCAATGAGGAGATAAAGGGGGGGCTGGGCCATGGCTCAGTGTCTGAATGGACACAGGGAGCTGAGGCTTGGCTTGAGTGCCCCCATAGCAAGCTGCTTTCTGTGGGGGCACTAAACAGGAGGTAGGGGCCAGGACCACGAAGAGGGACCCAAGAAGAGGAGAATCGGGGCTGCTCTGTGCAAAACCACTGTACAGAGCAGGTAAGTGTAACATGTTGGTTATTTTTATATAACAAAAAACAAGACTTTACAATTGCTTTAAGTGTATGTAACACCAGACCTTTTTTGGAGGACTGTTTAGAACCTCTGTCAGTTTTTATTGCTGTCTGCCTCCCTAATCAGGGTCTCTATTTGTCCTAGTGGCCAATGTCACTTGAACAGAATGAGAAATGAAGTCCAAAATCTATGTGTTACAGAAAAAGGGGATGAAGGGAACATCTTCTGGTGACAACTGTCTAAGAAGGATGTGTCCTTGCTTTGAACAGATATCCTCTTACTTCCTGCTGTGCCTTTGTGACAGCACATAAAGGGGGGAGTGTCCCTTAAGCAACATAGCAATCAGAGATTAATGCATAAAAAACAGGGGTCATAAAACCAAAGTTTAATAAAAAAAAAATCGGCACAATAGACGTTACATGCTGTCAATGTGATGTCTCTTGTGCGACTGATTTCTATTTTAGTTGAAATCGGCTGTCCTCTGATGCCCCCCTCCACCCCCACCCCTGCTGTTGTATTCTTCTGGAGTTATAGGGGTTATTAGAGTTGAAGGACCAGTTATATGCATTCACCAAGAGTGCCAACTATGCCAATCCTTTTCTCCGGCTTCATAAAATCTTTTAACTTCTACTTTCTATAGATGGAAAAAATGGATGAGGCAGATCCTCCATTCATAGATCATGTTTCTTTCATAGTCTATAGTGGAGCTTCTATGAAAAGGGGGGGCAGAAAGGGCACACATTGTCGACATTCTTGATGAGTGCATATGACAAGTCCTTCGGCTCTATTAACCTCCAAAACCACTGAAAGATTATGGCGACATGGGTGGTAGAGAGATTTGAACTGAAGCAGGAGCCAACAGCACATTTGACACATTGCAATGGTGGTATGTCATGTCCCTTGTGCTTTTCCTTTTTTTAATTTTTTTTTTTAACTAAATTTAAGCTGGCTATACATATATATATATATATATATATATATATATATATATATATAATGTATATATATATATATATATATATATATATATATATATATATATATATATATATATATATATATATATATATATATATATATATATATATATATATATATATATATATATATATATATATATATATATATATATATTTTTTTTTTTTAATTCAGTTTCCTTTAGATTTACCTTCAACTATGTAGTGCAAGGGCATGCCCGATTGTATACAAATCTAATTGATAGTTTTTAGTGTTGACCTCATATGGTTTTGGTAAATCTAAAAGAAAATTGTATAATGTATAAACAGCCTCAGGCTTTAATCATTCCCTACTTGATTCAAAATAATGTGTATAAAAAGTAACTGATAAACGCACCTCTGACAATGGTATAGTTTGTTTCAACCACTGCCGCTGTCATTTTGTTCTGCACAGCTTGGCTTCCATGGAAATGTGAAAAATATAAAAGGAATTCAGATGATGTTATCTAAATATAATTTTTTTGTAATCTGGTTCTTTAACACTGATTATATTCAATTATAGCATTTATTTTCTGTTCCTATCATATGCAACGCATTAATATGAATTTCCTGGCATGTGTGAACTTGCTGTGTCTGAACACATCACACAACAATCTACAGATGTTAACTCTTGTTTGATGTTTTTTGTGCATTACATGTGCATGCAACAACTAAAACGTGCTTACATTGTTCTGTTCTTTTTTGTGGATCAATGTATTCATTCCACGTGATACAATGTACAGATGGCTATTCCTTATGGACAGCTGCTTGGAGATGTTTAATACAGTAGCTTGTGATGTAGCAATAGGTAGAACGCTTTGATTCTATTTTCTGTAATTATGAAAGCATTTGTTTGGAATCAATCTGATTGTATCTGATGCAGAGTATAAATTAAAAGGGGAATTTCTATATATAGTATATGCATTTCTAATGAACACCTTCAAAGTCCACTGTAAAATTTTCTGTGGGCTGAAAGATGACTGGCATTGTTTGTATATAAAATTGGCATATAGTTAAATTTAGTCGACTTAATTGTCCTCCTGTATTCTGTTACTTAAAGCGGAGGTTCACCCTAAAAACAAGTTTATACTATTCAATCCAGCATACTGCCGACATGTACAGTATGCTGTTTTTTTTTTGGTTTACATACTATAGTATAGGTATTTTCCCCTCCGGCTTCCGGGTAGTGAATTCCCGCGGGAGTGGGCGTTCCTATTCATAGACTGACATAGTGATTGACGTATGGCAAAAGCTTCACCCCGGCGCAAAAAGCGCGTCACCAGTTTCCAAAAAAAGCCGAACGTCGGTGCGCAGGCGCCGTATAGTGCCGACTCGCAGTACGGCTTCTTTCGGAAACTGGTGACGCACATTATGCGCCGGGGGTGAAGCTTTTGTCACTTAGTCTCTGAATAGGAACACCCACTCCCGCGGGATTCACTACCCGGAAGCCGGGGGGAAAATACCTATACTATGGTATGTAAACCGAAAAAAAATAGCATACTGTACATGTCGGCAGTATGCTGGATTGAATGGTATATACGGTACTTGTTTTTAGGGCGAACCTCTAATTTAACTTCCAGTTTGATTTAATTTTATTTTATTACATGAGTGATTCTACCTCTTATTGTTTATTTCTGATTTGTATTTTTATGTATATACTTTCAAACAAAGAATAAGTGTACAGGCCAAGGATGGCTGGAGGAATGTGCATATAATGTAGTGAGGAAATTTTCTAGCATTATGTAGCTTGTGAGAGAATATTCCTTAAGGTAGTGGTCTCCTGGGAAACTGGTGTGGATGGAATTCCCAGACCAGCCACTGTGCTGAGGCTGTAAAAGTGTACAGTTGCTGAGAGTCTTCCTAATTAACAAGGATATCGGTGGACACTAGGGATAAGCCAAACACCCCCCTGTTTGGTTCGCACCAGAACCTGCGAACACACCAAATGTTCGTGTGAACTTTAGAACCCTATTAAAGTCTATGGGACTCGAACAATTGAAATTTTAAAGGCTAATATGCAAGGTATTGTCCTGCCCCAGGGGACATGTATCAATACAAAAAAAAAGTTTTAAACCTAGGGGGGCTGTAAAGTATGCATGTGAAATAGCGCATGTTTCCTGTACTTAGAACTGTCTCTGCACAAAGTGTAATTTCTGAAAGAAAAAAAGTCATTTAAAACCGGACTTGCTGCTATAATGAATTGTCGGCTCCCTGCAATTCAGAGAGAATTCATTCATTAAAAAAAAAAAAAAAATGTGGGGGTCCCCCCAAATTTAATTACCAGGCCCTTCAGGTCTGGTATGGATATTAAGGTGAACCCGCCGTCAATTTTTAAAAAAATGACGTGGGGTTCCCCCCAAATATCCATTTCAGACCCTTCAGGTCTGGTGTGGATTTTAAGGGGAACTCCACCCCAATTTTTTTTAAAAAATGAGTTCCCCCAAAAATCCACACCAGACCCCTTATCCAAGCAAGTAACCTGGCCGGCTGCAGAAAAGAGGGGGGGCAGAGTGTGGCCCCCCTCTCCTGAACCGTACCAGGCCACATGCCCTCAAAATTGGGAGGATGTCCCCATGTTGATGGGGACAAGGGCCTCATCCCCACAACCCTGGCCAGTGGTTGTGGGGGTCTGAAGGCGGGGGGCTTATCAGAATCTGGAAGACCCCTTTAACAAAGAGGACCCCCAGATCCTGCCCCCCCTATGTGAATTGGTAATGGGGTACATTGTACCCCTACCATTTCACGAAGGAAGTGTAAATAGAAAAAAGTCTTTATTAATAAAAATAAATAAAAATACAGCGGTGGTGATCCACTCTTGGTCTCAGCTTCCCGCTCCAACATTGTCTGTATCCAGCAACAGGTCCAGTGATGAGAAGGTTGTCCAGGATCCAGAGCGCAGCATCGGCCGTCTGTCTCCACCGGAGACAGCCCGGCGAATGACGCTGCTGAAGCTGTGACATTTCTTTTATTGGTGAGGTGGGGCCACCCATCACGTGACCCCGTCCCCCTCTGACGCACCATCTGCTACGTCACTGGGGAAGCCTGGCTTCCCCCTTGCGTCAGAGGGGGCAGGGTCATGTGATGGGTGGCCCCGCCTCACAGCTTCAGCAGCATCATTCGCCGGGCTGTCTCCAGTGGAGGGAGGCGGCCGGCGATGCTGCGCTCTGGATCCTGGATGATCTTATCGCTGGACCGGAGAGGAGATCACCCGTCGCTGGATACCGACAACATTGGAGCGGGGAGCCGGACCGAGAGTGGATTACCACCGCTGGATTTTTTTTTTTTTTTTATTAATAAAGGACTTTTTTCCACGGTGTGTTTGTGTTTTTTACAACTATTTACACTTCCTTCGTGAAATGGTAGGGGTACAATGTACCCCATTACCAATTCACATAGGGGGGGGCCATGATCTGGGGGTCCCCTTTGTTAAAGGGGTCTTCCAGATTCTGATAAGCCCCCCGCCCGCAGACCCCCACAACCAACGGCCAGGGTTGTTCCCCCCCTCTTTTCTGCGGCCGGCCAGGTTACGTGCTCGGATAAGGGGTCTGGTGTGGATTTTTGGGGAAACTATTTTTTTTTTAATTTGGGGTGGAGTTCCCCTTAAAATCCACACCAGACCTGAAGGGTCTGGAATGGATATTTGGGGGGAACCCCACGTAATTTTTTTTAAATTGACTGCGGGGTTCCCCTTAATATCCATACCAGACCTGAAGGGCCTGGTAATTACATTTGGGGGGACCCCCACGCTTTTTTTTTATGAATGAATTTTCTCTGAATTTCCGGGAGCCGACAATTCATTATAGCCGCGAGTCCGGTTTTAAATGTCTATTTTTTTCTTTCAGAAATGACACTTTGTGCAGTGACAGTTCTAAGTACGGGAAACATGCGCTATTCCACATGCATACTTTACAGCCCCCCTAGGTATGAAATTTAAAGGAATATTTCACTTTTATTGTTTGACTCTAAGCATTATTAAATTCACTGCTCACGAATAAACTGCCGTTTTTAAAACTTTTTTTTTTGCATTGATACATGTCCCCTGGGGCAGGACCCAGGTCAATAACTTGCATATTAGCTTTTAAAATTCTCACTTTAGATTTCTCCCATAGACTTTAACAGGGTGTTCCGCGGATTTTCGAATTTGCCGCGAACATCCCAAATTGTTCGTTGTTCGCCGAACAGACAATGTTCGGGTAGAACATGAGTTCGACTCGAACTCGAAGCTCATCCCTAGTGGACACAAAGCATTCAATCAGACTGTGCAATTACACAATGATTTACTGGGAATTGTGAATTGGGTGCTGGGACCTCTTTTTGTTATGTATAGCTGGATTATAGCAGAAGACATTTTACATCACGTCTTAACATTGCAAGTTTTTTTGTTTTGTAATCTCCAAGTGGAATGAAGCATTGAGCATCATCTTCAGTCCATGGGTGACTGACACTGAGACATTCAAAAATCATTCTCTATTTGTTTTTCGGTGTGTGTTCACTTAACTCCAGTTGTAGAGCTCACAGTACTGTTAATATGCATCTACAGTATCTGCACACAGCGATGGGCCCAAAAATTGTTTTTAAACAGAGACTTTTTAATTTAATCTGTGTACCTATGAACAAGGCAAATGTAAGACAGTTGTTGAATTAACTTGGCAATAAGATCAACCTTGTCAGTACTCTGCAAAGCAGATTGGTTACACAAGCTAGAACAAGTTGAACTGTGGAGAGCTGTTGCACACTCTTGTGTGCAATGAAGATGTTAACATGTATCTCATGTGAGGCAATGTCTCTTCCATGGGGAAGCACCATCATGATGAAAAAAGTAAAGCGATTAAGGCTTCTGGATATTGTGTTACCAGTTAGGTTCTGTTAAGTAAATACTGTATTTTCCGGTGTATAAGACGACCTTTTACACTGAAAAAAAACTTCCAAAATGCGGGGGATCATCTTGTACACCGGGTGCTGAATGTCATCCCTCTGGATGCTCTGTGAATGTGCGGTAATACTGCATACATACAGTATACACCGCTGAGCTAATCCCAGCGAGTGATGTATTCTATTAATGAATACAGAGCCTGCTCGGATTGGAGGAACAACTTCTGCCAATCCGAGCAGGCTACATACAGTAGCCTGCTCAGATTGGCTTTGAGAGTCAGAGGAGCGGGCTGATGATTTCGCAGCCTCTGCCAATGGTAGCAGGCTTTGTATTCATTAATAGAATGCATCTCTCGCCGTGATTGGCTCAGCGCTGTATACTGTATGTATACTGTGAGACACATCCAGCAGGCTGCAGACTGGTCAGAAGGGGGTCATCTTATGGGGGTCATCTTATACAGTGAGTATACCACAAAACCAACATTTAAAATGTACAATTAGGGGGTCGTCTTATATGTCCAGCCGTCTTATACGCCGGCAAATACGGTACTAAAATAATTAGAAAATTACAAGAAGTACAGTATATGCAGGAGGTACAATAGGGTCACAGACAGCATCAAGAATGTAAAGAAGGAAATAAGGACTGGAGCACTAATGTAGTCCAAAGAGCAAATTTTCATACAAATAGCCAACACGTTTTGGAAGTTCAAAGGTGCCTCAGAGCTTGTTAGTTCTTTGCAGAGCAGTTTACAGAGCCCTTTTTGAGGACTTAAGAATAAATATAGTTTAAATATGTAGTTAAATAAAGTCTTGACTAGTACAGGACATCAGATTTTGGGTTCACAGTGCTTGGGCAGGGAGGCTTTGGACCCGTTCATCAGCAACTAATTAATGATTATAGTTTAAGGGTTATAGCATAGGGCTATAAACCCCGCTAGGCAGACTGCTCTAACATTGTAAAGCTAGAAATTCAAGTCCACCACCTATGACTTCCTAAACCCTGATAAGGGGGACATCTGTGACTACATGTACATATTATATTTAAACCTTTATTCAAATTAAACCTGCTATTTGGTTTACAATAGTTTGGTTTACCACTGCAGTCTATATGTTCGTCTCTCATTACAATCCAAGGGACCCCTAGGAGTCCTTTTGTGCGGGGGAGTAGCAAGCAAAGTATCCAAGCATTGCTTCCAATTCCACACCATAAGGTGAACATGGATAAAGCCCTGGGGGATCCAGCACCACCCATCTATTTTTCTGACCAACTAAAACAGAGTTTTAAGTGCAGCTTCTATCCTCCCTATTTCTGGTTGTATTTGATTTGCAGCACTACACCAAACTGTCTGTAAAATATTGGTGTTATAGAGAGGTTTGATAGCCAGAGGCTTGATGTTGAAATCCTACTGTACATTACTCCTGGTGCTAGGTATTTTTTTGATGCATTTAGGCTGCAATCTGTTACTTGCAATCCTTGTTGTTAGCCAGTAAATATCCATTTTACAGTCATGCTTGTTTAGCAATTTTTTTACTGCTGTAATGATGGCCTCAAATACACAGTCAAATATGGCAGCTCAGTCCAAATTGGTTATTTACTAATGAGTACTAGGCAGTAAAATACTGGCTGATACCCGGGGAGCTGATTTAGTAAAGGAGAAGAGACTGTTCATAGGGAAGTTGCACTTTGCCATATAGATTTTTCTAGGGCTTAGTAAATGATGTAAAGCCCTGCTGATGTCCTTTATCCAATGGTATGTAAGCAAAATTACATTTTTTTCCTTGTACATGATTGAGTATTGTTTGCAAAGTGAAATTTTACCAAAGATATTCTAGGCAAGTAAAACTGTATTTCCATTTTCTGATCCTGTTGTATGATTGATTTTTTTTTTCATCTAGTGCTAGTATACCTCTCTAGACAGAAATATACTGTATGTCAACAAATTGTAATTCACCGTACACCTCCTTATGCTATTTTAAATGGCACTGAAATATCTTGCTAAACACCAGAAACAGTTTGGGCAAAAGGCTTTTTTCTGTTATGTACTAATTTGGCTGTGTACAGTAGATTTTCTTATACATTTTGTAAACTAACTCGCTGTTGTAGCACTACCCCCTCAGGAGACGCTGGATTATGGGCCACTCTTTGTCTACACAGCTAGGCAACACACATTTTCAACAGGCACACATGGTCAATCAAATGGCTCTGGTTTTCTTATTTACTGAATTGGAGTAAATAACATGAATGGGGATATGGCAGTTATGGGATGAGCAGAACTTGGTCAATGTAGAACTTTGAGGACAGCTTGAGTGATCAGACTTTTACAAAATCCCAAACTGTACTCCCTTTGGAATAACTGTACATTCTGGCTTGCCACAAGTCCTTACTTGATTTCAGGTACTTTAGTCTTTCCTTCAAAATGCCAGTGCACCTTGCTCCAACTGAGAATTCCCCAAACAGGGGTGGAGGATAACCGTATTATGTCCCTCTGAAAGCTAGACGAATATTGTACTCCACTGCAATCTCCCTTGTAGGCTTTGGGGGTGAAAAGTGTAGCGGTTACTCACTCAGTTCCATTTAATCCTGCAGCATAGATGGTGACCTCTGTCCAGGCCTCCTGCTGTTAAGGTCCCACTTGCTTATTAGTCAAGATAAGATTGAAGGGGATGAGTGTTCCTGTGAGGTTCCTTCTCTTCTCTACTCCTTTCTGTCCATGGCAACCACGCACCTTCTGCCTGAAGCAGAGCCTTTCCAGCATAGGGGTCCTCTCCAGGCCTCTGGATCCTGAATTCTGTCACCACAAGGCCAGGTTCCTTAGCATGTATGGGCAAACTCTCCATCTTCTGGGCCATCCTTATCCAGAGATTGTAAAGCACCCATGAATATTCAGGCTTCTATCTCCATCCCTCTGCCCACTAAGTTCTGGAACTTTCTAGAAGCTTCCAGAAGCCAGGGGAGGTGACAGAGGCTCAGCCCTCAGAGCCTTCCAGCTGAATTATAGATAGCCCAAATTAATCCTGGCTCCACTGACTACAGTGAAGCCTAACTAAATGTACCTAACCTATTCACACTATGTACACAAGGGGGTTTCACACTGTATAGTTTGATGTAGTGATACAAAGGTCCTTTGAGCTCAACCTTGCAAAATAAACAAATAATCTAAGTACATCTGATGATAACATATAAAATACACACACGATTTAAACTGATTTGTGCTTTTTCTCTTTCGTTCATCGACACAGCGCTCCATTAATCCTGACAACAGGGTTATATATTCCTCTGCAGTAGTAGAACTAGACAGAACAAAAACCTTGGCTACACCCATGGGCCATCATCAGCTGGTATATAACCCCATCTCTTCTATAGGCATTCAGTTTGTTTCTGTCTAGTCAGGAGAAAGAACTTGGGCTTTTCATGGGAGATCTACAATCAACTGCTGGGCTGGGCGACGGGCTGGATAATCTAGATTTAGTGGTCTCCCCAGTTAAGCCAGTGAGCGCCTACAAACCACAGCTATGCGCTAGGTCAGGTGTGACATAACCTCAATGGACAGAGGCTGTCCCACAAGTTAAACGTCTCGCAGGGTCCCATACGACCGGGCTCTGGTCTCAGTCGCAGCATCCGCTTTGACTTCAGTGGAGAGGGATTTTGGCTGGAGTGATACTGGCATCCATGGAGTGGTAAGTACAGTCCCCCCTCACCTCCTTTGTGTGGGGTGGGGTGGACGCGGGTACACTCCAGGGATTGTCGAACCTGCCTGCAGGTTTCCCTCCTCCCATCCTAATCCCACAACTGGGCGAGACGCTGGCGGTGCCTGGGCTCTGGGCTCTCCTTATCCTCCTCCCGGATATAGGGACTGCTAGCACACATGGTGAGCTGCTTCATTCGAACATACGGCAATCCTTCTCTCTGTGTCTCTGTCTCTTTCTCTCTCTGTCTCCCTTATCATATGGAGCCTCAGGGTCACATATCCCCCCACTGACCCTCTTATGGAGGCACCAGGTTCCTTGGAACCCCAGCTCCCCATTGATGCTCTGATGGCGGTCCTACAGTGCTTGGTATCTCAGGTGGAAGTGGCATGTGGGTAAAGACCTAGCAGAAATTGTCCTCCACCACCTTCTGCTCAGTCTGTCTTGTCTCCTATGATTCTGAGTCTGGTGCCACAATGGACATGGCCTGTCTATTGGGACTATCAAGCTCCTGCTCATCTGATTGTGAGGATGACTCCTCAGTCGCTGCTGCAGTGCGTGAGACTTTAAAAATGGAGGATGTGGCTAATGTGGCCATGGACGTGGCTGTCCCTTTTGGTATACACAAGACGCCTCATATAGCTAAGGTGTTTTTGACAGATTTGTCTGAGGAGTGGGGGCAACGTGCGCTACCCTTTTGAGAAATTGCTTTTAAAAAAGTGGACCAGTCCACCGATGGGGGACCCTGCCATTTCCAGGTTGAATAAAGCAATGGAAAGGAAGTAACCACTCCAGGTGGGTATGTTGAACAATCCGCAACGGTTCAGGAAATCAAGGGTGCCGGCAATGCACAAAGCAATTGGTAGAGGAAAAAAGGTTTGACAGCCACACTTCAAAAAACCATAAGGTTGTCTTTAATATAAAAATGGAAAAATGCACTACAAAAACAAGCAGAGAACGGGAATAACAGCCTACGCGTTTCACACTACAAATCCGTGCTTAATCATGGCTAGCTTAAAAAAGAACACACTTCAAATATATATGATTCTAACCCGGGACATGTGATGGACACTGACCATCCGCAGGTGAGACCCAATTAGTAAAAGGAACTCCCAAAGTGTACATATCATGATGAATTCTGTGTTTTTTTTAACACTTTTTCTTTTTATGTATGATGTATTATGTGATTTATACTTTACATATATTATTGTATAATATTGTAGGTTGGAATGTGTTTTCGTTTACACTGTAGGATGGTATATTAATTCAAGAAATTTCACTTTTTAGATCCAGTGTATAGCCAACCTTCCACCATTGAAAATACACTCTCCAATTACTTCTGGAGCATGTTGTACATGCATGTATATATCTTTCTTTTGCATTTTTTAAGCATTCATTCTGTTAGAGTACTATCCACTACTCGATGGATGGGTACATGTCTTTTTTAGACATTCATATATTATTGCAAGCAGAGACAAATATACGTGGTTCACACCAAAGTACACTCGTATCTACACACTAAACAATACAGGGTGGGCCATTTATATGGATACACCTTAATAAAATGGGAATGGTTGGTGATATTAACTTCCTGTTTGTGGCACATTAGTATATGTGAGGGGGTGTTTTACCGCGATTTTAACGCTCCGCTATAGGCATATCCAGTGTGAAAGGGGTCTAATGAAGAAACATCAGTGGCTGTCCTAGCTTCATTCAGCAAGAGCCCACAGCGTAGCACTCGCCGCATGTCACTGGAGAGCACATTGAACACATTTTATAAGTGGCCAGAAACTTGTAAATAACTCATGAAAGAATAAAGTTATGTTAAAACCAAGCACACCATTGTTTTTCTTGTGAAATTCCCAAAGGGTTTGATGTGTCACATGACCCTCTTCCTATTGAAAAAACAAAAGTTGGATTCAAAATGGCCAACTTCAAAATGGCCGCCATGGTCACACCCATCTTGAAAAGTTTCCCCCTCACATATACTAATGTGCCACAAACCGGAAGTTAATATCACCAACCATTCCCATTTTATTAAGGTGTATCCATATAAATGGCCCACCCTGTATTGTTTAGTGTGTAGATACGAGTGTACTTTGGTGTGAACCACGTATATTTGTCTCTGCTTGCAATAATATATGAATGTCTAAAAAAGACATGTACCCATCCATCGAGTAGTGGATAGTACTCTAACAGAATGAATGCTTAAAAAATGCAAAAGAAAGATATATACATGCATGCACAATATGCTCCAGAAGTAATTGGAGAGTGTATTTTCAATGGTGGAAGGTTGGCTATACACTGGATCTAAAAAGTGAAATTTCTTGAATTAATATACCATCCTACAGTGTAAACGAAAACACATTCCAACCTACAATATTATACAATAATATATGTAAAGTATATATCACATAATACATCATACATAAAAAGAAAAAGTGTTAAAAAAACACAGAATTCATCATGATATGTACACTTCGTCGGTGGTGTTGTGCAGACTTCATAAAATAAAATAAAAGATGTGTCCCATATAAGAACAACCAGACGGAAATGTTTTTTTCTGGGGCCTCCCTTATTAAAGGGGGCTCCCAGATTCCGATAAGCCCCCCGCCCGCAGACCTCGACAACCAACGGCCAGGGTTGTCAGGAAGAGGCCCTGTCATTATCAACATAGGGACAGGGTACTTTGGGGTGGGGGGGCCACAGGGCGCCCTCCCTGCCCCAGAGCACCCAACCCCCCCATGTTGAGGGCATGCGGCCTGGTACGGCTCAGGAGTGGGGGGCGCTCGCTCGTCCCTACTTCTTTCCTGACTGGTCGGGCGGCGTGCTTGGATACGGGTCTGGTATGGATTGTGGGGGGACCCCCACACCGTTTTTTCGGTGTAGGGGGTTCTCCTTACAATCCATACCAGACCTAAGGGCCTGGTATGCCCCTGGGGGGAACCCATGCCATTTTTTTTATTTGGCGTGGAGTTCCCCTCATGATTCATACCAAACGCTGCGGCTAGAATTGGCGGGAATCCAAGTCGGATCCCCGTCGCTTCTATGATGGCTTTTTCCCATCGCGGCGAGCCGGCTCGGCGCTGGCTCCCGCGGCAGGGCTCGTAGGTGGTCAATCTCGCCAAGAAAGGGAGCGAGATTGACACAATATCGTGGTCACCTACAGTCCATGTATAACCTATGTAGGGAGATTTGGTTAATCTTTGTGTATCATCTGAGGCTGTTCACTTCACTGGGTGGGTAAACATCCACTTTAATGATTTTATGTTAGTGATGTAAGCTTTCCAGATTATGTTACCTTCCTTCATGAAATCTGTTTTCCAACTTCACACTGAGCAATAGGGTGCTCATTCAAGCTGCTATATTATTCATAACATAAAAAACTGAGACATTTAACAGTGAATGGAAGACTTTTTGTATCAGTCATGGTAGGGGATTTGACCTCAGAACTTAGATGTAGATATCTAACTGCTGGAGTTCTAGGCAGATGAAAGGAAACTATGTAAATCTGTCAATTAACAAAGATTTTAGTTGTTTATGTAATAATGGGGGTTCCTTTGTTAGTATCTTTTCTCAGTACTGTGATCAGGCAGAAGGCAACAGGGTGGCCTTATTTCCTTTATAGTCATTGCTTGTTGAGAATATACTGCTTTGCAGTAAAACTCCGTAATATATTGGTCTAATTTCAAGCTTGAAGACTGCTTGGAAAAAAAACTGATAAATGCATCAATTTTTTTGTGTATCTGAGATGTTCTTTTTCACTTCATAATTTGTTTCCCATTCCTTGTTTTTTTAGCTGGTGGGCATGATCTTATTCATTGGAGCACATTTTTATGAAATTCAAAGCTTTTTTATAATAATTTCAAAGCATTCTCTGTCTGCACGTGACATAACAGCAGGGCTAGCAGATGTTGCAACAACTACTCAGCCTTGTAACATGAAAGTAATCAGTACTAGAAGTTACTGTGAATCAATAAGCAAATGTTCTAGGATTTATAATTTTTGCTTTCAGGCCCAGAGGAATCGTTGATATCCTGCAGTACTTACATGGCCAATGCAGTCCAGTGGCTCTATTAACATGTTTCCAACAAGATGTGTTGGAAAATGCATACTACATAGCTCAACACTCTTTTCCATTTATTGGGAAACTTCTGATGTAAAGCACAACTCTTTTTACACTGCACAGTAGGAAGCAGAATCTGCATAAGTGATGAGAAAATAGGCCTACCTCAAATGCATAGTAATTGCCTACTGTGCAAATGCTTTTAAACATTGATCAGGTTAATTGCATCAAGATGATCTTATACATTTTTTTAATGGTTTTCAATATTTTATCATTTGCTTTAAAATTTATGGAAACATTTTTAACAAGCCATAAGATTTCTGATGCTAATGTTTTACAAAGTTTCAGATTGACTTATGCACTTAAATTCAGAACAGAAGAGATGTTCTATTGTTCATCCCTATACACTCATCCCAAATTAGTTTCTTGAATGTCTTCCCGGCCACAGTAGTTTGAAGATTAGTTTTGCCTAGCATGCTTTCCTGAGTTAGAACTGTTGTAGCTTATTGATGTATGATTGTCTTGCTGTGCACCAGTAGACTGAGGTAATTAGACATGGCAGGTCAGCTGTCACATTAGGAAAAGAACACTTTTCTGAATGTTTTATTTTTGGACACCTAGTGTGACGTCGGAAGTTGTTTCTCAGTCACAAGCTGTACTACTAGTGTTTTTCTGGAAATATTTTGTATTCCATTTAATTAAACTCTGCTGGTTACATGCTTTGGACATGTTCTGTTAAAATAATTGTTCTTCTGAGCCTAAAGGTTGTGAATTTTGCCTATAGGAGCCATCTATATCTTTGTATAAATGTTATATTATAGTGATATTGTTGCTACAGACACTCTATCTGCTTCTCGAGTTATTCATTTGAATGACGACCATTATTTTTGTATTTTTATTCATATAACTTTGGTGAAAATCCTAAGCTTTCTATGGTAAAACGAGGCTTTAATAACCCACAGTGTGCTTTAGAATGAGTGTGTTAAAGTGCTAGGGTATATCGATATTACAAAATGACGCCTTCGTCCCATTGAAATATTGTAAAGAAAAGGGAGGCTGTGGTGGATTATAATGGCATCGTATGAGCAACTGATGGACAGTCAAAATTATAATCTAAAATATTTTTATTACAAAGTAGAAAAAATCCCATAGCATTTACAATAAAATATTGATTGTGACAACCATAAATCAACTTATCATTCACATTGTACTACCTATGATGTATACAAAAACATCAATAATTGTGCAGTGTATATAAACTCAACATGTTGCATGTTTCGTGGTTACTTGATGTCCGATTCGTCAGGAGCCATACATAGGCACATAATTTATTAAATGATGTATATGGAATATGTCACAAAACTAAAAATAGAAACATTAATATTTTTGTACATGTGGAAAATATATTGTTATTACAATTCTATAAATAAGAGTACATCCATCTGCCAATATACATCCATCATTAAAGAAGATCTCACCATAGATACTGTGTCAGGTAAGTGGCCAGGAGCTCGGGCCGAAGAGGCAACCCACCCCGAAGGACACAAGAAAATGCAGGATAACCCACTTTCTACTTTGTAATAAAAATATTTTATATTATAATTTTGACTGTCCATCAGTTGCTCATATGATGCCATTATAGTCCACCACAGCCTCACTTTAGAATGAGTGAAAAACATTTATTTAGTAATGGTGTGTTATTGAGCAGGCCTTGTAATCACAAAGTCAGTTGAGGACCATAGTTGCAAGGTTAACACTAGCGAATCATAAAATACCAATGTTTTATCAGATGTAACCATAATCTTTACACTGCATAAAAACGTTTTGTGATTCAAATGTTTCTACACCCTGCTATTAATTTCAATAAACTACCCATTTTCCTGCTTGTGATTCTTGTCAGCCACTGCTTAACTTAGAACATCCAATTGGATTATTCAACAGATACGCGTTTGGCTAAAGGATACATTTTAGGGTATGGTTGTAAATGGAGTTTATTTAGAACAGATACCAGCCACCAGTGGCATACCACAAGGCTCTGTATTTTGTTCTATTACTTCTATTATAATTTCACCAAAGTGTGTTTTTGCTGATAACCCAATGGTGTGCAATACGGTTGATATTTCTGGAGATTTTTTTTATAATGGAACATAATTTGGCATTGCTGGAAATTTAGACAAATCAGTGAAAGCTGCAGTTCTATATTTCTATATCCAAAATAATGCACTTGGGGAAAAACAAACCTCTGATAGAGCACATTATTGGGGGTACAGTGTTAGCCAGAACTACAGAGGTAAAATATTTTGGGGTGCTTTTTTCAGATGACTATGAGCAAACGGTGTGGCCAGACAGTGGGAGATGTCAACAGAATTCTGGGGCGCATCACTAGAATTAGAGGGGTCACTAGCAGGAGGAAGAAGGTCCTGATTTCTATATATGTCTTTAGATAAATCTCATTTCGAATACCAGTTGTGGAGATCTTGCATACAAAACAGATATTCAGAAGATAGAATGAGTTCGGAGACGGACAACAAAAATAGTGAAAGGTCTGAGGGACAAACATATCAGGAAAGACTGCAGGAGTATAATACAATCTTGAGGAAACAAAGGGAAGGGGTGAACATGACTGATCTTTAGATGCATGAAGGGTGTGTACAATCTTTAGGATGACATGAACCTAAGATCAAGAACACGGGGACATGGTCTCAAATTGGCAAAAAAAAAGTTCATAACTTCTCTTGGAACGTATTATTTTACAGAAAGTGGTTAATGCTTGGAACAAACTTCCAGCCGAGGTAATGAGTCGGTCAACAATAAGTGAATTTAAACTTGTTTGGTACAAACCTAGACCTGCTGTATACTTGGACTAAAAACATCAAAAACTAAATACAAATTGAGATGCTCAGTGGACCACTTGGTATTCTGCCTTCACGCCTCTAGCAGAGGGGCATTGCTTTGGGCCCCAAAGATTATACACCAGTGGGTTTTCTGGTTACACCTTTTCTCTTCAGCTGCCATACTAATTATGTTGTAGTGACACGTTCCCTTTAAAAAGGTTGCTCAATGCCACTTGTTGTCGTAGATTTATTTTTTGTTTTTGGTACAGGAGCGTACAAGAACACCTCCCTATAATAGGCACTGTGTACAGCACTCAAATATTAGTCTGTGATAAGAAGTGAAGAGCTGGAACATGTTTCCTAGGAGATAGGGAAATCACTGCTGAGGAAGGAAAACACCACATACTTCAGTGCAGGAATTCTACACAAGCAAAAGTGAAATGCATTGGTTAAAATGAAATGTAAAGCCTGCGGCTGGTCGGCTTTTCGCAAGATACATGGCATGTTACCATGGCGACTGTCTGGGAGTGACATAAAAATATAATGCAAATTTACATGTCATTAGTTAAAGAAGTGCAAGATTAATAATCTGTATTTGAAGTCTAACACATACAAGGAAAGAGAGAAGAAATAATAATAATAATGGAATCAAATAACCCGTAAGGACTGTAATGTCATCTCTAATGTGCTACTGAAAAAATGAGCAAACTGAGCTGTGACACCAGTGAAGCATAAAAAGAAAATGTGTTAGAATTCTGCAGAAAATCAGCTCTTTTTCATTGTCAGTATATACTAAAATAGCACATACTGCACTCACCCAGAAACCTATAATTAGAGGAAGGTATCAGTATTGTCCATAAAGGTGGTCTATTATCAGAATCCATACATTGGTCAGGGTTTTTTTCAGGGCTATGGGCTTAATAGAGCTTGGACTTATTTTCAGTACCTACTGTTAAAGATGTAATGAGAAACACTACACAAAAAATATTTCTGCATTTTTGGATGGAGTGGCAGGATTTGATCCCATCAATCTTTTAGCTATGAGAGGTCAAATGTTTAACCTTGCTGCAGTGGTCACTGGGCAACGAGATCTCCATATAGTCCTATGTAGAATCCACAAGAAGTGTATATGCTGCAAAAATGTAAGTCATGCACCTTCCAGTGGATGCCCAACAAAATAATAAATAATAAGTAATTCAGGATGTGACCATGACATCTCATCTGGTACATTGTGCTAAATATCTCAGCCATTCCATGGAGGGTGAGTTGGACAGGCAGTAGTAATAGAAACCTAGGGAGGATTGGACCCTACCCCAGTCCAACAAAAAACAAAACCCTTCTGGCACTTTTCAAGTAAGAAAGGGCAAACATGCCCTGCTCTTTATTTACTACAATTGTAACTACAGTAGCCACTCTGACTTGTCTCCCCACACCACATTGGATGTAATTGTTTTCAGTTTCCTTACCTACAGTACGAACTGGTGGCAATTTTTTTGTTTTTTTTAATTTATCAAACCCATTGTGAAAGTGGTGCAAATAAGAACTACCCAAATCTGTTGTTTGCATCAGAACTGTTGTTGGAAATCTGTTGAAGGTTTTCATAAATTGGGCACAGGACTTTCTAAAGCACCAGTATTACCAGAAAAGTTCTGCAAATGGTTTTTGAATCCTGAGCAATTTTTCACGATTAGTGCTGAACTGCATAGGTTTATTAGGGTAATGCCAAACCCTTGAGATTCAGTTCCTTTATTTAAACCTACAGTAAACATCTAAAAAAGAAATGTTGTGTTACCTTACTGAGAATTAGAATGAACGCGACTGCATCTCTGAAGCATGTGCAATACCTTTTATCTGCTGCAATATCCTTTTATTATTTCCCTTGAGAACAAAAGACACCAAAAATAATGAACACGTCAAAAGCAATGTCAAATATAAATAGAACTTATTTTATTTGTAAAGGTGACCTAATATCTATGCCAGAAAAAGCACACAAGTACAGAATATCAGAAAGTAGATCTCTAACTATATTTCTGTATAATGTGGTTTCCAATTGTTTTATGTTGAGACTAGGGATGTGCGACTCTGCCTTGTTTTCCTTCTGTTTACTCTTACTAATTTGCCAACATATAACCTAGTACCCTCCTGGATGATAGACTATGTAGCACCCTCTACCATAGGTAGGTGCTAGATGTGTAGTGTTTGAGGTTCTGTCAGCGCAGGCAAATTTAAACAGGCCTAATGCTGCGAGCTAGGCCTGTTTGTTTTTTATTTGAGGGCAGGGAGTGGTTAGTGTAGCAGTGGGTGTGACTGACATGTGCTTCAGCTCTCGGGCGCCTCCTCTGCTTTCAGTGAGAATGTTCTGGAAGAGGGGCAGGGCTGAGAGTTGGAGTGGCAGGGAGTACATGTGAGGAGCCCTGACCAATTCCTAACTAGGATTGGCAGGGGGCAGGCCTCCTACATATACTCAGTCAGCCTGCTGGGGGAGGAGTTGTCGGCTGGGTGAATTGAAAGATGGAGTGCTAGATTGCATGCTGGAGAGACACCCCCATCTTGGGGGGGGTGGTTTCCACAGATGAGCTGGGAGGGAGCCTATCCTTACACGGTCATGGAGAGGTGTCCTGGAACAGTAGCTGGAGGAGCAGTTGGTCCGTATGGTCCGGGTAAATTTTTCAAGAAGGGCTCAGGACAGGAGTCGGTGAGTGAGGCACAGTGGAGATCTGGAAGGGGCATGCCATGGGAGCTGGGTGCAGAGCCAGAGGAGAGATTGTGGACTTTTGTGTCAAGTCGCTGCAGTCTGAGGACTCAGGATTTGCAAGTCGTGCTTGCTGGGATCAGTAGTCCACTGTCAAGTATGCTTTATTAATCAAATGTTCAGGGCCATCAAGAAGTGGTACTGAAGGCTTCTGACCTATTATTCATCAAGAGTTTTCAGCTAGGAATTAGTAAGGCCTAGCCTGTTCAAGATGGTGGGACAGAATGTCTAATGATGTGACAGGGAAGTGTTGCGCAGGAGGCGAAGGGTCCTGGAGGTAGAAGTCTGCAGGGAGTGCAGAGGTGGAAGAAGTTCTGACGTGAAAAAGACTGTCAAGATTAGAGTCCACTATTTTTGTTCTATGAAGATAATGAGTAACTATTTGCCAATGTGAAGCCGGATCAGCCGGATCAGCTCCAGCATTGCAAATACCAATTGTTCCCATCCCATATCCCTTTCCCCCTAACCAAGTTCAATTCCCCAAATAAAACAACAAAACAAAGCAAAAGACTTTTCATTGTCTACAAGTGTGACGTATGGATGTCAGGCATGTCTGAAAATTTGGAACAAAAACATATTTTTCTTAGTTTGTTATAAAATTTTGTAAATAAATAATCTTGCTTCATAATTTAAAGTGTACCCCTCCTGGGTTATCTATGTACATTGCAAGGATTATAAAAACCTTTGTTGCAATTTCTTACCTTTTTTGTTGTTCCCGAAGAAATTCATGTCTGTTTGTCTGAGCCTCTGTACTGAGTAGGTCTAATGGGAGTGGTTTCATAATTATCAGTCAGCTGTGGCAGCTGCAGGGCACTAATGGGGAAATCTGCTGGGCCTGCATCCTATTAGACATGTTCCTATTGGAAATATCTTACCAAAAATTAGTTTTTTGTTACAGGGGATGCCTGAGGCCGGGTTCACACTGGTCCGCATGACGTGTGAAAAACAATGTTTCCCTATGGGAGCCGTATTAACTGGTCCGACACATGTCGGACCGACTTTGAAAATGCTCCCTGTACTACTTTGGTCCGACTTTGATCCTACTTGGGGGTCGTGGCGTGGGGGTCCCCCCAAAATCCACACCAGACCCTTATCTGAGCACGCAGCCCGGCCGCTCAGGAAAGGGGGTGGGGACAAGCAAGCACTCCCCCCTCCTGAACCGTACCAGGACGCATGCCCTCAACATGGGGGAGGGGGGCTTTGGGGCAGGGGGTGCCCTGTCCCCATGTTGATGAGGACAGGGCCTCTTCCCAACAACCCTGACCATTGGTTGTCGGGGTCTGCGGGCGATGGGCTTATCGGAACCTGGGAGCCCCCTTTAATAAGGGGGCCCCCAGATCCCGGCCCCCCACCCTATGTGAATGAGTATCGTACCCCTACCCATTCACCTGGGGGAAAAGTGTCAAGAAAAAAAAAACACACTACACAGGTTTTTAAAGTAATTTATTAGGCAGCTCCAGGGGTCTTCTTCCGACTTTGGGGGTCTTCTTCTGACTTCGGGGTCTCTTCCGACTCTCCACTCTCTTCTCCGCGCTCTCTGGTGCTTTTTGCCTGGCCCCTCCACTATCTTCTTGCAGCTCTTTTGAAAATTGAACTCTTTGGATGCCAAAAAACACACTATGTTTGGAAGTCAAATGGCACAGCACATCACCCCAAAAACACCCCCAACATTGAAGTTTGGAGATGGAAACATCATGGTGTGGGGCAGTTTGTCAGCATACTGTACTGGCAAAGTTCATATCATTGAAGGAAGGATGAATGAAAAAATGTACTAAGACATTCTTGATAAAAATCTGCTGCCATCTACCAGGATGATGAAGATGATACGAGGGTAGACATTTTCAGCAAGACAATGATCCCAAACGCAAAGCCAAGGAAACTCTCAATTGGTTTCATAGAAAGAAAATAAAGCTGCTAAAATGACCCGGCCAATCACCTGAATTGAATCCAATAGAAAATCTATAGAAAGAACTAAAGAGCAGAGTTTATAGAAGAGGCCCACGGAACCTTCAAGATTTGAAGACTGTGTGGAAGAATGGGCCAAAATCACACCTGAGCAATGCGTGCAACTAGTTTCTCCATACAGGCGGCATCTTGAAGCTGTCATTACCAACAAAGGATTTTGTACCCAGTATTAAATAAATTTCAGTTAGCGTGTTTAACCACTTAACCCCCATACCATATTGCTGCCCAAAGACCAGAGCACTTTTTGCGATTCGGGACTGCGCCGCTTTAACTGACAATTGCGCGGTCGTGTGACGTGGCTCCCAAACAAAATTGGCGTCCTTTTTTTCCCACAAATAGAGCTTTCTTTTGGTGGTATTTGATCACCTCTGCGGTTTTTATTTTTTGCGCTATAAACAAAAATAGAGCGACAATTTTGAAAAAAATTAATATTTTTTACTTTTTGCTATAATAAATATCCCCCAAAAATATATAAAAAAAACATTTTTTTTCCTCAGTTTAGGCCGATACGTATTCGTCTACATATTTTTCGTAAAAAAAAATCGCAATAATCGTTTATTGATTGGTTTGCGCAAAAGTTATAGCGTTTACAAAATAGGGGGTATTTTTATGGTATTTTTATTAATATATTTCTTTACTAGTAATGGCGGCGATCAGCGATTTTTTTTCGGTACTGCGACTTTATGGTGGACACTTCGGACACTTTTGACACATTTTTGGGACCATTGGCATTTTTATAGCGATCCGTGCTATAAAAATGCATTGGATTACTATAAAAATGCCACTGGCAGGGAAGGGGTTAACACTAGGGGGCGGGGAAGGGGTTAAGTATGTCCCTGTGTGTTATCTTACTGTGGGGGGGGGGTGGCCTCACTAGGGGAAACACTGATCCTCTGTTCATACATTGTATGAACAGAAGATCAGCATTTCCCCCGCTGACAGGACCGAGAGCTGTGTGTTTACACACACAGCTCCCGGTCCCCGCTCTGTAACGAGCGATCGCACGGGAGTCGGGGGCGTATAGCTACGGGCTCTCGCCCAGGAGAGCCGACCTGCCGCCGTATAATGACGGTGCGCGGTCGGCTAGTGGTTAATACTTTTTCCCTGTGTCATTCCATTTTCATTTATTTCTGAACATATATGTTTTGGTTCCCTTTTGCATGTATGGATTGCTACCAACATGTGGTGAAAATTTCATGTTCATAGCACCTAAATATATTTACCTAAAAAAAAATGACGTGTTCAATACTTATTTTACCTGCTATGTATTTGAAAATTGATTAGTCTTGATGTACTGACTACCTATCTCATTTCATGAGGCCCTAAAATGTTGAGGACCATACAAATACCCCCCAAATTACCCCATTTTTTGGAAAATAGACAGCCCAATGCATTTAGTAAGAGGCATGAGT
The DNA here is from genome assembly GCF_905171775.1 of Rana temporaria. Lineage (NCBI taxonomy): Eukaryota > Metazoa > Chordata > Amphibia > Anura > Ranidae > Rana > Rana temporaria. The sequence continues at coordinate 424,986,529 of NC_053490.1, forward strand.
TTTTTGAAGTTGTAATTCTTTGTCACAATTTTGGGGAAAATTAAGAAATCAACAATTGTTTTTTCCACAAAGTTGTCATTTTATCAAGCTTATTTCTCACATGCAGCATAGGCATAATTATATTTACACACCAAAACACATTCTGCTATGTCTCTCGAGTATGAGGATACCACATGTGTGAAGCCCTGTACACACGATCGGATATCTGATGGAATCTTATCCGATGGATTTTTTCGTTGAATATCCGATGAAGCTGACTTTCATCAGTCTTGCATACACACTATCAGACTAAATTCCAACCGTGCCAAAACGCAGTGACGTAAAACACTACGACGAGCCGATAAAAATGAAGTTCAATGCCTCCGAGCATGCGTCGACTTGATTCTGAGCATGCATGGATTTTTCTCCGATGGAGTTCCACACAGACGATCAAATTTTTTTTATCGTTTTTTTTATCCATAGGAAAAATTTAAAACATGTTCTATTTTTTGGGGAGGAGCCTAGTGACGCGATCGGCGGAGACCCGTCTGAATGAGGAGATCGCAACACTGAGCGGCAGTTTCAAAGCTGTCTTCTGAAGCCAAATTGATCTGGGGTTTCGTGAGTGCATCTACCACACTGCTTACTTTGGTTTTCCCCTTTCTATACGTTTTTGCACTATTGTTTGTCTCCTTTCTCCTTGCATGAGCTGTTCACTCCGGAAGAATGGAAAGTCAGTTGTTGCAGTATATCACACACTGACAACAGTCTCACCACAGCAAAGGACTAGTGCGTTTCTCTACTAGTCAACCCTATTGTACCGAAGTATAGCTGATCAAAGGACATTTTGTAACTAGTGTGACACTATTTATTCTTATTGTTTTATGCACATCAGGACATTGCATTGGTATTAGGAAGGCTATTCACTCTGCAATTTCTTCATTTTGCACGTATTAATTGATACCTCATATTGTATTAGTGTGCACTTGGTATCATACGGCACATATTGTATCTACAGCAGCAAATGTTGGTATCAGCGCAACACTCCTAATTCTTTAATGTTCTATTTTTTAACACCAATGGAAAAAAGACCGTTAGAGCCCACACACGATCGGTTTGTCCGATGAAAACAGTCCATCGATCTGTTTTCATCGGACAAACCGATCGTGTGTACACGGTTTGAGACTTTTTCACAGCATAGATGCCTAGAGTGGTCCAAATTCCAAGTAACACCTTTGGGCTTTTAATAAGCATAAATTATACATCTTATTTCCTGACTACCTAACACATTTTCCTAGCCCTGGAGCACCAGGAAAGTAAAGGCACCTATAAAATGACCCCATTTAGGAAAGCAAACTCTCCAGTTTTAATTTTTTCTTTTTTTTTTCTTTTAAGGCATAGTGAGTAATTTTGTTGCCAAATGTTTTTGGAAAATGTATTAAAGAAAATGAAAATGTATCGTCCCAGATGACATGTATCAATGCAAAAATAAGTTTTAAAAACTGCAGTTTTTTTCGGGAGCAGTGATTTTAATAATGCTTAAAATGAAGCAATACATTTAAATTTCATACCTAAGGGGGTGTGTATAGTATGCCTGTAAAGTAGCGCTTGTTTCCCGTGCTTAGAACTGTCCTTGCACAAAGTGTAATTTCTGAAGGAAAAAACGTCATTTAAAACAACTTGCGGCTATAATGAATTGTCGGCTCCCGGCAATACAGAGAAAAGTAATTGAAAAAAAAATGCCTGGGGGTTTCCCCAAATTCATTTTTTTTTTAAATGGCGTGGAGTTCCCCCCAAAAATCCATACCAGACCCTTTATCCGAGCACGCAACCTGGCAGGCCGCAGGAAAAGAGGGGGAGGAGAGAGCGCCCCCCGCCTCCTGAACCGTACCAGGCCACATGCCCTGAACATGGGGAGGATGCTTAGGGGGTCTGTGACCCCTCAAAGCACCATGTGCCCATGTTGATGGGGACAAGGGCCTCATCCCCACAAACCTTGCCTGGTGGTTGTGGGGGTCTGCGGGGACCCCCAGATCCGGCCCCCCTATGTGAATTCGTAAGAGGTACATTGTACCCCTACCATTTCACAAAGAAAGTGTAAAAAAAAAACAGACACCGTTGAGAAAGTCCTTTATTAAAAATAAAAAAAAGATTCCAGCGGTGGTAATCCACTCTCGTTCTCCACTCCAATGCTGTCGGTATCCTGCGATGGATGCTCTTGTCTCCGGGGTCCAGCGATGGATGATCTCCTCTCTTTTTATTGCACAATTTATTTATTTATTTTTCAAGAAAACCTGTACTGAGGAAATATGGACATTGACCTTCTCTTTAAAAAAAATACTAGATGCCTGCAAGTCATGCTTATAACTTTAGTGAGTGTCCAGAACAATATAGATATATGTAGTATATCTGTAATATATATGTAAACTGGGAGCTTAAACCAATAGCTTGTTGAAAATAATTGAAAGTATGCAAACTACTAGATCAGCATGACACGCAAACATTGAGAATTTTCATAATGAGCAGTGGTAGCCTCCATATTTCTGTCAGTATGGGCTTGCTTTCAGTAGCAAGGAGCCGTGACTTTCCATCTCTTAAACTGTGGTTTACACTATGTGCTTTGATTGGCTACTGCAAGCTATTTGTCACATGCCAAGGTGTGCAGTATGCAATGCAATTAAGGGGATGAAGCGTACCTAATAATCTGAACAAAGTGAACTACTTGCTCTGTGGGAGTAACGGAGTTGATGAGTAATACAGCTATGCTAGGCTCCAGACACCATTTGACATTTAACACAGTGCAAGCATGTCTTGGCTATGATGTCCATGATATAATGCGGTAATAACCAATGTTTACAGACCAGCTGGCCTAAGCCATGAAAAGGTCATCCCGCTCTTATCCATTAAGTTTTGTATCATATGTCAGATCTGCTACTATCTGCCACATTACTCTTAAACAAGGCTATAGAACAATGAAAATACAAACAGTCGAGTTCATCACACCATCTATTGTAAGTGACATATGGCTTTACTGTATTCTCTTTAAAATGACTTAAATAGTATATTTGACACTTAAGTATTATGGACCCTAACTGATGCATAAGTTCAATATTCATGAAGAAACCATTGCTACAACTATACAGAAGTCAGTGTTGTGTTTAAAGCTTTGTCAACAAGCACATGGGTACTTTACGTTTACCATTTTTTTAAGCATGAGACCCAGATAGTAGATACAAATTTAATAACTTAACTGGTAAGCATTGCCTCAGCCCTCTGTTGACTATGTACATTGCGATAATTTTAGATAACACATTTTTCTGGTGCCTCCATGGAAGCATACCAATGGTCATGGCTCCGCCCCCGACCGACCGACAGGACCACTTATCTCTCTTATAAAAAGGAGTTGTCCCCCCCCCCCCTCAGGCATTCTTTTTTCTGTCCTCATCCCCGCAGGATCACGCACCAGCCCTACCTCGCCATCATATGGTGTGACCATTGCAGGTTCATGCTCTCCTGCAGGATGGAGTCCTATCACTTGGGCTGCTAAAGGCGCCATATAAGTATGGGAGCCTGTTTTTCTGTGGATCTTTTTAAGGTAAAAGAGAGGAAAGCACACACACCTCCAGGAGCATTACTCTCTCCTCATTAGGTGATTCAGGCTGGCTGTCCAGGAAATCCCTTTGCTTGCTCTCTTGTAGCCTCTACACTTCTCCCACAATAGCCTGTATTTTTATTGGGTACCTTAGGGGTCCTCAGTGTCATCAGCCGGGTGCATACTGGCACCTCTCAGGCGCATCTCGCCATCGCCGCACGGTCCAGACGAAGTTATGGGAGAGGGATTCTCCAGGAATGGTTCCCCATGCAGCTCGTCCCCTCCATAGCCGTGGGCGCCTTGCGCGCATCACGGAGCTCAGCCTCGTCATCTCGGGGGGCGGAGTTCTATTGGCGTGGCGGCACATGCACAGTAGGGAGCAGGCGGCCATCTTGGTACTCCCTGGATACTTAAACATCCTGTTTTCTCATTAGGAGTCAGACTTTCAGGGAGGTAGCATCACTGGTGCTCCTCTCCACCCCCACTGCTACTTTTTTGGGAAAGAAATGGATCCCAGCCAAGGTAAAGAAAGCAGAAATAGTTAAAAAAAAAAAGGGGGGGGGGGTTTAAGTGTTTAAAGGTTTAAAAAATAGTAAATAGTTAAATTATTGATCTATTTGATATATATATATATATATATATATATATATATATATATATATATATATATATATATATATATATATATATATATATATATATATAATGTGTGTGTGTGTATATACTAATGGCAAAAATATATATTATACCACTAGGTAAGGGCTGCAACGGACAGGTACGTTTAAAAAAAAAAAAGAAAAAAAAAAAGAGTACTTCGGTGGGCACAGAAAGATATCCTTTTCTGGTTTGGTCTCCCCAGCCCACATCCCGCAGATCCTCCCACCGGAGTCCTCACGACAGGGGTTAAAGAAGCCACAGAAGCTCTGACCATTCTCATTCCTCAGACCATAATTCCCATGGTCATCAGAGTTCTTCCAAGCCAGGGAAGGAAGATTGTTGGGTATACGGCAGAAAAGCCTTACCAGGGAAATTTGCTTTTTGGAGGCTACGGTGGAGAAACAAAGCCCGTCAAGCTCTATAAAAGATCTGATTAAAGAATCAATTGGAGAGTTGGCTTCATCACAAGACGTTGCAACTCCCCCCACAGAACGGGGCAGCAGAGGCACCTACCCCACAACCTGGGGGAAGCATTTCGGAAGATGAATTAGTCACGGCCGAGGAAGATTTGTCAACCTTTGATTTTGGCCTAGTGGAACCTTTTGTGGTCGCAGTTAAAGATGCGATTCAGTGGAAGGAGGACCCCTGGCCCAAAACTAAAAAGTATTTTCCTCATTTAACAAGAAAAGTCTCACTTTCCCTTTAATGGAAGAGATCAAAGGGGTTGTTGCAGGAGAATGGCAGAAAGTGGACAAGAGGCCAGTGGCCTTTAACCATTTTCAAAAATGATATCCATTAGCAGAATCTGAAGCAAAACTCTTCGACTCCATTCCGTCCGTGGATGCCTCAGTCATGAGACTGGCCAAAAACACGACTCTCCCTCTGGAGGACACAGTCTCTTTTAGAGATGTCCTGGACCGAATAATCGACTCAGACCTCAAGAAGGTGTACCAGAGAGAAGAGGATACGAGTACTGTACTATCTGGACGATATACTGATCCTGTCCCAAAACAAGAGCACCTTAGAAGAACATGTTCGAATAGTCCTGAACACCTTAACCCAGTTTGTCTGGCTGATCAACTTCTCAAAGAGACAATTGACGCCTATGCAGAGGATAACTTACTTGGGAGCCTTATTCAGCACCCCAGAAAGGGCAGTTTCTCTTCCACCAGCGAAGATTCCGATCTTAATACAGAAAGTGAAGTGAGCACTGGGAACCCGTATCATGCCAGCATCAGATTGTCTAAGCCTCATAGGGTCCCTCTCGTCATGCATCCCAATGGTGAAGTGGGCTAGATGGCACCTGCGAGATTTCCAATTGGGGTTTCTGGCACAATGGAGGAAGAATCACCTCAAACAGAGAATAGTCATCACTCTTACAATGAAATCCAGCCTCTGGTGGTGGACAAGACCCCCCAACCTTCTGGTGTCTAGGCCTCTCGGGCCTACCTCGTGGAGCGTTCTTACGTCAGATGCAAGTCAGCTCGGTTGGGGAGCATACGTCCAGAACAGACTGGTACAAGGGAAGTGGGCGTTCAGTGCAGAAGGGATAATATCCAACATCCTGGAGCTGAGGGCCACTTGGATGGCAATCCTACATTTAGCCCCATTCCTCAGAGGCAAATCCATTCTACTCCAAACGAGCGGCAGTTGCCTATGTGCAGAACCAAGGGGGCACACACAGCAGGTCGCTATCCAATGAAGTGACCCCAATAATATTCTGGGCAGAGAAAAATCTATGCGATCTTCGGGCATCTTATTTTCCAGCCCTCGAGAACCAGTCAGCCAATCATCTCTCAAGATCTTTTGTGAACAATGTTTTTCGAGTGGATATGCCAACAGTGGGGAACTCCCCAGGTAGATCTTTTCGCTTTCCCACTCAACGCGAAAACGCCACTGTTTTTCTCGAGACTCCCATCTCCGACATCAGCAGGAGTAGGTGCCCTAGTCCAGCCTTGGATCTTCCAGTTGGGATATGCGTTCCCTCCGACTCCCCTAATTCTGAGGTTTCTCCAGCGTCTGACGAAGGAGGATTTCACCATCCTGGCAATTATTCCACATTGGCCGAAGAGGCCATGTTACTATGCAGTCCACTTCATCTTCCACACAAGAGCAACCTATTATTCCAGGGTGACTTTCTTCACCCACATCCAGAAATTCTAGACTTGAAGGCCTGGAGATTGAGCAGAAAAGGCTGGGCGACTTAGGATGTTCTCGAGAAGTTATTCAAACTCTACTGCAGGCATGGAAGTCATCCACGAATGCCACTTATTACAGGATATGGAAAAAATGTGTGGACTTGGCAGAATCCAACCATTTCAATCCACTAATACCCGAAGTCCATAATGTTCATCTTTTCTTAGTCGGGTCTAGACTTAGGTTTAGGTCACCGCACCCTAAAAGTCCAGGTTTTGGCCATCTCAGCACTGACAGACACACGCTGGGCACTAAACCCTCTAGTAGACCGGTTCCTAAAGGCAGTTTTGAGGCTACGCCCTCCTAGGAAGGTTTTTATACCCCAAATGGGATCTGACAATTGTTCTCGAGGCCCTAGCTCGTCCCCCTTTCGCACCTACGGAGGAATGTTCATTAGAAGATATTACCTGGAAAACTGCATTTTTGGTCGCTATCACATCGGGGCGTAGTGTGTCAGAAATTCAGGCTCTAGGGGCTCAGGAGCCCTACATCACCTTTTTTCCGGACAGAGTGGTCCTGCAACCCATTCACCAGTTCATCCCAAAGGTACCTTCAGCTTATCTTAACCAGGAATGGGTCCTTCCAGCCTTTGGGGAAGATCAAGCCTCCTCGAATTTACACAAGCTAGATGTGGCCAGATCCTTGAAATATTACCTAGGTCTAACTCGTGAGTTCCGAAAAGACCAACATCTTTTTATCATTTCCAGAGGCGCAAGGAAAGGAAGAGCAGCCTCCAAGACAACAATAGCAAGCTGGATTGTGAAGCTAATCCAGAAAGTGTATCGGGCTAGTGGTCTTTCAATCTACACGAGGGATCGCCTCTTCTTGGGCAGCTTTGGCTCGGGTCTCTCCGGAGGGAATTTGCAGGGCGGCAAGTTGGTCATCCTTCAACACCTTCATGTTGCACTATAGCCTAGATATGGCAGCACTTATCTCCTGAAATTTTGGGAGGAGGACGCAAGAGCTTTCCGCTCTATAACTCATTAAAAAAAAATTTCTTTGCAGTACCCTCCCTGTAAGCGAGTTATTGACCATTGGTATGCTGCCATGGAGGCACCAGGAAAACGGAAAGATGAATACTTACCTTTCCGTAATTTTCCTTTCCTGGTGCCTACCCATGGCATCATACACCCTCCCTTTAACATTGTTCCATAAGGTCTGTAGGCTAGTTACAAAGAATGCCTGAGGGGGGGGAAACTCCTTTTTATAAGAGAGTTAAGTGGTCCTGTGGGTCAGTCGGGGGCGGAGCCATGACCATTGGTATGCTGCCATGGGTAGGCACCAGGAAAGTAAAATTATGGAAAGGTAAGTATTCAATTTTCCGTTTTGCATATTCTTATCTGATTCATGAGTAATCCTTCATTAACCACCTACTGCAGTTTCAATGTTGTCAACAAAGTTGCTGTGGTAGCATTCTGAGTTGGTGTGCTGTGGTGCTATTTATTTGGATTTACCCCCAATGCACTTGACTTGCAAGTGCCTTGTTGCAGTCCCCTGCATTACAGAAAGTGCTGCAAGATAAATGTTTGGTCCTTTGTTTTGTGATGGGTATTGTTGGCTGCCCTAATGCAACATGTTACCAGACATAACGCATGTGCATCAAACACATGCAAGAGACCCTCCTGGTGTGAAAGGGCAATAAGTGATTCTCACAAAAAAATGAAATTGTATGTAGCACTCTCATGTGTGCCACTAGAGTGTGAGTAGGAAAAACATGCCCTGACTCATGTCTAACCTATGAGTCTATGATTGGGTCAGGTTTACTAGAGGTTAGGCAGAGATGCCTCATTCAGATAGCTCCCTGGTGCCTTCCCCTGGATTTAGAAGGTTGGAGAATATTGTAGATGCTAGTGGGTGGAGGTAAGGAGGAGCTGCTTAGCATATTTAAGGACCCTTGGCCAATCTTCTGGAGTAGGCCTGGTAGGGGACTGAGAAGCCCATAAATAGGAATGAGCCTTGTGGGGAGTGGGGCTGGGTGGAAGATGGAGAAGCAGGGCTGAGGGGAGTCTGTTGCAGCCCTTGCGGCACTCAAGGAGGATTCTTTCCTTGGGCTGGAGCTCAGGAGGCTGGTCTGGAAGGATCCCACCACAGGAGGCAGTTGGAGGGACCCTAACCAGTGAGACCATGAGTAGATCAGCATGGTGCAGGGACAGACAAGGGGAGAGACTGCCAGCTCTAGCAGTGTTCTCTTGAAGATGGCAATGTTTCAAGACTTTATGCAACCTTGCCTTGGAAAGTCTCCATGTGTGTGTCAGTCAGGAGGACTGGGAAGAGAAAGCAGCCAGGTGGGCTATCATTTGTACAGCAGTAGAACAGGGTTCAGTGTCTACGGGGAATCAGAAGGTGATGAGAGATCCTGTTCACTCCACTTGCTACTTTTTCAAGGGGCGCCAAGTTCCTAGCCTGTAATGGGTTGTTGCTGAGCTAACAAGTGACTGTTATGCCTTGTACACATGATTGAAATTTCCGATGGAAAAAGTCAGACGGAATTTTTTCATCGGATATTCCGACTGTGTGTGTGCCCCATCGGACTTTTTTCCATCAGAATTTAGAAAGAGAACATGTTCTCTTTTTTCAGACGGAAAAAAATTCTATCGGAAATTCTGTTCGTCTGTAGGGAACTCCGATGGAGAAAGAAAACGCATTCTCAGAATCAAGTCAACGCATCCTCGGAAGCATTGAACTTTATTTTTCTCGGCTCGTCGTAGTGTTGTACGTCACCCCGTTCTTGACGGTCAGAATTTGGTGTGACAGTGTGTATGGTCATTGAAGTGATTGCCAATCTCTTGGGCAGTGAGTGAGTTAGTGGGAAGAGGGGGTGGAGGATGAAGCAGAGAGTTAAAGTTTGAGAAGAGCTTGCGGTGACTGGGTGACAAGGTATTAATGAGAGAGACAAAGTAGGCTTGTTTGGCAGCATGGAGTCAGGAATTGTATTTTAGAAAGGCAGATTTATATAGGTTGAAGTCCTGCAGGCATTTGGTTTTACGCCACAGTCATTCAAGAGCACAGCAATGGTGTTGTCGGTTTGCCAGGGTTGTAACGGTCGGGGTCTGATTCTGCATCTAGCGTGTACCTGCAGCATATATACTGTATATGCTAACCTTACATTAAAATTCAGTGTGCGTGTGTGTATATAATATATATCTGTGCAAGCACAATAACCATTTGCACCATGCTTATAGCTTCATTTAAAATAAAACAAGGAACAAAGTTTGTAGGGAGCTGTTGTTTGATCTGGCAGAAATGTATTCACAGATTTACAGCTCTCAGCCAGTGCTTTGAGAGAAACAAATCTATTATGCCAGTAGCCAAATGTGCCTTTTTACTAGAGTTGTCGGCCTAACTGCATACCAAGTCACAGTATTTATTCGGAAGAGTAATGTTTCCACTATCAGGATAAGAGATGGCTAAAATAGATGGACTTGGACTGAGTGCGGACAGACTTATTCATGTTTGTCATGCAACAGCATAGGGAGCAGCTCATTCACTTGAATGAGCTGACCTATGCACTATAAATGCACCAAGGTAGCTCTTACACCTTTTTTGAGCAGTAAACCTTGAGGTTTTTTGGCACGTTTTTCACACATCTGCTAGCCACGTCTGTCAAGGAACAATGGCACTGCAAGCATGATGCGTGTTTTGCCACATTTTCAGGAAGTTACACAGAATATTGCATTTTTGCATTCATTCCCCAAACTTGCAGGTGTGAATGGGGCAAGTAAATGTTTAGTTTAAATTGGTTACATACTCAAAGTATTTGTTTTCTTTAAAAAGCAGCTACAGAAACATTTAGAAAAGCATTTCCCCTTCCAGCCTCCTGTAGAGAAGAATGACGTGGTCTCTCTGCAGAGCTCTGATAACACCCCTACTGAGTCAGACCGATAGCTCTCCAATTCACAAGGCTCACCCTTCCTGGTTATTGTAGAGCTCTAGCTCTGACGCACTAGGGGGAACTCTGCAGAGAGGATATTGCTTCCACATAGAGAGCAAGGTTTTTGCACTATAGTTTTCTAGCAGTGGACAGGTTTTTCTACGTAGTCTGCTGCTTTCTAAAGAAAACAATCTGATTCTGATTTCAACTGAAAGTTAAATGGACTGTACTGAGAGAAACAAGAGGGCTGCAAGGCTCACCTATTTTGGATATTCTAGTTGCCTGCCTGTCTTTGTCCTCAGTATTTCTAGAACCCTGCCCTTATACAAGTATGTTGATTAGGAAAATCAGAGAGAAGTCTGAACTTTTGATCTGTGTACTTGTTCCAATTTGGTGAAAGTACAGATGCCAATGTGGCAGCCATTGAACTAGCATTTGGAGTATTCCATCCAGTTCTGGTAACCAATCCTCTAAAAAGATTTGCTGGAGAGAGTCCAGCGAAGAGCAACTAAATTAATATGGGGACTGGAGGACCTGAATTATGAGGAAAGACTACAAGCGCTAAATTAATTCTCACTGGATAAGAGACGCTTGAGAGGGGGGATATGAAGGCTCTTCCACAATCGGTGGTGTCGGCAGGATAGTTTTAAAAGACTCCTGGACGTGCATCTTAATGTTAACAATTTAAGAGGATATGGGAAATTATTTTTCTACACACACATCTACACAGGTTGAACTGGATGGACTGATGTCTTTCTTTTACCTTACCAACTATAGAGTACTTTTAGCTATCTGTGTATAGGGAACATATTCATTCTTCCTGGTAAATGTCTGATGAGATAATGGGTAATTACATAATGTAGTTGAATAAATAAAGGCAAAATTACTGTTCACTTTGCAAGGAAAGGAAATTTCCCCCAGAGCTTAGTGAATAATGTGAAGTTTTGCCAACTTCCTTCATCCAATCGTGCAACTAACAACTCTTTGTCATCTATTTTCCTTGTAAATGATTGGGCATTCTTTCCAAAGTGAATGTTCAATAAAACAGTGCAGTGCAACAAAAAAAAGAACAATAAATAGAATAAACACTATTGCACGATAATGTCCATAAAAAAAGTTATAAGAGAAGTCCATAGGTGCGTGTGAGAAGGCACAAATGCACTAGCAGCATGCAATGTTGGATATATTGTGGCTAGAAATCCCTCCACCGCACAGAGTGGCCTCTCACCTCACTGATTCGACCTATGATAGGTCACATGACATGTAACTCATTCCCAGAGTGAATACAAGGATCTGAATTGTAAACCATCCGATCGATCAATAATCAGCAAAGCAATCCATACATACTGTAGATCAAGGTCCTGAGCGTATCTCCACCGTGCATGTAAGGATAAGAAAGAAGACGATCTAGTGCTCTCTGAATGAGGAGTTTAATCAAGTAAAAAACATAACAGTAGCTTACTCACATATACGGCACTCAGATTTGAGTGCCTGCAAACAGCATGTAAGACAAACAGCGGTGGCCTTTGGTGACGTCTAACTTGGCTCCTCCTCTGTGCATGTTACGTCCGTGGGTGGGACTTCATCAGCGCGATAATGGACATAATCGTGCAATAGTGTTTATTATATTTATTATTGTTCTTTTTGTTGCGCTGCACAGTTTTATTGTTATTTCTACTGAGGGATAGTGTATGAATTTACCTTGAGTGCTGGTTTGCAACCTTATTTATCTTGTATATATTTTTTCAGCGCTGAATACTTTTATATTTACAAAGTGAATGTTCAGCACATTCACTAAGCTCTGTGGAAAAATTCACTTGCAAAGTGAAAATTTTCATGCATAGTGCTCCCCACCTCTTTATTCAGAGTTCTCTGTAAATACCCAGTTCTTTAGAGATTGAGCAGCATACTTTCTCCATGGATGTATTGCTTTTGCTTCAGTGAGCAATCACCAGCATTGAACGTTGTCACATGGGTAGGAAGTTGGCCCTATGTAAGCTCCAACACCATCCAGCATAGCGCTCACAAAAGGTTTGGCTCTGACAGAGAAACAAAACATTGGGGGTGCTTAGGAAGGGCAAGTATCAATGGCTGTTTTTTTTTACTCAGTCTCTTTTAAAACGTTGATGTATATTAATATGTTTACTTGTGGTAACTATTATCAGTATAACGTGCTGTATGTAAAAAAAAAAAAAAAAAAAAAACGGTGAAACACTATAGAAAAGTAGAATTTTCCAATATGTGTATTAGATGTTGCTTATCCAATTGTTCTTTTCATTCACGTGCATTAAAATATTGAGAATGTAGCCATCACAAAAATGTAAAAAGTAAAAAAGACAAATGCACGTTTGCAAAAAAAGGCCAAAACTATACAGAAATATCAAGCATGAAATTGTGTAAATGTTAGAATTTTCTTTAGGCATTATAACACCATGGACTGCAATCTAAAATAGGGTACATGCCCGTGGTCATACTCAGATTACTGATTATGTACAGAGACTCTTGCTGGCAGAGATTGGCAAAAAGATCCTGCTTAAAAAAATGCATGAAATGGTTCATAAAGTTCTTAATACGTGCATAGGCGCATAATCACATCTATACAGTGCTTAACTGCATGAAACTCTTTCCATTCTATTAAATTTACACCTATATACGAAATCGTGCATGTACACACGTTTATATGCATGTTTATGTATGTTTATCTGCGTATATGTGTAAATTACTGACCCTGGATTCAGATTTTTCTATTTTTATTACGGGTCAGAACCTAGCGCAAGTTTACTGATCTTTATGGGCCAATAGAAAAAAATAGAACTGAATTTAGATCCCTAAAAAAGAATTAAAGAATGTTGCTTTTTTTTTTTTGTGAAGGATGAAGAAGTAAAGTTCAGCTTTTTTTTGTTTCATAGTAAGAGAGCTTGAGAAATTTAGTCCTGATTCAGAATGGCATGTTGACATTTAAAAAGATTCAGAAACGTGAATGGGTCAGCATTGTATTGTGTTTTTTTTTTTTTTTTGCTTTTTTTATAAAACATAGCACAGCAGCTAATAAAACAAACCAAAGATAACTACTATAAATCTGATTCCTATTTTGGCAGTTTAAAAGACCTGGAACAATTTACATAGGTGTTGCCTTTAAAGACCCTGCAAGGACTCTAAAGGTGTAAATGCAGCAATTCCCTACTATAGAAGATACTATATACTGGCCTCTGCAGAACCATTTCTTCTACCTCTCCTTCATCACTGAGCTGCGACATTGAAAAGCCAGCATTCAGCACTTTTCTAAACATACTACAGGACTCAGGGGGCTGAGGAAGTGTATCCATAACTAAAACTTTTTTTAGATTTGGATAGGTTGAGAGAAGCCAGAACTTTTGTCAAAAATATTTTTATTGTGGTCTCCTCAATGGGGAGAATCTTCCGCTCTATTTGTTCTGATGACCATTGCCACAGAGACAAAAAGTGATTAGAATCTGACAGTTTATGGTTGTTCCTAAGGTGGGGAGGTGAGGCCAAATTTTCCAATTGGAACCATTTAGGTGACAACTTTCTAAGATAGGATTTTTGCTCACTTTGTAGGGGCTTTGTCTCACTACTTGTTGTCTTTTAATCAAGAATATCCCCAATAAAATGCAATTAAAGACATTGGTTTCTACCAGGGATTTGCAGTCAGGGGAGGCAGGTAAGGCAGAGTCTCACCTACCATTAACATAAAAAAAAATAAAAAAAATAACTGAGCTTCAAGGGCCATGGAGAGTTAGCTAAAGTCCTACCCTACCACCGGTCCACATTTGGGGCCCCTGCCACCTATAGTTCGGAGATTTGGGGCTTTTTGTGCAGTCTGTCAGAAGCTACATACAGAGCAGCCAGTTTAAATACAAGCTGGCATACTCTGCAGCAGACTCAGAGGATGAACTCACAGTGCCTCTCACTTCTTGTCAGAAGCACTGAGCCTAATGGACAGCTTGGAGCCTTGGACCAATGGTAAAGCACCATTGGAACAAGCTGTCCAATAAAAATGCTGCAGTGGAGGCTGTCCTTTCACTGCAATGTCATAGAAGGGGTATGTATCTAAAATACAAATGCTCCCTTCCAGCCCAGCTGTTTTATCTACAAGGAAAAGGCATGGGTTTATGTGTATACAGTTTACCCACAATCCCATGTTTTTCTCATGCAGTTTAGAGGGAGAATGAGAATTTGCTGCCTGCTGAAAAGGTACTGTTTTAATCGAAATCATATATTTATGCTATATGTTATAACATCATTTATTATTTATCCATTTACTGTGAAATTATAGTAAATTACCTTAAAAAACAATATATACCGTATTTATTGGGGTATTGCGCGCACCCCAAACCTGGAAAGGAAATCAAAGAAAAATACTTAGTTTGAATGCCCCTCGTCGGTGTCTTGCCCGGCGTCCATCGGCGGGTCCGGCGTCCGTCTACGGCCTCGGTGGTGTCCTCCCGCGCTGTCTCTCAGTCGAATCCCCGCTTCCCGCACTGAGTTTGAACTGCGCCGCCGACATATACCGAGTGCAGAACACTCGGGCACGCTCGGCTTCTCACGCATAAAGGCTAGAGCGTGACCGCGAGCGAAGCCGAGCCTGGCCGAATGTACCCGAGTGTACTGCGCTCGGTATATGTCGGCGGCGCAGTTCAAACTCATCGCGGGAAGCGTGTATCGGCGTATATCGTGCACCCACAAATTTCCCCTTATTTTAAGGGGAAAAAGTGCGCGGTATACGCCGATAAATAATTTGTATTGTAACTGTAACCCCCAAATGTATGTGTGTGTGTGTGTGCATATGTGTATGTGTGTATATATATATAGTGTGTGTGTGTATGTATGTATGTGTGTGTGTGTGTGTATATATATATGTATATATATATATATATATATATATATATATATATATATATTGTGACAAGAAGTCAGGTAAATCTGTGGGTGTTGTCACAGACGGGACATACATTTCTGCCTTGTTTAGACAATACACCAATTGTTATTAGGCGTCGGCTGCAAAAGTAGCCAGAAAAGGTCTAAGGGCGTTGGAAGACTTCAGCTGTTCAGAATGAGGCAATTAAGGCCTCTATAAGTAATCCAGAGGATTACCACTGATTTGCTGCATCCTGAGGTTTTCTGAGTGAAAGAGAGCAGTAGCTGAAAGTCTTCTGAGGAGGTAATGAGGAAATAGATTTTTCTGTGTGATAAAAATCCAAAGACTATTGTTTTTCTGCTGTTTAACCAGCAGTGTCTGCCCAGCACTAGGCTGTGCCAGACTCCATAGATAGGTTCATGTGTGGTGAAGATAGACCCCCCAAGTGGCCAGGGTTTATTTTATGTTTGATTTTGTTTATGCTGTTTGGATTCTTGCACTCGTTTCCAGCAAGATGGAAGAATAAACCAAAATCTTTGTTTTCAACCATCTTCGGCTGCCTGTCTGTATAAATTCAGTGTGTAGTGAACCCATCCAAGGGGTCACACACCCCGCTACCGAGCTAACCCCTCACAATAAATGATATATATATATATATATATATATATATATATATATATATAATATATATAATTTTTAGCAGACACCCTAGGGAATTAAATGGTGGTCGTTGCAACATTTTATGTTACACAGCGTTTGGGTAGCAATTTTTTAAACATGTTTTTTTGGGATATTGCATATTAAAAAAGAAAAAACACTAAAGTTAACCCGACTTTTTTGTAAACTATGAAAGATGATGATACGCCAAGTACGGTAAATAGATACCAAACATGTAACGCTTTAAAATTGCACACACTCGTGGAATAGCGCCAAACTTCGGTACTTAAAAATCTCCATAGGCGACCCATTCACATTTTTTACAGGTTACATGTTTAGAGTTACAGATGAGGTCTAGTGCTAGAATTATTGCTCTTACTCTAACAATTGCGGCATATGTAACCTGTGTGTATCTGGCTCTAAAACTAGCCAGTGCCTCACCAGCCACTGACCTCATTGCACATCCCCTGATCCCTGCTTTTTACCATTTCTTACTCTTTTCAAAACTGAAAAAAAAAAAAAAACGTTTTAAGAATGCTTGTTTTGCAATCTGCATACTTGTTTTTAACAAGTGATTTATATCTAATAATAATTTCCTTTCTTCTTAAACCATAACATCTTAAAGGCATAGATAAGACGTTTTTTATTTTTATTAAATCTTCTGCTCTTGTCGTTTTAACATTGGATAGTAAAACATTTTTTTCTGCCAGTAAATACCTTATACAGATCTGCAGGAAGAAGGGATACGAATGGGGTAACAAATGTGGCAAGCTATTAGCTCAGTCAATACAGGCCCAACGTGATGCAACGTACATTCCTCACATTAAATCTACATCGAGCAAAATGATTTCACTACCCCACTTGATCTCACAGGAGTTTAGATCATTTTATCTCTCCCTATATAACCTTCAGGTACCTGCCCTGTCTGATGACTTAACGTTGGAAAATCTCAGGCAGTCGCATATGCCGATATTGTCAGGGAATATTCGAAAAGCTCTAGACCAGTGGTTCTCAACCTGGGGGTCGGGACCCCCTTGGGGGTCAAATGATGATTTGCCAGGGGTCACCAAATCCTGGGCTGTTCCTGAAGCCCGCACTGTTCTCCCAGGAAGGGAGATAAGAGGGAGAGGAACAAAGAAAAAGGGAGAGAAAGGAATAAAGAGAGAGCAAAAAAGACAGAGGGAGGAATGGGGGAAAAACAAGGAATTAGGAGAGAGAGAGAAGAAAGAGAAAAAAAGAAGAACAAAGAGAAAGAGTGGTACATCCTAAAATGTACTATAAGGAGTTTTAATACTGTACGAGTGGAAGAGAGGAGCGATAAACGTCTGTGGGTTAGGGGCGCAAATTACTTGTCTTGCCTTGGGTGCTGACAACCCACGCTATGAAAATAAATTTACTGTTGGGGGTCCCCACAACTTTTATCAAGGGGTCACGGCACTAGAAGGTTGAGAACCACTGCTCTAGACGAACCAATCACTCTACACAAGCTTCAAACGGCTATCAGAGACACGAAAGCACCAGGTCCGGACGGACTGACAGACCACTATTACAAAACCCTGTACCTTATATTAGGCCCATACATGATTAAACTATATAACGTAATGGGTCACAGGAATTCATTCCATAATACCACCTTGCAGGCACAGATCTCAGTCATCCCTAAAGAAGGCAAAGACCCGTCCCTCTGTGGGAGCTACCGGCCCATTTCTCTACTTAATACCGATTTGAAGCTGTTCACCAAGATTCTAGCTTCTAGAATTCAACAACATTTACCTAATCTGATACATTTGGACCAAGTGGGTTTCGTCCCCACTAGAGAGGCAAGGGACAATACTATCAAAGTCCTTAATTTACTACATATCGTAACCAATGGGAAGATACCGTGCGTCTTTCTCGGAACAGATGCCGAGAAGGCGTTTGATCGGGTAAGCTGGAGATTTCTGTTTGCGACATTAAAGTATATAGGTCTTGGACCCCAGATGTTACATTGGGTGGAGGCGGCATTTTTAGATTCGAAGGCCAGGGTCAGAGTAAATGGAGTACTTTCAGAGTTATTTACGATCACAAATGGGACTAGACAAGGGTGGCCATTGTCACCCCTACTTTTTGCTCTGAACCTGGAACCATCCCTATGCCATGTCCGATTGAACTCGGACATCTCTGGAATTACTGTTGGGAGTAGGCAGCATAAGATATCGGCTTATGCCGATGATTTAATGTTTACGCTTACAAATTCTGTTACCTCCCTGCAAGCCCTTATGAAAGAGTTTAAGGTCTATGGGCAAATCTCAAATTTAAAGATCAATTTTACTAAGTCAGAAGCCTTGGGGGTGGGGATTTCCAAGACCGATTTGGTGAGGCTCAAGGCTAGCTTTAACCTGAAGTGGACGGACACAGCCTTAAAATATCTAGGCACGTTAAACCCGTCGTCCCTACCTCGACTTTTTCAATTGAACTTTCCTCCGCTTCTGAAAGAGGTGCAGAGGCTGCTGGATCGTTGGAACAGTGGCTTACATTCTTGGCTAGGACAATGCAACATTTTAAAAATGTAAATACTGCCTAAATTTTTATATCTTATGCAAGCCCTCCCAATATGTATTCCCGGGTCTTACTTTAAACAGATACATTCAGCTTTTACTCGCTTTCTCTGGGCAGGGAAACATCCACGTATCAGTCGAAATACGCTTTCCGAACCGAAAAAACATGGCGGTATAGTTCTACCGGAAATACGTACCTATTATCGAGCCATTCACTTGAACAGACTTTTAGATTGGTGTCGCCATGTAGACATTAAATTATGGACTCAGATAGAACAGGCCCAGAGCCTGGTCCCTCTTCGGCGGGCTCCTTGGTGCCAGGCGGACCTACCTTTGGAAATTAGACGTCATCCTTTGATCGGCACGACCTTGAATATCTGCGCACAGTTACTAGTTGAGGCACACCTTTCGACATCACGTTGGTACATTAGACCAGTGATAGGACATCCCCACTTCTCACCGGGTCTGCACGATAAGAAATGTTTTGAATTAAAAGAGGCTGGGCTATACCAGGTATCACATTTCTGTAGTGTGGGAAATGGAAGGGGCCCGAGGAACTTATGGACCCCTCTGGCCCCTACGGCCTAGATTATATGAGAGCCCTGCAACTCAGTAATTTTTTGTGTACCATACAACCGCCAGATGAGACATCTCTACCCCTAATGGCGTTTGAGATTTTAAGTACTGAGGCCGGGATACTTCCCCACGCTCTGTCATTAACATATAATATGCTGAATAATCCCTCGGCAGACGGGCAGATTCCTTTTCTCAGTAAATGGGAGAGGGACCTGAACTGCTGTTTTACCAGCAGTATGAGACAACATATATTACTTCTTACACATAAATCATCCTTGATTATGCGTACGCAGGAGACAAATTACAAAATATTGACTACATGGTACAGGACGCCAGCACTCGTACATAAACTATTCCCTACATCATCGGAATTGTGCTGGCGGTGCGAAGCTGAGAGAGGAACTCTTTTACATGTGTTTTGGTCCTGCGACAAAATACGGGGTTATTGGCAAGAAGTTTGACGCATTACCCAAATGTTCTCTGACCATCCATTAGAGGATGACCCGGCTTTTTTTTTGCTTCACGTAACAGGTGTTTCGCCGCGGATCTATATGAAATCAGTGGTACGCCATTTATTAGACGCAGCTAAGGCCTGCATCCCATTATGTTGGAAATCCCAACACCCTCCAACCATTGCTCAGTGGCTTAGGAAGGTGGACGATACTGGACGTATGGAAGATTTGACTCTCACTAGTCAGCAAAGACAGGAGACATATATAGAGACATGGGGAAAATTGAATATTTTTAAATATTCAGATGAAGGAATAGTCCTTAGGGGAGGGTCACTGGATGCTGCCCGGGATAATCCTTAAGAGTTTCCCTCGCTAATGGCGAATAAGACATAAAATAGATACTGTAGAGCGTCGACTCTTCAGTGCCTTATTAGGTTCATGTTCGCACCCGCTTACCACTCATGGAGAAAAAAAAATCACCTTTTTTGGGGTGAATTGGCTGTATCGGACCCGATTACAAAGGGAAATAAAATAAAGATTATAAGAGAGTTTTATAACGATAAGGGATAATGATCCACCAGTAAAACCCGGGAAGGACTTGCTGGAGAACATTGGCAACCCTATATATTATGTTTTTTCTTTGTCTTTTTTCCCCTTTGGAGTATTTAATGGAAATTCATACCAGTTTAGGTAAGCCATATCCATTATAGTATTTTGGTGCAAAGGTCCGTGTGGCCTAGTCCTACTTACTTTGAATAAATAAAGAATCAAGGGATATTAGCAATTTGAACAGTCAGGTGACAGGCTCTTTAATTTTGTTTTGTTTATTAGTTTAGTTTTTTTTCCCTTATTTTATTTATTTATATATATATATATATATATATATATATATATATATATATATATATATATATATATATAATAATTTGGGATGTTTTATGTTTATGTAGTTCTTTATGATATTATGAAAAACATATGTTTTTGTACTTCATTCGACTGTTATGCTGAATCTCAATAAAAAAAAAGAATGCTTGTTTTGCAATCTGCATACTTGTTTTTAACAAGTGATTTATATCTAATAATAATTTTCTTTCTTCTTAAACCATAACATCTTTAAGGCATAGATAAGACGTTTTTTTATTTTTATTAAATCTTCTGCTCTTGTCGTTTTAACATTGGATAGTAAAACATTTTTTTCTGCCAGTAAATACCTTATACAGCCCACTTCCTGTTTCTTTTCTGGTAAAAAGCCTAGGCTTATGACATCACGAACAGCTCTCTCTCTCATAAGAGTTTGCCAGGAAGGGGGGTATGGGCAGTGCCGATCCTGTCCTCCCTGGGGCCCTAAGCAAAATGACATGTCACATTAAAGTTGAGAAGGGGGGGGGGGGGCACTGCCGACAGTGACATGTCACATTAAATATTAAAGTTGAGAAGCAAGGGGAGGGGGTGTTCTGCTATCGGAACTGACATCTTACATTAAAGTGAGAAGGCGGGGGTGCTGACTTCTTACCTCTTCATGCAGCCAGCGAGTTGAGAAGTGGGGTGAGGGGCCAAAAATGACTTCTCACCAGGCGGGGCCTCTAGTAATTTGGGGGGCCCCCTGCAGCTTTGCGGGGCCCTAAGCGGCTTGCATAGTGAGCCTATAGGGTGGATCGGCCCTGGGTATGAGTAATAAGAGGGCCAATGAGAGCTGCGGGGCTACAGAGCTGGAGGTGTGCCTCTGTATAAATCCAGGAAGTGAACAGGCAACAGCTTCAGCTGCCCACAGTTAAAATGGTTGTAGCCAGTGGAGGGAGATTTCTGCAGCATACAGTATTTGACAAGTACAGCATCTCAGTGTATATATACAGTAAAATAATATGCAAAGTGATTGGAGGAAAGCTTCAGAGAGGCAAAGATGTTTTTATTACAAATTATGTGAGCAGACTGCAGTTCCTCTTTAAGTTCAAAATCTATGACTGGACACATTTCCACGTGTTATTTTTCGCCCTTTGTATATTAGTGATTTGGTGTAGCTTCACTCAGGTATTTACTCCTCTTAAGCTGGGCAATGGATACTCAAAATATGAAAGAAAAGGCTTGGAGTGTAGTATGTCTTTTAAAACGTATATCTTTAATAAGATTAAGCACACTTACAATTACAGTACTTGCCAAATCACATGAATACATGCCTCAGAGACACCGGAAGTGACGTCACTGGCTCTGTCCAACACTTTGCGTCATGTCATGTGACTTCCTCATCCTTCTTCACAATTTTTTTATAATTTTTTTTTCACGATTATACAATTGTTTTTGGAAGATTATGTAGTATCTCATTTATGTGTATGGTAGCACTGCTATTTCACAGAACTAAATATGACACTTGTTTGGTTTTTGTAGATTTCTTTTTTTTAGGTCTGTAGGTCTGTATAGGTTCAAGGCTTGTGTTTGTGTATCCTGGACAATTTTATATACAATTGACCTAGTGGTTGGAGTTTACCATATTAGTGGTTGCAGCAGTTCAGTAATTTAGTACTGTTCTTGCCTATATATTTTTTTTATCATTATTTTATATTTTTGTGATTATTGCACATAGTAGCACACTGGTATTCGTATAAACAGTAGGGTTCCTGTACCAACACCAGGCAATGCTCCTTCAGGCACCATGGAGAGGCTTAGATCAATATTTCCCCTAATGCAGAGCAATACATAAGTACATAAGGCGCTCATCTGAGGGGGGAGTCCCAATCATTATTCATCTCTTGATCATGTGACCCATCACATAACTGGAAAGAAGACAGATGCCCATTATTTTCAAAAGTCTAAATAATTATTTGAATTATTTGGGGAGGGTGAAGTGAAATTTTCCAGTGCAATCAGCACTTGAAAGTGCCACTGCAAGCCAGCTCCCACATTGTGCCCACTAGCCTCTTGTATTACCCCTAAACTCTGAAGATCTGCTAACCTCCCACTGTGCCCCCTTCCTGCTATGTCTCTCATTCACCCTTCTTCCTAGACCTCATCCAGAGCTCACATCTCCCACAGTGCCTCCCGTCCCCCTCCAGAACCCCCCCCTCTCCTGATTAGTGCCACCTATCCTGCTACAGAATTCCATAGCCCTCTTCAGAACCCCTGTCTACACACAGTGCCACCTAACATATTTCAGAGTCGGCCATCCCCTCAGAGAGCTCCTAGTTCCTCCCCACCCCACATAAACCACCTATCCTCATCCAGAGCCCTTAATGAACCTCACAGCCCCCATATGTTTCTCCCACTTGCATCAAATTTGAGGCATTTTCTCCTCTACCAGTCATTAATTCCAGAGTGTTTTCCCTTCCATTGGCCACCAATCTCCAGGGTATTCTTCCTTCCACTGACCACAGAAACAAGGGCAATAATCCTTCCATTAACCACTGACCTTGGAATATTTTTTTCTCTTACTGACCACCAATGCTGGGGCATTTTTTCCTCTTACTGACCACTAACATTGAGGCATTTTATTTCATTGACCACTGACCACTACCGGAGCATTTTTTCTTCCCACTGACATATGGGTTCTGGATTTTTTCTCTCAATGACAATTTAAGTACAGCAGTTGATAGGGGCATTTTGCTGTTTGCCTCAGGAAGCAGAAGAGCTAGGTGTATCCCTTACTACAAAACTCCTCTGTGGTTGAATTATGCACACTCGATAATGGTGAATGGTTTCTTTCTACTTCTATTGAAGTTCAGACAGCTTGCTTCATTTTCGTTGCATATAAAGTGCAAGTTCATTGGCAATATATTTAATGGCTTTTTCTAAGGCCTCGTACACACGATGGGTTAACCAAAGGACAACGGTCTGATGGACCGTTTTCATCGGTCAAAACCGATCTTGTGTGGGCCCCATAGGTTATTTAACCATCGGTTTAAAAAAAGCAAACTTGCTTTAAATTTAACCGATGGATTCCTAACCGATAGGTCAAAACCGATCATTGGTAGGCACAACCATCGGTTAAAAATCCACGCATGCTCAGAATCAAGTCGACGCATGCTTGGAAGCATTGAACTTCGTTTTTTTCAGCACGTCGTTGTGTTTTACATCACTGCGTTCTGACACAATCGTTTTTTTTAACCGATGGTGAGGGCACGACAGACCATCAGTCACTTCATCGGTTAACCTATGACAATGGACCTTCAGACCGTTCTCATCGGATGGACTGATCGTGTGTACGAGGCTTTATAATTATCAGCCAGCCATTGGCCCCTGTTCCTTGAAATCTTGATTTATTTTTATTTATTTTTCATTGGAGTTTTTGGGGTTTTGTTGTTTAATTTTAAATTTTTATTTTAACCTGATATACAATTCAGATTCTGCGGTAGTATAGTCATTTTTTTGGGTTTGATATCCTTAGGCATGCAAAACTGTTGTAGCTACTGTCAAGATTTCATTGTGTAATTTCATCATTTATCTTGTGTGTACAAAATTGTCATCATAGCTTTTTGTCTTTAATGCATCATATTTTTTGTCTAAGAATTTGGTTCTTGTTATGTGTTGCTGAAGCCTTTTGGTTATATATGCATTCTCTTTGTCTTTTTGAAACAAGCCTATACGGAAAAAAAAAAAAAAAATTCCTCTAGTCACTTAATAGTGTATATTACAGAACATAAAAAAAAAAAAACTATAAACCATTGTGTATATAATGTCTTTTTCCCGCTTGCCATGTCTCTTAGTTTACCTTAAAATACCTGAACTAAACATCTTGATTAATGGTAATTATGGGCAAATCAATAATGACATGATGCAGACTGTCACTGAAAATACCAAAGCAGTTTTTGACTGAGTCCCTTCCAGAGCCTAGTTTTATTACTGGTTGATCCTGCCGGTGCATCCATTGTTTTTCCATGTTGTGTAACCGAGAAAACTGTCCAGCAAAAGTGGCAGTTAGACAGGTTTGGAAAACCATACTATATGGGTAGAAGTGCTTGAAACATTTATGTGCCTTAAACCTTTTTTTCCAAAAGACAAAAAATAATAATTACTGTAACTGCTTATAGTGTTAGCTAAATTTAGAATCGAATTTGATTGTCTTTGTTCTTAAAGTAAATTTAAAGTATACCAAAAGGCCACAACATTGTATTGAATAGAGTGGGAAGTGATTAGAACCCCTTTCTGGTTTGTATTGCTGTCTGTGTCCCCATTAGGAAGATTCCCAATGTTTATTTGTCCTGTTTACCATTACCATTACAAAGTGTGAAAACTCCCAATTTTGGATAGTCATCAGAACAAGAAAAGAGCAGATATCTTTCTTTGAGGATGCTAGTTCTGGTAGGCCTGGTGACTGCCAGGAATTCCCTCCTTCTTTCATGCAAATAATTGTTACCTGATTACAGAAAGTGGAAAAATAATGGATCAATTGTCAGGATCAAATAGACTCGGAATGACAGTGAAAATGTAAAACTAATGACAGACTGTATCATATATGTCACTTTAACGTTACCTGTCATGAGAGAAAATTCGGGGCTGCCAATGCTGATCTATCCTTTAGGAAAAATCTTGTTTTCAGGTTGCCATGCTGACCCTCTTTTTTTTTCAGTACCGTCTAAGTCACTTACCCAGTGAATTGGAACAGTGACTTCCATATCTGTACACTTAATCCAGGTCAGTGATTTTTGATATTGAAGCCAAAGACTTGCCAAGACCGGTTAACTAGTATTTTCAAAAGGAAGTTGGCACTGGCAGTCCCCATGTTCCCTCATTACTTCAACACTCCTCTTGATACTGCCTCTAAACCAACATGACATGCCATATACCTTTCATAGATAAAATATAACAATAAACATTTCTGATGATCAGCACACAGGTGCCAGATCAAAGTTTAAGTTTAGGAGCAGTAATACATTATAACTAATAATATTATTTAAAGCATAAACCAATTAGCAGTTAAAAAAATGAATAAACAATGCAGGCTGTTGAGTTGACAGCAGAATCTACTGCTGGCGGACTCCCAACATATTTATTTGTCAACACTGCCAGCACATATAACTCATCCACTAAAAGAACCTTAAATCACTAACAGTATCAGTGCCACATTACATTATACACAGAAAAGAGTAAAGAAGAGAGTATAATCCAAAAGTCAATTGCCCATAAGGATGATACCAACAATGCTGACTTTCCTGGATGGGGATGTCCTAGCAGCAAAAAGAAAAGAAAACAAAGGCGCACCAGCCTAGTGTATTACCGTTACAAAATTTTAATAAAATTAAAATATATACAGGGCCTACTCACAAGTGTGATGGAAAAAGTTGCAGTATAGCTTAATCAACATAAGCTGCAAAAAGATGACCTCGAACCATACTCCAATCAATCGTAGAGAAAGTGAAGGGAGTCACCGCCGGCTGACGCGTTTAGAAGCTCTATGCCTCTTCATCAGAGCCCAGCAGTTTCACTGCTGGGCTCTTTTTGCAGCGTATGTTGATTAAGCTATACTGCAACTTTTTCCATCACACTTGTGAGTAGGCCCTGTATATATTTTCATTTTATTAAAATTTTGTAACGGTAATACACTAGGCTGGTGCACATTTGTTTTCTTTTCTTTTTGCCACATTACATTATGGCTGAAAATAATCTAGTTTTAAGGAATAGTAATTTAAAGAAGTAGCTCTCACTTAAAACTATTTTAGGCCTTACGTTATGCTGAAACCTGAATAAACTTTGGGGTTCTCCAAACAGATCTAACCACTTTTGTGTTTATTAGCCAACTGTTCAGTTCATGTTTCAAAAGATGTAGAATTAATATCTATATCATTTTCTAGAATACTGAAGCTATTTCTCAGATCATTTAATTAGCTATTAATTTAATCCTAACAAAAAATTTTACATACATACATTAAAACTTTTACAATGTAAAGGGTATCTGCACTAAAAATGCATCTTGTTCTAGTCCTCTTTGGAAAGCCATCTTTATGCAAAACAAACCTCTATGCTCTTTTGCCATTAATTGTCTTAGTTGTCTGACTTTAGTAAAGCAGCAAGAAGATGTGCATTTGTACCATGCAAACAATTTAATGTAGAGATGATTGCATCCTCAGAAAGTAGTTTAGCTGAAAACAATAGAATTTTGGAGCTCAGTGTACAAAACGCTAATCCTGCACACTAATTCATAGAAATGTTGCACCATAGAAATTACAATAAATCCTTACCTTTTTATAAATCAAAGTTAATTTAAATATTAGTATATATAGTGTATATGGGAATGTTTGACCATTCTCCCTGAAGCGCATTTGTTAGGTCAGGCACTGATGGTGGACGAGAAGGCCTGGCTTGCAGTCTCCACTCTATTTCATCCCAAAAGGTGTTCTATGAGGTTAAGGTCAGCACTGTGCAGGCCAGTCAAGTTCCTCCACCCTAATCTCGCTCATCTATGTCGTTATGTATCTTGTTTGTGCACTGGTGCACAGTCATGTTGGAACAGGAAGGGGCCATCCCCAAACTGTCCCCACAAATTTGGGAGCTTGAAATTGTCCAAAATGTCTTGGTATGCCGGTGCCTTAAGAGTTCCCATCACTGGAACTAAGGGGCCAAGCCCAAAACCTGAAAAACAACCCCATGCCATAATCCCCTCCTCCACCAAATGATTTGGATCAGTGCACAAAGCAAGGTCCATAAAGACATAGATGAGAGAGTTTGGGGTGGAGTAACTTGACTGGCCTACACAGAGTCCGGACCCCAATCTGATAGAACACCTTTGGAATGAATTACTGCAACGACTGTGAGCCAAGTCTTCTCGTCCACAACAGTGCCTGACCTCACAAATGCGCTTCTGGAAGAATTGTCAAACATTCTCATAGACAAACTCCTAAACCTTGTGGACCGCAATCCCAGAAGAGTTGACGCCGTTACAGCTCC
The DNA here is from genome assembly GCF_905171775.1 of Rana temporaria. Taxonomy (NCBI): domain Eukaryota; kingdom Metazoa; phylum Chordata; class Amphibia; order Anura; family Ranidae; genus Rana; species Rana temporaria. Next base: position 425,013,797 of record NC_053490.1, read on the forward strand.
AAAGGGTGAGACAACTCAATATTGAACCCTATGCACTAAGACTGGGATGCCATTAAAGTTCATGTGCGTATAAAGGCAGGTATCCCAGTACTTTTGGTAATATACTGTATATATAGTGGGTGTTTTTTTTCTAGTGCTCATCCCAACCTGCTTTTCTCAGTATGCAGTTAACTACACAAGATTCAGAAAGCTGATAAACTAACTTGCTGAGAACCATCCAGTTTAATCATATGGACCTGTTTTAATACTTTGTTTAGGAAGTCTAATATGCAAAAAATAAATAAAAATTCAGGGAATTTAATTGGCAATTTAACTGGAACTATTGAGAGCCCATTCAAAGCAGCCTGGGAATGTTTGTGGCCGCTGGGTGCAACAGCTCCTGTGAGAGAGAATAGCGAGGGGACCATCACACCTCCATCTCTAATTACATTTGCAGGGCATACAGTGAGTGTAACTGGTAAATCGTGTATCTCCCCTAGACCAGTGCCTGTTCCAAGATCTCTCCTCTAGACCTGTGCCATTATTACTACGCTGCACCCAGGTTGGCATGGACCAAGTCTAGAAATTGAAAACTGTAATAGTTAAATTTTCTGCATAGGGATTAGTTGAGCAAAGAGCCTAGATGCACCATATGGGCTAAGTTGCAACTTTAAATGTTACAAAACAAGTTTCTTTATTTTTTTTTCCATTTAGTATGGCCTAATTATCTACAGTGATGGTGACAAAGCTGGCCACAATTAGCCTGTTTTTTTCAAAGGGGTGTACTGCTATATGTCTTCTATTCAAAAGCTTTAATCTCGGTCTTGGTGCAGATTTACACATCCCATAATAAGTAAGTTGTACTTTGAGGCTATTTCAGGGCTCCTTTTCAAAAGTGCCATGGCAGACAGTGAATGGCCAGCCAGTCTATAAGATATACGTGTGTAGTCATACCTCTTAAGGTATCTCTCAGGACTCTTTCAATGACATGGTAGATTTAACCAAATCAGTTCCAGGACTCCAAGGTACCACAGCCCATGCATACCTTGCAGAGCAGCCTGTTTATGCCTGAGATGAAACTTTTGAATAAAAATAAATAAATATACATTATAAAAGGACCTGAAGCTTGCATAAAACAGGCAAACCTTTTAATTAAAGTGTTCTACTTCATTCAAATTACCCTCACTATAGCTAAAAAAAAAAGTTAATACTCAATAGGGGGGAAAAAGTCTTAGAAAATATTCAGGTACTGTAACTATATACAGAAAAGAGGACATATAGGGACCAGTTGTTGATTTACTAAAGGCAAATAGACTGCTCATTTTGCATAGGAAGTTACACAGTACAAGCTTAGTGAACGTGGGTAAATCTCATATTGCAAAGAATACCCAACCACATGTAAAAAAACTGTAGTTTTTGTACATGATTGGAAGATGTGCTCATTCACTAACCCCAAGGGAAAATTAGCTTGATTATCTTTAGTAAATCAACCCCAGTCAGTATAAATATCTTCACAAAGGCATTAGAAGAATATTGTCTTTTACTTGCTAAAAAAATCTGTTGTCTTTATAGATTTCATTGAGTTATACTTAAATTTTTTTCACAATAAATTACAGGTTTATTTGTTGATCTGGATTTAGCTCTATACCCTCCCTCCATTTACCTCCAACCAGAAATTTACTAGAAATTGAGAACTTTTTAAGAAAAAAATGTTATGGTTGTCTGTGTTATATAAACTAAAATGTGACAAGCAATGATGGAGCTTGTCGATCTAAAAAGTAGGGAAAAAATGCTGGCTTGTAGTTATTGTCCAGTTAATGTTGCTCCATTCCTTCTGTTTCCATGATGACAGAAACTGGTAACGAGAAGTCAGCAGACTTATTACAAGATCTCTACAGGGCCCTGGAAAAAGCCAGTTTATCCCCACTTGGAGAACAACGGCTTTCAACCAAAATGGAGTACAAGAAGTCTTTTATTAAAAGATGTAGTGATCCTGTAGTCAATGAAAAACTACACAGACTGCGCATTTTGAAAAGCACTTTAAAGGTAGGACATTAGAAAGAAGTTCTAACTGAACCTTGGGGCATTAAAGTACTAAGCTTTTACAATTTTAAGTGTGTAATCAAAATATACTGTTAATATGGATTTTATTCCCAAGGCGTACAGTTAATCCTTAAATAAGTCAAAGCAGAACTACAGGTAAAACGTGAAATTCAGTATTGAGCCACAAAAATGCAGTTTATGTGCGTGTATATTATTTTTAAATGAAGATACCAAATTGGCGCTTTAAGGACCTGTTTGTCACTAGGGAACCTGTTCTTTGTCCACATGTTTTTGTTACCCCCCCCTCCTCCCCATTACAATATCTACCTTCTTACACAGACTTGTTTAAGCTCCAAGTTTCTCTAGTCAGAGCTTACACAAAGCTAAGAACCCTCCCTTGCCCCCACATGTCATTGCTTGAACCTGGATATTGACCACTCTGTCATATTTGGGAGTGCCAGGTATCATCATTTCTAAATGGTAGTTAATTATAAGCAGCTAAGACAGGCCCCTTGCATGGGCAAAACACAGATCAATTTAAAGGTTTCAGAGTACATCTAGAACCATGGTAACCTTGTAGTACAGGTAGCGCTGAGATTTTAACATTCTATACACCTACTCCTGGAGTTCACACTTGAATAAAATAACTGGTGGACTTAACCTAAGAATATACACATTCATATGGGACTTTTGTCTTAATTTGAAGTTCTCCTTTTGGGGCAAGATTGTTGTCTCACTCCAGAAAATGATTACCATGAAGGTAGCTGAACTCTATATGCTTGTAATACGGGTTAATTATCAACTGGATCAACTGTAAGAAATAGACACATTTTAGCATGTCTATCTCATTATTTTTTTTCTAACAATACTTCATCTTGACCTATTAAAGATACCTATATCGGTCTCTATTTTTCGTTTAGTTAATAATAAAAGGGAATTATGAGGATTGCTCGGACTGATTCAACTCTGAGATTATATGACCAATACCCATGAGCTACTGTACTGCCATATATACTGTACTGCCGTATTTTATATACAGCTAAAATCTGTGCTAAGCATAATTATTTTATGCAAGAGCCATGTTTATTATTACTTGAATCCTGGTGTCCTTTGTATATTTATTCCAGATCTAAACTTATAACCTCAGCTGTACCTTGTTTCTGTGCTAGCGTTTTTCTGTCTATTGTCCTTGTGCATGGTGATTGGACTTGTATCAACCCCAATCCTTTCTGTGGGCAGCCTCTATTGGAAGGACTTGCTGAGTCCCTCCTTGAGTTTTTATTCTTGAACTGGCTATGTAAAGCACAGTGGTGATGTGACCACTAATTTTACAAAGTAATGTTTGAGTCTGCAAAAGCATTTGGTGCACAATTTGACTTTGTTCTATATGGCTAATGAGCAGTAGTTTCTGAGGTGTGGGTTTTTGGTTAAACCACAATGAATGTCAACCTATAAAAATGGGCATTAAGATATTAGAATATTACTAAAGGCAAATCTTTATGTATTTTGTTTAGGACAGAGTGGAGAAGGATTCAAATGCCTGTCTAGTTTTTACTGCTGTCTTTGTCTGTTTGTGAATTCTATCCTCTTATGTTGGTTCTATTTACTGTTATCACTGAGAGTGAAAATAAGGGAAAATCTAACATTGTGGGTTCTTGACAAAAGAGGAATAGAGGAAAAAATCTTCCAATAGGCACACCAATTCTGGTGACCCTGGTTTTGACTATGAGACAGAAAGTGAAGGGAAATCTCCCCAATGGGTTACAAATGGCAAAAAAAACTGACAAGGGTTATAACCCTCCCTTACTCTATTCAAAATTGAAAAAAAAAAATCTCTAGATCTACTTTAACGTGTTCTTCGGAAACAGGAGCCTTACAGCACATATCAACAACATTGTGTCATGGCTTTCTTTACTTTCGAACCTTTACTTACCAGTCAGTGGAAAACAATAGTAAAATGTGATGGTATTATAGATAGGTGTAATGCATGCATAACTACAAACATATAGTGATTGTATAAAGCAGAAATCCAGCCAAAACATTCTCTTTGTTTTTGATTGAAATCTGTACCCCTATTTTTGAGATTTCCCCTCACCTCCTGTCCTAGAGACTCAACAGCAATTTATAGAAAATCTTTCCAAAATTAGGGAAAATCACATCTCGAACTGCTTCTTCTATAATATTTTAATTTCTCTTGTCTTGCTGCCTTGGTGTCAGTGGTCAACAGAAAATAAAGTAATGGCATATTGCCCATAGAGACACACACCGAAATAAAAGCCTCTTTTGCCCAAAACTGGTAGGTATTTGCTGGAGTTGCACTTTAAACCTTAGCCACCATCATTTTTCATATCCTAGTAAGAAAGGTAAACATTCCCAGACTTCATTTACAGATATGGCTTGATTTAAAATATTTTTTCATAGCAAAAAAGTTGCTTTGGAAGAAACGCTGGTTCTGGAGTTTTATAAAAAAATTGAAGTTACTTAGTCTGAATCAAAACTCTGTAAATGTGAACATAATAACCATAAGGTGACCCTATCAAGTAAGGGATTGTGAGTTTTTTTTTCTTCTTTTTGGATTTTTTCTATTTTTTATGATGAAGCAATAAGGCATTGTATAAGATGGAGACTGAAGATGAGACCTGATTGGTTGCTATCAACAAGAACTTCAACTACGTTCCCATTTTCTTTTGTCTTATTAGTTCCCATGTATTATTTTCAGAAATGTTAAGTCAACGGATTATAATGGATATTTTCATTAATCTAGGCTTGTTTATGTCTGATAACTCTTAAAGCAATATAAATAATAAAGACGTTGCTGTTAACCTTGTGAAGCAGACACAGTGCTTGTAGGTCTGGTCGGGAACCTGAACATCAGGATGCTCTGAGATACTTCCTGGTATAAGGTTTAACCACCCCTCTCACCTTCAGTACTTTACTATTGGTTAGTGAGGCTGCTTATCAGAGTGATTGGCTATTAGGGGCTATATATGTGGGTATAATTCCTTTACCAACTCTTCCTGGTTTTCAGAACTCCAGGGCACAGTTCGATGAATGTACCTGCACTAATGACGTTCAGTATGTAGCATTTAAATATGTTTTCTGTTGCCATCAGTACATCTTAGGGTAGCAGGGTTGGTTATGAATGCAAGCACACATTTTCAAAAAATGTATCGGTTATGCCCACTTTATTTTGGTATTGCTCTCTATATTTTATTCAGTAGAAAACTATAAATGCTATGTGTTTACAATCCTGCCATATTCAATTCCAATTCCAAGTGAATCATCAGCTGTTGTTTATAAATGAAACTGGAAAGCGGTTCATTATGTGAACATTGCAAAACATAATCGGCACTACAGAAAATTAAAACCGATTTCAACATTACAGATTTTATTATTCTTGCAACATGCTCTGGTTTCTAAAGTTGGCAGAGAGTGCACTTGTGCAAGTGCTCTGTTTCAATATGGGGACATGCTATTCCTAGCACTCTCAAACAGCAGTGAGAACGTAAAATATGTACAAAGAAATAGCCTTTGGTCATTATGTGGCTTTTGCTTGACCCTGTATTGACCAGGTTAGTGGTGAGTTTGTTGGCTATGGAGATCTGAATTGAATTCATATGAGGGATGTTATGATTTTGACTCATAATCTAAAAACATATTGGGACATGAACAAGTTTTTCTAAAATGAGCCTTGTGTGTTTGCATGACTGTGATGGGGGTTTTGGATTGGAAGGGTGTTAATTTACTAAAGGAGTAGTTCACTTAATAAAAATAAATTTAACAAACTCTTAAACAACTTAAAACACTGGAAGTTGTTGCAAATATTTAAATATATTTAAAATTACCCCATTCCTGCTTCAAATAAAACTTAACAAGAGTCAGCCTTTTAAAAGATGACTACTCCTCTGTCCAGCAAGTGGTTCTTGCAGGGCTACAGGTATTGCTTGTATCCAAATGAATAGAGAACTCCACGCTATGGTAATAAAAATATAAATATATTAAAGAAGCTGCACCCCTTAAGTGGTGTGAAAACAACTTTAGCAATGTGGGGGGTAACTATAAGGTCAACAATATAATGGTGATTTAAAGTGCAAGTGCTTATATAATAACAACATCAAATAATAGGTGCAAACAGGTCCAGAAAATGCAGCAATGGTCACTAAATGATAAGCATTGGTAAGTTCATTCATCAAATGGTTGACTTGAGAGTAGACACCATCACCACGGAACAGATATCAAACTGGCGACACCCGGTGAAAGGTAGAGGTAAGTGCCTACTTACCAGACCACCATGACCCTTTGTTTGAAAAAAGGATCAGGTGGAGCTTTAGTACAGTTGGTGACCTAAGGTCTGCACTGGTACCTGGATGGGACTGGAAAGGAATGGACTCTTGTGCAAGTGTCGAGACCTTGGCACTAAGGAATCAAGCGTGTTACAGCTAGATGTGACGTGGAGCACCAGCTGCACTGTGTCTCTCTCGTGGGTAGGTGCAGCGTGCGTTCCATCGCCTCTCTGTGCCAAATCTGGAAGTAGCTGAATGTGACCAGGAACGCCTTGACGTACGTTTCATATATTGATGTTGTCAGGAAGCTTGGTATAGGAATAAATATGTAAATTCGTAGGAAATGGCTGACACTGTGGTGTTGGCAAGACTGCTTTCATTTGTGGGCTGGAAATCCACAATCTGTAAAATAGGAAGGGAAGGGGAGAAAGCGCTGAACCGGCCTAGTGTAGCACAATTATGTAAAATACCATATAAAATAAATGGAATGCACAAGCGGGTGAGGGGGAGAGAGACAGTCCACAGTGGATTGTAATGAGCTGGGAGCTGTGTGGTGTCCTTGGTGAAGATGAAAGCCGGCTGTGTTGGGGAACAAGATGAGCCTGGAGTCCGTGCAGGGAGACTGGCATCAGGTTGCCCTGTGTGACCGTGATGGTATATCCAGAAATCAGATGTCCACCCAGAGGAGCTGTCAGTCCAACCACTATGTTAGCCAAACGTGATGCGTTTCAGGAGATTAACCACGCCTCCTTCTGCAGCCTCAAGGCTGCTGGTGGCGTGGTTAAGCTTCCAAAATGCATACCGAATGGCTCACATAGCGGTTGGACTGACAGCTCCTCTCACTACTCCAGCTGGGCACATTGTCTTTGGGCGGACATCCAATTTCTGGATATACCATCACGGCCATACAGGGCAGCCTAATGCTGGTCTCCCTACGAGGACTCCAGGCTCATCTTGCTCCCCACAACAGCCAGCTTTCTTCTGTACCAAGGACTACTACACAGCTCCCAGCTCAATACAATCCACTGCGGAATGTCATTCTCTCTCTGGCACTCACGCTTGTGAGTTCTATTTGTTTTATATGGTATTTTACTTAATTGTGCTACAATATGCTGGTTTGGCGCTTTCTTCCTTTCCCTTCATTTTCAATTCTTGCCTATTTGTGTCTAATAGAAAAGCAATCTAGGTCTGTTACTGATATGATATTCATCCTAGAAAATCAGAGAAAGAGGTCTGGTTTTCTTCCAATTCTGTGTGCATTTTATTTCATATTCTGCTATTCTGACCTCTTTACAACATTGGCTATGTGGGCTATACACAACATAGCCATAATGGCTTGTTCACATGGGCCATACGTGAGTGCACCCCCATGGAGGACCATGTGTATCCACATGGGGATGCACAGGTGTTCCTTGTATTCCTGGGTAGGCAGTCTCATTGCTGTCAACTGGAATGCCTTGGTCAATTTGGAACATCTGCTTGCTACAAGTTTTGAATATAAAAAATGTACCTGACTAAAAAAGAAATACAATCTATATTTTAGTGCAAAATTTCTACAAAAAAGTTATTACAAACCACTTTGCATCCTGCCCATTGTCATATGACGTCCACAAGGTGGCTCTGCCATCCTGGGTGGACGTCATATGACGTCCTCGGGCCTCCTGGCCGCTAGGGGGTGCTTGTGGCCACCACGTCCCGCGGGTGCCGATGCGTCTGCCTGGCGGCCGTGATGTCCACCAGGTACCCACGATCGGCAGTTACAGAGCCAAGGACGTGGATCTCTGTGTGTAAACACAGAGATCCACATCCTGTCAGGGAGAGGAGACCGATGGTGTGTCCCTTGTACATAGGGACACCGATCAGTCACCTCCCCCAGTCAGTCCCCTCCCCCCACAGTTAGAATCACTCCCTAGGGAACATATTTAACCTCTTGATCGCCCCCTAGTGTTATCCCCTTCCCTGCCAGTCATATTTATACAGTAATCAGTGCATATTTATAGCACAGTTCGCTGTATAAATGTGAATGGTCCCAAAATTGTGTCAAGTGTCCCAACTGTCCACCGTAATATCTCAGTCCTGACAAAAATTGCAGATAACCGTCATTACTAGTAAAAAAAATTATCATAAATCTATCCCCTTTTTTGTAGGCGCTATAACTTTTGCGTGAACCAATCACTTAGTCGATCTTTTTTTTTTTTACCAAAAATATGTAGAAGAATACATATCGTCCTAAACTGAGAACAACATTTTTTTTTTTTTTTAAATTGGATATTTATTATAGCAAAAAGTAAAAAATATTGTGGTTTTTTTTTCAAAATTGTCAGTCTGTTTACAGTGCAAAAAATAAAAGAAAGCTCTATTTGTGGGGGAAAAAAGGACATGTTTGGGAGCTACGTCACACGACTGCACAATTATTTAAAGAGTGACAGTGCTGAAAGCTGAAAATTGGCCTGGGCAGAAAGGGGGTGAAAATGCCCGATTATTGAAGTGGATAAATTAAAAATGTGCTCTGTGGATAAGAAATGCAGCCCTCAGTCTTGACCGAGTTCTTGGATATATATGTTGTAAAAAAAGAATTGTTATATGTATGCATATCATCATTATGAACATATGCTGCAGAAGGTTTAACACCTCGACTTCCTTACCACCTTATAGTTAGCATCAGCTTTTTACAGGTTTTTGAAGTGCCTGTTTAAAGATCACAAATAGGAGCGACTCCAGGTGGTGATAATTGACTTGGGCCTCGTACACACGACCGAGGAACTCGTCAGAAAAGACACATCGTTTTCCTCGACGAGTTCCTTGTTAGGCTTGTCGAGAAACTTGACAAGCTTTCTTTGCGTACACACTGTCAATACCAAATCTCGTCGTTCAGGGGAAGTTCGGTTCCACTGGCACAACCCTTGGGGCTGCTTTTGCTAATCTCATGTTACTGCGTGATAACTAAAAGTTTGGTAGGAGACGATTTGCACTTTTCAGTCTGTTACAGCGTGACAAATGTGCTATCTCCATTACAAACGCTACTTTTACGAAGGTGCGCTCCCGTCTCATACTTTATTCTGAGCATGCGCGGGTTTCTTAGCATACACACGATCATGTTTCTCGTCGAAACCAGCCCGACGAGGAACACGACGAGTAAATTGAGACTCCAGTCGAGGAAAAGGAGAACTTGTTCTCTTTTTTCACCGTCGAGTTCCTCGACAGGTTTCTCGATGAAAAGCATACACACGACTGTTTTCCTTGGCAAAAAAGCTCTGCCACCAAGTTTCTTGATGGATTCTGTCAAGGAAACCGGTCGTGTGTACGAGGCCTTATGCCTAGGGATGAATGGAAGGATATTGGTGAAATTGGTTTCTGAAAACTCGCTGAAGTAGAAAGTTTCACGCTTTGAGCTGCAAAGGTGATGGTTGCCTGAAAAAAAAAAAAATTGTTTTCATTAATTCAGTCTGTATTTAATTATTATTCATGCACAGTTTGTAGTTTTTTTTTAATCCTTACTTTTTTGTGGACTGCTTTTTTTTCTGTGGGAAAAAAAGTAAAATCTTGAAGTTATTGGCATAAGACCAATAAGGATTAAAAGGAGCATCTTTAACACTCATATTTGATTAAATGCCTTTGTACCATTAAAAACCACCAAAAGCACCTTAAATTGATCTTTCCCATTCCCTCCAGTGCTTTTCTCTAAATCTCTTGATTATTTTTTTTTTCAAACTTTTTAGAGAAATTAAAACTTATATTTTCTCATACCTATACATCAGATATATGTATTTTTTTTAATTATTGATGTGAAATAACTTGTGGCGGTTAAATAACTAATGCATGCAAAAAGCTACACCTCCTGAGATATTTTTCTATTATAGCATTCTTGATTTCTAAAACATTGATTTTATTTTCATTTTTTTTTTCAGGCCAAAGAAGGAGAAGTAGCTACTATTGATAAACTTCTGGAAAATCCCAGTTTGACATCTAGAGACTTTCAAGAATGGAAGCAGTTATACCTTGATCTTTTTTTGGACATCTGTCAGAAAAGTGAAACAAAGGACTGTGAAAGTGCTTCTTCTGAAGTAGATGCCCTCATTCAGTCTCTTTCTCATACACATTCTTATATTGAAACGCATGTATAATTGTTGTACTGTCAGACCTATGCCCTGAAGAATCACCATTTTTTAAAGGAAATGATTATGAATCAATGAAAAGTCTGGTAAAATCTATTTTAATGTTGCTGATCTATGTGGAGTAAGCATTGTATGGCTACAATGCCTGTGTCTTATTTTTGCAATCTGCCTATTTTTATGCTATTAGTGTTCTGCTTTGTGTTATATTTGTGGTTACAAAGATGAATAAAATATGTATTTAATATGTCGGTCAAGGTTAGGGATTTATATTTGAAATAGATTTATTTTCTATTTATACAGAAATTATCTCTGGGTAACCATATACTATTTGGCAAAAAAACAGAGTAACATTTTTATAATCATAGTTCTATTGTGCTCATGCATCTAAGATGTGTTTAAATGCTGCAGATGTGTTTTGGAGGTTCTCAAAAAGGACATGCATATTAACTGTAAATTAGGAAATAAAATGAATGAGACTTTTAATAATCCAATTACTGTTAAATAAAGAGTTCTTTTAATGTGAATGTACTCTGGGAAATGGACCTGTTAATATATTAGCCATATCACGTATACATACATATATATTATGACAGTGCCAGAATTTTCAAATGGCCAGAAATCTACCTCCCTATCGATTATCCCCACTTTATATAAAAAAAAAGCTATTGTTTAGTGATAGTGTTATATTAAATGAAATATTTATTATTATTTGCAGTGACATTTACTTATGTATTCTGTTACCTATTATACCAGTTTCATTTTTAAAATGGATTTCTAAAAACAAATGTTCAAAGATTTTACAAATGGGCAATCTGTTTCTATGAAACATTAAGGGCCAGATTCACATATACTTGCGGCGGCGTAACATATCGTCTATACGTTACACCGCCGCAAGTTTTCAGCGCAAGTGCCTGATTCACCAAGCACTTGCGTGTAAACTTACGGCAGTGTAACGTAAAGGCATCCGGCGCAAGCCTGCCTAATTCAAATGGGGCGTGTACCATTTAAATTAGGCGCGCTCCCGCGCTGGACGTACTGCGCATGCTCCGTTTTGAAATTCCCGCTGTGCTTTGCGCGAAGTGACATAATTTTTTTGAACGGCGACGTGCGTAACGTACTTTTGTATTCCTGGACGTCCTACGAAAAAAAAAAAAATTGAAATTCGACCTGGGAACGACGGCCATACTTTAACATGGCTCGTCTAAAGTTAAGCCATGTTAAAGCAGGCTTAACTTTGCGATGAGAAAAAACGACTAGCGACGACGTAAGGAACGCGAAAACCTTCGTGGATCGCCGTAAAACCTCATTTGCATACCCAACGCTGGAAAACGACGCGAACTCCACCCAGCTGCGGCCAAAGTATTGCATCCTAAGATCCGACGGTGTAAGTCAATTACACCTGTCGGATCTTGGGGCTATCTATGCGTAACTGATTCTATGAATCAGTCGCATAGATACACTCAGAGATACGACGGCGTATCAGGAGATACACTGTCGTATCTCTTCTGTGAATCTGGCCCTAAGTTCCAATGTACCCTAGTGGATTTGTCTTACTCTGGTTGAACATGCTAAATCCAAAACACATATTTTGCTACTTTGCTTCATTGAAGTGATATGGTACCATACACTATGATGTCATATCATGGTACTCATGCACTGATTTTCTGTACTTATAGAAAAAAAATGTAGCATTTTTTCACCCAGGCTATAAACATGTAACTCTAAAGCTATTTATAAAAGTTGCACAGTTAATTATAATTGGGTTTACTATAGATATATTAGGGTTATGGCTGCTTTATGACTTTGAAAGGAAGGTACTAAACTAGCACTACAAATATTAGCTGCATCACTTACAAAGAAAAACAAATTGTGCAATCAATATGTTTTGAATTTGCAGCTTTCCCAAGCTCTGTGCATGACCAATTAACCCGCCTATTACAAATAAACAGAGCTATAATGATTGCCATGAATTCCTATAAAACTAGGAGGTCAGTGCCTTTCGTAACCTTTGTCACGTCAGCAAGTCTTGTGTCTCCAATGTGGAAGCTGCTTAAAGAGTTGTGCAAGACACGTGCCTGTGCCATTTGGTGTTATTTGATAGTATTTTTTGGAGGTCACCTTTTGTGACTAGAAGGGGTTTCCAGGTATAGGTTGAACTTTTACGTATTGTCTTTCAAAAATCTTCCCTAAATTCTTATTACATTGAAAGACTTGTACGTACGGGCTTCATCTTTTAACTGTGTGTACAGCTATTTTTTTACAAAGTATCTGGAAAATTGCATCAAGCAGCTTTACTCAAAATGTTTTTGAGTTTTTATTTGAGACAGAAAAGAAATGGATTATAGTAATTGCTGACGTGCATACATCAGTAAAATGACAGTACAATATCCGTATACGATGTTATTAGAATAACAGAGGGCTTGCCATGTGAACAAGAGTAAGCACATTTCATCTTAGCCCAGGTCATACTAGACTCACTCACAGTAGTAGCAGAGTGATGAGCTCATCTATCTCTCACTCTACTTTCTTCTCCCAGATAGGCTACATTCAAATGGGAGTTTGTGTGCAGATACTTTGCTTAATGCCCCATCTGTATGTAGCAACAGTCTCTGCTGTGATCACATATAAATGGGCTAATTACCTGGAGCCAATTTGTGTGAGGCCAAAACTCCACAGAAATGCTAACTCTGGATACACACTGGCTGCATCCAGTGTTGGTTTTCGCATGTAACTGCTTGGATGAGCAGTTTAATACAAACAGCAGTTTTGCCTGCCATTCATTTACACAGAGTACATATCTTACAGCCAACGCTGACATCTACAACTGTTTGCATGCCATGTGTGCCACAGCATTTACAACTGTCAGCAAGAACCTTCTGTTTCTTACCAGTGGCTGCACATCATGAACTCCTGTGTGAATGCTGGCTACATATGCTTCTTGTTGCATGAGCTGATTCACATGTTGAAGTAACAAAGAGGGTGCCAATTTTGACCGGGCCTCCAGAAATACAAGGCAACCAACCCACTAATTGAAGCTTGCTGAATGCTTTATAGGAGAGTTGTTTATACATTGCTCTCTCATATACTGAAGCTTCTGAATACAAAGCACTACTGAAAATGTGTTTATTAAATATATTAGGTTGGCATACAAATGGAAAATTAAGCATGGCCCATTTGGATCAAATAAATATCAGAGATATTTTATCCTAGAAAAAACAGAGAAATATTTCAGCACCTAAATGTCACGTTACGGTAAACTGTTTTATACCATGTTTTTTGTATTCCAGTTCTAGCATGTGAGAAATTTACCTTATCTAGCCTGTATTAGCTGGCTACTAAGTAATAATTTATTTAAGCTGACCCTTTAAATTTATATAGACTAACCACAAAATGACAAATTTTTAACAAGCTTTGAAGTAAAACACAATGGTCACTTTATTCCTAATATTTGCTCATTACAGTATTATTAGTTATTAGAATTATTTACACTTTACAGTATTGTGAAAACAAAATGTGAAGGAGGAGCACAATGTAGGCGATTAACAATGACTGACATGCCGTAAAATTTGCCACTTTCTACATGCTTGTAAATTAATAAAAGCGGCACACGCCAACATTTTGGTGCAAAACTGAAGTTATGTCTGTAATAGTATTTGTGCCTTTCTGGTAATGTTTTGTTATTTTTGTGTATGTGATTGGACATTTTATAGAAACTCATAGCACTTTTAATGTGATTAGGTGCAGCTGATGCATCACTAAACCATTGTTAATTTGGCGCATGGAAAAAGCACCATTATACAGTATCTACCAGGAAACGGATGTATTTCCCTTAGTTGATTCCCTCCAAGGTATATACTTGTGGGATTGCCCAAATTAAAATAAGCCATCCCTGATCGCTCTAGTTGCTTTTAATGTAAAGTAATCATTTCTGAAAGATTCTCCAAAATTACAACAAAGGCTTAACAGCAAGTAAGGGTTCAATTCGTTTTTTTAAATAAAAAAAGCTTAGAAACCATTACTGGTTGTTTAGCGTAGAGGTCTGGCAGTGGCAAGCTGCTAAGATTATGTTGTCATAAAAAAGACAGTGCCTTTGTTGTGAAATTATGAAATCAATTACTTCACAATGCTTATACATACAAAGATGAGTGATGGCTTGTTTTAAAGCTCTTTTAATGTTTGGCAAATGTAATGACTTTAGTGTGCATGATCTGGGCACATGTTCACTTTAAGGTGAAATGATTTATGTCTATTCTAAAAACCACAAATCTCTATCAAAATGGAGACCCTTTAAGTGGTAAAATGGTTAAATTCTCCATATGTTAAAAACAAAGGGGAAACTCCAGACACTCATAACCTTAGCCTATAGATAGAAGCAAAAACCCTTGAATGTCAAGTGTTTAACCCTTTCTATGACATTGCTAGCCTTTTTTTTCTCAAGTTACTAGATTGTTTTAACAAGGCTATAATATGTACATTTACTCTACTTTTACCCAGATAAAGTGTCCAAAAATCAGCACTGCCCACCTACCTATTGCTTGTATAAGAGTTTTTTTATAATGGTTTATGCAGAACTATACATGCTGTATGATGGAGATGCCATAGCCTTCATGCTTGCCAAACAGCAAGCATGAAGGCGTTGTAAAAAATTGCAATATAAACACACAGGAGTAATATTTAGCCACACATCAATGTTTGAAAGAATGATATCAAACATCAGTGTAAGCATAGGTTTATTTGACATCCCTGTGGTCAGATAATCTACCCAGGCTGCACAGATCAGTAAGTAGCTGGGAAGGCGAATTACTACATAATATTCTAAATACAAATTTGGATTCAATAGATGAACTTGCTTATTTTAGGGAAATTATGTGCAAACCTTAGGTAAATGATGATTTTATTTTCTTAGAGAAAGACCAATGGCTTTCTGTACATGTCAGTGTTTTTGTTTTGTTGGAAGCTGCTAGGTTAAATAACTCATGTGATTTGAATATCTATCTATCAATAATTCCATGGTGAGATTTCACTATTTGGGGTTCAATCACTGTCCATGGGCTACAGTAAGCAAGAAGTTCTAATTCTTCTTTTAGCATGCCAAGCAATGTAAAAATAATTGGAAACAAGGGGGAAAAGCTTTAATGCCTTGTACACATGATCGGTTTTCCCGGCAGTAAAAAGTCAGCTGGGAAAACCAAGAACCTGCTCTGTAGCTTTTTCCCCCTACACACGGACAGTTTTTCCGACAGGAAAACTGCCATGATAGCTTTGGTCGGGGAACCCGGCCGTGTGTATGCTCCACTGCAGATTTTTCCCATAGGGAAACTTCCAGCTTAAAAACTGCCTGGAAAACCAGCGGGAAATAAAGAGAACATGATGAACATTAAAACTGTGATGGAGCATACACACGGCCGGGATTCCCGGAAAAAACGCTCTCATGGCAGTTTTCCTGCCAGGAAAACCGGTCGTGTGTACGAGACATAAGAGTCTAATCCTTTAGATTGGCTGCAGCAAATGGGCAGAGGCAGAAATATAGACTAGGCAAGAAACGTCTTTAAATAAACTACTAATAATAGTTGGAGGTGCAATGCAATTAAAATTAAAGATGAATTCTTATAATGCATGCAGAAGATAAAGCCTAAACTTTAAACTTCTACACTTTTCTTTTCATTCTAACATTGTTTCACTAATATTATGCACAAGGCCACCACATAAAACCTCCTTGCAAGCTAGTGATATGGCATTCTGGGAACACAATTTGATGACCTTTCTAAATACTACTTATTTTTAAATTACCCACTGTAAGCTCCTTGATGCCTTCCACTTGGAGACACACAGAGAACGTGCAATGCTCCAAATCATGCAGCAGTGGCTCTGATCAGCACCAAATAGTGCAAAATATTAAGAAGGAATGAAAAATGGTTGCAAAAACTCAGTTTAAGGTACACTCTAGTAAAAACATCAATGTAAGCATTTACATGCATGTGTAGCACACATCCTTACCTGACCATGACCAGTAATTCTGCTTTTCATGCAGGAATTGCTTTTGTAAACTAAGGGCCAGATTCAGGTACATTTGTGGCGGTCTAACGTATCCCATTTACGTTACACCGCCGCAAGTTTTAAGCGCAAGTGCTTGATTCACAAAGCACTTGCCTGTAAACTTGCGGCGACGTAGCGTAAATGTGTCCGGCGCAAGCCCGCCTAATTCAAATGGGGCGTGTATCATTTAAATTAGGCGCGTTCCCGCGCCGAACGTACTGCGCATGCTCCGTTTTGAAATTTCCCGCCGTGCTTTGCACGAAATGATGTCGCACTGACGTAATCTTTTGAACGGTGACGTGCGTTACGTCCATTCCTATTCACGGACGACTTGCGCAAAAAAAAAATTTCAATTCGACGCGGGAACGACGGCCATATTTTAATATGGGCAGTCTAAATATAAGCCATGAAATAGCAGCCGTAACTATCCGCCGGGAAAAGCCAACTAGCGACGACGTAAGAGAATGCGACGAACGCGCGTACCTTCGTGGATTGCCGTAAACAGCTAATTAGCATACCCGACACGGAAAACGATGCGAGCTCCACCCAGCAGGCGCCGAAGTATTACACCTACGATCCGAAGGCGTACAAAGCCGTACACCTGCCGGATCGAAGCCTAAAGCCGTCGTATCTTGGTTTGAGAATTCAAACTAAAGATACGACGCAGCAAATTTGAAAATACGCCGGAGTATCAGTAGATACGCCGGCGTATTTCTACTGTGAATCTGGCCCTTAGCACTTACTGCTTGAAGCCCAATTCCAGGCTCCAGGCCCTCCCTCTCCAAGAGCCCCATTTATGTTCTCCCCAGTGTTTTTTTTATATGTTTTATTATTTTCTCTTTAAAATTTTCTGATGTGGTCTGGCCAGTCAGGTGATGTGTTGGGTCCTCTTCCTTCCCAGAGGTGGGTAGTCCAGAATGATGCGGAAAGTGGTGCATATGTGGTAACGTCAGTGCCGCTTTCTGCATCAATATGCTGTGCTCTGGGGATGGGGCCAAGACAACCTCTTTCCTTAGTCTTCCAAGTTAAGTAATGATCACTGTCATTCAACCTAGAAGATTGACATTGTGTGGCCAAAAAAAATGGTACTGTTGTGGATAGCATAAGGTTAAAGGCGAGTATTGCAGCCCAAGCTGATTTTTGTTAACATCTTCTGGATCCTCTGGTATTCTGTGAACATCAGTTGTTGAACAAGATTTATAGCAGACCAGATATTTTCTGGCCAGCCCCCAGGAAGCTCCATAGAACCATAAAGAAAGGAATTTACAAGCACAATCATATGATCCAAAGTAACAGACCCACATAGGAACACATAATTTCTTCCTGTATTTTAGCTGCACGGGAGTTAATAATGTTCATGTTAGGATTAAGGTACTTCTGATTTTATCATAGATACAAAACCTAACATTGACAAATTACTGACATTTCATTTGTAGCCTATTGGTGGATTTCAAGAATATTTTATGGTGTGGCCTTTTAGACTTAAACACAGTTGCTGTGTTTACTGGATTGCATTAGCAGTTGATTAATTTTACCTGTAGGTTAGAGTTGCCATTTAAGCCTTGGGTAGGCAAAGCCTTTAGTGAGAGGCTTTCTGCTTATATATGCTTTTCCTAATGTACAGTCTTAGTTCTTTGCACAAAGAAACCCCATAATCTCTAGACTAGAGCCATGCAACCCACTGTCTATATAATTAAACATTATATTTCTATCTATAGTTTAATGAAGGTGTTTATCATCTTTATACACGTGCCTGTGCAGCTAACTGAATGTACTTAATCTCACAATTTACCACTAATTATGAGTTGTAGAATATTAGGAAATGCAATGATTATTTACTGTTAATTTTATGTTACTGATTCATGATTATTGATGTTTTATGAACATTGCATACTTGCACAGGAAAAAAGTGGCCTTTCTGAAGTGTCTACACAAAATGAATCCTAGATGTGCAATTTCCATTGGAAACATGCTCCAGGGTACTGTTTGTAAATTTAAAGAACAGTTTGTATAAAACAGGCATTTCCTTTCTGCATGAATACAGACTTGAACATTATACTAGTATCTGTTTTGTATTTACCCAGGAAAAAAAAAAGTTTATTGAAATTGTTTGTGCTCATGTAAAATGCATTAACATCTATTGTTTTATTGGATAAAAACAAAACAAAATATAAAAGAAGCTGATAAGCAAAAAGTAATTATGTGAAAATGTTTTATTGCATGGCTATATTTGTCTGTCTCTTGATTCTTAATTTTTTTAAAACAATACTTCCTTCCCTTGAAATTCCCTAAAACTGCTTGCTGTGTGTGTGTGTGTGTGTGTATGTGTGTGTGTGTGTGTGTGTGTGTTATATATTTATATATATATATATATTTATTATTGTACAAATCTTTTTAGGCATTTTTTAAAATAAATGCTGTAAATTAAGGATGCTTTAAGATATAATGAATAATTTTTATTTATCAATTAACCACATAAAAAGTGCATAAGCAAAAAACTGAATCAAATAAATGGGTGGTTTGTCCACCCTTTGCTTTTTTGAAAAAACGTATCCCTTATCGTAGGTACACTTGTATACATTGTTTCCTCTGCAGTGTAGTTGAGCATCATGGGAAATGTTGTTCCAAAACATCTGGGGTGCGCCACATCAAGATCAAGATCAACATCAAGGTTTGCCATCACTGACCTAGAGCAAACAATGGTGCCCAGATAGTTTATTGAGCACTACAAACTGGCAGCCACAAAGTTTACTTTACTTATGGTCCTAACGGTACTTGTAGTTTTTCCCATTCATGGAACAATTTTTATTTATTTTTTAGATTGTGACAGCGAGTGGGGGCGCGAAGATCCCCCACTCGCTGTCAAAAATTCAGGGTGTAACATGTGGTATGTCACAAAAGCTGAACTTGTATTTGCTACTAATCCCCCCCACGAAGACTGTATTCTGCCCGGCCTCAATAAATGGCAACTATACCTTTTAATTGAACCTTCACACTGACCAGTGACAGAATATCATACACTTTGCTCAGAAGTTCTCCACATGTACTCTTATTCAGGAAACCAACTACAAGTTGCTCACGCACTGGTATTGCACCCAGACAGTTCTGCGTAATTACTTTCCTGGGGTCTAGGATCAGTGCTGTAGATGCCAAGAGGAATGGTGGACGCTACTGCACATTTTTGGGTTTTGCCTGAAATTCGACCGTTTCTGGACAGAGGTGCGAAGACTCACTAGGCAACTAACAGACTTTCTGGTCCCAGATGATTTTTCCTGCTTCATTGCTCCCAAATCCCTGTCAAGACCTAGAAACCAGTCATACATCACATGCTTAATTCTGCCAAAGCCTGTGTCACTTATAGGTTGGATGGATCCAAACCCTCCTTCCATCTTGATGTAGCTCAACAAGGTTGAAAGCATCAACGTGCTAGAGGATTTAGTACTTTCCCCCCCAAACGGGCGAGAACAATACACAAAAATATTGGTCATATTGGAATGTGTTTGTCAATTCTGAAGAGTGCAATGTTCTTCTGAGTATTGACATCATTCTGACATTTCAAACAAACACACGTACATCAGCATAGCATCTTTACCCCCCCTTTTTTTTTCCTTCTCCTTCCTCTCCCTCCCCACCCCATACCCACCTTTCTTGTGCTTTCCACACCTCCATTGGCTCCCTCTTATTCAATTATAAAAATGTGAGTATCAAACTAGGCAAGTACTGTGGCCGGCAATATTGTTCTTGGTTGTCTTTGACCTTAGGGAGAGGTTTCCATTTCTTTGGCCTATGTGGCTTTTAGACAATATTTAAGAATTTCTCTATACTCCTAAAAAAATACTATAAACACTAGTTGGGCCTCTTCACATTTAACAAGACTTATTTTACATGTATGTAGCTGTCATTCATTTGACATTTCTGGTATTATATGTCCTCTATAAATGCCCCAACAGTTACTTCTTGCATGTTTTTTTTACTTTTTTACTTCAGTTTTGTATTGCACTGCTTTGTTGGGTGCTTTATTTCTATAAATAAAGAATTTGAAAAAAAAAAATCTTTCACAATGGCAAGACCAAGCACAACAACAAGACACAGGGTACTCTTATTGCATGAACAAGATCTATCGCAGGCAAAAATTTAAAAGAAGACCAGTTTTTCCAGATATGTTGTTACAGCTCTTCAGCAGAAGCACAAAGAAACTGGCAATGTAGGGGAGCTGCCAAAATGAAAGAAATGGCATAAACTGAACTAAAAAACTAAAAATCACCTGCCTACACTTCCCACACTTCCCCACAATGTGAACAAAACAAAGACATATATCATGTGCCGCGCTACTAATACTAATCAATAATAAAACCTATGCTATAAAACAATACAGGTTTAAATACATAGCATTAACACAGTCCTTAATATTGTAAATGATGATTTATGATAAAAATATATTAAATAATGATTAGCAAAAGGCCGTAAAAAAAAATGATGAATAAAGGTGTCTTCATGCAGTGTGCTCTCCTCCCCCACCAGGTGTAGCCTCACCTTAAAGCGGTCCTCCACCCTAAAGTGGAGTCCCGCTGATCGGAACCCTCCCCCCCTCCGGTGTCACTTTTGACACCTTTCAGGGGGGAGGGGGGTGCAGACACCTGTCTAAAGACAGGTATTTGCACCCACTTCCGGCCACACGATACGGGCGAAAGACAGGCATTCCGTCACATCCCGTCTGTCGCCCGTTGTGTGCTGGGAACACTCGGCTCCCAGCACACAGCGTGTGAGCCAATCGGCGGGCGCAGCGCGACTCGCGCATGCGCCGTAGGGAACCGGGCAGTGAAGCCGCAGCGCTTCACTTCCTGGTTCCCTCAGCGTGGATGGCAGGGGAGCAGCAGAGTGACGAGCGATCGCTCGTGCTCTGCTGCGATCGGCGCTGGACTCCAGGACAGGTAAGTGTCCTAATATTAAAAGTCAGCAGCTGCAGTATTTGTAGCTGCTGACTTTTAATATTTTGTTCCCATGGCACATCCGCTTTAAGAGCTTAAAAAAAATAAGCCTTTAGTAGTTAACAGCAGCTGGCCGGGATCTTTCTTATGCCTCCTTTTACTATACTGGCTGCTGTATGCTGATGCTCCACATTGGTCACCTCCTGCTCCTGATAGTAGCACAGCTTTAAAAGGGCACCAATTTCTCCTGGTCACTTCCACAAAGTCTCCTCTTATATACCATATTATGAAAAACAATAGAGGCATACAATAGTGTAATACTGTTTAAAAATGTTTAATATGTAAAAAACGCTCTTTATACATTCAAGTCGCATTTATAAGTGAATCTTTGTAAATGTGAGTTTTTTTTCCCCTTCCCTAAAGTAATCCTTGCATATTTATAGCACTGTTCGCTGTATAAATGTGAATGGTCCCAAAATAGTGTCAAAAGTGTCCGATCTGTCCGCCGCATTATCGCAGTCCTGACAGAAATCGCAGATTAACGCCATTACTAGTAAAAAAAAAAAGTCATAAATCTATCCCCTATTTTGTAGGCTCTATAACTTTTGCACAAATCCGATCACTATACGCTTATTGCAATATCTTTTTTTTTTTTTTTACCAAAAATATGTAGAAGAATACATATCGGTCTACACTGAGAAAAAAAATATAAAAAGAAAATGGGATATTTATTATAGCAAAAAGTAAAAAATATTGTGTTTTTTTTTTAAATTTATGGTCTTTTTTTGTTTATATCGCAAAAAATAAAAACCGCAGAGGTGATCAAATACCACCAAAAGAAAGCTCTATTTGTTGGGGAAAAAAAGGACATAAATTTTGTTTGGGAGCCATGTTGCACGACCACGCAATTGTCATTAAAAGCCTGACGGTGCTGAAAGCTGAAAATTGGCCTGGGCAGGAAGGGGGTAAAAATGCCTGGCATTGAAGTGGTTAAAATGCACCTGACGTGAGACAATTTTGCTAAATCTGTCTGCGCCAGTTTCTCTTTCCATATGCCAAAATTTTTTTTATCTTAACTAGCTCCACTTTGGTGGATATGAAGTGTCAGTATTTTGTTTTGAATTTGGCTCATTCATTGTGCCATGATGTAAAAGTTGCGCATTGTAGAACTACCTAAACCAAAAGTGGACCAAATGCTTTATGAATTTGGCACTATACAGTAAAAACCTTGATTAACGACAGAAAAGTGGTTCAGCAGCTTTATTGAATTACCCAGTGCTTCAGAGACTACCGACAGGTGATGAGGAAGCGATTTGACACCTCTTCACCACCTATTTTAACCCCATTTTTCCTTAAAAAACACATTACATGTGGTTGGGGGGAGTTTGTCGCACTTCCACATTTGAATGAGTGTGTAGCATTTTTTACAGGTTGGGTAAACTTTGTGGAAAGTGAGGCATAGCTGCCATGGCGTGTATACACCTATTTCTGCTTCATATTACAGCTTAGAGTGGGTGATTGGTGGGTAGAAAAAAAAATGTGGCCCATCCTCCAACTACATGTCTAAATGAAGCCTAGGAGCATCAAAACTCTTATATTTGTTGATGTTGGCTGTTGTGTTTGGTGTTGTGAATTTTTTTTTTTTTATCTTAAATGGCAGAAGTACAAATGATGGTGACAAGGACCTAAAAAAAAATGTGGGTAACAAATGATGTCCCTCTTTACTAGAAAGTTGGAATGTTTACAATTTGTAGTGGGTTTATATTTAATGGTCCCTCCCACTAAATGCTCTCTTAGTAATAAATTGAATAAGAACTCACATTTTTATCTTCTTAATCTTTATTTAAAAGCTGTACAATGTCTAGTTAGTGGGTGAGATAAGTACCTCAGACAATGTTGTGACATCACAAACAGGGACTATTTGCTTGCTTGAAATACACTCCCACACAATCTCGTTTTCAATGTTGTTGCTACTGCTTTTGCATCATGTGAGTACAACTTTGTGTAACTATTGTGATCAAATCACGAAACTGCATGTGAAGTCATTTTTAAACATTCTTATATGACTGCATGATGCCAACAAGATGTACATTTTTAGCTTTTAGAAATTAGCTTTAAGAGGACCTGGAATTGGGATTCTGTGTCCAGAAAATGTAAGCAGAGGCAAAAGAACTAGTCAGGCCTCGTACACACGGCCGAGTTTCTCAGCAAAAAACAGCAAGAAGCTTGCTGGGTTTTTTTTTTGCCGAGGAAACCGGTCGTGTGTACACTTTTCAACGAGGAAACCGCCGAGGATCTCGTCGGGCCAAAAAGAAAGCATGTCTTCTTTTTCCAATGGGAAAATGGGAAAATTTGGCTCGCCGAGATCCTCGGCGGCTTCACAAGGAACTCGACGAGCAAAACGATGTGTTTTGCCCGTTGAGTTTTTCGGCCGTGTGTACGAGGCCTCACAGTATTGGTCTCTATGCAGCTGAACTATTACCCATACCATGACTTTGTTTACACTGGGTATCTGTATGGAGGTGACCATCTTGGTAGGTAGGGATAAATAGGGATTTTTTTCCTCATTTCAGAGCTGCTCCCCCTTCTGGTGATAAAAATTCCTAGTGGGGGAATATTCAACAAGCACCAATAGAGGTTCACAGAGTAAAGACCCACAGAATAAATGGAGCAGAAGCAGGAAGAAACATTCATTGCAGATTCTTTTCCAGCAAGCAGATCAGTAGTACCACCCAAACCTCACTCTATATCTCATGGAACTAGCAGTCACAGGCACAGTGCCCTAGATGATCTCACTGCAGAAAATACAGATTGGTATGCCATTGCTACCTTAAACCAGGAAGTGCCCTGGAACACGTTTAGATGTTCCCTATAAAATAACAAATCTTTTGAGTTAAAGCAGAGCTCCACCCAAAAGGGAAGTTCCACTTTAAGCATTACTCCCCCTCACCTATGCCACATTTAGCATGTCATTTTTTTTTGGGGGGGGAGAGTGGGTACCTAGTTTTGACAGCCTCCTAGGCAATCTGAGCAGAAGTTCTCCTCCTTCTCGAGTCAACGTACCTGTATGTTGTTTTGTGCAATAGCTGCATTGAGGGGGAGCCAATCCGCGGGTCTGGCGGCCCGATGTCTATTGGCCACCGGCAATCGCTCCACAGAGAGATGTAAACAAGGCAGATCCCTGTTCTGACAGGGAAGTACACAGAGATCTTCTGTTCCTAGTAATCGGGAACAGGGATCTCGGTGTTCTTCCTGTCAGTCCATCCCCCACACAGTTAGAACAACTTGCAGGCAACACACTTAACCTTTCATTGCCCCTGATGTTAACCCCTTCTCTGCCAGTGTCATTTATACAATGATCAGTGCTTTTTTTTTTAGCACTGATCACTGTATTGGTGTCACTGGTCCCCAAAAAGTGTCAGATTTGTCCGCCGCAAACTATAACTTTTGCGCAAACCAATCAATATATATACGCTTATTGGGATTTTTTTTTACCAAAAGTATGTAGAAGAATATATATTGGCCTAAATCAGGGGTCTCCAAACTTTTCAAACAAAGGGCCACTTTATTCCCCTTCAGACTTTAGGAGGGCCGGATTGTGGCCAGCAGGGGAAGAAAATGTCACGGGCCCAGCATCAGTGAGAACATATATGGCCTCAGGGTTGGTGGTCAATAGGAGGAGCAGTATTCCCCCTATTAGTAGGAGGAATAGTATCCCATCCTTGGTATCGTTGGATGATATAGTTCCCCTATTGTTGGTGTCAGTGGAAGGAATTGTGCCCCAAGGGCCGGATAAAGGCTGGCAAAGGGCCACATCTGGCCCTCGGGCAGCAGTTTGGAGACCCCTGGCCTAAATTGATGAAGAACTTTGTTTGTTTTATTCTTTTGGGGGATATGTACTATAACAGAAAGTAAAAAATATTGTTGTTGTTTTTTTTAAATCGTCTGTATTTTTTTGTTTATTGTGCAAAAAATAAAAACTACAGAGGTGATCAAATGCCACCAAAAAAAAGCTCTATTTGTGGGGAAAAAAAGGACATACATTTTATTTGGGTACATCGTCGCACGCCCGTGCAATTGTCAGTTAAACTAACACAGTGCCGTATCGCAAAAAATGGCCTGGTCATTAAGGGGGTAAAACCTTTCCGGTGCTGAAGTAGTTGATAAACACGGAAACGACTGGAACTCCACTTTAAGGCCCACTTTAAGGCCTAACGTTAGCCAACACATTTTTAATTTCAACAGAGCAGGTAACGGTAAGAATCTATGTCAGGTTTTTTTTGCTCTTTGTACTCCTGTTGGTGGTAGAGTGAGGTAGAGCTAAAACTTTTGACAATGTTTTTATTACAGTTTGTGCTTTTATGTCGCAGCATCATCCTCTCACCTTATTACTTGCTCAGATGTCACAGGAACAGGAAGTAAGGAAAAGTCCCCTGATTGGGACTAAACAGAAATACATTTCTTCTACAATCTATCCAAAGTTAAAAATTAATGTTTCACCTAGAAATTATGCAGCGTACACACGACCGTTTTTCAGGATGAAAAATTTTTTTGTTTTTTTTTAATGTCATTAAAAACGATCATGTGAGGGAGCTGCGGTGGCTCAACGCGATTGGCACTGCGCTGACAAGCCATTCACCTCTGCAGCTAGGGGTTCGGATCCCGGTCTCGGCTACATGTGAATTGAGTTTGGTGGTCTCAGCCCGGCTCCCGGTGGGTGTGCTATGCGAGGTAAGCCTGCGCTTAGTACGCCCACCCCCCTCCCACAAAAACCACCACACCTACACGCACTCGAAATTGGGTTAACATGCACGCACTTTGACCACACGGTCTCTAAAAAGAGAGGCAAAGGACTAACGGGGCTGTTTGAGCGGGCAAATCCTCTCACTCCCTTATAGGGAGTCCCTCTGCCCTGTTGGGCTTCAAAGCGGAGCAGGTAGGGCGGGCTGTGTGGGAGGACCCCCTCACACACCTGCCATTGCCACCCGGGGCATGGAGAAAGGTGGCAGATTGCCTCTGGGGGAGGCCTGCCTACTCCCAACTCCTGCAGTCCGGCTCCTCTCTCGAGTACACGCACAAAATACACTTTTAAAAAAAAAAAACGATCATGTGTGGTCTCCAGAGCATTTTTCACAACGTAAAAAATGGGCATTAAAAATTTAGAACATGCTCACGTCGTTTCTAACATTGTCATTTTTAACGTCGTAAAAAATGGTCGTGTGTGGGCTTTAACGACGTGAAAAAAACGAGCATGCTCAGAAGCAAGTTATGAGACGGGAGCGCTCGTTCTGGGAAAAAATAGCGTTCGTAATGGAGATGGCACATTCATCACGCTGTAACAGACTGAAAAGTGCGAATCGTCTCTCACCAAACTTTTACTAACACGAAAGCAGCCCCAAGGGTGGCGCCATCCCAATGGAACTTCCCCTTTATAGTGCCGTCGTACGTGTTGTATGTCACCGCGCTTTGCTAGAGCATTTTGTTTTTCACGATCGTGTTTAGGCAAGGCCGGCTTAACAATAATTGGGTTGAAAAAAAAAATAGTTTTTTCTAGACCATTAAAAATGGTCGTGTGTGGCCAAATTCACTGATTATTTATGTCAATCTCTGCATAAAAAGCTTAAAGTGGAGGTTTAGGCAAAAACGAACTAACTCTAATCCTACTCTATGCCACATTCTAGGACTAATCTATATAGCCCTGTAAAGCACAAATCTCTGTACTTACAATTGTGTTAAAATTAATAGCAGTGTGTTTAAAAAAGTGAGTAAAGCTCAAAATACTTATAATCGCTTTTATTTCTATACACACAAATGCATTGGGAACACTGCACAGTCTATTCCAAAGTAGGAAGAAAAACAATTCTAATTTGCTATTACTTTACAGAAAGTGAAGAAAAATCATTTTTAAGCTTTTAAAAAAAAAATAGCAGTTCCTGCATTTTACTTTACAAGCTGAAACATTTACTGTATAAACTGAAAAATGCTTGAAGATTTAGCTTTCCTGTGAATCACTGAACTTATATTTAGTTGTAGAACTGCTTTACATCTGTGTTGCATGGAATCAACCAACTTCTGACACCTGTGAACAGGTATTCCAGCCCAAGACGATTGCACTGCATTTCACAATTCCTTTGCATTTCTTGGTTTTACTTCAGAAACAGCATTTTTGATATTACTCCACAAGTTTTCTATTGGATTAAGGTCTGGGGATTGGACTGGCCACTTTGTAACATGTATCTTGTTGATACTTCTGTGTTTGGGGTCGTTGTCTTTTTGAAATGCCCATTTCAAAGACATTTTCTCTTCGACATAAGGCAACATGACCTCTTCAAGTATTTTGAAGTAATCAAACTGATCCATAATCCCTGGTATGCAACAAATGGGCCCAACACCATAGTTTGAAAAACATCTCCATATCATGATGCTTGCGCCACCTTCACAGTGTACTGTGGCTTGAATTTAGTGTTTGGGGGGTCGGCTGACAAACTGTCTGCAAGCAGGCCCGGATTTCCTCTCCCTGCCGCCCCAAGGCAAGGTTCCGCAATGTACCCCTTCCCCACCAACCCATTAACCCCCCCCCCCAAATCAACAGAGAATGACAACCGGATGGCAGGGGCGGCACAGGTAGTTCAAATATTGTTTTATTTATTTGTAGCTTGTCGTTTACTTTTTTTCTTTTTGTCTAATTTTCTTATTATTTTTCTTATTCTTTACTTTTTAATTACTTTTTTTATTTTATTAATTTAATTATAATTTCTTATTTTTTTATATATTTTTTTAATAAATATTTTTTTCACTTAACTTTATTGATATCACACAGGAGAAATCAATTCCCTGTGTGATAGCAATTGGAGGTGACAGATTCTCTTTATTGACCCTGTCACCTCCAAAACAGGAGACCTAGTGCTGTGCTAGAACTCCTGTCACAACTGAGATGGGAAGAGCACAGCTCACCCCTCTCACTGTGTACATCAGTGGCAGGGACAGGAGACAGACTCGGCGGCCCGGGGGAGGACGGAGTCCTGAAGACAGAGCCAGCAGAAAGAGGTATGTGGGGGTGGGGCGGACGGACAGCAGCACACATGTTACAAGTGATTTTGGCGACATCACTGCAATCACTTGTTTCTAGTCCTGCTAGAAAGCAACTTACCACACTTAACTGTATGTTCCGGCCGTCGGGGGACTCCATGCTGCTGCCGCCCCTCGGTGTCCTGCCACCCTGAGGCCTGGCCTCGGTGGCCTTGTGGGAAATCCGGGCCTGTCTGCAAGCCTTAGACCCAAAGAGACCAATCTTGTTTTCAATAGCCCTCAAAATGTTGCGCCATTTCTCTTTAGGCCAGTCAATGTGTTCTTTGGCAAAATCAACCTCCTCAGCGTGTCATTTTATCAACAATGAGACTTTGCGGGGGGCTTCTTGCCGATAGCTTGGCTTCATATAGGCATCTTCTAATTGTTACAGTAATCACAGGTAACTTAAGACCTTTTTTTATCACCCTGGTGCTGATCATTGGCTGAGTCTTTGCCATTTTGGCTATTCTTCAATCCAATTGAATGGTAGTTTTACATTTTCTTCCACGTCTTTCTGGTTTTGGTTGCCATTTTAAAGCATTTGAGATCATTTTAGCTGAGCAGCCTATCAGTTTCTGCACTTCTTTATATGCTTTCCCCTCTCCAATCAACTTTTTAATCAAAGTAATCTGTTCTTCTGAACAATGTCTGGAACGACCCATTTTTCTCTAATTTTCAGAGAGAAATGCACTATATGCAGCATGTACAACATTTGCTGCCTTCGTCCTTAAATAAGAGCCGCCTGTTTGACACCTGTTTTTTCAC
The DNA here is from genome assembly GCF_905171775.1 of Rana temporaria. Classification (NCBI taxonomy): domain Eukaryota; kingdom Metazoa; phylum Chordata; class Amphibia; order Anura; family Ranidae; genus Rana; species Rana temporaria. The sequence continues at coordinate 425,043,014 of NC_053490.1, forward strand.
AGACTGAATGACCTCACTAGTTAAACGCCACACTACTATAATTTTCACCATGACCCCTTTGATTAATGATTCAATTACACAGGATAAGCAGCACACATATCATGACTGTTGGAACTGTCAGTTTCTATTACTCTACTACACCTACTAATAAATTATTTGCCATGTAGAAATATAATATATACCAAAAATAGTTATTAATCTGGTTAGTGATGTTGGACTGCTATTATTTTGAACACAACTGTACCTGTTCTGCGGCCACTCCAGTCCGGTCCTGTGCTGAGCTGTCAGTGGCAGCTTCACTGTGTAGGTGTGTGCAGGAGAGGCAGCCGAAAAACAGAAGCCCCATAGTCTCTGGGTAATGTCACTTCCCAGGCATTTCCCAGCCATTGTTGGTTCTCTCCTGCACACAGCATCCTCTGCTGGAGACCAGACTGGATCGGCTGCAGAACAGGTAAGTACAGCGATTTTTGCTTTACATAGCAAGATACATTAGTCTTAGAATGTAGCATAGGGTGGATTAGAGTTTGTTTTTACCTAAACCTTCACTTTAAGTCCACCTTTTGCAAAAAATGAATAAATGCACATATATTTGCAGAAAAAAAATTGCATTACATTTTTTTTTGTGGACATGAGCATTGCAACTACAGCCAGTGGATCATGGGTGCAATTTCACGCTCTTACAGACACGTCCTCTACAGTGGCCGTGCGTCCATAGAGGGCGCCGGAGCCCGCCCCCTCTGGCTCCCGCACTGCCACTGATACAATACATAGATTCATGCATTGCATGAATCTGTGTATTGCCACTACCGCCGACTATTCAGATGGCCGCACCCCTGGCGAGCGCCGGCCATCTGAATAATGGCAGCAGGTTGGCTGTGGAAGTTCCTATCAGAGCCAGCTTTCCGATTACAGCCTGAGGGCTGTAATAGGCTTTCAAACACTTATCCAGGGATGCACGGGGGGTGCGTTCCTTGGATAAGACTGACAGTTGTCTCATCCAATCAGGTTCACTGGTTCTGGTTACCGGTAACCTGATTGTCTGAAGCGTCATCAAGGGCGGGAGAAGACATCGAAGGACGATAGAAGCAGGATGGCTGACCCCAGAAAGTTAAGTGCCAAGCGGGGGGAGGGGGCATTTTACAGGGCACAGTGGCAGCATTTTAGAGGGCACAGTGGACGAAAATTAATAGGCACAGTGGCGACAATTGCTGGGCACAGTGGCTACAATTGATGGGCACAGTGGCGACAATTGCTGGGCACAGTGGCGACAATTGCTGGGCACAGTGGCGACAATTGCTGGGCACAGTGGCGACAATTGATGGCACAGTGGTGACAATTGATGGCACAGTGGCTGCGTTTGATGGCATGGCATAGTGGTGACAATTGCTGGGCACAGTGGTGACAATTGCTGGGCACAGTGGTGACAACTGATGGCACAGTGGCTGCATTTGATGGCATGGCACAGTGGCTGCATTTGATGGCATGGCACAGTGGCGACAATTGATGGGCACAGTGGCGACAATTGCCGGGCACAGTGGTGACAATTGATGGGCACAGTGGCGACAATTGCTGGGCACAGTGGCGACAATTGATGGCACAGTGGCGACAATTGATGGCACAGTGGTGACAAATGATGGCACAGTGGCTGCATTTGATGGGCACAGTGGCTGCATTTGTTGGGCACAGTGGCTGCATTTGATGGGCACAGTGGTTGCAATTGATGGGCACAGTATCTGCGTTTGATGGGCACAGTGAGGCTGCAATTGTTTTTTTTTTCCGTTTGTTTGCACCCCCCCCCCTTTCAAAAAAAAATTGGAGCACCAGCAGCCACTGGTCCTCTAGCTCTTTGCCTATACCAAGGTAAGGGCTTTCAATTATAGAGCTGCAGGGAGTATTAAAGGGCTAAAGTGTGATGATTACTGAAAATGTTTTCTAATGAAAACTGCATGTCCATCTGCCATGGTGGCTATCTCTGTGAATTAATGATGTGGCTGTGTAGGCCACGGTCACCCCCAAAATGACTGTTTGAGGAACAGAAGGGGCGCTTTGCATGCTACACACTAAGTATGAGTGTGTAACTTGATCCTAATGGCGAACTTAGCCTTTAATGTTCCTACAAGTCACATACATTAGGGTCAATTGGTGTTGAAGCCTACTTACTAACCTACCAATATGTTTTTGAGTTCTAGGAGTAAACTAGAGCAGTCCATGCAGTCTACCTGTATCTGCTCTATATAATATCATATTTTCCCAGCCATGTGCACATTTTTTGAGACAGTTCCACAAGGATAATAGCAAAATATTACTGCACTATGGAAAAATAAACATGACTGGATATGACTGCAAACCGGAGATAAGAAAATGCAATGATGTCTGCTACTTTGTATAGTAATGGTGTTTAATCAAATTGTTCTGCAAGCATGTCAGGATTATACGGCGTGGGAGCTTCTGACTTACCCCTTTCCATTACGTACTATATTTTCTATTGCTTTTATATTTTTATCATTCATTCTTCTTTTCATTCTTTTGCATATGTTGTGAAGCTGTAGACACTTTAGTTATGTTGATAGAGGGGACATAGTAGTCTATGGAATGTCTGCCTGCATTGGCAAATGTCAATTTTTACTGCGGCATTTATAATATAACTTGCTACCACAGAATAGTATTAACATCCGGCCAGTTGTATTTGCCTAATGAAATACCGCCACATTTATTGTATAGCCCAGGGGTGGCCAACCAGTGGCCCGGGGGCCACATGTGGCCCGCGGAGCCCTTTGATGTGGCCCGCGGAGCCCTTTGATGTGGCCCGCGACCTCCTGCTCTGGAATGGTGGGTTGGCAAGCCCAGATCACAGGTTGCTGACCCACCATACCACAGCATCAGTGTTGTGAATGAAGCTGGAGGTAGAGGAAGATAGCGGCTGCGGAACAGAGCCCCATGAGCCAATGCTTCCTCTACAGCGCCGGCTTTTTCCACAGGTGGAGTCTATGGCAAAGTTCAACTAACCCGCAGGATAGACACAGGTGCACTATACTGCACCCGTGGTTTGGGTAAACCGCAGCACATCAGTGTGAAAGCAGTCTTAGGCCCTTTTCACACGATCAGCCTGACCAAATGGGACCCTTAATAACCTCTATAGAGCGACAAATACCTGTTTACACCTGCCTACCTCCAATCAGAAAAACAGAAGGGAATTCGTCCCCTTTCATCTGGGCGGATCGGAGGGCCTATAGAGTAGCCATGACCTGTCATCCGCCCGCTCCGCTCATTGTGGCCCTCCACTGGTTACCAACTTGCTTATGTGGCCCTTGCTCTTCAAAAGGTTGGGCACCCCGGTATAGCCAAACCAAGAGTAACAACTGCTAGGTGTTTTCCTTTTTAGTAAATCTGTAGAGTAAATTTTAAAGGACAACATTGAGGATAATGGTATATTTATTTTAACTAGAAGTCTGAATATTGTCCTGCGAAACTGTGTGTACAAGCATTCTGTGTTAATGAGGGCAAAGACGAATTTTAGTCTATTTTCTCTCCAAGTTGAATGTTTTTTGTCCATACAAAATAGAGTGAATCGGGACAATACTACATTATGTTCACTAGAGGCAGCTAATGATCATAGCAAATAAGTATTTATTTCATAAGATCTTCAGATCCATCTAGTGGCCATAATGTGGTATCTTCTGATTCACTCTACTCTTTATGAATAAAAAACATTTGACCTGGAGAGAAAATAGCCTAATAACATTTATTTTTGCGCTGATTCACACAGAACAAATGCACATGTAATTTCACAGGACAAACCGCTCTTTTTATGAATAAAAAACCTTTTGCGTTTCTGCAGTTTCTTTCTGTCTAGATTGACACTGTTCCATGTTTTTTTTTACAGTGAGTTGTAATGCATATATGTAAATGGGGCCATATAATTTCACTCTACTTCTCACGCTACTGTAATCTGCAATGTGTAGATGAAAACCAGCCACCTAGGAAAGAATAGGATTTCTACTTTACTTTTTGCATCTTCATTTCCTTAGTCTTTATTTTTCATCTTTATCTTAACTTTCTGCCCTCTAATTCATGGTGTCACGTGTGCACTGTCTTCCCCAGGAGGGCAGTTAGAAGAGAAAGTACAATTACATCTGTCAGTAAAAGAAATTAATTACAGTACTTCAGGTTGCAGCAACTTTCCTTATTAATTAAATAGTATCGGGGGTGACCTCTGACATGTTCCACACTGAAAAACACTTTTGCAGCACAAAACATTTCAGAGGTGACCCCTGCTACTATGCAATAAATGAAAACAGCTGGATAGGTGGAGAGGATCCGGGTAGTTTCAAAGAAAAATGCACCTCATCCCAGGTAAGTATATTTATAGAAGAGGAGGATGATGGGATTATACCGGTGCTCACACATCAGAATGTCGATATCACAATAAATTTTAATTATTTATTAAAATATCATGTAAATATTGCACAAAATACATAATCGAAAAAAAACATTAAAAACATGTATATTCAAACAGGTATACTGGACTGTGTGGGTCGCTGGTATTCCCAGATTAGAGTATACTGGTGGTCAGGTATGATGTCACTTCGCCAACTTGGCTTCCTGAGGCCTACGGCCGAGCACTGCCTCTTGCATAATTCCGCAATTCTGGAACCTTATTCCATACTCCATGTGGGATTCCACATGTAGATTTCCTCCAATTCTGACTGAGTGAAGGTCGGTTTCCCCTTGGGGCAACTTGGCGGCACACGTCCATGTTTATATGTAAAATTATATTATATGTTATTGTATATGTATTATTTTCTTACATGTTGTTTTTGATTTTTTGATAGAGCTGGCTGTTAAAAAATTTGTGGTCACAGTGTATCACTCTGAGGAAGCCAAGTTGGCGAAATATATAGGGAAGTGACATCATACCTGACCACCAGTATACTCTAATCTGGGAATACCAGCAACCCACACAGTCCAGTATACCTGTTTGAATATACATGTTTTAAATGATTTTTTTCTATTATGTATTTTGTGCAATATTTACATGATATTTTAATACATAATTACAATTTATTGTGATATTGCTATTCTGATATTTGAGCACCGGTATAATCCCATCATCCTCCTCTTCTATAAATGAAAACAGCTGTTGCATCTCAAATTACATTAATTTACATTCTTATCTGACTGATTTGCTGGTGTTCAATGAGTCAAACCAGCACCCCAAGCCTATGATGAGACACCCACCTTGAGCGGTATACGTATCTTTTTGTGCAGTTTTGTGCATTAGACCCACCTGTGCAGTACTTGATCAATGGGACACTATTGATTAGGAATGATAAAAATAATCCAGTAGCAGCAATGGAAGCTGTGGCAGGCCAAGATGATAACAGGGGTAGGGAAGGTAAGGACTGAACAAAGAGGTACATTAGTTGATGCAGACTTTTTATAACAAATGCAATAGTATACAATGTGATATTCTAAACTGTGCAACATTGTCATCAATACAATCAGTTTTTTGAAGATTGAAGCAAATCTTGGAAATACAAACAGTAATTATTCTGTGCAAAATGCACCATCCATAGCAGTAAATAGCATTCAAATTATATTGACAATAGTGAAAGATGAATCCTGACCGGTTGCTATGGGCTACCACTATATAATGCATAAACAAATCTGATGTATACAGGCAGTCCCCTACTTACAAACATCTGACTTACAAAAGACTCCTAGTTACAAACAGAGGGAGACAACAGGAAATGCGAGGAAATCTACCCCCAGAAAGGGAAATTCACTCATGTAAGAATTAATATAGGGAAAATGTGTCTCCACTGGAGCTTTATCACCAATCCTTGTTTCCCTAACAACCCAACATTTTCAAAATCCAATTGTCATTGGGACAGAAAGTAAGGTGAAATCTTCTGAAAAGGGGAACAGACAGCAAAACAAATGTTACAGGGGTGAAAACCCTTCCCTATGCTATCCAAAAAGCTTAAAAATTGATTTTATGGCTTAAAATATTGACCTGTTCCGACTTACAAACAGATTCAACTTTAGAACAAACCTACAGTCCCTATCTTGTTTGTAACTCAGGGACTGCCTGTATTGTACAATACATCTAAAAAAATTGTTTGCTCATAAGTAATATCTCATTTGGTGAAGGTAGCGGAGTTAAATCATGGAAACTTGGGTTTTATTGGTTCTTAGATCTGAACATTTTCTACGAGAATTAAAATTGGTCTAATTTCCTCTAGTTTACTTTAAGTCCCTTGGTTTTTCTTTTATATTATGGAGGATGCTACTGAAGGTATGGGACTGTTCAGAAACATGCCTGTTGTAGCAGAAGTGAGATTCCAAAATGTATAACTATGACATGATCCCCCCCACCCCAAAGTCATACAGTATAAGAAGCCAAATCATTTACATACTGTACAGACTGAGTCCGACTTTCTAGTTTTATACACAGGCATGAGTGAAATAGTATCACATTATCTGTACAAATGGATGACATTTCTGTCTCAGCTTGACTCTACATACTTCATTGACTGTAAGCCTATTAGTATACTTAGTGAGCATTACAAGATACTATCTATACTTCTCACAGCAGTAAACACGGCACAACATATTAAGACCCCATATACACATGAGCACATTTAGCTCATTTGACTCTGTTTAAAATGGCTGCACTACATACATGTCATCCACAGGCTGCTTGTAATGAGACCTCCATAATATTCAGATTATTTTAGCTAGCTGCCGCCTGCAGACAGGTTTACTACTAATGTACTGCAAACAATGTATAAGCCAGGGCTTTTTTTCAGGGGGAACTTGGGGGAACTCGGTTCCACCACCTCTGGCTCAGACCCTTTGGTGCCTGCTCACCACAATCACTTGTAAACACAGAAGTCTGACCTCTACCATTATGAACACATTTGGGATGAGTTGGAAGGCAGACTGTGAGTACGCTGACTCATCTTTAAAAAGGGGATACTGAAAGGTCCCGAAACGTCAGTCCGTGATACCTTTATGTGAATAAAGGACAAGATTATCACTATACTAAGGTGTACTGGTGAAGATTTCTCTACATCAGGGGTCTCAAACTGGCTGCCCTCCAGCTGTTGTGAAACTACAAGTCCCATGAGGCATTGCAAGGCTGACAGTTACAAACATGACTCCTGCAGGCAGAGGCACGATGGGACTTGTAGTTTTGCAACAGCTGGAGGTCCGCCAGTTTAAGACCCCTGCTCTACATGAACTGTGGGCAAACCTGTAAGGAGTGTGACAGATACAATAAAACTTCTCTGTAGATTGTGAGCTAGGACTTCCAATGTCAAATTCCACAAGACACATTCCAAAATCAACCTGCAAAGCCCTTCTTAAACAGTTAATACCCATGTAATAGGATGTCCAACAAGCTTATATACTGTAGGTTTGATGATCAGGTGTCCGTAAACTTTTTGTAATGTGTATATGCATTTGTTATTGATATCAGTGACCATAATTAATCTAATCTTTAATATAATATTAAATACCATAATATGGAATTATAAAGGTTATGTCCCTTGATGCTAAATGTGCCAGAAAAATATTAGATATCGCATAAATGCAATAAGATGTAAACTTCCTCTTCCTCTTTTACAGGAGCTATATCTAGACTAGTTAAGTTTACATCTCTTGAACTATGAATACTAGGATGCACAATTCCAGCCCTCGAGGGATGTTGCAACACAATGGCTTTGCTTAGTCAGTTACACCTTGCTAAATTCATGGCTGTCTGCTGATTAGAGAAATTCTAACATTGAATAAACATTACCTCCTGTAGAGACTGAAGTTGTGCTTTCCTGGTGCATATGGTCAACTGACAATTGGACCACCATGTTTAATATATATATATATATATATATATATATATATATATATATATATATATATATATATATATATTAGCTACTAAATGTATTTTTCCCACCATCATAATTGGAAATTACTGTCTTTTTGAATGAACATACATTACCATTTATGAGTCATTGTTTGTATGCTACTCTGAACCTACAAAAGGAAAAATGTTCCCCTCACTTCATCTGTGAATGCACTTTGTCATTTATGTCATTGGCTTCATTTACATCTGTCATCTGGAGAATTTCGCATTTTAGTCCACAAAATGGAAAAGCCAGACTGCAAATCTCTTCCCAGCAGTCATTTTCTGCATCATACCCAACAACGTTATGTGTTGCAACCTCTCGAGAATCTTGCCATTTTTTGCCACCTAGGAAAAGCACAGTTTGCTCCACCACCACTAAACCATAGCAAAACCGGTCGAAGGTCATTGGCCTCAAACGAGTCCATTGATTGTGCATTGGATCATAGCTTTCTATATCAGAAAATGGTTCATAAATTCCCAAGAATGTGAATATTGAATCCTTTACAGTGGCCATCTGGTGACCAAACCTTGCAATTGTCATAGGTGCTTGTTTTTTCCACTGTCCTTCTAGTCTATTAAAAGAAAACACATCCTTAGAGCTGTTGACTCGGCCATCAAGTTTGCCTCCAGAGATATAAATTATGTTATTATGCACTGCATTTGCTTGACCATGTATTTTGCAAGGCAAGTCTTTAGATCTTGTCCAAGCATCTCTGTTTATGTCATAAACTTCCACTGATGAATATGTGACTTGTTGATTGCCCCTGCCACCAATAACAAAGATGTGATTGTCTACAACACAACAGGAAAACTGTGCTCTTTGTTCCAACATGGAGCTGACTTGGATCCATTTATTGAACCTTGGGTCAAAGCGGTAGACAACATTTGTAGCCAACAAACAAGTGCTGCTTGAGCTGCTCTTTGTACTCTCAGTAGTTTCTCCTCCAATCACATAGAGGAAGTTACCAATCACACAAGTGCAATGATGCTGAACTTTTACTTTTAGATTTGTTACCATTCTCCACTTATGAGAGTAGACATCAAATCCTAGAACATTCTCAACTAATTCCCCATTGGCTGTTCCTCCAACAAGAAGTATCCATCCCTTTTGGTTCCGCAGAGTACTGTATTTATCCTGTAAAAGAGGTTGCTTTGAGGGGAAGGAATGATAGTTTATTGCTTTTATGATGATATTTTTGATAGATGGTGTTAAAGGAACCTCTGATTGTTTGTAAAGTTCCCTGAGGGTATCCAGCGACAACAGACCATATCTGACATTTTCAAAAAACACGTTAGCATGTAAAAGTCTGGTTCTATCATATTGTAACCACTTAAGAACTAAACTTAATAAATATTGCTCATTGACTTTAGGAATATTATCCGATTTAATTAAGTTTATCATTGACTTTACATTTAATTCCACCAACTCTGTCCCTTCTATATCTTCTTGTAACAGATTCCATAAATTATTTTTGATAAACTGTTCTGCTTCTTCTAAAGCATCTACAAGGTAATATTTTAAAGCAATATTGGCAACAAAGCAACAGTTTTCCAAGTCACAGCTATTGATTAGGAACTTACTACATAACGGTATTGCATCCACCACTTGCAGATAATTTGCAGCTTCCAAAGTATCTTCCAAAGTTTTCAAGGAAAGAGACAGCCATGCTGTGTATATAAAATCCAGAATGCTTTGTAGACCTGCTGCCGTGATAACTTTTAGGTGAATAACGGAGGCTCTGGACTCTTTTGTGTAATCTTTAAACATTGCATTGAAGTAGTCACTAGAGCAAGCCAACAATGACTTATGTGCAGGGAACTCATGGCCATCTACAACTAGTGAAACATCGCACAAGTGTCTGTGAGATCGGAGCACCTGATACTGAGTAAACACCAAGCCACGATGAGACTTGCAGAAAGCCAAGAAATAACTCATGATGCATAATGATTACAAATAAACTAAAAATATGAGCAATAGTTACTCACTGTATGTAGACAGTGCTGGAAAGTCCCAAAGCAGTTTAAAAAGTTTCTCAACTATACCACTGCCCTTTTTCCAGTGAAGTACAACAAGTGTTTTTATGCTTGATCTGCTATAAAGTCTCCTTTTGTATGTATCTTCTGGGCTCCACCTGTGATGTACAGTCCTTAATTATCCATAAAGCAACCTTCCTTTCCCCCTTAAGGCAGATGTCTTGTAACACAGGCATCATGGTCTGACAACTACTTCACGCTCGCACCAATGTATAAAATCAAAGCAGCTTCTGTTTGTTAAAACCTTTGCAGAGGACGCTTTGTCACTTCCATTGAAAGCATTTGTTTAAAGATCAAATCAACAGCCGCGGATTAGAGCTGGACTTACCAAAATTAGAAGACTATAGTAAATATCCTGTTTAGTCGCTGCTATAGTTTGGCAAGTGTATCTCAGGTCTTGTGTGGATGATATCATCATAGCTCACAGATACAGATACAGAAATAGAATACAAACACAAGACCGTGTTACATAGTTTTCCAAGATCAGAGTTGGAGCTGGAAGGCGACAGACTTGTTTCTGCAACGAAGCCAGCAGTTAATTTAAATGATGTATTTTCAATTGATTTTTGTTAACAGTGCATGCACGTTTCAAAAACCTATACAATTCCATGATCAAAATAAATAAATTGGTTGTTTTAGCATGCTAGCATAGTACTTTGTAAAACCAACACGGTGCTATATACTAATGTTATTTTAAAGCTCAATTAAACTTTGATTAAGTTAGCTATCCATGTAGTAGCAGTTGTCTCTCTACAGAGGTCTGGTTAACCCCCTGCTGAAAACAATACACCATACAGGATAGGACTTTGGAGGTGCTGGAAACCCCCTCTCAGAATAAAAGTCAATACATTGTTAAAGGTAAAAAAGTATTTATTACAAAAATAGTACTAGACATACTAGGGGTCTAACTCCTTAAAAGCACAAGTGGTTGTTCCTACACATAATATCGAAACCATAACAAACACCCCCGAAGATAGAGTTTCCTTCCTGCATATAAAGTCATGTTTATAGCAAGTAATGATAGTGAACTGTAATTCCAATATAAGTTACAGAAGGGAATGATAACTTGCTCTGTACTGATGCATTTTGCCTGTATTGGCTTCATCAAAGGGTTCAGGGGATATGTGTGCTTTGTAACAACTGAAAAAACAAAAATATATACATAATATACAATCCATACACAAAGAGCATTTCTAATTTACTTTATTGATTGTCCATTGACTTACAGTTTATATAGGAAGATAGGGTCAGATTCACTCAGAACTGCGGCTGCGTAACGTATCGTAGATACGTTACACCGCCGCAAGTTTTCATCGCAAGTGCCTGATTCACAAAGCACTTGCGATGAAAACTACGCTGGCAGCCTCCGGCGCAAGGCGGGCCAATTCAAATGGGCGTGTGCCATTTAAATTAGGCGCGCTCCCGCGCCGGACCTACTGCGCATGCTCAGTTTCGCAATTCCCGTTGTGCTTTGCGCGCCGTGACGTAATTTTTTCGAACGACGACGCGCGTAGCGCACTTCTGTATTCCCGGACGTGTTACGCAAACGACGTTAAAATTTAAATTTCGACGCGGGAACGACGGCCATACTTTAAACAGCAATACGATTGCTGAGTAAAGTTAGGGCAGGTCAAACGACGACTAACTTTGCGACGGGAAACTAGACTAGCAGCGACGTAGCGAACGCGAAAATCCGTCGGGAATCGCCGTAACTCCTAATTTGCATACCCGACGCTGGTTTACGACGCAAACTCCCCCCAGCGGCGGCCGCGGTACTGCATCCTAAGATCCGACAGTGTAAAACAATTACACCTGTCGGATCTTATGGATATCTATGCGTAACTGATTCTATGAATCAGTCGCATAGATAGAAACAGAAATACAATGGCATATCAGGAGATACGCCGTCGTATCTCTTTGGTGAATCTGGCCCATAGAGCTGTAGGAACCCCTCACTCCGACGCCGGTCAGAGATGCTGAAAAGTGCGCAGAAACAGACACATGGGCAAGGTCGCAACTGGCCCTACCTCCGGGTCGCAGACACCAACCGCAGAAATTAGGGAGAAAATACCAGGAAGCATAGACACATTAGACCTCTGGCATGTCTATTGTGGATTTTGTTTTACTATTTTTGTAATAAATACTTTTTTACCTTTAACTCTGTATTGACCTTTTATTCTGAAAGGGGGTTTCCAGCACCTCTAAAGTCTCATCCTGTATGGTATATTGTTTTCAGCAGGGGGTAAGCCAGACCTCTATAGAGAGACCACTGCTACCACATGGATAGCAAACTTAATTAACGTTTAATTGAGCTTTATATTGTTTTCAGTCTATTATGAATGAATGAATGAATGAATGAAAAACTTATATAGCGCGGCACATGCGAACTAAATCGCCTCTGGGCGCTAGTTGTTCGTGTCTCATGACATCAGAAGAGCAGAGTTTTGATCTGTCTTCTGAAAGTCAGGTGGTTTTCCTCCAACCGAATGCTGGTTGGTAAAGCATTCCACAGTCTAGGACCTTGAAAAGCAAACCTTCTTTCTCCTTTGGACTTGTATTTGGTTTTTGGAACCTTGACCAGATTTTGGTCGGTGGATCGCAGAATGCGGTTGGAATTGTGAGGTTCTATCTTGTCGCAAAGATATTGCGGAGCCTTCCCATGGATGCACTTATGTGTCAGACAGAGTGCTTTGAATGCAATTCTGTCCTTTACTGGCAGCCAGTGAAGGGTTCTCAGTGAAGGTGAGATTGATTCCCATGTTTTTTTCCCAGTCACAAGTCTGGCGGCTGTATTCTGTACGACTTGCAGACGAGTGATTTGGTACTTTGGGAGCCCGAGGTAAAGGGCATTTGCATAGTCCAGTCTGGAATTCACGATTGTTCCCACCACGACTGCTACGTCTTCTTTGGGGATAAATGGAATAAGTCTGCGTAGTAGGCGCAACAGATGGTGCGATCCGCTGACTACTGACCCTATTTGTGTGTCCATTGTCATGAAGGTGTCAAAAGTGACTCCTAGACTTTTGACTTTGGAGCTAGGGGAGATGATTTGGCCCAGAATGGGCGGTGGTGTCCAAGTTGTTGCCAGTTGACTCTTTCGGCTGGCGTGAAACATAAGAAGTTCTGTTTTGGAACTGTTGGGTTTAAGATAACTCTTATGCCCCGTACACACCATCACTTTCTGCGATGGAAAAAAACGTCATTTTCAAAAACGTCAATTTAATTGACCGTGTGTGGGCAAAAACGTCGTTTTATGTCTTCTAAAAAACGACAGAAAAAAATTGAAGCATGCTTCAATTTTATGTGTCGTTTTTCAAAAGTGCACTTTTTACTTCACAGAAATTGACCGTGTGTACCAAAAAACGTCGTTTTCTAAGACGTTTTTTCATCCACGCATGCCCAGAAGCTAGCTTCAATGGTAAAACGTGGTGGAACGTAACCTGACTTTGCAAGATCATTGTGAGAAAACGATGGTGTGTATGCAACTTCGTCTTTGAAAATTGAAGTTTCAAAAACGTCATTTTTTACTTCACAGAAAGTGTCGTTTTTTTTCATCACATAAAGTGATGGTGTGTACGGGGCATTAGTCATCCAGTTTTCCATTGAAGAGAGACATTTCTCTAAACTGAGATGATGATCCTTTTTGTTGCAGATACGAAAATACAGTTGCGTGTCGTCTGCATAGGAGTGATAGAGTAGTTCTTGGCTACTGATAATATCAAAGAGAGGACGAAGATAGATGTTGAACAGCACTGGTGACAGGGGGGATCCTTGGGGGACTCCACATGGCACCGTGCGTTTTTCCGACGTGAAAGATCCCAGTTTCACTGTTTGTGATCGGTTTCCAAGAAAGGAGGAAAACCATGGTAAATCACCTTCTGCGACTCTGGCTACCTCGGCTAGTCGCATCAGTAACAATTTGTGGTCTACTGTGTCGAAGGCTGCCCTTAGGTCCAGCAGAACCAGGAGACAGGATTTTCCTTCGTCTGCGGCCTCGAGAGCATCGTCCCATATTTTAAGTAAGGCCGTTTCTGTCCCGTGTCCGGGACGGAAACCTGATTGAAATGGATCGAGTAGGTTGTGGGTATCCAGATGCTGTTGCAGCTGTTGTACCACTACTGTCTCCATTATCTGGGAGAGAACGTTTAGGCCTGTTATGGGGCGGCGGTGAATGAATGAATGAAAAACTTATAAAGCGCGGCGCATGCGAACTGAATCGCTTCTGGGCGCTAGTTGTTCGTGTCTCATGACATCAAAAGAGCAGAGTTTTGATCTGTCTTCTGAAAGTCAGGTGGTTTTCCTCCAACCGAATGCTGGTTGGTAAAGCGTTCCATAGTCTAGGACCCTGAAAAGCAAACCTTCTTTCTCCTTTGGACTTGTATTTGGCTTTTGGTACCCTGACCAGATTTTGGTCGGTGGATCGCAGAACGCGATTCGAATTGTGAGGTTCTATCTTGTCGCAAAGATATTGCGGAGCCTTCCCATGGATGCACTTATGTGTCAGGCAGAGTGCTTTAAATGCAATTCTGTCTTTTACTGGCAGCCAGTGAAGGGTTCTCAACGAAGGTGAGATTGATTCCCATTTTTTTTTTCCCAGTCACCAGTCTGGCGGCCGTATTCCGAACGACTTGCAGACGGGAGATTTGGTACTTTGGGAGTCCGAGGTACAGGGCGTTAGCATAGTCCAGTCTGGAATTCACGATTGTTCCCACCACGACTGCTACGTCTTCTTTGGGGATAAATGGAATAAGTCTGCATAGTAGGCGCAACAGATGGTGCGCTCCGCTGACTACTGACCCTATTTGTGCGTCCATTGTCATGAAGGTGTCGAAGATGACCCCAAGACTTTTGACTTTGGAGCTAGGGGTGATGATTTGGCCCAGAATGGGCGGGGGTGTCCAGGTTGTTGCCAGTTGACACTTTCGGCTGGCGTGAAACATAAGGAGTTCTGTTTTTGAACTGTTGAGTTTAAGATAACTCTTTGTCATCCAGTTTTCTATCAAAGAGAGACATTTCTCTAAACTGGGATGATGATCCTTTTTGTTGCAGATGCGAAAATACAGTTGCGTATCGTCTGCATAAGAGTGATAGAGTAGTTCTTGGCTACTGATAATATCAAAGAGAGGGCGAAGATAGATGTTGAAAAGCATCGGTGACAGGGGGGATCCTTGGGGGACTCCACATGACACCGTGCGCTTTTCCGACGTGAAAGAACCCAATTTAACTGTTTGTGATCGGTTTTCAAGAAAGGAAGAAAACCATGGTAAATCACCTTCTGCGACTTCTGCTACCTTGGCTAGTCGCATCAGTAACAGTTTGTGGTCTACCGTGTCAAAGGCTGCGCTTAGGTCCAGCAGAACCAGGAGACAAGATTCTCCTTCGTCTGCGGCCTCGAGGGCATCGTCCCATATTTTGAGTAAGGCCGTTTCTGTCCCGTGTCCGGGACGGAAGCCTGATTGTAATGGATCCAGTAGATTGTGGGTATCTAGATGCTGTTGCAGCTGTTGTACCACTACTTTCTCCATTATCTTGGAGAGAACATTTAGGCCTGTTATGGGACGGCGGTGAGTTGGGTCCTTGGGATCCAGGTTAGGTTTTTTCAAGATGGGCTGGATTGTGCCCTCTTTCAACAGGGATGGCACTGTGCCTTCCTTAAATGACTGGTTTATAAGCTGTGTGATGGGTGGTGCCAGGATGTCGGCACATTCCTTCAGCAGTTTGGTGGGGATGATATCATTGGGCGATGTGCTGTTCCGCAAAGCACCAATGATATTTTTTGTGGTATCGATGGAGATCGGTTCCAGAGTGAACTTTGTTGATTGTAGAGCGTTTCTGTGGGTGTTTTGTGGTTGATTGACGGTGGGGTTGAGGGGGGTATTGTTTTGCAAGATGCTTTCCCGGATTCTTTCAATTTTGTTGATGAAGAAATCCGATAGTTCATTACAGAACTCTTGGGTGTCTGAGTTGGGGACTTCAAGACATCCTGGATTCATGGTCTGGGTGACCATCTTGAAGAGTTCGTGGGGGCGGTTTAGGGCGCTGTTAATCGCCATAGAAAAATGAATTTTCTTGGCTTTGAAGATTTCTTTATGATATCGTGTTGTTATTGCCTTGTAGATGATGAGGTTATCCTCTGCAGGGCTTCTTTTCCAGGCGGCTTCCGCCCTTCTGCGCTCTTGCTTCAGAAGCGACAGCTGGTTGTTGAACCAGCCAGACTTTCTTTTTCGGATGCAGGCTTTGCGTTTCGGTGCTACTAAATCGGCTGACTGTAGCAGGGCTGCGTTTATGGCATCCAGTGTATCTGCGGCTGTTTGATGTGGATGGATTGTTTTGATTCTGTTTCCCAAGGTAGATTTAAAGAGTTCCGAATGGAGCTTCTTCTGAGATCTAGCCCAGTGTATTGTCACCGGCTTGGGTGCTTTTATCACTGGGGGAATTTTGGAGATTATGAAATTGATTGCATGGTGGTCTGTCCATGGCAATGGTTCATTTTCTAAAATGCTTATTTTCAGATTTTGTCTGAAAATTAGGTCGAGTGTGTGACCTGAAGCATGTGTTGGCCCGCATATAAGTTGCTGTAGCCCTAATCCCTCCAGGTGATCGATGCAGGCGTCCGCAATGGGATCCTGTGCGGATTTGGCCCACAGATTAAAGTCCCCGAGCAGCAAAAGGTGTTTGCTGTTAAGGGTATAAGTGGATATAAACTCCGTTAAAGATGGCAAAAACTGCGATTTTGGCCCAGGTGGCCTATAGCAGAGGAGAATGTGAACAGTCTCCTGGGGGGAAGTTTGAAGTTGAAGAGTAAGGGTTTCCATGAATGGAAGAGGATTTTGAAGGGCTGGCTTAGTGATTGTAATGTGATTATTGTGGATCACCGCCAGGCCTCCTCCTCTTTGCCCTATTCTGTTTTCGTTATAATGCGATATTTTTTTGGCACCAATTCTCCGAGAATGGTGTTGCAGTCGTCTGAGAGCCAGCTTTCTGTAATAAAGAGGCAGTCTAGATCGTTTTGTAGTAAGAAATCGTGGATTTCTAATCAGTGTTTTACTGCCGATCTTGTGTTGATCAAAGCACATGATATGTGCTTGAGCTGGGTTAAATAGTTTACATTTTTGATGGTCGATCGTCGATCGAATCTCAAAAGTTGCTCTATTTTTAAGGCCTTTTTGGTGACGGCTGGTAATGCTGTTGCGAATTGTCTCAGACCCTAAATAGAGTCCGCAGAGTATCGCAGATTAGCCATTGTCGCCAGTCACATTGTCGTCAGTCTTTCCTAATTGCGGCGGCCGCGAATGAGGCCTGGTCTGGCGCGGATGCGGGAAGAGCCGCGAGACGCCGGACGTGATGGGTGGAAGACTGTCCAAGTGAGCCGTCACTCGTTGAGTCTTCTCTCCCCGATTGGGTCCTTGGGATCCAAGTTAGATTTTTTCAAGATGGGCTGGATTGTGCCCTCTTTCAGCAGGGATGGCACTATGCCTTCCTTAAATGACTGATTTATAAGCTGTGTGATGGGAGGCGCCAGGATGTCGGCACATTCCTTCAGCAGCTTGGTGGGAATGATGTCATTGGGTGCTGTGCTGTTCCGCAACGCACCAATGATATTTTTGGTGGTATCGATGGAGATGGGTTCCAGAGTGAACTTAGTTGATTGTAGAAGGTTTCTGTTGGTGTTTTGTAGTTGATTGAAGGGGGGGCTGAGGGGGGTATTATTTTGCAGAATACTTTCCCGGATTCTTTCGATTTTGTTGATGAAGAAATCCGATAGTTCATTACAGAACTCTTGGGTGTCTGAATTGGGGACTTCAAGACATCCCGGATTCATGGTCTGGGTGACCATCTTGAAGAGTTCTCGGGGGCAGTTCATGGCGCTGTTAATCGCCATAGAAAAATGATGTTTCTTGGCTTTGAAGATTTCTTTATGATATCGTGTTGTTATTGCCTTGTAGATGATGAGGTGATCTTCTGAAGGGCTTCTTTTCCAGGCGGCTTCCGCCCTTCTGCGCTCTTGCTTCAGTAGGGACAGCTGGTTGTTGAACCAGCCGGACTTTTTTTTCCGGATGCGGACTTTGCGTTTCGGTGCTACTAAGTCGGCTGACTGTAGCAGAGCTGCATTTATGGCATCCAGTGTATCTGAGGCTGCTAACTGAGGATGAATAGTTTCGATTCGGTTTCCCAAGGTAGATTTGAAGAGTTCCGAATGGAGCTTCTTCTGAGATCTAGCCCAGTGTATTGTCACCGGCTTGGGTGCTTTTATAACTGGTGGAATTTTGGAAATTATGAAACTAATTGCATGGTGGTCTGTCCATGGCAAAGGTTCATTTCCCAAAATATTTATTTTCAGATTTTGTCTGAAAATTAGGTCGAGTGTGTGACCTGAAGGATGCGTGGGTCCGCATATAAGTTGCTGTAGTTCTAGTCCTTCCAGGTGATCGATGCAGGCATCCGCAATGGGATCCTGTGAGGATTTGGCCCACAGATTGAAGTCCCCGAGCAGCAAAAGATGTTTGCTGTTAAGGGTATAAGTGGATATGAACTCCGTTAATGATGGTAGAAGCTGCGATTTTGGCCCAGGTGGCCTATAGCAGAGGAGAATGTGAACAGTCTCCTGGGGGTTAGTTTGAAGTTGAAGAGTAAGGGTTTCCATAAATGGAAGAGGATTTTGAAGGACCGGCTTAGTGATTGCAATATGAAACTTATGGATCACCGCCAGGCCTCCTCCTCTTTGCCCTATTCTGTTTTCCGTTATAATTCGATAATTTTCTGGCACCAATTCTCAGAGAATGGTGTTGCAGTCGTCTGAAAGCCAGCTTTCTGTAATAAAGAGGCAGTCTAGATCGTTTTGTAGTAAGAAATCGTGGATTTCTGATCGGTGTTTTACTGCCGATCTTGTGTTGATCAAAGCACATGATATGTGCTTGAGCTGGGTTAAATGGTTGAAATTTTTGATGGTCGATCGTCGATCGAATCTCAAAAGTTGGTCTATTTTTAAGGCCTTTTTGGTGATGGCTGGTAATACTGTTGCGAATTGTCTCAGACCCCAAATCGTTTCTGCAGAGTATCGCAGTTTAACCATTGTTGCCGGTCACCGGGGGGGGGGGGATTATTTACGATAGAGGGAAGATTCGCTGAATCCTCTCGCTTGGGCCTTGGTCCAGAGGAAGGCAAAAAAACCCTGGCAGTGCTAAGCCAATGTGCTGCCGCAGGGAAAAAAATTCCTTTCTGATCCCTGAAAGGCGATCGGACGAAACCCTGGATCAAGTACTGTTTGGAATGGGAGGGGAAGGGGGGAAGAAGGGTGTCACTGTAGCTGAGGAGTACCAAGATGGCCGCCGACCGGGCCACAGGCCTCAGGTTTGGGGGCTGTTTGGCTTGGTGGGTATGACCTGGTTTTTAATACAGGGGAGGATGGGATCCTCCAGGGATAGGGGGATGATCCCTGACAATTCCAGGAGAATTTCCAGGCTGTCAGTGCTCCTTTTTGCGGCGCGCAACGAGGCAGCGGGTGAAGCCGCGGTCTTTCCTAATTGCGGCGGCCGCAAATAAGGCCTGGGCTGGCGCGGATGCGGGAAAGAGCCGCAGATCGCCAGAAAAAAGCACTGCTATGCACGGCGGGTGGCCGGGGTGATTGTGGGTGACTGATTGGGGTGCATGCGGCTCTAAAGAAAAGGTAAAAAGCCGCAATTTGGATCGCTGGAGTGGCTGTCCTGAAAAGGACGGTCACTAGCGATTCCTGGGGGTGGAAAGATGGCCCTGAAAGACAGGGTCTTACCTGAAGAGAGGGGCCCACCAGGGGAAGGAAGGAGCCGGTCCTATGGGCTGCAAGTTGGTTCATGCAGCAAAGATTGTAGGAGCCTGCCTGCCTGTCTGCGATGTCTAGCTGGCTATCTGTCTGGTCCCTGGAGAGAGCAGACTCGTCAGGAAGCGTCCTACTCCCTCACTGAACTGACACAGATGAATTATGGGATGTGGTGCTGACTTTCTCAGCCATACTCATATTTTTCTATAAATTGTACCCCTCTGCTGAATCAAGCTCATAGCACTGCAATCAGTAAACCCTTGCCCCCTGCTGATTAGAGGGCTTCAGCTTTTGGACTTCTGTAGAGACCACTGCTTCCTACAAGGGTCCTTCTCTGCAGCATGCTGGCAGGGGACAGGCTTTTCTTCCTAGACTGATACAAGGAACTGTAGGACTTTGCACACTTTATGCTTTGAAGCACTTGAAATGTATTTATCTGATTTCAAATAAAAATGATGTTAAGATTAAATCTAAATCATAGCTCCACATTTCTGGTATTTGTTTTTCTCTTTGATGTTATTCTGATTTGAGCCTAACCCACCAATATACTGTCAATATGAAAACTAAAAAATTAACAGAAGATTTAGCTTTACCTGAAACTAGAAGATAAAGAAATAGTTCATCATTTGGTGTACTTCTTTGGGTAGAACGTGAATCTCAGTACTTGGAGATTCTCAACGTACGCTTAATGCATTTCCTCTGCAGTAATCCTTCATACTTCCAAATTGTGTCAGTGTGCTGTCATTTAATGCATTGCTTTGCCTAAAGAAGAAAACATGAAAAAGAAGAAAAAAAGATCTGTAGGGGAATAGCGATCAGATGAATAACTCCTACGTGTTGCAATCAATATTCATATATTACCACAGTCTAATATTCTCATTATACAATCAATGTTCTTCTACTGCAAGTAAATATACCAACATCTTGCTATCTACACATTTTAGTTTTCTTCCTCATATTATTGGTATAGATGTTGATAGCAGCACATTTAAAAATACTTTGGATGTATTCCATTGCAGCAGATAAAACCTTTATATGCCTTTGTTATGCCATGGGCAGGTGATTCACAGTGTATATAGCATTATAACACTCAGTGACGGAACAAGGTCAATCAGTGCCCCCCCACCCGGACGAAAAAATTGCCTCTAGTATTGATGTCAGCGGACACATTAATAACCCCCAAAACTGGTGCAAGTGGATGCCATAATAACCCCCAACACAGGTATAACAGGACACATTAATAACTCCCAGAATTGATTTCAGTGACCGCATTAATAACCCCTAGAACAGGTGTTAGTATGTTAGTAATATTAATCCCCTCCCCCACATTAGTCGTCAGTGGCATTGAAATGTACCCCTCCAATGACCACGAATGTGGGAGGAGGGGGTTAACTTTCACTGACATTACCACAAATACAGAAGGGGAGTGGTGGGTTAAAATGTTACTGCCATGAAGACCAAAGCAAGGTGGGGGGAATGGAGGGTTAACATTCACTGCCACTGACCACCAATGAAAGGGGGGTTGTAGGTGGCAGAGAAAGTTAACCCTATTCCCCACCTGCATTGGTGGTCATGGCAATATTAACCCCTCGATTCTAGACTGCTCCAGTCCCAATCCCCTACTGTGCTCCGGTCTTGTTCAGGGAGCAGGAGCAATGACTTCATATACTGTCAGCTAATTATACCTCAGCATACTCGCTCCTGCTCAGCTCACATCTCCCTCTTCCAGGCAGGCAGTTGGGAGGGCTGGATCTCTGAAGCTGGTTATACCTATCCTGTCCACGCTTCAAACTGCCTCGGGGTTGTCCTACACCAGAGACTAAAGCTGCTGAAGGAGGTGGGGGGTGCCAGTCCTGCAGCTGGAGGGAGGATGAAGCAAAATCCTCACTCCAGCAGCTATTGCAGTCTGCACTGTACTCTGCTCTAAATGACAGGCGTGATGGCAGCGTCACTCCTATCATTCAGGTGGCTGGAAAGCTGAGTATCCATCTGCTCTTATCGTCCTCTATCCACAAAGTGCCTCGGCGCCCAGGGCACATCTCCCTTCTGCCCAACCTTGTCTCGGCCCTGATAACACTAAACTACTGTAAGTTTAGGACTAGTGTACTCAGGATTTTTTTTTTCCATTTGATTTCAATTCACTCCTAAATTTTAATTGGATTTTTTGGAGCAGAGTACTCTTATGCTAGCCATACAAGTAAGATGTAATCGTTTGATGAAATTACTTTTTTTCTCTGATGCAGCTAAGTAACATTTACAGGTCTTGTCCCTCCCTGAACCTGTGACTGGACATTGCAAGGAGAAGCAGATAATCGATGGGCTTAGTTGTTTGTCACTCTGCTCTCTCTTCCTATCACCATTTACCGTGTTAGAACATGAGCACTGAAGCCCAACTGACTTCCTGTGTTGCTTCTCCCTCTCCCATTGTGAGATATGCTGTACAGCCGTTGCAAGAGGCTGAGACCATTTCAAATTCAGATACTTATATCATATGCAATAAAGAAACAGATTATGCCATGTATTGATAATTATAGACAACATCATTTTATGAACATTTTTAGTCACTTCAAGACTTTGGGGTTGATTTACTAAAACTGGAAAGTGCAACATCTGGTGCAGCTGTGCATAGTAGCCAATCAGCTACTAAATTCAGCTTTAACGTTTTACACACAGTGACATTCCATGCTGAATAGTTGAAGAAAACATTCAGAAACATGGGCTACTGTCAGGGAAACCTACATGCCAACACAAAAGATCCAGAGATATAAGCAGTTAAAGACAATTCCCTGTATATTATTATACAGGATTTATATAGCGCCAACCGTTTTTGAGCAGAGCTTTAAAAACATGAGGGCAGACAGTACAGTTACAATACAATTCAATATTCGAGGATACAGAGGACCATGCTCGTTAGAGCTTTCATGTCATGGTTAGTCCTGCCCCCTGTTGCTAATTGTCAATAAAGCTGAGTATTGTGTACCATTAGATGGAGCTCTAGACTTTGAGAGTTTGAAGGAAGCTCCAGTCTATGAGTTATAATATTGCATTGCTCTCTCTCATGTTCGGCTATTTCCTGTTGTCTTCAGACCTACTCTGTCATAGGCAATAAAGGATATTGAACCCTCTCTGGGAGCCCTTTAAAAGGCCAAAGCACAGAGTTGCAGTACACACCACCAGATCCTCACCAGAACAAATTGCTAGGAAATCTACTGGAAAGTGCACCAGGTTGCAGACCTCAGGCACCCTTGTGCATATAGCAACTGGCCAGGAGTTAGAACCAGAATGTGGTACAAAGTTGAATGATTTATTCAAAGACAAGGACATGCCAAATTTTAGGACAGGTAGAAAACAAGTGAAGTATTTGAATAGAAGCTTGAGTCAGTAACCAGAGAAGTAAGAATGCAGGACAGCAGAGACTAAT
The DNA here is from genome assembly GCF_905171775.1 of Rana temporaria. Classification (NCBI taxonomy): domain Eukaryota; kingdom Metazoa; phylum Chordata; class Amphibia; order Anura; family Ranidae; genus Rana; species Rana temporaria. The sequence continues at coordinate 425,066,177 of NC_053490.1, forward strand.
ATAAATTGGAGTGTTGGGATAGGATGTTAACCTATATCTCAGGCAATGGTTGGCGGCCTGAACACAGCCATCGTTAATTGGCAAACTGGGAATGGCTATGTAGCTGTCAGTGGGTGGAATACCATGATGCCTATAGCTCCTAGTCCTGGAGATCAGAACAGGCTACAGTCACATGGTGGGAGAGATTACACAGAGTTGCAGGTTAACATGTGTCGCTGGAGACATTAATAATTCAAATCAATAAAAGAGGTTTTAAAGCCCATCTGCAAATTCTGACCTTTTTTCTGCCCCTCAACTTCTGAAATTGATAGAAAAAAGTTTGCAAAGCTCTGCCCACCCTCTCAATTTTCCAGCGCTGTCTTATTGAATCTACTCCATGTAAGTCCAGTGCATCAAGTACCCATCATCTGACAGTATATCTGTGGGTTCATGTTAAGTGGCACCATGCTGGAGCAGAAAAAGGACAAAAATGTCACCTAATGGGGATGTTGATAGAATACCAAGTGCTGAAATCTTCATCAACTTCTAAGAATGTGGTTAGAGAACATAGATCACGTAATTTAAATTCGCCAGATCCTCTGGTTAGGTGAGCTGACTTTTCTTAATTATCTGTCCTCTGGCTTTGAGCAGGTTATTTTCTTTCTCCCATATGCCATTTACTAATTAGTCATATACCAATGCTGGAAGCATATTTCTTTATGTTATTAATTCATCTAGTACGAAGTTACAAAAAAGTTAAAAAAAAATATGGAAAGCTGTTCATCTCGTTCACTCTCTCTACACACACATAGATTTTCTATGATGCAGCTTTTGTATTGTCATGGATATTGAACCTTTTAATTTTCAAACAAAGTTTTACCCTTCATTTTTAGAAACATCCTAAACTACTTTTATCTCATTACAAATGAATCAAGGAAGAACATATTTCTTTGAAATTGCATTTCCGAAAAGGCCACAGAGGGGAATTTCATGTATAATGCTTGCAGTGAAGACATATGTTATGTTACAGTGGCATCCTTTCGGTTTTTCCAGAGATGGACAACAGGGGTGAGTCTTCCGCAATCACATGCTGAGTGTGAATATTAGATCATAGCAAAACACAAATGTTTTCAAGTAGGAGGGCAAGGCAACCTGCTATTGACATTATCCATACATATTTATTCGTTTATATTAGAGCCTGTTATTCTATCATGCCAACCAAATAACAGCATTCATTCTAAATTATATAAGTCTCTTTAAAGGGTTCATTTATCTTTACAAAAAAAACTGCCTATGCCAGTAAGGGGCGTCTGTATATAAAAACTAACTGTGCAGCTCTGAATAAAGTTGAATACAATATATAGTAAGGTAGTTTGGGGTCATAAACATGTAGTCAATATCAGATCAAAAAGATATGTCCTGGAGTGCCAACCCTAATTATATAGTAAATATAAAAGTCGGAAAAAAAGTTATAAAAGTTGAATAATCACTTTGTTACAGGTGTAGGCCATTTACATACTTCCAAAAGCCTGACTGGAATACTTCCAGGATATTGCTAGGACATTGCTAAATAAGGCCTAGTTGGGTTTGAGAGGTCACTCCTTTGACGGTGAAGGTGAGTAGTAATGACTAGGCATCACTTAGCGACACACTGGGAGTATTCCAGTTGGACTTTGGGAGGCATGTATATGGCCTACACCTATAGCAAGGGTAATATTCCACTTTAGTCAGAGCTGCACAGTTTTTAGGTAAATGTGAGCTACACGTTTAAATTTTTTTTTTACCAAAAATCCCAAATGTAGCACTACCCCCGGAGGAGCTGCTGAGTATTTTTGGGTGGCACGTTACCTTTATCTTTTCGCCATCCAGGGTGAAAAGAGAGTCTGAAGAATTTCAATGTCCACACAATGCACTTCTTTTTCTGGGATTTATTTGCAGAACTTTAGTAGAAAAGAAGTAAAGGGGGTGGAAGGGTAGGTAGGTTCAGGTGCATAATCACAAATAGGACACACTCCTGCTTCCTGCAAACAGTTCTCGTCGCCACTCTAGCCAAAGTGGGTATTGCTCACCCGGATATGTCCCTCTCACTAGCCTAGCAGCCGGGATGGCGCACAGAATAAAGTACAGTCAGCCACAGACCTTCCTTTATGAGAAGACACGTTTGGTCCAGAATCCCCTGCCACAGGATTCAGCACTCGGATCTCCCCGACTTAGCTTTGGTAGAACTTTAGTTCCGACAGGCAACACCGTCAAGCCTCTCAGTGTATGGTGCATTCTTCGATGAAGTTTCCAGGCCTACTCCCAAGGTAATTTTTCACTACTCCCAAGGTACCAGCCTCTTGCATGGCCCTCTCCAGGATAGGTCCTCCCCTGGCTTCCTTCATCAAGTGGCCTTCTCCCGCAGGACGGACAGCACAGGATCACCTCTTCAAAAAGCAGGCCCCAGTCTGACTACTGGGCCTACCAGGCAAAGCCGCGACCCCGGACCAACGTGGTCCCGGAGTCAGGATTCAGGACATGCAACTCAGGCCAAGCGGGTCTCGAGGCGTGAACAACGATCCCTCAACAATGGTGTCTGTCCCTTAAGTACCCCTCCCCAGAATGCACAGCGGGGCAACCACTCCCACTGATTCGCTGCTGAGGGGAACACCCAATACACCCTGACCTTGCTACTGCCACCCTTGGCCTGGGGTGGTAATGACACCCCCAGGCGAGAAATGGTGAAACTCTCAGCTAAATTTGCCATTAATCATACTAGTCTGAGCCAAATAACAGCTCAGACCCCCACTAAATTTAAAGCAGTGCCTGATCAACAGGAGCAGGGCGCTACACAACTCTGGGCTATTTTTTATAGCCCAGAGTTTTTTATAGGCCGCCGTCTGAAGGCAATGCATGACACGGCTCTCAACAGGTATGGCAGTATCGATAACCTCCTCCACCTGATGAGATCTGGAGCCCTTGGGCTTAGAGCTGCAGATATTTCCATAATACTTTTTAATATAGGCAGATCATTCTCGTTGCTTGATTGAGATCATCAGTGCCAAAGCAATGACTTGAGCATGCAATGTGTAATTTAAAACAGCAGTGCAGCGCAATAACGTAAACTAATCTAAAAAATAAATTCATGATGATAAAAAGCAAGGCCCGGATTCACATACACCGGCTCATATTTATGCCGCCGTAGCGTATGTCCTTTACGCTACGCCGATGTAGCGCAGAGAGGCAAGCACTGGATTCACAAAGCCAGTGCTGCCAAATCTGCGCTGGGTTTCCTAGGCGTAAGCCGGCGTATCTGGAAGTTGGCGTGAGTCATGCAAATGAGGCGTGACCCCATGCAAATGATGGGCTGAGTCTCAGACAGATACGTATAATGAACGGCGCATGCGCCGTCCCGTGGACGCTTCCCAGTGCGCATGCTCAGAATCACGTCAAAACTACTCCCTAAGATACGCAGGATCACTGCCTATGGCGTGAACGTAACCTACGCCTAGTCATATTCACGTCCTACGTAAACTACGTAAAATACGTCGGCTTGTGTTCCCTGGTGCAGCCATTTGCATGGATGCTGCTGAGTTACACCTCCTTTATGAGGCATAACTTTACGCCGGACGTATGAATTTACACGCACTGCGTCGGACGTTTGTGAATCGGCGTATCTCCCTCATTTGTATATGTGAATAGAAAATCAATGGGAGCGCCAAATGCGTCCAGCGTAAATATGCGCCCACGATACGCCGGCGTAGGCAAGTTACGTTGGTCGGATAAAGCCTATTTTCAGGCGTATCTCAGTTTGTGGGCACGGCGCATAGATACGACGGCGCATATTTGCACTTACGCGGCGTATCTTTTCCACTTACTTCCACCGCTGCATTCTCACCCTAGGCTTATACTCGAGTCAATAAGTTTTCCTAGCTTTCTGTGGTAAAATTAGGTGCCTCAGCTTATATTCGGGTCGGCTTATACTCAAGTATACACGGTAAGTTCATTGAATTCCATAACAGTGATGTCACGGAACATTACTGTTTCTTTTAAAGAAAGAGCACAGCAGAAGCTGCTTTGCATCTGACTTTCAGATTGAAACTCTGTATGGCCACATCTAATCAGAACTGCCCAGAGTTGGCAAGAGTCACTGTCCTGTCTCTGGTTGTTTGTGTAAATTTGAGTTTGAGTCCTCTATTTTTGTGTTCATTTATGTCTATTCTTATTTATACTTTTAATAGATCACCTAAGGATAGAAACTTCTAGACAAAGCACGCGTTGGGAGGGTCAGTGGCCTGTGACTAATTATGCCCGCCAGTGTCAACTGCAAGGTTTTTGATGCTTTATGTATCCTGTGTTTTTTGTGAGTATAATGGATATATTATAAATAGTAAGGTTTTAGCTATACTACTCTATGGGCTCCTATTGTTCTCTTCCTACTATCCCTGAGGAAAATCTGGGCATCCTTGTGAATTTTAGATTCATTGGACATGTTTTGAAAGTGGCAGTGGACCCTGGGAGTGATCTTACATATGTGTTCAAGTGCTGTTGATCTCTTTGGCTTAGAGATCCTGATAATCCGGTAAGGAGGTGGCACTTTGCATTTATATTTTAAGTGGATCGTCCTTTTTGGACTGTAATTGAACACTGGGAGTGGACTTTTTATGTTTTTTTTTTTTTTTACCTTTCACTTTTGTTTTTATGTAATATTGTTTATGAAGTTTTGGTTATACTGTGTAGTTTACACATTTTTAAGGTGGAATTTCACATTGATTTCTTGTTGAAAAATATTTTTTCACATATAAGCAGGTGATGGGATATCGTCTTTTGTATTTGTAATTGTGGATATAGTAATATAGGAGTTTGTGCACTTTTTTTATCTTAAATTTTATGTGTAACTTCTTGTATCCAGAGGATTGAGTGCAGCATTTTCCTATTGCACCTAGTGAATACAAATATAATGGTTAAAGATAGACAACTTGTAATTTAACTTCTGTAAAGACAATAGCATTTAAGTACATCAAAAAATCCATGAAAACACAAATTTGTACACACTTCATTACATAACAAGTTCTGCTGTATGTTGTCATTGAGATTACTACAACTTTTAGTGATATCGTTGGCAGTATCATAACTGTTTTTGAAATATTTGGAGTAAAAAAAATACTTTTTGTTGAGTTTTATAACTTTACAGTAAATCAGATGAGAAGCAGAGCAAAAGTTCTTCCAGGCCAAAAGTTTATAAATTAAATTAACTAAAGAAAACATATTTGTGATCCTGGGTGGCCTGGGCTAGAGTGTTTTAGCCTCATGTAGCACAACTCTCTTTCTTTTAGAGTGAAACGTTTAATTAGATCTTGCCGCAGAGGATAAAACAGTGTAGACACAGACATTTATCTTACACACTGAATAATTGGTCACTGTTTCATTGTTACCACTGCACATGTTGTGTAATATAATTGGTTTGAACCCAAACTGAAATCTCTGATGTATTTTTAAAAAATCTGTTTAGTTTAAAGGACATATAATATTTTTCTGCTTCTCCGGGTTACTATCATTAACTATTAACTTAATGGCACTTGAAAAAACAAATATTTATTTTTTCCTATGAATGAACAAAATTTTACAGCACCAATTGGGACTGCTTGAAAAAATAATGCAAAATATTTCCTTAACACTTAAACACCATCTCTAGCTCCATTTTCATAAAGAGCTAACAGTACAGACTACCATACAAGTAAATGGGGAAGGATAAATGGATTTATGTTTCCAGAGTTGTGTACTGTCTTTTAACTTCTGTAAACATTACCTTTACACAGATATAAATAAAAAAATTGAATAACCACTATAAATACCAAATATAGATAACCAATAACCAGCAACAGACTGAATATATAAGGGATTCTCAATCACCTTGTAGACTACCAAGTTATACCTATGACTCATAAAGTAGGCTTCCAGTTGCACCCCACTGTCTCAAGGACAGGGTCTGGTGCTTAATTACTGCCATAAAGGTACTACATTAGGGGAAACCATACCAAAGCGGGGTCCCAACCTATTGACCTTCACTACTGCCTAACTTCTAGGGCAGTGATGGTGAACCTTGGCACCCCAGATGTTTTGGAACTACATTTCCCATGATACTCAACTACACTGCAGAGTGCATGAGCATTATGGGAAATGTAGGTCCGAAACATCTGGGGTGCCAAGGTTCGCCATCACTGTTCTAGGGTCTCAGATTCCCTGATGTCTGCCGACTTCCTACTGAAACTTTCTTGGGACTGTCCTGCCTATAATCCCCTATGGACCGCACCCGTCTCGTCATCTTCACCAATCAGGTCAGTACCCCTTCCTGCATCCTACAAACATTACTAACTCTCTACCCCAGGGCCTCCGGGCCTGACTTTATTGATATAAGGTCCAGGAGACACAGGCATCTATCTTCCACCATGTTGGTATGGTTGGAAAGGTGCTTTTGCTTTATGCCAGAAAAATTGATCATGATGAAGGTTTTACTTCTGTTTAGTGTGTCCATAACTATTTCCCATAAGAGGGTTTACCAGACAATTCCTAGCAAATAAGAGACACATTTTTTGGTTGTTTTATTTTGCCTCATTATTCTCTGCCATGATAAAGCCCATTTTTGCAACTGGAGAACCATGAACAATGGATTGTTTAAGCATGTACTATTTGCGTACTATCTGGGGAGTTCTTTGTGACATCATGAATGACTCTAAGCTGTGGTCCTGGAGAAGCTATGCAAAGCCAGCCACTGTTTAGATTTCCCGCTGCTCCAAATATTTTCCAGATGAAGATTGACGTTTTATTGTGGTAAGATGTTCCCAGAGATTAGAAATAACTTTGTAGCTCCATATTTAAAAATATTAACACATTTTATATGTTGTTGATGTAACTAGGGACAATTACTTTTTTCACAGTGCTATTAGATATTACTTACATTACTCATTCATAAAATGAAACATTTTAAAAATGTTGTCGACTTGGGTGCCTTCTATTAGATAAGATAAAATTAGATTTTGATTGAATACCTGAAAACTTTTAGTGGCAAATATTTTTTAATAATATAGGAAATTTTAAAGAGGATACATATTTTTAATTCAGCTCAGCAAATCCTGTGCTCCAGACACCCATGTTGCACAAAACAAACAGTAAAAACTCAAACGATCCAGAACAAGCCTCCAGCCTGATGATTGAACAATGAAGGAGAAGCAGCACAGGTCATTGCTATTTCTTCCTGTCCGCACGGCACCATACTGGTTTGCTCCTAGTGCTGCCTTTACCTATTTTCCTATTTTCTGGGGACTACAGCAGTACTAAACCCAAAAGCAACCATTTATATATTGCAGCTTACCATTTCTTAGATGTGATTTCTGCATTTGTTTTCTTTTTCAGGCTTTCTTTGTTTTATTTTTATCTGGTAATCCAGCCAGCAAGTATGTTGTTTTCAAAAGCTCAAGCCCCTCAGCAGAATGTATTAGTTGGATGAGACAAACCACTTAACACTGGGAGGGATGATGAAAATTTTGAGCTTTTATTTATTCATGCAACACCTTTTATCCCAAAACTGATTTAAAAGTGTGACCTGGCTTCAATTTGTTAGGCGAATCTGCTAATACATTTACCACTACCCTCCCCTCCTCACTGACAGGTTCATTGGCTCCTCTTTAGAACAAAATCCCACCATGCACATGTAGCACTACCCCCTGAGAAGCTGCTGGTTAAATTATGGGTTTGCATGTTACCTTTGTAGCTTCATTGTCAGGGTGGGAATGTCCATAAGAAATGCAATGTCCAGACAGATGTAAAACCTTCAACAGTTGGGTTTATTTTTACTGCAGGGTAACTTGAAGTAGAGAAAGTAGAAGGGAGGAGAAGAGCAGGGGAAGGTTCAGGCACACGGTACAGAATGTTCGAAAATGGTCAATCAGTCTCCACTCTCAGCTATTGAGTGGGTATTGCTCACCCCAATAGTCCCCTCTCACATGGCCTAGCAGCCGGGATGATGCACGAACTAATGTCCAGACGGTCTCTGCCACAGACCTCTTGGAATGTACTTGATCTCTGCCACAGACCTTGGAATGTACTTGGATGCATCCAGGAATCCTCTACCACAGGATTTTAAAGTCCTGAACCTCCAGCCATGCAGTAGAAGAGCCTTTAAGCCGACACCGGCAGACTGCAGGGTGTTCAATATGGTTGATCCCTCCTCAATTAGGTCACCAGGCCTCACCCGAGACACTAGCACTTTGCCGGTCTCCTCCAGGGCAGGTCCTCCCCCGTTTTCCTTCATCAAGACAGCCTCCTCCCTAATGGACAGACAGCTTGGGATCCCCTTCTAAGATTGCAGGCCCCAGCCAGCATAGATGGGCCTACTAAACAGCGAAACGACTCCGGGGCCAACGTGGCCCCGAAGTCGGGCACACCTCGCGCCAGGAGGGCCACAAGGTGAAGGACCCCAGAAAATGGTGTCTGCCCCTTAAGTATCCCTCCCCAGCATGCAAAGTGGGGTCACCACTCCCACTGTACTGCTGCCGAGAAAGGACAGCCAACACACCATGGTACACCTCTGTTCCAACATAAGGCCAAGATGGCCACATCACCTGCAGGCAACAAGGGAAACTACCAAGTATTACCATAGCCAGAACAGAGGCAAATTTATGTTAATCAAACAGGTCTAGGCCCAAGTACTGGCCCAGACTTCCCTTAAATTTGAAATAGCTCCCCCTAGATTTGGGGTGGGCGCTACACACACAAGTGAAAATCAATATTGTGGGTAAGGAGAACATGAGAAATGAGATTTCCTGCTGCCGGATAAAGGGTTGTTAAACTAAGGTCCTTGTGCCAATGGAGAACCCCTTTAAATAAAAAAAACATCTATGACATTCTACTATATTTCTGGATAGTTAAAATACATTCCTTAGTGTCAACGCCAGTTCAAGGATTATCTTGTGTGTTTGTGTGTATATATATATATATATATATATATATATATATATATGTCAATGGATCATGCTTTGCTGGGGTTTTTCGCCTTCATCTGGATCAATTGTGGGTACAGGGTTGGGTAGATGGGATTGTAATATGTTTTATATATTTTTTATGGTTGAACTGGATGAACTTGTGTCTTTTTTCAGCCTGACTAACTATGTAGCTATGTAACCTGTAATGCAGCATTTTCCATTTAATTTAATCAAATTAGTATCAAGGATTTGCGCTTAATGAGTACTTCAAGTGAAAACTGTCTGAGATACTCTGAGTAATCTGCTTAGGATAACTGCAGATCCAACTATAGACAAATGTCTGTACGTTCTCTATTAGCAGGCACTGGCCAAGGAAATAAAGGTTAGTCTGGGTTCAGAATACCACACATGAATGATCAATGCAGACAGTGTTTACCGACTTCACTCTGTACTCCTGTCCTCTGGTCATTTGGATTAAATAAGATTAAGTGTGATTGCTCTGAATATGTGACCTTGACATGCACAGGGACAGAACTATAAATTTTGGATATGGCTGCTTCTTACCACTGACAAGAGTTATGCCCCAGAACCCCATACACCACTGTAACAGTACGCTTAATGGGATTATAATTAACTGCCAAAAGATCTAAATATGCTTGTATGCACTATTAAGGAAGCTAAGCAAGCAGATGGCAGACTGGTAATTTACACTGTACTTAATAGCAAGGTGACACGTCAAAATGCATAGCATGAGGTTGTATCGAGAAAGTATACACTGCAACTACCTATTTAAGGATATTCAATTACCCAATAAATATGACTGTAAAATTGAAGCTACAGTTTATTTAACAGATTAATGTCATTAAAAGTGTTCCTAGTTATCTAGCTAACTATTACATGTCAAAATGCAGCACCAAAATCATTGAAGCTAAGCTCCAGACAAACAGATGAAATTGTATTTCCATCCATTAAGTCCTGGGATTACAGTTCTGCCACACAGCAAAGCCAGGTCTGGCAGGGCAGAAGACATGATTTTTCTCTCCTGCAGTTAAAGTAGAACTGAAGGCAAAACCTATTTTTTATTTTGAGTATCATAAAGGAGGGATCAGTTATTCACAATCTATGACCCATCACTTCTTGTCCATTGGCCACAACAGGAAGTAATGGAAAATGTATGGTAGTCGCCAGAACTTGTGTCACAATTAATAGATTTCCCTTATATTACTGATTCAGATGGCTGCTCAAAATGTGTGATGCCGCGTACACACGGTTGTTTTTTGTGATGAAATAAAATGACATTTTGAAAAACGTCATTTAAAATGATCGTGTGTGGGCTTCACATCGTTTTCCGTCTTCTGAAAAACGACAAAAAAAAAAATTCGAACATGCTTCAATTTTTAATGTCGTTTTTCAAAATGTCATTTTTTGTGTCGGAAAAAATGATCGTGTGTGGGCAAAAACAACGCTTTAAACCCGCACATGCCCAGAAGCAAGTTATGAGACGGGAGGTAAAACTACCATTCATAATGGAGTAAGCACATTCATCACGCTGTAACAGACAAAAAAGCGCAAATTGTCTTTTACTAACAAGTAACCAGCTAAAAGCAGCCTCAAGGCGAATAGAACTTCCCCTTTAGAGTGCCGTCGCTTTGTTCATCATTTTTCAAAAACGATGGTATGTGGGAAACATCACTTTTAATGATGAAGTTTGAAAAATTTCGTTTTTTTTTCATGTTGAAAAATGACATTTTTTTTCAAGACAAAAAGTGATCGTGTGTACGGGGCATGATTTTCTTTCACTGTCATCACCTCTGCACTAACACACACGACCTTCGTTCTTGCATTAAGACCCTATTTGCTGCCATTGCAGTGCGACACAATTCTACACTCACCACCACTACACACAAATGCCCTCTTCTGCTCTTGCTGTCACTGCACCAATGCACGCTTTCAAATTCATCCTATTCAAAAAATGGAAACACTTTTCCTGGTCTGTCTAAATTAAAAAAATCAACACAAGTAACAAAAAGAGAATTGATAGATGTTTAAGTTTAATTAGTAAGCTTTACAGGAATTACTATAATTTAACCACTTCAATACCAGGCACTTTCGCCCCTTCCTGCCAGGACAATTTTGAGCTTTCAGCGCTGTTGCAATTTGAATGGCAATTGCACGGTGAGTGAGTGAGTAACTTGTATAGCGCAACAAATGCGAACTTAATCGCCTCAAGGCGCTTTCCATCCAGAGTCGTACCGGTCCTTCAGAAGAGGTGGGTCTTTAGTTTTTTCCGGTCATGCAACACTTTACACAAACTACATTTTTATAATTTCCTTCCCACAAATAAAGCTTTCTTTTGATGGTATTTGATCACCTCTGTTTTTTTTTTTTTTTGCTAAATAAACTAAAAAAGACCGACATTTTTGAAAAAAAAAGTTTTTCTTTGTTTCTGTTATTAAAAAATTATTCTCCTTCACTGACGGGCACTGATGAGGTGGCACCGATGGGCACTGATGATTTGGCACTGATAAGTTGCCATCTGTGGAGTTAACTGAATCTCCTGTTTCCTCCCTGGGTTCTTTAAAGTCCCCACAGGCTGCGTGCTCCTTTCCGATTCATCCTTTACTAGAAAATCTTATTTACACCGACTGGCAACATCCAGATAAAAAAAAATTCCCCTCCAAGAAAATTTGAGGTCCTTTATCCCATGGAGGAAAAATGTATTAAAAAATGGAAACTGCAGCCATTTCTTGTGTAAACAAAAACCTGACCTGTCCTTTGGACAATGCTCAGGAGTTTAAAGATTTTTCTGAGAAAAATTTAGAATCTTTACTTAAATCTTTCTTTGTTGGCAGGCGCAGTAACCCAACCTGCCGTGGGGGCTGTTGGTATGTGTCAGGTCCTAAAGGAGCAGGTAAAAAAAGGGCTCAGGGACCTTCCTCCAGACCAGCTTAAGCTTTGGGAGAACCTACCTAAGGCCTTATGTTTTACGGTCGATGCCATGAGAGATTCTATCCAACATCCATCCCGCCTTGCACTCCAATTGGTGCATATGCGCAGAATTCTTTGGTTGAAGCCTTTCATGGGGAACGACTGAAAAGCGCAAATCGTCTCTCACCAAACTTTTACTAACACAAAATCAGCAAAAGCAGCCCAAAGGGTGGCGCCATCTGAATGGAACTTCCCCTTTATAGTGCCGTCGTACGTGTTGTACATCACTGCGCTTTGCTCAAGCATTTTTTTCACGATCGTGTGTATGCAAGGCAAACTTGACAAGAATCACATCGAGAAAAACATTGGTTTTTCTAGGACATTAAAAACGGTCGTGTGTATGCGGCATTAGACTCTGTGTCCCGTGGTGTACGATAAAGAAAATAGGATTTTTAATAACAGCTTACCTGTAAAAATCCTTTTCTTGGAGTACACCACGGGACACAGAGGTCCCGCCCCTCTTCTGGGTTACATATTGCATTTCTACAAAACTGAGGTACTTCCCTTAGGGGAGGGGTTATATAGAGGGTGCAAGGTGTAGCGATGGGGACATGTTGTGCCCCATCCTACGCCAATTTGTACCTGGGGGAGTGGGAGCAATCCTTCCCTGATGACGAAGACCTCGCTGAGTATCTGAGCCATATTAAATTATGGCGACGATACATCGACGACGTCTTCGTCGTCTGGGAGGGACCTGAGAACTCCCTACTGCAATTCTTTAGTTGTCTATATCGCAATGAGTTCAACCTAAAATTCACAATGACCTATGACAAACATACTATCACCATTTTGGATGTTCGACTATATGTTGACACAGATGGACATTTGTGCAGCACCCTCTTCCGGAAAAGCACAGCCGGAAATACTGTGCTGCACGCTGACAGTTTTCATCCATTCCCTTTAAAAAACTCCATTCCATATGGGCAATATGTGCGACTCTGTCGCAACTGCTCTAACGACTTTCTCGTTTTGAGGAAGCGGGAAAACTTCAGAGCCGACTTCTCGCAAGAGGCTACAGTAGGTCATGCCTATGTAAAGCCTACAACAAGACAAACATCAAATCTAGACAGGAACTACTACACAAAAAGAAACCTATACATGGCCTAGATTTTGAAACAACCAGGATTATCTTACGTTTCTCAAGACAATATAAAGCGATACAAGAAATAATTCAAAAGAATTGGACTATCCTAACGGATGATTTCAAGTTGAATAGGTTTATTCCTGATTATCCTTCAATTACCTATAAACGTGTCACTTCGATCAAAGATCGATTGGTTCAGAGCGAATATAAAAGTGCTCAGAAGAGGGACATGCACTGTCCAACTGTTGGTATTTTCCCTTGTGGACATTGTTCACACTGCCCACTTATGAGAAGGGACAAGACTTTTCAATTGCCCAATGGAGAAACGTTTAAACCTTCGCACTTCACCAACTGCCAAACACGTGGCGTTGGATACCTGATGGAGTGCGAATGTGGCGCCTTTTATATAGGCAAAACCAAGCAGGAATTTTAGCGTCGGGTGTCCAAACATACCTACAGCATGAAAATTGGCAATTGGTGTGACCCAACACAATTATAGAGTACCAAAAGTTTAATTTGCCGCACTCTATCGTATCCATATTTCGATCGAGGCGGCGACTGAAACAAAATTTTGCTCCAAAATGAGCAACGATGGATTTTTAGATTGCATGCTACAGTTTTCCAAGGACTAAATGAATCTTCTTCATTTGTCCTTTTTTTGAAGGGGTTTCCCTCTATTAAAACTCAATAAATTATATACTTATTTATAAGTGTGCAAAAACAAGGCTCACGGTTAACCAATTAACACACATATTCATGCATTTCTAATGTCCCTCCTACTCCATTTCATCCCACTTTATTTATCCTTTAACACCCCATACCCCCTCCTGTTCTTCTGCAATTGAGCTCTTACATCTTAGGTCCCCCCCTTTCTCTGAGCCCTACATCTCATGGTTCATTTGCATAGCTTAGAAGTTTTGTTTATTTGCTTATGGGTACATTGTATCACTGATGTCTTTTTAGATGAATACTTATGTACTATAAAACATTTTCTTTACAATGCATTGTATTAAAGAGGGTAGTGTTTATGCAACATGTATAACTTCACTAAAAAATGCATGTTTGTAATAACTTGCTCTATTTTAATGATAAATGGTCTTTTTTGTCTTTCTGTGCTCGTCTCTCCTACATTATCACAGTTGTGCCTTTCCTTTTTTCAGGTTGTTTACCCACCATCTGGCGCCTCTATTCAGCGCCCACCACTCCTGTTTGTCATTTGTGGCTTCCCAGCAGGGAGAGAAAAGCTGAGTTTTCTGCGCTTTTCAAAGGTTGCGTGGCGTCGATCGCGCATGTGCGTTTGTCCTCATGTGTTTGTGACGTCTACCGTGCACGCGCGGTAATACCATTGCGTGTGCGCTGACGTCACAACGTTGTACGGCAATGCCGGAAGTAACGGTAGCGGCCGTGGGTGACCCTTGCGAACACTGAGGTAGTCACTGAGGGACACCGTCTAATGGCAGTGAGGACACACCTAATATCAGGTAGGAAACAATCCCCCTTCAGGTGGAAGTGGGGAGGGTGGGCGATCCGGCAGCCAATTAATTATTCAATCAAGGAATCCTTATAATCTTCTGAGTCCAGTGTGGACTGTTAGATGACCCCTGACATCTCAGTGTGCGCTGGCTCTTTTCCCTTGGTAAGCATACCACCACATTAGACTACTATATCAAATTGCAATATCTTTGCTCTGGACAAATGTTACAATTCCTCTCCCCCGTTTGTAGATTGTGGATAAGACATTCCTGAACCCAGTGTTTCCTTTTGTGAAACCCGGTCTTTACTAACCTGATAAAAATTCAATGGATATGTTACTGCCTTTGGTTTGAAAAGGTAACCTTATATATTTTTTCTCTCTTCTTTTTTTAAGAATGCACATACATATATCAGCACACTTCCACTTTCCCTATCACTATTTTGAGTTAATACTGTTAGTTTCCTTCACTTTAGTACACATTCCTTCACATGCACCACATGCACCACCCTCATTCACACACCATCAGCTCATATTCATAGATTTATGTTTTTTGTGTTTTCCTGAAACAACTTCTCATAAAGGATTTGACATATCACGCACACTCACATTTTACAGTCGCTCCAGACTGCTTTATTTAATCACCCTCTCATTATTCATCTTCACTATTTTTTTCTTTTCTCATCACATTTAAAAATAATAAATAATTAAAAAACAAAAAAAAAACAATAATAAATATTTTAAACTAAGTATAATTAAAATAAATGTAATAAAATCAATATATTAACTAATAATTCAATAAAAGAATATCATTAAAATATTAATTTATTCAATTTGTTCTATATCAGGATCGATGCAATTTTTGGCATTCTTTCTTTGATTATATGTAACTAAATAAATATAATGTGGTGGTGTTTCTTTAAAGGGACTGTCATGGCAGCCCACAATTATTATTTATATATACAAACAATTAATCATATATAATGTTTTGCTGCAGGTGCCCGGCCCTCTCCCTGGTCTACTACCATCATTGGTGTTACCCCTACTCAATGATTCCCTGTAAGTCACATACGGCCAATATTTGGCGGGGGTGTTCTGTGTTGGGGGTGCAGAGGGGTTGGAGGATCAGCCTGGAAATGCTCTGGGGCCCTCTGTGATTTGACGGAAGAGTTTGGTTCAGATTGTTCCATACCCAACCATACATATTGATTTGGTAACTTTTACTATTTAACTTTCTATTTCCTTGTGTAAATTTGTTTATGTTTTTTCTTCTCCCCCTCTTTTCCCCCTGTATATAATGGGGGGAGGGTGGGTAGGAGCTGTAAAGACATTTAATAATTTTGTAAATCTTTTCTAGCTACAACATAACCTCTGAAGAAGACTCGATTAAGGGTTGAAATGCGTTAGGAACTGCCATATGCTTGTACCTACTCACGCCAAGCTGTATGACATTTTGGTGTTTTCTTTTTGCTATCTCTATGTATGGAATTTTAATCGTTTTTGTATTACCGTAACTTATATCTTAACTACTACTTTACCCGTTTTGTACGTGTTATTACACAATAAAACCCTCTTTTTTTACATACTGTATTGTCTTGAATCTATTAATTGAGCTACCCAAAAACCTCACTGGGGGAAATACCCTTGATATATAGAGGGGAGCCTGTCTTCATTGGTTGTGCCAGTGGCCTATCACCTTTGGTAAACTATACAACCCACTATGTAAGGACTTATGCCGTGTACACACGATCATTTTTCGGCATGAAAAAAGCATTGTTTTTAAAAAATGTCATTTAAAATGATCGTGTGTGGGCTTCACATCATTTTTCGGGGTTCTGAAAAACAGCGAATTCTTTTTTTGAACATGCTGCATTTTTTAACAACGTTTTAAATTATGAAGTTTTTCGGGTTGTAAAAAATTATCGTGTGTGGGCTAAAACGACGTTAAAAACCCACGCATGCTCAGAAGCAAGTTAGAAGACGGGAGCGCTCGTTCTGGTAAAACTACCGTTCATAATGGAGTAAGCACATTCATCACACTGTAACAGACAGAAAAGCGTGTATCGTCATTTACTAACACGGAATCAGCTAAAGCAGCCCCAAGGGTGGCGTCATCCGCATGGAACTTCCCCTTTATAGTGCCGTCGTACGTGTTGTACGTCACCGCGCTTTGCTAGAGCATTTTTTTAAAACGATGGTGTGTGGGCAACGAAATTTTAATGATGAAGTTTGAAAAACGTTGTTTTTTCTACATGCCGAAAAACTTCGGGTTTTTTTCATGCCGAAAAATGATCGTGTGTATGCGGCATTAGACTCTGTGTCCCGTGGTGTACTCCAAGAAAAATATTTTACAGGTAAGCTATTATTAAAATTCCTAATATTTCTCATTAGAGACTTCATGCAGAAAATCTCCAGCAATCTGTTACAATGGGTGTGAGGAAGAAATATACCGTATTTTCCGGCGTATAAGACGACTGGGCATATAAGACGACCCCCTAATTTTCCAGGAAAAATGTTGGTTTTGGGATATACTCACTGTATAAGACTACCCCCTTCTTACTAGTCTTTCTGGAAGCTGAGGGGTAGCCAGAACCGCTGACAGAAACAGGCTTTTTCAAATCTCACTGTGCCATTACATTACATTCCTCACTGTGCCATTACATTACATGCCCCCACTGTGCCATCACTTGCCCCCACTGTGCCATCACTTGCCCCCACTATGCCATCACTTGCCCCTCAATGTGCCATCACTTGCCCCTCACTGTGCCATCACTTGCCCCTCACTGTGCCATCACTTGCCCCCTCTCTGTGCCATCACTTGCCCCCTCTCTGTGCCATCACTTGCCCCTCTCTGTGCCTGAGCTTTCCCCCACTGTGCGTGAACTTGCCCCCCAGTGAAATCACTGCAAACAGTGCCATCACTCACTTTTTTTCTAAATAGACTTCAGGCGGTGCGGTGCGGTGACAGTCTCCGTGCTGCGAGCGTCAATGATTTAAAAGACGCGCCTTCTCGTCAGACTGTCCTGTGTTAGGCGGAACACAAAATTTCCCAGCAGCGTCTCTGTTCTGTGTTCCGCCTATCACGGACGTCTTCTCATCTCGTCCGAGGATGAGAAGGCATCTGTGATAGGAGGAACACAGAACAGAGGCGCTGCTGGGAAGATTTGTGTTCCACCTATCACAGAACACTCTGAGGAGAAGGAGCGTCTTTTAAATCATTGACGCTCGCAGCACAGAGACCGTACCCGGCGTATAAGACGACCCCCGACTTTGGATGCATTTTTTTGCATCCAGAAAGTCGTCTTATACACCGGAAAATACGGTATACATTTTTACAGTTTCAAGCCCCTTACACACTATCAGTTTTCCTGCAGGTTTTTCTCTTCAGGTTTACCAAAACCATCTAATATGAGGTCAAACCTTGATGCTGCATACACACGATAATTTTTCAGCATGAAAAAAAATGTCGTTTTTCAGCATGTCCAAAAAACAACGTTTTCCCAACTTCATCATTAAAACGACATTGCCTACAAACCATTGTTTTTAAAAAATGATCTAGCAAAGCGCGGTGACGTACAACACGTACGACGGCACTATAAAGGGGAAGTTCCATTCGCCTTTGGGCTGCTTTAGCTGATTCTGTGTTATTAAAAGACGATTCACGCTTTTCTGTCTGTTACAGCGTGATGAATGTGCTTACTCCATTATGAACGGTAGTTTTACAAAAACGAGCGCTCCCATCTCATAACTTGCTTCTGAGCATGCGCGGGTTTTTTACGTCGTTTTAGCCCACACACAATGATTTTTTACAACCCGAAAAACGACATCGTTTAAAACGACGTTAAAAAATGCAGCATTTTTGGGGGTTTTTTTTGTCGTTTTTCAGAACCTGAAAAATGATGTGTAGCCCACAAACGATCATTTTAAATGACGTTTTTGAAAAACTACGTTTTTTTCATGCCGAAAAATGATCGTGTGTACGCGGCATAAGAGTTTCAATTTGTATGCAATCAGGCAGGCCCTTGCACTACATGGTTTTGGTAAACCTGAAGAGAAAAACCTGCAAGAAAACTGATAGGGCCGGATTCAGATACATTGGTGTATCTTTCCGGGTGGCGTAACGTATCTCAGATACGGAACGCCGCCGTAAATTTGGGCGCAAGTTCCGTATTCAGAAAGAACTTGCGCCCTTAGTAATGGCGGCGTAACGTATGTGTGTCGGCGTAAGCCCACCTAATTCAAATGTGGTTGATGTGGGCATGTTTTATTTAAATTACATGTGACCCCGCGTATTTGAAGTTTTTTACTGCTTTAGTGCTCATGCTCGAAATTACGCCGCAAATCGTCAGTGCTTTAGACGTAAACGTAACTTACGTACAGCCCTATTCGCGAACGACTCACGCAAACGACGTAAAATTTTAAAAACTCAACGCGGGAACGACTTCCATACTTAACATTGACTACACCTCATATAGCAGGGGTAACTTTACGCCGGAAAAAGCCTAATGTAAACGACGTAAAAAAATGCGCCGGCCGGACGTACGTTTCTGAATCGGTGTATCTACCTAATTAGCATATTCATTGCGTAAATATACGGAAGCACCACCTAGCGGCCAGCGTAAATATGCAGCCTAAGATACGACGGTTTAAGACACTTACGCCGGTCGGATCTTAGGTAAATCTATGCGTAACTGATTCTATGAATCAGTCGCATAGATATGACGCCGCACACTCAGAGATACGCCGTCGTATCTCCTTTCTGAATCCGGGCCAGAGTGTGTAGAATTTTAGCTGGCTTCAGATAAAAATATATAACATTTTCATTTTACTATTTACCATTATATTTATTTTAACAAAAGCAGAGTTTCCCTTTAATCCCAAACAATTTGTATTTACATTGACTATTGTCCATTGACAAGTGTTTAGGAACATGATGTTTAACCATTACTCATGAGTCATTATACACTCTTAGTAGACAGTGTATTGAACAAAGAGGCAATCTTAACATATTGTATAAGATCATGTCATGATAAAACTCTATGACTATCTGACCTGCCGCAGTTTAGACTTATATACTAAAATGGTACTTGTAAAGAAGTTTGTCAGGTTTGTTCTTGAAATAAAAAAGAAAAACTGCTCTGACCTGTACGGTTACTTGGCCATGTCTTCTGAATACCAAATGTATCTCAATATTCATTTGACCTCGACATACTGCAGACAGCCAGCGGTCCAAAATTATACAGCAGTGAGTCACCCGCTAAAGTCTGCGTTGGTGGAACATCATTACTAAGTTACCTTCTTGTTTTTCCACAAACACCAAGGCTGTAAATCAAGCCTACTGACATTTTACACATGGATATAAAAGGTTTCTATCTTTCACACATCTTCCACAAGTCTCTGATGAGAAATAAAAATATTCCAATATAACTAAGATGAAGAAAAAAAAATTACTACAAAGCTACACTACTACAGAATCATTAGCGTGAATATGTCCAACTCAAGAGCGTGCATCAACATTTTAGGGCTCATTTACACATGCTTTGATCCGAACGTGCATCGCTCTTCAGAGAGCACTTGGCAAGTGGTGAGCATTGTATTATCTCCTAATTGACTGCTTTAACCTTTGAACCTTGCTTGCCACATTGCACATGGTTGTGAGGTGCTTGGAGAATGGCTCTTTTCACTTGAATGGGTCAAGCTCGGCAGACACTACACCTACCAAAAGCAACATGGGTAAAATTCCTGCCACAGGTAGAGGTCAGCAATGACAGCCCTTAATGTTCATTCACTCCATTTTTCATTAAACTGTATTTCCATTTTTGCAGCTGTATTGGCATTACACCTACTAAAAAAACAAAAATTTCTGCTTTTTTACTTGTTGGCTGCTGACTCTAACAATCTCCCCACTGTTAGAATACAATAGCCCAGCGGGTAGGATTGGAGGTGGATGGGGGAATTGGGTACGTTTCTTTTTTTAATAAAAAAACGACTCATCAATGAACTGCCTTAACCTCCCTGGCGGTATGATTATTTCAGAAAAAACATGCTGAAAGCGGTACAATTATTTGCAAGGAAATTTGGCGTTTTATACTGTAGGCCTGTAATTCTTAGGAATAACTCATTTAAATCTGACCAAACAAGAGTCTAGTAGGCATCCTGGGTATGATTTTTTTTTAAAAACAAAATGTTAAATTATAATATAATAAATAATTATAAAAAATTATAACAAATAATAATATAATTATAATAAAAATTATTCAATAATGTAATCACCTCAAAATCACTGAAATTTGCTCAGTTGCAGAATTGTCGCTGTCATTACTTTTATTTTTTTATGACGAATTTCCCCACAAATCGATATCGCACAATTCTGCAAGTGATTATAATTTATTATCGCTGTTTTCTAGCTGGTCTTAAATCATTTTTGACATAAAGGGACACTTTTGGTTGCTATGGACAATCTACAGTTTGCAGGCAGAAAGAACAGTTTTTATTATATAAAGTACACGTAGGACACTGGGCAGACCACTAGGGACAAGGGGGGTGTGTATTTTTTACATACAGTACTGTAATCTATAAGATTACAGTATACTGTATGTATTGTGTTTGTTTACCTTTTTGAATTTGGCTCCGTTCTCCGCTCCCGTGCGTCGTAACGTCGCAGGGAACGGAGATCGCCGGCACAGGAGGACACTGTGTAAATTGAGCGAGGTCCCGCTCGCTCACACAGCGCGGTGGCATCGCTGGATTCAGGGACAATGTAAGTAAACCATGCCTGTGGATTCAGCGAGGCGAGCCCGAGTCTGACTCTGGGTTACCGATCGTAGCCAAAAAATCTCACCCCGAGTCAGACTCGGGAATACCGCCAGGGGGGTTAAGCCTCGTACACACGATCAGATTTTCTGCAGACAAAGCGTCAGACTTTTGTCCAAAGGGCATTGGCCATGAATTTTTCTTGCATACAAACGGCACACAATTGTCGGCCAAAAAACACAAAGTAGTGACGTACTACGTGAAATTTCAGCTCTTGAGCGCCACCATTTGGGCAACTTCTGCTAATGTCATGTTTGGTGAACATTGATTACGAGCATGCGTGTTTGGACTTTTGTCTGAAGGACTTGTATACACACAGGAAAATCTGACAACAGACTGTTGTCCGTGGAAAATGTATAAGCCTGCCATCCAACATTTGTCGGCTGAAAGTCTGACAACAATTGACTGATGGAGCGTACAAACAGTCGGATTTTAGGCCAACAGCCTGTCATCACACAATTGCCATCAGAAAATCCGATCGTGTGTACGAGGCTTTAGTCTCCTCTCATTTAAAGCAGAACTAAACACTCCTATCATTTTTAGCCAAGAAAGCTGCCATCTTGGCCTCTGTTTGAACTGCCATTATGCTGTACATTTGATCAGTTATGACACCAGCCATTTGATGGTTTGACAGATTGTTTGAGAGCACAACAAATGTGACAATTACATTACAATTACATTACTGGCACATGCCGGTAATTTAACTATTTTTTTGAAACTCTTAAATTGATGGGTTTAGTTATGCTTTAACCACTTAAGCCCCGGACCTTTAGGCAGCTAAATGCCCAGGCCAGGTTTTGCGATTTGGCACTGCGTCGCTTTAACAGACAATTGCGCGGTCGTGCGACGTGGCTCCCAAACAAAATTGGCGTCCTTTTCCCCCCACAAATAGAGCTTTATTTTGGTGGTATTTGATCACCTCTGCAGTTTTTATTTTTTGCGCTATAAACAAAAATAGAGCGACAATTTTGAAAAAAATGCAATATATATAATATATAATAAATATCCCCCAAAAACATATATAAACATTTTTTTTCCCTCAGTTTAGGCCGATACGTATTCTTCTACCTATTCTTCTACCTATTTTTAGTAAAAAAAATCGCAATCGATTGGTTTGCGCAAAATTTATAGTGTTTACAAAATACGGGATCGTTTTATTGCATTTTTATTATTTAGTTATTTTTTACTACTAATGGCGGCGATCAGCGATTTTTTCATGACTGCGACATTATGGCGGACACTTGGGACAATTTTGACACATTTTTGGGACCATTGTCATTTTCACAGCAAAAAATGCATTTAAATTGCATTGTTTATTGTGAAAATGACAGTTGCAGTTTGGGAGTTAACCACAGGGGGCGCTGAAGGAGTTATGTTTCACCTAGTGTGTGTTTACAACTGTAGGGGGGTGTGGCTGTAGGTCTGACGTCATCGATCGTGTCTCCCTATAAAAGGGATCACACGATCGATGCAGCCGCCACAGTGAAGCACGGGGAAGCCATGTTTACATACGGCTCTCACCGTTCTTCAGCTCCGGGGAGCGATCGCTAGGGGGCGGCTAGAAACAAATAACCGCGCCCTCATCCTGGATCGCTCCCCGACGATTTCCGACCGCCGCATGTAGCGGGGGAGGGGTCCCCGATCGGACCCCCGGCCCGCGGAAAGGCAGGGACGTACATGTACGCCCATCTGCCTGTACGTGCCATTCTGTGGACGTACATATACATGCGGCGGTCGTTAAGCGGTTAAAATTGTTCAGAGAAGCTTGCAGTCAGCTCTAGGCCTAATCCAAACAAACCTGGAAATATTTAGGTAAGAAATATTGTTTAGAAAACAATAGTTTTACACTAACACGTGTGCTACTGAGCACTTTATCGTCACCCAAGCACACCTTTGGATGCAACTCAGACATGCATTCAGCACAATAGGCATGGCAATGCAACAACTTGCAGCACACGCCCATCAGCAAGGTGCAATGTTGTGCCATTTAAAATGTATGGAATCCCAAAAAATAATACAAAGCACAGCCTCCGGTATGAATGAGCCCAAAATAAATTTAGAAGAGTAGAACTTTGGAAACTTTGATCGCTAGCTTTTCCTTCTGAAAATATACTCTGGCTGCCATGCTAATCTAAAGGCTACATTATTTTGTATCGAACCTCAAGTATGCAGATCAGGAGCTCTGCATTCACTGTGATTTGTGTACTTGTCAGGAAGCCAGGTAACTGGCATTTTCATAAGCAGGTCACATATACCTTTCAGCATAGGTATCTGTTAAATGGAAATGAATAACATAGGACACATATAATAGCGTTATTGTTAGGTTAATTAGGTGATTGCAGAATTATGAAACTATCTTTATATAGGTATAGGTATAGGCTTTCAAACTTCTGCAGTCACTGACAATCAAGATGTAGGTAGGTGCCCATGTTATATAATGTTATGCCTGTTACTCTGTTTTGTTGCTTTATATGTCTGGCTGTTGTATGCAGGGTTAATGTAATTATGTGATATGTCTTCCCGTGAGCAGTATGTATGTGTCCCTTCCTTCTTAGGAGGCTATATTTGCAGGGGAAGCTGACCACTTGATGCAGTCCAGTGTGGGATCAGTACTCTGTGGACCTGTGGGCAGGTCCAGTCTGGTGTGGGAGCAGTACTGTACAACCACATGCATGGACTTTCCTTAATTTCATATATGGCCAGCACCACTAGGAAACAATAACCTAATTAACAAATAGCACAAGGAGGACCTCATCAGTGTGCCACTACCCCTTCATTCTCCAATCTGTAGGTTGTGTATGTCTTTGTAAAAGCTGTTCTGCTAAACAGGTCAAGCATCTTGTCCTCCAGAGGTGCCAGGATCACACAACTGGTCAAACAAAATTTTAAATCCTTGGCAGTGTAAAGCAGTTTACCTATATATGTAAAGTCCCAACCCTCCATTTTTTACACCTATATATGTATATTTCACCTCTGTATTTTTTCACTATTTTTCTGGAGGCTGAATATTATTATGGCTGGTTGTGGTCTAAAGCCAGCCATAGATGATACGATGTGGTTGCAGGGAAGAAATATGCTTGATTCCCCCATCAACACAGACAGGGTTAAAGGGGTAATCCTTCCAAGGCAGCTATTGTGTTCTCCAAGCGGGGAAGGGGGGGGCGTAGGAAGAACACATGGCCAGATCCACAGATAATTAGATGGGCGCAGCGTATCAGAGATACGCTACGCCGCCGTACCTTACCTGGCGGATCTTCGAATCATCAAAGAATTTGCGCCTTAAGTTACGACGGCGTAGTGTATTTCTGGCGGCGGAATTCAAATCGGCGGGTAGGGGGCGTGATTCATTTAAATGAAGCGCGTCCCCGCGCCGAATGAACTGCGCATGCGTCGTTACAAAATTTCCCGCCGTGCATTGCGCTAAATGACGTCGCTAGGACGTAATTTTTTTAACTTAGACGTGAGTTACGTCCATCCCTATTCAAATTAAAGTTTCAAATTTCGACGCGGGAACGACGGCCATACTTAACATGGCAAGTCTATCTATACGCCGCAAAATACCAGCTTTAACTTTACGCCGGAAAAAGCCGACTACAGACAACGTTAGAAAATGGGACGGCCACGCGTACGTTCGTGGATCGTCGTAAATCGCTAATTTGCATACCCGACGCGGAAAACGACGCTAACTCCACCCAGCGGGCGCCAAAGTATTGCATCTAAGATCCGAAGGCGTACGAAGCCGTACGCCTGTCGGATCTTACCCAGATGCCGTCGTATCTTGGTTTGAGGATTCAAACTAAAGATACGACGCGGGACATTTGAAAGTACGCCAGCGTATTAGTAGATACGCCGGCGTACTTGCTCTGTGGATCTGCCCCACAGTGTTTATTGCCAGCGGCAATAATTGTATGGAAATCTGACATGCTGGTTGTTCCCAATTAGATCAAGGGATTCACGGTACAATCAGCCTGCCCATACATGGTTCAACTCTTGGCCAGTCCGAGATTCAACCGGTTCGAGATTCAAACCGTCGCCTTAAATTTGTGTTTCAAAGTCATCTATATTAACATTTTCTTTACTCAGATTTATAAAGATATTTGCTAAAAGCAACAACACTTCAACTGGTCATTATTTTAAAGCATGACTATTATTTGTACTTGTTTTCAAAGGTCAACATTCTGTTTCTTAATATAGTTGCTAATTTTGTGTTTAAATAGATGACATTATTTATAAATTAAGTTGAAATTGTATTTCTTTTACCTTTAAAATGACTTACTTTAACACAAAGTCTTAATTGGTTAAAACAGAAAAGCACTAAGGGCAAACTACAGTTCCCATAGCAACCAATCAGATCCCATGGCTGCTTTGGGTTACTTGACTTCACACATAGACCTTTGCGCAAATTGTTGAATAAGCCTGATGGAACATGTTATGAAAATGTTGGCAGATGTTAGATTATTTGTGGTCTTCTTCTGCCCCCTTTGCTACATAAACATATGATCAAGCCTTAATGGAAATTTCCAATTTTACATCATGCTGTTTTAATGGAACACAGGAATACTCAGACCACAAATTCAGTCTCTATGTTTTGTTGAGAAAATTGTAATGCCGCGTACACACAGTCGGAATTTCCGAATATTCCGACCGCATGTATGCCCCATCTGACTTTTTCCGTCTGAATTACTGATAGACTTAGATAGAGAGCAGGTTCTCCATTTTTCCGTCGGAAATTACAACTGAGTTTTGCCCGGTCAAAAGAACTACACATCTGTGACCCACCAATTATCATCTGTAGCCACTATCCCTCAGAATGACTGTCTGCAGATGATTTATTAATACAGTATATTTTAAGTTCGTTCATTAAAAGTTGGATTTATTTCAAGAATTAAGGCATATACAAAGGAAGTTACTATTATTTGAATTCCTCTGTGCCTGACTGAGTGTTCAAAGTAAACACAAGTTGGTTGTGATCATTGGTTGTGAAACGTAATTGTTTGGTAAATCACCTCATTAAATAGCTCTAAAAATACTTGTATGAGATAAGAGTATAGTTATTGCAGGGCTGAACCGGAGGGGGGGGGGCAGTAGGTGACATGTGCATTGGGCGCCACATTAAGAGGGGCGCCGTGGCTGACAGGAGTATTGATCACAACATCACTACTCCTCTCAGCCCAGCACTGGGAGGGAGGAGAAGAGAGCCAGGAGGAGGTGCAGGAAGCCTGTATGTCATCAGGTGCTCAGAGAGAGAGTGGGGCCAGTACAGAGTACACAGGAAAACATATGTGCGCCCCCACCATCAGCTCCTGGTGCCGGTACACAGCACCAGTGATCTGTCCCAAGGAGCTCTGGAGAGGCAGAGGGGTGTGAGAGCCTGATACAGGAGAGCCTATGCTGTGCTCGGGAGGCTATTCTGCACATGTGCACACCCCACCACCACCACTACCTGTGTTGGCTCTGCAGGTTGGCAGGCAGTGCTGATGGGCTGTCCCCAGGGCATATGCAAGCAGAACCAGGGGGAGGAATGTGCCTGGAAGACAGCAGATCCCCTGGGCTGAACCAGAGCTAATGTAATTACATGTGCACACCCACCCCCCCCCCCAATGCAGGACAGATCTTTGAGCTGTAGCCAACAGTGACAAGAGCAGCTGCAGCTGAAATATCTGTTCTGAGTTACTAAAACTGCACTGCCTAAGAGAGGACTTTAAAACTCTGCACAGCTCCACCCCCTGTATTTGTTTGCTAGGACCGCTGGCGCCATAACAACCAATAGCGCCACCGGTTTGGTCCACCCCCCCGCTCCAGGAGGAGCTTCACAATTTACATTTGCTCTGCCTCCCAGCTCCCGTTGTGCTTCTACAACCATGCTGGTTAACGTAAAGGGGCACACTGATGTAAAGGGGGGTACACTGGTGTAAAGGTGTACACTGAGGTAAGGGAGGGGGCACATTGATATGGGGGATGGGGGACAAATTGATGTAAGGGGGATAAGTAAGGGGGAGACTCTTATGTAAGGGGGCACTGATATAAATGGGGTTCTAAAGTAAAAGAGGACATTGAAGTAAGTGGGCACACTAATGTAAAGAAGAACTCTAATGTAAAGGGGGAATTGATGTAAGGGGGGCTCTGAAGTAGAAGGAGCAACTGAAGTAAGGGGGGAATTGACGTAAGGGGGCTGTGAAGTAGGGTGGGACACGCACATAAGGAGGGACTCTGGTGTAGTAGGGGACACTGATGTAAGGGGGTACACTGATCTAAGGAAGAACTCTGATGCAAAGAGGGGATCTGATGTAAGGGTGGCTCTGAAGTAAGTTGGGACGCTGATGTAACAGGGACACTGAAGTATGGGGGCGCACTGATGTAAGGAGGGACTCTGATGCAAGAAAAGCACTATTGTAAGGGGAATTGATGTAAGAGAGGACATTGTTATAAAGGGGGGCTGATGTACCGGAAGGAGGGACTCTGATTTCTGGGGGCACATTGATGTAAGGAAGACTCAGATGAAAAGGGGAGACTCTGATGTAAGAGGGCACACTGAAGTACAGGAGAAACTGATATGAGGTGGGGCATTGATGTAAGGAGGGACACTAATAAAAGGATACTGATGTAGAGGGGGATACTAATCTGAGGTGGGGCATAATTATTGATATAAGGGGGGACACTGTTGTAAGGCAGAACTCTAAAGGGAATTTTAAAGTAATGGGGGAAATTGATTTAGGGGGATACTAAGATAAGGGGGGACACTGATATTAGGGGGATTCCAAAGTAATGGGGGGACTCTGATGCAAGGAGGACACTAATGACACTGTCGTCCTTCGGGGGGGGGGGGGGTGCCAAACTCAGTCTTTGTTCCAGGGGAAATAATGTCTAATACACAGTTCAAATCTCAGCCGGTTCAGCAGAAATGGGAAACTAATGACGATCATAATGCAACTTTAAACGCATTAGCAAACACACTGGAAAAACAAGTGCGTACATGGTGGGACATAACCACATTTGAACACTATTCAAAGGAGAAAATTATTATGCGCAGTTTAAGGTGGGAGGTAGCCCCACAAGATGGCCTGGATGACCCAGAATCCACCACCGAATGGCTGGACTTCTTTAATGGAGTCGGGTTTAAACTGCAGCAACTTGTGTTGAAACGCAAGAAGAAAAAGATGGCTTTGCTTGAGAGGAGTATTGCTGAATTACAAACTAAACTTGACCCAATTAAGGGTACACAATTGTTAACCAATTTTGACGCTGAAATCAAAAAGAAATTGGAAAAAACTGACAAAGACACCCAGAAGAAAAAAGCAAAAAAATATAGAAGGGGTGTTAATGACTTTAAGAAAGGCACTGTGTATTTGTGGCAAATGGGTGAGAAAACAGGTGCACAGAACCAACAGGGGATTACTACCCCTTTGATTCAGAACACCGCTCCAATCACAAACAGAGGGCCACCCACTTCCCAGAGAGAAGTGAGAATTGCACCTACTCCCAATAATCAAAGAGGCAGAGGCAATCAACAGACTACAAGGGGATCTAATAAAGGATATACGAGGGGTGGATATGGACCCCCCCAATATGGACAGGGTACATCTAATCAAGGATATGATGACCACTATGAAATCAGTACACAAAATAGATATGACCCTCTTCAGGATACTAGGGAGAATACCTATTATGCACCATCACCCAGACCAGTCCCTTTTTTAGGGAGAGGCATGAGGGGCAACTCTCGGGGACGAGGGAGGGGCAATCGACCCTGGAGAGGACGAGGACAACCATCCCACAACCCCAACCTTATGAGAGAGTGGTGGAACCCACCACAACGGGAGAACCATCACAGCCCAGCCAGGAACAACAGAACTACAACAGCAGGGCAACGTATCCAACAAAAAAAGGCCAAGACAGGGAGATTAAGTGGAATATACAACCTATCAACAGCAACCTTGACACAGAAGGAATCCAATATACTAAATGCGGGGTTAAAATGCACCACCACAAAATCAATCAATAAGTTCAATGTATACATTGACATACAGAAATACATTAGAAAGATAAACATTAAAAGGTATTTCTTATCAAATAGTTTTGGTGTGAAAAGCAACAAGTACTCTGAGATGGTTGGGATAGACAGTGGTCTCAAGAACAAGTCACTCTTTAACCCACCACAGACCAATAACCATCAAGTAGAGGTTTTTAAACAGCTAGTATTAAAAGATCTAGAAATCATACCAGCTAAGAAGAGTTTAAACCCCAGATATATAGAGGAAGGCATCAAAGCCCTTGAACAACGCAAGGATATTATCATCCGACCGGCTGATAAAGGGGGAGGAGTGGTTGTGATGGATAAAATATATTATCACACACAACTGAAAGAAATCTTGGATGATCAAAATACGTACCAACTTTTAAAGAAGGACCCAATGAAACAATATAGAGTGGACCTGCATAATCTGATAGATTATGGGTATTACATGAAAGTGATAACAAAGAAAGAAAAGTTATACTTATGCCCAAGTTTCAACAGGACTCCAACGATATATACTGTCCCTAAAATACACAAACATCCAACACTACCACCTGCGAGACCTATCGTAAATGGTATAGAGTCCGTCACAGCTAGGATTGGACAGTACTTAGATCACTTTATGCAAGGTAGCGTCATTACTACCAAGGCATTCCTAAAGGACACTACTAATTTCATACAGAAAATAAAAGAAGTGAGATTCCCTAAAGATTCAGAAGTGTTCTTAGTGACAGCGGATGTCTCCGCACTTTATATCAATATTCAACATGATGATGCCCTCCTTGCCCTCAATTGGGCTATGAGTAAAAGAGAAGATTTACCTTTTGTCCAAAAGAAATTTCTCAAAATGGCATTAGACTACTGCCTTACCCATAACTATTTCTGGTATGGGGGGCAGTTCTACACTCAGAAGATAGGTGTGGCGATGGGTGCAAAATTTGCACCCAGCTTAGCCAACCTATTCATGAGTGAATGGGAAGACAGATGGATATATAACAATAGGAAGCAAGAGTTGATTTTCTACCAGAGATATATAGATGATCTCTTCATTATATGGCAAGGAACGGAGGAATCACTCATTGCATACTCAGAGTGGCTTAATGGTAATAAGAATAATATCAAATTGGAATTCTCTTGGAGTAAACAGGAAATCCATTACCTAGACGTCACGGTCATTAAAGGAGCAGACCACCTAACAACTAAGGCCTACTTTAAAGCAACAGATAGAAACAGCTTCATTCCAATACAGAGTGGACACCATCCACGCTGGCTTTGAAATATACCCAAAGGTCAGTTCATGCGAATCAGGCGTAACTGTACGCAAGATGATGATTACAGAATACAATCTTCACTGATTCAACAACGCTTTGTGGAAAAGGGGTATAAAGAAGAACTGCTTGACAAAATAAGACATCAGGTGGGAGAGAGCTCACAGGTAGCTTTACTACAACCTAAAGAACGTCCACGTGAACAAACACATGAATGGGGCTTTATATCGAACTATCATGACCAGTACCGTGAAGTGGAAATGATTTTCAAAAAACATTGGAACATACTAGCTATGGATAAAATATTAAAACCAATGTTACCTGAAACTCCTGTGTTTATCTATAGAAAAACAGCAACTTTTGGGGACCAAATAGTCCATAAAGTCTTAGACCCCCCAAAAAAAGTCCAGATGTTTTGGAACAAAGCAGGATTTACAGCCTGTAGAAGGTGTAAATCTTGCCGCCAGGTATCAACTCACCTGAGGGGTATACGCAGCTTTACATCTACGGCCAATGGCAAAACTTTTGAAATTAAAGAGTCGATAACTTGTGCAACAACACATGTGGTCTACGCTTTAGAATGCCCTTGTGGCCTAATGTACATAGGACGAACAAAAAGAAAACTGTCAAAAAGAGTGTCTGAACATATTTATAATATTACCACCGGGTATGAGGAACATAGTGTTTCGTTACACTTTTTGAAGAAACATGATAAGAACCCCATAGGATTGAAGTTTTGGGGGATTGACCGGGTGGGCCCCAACTGGCGGGGTGCCAACATGGTCCGAGAAATTTCAAAACGCGAAACACAATGGCTGTATATGACTAACACTCTCAGTCCGAATGGCTTGAATATAGATGTGGACCTCAATTGTTTTATTAGCAACCACTAGAAAGACTGATATCAGAATAGGATTAAGGCAATCTTTCCTTATGATTATAAAATTTCAGGTCCTCCTTTAACATAATTTTTAAATTTTAAATATTAAATTTTAAACTTTAATTTTTATTACAGTTCACTGTTTATTACAGTTCATTTTTCATACATTTTTATTGTATATTATTGGAATGATTTAGATTCATTAACCAGATGGTAACGATGATCACAGTTAAGAGGATCCTTACCATTATCTTCTGCAAAATAAGCTATGTACAATTGTTGTGGATAATATTAGAGGTTGTACTATAACTACACATATGATGGATGCTATTATTATTTTATATACAAGGTTTTCAATGTTTTCGGCTGTTAGAAGTGTCTGCTCACACAGCAATAGGGTGACAGCCGCATACATATTATCACCGAGACATGCATATATTTATTTATAAGAAAACAGTTTACATAAAACCTTTATAAAATCTTAATAATTTTAAAAGTTTTTTCTTATAACATGTGTTTTTAAAAAAGATTTTTAAAATATTTTTTCAAATAATCTTTTTAAACAATAAGAAATGCCAATGTTTTTAAACTTATTCTAATCAAACATGATCCCCCACTTCCCTTTCTAGGACCAGTGATAATCCGAGAGAAATAACTGAGCCTGAGGGGATAATAAGGAAGGATACACGGCTCCACAATCGGATAAGAATGACAGGAGTGGGAGTATCCATCAGCTGACAAGACACATCAGCTAACATAAGCGATGGTCAAAACGAGTGCTGGTTTGAGTTATTGGAACGCACGATC
Source organism: Rana temporaria (assembly GCF_905171775.1). NCBI lineage: Eukaryota > Metazoa > Chordata > Amphibia > Anura > Ranidae > Rana > Rana temporaria. The sequence continues at coordinate 425,098,441 of NC_053490.1, forward strand.
AGCATAGTGGGTGGATTCCTACTAAGGCTGTTGACGTGCATCCAATCAGCATAGCAGAGGGGTGGGAACTCTGTATCCCGATCTCTCGGACCACGTGACCGCCGCGCACCAATCGGTGGTGAGCGGTATACGTCACGGCAAACGAACCCAGATGAACGGTGCACAGCTGATGGGGAGGTTCCCTACAGCCCTGTCAGATGATGACCAATAGGGGCAAGAGAGGGGAGGTACCCGAAGCAGAGTCCCCACTATAAATCAGACATACTAAGACGTGTAGCCACGCCCTCTGAAGACGTGGACCTATCACGAAACGTGTCAGGGCGTGACTACACGACGATTCAGCTTGCAAGGCAGCTCAGCTTCTACCCGGGACTTACGAAGGAAAATTTTAGCCAGAGCATTTGGAGCCATATTCCTGAGTGAGCAGAGGCAGCAGCCTTTATGACAAGCGTACTTTTAACTTTTTCTGTGTAAGCATGAGCGGGTAGCAGGGGTTTTATTGTTTAAATAAAAGGATTTTACACTATAAAAAGTTTTCTTTTGCTTCCCTGCATGACTGCCAAGCTACACTGATTAATAACACACGGATCATCACCATACACCAGAGGAGGAGAACCGATGCGTGATTGCTACAAGTGGATGTATCCAATGATTTTAAAGTACTACATTCTGGTGAGTACAAAATCTTAGGGGGGAAATCACAGAGAGTCTCTATCAGCATCTGAGCAGATAAACACCTACACTGTGGGATCACTCCTAACAAAGAACTGTTTGCATCTGAGGAATTGAATGGACTACTACTAATGAAACTACAAAGAGTGGGAACCCATGTTATATATTCATTAGAGATATTCAACGTGGTGTATATATAGTCCTAAAGACTTTTTCTCAAATTAATCATTGCAGTATATGAGTATTAGACTCATAAGCCATTCATAGGCTCATTTTAGCGCTGTTAATGTTTTGTTAATATCTTTTAATAACACATTGTTTTTTAGAAACCGGGTGAGATTCAAACCGTATGTGGGCAGACTGAATGTACCAAGTTGATCGATCAACTTGGGTACAACCAGATTGCTGGGTTTTACCTGCAAGTATTAACTGTCTCCCCTCAACCCCCCCGCCGGGAGACAATGGCCTGGCAGGGGGGATTCCTGTATCAATACTGTCTGTGGTGATGGGGGAATTGAACACATTTGCTCTGTTTAAGGAGTTTCTGCTCCTGAGCTTTCGGCAAAGGGATGTACTTCTATGAAAATGCATCCTGTTCTCTTTGTATTGCTTCCTTTGTGTGAAATATCTGGTGTTCCTGCCAGTACCTCTGCTTTCCTATTAAAAACTGACCACATGAACAGCAGAGGTACACAGCGTGGTCAGTTTTCTAGCTGTGCTGGGAACACAGTCTGCTTTGCTTCAATGATCAGACTTGTCATGACATGCTCTTCCCCCCTGCACAGCCATTTACTGGGAAGCTCAGGGTGTTGCTGTTTTTTACCCCCCAGCTCTTATGCAACTGAGAACAGAGATTTGGATAACTTATAAAAGGTAATTATCTTTTTATTTTCATCTCTACAGGTATACACAGATGTTTTGCCTTTCATTTCTATTTTAAACTAAAAAAGTTGTTTTACAAGGTGGGGGTTTACAATGACTTTAACAGTGCACAGAGCCTAGTGCAAAAAGCAGTGACTCAAATCCACCAATCAGAAATAATTTCACTGAAGACAGAGCAGTGGATTCTGATCGGTAGCTATGGGCTTGCTCCTAGCTCCCTGCATTTTTATACTGTAGGTCTGTAAGTGTTGTTTTGCAACTAGGTTTACATCAAGCGCAAACGCGTCCAAGTTCTCCACACAAAATATCGGCCATCCTGGGCCTTTAAAGTAGTTGTAAAGGCAGAATGTTTTTTATCTTAATGCATTCAATGCATAAAGATAAAACATGTTTGTGTGTAGCAGCCACCCCAGCACCCCCTACTTTCCTGAGCCCCATGTCTCTCCAACCAGCGATGTCCATGGATGTCTAAGCCATCCGGGACACTCCTACTGATTGGCTGAGACAAAGCATTGGTGCCATTGGCTCCCGCGGCTGTCAATTAAAGTCAGTCAGCCAAACAGGGGAGAGAGGGGGCAGGGCCGGGTCGGGGCTCCGTGTCTGAATGAACAAACAGCTGTGTGTTCAGAGCTGTGACTTGGCTCCAGTGCCCACATAGCAAGCTGCTGACTTTGGGGGAACTGAATAGGAGGGAGAGGCCAGGAGCAGCAAAGAGGGACCCAAGGAGAGGAGGATCTGGGTTGCTCTGTGAAAAACCAACTGCACAGAGGAGGTAAGTATAACATGTTTGTTATTTATTTGTTAAACAAGACTTTACAATCACATTAATCACATTATGCCTAGTATGGTCGTTATTTAGTCCATAGCAGAACCTGGCGAATACACAAGGTTTCGTATAGCAGCCACAGGGTGGGCAGAATCCAAAGCCTGAGGTTCTAAAATCTGCTTGACGCTGTATTCCTACATTGCCAAGATCTACGGCCGGGTACTCACGAGCAAACATGTACGGTGAAACGGGTCCGTCGGACCGTTTTCACCGTACATGCCTGCCAGAGGGCTTCTGTACGATGGTTGTACTAACCATCGTACAGAAGTCCGCGCGTAAACACTACGCGGGGCGTGTCCGCGTCGTCGCCGCGATGATGACGCGGCGACGTGGGCGGGCCTGCCATTTAAAGGCTTCCACGCATGCGTCAAAGTCATTCGACGCATGCGAGGGACGGCGGGCGCTCGGACATGTACGGTAGGTCTGTACTGACGACCGTACATGTCCGAGCGGGCAGGATTCCAGCGGACGGTTTTAAAACACGTCCAGGAATATTTGCCCGCTGGGAAAAGGCCCGGCGGGCAAATGTTTGCTGGAATTCGGCCCGCTCGCGCCTACACACGACCGAACATGTATGCTGAAACTGGCCCGCGGACCAGTTTCAGCATACATGTTTGGTCGTGTGTACGGGGCCTAACAGTTTCAAAGTCCTGGGTTAAACTTATTTGCTTCCAGCCCATTTGGATTCATACATATCCTGTAAATATCTGAAGATTTCCCTATTTTCTATAAGAGTGGATGTAGTATTATGTTTCAGTGCTTTATTTAGAAAGGGAAGCCTTAAATAAATAATAATTACAAGAAAGTGTGCAGAGTCAAGTATATTTCAGAGATCAAACTGTCAAAAAATCCTTTAAATGATCAAAACTGTCTTGGCACAACATAGAGCGCCTCAGACATTAGGTTAACCACCCCACTTTCACAGAGTCAGGATGAACTGATTCAGAATGACATGAACCCATTGTGCCTAGGGGTAAACTCAGCTCTGATTCTGGTGATTAAAATAAACAGTTTTGTGCATTTATTCTGCTAGTTTTACAATAAAAAGGAGATTTTGTAAATGTTTTTAAATTTACTAGTTTCAACATATGAAATTAAAATTGTGAGCCAGTTGATCCACGCTGCATCTGTGTCCCCCACTACCATGATCTGACACATGGAGTTAGGTGATGCCAGACTTTTTTTCTCTCCTGATTCATACCTATCATACCTGCTCAATGATCACATTCTGTAGATGAACTTGGAGAGGCGGTGATTACATTGTCAACTGCTGAACTATGCAGGGAAGGCACTGAGGACTACACAGAGAACAATGATGCTTCCCTAGCAATATCCTACCCATGACTTTATGACATCACAGAGCACCTGGCAAAACCCAAGGGATGCTTGTGGCAGAATCACTGGGGTAGATTCACAGAGAAAGGCTTGAACTTGCGGCGGCGTAGCTTAGCCTGTTTAGGCTACGCCGCCGTAAGTTAGCTAGGCAAGTACATGATTCTCAATGTACTTGCCTGCTAATATACGGCGGCGTAGCCTAAAGCGGGCGGGCGTAAGGGCGCCAAATTCAAATGTCTTGGAGGGGGGCGTGTTTTATGGCAATGAGGCTTGTCCTCAAGTTTTTTACGTTTATTCAATGCACATGCGCCGGGCGCCTACATCTCCCAGGGTGCATTGCTGCTAAGTACGCCGCACGGGCCTATTGATTTTGACGTGGACGTAAACAGCGTAAATCCCGATTCGCGGACGACTTACGCAAACGACGTAAAAAATTTGAATCTCGTGGCGGGAACGGCGGCCATACTTACATAACATTGTTATTCCACCTAATAGATGGAATAACTTTAGGCCTGCTAATGCCTTAAGGAAACGGCGTAAAACTACTGCGGCGGCCGGGCGTACGTTCGTGAATCGACGTATCAACTCATTTACATATTCTACGCCGACCGCAATGGAAGCGCCACCTAGCGGCCATCCGAAAAATTGCAACCTAAGATAGGACGGCGCAAGCTGTCTTATCTTAGATATGTTTAAGCGTATCTCTGTTTGAGCATAAGCTTAAACACAAGTCAGCGTAGATTCTGAGTTAAGTCGGCTTATCTACTGATAAGTCGGCCTAACTCTTACTGAATCTACCTAACTGTATTCTATGGTGGCCCCCAGTAGCAACCCTGCTCTTTGCTAAAGGATTTGAACAGCACTTTCTATGCATTAACCACTTGCCGACCAGGCTTTTTATGGTACTTTTTGTTTACAAGTTTAAATCAGTATTTTTTGTTGGAAATTACCTTTAACCCCCAAACATTATACATTTTTCTAGCAGAGACCCTGGGGAATACAACGATGATTGTTGCAATTTTGTATGTCAAGCGGTATTTGCTCATCAGTTTTGCAAATGCAATTTTTGGGGGAAAAATACACTTTCATGAATTAAAAAAAAAAAGATGTGAAAGATGATGTTACATTGAGTAAAGAGAGACCGAATATCTCACTCTTTAAAATTATGCACACTCATGGAATAGTGCCAAACCACAGTACTTAAAAATCTCCATAGGCGACAATTTTAACACCTTTACATGTTACATGTTTAAAGTTACAGAGGAGGTCTAGCTCTAGAATTATTGGTTTTGCGCTAACGTTTGTGGCGATACCTCACATGTGTGGTTTGAATACCATTTACATATGTTTGCGTGATTTAAGTATGCATTCGCTTCTGCACACGAGCACGGAGGGATAAGGGTGCTTTAAAAAAAATATTTTATTATTATTATAAATTTTACTTTTTATTTAAAATGTTTACACTGTACATAAAAAAAAATGTTGCTAATTTTTATTCCTATTACAAGGAATCTAAGCATCCGTTGTAATAGAAATAAGGATGACAGGTCCTCTTTATGATGAGATCTGGGGTCAAAAAGACCCCAAATCTCTCCTTTACCTTTGAAAGCAAAAGATTAAAAAAAACATATTTTCTTTCATCTTTTGCTGAATTTTTTTTTTACTTTCATCCTGTACCCGCAGACGTCATGACATTGCTCCTGTCCTCCAAGACCATAGAGGCGATCAAAAAGTGTTAACTCTTTGATCGCCTATGGGACCAGATGGCCACACCATCGGATAATTTCTCGGATTAACCATCGATAATGGTAAGTCCAAGAAGCACCGGTGAGCTGCGGGAGGGTGGGATGTCCTGTCCCGTTACTTCAGAAACATATGAAAGCCGGCCACCTGCTGGAAAAACGGCACTGGGGTTATGACTGATATCTTCAACCATATCTTCAGCCATACTCCAGTAAATCACTTGCAGACCTCAATGTATATATACAAATTGTGTTTGACAAATGGTTTTTAAAGTGTAACTCAAGGTAAAACTTTTTTACATTTTGGATAGAGTAAGTGAGGGTTATAACCCCTTTTAGATTCTTTCTCGTCATCTGTGTCTCATTTCGGAGATTGCCCTTTACTTCCTGTCCCATAGCCAAACAGGAAGTGAGAGGAAATCCCTGCAAATTAACCACTTAAGGACCGCCTAAGGCCGATATACGTGGGCAGAATGGCACGGCTGTGCACAATCACGTACCTTTGTATAATGCCCAGCCATGGGTCGCGGGCGCGCGCCCGCGGCGCACACTCACGCCCCGGTCCGAAGCTCCGTGACCTTGGCCGCAGGACTCGCAGACCCGATCGCCGCTGGAGTCCCGCGATCGGTCCCCGGAGCTGAAGAACGGGGAGAGCTGTATGTAAACACAGCTTCCCCGTTCTTCACTGTGGCGAATCCCTTTTATAGGGATTCACAATCGATGATGTCACACCTACAGCCACACCCCCCTACAGTTGTAAACACACATGAGGTCACACATAACCCCATCAGTGCCCCCTAGTGGTTAACTCCCAAACTGCAATTGTCATTTTCACAGAAAGCAATGCATTTTAAATGCATTTTTTGCTGTGAAAATGACAATGGTCCCAAAAATGTGTCAAAATTGTCCGAAGTGTCCGCCATAATGTCGCAGTCATGAAAAAAATCGCTGATCGCCGCTATTGGTAGTAAAAAAAAAAATATTAAAAATGCAATAAAACTATCCCCTATTTTGTAAACGCTATAAATTTTGCGCAAACCAATCAATAAACGGTTATTGCGATTTTTTTTCCAAAAATAGGTAGAAGAATACGTATCGCCCTAAACTGAGGAAAAAAATAGTTTTTTTATATATTTTTGGGGGATATTTATTATAGCAACAAGTTAAAAATATTGCATTTTTTTCAAAATTGTCACTCTATTTTTGTTTATAGCGCAAAAAATAAAAAACGCAGAGGTGATCAAATACCACCAAAAGAAAACTCTATTTGTGGGGAAAAAAGGACGCCAATTTTGTTTGGGAGCCACGTCGCACGACCGCGCAATTGTCAGTTAAAGAGACGCATTGCCGAATTTCAAAAAGGGGCCTGGTCCTTTAGCTGCATTTTGGTTCGGGTCTTAAGTGGTTAAGGGAATCTCTTGGGCACCCCCAGGTCATCAGAACTGGTGTTCCAGTAGGAATGTTTCCTCTCTATAACTTTTCTGGGGACAACCCAAAATTTGGGATTTTCTTTTACATTCACTTTCAATGATAATGGTAAATAGGAAAAATTAAGAGGGTGAATCACCTTAACAAGGTCACAATAAATGCAGACGCAATAAAAACTGACAGGTCTAGTCCAGGTCTTAGACGCGAGTTTCACAACTCGCATTCGGCGCTCTATAAGTATTTATTCCAATCCAATCCAATGTCCACTCTGTCTAAAAAAAAAAAAAAGTTTTGCTTTTAGTTATACTTTAAGTTATTGCTTGATAGAAAACAAAAACATTTTTCTCCATTAGAAACACAGCTTTATCATTCACAGGACTGTGTTTTCATTGTTTTTATACTTTTCTTTTACTTTTTGCATATGCGTTCTCTTATGAATGAACATGCCTTTGTACAAGAATAAAGTGCCCTTGAAAACTGTACTTACACATTGTTAGCTTTGCAGTGAACAGAATGCCTACAAATATACATATAGAAAAGTTGATGTAATATTCTGTATTATCTCACTACCTATGATTTTAGATTTTTTTTCAATTTAAAAATGTATTTAACATTTTTTATCATTTTACAATTTAATATATTGTACGGTACAGTTTCTTAATCATGGAAAATGTGTACATCTATATTGCCGTCGTTTACACAAGGTCTTATCATTTACATTGTCTTGCATGCCTTCCGCTGAAACCTTACACTCTGTTGAATTATTTGTATACTGCTGCTTAGATAAAGCGTGCATTGTGAGCTATATATATTTACATTGTTGATTGATTTAAAGCAAAATGTCACATGGAACATTCCTGAAAAGGTTCCACAAAAATATAGTGCTCCTGTACATGAATCTATTCAGCCTTTTTGTTGTGATGTGTTTGCTGACAGCAGGCCATATTTAGAAACCATACTGCCCCAAATAATAATGCCTTTCTGCACACCTTTGTAATTATTCAGTAAAAACTCATGCTATAATTCACTGTTATAGAAAGAAGTTTGTACAGACCAATAAACAAAAGAAAAAAGGAGTATAAAGAGTCTTCTAACTTCTCTAAACATCCTCTTCTAATTTGTCTTGCTGAATTTGATTACAAGCATTCAGATGTGGTCAAAATAGGGAAATAAATACTGAAAGTTATTGTAAGGACCCATATGCACTTTTCTGTTTTTGTATGTTGCTTTAAATTAATTGAAATGGGTTGTCAACACAAAAGAATGGACCAACAAATGGACATGCAACATTTTTTCTGATGCAACGCACCCCAACACACAATAGTGTGGTACACTGCATTATGTTATGCATGTATATCAGAGCTACTGTACATTGAACAAAAGGCAAATATTGTGACAAATAATCACATAAGCATGATGTAAGTGATATCATTTTTTTTTTTTAAATAGTGAAGAAAAATTGGTAATTTAAAAAAATATAAGTCCACGTGAATATAGACATTGAAGAATTCCTTAAATGACAGTTCATATAGTGTTCCGTCACTTGAGTGAAGAATCCCTTTGTGGCACCCACCACCTTATTAATAGGGGCACTTACCAGAAGATGTGGACCTTGTCTTGCTAGAGGGGTCAAACAAGTTGGTAGGGGTCTCTAATAACTCCCTTGGATCTAGAAGATGGTAGAAGCTTCTAGAAGTTAGTGGGCAGTGGCAAGGAGGTTCTAATCGGCATACTTAACCCCCCTGGCGGTGTTCCAGAGTCTGACTCGGGGTGAGCTTTTTGGGCTACGATCGGTAACCCCGAGTCAGACTCGGGCTCGCCTCGCTGAATCCACAGGCTTGGTTTACTTACCTTGTCCCTGGATCCAGTGATTCCACCGCGCTGTGTGAGCGAGCGGGACCTCGCTCGATTCACACAGTGCCTCTGTGTGCTGCCGATCTCCGTTCCCTGCGACGTTGCGACGCACGGGGGCGGAGAACGGCGCCAAATTCAAAAAGGTAAACAAACACAATACATACAGTATACTGTAATCTTATAGATTACAGTACTGTATGTAAAAAATACACACCCCCCTTGTCCCTAGTGGTCTGCCCAGTGTCCTACATGTACTTTTATATAATAAAAACTGTTCTTTCTGCCTGCAAACTGTAGATTGTCCATAGCAACCAAAAGTGTCCCTTTATGTCAAAAATGGTTTTAGAGCAGCTAGAAAACAGCGATAATAAATTATAATCACTTGCAGAATTGTGCAATAGCGATTTGTGGGGAAATTCGTCATAAAAAAATAAAAGTAATGACAGCGAAACTTCTGCAACTGAGCAAATTTCAGTGATTTTGAGTTGATTACATTATTGAATAATTTTTATTATAATTCAATTATTATGTGTTATAATTATTTATAATTATTTATTATATTATAATTTATAATTTTGTTTTTTAAAAAAAATTCATACCCGGGATGCCTACTAGACTCTTGTTTGGTCAGATTTAAGTGAGTTATTCCTAAGAATTACAGGCCTACAGTATAAAACACCAAATTTCCTTGCAAATAATGGTACCGCTTTTAGCACCTTTTTTCTGAAATAATCATACCGCCAGGGAGGTTAAGGGAGCTTAGCCAATCCCGAAGCAGAATAACCTGTCAGGGTGGGTAGGTCAGCCCTTATAAATGGGGGAGCCATGCCAGCAGGGGAGTTGAGTGGAAGATGGAGTGCTGAGGAAACTGTCAGTGGCTTAGGAGGGGACCCCTTGGGTCTGGGGGAATCTCTGCCTCCAGGCTGAGCTCAGGCTGGCTTGGGAAGATCCTATCAGCGTCACATTTTGAGAAGGATTCTTGCCTAAGGAGCAGCAGGGAGGAAAGAGGACAGAGTGAGTATATCAGCACACCCAGGGATTCACAGGGAAAGACATTGCCATATGTAGCAAGATTTTTGAAGGACAGCGCAGTGCTTAACCCTTTCTATCTCTTGCCCTGGGAGATATTTGAAGCAGCCAGATGGGCTGGTAGTTCCTGCAGGCAAAAGAGCTGGGAGCAGTTCTACAGGAGAGGAGATACTCCTAAATACAGTTTACAACAAACTGTGCTATTTTTCTAAAGAGCTCCTAGTCCTCAAGGGACGTTTTGCCACTAATCCTGAAGGACTGTATGTGTCTAGGAGGGAGAGAAGTCTAGAGTCATTACTTTGAATAGAAGAAGGAGGTTGTCCCCATTCATTGTTTCTGTCAAGTTAGGCATCCCATAACCCCTCTATCCCATCCAAGGTATTATCCCTAATAACAAATGACAAAAACAAGTCCAGAGGCAGACTTCTTGTGTCCAGATGCAAGTGAAAATGCTTGTTACCTGGATGTACAGGAATAGGGAAGACAGTTACCAGCAGCCCTTGCGGGGGGCAGTGCAACACATACAATTACAGAAACAAATAGTTTATTTATTTTCATATTCTAAATATTAACCTCCCTGGCGGTATGATTCTGTCTGGAATTACGTACCAAAAGCGGTACATTTATTTTGCAAGGAAATTTGGCGTTTTATACTGTAGGCCTGTAATTTTTAGAAATAACTCACTTAAATCTGACCAAAGAGTCTTGTAGGCATCCCGGGTATGATTTTTTTTTGTAAAACAAAATTATAAATTATAATATAATAAATAATTATAACAAATAATAATATAATTATAATAAAAATTAATCAACTCAAAATCACTGAAATTTGCTCAGTTGCAGAATTGTCGCTGTCATTATTTATTTATTTTTATGACGTATTTCCCCACAAATCGCTATCGCACAATTCTGCAAGTGATTATAATTTATTATCGCTGTTTTCTAGCTGATCTAAAACCATTTTTGACATAAAGGGACACTTTTGGACAATCTACAGTTTTTAGGCAGAAATGAAATTTTTTATTTTTATAAAAGTACATGCAGGACACTGGGCAGACCACTAGGGACAAGGGGGGTGTGTATTTTTTACATACAGTACTGTAATCTATAAGATTACAGTATACTGTATGTAAAGTGTTTGTTTACTTTTTTGAATTTGGCGCCGTTCTCCGCCCCGTGCGTCGTAACGTCGCAGGGAACGGAGATCGGCGGCACACGGGGACTGTGAATCGAGCGAGGAGGTCCCGCTCGCTCACACAGCGGGGTGGCATCGCTGGATCCAGGGACAAGGTGAGTAATTTGCCTGTGGATCCAGCGAAAGGTAAGCCGCGCCGCTGCACGTCCACCCCGAGCGTGACTCGGGGATACCGATTTTAGCATTGAAAACCAACCCCGAGTCACGCTCGGGTTTACCGTCAGGGGGGTTAAAGACCGGCAATGTGGAAATCCAAAACACAGAAACATATTCAGTAAGCAGTGACTCTAGGAACCTACAAAAGGGTGAACAAACAACAAAGCAAGCACTGAGACTTTTTGTCCTCTCATTTTATAGGTAGCTACTAGCTAATTAGTTTATAGGCCAATGAAATAGCAAAGGTTTGGCTGGAAAGTAGAGTGTTGTATTATGTATTATTGTTGGGGTGTTGCGTATCAGTGTCCAGCAGTATTAATTCTGAAAGAATGAATTTGCACAGACGCACCATAAAAGAACATACGAAAGATGATTACTGCACACCTGTGGCTCATCGTTTCTCACAACCAGACCATTCTTTGGAAGACATTAATGTTTTTTTTTTTAAATATAACTTTACGAGGAAGTAAACCCTGATGTGTTTTATTTCCTCATTGTTTCCTTGCAAACCCTGCAAAGCAGAAGCACAATGGGCTAGTATGCATCGCACTCTGGCCCATTATGTGCCACTTACCTGCAAATGAAGTCCGCGGTATCCCCGCTGGGGGCCACATCAATCTTCTGCCCTCTTTCTTCTGGGGCCGCGTACTCCGTCTCTGTGACTGGCTGAAACCGCGTGACGTCACTCCCGCGCACACGCGGGAGAGCCATCAGTCATGGCACATACGAGTGAAGAAACAACACAGAGGTCCGTTTCTTCACAGCACATATACGCAGATGACATCATCAGTGCAGCGTACAGGAAATATCTCCTAAACGACACACATTTAGAAGATATTTCCACTACCTATAGGTAAGCCTTAATATAGGCTTACCTATAGGTAGAACTTACAAATGTGGGTTTACAACCACTTTAAAAATATTCTGGAATGGAAAACTATTGAACTCCATTCTATTGGATGCACAAGATAATATATTAAATGTGGACCTATGTGTATGACTAGCCAGCTCTTCTCACCTCTGTAAACACCCAGAAGGCTTGTCCTGAAAATGCATTGCAAATAAAAAAAATGCATCACGGACAGCATGTTTTTGTTGCAAGTTCACTAATATGACTACAATCAGCTCAAGTATGATGGGAGATTATATCAGACAGTACTTTATCTATAAAGCAGTGTTATGGTCTAAGGCCTGGTTCACATTTTCAGTTTTGCAGAAACACACTACAGTCAATTTAACATGGTTTCCTATAGGTCACGTTCACATCTGTGCATTTTTTGGAAGGGGCCAGAGACATGCAGGTTGTGTTTTTGGTTCCATAAACTTCAATGAATCAAAAATGTGTATTGAAAGATCCAAAATTCACCTGGAATATGTATCACCTGTAACCTGCATAGGTGTGAACCAGGCCTTACAATGCCCATACCCCTCGCTTAATTTGTTATTTTATTTTATATAGCACAGAAATTTGTTCTACAAGTGTACATGGTCCTTCACTTGCTTTTGGACACTGGGGCTAGCAGAGTGCTCCTAAAATTACTGTTAAGGATAATCTCCATTTATAGATATTAATGCATAGTTACATTGGTCAATGCATATAACACACTCTTAGGACTGCTGTGGAAGCAGATAATTACTGTGATAGTCTCTGCTACTACATTGATCTCTGCTGTCTTCTGGGTCCCATGTGTAGCCTCTGCCCTGCTGTATAGTAACTATAGGGGGTTTCTCTTTTGGCAAAGGCATTATTCATAGAAAGCCTTGAATTTTTCTCAATAAATGCAATATGTCCTCTGATTAGATGAGGTGCTGGGACAGGACGGTGTCATCATGATCTCCACCTCATTCAATCAGAGACTGATATGCATTCACTGAGAAAAATGCAAAGCGCACCAAGTGAGCGACGTCTGTTGTTACTATGCAGCAAGGCAACTGCTCAGCATGGTACCTGAAAGACAGCGGTACTACTTTAGTGATGCTTTCCCAACAGCCCCATCAATATGGCATATACTGTACATACGTACATTGGTCCAAGCTGGACCACTGTAACTATGCATGAAGCCTCGTACACACGACCGAGAAACTCAACGGGCGAAACACATCATTTTCCTCGTCGAGTTCCTTGTTTGGCTGTCCAGGAACTCGACAAGCCAATTTTCTCCATTCCCGTCAAGGAAATAGAGAACATGCTCTCTTTTTGGCTCGTCGAGTTTCTCGACAGTTTCCTCGATGAAAATGTACACACGACCGGTTTCCTCACCAAAAAAATATCTCCCAGCAAGTCTCTTGCTGGTTTTTGCCGAGAAACTCGGTCGTGTGTACGAGGCCTCAGTGTTTAGCAGAGAGAGGCCCATGGCATACTGGCGTTGATTTACTAAACCTTGAGAGTGCTAAATCTGGTGCAGGTGTGCATAGTAGCCAATCAGCTTCTAACTTCAGCATGTTCAGTAAAACTTTGACAAAAAAAAAAACTAAAAGCTGATCGGTTTCTGTGCACAGTTGCACCAGATTTTGCACTCTCTAGTTATAGTGAATCAAGCATACTGTGTTGTACAGTATAGTTAAGTGCAGCTAGAGATCTCCAATCCACTCATAATAAATCAGCCTAACTTTTGAATTGTTTTACTTTTATCAATATTCTACCCCTCTCATAACCTCTGCTTGTCAAAGTCTGGTCTTCTGTGTGTCCCCCCTACTCACCTACACTCAATGAGAGATAGAGCCTTCTCCTGCTATGCTCCAAAACTATGGAATTCACTCCTAAAGTACATCAGAGAGTCATCTTCTCTAAACTCATTCAAATCCAATCTAAAAACGTTTTTCTTTAGACAAGCTTTTGCTTAATTGTAATGGTTCCTTTTTTTCTTTATGTTATCCTCTGTAATCCTTGTTTTTCCATTTAAAGCATTTTGAGAAGCTGCCTTTAAAGGCGCTATATAAAATTTGTTTTTTTATTATTATTATTATTATTATTATTATTATTATTATTATTATTATTATTATATAAAAGAGGTTTAGCAATATTAGGGAAGTAGACTAAGCTCACCAAACGATACAGGGTTGTCTCAACATCTGTATGACTGTGGTCTTTCTCTTAAACCTTGCTGATGCTATAGTAACCTCTATGGTGCTTGTACGATCAATAACAAGAAAATTATCTTTCACCAGCATTAATATGACAGTTAATTAGCTGCATTTCAACAGTACACAAAAGTTCCCTGAGTTCAATTTAAGTCTTTTTTTAATAGTGTTGTAATTGATTATTTGCTCTTTAAAAAGAGAAATTTTGTCAATTTGAAGAAAACTCTTGAAAATATATATCACAGAAAGATACTTTAGCAAGCTTATTTTCTCATCTCAGTAAAATATTTCCTACTTTATTTACCCCGGGGGTGCCTCCCATACAATAACTCAAACGGAGAGAACCCTGTGGACGATTGGGGAACCTCTCTTATGGCAAACATCAGATAAGGTAGCAGATAATCCCAATTCTTTCCGTCTTTATCCACCACCTTCCTCAACATTTGTTTTAAGGTTTTATTAAACCTTTCCACCAACCCGTCTGTTTGAGGGTGATATACTGATGTACGTAATTGGGTCACTTCAGGAGTTTACAAAGTTCTCCAGTCACCCTAGACATAAACGGGGTGCCCTGGTCAGTTAGGACTTCCTTAGGAAGACCCACACGGCTGAAAACCTGAAATTACTCTTTGGCAATGGTTTTAGCAGAGGTGTTTCTGAGAGGAATCGCTTCTGGGTAACGGGTGGTATAGTCCATTATTACCAAGATGTGCTGGTGCCCTCTAGTGGACTTCAGTAAGGGGCCAACCAAGTCCATGGCGATCCTCTCAAAAGGGACATCAATAATGGGCAGGGGTACCAACGGACTGCGGAAATGTGGTATGGGTGCAGTAATCTGACACACTGGACAGGAAGAGCAGTACACTTACACTTCCTTAGTGATCCCAGGCCAATAAAACCTCTGGGTGATTCTCTCCCATGTTTTTTCTGCTCCCAAATGTCCCCCAAGAATGTGCCCATGGGCCAGTTCCAACACCATCTTGCGGTATGGTTTAGACACTACCAGTTGCTCAATGGTGTCCTCTATCCTCTGTGACACTCGATATAACAGGTCCCTTTCAATAATGAAGTAAGGGAGGGCAACCCTCTCGCCAGGGTTAACTAACTCCCCATCTATCTTCACTACATTCTTCCGGGCTCTTAGCAATGTGGGGTCCCTCAATAGCTCAGTGATAAAATTTTCTCTGTGCACCTCGAGGTCATCAAACCCTATCGGCCACTGTTCCTCTTCTGAGGTAGCCGGCTCCTCCCTAGGGACTGGTGTTTCCCCTGCTAAGACTGAGAATGGAAATTCAGGAGAATCCTCACAGTTAGAGGATTCTGGAGTAGATGGTTCAGGCTCAGAAGAACCACTTACTGGGGGATCTGGGCAATCCCAGAGTTCCCAGAACTTTGGGAAATCCCTTCCCACAATGGCGTCATGTGGCAGTCGGGGAACTAGACCCACTTGGTGACACAAGTTACAGAGGGAGGTTGCAAAGGAAACCGTAGTCACCGAATATACTCGAGTGTCCCCATGTACACAAACTACAGCCATTTTCCTAGGATGTAAGGTTTTTTCCCACCACTAGATCACTTTTCACTAAGGTGACCAGGCTACCTGAATCCAAAAATACCACAACATCTTTACCATCTAAGCACATTCTACATAAAGGTTTCTCATTCCCCTTTACTGCAGTGCATGTGGTTGCAAAAAGGGACTGTCGTCTCTCTGTCAGAAAGTGACATTGCATGGGTTCATCAACCGCTGGGCAAACCGCAGCTACATGTCCCTCTTCCCGGCAACGGTAACAAATCAACCTTCTGGTCCTCTCTTGTGGGATGGGTCTTCCAGGCCGCTCTTGCCAACCACTAGCAGTGGTCCCGATAATACCTCTAGTTGTTCTTTGGTCCCTCTCTCCACCCCCATCCCTTGATGCAGTCTTACCTATAGGTGGGGAGGGTCTGGTCTTGGGGTGGAAAGTCTGTGCATCTCTGGGGAAAGGGGACAAATTTTCTGTTGCCAGGTACCTTTCGACCAGGTCTACTAGTTTGTCTGCGGTTTCCGGACCGCCATGGCTCACCCATTTCTGCAGGGTGTTAGGAAGAGACCTAAGAAATTTGTCCATGACTATTCGCTCCAAAATTTTTGGTCCGGACAGAGTTTCTGGCTGCAGCCATTTCCTGGCCAAATGGATGAGGTCATACATCTGTGATTGAGGTGGCTTCTTCAGCTGATAACTCCAATGGTGGACCCGCTGAGCACGGACAGCCAGGGTTACACCAAAACGTGCCAATATTTCCTCTTTTAACCGATCATAGTTTTTTGCATCTGCAAGCTCCAAATAAAAATATGCCTTTAGGACTTCTCCAGATAATAGGGGGGCCACTAGTCCAGCCCACTGTTCTTTAGGCCAACTCTCTTTTTCCGCTGTTCTCTCAAACGTGGTCAGAAACATCTCAGGGTCATCATCTGCAGTCATCTTTGGTAATAAGTGGCTTACCCGAAAAGTCGGTATGTTACTGG
Source organism: Rana temporaria (assembly GCF_905171775.1). Taxonomy (NCBI): domain Eukaryota; kingdom Metazoa; phylum Chordata; class Amphibia; order Anura; family Ranidae; genus Rana; species Rana temporaria. The sequence continues at coordinate 425,115,147 of NC_053490.1, forward strand.
CCTGACTCCCAACCTCGGCCTGCTGTCTCTGAAGCTGTTTCACGATGGCCTCCATTTGCTGCTGGTGTCTCTGTTCCAAACCTGCAATGCTCTCTTGGTGAGCTTGTTGTTGAGCTGCAAGGCTCCGCTGCAAACCTGCATTTGTCTGCTGTTGATTTGCATTTGCTATAGCCAGCTGCTTCAGTATCTCCTCCATTTTGGGTTTAACTGCCCGCGGCACTCCACCATGTGTAAGGGGTTAGCTCGGTAGCGGAGTGTGTGACCTCCTGAGTGGGTTCACTACACACTGAATTATACAGAGAGGCAGCCGTGGGTGGTTGAAAAACAAGGGTTATGGTTTATTCTTCCATATTGCTGGAAAGTGCAAGCATCAAAACAGCATAAACAAAAATAAAACATAAAATAAACCCTGGCCACTTGGGCCGTTTACCTTCACAACACAGGAACCTACCTATGGAGTCTGGCACAGCCTACTGCTGGGCAGACACTGCTGGTCTTGCAGCAGAAAACAATAGTCTTTTTGATTTTCTTATCACACAGCAAAGATATCAACTACCACTTCACCTACAGAAGTCTTCCTCAGCTCACTGCTCTCCTTAACTCAACAAGCCTCAGGATGCAGCATTGAGTAGTAATCCTCTGGACAATTTATAGAGGCGTTAATTTCCTCATTCTGAACAGCTGAAGCTATCCAACGTCCTTAAACCTTTCTGGCTACTTCTGCAGCCGACACCCGATAGTAATTGGTGAATTTTCTAAACAAGGCAGAAATGTATCTCCCGTTTGTGACAACACCCCCAGATTTACCTGACTTCCTGTCACAATATTCATCAAAAAATGTAAATATTAAATTAAAATACAGAGTTCCAAAGATTGTCACTAAAAAGGTGTAAAGAAGGTTCTTCTTGTATTTACCTATATGGTGACAATCTTTGGAACTCTGTATTTTAATTTAATATTTAAGTTTTTTGATGAATATGTACAATTGTGGATAAAACCCTTTTTTACTCTCAATATCCTGTATATTTTGAAATATTATTAGTGCCTTAAAAGTCCACCCAAGGGAACCCCCCTTTTTCTTTTCTCATAAAAAAGTGTTAGGACAACCTTTGACATTTCAGCTGTCGGTTACTGTAAATTATTGAGTCAATAATGATTTTAATTATAGGTTTCTAACATAACTGTCAAGTCATCACTAAATATAAAAGCAAATATTTCCTGGTAATAACATGTGTATACAACAGGCAGAGGGAAATATTGATAAAAAATATATATATAAGTGTCACCCTTTTTTCAAAGGCTCAGTAAAGCTCTTTCATTATTCCAATCAGGTGTGAAGGAAAGTCCTTTATTTCCCTCTGTGCATGATTTCTTTTTTAATTAAACATCCATAATAAAGTAAATTGTCCACAATTTTTAGATTAAAATTCCCTGCACTAAGACTTTCTAATAAATACCTAAGCTGTCCTTAAAAATATATAAAAAATATTTAGGTAGGCCAATTAGTCATAGATATATAGTCAAGTTAACTGGCGCTATTAATACTGGCACAGTTATGATTTTTAATTTACACAATATTATGAGTTATCTACAGAAATAGAAAGGCAGGAGGTGTTTGCCTTCAGACACTCTGGCCCTTATTGAAAGTCTCTTTGAAGCCATTTGAACACAGCAGGAATCAGAAACAGGATTCATTACTTAGTTAAGGCCTGGATTCTTTCCTAAATGTACAGAATATAACTGAGTACTAAGATTTGTAGGTAAAGTTGATCCAGGGTAAATCCGATTGCCTCTCGGGGGATCAGGAAGGAATTTTTTCCCCTGCTGTAGCAAATTGGATCATGCTCTGCTGGGGTTTTTTGCCTTCCTCTGGATCAACTGTGGGTATGGAGTTGGGTGTATAGGATTTTACTGTGTTTTTTATTTTGTTTTTTTATTTTTTGTGGTTGAACTGGATGGACTTGTGTCTTTTTTCAACCTGACTAACTATGTAACTATGTAACTATGTGTGGACTTTTCTGTAACTTTTGCAAGTCTGTATAAATACAAATATACAGTTTCATTAATAAAAAATAAATAAAAAAAGGTGTGCATTTTATCTTTAAAAAGTTGCCCTTGATATTCAGCCAGTGAATGTACATTGGCTGAAGTTAGGTCATTAGTCTGCTTCAGGCAAGAGGATGTACTTCTTTAGTCACGTCTTACAAAGTCATCTGTGTAACATTGTAACTTTGTAGAAAAATATAAGATGCAAAGGTATGGCAGAAACGGAACTGTGCCAGGCTTTTGCGATCCATGTCAGTGGAAGTGGGGAAAGGGGGAAGTGGGCAATAAAGGCATTGTCAGGGAAAGGGGGTAATATTTATATATATTTAGTACACATATACATTACTACATCAAATGCAGCCACTGTATATATATATATATATATATATATATATATATATATATATATATATATATTCATTATAGAGATACTTAAACAAGACAATAATATACAATAATATACTCCTGAAGAAGCGGGTTCGACTGCAAAACTTGTAGAGGTGTAACTGACAAGGGACGGAATACTGGACCCCCCCTTATGGAGGGCTCTACGTCTATGTCTACAGTCACTTCCTTCAGAGTTAAATAATTTGTGTGTTTTGTACCTTTGCTTTAAAGGACAATTTTTAACCTTGTTTTTGTTTTTGTCTTAATAGATTTATACTTTTTTTTATATACTGTTTATGTGAGTCTTTACCGTACCATGAAAGTCCAAAGTTGCCTCAAAGATTCTGCTCCTTCTTTCTTGCATTAATATGACAGTTAATTAGCTGCATTTCAACAGTCTACAAAAGTTCTCTGCGTTCAATGAAAGTGTTTTTTTAATAGTGTTGTAATTGATTATTTACTCTTTGCAAGAGAAATTGTTGTCAATATGAAGAAAACTCTTGGAAATATATATTACAGAAAGCTACATTAGCAAGCTTATTTTCTCGTCTCAGTAAAACATTTCTTACTTTATTTATACTGGAATCTTAACATTGCAGAACTGTCTTTGAAGTAAACATGTCACAAACTTTTTAAACTGAGAATATTTATAAAAAAAAAATTTAATTTCACCTTTAGTGAAAACTGCATGTTAAAATGGTGGCCTCCCCCAAACATACCCACAATTCCCAAGGAGGAGCCTCAGTCCTTTAATGTGATATATGCTATTGCTGAAAAATATGTAGATTCTGGAGGGAGTGTGGTAAAGCTTTGGTTTTGCTTTGGTTAGAGTTCCATGTTCATTTTTTTAATTATACTCTGTTTTATTTAATATAACTGATATTTTTCTCTTTGCTGTTTGGACTCTACACCCAACGGAGTTTCTACATTTCACTGTTATTTTTAACAGGAAACTCAGCTTATATCGTGAAATATAGTATTTACAATTCTGACTGACTGTTTAGATGTTGATTTTTGAAACCAGCAGTGTTCTGTAGGATTAGAAAACCTGTGAGATCAGCAGGCTTGCCGGCTTTCAAAAATCAACATCTAAACAGTCAGAATTAAAAATAACAGTAAAATGCATAAATCCGTTGGGTGTAACAAGATGTCCGCTTCCCACCTTCTCACTGTATGTTTACTGTGGCTGAGTGTGGGGTGTAGCAAGATGGGGGCGACGGAACATCACTTTCCTTACACATTCTGATGGGTCGCCGATTCTGACGATGGGGCCGGAAGAACGATGACATCACTTCCTTTCCGGGAATCTAAGTCAGAGTTTCTCAACTCTAGTCCAACACTTTTTCTGTTATTTTGTCCTATTTGTTATGGGGGAACATTTTCATTTGCTAATATATACTCGGCATTGAACTTGTATAGCGCTTTTCTCTCTGGAGGTCCCGGTTTGTCAATAGGGGGCGCTCGGGCACCGCCCCCCTTACGTCCCCTTTAATTTGGCTGCTAGCAGGCACGCACCTGCCACGTTCACTATGTAAACAAGGCATTTCCCTGTTCTGCCTAGTGACATGACAGGGGTCTACTGCTCCCTGTCATCAGGAGCAGTGATCGCTGTCATGTCAGTGGTAGCCCATCCCCCCCACAGTTAGAATCACTCCCTAGGACACACTTAACCCCTTGATTATCCCCTAGTGTTTAACCCCTTCCCTTACAGTGTAATTTACACAGTAATCAGTGCATTTTTATAGCAAAAGTGTCCGATGTGTCCCCCATAATGTCGCAGTCACGATAAAAATTGCAGATCGCCGCCATTACTAGTAAAAAAAAATATTAATACAAATTCCATAAATCTAGCCCCTATTTTGTAGATGCTATAACTTTTGCGCCAGTGAGGCTACAATTGATGGGCACAGTGGCTAAAGTTTGATGCGCACAGTGGCTGCAATTGATGGGCACAGTGGCTGCAATTGATGGACACAGTGAGGCTGCATTGATGGGTTTGTTTTCAGTATTTTTTAGTTTGTTTGCGCTCCCCTTAAAAATTTTGAGCACTAGCCGACACTGCTTTGGGGACTCCAAGTACTTTGAGATGGTGTTGTCCAGGCATTGAACCCAGGTGAGCTGCTGGGAAGGCAGATATGCTCACCACTGCACCCCTAACACAAGGTAGCATGTCTTTGTAGTGTGGGAGGAAACCCAAACAAGCACAGGGAGGACATGCAAACTCAATGCAGATAGTGTCCTGGTCAGAATTTGAACCAAAACCCCAGTGCTGCAAGGCTAACCCCTAAGCCTCTGTGTTACCCATATATGGCCTCTGTTCTCTAAGGCCCAGCCCCGCTGAGCAGGGTACAGCAATTATGTCCACGCAAAGAACCGCCTCCTGAAGAAATCCAAACTTATCCTAAACTACAATATATACATATAACGCTCCAAAACATACCCAAAGAATAACACACCACCTCAACATATACAAACCTATCCTAAGCTACAATATATAACACTCATATAATAAAACACGCCCAATTAACAATAAAGAGGGGTACAGTGGTCCCCAAACTAGCAACACAATGGAGCTAAATATTCCACTCACCCTTGGGCCGCGTACACACGACCGGTCCATCTGATGAGAATGGTCTGACGGACCGCTTTCATCGGTTCACTGCTGAAGTGGCCTGATGGTCTGATGTGCGTACACACCATCAGTTCAAAATCCAAAGAAATAGCGATGGTGTACAGCGCTCAGGTTGTCTGCGCAAACAATCAATTTGGGGCTTAAAACTTTTAAAATATATATAAAATAAATTAACAAACCACAACGGCAGCGTATGTAGTCTGAAAGTTCATGAGTCCATATTAGGATCAGTCCCAGCAAGGTGCCAATAGAATATTGTTGATGGCTGGTGAACAGCCAGTTCAGGTGGCTTACAGTAGATCAGGGCAGCTGTCCAGGAGCAAAGTCATCTCAATGTATGCAAGAAAAAAAGTAAAGAGAAAAGCGCCACTGAGTATACTGTGTTTTTATTGTAATAGATCAAATTATCCAGCACTTACATCATAATCTACTATGCTGCAGTCAGGGAAGCTGGTGTAGGTCTGACGATCAGTGAACCATGTTGTCCAGATTGAAAGCAGCTGCTAGGAACCGGGGGGAGCCGGGGGAGCCGGCTGTGTCCGTGATGATGTACCGCTGCTAGCTGGGAATTCGTCTGGTGGAACGTGACGTCAGCTTGGACGGGGGCCGAGGAGGACCACAACGCGTTTCAGAGCATGCGCAAGGAACCGACCTGCGCGCTCCTTTTTCAAGTGTGATAAGATAGGGGAAGAGGCATGTATTATAACTGGTCATGTGGTGGAAGCCAACCAATGAGGGTACAGGGAAAACGGTCTGATAGAACACAATAACATAGCTGTGGCTATCAAACAAGATAGAACAAAGTGCATAAGGTAATTAAAAGCGGGCTAATTAAAAAAGGATTAGTTTAAAATAAAATATTTTGTACGGAGTTTATACATATATTGTGCTCAAGTCTGCTCATTTATAAAAAAGACACAGCTGGCGTATAAATGTAGAAGACACCGTATTTTCAGACATTGGACACCAGAGGGCCCCCCAAGGAACAAATTAAAATTAAATTACAGACCTGGAAGGAAAACCAAGTCTACATATTATAACAAAAGGATCACCTACAAAAATTGGGACGCCTACAAAGATTATAGAAGATATTTGAGGGGGGGGGGGAAATATTTATACATATATATATATATATATATATATATATATATATATATATATATATATATATATATATATATTTATTTGAGGGGGGAAAAAATCAAATAAAATAAAAATGAACAAAATAATAAAGGATTTGCATTAGTGGGGTAAATATAGCCATATAAATAAATATAAAAGATACCAAAAAATACAAGGGATAAATAATAGAAGTGCATATTGGCAGATGATAGAAGCCAATATGTATGAAAACTTAAATGGGAAGGAAATATAGAATGGAATAAACTAACTATGAGCAATTAACCATGACAATAAAGGGCCCGTATGTGTGGGAGCACACACACACACACACACGTGTGCAAGCGTCCATACATACACATGTAAAAAAGTGAAGTTGGTGTTAAAGTATATAAAATATACGTTTTTAGAGAATAGTGTTAATATCCAACTCCTCATTAAGGCCAAGGGGGGCGAGACAATCAAGGGTGAAAATCCAGAAGGTCTCACGTTGACACAATCTGGAAAATCGTTCAGCCTCGGAATGGCCTTTAGGTATGGATTCAATGACCCATACCCGCAGGCCATCCGTGGACTGATCGTGGTGGTCAAGAAAATGGCGGGGCACACTATGTTCCTCACATCCGGCTTCAACGAAGCGTCGGTGCGCACCAAACCAATGTCTTAGCGGATTAATGGTGCGGCCGGCGTAAAGTAATTTACAGGGGCATGTGATGCAGTAAACCACATAGTCACTGGAACAATTATAAAAATTGTCCAGTACATATGTCTTACCTCTATGAGTAAAGTCCTTTTGGCCATGGGTGACAAACGAACAAGTTTTGCACCGGGGTTTATTGCACCTGTACATCTCCTTGAGTGGGATCGAACAGGTAGTACTAGGTGGTTTAAGACTTTTAAACTTACTGTGTGCTATCTTTTTTTTAAGGGTGGGTGCCCTTCTATATGTGACTTTGGGTTTGTCAGACAAAGTAGTGGTCAAATGGGGATCTTGTTTGAGTATGTTCCAGTGTTTGGTGAGGATTTGTTCCATTTTTTTGTACTGTCCATGAAAACCGGTAATGAAACGCACAGCAGGTTTTTCAGGTGATTTAGCAATTTTAGTTTTTTTGCCTGGAAGAAAGATATTATGGCTGACCCTGTGCTATAAGGCAGCCAAAATGGGTTTGCCAAGGCATCTGGTAGCTGGGTTTGGGCCCTAATTCTTTGGCGTGCAATTCTGGGACTTTCCTCCTGGGGTCTAGCCGTGCTTGTACTGGGCCTCGCCTCCTGGGGTATAGCACCGTTGGCACTGCTGGTGGCTGCCTGGTGTTCAGATCGTCATCTTTTTGGCAGACTGCTTCCTCCTCTGATTTGGATCCTGATGTGCTGCTTTTGACGGGTTCATATTCTGAACCAAAATCGGAATCGGAATTGTTACTGGGCGATGAGAGCTCCCTGTTGCTTCATTGGTCAGACTCAGTATTTGGTATGCCTTTTCTGGCGTGTCTACCTGTCTGGACATGGCTGTATGACGGGTGACACTGATGGGCTGCACGTCAGGGACTAATGGGTTGAATTTCAGGGACTAATGGGCTGAATGTCAGGGACTAATGGGCTGCACCTTGGTATTTATTGGCTGCAGACAGGTACTCTGATGGGCTCACAGGACAGGTATTCTGATGGGCTCATGGGACATGTACTCAGATAGGATGACAGGTACTCTGACGGGATGGATAAACAGGTACTCTGATGAGCTCAAACAGGTACGGATGACAGGTACTCTGATGGGTACTGATGGCAGGTACTCTTTATTGGGGGGGCAATCTGGGCACAGTAAAATCACAGTAAAAGTGTAACTCACTGTTAGCTCGCTCTCCTCCTAATACTGGATCGGTGTTTTTCCAACAATTTGGCCATCTTTAATCCCAAGAACTCCTAGGTAGGGATGAGCGGAACACCCCCACGTTCGGTTCGCACCAGAACCTTCGAACGGACCGAACGTTCGCACGAACATTTAGAACACCATTGACCTCTATGGGACTCGAACGTTCGAATTCAAAAGTGCTCATTTTAAAGCCTAATATGCAAGTTATTGTCAGAAAACGGGTTTGAGAAACCGGGTCTTGCCCCAGGGAACATGTATCAATGGAAATTTTTTTTTTTTTAAAACGGTTGTTTTTTCTGGAGCAGTGATTTTAATGATGCTTAAAGTGAAAAAAAAAAGAAAAATTATTTTAAATATCGTACCTGCTGGGTGTCTATAGTATGCCTGTGAAGTGGCATGTGTTTAGAACTGTCCCTGCACAAAATGAGATTACTACCGTGTTTCCCCGAAAATTAGACCTACCCCGATAATAAGACCTACCATGATTCTCAGGGAGGGCTGCAATATAAGCCCTACCCTGAAAATAAGCCCTAGTAAAAATCTGCTATTTTTTTTAAAATGAAACTTGCATAATGATTACACCGCTGTAAGGTGTGCGTGTCTCCCTTTGCCGGAGGTCTTCTCCTCTCCTCTCCTCATAGCTGACACCCACAGCCTCCCCCTTCCCCAGCACAAGGAGCTGGCCGACATCAGCCTGACAGCGACTCCTCCCTTTGCACTCCTCCCGCCTGATGCCCCTCCCTCCTCAGCGCACGGAGCAAACGGGACACCGGCTCCCTTCTCCTCCCGCATGCGGCCCCTCTCAGTGTGCGGAGCGTGCCGACACTAACGGGACACCGGCTTTCCCCTCCTCCGTTCTTCTCCAGGACGCGGCCCCCCCCCTCCTCAGTGCACGGAGCGTTGCCGACACTAACGGGACACCGGCTTTCCCCTCCTCCGTTCTTCTCCAGGACGCGGCCCCCCCCTCCTCAGTGCACGGAGCGTTGCCGACACTAACGGGACACCGGCTTTCCCCTCCTCCGTTCTTCTCCCGCACGCGGCCCCCCCTCCTCAGTGCACGGAGCAGCCGACACCAGTGGGGATCCCGGAGCAGAGAACAAGAGCCCAAGCACACCATGCGACACCCAGGGGAGCTGCAACAAAGGTATTTCCCACAAAACAATCACAAAGGGAGACACAATGCACCCCACACTGGCACAATTCCTACAAAACGAGTTACATAATTCTATAGGATGGATTTTAAGATGGTTTTTATGACAAAATACTGACTCCTGACTTGACGGGGAGGGGGAGGGGGAGAATTCAGGGGACACGGGAGATGGATAAATGACACAGCAGAAGCACTATGCAATCTATCATGCTTTAAAGGAAATGGATTTTGTCTTTTTTTTTTAGGTTTACAACCACTTTAAGATCATTGTACATACTGTAAATAAATAAGACATCCCCCGAAAATAAGCCCTAGTGCGTTTTTGGTTGCCAAAATTAATATAAGACCCGGGCTTATTTTCGGGGAAACACGGTATAAGAAAAAAGTAATTTAAAACTGCTTGCGGCTTAAATGTAATGTCTGGTCCCTGCAATATGGATGAAAATCATTGAGAAAAATAGCATGGGTTTCCCCCAACTCCCCCCAGGTCATTACAAGCCCCTTTGGCCCTATACACTTTGAACAGCAGTATATAGGCGGTGCAAACAAGACAGGGACTGTAGGTTTGTTGTTAAGTAGAATCTGTTTGTAATTGTGAACTGATATTTTTTAACGTGTAGCTCCAGCCATAAAATCAATTTTTAAGCTTTTCTGAAAACATAGAGAAGGGTTATCACCCCTGTAACATTTGTTTTGCTGTCTTTGTGCATCTGTTCAGAAGATTGCAATTCACTTTCTGTCCCAATGACAAATGATTTTTTGAAAATGTGGGTTTTTAGTGAAACAAGGATTGGTGATAAAGCATCAGTGGACAGGAGACACCTCTTATAGAAGATAATTTCCCCTCCTAGGGGTAGATTTCCTCTCACTTCCTGTTGTCTCCTTCCGTTTGCAAGTAGGAGTCGTTTCTAAGTTGGATGTTTGAAAGTAGGGGCCTGCCGTATATACTCTGCATACATTTGGGCCCTAGGTGTTGCCACAACACTGTAAGCCCTCACAGTTAGTCTTGGTGGGCGCTGGAACGCCCTGCTGTGTGAACTTTTATATAAAGAACTGTAATTACATGCCATTGTTGAACAGTGGTAGAAAAATTGGGCCTTTGGTGCTGGCACTGGTGCCACAACACTGTAAGTCCTCACAGTTACTCGTGATGGGCGCAGGAATGGGCCCTGCTGTGAAATATTAGATCAAGAATTGTAATTACATGCCCCTGTTGAACAGGGGCAGAAAAATTGGGCCTTTGTTGGTGGTGGTGCTGGTGCCACAACACTGCAACCCCTCACAGATACTCTTGTTGGAGCGCAGGAATGAGCCTGCAGAAAAATTGGGCCTTAGGCAATGGTGCTGGTGCCACAACACTGCAACCCCTCACAGATACTCTAGTTGGAGCACAGGAATGAGCCCGCTGCAAAGTATTGCATCAAAAATTGTAATTACACGCCAAGGGCAGAAAAATTGGTCCTTAGGCACTGGTGCTGGTGCCACAACACTGCAACCCCTCACAGATAGTCTAGTTGGAGCGCAGGAATGAGCCTGCTGCAAAGTATTGCATCAAAAATGTTAATTACACGCCCCTGTTAACCACCTAAGGACCGCCTCCTGCACATATACGTCGGCAGAATGGCACGGCTGGGCACAAGCACGTACATGCGTAGCTCTGCGTTGTGATGCAGTCGGTGTGCTGCCCTTAAGCTGGCCCCTGAAGGGCATCCTGCCTGGAGATGTGCATATAAAGTCTAATATAAAAGTAAACTGCGCCAAGTAGGAAACCAGATATCAGGCTGGTAAAAAGCAATGATAATAAATAATATGAATAAAAGCACATTCAGTCCATTAAAAGGTTCGTAGCAGCACCACCATGTGTCAGCAAAACTTCAGTGTGAACACACCACCACCAAACTGAAAGCCGCTTACCAGAACCACCCAAACATTAGGCATGTAGACAGATTTTATTCAATGGGCTCCACATCACATTAGCATCAGACTGGGGAGGGATCCAGGGAGCAAATCTCAAATTGCACCACATTGATGATTGAACATATCCTCGGTGTATAAATAAAAACGGACCATAGCGTGATACCGTACGAAAAATTTAATAAAAATGCATAAGACATGTACTTACAAACATCTCATGATTAAAAGCGTGTATGTATGCTGGCCGGCAATAGGAGCCCTTCCTCCTTCAAATGGAACGCGGTGACGTCAGTGTGCACCTTCCCAGAAAACGTTTCGTCATTAACAGACGTTCTCAATGGGGATGCTAATCGTCTGTTAATGACGAAACGTTATCTGGGAAGGCGCACACTGACGTCACCGCGTTCCATTTGAAGGAGGAAGGGCTCCTATTGCCGGCCAGCATACATACACGCCTTTTAATCATGAGATGTTTGTAAGTACATGTCTTATGCATTTTTATTAAATTTTTCGTACGGTATCACGCTATGGTCCGTTTTTATTTATACACCGAGGATATGTTCAATCATCAATGTGGTGCAATTTGAGATCTGCTCCCTGGATCCCTCCCCAGTCTGATGCTAATGTGATGTGGAGCCCATTGAATAAAATCTGTCTACATGCCTAATGTTTGGGTGGTTCTTTAACTGACTAGCCTGCCTGCTCTATCTACCTACAAAAAATGACACTCTCTCTCTTCTCTCTCTTAACCTCCGCAACACACTACACAAGGCTGACCTGCAGGCGGCCTTTTAAAGTGTGGGGCCTGTACTAAACCCCCTGAGCCATAATTGGCCAAAGCCACCCTGCCTTTGGCCAATTATGGCTCTCCTTTTTTTGCAAGCTGTGATTGGCCAAGCATGCGGGTCATAGTGCATGCTTAGCCAACTCTAGCAGGCTGTTTACCACCAACATCTCAGGCACTTTTTTTTACAGGTGATTATGTTTTGGTGATTTATTGTCAAACCTTAAAGCTTCTGCAGAAGCTGCATAACACGAAATAGAGGGCTGATGGGAAGACCCTCCGGTTGCTGGGGTGGCAGCCGCCACCAGTGTAGGGACCTGTGTTGGTACAGCCGTACCTGGTCCCTGGGAGGGTTCCTCAGACTTTTTGGTGAGTCTTCTTCTAGGAACAGTCAATTGTCTTGTTTGTCCAATTACATTGATAATTGGTGATTCAGAAGTTCCAAAAATGAAAAAATGGAGGGCTGATGGAAAGACCCTCCGGTTACTGAAGTGGCAGCTGCCACCAGTGTAGGGACCTGTGTTGGTACAGCTGTACCTGGTCCCTAGGAGGGTTCCTCAGACTTTCCACTGAGTCTTATAACACTCTATCCCCACACACAAAACTTGATCTATGCTAAAAAGATAATGGGGCACTCCTGTTGGTGAAGATAGCTGGTGGTGGTATTGCTCTTTTGAAGACAGGTGCTGATGGACTCCGGTGATGATGGCTTAACTTGAAGATCTTCTCCCTCATGTTCACTAGCAAATCATCTTCAGATTTCTCCTTCTCATCTCCTAGTTTAACATTTCTTCTTCCAACCTTTTGGCCATCTTCATTCCCAAAAAAGCTGCACCCCTCCCATTTAGGTGCAATCCATCAGGGCTATAAAGATGGTAACCGACTGAAAAGTCAGCCCAGTTCGGCATGAAGCCAAACCCCTCCTCCCTGCAATACTTCCTTAGCCACATGTTAAGCTTCCTAAGCTCCTGCTGCCTCTGTGGTGTGGCTCGAGGTACAGGCAGTATTTCTGAAAATACTGCCTTGGAGGTCCTTTTCTTCAATATAGCCCCTAAGTCCCTGAAATCATTTTTTAGGGTATCCCATCTTCCTCTAACTTTGTCATTGGTTCCAATATGTATCATGACAGCTGGGTTCCCCCCAGCCCCATCCAATAATGTGTCCATCTGATGTACAATGTTCCGAGCACGAGCACCCGGTAAACAACATACTGTTCGGTAATAGCAGTCTTTGTGACAGATTTCCCTCTCTGTCTTTCTAATTATTGCGTCCCCTACCACCAGTGTCTTCCTGTTTTTTGCTGTAACTTTGTCCCTATCTTCACTGGAGGAGATGTTCCCAAGGTTCCTCTGTCATTTTGGTGGAGTCTCATCTTTTTTTTTTTCAGCAATAGGTTTTATTGAATTTATCATAAACACGGAAAGACAATGGCCCAGATTCACAGGGATCGGCACATCTTTATGCCGGCGTAGCACATCTCATATGCGCTACGCCGACGTAACTTAGAGAGGCAAGCACTGTATTCTCAGAGCAAATGCTCCCCACGTTGCGCCGGCGTAACGTAAATTCGTAGGCGTAATCCGGCGTAATTCAAAGTAGGAAGGAAGTGGGCGTGATTCATTTAAATGAAGCGTGACCCCATGCAAATGAAGGGCCGAACGAACGGCGTATGCGCCGTGACGTGGACGTATGTCCAGCACCCCTCTGCGCATGCTCACAACTACGCCCGGCGTAACCCCTGAGATACGCCAGCCCACCGCCTACGCCCAGGGCATAAATACGCCCAGACATGCGCCTGTCGAGCGCAAAAATATACCCGTTTGTTTGTTTGTGGTATAGGTACTTTTGCTTTGAGCCATGTCTGCTCCAGCGTCTGGGAAGGAGAGGAGGAAGAAGAACTTTTCCCCACAGGAGAGGAGAGGGCGATTGTGATATCGGCCATGTCCAGGTACGATGCTTGCCTCCATGGGGCAGAGAGTGGCACAACCAGTAAGGCCAAGAAGGATGAGATCCTACTTGAGATCACCACACAGGTCAATGCCCTTGGTAATGAGGTAAGGACCCCCAAGGACATTTTAAAAAAGATCAATGACCTGCGTCGTGGGGTCAGAGAGAAGCTGGCCACAATGAGGAAGCATGCCAGGGGCACTGGAGGTGGACCAGCCACTGCTATTACGCTCACTCCTGATGAGCAGGTGGTTGCCCGGTGTCTTCAGAGGGAGCAAGTGGAGGGAGTGGAGGGCTATGACTCCTTTGAACAGACCTTGAGGACAGGTAAGTGTGTTTTATCTCCTATCTGGTGTGTAGCATGTGAGGGGGTGGAAGGGAAAATGTGACAAGTGTGTGGGTCCACCAACATGTGAATGTTTTGTGTCATCCACAGATGTGCTGGATGGAGCGGGGCCATCTGCTGCCTGTGGCCGTCCCACGCCATCATCCCCGGAACATCCTCAGCCTGACCCCCTGGGAGGCCAGGAGTCAGCGGTGGAGGGGAGTGCCCACACCTCAAATCTAGAGGTGGTTGAGGAGGAGTTGGTCAATATTGATCAGGAGGTTTGCCTCTATTTGGAGGATTCTTCCCTTTTGGCCGGGCCCTCTCACACATCCACCCCCATCACGTCAAGCCCCTCAGGGTCCAACCCCATCAGGTCAAGCCCCTCAAGGGCCTCCCCTTGTCGAAGGCCCCAAGCCTCTCCTGGCCCCAGGAAGGCTACGAGGAAGACAAGGGGTGTTCCCGAATTCCTCCCGAAACATCTAGCAAGGGAACAGGACCGCCAGACCCGCCATATGGGTGCTGTTGCCGTGGAGATGCGACGTGTGGCAGACAGCCTGGCCTCCTCGGGCCACATAAATGACACTCTGCAGGATGTTAGTGGGAACAGTGCTGCGATGGTCACCTGCCTTGGGGAGCTGCAGGCAACAACAGCAGACCTCGTGGCAGAGGTAAAGTCCCTGGCAGAGGCCATACAGGCAAATACAGCTGCCATCGAGGTGGAGGGGAGGCAGACGCGGCTGTTGCAGGCGGAGACAAATGCGGTACTCACCCGCATTGCCGTGGCTTTGGAGGGCAGGCAGCCAGCCAGGGAGAGACCAGGGGATGCTCCTCCTGATGCCCCACCCCCCCGACCCGAGGCTCCCACCAGACAATTAAGGAGCCGGAGCCGTGGCACCAGGCTTGGCCCACGACAGGGCAATTGATTTTTTTTTCCTCTTATATTTGCTCAGGTTATGAGCGTTTTTTTTTATGTTTGCTCAGGTCATGAGCATTTTTTTTATGTTTGCTCAGGTCATGAGCGTTTTTTTTATGTTTGCTCAGGTCATGAGCGTTTTTATTTAGAAGTTCGTGCACACGGTGAGGAGTGCAGGCTACAGTGTGTCTGGTGTGTGAATGTGGGGGTGACACTCCTGCCAGCAAAGGGGTGTCACCCTGGGTGGTCGGGGAGAAGTTATCCCCGCGATCGTGTGAATGTGGTATGAATGGACAGCGACACCATTGGGACCTTGGCGCGGCGTTGCTGCTCCCAAGTCCTGCATGGTGGACTTGGGCTAATCCAATGTGATGTGGTGTGTGTGAGCTAGGGACCACAGTGGTGTGCATGCGTGCATTCTCCTTGTGCCATGATGAATGTGTGTGTTTAACGTGCAAAGATGCCTACCACGAGGCATCTCCTGACTTCTCTTCCCTCAGCAGATGGGGTAGCCTCGGTTAGGGGGGGACTGTGTGGTTCGGGGGTCAGGTCATCACGTATGTCAATCTCCAAGCCCTTTCTCATGGCGTAGTTGTGTAGCATGCAACATGCACCGATGATCTGGCACACAAAGTTTGGGGAATACAACAGGGTACCCCCGGACTTATCCAGGCATCGGAAACGGGACTTCAGGATGCCAAATGTGCGCTCCACCACTGCACGGGTGCGTATGTGTGCAGCATTGTATTTTCTCTCTCCTCTGATTTGGGGATTCCGGAATGGAGTCAAAAGATGGGGCCCAAGTGCATATGCCGAGTCACCTGGAAGGGAAAAGACAGGAGGATGTTAGTTGTGCATGTGCCCCTCGTGATGTCTGCATCATGGGGTCGGACATTCATGCCTGACTCCCATGTCACTCACCAACCAGCCAGCTGTCCCTGTACACGTTCTGTTCGAATTCTGTTGGGATGTTGCTTTGACAGTATATGTAGCTGTCGTGGCTGGCCCCGGGGTGTTTGGCATGGACGTGCCATATGAGGCATTGGGCATCGGCTATCACCTGTACGTTGATGGAATGCCAATGCTTACGATTGCGGTATATGTGCTCTGTGGCACGGGGGGGCCGTAGTCCCACATGTGTGCAATCAGTGGCCCCCACGGTGCGTGGGAATCCTGCAGTTCTGTAGAAATCCTGCATTGCCTTCTGCCGCAGATGCTCATGGGTGGGTCTGATGATGTGGTGGGACATGTGTCTGAGGATTGCGGGGACAACCTGGTGCACGCATCTGCTCATGCTGGATTGTGACATCCCAGACACGACTCCACTTGTACGCTGGAATGATCCACTGGCGAGGAAATGGAGTGTTGCCAGTACCTTGACCAGTGGCTGCACTGCATGTGAGTGATCTGTCTGGCTGGTGATGTCATCATGCAGGGCTGTGGCTATTTCCAGGATGGCATCAGTGCTGAATCTGAAGATGCGATACACCTCCGAATCCCCTATGCCAAAGGCATTCATGCGCATTCGGTATATCCTCCCCTGTGCACTCCTTCTACGCGCCTCTGAACACACTAGTAGTGCTATGACCATGCCTGCCCCTGGCATGTTGGCATACAGGATGTGTTGTCCTGCAAGTATGGTTGCTCAGCTCGTCCGTAACGGTGCTGCTGCAGCTGCTCTCCAGCTGACCTGTGCACGTCTGTTGCTGAGTTACACCTGCTTTATGAGGGGTAACTTTAGGCCGGACGTACAACTTACGCGCGGCGCGCATAGCCTGCGTCAGGCGCACGTACGTTCGTGAATCGCCGTATCTCCCTCTTTGCATATTTGAATATAAAATCAATGGGAGCACCAGATGCGTCCAGCGTAAATATGCGCCCACGCTACGCCGGTGTAGGAAAGTTATGTCGGTCGGAAGAAGCCTATTTTCAGGCGTATTTGGTTCTGTGGGTACGGCGCATAGATACGGCGGCGTATATATACACTTACGCCGTGCATCTCGAGATACGCTGGCGTAAGTTCTTTGTGCATCTGGGCCAATGTAAACATTGTGCAATGTTTACATAAAGTCGTCATCTCAAAGTACATATACAGGATTAAGAATCCACTAACAGGAAGTATTAGACTGCAAATATTGTCTTGGGGGACCTTTTCTTCAATATAGCCCCTAAGTCCCTGAAATAATTTTGTAGGGCGTTCCATCTTTCTCAAACTTTGTCATTGGTACCAATATATACCATGACAGCTGTGTCCACTCCAGCCCCATCCAACAATCTGTCCATGCAATCTACAATGTTCTGAACCCGAGCGCCCGGTAAACAACATACTGTCCGGCGATACCGGTCTTTATGACAGATTGCCCTCTGTGTCCTTCCAATTACTGAATCCCTTACCACTAGTATATACCTATCCTTTCTTGTAACCTTGCTCCATTTTCACTGGAGACATTCGCCTGGAATTTTGGTGGAGTATCAACGTGAATATCGCATACTGGTGGATTCTCTGTTTTGAAGTCGCACTCTGGTGGAGTCTGCTTTTGGAAGTCGCACTCTGGTGAAGTGGCCATGTCTAGGTCACACTCTGATGGAGTTGCCATGTCTGGGTCACACTCTGGTGGAGTGGCCATGTCATGGTCGCACTCTGGTGGAGTGGCCATGTCACGGTCGCACTCTGGTGGAGTGGCCATGTCACGGTCGCACTCTGGTGGAGTGGTCATGTCATGGTTTCACTCTGGTGGAGTGGCCATGTCACAGTTGCACTCTGGTGGAGTGGCCATGTCAAGGACGCACTCTGGTGGAGTGGCCATGTCAATGACGCACTCTGTTGGAGTGGCCATGTCACGGTCGCACTATTGTGGAGTGGCCATGTCAAGGTCACACTCTGGTGGAGTGGCCATGTCAAGGTCGCACTCTGGTGGAGTGGCCATGTTACAGTTGCATTCTAGTGGAGTGGCCATGTCACGGTCGCACTCTGGTGGAGGATCCATGTCACGGTCGCACTCTGGTGGAGTGGCCATGTCACGGTTGCACTCTGGTGGAGTGGCCATGTCACGGTCGCACTCTGGTGGAATGGCCATGTCACGGTCGCACTCTGGTGGAGTAGCCATGTCAAGGTCGCACTCTGGTGGAGTGGCCATGTCAAGGACACACTTTGGTGGAGTGGCCATGTCACAGTCGCACTCTGGTGAAGTGGCCATGTCAAGGTCGCACTCTGGTGGAGTGGCCATGTCAAGGTCACACTCTGGTGGAGTCTTAATTTGAATGTCACTCGAATGTCAAAACGGATGACTCTTGTTGGCCTTCGTATAAAAATGCTGGTTGCCTGCCACTCATCACGACCCACTGGCTGGCAATAATCGCATAAAAATCAGACGGGCTGGTTGTACCCAGCCCGTAATCAGCCTGCCCATACAGTGGGTGACCGCGATATTGTGTCAATCTCGCTCCCTTTCTCTGCGAGATTGACCACCTACGAGCCCCATCGCGGGAGCCAGCGCCGAGCTGGCTTGCCGCGATGGAGACAAAGCCGTCATAGAAGCATCGGGAGATCCAAATTGGATTCCCGCCAATTCTAGCTGCGGAGTTTGGTATGCATCCTGAGAAGGAACTCCATGCCAAATTTTAAATAAAAAACCGGCATGGGTTCCCCCCCCAGGAGCATACCAGGCCCTTAGGTCTGGTATGGGTTGTAAGGAGACCCCCCCTACGCCGAAAAATCGACATGGGGGGTCCCCCCACAATCTATACCAGACCCGTATCCAAAGCACGCTGCCTGGCCGGTCAGGAATGGGGGTGGGGACGAGCAAGCGCCCCCCTCCTGAGCCGTACCAGGCCGCATGCCCTCAACATGGGGGGGGTTGGGTGCTCTGGGGCAGGGGGACGCACTGCGGCCCCCCCACTCCAGAGCACCCAGTCCCCATGTTGATAAGGACAGGGCCTCTTCCCGACAACCCTGGCCATTGGTTGTCGGGGTCTGCGGGCGGGGGGATTATCGGAATCTGGGAGCCCCCGTAAATAAGGGGGCCCCCAGATACTGGCCCCCCACCCTAAGTGAATGAATATGGGGTACATCGTACCCCTATCCATTCACCTGGAGGCAAAGTGTAAAAGTAAATAAACACACAACACAGGGTTTTTAAAATAATTTATTAGTCTGCTCCGGGGGGCCCCCCTGTCTTCTTTAGCTCTTTTAGCAGGGGGGGCTTCTTCTTCACCGCCGTCTGGTTCTTTTCCGCTCTCCGGGGGGGCTTCTTCTTCTTCGCCGTCTGGTTCTCTTCCGCTCTCCGGGGGGTCTTCTCCGCTCTCCGGGGGGTCTTCTCCGCTCTCCGGGGGGTCTTCTCCGCTCTCCGGGGATCTTCTTCTATCTTCTCCGCTCCCCGGTTCTTCTCCCGCTCGCTGTCCGGTGCCTTCTCCTTCAGGGCTGGCCGCCGCTATCGTCGTGTGTTAGCTCAAATACTAGCAGGTGGCCAGCCCGCTCTTCTGTGACGTCTTCTTCTTCTCTTCTCTTCTTCTGCCTTCTCCCGATGTTGACACAACGCCTCTTCTCGCTGCAATGATGGGTGCGTGGTTTGCATCCGATTTATATAGGCCTTTCTTATGATGTCACAGTCCCATCATGCTCCGGTACCTACCCACGTGGGTAGGTACCACGTGGGTAGGTACCGGAGCATGATGGGACTGTGACATCATAAGAAAGGCCTATATAAATCGGATGCAAACCGCGCACCCGTCATTGCAGCGAGAATAGGCGTCGTGTCAACATCGGGAGAAGGCAGAAGAAGAGAAGACGAAGACGTCACAGAAGAGCGGGCTGGCCACCTGCTAGTAATTGAGCTAACACACGAAGATAGCGGCGACCAGCCCTGAAGGAGAAGGCACCGGACAGTGAGCGGGAGAAGAACCGGGGAGCGGAAAAGATAAAAGAAGACCCCCGGAGAGCGGAGAAGACCCCCCCGGAGAGCGGAGAAGACCCCAGAGAGCAGAGAAGACCC
This sequence comes from Rana temporaria, assembly GCF_905171775.1. Lineage (NCBI taxonomy): Eukaryota > Metazoa > Chordata > Amphibia > Anura > Ranidae > Rana > Rana temporaria. The sequence goes on from NC_053490.1 coordinate 425,135,225, forward strand.
CCCGGAGAGCGGAAGAGAACCAGACGGCGGTGAAGAAGAAGCCCCCCCGGAGAGCGGAAGAGAACCAGCCGGCGGTGAAGAAGAAGCCCCCCTGCTAAAAGAGCTAAAGAAGACAGGGGGGCCCCCGGAGCAGACTAATAAATTATTTTAAAAACCCTTTGTCGTGTGTTTATTTACTTTTACACTTTGCCTCCAGGTGAATGGGTAGGGGTACGATGTACCCCATATTCATTCACTTAGGGTGGGGGGGCCAGTATCTGGGGGCCCCCTTATTTAAGGGGGCTCCCAGATTCCGATAAGCCCCCCGCCCGCAGACCCCGACAACCAACGGCCAGGGTTGTCGGGAAGAGGCCCTGTCCTTATCAACATGGGGACTGGGTGCTCTGGGGTGAGGGGGGCCGCAGTGCGCCCCCCTGCCCCAGAGCACCCAACCCCCCCATTTTGAGAGCATGCGGCCTGGTACGGCTCAGGAGGGGGGGCGTTCGCTTGTCCCCATTCCTGACCGGCCAGGCAGCGTGCTTTGAATACGGGTTTGGTATGGATTGTGGGGGGACCCCCCACGTCGGTTTTTCGGCGTAGGGGGGGGGTCTCCTTACAACCCATACCAGACCTAAGGGCCTGGTATGCTCCTGGGGGGGAAACCCATGCCGGTTTGTTATTTAAAATTTGGCGTGGAGTTCCTTCTCAGGATGCAAACCAAATGCCGCAGCTAGAATTGGCGGGAATCCAAGTCGGATCTCCCGTCGCTTCTATGACGCGCTCGCTGGAATGTGCTTTGTCTATTCCAGCGAGTGCGAGATGTCCGCACCCTGACGCCAAGAATCAGCGCGATGCTGTCGTGCTGGAAACACATTCTCGGCAACAGGTACAGTACATGGTTAGAATCTTGGCTGGTCCCTGCTGAGACCGCCGAGATTTGAACTGTCTTTTGCAGGCTTCAGGAGCACAGGCTCTTTTAATAACAGCACTTAGGTTAAAGGGATAGTGCATATTAAAATGCTCACGGATAATTAATTAGCGATGTTTTATTTGTATTTGTTTTTTCTGTCTGTTTGGCATTGTTTACAAGGGTGATGAGGCCCATATAGCATGAAGGGGCCGTTTTTGCAGCATCTGTAACTTCCAAGTGCTGCATGCAGACAGTCCATTGAAAATTATTAGCACGCACAGCTGCACGGACACAGCCACTCCTCCTAATATGATGTGTACTGTCTGCATTCAGGGCCATTCACCCACACCCAGGGCCGCTGTTAGAAAACATGGGGCCCCATACAGCTTACATGACTGGGCCCCCTCCACATATAAGAACCAGAGCCTGAGACTGCCCCTCCAGCTCACATTCAGCTTGCAGAGAAAAAGGAGGTGGTGTGCTCTGTGAAGAAATTAGGGTGTGACAACATTTAGCTAACAGTGTAAGGGGTTTAAAACCTGTACAGCACACAGGGATCAAATATACAACGTTGTCATGTTTAACCACTTCAAAACCGCACGCCGTCATATAACATCCAAAAAGGGTATCTCTTATCCCGGGTGGACATCATATGACGTCCTGTACTTTGTGCGGTGATATCTGAATGATGCCTGCACCTAGAGGCATCATTCAGATATAATTTTTTTCCGGTGGCGATCCTGCGCACCATAAGAACGATCATAGCGGCGGTTCCGCCGCTTGATCATTCTTATAGGCGGCGGGAGGGGACATCCCCCCCTTCTGCCGCCATCCGGTGCTTCTCCGGGCTCTCCTATGCCATCGGGGGCCCAGAGAGATGATCGATGTGCGCCGGATAGGAGGCATAGAGATGACTGGTGACCAGATGGTCACCAGTCATCTCTATGACCGTCGGAGGCCCGGGTACCCGTAAGTAAACAAACCGCAATTGCGGCTAGTAAGAATGAGATCTGTGAATTTTTTTTCACGATCTCATTCTTTCCAGCCTGGAGGAGAAATGTGGGGTCTTATTGACCCCCGCATCTCTCCTTAAAGAGAACCTGTTACACACTATTCCTATTACAAGGGATGTTTACATTCCTTGTAATAGAAATAAAAGTGATCGGAAAAAAAAAATGTAAAAAAAAGTGCAAAAAATAAATAAATAAGTAAAATAATAAATAAATAAAAAAATAAAAAACGCCCCTGTCCCCGGTAGCTCGCTCTCAGAAGCGAATGCACACATAAGTCCCGCCCACGTATGTAAACGTCGTTCAAACCACACATGTGAGGTGTGCGTTAGAGCGTGTGCAACAATTCTAGCACTAGACCTCCTCTGTAACTCTAAACTGGTAACCTGTACAATTTTTAAAGCGTCGCCTATGGAGATTTTTAAGTAACGAAGTTTGGTGCCATTCCATGAGTGGTTTGGTGCCATTCCATTTTAAAGCATGACAGGTTAGGTATCTATTTACTCTGCGTAACATCATCTTTCATATTTTACAAAAAAAATGGGCTAACTTTACTGTTTTGTTATTTTTTAATTCATGAAACCATTTTCTTTACAAAAAAAGGTGTTTGAAAAATGATTGCGCAAATACCGTGCAAGATAAAAAAGTTGCAATGACCGCCATTTTATTCCCTAGGGTGTCTGATAAAAAAACATATATAATGTTTGGGGGTTCTGAGTAATTTTCTAGCAAAAGACTGATGATTTGAACATGTAGTAGAGAAGTGCCAGAATAGATGATGAGGAGGCAATATAACACCTCCTTACCACCTATCAAATGCCCTCTGAAGAGCGACTTGAATGTAGATGTCAATCTCCAAAATCCAGATGAATTTATATATATATATATTGTAGCAGAGCATCCCAGAGAGAGCCTGGGAAAGTCCTGTTCGGGGTTTATACATCTCCCAGGCTCCTCTCGTACACGTTCAGGAAACTCTGACCCAGGATCCGGTTCAGGTGTTGGTCCTCTCTCCCAGGTCAATTAACCCTCCTGGCGGTGTTCCCGAGTCTGACTCGGGGTTAGATTTCTGTGCTGCGATCGGTAACCCCGAGTCAGACTCGGGCTTGCCTCGCAGCATCCACAGACAGTGTTTACTTACCTTGTCCCTGGATCCAGCGATGCCACCGCGCTGTGTGAGCGAGCGGGTGCTCGCTCGATTCACACAGCGTCCTCCTGTGCCGCCGATCTCTGTTCCCTGCGACGTTACGACGCATGGGGGCGGAGAACGGCGCCAAATTCAAAAACATAAACAAACACAATACACACAGTATACTGTAATCTTATAGATTACAGTACTGTATGTAAAAAATACATACCCCCCTTTGTCCCTAGTGGTCTGTCCAGTGCCCTACATGTACTTTTACATAATAAAAACTGTTCTTTCTCCCTGCAAACTGTAGATTGTCCACAGCAACCAAAAGTGTCTTTTTATGTCAAAAATGGTTTTAGAGCAGCAAGAAAACAGCGATAATAAATTATAATAACTTGCAGAATTGTGCGATAGCGATTTGTGGGGAAATCCGTCATAAAAAAATAAAAGTAATGACAGCGACAATTCTGCAATTGAGCAAATTTCAGTGATTTTGAGTTGATTACATTATTGAATAATTTTTATTATAATTATATTATTATTTGTTATAATTATTTATAATTATTTATTATATTATAATTTATAATTTTGTTTTTAAAACAAATGTCATACCCGGGATGCCTACAAGACTCTTTGGTCAGATTTAAGTGAGTTATTCCTAAAAATTACAGGCCTACAGTACAAATCACCAAATTTCCTTGCAAATAATGGTACCACTTTCAGCACTTTTTTTCTGAAAGAATCATACCGCCAGGGAGGTTAAAGCTCAGACAGCCTTTGCTCTGCCTGGGAAACACAGTCAATGCTTGTCTGTGAGAGCAAGGAGGTTGGTGAATACTTTTGGAGCAGTTGATGTGGAAGCTGACAAGCTGTAGGCTTGTTCAGCCTGGTAGTGAGGGCTTGTATATATCGTATAGTTAGAGCCGAGACACGGCTAGGTTTTTGTTTAAAGGAGTTCTCTGACCTAAAACTTTTAACCCCCGCTGTGCCCGGGCTGTAAAAAAATAGAAAATAAACTGTCACTTACCTGCCTACGATCCCCCGTTGTTCCGATATCGCCGTCCCGTTCTCCGGTCCCGGGCCCCTTCCGCTTCCTGTGTGTCGGTGACTCATAGTGCGCTCAGCCTATCAGCGGCCGCAGCAATGTCCCGTCGCGGCCACTGATAGGCTGAGCGCACTATGAGTCACCGACACACAGGAAGCGGAAGAGACCGGGACCGGAGAACGGGACGGCGATATCGGAACAACGGGGGATCGTAGGCAGGTAAGTGACAGTTTATTTTCTATTTTTTTACAGCCCGGGCACAGCGGGGGTTAAAAGTTTTAGGTCAGAGAACTCCTTTAACTATTTTTGTTCTGTTTGTTTTTTCTGCACACTGTACAGCACCTGTGAATAGATTTTGCATATAGCACCAATAAACACTGAACTGTTTTTCACTTATCCTATGGACTTGATAAGATAATATAGGACAGTAAAATAAAAACCAAATATAGAATACTGGGATAATTATTAATTAGCAGAATGATGATGGGAATAATTATTTATATATATATATATATATATATATATATATATATATATATATATATATATACACACACAGTGGAGCATCGGTTTGAGAGCATTTTGATTTGCGAGCAACTTTTTTTTTAAATTCTGACTCGGTTTGCGAGTGTTGATTCGCAAGACAAGCAGAATTCAAGCTAAATAGGTCTGCAGTACCTAATTTGGCCTAAGTTACGGGGACACAAAAGCCGAGCTGAGCTGAAACTAGGCCTGATAAGATAACAGAGGAGAGTAAAATAAAAACCAAATATAGAATACTGGGATAATTATTAATTAGCAGAATGATATTGGGAATAATTTTATATATATATATATATATATATATATATATATATATATATATATATATACACATACACACAGTGGAGCCTCGGTTTGAGAGCATTTTGATTTGCGAGAAACTTTTTTTTTAAATTCTGACTCGGTTTGCGAGTGTTGACTCGCAAGGCGAGTAGAATTCATGCTAAATAGGCCTACAGTACCTCATTTGGCCTGAGGTACGGGGGCGCATGAGCCGAGAAAAGCCAAACATTGTCCTGCAGTACCTCATTTGGCCTGAGGTACGGGGGTGTAGGAAACGAGCCAAAGTGTCCTCAGGCCTTTTCGAACGTTTTCGGCGATCTCTGGAGCCTCCCCACCTCTGGCCGCATTCAGTATTACACCCCATTGAAGTCAATGCGGAACAAATTATTTTTGTTTCCTTTGACTTCAATGGGAAAACTCGCTTTGATATGCGAGTACTTTGGATTAGGAGCGTACTCCTGGAACGGATTATGCTCGTAATCCGAGGTTCAACTGTGTGTGTGTGTAGATATATATATATATATATATATATATATATATATATATATATATATATATATAGATAGATAGATAGATAGATAGATAGATACTTTGCTTTTGCATTTATAATTAAAACTGGCGATGGGACAAAAGTGGTGATGGGACACATTTTTGATTGCATAATTGGGTCTCCTTTGATGATAAATAGAAGATCCGCTGACTTTATCACACTTCTCTCGCTATGAAAACGCGCTATTATAAAATAATAAGCAACGTGTCTCAGAGCAGCAGAACTCACGTCCTTTCCACACAAGAGAAATTCTATAAAAGAGCCCAGACCCTGCCAGAGCTCCTTATAACAGGATTCTCCCACAGTGACATTGTCATGTCACATGACCGCTTTTTTTTTCTAGCTGACAAAAAATTTGAATTTGTAAACAAGTTAATCCTTCGCTGCCCAGGACAATTGTGACATTTTTCACACGTTAAAATTAACGTTTTTTTTTTAGCTTGAAAAATTGCTTATAATAGCAAAACATGATATATTTTCTGAAAGCAGCGACCCTGGAGAATTAAATGGTGGTTGTTGCCATATTTTATGTCACACGATATTCACGCAGCTGTTTATTAAATGCAACTTTTCAGATAAAAAATACAATGGAATGCATTCTGGTGCACAAACACTGTGTAATACCTATTTTATTTTTATAAAATATAAAACATGAGGTTAAGATGAATAAATAGATGCCCAAAAAGTCAAGATTTAATTATTTTTTTATTTTTTTTATAACTGACAAAAAAATTCAAATATGAATATGGTCATATCACATGACTTTTTTTCCCTAACTGACAAAAAAAATCTAATTTGTAAACATGTTAACCCTTCGCCGCCAGGGACAATTTTGAAATTTCTCATACACTCGTTAAAATAATCATATTTTTTAGCACAAAAATAGCTTATAATACCCAAGAATTATATATTTTCTTTTGTAAGTAAAAAAAAATATGTCCTCGGATTTCATTTAAAAAATCTGGTCACCTTACTCTATAGTGTAGCGCAATGCTTAGGTCTCACATTCTGCATTATGCATGTAGGACTGCATAGCTGTATTGTTTTGATTGGCCTGGATTGGGAGCAATGTGAAGTTTAATTGTGGGTAAAGCTCTGGAAACTTCTGACACAGGGAAAGCTATTACTTTTATCCTTTTTTCATCTAGGCCTAATGCTGTTATATACTACCACCATTTGGCTTGAGTGACCACCCATATGATTAAAGTGGCAATATTGAAATGCAGAGGACTGAGGACTCTTACAAACACACTAGTGCATGTTGCCTTTTCCGTGGTATGGAAGATCTATGATATTTTTGCATGGACTGCAAACAGTGGGCCAGATTCACAAAAGAGATATGATGGCGTATCTCCTGATACGCCGTTGTATCTCTGAGATCCGTCCGTCGTAACTATGCGCCTGATTCATAGAATCAGGTTACGCATAGATCTCACAAAGATCCGACAGGTGTAATTGACTTACACCATCGGATCTTAGGCTGCAATTCTAGGCCGGCCGCTAGGTGGCGATTCCATTGCGGTCGGCATAGAATATGCAAATGACTAGTTACGCCGATTCACGACCGTCCGCTTTGCCCATCGCTGTAAATTTACGTCATTTACGTAGAGATACGCGGCGTAAAACTAAGGCTGCCCTCTAGGTGGTCTAGCCAATGTTAAGTATGGCTGTCGTTCCCGCGTTGAAATTTGAAATTTCACGTCGTTTGCGTAAGTCGTCCGTGAATGGCGCTGGACGCCATTTACGTTAACGTCGAAACCAATGACGTGCTTGCGACATCATTTAGCGCAATGCACGTCGGGTAATTTTAGGGACGGGGCATGCGCAGTACGTTCGGCGCTGGAACGCGCCTAATTTAAATGGTCCCTGCCCCATTTGAATTAGGCGGACTTGCGCCGAGCGGATTTACCCTACGCCGCCGCAAGTTTATAGGCAAGTGCTTTGTGAATCAAGCACTTACGCTGAAAACTTGCGGCGGTGTAACGTAAATGGGATGCGTTACGCCGCCGCAGCGTAGCCCAATTCTATGTGAATCTGGCCCAGTATCTTTATAGATTCAGGTTTTGGTGGAGCCAAACAAAACTTGTTATAAAAGAGTTGAAAATGACTGGAATAGAAATCTATCTTCAGGTATGTTAGTGGGCCCACTACTACTGCATTTGGTCTTTTTAGATGGAGTAATTTTAGGTCCTCTAGTTATCTGTGGCCTTGTTTGAGCCTTGTTGTGATGGAGATCACCTATGACAATTACATTGCAGCTTTCTATCGTAATGTTTTTTTTGGAATTTACTTTGACACATCTTTAGATATTGGCGGATGGGCATTCTGCCAACCTAGTGAATAACTTAATTTACTGTAAGGGATTTTTTCCTGCTAGGACCAATCAGAGGGGATTATATGAAGCTTGCCTGATCTACTGCTCTGATTTTAAATTGCCTGTTTGGGATCAGCAAGTATTCTTACTTTTAGTTAATTGCTCTCTTCTACTTTTGATGATTAAAAAAATATATTACGCTTATATAAGAAAATATTGTGTTGCGCTGATATTTTCTTATTTATTCACTTTGGTTTTGTGCACCTCACATGTCTGCAGCTTATCTTTAGTATTTTTATGGTTTTAGTAATAGCGCTGTAGTACCTTTTTACATAATATTACGCTTATATGGTTTCATGTTAGCGGTGTGTTCAGTTCCTACTATCTTTTGGGCGTCTTTGAGCGATTTTTAAAGCAGTAGTAAACCCGCACAATAAAAAAAGGGAAAAAAACCTGCAAGGCATAATGAGCTAGTATGCAGCGCATACTAGCTCATTATGAAATACTTACCTCAAAACGAAGCCCCCGTATTACAGCCCGGTCCACACTGAGGGAGCTGACATCTTGCCCTTGGCATGTCTCGGCTTCCCGGCTCGGGCGTTGTGAGTGGCCGGAGCCGCAATGACATCACTCCCATGCATACGAGCAAGAGTTTTCTTCCCGGCAAGGTCCGGCAGCGGACAAAGCGCATGCGCCGCTAATGTCAGCGGCTGCATGCAAAGGGAATATCTCCTAAACCGCACAGGTTTATTTATTATAGGCTTACCTGTAGATAAATGTGTCAAATTTGGGTATACTTTAAGTAAAATACAATTCTCATTTGGTAGATAACCAAGTGTAGTAAGGCTCCAATGTTCATTTAGTTTAGGGGAGTAGGCCCAATTATTTACCTTGTTCCTAATTTCTGCAGGTTTCTTTCACGCTGAATGACCTTTCCATTAAGTCACTCCTCTTATCCAGTTAAGAGCCCACCCCCCTAAGTCAAAAGTTGTCCTGCATTGTGTGTGAAAGATGTGAGTGGCTGTCCATATTCCAGAAATGAAATGGGATAGGAGGAGAGTGGTCTCCACGGGCAATACTGTGGCATGATCTGTGATCCACTGGACACAGCAGATGACAAATCAATGTACCAGGCAGCTGCAGGTACCATGTGATCGCTGTTGACCAAACACAGCAGATCATATGGCAATTGTACACAATTGGTCACAGTAATCACATGGTACAGATAGGGCCAATCCCAGTGCATCCATACCATGTGATATCTGTGGCCAACCACAGCTTCACAATAGTACACACTGGATGAATGGATGTCATTCCTTAAAGATGGTTGCTTATAACAGTGATATTCAGTGTTTTTTTTTTTACACACTATGATTGCTTTTAACAGTGATCAACTCCCCATAGTAGTACGGTGTCTTTATGGTAACACTATATTGCTCTGATCACAGTATGTAAAAAAGACCATGTTTAAAACATTGAATTTTTATTTATTTATTTATTATTATTATTTTATTTTATTACATACTGCCACCAGTCAGTGTCCCTGACCGCCACACCAGTTATATGATGACCCTGTATTGCACTGATAACAGTATGTAAAAAAAATAAAAAGATACATTTCTTACTTTTCCCCAAAAATGGTGACACAAAATTACAACATTCAAAAACTCACCATGCCTTTTACTAAATAATTTGGACTGTCTAATTTTCATAAAGGAATCATTGGGGAGGGCTTGTACTGTCCCTGAATATTCGGGCCTCAAGAAATGAGATAGGCAGTCAGTACATCAGGACTGATTGATTTTCAACTATAAATACCATAGTTTGTAGACTCTATCTTTCACACAGACTAAATAATACACAGTTTGGGATATTTAGAATGGTAGCAGTATATATTTTGGCCTAAATTTATGAAGAGAAATAATTTATCTGCAAAAAAAAAATTGAAACAAAGAAAAACGCTCTTTTAAATCAGAATTTTTATAATTTTTATATTTATTTAGCAAAAAAGAAAGAACCCAGAGGTGATTAAATACCACCAAAATAAAGCTATATTTGTGTGAAATAATTTGTGTAAAATGTTGTGTAAAAATGTAATTTGGGTACAGTGTTGGATGACTGAGTAACTGTCATTGAATGGTAATTGTCAATGGAAAGGGGCGAAAGTCTCCGGTATTGAAGTTGTAAAATAGGGTGTTTTTTTGTTATATGCTGAACGGATATTTTTTTTTTCATGGATAACAACTGATATAATAAAAAAAGTGAAAATGCAAAAATAAAGAAACAATGAAGGTACTATAAAAAATTTGATTTTTTTTTCAAGGTGGTATTCTCTAACATACACAAAAAAATGGGGCACTATCTGCCTTTTTTTTTTTTTTTTTGCATAGGTACAAATACATTTTTTGAAAGATTGTACAAACATTTCCATTCATTAATAATGATGAATATTGTAACTGTGTCTCTCTAAGAAGTCAACAATGTAACAAAGTTGATATTTTTTCATTAGAACTCCTTAAAACATTTTTTTTAATTATATATATTTTAATTTATGCTTATAGTTTCTTTAAAGTCATTTTTAAAAACTGGATACATTCCAAATTTTAAATATATCATCAATACTTTTTTTATTAAGAATAATTAAAACAAACGTACAAATAAGTTATTTGCTGCAATATGGAAGAACACGGCATATAGGAATTTTTCAGTCTTTGTACAAATACAAAAAAAATCCATTGGTTCACTTTTCTCTATGCATGTTCCTTCACCAGAGATCAATCTTGTATCTGTAAATATAAAAAGATATGATAGTAAAGTGGAACATTAGTTGGAATCTTTATTTTATTTTTATTTATTTTTCTTGTCAAATTTGTCTATTAAAGTTTAACAAATCACAAAGGTTAAAAAGCAGTGCTAAAAAGAAACATGTCAAGGTATAATAAACAACTATTGCTCCACAATTTAACTGAAAGTAGCCTATTTTGCAAGTCTGTTTTAGGATTAGCAGTGTAGATACTATTTTAGAGATTTGGTCAATAGAGGCTGGAATCTAAAATGGATAATAAAGATATAATAAAGCCTCAGATTAAGTAAAAAGTCACAACTAAACTAAAATATGCATCACAAAAGAGTGATAAGGGATTATTGATGAAATCAGGTAGAATATACAAAAGTATTGCTATTTCAAACTAAAGGGGAAAAAAAAAGATAGAGAAAGGTGTAATGAAAACAAAGGTAGAAGGAAGAGAAAAGATAGAAAAAGAAAAAAGAGATGCCATAGAAAGAATCCTCGGAGTGTGTTTAATACTTGATCTCTATGTATTAAAGATCCTAATATATTGTTTAAACGTGTTGCTAAGACTTTCACTAAGAGTTTAATGTCCAAATTAAGTAGGGAAATGGGTCTATAGTTGGAGAAAGATGTTTCATCTGAATTTGGTTTGGGAATCATTGAAATAATTGCTGTTAGGCCCCGTACACACGATAGAATCCATCCGCAGATAAATCCCAGCAAATGGGTTTCTGCGGATAGATCCTATGGTGTGTACACGCCAGCGGATCTGTTTCCGCGGAGAAATCTCCTCTGGGATGGATTCCAGCAGATCGGATATTTGCTGTGATGCACAACAAATCCATCTGCTGGAATCCATTCCAACGGATGGATCCGCTCGTCTGTACAGACTTACCGGATCCATTCGTCCAAAGGGATTCCCCGCACGCGTCGTAATGATTTGACGCATGCGTGGAATTCCTTATATGACAGCGTCGCGCCCGTCGCCGCGTCATAATCGCGGCGACGGCGCGACACGTCATCGGCAGAGGATTTCCGCGCGGATTTCAATGCGATGGTGTGTACACTCCATCGCATCGAAATCTGCGGAAATCTTTGAGAGGATTTATCCGTGGAAACGGTCCGCTGGACCGTATCTGCGGATAAATCCTCTCGTGTGTATGGGGCCTTAGAGTTTCAGGTCGAAAAGAGTGTCTGGCAAGAAGAGAATTAGGGGCTTCAGTCAATAATGGAGTTAGGATATGAGCAAACGTCTTATAATATATGTCTGAAAAGCTATCTGGGCCTGGGTGTTTACAGGATTTAATAGCCATATTAATTTCACTAGTGGTTATGGAATTTCAAAGGCTATCTCGTTGGGCCAAGGGGATAGACGGGAATGTGATATGTGAGAAGAATGAATCTGCAGAAGCTTGATCTAGGGGTTCCTCTTTTTTATATAAAGAAGCAAGATGTTTTTGAAAAGAGTGAAGAATTTTTACAGGATTACTGGTGTATGTATCTTGTGACAGTTTCAGATGTATGGTTTGGAGGAGTGAGTAGACTTTTTAGCTAGGAGTGTAGTAGGTTTATTGGCTTCAAGGTAAAATGAATGCCTAGATTTACATAAAAAAAATTCGTCAGAGTTTGAGAGGAAAAGATCAAAATCAAGACATGCTTTATCTAATTGTGATTTTGTAGTGGGACTAGGATTCGATTGAAAGAGCACATGGGAAGAAATACATTTTGTCTCCAGTTTTTGCAGCACCAGACGTTTTTATTTTTTAAGAAAAGAGGATTGTTGAATACATGCTCCACAGAACACAGGTTTATGTGCCTCCCATAGTGTTAAAAGAGAAATATCAGGAGTTGCGTTATAGGCCAGATAGTCTTTTAATGCTTTTTCCAAATCTGCGGAATGAGATGGGTGGGATAGAATGGAGATATTAATCTGCCATGCTGGGTCATGTGCCTTAAGGATTAGAGAGATAAGTTCAGGGGTCATACCTATGGTAATTAATATGTGATCAATTCGAGAGAATGAGTTATGAGGATGAGAATAGAAGGTGAATTGACATTTTGCAGGATTCATTTTACGCCAAGTGTCTAATAGAGAATGTTGCAGGATTAATTGCTGGAATGCATGTTTCTGTGGAATTGAGATGATGGGAATTGGGAATTTGCCTAGAGATGGATAAAGGACTTGAGTCGAGTCTCCACAAATTAATAAGGTGCCCATTTTATGAGTTTTGACCACCTGTAATAAATGGGAAAGGAAAGATATTGGAGTTTTGTTTGACGCATATTAGGATACTACTGTGATTGGTGAATCAGATAGATACCCCAAAAGTATGAGATATCGCCCTTCAGGATCTTTATTCTCTGCCTGGAGGGAAAAAGGTGTTGTACGATGAAATTTCACCAATACTCCTCATTGTTTTGTCTCAGCAGAAGCTGTGAAAACGTGAGGATATAAAGAGACAAAATATTTAGGGGTTGACATTTTAGTAAAATGGGTCTTTCTGGAGACATACAATATGTGATTTTGTTGAAGCTAAGGAGCGAAATACTTTAGTACGCTTTTGTGGTATGTTGAGGCCCTGTACATTTAAAGTAAGTACATTTAAGGGGGCCATTGATAGATCATGAACTCAATATCGTCATACATTTTATTTCTGAATCGCATAGCCACACATACCCCTGGGAGGAGTAAAGATCTATAGAAGAATATAGAAAAGATTGTAGAAGTAAGAACAGGAATAAGAGTCATATGAACAGTTAACAGTAAGTCAATTATGTAAGTAACAAATAACAATACAGTGTACTGGGTGTGTAGGAAATACAGACCCAGAGGCCAAAAATCTATCCAGTGAAGTCCTCCTAGAAAACAAATAGGACGAATGCCTGAGGATAGAGTAGAGGGGAGAGTAGTGACAAGCTCTCTGGCCACAACAGCCAAAATTTTAAACATCTAAAAAATAATCGGTTTTAATATGAACTCAATAAAGGAAAGTACAGTAAATAGGAAATATGGGTAGGAAAGGGAGAGTGGGGGGGGGGGGGGGTTGGGGGAAGATGAGGGAAAAAATAGCTAGACATCTATTATATTTTATTTTAACTTTTTAGATTGTATACCAAGTCTGTGGATTATTTGTTCACAGAAAAAGTGAACATAAATGGTCGATATCTCTATATTTGAAAAAGATTTTTTGAATATCCATAAATAATGTTTAGAACTAACTAAAATAATGAATATTCTAAGTATAAGATTATTGGATTATATGTGAGAAGGTAATAGGTTATACTTATACCTATGAATTGGGGGGAGATAAAAGTAAAAAAAAAAAAAAAGAGAAGGGGTGGGGTTGTGATTGGGGGGAAATGGATAAAAAAAGTATAAAGTATATGCAGTTTGATTAAGAACGAACTAGATAAGGGATAAAACTAGACTAGAGAAGGGATAAAAAAGTATAAAGTATATTCAGTTTGATTAAGAACGAACTAGAGTAAAGATGCCGACAGTAACCGTTAGGTCGCAAAAAGTCCGAACATTTAGAAAGAATAGGATCAAGGGGAAAAAAATGATCTTCAATCCATTCAGTCCATAGCGTCTGCAAGATCTGTCAGGAGAATTGAAGTGACTACGCTTAGTGGCCTCTATTTCCCTTGGTATTGGATGCTTTACTTTATAAGATGTATTATATCGACGAGGAGTTTCAGAAAAAGGAAACCACCGGTCCAAGAGATGTACAGTAGATCCTGTAGTACACTTTGCAGCTCATCAGCAGATTTGCACCTATATTTGGAACTTAGGTGGGTGAAACGTATGGAAAACGGAAATCCCCATTGATATGATATCTGATTTTGCCAGTGAAGAAGGGGCTTCAAAACATGTCTTTTTAGAAACTGTAATTGAAGAAAGATCAGCAAAGATTTGGTAAGAATTTCCTTGGAAACTGAGAGAATCCTTTGCACATGCTGCAGCAAGAAGTTGCTCTTTCGAGGGAAAATAGTGGAATTTCACAATTATGTCTCGAGGTGGCCCTTCAGCCTTGCGTGGTGTGAAAGCCCTGTGAATCCTATCTAGCTCTAAATGCTCGACAGGGATTGATGGATGTAACTCTTGGAATAAGGCAGTTATAGTGGACTGGAGATCAATGATTGCCTCAGGAATCCCACGAATACGTACATTTTCAAAATCTTTGAAACATGCATTTAGAGTAAGGTTTTCCTCCTTAAGATTCATTAATTTGTGTATGTGAGATTGTACGTTTGTTTCCACTTCATTAACTCTATTTTCTAGGTCTGATCTGCGTTGACCTAATTTACGAATTTCTTTAGTCAAACTGTTCGTGATATGGTCGGATGTCTGTCTAAAGGCTTTCTGAAGCATCTTTTCAAATTGTTTTAATATGCTAGGATGTATGGAGTCTGCTTTCATATGCTGTGCAGAGTCATTAAAATCAGTCAGTCTCCTTATAAGCTGCCTGTGACTGCTGTTTCTGCCTAGCAGCCCGTGAGGTGGCGTCATTTTCGTTACAGCTCTGGGCTGAATGTCTTTAGTATTTTTTTTACTATTCTTCAGGCAGGCACCCACAAGTACCATTTTTTTGTTTCCTGTACCTCTGTGAAGGTAAATGAGTCGGGTTCTGCCAGAACTGAGCCGTGTAGGGGTTTTATAAGGCTGTGCAATCCTGAGAGTTACAGAGCTTTAGCGGGACATGTCTGACCCATTAATCAGGATCTTAAGTCCTGATAGATTACTTTAGGCTGGTCCCTTTTGCAAGTTTACCTATGTAAAACATTAAAAAAAAGTGTCTACACTGTTAAAAATTTAGTAAAGACCTGTCTCACTCTCTTCTGAACATGCTAAGTTGCTTTCTGTTCTCAGCATTGTGCCTAAAATCAGAGCCACTAGAGACCAATCAGCTGAAAGCTTTAAGATTTACTGTTGCTGAAGAGGGAACAAAGCAACAGGAATGACACGACATGACAGTGCGTAGGGAACACAGACTAGGAGGGAAGAAAGAAAAGCAGGAGAGGTCAGAGGACAAACTCTGCTGCCAGGCAGACATATAAGGGTTAAACTTGCAAGGATACTGTTTTGTTTTATCTTACCTCTCTGATATAATTTTTTTTATACCTCATTGGCAGCCTGTGAACTTCAGCACTGTAAAGCTTCTGTCAGCCTTCCTCTCTAGTCAAAACATACAATCAAGGCTGCAAATGTACATATTTTAATTACAGAAAGTGGCACATCGTTTTTGAGACTAAAGCCGGCCATACATGGATCAGGATGTAATCCATGTATGGGCAAGTCGATTCATCAATCAATTTAGCTAGCAGCAATCATTGTGTTTCCAGCCCTCCCCACCAGCAGAACACAATAGCACTGGGTGAGGCATTCCTCCATTAATGAGGGAATTGGGCGCTTTTCTTTCTTTCTACCCATTGTGGAAGGAAAAAAATACATAATCTATGGCCTGCTTCACGAGAAGGGAAGAGTTTTTAATAAGAAAGTGACTGCTCTGGTCTTCAACAAAATGGTGGCCTCCAGCAAGAAGTCACATGAGCAAAGCTTGAAGCAATTTACAGCATACATTAATTATGGTAGCATAATTATCAATGTGGAATGTATGTTCTTTTGCTAAAGAATATTACTTATTATCAAACTGTTATGGGTAAAGTTCCACTTTAAGTTTTCTTATATGCTAAATCTAATACCTAATGCAATGTAATAAACCATATAAGCCACTTAAAGCAGTCATATTCACCAGTGTTAATGCACAGTTAAATTAATAGAAATGTTGGGATAAAGAATATTGGAAGCACCGAAATATATAGCTTTTTTGGAAAAAAGGCTTTTCTTGTACCCTGCAGTTCTGCTTACATAACAATAAGCCTCTGAATTTAGTCATGTGATTTCCACTGTAAGTGAGTATCAGCTGATCCAGGTTTTTGGTCATGAGATCTCTCCTGAACCAGGGGGATTAGTTAGTAGGAACTTTTAGGAAATACACAGAGCACATCTTTTATCTTTACAAAGAACCAATTTAACTAAAAGAACAGCAATTTATTGGATAAACTTGCAATTTATTGGATAAAGATATACTTGGTACCTGTAAAAATCATGACCAAGTCCCACAGAGTAAAATATGTTTTCTATTTCTTTTCTTTAACATAAACTGCAAGGAATTAGACTACATCAAACTAAATGACCACTTTATAATGTTTTAAGAACTTGATGCACTGTATTTGTAGAGTATGACTTTGTTAATTCCGATAATAGCAATGCAATGGCATTTAAATAAGCAAGGGAATAGGTCTTTAGTAACAGTCACCAATAACAAAGACACACATGGCTCTTGGAATACTGATTAGCTTCCTGAACAACATTCTTGCTGTATGAGTCAACAGCTGCTTGTACATGTCATGTCAATCAGTATTAATGCCATTTTCAAGGCTTTGTTTATCAATGTGTTTGGAAAAAAATGCTTTTGTTGCCATTAGCAACCAATTAGTTGCCATATTTACAGTAGTAAAATTGATAGCATGTAAAAGTGAAGGTGACTTGCTGCCATGGAGCACCAAGGGTAAATCTTCTTTCCAACACACTCACAGGGTCCCTCAGTTAGTTTCTACTGTAATACCGCGTACACACAATCATTTTTCGGCTTGTAAAAAACTACTTTTATCAGCCTCTTGAAAAAACGAAGTTTTTTTCCAACTTCATCATTAAAACGACGTTGCCCACACATGATCGTGAAAAAAATGCTCTAGCAAAGCGCGGTGACGTACAACACGTACACCGGCACTATAAAGGGGAAGTCCCATTCGGATGACGCCACCCTTGGGGCTGCTTTTGCTGATTTGCGCTTTTCTGTCTGTTACAGCGTAATGAATGTGCTTACTCCATTACGAACGGTAATTTTACCAGAACGAGCGCTCCCATCGCATAACTTGCTTCTGAGCATGCGTGGGTTTTTCGCGTCGTTAAAGCCCACACACGATCATTTTTTACAACCCGAAAAACGACATTGTTTAAAACGTCGTTAAAAAATAGAGCTTTTACTAATTTTTTTTGGTCGTTTTTCAGAACCCGAAAAATGCTCTGAAGCCCACACACGATCATTTTAAAAGACATTTTTAGAAAACAACGTTTTTTACAACCCGAAAAATGATCATGTGTACGCGGCATAAGACCACATAATGATAATAAAAATTACTTATCCCCATTGTGTACTTAAAATTGGGGTATGCCTGTACTATGAATTAATGAGTATTTCAAAATCAAATTTGACCATGTGGAGCGATGACAGTAGGTTGTAACTGCATTATTGATACAATGTATTTACAGCCTCTTTAATGTGTTGAACAAAAGGGTACCCTTGATTTGCACATGATGTCAGCAGTAAAAATAAAGTGAAAGAATTTAATGTGTTCCTATTTAAATGTATGTCAAATCTAAACGGTTTAGCTTACAGAAGGACAGGGATGGAAACCTTGTCAGGTTTTCACTGCTATCTGGGACTTGGTTAGAGAGATTTGTGATGA
This sequence comes from Rana temporaria, assembly GCF_905171775.1. Classification (NCBI taxonomy): domain Eukaryota; kingdom Metazoa; phylum Chordata; class Amphibia; order Anura; family Ranidae; genus Rana; species Rana temporaria. The sequence continues at coordinate 425,153,314 of NC_053490.1, forward strand.
TAATGCATACTGGGCACCCCACAAAGCTGTATGAGAGGGCCAGGGCGAGTTGTTCAAAATTAAGTCATGACATTTTTGTAGAGTAGGGACACATAACAGCAGTGATTACCTTTGCTTAATCCCAGGAGTGCATCCCCATAACCTTTTAACTTGTCATATTTCCACAAGGGTCTGGAATTTCAAGGGACCTGCTATCGCAACTGAAGCAGATAACTAATAAACAGATTTGCTAAAGCTGTAAATAACGAATGGACCGTTTTAGCAAGAAATCTGGACAGAATTGCAGTATGTCAGAGTTTGCTTATCATCTTAGGCCCAGATTCTCAAAGGCATTACGACGGCGCGACACCATTTGCGCCGTCGTAACTCCTCATCTGGCCCCGGGTATCTATGCAACTGATTATTAGAATCAGTTACGCATAGATACCCATTAGATCTGACAGGCTCTTACGCTGTCAGATCTTAAAAGCAATTTTTTTTCCCGCCGCTAGGTGTCGCATCGTCGTTTTCCCCGTCGTCTATGCAAATGAGGTAATTACGCGAGATTCCCGAACATACGCGCGGTCGACGCTGAGAATTTACGTAGTTTCCGTAGCATACGCATAAGGTTGCCCCTGCTATTAGGAGGGGCAACCAATGTTAAGTATGGCCGTCGTTCCTGCGTCGAATTTAAAAAAAATTACGTCGTTTGCGTAAGACGTCCGTGAATGGCGCTGGACGCCATTTACGTAAATGTCTAAGCAAATGACGTCGGGGCGATGTCATTTAGCGCAATGCACGTCGGGAAATTTACCCGACAGAGCATGCGCAGTACGCTCGACGCGGGAGCGCGCCTAATTTAAATGGTGCCCGCCCCATTTGAATTGGGCGCGCTTGCGCCGAGCGATTTAACGATACACCGCCGCAAGTTTACAGGTAAGTGTTCTGAGAATCAGGCTGTAAACCTGTAAACCTGCGGCGGTGTAGCGTAAATCACATACGTTACGCTGCCCAGGAGCAACGTAAATGTATGAGAATCTGGGCCTGTATGTCTGTTAACAATAAGCATCCACAAAAGTTATCAGCACTTTCCACTGAGGAAATTAGAAGCAGCTTATTGTAAAACATTTTAGTTTTGTCATGCTATGACCAATATGGTATTTAAACCCATTAGGAGTAAATGGCATGCAATAAAATGTTTTATCCAGGGCTAATTGATATCATAAAAGCCTTACGGGCCTGCAGGGTAAAGCTGAGAGTATCATTGTCACGTCAATGACAGCGTGGTTTGAGATAGACTAGCTACTTGTCAAAGGTGATGAAGGGGTCTGCATCAATATAGACCTCCAATTATATCCTGTTGACAACCTTTTATGAGACAGGAAGTAAAGGTAACTCTCCAAATGAAACACAGACAGAATATAGGACGGTCTATGTGGACAGCTTTACCCCAGATGCTTAAAAACTTAGATGTGCTTGTTTTAATCATTAACCATGTGAGTTTCTAAAGGTTGTACAGTCATTAAATGTAACCATATTGCTACACTCCTGCTGAATTTTGCTTCTAATACCCTTGTGGAGGCTGCCATTTGTGGATGGACATTTCATGGTTACACAATCAGATTTCTATAATCTTTTTATATGGACTATAAACTGAAGGACTTATGAATAAATGGTTGTGGAACGAATCATCTGAGTTTCCATTAATTCTTCTGGGGAAATTTGTTTTGATTTATGAGTGCTTTGGATTACAAGCATGTTTAAAAAAATTGAAACAATGAGGTTGCACCTAGTAAGTTGATGCACAATAGGGATGAGCTTCGTATTCGAGTCGAACTCATGTCGACTCGAACATCGTATGTTCGATCGTTCGTCGAAATACGAAAAAAATGGGTCGTTCGCGCCAAATTCAAGTTACGTTTCACAGACCATAATTCACTGCGGCATCGCTGGCTGATGATTGGCCAAGCATGCACTATGACCCGCATGCTTGGCCACTCACAGCTTGCAAAAAACGGAGAGCTATAATTGGCCAAAGCCAGGGTGGCTTTGGCCAATTATGGCTCAGGGGGTTTAGTACACGCCCCACACTATAAAAGGCCGCCTGCAGGCCGGCTATGCGTAGTATGTTGCGGTGGTTAAGAGAGGACAGAGAGAGACAAAGAGTGTCATTTTTTGCAGGTAGATAGAGCAGGCAGGCAGGCAGGCAGGCTAGTCAGGTAATGTTACAGTGTGTAGAGGATATATATACATCCCAGGTGTTGTACATATATTTATACACTGTATAGTTTAGCTAGATCAGTTCTTCCTAATTTACTGGCAGGCAGGTGATTGTGCTAGCTGCAGTATTCTTACGTGGTTTATTGCCTGTGTCCTCTGTAGTTTGCACCTAAAGCTACTTGGTGTGTACTGGCCGTGTGCTCTGTAGTTTGCACCTAAAGCTACTTGGTGTGTAATGGTCATGTGCTCGGTAGTTTGCACCTAAAGATTCAGGAGCAGTGATTTTAATGATGCTTAAATTAAAAAAATTCCTTACCTGTTGGGGCCCAGATTCTCAAAGGAGATACGACGGCGTATCTCCAGATACGCCGTTGTATCTCTGAGTCTGGGCGGTCGTATCTATGCGCCTGATTCTTAGAATCAGTTACGCATAGATCTCTATTAGATCCGACCGGCGTAAGTCTGTTACGCTGTCGGATCTTAACTGCATATTTATGCTAGCCGTTAGGGGCGTGTACGCTGATTTACGCCTAGAAATATGTAAATCAGCTAGATACGCAAATTCACGAACGTACGCCCGGCCGACGCAGTACAGATACGCCGTTTATGTTAGGCTTTTCCCGGTGTAAAGTTACCCCTGCTATATGAGGCGTACATGCGGCGTACCAATGTTAAGTATGGACGTCGTTCCGGCGTCGAATTTTTAATATTTTACGTTGTTTGCGTAAGTCGTCCGTGAATGGGACTGGACATCATTTACGTTCACATCGAAACCAATTTATTTTCTTGCGGTGTACTTTGGAGCAATGCACACTAGGATATTCCACGGACAGCGCATGCGCTGTTCGTGAAAATCGTCAATCACATCGGGTCACAAGTTATTTACATAAAACACGCCCCCCTGTTTCAAATTTGAATTAGGCGTGCTTACACCGGCCAATTTACGCTAAATGTTACTAAACCCACAACAGTAAAAACAGTCTGTATATACCATAAAGCATGCTTGTTATACTCACCCGCTGTTTGATCCTGTATTCCATATACATAATATATAACCATATTCTGATAGAACAGAGCCTTGGGGGCTAAGCTGCACATGCTCAGTTTGGTGTGTTTTGATAGAAAGTTTTTTTTTGCTGCATGTGATCAGCACAGGGCCAATTAGCACTGTCCAGACAGGAGGTCAGGAGGTCTGCAGCCTTAAAGGGCAATCAGGAGAGAATGAAAACTCCTCCTACAAGCTTTAACCAGATACTGATAGTAACAAGACTGCTATATACTGCTGATGAGAAAAGGTATTTAGCAGTTTGTATTTACTAAAACAATTGCATTCCCATGCTCTGTGTACTGTGGGAGACCAGATATAGAGAATGCAGGGTCCTGGGTTTAGTAACAATTTAAATAGACCCATATCAGAAAATTCAAGGGGTATACAAATATAATTTATTGACCTGATTAACCAAGGTCATTATATAAAAAAAAGAGTTGCTCTGTAGGTAGAAAGCTTAGTAACATCTGGAATGTTATTCTAAGTTAACTGTATGGAATATAGCAACTAGGGCTGTTACTGATCAAAATTTTTGTGTTTGAATAATCAATTGTTTTTAATCGAAATCGACTAATTTCGATTAATTATAATGCACATACAGATCCAACTACTTTTAGCTGATCTCCTTGCAGGCTGATTCCCAGTGCAGCTACCAACCACTGGAAAAATGGATAGCAGGATACAAAAAACACACAAAGGCAGCGCTCGATGGGAATAGCATTAAAACTTTTATAGTCTTCAAGTAGGTAACAAAATAAATATTGCACTGGAGATAAAATCGATGTAGCTACATAAACTGTAAAAATGGTGCGAGTAATACCAAACGGTAGCAAAAGCAGTCATAAAAACATGTAACTAAGTATGATACTGGTATAAAAATGTGTACAACAATACCACTGCTGAATCCAGATGAGGAGAGGTTAACATCAGTCCGTCTGCATGTAGATGTCCCATGAAGGGAACTATCACAACTCCCAGTGGATGGTTGCAGAATCCCAGGTTGATAGAGGGAAGTGATAGAGGGAAGTGTAACAGCCCTTGCGTGTGGCAGATAGTAAGGTCCAGCCGGCATGCAGATATGAAGGCACAGCAAAGGAGCCCTTCAGATGGACACGGCAAGCCCCGCCGGTGTTCGTGACGTCACCGTATCTCCGACGGAACTCCCTGAAGGCCCGGAAGCCGGCGGAGAGGTGAGTACCAATCAAAAAAATTTTGATCAATCAAAAAAATTTAAGATTAATCGATGAATTAATAGTTAATTTCCACAGCCCTAATAGTAACATATATTTTGTTTTAAAATGTGAGAAAAAAAGTCAATATTTTGTTAATATTGTAGGATGTGTGTTGGGCTGTTCTGTTTTCAAAAATATGCTCAATAAACTCCCCAGTTCCAATGAGCATGTGGGTCTCTCTGGATAACACTTGTAGTTATAGAGTCGGACCAAATACTGATGTAAGCTTGTGCATTGTAATTCAGAATCTTTGCAATCAGAAACCTGTAAAGATGGCACAAACTCCACTCAACCATATCTTAGCTTTCCTTTAGTTATATAGATTTATACCAAGATCATGTTTACTCATGTGCATCCTGCATAACTTCTAACTGGAGTTGGAGAAAATTAGATCAAACTAGTTTTTCTCAAATATTTTTCTCTTCCCTCCTAATTAAAATCTTTATATTAACATACATGTATCCAAATATGCTAATAAACTAAAGCCCCTTCTGTTAAAATGACTAATTGGGATAGGCTAGGCAGGCAGTCATAAAGTGAAAAACCGGCACATCTTTGAAATGAGAAAAATATGTGTATGCTATTTGTTGTTTGTACCTGTACAAGAAAGAGTACTTGGCATTTTGCATTTTTTTTATTTTACCTAAAAAACACTAAAGCCTTGTACACACGATCAGTCCATCCAATGAGAACGGTCTGATGGACCGTTGTCCTCTGGTTAACCAATCGTGTGTATTTTTTACATTTTACTCAAAATACACTGACCCTGAACTTTAACCCCGACCTTTGACCTTGACATTAACCATAACCTTGACCATAACACTGACCTAGATCAAACCTTAATCTACCTGTTTTATCTTTATTTTGTATTATTTATATTTCTTTAACACATATTTGTTGTTGTGTACATTAAACCCTCTAGTATAAGAAAAAGATGCAATGGAGGATATTTACAAAAACTCAGAATCTGGTGCAGCTGTGCATGGTAGCCAATCACCTTCTAACTTCTGCTTGTTTAGTTAGGCTTTGACAATAAAACATGGAAGCTGATTGGTATCTATGCACAGCTGCACCAGATTTTGCAATCTGCAGTTTTAGTAAATAACCCCCAATGCATCTTTTTTCCATTAAAGAGGAGAAATGATGCAGCCAATCAGAGGCTATCACAGCGATCAGGTGATCGGTCACCTGGATTTCGGGTTCCTGATCATTAGTACGAGATGTGGGGCTCTGGGTGAGAGCCTGATCTCAGAGCAGGGAGCCCACTGTGCAGTACACTCCCATCACAAACAAAGCTACACATAAGTTGTGGCCTTGCAGATAAACTCCCACCTCCCATATGAGCACATATGCAATATGTGTACAGGAAGTGGCAAGGAGTTAAAAAAACATCCAGTTAGCCCATACAAATGAACTATATTTTTATATTTTATTTTATATATTTTCACCTCCATAAAAAATAGGCAAACAACACCATTTGAATAACAAAGTAACTTGCTAAAGATGCCAATTATAGGCTTGTTGTTTTTATTTCTTATGTATAAGAAATATGCCGTTTCAATGTATCTTATATAATAAGAAAGATACCAACCATCTGTCATTTGTTATTTGTTGAATCACAATTATCTTGAAATGTATTACCTTAAGACATACAAACTAATGGTATTTTCAAGGGTATGGAGACCTACCAAGACCTTTCAACAGCATTTGTAACCTTGAGCTACTTTTCTGTTTAGCATCATACCAGATAAAGGAAAAAAATGTAAGTATCCCCAACAACACTATTATAAAACAGTACATCGGTAACATCTTGTTTATATATATATATATATATATATATATATATATATATATATATATATATATATATATATATATATAATTTCTTTCCTATGCCTGTTTTTTCTCATATAACTCTTGTGTTCCGTCTTTATCTAAACTTCTAGAATATATTCTTTGAAATATTTTATGGCATGGGCAGCACAGAAAAATACAGTTGGCATTTATTAATGGCTTAAATTTGAATGTTGGATACAAAGATTTAGGTTTCTAGAGAACTGGGTTGACTTTTCATTAGGGTTATAACATATAAGATAAAGACATTGTTCACAGAGGAGTATGGGATGTTTGGAGAAGTAGTAGTTGGGAAGAGTAAGGGTAAAGAGAACTAGGACAAAAGCTCACAGGTCAAAAAAGTGCCAGGGTAAAATATTACATGGGAAAGGTTAGGTAGTAATAAGAACAAACATTGAAGAATACAAATCAAATTGTTCAACAATTACAACAGTAATACCCGGTTCAGGACAAAGGGTGGGCAGAAGGGAAAGCTGCCCAGGGCACTGTGGTATCATGTGAGCTGGGGGGTGGGCAGCACAAGGAGATTGGAGGTAGGAAATTTGTGCTGGCAGGGTGAATTTGAGGGGGGAAGGAAGGGGGTATGAATCGTTCCAGGAGGGGTAAATTTGTGAGGTGTGATAAGAGTGGTGATTTGGGGGATTTGTGTTGGGAGGGGGGATGGGGAAGAGATGTTGTGCTAAGAGGGGAGATATGGGGGTAAGCATGCAGATTAGTGCTCAAATTTTTTTCAGGGGGATATTTGCTGACACATAATCATACATCTTGGGGGGGGGGGGCACAATTTGGCATGTTTGCCCTGGGTTCTAGATGACCTTGTCCTGGCACTGAGTAATACGATAAAAGATTGAAGAATTCAACTCAAATTGTACAACAAAATTATCCTATAAATTTAAACATTAAATGTAAAGGCGAATATAGATGTTTTGAATGTTACACCATAGCTCAAGGATTGGTACCAAGACCTTTAGTTCATTTACAATTTACAGTGCAGGCTGTACTTCTGCCCAAGTTTAGATTAAGGTTCAAAATGCCCATAACCATCAACTATCGAATTCAGAACCCCTGTAGTCACTAGAAGATAAAGGGTTTCACAACTGACTAGCCATTTCATGATGATCTGGAAAACTGGAAAAAGGAAGTGTGGGTATTGGCAGTAGCAATTAATTAGATTTAAGTATTCATTTCCTAAACTATCATGGGAAAATGATGGGTGGGGAGATGCCCAGAGCATTACCCTTTCATCCAGGTCAAATTTATGGAAAGGCAGGATAAACTGAAACCTGGGGTAGCAGAATATTCCCACCACCTACTGTTCTTTTTTTTAACATACCTTCATTATGTAATTTTTCAGAGAAATAAATATTGGAATAACAAATATACAGTATATTTTATTTGAGGTATATAAAATGTAACATAAAGATTTGTTGTCATGGAGGGCAGAACCAAAAAATTTCCTTTTCAGACAACAAACTGAGGTTTATTCTAATTTTAGATGTACACTGTATACCTTCCATTGTACCAATTTTTGGATATACAGTATATAATAGAAACTACATGTACATTTTTGCCATGTATAATAACATCTTAATGTTTTGTTTTATTTATAAAAATCTTTAGTGGCTCGAGAGTGATGTAAGATTTAAACTCTCTGCAAGAAGGCAGGGATCATATCACAGATGCAGTGTCGACATGTGGTGAGTCTCTGTCGGCCACCTGGCACCAGTTATCAAGCTTTACGTCTGGCACTGAAGAGAGGAGTGTCTGCCAGTTGAGTACTATCACTTAGATAACAGGGCTGTCTTCTTGTCATCATCATGCTAGGTGTACACCTGTTTAATGTCTTTGAAAAACATAATTATTGGATTATTTCTCGAAAATGGATTAACAGTTTCCTATGCTGGAATGCACACAAAAAAGACAATACATATGACTTTGTAGAAAGTGGCACACATAGATGAGAAAGAAGGACAGATGGTCCTTCTCCAAGTATCCTCCAAGTATTTTAGGTTATCCCTTTGGCATTCATTTGAAGTCTCTGACAGGAAGGAAATGACAGCAGGTAAGATGGCTCCTCTAGCTGGACTTCTGTGTCCAGTTACAGGCCATTGTACAGTCTTGCACATCCATTTAGAAAAGGTGCACAGACTCATGCACATACGCATCTTCCTATTCACACTCATCAGCACGTGCAATCGCTTGCTAGTACACGCACATCTGTCACTAATACTGGTGCCAAGTGCTCGTTTTCATTGCTGCCTTATTTACAGCATTTCCTGTGTCATCTGTGACCCGTTACCTGCATCTGATACCAGTTACCAACCCAGCTTGTCTTGACCATTCCTTGAAATCTGTCTGAACTGATTTTGGCTTGCTTTCTGACCTTTGCCTCTGCCTGCTCCTGTTGCCACTGTACTGCTGAACCAACACCAGCTCTGGTCTGCATCCGGACTCAGTGCCGTCTTAATAGCATCATGGGCCCCTGGGCAAAGTAATAATCTGGGCCCCTTCAATGGAGGGAACAGCGGAACATCCACAGCACACCCGGGAATGGCCAGGAAACCTGTAGCTTCTCCTCTCCTCCCTTGATGGCTGCTGAGCCGCTCCACCCTCACTGCTCAATGTGCAGTGACACGCTGCTCTGTCCTGTACCCTCCACATCCCTTCTCCCACCCCTCTCTCCCTGCATGTGTGCTGCTAGCTACGTCTGTGAAGGGGATGAGTGAGCGGGAAGAATAAAAAGTCAAAGACCACAAGAATGAGAGAAGTCACTAAGAGCCCCCGGGGACCATTCAAGTAAGTGAGCACTGTGACCAGACGCCCTTCTCTCTCCCCCTTCCTTCTTTCTCCCCCTTCCTTCTCTCTCCCCCCCTTCTTCTCTCCCCCTTCCTTCTCTCTCCCCCCCTTGCTTTTCTCCCCCTCCTTCTCCCCCTCCTTCTCCCCACCTCCCTCTTCCTTCTCCCTCGCCCTCCTTCTCTCTCCCCCTTCTTCTCTCTCCCCCTCTCCTTCTCTCTCCCCCCCTCCTTCTCTCTCCCCCTCCTCCTCTCTCTCCTCCCTTCTCCTCGCTCTTCTTTTTTTCCCGCTTTCTTTCTCTCCCCCTTCTCCCCCCCTTCTTCTTCCTCCCCCATCCTTCTTCCCCCTCTCCTTCTTTCTTCCTTCTCCCTCGCCTTCCTTCTCTCCCCCACTTCTCGCCCCTCCTTCTCCCCCCCTCGTCCTTCTCTCCCCCCACCTCCCCTCTTCCTTCTCCCTTGCCTTCCTTCTCTCCCCCCACTTTTCCCCCTCCTTCTCCCCCTCTCGTCCTTCTCTCCCCCCACCTCCCCTCTTCCTTCTCCCTCGCCTTCCTTCTCTCCCCCCCCTCCTTCTCCCCCTCCTTCTCCCCCTCCTCCTCTCTCTCCTCCCTACTCCTCGCTCCTCTTTTTTTTCCCGCTTTCTTTCACCCTCCCCCCATCCTGCTCTCCCTTCCTTCTCACCCCCTTCCAGACACGCTGAATCTGGTGATAGTGGCAAGTGACACACTGAATTTTGTGGCAGGTGACAGTGGCAAGTGACACGCTGAATTTTGTGGCAGGTGACAGTGGCAAGTGACTTGGTGGCAAGTGACATGCTGAATTTGGTGGCAAGTGACATGCTGAATTTGGTGGCAAGTGACACGCTGAATTTGGTGGCAAGTGACACGCTGAAATTGGTGGCAAGTGACACGCTGAATTTGGTTGGCAAGTGACACACTGAATTTGGTGGCAAGTGACACGCTGAATCTGGTGACAGTGGCAAGTGACACACTGAATTTTGTGACAGATGACAGTGGCAAGTGACACGCTGAATTTTGTGGCAAGTGACACACCGAATCTGGTGGCAGGTGACAATGGCAAGTGACACTCTGAATTTGGTGGCAAGTGACACTCTGAATTTGGTGGCAAGTGACACTCTGAATTTGGTGGCAAGTGACACGCTGAATTTGGTGGCAAGTGACATGCTGAATTTGGTGGCAAGTGACACACTGAATCTGGTGACAGGGGATGGTGGCAAGTGACACACTGTAAAGTAGAAATATTGTACTTCCATTCTTGAGAGTTGGTGCGTAAATTGGGGCAACCTTGTAGGGGCCCATAGCATTACTTTGCCCAGGGGCCCATGAGTCTATTAAGATGGCCCTGGCTACAATGCCATGGATAACCCCAAAGTGCTTTACCTCCTGACCCCCACCCCCCTCAAAAAACAAACAAAAAAAACACAGTCATTGATGGTCAGAGGCATTTTAAACTCCCAGACCCCCTCCATCAGTGGTGTTTGCTGACATTTTAAATCCCCCACAAACAGGCCCATAAAATTGGTGGATAGTCCCCTACTAGTACACTGCAAAAGGACGCTTTCTCTCTGTGCGCAAGCTGTGGTCTTTTTGAAGAGGCCAGACATGCCCTCTTCTGAGTTAGAGCTAGACATCTCCAAGCAGCAGCATGCTTTGCTGATCAGCAAGCTCTAGCTCTGACATAGCATAATTGTTGATAATTTTCCCACACAGGAGGAAAATAAATCCTTCCTGTCCCCTAAAGGGCAGTCCAATCAACTCTTTAGATCAAAATATTGCTCTATTAGCTCATAACCTTAGAAATTTATTCAGTCAACTTTTAACCACTTCCTGACCAGCCGCCGTCATTATACTGAGGCAGGTCAACAAGATCACACGAACCGTCGTAGTTGTATGGTGGTCCCTTTAAGCGGAATTGCAGGCACGCAATGACCGCCGGCACGAGAGGCAGAACAGGGACGTGTGTGTCTAAACACACAAATACCTGTTTTGTTCTGTGAGGAGAGACAGATCGTGATTTCCTAATAGCTAGGAACCAAGATCTGTCAGGAACACAATTAACCCCTTGATCGCCCCATAGTGTTAGCCCCTTCCCTGCCAGTGAAATGTTTACAGTAATCAGTGCATTTTTATAGCACTGATCGCTCTATAAATGCCAATGGTCTCAAAATAGTGTCTAAAGTGTCCGATGTGTCCGCCATAATGTCGCAGTCCCGAAAAAAAAAACGCAAATCACCACCATTACTAGTAAAAAAAAATAATAATAATAATAGAAATGCAATAAATCTATCCCCTATTTTGTAGACGCTATAACTTTTGTGTAACCCAATCAATTTACACTTAGTTACCAAAAATATGTAGTAGAATACATATCGGCCTAAACTGAGAAAAAAAATTGGGGATATTTATTATAACAAAAATGTCCTAAATATTGTGTTTTTTTAAAAATGTACTCTTTTTTTTGTTTATTAATAGCGCAAAAAAAAATCTCACAGGTGATCAAACACCACCAAAAGAAAGCTCTATTTGTGGGGAACAAAGGATGTCACTTTTGTTTGGGTGTCAGCGTGGCACGATCGTGCAATTGTCAGTTAAAGTGACGCAGTGCTGAATCGCAAAAAAAGGCCCGGTCATTGAGCAGACAATTCTTCTGGGGGTTGAAGTGGTTAAAGCTCAATGTTGGTTGCACCATTACCAACTCGTGCAGGAAATCATTCCACAGCTTTAAGTGGAATTCAAGTCAAAACCTTTATTTTTCTAGATACTGTATGTACAAAGTAAGATATGATTAGAACATTTTAACATTTTTACTGCTGCTTGTGTCCCCACTGGAAATGCCCACTATTAATCTTTGCTTCGGTGAAGGGGAATTCAAAATTTAACAGGTGCCAACTGATGGCAAGTAGATACTAATAAATATATAGATATTAGAGCTACTAATGGTGGCATTTTTTTCAGGTGACGATTGTATAAGGTGGAATTTCCCCTCATTTCGGGGGGGGGGGGGGGGGGAGTCCATTTACTTGCTGCTAGGGAAACAGGATGTACAGGGAAATCTCACTAATGGCAAAATAAATAGCAATAAAAAATATGGCACAACCTCTAACCCTTCCCCATCATAACCAACACTCAAAGAACCTAAGAAAAGTTATATAAAGTTGCATTTTAAATTGTATTGTAGAAAGCTAACCATTTTCTATATGCACCTAATGTCTTCTTGTCCTTAGTACAAAATGTTAAATAATGCCAAATCTTTCTAATGACCTTGGATATATTTAAACATTCTAAAGCTGAATATGAGAAAAATTTCACCCACACTGCAAAAGTTAAATGTTTGCTTTTGTCTAACATACCATTAAATGCAGTTATACTTACCTTATCCCTCACTCCCGCAGGCTACTTCCACTCTGTGCAACTTGCCACCTAAAGCAGTTTCTCGTTGGAGCTTCGTTAGTCGCAGGAGGAGGAGTCCTACTACAAGGGTAGAGTTCAACTTTAAGTTGGCTCCAAAATCTCTTCTATTTTTCTGAAATGTAGATATTCAATGTTTCTAATCTCTCACTGTATGCAAGATTGTTCATCCTTTTTTTTTTTTTTTTTGCGTTGCCTGCCTCTGAACCCCCTCCAAACCTCAAATGTTCTTTTTACACTTCATAAATGCATGAATTTCAAATACACTATTAATCTCACCTTTGCATTGAAAACTACTGCTCCTCTGCTCTTGGTACAAATTTAAGTTCACTTCTAACATTCTGAATTTCCGATAGATTGACTGCAGGTCCGGGAAGTTTCACGGCCCCAGGTAGCTGCTTTTTCTCTTCATGTGGTAAATCTTGTGGATTGCTCTAGACAAAGAAAAAAATATGTAATAAAGTTAATATTAATATATGAGTGACATTACTTTTTTATTTTGTTATTAAAATTCTGAGCAATTTAGCATTTTTGTTTTACCTCACTTATTATCTAGTAGTTAGAAAAAAAATATCAGCTTATTTATTATAAATATCATTTATTTATTAAGATTTATTCATTTTTGGTTCACAAATTAACTCTCAATGGACAGTTTGGGTATACTGAAACATTGTCTGCTGCTGAAAGAATATTTAAAGTGTGTGTAAAGGCAAACTTTTTCCTGTTAGTCTTGAATAGGGTACGGAAGGGTTAGACACGTAATGTCCCCACTCTTATTTGTGAGAGAAAAAGTGGGAAGAAATACACAGTTTTTGGAGCTATCACCAGAGCAAGATGTGATGGGAATTCTTCCAATAGGGACAAATGTCCCAGTGACAAATACTGTATTTATTGGCGTATAACACTCACTATTTCACCCTGCAAATCTGTTACAAATAGTGTATGCGTGTTAAAAGCTGATACTGCAATTTGGGCTGCCTCGGAGAGAATGGGGAGGGGGGTGGGACGACTGCCATCAGATTACATACAGCGAGAATCTCCTCTTTACTCAGCAGCCTCTTTAACCACTTCCATACAGGGCACGTATACACCTTCCCGCCCAAGCCAATTTTCAGCTTTCAGCACTGTCGCACTTTGAATGGCAATTGCGCGGTCATGCTACACTGTACCCAAACAAAATTGGCGTCCTTTTTTTCCCACAAATAGAGCTTTCTTTTGGTGGTATTTGATCACCTCTGCGATTTTTTTTTTTTTGCGCAACAACTAAAAAAAGACTGAAAATTTTGAAAAAAAATATGTTTTTATTTTTTTCTGTTAAATTTTTTGTAAATAAGTAAGTTTTCTCTTTCAATTACGGGCACTGATATGGCGGCACTGATGGGCACCGATGAGATGGCACTGATGGACATCAATGAGGTAGTACTGACGGGCACAGATGAGGTGGCACTGATTGGCGGCGCTTGTATGCGGCACTGATGGGCACACATAGGCGGCACTGATGGGCACACATAGGCGGCACTGATGGGCACACATAGGCGGCACTGATGGGCACACACAGGCGGCACTTATGGGTGGCACTGATGGCTACTTATGGGTGGCACAGATGGGCACTGATAGGTGGGCACTGGGCATGGATGGGCACTGTGGGGTGGCACTGATGGACACTGTAGGGTGGCACTGATGGACACTGGGGCGGCACTGATTAACCTATGTTGCCAGTCAGTGCCCATTTGTGGGCACTGATTGGCATCATTTTTTTTTTAATGCTTTTTTTTTTACAGTCTTTTTTTTTTTTTTTTGCCTTTTTTTGATCTGCCCTTTTTTTTTTTTTTTTTTACAGCCTTTTTTTTTGGCCTTTTTTTTTTTGATCTGCCCTTCCCTGGTGGTCCAGGGTGGGCTTCCCTGGTGGTCCATGTGGCGATCCGAGGGGGGGCTGCGCTGATAAACAATCAGCGCGAACCCCCCCTGTCAGGAGAGCAGCCGTCAACGGCTCTTCCTGTTTACATCGTGATCAGCCGTGATTCGACACGGCTGATCACGTGGTAAAGAGTCTCCGTGAGAGACTCTTTACCGAGATCGGTGTTGCGGGGTGTCAGACTGACACCCCGCAACAACGATCGCCGCGATGCGCGCCCCCGGGGGCGCGCAGCGGCTCAGAATCCTGAGGACGTCATATGACGTCCGGTCAGGATTCTACAACCACTTTGCCGTCAATCTGTCATTGGCGGGCGGCAAGTGGTTAATAGGAAATCACGTCTCTTGGCCCGGCATTGGACCAGTGCTCTGTCTATCATGAAAGCCAGTCCAGGAGGCAGGACTTTGTATTAAAGAGGCCGCAGAGTAAATGGTAGATTCTCGCTGTATGTAATCTGATGGCGCTCATTCCGCCCCCCTCCCTGAAATAGGCATTGATCAGGCTGCATTCATGGCAATGGGGAGGCTGCAGATGGGCATTAGCCAAGCTGCATTGATGGGCAATTGTGAGGCTATAGATGGGCATTGATGGGCAATTGTAAGGCTGCGTATGAGCTTTGATCAAGCTGCATTAATGGGCAATTGTGAAGCTGTAAATGGGCATTGATCGAGCTTCATTGATGGGCAATTTTGAGGCTGCAGATGGACATTGACCAGGCAGCATTGATGGGGACTGACCCTTATTTTGCTTCAAAGTTCTTTATTTAAAATGTAATGTTTTTTCCTGAAACTTCGCTCTTAAAATGAAGGTGCGTGTTATACATGGTATCTTATACAGGAATTCCACCAATTTGGTGTGATTTTTTACCCTTTTCATTTGCCTTTTTTTAGGACAGGAAGGAACATCTCCCCAGTCAGACACAAAAACAGCAAATAAAAACCTAATCAAGTTTTCGTTTTTCCCCCCACTCTATCCAAGACACAGAAAAAAAGTTTTGGCTGTATTTACATTTTAGTCTTGAGACTACTGTCACAAATGTAACTTGAAAGTCTTGCTGTGCTCCATAGTAATTGACCATTGGGGTTCTGGCCCATTGCTGATAGCTGTCACTGGCCAAATCAGCAAAACAAAAACAAAAAACACACAAAAGTACCCTGCAGCTTCACTGCTTCCACCATGTTTTAAAATGAATAGCTCAATAAGCACATCAAATAATAAGATTCCTTGGAATGTCTTTCACTGGTACTTAAAAAATATATATACCTGGAGCAGATCTGTAAGTTCATAAATATGATAAAATTATTCAATCATTTTAATCAAGTAGTGGTTAAAAAAAAACTCCATAGTTCTTTAAAAATGTCATGCCGCGTACACACGGTCGTTTTTTGTGATGAAAAAACGACATTTTTAAAAACGTCATTTAAAATGACCGTGTGTGGGGAAAACGTTGTTTTATGTCTTCTGAAAAACGACAAAAAATAAATTCGAGCATGCTTCAATTTTTTATGTCGTTTTTCAAAACGTCGTTTTTTGTGTCATTTAAAATGATAGTGTGTGGGTAAAACGACGTTTAAAACAACGTTTTTAAACCCGCGCATGCTCAGAAGCAAGTTATGACGCGAGCTTGAATGGAACAGAGTGCCGCCGTACGTGCTGAATGTAACTGCGCTTTGCTAGAGCATTTTGAAAAAACGATGGTGTGTAGACAACGGCGTTTTTTAAAATAAAGTTTGAAAAATGTCGTTTTGTTTCATGATAAAAACGTTGTTTTATTTGATCACAAAAAACGACCGTGTGTACGCGGCATCAGTTTATAAAATTCACTAAATGATCTACTTAACATAATTCTAACGAATTGTTAGGGCATAATGCAACTACTATCAGAGGTTTGAAAAAGTATGTACAGAATACAATAAAATCTCAGAATTAAAGTGTGGCAGAGACTGAAGTATGGTTATCTACAGGATCATGCTTGGAACTAGGAAGTAGGTTTGGGTCTGCCACTAGCATGGGTTCACTGCAGATTCAGCAAGTTCAAAATGTGCAGCCCTGGGGAAATTAATGTTGAAATTCACCAAATTCTTTGAAGAAGAAAAACAGAAATGGCACCAGCGCACACCAAGTGCATTACCAGAGATAATTTAACAAGAAGAAACTTATGTATAAAAGTGAGTACTCACAAATTGCAACTGACAAAAGGCCATAAACACAGTGCATGGACATGCACAGAACACAGGGTACAGCTAACGCATTTCAGGGGTGCATCCCTTTCCTCAGTTGCATTTTGGGAGTACTCACTTTCATACAAAAGTTTCTTATTATTAAATATTCTCTGATAATGCACTAGGTGTGCGTGCCTTCCATTTCTGCTTTTCATGTAAACAAAGGGTCAAATTCAAACCCTGGGCAGCAGAATTGACTAAAATGTGGAAACACAAAGATGTGTTTTGCTACACTAGAAATTCTACACTAGTAAAGTATTAATGGCTCAAGTAGGGGAGGGTTAAGAGTAGGGTTGTCCCGATACCGATACTAGTATCGGTATCGGGACTGATACTGAGCATTTGCGCGAGTACTTGTATTCGCGCAAATGCTCCCGATGCTTCACACGATACTTTTTCTTTTTTTTTAAGTGACGAGCGGGGGCTGAGAGGGGGCGGAGAGCGGGGTTTAAAAGGGGCAGAGAGCGTGCTAAGAGGGGTGGAGAGGGGCGGAGTGCGGGCTGAGAGTGTGCTAAGAGGGGCGGAGAGCAGGACTCACTCTGGCGCTGTATGGGTTTCCGGGATTGTGGGGATGCTGCTGAGCACTGAATGTCCCTGGATATGTGTGCAGGGTATGTGTTCGCCCCCTGGTGAATTGTCCTTTCCATGCCATCTCCGAGCATCATACAGTGCAGCTGTCAGAGGATGAGTTCCTGCAGAGTGCAGACAGCAGACTGTGTAGCGGGTGAGGTGTCCTGTGACATTGTACATGCTCTTGCCGTTACAAGTGTCCCCTCGTACACCAGAGAGGAGGCAGTGCAGTGAACAGAGGTGGGGGAGGTTATGATCTTTAGCAGCGGAGAGCCGGTGGAGGAAGCAGTCATCGTGCAGCAGTGGCACCGAGCAGGTCTGTGCAAATTACAACATAGTAACAAGTGGATACAGGGGTTGGGGGCATGGACACTTAGGCCGCGTACACACGGTCGTTCCAAACCGATGAGAATGGTCCGACGGGCCATTTCCATCGGTTCACCGCTGAAGTGGCCTGATGGTCTGATGTGCGTACACACCATCGTTCCAAAAACCAATCGGGTCAGAACGCGGTGACGTCAAACACACGACGTGCTGAATAAAACGAAGTTCAATGCTTCCAACCATGCGTCGACTTGATTCTGAGCACGCGCAGGTTTTGAACCGATGCTTTCTGTACTAACCATCGGTTTGGACCAATCGGGCAGCGGTCCATCGGTTCGATTTTGAAGCATGTTTTAAAATTTTGGACCGAAGGAAAACCGACCGATGGGCTATACACACGATCGGTTTGGACCGATGAAACTGAACCTCGGTCCATTCTCATCGGTTTTGCCCGGCCTTACTGTGTGCTCTATTGGTCATGAGTGAGATCTGCAGGACTTACACACACCAGGACTTACACACACCAACCCCCTCCCCATCAGCCTCCATCCACATCTATGCCATCCTAGACATTCCACTACAACACTACAAGGCTGCTCTCCTTCACTTCTACAGCCAGGATCCATGCAGGAGAGGACACCGGAAGCACAGACAATGCACACACATGACACATGTTACACACACAATACACATGTTACACACACACACAATACACATGTTACACACACACAATACAAATGTTACACACACACACTACACATGTTACACACACTACACTTGTTACACACACAATACATGTTACACACACAATACACATGTTACACCCACACAATACATGTTACTAGGGTTGTCCCGATACCGTTACTAGTATCAGTATCGGGACCGATACTGAGCATTTGCGCGAGTACTTGTACTCGCGCAAATGCTCCAGATGCTTCGCCCGGTACTTTTTTTTTTTTTAAGTGACGAGCGAGGGCTGAGAGTGGGCAGAGAGTGGGTGAAGAGCAGGATGGACAGCAGAGCAGTCCTCGGCAAGTAAAATTAGCCAGTGCCACCTACCAGTGCCCACAAGTGCCACCTATCAGTGCCAGCCACCTGTCAGTGCCACATATTAGTGCCCATCAGCACCAGTCAGTGCCTATAAGTGCCACCTATCAGTGCCACCTATCAGTCCCCATCTGTCGAACTGTCACATGACATTAAAAAAAAGTATGGGTAATCGGTATCGGCGAGTACTTGGAAAAAAGTATCGGTACTTGTACTCGGTCTTAAAAAAGTGGTATCGGGACAACCCTAGTTAAGAGTCTAATTGCCCTTAATTAACAAAAGGCACATAAAACAGTCATACAATGTTTTTTATATTCTTAATTTTCAGTAATTTTAATAAATAACATTCATTCGATATTCAAAGTATTTTGTCAAATATTGTTCGATTATTTCCAATAATTGTCCCAATCATAGCAAGCCTAAAGTTCACCATAGACACTGGAGGTCATCTGAGAGTTTTACCCTTTACATGTGAACTGTCTCATGGTACAACTATTTGTGTTTAGCCTATGGGGAGGTTGGTTGCACTCCAGAAATTTTCTGCACTGACTTATTAGATGGATAATAAAATAAATCAGTGAAGCTTATTAACCAGTCTGATTACTTTTACCCCTGACATTGGCTCAGTTAGTGATTGCTGCTGGTGTCACTCAGACATTGTATTGTATCCTGAGTGAACAAAAATGGCTGTCAAATCATGTCTATGGGTACATTATCCTGAGTGTAGCTGATGGAAGATGAATAAAACATTTTTTTTGCCCTAAGATTTTCCTTATTTAGATTTTTAAAAGCAACAAGCCAAAAAAGAAAGTTCACACATTTTTGGAGCCTTGATAAACAACATGTCTACAGATACATATTCGTGAATAATATGGAATAATTGTATGTTGATTGGCAGATAGTACATAATGTATATCTTATAAGAAAAATATTCTGTATAACTAGTGAGTCTGCTCGGCTCTGTGCTTTTATAGAAATAAATATCAAATGCCAATTTAGGATACTTTATATCAGTGTTTCTCAACGCCAGTCCTCAAGGCACCCCAACAGATCATGTTTTCAGGATTTTCCTCAGATGAAACAGCTGTGGTGATTACTAAGACAGTGAAACTGATCAAATCACCTGCGCAAAAAAATGGAAATCCTGACAAGACCTGTTGGGGCTCCTTGAGGACATTGCTTTTTATAACCATTGATATATGTCGCTTGCAGGGATACAATGCAGAGCCCCACAAATTCTCCTTATTTCTCCACTCACCCCTCCGCCCCCAAAAAAGCAAAAAAGGAGAAAAAAAGGCTTCATTTCATTCTTGTACTATTATTATACTATATAATACTATCATACTAGTATGAGGGGTGGTTTAAAATGAAGTACATGCACCATTTAGAGGGCTGTAGTTAAAAAAGCTAAAACTAAAAACTTAAAGTGTACTCAGAGACACAGGAAAGTATATGCACAGGTTAAAACACAGGAGTTGCAAAGGGGGTTGTTGTGCACGGGATCCTGCCAGTATCGGAATTAAAAAATGACTATATCTAGATAACTCTGGTCAGAATATCACTGTAAATGTATCCACCAAGCTGTATTAAATTAATTTATCTATATAACTCTGGTCAGAATATCACTGTAAATTTATCTACCTATCCGTATTGGGGCATGTGGCCATATAACTCATTCTTCAGACTGCAATGCCTTAGCAAGAACGTGAGCTACAGAGTGGGTTTTTAGGGTGTAGACTAGGGGTGGGGGTAAATCGTATGAGAGGTGGAGAAAGATGTTATAGGGTTTTTTTTCTGTTAAACATGGAGAGTACAGAGTAGTGGTGGTTATGTGGAATGTTAACTGTGGAAATAAATAAATTCAGGCTGGGGGGGTTAGATACAGAGAGGATATAAAAATGTATGATATACTGTAAGTTGCAGGGGGATTATAAACATGATGGTCAGGTAGGTATAAGGGTACTGGAAATACTGTAAACAATATTTGCACTATTAACAGTGTAGAGGAGTACAGGGCTTGTTACTTGTACCAAGCCCATTCATAATACACCTCCAAAGCCATCACAGTAACAATTGTTTTTCCACTAATATGTATATTGCTGGTCTTTAAGCTTGAGTTAATATTTTGCAGCTAAGAAAACATACGTAAATTAGTTTAAAATGCAAGTTCAAGGGCTATTAAAATTGAATCATTTCTTGTCAGCTGTGTCTCCCAAATGAGCGTTTACGAGCAGCACTACATTACACAAATATTTTATGCATTATTTAGCAAGATATTTTTCTGTCTGCTATGTAAATTTTACTTCTCACCAGTCTTTTGTCAAGGCTGCGTTGTATTTGTTTCTGCAAGCTAGCTATTTTTTTCCTACAACTCATTGGACTCAAGTAACTGATAGATTTTTATTTATTTTAATATTTATCTCAGCTAGTTTCTTATTTTAAACCAAAAATGTGAATCGTTTCAGAGCGAGAACCGGGAGCTGTGTGTGTAAACATTGGCTAGACCACCTAGAGGGCAGGTTTAGTTTTATGCCGCGTATCTCTACGGAAACAATGTAAATTTACAGCGACGGGCAAAGCGTACGTTCGTGAATCGGCGTAACTAGTCATTTGCATATTCTACGCCAACCGCAATGGAATCGCCACCTAGCGGCCGGCCTAGAATTGCAGCCTAAGATCCGACGGTGTAAGTCAATTACACTTGTCGGATCTTTGGGAGATCTATGCGTAACCTGATTCTATGAATCAGGCGCATAGTTACGACGGACGGATCTCAGAGATACGACGGCGTATCAGGAGATACGCCGTCGTATCTCTTTTGTGAATCTGGCCTAGTATTCTTAGATGGCTGTAGATTTCAGTGGACTTTAGCATGTGTCCAAACAAAATTTTTTTTCTTAGTTTTGGTGGGGAAGGGCTAGATCCCCTGTCAGGTTTTCTCCTCTATCCAGGGTTCCATTTAAAAGGATAAAACATACTTCTTCTCCTGCTGATAATGTTTTACTAGACAGGAAATTAGGCTAAATCTCCAGCAACGCAGATAGAAATATAAATGCTTTTCTTTAGCGGAGAAGTGGAATGTTAACAACCCTTGACAGATTTATATTTCTGTCTGTGTTGCAGACCCCCCCCTTACTCCCTGGGTGATGAAACTTCCAACAGGACAAGAAGCAAGGGGAAATAGCACGATCGCGTGGCGGGGGAGGTAGGGGTGCACACATACTCCGAAATATCTCTAATGGAGCCCTGGATAGCATAAACACCTAACCCAGGGCTTGACAATATCCGCAAAGCCGCGACCTTAATTACCGGCCGGCGTGGGCCCGCCACGATCAAGCGGCAGGGGGAGGTACGGTTGCACGGATACCCCGCGCCGGCCTTCTGCAGGCCTAAGCTTCCTTCTGTGATTCGGCGCCATCTTGTGGTGGCCGTTGGCATTACAAGTAAAACAGTAATCCAGCAATTCTAATGTGTTTTTCACTGTTTACACTGCCATCTCCTTCCCTCTAAATAGAGCCCCCAAACATGATATATATTTTTTATTCTAACACCCTAGAGAATAAAATGGCAGTCATTGCAATACTTTCTGTCACATCGTTTTTGTGCAGCGGTCTTACAAGCGCACTTTTTTTTTGGGAAAAAAATACACTTTTTTAATAATAAAATAAGACAACAGTAAAGTCTGCCCAATTTTTTTTATATTGGGAAAGATAATTTTATGCCGAGTAAACTGATACCCAACATGTCACGCTTCAAAATTGCGTCCGCTCATGGAATGGCGACAAACTTTTACCCTTTAAAATCTTCATAGGCGATGTTTAAAAAATTCTACAGGTTGCATGTTTAGAGTTACAGAGGAGGTCTAGGGCTAGAATTGTTGCTCTCGCTCTACTAATCGCGATGATACCTCACATGTGTGGTTTGAATACCTACATATCCGCATACTCACGAATGCGTTCACTTCTGCGCGCGAGCTTGGCGGGACGGGCGCGTTTTCTGGCTCCTAACTTTTTTAGCTGGCTCCTTTAGCCCCAGACCATTTGGCTGGCCAAAGATCAGAGCACTTTTTTGCGATTCGGCACTGCTTCACTTTAACTGACAATTGCACGACGTGGCTCCCAAACAAAATTGATGTTCTTTTTTTCCCACAAATCGAGCTTCTTTTTGGTGGGCCTTTATCACCTCTGCAGTTTTTATTTTTTGCGCTATAAACAAAATAAGAGTGACAATTTTGAAAAAAAAAGAAATATTTTTTACTTTTTGCTATAATAAATATCCCCCAAAAATATATTAAAAAAAAGTTTTCCTCAGTTTAGTCCGATATGTATTCTTCTACATATTTTTGGTAAAAAAAAAATCGCAATAAGCGTTTATTGATTGGTTTGCGCAAAAGTTATAGCGTTTACAAAATAGGGGATAGTTTTATGGCATTTTTATTTATAATTTTTTTTTACTAGTAATGGCGGCAATCAGCGATTTTTATTGTGACTATAACATTATGTCGGACACATTTGGCGCTATTTTAGGACCATTCACATTTACACAGCGATCAGTGCTAAAATATGCACTTATTACTGTGTAAATGTGGCTGGCAGTGAAGGGGTTAACCAGGAGGGGCACTGAAGGGTTTAAGTTTGTCCTAGGGATGTGTTCTAGCCATAGGGGGGGCAGGGCTACGTGTGTCACGACACTGATCACTGCTCCCGATTACAGTGACCTATGATCAGTGTCCTGTCACAGGAAGAATGGGAAAATACTTGTTTACATTAGCATTTCCCCATTCTTCCCCTCCGTAAAATGATCGCGGGTATCCCTTTTTCTTTCACCTGAAATAGCTTTGAGAAAATACTAGGAGCTAGACTTTTAGAAATAAAGCAAAACATCTATGTACAAGAATAATTGAGAGAGAATATAGGAAGAAAATCCTAGAATTTGCCAAGTATATGAGACATGGCCAGTGGAACAGCTTTGAAAATATCAAGAAATTAGATTGTTAGCTACATTACCAAATATACTAAACAATCCGTAGATGTAAAAAGATTCTTGGTTCAACATTGGTAATGGAGGATCCAGTAATTTCTATATTTATGACACCTTTACTACAAATCACTTCCAGAAATCAATTGGTGAAGGTCAATAGGTAAATAGGTGGTGATTATTTTTTAAATTTGGTGAAGTTCATGCACCATGTGCAGATATATCAAGGTGGGCATTATAGTCCACTTACTGTATGTAACGGTAAGGAACTTTTTTCCACACATTTCTACACAATTGCAACACAAAGGGTGTTATTTATTTTTTCTTCTGTGGGTGTGATGGCCATTATGTTGGTAAACAAGTCCCTTTAAGGCTAAGACCTCTGATATAGCTTGATTGCAATATCCTGACATTTACCTTTTTAAACAAGGGTTGTAGAAACTTGAAAGTGAGTGGATCTAAACACTAAAATCCCATGTTCCACTGGGTCAAAATTACTGTTTGCTATCGCGTAATACTAATTCCCCTTTTTGCAGTAAGAAGAATCACAGTAAGAAACTATTTAACCACTTGCTGTCCAGGGTGTTTATGTATGTAAGCTGGATTTCAAGTGGTTAAATAGTTTCTTACTGTGATTTTCTGCCTCCTTGCATATAAAAGATTATATAGTGTCAGCCAATCATGCATGGGGATTTATTGAATCTAAATAGTATCACTTGGTGATAAGGACACATGGAAGGCAAAAAGGGGTATTAAAAGTGCAAATAAGCCAATTTTTTTTTTACTTTTACTTTTGCATTTATTTTGCTTATTTGCTCGCTTAACCACTATACACAGCACACCTATCACAGGTGTACTTAAAGGGACATAGACCACAAAAAAATAAGCAACACCACACCCACTGCTTTTAAAAAAAAAAATTGCTAACTCTACCAAGGTGGTTGGTAGGTGGGGGCAGCAGCTTAAAGCGGTGGTTCACCCTCCTTAACATCATTATACCATTACATTCGGCATCGTAGCGCGAGCTACGGTATGCCGGTCTTAAATTTTTAATCCCCGTACTCACTGTGCTATCGATCATTGAAGATTTCGGCTCCCGCGGGGAATGGGCGTGCCTATGGAGAGGGAGGATGATTGACGGCCGGCTCTGGCACGTCACGCTCCCCGAAGACAGCCGGAGTAGGTCTCGGCTCTTCACGGCGCCTGCGCACAGGCTATGCGCAGGCGCCGTGAAGAGCCAAGCCTATTTCGGCTATTTCCGGAGAAGCGTGACGTGCCAGGGCCGGCCGTCAATCACCTTCTCTCACCATAGGAACGCCCATTCCCCGGAATCTTCAATGATCCATAGCACAGTGAGTACGGGGATAAAAAATGTAAGACCGGCATACTGTAGCTCGCGCTACGATGCCGAATGTAATGGTATAATAAATTTTTTTTTTTTTTTTTTTTTAATAGGGTGAACCCCCGCTTTAACAAACACTTGTTTACACAATTGTCCATAGCGCAGAATACCTTTCCATTGTTAAAAAAGGGGGATTGGTATTACGCGATCGCAAACAGTAATTTTGACATGATGGAACATGGGATTTTAGTGTTTAGATCCACTCACTTTCCAGTTTCTACAACCCTTATTGTGATCACCTCCTCCTCCACTTATATGAATCATGTAATCTTATCATATGAAAAATAAAAAAACAGTACAAGGATACAGCTGCAGCCATGATCCTGGTAATGTCTTTTTCAGCCAGTGATTGGATGTCAGGTAAAAGTAAACCAGACAGCTGTACAGATACCCAATACCTTTTATGCCGCTGGGAAGGGGTTTCTGGGCCCACAGAGGAGATGGAGAAACATCCGTTCCCCCATCTCCTCTGTGATAAATGATCCTAGAAGCGACAAGGATTCTGTCCCTTCTTGTTTCAGAGCAATAATTTTATGTCTGTTACAAACAGGAAAGTACCTGATCATACATAATCTGTTTTTAATCAGCTGCATTGAAGGACAGGGGAGATATCAGGAATCTAATAGACCCCTGTTGTCTCCATAAAGAGTACCTGTCACTGCACAAAGCTATTTCAAGAGGGCTTGTTTAACCCCTGGTAATAGCAATCAAGTTAAATGAAAAAAAAATGGGAAAAGTGTAAAAAAATAAAAATGCATTTAAAATATAAACACACCTCCATCCCCCTGCACATAAATGCAAATGCAACTGCATGCGTAGGTCCAGAAAACAGTGATTGCACCATGTATGTGAGGAATTGCAGTGAATGTCAGAGCAAGAGCACTTATTCTAGGGCCATAATTTGTGATTTACTCTGTGATTGTGATTTACACTGACATGACACCATCTTTTATCATTTATATAAAAATAAAAAAAACAGGTATGATACTGATGACGTCACCTGCCACACGTTGCGTATTGTCACTTGCTGTGTCCCAGAGTGAAGGCAGCAAGCAGAGAGATGATTTAACATTCTGCTGCCCGTGGCTGCACAGTGAGGGTGGAACTGCAGTGATGCAGGGCGGGTGGTGAGAGATGATGTCATCTCTCTGCTCCCCCACCCTCCAGGGTTCTATCAGATAGCCGCTTCACGTCACTTTGGCTGTGCATCGCGCATGTGCAGTAGGCCGGGTAGTAGCTATGTGATAGAACACCGACCCGCTGATTGGTCAGCAAGCCTGCTCACCTGCTGACTGGCCCACCCGCTCACTCAGCTGCCGACCCACCCACTGACTGCTCCTCCCCTGGGCAGCGAGTGTTCTAGCCGCACACTACTATCACCTCGGCGCTGGGCTCCCTCACAATGGTATAAGCAGTGGAGCAGGCAAGACGGGCTGGCTGGTGGGTGGCAATTTGCCGCCCCCCTAAAAGTGCCGCTCGGGACCAATGGTCCCACCGGGCCCCATGGTAGGGCCAGCCCTGATCTTACCTGAGGGAATGTGATCTCTACAATTAAATGAGAGCAAAATTCCTTGCTGTTGTCCTCTCAGAAATGGCTCATGGTGATTTGTAATATCCAAAGTGCATATAGTATCCAGTTCCCGACCCCCGCATGTACATATACGTCCACAATATGGCACGTACAGGCACATGGGCGTACACGTACGTCCTCGCCTATTAGCGGGTGGGGGGTCCGATCGGGACCCCCCCCGCTACATGCGGAGGTCGGGTCCGCTCGGGGAGCGATCCGGGACCACGGCGCGGCTATTTGTTTATAGCCGCTCCGTCGCGATCGCTCCCCGGAGCTGAAGAACGGGGAGAGCCGTGTGTAAACACGGCTTCCCCGTCCTTCACTATGGCGGCGCATCGATCGCGTCATTCCCTTTATAGGGAAGACACGATCGATGACGTCATTCCTACAGCCACACCCCCAAACAGTTGTAAACACATACTAGGTGCACCCTAACTCCTACAGCGCCACCTGTGGTTAACTCCCAAACTGCAACTGTCATTTTCACAATAAAGAATGCAATTTAAATGCATTTTTTGCTGTGAAAATGACAATGGTCCCAAAAATGTGTCAAAATTGTCCGAAGTGTCCGCCATAATGTCGCAGTCACGAAAAAAATTGCTGATCGCCGCCATTAGTAGTAAAAAAAAAAATAATAATAAAAATGCAATAAAACTATCCCCTATTTTGTAAACACTATAAATTTTGCGCAAACCAATCGATAAACGCTTATTGCGATTTTTTTTACTAAAAATAGGTAGAAGAATACGTATCGGCCTAAACTGAGGAAAAAAAATGTTTTTATATATGTTTTTGGGGGATATTTATTACAGCAAAAAGTAAAAAATATTGCTTTTTTTTCAAAATTGTCGCTCTATTTTTGTTTATAGCGCAAAAACTAAAAACCGCAGATGTGATCAAATACCACCAAAAGAAAGCTCTATTTGTGGGGAAAAAAGGACGCCAATTTTGTTTGGGAGCCACGTCGCACGACCGCGCAATTGTCTGTTAAAGCGACGCAGTCCCGAACTGTAAAAACACCTTGGGTCTTTAGGCTGCATATTGGTCCGGGGCTTAAGTGGGTATATAAAGAAATTAAAATTTTCAAATGTGTTATATACTTGGCACATTTACAATATAAGTAATGGATGTGTATGGATTATTTTTGTTGAATAAGGATATAATTTAGTGTCACATTAACCTTTGTGTGCGTGCTACTGAATATAAACTAATCCAGCATGTTACTATCACTATATCACTATCACCAGCATACCATGTTCAAACAAACAGGAAACTTTCATTGCCACCAAAAGTAGGTGATGTTTCAAAAACTTCATGAAATTCCTCCCTTAGAGAATCTGCCCAGCCGTTGCCGATAGTGTTCTTGGAGATCGGTTAACACTTCATTTAATGTGAATGAAATACTTACTTTACAGAGTGTTGCTGAATTGTGTTGACACCGTATAAACAAGCAAGATAAATAAACTTGTCTCAGAATTTTGTCTCTCTGTTCTCGCTAAATATCACCTCCTTTCAAGACATGCACCAAGTGTTTGTTAAGTTGCAGTGCATTCCCAGCTGAAGATAAATTTGACAACCTTAAAGATATATTTGACAGAGTTATATTCTATCTGTGAGTTTATGCTCCTAGAGGGTATAACTGACAGCAAGTAAGATGTAGCTGTCAGATGCGTACTGAAGTTGTCCTAGAAGTACATCAGAGAACATTTTTAAACTGTATCGGTATGATCTTAGGAGAGGATACATATGTTCTTTATAAAAAAGGTTGAATTTAAAAATATTACAGAGCAACTCCGGAAGTCCGTCAGTTAACCACTTAAGACCCGAACCAATATGCAGCTAAAGGACCCAAGGTATTTTTACAATTTGGCACTGCGCTGCTTTAACTGGTAATTGCGCGGTCATGCAATGTTGTACCGAAACAAAATTTGCGCCCTTTTCTTCCCACAAATAGAGCTTTCTTTTGATTAGGGCTGTTACTGATTAAAATTTTCATGTTCGATTAATCAATTATTTTTTTAATCGATTAATCGACTAATTTCGATTAATT
Organism: Rana temporaria; assembly: GCF_905171775.1. NCBI lineage: Eukaryota > Metazoa > Chordata > Amphibia > Anura > Ranidae > Rana > Rana temporaria. Next base: position 425,181,941 of record NC_053490.1, read on the forward strand.
ATAACGCACATACAGATCCAACTACTTTTAGCTGATCTCCTTGCATTGCAACTCTGCATTAGTCAGTGGTAAATGTTGTATACACTATATACAATCACCCGACACTAGTTAGTTTTCACAATCCATGACTTCACAGTTAACACAAATACGTTTTAAATTCAAATTGTAGAACTGACGCAAGTAATTTTTTCTTATTAAACTTTAAGAAAAACTTAGAAAGTTAGTTTAACTTAATTTATAAAACTTATCTAGTATATTGACTGTCAGTCACTTTGTAGTAGGCAAGTAGGCATCACTTTAGCCAGTCACACAGGCATACCAGAGTGTTTACATTTTCTGGAAGCAGACATCATCGCATTTTATTGACAATATACCCTGAAGAACTGAACAGTCTTTCGCATTGAACAAATGTTGCCGATACACAAAGAATTGTCTGCACAAAACTGCTTAGGACAGGAAAACGATGATTATTTTTGCCCCCTTCCCCTGATGGAGCCTGATGCATCCTCCTGCTCCACAGATGCAAAGGTACTTCAATCCAATGAGTTCAGTTTGCTCACATCCAGCAGGGTAAGTCTCACTGTCCAGGCTGTCTGGTGACGTCAAGAATTTTGATCGATCAAAAGAATTTTGATCGATCAAAAGAATTTTGATCGATCAAAAGAATTAAAGATAAATCGAGGAATTAATCTTTAATTTCCCCAGCCCTACTTTTGATGGTATTTGATTGCCTCTGCGATTTTTATTTTTTTGCGATATAAACGGAAAAAGGCGGAAAATTTAGAAAAAAATTATATTTTGTACTTTTTGTTTTAAGAAAAATCAAATAAACGAAATTTTAGTCAACATTTAGGCCAAAATGTATTCAGCCACATGTCTTTAGTAAAAAAAAATCGCAATAGGCGTATATTTATTGGTTTTCGCAAAAGTTATAGCGTCTACAAACTAGGGTACATTTTCTGGAATTTACACAGCTTTTATTTTATGACTGCCTATCTCAATTCTTGAGATTAGAAAGTAGACACTGCAAGGAAACTGCTGAGAGGCATGTTGAGTCCATTGAATATTTTTTTTTTGTCCCAAGTGATTGAATAATGACAAAAAAAATAAAAAAATTTTTTTTTACAAAAAGTTGTCACTAAATGATATATTGCTCACACATGCCATGGTTATTTGTGGAATTGCACCCCAAAATACATTTTGCTGCTTCTCCTGAGTACGGGGATACCACATGTGTGGGACTTTTTGGAAGCCTAGCCGCGTATGGGGCCCCAAAAACCAAGCACCGCCTTCAGCATTTCTAAGGGCGCAAATGTTTGATTTCACTCCTCACTGCCTATCACAGTTTCGAAAGCCATAAAATCCCAAAATAGCACAAACCCCCCCAAATGACCCCATTTTGGAAAGTAGACACCCCAAGCTATTTGCTGAGAGGCATGTCGAGTCCATGGAATATTTTATATTTTGACACAAGTTGCAGGAATATGACAAACTGATTTTTTTTTGCACAAAGTTTTCACTAAATGATATATTGCTCACACATGCCATGGTTATATGTGGAATTGCACCCCAAAATACATTCTGCTGCTTCTCCTGAGTACGGGGATACCACATATGTGGGACTTTTTGGGAGCCTAGCCGTGTACGGGACCCCGAAAACCAAGCACCGCCTTCAAGATTTCTAAGGGCATACATTTTTGATTTCACTCCTCACTACCTATCACTACCTATCACAGTTTTGAAGGCCATAAAATGCCAAGATGGCACACAACCCCCCCAAATGACCCCATTTTGGAAAGAAAACACCCCAAGCTATTTGCTGAGAGGCATGTTGAGCCCAATGAATATTTAATTTTTTTTCCCCAAATGATTGAATAATGACCAAAAAAAATAAAAATGTACAAAACGTTGTCACTAAATGATATATTTCTCACACATGCCATGGGCATATGTGGAATTACACCCCAAAATACATTCTGCTGCTTCTCCTGAGTACGGGGATACCACATGTGTGGGACTTTTTGGGAGCCTAGCCATGTACGGGACCCCGAAAACCAAGCACTGCCTTCAAGATTTCTAAGGGCATACATTTTTGATTTCACTCCTCACTACCTATCACAGTTTTGAAGGCCATAAAATGCCAAGATGGCACACAACCCCCCGAAATGACCCAATTTTGGAAAGTAGACACTCCAAGCTATTTGCTGAGAGGCATGTTGCGCCCATTAAATATTATTATTTTTTTGCCCCAAGTGATTGAATAATGACCAAAATAAAAAATAAAAAAAATTTACAAAAAGTTGTCACTAAATTATATATTGCTCACACAAGCCGTGGGCATATGTGGAATTACACCCCAAAATACATTCTGCTGCTTCTCCTGAGTACGGGGATACCACATGTGTGGGACTTTTTGTGAGCCTAGCCACATACGTGACCCCGAAAACCAAGCACTGCCTTCAAGATTTCTAAGGGCATACATTTTTGATTTCACTCCTCACAGTTTCGAAGGCCATAAAATGGCAAAATAGCATAAAACCCCCCCAAATGACACCATTTTGGAAAGTAGACACCCCAAGCTATTTGCTGAGAGGCATAGTGAGTATTTTACAGCTCTCATTTGTTTTTGAAAATGAAGAAAGAAAATAAAAATGTATTTTTTTTTTTTTAATTTTCAAAACTTTGTGACAAAAAGCGAGATATGCCCATGGCATGTTTGAGCAATATATCATTTAGTGACAACTTTGCGGAAAAAATATATATATATATATTTATTTTTCCCGCAACTTGTGTCAAAATATTAAATATTCCATGGACTCGACATGCCTCTCAGCAAATAGCTTGGAGTGTCTACTTTCCAAAATGGGGTCATTTGGTGTTTTTGAATTGTCTGGCATTTTATGCACAACGTTTAGAAGCTTACTGTATGTCACACATCACCCACTCTTCTAACCACTTGAAGACAAAGCCCTTTCTGACACTGTTTGTTTACATAAAAACATTTTTTTTTTGCAAGAAAGTTAAGATGAACCCCCAAACATTATATATTTTTTTAAAGCAAAGGCCCTACAGATTAAAATGGTGGGTGTTGCATTTTTTTTTTCACACAGTATTTGCGCAGCGATTTTTCAAACGCATTTTTTGGGGAAAAAAATACACTTTTTTTTATTTTAAAGCACTAAAACACACTATATTGCCCAAATTATTGATGAAATAAAAGAGATGATGTTAGGCCAAGTACATGTATACCAAACACAACATACTTTAAAATTGCGCACAAACGCGCAGTGGCGACAAACTACATACATTTTTAAAAGCCTTTAAAAGCATTAGATTACCGCATTAGATTTACAGAGGAGGTCTACTGCTAAAATTACTGCCCTCGATCTGCCCTTCATGTCGGACTAAAAGACCGACACGAGGAGGGTGACATCACTTCCTCTGCCTGTGTTTGCCTGTGTAACTGTAGAGGGCGGGCAGAGGAGGAATCTGACTGGCTGGGAGCGATCGCGAGGGGGTGGCTAGAAACGAATAACCTCCCCCTCATCCCGGATCGCTCCCAGAGCCCACGGAACCGCCGCATGTAGCGGGGGGGGGTCCTGATCGGACCCCCGACCCACGTCAAGTCAGGCACGTACAGGTACGTAGATGTGCCTGTCCGTGCCATTCTGCCGACGTATATCTACATGCGGCGGTCGTTAAGTGGTTAACTGCAACTTCTCGAAGCAAGCAAAGCATAGAGCACATTTGAAAAGCATGTTATTAAAGACTTTAATTGTGCTGGAATATTTTTTCTTTGACTTGAAGCAGTATGCTTGTGATAAGGTTATACTGTCCCTTTGGAAATTGGTACTCTAGGACCTCTTCACAAATATGTATTGCAGTAACGCACAGTGAATTGAATTGGTGCATTTTGAATGGCAACCCAACCCACCTCCACATGCTACGGTGCATGGCATAGTTGTGTGAACTAGCATTTACTGGCAACTATACTCACCTCTTTTCCAGCAATGCAATGTCCGTGAGCTAACTTTCTGCTGTTGCTTCTTTTTGGCTTCTTCCAGGTTCAGGATTTTAGGCCATCTTTATTGGCCTGTCCAAAATGACATTATTTCTGTATATGCACACAAGAGTTTACATGGGCAGCCTAGTGGCTAAGTGGTTAGCACTTCAGCCAACCAGCACTAGCGTTGTTGGTTCAAATCCCAACCACAGCACTACCTGTTAGAAGTTTGTAATGTTCTTCCTGTGCCTGTGTGGGTTCCTTTGGGTACTCCAATTTCCTCCCACACTCCAAAGACATGATAATAGATAAATTGGCCCTAGTATGTGCACTGTACAAATGTGAGTTAGGACCTTAGATTGTAAGCTACTTGAGGCGTCATGCGTTTTATGTTTAGCCAATAGAAAGCACTAGGGGGAGGAGAGGGAGAGGAAATTAGTGGTAGAAAGCTGCTATTCGAGCAGAAAACACTTGTAGAACATTCAAGTCAGGCGTTGCCATTGAAGTCTATGGTCTATGGTCCCAAAAAGACCTGTAATCTGCCAAAAAGAAGCTCATGTACTTATTTGAGCGAAAGGCATTTTACTTCAGGCGACAGAACGCTCAGATGTGAACAGAGGCCATTGAAAGGAATGAGATTTGGCTTGTTGACCGTTTTAGAGCTACAATCTTCAAGCAGAAAATCACTCAGGTGTGAACAGAGCCTCGGAGAGGTCACTTGTCCATCACAAAGGATCACAGGAGTATGGTGCATGGGGACTTCATGCTATTGCTCTTAGGTATGTAAGGTCACCTCTTGACCAGTTTCTGATTTTTTGCTGTTCTCTTGTCTATTAATACAAGATTAGGACATAGTTAACTCGGCATGAGAATTCACAAATCCAACTGTCAATGATTTAAGTTTATGTTCATCCTGTTGTGCAAACTGACAACTATCTGACTTCTTTACAGCATGCACATCATTGAGATTTTAGCAGGATTCTCCTATTCTGTCTGATAAGTGATACAGTTAAAGATGTGCGTGAAGCTTGGATGCCAAATTACTGAACACAAGGTTTTGTAAAGTCACAAAACGTATAACAACATTGAAAGCAGAAATCTTCAAGCACATGTTTATGTTTATGATGCACCAATAACCATATTCTGAAAGTTTACAAGTTACAATCTGATTGAAAAATCTCTATGAATATTGAGATCTAACAAAACTCGGTAGTAAGTTTACATAAATATATTCTGTATACCTAATAAACATAAGCAATATATTTGTGTACATTCTTACTACACTGCTAATGGAAAATATAAAGAAAATTGTAGAATCTGTTTGCAGCATGAGGTAAATTATATCCTTTTGGACATTTATGCCCACATGAGAGTTTTTTTTCTTATTACATAAAGTTGCATCAGTAATGTGCATAGGTGTGGGCACACCCTAATCACCCTGTGCTGCGCAGATTCCTCTTGCTGCTTGGCTGCAGAGAAAGGGACTGGGGAATCTATGTCCTCAGTCCCTTTCTCTGTCTCAAAAGTGAGACATCAGGGGTCTGTTTAGAACCCTGATGTTTCACCAAAGCCCCCCAAATGAAGCTCCTAAAATTATAAAAATAATAATTGTAAAAACAAAAATATTGTAAAAAATAATAAAATAAAATGGTAAGTACTAATAAAAAAAAATATCTTTTCCCTACTGACATCGCCCACTACTCTGGTGATACTGTCCTTTTCTCTACTGTTATATGTATACATATATACACACACACACATGTGTTTGAGCTTTGAGGTGCACACCCTATTACAATAGGCTGCACACACCTATGGTAATGTGTAAACCATACCAATTTTAAACTAACACTCCACCCCTAGTACCCTCTCCACCTACAATGGCTTTCTGGGTGCACAGTAAAAAAAAAAAGGTTCCCGGAAACTATGGGAACCCTTTAAAAATATTAAGTGGGATCAGAGAGAAAACAAGCTGACCTGCAGCCAAGTGCAGAATCAGCCTTGGGCCAGGATTGGTTGGCAGTGACACAATACTGGCAAGCAGAGGGGCAGTATACCCTAACCCTCACTCCAAAACCAGTTCTGGTTTCAATGGTTTCTTTCTCTGGTTCAGATCTCCTGCTCAATCAAAGTTTAATGGTACAGATGGCACCCATGACATTCGTGTCCGTTCAGTTTTCTCCTTTCAGAACTTAACAGAATTAGCTCCAATTCATCACGTTTAGATCAGAAAAAAATGAGACGCAAATATTTTTCTTTTTTTTTTTTGGCCCAAGATAGACTTAAAGGTAATCTGATGTAAATGGACACACATTTACATCCACCTGACGATAAACTTACATAAAACTGCCTTCAGATCTGTCTAAAAAACTGGCGGGAATCTGAACTAAACAATATGGTATTCATTTCCTCAAAACAATGTGTAGCAGAATCATTGGGTCAGATTCTCAAAAGAATTACGCCGGTGTATCTACAGATACACCGGCGTAATTCGAAAATCCCGCCGGCGTATCATTGTTTTGTATTCTCAAAACAAGATACGCCAGAATTAGGCTAGGATCCGACTGGTGTAAGTCACTTACACCATCGGATCCTAAATGCAATACTACGCTGGCCGCTAGGTGGCTTTTACGTAGATTTCAGCGTCGCATATGCAAATGAGCCGAATACGCCGATTCCCGAAAGTTTTTCCGCTGCTTCACCGTAGTTTACGTAGTTTCCGTAAGCGTAAGGTTACCCCTGCTATATGAGGGGTAACCTTACGTCGGTCCGCCATATGCCATGTTAAGTATGGCCGTCGGGACAGCGTTGGGTTTTTCTGTCGTTTACGTAAATCGTCGCGAATAGGGTTGTGCGTTAATTACGTTCACGTCGCAACCAATGTATTTGCGGCGTACTACGGAGCATGCGCAGTGGCCTACGTTTAAGGCCGGCGCATGCGCAGTTCGTTCGGCACGGGGGCACGCTTAATTTAAATACAAGCCGCCCCCTTTGATTTACGCGGGGATACGCCAGGCCATTTAGACTACGCCGCCGCAAATTACGGAAGAAGGGGGTGCTTGGAGAATACAGCACTTGCTCCAGTAAGTTGCGGCGGCGTAGTGTTAATGGCATACGCTACACCCCGCTTGTAGATACGCTGATCTACGAGAATCTGGCCCACTATGTTTTTCTAGTCTGCACAAGGGTTACTGCTAAAGCAGGCCTACAGTATACACAAGAAATAGATTTAAAGTAGAACTATGGGCAAAACTTTTTTAGATAGATTGAGGGAGATTTATAACCCCTGTATCCCTTGGAGCCGCCCAGGTCACCAAAACTAGTGTCCCCATTGAAAGATTTACCCTCTATTCGGGGGACAACCCAAAAATTTGGTTCTGTTACTTTCAATAATAATGGTAAACAGGACAAATAGAGGGCGAATCTCCCTAACGGGGGGGCACAGACAGCAATACAAACTGACAGGTGTTCAAATTCATCTCTACTTGTCCAAGGTAAAATAAATACGTTTTGCCTTTAGCTATACTTTAAAACCACTTGCCATCTAGAAGATTTACCCCTTCATGGCCTGGCCATTTCTTGCTTTTTAGCACTGCATTACTGACAATGGCGCGCAGTGGCGGCTGGTGCTCAAATTTTTTGGGGGGCGCAAACAAAAAAAAAAAAAACAATTGCAGCCTCACTGGGCCCATCAATTATCACCACTGTGCCATGCCATCAAAACGCAACCACTGTGCCATCAAAACGCAACCACTGTGCCATGACATCAAACACAGCCACTATGCCATCAATTGTCACCACTATGCCATGCCATCAATTGTCACCACTTTGCCATGCCATCAATTGTCACCACTTTGCCATGCCATCAATTGTCACCACTTTGCCATCAATTGTCACCACTGTGCCATCAATTGTCACCACTGTGCCATGCCATCAATTGTTACCACTGTGCCATCAATTGTCACCACTGTGCCATGCCATCAATTGTTACCACTGTGCCATGCCATCAATTGTTACCACTGTGCCATCAATTGTCACCACTGTGCCATGCCATCAATTGTTACCACTGTGCCATCAATTGTCACCACTGTGCCACCAATTGTCACCACTGTGCCCATCAATTGTCACCACTGTGCCCATCAATTGTCACTGTCCAGACATCCATCCACCTCGGAGCTTTATATTATAACCTGCTGGGACTTGTAGTTCTCCATCATCTCCTGGGGCTCAGGTGCATGCAATCCACCATATTTGTTCAGTTTTTCTCACTGCTGGGACTTGTAGTCCCATAGATGGTGGATTGCATGCACCTGAGCCCCAGGAGATGATGGAGAACTACAAGTCCCAGCAGTCTAAATACAATAACAGGCTCCAAGGTGGATGGGTGGGGATCAGGCAGTGCACCGCTGTCCGCTGATGACCTAATGGGGCGATCAATCAAATCAAATCCATTTTGAACTGAATTCTGTGGCTTGGCTGGCTTACCTTAGCAGCGCCAGCTTCACTCCGCTCGGGCAGTGTGAACTTCAGAGAAAGTGCTGCGTGACATCATTTCCGATTTTCGTCTGTAAGACGAATGGCCGGAAGTAACAGTAGTAATGCTCCCGGCGCTCATAGAGAGGCACGGGAAGCATATCAGCGCTTTTCAATGCGCCCATAGGCAAGATAAAAGCCCGCAAATGAAGCGCCATGTCTAGATTGTAGTGACGCGGCGCTTCATAGGGCAATGGTGGCCGGCGCTCAATCCCAATCCATTAAAGAATTTTTTTTTTTTTAAGTTTCTTTCTTAAAGGGGCCAAAAAAAAATATATATATATATATTTTTTTTTGCCTACAGGAGGGGGGGCGGCGCCCGGGCGCCCCCTATGGGCGGGCCGCCACTGATGGCGCGGTAATGCAACACTGTATCCAAATGAAGTTTATATCATCTTTTCACACAAATAGAGCTTTATTTTGGTGCTATTTGATCACCACTGGGAGGTTTTTTTTGCACCATAAATGAAAAATAACTGACAATTTTGAAAAAAAAAAACAATATTTTTAACTTTCTGCTATAAAACATATCCAATAAAAAAAAGATTTCTTCATAAAATTAGGCCAATTTGCATTCTTTTTTTTTTTTGTGAAAAATTTGTTCCAAAGTATACAAAATGAACAAGACACTATGGAGAGAGAAACCATTCCCCAAATAAGAAGATGTACAATTTGCATGACAGCAAAAAAGTATAATGCCACGTACACACAGTCCGAATTTCCGACAACAAATATTCGATGTGAGCTTTTGGTCGCATATTGCGACCGTGTGTATTAGTCAGCGGAAGAAATTTTAAGTATGTGTGGGATTAAGTATGGGTGAGTACCCTGTAGTTGACAGCTCTATCCAGAAGCTAATAAGCATATATTGATTGGTTTGCATGAAAGTTACAAACTATAGTGTAAATACTGGATTTTTTTTATATATACTAGTAATGGTAGCGATCAGCCACTTATAGCGGGACTGTGATAGTATGACGTACAATCTGACACTAACTGACATTTTTGACACTTTGTGGGAACCAGTGACACTAATACAGTGATCAGTGCTAAAAAATATACACTGTTACTGTACTAATGACACTGGTTGAGAAGGGGGTCCCAAACTGGTGGCCATCCAGCTGTTGCAGAACTACAAGTCCCATCATGCCTCTGCCTGAGGGAGTCATGCTTGTAACTGTCATCCTTGCAATGCCTCATGGGACTTGTAGTTTCATAAACAGCCAGTTTGAGACCCCTGATTTAGGGCAATTAAGGGATTAAATGTGTGCTGATGGTTGGTGCATTCACTGTATGCTGTTTTTACTAAAGGACATGTCGGTTTTTGATCCCTCTGCATTGTTTACATTCACAGAGCTCTGTCCTGTCATCCTCTGCGCTGATTAGTTGGCCAATCATTGGCCGGCCCCCAGCTGATCAGCTTGCGTTGTAACTAATCACAGCTCAGCCAACGCGGAGCCGCAAGCATGCCCCCTACCCAGAAGTATATTTAGTATGTGATGCAGCGCAGGAGAGCTGCTCTGCCACTGTACTTCTACGTAAGGAGGTTGGTAAGTGGTTAACAATCTTATTTGAAGGGATAAAGAGTAACAGAAGAGCAGTGATGTTTGGCTTTAAAGGAGGAAATGCTGCTTTAGGCTACCTCTTGTACTGTTCATATAACCAAATGTCTGGGGAGGATTAGAGTTCAGATTAGCTGATCATTCCATTTAGCAAACACAATTTGCCAAAAGCCAAGAGCAACCTTTTCTCACTGCTTTTACCCTGGAGGAGCCCTCCCAACATTTTTCATGTCTCAGGAACCTATGGTAAAACATATTATTCTACAGCTCACTGTACATTGACTTGATTAACATAAGAAAAAGAAAAATGTGGATGCAAAAAAAATGTAAAAATGGGGTGTATCCTGAAATTTTTACTTTTTAAAGGCTTAGTAGAAATGTGTCCATACCCCAGTTTTCTCCCTGAGAACACTGGCCTAAACTGACCCAAACTATCATGGAAGGCAATATTAGCAAATGTAGTTTTGGGAAGGAATTCATATAAGGGGTTCAAGGAGAGGTCTACTTTTAAGTTAAGAATCCTTTTTAAGGAATGTAACACATTATCTATGATTGAAAATTATGTTTTTGGAGTATTAATCCATAATTAGATAGATAGATAGATAGATAGATAGACAGACAGACAGACAGACAGACAGACAGACAGACAGACAGATAGATAGATAGATAGATAGATAGATAGATAGATAGATAGATAGATAGATAGATAGATAGATCTGTAACATTTCAAATAGAACTCAATGATTTGTACAAACTGACAGTAGACTTCCATATCATCAGGATATGCTAACCAGAAAACTGAGTAACATTTATTGTGGTTGTCAAGGAAACCTGGTCCAACTCTAGTTTCTAAGAAAGGAAAGCTGGGATGTTACAGTGTATAGTGTTTAATGATGAAGTGTCTGCTGTCTGTGGGACTATACTGACACTCTGTGGCCAAACATAATGCTCTATGATGGAACGTGACTGATATAAAGATCATGCTTAAGTGAATCAGAAATGTAATCATCATCAATCACAGTGTTAACTTTAAACAGCTAGTACAAGTACAGTAAAACCTTGGTTTGCAATCATAATTCGTTCCAGAAACATGCTTGTAATCCAAAGCACTTGTTTATCAAAGCATTTTTTTTACAGGGCATAAAAGAGAAGAGAGGCACCTCTAAGTGTAGCAATAAGTTGCTAAATGTTGTACCTTCATTAAATGTAACCATATTGCTACATTTAGAGGCTCCTCTCTTCTTTTATATACTCAGTTGTGACATGACGCTACTCTTATATTAAGACATCGCTTGTAAGTTAAAATGTATTAAAACATTTTGCTTGTCTTGCAAAACGCTCTCAAACCAAGGTTTTACTGTAAATTCAATATATATAGTTAGCAACTGTAGCTATCATAAATAGGCCACACTGGTAAACGGTGTGACCTATTTATTACTAGACCTAACCTAACCTTGTTTCTATACTTAGTGGTTGATTTACTAAAACTGGAGAGTGCAAAATATGGTGCAGCTGTGCATGGTAGCCAATCAGCTTCTAACTTCAGCTTGTTCAATTAAAGTGGTTGTAAACCCACAAAAAAAAAATAACCTGCAAGACAAAGGCATAATAAGCATAGCATACTAGCTCATTATGAAATACTTACCTTAGATTGAAACCCCCGAAGCAGTCCCGGTACACTGCTTTGGCCGGCGACATGTCTCCTGGAGTTATTTTCAAGCATCGTGGGCTCCGGCACTGTGATTGGCCAGAGCCACGATGACATCACTCCCACGTAGGAGCCACCGGTAACAGCACATCAGCTGAAGAAATGGCACACTCGGTCCGTTTCTTCAGTGCACATGTGCTGATGATGTTGGCACATGCTGATACAGTAGATAACTCCTAAAGGTTTAGGAGATATCCAAGGTACCTACAGGTAAGCCTTCTTATAGGCTTACCTGTAGTCAAAAGTGCTCTGTAATGGTTTACAACCACTTTAAACTTTGACAATAAAACCTGGAAGCTGATTGGTTTCTAAGCAGAGCTGCACCAGATGTTGGACTGTTAAATTTTTTATCAAATCAACCCCATAATGTAGTCAGGCAAGATATACCTGTAAAAGAAGACAGTATATACTTACCTCTCCTGCTGCCTGCTCCACCTAAAACTACTTTGTTCCTAAAATATCAGCCACGGGTGTCTGCAGGGAAAACAACACTTCCAATAAATCTCCTTGGCCTTCTGCAGCTCTCACTGGTTCCACCCGTTGACCTCCATCTCAATATAGGACACAGTATTGGCATGAAGATCAGCACTAAGTTGGCCATACACTATGCACATTTTTGCCAGTTTCTAATAAGCAGGCTGCAATTGAATTGGTCACCGTTGGATCGAAAAAATGGTTCAGCAATGGCCGGCCAAATTTTGGTCCTTCTATTGCCATTCCCACTTGAGAGAAGTCAATCTAAAGATTGGCCTGTCTAAATGGGAATGATGGAAATGTTTTATTTGATCAGCACATGCAGCCAATCAGCTGTAGCGCTCATCAGCGTAATCTGACAACAGAGGAGTCCGTGCTGTCAGAATAAAATAGTACAGCCGGGAGGATACCTTGCTTATGTGGATGTGGGAATCTGTTCTTTTTTTTTTTTTTTTTTGCTGACTTATCATATAATGAAAAGGTCCATCTATAGCCAGCCTTAGCTTCATTAGTGGCCAAGTCAGACATGCCTGACATCCTTCAGTTATTTTGTTTAAAAAATTGAAAGAGTCAGGTGGAAAATTGTCTGCCAGACAGCGGCTGCATCCAGTCAGATGCTTGCAGCGTTCGTGTATTCTGACAACAGGCGGTGCCAAATGTAAATATTCTACCAGTGTATGTCCAGCTATAGGAGCCAATGTGAGGTGCAGAGAACCAAGGAGACGTTTAACATAGCAACAAGGTCACTTTAACTATCTAATTATTATTATTATTATTATTATTATTATTATTATTATTATTATTATTACTGCAGCTTTTGGCATCACCTGTGAGTCCAGTAGCACAAATCTAATGATTCATGTTGCAGAAGTCTGCTGTCCGGCTCTAATCGCAGATGTGAATGAGCCCTAATTATTTTAGTAGTGCTAGAAGAAGTAGTAATGATTTGAAAAGCACCATATTTTTCTATGGCGTTTTAGAAAATAAATGCTACAAAAAGGAACAGCAAACAAACGCATAAAACATTTGGAATGCAAGAACAGATAATTGCATAGCAACATTTAAACTGCAAGAACAAGATACAGCGGGAGATTAACCCCCGCTCTTGTTAGTTTGCTATCTACAGGGATAGAGCAGAAGGTGATAAGGCAAGTTATATATAACATCATATGGCTTTCAAATAGTGGGTGGAAAATATAGTGTCAGATCAGTAACTAAAGCAATTATCTTCTACCAGCTAATACAGCATGTAATGATATGAGTAGTAGTAGTAGTAGTAGTAGTAATAGAAGCAGCAGCTGTAACAATTTGAAAAGCATCAACATCTTTCATGTAGTAGTATAAAGTAAGCATTAATAAAAGGGATCAGGAAAGCAGTTCAAAAAGGATAAAAACACAACACATGATCAGTACAGACAATCATATAGTAAAAATAAATAGGAGTGGCAAAACAGGAATTAGAGTTGGGTTTTTATTAGTAACAATTGAAGGTTTGAAGTATATAGTAAATTAGTTGAAGAGGGCCAAATGACATATGGAATGTAACTTGAAGGTTTACATAGTTGGAGAGTGCCAAGTGACATATGGAATGGAATTCCAGACAAAAGGACATGACAACTATAGAAGGAAAGCGTGGGATGATGTGACTAGAATAGAAGGAAAAGTCATATATAGGACAACGTGATAATAAGGGTAGATTTGGGTTAACAAGGGAATGCTAACTTCAGCTTACATGGTGGATGAAAGTGTGCATTGTCAATAATTTCAAGATTTTAGGATTATCACATATAATCATAATTTCAAGGACTTTGAAACACCTTAGACACTGATTTAAAAAACACATAAAAAATGAGTCTGATAATTTCGTTGCAAGGTCAAGCTAAAAAGATTTCAAATCCAAAAGAGGCATAAGGTCACACTGGCAAACACCCGGTCTAAAGAGTATCAAATCAGCTTCAGTTTGTCCCCTCTCTAGCCACGCCCCTCTAACACATTTCATCCACTTATGGGCTTAGTCGTAGATTACGACTAAGCCAGTGAGTGAGTGAAACACATTAGGGAGGCTTGGCTAGGGAGGGTACAAGCTAAAGCCGTTTTTATACTTTACGGACTGGTCTGTTTCCATGTGTGTGCTTTGGTGTCTTTTGGATTTATCGTTATAGCATACAAGATGGGCCCGTTTGGAGGCTAGCACTCGGTAGTGTTTCAGAATCACTGATTCACCAAAATGTGCACTAATAGCGGTGCTTCTCCGCACTTATGGGTCACAATAGAAATATTTTGTTTAAATTGTTTTTTATTGAGTTTTTTAAACAAAAATCTTACATACTTTGCCGAAACAATTTGCAAATCATTCATAAAAATACAGAACAGTCACAAAATACACAAAATACACATAAATACATAGAAGATACATATAGGTACATCAATGGAACCATAATACATTTACCTCAAAGCCTTACCTAACCTTGGAAGGTGCTATGTCGGTAAAATATATATATATATTTCCCTATATGTATGTGTAGTCGAGTCCTGGTGCTCTCCAGGCCTAATGGTGACCTCCAGAGTTAGGAACAGCTGACATCCTTCTATGTAGAGTGAGTTACGAGGCATGGTGGGTGCACTGCAAGGTTGATTAATGGGTGCCAGACACTTCTTGAATGCAAAGAAATTAACTGTCTGTTAAATAGAACTGTGGGAGAGAGGGTTAGGGCCAGGACACCCTTTAGCAATTGTAGACAGCTATGCAGGGAAAGGCATCCAGCAAGACCGCTGCCTCCTATGGCAACAGTCTTGTAACAGTTTCCTCTACAATCTCCTCTTATAGATCTTTACTCAACTGAACTCCCAGTCTCTCTCACTAGAACTTGCTGATCCACTGCCTCTGGATCCCCTGAGCTCTTCCAATCTTCTCACATAGTATCTTCCTCAAGAGTAACCCCCGCGTCCCTGCTAGGTCCCTAGCTTGGCACTCACAGATACTCCTCAAACATCACCTGCTGGCTTGCTCGGTCCTTGGCTTAACACAAAATACTGCTCTGCAAGCGTCACCTCCGATGGCTAGGTCCCTGGCTTAGCACTTGCTGAAGTTTCCCAATTCTTCACCTTCCCCAGTTGGTGAGAACACTGCTCTGGTACTTGCTCCGTCTACTCACAGTGGTCCTTGGTAACAAGGTTGATGGTCCCTTAGTGGCGACAGCTTCCCTTCTACCTCGACAGGTTCTCTGGCTGGCAGAACCGTCACTTCTGGTTGGACTGCAAGCTGCAGTCCCAACCCTATGCTGCTCGCTTCTGGATAGGCCCCTCAGACAGCTGAGCTGCCAGATGCCCCCGGGATATGCCTCAGGTCTCTGGCCTAGCAGCCCGGGGCAGTACAACACATGTCCACCCAGACAGTACAGGTGGCATCAAACCCCAATCACCTGACTCTACCCAAATAAATAGGCTCTCTCAGCAGGCCAAGGGACCCAAGAAAATCCCTGACCATTGGTTGAGATACCCCATATACTCATAATCTGTCCTTGCAATGCCCTTGCCTTATCTATTGCCACCAGGTACCCGGCCACCTAGCGACAGAAGAGAGAAGTGCAGTAATTCCAGAATTAGGGCGAAGTCAGTTGACCTCCTAGCATGGGTCAAGGCAACTATGACTTGGCAAATAAATTTAAGAGCAACACTGCCTAAACATCGGGATGCTACATCTGTCATCTGTGTGTTGTTTAGCCTTTTGCCCAGAATTCAGCCTTAGTTCTTTATTGTACAATAAAATCCTCTAAAACACAATAACCAGGGCTCCAGTCATACTGTAGTTCAGCCAATGACCTATTAAATATTGTTATTACTCATACATGTAAACACTCAGCCCATAACCTATATTTAGTGGTGGATATAAAGTATATAACTCAGTGTATGTGATTTAGAATGTTTAGTGTACTTGATATTCTCTACATATACCCTATGGTGTAATTAATGCATAATAAAAAAAAATCCATAAAACTCATTCAGGATAGTTGGGATATAAAGCATAACCATGAGAAACGTCATAGAGAGAAAATTCAATAAAGGTCATTTCCCTGACACTTGATGAACTGTTGAACCACTATGGAGTTATAATCCACAGTAATGATCCTTATAAACACTTTCCATTATCAATTTGTTTTCAAATATGTGATCTAGAATCCAGCTGTCCAGCTGAGTAACATATATCTACATTGCAGACGTTAATTGGAGAACTCCTGCCCTTAGCCTATGGAAAGCCTGCCAAATGTACAATTGAATTGATGTTTGCAGTAAAAGGCAGTTCATATCCAAAACACAGCTTCCAACACTCAAGGTTAATCACAGCAGCCGAACATGTCTATTGATTTGTGAAGGTTTTATGGATCCATCAAATGTGAGATACATGACTACGTGTATAATGCAATGATTAAATGTTTCTGTTTCTTGTTTGAAACTTACCTTCAAAAATGTAAAGTTTGTAATGTCAAAGATCTGGTGCTGCAGTAATTTTTGATTTAACCACTTAAGAACCAAGCCTCTTTTTGAGATTTGTTGTTTACAAGTTAAAATCAGGTGTGTTTGCTAGAAAATTACCTAAAACCCCCAAACATTATATATTTTTTAAAACACCCTAGAGCAGTGATGGGGAACCTTGGCACCCCAGATGTTTTGGAACTATTTCCCATGATGCTCATGCACTTAGCAGTGTATTTTAGCATCACGGGAAATGTAGTTCCAAAGGGTTCACCATCACTGCTCGAGGGTGTCCGAAAAATATATATAATGTTTGGGGGTTCTAAGTCATTTTCTAGCAAAAAAAGATCTGATTTTAACTTGTACACAAACAAATTTCAAAAAAGAAGCTCTGTCCCTAATGCTTTGGATCTATATTTCCCATGATGCTCAACTGGCCATTGTAATACTTTATGTCATTTTTTGTCACTTTATGTATTTGCGCAGCGGTCTTACAAGCACAATTTTTTGGGAAAAATACACTTTTTTGAATAAAACAATAAGACAACAGTAAAGTTAGCCCAATTTTTTCTAGATTGTGAAAGATAATGTTACGGCGAGTAAACAACATGTCATGCTTCAAAAATACGCCTGCTCGTGGAATGGCGACAAATCTCCATTGGTGACATTTAAACATTTCTACAGGTTACAAGTTTTGAGTTACAGAGGAGGCCTTTTACTAGAATTATTGTTCTCGCTCTACCAATCGCGACAATAACTCACATGTGTGGTTTTAACACTG
Organism: Rana temporaria; assembly: GCF_905171775.1. Taxonomy (NCBI): domain Eukaryota; kingdom Metazoa; phylum Chordata; class Amphibia; order Anura; family Ranidae; genus Rana; species Rana temporaria. The sequence goes on from NC_053490.1 coordinate 425,199,472, forward strand.
TTTTCATATGCGGGTGAGACTTACATATGCGTTCCCTTTTGCACGCAAGCTCGGCGGGATGGGGCACTTTAAAAAAAAATATTATTTATTTTACTTTTTATTTTGTATTTTTACACTGTCTTGTAAACATCCCTGGTAATAGAAAAAAAAGCATGCAGAACCGCTTTAATGTGAGATCTGGGGTCAAAAAGACCTCAGAACTCACATTTACAAATTTAAATGTAAAAATTCTAATAATTTCCCGTTTAAGACCATTGGGCAGAAGTGAAGTTTTTAACATCGCTTCCGTCATCCAATGGTATGGAGCTAAGTGGAGGCCATATCTCCCTCATTTGGCCCATGCTACAGAAGGGACAGCATCAGATCATCTCTGCCGCGACTGAAGCATTTGTGAGGTCAGGCACTGACATGGATGAAAAGGCCTGGCTCACAGTCTGCGCTCTAATTCATCCCAACGATGTTCCATCAGGTTGAGGTCAGGACTCTGTGCAGGCCAGCCAAGTTCCTCCACCCCAAACTCTATTGCATTCAAAGAGATGCAACATTTCATACAGAAAGCTACAAGTTGTGCACTGTGCACAGTTCTGTGAGATAGGAACTGAAATGGTTTGCATGTACCTGGGGTGAACATTCTAAAAAATGCCAAATTCTATGGTTCAAAGAGAAGAAACTATATTTTTTGGTATCTACAAAACTAGCAATAAAATGTAGAATCACTTGTATGACAATGATTAAAGTAGCATCACACTTTAAGAAAAGTAGAGATACAGTTTCAAGCCAAACAAACAAGTTTAGCAGCTTCACAGTCTTACCTGTTCTGCTTCTGGTGTAAATTCTCTTCGTTTAGGGGGCTGTCCAGCACCAGGTGGTCGGAATGCTCCCATAGGGATATTTAGATTAGCCTGTCGAACAAAGCAATCAAATAACAACAAATAAACAAACAAATAAAAGTGATTCAATTTTAATGTTGTAATTAAAAATTGCCAGACTTCATTATTTGTTTTTTGTTTGTTTTTTATTTATTTTTTGGGGGATGTGGTGCTTATAATACCTATCAGTTTTTGCACTTTTTCTACCTATTTTTAATGGACAGGTATGCACACAGCATTGAAGAGGTTGAATCCGTGCAGCTCTACCAAAATGTCTAGGTCCAACAAGTGTCCATGGACCATGTCATTTTATCTGGGACCACTGCAGCTTACGAAATTACGAAGCTGGACATGTGCGATTCCGTTCATAACGAATGGATTTTCGTATGGATTTTTTAGTATTCGTACATTCGGATCAAATTAGAACATCCGAATAGCTGAAAGTACTAAAATATGAAAATTACGGAATTACTAATAAGCAAAAAAACGAAACAAGCAAAAATACGAACGTACGATTGGACAAACTTACTAAAATACGAAACACCGAAACAGTAAAAGAACGAATATTACATCTATAACGAAGGATTTGCATTCCGTATTTTTAATCCTTTGTCTGTTCGTAATTTCGTATATTCGTATTTTCATTCGTATGTTCGTATTTTCATTTGTGTGTTTTCTAAATCCGCTTCTTTGTCTGTTCGTAAATTTGTGTACTCGTATCGTTTTTTCGAATGGGCACTGGGCAGTGTTAGTGAGTGACGTATCTTACTTAATATCTTAGCCAATCAGCTTTTCTCTTTTGTGCTGAGTCACATTGGACAGTGTAAAGCCTCGTACACAAGATTGGACTTCAAACAAACTTTTCCATGGATTTTTGTCAGAAGGGAGTTGGCCGGACTTTTGAAACTGAAAAAGTTTGTCCGATTGAGCTTACACACTTTTTGATTTTTTAGAAAACGCTCATTTTGAAGTTTTTTGGCAAAAAGTCAGACCGTGTGTACGGGGCTTAAGAGAAAGTCTATCTTAATATGGATTAGCTGCGTTTTGAAAATGAAACTAAAATACGAGATTGCGAATGACCGCGCCGCGATGTATTTACGAAAGTACAAAATTATTATCTAACAAAATTACAAATTTCGAATCAACGAAAATAAATTAGACAGAATTACGAATCATTCAGTATAAACGAAAATAAAACTGTTCCGAAAATACGAACGGGTCCGAATAGGAAAACTTGTGTCTTACGAAATACGAACGGGTCCGAATAGTAAAACTTGCGTCTTACGAAATTACGAATCTTTACAGGCCTACGGAATGAGACGAAACAAAAAAAAATGTTTTTGTGCACATGTCTAGGATCTGCCATTCATGGTTAGGTTACTGCCAGATAGATCAGATGCCCCTGAAAGCCTCAAAACATGCCCTATGTCATCTTTTATATCCTTTAATTCCATCCTTTGCCCCTGGAGTATCTGCCTGTTATGTCTGGGACCAGTGGGGTATCTGGTAGTGCCCTGCCACTGCAAAATTTGCCAGATTAGGTGGTGCCAGGGGAAATCGTCCAAACATATGCTCTGCCTTCGGATATCTTAATATGCCATGTCCCGCCTCATCCTACAGCAGGGATGCCCAACCACATGTGGCCCACGGAGCCTTTTGATGTGGCCCACAACCTCCTGCTCTGGAAATGCGGTTTGGTGCGCTTTCAGAAAGTGCACCACACCTGCAGGATATAATAGACGTCTTTGGCAAAGTGCAGCTAACCCGAAGGGTAAACCGCAGTGCATCAATGTGAAAACACTCTTGGGCCCCTTTCCCAAATCGAACCCTCCATTCACCTCTCTGGAGCGGTAGATGTCAACAGATTGGCCCGGATTCACAGACACTGGCGCATATTTATGCCGCCGTAGCGTATCTCCTTTACGCTACGCCGACGCAGCGCAGAGAGGCAAGCACTGAATTCACAAAGCCAGTGCTTTCAAATCTGTGCTGGGTTTCCAAGGCGTAAGTCGGCGTAAGTGGAAGTGGGCGTGAGCCATGCTAATGAGGCGTGACCCCATGCAAATGATGGGCCGAGCGCCAGACAGATACGTATCGCCAACTGCGCATGCGCCGTCCTGTGGGCGCATCTCAGTGTGCATGCTCACAATCACGTCGGAACAACTGCCTAAGATACATCAGATCACTGCCTACGGCGTGAACATAACCTACACCTAGTCATATTCACGTCCTACGTAAACTACGTAAAATACGTCGGCTTGTGTTCCCTGGTGCAGCCTATTGCATGGATGCTGCTGAGTTACACCTCCTTTATTGGGCATAACTTTACGCCGGACGTATGACTTTACGCGCACTGTGTCGGACGGACGGACGTTCGTGAATCCGCGTACCTTCCTCATTTGCATATGTGAATAGAAAATCAATGGGACCGCCAAATACGTCCAGCATAAATATGCGCCCACTCTACGCCGGCGTAGGAAAGTCGGTTGGATGAAGCCTATTTTCTGGCGTATCTTAGTTTTGTGGGCACGGCGCACAGATACGACGGCGCACATTTGCACTTACGCGGCGTATCTCGAGATACGTCGGCTTAAGTGCTTTGTGAATCCGGGCCAGATTGTGTCTGTTTATACTCGCCTACCTCCAACCTGATCTGCTGAAAAAAACAGAAGGAGATCTGTCCCCTTCCATCTGGGCGGATCGTATCGGAGGGCTCACAGCGTAGAGTGGGCTGTGTCTGCTCTGCATATCCAGAGTGAACACAAACCTGTCATCCGCCCGCTCCACTCATTGTGGCCCACAACCGGTTACCAAGTTGCTTAAGTGGCCCTAGCACTTCAAAAGGTTGGTTGTCCAACAGCATTCACTCTTAACCTCCTAATCTACAAGTAGTGGTATCCAGGAGTGGGTTCATAGACTGTTGTACTTTTTACTTTTGCTTCGAACCCCATCACTATTTTACTATTCAACTCTTTGCTTTCTAATTTTACCCCTGCAGTCACTTAATTGGGCTTGGAGGGGATACCCAAACATTATAGGAAGTATTGTAAGTCTGAGGCCCCCCCCCCTTTATCTATAATTATTGTAAGAACAAGCAGCACGTCCTTTCTTCCCAGCAGGCAGATGCACTTTAAATCTATTATAAAATGCCACACAGAAATAGAGAAAATTAAGACTGGCTTGAGATAACTTTTGCAGGGTTTTTTTTTTTTTCATCTTGTCTGCTGCTTTCCTGAGGGAAATAAAAATGACTGGCAACTGTGCTACAATTAGCAAGGATAATCTGTTATGAGCGCTGTGGGTCCCAATTCAAATACAAAATAGAAGCAGCAAATATGGAAAACTATTAGGAAAGAGGGCTATTTTAGGATATGTTATCACTTCTTAGCTTATTATCTAGGAAGCTTCCAAGGACAGGGATGAGTTTAATGCTTTTTTAGTACAGTAACACATAGATTTGTTTTCTTTTTAGCTGCAATGTAAAAAAAAAAAAAAAAAAGTTGTGCTGTACAATACCAATGCAGCTGCATATTAAAATTGCATCTGAATTGTAGTCATTTATATTGAGATTTTCAGCTCAGGTAAAGAGTTGTAATAATAGCGACAGGCTCTAGTTACAATAAACTTCATTTATAGCTGGGGATTCACACCTCCATGGATGTCAAATTGGGAGCAGCGGATGTGTCTCGGCAGCTGCTGGGCCTGGGCCCCAACTGACATGAATAGGATTCCCTGCATGGGGATGCTTGTACCACCTGTGCATTCCCTTGTGTGCAAACACGGCCCTTGCACTGGTATACATTTATGTGCACCCATGTGAACAAAGCCTTGGATTGGGGAAGGATTAGAACCTGTTTGTTACTTCTAACATGGGATTCATAGAGAGCTTTCCATTAATTTCCTATCATGGAGACAACAATTTCACCAGACCGGAAATTTGAGGAAATCGCAAACAGGGACACTGACAAACATTTTTAATCTGACAGGGGCTCTATCATTATCTTCTCTACAAAAAAAAGAAAAAAAAAAGAGTGTTATTATTTATGTCCGTATTCCTTTTGCTTGCCTGCCTGGTAAAACATTGCATGTAGGACAGAATTGACAGATCATTCTAACAGATCCCTATATACAGTAGTAAAAACAGACAGAGGTTCTAATCTTTTCTAATCTAAAAGTAAAAAAGCAATTTCTGGGTCGACACTTTAAAAAAAAAAGCAAAGCGCAATGATCCGAGTGTAGCACCCTACAGCAGCCAATCACAATTAATTTAACTCCTTGAGGCTGGGTTCACACTTGTACGACACGACAGTCATACAACTTTCATCCTACTTTGCTCTGCGACATCAGTCCTACATTGGTCCTATATCCATCCGACTTGAATGAACAGGATTCTACTTTGATCCAAATTTGTGATAGTCTGACTTGTCCTTTGACCAATCAAAACAATCCCAGTATAAGATAAATTCATTTTACTGCTGCTGTAATCACCATGTCGGATGTCAAATGTCGGATGGTAAGGACAAGGATCATACTTTGATCCGACTTTAATGATATTCAATGGGCTGAAGTAGGATCAAAGTCGGACCAAAGTAGTACAGGGAGCATTTTCAAAGTCGGATCAGTTAAGACGGCTCTAATAAGGAAACATTGATTTTCACACGTCATGCGACATGAGCTCCCAATGTTGGAGCGTTTGTTGGACTAGTATATATGGGCATATCTGTTCTGCAATAGTTACTGGGCTGCTTTCAATCTGATCTGCACTGAGCCATAGAATTCAGTTATTACCTGCGGGTTTGGTGCGCTTTCAGAAAGTGCACCACATCTGCAGGATATGCGAACCGGCCTAATTTAACTCCTTCCCACCGACCCCACACATATATGTGGCCTCACAAAAATGGTCTTTTCTCCTTCGGGCCACATGCATATCTCTGTTTGTGCTTAGAGCGCACCGTGCAGCATGCTCCCAGCACAGGGAACCAGGCTCTCGCTGATAGCCCCGGTGTCAGGTCACCCGTAGCCAGGTGACAAGTGCACCCCGTTGGGGTCAGGGATGCACCACAGGGTGGTGAATTCTATGGCCGACTACTGCTAGCAGAGATGAAGCCTGAACCTAAGATCACCCCGGGCGCGGAGTCTAAGACACAGTTTTGTATTCACCAGAGCCTTTGATGGTAAGGATGGTCTTGGCCGCAACTGGGTCCAGGTCGCATCCCCGAGATTCCTCAAGTCACACTCCGCAGGGAGAAAGGGGAAGCAGTCAGCAGGACAAACAGTGGTGATGGGCAAGCCGAGGTCAGGGCAACAGGCAGACAAGGATAACCGTGGGACATGCAAATAGTCAGGGGCACAGGCAGACAAGGAAGTCGGGAACAAGCCAAAACAGTACACGGAAGATGAACGAAGCACTCTGCAAACAGGAACTAGCAACTATACTGCAGACAGGAACTAAGCATAGGAACACTGTTGAACAGCACTGCAGACCTGTGGAGCAACGGTTAATATAGGCTTCCTGGGATGGACTAGGGTGGAGCCATACAGGAAGAGGAAGTGCTAAAAAGGGAAACCAGAACAGGGTCAGCCTCTAATGAACACATGGAGATCAGGTAAGCAGACAGACTTGATGCATATTCATGACAGTACCCTCCCTCTTAAGGCCCCTCCCCCTCCCCAGCCTGGAGCCAGGGCTAAAGGGGAATCCCAGAAGAAACCTCCTCGACAAATGGGGCGCAAAGATCTCAGATGCAGAAATCCAAGACGCCTCCTCAGGACCAAATCCTCTCCAAAGCACAAGGTACTGAAGAATGCCTCTGCAGAGACGAGAATCCAGAACTTGAGTATCCTCATTGACCAGAACCGAAGTAGGGACAGGAGGAGAGGATTTATTGAGGACCAAAGGCATTTTAGGAATAAGTAAGGGCATGAGAGGGTCAACAGGAATCCGAGGAGGATCAAGCAGACCCTTAAAGATGAACTGGGGATTAAGCACAGGACCATCAGACTGGGCAGAGGTCAGAGGAACCCTGAAGTCAGGTTGGTTAGAAGGTGACAGGGCATAGGAGTCAAGCTGGATAGCAGGGAAATCAGCAGAATGCAGAGAGCCCTGAAAACAAGGTAGAAAACCCCATTTGGCCGAATGAGGCAATCTATCCAAAGGATGGATTGAGCCCCTTAGACAGGTTGCAGGAGGGCCTGAACAAGAAAAGGTAGGAGGCTCACTGGGCATGGGCCGACCTGGCATAGCTGATGCAGAGGCCGATTGAATAGCATAGTCAGGTGTAGTGATTACCCGAATTGAATCACTAGGCGTTGTGACTGCAGAACTCGTAGACAAGTTAGCCTGGCTGTGCGTTTTAGGGACAGTCAACGGTAAACTGGAGTGAATGATCGGCTCAGGTTCACAGACGGGCTCCTCATCCAGAGTGCTACATTGGCTAGAAAGTGCATCAGCCTGACTATTGCAGGACACATTCCGGACACCACTACATGTGGTAGGACGAGCAAAAGATTCTGGAATGGTGGCAACAGGAAGTTTCTCTTTTGGGGCAACCTTGGGTAGGCAAGACGTGGAACAGGAGGGACCCCAAGCCAGGATCTGTCCGGCAGTCCAGTCAATGTGAGGAGAATGGAGTCTTAACCAAGGAAGACCCAAAACGATAGGAGCTGAGGTCTTAGGTAGAACAAGGAAGGATATCCACTCCTGGTGAAGTGTGCCTACTGACATCTTAACAGGGACTGTCTGGAAGCGAATAGGACCCCCCGGGAGAACAGTGCCATCAATCGCAGAGACCACCAATGGTGTGGTGAGGGGCAAAAGGGTAAGTCTCATGGACGATGCGATTTCCCAGTCTATGAAATTGCCAGCGGCTCCGGAATCCAGATATGCCGAGACCGAATGAGAAGAAGCACCAAAATGAAGGGACACAGGTAGAAAAAGACGAGAAGGTGAAGGAGATATTTCTGGATCCAATACTCCACCTTCCAGATGTATTGAACCCGAGCGTTTCTTGGGGCGAAGAGGGCAAGTGTCACGAAAATGACTTTTGCCCCCACAGCATAGACACAGGCCTAGAGTTCTGCGCCTGGCACGTTCCTCAGGGGATAGCCTGGTCCGACCCAGCTGCATGGGTTCCTCAGTTGGCAAGGGATGCTCCACGGGTCGAAGAGAGGGGAGCTCAGGCTGACTAAGGACCAAGGGATGTTGGCGTCGCTTTTCTAGGGTCCTTTCCTGAAAGCGAATATCGATCTGATTACACAAGGAGATCACTCCGTCCAGATCAGTGGGGATGGTTCTTCCTGCTAGTTCATCCTTCACTCTATCAGATAGGCCATGCAAAAAGGTTGCGACTAAGGCCTCATTGTTCCAGCTCAGTTCAGCTGAGTGGATACGGAACTGAAGAGAATATTGTCCCACTGAACGGGATTCTTGGCGGAGACGTAAAAGGGCGCTGGCTGCTGAAGAGACACGAGCCGGTTCTTTAAAGATATTCCGAAAAAGTTTCAAGAAAAGAGGCAGGCTAGAAACCACTGGATCATTCAATTCCCACAGAGGGGCAGCCCAGGCTAAGGCTTCCCCGGAGAGGAGAGAAATGATATAGGCTATCTTGGCCCGATCAGACAAGAAGTACTGGGGCAGGAGCTCAAAATGAATAGTGCATTGGCTAAGGAATCCCCTGCAGGCTTTGGAGTCTCCAGAAAAACGGATTGGAGGTGATAACTTCAGTGAATGCGACTCTGCGACTGGTGCAACAGGTGCAGCTGCTGGTTGTACTTGGGGTTGCGGATTCGGGGTTCCCAGCGAGGTCTGAAGCTGATCAAAGCAGGAAGCCAGATCCTGAAGGAAACGCATCACTTGATCCTGATTAGCTTCATGCGTCTCGAGTCTGCGAACAATGCACTGTAATGGATCATCTGCGGGGAGCGGCATGTCGGCCGGATTCATGGCTGTTCAAACTGTCAGGTCACCCGTAGCCAGGTGACAAGTGCACCCCGTTGGGGTCAGGGATGCACCACAGGGTGGTGAATCCTATGGCCGACTACTGCTAGCAGAGACGAAGCGTGAACCTAAGATCACCCAGGGCGCGGAGTCTAAGACCCAGTTTTGTATTCACCAGAGCCTTTGATGGCAAGGATGGTCTTGGCCGCAACTGGGTCCAGGTCGCATCCCCGAGATTCCTCAAGTCACACTCCGCAGGGAGAAAGGGGAAGCAGTCAGCAGGACAAACAGTGGTGATGGGCAAGCCGAGGTCAGGGCAACAGGCAGACAAGGATAACCGTGGGACATGCAAATAGTCAGGGGCACAGGCAGACAAGGAAGTCAGGGACAAGCCAAAACGGTACACGGAAGATGAACGAAGCACTCTGCAAACAGGAACTAGCAACTATACTGCAGACAGGAACTAAGCATAGGAACACTGTTGAACAGCACTGCAGACCTGTGGAGCAACGGTTAATATAGGCTTCCTGGGATGGACTAGGGTGGAGCCATACAGGAAGAGGAAGTGATAAAAAGGGAAACCAGAACAGGGTCAGCCTCTAATGAACACATGGAGATCAGGTAAGCAGACAGACTTGATGCCCCGTACTAACAATCTCCTGATTTCGGGTCACCTGATTGCTGTGATAGCCTCTGATTGGCTATCATAATGATCAGTCACTGTGAGCCCATCCCTGTGTTTACTTCCTCATCTAAATGCAGGAGATGAAGCTGTAAATAGGAAAAAAAGTGTGTAAAAAAATTATAAAAAATAAAGAATAAAAATAAAGAAAAAATATCAAGATCAAGGTTCATTAGGGTCAAGGTTCGTTTAGGGTCAATGTCTGGGTCAAAGGTCACGATCAGCATATTTTGGGTAGAATCATTTTTTTTTTAAATGTTATTATTATCAGTGTCAGTTTGTGTGTTTTAGGCAGGATAAAATAATTGTTTCTGGACCTTACTACGGGTACAAACCGCAACTAACATACACATATGCGGTATCACTGCAATTGTCAGGAGCAGGAGAATACTGTATATTTTGGGTTGTTTCTTGGTGGTAAATTATGGTACAGCCAAGAAATACACAGCTAAATTTAAAAAAAATATTTTTGTTTACTATTTTAGGCCAGTTTTTCTTTGATAATATTGAAAAAAAAACCAGGAGATATCCATACCCATTTATCACTAAAAGAAAGACAAAAAAAGCAGTATAATCCACCTGGATACACAAAGTAGTTGTGACGATATGTACAGTTTTACTAACACATGTCAAAGTTGCAAAACTGTGCTTAGACTTTTAGCTTTGTTATACCCTTAGGGGTTAAAGTTAGTGACAGATGACATCTGATGAATTGCTAAAGATTCCTCCACATGTTTTTTCTTTTTTAACTTACTGAAGCTCTTTTAACGAAGATCAAAACTAAAAGTAAATCAGTTATTCGGCAAATATAAAAAAAAGTGTTCAGGGATGAGTACTGCTAATATTCTTTGATTCTAGCATGTAAAATTCTCTAATAAATAACAAAAGTCTAAAATAAATATACAGCTAAACACATACTGTGATTACCGGTATGTGTAGAGATGGCCAATTTTTACTGCCCACGTGCAGTCTGTGATATAGATCTTACACTGTAAACATTCACAATATTTTTGTCTAAAATAAATACATACTATATATATATATATATATATATACTGTATACTGCATATATGTTTTACATATAAATACAGTATATATACTGTATATACAGCATGTAAATATAGTATGAGATCAGTACTGAAGCCATGCAGTGAAAATCTTATGTTATATTATTTCATCCGTTTAATTAAAACGTACCTGTAGAGATCTGACATTTGATGCCGGCTGTTTAGACATTTTAAAAGCTGAGTTCTCCTTCCTGCAAACAAAGTTAAAACAATCAAATTATATATATATCCATTTAATGTTCATTCACTTCATGGCCAATGATACATAACCTGTCTTACTTTCTCAGTTGTCTGGATACTCCCACCAATTATATATTGGCGTAGGAACACCTGATCCCTGGCGTTCAATAATTAACAGTGAGAAATTATACCACTTACATTTACATGTTCACGAAAGCAGAAATTCATCACACTTATTGTTACTACCAGTATTCGGAGTCTTTACTATTAGAGGGTAAGAAGGGTGTAACTGAGACCAGCCCATGAAATTATGTGGCTCAATGAAGCATAAGTGCTAGCTAACATTCCATATTAAAAAAGCAACATTTATCGTATTGTTCACCGATTTGGGATTGAATTATGATAATGAGTAAAAAATAATATGAGAACAAAATTTGAGTTGTTGCAAGTAACACCTAATCAGACTTTAATTTATGAAAATGTAAAATAAATATTCTGTTTAATTGGGCATCAATATTGTACTAATTTTCTTTTTTGTCTTTGCATTGAAAAAGGGGCCACACTATATTTTAAAATAATTTACGCCAAAACTTGGAAAAGTTTTAGTTACATTTCTTCAACTACTGGCTTCAGAATGAATATCTCTGCATTTCAAGTACCATATATACTCGAGTATAAGGCAAGTTTTTCAGCACATTTCTTGCCCCCCTCGGCTTATACACAAGTCACCTTTTTGCGCCTGATCTCCTGGACTTTGGGGACCCGGTGGTAGGTTCTCTGGACCCGGAACTTGGCACACATGTAGCCCCGTTTCTCCTCTACACGTGTGCAAAGTTTGTTGTCTAGGGAGCACTGATTTTTCAAAGCCAGGCACCCCTTCCATAGACTCCCATGTTAAATGTCAGTCTAGTCATGGATACAGTAAGGCATGGACACAGTGAGGCATGGGCACAGTGAGGCATGGACACAGTGAGGCATGGACACAGTGAGGCATGGACACAGTGAGGCATGGACATGGACACAGTGAGGCAAAGTGAGGCACAGTGAGGCATGCAGATGGACACCCTAGGCTTATACTCGAGTCAATACGTTTTCCCATTTTTTTGTGGTAAAATTAGGTGCCTCGGCTTATATTCGGGTCGGCTTATACTCGAGTATATACGGTAATCAGAAATGGATATAGACTAGTTTTTTTGATTTTCATACATAATTGTGTAAATCATAGGCTAAATTACAAAAAAATCTGGGGTAGATTCAGATAGATTAGCGGATCTTTAGATCCGCATAATCTATCTGATTTACGATCCGCCGGCACAAATTTGAGAGGCTAGTGCAGTATTCAGAAAGCACTTACCTCGAAACTTGCGCCGGCGGATCGGAAATCCCCCGGCGGAATTCAATATCCGTGGCTAGGGGGAGTGTAGTATTTAAATCAGGCGCGTCCCCGCGCCGATTTTAATGCGCATGCGCCGCTGGCTAAATTTCCCAGCGTGCATTGCTCCAAATGACGTCGCTAGGACGTCATTGGTTTCGGCGTGAACGTAAATTATGTCCATCTGTATTCGCGACCGACTTACGCAAACAACGTAAAAATTAAAAACTCGGCGCGGGAACGACGTCCATACTTAACATTGGCTGCGCCTCCTAATTGCAGGAGCAACATTACGACGAAAACGACTTACGCAAACGACGTAAAAAACTACCGCCGGGTGCATGTACGTTTGTGAATCGGCGTAAGTAGGTAATTTGCATACTCTACGCTGAAAACTACGAGAGCGCCACCTAGCGGCCAGCGTGAGAATGCACCCTAAGATACGACGGCGTAAGAGACTTATGCCAGTCGTATCTTAGGCTAATGTCGGCGTATCTAGCTTTCTGAATACAGAAAGTAGATACGCCGGCGCAGATTTGAATTTACGCGGCATATCTATGGATACGCCGGTGTAAATTCTCTCGAAATCTACCCCAGTGATGTGTTGGAATGTGTAGGACAAACTTGCCCAACACAGTCCCAATGCATATACAAGACAAAAAGCCTTGCTCCCTATCGTGACAATTCACGCCACCACGGGCTCTGATATAGGAATGGCCCGAACACCCCCCCACCTGGTTCGGTTCACACCAGAACACCTCGAATAGGCAAAAATGTTGGAGCTAACAAGCGAACCCTATTAAAGTCTATGGGACACGAACATGAAAAATCAAATGTGCTTATTTTAAAGGCTTATGTGCAAGTTATTGCCATAAAAAGTGTATGGGGACCTGGTTACTGCCCTAGGGGACATGTATCAATGAAAACAATCGTTTTTTTCAGGAGCAGTGATTTTAATAATGCTTAAAGTGAAGCAATTAAAATGTAATATTCCTTTAACTCTCGCGCCTGGGGGGGTCCCCTTAGTTTGCCTGTAAAGTGGTGCATCTGTACAATGTATAGAACAGTGCCACAGCAACATTACATTTCTAAAGGAAAAAAAATAATTTCAACTTACTCGTGGCTGTAATCTATTGCCGAGCATGCAGCATGGAGGACAAAATAGGGGGGCGAGCGAGCGCCCCTCCTGAACCATACCAGGTCACATGCCCTCAACATGGGGAGGGTGCTTTGGAGTCCCCAGCTAATGCTTTGGTCAAGCTTTAATGAAGCTTGGCAAATGCCCCATGTGTGTTATTTTTCTATTTGTTTTAAAGGGGCCCAGTAGAACCCTGGTTCAGTTGCAACCGCATTCAGCAGTTCCCCAGCTCATTAGTACTCTCTTTCAGCAGTCCCCAGCTTATTAGTACCCTTGTTCAGCAGATCCTGAGCTTGATAGTACCCTTTTTCAGCAGATCCTTAGCTTATTAGTACCTTTGTTCAGCAGATCCTCAGCTTATTAGTACCTTTGTTCAGAAGATCCTCAGCTTATTAGTACCCTTATACAGAAGATCCTCAGCTTATTAGTACCCTTGTTTATCAGATTCCCAGCTTATTAATACCCTTCTGCAGCAGATCCCCTGCTTAGTAGTACTCCTAGCTCTGCTGATGCCCCACTCAGTAGTATCCCCAGCCTTGCTGATCCAACAATCAGTAGTACCCCCAGCCTTGCTGATCCCCCACTCAGTAGTAACCCACAGCTCTGCTGATCCCCTGCTCAGTAGTAACCTTCAGCTCTGCTGGTCATCTAGTTTGCGGATCCTCCTCTCTCTCCGGTCCTTGCTTACCTCCCACTATATTGTTCCCACACTGCTCATCACCAATGACATCTGCTAGTTTTTCCTCCCCAGCTATGCTGATCCTCCAATGCTCAGTTCTATCTCTCTGGTAACCTGCTCACCTTCTGCTATAGTGTTCTCATTAAACAAAAATTGCCGCTCCAGCATTTCAAATCTAAACAGGAACACCTGCCCTAATGAAAGTCACAGGTGCTGGCTCTGCACAAGCTTGAGAGAAGAAAAAGATCCTGGACGGCCACACACCATAGAAGGCATCTTTATTAATATGAAAAAAAATAAGTAAAATCCAAACGCAGTCACTTCATGTAAAGGGAAAAACAGGGCGAACAGCTAAAGCGTTTCACGCCTTTTTATGGCTCTAAGTCATAGCATAGCATAGCTGTTTGCCCTGTTTTTCCCTTTACATGAAGTAACTGCATTTCTATGGTGTGCGGCCATCCAGGATCTTTTTCTTCCCTATAGTGTTCTCATGTTGTATACCAAATATGCTATCTGCACTCCCCCTGCTAAGCCAGAGCTCTATAACCAGCAGGGAGCATGAGCTTTGCTGACTGCAGAGCAATAGATCAGGCTCAACAGTAAACGTGTTGGACTTCTGTAAAGACTACTGCTTTCACACAGGGAGCAGGTCCTTCTCTGCAGACTGTTGGCAGTGGACAGGCTTTTCTACTCAAGTTGTGGCTGCTTTTTAAATAAAGTGAACTGTAACTATTTTAGTGCACCTGGAACCAGGGGCCAAGTCCTGGGGAAAAAAGTGTGGGAACTCCCACCCAAGTTTCAAAATGATACGCTCATATGCATAATTACTAAACCGCATGTTTTTTGTTTTTTTTCGATCCACTGTACCTTAGTAATCCTTTATGTTACTGTCTGCTTCCTGTATATGGATTCATTGCGGTATCGAGGAAGTGACGGAATACCCGCACACTACCCGATGAATCCATATACAGGAAGCGGCCAGTAACATAAAGGATTACTAAGGTTCGCCTGCCCCTGACAGTGACTCGAGCTGGGCATCGCCGCTTACTGAAGGATTGCCTCGGGCGGCTCGACTGCTCTAGTCCTGCAAAGGGAACTGCGTTCCTGCTGTGAAAAAAGTGCAGGGACTCCGTTCCCACACGTTCCCGCAGGACTTGAGCCCTGATATTTACCTTTTTTAAACTGAAAGTTCGGCTCATTTAAAATATTTCATTACTCCTGGCCTGTAGCCACAGAAAATAAAGGATCTTTTTTTTCCTGGTTACAAAGTTGAAATAAAAAAAAAAGGGATTAGAAGGGATTTTTTATTTATTTTTTGGTATCACAAATCACTGGAAACACCCAGGAAATCAAACATCTGTGACTTTATAAAGAAACCAATAGGGACAGAATCAATAGAATAATCAGAAAAACAGCAAAATGTTACCCCTTTTTTAAACAAGCCCTATCATAATTTATAGTAACTACAAGATCTACTCATTAGCAGATTATTTCTAAGAAAGTATAGTGGTCAACAAGTTTAAAATGATCAGCAATTAAGAATAAAACGCAGGCATGACTGTTTGAAAGATGATAGGTACAAGAGTAAGCCAGGTACTGCATACTAACTGTGCCCACGCAGAATTAGCAGCTCAGTATCTATCTCAGTTTAGGGAGTCTACAGTCCAAGTCTAAATATACTTAGAGTTCTGAGCACCAAACTTTGCTTAAAATGGTATTTAACATTCAGGGCCCTTTCCTTTTACCCTTATCAGTTTTTGATGTGCTTTTGCTGTTTATAAAAAGGAACATAAATGCATGAAAAATGTATCCTTTAAAATCCTATGGAACTCTTCACACCAATGCACTGCAGGAGTGGGGCATTTTTAAAAGCTCTACATGCTGCGTTTCTGGTGCACGTTTAACCACTTTCCACCTGTAGCACGTCATATGACGTCCTGGACTTTGGAGATACCAGGATGATGCCTGCAGCCACAGCCTGGCGATGCTCTGTAATATAAAAGCAATCCTAGTGGCTAAGTAGCCACTGGATTGCTTTTACAAGCGACAGCAGGAGGGGTGCCCCCCACTTCTGCTGCTCTTTAGTACTTTTGCCGGCTTACCACAGAGCAGAACAGGTACCAGAACAGGTACCAGAACTGAAAAGGACGTATTTTGTCACCTCCAGTTTTATCAGATGTAAACAAAGCCATTTATGGCTTGGGAAAGAAGTGAATCGCACCAATCTTGGTGTGATCAGATGCTTTTAAGGGCAGAAGAGAGATCTGGGGTGTATTACACCCCAGATCTCTCAGTAAAGAGTACCTGTCACTGCTTATTGCTATAACAAGAGATCTTTTTTTTTTTTAAAGGGACCGTGTAAAAATAAAAAAGCTTTAATAAAATATATAATGATTTTTTTTAAGCGCTCCCGTCCCCCTATGCTGATATGCACAAGCGAGCGCACGTATATGTAAACGGTATACTCGCCACACATGTGAGCTATTGTCATGAATGTTATAGCGAGAGCAATAATTCTAGCACCAGACCTCCCGTGTAGCGGTTAAAGCAGCATCTATGGAGATTTTTAGGTACCGTAGTTTGGCGCTGTTCTGCAGGCATACATAAATTTCTTTTGACATCTGTCTCCCCTTATAATGGTTATATAACCTTAACATTTTTTTGCTTAATTCATTACTTGCATTAAGGTAAAAATATTTAGGCATTAGAATTCTCCCCCCCCTTTACTTACCTGAGCCCTCATTCGATCCAGTGCTGTGCATGTGTGCAGCTCTATTCTCCCCTCACTTTCTGGTTTCACAGGCTTTGCTGAGGCAGGGGGAGCCATTGGCTCCTGCTGCTGTCAATCAAAGCCAATGAAAAGTCCCACTGTTTGTGTCAACAAAAACAGACAGGGCAGCTTGGGAGCCTCCAATAGAAAGGGGCTTACTATGTGGGCACTCCGAAAAGGGAAGTCAGGTGCGCAGGCTGGGGACACAAGAAGAGGAGGTTCAGGCTTCTCTGTGCATTTCCATTGCACAGAGCAGGTCGGGGTAAACATGTTTGTTACTAAAAAAACAAAGCATTTACAATCACTTTACCTTCCTGTCTCATAACTAAAACAGGAAGTGAGAAGAAATCCATTTAAAGTTAGGGCCCCAGGGTCACCAGAACTAGTGTTCCCATTGAAAGATTTCCCCTTTATTCCTGTTCCATTGTCAACCCTTTTACTTTCACTTTGAATGACAATAGTTAACAGGATGCATGGCACCCACTTAGACAAATAGCATGCACTTTGCTCCCTGTGCTTCCTAGAATATGCATGTCATATATCCCAGGAGGCATAGTCTTCAAATCAGAAAAGGATGAAGGGAACTGCCTAGTGGCACATTATCAGGAGGCCCGTTGGCTGAACCTGAAAGAGCCAGTGGCCTCCCTATGATGTCACACGAATATATAGCGGTGTAGGACCCGATCGCCCTTCACAATGTACACCAGTGCAGTCACCGGTGCATAACAGGCGCAGACTGATGTATATGAGCCCTTAATGAAATAAATGATCAACTTCAGGAAGATATCTGCATTCCCTGATATGACATGAAATTTGCAATAACTTGCTGAAATTTGTTCTCTAAATGTTTGCTTCGTCTTTAAATAAAGTAATGAAAGGGCCATACAGTCTAAAAAAAAAAAGAAGATGTCTTTGTTGTGTTGGGCAGGATGTGAAGCCGTGTGATCTATTTTCCTGTTTAGCTCAGATGAAAAGATGCTCCAGTTTGGAGAATTCCTTCGGCACACAACTGTCTTCTAAAAGTATCAGTAAAAAGATTGGCTTTTTCTCCCTACTACGATAAGAACACAACATTTAGACAATACAACGACATAGTTGGATAGCTTGGGACATTCATGTTACTATGGATTATATGTTAACCATTTATTCATAAAAGAGTATAACAGTAAATCTCTCCTTTTCTTTCTGTGGTGGTGACAATGGATTCACCAGACAAGAAGTGGGGGAACACCTTCAATGGTGTCACAGAAAGAGAAAGAGATAAAAATGTCTGACATGTCCAGCCTGTGTGACAACCACAGTTTTCCTCCATAGATGCAGTGGATAAATGAGTGTAGCATTAAGGGACAGGAAGCATGTTATTTGTAGAGAAAATAAATGAGAAAAAAAGGTAATGTCTGGCAAAACATTAGGACAGTAAATGAGGGGAAAGCTCTGTAGCAGAATCTCAAATAGCAATAAAAACATGGTAATGGTTCTACTCCTTCCCTGCACTTTCCAAAAAGAAATAAAACTGTTCTGACTGAGCTCACCACTTCAGCCCCGGAAGATTTGGCTGCTCAATGACCAGGCCATTTTTTGCGATACGGCACTGCGTCGCTTTAACTGACAATTGTGTGGTCATGCGACGCTG
This sequence comes from Rana temporaria, assembly GCF_905171775.1. Taxonomy (NCBI): domain Eukaryota; kingdom Metazoa; phylum Chordata; class Amphibia; order Anura; family Ranidae; genus Rana; species Rana temporaria. The sequence continues at coordinate 425,217,798 of NC_053490.1, forward strand.
TACACAAACAAAATTGACGTCCTTTTTTCCCGAAAAATAGAGGTTTCTTTTAGTGGTATTTGATCATCTCTGCAGTTTTAATTTTTTGCGCAATAAACAAGAAAAAAGCGACAATTTTGAAAATAAACACAGTGGCCCAGATTCTCGTCCAGCGGCGTAATTTTGTGCGGGCGTAACGTATCAGCTTTACGTTACGCCTCCGCAACTTAGACGGGCAAGTGCTGTATTCTCAAAGCACTTGCTCCGTAAGTTGCGGCGGCGTAGCGTTTATCGGCTGGCGTAAGCCCGCCTAATTCAAATTTGGATCAGGGGGTCGTGTTTTATGTAAATGTACTGTGACCCGACGTGATTGACGTTTTTCCCGAACGGCGCATGCGCCGTCCGTGGAATTTCCCAGTGTGCATTGCTCCAAAGTACGGACACATCAGACCTTTTTGACACATTTTTGGGACCATTGGCATTTATACAGCGATCAGTGCTATTAAAATGCACTGATTACTGTAAAAAATTTCACTGGCAGGGAAAGGATTAACACTAGGGGGCGATCAAGGCGTTAACTGTGTTCCCTAGTGTGTGTTCTAACTGTGGGGGGTGGGGACTCACTATAGGAGATGAGAGATCGTGGTTTGCAGCTATTAGGAACTCACGATCTGCATCTCTTTTCCTCACAGAACAGGGATGCGTGTGTTTACACACACGCGTCCCTGTTCTTCCTCTCGTGTCGGTCACCGCCGGTCATGAGTATCGGCACCCCCGATACAGCTACGACGACTCGCGGGATCATTCCGGCCTGCCGCAGTATGACGGCAGCTGGTTGGCAAGCGGTTAAAGTCTGAAACAAATTATTAAATTTTAGATAAGCTTTAAAATGTTAGTAGTGATGAGGCAAATGTAGCTTGGTTTAGTTCGGGACAGAATTTCCAACTTTTCTGAAGTTTGTGTGCCGATTCCAAACCCTATTGAGGTCAATAGAAGCGGAATCTTAGAAATCAATAAGGCCATTTTCTGGACTAATAGGCAGGGGATTGTCAAATGAATGTTATGTGAGGGGGGGCACGTAGCAGGGGAATATCAGTGTCACATATCAGTGCCTTTTCATCAGTGCCTTCTAATCAGTGCAGCCCATCAGTGCCCATCAGTGTAGCCTCATCAGAGCATATCAGTAAAGGAGAAAGAAGACCTATTTGCCAAATTTTATAACAAAAACTAAGACAATTTTTTCATATGGGTACAGTTATCATTCAAAGTTTGACCGCGCTAACAGTTGAAAATTGGCGCCCAGTATTGAAGTGCTTAAATAACATGTTTGGGAGATGCCTTTGCCTTGCTTGTGAAATGGCACATCGATACCATGCATACAACCTACTACAACAAAACTGACAGTTACAAAGTAAGAAAAAATGCAGTTTAAATCACTGGAAAATGGGAGCTCTCGGCTACTGGTTTGTAAGCAAAGATGCTCCTATCTATACCAGACCCTTTGGCTCGATTCACATATATGTGAATCGGATGCTTTTTGAGCTACATCCGATTCACATAACATGAGAATCAGACCAGCTTTGAATGGAGTCGGTTCACATACCGTATTTTCCGGCGTATAAGACAACCTTTTGTACTTAAAAATATCCCCCAAAAGTCGGGGGTCGTCTTATACGCCGGAACCTGAATGCAGAGTCAGTCAGATTTCGGGTGTCCATTGTTCAAAAGCCGCGCCTCCTCTTAGTCCTGTTCCGTGATAGTCGGAACACTCAGTTTCCCAGCAGAGCCTGTGTTTAGTGTTCCGCCTATCACGGAGGTCCTCTCATCCTCGGCCTCGGATGAGAGGACCTCCATGATAGGCGGAACACCGAACACAGGCTCTGCGGGGAAACTGAGTGTTCTGCCTACAATGGATGCCCGAAGTCTGACTCTGCATACAGGGATAAGGCATGTAGATATGGAGATCGGCACATTGAGGTAGGCAATGGGCACAGTGAGGTAGGCAATGGGCACAGTGAGGTATGCAATGAGCACAGTGAGGTCGGAAGGGGGTCATCTTATATAGCGAGTAAGTCCCAAAACCAAATTTTTAGCTGGAAAATTAGGGGGTCGTCTTATACGCCCAGTCGCCTTATAGGCCGGCAAATACGGTATATGCACACTGGTTGCAGTGTAAATTAAAAAAGGGTCCTGTGTGAATTTCAGTCTAGTTCAGGTGTGATTTAAGTGTCAAATTCGTATCTGAACCACTGAATGAAAACCGCACTGAAACCAGACCTGCATACTGTATATGTAAATCCAGCCTTATTCAAAATACAGGATTTGTATAGGTGTTAATAGGAGACTCCATGCATTTTTTTTTACTAAAAGTACATACATACATACAGTACTTATCCTTGATGAGGGTCTTATATAGATGTCAAGGGGGACCACCACACCACACACTGACCAAAGTGAGCTACTGGATCAATTGAATTGATGGGTTAGAAAGATTTTTGTTTTTGCTTGTCCTTCCTTTCCTGGCACGCCAGGCTGTATGCTCGAAGAAGGGTCTGGTATGGAATTTATAAGGACCCCACACTACATATTTACGTAATTACTTAGTCTGGTGGAAAAAAGACACAAGCCCATCTAGTTAAAAAAACAAAACATAAAATCCCATATACAGTACACAATCCTATACCCACAGTTGATCCAGAGGAAGGCGAAAAACCCAGCAGAGCATGATCCAATTTGATACAAAGGGGAAAAAAATCCTTCCTGATCCCCCAAGAGAGGCAATCAGATATTCCCTGGATCAACTTTACCTATAAATAGCAGTACTCGTTATATTATGTACACCTAGGAAAGAATCCAGGACATTTTTAAAGCAATCTACTGAGCTGGCCAGAACCACCTGTGGAGGAAGTCTATTCCACATTTGCACAGCTCTTACTGTGAAGAAACCTTTCCGTATTTGGAGATTAAATATTTATTCCTCTAGACGTAAAGAGTGCCCCTTTGTCCTCTGTGATGACCTTAACCACTTCAACACAGGGCACTCAAAGGGGTTGTAAAGGTTTGTTTTTTATTTTCTAAATAGGTTCCTTTAAGCTAGTGCATTGTTGGATTACTTACCTTTTCCTTCGATTTCCCTTCTAAATGTTTTTTTTTCTTTGTCTGAATTTCTCACTTCCTGTTTCTCCTCAGTAAGCCTGCCCCCATCATCCGAGCCGTTCTGGCTGGGGGTTAGTCAGCCAGAACAGCTTTCTGAGGAGGAACAGGAAGTGAGAAATTCAGACAGAGAAAACAAAGAAAAAAAAAACATTTAGAAGGGAAATGGAAGGAAAAAGTAAGTGAACCAACAATGCACTAGCTTAAAGGAACCTATTTATAAAATAAAAAACGAACCTTTACAACCCCTTTAAACCCTTTTCCTGCCTAGGCCATTTTTCAGCTTTCAGCGCTGTCACAATTTGAATGACAATTACATGGTCTTGCAACACTGTACCCAAATAATTTTTCCCACAAATAGAGCTTTCTTTTGGTGGTATTTGATCATCTCTGCGGTTTTTATTTCTAGCTCTATAAACAAAAGAAGAGTGACACGTTTGAAAAAAACACAATATTTTTTACTTTTTGCTATAATAAATGTAGCGGCCTGCTACTTTCTAGCTGGCGCTGCTTTAAATTTAGAGGGTAGTCTGGGAATTAGTTAACTCAGACTGTATGATTTTTCACTAAATTTGGGCCTCTGTTCCAGCCATGGTTGTACTGTGAGTGACCACTATTGTTGTCTGGGGTGCTGTTACCATCCCAGGCCGAGGGTGGGAGCAGTCAGGTCAAGGTGTTTTGGGTGTTCCCCTTCAGCAACCAATCAGAGTTGATCGTCCTGCTGTGCATGCTAGGGAGGAGTACTTAAGGGACAGACGTCATTAGTTCGGGGTCGTCGCCGATCCCGGTCTGTCGTCCCACCACCCCCCGTGTGTGGCCCTCCTGGCTCCGGGACCACATTGGTCTGGGGTTGTGATCTACCAAGTAGGCCCGGTAGTCAGACTAGGTCTACGCTTGCGGAGTGGTCCTGTGCAGTCTGTCCTGAGGGAGGAAGCCACTCGATGAAGAACCTATCTTGGAGAGCACCGAGCAAGAGGCTGGTATCTCGGGAGAGGTCTTGAACTTCATCGAAGGATGCACTATTACTGAAAGGCTGAGTGATGGTCGCCTGTCAGTTCTAAGTTTACAAGAAGTTATTCAGGAGAGATCCGGGTGCTTAATCCTGTGCTGAGAGGATTTTGGACCGAATATACCTCCATCTTTGGGAAGGTCTGTTGCAGAGACTTTACCAAGTTACCGTGTGACATCCCGGCTACTAGGTTAGTGAGAGAGGCATATCCAGGTGCACAATACCCACTCTGGCTAGAGTTGCGACAAAAGCTACGTTGCTGGAAGCAGGAGTGTTTCCAAGCAAAAGTTATACACCTGAACCTATTGCCTATTACCCCTCCACCTCTTCAACTACTACATTTATTCTTCTACCACGTTTGGTAAATAAAGCTTGGAAAAAGGAAGTCTAAAGTGTGGACATTGAACTTTTTCTCAACTCTCATCTGATACCCTAGACGGCAAGGAAATAGAGGTAACATGCAGCCCAAAACAAACCAGCCGCTCCTTTGGGGGTAATGCTACATGAATATCCCAATTTTTTTTTTGTTAAAAAAAAATTTTCCTCAGTTTAGGCCCGATATGTATTCTTCTACACATTTTTGGTAAAAAAAAAATTGCAATAAGCGTATATTGATTGGTTTGCATAAAAGTTATAGCGTCTACAAAATAGGGGATAGATTTATGGCATTTTTATTATGATTATTTTTTTACTAGTAATGGGGCGATCTGCGATTTTTTTCGTGACTGCTAGATTGCGGCGGACATATCGGACACTTTTGACACTATGTTGGGACCATTCACATTTATATAGCGATCAGTGCACTGATTACTGTATAAATGTGACTAGGGAGCGATGAAGGGGTTAATTATGTTACCTAGGGAGTGATTCTAACTGTAGGGGGAGGGGACTCACAAGAGGAGGAGAACGATCGTTGTTCCTCTGTACTGGGAACACACCAAGTTCTCTATATGGACCACTGTACTGGGAACACACCAAGTTCTCTATATGGACCACTTGTATATTTGTAAATGTTGATTATACTCCCCCCCCCCCTTAGGCCTCGTACAGACGAGAGGATTTCCGCTGAAAACGGTCATTCCAGCGGACATTCCTCCTCCACACCATCAGATCAAAATCCCCACAGAAAACATACGCGGTGACGTGCCGCGCTGTCGCTGCGACGATGACGCGGCGACGTGCGCGACCCTGGAAGGTTAATACTTCCACGCATGCGTCGAATCACTTCGACGCATGCGAGGGATGGGGATCGGGCGGACTTATCCGGTGAGTCTGTACAGACGACCGGATAAGTCCGAAGGACAGATTCCAGCGCATATATTTCTTAGCATGCTAAGAAATTTTTATCCGCTGAAAATCCGCCGGCTGGATTTTTATCCGCTGGAAAATGTCCGCTCGGGCCTACACACGACCGGATCTGTCTGCTGGAACTGATCCGCGGATCAATCCCAGCGGATAGATCCGGTCGTGTGTACGGGGCCTAAATCTCCTCTTCTCAAGAGAAAATAAATTCAGTTCCTCTAATCTTTCCTCATAGCTGAGCACCTCCATGCCTCTTATCTGTTTGGTTGCCCTTCTCTGCAGTGTTTTTTTGTTTTTATCATTATTATTTATCATTGCGTGAGGTTCCCTTAAAATCCATACTGGACATAGAAAATCAGCAATGACTATAAGGAAAACATCATTTTGTACATGATCTTTTTATGCATTATTTGTTTACATTCCTGCTGTCCACCAGCAATCCCTGGCTGAAAGCTGAATGGGCCAGGCAGGGATGATTCCCTGGTCATTAGTATGCCTGCAGCTGCTGGCTCTCTAACAACCAGTCTAGTATAAATACTGATACTAAATATATCACTTCACATTACAGCCATTCGCCAAACATAGGATTGCCCCAAACCAGAAGCTCATCCCTATATGCTATCATTTTAAAAGTTTTGTTTTATGCAGCGTTCAAAAAGTAATACCTGGTGACCTGGTGATTGTGCCATGATGGTCCTTGTTGAAATTGAAAAGACTCATAGGCCCGGATTCACGTAGGAGATACGACGGCGTATCTCCAGATACGCCGTCGTATCTCTGAGTCTGAGGCGTTGCATCTTGGCGCCTGATTCAAAGAGTCAGATACGCCAGAATTAGTATAAGATACGACCAGCATAAGTCTCCTACGCCGTCGTATCTTAACTGCATATTTACGCTGGCCGTTAGGGGCGTGTACGCTGATTTACACCTAGAAATTTATAAATCAGCCAGATACGCCAATTCACGAACGTACGCCGGCCGTCGCATTACAGATACGCCGTTTACGTTAGGCTTTTTCCGGCGTAAAGTTACCCCTGCTATATGAGGCGTACCAATGTTAAGTATGGACGTTGGGCCAGCGTCAAATTTTCTGTCGATTACGTCGTTTGCGTAAGTCGTTCGCGAATAGGGCTGTGCGTAATTTACGTTCACGTCGAAAGCATTGGCTTTTTGCGCACTGGGATACTTTCACGGACAGCGCATGCGCCATTTGGAGAAAGCGTCATTTACGTGGGGTCACAATACATTTACATAATACACGCCCACATCGTCCACATTTGAATGAGGAGTCACAGGTATATGGAGAGAGAGTCCACAGTGTCCTTGTTTGGACACTTCCTGTTACAAGGTGACAGCTGACTCCCTACTGTGCCTCTGCAATGTCTCCCTGCAACATGGCCTCTTGGTGGAGACTACAATAGACTATAGTAACATACATTGTGCATGCATGCTCCACCATTGTTCCTACCAGAAAGCCAGACCAGATCAGTAATCATGATGGAAAGAGATCATGTAGAAAGGAAAGGGTAGAAATGGCTGGAAAAAGGGAAGAGCACCGATATGCAAAAAAGAATAACAAAGGATGTAAGCAGGTGGATGTTAAATGTTTTATTTTACTGAAGATTTTTTTTTTTACTGTTTTGTAGTTGATGTGATTAGCATTACAATAACCATGTTGCACTGTACATGTGTGTTTGCTCTGCTGAAGTGACACTCCGTGGGAGGTAAGGGTTAACTCTGCTGGCCTGGTTTTGCTGGGCTTTTTGGGGAAGTATTGCCCTCCACTGGGGCAAACACATAAAAAGGGAGGGAACCACCTCTTGGTGAGGCTGAAGCACCATCTTAGATGTATAGAATTTTTAGGGTGTGCCCCCCAAGTATGTTTTTGTATGTTGTATAGACCCTGACCACCTAGGTCTCTTGGGCTGGAGCACCCCTCCCCCTCCTCATTACCTCTTATTAGTGGCCACCAGTGCATAGGAAGAATCCATTCAGTTCTGCCATATAGAGGAGTTTATCTCCCATGGTTGAGACACAGGTTCTTTCATTCTATTAAGAGGGTAGGACCAGGGCTCAAGTCCTGTCATTGTTCCCAGGAGACATTGCGGCGGTCTGCCGCGAGTTATCGTAGGATTTAGATAGAACTTGCTTAAAGTCCTATCTAAATCCCACAATAACTCGCGGCAGACCTCCGCAATGTCTCCTGGGAACAATGACAAAAGCTCCCAGGAGACATTGCGGCATCGAGGAAGTGACGGAATACCCGCACACTACCCGATGAATCCATATACAGGAAGCGGCTAGTAACATAAAGGATTACTAAAGTACAGTGGATCGAAAAAAATTAAAAAAACAGTTTAGTAATTATGCATATGAGCGTATCATTTATTTTTTTTTTTTCGGTGGGGGAGTGGATCTTGGGTGGGAGTTCCCACACTTTTTTCCCCAGGACTTGACCCCTAGGTAGGACCCACTAATTCGGGGTACTTTGTCGCAGTAAGTGGGCTTTGCACTATATGACAATATAGTGTGACCAAACCCCTGTATTTTTTAATATGTTCAGGTGTTTTTAACTAGTCTTGCAGGATAAATGTAATTTTTGCACGTGTGCGCTATAATCTGTTTTGCACAGTTAGTAAGATAGCCAGAGGTTCTGTTCCAGGTCTCCCCAGCCAAGAGCAGGCTGCTAAGGATATGATCCACAACTTTTCACTTAACCACCCCTTGTGGGAGCCCAGTCGGGGTTCCAGGGTTATGGAATCATGCTTGGCCAAATGTCTCTAAGGCCTTTCATACCTATTTAAGGTATGACTACCTCAAGGTGCACCAGTGGACTAATTACGCGGCACTTTAGATTATGTACAGGAACGTGTACTGAAGACAATTTCGTTTAACTGTTCATCAGTTATCTTCAAACAACTTCAGTAAAATAACTTTCTTTTTTACTTGGCCTGGTCTGAAGTTACTTGAGGACAAGCTTTAAGGGGTGCATGCATGCATGGCATATCACAAGAACAGAGTTTGTTGGGGGGCAATACGAGTTAGAGAAGATGCAAATTTATAACGTGCAGTGAAGCGATTTGAAGGAGGCTATATTGACATTAATAATGACTTCAGTACTAGTGTCAAGTGCATAAGCAGCCAACCGGTCGGGAAGTGGCGTGACTTTGCAAAAGTGATGGAAGGCCCTGGTAGTAAAGGAGCTTGTATGCTTAGGCTCCTTCCGCATGCGATCAGAACCCCAATACTGGGTCTGACTCGCGGCACAGGGCATCCTAGGGACCCAACCTGGAAGTCACAAAAGATGGAGTGGAGGCTCAGGAGAAGAAGCATGGTGTTGTACACAAGTCAGGCTTCTGAGTATTCAAGTGTAATATACTGTACGAAGCAATATCACTGGGAGTGAGGTGACAAGTTACTGGGCTGGTGGAGTCCAGTACAGGTTCCGCGGTACCAGCTCAGAAATGCTGCGAGAGAAGAGTTCTGAAGTGTAATGAGGCATTGATGTCCATTGTGAAGTGCTACAGACGTTGGGCCACGAATTACAAGGAGTTCATTGTGTTCTTATGTAGAGGCATAGCTTTTGAATTGGAGTACTGCCTTAACTCCAGTCTTACATTAAACAGCAGCCTCAGTCTGCTTTTGGGGGCATTAGCGTGCACTCTCTCCGGGTCCCCACATGGGTACAATAAGCCCCACACACAGGGTGAAAGTATTTTATGATACACTTTGCTTTAGCGTTGTGTTTAGTTCTACTTTAAACAGTGTTCCTGAAACTCCAGTGTTTATTAGCTCAGTGTTATTCCAAAACCCTAAACTCTCGCTTGGACAGTCCAGTTTATAAAGCTAGGCAGATAGTCTGAACACTGAAGAATCTCTGTTAATCCTCAGTCTTTTAATAGCAATGACTTAACAAAATGCCCCTGCAGTCCCACGTGTAGGAAACTGGATCCTGCAAATAATGTACACTGTATTCATCACTTGATACATTTAGAAATTTGTTGGCAACAAAATGTTCCATTTGAACAAACGTGAAACATACTCAAGTGTCAGCTGTAGGGAGATGTTTGCCATTGCCCAAGCAAAGTGTTATTTTTTTTAAACTTTTTTTTATATGACTGTATTTATTTTAACCTCCAATCTATTTTACACCATCACAATTTTATTAACAAATCAGTCTTGACTTTTTGTAAAGGTCATTAAAGGCAAGCAGAAGAGAATGTGATGTGTGGCAAAGCACTGCTTAGCAGCCATGACTAATTACCATTACTGGTTTGTTTTTATATTTTCGTTTTGTGCTTTTTGTTTGATTAAGACAGTAAACATGGCTGTCACCTGTCCCACTTAATTTAGACGTTACCATTATGGAAAACCTACACACCTCAGTTTACTTATGCCAACAATGCTGACAGGACAATGAATTTCTAAAGAAAAGACATGTCAAATATACATATACAGAAATGCACTGCTTTCAAATTTATTGAAGGGCATGACTAGATATCAAAAATGTTCGTGTTTTAGTAAAAAAATAAAAAAAAAATGTAATTAACACAATGAAACCATAATATTATATATTTTTAGGTAGATTCAGAAAGAGTTAGGCCGGCTTATCAGTAGATAAGCCGACCTAACTCAGAATCTACGCCGACTTATGTTTAAGTGTATTCTCAATCAGAGATACACTTAAACATATCTAAGATACGACGGCTTGCGCCGTCCTATCTTAGGCTGCAATATTTCGGATGGTTCGCTAGGTGGCGCTTCCATTGCGGTCGGCGTAGAATATGTAAATTAGTAGATACGCCAATTCACGAACGTACGCCCAGACGACGCAGTACTTTTATGCCGTTTACGTTAGAGATAGGCCACCTAAAGTTAGAGCTAGGCCCTAGTCGGAATAATAATGTTAAGTATGGCCGCCGTTCCCACGTCGAAATTCAAAATTTTTACGTCGTTTGCGCAAGTCGCCCGTGAATCGGGATTTACGTAGTTTACGTCCACGTCGAAATCAATAGGCCCGTGCGGCGTACTTAGCCGCAATGCACACTGGGAAATGTAGGCGCCCGGGGCATGCGCAGTTAAAAAAAAATGTCAAAAACGTAAGGTCAAGCTCCATTAACATAAAACACGCCCCCTTACACACATTTGAATTAGGCGCCCTTACGCCCGCCCGCTTTAGGCTACGCCGCCGTAACTTAGCAAGCAAGTACATTGTGAATCATGTACTTGCCTCGCTAACTTACGGCGGCGTAGCTTAAATGCCTTAAGCTACGCCGCCGCAAAGTTGCGGCATTGTATGTGAATCTAGGCATTTGTCACCTGAAATTACGTAGCCTTTTCCTCCCCAGCATCCCCCTATAGATTTATACTCATACAGCCCACAGGGAGCTGAAAACGCTACCACCAGACCCTCACTTCTTTTGTGCATGCTTGGGAAAATTCTCCTCATTCCAAAGGGAGGCTGTCTATTAAGAACTCCAAGGGAAGACTGCTCCTACATAAAGAAAGAATTCAATTTTCTGCACATGTGCACTCTAATCGGGAGATCAGCTGGGGAATTTGAAGTGGCGTACTTTTGTAAATAAATAAATATCTTGATCAACAACTGAGCGTACTTTCTTCCAGCAGCTAAGTGAAGAAATGTCATCAGCACACCAAGGATTCCAAGTGACCTGCCTGAAGAAAGGGCCCTGCATGGCTCCGAAACGTTGCGGTATGTTTATCATTTGACCACGAAAAAAAAAAAGCTTTTGGACCCTTTCGGGGAATCCTCGGTGTACTGATTTTCTTCACTTTGATCATCTATGGCTTCCAGCCTATGGTCATCACAGCACCCAGGGTTACTGAACAGCCATTTTCTTGAATGTGTGCGTGGGGAATATTATGCTTCTTCTTCTTCCAGCAGCTAACACCAATGTGATTCACCCCACATAAACCATACATATAAAATAACAAACAGCGCAGTGCTAGAATCTCCTCTGTCTGTATGGCTCACTTTGGGCTATCTAACAAGATTGCGGACAGATAAGTATAAAGCCTTAGGGCACAGGTAACGAACAAAAGGTCCCTGTGTCGAATCCGGCCCTCCAGGCCATTTCATGTGGCCCTGGCACCTCCAGCCAACCTCTGGTCCTCCTCCAGACCCTTACTTTCTGCTTTCAAGCAATGCATCCAACTTCTTCCCAGCAGCAGCATAAGGAAAGGGGGGTGCACTGTGATGTAAGGGAGAGTGAGGGACTCAACTTCTGATGGTGGGGTGGCTCTTGACATCTAATATATGGGGAGGGGAATGCCCTCGAAATCGAATCTTACAGATAGATACAACCGGCCCTTTTCAGGGCAATCATAATGCTGATGTGGCCCACAATGAAATTGAGTTTGACACCCCTGCTTTAGGGGTTAACGGTAATCCCGAGTCAGGCTCGGGACCGCATCGCAGTATCCAGGCAAAGTTACTTACCTTGTCCCCTGGATCCTGCAATGTCTCCCTGCTGTGTGAGCGAGCTGTCTCCTCGCTCGATTCACACAGTGCCGCGAGTGCCGTCGAGCTCCATTCCCTGCGACGTTACGACGCACAGGGCGGATTACAGTACTGTATACAATAATTACACACCCCCTTTGTCCCTAGTGGTCTGTCCAGTGCCCTGCATGCACTGTTATATTATAAATACAGTTTTTTCTGCCTGGAAACTGTAGATTGTCCATAGCAACCAAAAAGTGTCCCTTTATGTCAGCCGTCACTAAATGGCGGCCCGCGGTCCGAGTCCGGCCCGAGTACCGCTTCTGCCCGGACCGCCACTATAACAGCAACAGCAAGCGTTGGTTTGCTGGGGTTTCCCCAGCAACCAGTGACGCTGCGTGCGTGCGCCTGCCCCCTGCTCCTCGCCGCAGGTCCAGATTAGGGGTGACTCACGGGCAGTGATTAGAGGTGTGACTTCACGTGCGCGCCCTGCCCACCTGCTTTTTGCAGTTCCCGGGTCCACTCCTGGCTCTCCTTGCAAGTAGGGGCGTAACATCACATGCACTCCGCCCCCTGCTGCTCGCGGTTCCCGGGTCCTGGCTCCTTATCTCTCAGCTTCCACCAACTTTGGTATTTCAGTGCCCTCCTTCATTAAGGTATGTGGGCCATTAGTGATCACTAAAGGGCATATTTTTATTGTGCACACTGCTGGGCATATGTTGTTAATGTTAAGGGGCACTCTGATGGACCAATTTTATTTTAAGGGGCACGCTGATGGGTATATTTTTAATGTGCGCAGGGATGGGCATATTTTGTTAAGGGGCACACTGATGGACAAATTTTTGTTGTGCCCATCAGAGTGTCCCTTAACATAAAATGTGCCTATCAGTGTGCACATTAAAAATATACCCATCAGCGTGCACCTTAAAATTAAATGTGCCCATCAGAGTGCCCCTTAAAATAAAAGGTGCCCATCAGCATGGCCCTTATTTTATGTTAAGGGGCACTCTGATGGGCATATTTTATGTTAAGGGGCACGCTGATGGGCAGATTTTATGTTAAGGGGCACGCTGATGGGCAGATTTTATGTTAAGGGGCACGCTGATGGACACATTTAATTTCAAGGGGTACGCTGATGGGTATATTTTTAATGTGCACAGTGATGGGCATATTTTGTTAAGGGGCACACTGATGGACACATTTTCTTGTGCTCATCAGAGTGCCCCTTAAAATAAAATGTTAATTGTGCACATTAAAAATATACCCATCAGAGTGCCCCTTAACATAAAATGTGCCCATTAGAGTGTCCCTTAACATAAAATGTGCCCATCAACGTGACCCTTATTTTATGTTAAGGAGGACTCTGATGGGGACATCTGATGTAAGGAGGCACTCTGGCAGGAATGCCTGATGTACAGGGGCACTGTCATGGGGACACCTGATGTAAAGGGGCGCTGTGATGGGGACACCTGATGTAAAGGGGCGCTGTGATGGGGACACCCGATGTTAAGGGGCGCTCTGATGGGGACACCTGTGACTACAATCTGTAGTCATAGCACAGACTTGAGATCCGGACCTCTGCCCAAAGAAAATTTTGGCAACCGGACCTCCTTGAATTTTAATTCAGTACCCCTGCTTTATGTCAAAAGTGGTTTTAGACCAGCTAGAAAACAGCGATAATAAATTAGAATCACAAATTTATTGAGCGATTGTGATTTGTGGGGAAATTTGTCATCAAACACTAAAAGAAATGACAGCGACAATTCTGCAACTGAGCAAATTTCAGTGTTTTTCAGTGTTTTTGATTTGATTACATTATTGAATTATTTTTATTATTATTATATTATTATTTGTTATAATTATTTATAGTTATTTATTATATTATAATTTATGATTTTGTGTTTCAAACTTTATCATACCCGGGATGTCTACTAGACTCTTGTTTGGACAGATTTAAGTGAGTTATTCCTAAGGCCTAGTACACACGAGAGGATTTAGGATAAATCCTCTGGCGGATTTTGATCTGATGGTTGTACTAACCATCAGATCAAAATCCGCGCGGAATTCCCTCCGCGGTGACGTGTCGCGCCGTCGCCGCGATGATGACGCGGCGACGTGCGCGACGCTGTAATATAAGGACTTCCACGCATGCGTCGAATCATTACGACGCATGCGAGGGAGGGAATCGGACGGATTGATCCGGTGAGTCTGTACAGACCATCGGATCAATCCGCTGGACTGGATTCCAGCGGATCGATTTCTTAGCATGCTAAGAAATTTTGATCCGCTGGAAAACCATCGGCCCGAAAAATATCCGCGGATAAATATCCGCTGGGTTGTACACACCAGCGGATCTATCCGCTGAAAGTGATCCGCGGATAAATTCCAGCGGATAGATCCTCTCGTATGTACGGGGCCTAAGATTTGCAGGCCTACAATATAAAACACCAAATTTCCATGCAAAACAATTGTACCGCTTTCAGCATCAAAAATCTGAAAGAATCATACCGCCAGGGAGGATAAAGGATAACTATACAAATGTATAGTTATTCTTTAAAGGCTTCGGGGCCATCATCCAGATCCTAACTCCACTACCTGATTTGGAATAAGAAGAATCCCAGATTTTCAGATTTCGGTGGATGAAGTAACTTACTAGATGGTGATGCCATGACCAAGCTATCCAAGTAAAGAAGTATACCACAATGATATACAAAGAAAATATTTCTAATGGAAACATAGCGGCTGCCATTGTTGATGTCTTTTGCCTGGATGTTATACTGACCTTCTAGCTTTATTACATTGAGTTATCTAGTCTAAAAACTATGTAGATCACACCTTCTGTATTTACGCTGACTTTTCTGATATGAATATTTGCTCTGGAACAGTGACTGAGAAAGTCCTGAAGCCAGATGGTCAACACAGCAGCCAGACAACTGGGCAGACGACAGCATTGTTTCTTTTAGAAAAGGTTAAAGTTGAAATCCAGGTATGATATATTTTTACATGATTAGATTGGTCCATCTTGGACTAATGCTAATGAAACTATGTACTGTATATACTAGTGGTCTCACAACTGTGGCCTGGGGCCTGGATGCGGTCTTTCGCTTACCTTTATCTGGCCCTTGGGGCACTATTCCTCCCGCTGACACCAACAATGGGGCACTATTCCTCCCAATGTTACCAGTGATGGGGCACTATTCCTCCCCCAAATCCCAAATGTTTTCATGTTTGATCCCACAAATGTCATGAAAACTCCCACTTCCACTGGCCACAGTTCGTGGCAACTGTGCCCGAACTGGCCCTTTGTTTTGAAAGTTTGGAGACCCCTGGTATATACCAAACCTGGCCCATGCCTCTGGAAGCTGGAAATCAATTAAGTAGAGACCGCTACTTCAGGAGAGCAGAAGCAAGTGCAGGTCACTGGAATAGTGGTGTCTACTTCAGTGAGTGCCAGCTTCCATGGGCCTCGGCCAGGTAAGTTATTTACTGTACATAGTTATATTGGTCCAAGTTGGACCAATGTAACGGTGTAACAATATACCATGCCTGGAATTCTTCTTTGAATACACAGAATATATTTTATGAGGAGATGAATCTTTGTGCTTATCAGAATGAATGTGATAACCCATCTGATCCCATGATTTTTGGAGTTGGATTTTTGGATTTTATAGGCAGAAATCAGTGATGAAAGGTATTAAATAAATGTACATAAAGGACAGAGCTTCTGAGAAGCTATTACTTTCTTCTTACTATAGATGAAACCATCTCCTTAGAAACCATCATTTTACTTTCTGACAGATTTTATTTAAGGGATTGGCTAAGAACATATTGGCTAAGGTGGAAGGTAAATTGAAAATATTGTCCACCTCTCTTAAGAAGGGAGAGACTAAAAGAATTATGATCTTGCAGGTGAATGGAAAACAACAAACAATACCAGTACTGGAAAAAAACACGTAAAGGTAATCTGTAATGTCGTATACCTGCATATTTGCAATCGAATCATAATGTAATTGTCATGGTTGATGTACTAAAAACAATGTTGAATTCACCTGCATGGTTCACCAGTAGACTATAATTGGATTAAAGTTCAAGACAACTTTTTTCAGGGAATAAGCATTAACATGAATACTCAGGCAACCTGAAAAGGTCAGTCCACCAAAAAGGGATATGTTAATCTGGCCATACATGGATCAAAATTTGGGGGGTTCAGCAGGGACCAGCTGAGATTTGATCTATGGGCAGGCTGATTGTATGTTCCATCGATCAACCCTTCTAAACAGCCAACCTGTCGGGTTTTTTACATGTGATTACTGCCGGTGGTTATAGCCACTAGCAGTAATCATTGTGTTCTGCCAGTTGGGAATGCTCCACAGACCCCCGTGCCGGCAGAACACAATAGCGCTGCGAGAGGCATTCAAAAGCCCATCAACACTGACTGTGTTAATGGGGTAATCAAGCAATTTTCTTTCCCTTCCACCCAAAGTGGCCATCCCCAAAACTGTTCCCACAAAGTTGGGAGCATGAAATTGTTCAAAATGTCTTGGTATTCTGACGCTTTAAGAGTTCCCTTCAAAGGGACCAAGCCCAACCCCTGAAAAACAACCCCACACCATAATCCCCCTCCACCAAATGATTTGGACCAGTGAACAAAGCAAGGTCCATAAAGACATGGATGAGCGAGTTTGGGGTGGAGAACCCTGACTGTCCTGACCTCAGCCCGATAGAACATCTTTGGGATGAATTAGAGTGGAGACTGTGAGCCAAGCCTTCTTGTCCACATCAGTGCCTGACCTCACAAATGCGCTTCAGGAAGAATGGTCAAACATGCCCAAAGACACACTCCTAAACCTTGTGGACAGCCTTTCTAGAAGAGATGAAGCTGTTATAGCTGCAACTCTGTCAACTCAATTTTGAGCCCTACAGACTAAGACTGGGATGCCCATAAAGTTCATGTGTGTGTAAAGGCAGGCATCCCAATACTTTTGGTAATAACATTTATTTGAAACTCTATAATTTAAAGGTGTTGTAAAGGCAGAAGGTTTTTTATCTTGATGCATTATATGCATTAAGATAAAAATATAAAGCCTTCTGTGTGCAGCAGCCCCCCTTAGCCCCCCTTACACTTACCTGAGGTCCCTCTCTGTCCAGCGATGTCCACGGGTGTCTCAGCTGTCCGAGATTCTCCCTTCTGATTGGGTGAGACACAGGAGTGGCACCATTGACTCCCACTGCTGTCAATCAAAGTCAGCTAGCCAAGCAGGGGAGGGGGGTGGGCCAGGTCAGGGCTTTGTGTCTGAATGGACACTCAGCTTGGGTGCCCCCATAGCAAGCTGCTTGCTGTGGGGGCACTGAACAGGAGGGAGGGGCCAGGAGCACAGAAGAGGGTCCCCGGAGAAGAGGAGGATTGGGGCTGCTCTGTGCAAATCCACTGCAACAGAGCAGGTAAGCATAACAGGTTTGTTATTTTTACAGGGAAAAAAAGAGACTTTACAATCGCTTTAATGTAATGATTTCTATGTCATTTACAATTTGATGTAAAACTTAACAATGGTAACTCTATTATTTGCTCCCTTTAGGTCTGTTTAATATACCATTGGAAGCCATTTGTTATACCTGTTTGATAAATGCTAAAAACCTGTTGATCTTGTCACAAATTCAGGTCTGTCCCCTTTGCCTGCATCCTGAACTACAGAACGATTAGCTCTTATGTTGTAAGGAGTGGGGAGTGTATGTTCTGAGAGTGGGAGTGGTTGAGCAGTTTAGCAAAAGACAACTGGGCAGGTCTGACACCACTCAGTCCACAAAAAAAGCTATATTCTGTCAGCACTCAGCACACAACCGGACCTAAAAACTGAGCACATTTCTGGCAGATCAACAAGAATTTTTGTTGGCCCAAAAGTAGAAGTTCAGCTCTTCCTCTTCCCCCACCCTTTTTTTTGGGGGGGGGGGCAGGTACCCAGTTTTGAATAGGTAATCTGAGTGGGAGTTCGCCTCAAACTCAGCCCCCCCCCCCTCCGTGTCCGCGAGCTTCTGGTGCCGGAAGGGTGTGGGACTATTCACAAAGTGCAGTGCGGCTCATTCATACGTAGCAGGCAGCCAGCTATGTAGAACCGGCCCAGGTGAGGACGGTGCTGGGTCCTTGGACAGGTGAGTGTCTGTTTATTAGGTAATTTTATTAAATGTTTTTTATTAATGTTTCAAGAAATGACTGGAGTACTGCTTTAAGAGGGTAGAACCCAGGAAAATTTGTGTTTTTTATTATTTTACCTTGACGTACAATTTAAGTATTGAAATTAATTTGGTGACGTTTAATTTAAAGTGTGCAGGAAACGGTTAACCTAATTTCATTTTTCCGAAGCTGAACTACTTTGGAGCATGCAAACTAAGTAAGAACTGACCTAGTTATCCTGCTCAGTGCCTGAAATCCTTCAGTCTGCAAAGACTGCATTGTAAACAGAGACCTCTTTATCTATTGTATCACTGACCTTCCGAACTCGTACACACACAAGGCTGGAATGGTCTACCTGAGTAACATGACATAATGCTGCATTATACAGTAAGTACCCCAAACATACTCAATGCATAAGGATTATCACAGGCTACTACACACAATTAACTCTGCAGATTGCTAAACGTTCAGCATACATGTTACAATTTGTACATACAATCTTTGCACAACCAACTTTGGATTTACCAAAACTATGAAATATGAGCACCTACCTAATCTAACCAATCAATTTGTATCCAATCGGCAGGTCCTTGCACTACAAAGTTTTTGGTAGGTCTGTAGGTGGCCATATACACTTCCATAAATGGTAGATTTATTTTTCTGATTTATCTCTACTGCTAGGAATAATTGATCTATAATCGACAAACCGTTTGATCAATATGCCACATATGGAGATGTGGGCTTTGATCAGGGGCGACCCAACCATTAAAGCGGAGTTCCACCCATTTAAAAGTCAGCAGCTACAAAAAGTGTAGCTGCTGACTTTCAGGCCGGGGTCACACCATCCCCGCATGCGGCTCACAGCAGGAGTCCGGTGCGTGCTGGTTCACCGGTTCAGGTCCAAATTTTGGATTTGGGACCTGCTGCAGAGATATGTGAACCGGCTCCATAGAGAGCCAGTCACATTCTCCTGCTATGCAATTTTTTTTTTTCATTTTGGATAGAGTAAGGGAGGGTTATAGCCCCTGTCAGTTTTTTTTTACCATCCCTGTCCCATTGCAGAAATTTCCCTTCACTTCCTGCCCCATAGCCAAACAGGAAGTGAGAGGAAATCTATGCAAATTAAGGGAATCCATTGCCCCCCCAGGCCCTCAGAACTAGTGTCCCCACTCCAAAATTTTAGGCCGGGTCTTAAACAGAAAGGGGTGTGACCTTGACAGGAAGGGGTGGGTCATATTTAAATTAGGGGTGCACAAGTTTAGTCAGGCCTAGGGTAGCACAAAACCTAAATACACTACTGGCGGGCGCTTGAAGCCTCGCTCCTCTCCCTCTCCTGTCCACAGCGCCGGAATTCTAACTGTGGGCGTCCGTCTGTGGCTTCACAGCCAGGCGTGCACTGCGCATGCGCGAGCCATGCTGTGTGCTGTGAATGGCTGGGCAATCTTCTGGGACATGTGACGTGTCCCAGAAGATTGCAGGAAGGGAGAGTGGAAGAGGTGAACTTCCTTTCAGCGCCGCAGCAGGGGAGGAATTGGGAGCTGCGTGCCAGTAAAAACTGGGTACCTGACCCCCCAAAAAAATGACATGCCAAACGCCATGTGGCATTTCAGGGGGTCACCAACACTTAAAGCGGAAGTTGCATTTTTGGGAGAAACTCCACTTTAAAGCTTACCTGTAGGTGCTTGAAATATCTCCTAAACCTCCATGGTTTAGGAGATATTATCAAAAATGATGGGCGCCGTAGACACTTTAGCAACGGCGATCGTGCCATTTCTAAAGGAGGCCATACAGTGACTGGCAGCTCCCGCACGCATGTAATGTCATCGTGGCTCCAGCCAATCACAGCGCCAGAGCTGCGATACCCGGAAGTAACCCCCGGGAGAGATGTCGGCCGCTATGCATACTAGCTCATCATGCCTTTGTCTTGCAGGTGGTGTTTTTTTAAAATGTGGTTTTACTTCCTCTTTAAGGGCACATTAGCAAATGAGTATTCATTATTTTAACACTGAATCTCCTCCCCACCAATCAGGAAGCGGGTCTGAGACCTGTTTCCCAATTGGCCAAAAGGAGAAGCGTTCCGATTGGCCGCCGAGGAGGAGGAGGAAGGTGATGCCCGCCGCCCGTGATGCGTGCGGAGGAGAGCAGGGGAAGAAGAAGCAGTCCGTGATGCCTGCTGCCCGTGATGCCTGCCATAGATGGGGTAAGTGGAAAAGTAGAAACAGCTGCACCCTGGCAATATCGATCCAATGTAGATTTATTAGAACAGAATAGTACAATTGACTGCCAACCAAGACAAGAACAACGGAGAGGTGATGCGTTTCACACTGCTATAGTGCTTCTTTAAAAATAGATGGGGTAAGTGCTCCGGACCCTGCACTGTTTGCTGCCCCCCACCCCAAGAAAATGACCACTAGCTGCCACTGGTTTTGATCAATGGTTAAGCTACAATTGTAACTTTCAATCCTAAATTATTGATCACATCTCTGTTTCTACCATGTAATCTCATATTCTTCTAGCCATAACTTCCCTTTTGATCGATTTGGACTTCATGTAGATCAGACTGATCTGAGTTGATCAGCCAGGGTGAAAAATAATAAATCATTCTGCATTGATCAGCAGAATTGAGATGCTTTGGTTGTAAATTAGATCGTATTATAATCAATCAATTCATGCAATTTATGTTGTTGACTTTAGTTTGATTATTTCAATCGGTAGAGATTAATTGAAAAAAAAATTGATTATTTATGGAACTGTGTATGGTCATCATAAGAAATCCACTTTCCCCTTTAAGTGTTATATATTAATTGAATTACTATAGATCGAAATTCCTACCGGTAAGGATTGATCAAAGAAAAAAAAATTGATCATTCATCAAACTTTGTATGCCAACCATAAGATACAATCATGTCTTATCTATAGTTTGAAACCCACATCCCCTCCTTGGGCATATCGATCAACTTGGTTAACTTTTTTTTTTAAGAGTCTCATGCTCTACCGATTGATCTAGCCAGGCTTTGTTGTTGACTTTAGATTGATTATCCCTATTGGAAAAGATTGATTATTGAGGCGTGTATGGCCACTATTATGGCTATTATTAATATTATAATACAGGATTTACATAGTGCTAACAATTTGCGCAGCGCTTTACAACATCAGAGCAGACAGTACAGTTGCAATACAATTCAATCAGAGGGCTATTCGATCGTTTGTGGATTTGATTGCTTTGATTGAATTCAATTTGATTGATTGGATAATAAGCCTGAAAGGTGTGGACATTCTAAGGCCCCTTTTACACTGCCGCGACTTAAAAGTCACACGATTTTACCGCAATGCGATTTCAGGGAATGCCTGCGGAAACTTGAGGTCTATGGACCTTAACTCACATGAAAGTCGAGCCAAAGTAATACAGTGACTACTTTGAAGTCGGCACGACTTGAAGTCGCACATATATGAATGTTTATCATTACAAATCATGGTGAACAACTTGTCATGCGACTTTCCAGACGTTCATGTCGCACAAGTGTGAATGGGGCCTAAAGGAGATTGTGGAATTTAGATTGTAACATGGGTGGTAAGCTTTAGTGAACATGCTTACAATGCTTTCAATTATCTATGTGTAAGAAATGTCAAGATTTAGTAGAGTGTGCCTTTAGAAATGATAACTTATTATATTGTATAAACTGATTGTAGTAAATATAAAATAGTTAGGCAGGATTATCAGCTTAGCGTCATTACTACGGTGGGCATATGACAGTAGGCATATTATGACCATTACTATGGTGGGCATATGACTGTGGGCATATGATGACCATTACTACGGTGGACATATGATGACCATTACTACGGTGGGCATATGATGGTGGGCATATAATGACCATTACTACGGTGGGCATATGACAGTGGACATATGATGACCATTACTACGGTGGGCATATGATGACCATTACTATGATGACCATTACTACGGTGGACATATGATGACCATTATACAGTGGGCATATGATGACCATTATACGGTGGGCATATGATGACCATTACTATGGTGGGCATATGATGACCATTACTATGGTGGGCATATGATGGTGGGCATATAATGCCCATAACTATGATGGGCATATGACGGTGGACATATAATGACCATTACTACGGTGGACATATGATGACCATTACTACGGTGGGCATATGATGACCATTACTATGGTGAGCATATGACGGTGGGCATATGATGACCATTACTACAGTTGGCATATGATGGCCATTACTACGGTGGGCATATGATGACCATTACTATGGTGAGCATATGACAGTGGGCATATGATGACCATTACTACAGTGGGCATATGATGGCCATTACTACGGTGGGCATATGATGACCATTACTACGGTGGGCATTTGATGACCATTACTACGGTGGGCATATGATGACCATTACTACGGTGGGGATATAATGCGTTCTGCAACCATGCAATCAATTATTTCAAAAGTTTTGCATTTGCAAATTTTTATTACTACCATCATATATTACTTTGCACAGCATAAACATAGTTAACATTGACATGTGTTTAGAGATAATTAGTTAAAATATATGAATATAAGTATATATATATATATATATATATATATATAATATAATATATATATATATATATATATATATATATATATATATATATATATATATATATATATATATATATTTTATATATATATATATATATATATATATATATATATATATATATATATATATATACACATATACATATACACACACACACACATAGAATATTCTATGTAGAAGTTTCTTGCTATCGTCATGATAGCCCTTGCTTACCTTAGACAATTTTCTTCCCCTAGAGATGACAGCACAGAACTATTATAGAAGGTTCCACAAGGATTAGCCCCTTTCTTCTTCCTCTCCTTCAGTGTTTATCCTGCCAGGGATGTTTTCAGTGCTGCTGATACATATGTTGTGATGAGCTTTGTCTCCGTGTTGTACTCAGTGCTGCTTCAGGGCTGCCAGATAAACCCAATTTGGTAGCTTAAGTGCAAAAGGAATTCCTTTCATAGCAAAGGGCTGTTCTTCCTAAATATAGTTGCTTGCACTGGGTCACTGTAGTTTGTCAGTCGTTCGCTCACACCTGACGGTTTGATTTGAATTTCCGCTATAAAAAGAAAAAGAAGCAGCAAAAATAACTTTGTACTCAAGTTTCTTTGTAGAAGTAGAGAGCTGTCAGTTCAAACTTCACAGATCAAGTGTTGGTTTGTGTCTGACAGCCCGAGACATGGATCCTGTAACATGATACTGAAATGGATAATGTCATGGTAACAGATAAAGGACGCTATTGTTATACCTCAATGGATGGTGATCACTGTCTCCAGCAACAAGCCCAGGTCATGGAAGTAAACATTGCCTTTATATGCCTTAGGATTTATGTATAAAACACTCCAGGAAGAGCTTAGTGTAGCATGTAAATAATACTTACTGTACTGTACTTCTAGAACTTCAGTCCTACATTCTGCAGCTTTGAACTCCCAAAGCACTTCTGGTAGCTGCGTATTGCAGCGCGAGCTCCTCATAGCAGTCACTGGGGAGGTCTCAGGTATCCAGGAGATAGGTGAGCAGCATACAAATGTCACACCTGGATTAAAACTGTGATACTGTGCGTCGCTTGAGCTGAGGCGAAAGGGAGAAGGCACTAATCTCCTAATCTGGATTTAGTCACCCTTCACACCTGAGTGTTTTGCTGCTGAAACACTTGAGGAGAAGAATTCCATGATTCTCACCTGAGCGCCGGTTGTTGTCACCTGTCACGTCAAGCTTGAAAAATAACATGAGCTTCTTTGGAGCAGAATTGCGCGGTTCGGTCCAATAGACTTTAATAGGAATGCCTGAAAATACTTGAAAAGCACACAATTTTTTTTCATACAGGAACCAACCGAATTTTGATCCATCTATGGGTAGTAGGGTTGCCACATCATCCCTTTAATCCAGGGCACAATAATTACACAGGTTCTGTGGCTGATTATGGTGTTAAGCTGGTTGTACTGAAGTCGATCCATCAACTGACTTTAGTGCAAACCTGCCCGTTGGATTTTTTCACCCAATCACGGTAGCTCCCCGTGCTCCCCACTGGCAAAACACAAGCTATTTTCTTTCCATCTAGACTTAACACCTGCCTGAAGGCAATAAGCAATGTATTGTAGTATGTCATTTTTTCAATGCCTTCAACCAGGTGTAGAGTCTTGATATCACTTTTCTTATTGTGTTTTGTTCTTCTAAAGCAACCTTTCTCAACCTTTTCAACACAGAGGAACCCTTGAAATAGTTCTCCGGTCTCAGGGAACCCCTGCTAAAAATTAGAAATCTACAACTCGTGATACATTTGTGTGATGATCAGTGGGAAGGAACCCCTAGCAACCTCTGGAGGAACCCTAGGGTTCCACGGAACCCAGGTTGAGAATCACTGTTCTAAAGGGTCCCAGAAATGTGGAAGCAGTGAGCTGGGAAGGCCTCTGCTCTCGTGCACATCGCTGGATTAAGATTGGGCTTAAAGAGGGGGCGTGACCGTAAGCCGACCTGGACGGATGCTCAGCTTGAAAGCTCTCCTCCAGCCCGCAGCTATTAGGCCGAAATTCGGGGGAATATTCTGCCATCCATGAGTGTCACCCGCACCACTCAATCCTCCTCAGCCAGAGGATCATCCCTGCCGCCGCCGGGTGCTTCCACGTCCTTCAGGGACTATTTGAAACTGCCCGACATGCCGCCGTGCGGACACAGCAAGATGGCGCCGGACACAGTGGACTCCCGCCCCCACGGAGCCTCCACACCGCCATCCCCACAGGGCTGCCATCCAAAACAGGATCTGCCTGCATCCCCGACAGCGACCCCGAACTCCACAACGAGTGGTGAGTGACCACCAGCACCCCTCCACGTCCCGCCCACTCCACACAGCGAGAAGGCCTAGACGCAGCCTCCATCGCAGTACACACAGTGTACAGAGGCCTTCCCCAGGCTGCTGAGAACGGCTTTGGATCCAGGCTTGCAGGACGCTGGCTCTCTTTCGTCCTCCCCCCCAGATGCCATGAGTGACTTTCCAGCCCTCTAGAGCCCCATGCACCCATCTGCAGCCCTGGAACTGGTGGAGGGCAGTGGGCCTTATCCCACCACCAGGCAGGCCCCACTTCCACCGAAGGCCCAGAGGTTTTCTCACTCCGGTGAGCGTAGCCACTCCGGGGGACATGCAGCACTCCCCCTCCTATGCCCAGGTGGCACAGGCCCGGCCATCACCTCCAAGGGATGGTTTCCCAGTTCCCACCCCACAGTCTCCTCATGCTACATCTTGGTCTGAACCCTGGGACCCACCATCCTCGCAGCAACCTACCCACATTCTCCGTACCCTCACCCGCCTTTGGGCCAGGACGGAGGAGGATACCCCTCTTGGCAGTCCTACCTACAAGCCATCCCCACCAAGGAGGAATTTAAGCAGCTGATAGCAGAGGTAAGGGCCACCTGCCGAACAGATTCAGACCCTCCAGGCAGGCCTTAAGCACCTAGCTGACAGGGTGGAAATGGCAGAGGAGGAGATACAGGAGACCAAGTTGGCGGTGCACCGAACCCAAATACAGGGCTCCAATAATATTCGTGTGCGCGTCCTACCTGAATCAGAGGAAGCCGAGGATTTGCAAACTACACTACAGGTGATGTTCAATGATCTCCTAGGGGAACCTGCAGACAAACCTATTGAAATGGACAGAGCCCACAGAGCCCTTCGTCCAAAAGGCCCCACTTCTAAGCCGAGAGACCTCATTTGCTGACTACAATCCTACCCGCTGAAGGAGGACATCATGCGCAAAGCGGGTACTATCCGCAATTTGGTCTTTGACAACTCCCCGGTACAGAGTTATCCAAACCTATCATGGATCACGCTCCAGAAGCGCAGGCTACTGCAACCACTTCTACACACTTTGCAAGAAAAGGATATTCCTTACAGATAGGGATTCCCATTCCCCCTGACCCCCAAACATCAGCTTTATTACAACAAAGGCAATAAGGCACAATCACTCCTGGCCAGGAATCTGGCAGACCGGACCCTCGCCTCTACCCCATACCAGATAAAGAAACAGAGGGGGTGATCTACTGACCCACCACCAGGACATAGCAAACACCTTTGCTGACTTTTATACAGACCTATACAATAAGGCAGAGATACCACACAATCCCCCTTCACCCGACTTGACTGACCATATGACTCAATATCTTGAGCAAGCCTGACTGCCCCGATTTCGAGAGACGGATCTACAAGACCTGAATGCCCCCATCTCGGCGAAGGAACTGGTGGCGACTATAAACGACCTCCCGGCCCTCAAATCCCCTGGCCCTAACGGGTTACCGTGTGTGTATTATAAAGCTTTTCTTCCCCTCCTTATATGACCAAATTATTCAATGCTTTTCTCCAACAGACCCCCATCCCGAGTGACATGAAGGGGTCCTTCCTGACCCTAATCCCAAAAACGGATAACGATCCCGCCTCTTATAGGCCTATAGCCCTGCTAAACTCAGACCTAAAAATATTTACGAAAATCCTATCGATTAGACTAAATGTTATTCTACCCTGCTCTGATAAATAAGGATCAGGTGGGCTTTGTCCCTCTACGCCAGGCAGGAGACAACACCATAAAAAATCATAGACTTAATTTACGTAACTAACAGAGACAAATCAGAAGCTATGCTCCTGAGTTTAGACATGGAAAAGGCCTTTGATCGCCTGAGTTGGCCCTTTATACTTGCCACACAAAGACACATGGGCTTCAGGGGACCCTTCTTGTGGGCGGTACAACACCTTTACTCAAGTTCTACTTCCCAAGTTAAGACCCCATTCGCCACATCACCCTCCTTCCCGATAGCTAATGGTACACGCCAGGGCTGCCCGCTCTCACCCCTGATCTTTGCCCTGTGTGTAGAGCCCCTGGCGGCGACCATTAGGGGGAATCTCAATCTGTCCATCCGGGGGATCTCGGTAAGGGGAAAGAAATGTAAAGCGTCCCTATTTGCAGATGACATCATCCTCACCCTGACCCAACCCGGGATTTCCCTACCCAACCTCCACACTGAATTGGATAAATATGGGACTCTCTCGGGGTATAAAACAAATCCGTAGAAGTCTACGGCCCTTCCAGTTAACATCCCGGAGGATGAGTTTCACCACCTCCAGTCGAGCTTTCCTTATAAATAGGAACATTCTTCCCTTAAATACCTGTGGGCTCATATCACCCCATCCTTCAGCACCCTTTACAAGCCAATTTCCTTCCTCTATACCGGACAATTAGAGAGCTCCTCCAAAAGTGCACGTCCCATTATATCTCCCTTCTGGGACGGATCGCATCCATTAAAATGGTCATCCTCCCAAGCTCCTTTATTTATTTCAGACACTACCCGTCCCCATCCCATATGCCCAACTACGCAGACTCCAGAGCGACATGCTACGGTTTGTTTGGGACTATAAAAAGCACAGGATACCCTGCTCAGTCATGACGGCGTCACGTGGGGACGGGGGCTTGGCATTCCCCAACTTGGTTAGGTATTATCTAGCGGCCCAACTGCGCGCCATAGTCTCAAGTTTCCCACAGAGGTGGTAATAGTGAGAGTCCTTGTCCCTATGGAAAGGGAGCAAAAACGGACACAGAGTCTGCATGTCAGCGGACTGCAGAACTACAGACCATTGCTTTGAAACAGAGAAATCAGTTTTGGCAGCTTTCTCCAGGTTTTGCTAAGTTCGGATGGGGCTGTGTAGTTTGGAGATCCCACAGAGCTTGGGTGGGATGGGATCTCCAACCCTGTGTCCAGGTCTTATGAATATCCAGCAGGTTGTGTGCCCAGGTGTACACAGCCCATATAACGAGGGGCTAGTGAGAGCAGCGAGTGGAGGAAGGTGGAGTGTGTGCAGCTGGCTGCTGTTTCAAGACACTGTGTGTGTCCGTCTGTGTAAGACTACATCTCTGGTGTGGGGGGACTTCGTGCCTGACGGACTGGGAGGCTGGTAGACCTAAGGTGACTAGCAAGTCCAAGGGGGCTAAAGGAAGTCCTGAAGTCTGGGAGACAGTGGGCTGGAGAACCCTGTTGAGGCCAGGTTTAGCAGGTAACTGCAAGGAAAAGTAAGCCTAGGAGCCAGGAGGCTTGGCATTTTTGGTTATGTGAACTTTACTGGAGAAGAACCCCTGCGTGGG
This sequence comes from Rana temporaria, assembly GCF_905171775.1. Taxonomy (NCBI): domain Eukaryota; kingdom Metazoa; phylum Chordata; class Amphibia; order Anura; family Ranidae; genus Rana; species Rana temporaria. Next base: position 425,246,097 of record NC_053490.1, read on the forward strand.
AAATCCTATGTGTGAACTGTTATTTTGTTTCCTTTTTAATAAAAATGGGCTGCCATGCCCTCAAACCTGACAACTTACTGCTGTGGACTCGCTAAAAACGCATTTACCACTTGAGTTAAACACCCCCATATCACAGGTCCTACAACAAATAGACGGAGATAGAAAAAATGTGGTTAGCTCCTGTACACCCAAATAGCCTCCTCTGGGATACAAATGTCGAGGTGGACCCCAGCCGCCTACTGGGTTCAATGTCCTTGCTTCGCAAGCTCTGGTGCAAGCTGTCCCGGGAAAGCGAAGTCAGAATGCTCATTGATGAACTCCTTCCTCTGCAACCATAAAATACCGGATAGCCTGACCCACCGGATGTCCTGGCCCTGGACCTATTCCATTTCGGTCATTTCGTTGACCCAAGATCCCGTAGGCTGCTGACATTCGCGGAGCTCCAAACAAAACATAAACTGCCAAGACAGGTGTTCTACAGTTACTTACAGATCAGACATTTTGCCCAAACCATAGCCTCACGTCTTCAATTCTCACTACCCTCCCCATTTGAACGTATTGTCTTAGGCCCCGTACACACGACCAAACATGTATGCTGAAACTGGTCCGCGGGCCAGTTTCAGCATACATGTTCGGTCGTGTGTAGGCGCGAGCGGGCCGAATTCCAGCAAACATTTGCCCGCCGGGCCTTTTCCCAGCAGACAAATATTCCTGGACGTGTTTTAAAACCGTCCGCTGGAATCCTGCCCGCTCGGACATGTACGGTCGTCAGTACAGACCTACCGTACATGTCCGAGCGCCCGCCGTCCCTCGCATGCGTCGAATGACTTCGACGCATGCGTGGAAGCCTTTAAATGGCAGGCCCGCCCACGTCGCCGCGTCATCGTCGCGGCGACGACGCGGACACGCCCCGCGTAGTGTTTACGCACGGACTTCTGTACGATGGTTAGTACAACCATCGTACAGAAGCCCTCTGGCAGGCATGTACGGTGAAAACGGTCCGACGGACAGCTTTCATCGTACATGTTTGCTCGTTAGTACCCGGCCTTGGAGGGACGCTATCGTAGGAGACTGATCACAGACATATACCAGATCCTAAACGCATATAACATGCCGATATGAGGGAAACGTGCATACATGCTACGGTGGGAGAGAGAGCTGGGAGAGGTGCTGCCGGTGGAGGCCTAGCAGGCTGTCTGGAGGCAGGCTGCCAAAAGCTCCCTGTGTACTCTATATAGAGAAAATACATACAAGGTTCTTTTTTTTTGGTACCAGACCCCAGATGTACTCCACAAAATGTACCCCTCCACCTCTGACTGTTGCTGGCGCTGACAGCGAGACAGGGGTTCTCTCTTCCACATTTACTGGTCCTGTCCCCTCATAGTCCCGTTCTGGCAATCTACGCAGCAACTACTAACCCGTCTCCTCGAGGTACCAATTCACCTGACACCTAATTTTTTTTTGCTAGGCCTCTCTCAGCCAAAAATTGCCAAGCCATACAAAAAACTACTTAGACATATTCTAACGGCAGCTAGATGCCTGATCGTCCTCAACTGGAAGAAACCCACACCCCCTCCCAAGAGGCCCTGTATTCCAGGGTCAAGGATGTAGAGTTAATGGAGAGGATGACGGCCAGAATACGGGATAGGATAGATGACCATGATGGGATCTGGAGGGAGCCTAAGGCTGGGTTCACACTACTACACTCCTTTAATCCTACTTTGCTCTGCTACATTGGTCCTACATTTATCCTACATTGGTCCTACATCCATCCTACTTTCATGAACAGGATACTACTTTGGTCCGACTTCAATGATATTCAATGGGCCTGAAGTAGGATCAATGTAGGACCAAAAGTAGTACAGGGAGCATTTTCAAAGTCGGACCGACTTGTGTAGGACGCTACAAGACTCTCTCATAGGGAAACATTGAACACAGAGCAAAGTAGGATGAAAGTAGTGTAGTAGTGTGAACCCAGCCTGAGGCTGGGTTCACACTACTACACTACTTTCATCCTACTTTGCTCTGCTACATTGGTCCTACATTTATCCTACATTGGTCCTACATCCATCCTACTTTCATGAACAGGATACTACTTTGGTCCGACTTCAATGATATTCAATGGGCCTGAAGTAGGATCAATGTAGGACCAAAAGTAGTACAGGGAGCATTTTCAAAGTCGGACCGACTTGTGTAGGACGCTACAAGACGCTCTCATAGGGAAACATTGAACACAGAGCAAAGTAGGATGAAAGTAGTGTAGTAGTGTGAACCCAGCCTAAGGGACTGGGGCAGCACAAGGCTGTACCCAGTTGTTAGTTAGGGACACCAACGTGTATAGTGAGCAGGTCAAGTTGACCAGGATTTATTTTTGTATTACTTTTGTTTTCTGTCATATTTTTATTTTGTATATAGTTCAAATAAAGCTGCACCTTTTTGTTTTCCTCCTACCACTGTCTGCTATGCCTAGTGTTTTTGTGTGCTGAACCTTTCCAGGGGGTCACACACACCCGCTGCCGGGCTAACCCCTCACAGTACTGAAAATATCTCCTAGTCTTGCACAGTTTAGGAGATATTCGCTATATATACGCTGCTGCCTACGTCATTGGTGCATGCACACTGAAGTAACAGCCTGCTCGTGCAGTTTCTTCAGTACCCGTGCCATGACTGGCGGCAGCCACGCGCATGCGCAGGAGTAACATCATTGCAGCTCTGGCCAATCACAGCGCCGGAGCCAATGAACCCGGAAGTAACTCCAGTGAAAGATGTTGGCCGTAGGAGCGGAGGTCGGGCGGCACTTTAGGGCATCGTTCTAAGGTAAGTATTTCATAATGAGCTAGTATACGCTGCATACTAGCTCATTATGTCTTTGTCTTGCAGGGCTTTTTTTTTTTTTGTTCCCCGGAGGTTTACAACCTCTTTAAGTAAGTATTTAGGGGGAGCTGCACACAGAAGGTTTTTTACCTTCATACATAAAATTCATGAAGGTAAAAAAAGCTTCATCTTTTACAACCACTTAAACTTGTGACAATAACTCATAATAATTAAAACAATCACTTTCACTGCCAAGATTTTCGTTCAATTAAACAGTAAATGATCATATAATGGCACATTAAAGTATTGTCAGAGATGTTATATATCTGGCAGAGGTAGCTCCATGCTGCTGTGTCTTTAGGGAGTTTAACCACATGCTGCAGAAAAGACAAAACAGTTGAGCACATACAGAGAATATCCCTTGATAGTATGTAACTGTTGGAGACATACACTAACTTGGCACTGGAAAGGTAATATTATCTCCAACTCACTGAATTATAAAGGCAAAACATTAATTAACCTAAACAAAAACTACAGTCCATGGGTGTTCACAAAAAAATTCAGGGAGAGAAGAACAAGATTTGTATTTTTTACTTTTTAAATGCTCATGTTTTCTTAAAATGTACTGCTCTCATTGCAGTACTAACCCTTTCTCTAGTGCTGTCCTCCACAGCCCCACAGCTCTAGCATCCAATGCTGGCCCTCTTTCAGACTGAGTGACGCCCAGTGCCATTCAAGCCACTTCCTCTAATCGCAGGGCATCAAGGATCAAGGTTGACTGGCTTACAAAACAATTTTTATCCTCTATCACCCAAGCACAGACTTGTGCACAGTCCACCACAGCTGCCAGAGTGGCTTATTCTGCCTCCTTGTCCACAGCTACTCCTGCCATAGCCCCAGCATCATACATGGAAGAGTCAGTTCAATTATTTGAACACAGTGTCAGTTCAGCCACTTGCTTCTTGATGATGCACAGGCATTACTTGATTCTCATGTTGGTTCTGACTCTGAGGTTGAGGGAGCCTACAGAGAGGGGAGAACACTGATAAACAACAAATTGGCAGTCATGTTCCCCCAGCCGCAAGTTGGCTCCAGTGATAATAAGGATGGAGGGGATGCTGATGATGAGGTCACTGACACGAATTGGGTGCTGGATAGATCAGAGGAGGAAAGTGAGGGTGTGGCACAACCCTAACAAGGCAGGATGTCCTGCAGAGGCAGCCATCATGGATGGGTAGACAGCAGCCACCCTATTCCTTCAGATTGTGGAGCTGTTATCTCCCGGCCCACTTCTCACAGCTCAGCTATGTGGACCTCTTTTAGCACATGTGCAGCCGATTGCACTGTTGCAATTTGCAACCTCAAGCAGATCAAGGCTGGCAAAAACACCAGCCATTTGGGTACCACATGCTTGACAAGGCATTTAAGCTCCCACCACTCAGCCCATTGGCAAGAGCACCTGAAAGCCACACAAAAGGGATGCAATTCTTCTCAGCCTCACTCCTCACCTTTCAGGTCTACCCCTGCTATTTATATATGACCTTGCATCAGCCTCCACTGACAGGGATGATGATATAGCGAAGGGTGTCGCAGGTCCTTGCAGCACATCTGCCAGCAACACGCCACCAGCTGTAGAGTATAGCAGGCAAATTTCTCTGGCCCAGCTGCTGCAGGGGAAAAGAAATACAGCCACTGGCACCAACATGGCCAGTGTCTAAATTCCAGCTTGTCCAAGCTGCTGGCTTTACAACTTCTGCTTTTCCATCTGGTGGATTCTGCCCCCTTCCGTGAATTTGTAGGATGTGCTGTACCACAATGGCAGGTTCCCAGTCATTATATCTTTACACATAATGCCATTCTAGCTCTGTACCATCGTGTGGCGGGCAATGTTGTGGCATCATTGGGCAAGGCAGTAAGTCGCAAGTTCCACCTTACTGCTGACTTGTGGTCCAGCAAGCATGGTCAGGGACGATATATTTTGTTCACAGCACACTGGGTAACTCTGCTTGCAACTAGGAAGGATGCAAGACAGAGCTTAGTGCTGTAGCTTGTTTTGCCGCCATGTCTCTTTACAGCTGGTGGTGATGATGTGAGTGTTGCCAGCTCCACCTACTAATCCTCCACCATCCAAGGGGCTATTCAGTGCTTTAGCATGCAGTGCATCAGCTGGATTATCGAGAGGTCTGTCTAGAGGACAGGAGCAAAATCAGAGCAAAAATTCTTTCAGCTCTGCAGGGGCAGACAAAGAGGTGGTTCACACCACACCAGCTTGAGCCAAGAATGGTGACGTGCGATATTGGCACTAATTAAAATAATTGGCACTAACCCCCTTGTTGACACATGTGCTATGCCTGGCACATGTCTTCAATTTGGTTGTGCAGTGTTTCTTAAACAGGTACCCAGAGTTGCAAGATCTTTTGATGCAGGCCAGAAGAGTCTGTAGCCATTTCAGGTGGTCATACACAGCCAGTGTTCGGTTGGCTGAAATGTATTGGGGAATTCCACCTAGCAAAGCTGCAGCGGATGCACATGCAGCAGAGGGCTGTCAACGAGTATGTGGGTTAGTATGGAACAATGACAGACTCAGGACAGCTCTGTTTTTTTCCCCCACACCCATGGCCGCTGATAAAAGATACATGCACTGTACTGTCACCATTTGACGAGGCGACAAGGATGGTGAGCCGTGACAATGCATGCATCAGTGACACAATCCCTGTTGTGTTCCTGCTGGAGCAGACTCTGCATGGCATTATGGTCTGGGCACTCGAGGCAGAGCAGCAGGAGGAAGAGGAGGATGATTATTAGTTGGCAGACCTCCTTGACCACCGTTACAAGGTGAAAGTCTCAAGGAAAACCTATTTTCAAGGCTTCTGTTGGTCAATGGAGGAGCTGTGGAGAAAGGGGTGATGCATTTAAAAAATTTTTTAGGCTTTTGCACCCAGGGCTGTCAACTTCCACATCCCATCTGCTGCATCTGCATCATATGGTGGGAGATTATCTAGAGGCGAAAATAGACATGGAGAGCTTTCCAGTCGACGATCCACTGGGTTACTGTGTCATGAGAATAGACCACTGACCAGAACCAGTATGTACTTGGTAAAATAAGGAATTATTCAGCGCTGGAAAAACAAACAACTACAAAAAATATGCAAGCCAGCACTTAAGGTAAAATTTAAAAAAAAAACACCTCAACAGAATGTACAATATATATTTTTTTTAAAATATATTCTTTATTAATTTTCTCCCTCATACAAAAAAATTATTCACATTTCACTGATATAAAACATACGTCCATATGAAATCTTGGTATTATCTTTGCATTTTAAGCTTAAAGCATTAAAAGTATTTATATTCTTTATTCATTTTCCCACCCTCCCATCCTCCCCCTCTCCCTCCCACCCCCCCCTCAATGTTTTTATTTCTGTGGAGTATATACCCTCGTGTATATCCGTATATTTTATAAAGGGAGCTCAATAACTCTCTGGCTATTTCATCGCCAATGCTGGTCCTATTTTGTTGTTCTGTATCCTTTTCGTATCCCCCAGGATTCTACCCACCTATGCCCTTTGGGTGTAGCTCTTCTTACGGAGTCCTGCCTATTGCCCATCTCATTTTGCAAAAATGTTTCACCCAAACCGGCCACCCTCTCTCTCCAACCACGGCTTCCACATCTCCTCAAAACCTTTCAAATTGCCTCTTTTTATATAGATTGCTCTCTCTTTGCATAGTGACTCATTTACTGTCCTTATCCATTCTCTTACCGCCGGTGGGTTTATCGCCTGCCATCTTGTAGCTATTAACTTCCTAGCTTGAAACAGGCATCTCAGTATTGCTACTGTAATGCTTCTTTTCTCCTCTCGCTCTTTCCTGAATCCCAATACACATAGTGTGGCTTCCCTCTCCACTGGTACCCCGAACACATCTCTCAGAGTAGTAATCACTCCGTCCCAGTAGAGAAACAATTTTGGGCAACGCCACACCATGTGTACTAGGTCTCCCGTCCCCTGACATCTAGGGCATTTGTCGTCCAACCTTCTACCGAACTTAAACAGTCGCTTGGGGGTATAATAGGCTCTATTAACCAGCATCAGATGTGAGATTCTTTGGGGTGGTGAAACTGAAACCCTCGAGCCCATCTCAAGGATTTTCCTCCACTGCTCCTGTGTTATTCTCTCTCTTACTTTATGGAGGTTTGACCCTCTGTTGGTCTTTTTCATTATCTGTCCATATGTTTCAGATATGAATCCCTTTGTTGGGCCGTTTTTAATTAGGTTTTGGAATAGAGGCATTTCATTCCATACTAATGTTTGTGTCCTAAATTGGGCTTCCAGAGCGTGCCCTACCTGAAGATAGGTGAAAAATGAATGTTGCGGAATATTAAATTCCTCCCTCAATTCCATAAACTTTTTATACCTTTCTCCCTTATACAGTTGTCTCACCCTTTTTATTCCGTGCTTTTCCCAATCTCCCACCTTTCCAATAAAGAGTACTTCCGGTAGATTATTGTTATTCCATAACGGGGTATATTCTGAAAGTCCCATATAGCCCATCAGTTTTTTTACCGTTTTCCATATCTTTGTTACCATCCTTATTGTTGGAGTCTTATCTCTAAAGGCATCTGCTTCCAGTGCTTCTATAATGGAATCATGTACCGCCCCATTCAACATTATTCTCCCATTAGGGGTCCCCCCCCCCCGGGGTATTACATCCAATTAGTTGTTGTAATTGTGCCGCTAGGTAATAGCTCTCTGGGTGAGGAACTGCCAGACCTCCTTCCCCTACCGGTAGCTGCAATGTACGCAGTCGTATCCTAGGTTGACCCCCTCTCCATATCAGCTCTCTGAAGAGCGTTTCGATTTTGTTAAACCATTTCTTACAGATCCAAACAGGGCAATTATGCATTATATACAGCAGCTGCGGTTGCCAAATCATCTTGATTAAGCTACACCTACCTGCCACCGATAGGGGGAGCCTTTTCCAGATGCCAATTTTTTGTTTAAATTTAGCCAATAGGGGGGTTAAGTTTTTTTCCATATATTGATTGGGGTCTTTTGTCACTAATATCCCCAAATATCTCAGTGTATCCACCACGGTCAGTTGTGGCATTCCTAGTGGCACTGTTTCTCCAATTGGATCTACCGGTAATAACTCTGATTTACCCCAATTTATTTCTAGGCCCGTAAAGCTACCAAATTCCTCTACTATATTCATCGCTTTTACCAGTGACTGTTCCGTATCCCCCAAATATAGGAGAATATCGTCAGCATATAAAGCTATTCGTTCGTCTCCCCACCTCCTTTGGAATCCTTTTATCTCCGTACTTGACCTAATGGCAATTGCCAGGGGTTCCATCACTAGGGCGAACAGCAGAGGCGACAATGGGCACCCCTGCCTCGTCCCTCTTTCCAATAGTATCTTATTTGTAAATTCGTTGTTAATTCTAATTTTGGCGCTGGGATTGTCATAAAGCATTTTTATCCAGCCTATAAACTTTCCCAACACCCTCCAAATATAACCCCATTCTATGCTGTCAAATGCTTTGGTCACATCCAGTGACAATACGGCTCTTGTCCCCTCGGTCTCCGTCGCGGTTTGTAAATTTAAAAAGGTCCTTCTTATATTCATACTGGTAGATCTATTGGCGATGAATCCTGTCTGATCTGGATGGATAATTTTTGGGATATACCTATTGAGCCTTGATGCTAGTACTTTAGCTACTATCTTGGCACCTGAGCACAGGAGTGAGATTGGTCTATAAGCAGCTGGGTCTAAGGGGTTTTTGCCTTCTTTTGGTATAACTATAATGGTCGCATTGACGCTGGAAGTTTTCCCTCCACGGCCGCTCCATTTAATGCTTTTACCAATTCTGGTAGTAGCAGTTCTCCATAGTGTTTGTATATTTCCGTCGGGAGCCCATCTGGGCCTGGCGATTTTTGATTCGCCATCCCAGCTACTGCCTGTTGTATTTCGCTGGAAAAACAAACAACTACAAAAAATATGCAAGCCAGCACTTAAGGTAAAATAAAAAAAAAAACACCTCAACAGAATGTACAATATATAATAGTGCAGCGCAAAAAAAAACAATTAAATCATAATAGGATAACATAAATAAGAGAAAAAGTCCATAACTGTGCTCTGGTGCAGCATAAATAATCCAACAATAAAGGTAAGTGCAAAAAACAATCCAAGAGTGATGTCCAAGAAAGAAGAACCTCCACCAAATGGAAAGGATGGCCTCTCACCTTACTACCCAGACTGACAAAGGGTCATTCAACATGGATAAGGCACAGCGAGCTTCCTGCTCTCAGGGATGTCAGCAATATGTAAACACTCAATCTTACAACAGCAGCTCTTTCACCCCACGCTGAAGAAGTCCCGCCCATCGGGACGCAACGCGTACGAGGGGGAGGGGCTATGCATGACGTCACCCGCTATCGCTTTCCCATGTGTATCACAATCGGATACACTGTGTTTTATGCCTGTACCCTAGCACTCAGACGAGAGTGCTCTTTCATGTGAGTTGTTCTATGTGTGTTTTTAATAAATGATCGGTTTGCTTCAGAGAGCACTAGTTCTTCCTCTCCTTTTTTTCATGCCCTGAATGTTCCACCGTATCCGTTCATCTGGCTGCTGTTGTAAGATTGAGTCTTTACATATTGCTGACATCCCTGAGAGCAGGAAGCTTGCTGTGCCTTATCCATGTTGAATGACCCTTTGTTGGTCTGGGTAGTAAAGTGAGAGGCCATCCTTTCCATTTAGTGGAGGTTCTTCTTTCTTTGACATCACTCTTGGATTGTTTTTTGCACTTATCTTTAGTGTTGGATCATTTATGCTGCACAAGAGCACAGTTATGGACTTTTTCTCTTATTTATGTTATCCTATTATGATTTAATTGTTTTTTTTTGCGCTGCACTATTATATATTGTACAGTATGTACTTGAGCTGCTGGGCTGCCCTGCAACCAGCGTGCTTTCCAAACAGGCATTCAGTGCTGCCAGAGGTTTTGTGACAAAAAAAGAGTGCGGCTGTTCACAGACTCCATTGACTGGCTGACATTTATTAAAATGATTTGTAGTTACATAGTTAGTCAGGTTGAAAAAAGACACAAGTCCATCCAGTTCAACCACAAAAAAATAAACAAACAAAATAAAAAACATAGTACAATCCCATACACCAAACTCCATGCCCACAGTTGATCCAGAGGAAGGCAAAAAAAAGCATGTAAAATTAGCCCAGGGGAGAGGGTAAAAACATTACCCCTTCCTCCGATTAGGACAGCCAAAACTGACTATTTTAACCTACCTACAAATAGTAGTATACACAGTATAAAAGATAGCAAATAGCAAATTGAAGAAAAATTTGTAATATTAGTGGTGAGTTTTTGGTTCATTGTTAGGATGGCTGTCTGTTATTATATAAACACCTCCTATTTCCCCTCACAAAGCAGATTGATGATTTGATTTTGATGATCAAAAACGTATAGTCAGGGCCTGAAATGTTGTATATGTAGTTTATTAATGGATTAATTCCCAGTGACTGTGGGGCTAACTATGGACGGCAGCACTGCGTCAGTCTGAGGTTGTGTCTCAGAGGGTATATCGGGGATAGGAAGTTGCTTCCTGGGGTCTTTTCATGGGAGGTGGGAGAAAAGCAACACTGAACAAGAAGAGTTCACCCTTTCCTATGGGATCCGCATGTGGGGATAAGGAGAGGCTGAATTGCCATTCATCTGGGAAGTGTCATAGCTTAAGGTATGCACACTACTGCTAGAGCCAAAGCCACAGCTTATGTTATTGTCAAAGTGTGTTTAGCCATTCATTGAAGAAGGAGCTTTGTTAACAGCCAATATATATGTGGGATGTTATATTACCGAACATATGAGACACGCTGTCTAAGTGAAAAAATTATACAGTAAAACCTTGGTTGAGAGTAACTTGGTTTGAGAGCGTTTTGCAAGACAAGCAAAATGTTTTAATACATTTTGCGTTGATATACAAGCGATGTTTTGATATAAGCGTTGCGTCATGTCACAACTGAATATAAAAAACAAGAGATGAGCCTCTAAGTGTAGCAATATGGTTACATTTAATGAAGGTACAACATTTAGCAACTTATTGCTACACTTAGAGGCGCCTCTCTTCTCTTTTATATCCTGTAAAAAAAATGCTTTGATATACAAGTGCTTTGGATTACAAGCATATTTCTGGAACTAATTATGCTCGCAAACCAAGGTTTTACTGTAACTTCAGTAAACATATTCCGTTTGTTCAACAATGTCTGGTCTGGTTGTATTATAGAGGAATTGCGTGTGTACTCTTACAGTGCACATTAATGGGAAATAAGGTGTAATACTATGGTGATCATTAAAGCGGATGTGCCACGAAAAAAAAATATTAAAAGCCAGCAGCTACAAATACTGCAGCTGCTGACTTTTAATATTAGGACACTTACCTGTCCTGGAGTCCAGTGCCGTCCGCAGCAGAGGATGAGCGATCGCTCGTCACTCTGCTGCTCCCCCCCGCCATCCTCAGTGAGCGAACCAGGAAGTGAAGCACTCCAGCGTCACTACCCGGTTCCCTACGGCGCATGCGTGAGTTGCGCTGCTCCGCTGATTGGCTCCCGCTGTGCTTTGGGAGCCGAGTGTTCCCAGAGCACAACGGGGGGAGGACGGGAGGTGACGTTTTGCCCGCAGTTTACCCGAAACTGTGTGGCTGGAAGTGGGTGCAAATACCTGTCTTTAGACAGGTATCTGCACCCCCCTCCCCCCTGAAAGGTGTCAAATGTGACACCGGAGTGGGGAGGGTTCCGATCAGCGTGAGTTCCACTTTAGGGTGGAGCTCCGCTTTAAGTAAGTAAGATAGTAACATCTGCAGAAAAAGAGAAGGGGGGTTCCTCACTATTTTCTTCAAATTTAATCTGTAGTCAGCATCAGGACAGGTGTCGCTTGTCACTTGGTTAGTAGATGTGATCCTTTTGGCGTGAGGCCTGGTAGGGTTGTCTTTTCAGCGCCCATGATGGTTTGCTAACTCACACATCATTTAAGCAAACATAAAACAGTTCCCCTGCTCTGCCAAAAACGCATTGAGAATTATCCTCATCCCACTGGAGGAATCAACTTTTACTGAATGGAAAATAACACTGATGCAGCGTACACACGACCGTTATTCATGTCATACAAAAAAACGTTTTTCTCAACGTGATTTGTCGTGATTCCTCTCAAGCCTGCCTTGCATACAGACTTTCGTGAAAAAAAATGCTCAAGCCAAGCGCGGTGACGTACAACATGTACAACGGCACTATAAAGGGGAAGTTCCATTCGAATGGCGCCACCCTTTGGGCTGCTTTTGTTAATTTTGTGTTACCGCGTATTGGTAAAAGTTTGGTGAGAGACGGTTCGTGCTTTTCAGTCTTCGTGCTTTAAAGATAATTTTCTGTTGTTCAGTTTGTGCTTGTGGGATCGTATCTGTCTTTCAGTGCTTGTAGTCAGTTCGTATTTGTTTTTTCAGTGCGTTCTTGTCTGTTTGTTACTGTATTTTAGGTCGTTCTTCATAGGCCTTGCTGTTCTTCATTGCGTTCTTTTAGTTCGTTCTGACCAGCCGACCGTTTGCGAGCCATGTTACGTGTACGTTCACGTCGCCGAGATCGTGCTGTGCTTGCTGTTGGGATTGTTGCTTTATCCCGACTCCAGTCCATGAACAGGGTGAGGAGGAGTTCATGGACCAAGAATTGGTTGCTCCAGCGGGACCAATTCTGTCACATGCCTTTGTTGCGGGAGATCCAGGAGAATAACCTCTCCAGCATGCTCTCCTGGGCCCAAACACACCTAGCCTAGTCACTTCCCAATGTATTTTGTCTGCTCCATTGTAGTGCTTGCCCCCCCCCCCCCCTAAAATGTGTGCATTTATTTTATTTTTTCTAATTCAGACAGTGCTTAGAGCCTTGATTTCTGAGGTCCCCAACCCCCCCCCCCCATAAAATAATTTAAAAACTTAAACAGCCATCAGAGGGGGTGAGGAATCTGATTAGTGATCTTTTTTTTGTCTTTAAAATACTCCTTCAAATTAATGTTATACTGATGTTTGGGCAAGAATGTTTTGGGATAATCTGCTTGCAATGTTTATGTATCAAAGTATTATTATTTTTTTCTTGTTCAACTCCACAGTTCCCTTCTACGCCACAGGAATGGCAGAATGTGGCATCAGAAGTTGCCCAGCGTTGGAACTTTCCCAACTGTGGAGGGGCAATCGATGGCAAGCACGTCCGCATCGTGCCACCACCCCATTCGGGATCCTATTTTATAACTATAAAGGGTTCCACAGTATAGTGCTGATGGTGGTGGTGTCGACCAATTATGAGTTTCTGTTCGTGGACATGGGGAAAAATGGGCTGATGTCTGATGGCAGAGTTTTTGCACAGACAGAGTTCGCCCAACGGCTACTATGTGATGACCTGGCACTGCCACCTGTGGCAGAGAATGTTGAGGGACTAATTTTTGTTTTCATCGTGGATGAGGCGTTTGCGCTTGGTCCACATCTTAGGCTATTTCCTCAAAGGACCCTCACCCCTGAGAGGAGGGTGTTTAATTACAGGTTGGCCAGAGCCAGAAGGGTGGTGGAAAATGTTTTTGGCATTATGGCCAGCCGGTTCCGCCTCTTTATGACCTCTATCAATCTGGCGGAGTACAAGTGGAACCATGTTGTCATGTCATGTTGTGTTCTTCACAATTTTTTGAAAAAACATTCCCCTAATTATCTCTCTACTGTTGGGCCAGAGGCCACATTACATGAAGCAAATCCTTTGCTGGCCCAGGAAGCTGGCCGTACTGGCTTGGCCCCCCAAAGCGGCCGTGATGTGCAGCAACAATATCTTGAATATTTTATGGGTAGGGGGGCCATTGCTATGCCTGATGAACATTGATGTGATCTTTTAATAAAAAAATATTTTCTACTGAAAACATCTTGTTTTTTTTTTCCTTGTGTTTCTTATATCTTTCTTCTACATTCTCCTAATGCACTTGTAGTGCCATGTGTATTTTCCTTTAGTAAATACCCATCATTGTCAGTGTAAACGCCAAAAATATATATATATTTTTTTAGGCAACATTGATAAAAGATGCCACACATTGTTGAGTATAAAAGCTTTTTAATTGTTGCACATTTTAAATGTGCGTTTTTTTTGGTAATTATTCTTGCTAAAACGCATGAACAGTCATGGTTTAAAACATTTTGGAATATGGAACTGGTAAAGTTCAACATGTACAATTTTACAAAAAACAATTAACATTACAAACAAAATTAGATATAAAAATGTTTGTGTTATAAAAATTAAACCCTTCCAAGCACATCTATGATGTTTTTGAGCCTTTGCTCCACCTGCTTGGTATTTTGCCTGATCTGTACCAAGTCTTCCTTTATTTTATCAAGGTCACGAAAGCAGACCATTAGTTCTTGTTCTTCTTATGGAGGGAGGGAGAATGGAGGGGGAAGGGGGAATGGAGAGGCGGGGCAGGGCGGGGGAATGGATGGGGAATGGAGGGGAGGGGGGCCAGGGGAGGGGGATGGAGCTCGAGAGTTCCTGTCCAAAAAATCAGGATGTCATTGATATACCTGCGCCACAACAGAGTGTGGCACAGGTATACCTGCACTTTGGTTTCCAGCCACTTCTAGGGAGTCTAGGGATCCCTGCGGCACTCTACCACGGGGCACCCTCCAATGTGGAAACTGTGATTTCTGCAATTATATCCAAGTTGGAAGAAATGTCATTCTGCCCACAGGAGAGAATCTAACTATGAAACATTTTGTATATTGCGATACAATTGGTATCGTATATTTGCTCACATGTGGCTGTGGCAAATTCTATGTGGGCAAAACCAAAATACATTTTTGGAGACGCATTAAAGAATATGCTGTAGATATACAAATAGGCATCACAGAGAAACCTATACTCAAACATTTTGCAGATTACCATGACTATAGCACCCAATCCCTCAAATTACAGGTACTGGCTCGGATACATCCCCCCATTCGTGGAGGGGACTTCGACCAAAAAATGCTACAGGTGGAAGCTAAATGGATTTTAAACTCCCTTTCCCCCTTCTTTTTTTTTTCCCCTTTCGTTATCTAGTTGAGGTTCTGCCTTTACTCTATTTGATGTACCTCATTCATGCCTCACTCATGCCAGCCCACACCATGTGTGGGCACCCCCATGTTATGTAGATCACACAATATGGATGAACAAAGAACAGCCCTTTGACGCGGCGCACCAGGGGGCGGGGCAGAGTTCTACAGTGAGCGGCTATAGCCACTCACTGTATCACGGGAGCACGCCCGCAAAGGACTCCACATGAATGTGTAGAGTTCTTGCAGGGAGGACCAGAGACAGCCGCCAAGATACCCCAGAAGACGTGGATCGGGTCCACTCTGTGCAAAACGAGCTGCACAGTGGAGGTAAGTATACCATGTTTGTTATTTAAAAAAAAAAAAAAATTCTTTACAACCGCTTTAAAATCCATGTGTCCAGCGCCCTGCATTTAGATTAGGCACATGGATTAGGGGGGTGGCGCCCCTAATGGAGCAGCCACCACTGCTGAAAACCGTAAGAAAAATACCGCTTTCAAAGCGATCGTACAATAACCTGATCGTAAGTGCACAGTTTTCAAGATCTGATCACGACAATTCATGCAAAGTTAACCGATAGGACAAGCACAAAAAATGTTCTCGTACAATACCAGATTTCCTTTTAACCACTTCAGCCCCAGAAGGATTTACCCTCTTATGCTCTGTTTCCACTATTGCAACTCTAAAGTCGCGCGATTTACAATGCGATTTTTGATGCAATGTCATGCGACTGGCGAAAACCATGTTAGAACAAGTCGCACCGAAGTCGGAACAAAGTAGTGCAAGAATCTTTTTTGGAGTCACTGCGACTTGAGTCCCACCAATTAGAACGGGGACCATTGAAATACATGGGTTTTGACTTCACGTGTCAAGTCGTACAACAATACGCAGTAGTGGAAACAAAGCCTTGATGACCAGGCCATTTTTTGCCATACGGCACTGCAGCGCTTTACCTGACACTGCAGTCGTGCGACAGTGTACCCAAACAAAATTGGGGTCCTATTTTTCCCACAAAGAGAGCTTTCTTTTAGTGTATTTGATCACCTCTGCGGTTTCGATTTGTTGTGCTATAAACAAAAAGAGAGCGACAATTTAAAAATATATTTATATATTTTTAACTTTTTGCTATAAAGAAAAATATCCCCCAAAAATATATTAAAAAAAAATGTATTCATCAGTTTAGGCTGATATGTATTCTTCTACATAAAATAAGCGTATATTGAAAGTTATAGCGTCTACAAAATAGGAATATATTTATGGCATTTTTATTATTATAATTTTTTTTTACTACTAATGGCGGTGATCAGCGTTTTTTAGCGGACAGTTTTGACACTTTTATGGGACAAAAACTAGCCACCAATCACTGTATATATGACACTGGCAGGGAAGGGGTTAACACTAGGGGGCGATCAATAGGTTAAGTGTTCCCTAGGGAGGTGTTTCTAACTGTGGGGGGAGTGGACTGACTGGGAGTAGAAAGAGATTGCTGTTTCTAATCAATAGGAACAGACAATCGGTTAGATTAAGGTACGAGATACGATGGCGTATCTCCAGATACGCCGTCGTATCTCTGAGGCCCCATACACACGAGAGGATTTATCCGCGGATAAATCCTCTCTAGGATTTCAGAAGATTTTAATGCGATGGCGTGTACACACCATCGCATTGAAATCCGCGCTGAAATCCTCTGCCGATGACGTGTCGCGCCGTCGCCGCTATTATGACGCGGCGACAGGCACGACGCTGTCATATAAGGAATTCCACGCATGCGTCAAATCATTACGACGCGTGCGGGGAATCCCTTTGGACGGATGGATCCGGTAAGTCTGTACAGACGAGCGGATCCATCCGTTGGAATGGATTCCAGCAGATGGATTTGTTGAGCATGTCAGCAAATATCCATCTGCTGGAAATCCATCCCAGGGGAGATATATCCGCAGATAAATATCCAATGGAGTGTACACACCATAGAATCTATCCGCAGAAACCCATTTGATGGGATTTATCTGCCGATAGATTCTATGGTGTGTATGGGGCCTGAGTTGCGGCGTCGTGTCTATGCGACTGATTCATAGAATCAGTTACGCATAGATTTCCCTAAGATCCGACCGGCGTAATTGTCTTACACCGTCGTATCTTAGGCTGCATATTTACGCTGGCCACTAGGTGGCGCTGCCGTAGATTTCCGCGTAGAATATGCAAATGAGCTGGATACGCCGATTCAGAAACATACGTGCGCCCGGCGGATTTTTTTACGTTGTTTGCGTAAGGCTTTTTTCGGCGTAACGTTACTCCTGCTATATGAGGCATAGCCAATGTTAAGTATGGACGTCGTTCCCGCGTCAAATTTTTAATTTTTTACGTCGTTTGAGTAAGTCGTTCGCGAATAGGGCTTTGCGTAAATTACGTTCACGTCGAAAGCATTGACTATTTGCGACATGATTAGAAGCATGCGCACTGGGATACGTTCACGGCCGGCGCATGCGCCGTTCGTGAGAAACGTCATTTACGTGCTTACGCCGGCAGATTTACGCTACGCCGCCGCAACTTACGGAGCAAGTGCTTTGTGAATACTGCACTTGCCCGTCTAAGTTGCGGAGGCGTAGCGTAAATAGGATACGCTACGCCCGCACAAACTTGCCTCCCCCTACATGAATCTAGCCCAATCTCTTTCTACTCCCCTGACCGAATTTGGATCTGTTTGTTTACATTGACAGATACCCGTTCTGGCTCTCTGTTGAGCGATGGCGGGTGGCCAGATGACACCACGTGTATTGGCTCTGATGACACGCTGCAGGCATCTGCTATAACCATTAAAGGGACCGTCGTACCGGTACAGCGATTCGCGCAGCCAAGCAAATCTGCCGCTGTATAACGGCGGCGGCTGATCGGAAGTGGTTAATCGATACAGTTGTTGTTCGAAAATACAATACAAATACAATGAAATATATTACACATTTTTTTTTTGTCGTACGAGAATTTTCGTAACTTTAGTAAACTCGATATGAGACATATAGCATGCAAAAAATAACGAACGATCATTCGTCTGATAATCTCATTGTGTGTACCAGGCATGAGTCTGGACAGGAAGTAAAAGGTTCTATACTAGTAGATGTTCAATTATAGTTCCTCATAGCAAATAAAAGGATTCTATTTAAATATTATGTATTCAAAATAACAAGCATTCTATTGGTATCCTTTATAAAAGACCTATGCAAATTCTAACAGTGTTTGTGCTGACCGAAAAATACACACTATGCAAAATTGTATGAAAAAATGTTTGCATAAACTGCATTCGTTTTCTGTAATACCTACAGCTGAAGAATAGATAGCAGCTGTCTGAATTTGGTAGATAATGTATAGAGAATGTTTACAGATAATGGCTCTTTAGGGGAAAATTGTTGTTTAATTAAACAATGCTGTATGATTTATGCTTCTAAGTTTGTGAATAAATTATTATAAATTAATTTTAAAGGGAATATGTTGCATCAAAAACGGTATTCATACTAAAATAATTCCCAAAGTAGTGGCTGCGGGGCAGATCCACGTACCTGCGCGTAAAAATCCGCCGGGCGTAGCGTATCTAAGATACACTACGCCGCAACTTTTTTTTTTCGAATCCTCAACGAATTTGCGCCGTAAGTTACGGCGGCATAGTGTATCTTTGGCGGCGTAAGGGCGCGGAATTCAAATGGATGTAATGGGGGCGTTTTTTATGTAAATACGTCGTGACCCGACGTAAACAATGTTTTTTTTTAACTGCGCATGCGCCGTCCGTGGGGGTATCCCAGTGCGTGTGCTCGAAATTAACCCGGAAAAAGCCAATGCTTCCGACGGTGACGTCATTCTACGCAAATCCCTATTCGCGAACGACTTACGCAAACGACGTAAAAGTTTCAAATTTCTACGCGGGAAGGACGGCCATACTTAACATTGAGTACGCCTCATAACAGTAGCTTTAACTATACGCAGGAAAAAGCCGAACGAAAACGACGTAAAAAAATGCGCCGGCCGGACGTACGTTCGTGGATCGCCGTAAATAGCAAATTTGTATACTCGACGTGGAATTCGACGGTAACGCCACCTAGCGGCCGCCGAAATATTGCACCTTAAGATCCGACGGCGTACGCCTGTCGGATCCCTCCGAGATGCCGGTGTATCTTGTTTTGTAGATACAAAACAAAGATAAGACGCAGGAATTTTAAAATTACGCCGGCGTATCAATAGAAACGCCGGCGTAATCCTTTTGTGGATCTGCCCCTGCATGTCCATTTGTTATTCCTTAAACTGCATCAACTTTAACCCTGTCTTGAAGCTAATTCAGTAGGTTGCTGAAAGCTTGTTTCCTTAAGTGCATGTAACCCCGAATGTATTTTTAATTTTTTTGATGTCACAATGTACAGTATAAGATTTCCTATCATCTGTGCCCAGTCTTGCCAAACAGAGTTAATCCAGCTCTGAGCAATCCTCTTTTATTGTTCGGCGAAATAAAAACGGACTTACAGAGAAAAACCTTAGTCCGTTCCGCCCCCTTGCTGTGAATGACAAGTTATTTACATATCTCATGCACTAGCCTGGAGACAGGCATTGTTTTTTAATTCCCACCCCCACTCCTTTTCTGAAGTCATGTGGTTACTTTTCTGGATTTTGACTGGATGTTAGAGATCATAGCAGAATTTAGTGTTGTGTTTAGTGCATGTTGACAGGGCTGTCTTAATGAGAGGGCACACCTGGGCACTGCCCAGGGGCCCCAGCTGCATGGGGGGGCCCCTGCCCCTTCCCCAAAGCAGCTGGTTCTTGAACCCGGGCTGCCCCTCTACATCCCAGATATGCCCCCAGCACTGTGACCCCTCTACACTCTAGATATCCCCTACCTCCTACCTACTTGATTTCTGTTTACCTGCACTGTCTCCATTGTAGGGGCCCCAGAGCATTACTTTGCCCAGGGGCCCATGATGCTATTAAGACGGCCCTGCATGTTGACAAGGGGAGTGTAGAGGAGGGCGGGGAGTCTACTGACATCACGACTCCACCCACAGAGCTCCAGACAACAGATCCACCCACAGAATCTGCAGTTTTTCAGTTCCTATAACAGAGGGGAGACATTTGACAGGTAAGAACACATGCAGGAGGCATGTATATCCTTAACCACTTGCTTACTGGGCACATAAACCCCCTTCGTGCCCAGGCGAAATCTCAGCGTCCGGCACTGCGCCGCTTTAACTGAAAATTGCGCGGTCGTGCGACATGGCTCCCAAACAAAATTGGCGTCCTTTTTTCCCCACAAATAGAGATTTATTTTGGTGGTATTTGATCACCTCTGCGGTTTTTATTTTTTGCACTATAAACAAAAAAAGAGCAACAATTTTTTTTTAAAAAATTATATTTTTTAATTGTTGCTATAATAAATATCCCAATTTTTTTTTTAAAAAAATATATTTTTTCTCAGTTAAGGCCGATACGTATTTTTCGGCGTATTTTTGTAAAAAAAAAAAAAAAACGCAATAAACGACTGGTTTGCGCAAAAGTTATAGCGCCTACAAAATGGGGAACAGAATTATGTTTTTTTTTTTATTTATTTATTTTTACTAGTAATGGCGGCGATCTGCGATTTTTATTGGGACTGCGATATTGCGGCGGACATATCGGACACTTTTGACACAAATATGGGACCATTCACATTTATACAGCGATCAGTGCTATAAAAATGCACTAATTACTGTATAAATGTGACTGGCAGGGAAGGGGTTAACACTAGGGGGTGAGGAAGGGGTTAAATGTGTATCCTGGGTGTGTTCTAACTGTGTGGGGGGAGGGGGGTGACCGATGCTGTGTCCCTATGTACAAGGGACACAGATCGGTCTCCTCTCCTCTGACAGCACGTGGAGCTCTGTGTTTACACACAGAGCTCCACGTCCCTGCTGTGTTCCCGACGATCGCGTGTACCCGGCGGACATCGCGGCCGCCAGGTTCACGCATCGGCTCTTCAGCGATGCGCCGGGACAGTGTTTACCCGCTGCGCGCCCCCCAGAGGAGCGCGCGGGTAATGCACTTTAAAAGACGTCCAAAGACGTCCACTTGGCACTTGAGAGCCGCGCTGTTGACGTCTTTTGTCAATAGCGTGGGTCTCAAGTGGTTAAAGATCAACACTATGGCAGTAGTTTAGAAAGGATGAGAGTTGGTTTACATCCACTTTAAAGTGGAGACATATGTCTCCAGGGGCCTCAAGAGCCCTTCTCTCTTCCCAATTCCAATTAAAATGTATATTAACCCAACATTTCATATTCCTGGTATGTGAATGTCATACTATGTATTTGGGGTAAATGTTTCCTATTCTCTTTGTATTTCTTCCTTTGTGTGAAATACCTAGTGGTTCTGCCAGTCCCCCTGCTCTCCTGTTTCAAACTGACCACGCTAGGCATAGAACACATCCTTTCTAACGTGGTCAGTTTTCTGGCTGTGCTGGGAGAACGGCCTGCCTGTTCCCCAATGATCAGACTTGTGCTGACATACCTCCCTGCTTAGTCATGCACTGGGAAGTCCAGTGTATTGTTCTTTCTCTACTCCCTGCTGACATGCCCCCTGTAGTCTCCACCCCTACCTCTCTAAGCCCCTTATGCAGCTGAGAACAGAGATCATGTGATCACTTATAAAAAAGAAAAAAGTATTTATATAAATTTGTATATACATACACACAAATGTTTTGCCTTGCACTTCTATTTTAAATTGTGAGGGTTCACATATGCTTTACGAAACCAAGCATAGGTGAGGTAACCTAGTGGTGGAAAGTGATAACTGCACCAGACATTTAATCGATACAGCAGTACATTTGAGATTTCACATCAATGAAAAACTATGAAGTACATAACACAATAGAGGCACATGACAAAACCAGCCATGCAATGACAGATACTCTTACAATAGGAGTACCATGACATCAACATTACATCACAGGTAGATCCCTGCCGCTGCCTATCTATTAGCAACAAGTAAACAAATGTATAAAGATTATAACAGTACAATGTCTCTCGAAGTGCAG
This sequence comes from Rana temporaria, assembly GCF_905171775.1. Lineage (NCBI taxonomy): Eukaryota > Metazoa > Chordata > Amphibia > Anura > Ranidae > Rana > Rana temporaria. The sequence goes on from NC_053490.1 coordinate 425,268,066, forward strand.
AAATCTCTGTTATTGCTCTGGAAGAAAACAATGCAGAAAACAACATATCCATCACATTTTTCTTAATTTTGAAACACCATTTCCTTAGAAATGATCCTCCAATGCATTGACAGTGAATCACATTTGATAGCATTGCAATCACTGCCAGCCCCTCTGCTAGGATAACATGAGCAAAGAGGAGAGTTTCAGGGCTCAGCAGCCATGATAAACCATAGTCAGTTTACAGGGGGGAGGGCAGAACCAGGTAGAATCAGCCAGGTAATTTAAGTGATAGAAGGGACCAAATTACACAGCACAAGCACTGTGCTGTTATTCATGCTTTAACCACTTGCCGACCATACGCCGACGTTTGACAGCGGCAGTATGGCTCCCCTGCATGAATCACTGTAGCTTTATGGAGGCCGTTTTAAGGGGTATAGGGGCAAGCGCGCATGCCCACGAGCGCTCCTGACAGAGCCAGAAAAAGGATCTGTGTATTTAAACACACAAATCCCGGTTCTGTCAGGGGAGTAGAGACAGATCGTGTGTTCCTAGTAATTAGAAACAGCAATCGGTCTCCTCCCCCAGTCCATAGTTCCCAACCGTCCCTGATTTCGAGGGACTGTCCCTGATTTGGACCAATGTCCCTCTGTTCCTCTTTCCCCCTCATTTGTCCCTCATTTTGGTCTGATCTATATAGTTGTATATAAAATGCACTTTTTATCTTTCAAAAAGTGTTTCCCAGTGCTAAACCTTTCATCCAAATTCTAAATTGTTGCATTTGTACATTTTAAAAGCAAATATAAAAGAATGGTAGTGGTAAAAAAAAAAAAACCCTTGTGGATTTAATTAACCTTATTTTTGGTAAATTATCCTTTAAGGGGTGTCGCCGGGGGCGTTTTGTATGCCTACATACAATTGCTAGTAGGTGTCCCTCATTCCCATCTCAAAATGTTGGGAGGTATGCCCCAGTCATTCCCATCCCCCCAGTTAGAACACACACTGAGGGAACACATTTAACCCCTTGATCGCCCCCTAGTGTTAACCCCTTCCCTGCCAGTGACATTTATACAGTAATCAATGGCTATTTATAGCTTTGATCGCTGTATAAGTGTCAGTGGTCCCAAAAAAGTGTCAAAAGTGTAAAAAATGTCCGAACTGTCCACCGCAATGTCACAGTCCCACTAAAAATCACAGACCGCTGGTATTACTATTATAAAATATTAATAATAATAAAAATTCTATAAATATATCCCCTATTTTGTAGACACAGTGGGGCAGATTCAGATAGAGATACGACGGCGTATCTCCTGATACGCCGTCGTATCTCTGAGTTCCGTCGGTCGGATCTATGCGCCTGATTCATAGAATCAGGTTCCGCATAGATCTCCCTAAGATCCGACAGGTGTAAGTGACTTACACCGTCGGATCTTAGGCTGCAATTCCAGGCCGGCCGCTAGGTGGCGTTTCGTTTTTTTCACGCGACGAATATGCAAATGAGGATTTCCACCGATTCAGAAAAGAAGGACCGCCCGGCGCATTTTTTTTACGTTGTTTGCGTTCGGCTTTTTCCGGCGTATAGTTACCCCTGCTATGTGAGGGGTATCCTATGTTAAGTATGGCCGTCGTTCCCAACGCCGAGTTTTGAATTTTTACGTCGTTTGCGTAAGTCGTTCGCGAATACGGATGGACGTAATTTACGTTCACGTCGAAACCAATGACGTCCTAGCGACGTCATTTAGAGCAATGCGCGCTGGGAAAATTTAAGGGCGGCGCATGCGCAGTTCATTCGGCGCGGGGACGCGCCTGATTTAAATGTTACACGCCCCCTAGCCGGGGGGTTTACGAGACGCCGCCGCAACTTTAGAGGCAAGTGCTTTCTGAATAAAGCACTTGCCTCAAAAACTTGCGCCGACGTAACATAAATCATATAGGTTACGCGGATCTAAAGATCCGCTGACCTATCTGAATCTGGCCCTGTAACTTTTGCGCAAAGCAATTAATATACGCCTATTGCGATTTTTTTTTACCAGAAATATGTAGAAGAATACATATTGACTGATGAATAATTTTTTTGGGGGGAATATTTATTATAGCAAAAAATATAAAAATTTGTACTATATATTGTAATATATGTGTTTTTTTAAAAATTGGTGATCAAATACCGTAAAAAAAAAAAAAAAAACTGTATTTGTTTGGATACAGCGCTGCACGACCGCACAATTGTCAGTTAAAGCAATGCTATATCACAAAAAAATGGCCTGGTCAGGAATGGGGCAAATTCTTCCTGGGCTGAAGTGGTGAAAGGAACAGGATCTTTTTACTTTTTTTTAGGGTAACAAACGTTTTAACTAAAGTCCATTATGTACTTTACCACCACCTAGTGGCACAAGTATATAGTGCAGCAGACACAAATTCCATACATTTACATTGCTGTAACTGAAGTACTGTTTAACTCTGAAACCCCTTTCACACTGGGGCGGTTTTCAGGTGCTTTAGCCCTAGAAATAGCCTCTGCTAAGCACCTGAAAAGCACCTCCCATTCACTGCAGTGTGACTTTTTTTTTTTTTAACGTTACCAAAATTCCTGCAAGCAGCATCTTTGGGGTGGGTTGGGAGCGCTGTATTTAGCACTATGGCTCCCCTGCATGAATCACTGTAGCTTTACGGAGGCCGTTTTAAGGGGTATAGGGGCAAGCGCGCATGCCCACGAGCGCTCCTGACAGAGCCAGAAAAAGGATCTGTGTATTTAAACACACAAATCCCGGTTCTGTCAGGGGAGTAGAGACAGATCGTGTGTTCCTAGTAATTAGAAACAGCAATCGGTCTCCTCCCCCAGTCCATAGTTCCCAACCGTCCCTGATTGATCCACGGATCAATTCCAGCGGATAGATCCGGTGGTGTGTACGAGGCCTTACACCTAGAGAGCGTCCTGCCACACAGATGTAGTTCCCAGGAGGGGGCGAGCACATCACTGACCACCGCAGTAAAGCCTCCCATCACGGTGGTGAGTAACAATCAGACAAGCAGGAAGTGAACAGAACAGAGAAGAAATAGAGCAACTTCTGAGCAAAAACGAACAATGAGGAAGTGAAAAGAGGAATGTCTGCAGGTAAAGGATGCTTATTATGAAAAAAAATGTTTTCCTTTACAACCCCTTACAAAGTACAGAGAGAGGACCAAAAAACCTCAAAAGGCACGAGGAAAGCCATTGGTGTATGTATGTATGTCTAGTGTGCCAGCCTGGTCATCTTGGACATCTCTCTTTCAAACATAAAAATAAAAAAATGTATTAATCTAAAAAAACAGGGAGATGGCAGATTAAAATCTAGTAAAACAGACTATAAAAAAAAAAGAGAACATTGCCCTGTGACTTTTTGTACACACTGCTGTATAACAAACGGAATCAAAGGGAATAAGGAGTGATAAGATCAAGGACAATTGCCTAAAAGATCTAGCCTGCACTAGAGAAACATATCATATTTAAAGGTTGAGTCAAAGCAATTCTTCATTTTTATCGGATATGATTCTCTGTAATGCACTGTGTATTGAATGATTCAAATAGAAAGCTAATTAGCCTTCATTAGTCCTTAGAGGCTTTGTAGGATTTTGATAAGAGCAATTAAATAGTGTGTAGCCTATTAGCAGTCATAACAGCTTACTCTGTAATTATCAAAAACTTTTTTTCTAAAAGTTTAAAGGAAACTTATAAAATTGGCTGTTAACTGTAAGGCTGCATGCACACTGGGCTTAAAAAAACGCCAATTCCCTTTGCAGGAAAAAAATGCCCATATAGAGTTTTTGTACATAGTTTAGAAGAGTTTAGCATTTTTTCTGCCAGAAAGCTCCAATCACAAACGCAAACCAGAAGGTTTTGCTTTCCTTCTAAATGCTGAGCTTAAAATATGCCTGTAATCGTCCTAATGTGCATAGCTAATCCATGCGCCCGGCCCCCAATCTACATGCGGGGCACAGGACGCATGAATTCCAATAGGGTTTTTTTCTTTTCAAAAGCACATGATCAGAGCCTGAGGCTCTAATTGGCTTCAAAAAGGGTGTGCTTGGGGTGCAGAGCACTGCGCCTGGAGCCCACCCAGTTGTGCGACATTAGCAAATTAATATTTGCTAATGTCTTCCTGTTTTATTTCTCAGCCAATCAGGAAGCGGAACCTGAGACCTGATTGTCCGGGAGTCCTAAGACCCGATTGGCTGCAAGTCCTAAGTCCTGATTGGCTTCTTTTTTTTGCTTACCTGCAAAGTAAAGGCATAATGTGCTAGTATGCATTGCATACTAGCACATTATGTGAAACTTACTTGCAAACAAAGCCCTCAATGTCACCACTGGAGGCCGCATCCATCTTCACTGGTCTTTCTTCCCGGTCCACGAACTCCGGCTGTGTGACTGGCTGGAGCCGCGTGACGTCAACCCTGCACGGGAGGCGCTGGTCACGGCACAGGGCTCTGATAAAACGGCACGGGAGGCCGTTCCCTCAGAGCACAGGCACCGATAACTTCATATACTTGCAACAGTGCAAGTTTAGTAGGTATTTACAGTACCTATAGGTAAGCCTTATTATAGGCTTTCTTATAGGTACAAACAATACCGGGAAGTTTACTTAGGCTTGGTTCACACTGGGGCGGCTTCATAATCTCCCGACTTTGAAGCCGTCTCGCACTTGAGTCACTCCGATTGGAACGGTTCCATTACACTGAACAGAGCGCGACTTACCACACCTCCTAAACGCCGCTCGAAGCCTGATCCCCATTCATTGGAAGTCAAGCCATGTTCCGGGGCGACCTGACTAGGTGCGACTGGTCAATACTATTATGCATACTTGCCAACTGTCCCATTTTTAACGGGACAGTCCCGTCAAATAGGACCTAGTCCTGGCTAATTTAGCCTGCCGGGACTTTTCCCGGCGCCGAAGTGTCAGAGGGCTTCCCTCCCTCCTCCCCATCCGTGCCAAAGCTCCGTATGCGTAGCAAACACACTCACAGTGACAGTAGTATTGTTAGGAGCGCCAGGAGGAGCCGCGGCCGCCCACTTACATTTTTTTCTTGCTGTGGCTTCACTCGAGTCCGAGCGGCGCGTCAATCGCCTGTCTCGGAGGAGGTTGCGGACTTCAACTCCCAGAAGCCACGGTGGCGGTGACGGCCGACGCTGTGACTTCTGGGAGTTGCAGTCCGCAGCTTCCTCCGAGACAGGCGATTGATGCGCCGCTCGGACTCAAGTGAAGCCACAACAAGAAAAAAAATGTAAGTGGGCGGCCGCGGCTCCTCCTGGCGCTCCTAACAATACTACTGTCACTGTGAGTGTGTTTGCTCATTTCTAGCGTGCTGAGAGTCTTGAGTATTCCTCAAGGAAGGAGAGGAAATAAATCTGTTTCTGTTTTATTCTGCAGGGGTCTGCCTGGGCACCCTGCTGGCTGCAGTCAGTGCATGTAATTGACCCCAGCAGCATCGCCATCACACCCCCCCCCCCCAACAATGGAGGAGGCCATGCAACTTGCAGGGAGGAGGACCTGTCCTGCTGAGCTGGCAGCTGCCATTGGACAATGGCTGAGGTGAGAGACCCTGACCCCCACATGAGCATTCTATTTATTTCCCCCCCTTGCTCTGGTGTGCTGCGACTGTATCTATGGCATACCAAGGATGATGGTATTGTTGGTGGGAATTTGGTGTTATAAAGGCCTACTCAATAAAGAGAGAATTGCAGGGAATTGTGATGAGAATTTTAAACTTTAAGCAGAAGTAGTGCAGGTGAATGGGAGAATTATTCCAACTCTGCTACATTGGTCTTAAGTTTGAAATTCCCGTTTCAATTTCCTGTAATTCTCTCTTTATTGAGTAGACCCTATAATCTTATAAGTAGGCGAAGATTATGCGGAGTGGGTGGAGCTTCGGGGAAGTGAGTGTGGTAATTAATTAATAGCTGTGCTGCAAAGTGTCCCTGGAATTTTTTTTCAAATGTTGGCAACTATGTATTATGGAGGCGGAGAAGTGGATGGCAAAGTGCAGGGATAAGTATGATACATTTTACAATACATGGGTCACTTGGATAAATGACACGTCTAACACCGAATACTGCTCCCCCTGGACCTGCAGAATAATGTACTGTCTTTGAAGATGAGACCGATATGTCGGAGACCCTCAGGCTCTCCATAGAAAATACAAATTTCTTCCCACAGTTGTGCTGATTGTTAAATGCTCCCAATTGTGTTTTTCCTTTCTTTCTCTCCGCCCCTTATCCTTTCCCCTCCCTGTTTTGTTTTGGGTTGTGTAGGGCACAGCGCTCACTGCGCTGTTTCTGATATGCGAAAACACAATCCGGTCTTGACACCATGGTTTAAATACATACACGCCCCCCCCCCTTTGTTGCTGGATATCCTAGGTCCTTTTGCACTTGTGGCCTACTGCCCACCCCCCAATCCTCTATGTACCCTCCCCTGTTTTTGTACTTACTGTCTCTTTTATATTTGTTTTTTATTGTATGTTATATTGAAAAATAAAATAAAGATTATACAAAAAAAATTAAAAATACCTTCCACTTCTTAATAATAGACATCACCGTGCTTCTGGGCCAGTGCTCTCCAAATGTTCTATACAAAGGGCCAGACTTTTAGGTGGCCGGTCTGTGGCCCATCATTTGTGTCATTGTGCCCCATTGTTGATGTCATTGGGAGGAGTAGTGCCCTGTCTTTGGTGTAATTGGGAGAAATTGTGACCCATCTTGGTATGATTGGGAGGAATGGTCCCCCATCATTGGTGTTATTGGGAGGAACGATGTTTGAATTGTGTCTGTCCACAACTTTATCCCTGAGATCTTTTGATAGTGCCTTGCCACCCATAGTCTATTGTTTGCTTCGGTTGCACTACAGGGGACGGAAATGCTCCAGGAAAGCTCTTTTCATGCTAAGCTAATAAAAATTACCACAGCTGATCACGGTTTTGTGTGCCATTGAGAAGGTGATTAGCTACATCTGATTTCATTTTTAAGTCATTTTAGGAGGGGGTGATCCTTTTTTTAATTCAGTGGTTCTATTTTTAAGCATTTTATGCCCATTGAGTGAACGTCACCAGGACCCAAGAATTAGTTAAAGCAGAACTAACGTTTTTCTGTAAGAAACAGTGAGTAGGCAGGCTTATATTGCAGAAGAGTGTTTCTTTAGCATTAAAATGCCCCGTCTGCCTGCTTGTTATCAAACAGTAAACTGAGTTGCTCATGTGGCATGTGCTGGTAAAGCAAAGTTCCTGCGCATGCACAGGAGTGACGCTATTCCGTGCCAGCCAATGAACAGCCTCGAAGACTAGCAGTCAGAAAAAGATGCCACCGCCAGTGAGGGATCGTTAGATAGGTGAGCATTCGCCCTTTAGTTCCACTTTAAAGCAAAGTTCCGCCTGGGAATTTTTTTTTACAGTCAGCAGCTACAAATACTGTAGCTGCTGACTTTTAATATAAGGCAAACAGGAAGTGAAGCCTTGCTACTTTACAGCCTGTTTCCTACTGCGGATGCGCAAATCGCGCTGCGCATTCTGAATGGTCCCTGCTGTCTTCTGAGACCTGTGTGTCTCCCAGGAGACAGGGTGGCAGAGGAGGGGCCGGAAAATGGCATAGTTCGCACAGAGTGTCCCGATCTTTCCCCGGAAGTGGGAGCAGATACCAGGATTTGACAGGTATCTGCTCCCCCTACCCTCTGAAAGGTGGCAAATGTGGCACTGGAGGGGGGGGGGACCCAATCCGTGGAAGTTCCATTCCTGGGTGGAACTCCACTTTAAGTACTTTCACTCTTAACCATTTTTTGCTTTGCTGTTGTATTATTGTCTATTTTCATTTGTACTTTCTGTAAAACTTTTACAGAAAGTACTTTCGGTACCTGTGCCCCCCCCCCCGACTGGAGGAAGCAGATAAGTGGAGGGTCCACTTTTGGGTGGAACTCTGCTTTAAACCCTCCTATCCTTTACAGCCGAGGAAGCTGCTTCTGTTTGATCTTCAACTGCCATGGAGCTGCACATGTGATCAGTTAGGACTCCTGCTATTTGACGGGTGGACAGTTTGGTTGACGATGCAATCATTCAAATCAAACTGTTTTTTGAAACTGCTAAGGGCTTTGGTCTTTAGCAAAATGGCGGCCTCCAGCAAGTAGAAACAGAAGCAATGCTGGAGGCAATTTACATTGCATACTAATACTTAAAGCGGGGTTCCACCTAAAAATTTAACTTCCGCTTTTTGGATTCCTCCCCCCTCCGCTGTCACATTTGGCACCTTTCAGGGGGGAGCAGATACCTGTCCAATACAGGTATTTGCTCCCACTTCCGGGCATAGATCACTGCAGTATCCGCAGCGATCTACGCCATGTCCGGCCCCTCCTCCGACCCCCCCGCAGTCTTCTGTGAGATACACAGGTCCCAGAAGACAGGTCCCAGGACCAGTGAGGAAGCGCAGTGCGACTTGCGCATGCGCAGTAGGGAACCAGGTTGTGAAGCCGCAAAGCTTCACTTCCTGATTCCCTTACCAAGGGGGACACGAGGGATAGGTCGGCTTCAGGTGAGGACACAGAAGGCACCCTGGACAGGTAAGTGTCCATATATTAAAAGTCAGCAGCTGCAGTATTTGTAGCTGCTGACTTTAATTTTTTTGTTTTCTGGCGCAACTTATTGTGGAATGTTTGTTCCTTGCTAAACAACATTGGCCCGGATTCAGGTAGATTTGCCCCTTTCTTGCGAAGGCGCAGGGCAACGTTTTTGCCCTGCGCCCCCGCAAATTTACTGCGCTACCCGCGATTCACGGAGCAGTAGCTCCGTGAATTGCGTGTGCGCTGTATAAATTTGCCCTGCGTAAGGGCGCCTAATGTAAATGATCCCGTAGGGGGCGGGGATCATTTAAATTTGGCGCGCTCCCGCGCCGAGCTTAGAGCGCATGCTCCGTCTGGAAACTTTCCAGACGTGCATTGCGGCAAATGACGTCGCAAGGACGTCATTTGCTTCAAAGTGAACGTGAATGGCGTCCAGCGCCATTCACGAATCACTTACGCAAATTACGTAAAAATCGAACGTCGCAACGCGGGAACGTCAGGTATACTTTAGCATTGGCTGTCCCTGCTATTAGAAGGGGCAGCCTTCCGCTAAACACGCGGTACGGAAACGACGTAAATTGCGTACGCAGGGCTCGCGCAACATTGTGAATCGGTGTTAGTATGCAATTTGCATACTATACACTGAGCATAATGGGAGCGCCCCCTAGCGGCCATCGCAAGAATGCAGCCTAAAATCTGCGTGGCATAAGCCCCTTATGCCACGCAGATTTTAGGCTGCAGTCGGCGTTACGATGTTCCTGAATCAGGAGCATTCGTAACGCCGGGGCAAGTAAGCAATTGCGCTGTGTAACCTATGGTTACGCAGGCGCAATTGCTTCTTGAATCCGGGCCACTCTTTTTTATCAAGTTGTTAGTAAAGTTCTGCCTTAAGTGTGTTTTCATCTTTAAAAAAAATGATATTCTAATATGTTTTGTCTTGGCTGTTTTTCTTACACACTCGTTGCTCACTAAATTCTGACAGGTATACTTGCAAATGCAAAAAAAAAAAAGATAAAATACATAAAAATATCTCTAACGTCTTCAGGTACTGGCAAGCCCAGCGCTCCAGCCTGAGCCAACCACACATTGCCTCGTCTAGCACACTGCTTCCGCCCGCATTAAACATGACAGTACACTGAAGCAGTCGGCAGCCAATCACTAAACAGTATGGTTTGGTTCTTGGAACGGAAGTGTCCGGCTCGGAACAGTTGCCGGGCACGTGGAGTTCCTGAGTGCGCCGAGTTCCGGAGTGTTCTTCTGGTTGGATGGCGATCTGTCAGTGGCGATGATCCCGATCCCGTTGGTGGTGGTGGTGCTGGGAGGATGGTGTGCCATTTATCTGGCCGATACTTTACTGACGGTGAGATCACACAGAGAAGAGCCTTCCTTCCTCCGCATGTTGTGTAGTCACATGATTGGCAGTGTGTACATGAATGAGGGGGGCGGGATCCAGGGAAGAACACATTACCAATGTATATATGTCTCAGGGAGCTTTTATTGCATTAACTCTCTCTTGGCTCTACATTTAGGAAGTAGTTTTGTCATGGTCATCCATTCAGTGGAGGACATTTTACAAGAACACAAAATATTCCTGTAAAAAGTATTTATAATAAAATAGCTTATTAAAAGAGAACATAACAAAGCAGGTTTTTCTGCAGTATTTATCTGCAAGCCAGAGATTTTGCCCGCAGTACTTTTTTTCTGCCACTAGATGTCACAGACTAATGCCCATCATCATTCAACCCACTTTCTCTGAGCCCAAGTTGTCATGAACCCACCCCAATTGGTGACTGGACAGTGAAAGAAGAAGAAGCAGCACAGTATGAGATCATCTCGCTGTCAGTCTGCACTCTCCTCCTATCAGCAGGCTTCCTGTGAGCCTATGAACGTATTGCCTACTTGTGCTGCTGCTTCTGTTCTCAAATACTCCAGCTCTGCTATACAGGGGCCGCAAGAGGCTATTATTAGGTCACATTCAGATGCTTACTTCAGGGCTCAATAAAACCCAGATGCCAGGTCGCAATGGTTACTGGAAATTGCCTTCTGGCACCTAGGCTACACCGCAGCGGGTGCGCGTACTAAGATCAGGCTGGCCGATAATTGAGGCCGCGGCCTGCTGGAGCGGGATACATGCTCTTTTGTGCGAACTGGCACTCTCCTCTGGTGGGCGATGCTGTGATGAGTGCAGATTCTTCTCACTGCCTGCCCACCTCTGACATAATCTTCTCAGTTTGACAGCTAGGGTTGAGGTTGTGGGCTCTATTGGTCACCCTTTCCCCTTTCCTTACTGCCGCTGAGTGAACGTGGAGTGCCACCTCATCATTGCTGCCTATCAGTGCCACCTATTAGTACCACCTCATCAATGTCCCTCAGTTCTGCCTTATCAGTGCTCATCAGCACCCATCAGTACTGCCTATTAGTACCACCTCATCAATGCCCATCAGTACCACCTCATCAATGCCCATCATTTTCGCCTCATCAGCACCCATCAGTAGTGCCTATTGGGGATGAGCTCCGGTGTGTTTGCACAGTCCATGTGTAGAGCCCGCCAGGAAGTCTGCACGGTGCTGCGCTAATCACAGGCAGTGAGACATTGTCCTGATGCTCGGCTGCAAAGATCAGGAAATATCTCCCCACCTGTGGCTAGCGCAGTGCCAGGCAGACTTCCTGGCGGGCTCTGCACGTGGACTGTGCGAACATGCCGGAGCTCATCCCTACTGCCTATTAGTACCACCTCATCAATGCCCATCAGTACTGCCTATTAGTACCACCTCATCAGTGCCCATCAGTTTCGCCTCATCAGCACCCATCGGTACTGCCTATTAGTACCACCTCATTAATACCCATCAGTTTCGCCTCATCAGTGCTCATCAGCTCCCATCAGTACTGCCTATTAGTACCACCTCATCAATGCCCATCAGTGCAGCCTCATCAGCACTTTTCAGTACTGCCTATTAGTACTACCTCATCAATGCCCATCAGCGCAGCCTCGACAGTGACCATCAGTACTGCCTATTAGTACCACCTCATCAGTACTGCCTATTAGTACCACCTCATCAGTGGCCATCAGTACTGCCTATTAGTACAGCCTCATCAATGCCCATCAGTGCCACCTATTAGTACCACTTCATCAATGCCCATCAGTTTCGCCTCATCAGTGCTCATCAGCACCCATCAGTACTGCCTATTAGTACCACCTCATCAGTGGCCATCAGTACTGCCTATTAGTACAGCCTCATCAATTCCCATCAGTGCAGCCTCATCAGCGCACATCAGCGAAGGAGAAAAATTACTTATTTGTCTTATAACAACAACAAAAAAAGTATTTTATTTTGGGGTTTTTTTCCCTGTATTTTTTCACTTGGCACCAGGTGTGAGCAATTCTTATTGCCCGATGCTCCAGACCTGCAGTTCTGGGCGCTGGGCAGCTGATTTAAAAACCTGGCTCCTAACTTTTTTCGCTGACTCTTAGATTCTAAGCACATTTGTCAAGCCCTGGCTTACATTGCATTTATTTAGAAATACAATTAAAGATGTTTTATTGAATTCAGAGCATTCAAGACAAATTTCAGGTATGTTTTTTATTTATTTTTATTGTATAGTTACATCGGTCCTTATAACTACACTGGCACTGTCTTATGGCAGTCACACTGGTGACTGGCACTGTCTTCTGGGTCTGAAGCCGAGCTGCCCTTCTGCCTAGTAACTACAAGGATGGGTCGCTCGCTCGACATGGGTATCATTCACGAAATGCATTGCATTATTCTCAGCGTTGCAAAGCATTATCTGATTGGATGGGGTGGAGATCGTGATCTCACACCCCCACTTCGTCCAATCAAGGAGTGCCTTTGAAAAAAGTGCAAATAAAATAAAATATAAAATGGTGCCCATGCTGAGTGAGCAGTTATCATGCAGCAGTGATTACCGCTTCCATTGGGATCCCTCCGGTGTGGCTGATAGACGATGCTGTAATACTATATATTATACAATACTATGCTATAATATCTACACCTGTGATTCAGATTTAATGTGCACCTTTTACAACTGCCCGGAGTTCAGCTTTGATGTCTGCCAGATTTTTTCTAGCTTCAAATAGAGTGGGAAAAGGTTAGGACCTCTGTCAGGTTTTTATCTCTTACTGTGACTCCATTAGGGAGATTTCTCCTTGCTGTGTGTCTCAGTGACACCACTGTGACATCAGGACCAGAAATGATGGAAACGGGTGTGTGCGCATCAGAGCTGCATTTTCTTGGTTCAATGAAGTGTCGATCCAAATGAATGACACCGGAACACGCTACATACAAGTGGCACTCGGCTGTGAGGTGTACAGATGAATTGCTCTCAGTTTTATGACACATCAAATCTTTTCTTCTGTTTGTAGTCCTCCAAATCATACAAGAACTCATATGAAGAATGGCTTTCGTCTAGAGGACTGAGCATCTCCCCGTTCCATATTCGCTGGCAAACCACTGTTTTCAATCGGCTGTTTTATAAGTGGGGAAGATGGAAGCCACATTTCTTGTACTTATGGTAAGTGTCGGCATTTGCTGTTGTTTTGTTCATACAGAGCTTATTCTAAGCACTGGGCACTGCTAGGTTCCAGTTTACTGATTCCTTCTAATTCTACTGTGCTCTCCTGTTTAGTATATATTCTACAGCAGCGGTCCCCAAACTTTTTGGCACCAGGTAGTGGTTTCTCGAAAGGAAATTATGCCAAGGATCGGTAGGTATAGTGGTCCCCGGATTCAGCGGGTCGATCTCTGTGGCCAATTTGCCAGGAGAATGGCTGGTGTTAGCGATTCAATCATCACAACATCGTGGTTGGTATGGTGTTAGGATGATTGAAGCGCATTATTTCATTTACTACATTGTAATTATAAAATTAAATGAGTGAGTGAATAACTTGTATAGCGCTACAAATGCAAACAAAATCACCTCAAGGCGCTTTGCATCCAGTGACGTTCTAGTCTTTCAGAAGAGGTGGGTCTTATAAACTTATAAACTTGACTAATTTATAGGTAGATTCAGGTAGAATGCCGCAACTTTGCGGCGGCGTAGCTTAAGTAATTTTAAGTGACGCCGCCGTAAGTTAGCTAGGCAAGTACATGATTCACAATGTACTTGCCTGCTAAGTTACGACGGCGTAGCCTAAATCGGCGGGCGTAAGGGCGCCTAATTCAAATGTGTTGGGGGGGGGCGTGTGTTTAATGTTAATGAGGCTTGACCTTACGTTTTTATTATACTGCGCATGCGCCGGGCGCCTACATTTACCAGTGTGCATTGCGGCTAAGTACGCCGCACGGGCCTATTGATTTTGACGTGGACGTAAACAACGTAAATCCCGATTCGCGGACGACTTACGCAAACGACGTAAAAATTTCGAATTTTGCGACGGGAACGGCGGCCATACTTAACATTACTATTCCACTAGGGCCTAGCTCTAACTTTAAGCGGCCTATCTCTTACGCAAATGGCGTAAAAGTACTGCGTCGGCCGGGCGTACGTTCGTGAATCGGCGTATCCCCTCATTTACATATTCTACGCCGACCGCAATGGAAGCACCACCTAGCGGCCATCCAAAATATTGCAATCTTAGATATGTTTAAGCGTATCTCTGTTTGAGCATACGCTTAAACATAGGTCGGCGTAGATTCTGAGTTGGGTCGACTTATCTATTGATAAGTCGACCTAACTCTTACTGAATCTACCTATTAGAATCAGTGGGAGCCCCGAGTGTGTCACTTGCCACCGTTGCCTGCCACCAGCTGCAGCGTGTCCCTTGCCACCGTTGCCTGCCACCAGCTGCAGCGTGTCCCTTGCCACCGTTGCCTGCCACCAGCTGCAGCGTGTCCCTTGCCACCATTGCCTGCCACCAGCTGCAGCGTGTCCCTTGCCACCATTGCCTGCCACCAGCTGCAGCGTGTCCCTTGCCACCATTGCCTGCCACCAGCTGCAGCGTGTCCCTTGCCACCATTGCCTGCCACCAGCTGCAGCGTGTCACTTGTCACCATTGCCTGCCACCAGCTGCTGCAGCGTGTCAGTTGCCAACGTTGCCTGCCACCAGATGCAGCATGTCCCTTTTCACCAGCTGCAGCTTGCCACTTTTCACCAGCTGCAGCTTGCCACTTTTCACCAGCTGCAGCTTGCCACTTTTCACCAGCTGCAGCTTGCCACTTTTCACCAGCTGCAGCTTGCCACTTTTCACCAGCTGCAGCTTGCCACTTTTCACCAGCTGCAGCTTGTCACTTTTCACCAGCTGCAGCTTGTCACTTTTCACCAGCTGCAGCTTGTCACTTGCCACTGTTACTTGCCGCCAGATGCAGCTTGTCACTTGCCACCGCTGCTTGCCACCAGACGCAGCAAGTCACCAGCGCTATGGCTCCTGACCCAAGCAATGTGCAGTTTCACATGATGATGATGTAATCTCTCTACTGCTCCTAGCACCTCTGATAGAGCAGCCTTCACGGCCCGGCTGTGAAGGCAGATCAACAGTAATGCAGGGTGGGCAGGGGGAGATGATGTAGGTTTTCTGCTCTTCCGGTGCACCTCTTACAGGGCAGCCTTTATGGCCCGGCTTCAAAGAGGCCACAGACAGTGGCCCAGGGTTTGGGGTCCCCCA
Source organism: Rana temporaria (assembly GCF_905171775.1). Classification (NCBI taxonomy): domain Eukaryota; kingdom Metazoa; phylum Chordata; class Amphibia; order Anura; family Ranidae; genus Rana; species Rana temporaria. The sequence continues at coordinate 425,283,237 of NC_053490.1, forward strand.
TTGTACAGGATACAAGGGATGGGTCCTGGACAGGAGGTATTGACCATTGGCTGCTCTCAATCAAATTTAGTGAGCCAATGAGGAGAGAGAGGGGGCAGGGCCATGTCTGAATGGACACACAGAGCAGCGGCTCGGTTGCCCCCATAGCAAGCTATTTGCTGTGGGGTCACTTGGCAGGAGGGAAGGGCCAGTAGCACCGCTGTGGGACATGAGAAGAGGAGGATCTGGGTTGTTCTGTGCAAAGCCACCACACAGAGCAAGACAAAACTAAGACTTTAATATCACTTTAAATGCAATTTTTGCATATTCAGGGATTCTTAACCATGCAGATTGAGGGATTCTGGGGTATTCTGCCTGGAAATAGAGGACTCATTTACAGTGCTCTCAGGATTAGTAAGTCCTCATTTGGGAACTGAAATTTGGAGTCTTGGAGACGCTTTAGGTGGTAAAGAGCCTCAAAACATGATTACAGGGACTTTGTTCCAGAAGAGATTTACCAATCTGCAGCAGAGTCTAGAAGAAGAACAGGAAACGGCCAGCAGGTGTCTCGTAGAGCAGAGAGGTTCTTAGATATGAGCAAGTGTGAGCTGTCTGGCAACTGAGACACTGCTGAAATGCTGCGCTCTTTGCGGCAAAGCAAGGCAGATGGGAACGCTAAACCCTGGTGTGAGATCTGTATTCTGGTGGTGAGCCAACATTTATTCTCCTCATACCAGAATTATGGACTGTCTTGCTGAAAGAAGCTGTTTTTGTTTGTTTTTGAGTACACATTAAATATTGGTTACTTTTACAAACAGCTGGCTGGTGATCTCTAGTGGGCTCCCACAATATATATATAATATATTATGGAGCTACCCTATAACGTATCATGTAATCTAATACAGGAGCTTTCAGGGGTATGACACAATATTTCAGATACAGGTATATCTATCTATCTAGTGGGAGGGAGGTAAGGTTATTATTTAAGTAAGGGAGGGTTATAACCACTGTAAGTTTTTTTATTTTTTTTTTTTTTTTTTTTTTTTTTTTCGCCACCTGTGTCCCATTGAGGAGATTTTCCTTCACTTCCTGTCCCATAGCCAAAACAGGAAGTGAGAGGAAATCCTTCCAAAATGAGGGAATCCCAGGGGGTCACCAGAACTAGTGTCTCCATTGGAAGATTTCCCCTCTATTCCTGTTCTGGTATCAACAATTTGGTATGTTTTCTTTTCTTTTACTTTCAATAATCATAGTAAACAGGACGAATAGAGAGGGTGAATTTCCCTAACGGAGGCACAGACAGCGATAAAGCCTGCCAGGGGGGTTTAAGCATTTGACTTTAGTTATACTTTAAGCATTGTACCAGCTACCTTCAAGGTCCTTACATGCGTTCTAATTTTTCAGGTTCAATTTAGGAATGGTGTTTGGGATTATTGCCATGTTTGGATCTATAATTCTTTTGGGGAAGACCCTGATACAGACTTTAAACCAAATGATGGCTGAGAGTCCGGGAAACCAGAATGATCGGATGCTGCAAGTTGTGGTTAGTCTATTTATTTGATTGGCTTATGATAAATGAAGTGCTACTATTAACTGTGTTTTCTACTGTTGCCTTCACCCCATACACATCCTCCTGCTGGAATCCATGGCAGTCTATGCACAGAAACCTCTGTGAGGGCATCCCTGCTATGGTGATTATTGTCAGGGCTGATCCGCCCTATTGACTCACTATGCAAGCCGCTTAGGGCCCCGCAAAGCTGCGGAGGGCCCCCCAAATTACTAGAGGCCCCGCCTGGTGAGAAGTAATTTTAGGCCCCTCTCCGCGCTTCTCAACTCGCTGGCTGCATAGGAGAAGAGGCAAGAAGTACCCCCCGCTTCTCACTTTAATGTAAGATGTCATTTACGACAGCAGAACACCCCCTCCCCCCGTTTCTCAACTTTAATCCTTAAAGGGGTTGTAAAGACAAAAATATTTTCCTCTTAAATTAAAGTCTGACAGTAGCTGATAAAGTAAAAAATAATGTTTTGCATTATAACTAGTTTGATACCTGTTGAAATCGAGCTGTTTTATCCACCTCCGTCACTCCTGAATTGTTATTCTCACTGACTTCCTGGTTTGCGGTGCGCATTCATTCTTGCTACATCACGGCCTAATGGGAACTACAGTTCCCATTAGGCTTAGCCTCCATGCCTGTGAGGGATAAGAGAGCATCTTCACGCAGGGCTGTAGTCATAGGGAGGGGGTGAGCACATTCTGCTTTCCACCATGCAAAACGGCTCAGATGCTGGTGGAAAGCAAGAAGAGGAGTGACAGGAAATGGCATTTTCAAACCTGGATTACTGTATTTTGGAGGTCAAAAGGAAAAACGAGGTAAGTGATATTTAAATGCTCTAGCTTACAGCAATCAATTGCTCTAATAAAAAACGAACCTTTAGTGTTCCTTTAACCACTTGCCGCCCGCCAATGACAGATTGACGGCAGCAAAGTGGTTGTAGAATCCTGACCGGACGTCATATAACGTCCTCAGGATTCTGAGCCGCTGCGCGCCCCCGGGGGCGCGCATCGCGGCGATCGTTGTTGCGGGGTGTCAGTCTGACACCCCGCAACACCGATCTCGGTAAAGAGTCTCTCACGGAGACTCTTTACCACGTGATCAGCCGTGTCGAATCACGGCTGATCACGATGTAAACAGGAAGAGCCGTTGACGGCTCTTTCTCACTCGCGTCTGACAGACGCGAGTAGAGGAGAGCCGAACGGCTGCTCTCCTGACAGGGGGGGTTCGCGCTGATTGTTTATCAGCGCAGCCCCCCCTCGGATCGCCACATGGACCACCAGGGAAGCCCACCCTGGACCACCAGGGAAGGGCAGATAAAAAAAAAAAGGCTGTAAAAAAAAAAAAGGCTGTAAAAAAAAAAAAAAAAAAAGGCTGTAAAAAAAAAAAAGCATTAAAAAAAAAAGATGCCAATCAGTGCCCACAAATGGGCACTGACTGGCAACATAGGTTAATCAGTGCCGCCCCAGTGTCCATCAGTGCCACCCTACAGTGTCCATCAGTGCCACCCCACAGTGCCCATCCATGCCCAGTGCCCACCCATCTGTGCCGCCCATGAGTGCCCATCTGTGCCCCCTATGTGTGCCCATCTGTGCCGCCTATGTGTGCCCATCTGTGCCGCCTATGTGTGCCCATCTGTGCCGCCTATGTGTGCCCATCAGTGCCGCATACAAGCGCCGCCAATCAGTGCCACCTCATCTGTGCCCGTCAGTACTACCTCATTGATGTCCATCAGTGCCATCTCATCGGTGCCCATCAGTGCCGCCATATCAGTGCCCGTAATTGAAAGAGAAAACTTACTTATTTACAAAAAATTTAACAGAAAAAAATAAAAACTTATTTTTTTTCATTGCAGGCTATGCTGCAGTTGATAAACCCAGCCTGTTGTAAGGTCTGCCCCAGCCAGTCAGACAATAAAAGAGTTGCAGTATATTGATTAGACCGCCAGTCTGCTTTTTAAGCTGGGTACAAAATGATCGGAAGTCGTCCAGTTCCTGGGAATTGTCCGACTTTCGGTCCGTGTTTATTGCTGTCTTTTCCAATAGAACCCAGTCTAACAACCAGGTTTTGTCAAAGGGACATCATGGAAACTCTGCATGCGATCAGCACTTGCAGCCAATGGCTGCAAGCACTGATGAGTGTATTCTGGCAGAGGGAGATTACCACAACAATATCATGTATGCATTATTACGGTAATCTGTCTTTTTTTTTTTCGTCTTGCTGGGTTGAACCAAAAAAAGCTTGCACTATGTACCGGGCATAACTTTTCAGGAAACTTCTGTTTTTAGATGAGCAGTACTGTGCGGTGCAGGGCAGCCTGATAGGCTTGCAGACCTGACCCTCACCTTTCCAGTCTGAGTGATGCTGTACAGGAGACAAAAGTATATCTAAAAAAAAAATATTTGTTTTTTGGATAAAAAGTTTTATTTTGTTTATCTTTCTTTGCCCCAGAGACAACATAGAAGGTGTTGAAACCTCTCTATAGTGAGGGGAAATTCACTTTGTGGACAGTTGTCACTGGGACAAGTGTCCTTATTGGAAGATCTCCATTTAACTCTTGTTCCAATGGCAACCGTAAACGTTTGTTTTTCCCTTTATTTCCTGTTCTGGCAATGATGGTCCCCAAGACAAACATAGAGGGTGAATATCTCAGGCAGGGACTAAGAACAATAAAAAAAACCTCACAGAGGTTCTAGCCCTTCCTTGCTTTACAGGTAAAAAAATAGTTTTGACCTTAGACAAACTTTACTAAAAGTGCTTGTAAACCCTCTCCTATACCCAGGGAAGTGAACAGCCTCAAATGATCCACAGAGATAAAACAAATCTCCCTATGTAATTTTAAGGTTTCTTTCACACTGGGGCGATTTGCAGGCGCTATAGCGCTCCTGCAAAGTGCCCTAAAAGGGCCGCTCCTTTCACTCCAGTGTGAGTACACCGCTCCTACTGCGCCCCTGCCCATTGATTGAAGTCAATGGGCAGCGCCTCTGAACCGCCAACAAAGCGCCACTGCAGTGGCGGTTTGCGGGAGGTTTTAACCCTTTTCCGGCTGCTAGTGGGGTGCTTTTAACCCCCGCTAGCGGCCGGAAATGGGCTAAAACCGCCCGCAAAGCGCTGCTGCAGTGGCGCTTTGCTGGCGGTTCGCACTTTAATGCCAGCGCTGTGACGCCCCAGTGTGAAAGTAACCTTACATGTATATCTGCTGTCTTTCCCTTTCTACATTCTTTGGAAAATACAGGTCGTGTTAGAAATCTTATTTCCTCTTCCAGCAGTGGGTGTGGAGTCTGGGCTTACACTGTATGTGAGCTGATTGGAGGAAAGGCACACCCCCCCCCCTCCATATAGGCAGAGGAGCGAATAGACAAGCTCTCTGCTTATCTACCTCTAAGCCCCCCCCCCCCCCCCCCACACACACACACACACACACAAATTCTCAGCTGCTCTTATGTGTGTAGGAGAACTTGTCAAAAGTGACGCTGCTGATAACAGAGGAACGGAGCAACAGAAAGACATGGCACTTAGAGCTTTGGAGAGGGATAAGAAAACACTACAGATATATGTGCCTAGGTCAAATTTCATGAATGGGGTTTACAACCACTTTAAAATAATCGTTCTAACATGGAACTGCGTGAAGAACAGAAATATAAACTTTTCAGATGTCATTAGCTACATTCTTGTTTGAGGTCAATCTGGGTGGCTAGGTGGTAAAGCTCATAGTTAGGATGGCAGACTGGAGTTATCCCCAGGTTAAGATAAATGGTTCAGTAGTTAGAGACACAATAGGCTTTCCTGTAGTCAATAGATCATTGTGGGGATCCATGCTGATGATGTGAATGATTAATGATTTAGCCATCTAAGAGACAGGCTCACAATAAGGCATTTACTTGTGTTCAAGGGCAAAATAATGAACTCAGGATATGGGCATAGACACATTTCAATAGTAAAGTACTGATGAATGGGACAGAGAAGAGATGGTGCATAGTGTAGCTGCAAATATGAAAAGGATACAGGATTATCACAGACAAGGTAACAGTACACAGAAGAGCTGTGAAGCAGAACACAGACTAACTCGCAAAATAAGCTCTGGGTAGCCAATCAAGATTCATGTGTTTGATTACTACAACAAAGCCAACTGTGATTAGTTAAAGTGATACTAAACGCACACTGTTTAATTTGCATCGTCCCTTCTCGTTCTGTATATGGATGATGGCACTGTAATTTAATAAGAAAAAAAATCTAAGTACCTTTTTCCTAATCTATATACAGGTGTCACAGGACCCAGCTATTTCTCAGCCTGTCTGCAGGGAACAGAGGCAAGAGGAGCTTCTAGTCCTCTGTTGCTGATCGCATTTAAAAAAAAAAAAAGCCTTTAGAATAAAGAGTAAAAATAAATAATATCAATAAACTATATTTGAAATCAAACGTTTATTACTTTTTTAACAGCAACATGGCTGATTTCTGCCAGTCACAGGCTCTGTCACGCCCCCCCAGCCTGTGTCTTAGAATAGCAGGAAGGAGAAGCCTCCATCAGTTAAGATGTAATATCCCACCCCCATTTGTGTTTAGCTGGTTAGTGGTCATGGAGGAGGAGAGAGGGAGTGGGCTGTCATTTACTACTGTGTATACACCCACACGTTTGACTCTATAGTTGCTTGGGCCGCTCAGATGTGATAGGGAGGAAATGCTTAGCATAGAAACACACTGAAAACTGAGCATGTGCAGAGTTGCCACCACAGCTGCAAAATCCATAGCTGCATTGGGGACACAATCAAAAGGCGGAGATAGAGAACAGCAATGTTTTTGCAGAAATACAGAAAAGGAATCTTGTGATTAAGTGTGGTATGAACAGCATAACCACTGTAATTTTGACCGGCTCAGCAGGAACTGTTTGTGTGTGTGTGCTGTTGTCTGTTCAACCGAAGCCGTCCTAATGACTGTGGGTCAGTGCGCTATGACTGTAATTACTGTTCTGTTAAAGAGAGACTTCAGGGTGGTGAGTCCCCTGGGGGGTGCCCTGCTCTCTGTGTCAGCCGGGAGGGTGACCGGTGGGTCCCGTTTTTTTCTGCAGTACTGAGGTGGCATATACAGGTGGGTCAGCATGGAGTCTGAACCAGAGGCTTCTACCCGACCATGCCAGAATTAACCCTTAGTGCCCCTGCTCCTGCCGCCTCGATGGATGCTATGGCAGCAGTCCTGGAGGCGTTTGTTGCCAGGATTGAAGCGGCAAGTGGCCAGAAGGGGGGTAAAAAGCGCCCCCTCCCTGCACCTGCTTCTGTGGATGTCTCTGACACGGAATCAGGCCCTGCTATTGCATCTGGCCCTGGTTCTGTCATGTCAGATGAGGCAGACTTGGCCCACACGGACAGTGAGGATGACTCTGCTTCAGGGTCTAAGCGTGATAAGGAATTTGTTGGAGCTCTTGTCACTGCAGTGCGGGACACTCAACTTGAGGATTTGGCGGAGGCATCAGACATGCCGGTCTCTTTTGGGTTCCGCAAGCCACCCCGCAACGCAAAAGTGTTTCCTTGTGTTCCATATCTGGACACACTGTTATACAAGGAATGGGAACGGCCGCAGAAAGTTTTTGCAGTGCCAAAATACTTTGCAGTCCGTTACCCACTTTTTTAGGAAATCCTCCTCAAAAGGGTATGTCCTCCGTCAGTGGACCCCCCTGTGTCCAGGCTGAACAAGGCCACCACGTTGCCTGTGGAAGGGGCTCCCGCATTTAAGGACCCCGCAGATAGGAGAGCTGAGGCTGTGGCCTGCTCCATATTCACAGTGGTGGGGTCAGCGGTGAGACCGGGTTTGGCCGGGGGTTCTGGTGTCACAGACACTCGCCGAACGGGCTAAGTCCCTGGTGCAGGAGCTGGAGGCGCAGAATGCTTCTGAGCTCTCTGTGGACCTGGCCGACCAGTTGGTGCAAGGCCTAAAATTTGTCTGTGAGTCGGCCCTGGATACGCTCTCCTTGCTTTCCAGGGCCTCCGCCTACGCGGTGGTACTGCGCCGCCTTGTGTGGCTAAAGTGTTGGTCTGCGGACCAGTCCTCTAAGAAGTCCCTGGTGGACTTACCCTTTAAGGGTGAACAGCTTTTTGGGGCATCCCTGGATGACATCATAAAAGATGCCACAGGCGGTAAGAGCACTCTGCTCCCGCAATCTGGGAAGGGTAAGGAGCCTCGCCACAAGCAAGGACCCTCTTTTACTACCCCCAAGCGTTTTTTTCGCCCGCCAAGCGCGGCAGGAAAACGTTTCCAGGGTGCTAAGACGTCCACTGAAGGGCAAAAGCGCACCTGGTTCCGCAAAGCCCAACAAGCCTGCGGACAAGCCTGCCTCTGCATGAAGGTCTGCCCCCGCCTGCATCTCAGGTGGGGGGCCGGCTTCGTGAATTCGCGGCTCGGTGGTGGTCTCTTCTTTCCGACCGTTGGGTTTGCGAAGTAGTTTCCTCGGGGTACAAGATAGAATTTCTCTCTTGACCACCAAACAGATTTTTTCCCTCCAACCTCCGGGTCGCCTGAAGGATCTGTTAGGGGCTGTCCAGGATCTGCTGGTCAGGGGAGTGATTGTGCCGGTTCCCTCAACGGAACGGTTTGAGGGGTTTTACTCCAATCTGTTTGTAGTCCCCAAGAAGGATGGGGTCCGTCCAATCCTGGACCTCAAGGCCCTCAATTGCTTTGTCAAAGTGCAAAGATTCAGGATGGAGTCGATTCGCTCAGTAATAGCAGCGCTTCATCAGGGAGATTTCCTAGCGTCCTTGGATATCAAGGACGCGTACCTGCATATCCCAATATGCGCAAAACACCAGAGGTTTCTGCGATTTGCGGTCGGGGAGGACCACTTTCAATTTGTGGCCCTCCCGTTCGGCCTGGCCTCAGCACCGAGGGTTTTCACCAAGGTGCTCACCCTGATTCTGGCCCTGCTACGGCAGTGCGGGATCGCTATCGTGGGATACCTGGACGACCTTCTTCTGAGAGCTTCCTCAAGCTCAGAGTTAGAAGAGGATGTGTCTATCACCTGTCAGACCCTCCGAGAATTAGTTTGGCTGCTGAACATCCAGAAGTCGGTACTGGTACCGTCTCAGCGGCTGGAATATCTGGGGTTGGTCCTGGATTCCTCAGAGGCGAGAGTTTTTCTCCCAACGGAAAAACTGCAGACTCTGCAATCTGCGGTGCAGCGGTTGGCGACCCAGAAATGGGCGTCGCTTCGCTTTTGCATGAGGGTGCTGGGTCTGATGGTGGCCTCTCTCGAGGCAGTTCCGTATGCCCAATTCCACACTCAAGTGTTGCAGAAAGAGATTCTGTCATGTTGGAACAAACTTCCTTCGTCTCTGGATTACCAGATTCGGGTGAGTCGACTGGTCAAGTCCTCTTTAGTGTGGTGGCTGACATCTCCGGTACTTCGGACCGGAAAATCGTTTCTGCCGTGTCATTGGATAGTGATCACGACGGATGCCAGCCTCTCAGGCTGGGGGGGTGTCTGGGGTGTCCAGTCAGCCCAGGGGCGCTGGACTCAGGAGGAGTCCCGCCTTCCAATCAATGTGCTGGAGCTCTGAGCGATCAAGTTGTGTCTCTCCAAGTGGTCTCTGGGTCTGCAAGGCCGACCGGTCAGGATCCAGTCCGACAACGCCACGGCCGTGGCATACGTCAATCATCAGGGGGGCACACAAGGCTCGGCTGCAGCGATGGAAGTTGCGCACATCCTTCGGTGGGCCGAAAGTTACGTTCCGGCTCTGTCGGCGGTGTACATTCCGGGGGTGCTGAACTGGCAAGCCGATTACCTAAGTCGCCAAAAGCTAGACCAAGGAGACTGGTCGCTACACCCGGAAGTGTTTCAGAGCCTGTGCCAAAAATTGGGCACTCCAGACATGGACCTTCTAGCGTCCCGTCTCAATCGGAAGGTGTCACGATTCGTGTCCAGGTCGAGGGACCCGTGGGCAGACGCGTTGGTGGCGCCTTGGGGTCACTATCGCCTAATATGCGCCTTCCCTCCCCTGCAGCTTCTTCCTCGCCTGCTGCGCAGGGTGGAAGCCGAGGGGATACCAACAATCCTGATCGCTCCGGATTGGCCGCGCCGTCCCTGGTACGCTGACCTGGTGTGTCTGGTGCCAGACGTTCCCTGGCGTCTACCCCTGAGAGAAGACCTTCTGTCGCAGGGTCCTATCTTTCACCCTGCTTTACAGTTGCTGACTTTAACGGCATGGCTGTTGAGAGCCAGGTGTTGAAGGACCGAGGTCTGTCGGGCTCGGTGATCTCTACCATGCTACGAGCACGGAAGTCCACTTCACGAAAGCTTTACCATCGTATGTGGAAGGCCTACATCTCTATGTGTGAAGGGATGAAGTGGCACCCCCATACATATGTGATGTCCCGGATTCTGCTGTTTTTTACAGCGTGGAGTGGATCAGGCTCTCACCTTAAGTACGGTTAAGAGTCAGATCTCGGCTCTAGCTGTCTACTTTCAGCGACCCTTGGCGGTGCACTCCTTGGTGCGTACGTTTGTGCAGGGGGTCTGGCATGTGGCCCCTCCTGTGCGTCCTCCACTGCCTCCATGGGACTTGAATTTAGTTTTTTCGGTGCTCCAAGAAGCTCCGTTTGAGGACATTCGGAAGATTCCTTTGTTGACTCTGTCCCAGAAGGTGGTTTTTCTGGTGGCAATTACCTTGGTCAGACGGGTATCTGAACTGGCGGCCTTTACTTGCAAGGCTCCTTACTTGGTCATCCATAAGGATAAGGTGGTGCTGCCGTCATTCCTTCCAAAGGTTGTTTCGGCTTTTCACATTAATGAGGACATTGTTTTGCCATCCTTGTGTCCTCGGCCGAAAAACCCGAAGGAGGCCACTTTGCATTCCTTGGACGTGGTTCCGGCCCTACGGGTGTACTTGTCTGCTACGGCTCCGTTTCGGAAGTCGGACTCACTGTTCGTGTCGGTGATTGGTCCTAAGAAAGGTCTGGCGGTCTCGTCGGCCACCATTTCTAGGTGGGTCAGACAGGTCGTGCTCCAGGCCTATGCCCTAAAGGGGCGGGCGCCTCTCTTTCAGGTTATGGCACATTCGAGCAGGGAGATTGGTGCCTCTTGGGCTTTCCGCCATCAAGCGTCCGTCTTACAGGTTTGTAAGGCAGCGACCTGGTCGTCAATCCACACCTTAAAATTTTACAAGGTGGATGTGAGTGCATCTTCGGATGCCTCCTTTGGCCGCAAGGTTTTACAGGTGGCAGTTTAAGGTTGAAGTTCCTCCGTTGAGGAACTCTGGTTTGTTTAAGGTGAAGCTTGGTTTGCTGTGTTTTTTCCCACCCCTCGAAATTTTTTGACACTGCTTGAGGACGTCCCTAAGGTCAATGCTGCTGTGTCCGTCCATGAACGGAAGAGAAAATAGGATTTTTGTACTCACCGTAAAATCCGTTTCTCTAAGTTCATGGACGGACACAGCACCCACCCCTCCGTTGGCCGTGAATGTGTTCTGCATACAGACGGCAGAACATTTTCAGCCAACATTCACCAAATCACATGGTTTTTCAGCTCTTTACCACCACCCTTTGGGCAACTTCTGCTATTGCTGTCTGATGTTTAGAATTGGTTCTGAGTATGCGTGTTTGTACTTTGGATTTTAGTTGGACGGACTTGCTTACACACAATCGGATAAACTGATGTAACAGATTTATTGCCCTACAGTTGGTGAGCATGAACAGCCAACTTTTGTTGTTAATTCATCCAATAATTGTCTGATAGAGCATACACACAGTTGGATTATCCGACACAACACGTCCGTCAGACAATTGTGGCCATAAAATTACATTGTGTGTACGAGGCTTTAGGGAGATTCACTCCATTATCATTGAGGCCTCATACACACTGTACGTTTTTTTTTTTTTATGTTTTTACAGCAGCTGTTTTTTGGCTGTAGACGTTTTTTTCTACAGTCATTAAACTCTCCATGTTATTCTATGTGTCCATACACACATAGGCTGTTATCAGCTGTTATCAGCAGTTTTGGGCAGTGGCGTTTTTGAGCAGTAAAAAAACAAACAAAACTAGTGGGTTTGCTCTAACGCTAATAAACGTCGATAAACGCTCAAAAACTCTAACGCTAATAAACACTATTGCAAAAAAGTTGAAAAACTCACTGCTACTGGCGTGTTTATAACATTATTTTAACGTCCAGTGTGCATAAGGCCTGAAAGTGAAAGTAAAAGAAAATCGCACATTTTGGGTTGTCCCCAGAAAAGTAATGAAGGGGAAATCTTCCAATGAGGACACTAAGAGATTCCCTTATTTTGCAGGGATTTCCTCTCACTTCCTGTTTTGGCTATGGGACCGGAAGTGAAGGGAAATGTCCCCAATGGGACACAGATGACAAAAAAATCTGACAGGTTATAATGCTCACTTAATCTATCCAAAATTTAAAAAAAATAATGCCCTTACAGTAGGTGACCCTGATATTGTGTCAATCTCGCTGCTTTTCTCGGCGAGATTGACCACCTATGCCCCCCGTCGTGGGAGCCAGCGCCGAGTTGGCTCGCGGGGAAAGGAAAAATGTGTTGAAGCCGACATACGTCCGACTTGGATCCCTGCCAATACCAGGCACTGTGTTTGGTATGAATCATGAGGGGGAACTCCGCACCAAATTTTAAAAAACTGCATGGATTCCCCTCCAGGAGCATACCAGGCCCTCATGAAAGGGGGTGGGGATGAGCGAGCGCCCCTCCCCCCTCCTGAACCGTACCAGGCCGCATGCCCTCAATATGGGGGGGTGGTGCACCTTGTCCCCATGTTGATGAGGACCCTTAAGGGCCTCTTCCCGATAACCCTGGCTGTTGGTTGTCAGGGTCTGCGGGCGGAGAGCTTATCGAGGGTCTTCTTCCGACTTCTCCGCTTTCTTCTTCCGCTTTCCGGTGTCGTCTCTGCGCTCTCTGGTTCTTCTCCCGCCCTCCGGTGCCTTCTGCCGGGCTCCTCCGCTATCTTCTTCCAGCTCTTTCAGTAGCGGTGGCCGGTCTTCTCCGTCGTCTTCTTCCCTCTTCTCCTGATGTTGACACAACGCTCTCTCCCGCTGTAATGCCGTGTGGGCGGTGCGCTACAATTTATATAGGCATGGGGCGTGATGTCACCCGTGACCCGCCCCTTATGCCACAGTCCCGGGACATGATGGGACTGTGACGTCATAAGGGGCGGGGTCACCGGGTGATCACTCGGTGACCACGTCCCATGCCTATATAAATCGTTGCGCACACAGCATTACAGCGGGAGAGAGCGTTGTATCAACATCAGAAGAAGAGAAGAGGGAAGAAGACGACGGAGAAGACCGGGCCACCGCTACTAAAAGAGCTGACGGAAGATATCGGAGGAGCCTGGTAGAAGGCATCGGAGAGAGGGAGAAGAACCAGAGAGCGCGGAGACAACACCAGAGAGCGGAAGAAGAGAGCGGAAAAGTCGGAAGAGACCCCCTTAGTCGGAAGAAGACCCCCGGAGCTGTCTAATAAATGACTTTAAAAACCTGTGTAATGTTTTTTTTTCCTTGACGCTTTTTTCCTCCAGGTGAATGGGTACTTATTAAAGGGGGCTCCCGGATTCCATTAAGCTCCCCGCCCGCAGACCCTGACAACCAACGGCCAGGGTTGTTAGGAAGAGGCTTTTGTCCTTATCAACATGGGGACAAGGTTCTTTGGGGTGGGGGGCAACTCCCTGCCTCAAAGCACCACCCCCCATGTTGAGGGCATGTGGCCTGGTACAGTTCAGGAGGGGGGGCGCTCGCTCGTCCCCACCCCCTTTCCTGACCGGCCGGGATGCGTGATTGGATAAGGGTCTGGTATGGATTCTGGGGGGACCCCCACACATTTTTTTTTTTTTTTGGTGTAGGGGTTCCCCATAAAATCTAGAGGTCGACCGATATGGGTTTTTCTCTGGCCGATGCCGATATTTAGAAATCGGGGCAGCCGATGGCCGATATATGAGGCCGATTTTTGCGGCCGATATTTTGGGCCGATTTTTGGATTGGGATGCATTGTGGAGGAGGATGGATGGTGCTGGGCGTGGGTGGGAGATGCGTTGTGGAGGGGGAAAGATGGTGCTGGCTGTGCCTGGGGGATGCATTGTGAAGGGGGATGGATGAATGGTGCTGGGCGTGGGTGGGGGATGCGTTGTGGAGGGGGATGGATGGTGCTGGGCGTGGGTGGGAGATGCGTTGTGGAGGGGGAAAGATGGTGCTGGCTGTGCGTGGGGGATGCATTGTGGAGGGGGATGGATGGATGGAGCTGGCCGTGGGTGGGGGATGTATTGTGAAGGGGGATGGATGGATGGAGCTGGCCGTGGGTGGGGGATGGATGGAGCTGGCCGTGGGTGGGGGATGTATTGTGAAGCGGGATGGATGGAGCTGGCCGTGGGTGGGGATGGATATATATAAAATGAGTGTGTATACAGGAGAGGGGTGTGCTCTGACATGTACACACTGTTCCCTCCAGCACTGTCCATTGGATGACACCTGTGAGCTCCCACGTGAGTTGGAGTACTATGTACAATCACTAGAGAGCCGAGGCTGAATACTGTACATTACCCCAGTCTCCAGCAGCACGAGAAATGAATCCTTTAGCAACGCTGCTTGTAGCCTGTGCGCCGGCCCCGCCCCCCCCCCCCTACCTCGGCGAGCTGTTGCAGAAAGCAAACTTGTCACAAGCCCGAGCAGCTGCAGTAGTTGTCTGCGCGAAGAGATCACAAAAGCTTCCTGCATGCTGGGACGGTGGCTGGAGCCGTAGCCTAGAGCCCATGTTCAGTAATCCCGCCACCGTCCCAGCATGCAGGAAGCTTTTGTGATCTCTTTGCGCAGACAACTACTGCAGCTGTGTCGGCCGATGTGAAGGATTCATTTCTCGTGCTGCTGTAGGTGGAGCGGGGTTTAGCGCGACAGCCGAAAATCGGCCGATTTTTTTACAATAATCGGCCGATGCCGATTTCTTAAAAACGGCCAAATATCGGCCGATATATCGGTCGACCTCTAATAAAATCCATACTCTGAGCCTGCCCCCCTCCCCATGTAGCTGGAGAGCAGGGAGCAGGAAGTAATGAGTCAGGTGGAGGATTGCGAAAATTACCACTCCGGGTGTCCAAGGTAGGCAGTGCAGCGCTCACTGAAAGTTGCCCTGACATGAGAGTGGCAGCCTTGCAGTTTTATTCTCCTTATGCTCCATGTCGGTGTCCAGCAGTTCAGCCTGAGCACTGTGAACAGACTGGTCTCAATGTGTGCTGTGCGGTGTCAATGTGCGCTGTGCTATGGTGTCAATGGCTGTGCAGTTGTGTGGATCTCGGCGCTGGATTGTACTCCCTCCCGCTGTGCTGCAGCTCCTCTCCTCTCTGCCAGCCTGAATAAAAGGGGGAAGTGGGGACATGCAAGCGTGGAGCCGCGCACACAGGCTCCTGATGATGAGATGAATAGGAGAGGGAGAGAGAGGATGGATGGATGGGAGTTGCAGAGGAGACGGCAAGAGAATGGGGAAGAGATCCAGTTCTAGTGCCCTGTCCCATTTTGTTAAAGTTGTTTTTGGTAATATTTAATTGTGTAACTTGATTCTGCATAAAACATTTAACCGTGTCATTTCATGAGATAATCTACGAGGGCGTATTTAGGGGCGCAATTAGGCATGGAGCAGTGTATGAATTAGGTGAAGCAACTGGTGGCGAGTAACTCTTGAGGCCTGGCTAGTAGCTCAGGGCTTGAAATTTTGAGCCCTGTCATAGACCACAGCGTTATGGTCATGTCTCCTCCTAGCACTAGCTCTATTTGAAAAAATGGATTTAATTATTCTTCCATGAATATGTAATAGCAGTAAATGGTGCTTTTTATCCAGAATTTGGTTTGATATTAAATTATATATTTTGGAACAGAAGACAAAACGTTTTTCTTAAAATTTTGGATAGAGTAAAGGACGGTTATAAACCGTGAACCGATGCTTTTGTGTACTAACCATCGGTTTGGACCTATCGGTCAGCGGTCCATCGGTTCGATTTTAAAGCAAGTTCTCTAATTTTTGTCCGAAGGACAACAGACCGATGGGCCGTACACACGGTCGGTTTGGACCGATGAAACTGGACTTCAGGTCGTTTTCATCGGTTTGGACCGACCGTGTGTACGCGGCCTAAAAGTTCAATTTGTAGCTTTTAGTTATGGTGTGAAAGGTAATCTGTCCCAGTGGCGAAACTACCAGGGTTGTACTTGTGACTGGGTTCTGGCGTTCCGCCACCATGTGGGGGGGGGGGGGGAAACCCATAAGACAGCCACGTGTCTGGGGCAAGTGCCTGGACTTTTACATTGCTCATACTGACAGCATCAATTTTAGATCCTCTTTTTGAACTCTGGAGCAAGGTGTAAGGAGGCACTGAGGTGGTATCTTCATAGCCCTCTTAAAACTGTACTGGGGAGAATGCTCATAATCCAAAGTACTCGCATATCAAAGCGAGTTTCCCCATTGAAGTCAATAGAAACGAAAAAAATTGGTTCCACATTGACTTCAATGGCATGCAATACCGCATGCGGCCAGAGACGGGGGCGCCAGAGAGCCTCGGAAACAGCCGGAAAGGCTTGGCAAGCCTCGGAAAGACCCTGGAATCTAGTATTTCTGAGTCTTTCTGAATGGCTACGATCTGCGCCGTTTGGCTCCGCTTGGCTCCGGCACCCCTACCTCAGGCCAAATGCTGTGGCCTGAATCCTGCTTGTTTTGTGAGACAACACTCGCAAACCGTTAGGATTTTTCAAAATACAGTGCTCGTATTGCGACACGCTTGTTAACCGCGTTACTCGCAATCTGAGGTTCCACTGTACTGTATTTCACAATCTAAGCTGAGTTTACTGGTAAAAATAAGTGTGAAATGCAAGACTCTGGTGGGTGTAAAAAGATGTCTACTTGCTGCCTTGTCACAGTATCCTTACTCCTGCCGAGTGTGTAGCAAGATGGCCGTGCCGGAACGTCGTTTCCGTTACAAAATCTGATGGGTCACCTAATCTGACGGAACAGGGGCACTCCCGAGGATGTAAGAGGGCTCTCTGAAGGCAATAATAAGGGAGCACTTTGGAGGATGTAGGGAGCACTCTGGAGGCATTGAGGGGGAACTCTGGAGGTACTATTTTAGTACCTTAGAGTGCCCCCTTACATCCTTTAAAATCCTCCCCTAGTAATGAGGTCAGTGGCGGAACTACCAGGGTCACAAAGGTCGCATTTGTGACCGGGCCCAGGCGTTCTATCCAGTGTTAATTTTGGCAGCAAATTTCGATTTAGTCTTAGGACTAAAATGGGATTTTAGTTTTAGTCACATTTTTAGTCTTCTGCAATTGTTTTAGTTTTAGTCGACTAAATCTGCAGGACATTAAAATCTATTTAAATAGTAATGCATTATTTAAAGGGGTGGTTCACCCTAAAAACGACTTTTTTTATTACACTGCCCCCCCACATTACAATACGATTAAGGCTATTAATTTTTTTTTTATGCTGTACATACCTTTGTACAGCATATTCACCCGTGGCATCGGGCTTGCGAGTCCCGCGGGAGTGGGCGTTCATAACATGTCTGTGATTGACGTTTGACCAAAAACGAGCTCCCCCCGTCGCGTAAGCCGCGTCACGGTTGGCGAAAGGAGCCGAACGGCGAGTCGGCGCTATACTGCGCATCGCCATTCGGGCTCCTTTCGCCAATCGTGACGCGGCTTACGCGACGGGGGGAGCTCGTTTTTGGTCAAACGTCAATCCCAGACATGTTAGGAACGCCCACTCCCGCGGGACTCGCAAGCCGGATGCCACAGGTGAATATGCTGTACAAAGTTATGTACAGCATAAAAAAAAATTAATAGCCTTAATCGTATTACAATGTGGGGGGGGCAGTGTAATAAAAAAAAGTCGTTTTTAGGGTGAACCACCCCTTTAAGCATTTCTCTACAATTTCCAAACTCATTATATACTGCTGGAGTTAAAAATTCAAATATGTTATTATTTATGGTATTGAGGTATGAACATGTACTACAGACCAGTGTTTTATTTTGTATTTGTTTTTGTTGTAATTTTCAAGGTGAATTAAAATACAGAACAAAGCCTATTGGGCATACCCAGGCTCAGACATGCAAAAAACATCACTAATTAACAGTAGGGAAAAAAAAAAAAAACGACTTTACGTTCATCCACCTGTGCAGAATAACTAAAGGAATACTGTGTTTGACGTCAAAGTTCAATGTAGTTTTAGTCTTATGCCGCGTATTTTTTTTTTAAATGGTCATTAAAAACGACCGTGTGGACTCGAGCATTGTGTAGGCTTTAACGTGTGTAGGCTTTAACGACGGGAAAAAAAACGTGCATGCTCAGAAGCAAGTTATGAGATGGGAGCACTCGTTCTGGTAAAACTAGCGTTTGTAATGGAGATGGCACATTCGTCACGCTGTAACAGACTGAAAAGCACGAAGACTGAAAAACGCGAATCGTCTCTCACCAAACTTTTACTAACACGAAATCAGCAAAAACAGCCCAAAGGGTGGCGCCATCTGAATGGAACTTCCCCTTCATAGTGCCGTCGTACATGTTGTATGTCACCGCACTTTGCTCGAGCATTTTTTGTGTGTACAGGGCTTTAGTCGTATTTTTGTCATCGCAATTGTTTCAGTTTTAGTCGACTAAAATTGTATAAAATTAGACTAAAATGTTTTAGTTGACTAAATTAACACTGGTTCTACCACAGTGCAGGGGCCGGTGCCAGAACATGAGAAAGGGCCCCGGGATTGAGTCAGGGGGGCCCTGCATGGTTTCCTGCACCAAGGCCCTGAAGGTTCTAGTTGCGCCTCTGATCCATCCCTCAGCTTTATTTTTACATATTATGTTCTTTTATTTCCAGTTTTTCTTTTATAATCGATTTGAAATGAACTATGTTTTTAGGTGGAGTACTGAATATATTTAATTGGTTCATGTATTCATAATTTGCTGCAGATGTTTGAAATTCCTCGCCTGTTCAGCATTGCAGCGTTACAGATAGAGACTGTATAGATGTAAAGGTCCATTTGTCATTGCAGCTGGTCTTGTGTCCAGAACAATGTATCTATAGGAGCGTCTCATATTTAATGTTTTGTCTCCTTCCTGACTGGAACAGGTGCCGGGTGTGAACCTTCCCGTCAGCCAGCTGACATACTTCTTCTCAGCGATTTTCATCAGTGGTGTAATACATGAAGTTGGGCATGGAGTGGCAGCCGTAAGGTAATGCGATCTTCCCCTTTGTGTGCTGGGCAAAACTCGAAGCGTCTTTGTATTCACATGAATATTTAACACATGGTTGGCCAACAGTGTAAACAGGATAAAATATTTATACCTGATTGTGTCATCACTGAAACCTTCTTTCTCTGCATATCCTTTCAAGTATTTTGTTATACTGGTGAAATATTTTCAAAATGGCATTCAATTTGTGTTTGTTTTTAGGGCTTATATAATTATCATTATTTTATACATGTATACTTTTTATGGTTATAATGTCCGATTCAGTAGTGGTTACAACCACTGTCGGGTTTATATCGCTGTGTGGGTCCCCAATAGGGAGATTTACTATACAGGCGGTCCCTGGGTTACAAACAAGATAGTGTCTGTAGGTTTGTTCTTAAAGCGGTGGTTCACCCTGTTTGACAACATCTAACCAGTTGCACTGTTGGTAAAAAACATTGACCAGACGATTTTTTTTTTTTTTTTTTTTTTGAGCGCTCCTTACCCGTTTCCTGCTCGATCTTCCCACCTGTCAATCAATTCCTCCCGCGGGGAATGGGCGTGTTAGTCCATTCTCCCCCGTCCTGTCACTCTAGTTTCGGCAACTCCTCTGTCGACGCGCTCTGCTGTAATCGCGCGACATCTTCTCACGCCGGCCGTTGTTATGGCAACCATGTAGTGTTGACGGCGACGCTCGCCGTCAACACTGCACATGCGCGGGATCGAGCGGTGAATGCTGGGAGGCCAGCATTCGCCCGATCCCGGAAGAAGACCCTGTCGGCTTCACAATGCCCACAGGTAAGATGGAAACGTCCATCTACAAAAAATCAAAGATATAATTTTACAAATTACAGCGCATCGGATGGCTGAACGTCGGGGACATCCTGTTAGTGCGGGAGTAAAGGTAAGACCTGGGGATTACAGGAAAAAAAAAAAAAAGATATACCGCGGAACCACGGCTTTAAGTTGAATCTGTTTGTAAGTCGGAACAGGTACATTATTTTAAGTGTAGCTCCAGCCAAAAAAAAAGATTTTTAAGCTTTTTGGAAAACATAGAGAAGGGTTATCACCCCTGTAAAATGTTGTTTTACTGTCTGTGCCCATGTTCAGAAGATTTTACCTCAGTTTCTGTCCCAATGATAATTGGGTTTTACAAATTTTGAGTTGTTGTGGAAACAAGGATTGGTGATAAAGCTTCAGTTGAGGTTATCTCTTTCCCATAATAACTCTTAGGCTGGGTTCACACCTATGCGAATTGACATTATAAAATACATTGGTTTTAATGAGGCTGGTTCACATATGTGCGATGCATTCGCACTGCGCATTGCCGAAAAAACGTGTGTGAATTCAGGCCCATTATCTTCTATGGGCACGCATCTGATTTCGCAGATGTGTTCATTTCTCTTCAGTATTTCTCTCATTCACCTCATTACACTTCCCCCCTCCCCCTCCCCTCTGCCAGGTCTCCAAATTCACAGCTAAAATGGAGAGGATCTGCTGAACAGTTCTCTTATCTCTGCAGAGATAAGAGAGCTGAAATTCGCACTGCACAAGTGTGAATCCAGCCTTACAGGAGTGAATTTCCCTTCCTAGGAGTAGATTTCCTCCCACTTCCTGTTATCTCCCTTCATTTGTAAGTAGGAGTCGTTTGTAAGTCGGATGTTTGTAACTAGGGGACTGCCTGTATCTAGAAGTGTTTTTAGAATGGTTTCTGAAGCATGTCCAATAAAAGGAGAATTAAATGTGTTTTTAACATTCATAACTATGTGAGATGATTACTAATAAAACATATTTTATCTCCTATACTGCAGAGAAACCGTACGATTTAATGGCTTTGGGATGTTCGTGTTCGTGGTGTATCCTGGAGCATTTGTTGATCTTTTCACCACGCATCTCCAGCTGGTGTCACCTGTCCAACAGCTGAGGATTTTCTGTGCAGGTAAATTTTGTGGAAACGGCGTCGTACACTTTTACGGTATATGTAAACCCAATCGCTAAAATGTCAAAGTCATTTGAAAAGTTATTTTAAAAATTTTCATGTTAAAATAATACCTGGTGATCCCAATATAGGGTTACTACATTCTCTGCCTGTCTCACGGTAGTTCTCCTGGGTTGTCACCAGTCACATGGGCTTCCAATGGAGAGTTGGTCATTGTGAGACTTCATTCATGGCCGTAAAAATGTTGCTGTTATTACACATGTGTTTTCTAGGAGGAAAAACTCCTGCGTAATGATCAGTAAAATACTAGTCTACAGACTCCTAATTATGGATAAATTATTTTTTCCCATTTGTTTAGACCTTATTTACGGACCTACAAACACATATACATGCATTTATACGTGAAGAGCATAAAGCGCATGTTCTCAGATGCAGATTTTTTCATTTTGTGTTACGGCTCTGAATGCAGTGCATGTTTATGCACCCGTGTGAGTGGCTCCATTGGAAACAATGCAGCTTTGTTCAATTCCATAATAAAAAACGTTGTTTTTGTGTTTTTATACAGCCATGTGAATGAGGCCTAGAGCTTCATTCACACGGCCTTAAAAGTAGACATATACAAGTGTTTAACCACTTAAAGACGGGGTTCACCCTATAAAAAAAAAAAATTCTAGCATTAAATTAAGCATAGTAGCACGAGCTACAGTATGCCTTTATTTTTATTTTTTGCCCCGTACTCACTGTTTAATCCTATAGTGAAGATTCAGACTCCCCGCGGGGAATGGGCGTTCCTATCCAGAGGGAAGATGATTGACGGCCGGCTCTGGTGCGTCACGCTTCTCCGGAAATAGCCGAAATAGGTTGAACCACCGCTTTAAGGACCGGAAGATTTCCCCCTTAATGACCAGGCAATTGTTGGTGATACGGCCATGCGTCGCTTTTGCGTGGTCGTGCGATGCTGTACCCAAACAAAATTGACGTCTTTATTTTCCCACAAATAGAGCTTTCTTTTGGTGGTAAGAAAAGAAATGGCTGCACATCCAGGAATTCCGATTTGCCTTTTATTGTTCAAAGTGATAACACCAAAGACACCAACACGAGGTCACGTAGACGCGTTTCACACAAACATCTTGTGCTTCATCATTACCATTTCTTTTGGTGGTATTTTGAGGGAAAAAAAAAACCTTTTTGCCATTAGAATTATCCAAAAAAACAAACAAATTTCTTCATCAGTTTAGGCCAATGTGTATTCTTCTACATATTTTTGGTAAAAAAAATCCCAAATAGCGTTTATTGATTGGTTTGCACAAAAGTTATTATGTCTACAGAATAGGGGATAGATTTGTCTTTTTTTTTTTTTTTTACTAGTATTGGCAGTGATTTATGATTTTTTAGTGGGACCTCGACATTGCGGCGGACAGATCGGACCCCTTTGACACTTTTTTGGGACCAATGACATTAATACAGCAATTTGTGCTATAAAAAAAAATGATTACTATATAAATGACAGGGGCAGGGGAGGGGTTAATACCAGGGGCGATCAAATGGTTAAATGTTCCCTAGGGAGGTGCCTTCTAACTGTGGGGGGAGGGGACTGACAGGAAGTAGAGAGATTGCTGTTCCTAATCACTAGGAACAGACAGTCTCACTCTACTCCCCTAACAGAACGGGGATCTGTTTGTTTACACTGGCAGATCCCCATTCAGCCTCTTTGTAGAGTGCTTATTGGCTCCCCCACTAGCGAATGGGCGCACACGCCCACAGTTTGCTGTGTACGCGTCTGACGTAAGACTGCAATTTGCGCGGGAGAGCCAACCTGCCTCAGTACAACTGCGGCAGCTGGTCGTTAAGTACAGTAGTTTAATTATGCATCAGAACGCAGCTGCATTGTTTTCAATTGAGCCATTCACACAGGTGCATAAACATGAGTTGCTTTTAGATCTGTAACACAGAATACACAAATCGTACACACGATCTGAAAATCATCCGAAAAATACCGCTTTCGAATTGATCGTACGATCAATTGATCATTGGTACAGAGCTTTCGAGGGCCAATCATGACAGTTAATCCGATATTATCCGATCGGACAAGCAAGAAATGTTTTCTCGTAGAATACCAAATCGTACAATTTTCTTTAATCAGTACAGTTGTCGTCCAAAAATACAATAAAAATACACTGCAACACATGACATCACTTTCCGATGCAACTTTAGTAAGCTCTTCATGTTCGATATGCGACTAGAATGCAAAAAAAAAAAACGGACGATCTGTCATCCGATTTTCCGTTTGTGTGTATGGGGGCATAAGAACATTTGCCTTTTGTGCTTACGCATATGAACACGTTTGAAAGCACAAAAATTAAGTGTAAACAAAGGGGGAAAGAAAATTATAAAAAATGATTGTGTGAAGCGCAGTGCTTTACCAAAATTAAATATTCCGTTAAAGTTTTTATATGCACTTTATAATGTTCACGTTGTTTTTCTGGGTGGAATTGAAGGCTGTATTACATTGTACATCTGAAGGGTGCATGTTTTAAATTTGTTTAACCACTTCAGCCCTGGAAGAATTTACCTCCTTCCTTACCAGAGCACTTTTTGCGATTCGGCACTGCGTAGTTTTAACTGACAATTGCGCGGTCGTGCGACTTCCAAACAAAATTGACGTTCCTTTTTTTCCAGAAATAGAGCTTTCTTTTGGTGTTATTTGATCACCTTTGTGGTTTTTATTTTTTGCGCTATAAACAAAAATACAGCGTCAATTTAAAAAAAAAATCTATTTTTTACTTTTTGCTATAATAAATATCCCCCAAAAAATCTATAAAATTTTATTTTTTTTCCTCAGTTTAGGCCGATACGTATTCTTCTTCTACATATCTTTGGTAAAAAAAATGCAATAAGCGTATATTGATTGGTTTAATAGGGGATAGTTTTATTGCATTTTTATTTATTTGTATTTTTTTTACTAGTAATGGCAGCGATCTGCGATTTTTATTGTGACCGTGACATTGCGACGGACATATCGGACACTTTTGACACATTTTTGGGACCATGTACATTTACAGCGATTTGTGCTATAAAACTGCACTGATTACTGTATAAATGTGACTGGCAGGGAAGGGGTTAACACTAGGGGGCGCTGAAGGGGTTAATATGTTCCCTAGTGTGTGATTCCAACTGTAGGGGGAGGAGACTCACAAGGGGAGGAGACCGATGTGTGTTCCTCTGTACTGGGAACACATATTGGTCGCCTCACCTGACAGGACCATGGATCTGTATGTTTACACAGATCCACAGTCCTGCCGTGATCGCGGGTGCCCGGCAGACATCACCTCCGCCGGGCACGTGCACCGGGTCTCACGCAATGCTGCGGGTGTGCGCGCCCCCTAGACGACTGGGAAACCCGGGACGTCATATGACATCCACCCAGGATGGGAGATCCCATCTGTGGACGTCATATGACAATGGGCGGTAGGGAAGTGGTTAAGTAAAAGCTTTCACTGCATTATGCTATTTGCCCAGTGCTTCTGGTTATGGGGGAGCATTGGGCAAATGGCATAATACAGTGAAACCTTTTACTTAAACAAAAGGTCCTCTGTAATTGCATCATTAGGTGGTATTCTCTTGATAGGGAAAATGTTAAAATGCTTTAGATGTCTTAAAAGCTGCAGATTTGAATTGTGCAATTAATTAACGGCCTTCAGCTAATGTACATTTAATGCTGGATATATTCAATGCTGTGAAAAAGCTTTAGGCAGGTGTGAACAAATGCTGTAAAGAAAGAATGCTTTCAGAAATAGAAGTGTTAATAGTTTATTTTTAATTGACAAAATGGAATGAAAATGAACAAAAGAGAATTCCAAATCAAATCAATACTTGGTGTGACCAACCCTTTCCTTCAAAACAGTTCTAGGTACACTTGCACGCCGTTTTTGAAAGAACTTAGCTGGTAGGTTGTTCCAAACATCTTGGAGAACAAGCCACAGATCTTCTGTGGAGGTAGGTTGCCTCAAATCTTTCTGTATCATCATGTAATCACAGATTACATTTTTGGATCATTCTTACTTTACAGCATTTTTTCACACCTGCCTAAAACGTATGCACTATCCAGTCCATTTGATTCAACCAGATAGATTAAGAATAGATATTACACTCATACAAAATACACACATGGCAATAATGTAGTTAAGAGACTTGCACCAAAAGTACATAAATCAGGTGAGTACATTTTAACCGTTTACGTCCTGATGGCCGCTTAAAGCGGGAGTTCACCCATAAAACAGTTTTTTCAAACAATCCCCTTAGCTTCATGCTCGTTTTGTCTAGGGGAATCGGCTAGTTGTTTTAAAATATGAGCTGTACTTACCGTTTTCGAGATGCATCTTCTCCGTCGCTTCCGGGTATGGGTCTTCGGGAGCGGGCGTTCCTTCTTGATTGACAGTCTTCCGAGAGGCTTCCGACGGTCGCATCCATCGCGTCACTAGTAGCCGAAAGAAGCCGAACGTCGGTGCGGCTCTATACTGCGCCTGCGCACCGACGTTCGGCTTCTTTCGGAAAATCGTGACGCGATGGATGCGACCGCCGGAAGCCTCTCGGAAGACTGTCAATCAAAATAGGAACGCCCAGTCCCACAGCCCATACACGGAAGCGGCAGAGAAGATGCATCTCGTAAACGGTAAGTACAGCTCATATTTTAAAACAACTAGCCGATTCCCCTAGACAAAACGAGCATGAAGCTAAGGGTAAAAAGTGTTATGTGCGGGTGAACCCCCGCTTTAATAATAGCTAAAAATGTGCTGATGTCTATGTTCCTTCATAAAAGTACTAAACAAAACCAAGACTAAATGTGTACCCAGATGGAATGAAAGTTGTAATCCTTTCTCCACTAGATGGCATGCTGAATCCATGTAATATTGTCTTGTTCTTCTAAAGAAAAAAAAAAGAATAAAATGATTTTGTTTTATTCACTTCTTTTTTTTGTGAGACACATGAATTAAGTTAGTCAGACTACAGCAGGATTGGACACAGCACCTGTATAACCTCTTCTCTAACCAGCTAGCCTCATTGCCTCAATTTTTGCTAGTGGAGGGCTGTAGTTTTAGGATCCCTGGTCTAACTATTGCTTCCTAAACTTTTTTTCTTGTTTGATTTTTACCTCTGGAATATTTAATCAAGATTCCTCTCTACACCATTGCTTGAACTGGTCTTTATATTGCTGTTTTTTTCACAGGATGTGTGGCGGGGGACTAACCTGGAATGTAACTTTTGGCTACTGGGCTCTGCGTTGCAGCATTTTATAGACCAAAGTACACTGTTGGTCACAGAGGGCCAGATCCACGAAGCGCGGCACTTCTCTCCGTCCGGTGTAGTGTATCTCGGATACACTACGCCGCCGTAACTTACTTTTTTTCTTTTGTATCCTCAAAGATTTCCCGCTGTAAGTTACGGCGGCGTAGTGTAACTTAGGTGGCGTAAGGGCGCGCAATTCAAATGTATGTGATGGGGGCGTGTTTTATGTTAATACGTCGTAACCCAACGTAAATTACGGTTTTTTTTAACGGCGCATGCGCCGTCCGTGGGGGTATCCCAGTGCGCATGCTCGAAATTAAACCGGAACAAGCCAATGCTTACGACGGTGACGTCATTCTACGCAAAGCCCTATTTGCGAACGACTTACGCAAACGACGTAACATTTTCAAAATTCGACGCAGGAACGACGGCCATACTTAACATAGGATACGCCTCATATAACAGGTAACTATACGCCGGAAAAAGCCGAACGAAAACGACGTAAAAAAATGCGCCGGACGTACGTTCGTGGATCGCCGCATCTAGCTAATTTGCATACTCAACGCGGAATTCGACGAAAAAGCCACCTAGCGGCCAGCGTAAATATGCACCTACGATCCGACAGCGTACTAAGACGTACGCCTGTCGGATCGAGCCCAGATTTCGTCGTATCTTGTTTGTTCGTGGATACAAAACAGAGATACGACGGGGGAACTTTGAAATTACGCGGCTTATCCATAGATACGCCGGCGTAATTCGTTTGAGGATCTGGCCCAGAGTGTTTTCTTAGTCCAGAGTCATGGCACTTACCAAGATTGTTACCCTGTCTCAGAAGAGTAAGGCCAGTTGGGCTGAAGCATCAGGATAACCTCTTAAATTTCCCACCACTGCCAGCTTTGCCACAGGCTGACATCCACTGGGTGCGATCGTGTGCATGTGTGCTCTTTTCCGCCATTCAGCCTATAGGAAGCACCATCCCGCTGCAACTCTTGAAGCACCATGTGAATCTTCAATCTGTTTTTAACTGCCCGCCTACAGCGATCTGGTCACCTCTGGCTACCCCTAACCTCATCAGAACCAGTTGCCTGGGTTCTCGTGTTTTACGTTATACTGATGTCCATACAGATGTGTAGAGAACTCTGGCGGCATATAAGGGATGCTGTTTCTACCTATAAGGAGGTTTTGACTTGAATATTTTGAGGGATATGGCCTATTTTGGTCCTGACTGTAATACTATGACTAGCAATGCAACCAGTGAGTAGCGACGCTCCTGTCTCGGTGTAAGAGGTCCTCACATGTTCCTCGGCATAGTCCCACCTCTTTCCTTCATCTACTGGTACTTTCAGGACTTCAGAGCCTGCCTCTAGCTCTGGTCATAGGGCTTTCAACCAGTGGTCAGTGAACCGCTCTGAATAGCCTTTGCATGTTGTCCAATCTGCTTTGGACAGTGTGCCTCTCTGGCCCTTGAATTTAAAAGCCATTTTCCTTAGCCCACAATCTGGCTGCCTGGAACAGATGTTTTTTCTTTTCATTGGGGAATCTTGCCTTGAGTTGGCTTCCTAGACTGAACTCCTTTAGACATCACCTTGGTTTTGCAATGCATTCTCCTCTGTGAAGGAGTGGTAAGTCCTCTCTGTGAATAGACAAGTTACCTGGTCTCTAAGCTTGGTAACGCCAAGTGTGCTACTCTCAACAGCACGGTTTCCTCTATGGACTAGGCATTGGAATCTGTCTCTTCTTATCTGGTAGACATTTCACCAAAGAGCGAGTTCTGTGCCTCTGGATGCTCTTCATCTTCTGTTGAACAAGCAGATACCATAACCAGAGGGCTTTGCACACCCCTGAATTGTCAGCAGGTGGAACACCCTTGGCTCTTGCTGCAGGTTCCCTATGTTGAGGATATGGTGTGTCAGGAGGACTTTTTTGTGGGACCTACTTGCCTAGACATTTGTCCTACTTTTGTAGTTAGTCTGCAGCCTTTTGAGGCAGGTTCCCTGGATACCTTCCCTTGTTCTACCCTTAGTGAAGTAGCAGTACGGCTAAGCTTTCTCAGTCCATGGCTACGAATGCTTTGGTGGACCAGAACAAGTCAGAAGATCCTGTTAGATCCCAGATATTTCTCCAGGGTTTGTGTGATTTGTAATTTGAGTCACCTACCAACCCTAGGGGCCACTTCACAACTCTTATGGGTTGCTCTGATGTAATGATTTTCAAATTTGAGTCACCTACCAACCCTAGGGGCCACTTCACAACTCTTATGGGTTGCTCTGATGTAATGATTTTCAAATTTGAGTCACCTACCAACCCTAGGGGCCACTTCACAACTCTTATGGGTTGCTCTGATGTAATGATTTTCAAATTCTTCGAAAATCTCATTAGCAAGAGTGCTTTCTGGCTGGGCAACCCTCTCCCTAGTATGGAAGATTTCTGTTCCTAAATTTGAATGGTCGTGTGGATAAGACTTGGGCATTCCCGTGTAGATTGGCAGGTCCTTTTTGCGGAATGGTTTTGCCCCAGGTTTCCTTGGGGGTTGTCCCGGTGTTTTTTGTTTTTTTGTTTTTTTTTTCTCTCATGTTTTGGTCTATTTTTCCTTAATCATTTTTATATTGCTCCACCTGTTTGGTGGGTTTTTGGTTTCATAGCCTCTCACTGGTTTGGGCACAGTGCTTTTTACTTTAGGTAGAATCATTTCTCTCTCGTGTTGATCTCTTATATCCTGGTTTTGTGCATCAGGTTGATCCTCTTTAGCCTCCACTTGCTTGTAGGCAACCTCTCTTGTCTTGCAGGGGGCTTTACTTCATCTAGTCAGATCTGGGCATTGGTTCTTAGTTATGGGCTGGTCCCACTCTCCCTATGGGCCTCTCAGTGGTTTTTGCCCACCTCTCAGTGGGACTGCTTTTGGACATCCCATTTGTATCTAAAATCCTGTGCCCCTCAATGGACGATAAATAAAATACGATTTTTGTACTTGCCATAAAATCTTTTACTTGGAGTAAATTTAGGATTACAAGTCCCACTTCTGTGTGTTTTTTGCTTTTGCCCTTTGGTACTGATTTCCACAAAACTGAGGCATTCTGGTTAGAGGAGGAGTTATATGGGGGCTAGCTTACAATTTTTCTGTTTGCCACTTCTTGTAGGCAGCAGTATAACTTGTTTGTATCTGTATTCATGTGTCCCTCAGTGGACTCCAGGAATATTTTATGGTTAGTGGCAAAATCTTTTTTTAATTTATTTTCTGACAATATTATTGCTTTATGTGTCTGTCATTACCCTTTGTATATTTGTGTGGATGTAGAGATCTTTATATAACTTTGTCATGTTGTACTTTTTATGTAGGTGTGTGGCACAATTTCATCCTTGGTGTTCTGGGCCTCTTGATATTGTTTCCACTTCCTGTATTCCTGTATCCATTTTACTACACTGGAGTCGGAGCCTTAGTCACTGAAGTTTTAGAGGTACAACCTGAAAATATATTTTTTAAATGTTTGTCATTTTCACTGTTTGTTCATACGCCATTTAAACAGGTAACTGCTGTCAAGGTTTAGGAGTCTCGTAGGTTAACGTTGCTTAGTAATCTTCTGTTATAAGGAAAGTACAGTTAATAAGCATGCTTGAGACTCTGTCCTCTCTGTAGCACCTTATTTCTAAAACGTTCAGTTATTGTAGGTTAAATCTGATGTTTTTTTTGTGAGAGGCCCGGCCCAATATTATCAGAGAGGACAACATATTTTGGTCATAGCAGCTAGTTAGAAAGTCTTAATTTCAGTCTTTGATAGAGACTGGTGATATACCGTAAAAGA
The DNA here is from genome assembly GCF_905171775.1 of Rana temporaria. Classification (NCBI taxonomy): domain Eukaryota; kingdom Metazoa; phylum Chordata; class Amphibia; order Anura; family Ranidae; genus Rana; species Rana temporaria. The sequence goes on from NC_053490.1 coordinate 425,312,993, forward strand.
GGGGAATTGTTGCTTGTCATTATGCCCATGCAGTGATATATAATGTACTTGCAACAAACAAAATGTATTAGTGTACTTGATACGTTTTTTATTTGCACTAACACTCACATTTTCAGGGCATGCTTTCGGGGTGTATCCCCTTCTTCAAGGTCTAAGCAGTACTAATTGTACAGCAGTACTGCTTCCCTGCTTCGACCTTGAAGGGGGGTACACCCCAAAATCTTGTCCTGAGAAATTAAATGTTAGTGGAAACATAAAAAGTAACTTGGCCACTAATAAATTGTTCATGTTAGCCATGATACTTTTTGGGTCCTGGTCAATAATAAGTTGGTAATATATAAATATAATATATAGAGATGTTAGTTTAGAGGGTCGAGAACTTGTACGCAGATATGTCTTTATAGACAATTTAAAGTTGAAATTCTATGAAACACTGATATCACCTGCTTGCTTGTGACCCCTTTGTGAGGTCATTTCCTATCTGCAAATCTGAGCCTTTAGAAACTTGTGAAAATGAACCAAATCCATAAAGTAAAATATTCACAGGTTGAGGGCACCTTTTGAACTCCTCTATATCCACAGGCTTATCTTTCTCACCATGCACCAACTGAAAACAAGACTAAATGCCCGTACACACGATCAGAAATTCATACGAGAGATACCAATTTCAAAGCGATCGTATGATAATCTGATCATTGGTACGCCATTTTCTAAAGCTGATTAAGACAGGCCATAGGAAATTAACCGATGGAGTAAGCATGACTTTTTTTTTTCTGGTATGATACCAGATCGTACGATTTTCGTTTAATCAGTACAGCTTTCATCGGAAAGTACAGTACAGATACATTACATCAGTGGTCATCAACCTTGTCCTGCAGGGCCCACTAACAGGCCAGGTTTGCAAGATAACTGAAATACATCACAGCTGATATCATTTGCTCCTCAGTGATTGCAGTATTCTAGACTGCATCTCCCCAAGGTAATACATAAAACCTGGCCTGTTAGTGGGCCCTGCAGGACAGGGTTGATGACCACTGCATTACATCATTTACAAATTTTTGTTCTGTTGTACGAGAATTTTCATAACTGTAGTAACCTCTTCATTTTCGATATGGAGACTAGCACGCAAAAATAAAATAGACTCATGCTTGGCTTGATACATTACATTTGGAGAATGCATAGTGGAGGCATTAAACATAAATACATAAATACATTAAGGGGAAAAGATACCGTATTTACCGGGGTATAGCGCGCACCCCTAAACTTGACCTGGATTCCTGTAAAAAAAATATTTTTTTGTACTTACAGTTTTGGTGTCTTCCGCAGCGTCCATCGGCGGCCTCGTCGGGTCCGTCTGTGGCTTCGGGTGTCCTCTTCGTCGGGTCCGGCGTCCTCCCCGCTCGTTTTCCGAGCCGAGTTTGAATACTGCGCTGACATATACCGAGCGCAGTACACTCGTGTATCGTCGGGCAGGCTCGGCTACTCTCGTGGTGACGTCCTGTACGTCCAGGACGTCAACGTGAGAGGCGCCGAAACTGCCCGAAGATACACGAGTGTACTGCGCTCGGTATATGCCGGCGCAGTATTCAAATTCAGCGCGGGAAAGCGGGTATCGGCGTATACCGCGCACCCACGATTTTGCCCTGATTTTCAGGGCAAAATAGTGCGTGGTATACGCCGATAAATACGGTATATTGCACATTAATAATTTTCCTTTTGATTTAGTGGGTGGGGCTTTAGGCTCCTTGTTACATTTTCCAGGCTCCCCTTTTGTAATTTTTTTGGGAAAAGTCTGTTATTCATAGTTAAAAAGTAAAACAAATATTACATTTAGGGGGTATTGTTTATAATATTGGATATAGAACATGGTTTAACATGTATACACTTTAATATTTTCCCTTTTATTGAAAGGGGACCTGTTATTATAATAATATGGAAACTGCCATTGCTAACTTAAGTCTGCATGCTCTCGGGCTGTCACCATTTTTCTTTAACTACTTTGTGGGTCATTTACCCAGATCAATAATGCAGCCAGTGAGGTGTTAGGCTCTTGATATGTTCACGTACATTTTGCTCTGGGTTAGTGACTCACCAAGGAGAGAAAAGAATAATGAGTTTGTACCCTCAAAACCAAGCTCTCAGTGATGGCCCGGAATTGTATACAGATGATCGAAATTTCCCAAAAAATTTGGCCGTCAAAATTTGAGAACCAGCTCTCAAATTTTTGCTGTCGGAAATTCCGACAGAAACTGTCCAATGGGGCCTACACACGGTCGGAATTTCCGACCAAAAGCTCACATCGACCTTTTCTTGACGGAAATTCCGTTTGTGTGTACGCGGCATAACTCTCATGATATTATTCTTTGTTGGTTTACTGTGAATTGTTGTGTGTTCTCTTGGAATTTGTTGCTGTAGATCAGGGATATGCAACTGGGGGACCTCCAGCTGTTGCAAAACTACAAGTCCCATCATGCCTCTGCCTCTGGGTGTCATGCTTGTGGCTGTCAGTCTTGCTATGCCACATGGGACTTGTAGTTCTGCAACAGCTGGAGGTCCGCTAATTGCATATCCCTGCTGTAGATCGTGAGAGCGTGTCTAAAGTAGTGGTAGCCATTTAAAAATGTAGCCTTCACAAAGGAGTACTTGGTATTCTTTCAATCTGACCGTAACCACACAGTTGTGTTTTTCATCATATCGATGACCAAATACAATTAAAATAACTTTATTACTGTAGGGCCCAGTCACAAAAAAACACAGTTCTCTGTAACATCCATGCAAAACAGCATTGAGGCGAAAATGCACCAAAATATTACATAGGCTGCACTTTTTCAGCGTACCCCACACAGGACACTGTGCCACCATGCATTGCAGCACATATAGGTTGTGGAGGTGTGTTGGGGTGCTGTTCAAAACGCAGTGCAAAAACACTCACAATATGTGGGAACACATTAACGCACTGCAAGTGGTGTGAGTGGGCTCTTTAACAGATCATACAAGTGGAGGTAGAATATTTTTTCTTTCAAATGGCAGCTACAAAAATTTAAACATTTTTGAAATTCTTGGCCTTATATATGTTGTAATATGGAGAAATTTGGAGCTGATGGACTAGATCACACATGTTAATGCATGTGGGGAAAAAAAAGAGACATGATCCAAATATTAAATCATTAATTTTTAGTATACGTGGCGGTGTAACGAAAGCTCATTATAAAAATGTGTTATATAAGAGCCAATTAAGTGCTTACACAATAGTGAGTTCTATATCTGGGGGCCAAATTACAGGCTGTCGTTAACCGTTGTCTGCCAATTATAGTAATTCCTAGGTTACAGTTTGTGCACATCTCAGTCCACTTAGAGAGGGATCATTTAACTCCTTTTGCACTGTACTCTGTAGATTTATGCTGTGTGAAGCTCCAGTCTGTGGAAGGATTACTGGTCTGTACAGGTTAAGGATGCTCAGCCTCCTTGTTTCATTGTAGCAGCTGAGACCTGCAATAGGGAATCCTTCTTGTGCACCTGCATGGACACAAATGTGTTGTTAGGCAAACAAGCTGCTGGAAAGACCTGTGCTTCTAATTCACACTGGAAGAAATACAATTGCACGTCCTTTTCACTTCTGTTTTGGTCACCAAATGGTTACCAGTCAAGCCAATTATGAAGTGGGCGCTTGGACCAATAAAACGCGTTGGATACTTTTTTGGATTGTACTCCTAACTTTTGATGGAATAAAGTTGTATATGGACCTGAATAGAGATTGGATTTTGGACCCCAAACCAAAAACCCCAAAAAATGGGGGGTTGTGGGCAATTGGACTATTGCGGTATGATGAGCAATTGTAAAAAATGCACGTGTAAAGGAAAGTATAAATTTTATTAACACAAACAATAAAATACAAACAAAGATGCAATTTAAAATAGTGACGATCCATGTGTATCACCACAGTAATCAACCCCTAGGAGGGGGAAGGTCACAATGGGAATAGGGGTCACTGAGGGTGTCTCTACTAGTTTTGCGGCCATTGCCGCTTCGTCAGGAGAACAATCTGAAATTAATTGACAAACAATCAATAAATGAACAGGTGACAGGCATAGAGATACAATCAAGCCTGACTTAAAAATATAATATATAGTGGGGGGGAGAACAAGGATTGAGCTGCTTACCTACGACCCCCACAGTCCGCGGGGGCAGGAGTGACCAGGTGAGGTCTCGTATGGTGACCAGGGGGGACATATGTGTGAATGGACTTACTATCTAGGCAAAGTAACCAAAAGAAAAGGGATATAATGTAACCGTAAAAATTATATGGCAAATTGAACTCCAGAGGAAGGTGCACAAATTGGTAATAAATCAATGAAGAAGGTAAATTAGTGAGGGTGGTGAAAGTGCAAGGTGAGAAAACTAGGGGAAGGTGGGGATGGAGGGGAGAGAGAAGGGAACATGGTCTCCATGTCCCAGAGGTGTTCTTTTGGATTTAGATCAGGTGAGCGTGGGGGCCATTCAATGGTATCAATTTCTTAATCCTCCAGGAACTGGCTGCATGCTCTTGCCACATGAGGCCGGGCATTGTCGTGCACCAGGAGCAACCCAGGACCCACTGCACCAGCATAGGGTCTGACAATGGGTCCAAGGATTTCATCCCAATACCTAATGGCAGTCAGGGTGCCATTGTGTAGCCTGTAGAGGTCTGTGTGTCCCTCCATGGATATGCCTCCCCAGACCATCACTGACCCACCATCAAACCGTACATGTTGAACGATGTTACAGGCAGCATAAAGTTCTCCGCGGCTTCCCCAGACCCTTTAATGTCTGTCACATATGCTCAGGGTGAACCTGCTCTCATCTGTGAAAAGCATGGGGCACCAGTGGCGTATCTGCCAATTATGGTGCTCAATGGAAAATGCCAATCGAGCTCCACAGTGTCCGGCAGTGAGCACAGAGCACACTAGAGGACGTCAGGCTCTCAGGCCACCCCCATGAAGTCTGTTTCTGATTGTTTGGTCAGAGGCATTCACACCAGTGGCCTGCTGGAGGTCATTTTGTAGGGCTCTTGCAGTGCTCATCCTGTTCCAGATACCTGTCCTGTTGATGAGTTAAGGACCTTCTACGGCTCTGTCCAGCTCTCCTAGAGTAACTGCCTGTCTCCTGGAATCTCCTCCATGCTCTTGAGACTGTGCTGGGAGACACTGCAAACCTTCTGGCAATGACACGTATGTGCCATCCTGGAGGAGTAGGGCTGCCTGTGCATCCTTTTTTAGGGTCCAAGTATCGCCTCGTGCTACCAGTTGTGACACTGACCCTAGCCAAATGCAAAACTAGTGAAAAACGGTCAGGAAAGATGAGTTGGGAAAAAAAAAAATGTCAGACACCTCCACCTGAAAAAACATTCTTGTTTGGAGGTCGTCTCATTGTTGCCCATCTAGTGCACCTGTTGTGAGCGCGCATACTGAAGGGGGGAGCACCTGAGTGGACACAAGGAAACTTTTGCTATCACCAGTTGTTTTGGATTTTGAGTTGTGAATGGACTTTATATATAATCTGATATCAATGCATGCCATCACATGAACTAGTCAACTTAGCACTTTACACATAGCACTTTCAGTGCATGGAAACACATTTGTGTATATAATTTGAGCACTTACCGGTATATATTGGATTTTCCTTTTATGACAGTCACTTTATTATTAATTAGTTGTGGAAGTAAACCCTCCTATCATTTTCAGCCAGGGAAGCTGCCATCTCGGCCTCTGTTTAATCTTCAACTGCCATGGTGCTGCACATGTGATCAGTTATGACACCAGTCATTGGATAGTTTGACAGTTTGGTAGAGAGCTCAACCAATGAAACTGTTACATTTCTGGCACATGCCATAAATGTAAATGTTTCATCCATGGGTTTACTTCCGCTTTAATGTATGTGGTTTGCTACAGATATATTCCAGAATACGTAGAAATACAGAGGGAATAATTTAATTAGTATAGGTTAGCGCAGCACTTTTTTTTTCTTTCTTTTACTTATACTGTATGAGAAAACTACCACTGTTTAACCACTTGACCACTGGGCACGAAAACCCCCTTAATCACCAGACCAATTTTCAGCTTTCGGTGCTCTCACAATTTGAATGACAATTACTCAGTCATACAACATTGTACCCATCTGAAATTTTTGTCCTTTTTTTCCCACAAATAGAGCTTTCTTTTGGTGGTATTTGATCACCTCTGCGGTTTTTATTTTTTGCGCTATAAAAGAAAAAAGACTGAAAATTCTGTAAAAAAAAAATAAAAATCTAGTTTCTGTCATATTAGCAGGTTATTTCTCACACACAGCATATGCATACTACAAATTACACCCCAAAACACATTCTGCTATTCCTCCCGAGTATAGCGATACCACATGTGTGCGACTTTTACACAGCGTGGCCACATAGAGAGGCCCAACATGCAGGGAGCACCATCAGGCGTTCTGGAGCACCCAGGCCAATTTTGACATTTCTCTCCTACATGTAAAAATCATCATTTATTTGCTAAAAAATTACATAGAAACCCAAAACATTATATATGCTTTTTTTTCAAAGACCCTAGAGAATACAATGGCGGTTGTTGCAACTTTTTATCTTGCACGGTATTTTCGCAGCAATTTTTTGAACGCGTGTTTTTAAAAAAAAAACAGTTTTGTGCTTAAAAAAAAACAAAACAGTAAAGTTAGCCCAATGTTTTTGCATAATATGAAAGATGAAGTTACGCCGAGTAAATAGATACCCAACATGTCACCCTTCAAAATTGCACACGCTCGTGAAATTGCGCCAAACGTTGCTACTTAAAAATCCCCATAGGCGACGTATTGCAAGGTATTGGAGTATTGAGGGTATTGCGGAGTATTGGGGGGGTATTGCAGAGTATGGGGGGTATTGCAGAGTATGGGGGGTATTGCAGAGTATGGGGGGGGGTATTGCAGAGTATGGGGGGGGGGGGTATTGCAGAGTATGGGGGGGGGGTATTGCAGAGTATGGGGGGGGGGTATTGCAGAGTATGGGGGGGGGTATTGCAGAGTATGGGGGGGGGTATTGCAGAGTATGGGGGGGGGGGTATTGCAGAGTATGGGGGGGGGTATTGCAGAGTATGGGGGGGGTATTGCAGAGTATGGGGGGGGGATTGCAGAGTATGGGGGGGGTATTGCAGAGTATGGGGGGGGTATTGCAGAGTATGGGGGGGGGGGTATTGCAGAGTATGGGTGGGTATTGCAGAGTATGGGGGGGTGGGGTATTGCAGAGTATGGGGGGGTGGGGTATTGCAGAGTATGGGGTGGGGTATTGCAGAGTATGGGGTGGGGTATTGCAGAGTATGGGGTGGGGTATTGCAGAGTATTGCACTCATCATTATTTTTATTTTGCAGAGTATTGCGCAGGGATGGCTGGATCTGTGACTGCAATTGTCACAGATCCAGCCCACAGTGCGGCAGCTGCTGCTGCCGCCCGATCCCCCCCCCCCTCCCTCTCCTCTCACACTGTACCGAACGGTACAGAGAGGAGAGGGAGGAACCGGCGTCATTACATGACGCCGGTTTGTTTACAAGTGATCGCGCCGTCATTGGACGGCGCGATCACGTGGTAAGGAGCCGCTTCCATTGGCTCCTTACCGCGATCCGTGTTGCTGCGGGTCCCGTGGACCCGCCGAGCGCCGGTGATCGCGTGTGCGCGCCCGCTCGGGCGCGCAATTGTGACTCTCTGGGAGGACGTATATTGACGCCCTCCTAGAGTTAGGGAACCGCCTTGTAGCCGTATTTCGGCTATAGGGCGGTTACCAAGTAGTTAAAGTAGTGGAACTTCAGTCATTTTATCATCTTTGCATTTTTAATAAATCTTCTACCCTTGTTAGTTTAACTTTTGATAATAAAACATTTTTTCTCTTTTCGTCCATGGACGACAGAGAAAAGGATTTTACGGTGAGTACAAAAAAATCCTATTTTCTCTTTTCGTCCATAGACGGACACAGCTCGTTTTATTCTTGACTTGTGGGTTATGTTCCTGTTCTATAGGAGAAGTCCTCTCCTATGAACAGAAACATAGCCCAAATGTCAAGATTTAAGGAGCTATGTCCGTCCATGGAGGACAGAGTAAAGGATTTTACGGTGAGTACAAAAAATCCTATTTTTTTCTGCCAGTAAATACCTTTTACAGCGCACTTCCTGTTTCTTGTCTGGTCATTCACCTAGGCTTATGACTTCATGCACAGCTCTCTTACTCTGTGAGAGAGTGCCAGGAAGGGAGGGGGGATGAGTCATAAGAGGGCCAATGAGAGCTGCAGGAGCTGGAGGTGTGTGTCTGTGTAAATCCAGGAAGTGAACAGGCAGCGGCTTCAGCTGCTCACAGTTAAAATGGTTGCAGCCAGACTCTGTGGCGGGAGATTTCTGCAGCATATTTGGGGCAAGTACAGAATCACAGTATACAGGGAGTGCAAAATTATTAGGCAAATTAGTATTTTGAACACATCATCCTCTTTATGCATGTTTCTTACTCCAAGCTGTATAGGCTCGAAAGCCTACTACCAATTAAGCATATTAGGTGATGTGCATCTCTGTAATGAGAAGGTGTGTGGTCTAATGACATCAACACCCTATATCAGGTGTGCATAATTATTAGTCAACTTCCTTTCCTTTGGCAAAATGGGTCAAAAGAAGGACTTGACAGGCTCAGAAAAGTCAAAAATAGTGAGATATCTTGCAGAGGGATGCAGCACTCTTAAAATTGCAAAGCTTCTGAAGCGTGATCATCGAACAATCAATCGTTTCATTCAAAATAGTCAACAGGGTCGCAAGAAGCGTGTGGAAAAACCAAGGCGCAAAATAACTGCCCATGAACTGAGAAAAGTCAAGCGTGCAGCTGCCAAGATGCCACTTGCCACCAGTTTGGCCATATTTCAGAGCTGCAACATCACTGGAGTGCCCAAAAGCACAAGGTGTGCAATACTCAGAGACATGGCCAAGGTAAGAAAGGCTGAAAGACGACCACCACTGAACAAGACACACAAGCTGAAACGTCAAGACTGGGCCAAGAAATATCTCAAGACTGATTTTTCTAAGGTTTTATGGACTGATGAAATGAGAGTGAGTCTTGATGGGCCAGATGGATGGGCCCGTGGCTGGATTGGTAAAGGGCAGAGAGCTCCAGTCCGACTCAGACGCCAGCAAGGTGGAGGTGGAGTACTGGTTTGGGCTGGTATCATCAAAGATGAGCTTGTGGGGCCTTTTCGGGTTGAGGATGGAGTCAAGCTCAACTCCCAGTCCTACTGCCAGTTTCTGGAAGACACCTTCTTCAAGCAGTGGTACAGGAAGAAGTCTGCATCCTTCAAGAAAAACATGATTTTCATGCAGGACAATGCTCCATCACACGCGTCCAAGTACTCCACAGCATGGCTGGCAAGAAAGGGTATAAAAGAAGAAAAACTAATGACATGGCCTCCTTGTTCACCTGATCTGAACCCCATTGAGAACCTGTGGTCCATCATCAAATGTGAGATTTACAAGGAGGGAAAACAGTACACCTCTCTGAACAGTGTCTGGGAGGCTGTGGTTGCTGCTGCACGCAATGTTGATGGTGAACAGATCAAAACACTGACAGAATCCATGGATGGCAGGCTTTTGAGTGTCCTTGCAAAGAAAGGTGGCTATATTGGTCACTGATTTGTTTTTGTTTTGTTTTTGAATGTCATGAATGTATATTTGTGAATGTTGAGATGTTATATTGGTTTCACTGGTAAAAATAAATAATTGAAATGGGTATATATTTTTTTTGTTAAGTTGCCTAATAATTATGCACAGTAATAGTCACCTGCACACACAGATATCCCCCTAAAATAGCTAAAACTAAAAACAAACTAAAAAATACTTCCAAAAATATTCAGCTTTGATATTAATGAGTTTTTTGGGTTCATTGAGAACATGGTTGTTGTTCAATAATAAAATTAATCCTCAAAAATACAACTTGCCTAATAATTCTGCACTCCCTGTATATAAAATAATATGCAAAGTGGTTGGAGGGAAGCTTCAGAAAGGAAAATGTATTTTGATTACAAATTATGTGAGAAGATTGCAGTTCCTCTTTAACCTTTAACCACTTTACTACCGGCCGCCATCAATTGGCGGCGGCACGATAGTGCTCTCATATGACGTCCTCGCCTGCAGAGCCACTAGGGGACGCGTGCGCTCCCGCCGCGTTACTGGGAACCCGATGCACGTGCCCGGCGGCCGCGCTGTTGCCGGGCACCCGCGATTGCCCCTGGCGCGATTGCCCCAGTGTAAACACAGAGATCCACGTCCTGTCAGGGAGAGGAGACCGATGCTGTGTCCCTTGTACATAGGGACACAGATCGGTCACCTCCCCCAGTCAGTCCCCTTCCCCTACAGTTAGAATCGCTTACTAGGGTACACATTTAACCCCTTGATCGCCCCCCTAGTGTTAACCCCTTCCCTGCCAGTCACATTTACACAGTAATCGGTGCATATTTAGAGCACTGTTCGCTGTATAAATGTTAATGGTCCCATTACTAGTAAAAAAATAAAAAAAAATGCTATAAATCTATCCCCTATTTTGTAGTCGTTATAACTTTTGCGCAAACCAATCTATATACGCTTATTGCGATATTTTTTTTTTTACCAAAAATATGTAGAAGAATACGTATTGGCCAAAACTCAGCGAAAAAAAAAATTGTTTTTATATATTTTTGGCGATATTTATCATAGCAAAAAGTAAAAAATATTACTTTTTTTTTTTTAATTGTCGCTCTTCTTTTGTTTATAGTGAAAAAAATAAAAACCACAGAGGTTATCAAATACCACCAATAAAAAGCCATTTTTGTGGGGAAAAAATTATTAAAATTTCATTTGGGTACAGTGTAGCATGACCGCGCAATTGTCATTCAAATTGTGACAGCACTGAAAGCTGAAAAATGGCTTGGGCAGGAAGGGGGTGAAAGTGCCCGGTATTGAGGTGGTTAATGACATTTGCCAAAAACATCTCTGCATTACAGCGTCCTTAGTACATTAACATGTAGTTTTCAGTTTTTTTTTTTAAAGGATGCTTATTTTTTTAAGATGCGTATTTTATTGCTCCTCCTATGTCCTGCAGATGGCAGAAAGATCTGATTGTTGGATGTGCGGCCCCGGCAACTCGCGAATGAGCGCTTAGCTTTGTTTTTTAACCATGCATGCGCATTCTGCTCTATTTCAAAGCTCAGCCTCCTGCGAGAGAGAAAACAAGCAGACTGTGTGTGCGTGGGTAAGGAACAAAGCCAATTGCTCATTCATGAGTTGTCAGGAACGTTCAACTCCTTAGTAAAATGAAGTAATGCATGTTAATATACTAAGGAAGGACGATGTAAATATAGAAACCTTTTAAATGTATATCATGTCAGGCACAATACCCCTTTAGGTTATGAATATATTGTGTATCGGTGAAGGCTGGTAGCATGTTTTAGAACATTTTTTTTTTCTGTCTGTCATTACCTGCATGGTTGCACAGCTATTTGGCTTGTGTCATTTATTGTGGGCCGTCCCAGACACTGACAAAGTACATGCAGCATGCATTTTGGTACCTGTTACTGTTTTTTTGTCTTCCTCATTTTGAAGGATTGATTTCACTTTAAATGCCAGGAAGCCCTAGGGTTTACTTGCAAATTGCTTGGCAACTGCTCTCTGCAGATGTGCTGTGGTTGCTGATTGCTGGAGGACTCTTAATGATTACAGAGCCGCATTCTCTCAATTGCTTCTAAGTGATGCTAAAGACAGCCATATACAGTATTAAAGCAGATGCCTCACTAAAAAGGATGGCAGTAAAACGTCTTCCCATCCTTAGGCATGAGGCAACCGGCCACAATCATCTGTACTATTTTAGCCTATGAGAAAAGGGGAAAAAAGTTGGAGAAATTCTCTTTACAATAATGAATGTGTCTGATAGCTGGAATGACTCATTATCATACCTTGGGAAACACTTAAAGCGGGAGTTCACCCAATTATATATTTTTTTATCTTTTCCCCTTCGATGGATGCTGGTTTTGTCTAGGGGAATCGGCTAGTTGTTTTAAAATATGATCCGTACTTACCGTTTTCGAGATGCATCTTCTCCATCGCTTCCGGGTATGGGTCTTCGGGAGCGGGCGTTCCTTCTTGATTGACAGTCTTCCGAGAGGCTTCCGACGGTCGCATCCATCGCGTCACTAGTAGCCGAAAGAAGCCGAACGTCGGTGCGGCTCTATACTGCGCCTGCGCACCGACGTTCGGCTTCTTTCGGAAAATCGTGACGCGATGGATGCGACCGTCGAAGCCTCTCGGAAGACTGTCAATCAAAATAGGAACGCCCAGTCCCGCGCCCATACCCGGAAGCGGCGGAGAAGATTCATCTTGTAAACGGTAAGTACGGATCATATTTTAAAACAACTAGCCGATTCCCCTAGACAAAACGAGCATCCATCTAGGGGGAAATAGTGTCATGTGCGGGTGAACCTCCGCTTTAAAGCGGAGTAGGTGTTGACAAAAAAAAAAATTAAATGTCAGCAGCTACAAATACTGCAGCTGCTGACTTTTAATAATCGGACACTTACCTGTCCTGGAGTCCAGCAATGTGGGGGAACGAAGCCCCGCTCCTCTCCTCCCTCCTCTCCGGGGCGCGAGCAGGAGTGTCAGGACGCCCACTAACACACAGCTACTTTCTCTATCTGCAAAGTAGATAGCGTCCTGACACCCCTGCTCGCCCCCTCCCCCCTCAAGAGCACCATTATAAATGATAGACCTGTTTCAGGACTATCTGCACCACCCATGCCAGCTTCTATTTCAGAGTGATAAGAGAAACTTGTGCGGGTTATGTGCCTACTTGACAAAGGAAACATGGCGGTTTTCAATATAGAAAACTGCTGCAGATCCCTGCCAGATTGTTTCTGGCACATGGGATGTGAACTGTCTGCCGGTAACCTGGCAGACAGCTAACACGCCTCTCTCTGCCTGTGCAGTGAACACGCTACACGAGCAGAGCCTGCATGTAGGTAAGGAAAACTCCTTTTCCTACCTATATACAGAGAGGGAGGAGGTAGGATTATTGGCTTTACTCAGGCAAAGGGAACCAGAGCAAACCGCTCCAGCTGTGTCTAGGAATAGAAAAAGGAGCGGGTCACTCCTGATGAAGAAAGAGCCTTGCATCCCCTTTGTTGATTCGGAGCAGAATCATAATCGTTTATGCCTGTGACCCCCCCCCCCCCCCCCCTCTATACATTTGAATTTGATCTTTGAAGTAATAGGGAATCCGTGCAGAAATAAAAACTATACAGTGACCTTAAGGTACCCATTGCGACAGTTGCCTGACTGTTCTCTCTGCAGTGTGAATTCCCTGAGGGTGGTCAGATTATCCTTGCATGAATGAATGCCCTTTTAATTCTGAGGGCATCTTCATATGGTGATTACATGCAAGAATAAAACATTTGTTCAATAATATTTGCCCATGTTTGTAACCAAGTTCTTTTTCTTACATTATTTTTTTAAAGCTTTCATGTTAAGTAATTAAACTGCAGATGCCTTAAAGGGAATTTGACTTCCATCCTCATGTGCTTGCTTTCCTAAAGGGAAATGTTTAAAAAATATTTTTAGTTAGGTAATGAACTATTTTGTATGTCAGGGTAAAATAAAAAATAATCCTTTAAGGACCCCACAAGTACAGAAAAATGTCCATTGAACAAATGTTTTATTCTTGCATGTATTTGCCAGAGACACACTCAGATTGTAATGTGTAGTTAACTTTAGAAGGTGACTGTACAGCTATGTAATACCAGGGCCTGTCTGATTGGATTCAAATGTAGTGGATAGTTTATGTGGGTCCTCATAATATATAGCTTTGGTAAATATAAAGGGGATTGGACAGTAATGTGTGTGGTGAACTTAAAGGGGTATTAAACCCAAAAACAAAAAATGTAATATATTGCAGTTTACCAATCCTTAAATGCAGTGGCTGCATTAAAGGATAAGTTCACCTTTGGGAACATGTTACATGTTCCAGCTGTCAGTTTTTTAAATCGGCTTTTCTGTGCGGGGCTCCACCCACACACCCACGTCATTCATTCAAAGTACTGACTTCCTTTGCGGATGTCAGCTTGTAGTTCATTGATTCTTCTAGTCAGTGTATCTGCTTACCCGAACGGGATGTACAGGCACACAGATACACTGACAGATCTGCAGGAGACCTGCATGGCACCAACGATTTGCTGATCGCTGGTGCAATGCTTTACAGGCTCAAAAAAATGCATATTTTTTACCTGCAAACAAATGTGCATTTATTTTTATTTATTTTTAAAAGTGAACTTAGTCTTTAACGGCTTCCTGCCCAGCCACTGTACATATATTACCAGATTGGGCAGGCCCATTCTAAGAGGACATACCAATACATCCTCCCAGTCTAGGTGCTGGTGTGTGGCCTTGGTGATTGACCATGTAATCACTGTGACTGATCACAGTAAATAGTAAACAATGGCTGTCATTCATGACGCTATTGTTTACTATCATGATCTCTATTATTGGTTACAGTAATCACATCATACAGAGCCAATTACAACAGCCCTGTACCATGTGATAGCTGTGGCCAATTACTCAATGGCTACAGGAATGCAGCTGAACTGTGTCAAAAATTATTGCTTATACATCCATTGTGACATTGTACTGCTCTGGCTGTGATTGTGTACATTGGCTGACTGCTCTGATATCACTGTATGTTGCTGCCTATAGCCATTGTCTCTGATCACAGCCACAGCAGTACAATGTCACCTGACCAATGCTGCCAGTCAGTGTCCCTAATCACCACTGCACCAGTCAGTGACAGTAAACACTGCCACACCATACTAAACTGCTGATCTCATATTTGTTATACTATCCTCCCCCTCTCTGTGGATTCATGGGAGAAAGCTGTTAACAATGTTCTTCCCATGTATAAGCTGACTTGTATTACCAGGTATTGTCCATGGAAATTTGATAGCGGGTAGCAGTCATGGATGGCCCAGTGAGAGAGAGCCCTTCTCTCTTTGGCTCCATGTTTTGTTGAGTCCTGACATGACTGCAATCCCCATATCTTATATTCTTTGTGGGATATATGGATGCTGCTCTCTGTACCAAAAGTGGATTTTATGTTGTTGTTCTGTATCCTATTTTAATGATTTTGGCCTATATCACTGCCAATTATGGTTCTCTGTACTTCTTGTACCAATGCCAAGTTTTCAATAAAGGAATATTCTGATTGTTAAAAAAAAAACTGCCGCACCAGTCAGTGTCCCTAATCATCTCCGCCCTCTCACAGTGTTCTTAAAGCGGAGTTCCACTCAAAAGCCTCACTTGTTTGCTTCCCCCCTCCGGTGCCACATTTGGCACCTTTTGGGGGAAGGATAGTAATGGGTACTGGTTTTTGACAGGTACCATTCCCCACTTCTGGGAGACCTGGATGCGGCAGGTTCCGCTGGAACTTCGGCCCCCCTCCTCCTCCCTCCGCCGCCAGGCAAGTTAGAAAACGCAGCACGTTTCATGCAGTAGGGAACTGGCTGTGTAAGCAAAAGGCTTCACTGCCGTTTTCCCTTATCAGGAATGGCGGCAGGAGCACCCGAGAGCCGATCGGAAAATCGTCTGGGGTGCTGACGTTGCGGGATCCCTGGTCAGGTAAGTGTCCTAATATTAAAAGTCAGTAGCTACAGTAATTGTATCTCTTAAATTTTTGGTGTGTGTGGGACCTCCTCTTTAATTACTGCCGCAACTGTCACAGTGTTCCTAATAACCGCCACACTAGTCCCAAAGTCCCCCATGGGTTGCTTCTCAGCCAAGGGAGTATTCTCACCCACAATTTTGCCTAAGAACACAGCCATGAATAAAGAATGGTACAAAAACATCATTGGAGCGCAAATTCTCCCAACCTTCCAAAACAGTTTAAGGAACAATGCATTTTCCAGCATGAGGGAACACCTTGCCATAAGGCAAAAGTGATAACTAAGTGGCTTGAGGAACAAAATATCGCAATTTTGGGCCCATGGCCAGGGATCTCCCCAGACCTTAATCCCATTGAGAACTTGTGGTTAATCCTCAAGAAGCGGGTGAGCAAAAAAAAAAAAAAACACAAATTCGGACAAACTCCAAGCATTGATTATGCAAGAATGGGCTGCCATCAGTCAGGATGTGGCCCAGAAGTTGATTGACAGCATGACAGGGCGATTTGCAGAGGTCTTGGGGGGGGGGGTCAACACTACAAATATTGACTCTCTGCATAAACGTTATGTAAGGGGAAAAAAGTGTGCGTTATACGCAGATAAATACGGTAATTGTCAATAAAAGACACTTATAAAATGCTTGTAATTATACTTCAGTATACCATAGTAACATCTGACAAAAATATATAAAAACACTGAAGCAGCAGACTTTGAAAATGTATATGTGTCATCCTCAGGACTTTATTGAATAAGTAGTTTATAGTGTGGGGGTTTATAAAACATTTTAGTGCAAGAGGACTAGAGTGGGTGGATGCTGTATATTTTGATAGTACTTTATGTCCAGCCCAAAAAAATATTGTGTTGTGTATAGAATAGGGAAATATTAAAGCCCTTATCAGGTTTTTACTGCTATCCAGGGCTCCAATAAAAGCCCCCCCCCCCCCCCTCTTATTTACCGTCACTGTGACAATTGTTTCAACAAATGGGAAGTAAGGGTAAATCGTCAAAAGAGATACAGACACAAATTTAAAAGCTGAGTGGGGTTCTAGCCTTCCCGTTACACTAAAAAAGGAAAAAAAGGCTGTGTTGCTGTTGGAGATTTTCCTTCACGTTATCTTTGCTGAAGACTTGATGGAAGAGAAAGCTGGAGGAGTCTCTTTAATGGAACCGCAGATATTAGTAAAGGCTTGGCAAATTTTTGGTGTTATAACATCCACTGTGTTGAGCGCTGCTTCAGAATCCGCTCTTTTTCCCCGGTCTGGGATTTTCACAGGTGCCGGCCGTTAGAGCCTGTCCTTGCTCTATTGTGCCGCAGTGTTCTCATTGATCACGTCATTTTCTCAAAAATGCTTTATTACGGGTCTGTTATCTGACAGTCCCTGCCCATAGCCACACCTCTCTGACACGTTTTACCCCGATTGGGTGTGGTTGGGAATTGTCAGATAACAGACTTGGAATCGAGATTTTCCAATTTTTTGGCAGACTTGCACTTTAACCTAGCAAATATGTACAGTACAAGAACAGCTGAGCTGTATAGACTTTTAATTGATCCGTTTGTTGTCAACATGAATGGCACTTCTGGAACTTGAATCAATTTAAAGCAATGCTACTCACTTTCCCTACTCATTTAGTCAGTGCTCTTTTATGCATAATCCATAATTTGCCATATATAATTTATTATTGTATAGATGAGGCAAATGTAAAATGTGCATTAGCTTGTACATGTAAGATTATGTGAGAGTAAAAGTGCAGCGCTAAGTGAACATATACATGTAAGTGAAAACACAATATATGGGAATTAAATGGGTAAACCTAAAACCATAACTATGCAAATAAATGCACCAGTGATATCCAAACACATAAATATAAGTACGTATAAAATGAATATATGTAAAGTGCACGTGCTAGGAACTAGTGAATCATCCAAAAAAACAGCACAAATAGATTGTAACATGGCAATAAATCCACCAACATCTGTGTTGCACTGAGATGGGGCGTGGGACTTTATGATTGCATATGTGGTAATGAAAATTCAAATAGAATATTGGCTACTTTGAAACCACAGAAATCATACAAGAATCGTGATATTATAAAAATATGAAAATTTCATATTACAATCACTTAGAACAAAAATCTATAAAAACATGATCATACAAAGAGACTAATAACATTATGAAATGATTTGTATACGTGTCCCATGCTGTCCCATGCTAACGGTCCTACATGTTTCGCCCATTGTGGCTTCTTCAGGGATGCATGAGTATACAAGGTAATCTAGAATGGATAGAGATTTCATGAGAAAACATACAAAGTTATACCGCAATGCATAAGTCTTTTAACTTTTAAGTCTTTAGTAGATTGCTTTAAGAAAGGTCTGGATTCTTTCCTAAATGTACAGAATATAACTGAGTACTAAGATTTGTAGGTATAGTTGATCCAGGGTAAATCCGATTGCCTCTCGGGGGATCAGGAAGGAATTTTTTCCCCTGCTGTAGCAAATTGGATCATGCTCCGCTGGGGTTTTTTGCCTTCCTCTGGATCAACTGTGGGTATGGAGTTGGGTGTATAGGATTTTACTGTGTTTTTTTATTTTGTTTTTTGTGGTTGAACTGGATGGACTTGTGTCTTTTTTCAACCTGACTAACTATGTAACTATGTAACATAATATGGATAATCATGTAGCATAGTGAATTGGCATATATTGCTTGTTTGGCTGGGCTTCTCCTTGTCACGATCGCTATCGTGCCAAACAGACAGCAAGGCGTGGTCACGCCCCAAGTGGCTCTGGGTGGGATTGAACCCAGGACTTCTCCTTCACTGCTCCAGATCTTTGCCTTTTGAGCCACTTCTCAAGTTCATATTCTGCTTGCTGTCCATCAAAGCCTGGTTCTGAACTATGTGCTGATTGCCTGTCTTTGAATCTCCCTGCAATCTGCACCTGTTTATCCTGGTCCAGCTGAGGCAGGTTTCCTAATCAACCAGGGTATAAAGCCCTGCCTCACTATGAGGCAGGTGTCAGTTCATTGTACTCTGCTTGTCCTGTCTGTGCTAACGGTTCCTGTGTTCCTGTGATTGTCTTCATCTACAAGACTGACCCCGGCTTCTGACCCTTTGGCTTACGTACCCTGGATTGCTGCTGTCTCCTGCCCTCTGACCCCGGCTTGTACTTTTGGACTTTCCCTGTCTTCTCCATCCCTTGACCCACGGCTTGTGCCCCGGACTTGTCTTTGGTTCCTGTCTGCAAACCCTGAACTTTCCGTCAGTACTTACCTGACTATCTCTGGAATCCTGGGCCACGGCTATACTATCCTGGGCTAATCTCTATCTAGCCCCCGTGCACAGACTCACAGCCCAGGTAGTGTCTTACCTGTATTACCTTGGGCTGTGTGTACCTGCAAGGGTGAGCTTACAAACCTGCAAAATGGACTCCACACAAGGTAAGCCCTTACACTCCTATGGATCACAGGAATGCAATTCGTTTGCTCTCCTGTGGTCTGTTTTCACCAGAGAGCGGGCTGAAGTCTGCTCTCTGCTGATGTCACAGAACTCAGTCCAGGCACAGCTCAGCTCTTCAGTGAGAGAGGAGGAGAGCTGCTGATTGACAGTCAGAAGCTCTCTGCTTGTTGTGAGAACCGAGCCATCAATATTTGATGGCTCGGTTCTCAGTGCAGAGGCGTCGGGGGACAGATACTGCATCCACAAGGTACGTATGATAATGGGAAAAAAAATTGTATACTTCTCTTTTTATTTTGTAGACAAATATTTTCGTAGACTAAATTAACACTATTTTAGTCACCTAAAACAAAAAACATTCGGATGACTAGAATACGACTTAAACTAAAATGTAATTTTAGTCAAAAGACTGACTAAAAAAAAATCGCAATCCATGCACTACAGACATATTTTGCCCTTGTGATATATAACTTGTATATCACAAGGGTTAAAACTGTGTCTGTAGTGCATGTTCCAACCTTAATGCCATAAATAATACCATGTTATTCGATTTCTACTCCAGGATTATAAAAGGAGTTTAAAAATTCTAGAGAAATGCTTAAATAATGCATTAAAATTTAACTAAACCCATTAGAAATAATTGGACTAAAATGTATTGGTGATTTTAGTTGTCTAAAATGTACTAGAGAAACTTGAGAAAATACAATTAAAACTAAAACAATTCAGATGACTTAAATACAACTTAAACTTAAATGGCATTTTAGTCAAAAGACTAAAACTAAAAGGAAACCGAAATTTGACGTCAAAAAGTATATTTCATTTTGAATTTGGGTTTAGATTTATTATTTTTGTGGCATGCAAAACATTTTTTGTGTGTTTCTCTTGGAGTTTCTGCACTTAAAGACCCCAGCTGGGGAATCCCCTTAAGCATTGTGCCTACAATCTATGATGGAAGGCCCTGGGGGAGGGGATTGGAGATGAGTGGTGTTATACCTTGCTGAAATTAGATTCTGGAGAATTTTTTGGAATACTTCATACAACACAATTGCATGCAGTTGCTCTCCTTGGGACAACCACTATGTTATTGTCCCCAGGGTTATATATTCAGCCACTTCTGTTTTAGGCTCGGTTCCCATTGGTGCGATGTCCGACATCGGATGTGTTCGCTCCGCAGTGCAAATCACATGCGATGTCTGTGTGATGCGATTTCAGTCATACAGATAGTATGGCTGAAATTGTATCACATCCAGACCAAACTCGCAGAGGACCCTTTTTTTTGGTCCGCAGCAGATTCGGATCGCATGGGTGTTCACACAGTTTGCAGTTGACACTGCAATATACAAGCTGATTTGGGGGTGTCATTAACTTTTAATTGACACTCCCAGTAGTTTGCATAGGGCAGTGTGAACTGCCGCCGGGAGACATGTGATGCGGGAGCCCGCAGTGGATTTGCAGGGTTCCCGCATCGCTGCCGTGTGAACCGAGCCTTAGAGAAAAAAATGGAAAATATAAATTTCCTATAATTGTAAGGTGCCCAATATGGTTCATGCAGGTATGATGACCGTTTTTTATTTATTTATTTAATTACCTATGCTTTTAGTTTCATTTTTAACTTCTGTTATGAGTTTTATAATTTATTGCTTTACAAAAATATATTACTTTGACTAACTAAATTGTAATTTCACCCTAAAAGGGAAGTTCTGCTTGAATACCTTCTTCTTCCAATCCTCTCTCACTTTTGGAGGTTTGTTTTAATTTTGGGGAGCGGGTACCCAGGTTTAGCAGGTATCCACTCTCGCTTTCGCTCTGACCACCTAGGTGATCCAAGCAGAAATGATTTAACCCTCAAAATGCCACACCACAGCAGTGTCTCGGCAGGCCCCATTCACTTGAATGGGTCAGGTTCAGTGGCGATGCCACCTGCTGAGGCTGTACACTATATTCCCAGACTCCTGGGAGGCTGATATCTGTTATGGTTTAATGTTGAATTGCACTTCATAGGTATGTTGTCAAATTTTCATAATTTAGATTTTTCCTATAATGAGAAGATCGCAAAGTAAAACTCCTCGCAAGTACTCTGAAACTATTTATCCGTTACTTTCAATTTATACACTTTGCAATTAGTGTTGTCTTATTAAAGGGTCACTAAAGGAATTTTTTTTTTTAGCTAAATAGCTTCCTTTACCTTACTGCAGTCCTGGTTTCATGTCCTCATTGTTCGTTTTTGCTTTGAAGTAGCTGTAATCTTTCTCTGATATCCACACTTCCTGCTTGTCTGGCTCCTTATGAAAAAACTCATACGAGCTTCTCACTGTGGTCCATGATCAAGAAGGTGTGATTACTGTGTGTCTAAAACTCCTCAGAACCAATCAGATTCATTTTAAAAACAAACACTGCCCTGTGTTTGTTTGTTTTTGTTCTGTGTGTCTCTGTACTTCACAGAAACATGAAACTAGTTTAAAAACTAAACTAAACTGCAGGTACATTATATGATTGATTTTTATCAATTTTTAATCATTTTTAAAAGCAATCAGTTAACTATTATGTCTCTATACCCTGTAAACAGTCAATTCAGCAAAAAAAATGTTTTCCTTTACTGCTCCTTTAAGTTCCATTGTGCTCTAATTTTTCCATAGGATTCTCCAGCAAGTGGTTCAAGAGGATTGTTTATTCGTGACATTATTACTCAAGTACAGGACTGCACTATTACTAAGGTCGATGACTGGCACACGTGCCTGGCTGACATCTCACAGAAGCCTCAGATTGGTTATTGCATAAGCACTTTAACTCTACAGCAGCTGCATTTCCCCAGCAGAGGTAGAGCCCATTTCAAGTATTAAAAAATTTGTGATAACATGTGTATATGAAAATGTATACACTGTATTGTCAACAGTATTGTGACGCCTGCCTTTACACGCATGTGATCTTTAATGGCATCCCAGTCTTGGTCTGTAAGGTATTGAGTTGGCCCGCCCTTTGCAGCTTTAACAGCTTCAACTCTTCTAGGAATGCTGTCCACAAGGTTTAGGAGTTTGTCTATGGGCATCTTTGACCATTCTTCCAGAAGTGCATTTGTGAGATCAGGCACTGATGTTGACGAGAAGGCTTGTCTCAGTCTCCACTCTAATTCATTCCAAAGGTGTTCTATTGGATTGAGTTCTCTGTGAAGGCCAGTCAAGTTCTCCACCCACACAAAGCAGGGGTTAATACAACTAAAGAGTTGCCACAGGCTCTCACCAAAGGAGCTTGAGTATTCCCACCCTATGCCCAGCTTATGGTGGTGGTGGGGAGCTTGGCGGCAGGACTGAGAAGAATTACTACTAACAGCAGAGGAATAAACACAAGGGACACTTCCTACTGACTATAAGTTATGCTTCTTTGTAGTGTTGTCCCGATACCACTTTTTTAGGACCGAGTACAAGTACTGATACTTTTTTTTTAATGTAATGTGACAGTTTGATGGGCACTGATAGGTGACACGTACTGATGAATGGCACTGACTCATGGGCACTGATAGGTGGCACCTATGGGCACTGGCACTGACGGCACTTATGGACACTGATAGGTGTCTGGCACTGTTAGATGGCACTGACAGGTGGCTGGCACTGACAGGTGGCTGGCACTTATGGGCAGGCACTGAAATGCAGCAATAAATGACATGAGGAAATGCTATGTTGCAGCACCCATCTTGGTACACCCTGCACTCGGCATCAGTAAGTATCAGCAGACAACTTGTTACACCCAGCCAAACTATATGGGCTGGGTGTAACAAGATGTCAGCTGCTGGCTTACTGTGGCCAAGTGCAGGGTGTGCCGAGATGGGCGTCGGGGTGTCCAAGCTGGCGGTGACCGCTCCGCCCACTGAGGCAGCCCGCCCGATCCGCCTACTGACGCAGCCTACCCTCCCCGCCCACTGAATCCAGATTGACTGTTAAATACCTTTTCTCATAAGCAGTATATAGCAGTCTTGTGACTTCTATCTGTGTCTGGCCAAAAACTGCTTAAAGCATTTAGGAGGAGTTTTGATTCTGCTCTGACTATCCTATAAGGCTCCAGGACCCATGACCTTCTGTCTGGACAGTGCTGATTGGCCCTGTGCTGTTCACATGCACTTTCCCAAGAAAAAAAACCCCTCTAGCAATACACACTAAACTGAGCATGTGCAACTTGTCCCCTACCTTCTGTACTATCCGGAGATGTTTTGAGGACAGTGGAAGAACAAAGAAGACTGCTTTTTTACACAATGCAGAGGATTAACCCATTAGATTCCACAGTGAGTATAACAAGCATGCTTTACTGCATATACAGACTGCTCTTACTGTTGTGGGTTTATTAAAGCGGAGTTCCGGCCACAATTTCACTTTTTAAATATAAATACCCCTGTAATACACAAGCTTAATGTATTCTAGTAAAGTTAGTCTGTAAACTAAGGTCCATTTTGTTAGGTTGTTACAGCATTTAGACACTTTATAAAATAGAAATTGACTGGGGCAATCTTAAGTGTGGGCATCATGAAGCCAGACTGTATGACTTCCTGGATTTCAGCCTTGCAGATCTCGCACATGCTCAGTGCTGCACAAGCAGTGTAATAGGTTTTAGATCAGGTTTCAGCACCTGTACTGTCCAAGTCACATGATTCTTCGAGACTGGGGAGTGCACAGACTCCTGGAAAGTTACACCCACTACATTCCCAGGAGTCTGTGCGGTGTAGGTTAGGAAGCTTAAGCACCTAGGTGCAGGTAGAGGGAAGATTAACTATTCTGCCTAGCAACAACACTTTGAAGGCATCTAAAAAAAAAAAAAAAAATTCTTAAAGGACTAATGACATTTTTTTAAAACTACTGATGTAATGTTATATTTATGGGTGGAACTCCACTTTAACACTTTAATTCCCTTAACCATGCCATAGTGTTCTGGCAGCCAACACACATGGCTGCCAGAATACCTGAACAGTAATTGTATTTGATTGGATGTGGGTGTTGTTTGAGCATTTTCTGCCCGGAAAGGTGCCAGCAGGGCCCGCCACAGCTCAAATTTCTAATGGTTCATTAGAAACTGGATAAGATTCACCCCATTTATGGCCAATTATTATTATTATACAGGATTTGTATAGCGCCAACAGTTTGCCCAGTGTTTTAAGTAATAAGGGCAGACAGTGCAGTTACAATACAATTTAATACAGAAGGAATCAGAGGGCCCTGCTTGTTCTAGCTTACAATCTGTCTTGTAGTCTTGTAGACTCTTGAGTAATTCAGATTTATTTACTGAGCAAACATTTGTTATAGCAAGAAGTAGATCATTACACCAAGCCAGTTTGTAATAGTTTCTTGTTAGTGCTCTTAAAAAAAAGTTATTTCCGTGTTTTTCATTGCCGGGTCTAATACCCTGTTTCCCCAAAAATAAGACCTACCCTGAAAATAAGACCTAGCGTTTTTTTTCCCAGGAGGGCTGCAATATAAGTCCTACCCCAAAAATAGGCCCTAGTTAAAAATACTAAATCCTAAAATCCACTCTATTACAGTAGTATATAATGTACAATATGTGCGTTTCTGTAATATAAATGTGGGGAAGCGAGCTCCGGCAGGTCACAGAAGTGCAGAATGGCGCTATTACAAAGGTATTTGGCACAATTATATTACAGGAACACACACGTTGTACATTATATAATACTGTAATAAAGTGGATTATAGGATTTTACAAGCATTTTAACTCAGTTCACACTGGGGATTCCTGACAGGCAGGGAGGGAGAGGGGGAGAGAAAACAGCACATTACATGGTAAGACCTACTCCGAAAATAAGCCCTACTGTGTCTTTTGTTGGCATAATTAATATAAGACCCGGGCTTATTTTCGGGGAAACACGGTATATACACAATTATAGTGGAATGTGAGATACAGCATTTCCTTCGTATAACCAAAAGTATTTGTGAGAAAGAGGATTGTTATCAAGTGAACAGCTGCTGAAACCACTATATACAACCAATTCTACCAACTTTCCAACAAACAAAATATGATAACAAATAAACTAATAATCTTCAAGAGTGCACTATTAAACCCCAAAATAGTGCACAAATCAATAAAACCAACTCAGAAATTGATGCTCGGCGCAGGCGGCGTAGCGTAAGCCATTTACACCACGCCGCCGCAACTTACTGGAGCAAGTGCCATATTCTCAAAGCACTTGCTCCGTAGTTTGCGGCGTCGTAGTGTAAATGGCCCGGCGTTAGGCCGTGTAATTCAAAGGGGGCCGCTTGTATTTAAATTAATCGCACCCCCGCGACGATCGCACTGCGCATGCGCCGGCCGTAAAAATAGCCCAGTGCGCATGCTCCAGCACATGACGGAAAACGTCATTGAAGCCGACGTGAGCGTCATTAACGTAAAGCCCTATTCGCGAACGACTTAGTAAAACGACGTAAACAACGGAAAAAGACGACGCTGTCCCGACGCCATACTTAACATGGCATACGACGGACCTTCGTAAACTTACCCCTCATATAGCAGGGGTAAGTTAATGCTTACGGAAACGACGTAAACGACGACGAGGCGGCGCAAAAACGTTCGGGAATCGGCGTATCAGGCTCATTTGCATAGACAAATGAGAAATCGTCGTGAACGCCATCTAGCGGCCAGCGTGGAATTACATCTAAGATCCGACGGTGTAAGTGACTTACACCTGTCGGATCTACGCCGTATCTATGCGTAAATGATTCTAGGAATCAGACGCATAGATACCCGGGGCCAAAAACAGAGATACGACGGTGTATCTTGAGATACACCGTCGTATCTCTTTTGAGAATCTGGCCCCCTGTGTTTAGTTTCCGCTATGTTCAAGGCGTTCGTCTTTACTATAGTTTGTTTAGCTGCAGTTGTTACTTGAAGCAGCAGTTAAAATTGAATCTGGCATGAATCTGGGTGGTGTAAGGAGGTTCACAGTGAAGGACAAAGTGGAAATAATTTGGAATATTTTATCACAGAACCGACTCGCTATAGGGCAAGCAAGTCAACCAAATATGCTAGTGTGTGCCATTGTCAACACAACCCCAAAAGTCTGTTGGGGGATGGTTGGTGACATTACTAGCACATTATGCCGTTGTCTTGCAGGTTTTTTTTTTTTTTTTCAGCGGTTTACAACCGCTTTAAGTATACTGTTGTATTAATTGCATTTTCCTTTGTTTTTAGTGTATAGGCGCCTGGATGGTTCTATTGAGTGTTGCAGTAACAGCAGTCTTACTGATGTCTGTTTTGCATATAGTGGTAATAAGCAAAGTCAGCAGGTAAGCTTGTGTCATGGGCCAATAATGACCTTACTTCTAGATTTATATGTAAATAAGATCTGATGTGTACTTATACAAATCTGTAGTTTTGAGTCCAGATTTCTTAAAGTTCCTGTCTATCCACAACTAACATTTCAACTTTATGGAATATAATCAATCATTAGCTTCTACCTTTTCTCTCTTCAGTTAGTTGAGAGAAAGACAACTCTCACTGCTCCATGGCATCAAAATGCCTTGGCCTTCATGTGTTCAGGTAGCAGCTTGGGAACCCATCCACGTTCCGTGCACCTACTGTATCTCCAAAGATCCAAAGTAATCGCAATCTCATCAATGGTCACTTCCAAATAAAGTTTTACTGGCCCAATGCAGCAGACATTGGCATCCCCACCAGTTGACCATCTTTTGAATGCATTTCACCAATAATAGGCCTAATTGTAGAGATTCTGGCAGTTTAATATCTCTGTTATAATTCACATCTCCTGCCACATCCTGCATAATGCAGAACAGTGAATGAGATCCATCATATGCATGAGAACACCAATACTGTAAACCGCTTGATATTAAAAAAAAAAGTGTGTGTGATTAAAATACACATATAACATTATAAATAAAAAGGTCTTTAAAACATCAACATACTGTATATCAATGAGATAATTTACATGAAACATCTCTTTTACATGTTTATGTAATAAAAACTTTGAAATGTCTCTCAAACATTAGGACATACAATGACTTCATAATAGTAACGTTTTGGGCCTTTTAAAAAAAATAAAAAAGTTATCAAACAAGTATTGCATCTCTTAATTGTTGATTTTGTGCATTGGTTTTATGATATATTTTTGAAAATGTCCTGACTTCTAATTACTGATTCTGCTGTTGACAGTATTCTTGTCTGCCAGCAAGGAAGGCAATCCAAGCAAGCCTCGAGTGTCGATCTAATATAGACTGTCAGAAGGCAGCTCCAAACAGTGTCTGTGCCATCCCATCAATAGAGAACCAAACTCGTTTCATCAGAGTCAAGCATCCACCACAACTTGACATGTTGTTTATAGGCTTTACTGTGCACCTAGAATATGGAGGTGAGTACCCATGTGATTACCATAAATATCCAAGCAATAGATGTCATCGTATCTACAGTTTTGAAGGCGTTTTCTTTTCTGATCCATAAAGCAGGTGGGAAATTTTTTTTTGACCATTATGCTCATTCCAAAATCAAATCAAATAGATAACGTAAATTGACCGCGCTCCATTCCTTAAACTGACCTGCCAGGGGCTCTAGAATCCTTGGATATAAATATGTACAGGGCCTTGATAACCACTCTCCCAGCACATGCTGATATCTTTGGTAAATCCAGGCCTATCAAGCTAGTAATAAACTCAAAATGATAAGGACCATAAGAGAGAAGGGACGTTGTATATACCTCTGAGACTGACATTTAAACAAATGTATATAAAAAAAAAAAATGTATATCACAAATGAAAAACATACATACAAATCATTATGTATACCACGCAGTACAAAGCATGGAAGTATAATGGTTATGAGGTTTGACTTAATTGATCTATGATCCAATAGATAGTTGGTCTACGTGTTTCATTGGAACACCCGATTCATCAGGACCATATATATAATCTAAATCATTCAATATACATAGAGCTGACTTTAAAAAGAAAACAAGAAATTATTAAAAGAATAAAACTATACAATAGGGACAAAAGGAAATAAAGGGAAGAAGAGCAGAATTATATATATATATATTGTAACGGAATGACCCGGGACAAACAGAGACTTTGGAAAGATGAGGGGTACTCCTGTGCCAGCGTCATTAATAACTCTTATGTCTAGGGTCACCTTATGTCCGATAGGGCCATAGGGTGACTGAGAAATTATATCCTAAAATTACAGGACAGGGGACATTACTGATAGCTCATATTGCAGGAGATAGTGCAAAGTGTTGGTTTATTCTATGACTCATCTCTCTGTGTAGACTGTTGACATGCTAATTGAGTCTGGTCCAGGATCTCTCATTATGTATGCTAAATACTGTTGTGTGTGTGGAATGGAACTTGTCAAGCTGTTTGCGGAGACAGAACGTCTGTCTAAAGATGTGGATTGAGGGGGATTTATTGTGTGATGGTGTTTTGTTTGAATTATGTTAATGAAGGAATGTGACTTCTCAGGTGCAGTGATAATTATAGCCCGGCCCCTAGATGTCTGGAATGTTTAGCAATTAGCCATCTGAAGGTGTATTGAAGCCCCCCAGGGTGTGGGTGGAGAGTTTGAGTGTTCCTGTGATCACTGAAGCATGCCTTGAAAACTGTATATAAACTTGAGAGCTAGCCATTAAAGTTGTCTTACATTTTGAAACCAGAACACAGAGCAAGTCTCGTTATTCTTGGAAATGGGATGTCCGATGTCTGTTGGAGTGTCAGATGAGCTGTCGTGTGTTGATGGAAGGTCGTAAACGGTGGTCACCACCGTTTACGACCTTCCATCAACGAGAGAGAGAGAAAAAAAAAATTCCTTAATCTACAGAGAAAAGGCATGTAAAAATGGATCACAAAGATGTAGGTCTCTGGAAGTACACCTGCCAGCCCGTAGGAAAAACACACATCTATAGAGGCCAAAATTAAATTAATCATATGAGAGGTGTATGCATTTCTGCTAAAACAGAAAGGCAAAGGCTCTGGGTCCAAAACGAAAGAGTACCGGTACGAACTAAAGATTAAAACCACTCAAAGGAGAACCCATTAATTCTAGACCCCGCTAAGCCTGTATGTATCAAAAGTGCAAGATTCCAATTAATTTATAAAATAAAAAGTATAATGGAAAAAACACTTCCCTTAGCCTACGACACATGTTATTATATGTTGTATAGAACACAAAGGAAAGCCTCACATGATTAAAAACCATAGTGTAAAATATAAAACACTATCACCTTATTCCGCCTCCAAAACTCTTTTAAGTGTGTATAAATAAGGCACAGCAGCTCACATCAATTAGACTATTGAATGGCTGTTGATGTTCAGTACAACAGGTTTAGCTTCAAACAGAGTGAACTGACAGATGTATTGTGTTTACATTTGCTGTGCCATGAATGTACTGTTTG
Organism: Rana temporaria; assembly: GCF_905171775.1. NCBI lineage: Eukaryota > Metazoa > Chordata > Amphibia > Anura > Ranidae > Rana > Rana temporaria. The sequence continues at coordinate 425,342,546 of NC_053490.1, forward strand.
CTAGCTGTACTGCACATTAGTATATTTATTGCAACATACAGGTATGGTTGCCATGCCCTAAACATCACAATTACTTGGGAATTAGCAATTGTTTTGAAATACAATAGGCACAATCCTTGGAAAGAAGAATATGGCAAGCACTCTGCAGTTGTTTCATCTTCTTGTATTAAATCTTTTTTTTTGCACTGCAGATTGACACAAAGATTAGAATGTCACTAATACAGGTGTAAAGGGGCACAGTTTGGCATGTATCTTGCAGGTTCAGTTGCCATAACCTAGGCATTAACTTACTTGAAAAACAGAATTTTACCATCATAGAATTCATGTATAGCTGAAATGTGTCAGGGCTGGGCTGTCAGCGCTTCTTTCTCTGTGCTCAGGTTGCTCAGCTGTCGGTTAATTTCCAGTACTCATCGTTCACCTGTTGACCATCTTCTGCTCGTCAGTCAAGCCCACAGCCAGCCCCTTCAGACTATTTAAACTGCCTGGGTCATTTCTTCAATGCCTTTGCCTTGGTCAACATATTTTAGAGACTCTGCTGTGTTCCTGTTGAAGACTTGCCTGGCCAATGTCCCCTTTGGTTCCTGATCCTGTCTGCTGCCTCTGATTGCGTTAATCTCAGGCTTCCTGATTTCCTGGCTTGTTCTGACTATCCGATTTGGCTACCAAACTCTGGCTATGTTTTGACTACGTTTACCAGTTGTACCATTTTATTAAAAGGTGACATTTTTACTTCATTTTATGTATCTATCTGTTTCATGGTTCCTGACCGTAGGCAAAGACCATGAATTTAGAAGATGCAGGCAAGCCACCTAGTGGTAATATTTTTCCCAGGTTGAATGAGCAGGATCACAGCATGGATCAGTTTGCCATAGCGTTAGATGCTTCTGATTCACACTGCTCACCTGGATCCTCCCACTGTGGCTTTTCTGGTACAAGAGGTATGTCTGGTTCTGCTCCGCTTCCCCAGCAATTTGGGGGCAATCCAGTTCAATGCAGAGGGTTTCTCAACCAGGTTGGGGTACACTTTGAGATGCTGCCCCAGGCTTTCCTCATAGACAGAAGCAAAGTAGGCTTCATTATTTCTCCTCTTTCTGATAGAGGCTTGGCCTGGGCAAACCCTTTATGGGAGATGCAAAAACCCATTGTCCTGAGTTACCCAGAGTTTGTGGCTTGCTTTAAAAGGGTATTTGATGTTCCCGCATGCACCACTTCTGCTGTCAAGAGCTTCATATTCATCAAACTGCGTAAGAGAACTATGAAATATGAAATATAAACATATGAAACAATAAGGCCCCTGTGGCTGCTTTTTTCATGGTCTCTCAGATAACATCAAAGATGAGATAGCAGCTTGATACATACCTACCGATCTGGAGAAGTTCATCACGTTTGTCATTGACTCCAGACTCCTAGAGAGGCCTTGCTTTTAAGGGGCTCTTACGGAAGCCTTCTTCACTTTTTGGCTCCGAGTTTTGCAGTCCCACCCTTGCCTACCTCACCTCCCATGCCTCCTGGTACCGAGTCTGCCAGTGAAGTAGAACCCATGCAATTGGGCTTCACACATCCCTCTGCAGATGAGCGGGCCTTTAGGAGGAGGCAGAGATTGTGGCCAGGCAGGTGACTTTTTGAAGCTTGCACCTGAGGTCCCCAGTTATCTTGAAGGATAAACCTCTAGCTCCGGTTACCCTTTCGTGGCCTGAGTTGTCCATCGATACACAGGCTCTAATCGACTCTGGGGCTGCAGGCCTGTTCATAGACAGTGCATTTGTGTCTAAGCACTCGATTCTGCTGCAGCTTCGTGCCACTCCATTTGCCATTGAGGCTATTGATGGGAGACGTCTACAGCCTGCCCATGTGACTTTTGAGACTGCTCTGTTGACCATGGGCATAGGGGCTCTTCACCAAGAGATAACCCAATTGCAAGTTATTTCCTCTCCTCATTATCCAGTGGTTATTAGTTATCTTTGGTTACAGAGGCATAACCCCTCTTTTGATTGGCTTTGTGCTGAGGTTTTTTCCTGGTCGCCACAATGCAGTAAGATATGTTTTCGGAAAGGGATTAAGGTCTTGTGCACCTCTTAACAAAAAAAGGAGAATCGGCTGAAATACATTCTGGGTGATCCATGTGTATGCCACAAAATTTTCACACAACTTGTGGTGATGATATTTCCCCAGAATATCACCAAATAGAATATTAAAAAAGGAATCTGACAATGTATACAGATGAAGATTTAAATGGGATATTGCAAGCAGGTTGTCGTTTCTCTAGCCGACAAGCTCCAACACTAGGGACTGCTTTATCACCTAGTCTTTTCTCATCCAAACAATGCCAATCCATCTGGCTCTCCTATCCTGGAAGTTAGCACCATAATTTTAAGAGGGAAGTTTCAGAAAAAAAACATTCCACAGCCCCCTACGTATAACACGCAGGCACAGTTTACCCTCTATTTTTAGGGTAAAAAAGTGAGTGTTATACGCCAATAAATACAGTAATTGACCTGATCACCTGTATTTCATGCAGCCTCCAATATGTAGGCTGTACTACGCATCCTTTGAGAGCCCGTATAAGGGAACATTATTGTAAGATGGCACTGGCTGCTATAAGGAACCAAGATTTTACAACCACCTGGGAAAAGATGCTGTGAAACGCGTCATCTCATTAGTTCGTTCGATCGCCACATCACTTCCGGTCTTCGGAGCTTGCGCTCCAAGCAGAGGTGCACTTCCGGTTCCATTTTCGGCTCTCTGGATGTTGCAGTAACTACACGGCTTGCAGGGCTACCAGCCCCAGGACTTCCTGTAAGAGGCTCCATCACCGCCCTATTCTCCAGCGGATGTCCATCTGACCTGGGTAAAAGTCACCTATCCCACGGACCGTCCAGTGACACTGGACCTCAATATATTGATATGCCCATTCATCTCATCCCCTTGTGAGTAGCCATTTGGCTGTTTGTCTTGTTTTAATAAATGCAATTGTAATGCTGCACTGAGTCTGGCTCTCCTTGCTTTTCTGTGTTCCAAAGAAGTTGCCCACATCCAAAGAACTGGCATCCATTTTTGCTCGGGGGATCTTTCGGTTACACAGGCTACCCAAGGTGATCATCTCCGACAGAGTTACCCAGTTTGTCTCCATGTTTTGGCGAGCCTTTTGTGCACAGTTTGGAATTCAGCTTTCCTTCTCCTCTGTGTATCGCCCGCAGTCCACTGGAGCAGCAGAACGAGCCAACCAAGCCTTGGAGCAGTTTCTATGCTACTATATTTCTGACCACCATAACAACTAGTCAGACCTACTACCCTGGGCAGAGTTTGCTCACAATAGTGCCGTCAATACTGCTTCTTGATTGTCTCTGTATACGGCAATTTATGGTTTCCAAACATCCATGTTGTCTGACTCATTTGTTCCTTAAAGAATTTCTGCATTAGAGGAGCATCTCTGTGATCTTCATTCCACTTGCACCCAAGTCCAAGAGTCCTTCAACGTGCCAGTGAGAGGTACAGACTCCATGCTGACTGCCGACACCTACCTGCGCCTTCCTACCAGGTTGGGGAGAGGGTTTAGGTTTCCTCTCGTAACCTCCAACTCTGTGTTCCCTCTCTGAAACTGGCACCACGATTTATTGGGCCTTTCCGTATTCTTTGTAGGATCAACCCAGTGGTTTACGCATTAGACCTTCTTTCTAACGTGCATATTTTGAATGTCCTTGCCTGGTGCAGGTCGAGAATTATGAGGAGTATGAGATGCAATCGATCAATGACTCCCATAGGTTCCGTGGGCGCATACAGTCCCTGGTTCATTGGAAAGGGTACGGATTGGAGGAACGCACTTGGGTCTCATTCTCAGACGTACATGCTCCTGTCCTCCTTCATGCTTTCCATAGACATTTTCCCCTCAAACCTGGTGCTCCTCTGAGGGGGAGGGGTCGCTGAGGTGTGTACTGTCAGGGTTGGGCTCTCAGCCCTTCTTTCTCTGTGCTCAAGTGTCGGTTAATTGCCAGTACTCATCATTCCACAGTGGCTCACCTGTTGATCATCTCCTGCTCGTCAGTCAAGCCCACAGCCAACCCCTTCTGGCTATTTAAACTGCCTGGTTCATTTCTTCAATGCTTTCGCCTTGGTCAACATATTTAGAGACTCTGCTGTGTTCCTGTTGAAGACTTGCCTGGCTGACGTCCCTTTTGGTTCCTGATCCTGCCTGCTGCCTCTGACTATGCTGATCTCAGGCTTCCTGATTTCCTGGCTTGTTTTGACTGCCCGATTTGGCTTCTGAACCCTGGCTATGTTTTGACTACGTTTACCAGTTGTACCATTTACCAAGGTGTGTTTTTTTTTTTTGCATTTTCTGTGTCCATCTGTTTCATGGTTCCTGACAAAATGTCCGTATTTGGTCATAATATAGCAGATGGTAGGCATGTCTCCAGTAGCATCATCGAATGACTCTTGCTTAGATATACTGTATCGACTTGCAGTGATATTGAGCAGCACCCTATTATACTTAATGTATGGTTGTATGCTGACAGTCAATTACGCTAATTTTGTTGTGCTCTATGTGCAGAACACTGTTTATTTTAAATACTAATATATATTGGATCTACAGTGAATGTAAAATGTCTACACATCCCTGTTAAAATGTCAGGTTTATGTGATGTAAAAAAATTAGACAAAGATAAAATATTTGAAAACTCATTTAAAGTGCCTCTGATTAACCCCAAATAAAGTTCAGCTGTTCTAGTAGGTCTTTCCTGACATTTTCTTAGTCATATCCTACAGCAAAAGCCATGGTCTGCAGAGAGCTTCCAAAGCATCAGAGGGATCTAATTGTTAAAAGGCATTAGTCAGGAGAAGGGTACAAACGAATTTCCAAGAAATTAAATACCATGGAACACAGTAAAGACAGTCATCAAGTGGAGATAATATTGCACAACAGTACCATTACCAAGAACTGGGATTCCCTCCAATATTGATGAAAAGATGAGAGGCTGCCAAGAGACTTACAGCAACATTAAAGGAGCTGAAAGAATATCTGGCAAGTATGTGGTACGTGTGAGGACAATCTCCGGTATTCTTCATATGTCTGGGCTATGGGGTAGAGTGGCAAGATGCAAGCCTTTTCTTGCAAAGAAAAACATCCAAGCCCGGCTAAATTTTGCAAAAACACATCTGAAGTTTCTCAAAAGCATGTGGGGAAAATGTGTTGTGTTATGGTCTGATGAAACCAAGGTTGAACTTTTTGGCCTTAATGCCAAAAGATATGTTTGGCACAAAAACAACACTGCACATGACCAAAAGATCCCCATACCCACAGTTAAGCATGGTGGTGGCAGCATCATGCTTTGGGGCTGTTTTTCTTCAGCTGGAACAGGGGCCTGGAACAGGGTAGAGGGAATTTTGAACAGTTCCAAATACCAGTCACTATTGGCACAAAACCTTCAGGCTTCTGCTATGAAACTGAACATGAAGAGGAACTTCATATTTCAGCCTGACAACCCAAATCATACATCCAAATCTACAAAGGAATGGCTTCACAAGAAGAAGATTAAAGTTTTGGAATGGCCCAGTCAGAGCTCAGACCTGAATCTGGTTGAAAATTTGTGGGGTCACATCCTCCAACTAGATCTATGCGCACAGTGATCAGAGCATGGACAACAGTTGTCCCCTATGCTAGGAATAACTTGGGACATTACTCTCCAAATACTCCTCTATGGATGACCCCTCGCTATCGGAATTCCAGTCCATTCCGGTTCCTGCTCTGTGGGCTGGTCGTGGTATCCACAATCTATCCCATATTTGTGAGGGTGGTGCACTACAAACATTTGACCAAATTAAAAATAAATTTCATCTACCTAACTTCTACTTCTTTCGGTTTCTCCAGCTCCGGCATGCTTTCGCTACACAATTTGGGACATCTCCCTTGCTTTGGTACCAGTCTGATATGGGATTACTCCTCCGGGATTATTTCCTAAAAAAAAAAAAAACCTTTATCGCCCATCTACAGGGCATTACAGCCGACTGTACATCATGGACTGGAAGGCCTTTATTCCTTCTGGGTGGCGGAGCTGCCGGAGCTGGACACGGAAGACTGGGAGGACATGTGGGAAATTCCTTTCTCTCACCTCATATCCTCTAGAGACCTTCTAATCCAGTTCAAAATCATTCACAAGTTTCATTATACACCATCCCGATTACATAAAATCTACCCAGATTGCCCACCGTGCTGTTGGCGTTGCCAAACTGACTCTGCAAATTACTTACACATGATTTGGTCCTTCCCCTTATTACAGGTCTTTTGCACTAATGTTCTCGCTTTTATCACCAGCTTGACTACTGTCCCTGTACCCCAGACGGCGGATGTCTGTATTTTAGGGCTGGTAGATGCCCTGGCCCCATCTAGAGCTCTTCGCACGTTGCTCAGTTTGCATCTGTTCTACGCTCGAAAGTGCATTGTACTCAGGTGGAGAGCCTCTTCTGCACCTACTCTCAATATGTGCAAGTCACTGTTCAATTCAATCTTCCCGCTGTATAAAGAAACCTACACATACAGGGGCTGCCCAAAAAAAAAGTAACAAGGTGTGGGATATATGGTTAGAATCTGATACCACTGTGACTCAACAGCAAGATCCTGACACTATTCTACCCTAATAAGTCCTATGAAGGTGGAAGTAAGAGTCCACATGCTCTGCACATACGATAATGTGGCCACACAGTGCATGCCCTATGCACCTAGAGGGATTGAAACAGTGGACACAAGTAAATGCTTAGGGGGTGGTTGACAAGGGATTTTTTCCCCCCCGACACCCATATACTGTTAAGCAGGAGTGAGAATCTTCCATCCTTATTATCCAAGCAACAAGTTTTGGGATGTTAAGATTTATGTTGTTGCTGTTAAGTAAGTTCTAATTTGTTTTTCCAAGTTACGCATTTTTTTTTCTTTTCTTTTTGAGCCGGGGTATGCCCAAAGGCTCTGTATCTGTACGGTTTTTCCGTTTTTTCTTTTGTTTTGAGAAAAACAATCTTGTGGGGTGATCTGAGGAGGGCTGTGCACAGGAGATGCCCTCACAATCTGACAGATTTGGAGTGTTTTTGCAAAGAGTGGGCAAAAATTGCCAAGTCAAGATGTGCCATGCTGATAGACTCATACCCAAAAAGATAGTGCTGTAATGAAATCAAAAGGTGCTTCAACAAAGTATTAGTTTAAGGGTGTTGAGTTGTACAGTTTATAGGTCACATTTTTCTTATGCACATGTTTAGGCTACGGCGGTGACCTCCATATTGGAGGAGTGACTACCTATATGTTCAGGGGAATAGTATCTAAATTTGTTAATAAGGAGGTGCCTTGTGGTATTTATATAGGTCACATTAAATGTAGAAAAAGTTCTAAAATGATTTATCTCGGTCTCATTTTTTTTACATCGCAGAAACCTGACATTTTAACAGGGGTGTGCAGACTTATTTAATTTATTAGGTGGAAAGTTAAAAAAATACTGAAGATTCACTTTAAGAGTGCTTCAGAAGGGGGTTGAGAGATTGACAACCTCAGCTCTGTTCCTGTGTGCTGTGTGAAGGAGGTGTGTCCCTTCCCCAATCGTCTTTTTAAAACTTCCCTCACTGAGCTCTGCAGAGTGTAACTTCAGCTCTTTGCCCCCCTTTTTCTGACTGCTCAAACAAGTGGTGAAAATAATACACATTGAATAGTCGTAGAGAACACTGCAAATAAACATGTACAATTTATGTAGGAACATTTGTTTCATTTCTGTGTATCACCTGAGACCAGTCACTTCACTGGGTATATGTAAGAATTTACAATCACTTTAAATGGGTAAAGCACTGGTGTGTGTTATGTTTTACAGTTGTCCTGATGTTTGGACTAGGTAAGGTTAACCACTTAAGCCCCGGACCAATATGCTGCCTAAAGACCCAAGGTGTTTTTACAGTTCGGGACTGCGTCGCTTTAACAGACAATTGCGCGGTCGTGCGACGTGGCTCCCAAACAAAATTGGCGTCTTTTTTTCCCCACAAATAGAGCTTTCTTTTGGTGGTATTTGATCACCTCTGCGGTTTTTATTTTTTGCGCTATAAACAAAAATAGAGCGACAATTTTGAAAATAAATCAATATTTTTTACTTTTTACTTTTTGCTATAATAAATATCCCCCAAAAACATATATAACATTTTTTTTTTCCTCAGTTTAGGCCGATACGTATTCTTCTACCTATTTTTGGTTAAAAAAATCGCAATAAGCGTTTATCGATTGGTTTGCGCAAAATTTATAGCGTTTACAAAATAGGGGATAGTTTTTATTGCATTTTTATTATTTTTTTTTTTTACTACTAATGGCGGCGATCAGCGTTTTTTTTCGTGACTGCGACATTATGGCGGACACTTCGGACAATTTTGACAAATTTTTGGGACCATTGTCATTTTCACAGCAAAACATGCATTTAAATTGCATTCTTTATTGTGAAAATGACAGTTGCAGTTTGGGAGTTAACCACAGGTGGCGCTGTAGGATTTAGTGTACACTTAGTGTGTGTTTACAACTGTAGGGGGGTGTGGCTGTAGGAATGACGTCATCGATCGAGTCTCCCCTATAAAGGGGATCACTCGATCGATGCAGCGCCATAGCGAAGCACGGGGAAGCCGTGTTTACATACGGCTCTCCCCGTTCTTCAGCTCCGGGGAGCGATCGCGACGGAGCGGCTATAAACAAATATCCGCGCCGTCGTCCCGGATCGCTCCCCGAGGGAACCCGACCGCCGCGTGTAGTGGGGGGGGGGGGGTCACGATCGGACCCCCGACCCACGTCTAGGCAGGCACGTACAGGTACGTTGATGTGCCTGTCCGTGCCATTCTGCCGACGTATATCTACATGAGGCGGTCGGGAAGTGGTTAAAGAAGGCCTTTTTTGGGAGTTTATTGAGAGTAATATGGAGGCTGTCTGTGGTAGCATTAAAGAAAATTGCATTATCTTTGGTTTGATTTAAGCTCTTCTCCACTTTATAAGTGTCAAGGGATGTAAGTACCTGAATTTTACTTGGTATCAGCCTCTTGCAATCCACTGTTCAAGAGAACTCAGACTGAGGATGGGAGGGGGTGACTTGAAGTCAGTCAGATGTACTGCATGCATCTGTACTGACAAGGAACATGCTAAGAGGCGAGCAGAATAACTGAGAGATGAGCTCAGGCACAAGCTGGCAGAGAGGCAAGATCCAGACAGAGGTGTGCTATGTGGCAGAGCTATGTATTAATCAGGACTGGATGGACATGGATACCAATTCTTTGGCAGTTAAAACAGTTCTCATATATGTATTTCATCTGTATGTTTTGCTTTAATTTATCAGGTTAGATTTTTTTAAGAGCCGCTGAGGAACTCAAACCAAGGAGGCACACTTATAAGTACAGTAAACACTCACCTGACTTGCCATCTTGCCTGAAAACTTCCATGGCCTCTAGTGTACTGTGGTCAGGCAGGGGTGTTTGTTCAATTCAACCTTCCAATTCAATTGACAGAGGTTAGATTCTGTCTTTCCAAGCAGCTCTGGAAATCGAATGCCTTGTGCACACGACCGGTTTTCCCGACGAGAATTTTTTTAGATTGGTCGGGAAAACCGGTCGTGTGTATGCTCCATAGCAGTTTTCCTGACGAGAAAACTGCCCGCAAAAAAATTAGAACCTGCTCTATTTTTTCCCTTCGTGTTTCCCGTCAGTCTTTTTCTCGTCGCGAAAACCGCTAGTGTATATGCTTTTCCGAGGGGAAAAAGATGCGCATGCTCAGAATTAAGTATGAAACGGGAGCGCTCGTTCTGGTAAAACTAGCGTTCGTAATGGAGATAGCACATTCGTCACGCTGTAATGGACTGAAAGGCTGAAAAGTTCAAATCGTATCTCGCCAAACTTTTACTAACACGAAGATCAGCAAAGGCAGCCCAAAGGGTGGCGCCATTTGAATGGAATGTCCCCTTTATAGTGCCGTCGTACGTATTGGTCGTCACCGCGCTTTGGTCGAGTGTTTTTTTGACTGAACGTGTGTATGCAAGGCAGGCTTGAGAGGAATCGCGGGTTTTGGCATGTCAGGAAAACCGGTCGTGTGTACAGGGCATTAGACTTTGGACAGCTTTGTGTATCTGCTTGCAAGTGTGCCAGGTCCTCCGTAATAATCCCATTAATGATGTAGGTAATAGAATAGTTTCAGCTATTTGTCTTGCTGTAAATGCTGCCTCTTTTTTATATAATCAAACAACAGACCGGTAAGTGTATCATGTAACCTGTTTTTGTTTCCACAGTGAGTCTAAGCAGTTTCATTCCACGATACGAGATCCTTAGCATAGACCTTCCAGTGATGATTGAGACCTTCTGCAAGTATCCTTTTTGATGTTCATTTTAATAGACCAGCATATATTATTATATTTAGGTGTTGTAAATGCGTATTTAGTCAACCATGTAAGGTACTGAAATATTTTTCACAACATTGATTCCTTCTAGAACTTAAAGGAAGCTGCCATCTTAGCCTCTGTTTCATGTGCAGCTTTCATGGTGCTGTATGTGTGATCAGCTATGACACCGACTATTTGATATCTTGTAAAAGTTTGGTTGCTTTGCCCTTGGATGACAACCATTCATCCTTAAGTAGCATAGTGCCGCATCCTGAAGATATATTGAGAGAAAAGAGGAGCGAAAAATGGACTTTGTAGGCACTTTTTATATAAAAATACAAAATGTTTAATTTAATAATCACATTAACAATATAAACAAAATGATAAATAAATTTGATTCTTAAAACATGTATCAGATAATTGGAACCAGAGGCAATGGGCTGTGCTGAGTGAATTAGTTGGTATAGATCACTGAAGAACTTTGGTTCGCACTGGTCCACTCGTGGTTCAATACTTTGACCATGTACAGTGTTCCGCAATTGGCTCTACTAGTTTCGCGGAGCTAGTCCGCTTCATCGGGAGCTTGGAACATATGAAATGGTATTTTGTTCAAATGAGGAGCGCTATAAAACCAGGGGCACCACCCTGCGGAGAAGACCACCTCCTGACCGACCCAGCCGGGTCAGACACGAGTAACCATCACCAATCAGCTAGCATCAACAAGGCCGCTTGGAACCGAGCCCCGAAAAACCTAGGGGGGCCAGCTGGTACTGGTATGGCAAGGTTATCTAGCAAAGGAGCTGCTGAGAGAGATGGGAAGTTTTAAGACTGCAGTGCTGCTGGAACCAATCAAGCTTTAGAAAGTACAAGGCAAATCTTATAGAGCGGGACCGCCGCGATGGTGTATGGTGTGGCTCGCTCCACACTGTGTGTTAGAACAGCGAATGAATATTCACTTTCCTAACACTGAACCGCCTCTCCGCCAATCAGGTGCTCGGGTCTGTTACCCGTCACCTGATTGGCTGAAACGACAGGCGCAGTGATTGGATGCCTAGATAGATAGATTTAGCTTGAGGAAGTGGTTTTACATCCAGGCTATGTCTGTTAGTAAATCAGTGATGTGTGAGGAGACTGATGGGGTGAGCTGAGGGGCATAGAGATAGATTTGGGTGTTGTCTGCATATAAATGGTAGTGATCAGCTGACCCAGGGAGGACGTGTAGATCGAGAATAGTAGAGGTCCAAGGACAGAACCTTAAGGGACCCCAACGGTAAGAGGAGAAAGTGGAGTTGTAAGTGACACTGAAGGTGCGGTGAGATAGGTAGGATTTGAACCAATGGAGAGCGCAGCCATGGAGACCAAGCAAATTGAGTTTTTTGAAAAGGAGGGGGTGGTCAAATGTTTTAAAGGCAACAAAAAGGTCCAAGAGTAAGCGTATGGAATAATGACCGCTGGTTTTGGCTTTTAGTAAGTCGTTTGTGAGTTTTAGGAGGGCAGTTTCTGTGGAGTGCTGTGGGCGAAATCCAGACTAAAGGGGATCAAGGAGATTATTTTTAATGAGGTGGTCGCTCAGTCAGTTGTAGACTAAACGTTTAAGGAGTTTGGAGACAAACGGGAGTAAAGGGATGGATCTTGGGTTGTTAAGATTGGTGGGGGTTCAGTTTTTTGGTATGGGAGTGACTAGCGCGTGTTTTAGAGGGTTGGGGAAGATGCAAGTAGAAAGGGAGACGTAGAAGATATGCGTTAAAGAGTGTAGAATAGAGCCAAAGGGTGACCGCAGTATTTGAGAAGGAACAGGGTCCAGTGGGCAGGAGGTTAGGTGGGCGTTGGAAAAATGTTTGTGACTTCCTCTATAGTAGCTGGGTTAAAAGAGGTAAGTATTGATTGTGCAAGAGGACAAGGAGTGTAACGTGAGGGAGTTATCTGTAGAGTGGAGATTTCGAGATGAATTGTCTCAATCTTAATTTTGAAGTGATTAGAGATCTCCTGGGCAGTGAGTAAGTTAGTGGGTGTAGGTAATGTAGGATGAAGTACAGTGGTAAAGGTAGAAAAGAGTTGACGGTGACTGCATGAGAGGGTGCTAATGAGAGTGATAAAGTTGGTCTGTTTGGCAGTGTGGAGGCAGGAATGGTATTTTTGGAGGGCAGATTTATATTGGCTGAAATCTTGCTATGACTTAGTCTTGCGCCACAGATGTTCAAGAGCGAGTGGCGTCACGTTACTTTATCAAGGGTATCAAGATACCCTTGATGAAGTTGCATGATCTGTGACACAATGCATCAGGAGGAGCCAGCTGACAACACTTCTGGTCGTGACGTCACCTGGCCAACAGGACTGGAAGTCCTGTTGATTATGATGCTGATTATTTTAAACTGTAAGTGTGCTACTGCTGCTGCTTTGTTAAATAAATATTTTACTTGATTACTGCACCATGGAGACTTTCTTGTCTTGCATGTGAACGCTATATGGAGGGGAGTTAGGACCTATAAGCAGATTATCAGCACCAGTGAAAGCCTTATTATGTATCTGGCTGGATGTCCCCGGAGACAGGATTTCATTGCCTTGGAGTTTGGAGTCACTTATATACAAAAGGCTTAACTAGACCTGTAGGGGTCTTTGTCTAAGGTGAGGGGCTGGGGCAAACTACTGGAGCACTATGGATTCAAGAAACTTTTGGACTAGGCACGTTTATCACATTTATTCACTGCATTTGTAACTTTGGAATTGTTGCACTTTATAGTGTGTGAAGAAAACAATATATATATTTATACATTTATATTTTTGTACAGTATCAATATTGTCACCATTTGCACTTTACATTGTGTTTTGAAGAATTATCACATCATACTTGAGCAAGCGCCACATAATTTATTATTATTTGTATACTTTGACCTTTTTGACACTTGGCTTGGTCCAGAGCAACGTTGCTGACACAAAAAGCTCTGCCACTGGCAATAATGTTTAGTGCCTCTGCTCCTGCCTGGCACTGTCAGCTGGCTGGTTGATGATTTTGCCTGCACACACAAGCAAATGGTTTTACCACACATCTGCTCTGTACAACCAGGAAGTGACTGGAGCTGTTCGGTTTTAGTTCTTTATTATAACCAAGTGCATTTTGGGATACTGAAGCCTTCACTGTCTCTCCCCCAATGCCCAGCTAACACTCCATAAACACTTCACTAACAAGCCATAAATGCTCTATGTGCTGTTCAGGTGCGGTTACAGAGAATTACTGTTGAAATTAATGGAAGTGGTTGAGAAGCATTGATGCCTCATGAAAATTACATACTGCTTACTTTTTAGCACAACACAATACTATACTAGCAAATAGGGCATTTGAAAATGTCCCAGTGTTGTTCCTATGAACATGTCAACTCTGGCTTCTTGTGTCAACCAGAGTCCTTTCCCCCATATACTCCTCCATGACCACAAGATAGAATATGTTAAAGGGAATAGGCAAAGTGATAAGTTCTCTTGACACCCCATCATGCGGGCGATGATGGGAAGTCTAAGGAGAAAAGTGTTTGTTTTATTAATAAAACAAGTCAATATGCAAGGAATAGAGTAACATGATTACTGATTGTGTAATAAATGTTGTAGATGTTTATATGGAATACAAGCGAATAAACAAAAAGGGTACAGTCGACACAGTACAACTACAAAGCCAGAGATAATGGACAAGGCATCGTATATGTAAAAGTGGCACCACATATGACTGAAAATAAATTAAGTTTAGGCGGCAAACCCAGATTTAGTCAAGCGTCTGGACGACAGAGCTCCCAGAAGACTGAGAGTTTGAGGAGGTGCAGTATGAATGGTTCCATGGTTCCATTGTCATCATAGTTGATGACCTAAGGTTGAGTGTAACAGAGCCTTGGCTGTCTGATTACTACTAACAATGGGGATAGAGAGTGAGGAAAGGCCCAATATGTGAGTCGAAAAGGCAACCAAGCGGTAGGAGACTTAAAGATCTTGCATTCTTTTTTAATGTGATTGGAGGAGGAAAGGTTGGGATGCTCATCCACACCTCCTCTAATCACAGACCACTTTGCGTTCATTGGAAAGAATGCAAGATGTTTTCGGAATATACAAGCTGCTGAGCAAGCAACCAACTCACTGTGATCTGTGTATTTCAGTTGGAACTGTTAGTTTGGCTCTGACTGTACTGTATGTGGGAATGAAAGTTGGAGTAATCCATAACAAAGCAGGACCCGCACATTGCACACATTTATTTTTACACTACTGTACAAGTAGCCACAAATTTTTCTTTCACAGAGTTGAGCTTTGAACCTGAACTTTAGGCACCATTATTTTTGTATGTTTGGATGTGGTGTAATCTGTTTTCTTCCGCTTTGCACCTTTATTTCCTTTTTTTCTAACGACATAATCGATTGTGTTTTCGTACAAGATGCATTGTACTTCTGCACCCCAACTGATGCCATTTCTGCAATATTGACTCTTGCAGGTTTGTGTACACCCCATGTGCTCTTTTCCTGTTTACAAAACACACGGCTGCAGTGTATTTGCAAACTGTTTTTGTGAATGGGCAACATGCACGGTGGGGGAATCATGGCTGCAACACTGTTGTCCACACAGGGACAGAAGCAGTAAGCAAACTGTACTAACAAAAAAGCTGTAGAGGTTTTTATTTTTATTTTTTATAAGGTTGTATAAATTTGAAATAAAAAGGTACATTGGGGAGACCACAAGATCATAACACATCTAAACATATTATAACAATGGTACCAGTGTTCAGACAATCCTAATTCTGCTTGCTGCCCCCCCCCCCCTTTTCCCCCATGGAGCACCCCTGCTACGTTTAGATTAGAAAAAGAAAACTGCATACATAC
Organism: Rana temporaria; assembly: GCF_905171775.1. NCBI lineage: Eukaryota > Metazoa > Chordata > Amphibia > Anura > Ranidae > Rana > Rana temporaria. Next base: position 425,357,763 of record NC_053490.1, read on the forward strand.
CATTTTTTTCAGGTGTCTGACTGGTGACCTGACAGGTTCTCTTCACCCTGTTGTTCCTCCAACAGATCCTAAATTCCATAGATAGCAGAACCACGTATTGACATAGCACTGATCTCTGCACCATTCTCCTGTGCATCCACAGTCTGGAGGGTGGAGCCTTAATGCTCTGATTCACAGGAATTATTTTCAGTGGCACTGGGCACTTTCCTATCGATGGGATTAATGGCGTTGCATTGATGGATGAGTAAGTGTGTGAGGGCCAGTCTTGGAGATTGGGTGAATATAGGAGTCAGAGCTGCTTTTGTATTTAGCCATTACTGGGGGATCAGACTTTTTATTAAATGTTCAAACTAGAACTTGGCTTTAGGCAATGTCCTTTTAAACTGTTCCCTTGTTTTATGTTGATTTATGCCTACATCTATTATTTTATTTGTATTGCTTCTTTTTAATCCAGTTTGGTTGTTTTTATGCTTAATTGCTTTCAGATATATAATTTCCCTCTCTGGGGCCTTGGCGGTGATCAATGCAGTGCCGTGCTTTGCTTTAGATGGACAATGGATACTGAACTCTTTCCTTGAAGCCACATTAAGTTCTGTTATAGTGGAAAAGGAGAACAGAGAGCTTTTTGGGTTTTTTATCCTGCTCGGAGGCACCGCCCTACTGACTGCAAATGTGGTACTCGGACTCTGGATGGTGACGGCTCGGTAGCCTTGTTTCAGTTTTTAATGACCGCTTTTAAGAAACTGTAATTGCTGGATAATCTTACTCAGTTTAATGAGAACTACTTTTATGAAAGATGAACGGCTAATTATTATATTTTTTTTAATGCAGAATAAATTGGACCAAAACAGCAAAGGTTGTTGACCTTGTTTAGAGGCTAAGGATTTTTATGTCTGTTTTACCCCTGCAGATACATATGACATACGAACATTGAGTTTAGCAACCGAGTGAGACAAGGATGGAGCACTTTGACAACTGATTAAGTCTACTATGTAAACTGGCCACATAACACAATACCCAGTGCAGTTTTTTATTAAAAAACTTTTTACTCCAAAAAAGCAGTGCAAAGGAAAGGAACCATGTCCACAGGCATTACTCAAAGAAACCAATAAGAATCCTTCCAAAAGTAAAATTTTGATTGGTTGCCATTGATATCTGCTCTTGAACCTAATGTAGTTGTAAACCCCTTTCATGAAATTTGACCTAGGCATGTATATCTGTAGTGCTTACTTATCTCTCTCCAAAGCTCTAAGCTGCTGTGTCTTTCTGCTGCTCCGTTCCTCTGTTATCAGCATGATAACTTCAGACAAGTTCTCAGACACACGAGATAAAAGCAGCTGAAAATTAGTTTCGGAGAGGGATCTTAGAGGTAGATAAGCAGAGAGATTGTCTATTCACAGTACAGCTCTGCATGTTACTTTGTTCCTCTTCCTATGTGGACAGGGTTGTGTGTGCCTTTCCTCCAATCAGCTCTCACACAGTGTAAGCCACGACTCCACACCCACTGCTGTAAGAGGAAAAAAGATTTGTAACACGATTTGCACTTTCCAAGGAGTGTAGAAAGGGAAAGACGTAAGATATACATGTAGGGAGATTTGTTTCATCTCTGTGTATCGTCTGAGGCTGTTGACACTGGAAATAGGAAAGGGTTTACATCCACTTTTCCCTTTGTACTGGTTATAAGATAAACCTTTTTCACAGAGTCTTCATGCCTACAACAGATGACTATAGAATGATGAAAAAATATGGTCGTATGTGTGGCCACTGGTTCTTTTTTAGAATGTCATAAATTAGAAGATCTGAGCCAAAGGTTGATATTTTCTCAGTACATTTGACGACTGGACAAATGTTCTTCAAAAATTGTTAAAAATGTTGTTTGTTTCTAGCATGTATAAATGACTTTACTAAATGAAAACCCACATGGAGTGTTAGAAATTTGTTGTTTTGAGAAAATGTTTCCATCCTGCTCCTTCAAATTTTCTTGTAACTGCAGTCGAAAACGAATGCTGTTTCTTAACCCATTGATGATTAGGAAATCAATGAACAATTTTGAACTGAAAATTTGTGTTAGAAATTTGAATAGTGTATACTCAGCTTAAGAAAAAAAAAAGTTAAAGTATTGCAATAGGATTTATTTACTTTAATGCATGTACGCTCTACTTTTGGACAGTATGAATTGATATAATGAGTGGGCACAGACCCAAAATAAGTCAAAATGTCATATGCTGCTCTTCCATTGCAAAGAAAGGGGATAGACGTGTTAATGTGTTGTATAGAATGATTTAAACTGCTTATTTTAAACCAAAACATGAAACTGATGGACAGTCTCGTCATTGTTAAAGTTTTTGTGGTAAATAATTTGTGTGGATGTATTGTTTAAAGCTGAATGCTAGATATGATTTTTGTTGCATAGTTACATTGGGCCAGCCCGGATCAATGTGAGTATGTATAGCTAATACCTGAGAAATCTTGTGGAAGCCGAAAATCACTGAAATAGTTGTCGCTACTACAGTGATACCAACAATCTTCCAGATCCAGTGGCAAGTGGCTTCTCTTCTGCATAGTAACCATAGAGGGTATCTATGGGTACTCGCTTGGCACTGACACCATTCACAGAATGACTTGTATTTTTTTATGAAAACAAGGCATTTTATGATTGTAGGCGTGGATTATGATGTAACCACCCCGCCTCTCCACATTGTCCGAAAAAAATAAAAATGCCTTGTGTTCCTTAGAAAAACATACAAGGTGTTCTATGAATAGTAGCAGTGCCAAGCTGAAGGGTAGCTGCTTGGGACAGGCCCTGGAAAATCAATTACACTTTGCAGTTTTCAAAGTGATCGCTCAGTTATGAGATGTGTAGTGAAAATCATACCTAGATTTCAGGGTTAAAATAGAATTCCAGCTTTCTTATCTCTTTAGTTTGTTTGGACCAAGCTGACCCAAACTAACCAGTTCCATTACAAAACTATACAGCTGCTGTAATATACTGAAGTAGAATTGGGTACATACAGTAAGCTGCACTGTATTGTGGCAGCAGATAGTAAGTCGCCCATACTGCTGCCAGAATGCAGAATTACAGAATTAAAGAGTAAGTAAACTTCCATCTTTTTTTACCTATAAGTAAGCCTATATTAAGGTTTGCCTATAGGTAGTGTAAATATCTCCTAAACATGCACCATTTAGAAGATATTTACTGTCCTAGCAGCTAGTCACGTCACTGTCACATGCGCTCTGAAGGAACGACTGCCCATCACCGGTGGCAGGATTGACATAATCGCAGCTCCAGCCAACTCAGAGCCAGAGCCGCGAACCTGGAATAAAGCTTGGGTATAGATGGACGCAGTCTCCAAGGATGACAGGGCATCTCTGGAAGGCTTTGTTTTCAGGTAAGTTTCACATAACGTGCTAGTATGCGATGTATACTAGTACATTATGCCTTTGCCTGGCAAAAAAAAAGTTCAACGGTTTATAACCACTTTAAAGAGAGTTGGGCTAAGTGCTTGCCTGCCATTCAAGTAGAAACCTTGTACTTTTATAAATGAGAAACAATGCTTCCTCTGATTGGCTGAGATGGAAGTTTTGACATCATCCGACTGCCTCTCCACCTTGGCCGCATAATTTTGCAATGGGAATGGTATGTTTGGGCCAGCTTGGCTGAAATTTTACCTAAATGTAACTGTAGGCAATAATGGATTCCACACCACCAAATAGTCACATGTATGCAAACCGAGGTACCTGCTGCAATAATTTAGCTTCTGCAGGTCCCCAGAAAGACACCTTGCTACATTATTCATATCTACAGATGACACCCTTACTGCATCAACCTCCTGGGGTGTCTCATGGTAGCTTAACCTCTTTTAAGCCATTATTTAATTGTGTTTTTGATTACCCTTTGATATATTTCACAATCATAAAACCAAAAAAGATCTTCAAATTATATCTGGTCTTAAAACATTAAGATTATTTCTACTTTGTCTAATATTAGTGCTAGAAAAAGGTTATTTGTTTGCTGTCTTTACAGTCTGAAGGATTCTATACAATTTTAGCTGCACTTCATGTTTTTGCTATACATAACAAAATTTAGTGATCATAATTTGGAGAAGAAAAACAGTCTTTCACTAAATTACTGTTTTTGAATTCTAATGCCGCTTACACACAAATCGGAAATTCCGACAAGAAAAGTCCTATGTGAGCTTTTGGTTGGAAATTTCGACCGTGTGTACGCTCCATCGGAATTTTTCTTTTGGAATTTCCGCCCCAAAAAATTTGAGAGCTGGTTTTTCAAATTTTCCGACGGGGAAAGTTCTTGTCGGAAATTCCAATCGTCTGTATGCAATTTCGACACGCAAAAAAACACGCATACTTAGAATCAAGTCGACGCATTTTCTCGGCTCGTCATAGTGTAGTAATTCGACGAGTTCTTGACGGTCAGAATTTTGTGTGACCATGTGTATGCAACACAAGTTTGAGGCAAAATTCCTTAAAAAAAAATCCACTTTTTTTTTGTCAGAATTTCCGACCGTGTGTACGAGAAAAAAAATGACCCACAAAAGAAGAGAAACCAGGTTTGCCAATCCTGCTGCCCCATACAATGATCGTCCTTCAAATCTGACAGGTGGTGCCTGGGGTGCAAAGAATCATTGCCATGGCATGTGTACATACCAGTTTTAATGTAGCACGCCGGTATGAAAAAACACTGAGGCTGGGTTCATACTGATGCGGCAGGGGGTCCGGTGCATCCCTGTACACCGAATCAGGTCTGAATTTTTTTCCTGAATTCGCACCTGAAACCAAGCCAAAGACGCACAGGACCCGTTTTCAATGCAGGCCACCCCAGAGCAGTGTAAACCAGCTCCATTAAGAGCCGGTCACAGTCTCCTGTTATGCGAATTGGATGCGGAGAAACCTGCAACCAATTTGCATCAGTGTTACATTAGAGCCTAACTGGGATGTACACATGCCATGCTTTGTCATATTTGCCCATTGAGATCAATGGGGCCGCAATCTCAATCCAAACGCTTGATTTGCAGTTGCAGTGTGGTCATGCAATGTAAAATTGGCATTCAACAATTAAAAAAATAAATAGGAAACATAAACAGATGTCAGGAGGCACTACTGCCAGTTGCTGCTTTACTGCCCTCTAAAAAGAGATCAACCACGGACCAATTTTCAGACAACAATAAACCTGCTGCCAGTCTGAAAGTGCCCTAATCACTTAAATTTGCTCTCGATAAACGAATCCTTTAAAGTTGCAAAGTTTTTCAGATTATCAGCCTAAAATGTTTTTAAATGATTTGATTTTAAATGGAAAGATATATACACAATATGTAATCCACATCAGATGATTACTCATCACATCTCAATATTGAGCAAGGGGCTATAATACAAGCAGCCGATTCAGGGTGGATTATTTATTTTTGTGACGGTTTGGGTGCAGAGGTTTTAACCACTTCGTTCAGCATTGTTCATTTTTGTGCAAGTTTGTGTAATTAAATGTGTTATAAATGTTTGGTGATATCGTTGTGCTATTATTGGTGTCATTGTTTTCTTTTCATCATGATAATGGACTTCTGTCGTCCTAGTATTAGTAACAGGGATTACATTCCCTTTAGGGGTTAGGATGAGGTTAAAGGTTACGTTTACTTTACAGTTAGTAGTTTGGTTTAGGATAATCACTATTTACTTAGTTTAATGTTGTCAGTGTCCTCACTCCGCATGCCGTAACTTTTGTGGAAAAAAAAAATTGTACACAATCATTACAACAGATTCACACCATCTAGCAAAATAATGTTTGCCCTACTTTTGTAGGAAAGTAAACAATGCGCTATACTGTTTTTTATTATAGAAGTTACATTGTTTTTAAACTCTACACATCTCTGTCCCCCCCCCCCCCAATTGACCCATCCCCACTTCACCCCCATGGGGTGTATCATTAAGGGTCTTGCACACAGTCGTATACAAGGCACATGGGAATACAGAATAAATAACGGCTGTTGTTGTAACACCTAGCTGCAGCTGAATTGTGTTCATAGCGGGCATCACAAAAAAAACACTGTATGCAGTTACATTCGCTTAACCACTTCAGCCCCAGAAGGATTTATCCCCTTAATGACCAGGCCAAATTTTTGCAATACGTCTCAGCGTTGTTTTAACTGACAATTGTGCGGTCGTGTGATGCTGTACCCAAACAAAATGTATGTCCTTTTGTTCCCACTAATAGAGCTTTTTTTTTTTTTTGGTGGTATTTGATCACCTCTGCGGGTTTTTTTTCCCCGCTATAAACAAAAAACAACGGGGGTTATCCTCAAAAGAGATACTCCGACTTAACTGCTGTTCAGTCTGTGTGTAACTTTGGAAACGATCCTCAAAAGGCTTTTTCCAAAGTTACACAGAAGATCCGGCATGTGTAATTGAATTACACTGCCTAATTTTAGGATGCAGTACCGCATCCGCCGCTGGGGGCATTTCGAGTCGAAATGCCGTTGCTAGTATGCAAATTAGCACTTAAGGCGATCCACAAAGCTTTCTAGCTTCCTTTTTGCGCCGTAAGTGTTATTTTGCAAGTGTAAAATTAGGGCTCGTTTTACAAAGTGTAAAGTTAGTCACACCTTGTAAAGGCCCATTCCAGCGACGGCATTTGGTATGCTTTCCCGAGGGAGAACTCCACGTCAATTTGTAAAAAACAAAACCGGCATGGGTTCCCCCCCAGGAGCATACCAGGCCCTTAGGTCTGGTATGGGTTGTAAGGGGACCCCCCCTACGCCGAAAAATCGACGTAGGGGGTCCCCTACAATCCATACCAGACCCGTATCCAAAGCACGCTACCCGGCCAGCCAGGAAGGGAGTGGGGACGAGCGAGCGCCCCCCCCCCTCCTGAGCCGTGCCAGGCCGCGTGCCCTCAACATGGGGGGGTTGGGTGCTCTGGGGCAGGGGGGCGCACTGCGGGCCCCCCCACCCCAGAGCACCCTGTCCCCATGTTGATGAGGACAGGGCCCCTTCCCGACAACCCTTGCCATTGGTTGTCGGGGTCTGCGGGCGGAGGCTTATCGGAATCTGGGAGTCCCCTTTAATAAGGGGGCCCCCAGATACCGGCCCCCCACCCTAAGTGAATGGATATGGGGTACATCGTACCCCTATCCATTCACCTGGAGGCAAAAAGTAAAAGTTAATAAACACACAACACAAGGCTTTTTAAAATATTTTATTATTCTGCTCCGGACGCCCCCCCTGTCTTCGTTATTAGCTCAATTACCAGGGGGGGCTTCTTCCGCTCTCCGGGGGTCTTCTCCGCTCTCCGGGGGGGGTTTCTTCTTCCGCTCTCCGGGGGGGGCTTCTCCGGACTCCGGGGGTCTTCTTCCATCTTCTCCCCTCTTCCGCTCTTGACTCGGCGAACCCCGGTTCTTCTGCAGCTCTCCGGTGCCTTCTTCTTCAGCGCTGGCTGCCTGCTATGTTTGTGTGTTAGCTCGATTAGTAACAGGCAGCCAGCGCGGTCTTCTGTGACGTCAGGGTCTTCTCTTCCTTTCTTCCGATGTTGCCTCGTCGCCTGTTGTCGCTGTAATGATGGAAGCGCGCCTTGCATCACATTTATATAGGCATCACCGTCCCATCATGCTCTGGCAGGTACCCACGTGGTGGGTGCCTACCCACGTGCACCCACCACGTGGGTACCTACCGGAGCATGATGGGACGGTGATGCCTATATAAATGGGATGCAAGGCGCGCTTCCATCATTACAGCGACAAGAGGCGACGAGGCAACATCGGAAGAAAGGAAGAGAAGACCCTGACGCCACAGAAGACCGCGCTGGCTGCCTGTTTGAAATCGAGCTAACACACAAACATAGCAGGCAGCCAGCGCTGAAGAAGAAGGCACCGGAGAGCTGCAGAAGAACCGGGGTTCGCCGAGTCAAGAGCGGAAGAGGGGAGAAGATGGAAGAAGACCCCCGGAGTCCGGAGAAGCCCCCCCCCGGAGAGCGGAAGAAGAAACCCCCCCCGGAGAGCGGAGAAGACCCCCGGAGAGCGGAAGAAGCCCCCCCTGGTAATTGAGCTAATAACGAAGACAGGGGGGGCCTCCGGAGCAGAATAATAAAATATTTTAAAAAGCCTTGTGTTGTGTGTTTATTAACTTTTACTTTTTGCCTCCAGGTGAATGGATAGGGGTACGATGTACCCCATATCCATTCACTTAGGGTGGGGGGCCGGTATCTGGGGGCCCCCTTATTAAAGGGGACTCCCAGATTCCGATAAGCCTCCGCCCGCAGACCCCGACAACCAATGGCAAGGGTTGTCGGGAAGAGGTCCTGTCCTCATCAACATGGGGACAGGGTGCTCTGGGGTGGGGGGGCCCGCAGTGCGCCCCCCTGCCCCAGAGCACCCAACCCCCCCATGTTGAGGGCACGCGGCCTGGCACGGCTCAGGAGGGGGGGGGGGCGCTCGCTCGTCCCCACTCCCTTCCTGGCCGGCCGGGTAGCGTGCTTTGGATACGGGTCTGGTATGGATTGTAGGGGGACCCCCTACGTCAATTTTTCGGCGTGGGGGGGTCTCCTTACAACCCATGCCAGACCTAAGGGCCTGGTATGCTCCTGGGGGGGGGAACCCATGCCGTTTTTTTCTTTGAAAATGGGCATGGAGTTCTCCCTCAGGAATGCATGCCGCTGTCATTTTTTTTATCCCCGACGCAACTTTAAGACGTCGCGATCCTCAAAACTCGGCGTAACGTAACTTCGCGCATGCGCAGTACGGCCGGCGCGCATGCGCAGTACGGCCGGCGCGGGAGCGCGCCTCATTTAAATGGGACTCGCCCCATTTGAATAGGAACGCCTTGCGCCGGCGGAATTTTAGTTACACAGCCTGAAATTTCTAGATAAGTGCTTTGTGGATCAGGCACTTAGGTAGAAACTTTAAGGCAGTGTAACTTAAATTGGATTTTTTAAGTTACGTCAGGTTTTTGTGGATCTGGCCCAACATTTTTTACTTTCTGCTATAAAAAAAATTACAGAAAAATAATTTATTGGTCACTTTAGGCCAATTTGTGTTCTGCTACACATTTTTGGTAAAAAAAAATCCCAATAAGCGTATATTGATTGGTTTGTGGAAAATTTACTGCATCTACAAAATAGGGGATAGATTTATGGCATTTTTATTATTTATTTTTTACTAGTAATGGCGGTGATCAGTGATTTTTAGCGGGATTGCGGTGGGCAGATCGGACACACTTTTTTGGGAACCCCTAACATTACTACAGCAATCGGTGCTAACAAATATGCATTGGTATTTTACTAATGACACTAGCAGGGAAGGGGTTAACATCAGGGGCAATCAAGTGGTTAACTGTGTTCCCTCACTGTGTGTTCTAATTGTATGGGGGAAGAGCTCACTGGCACGACACACAGATCCGTCTTCCTGCTTAGCAGAAAGACAGGATCTGTGTAATCTCCCCTGTCAGAAAAGAGATTTGCCTTGTTTACACAGGCAAATCCCTGTTCTGTCACTGTGGAGAATGGTCACAGGTAGCCGACGGACATTGAGGCTGCCAGACCGGCTAATTGGCCCCCCACTGGCCAATAGAAGCATGTGCCGCCCACAGATTGCTGTGTACGAGCCCGACGTACACCTACTGTATGGCAATTTGCGCAGCTGAGCCAACGCTGGCTGGCAAGTGGTTAAATACCAGCACGCACACAAGCGTATTTTTCAAAACGTATAAACACGAATTGATGATTGTCATGTTTGCTTGATTTTATAGACTTTCAATAAATTCTTTTGATTTTACTTCCGGATGTGCCGCAATTCTTTGTTGACATTGGATTTCCCTGGCTGTGGACCAGACAGACACCCAGATCTCTTCAGCAGCTTACCAGATCCTCACAGGTGGCTTTGAGCGTTGTGTTCCAGTTCTTTCTCTCATCAGTATAAACACGAGTGCCTGGCTTTACGTATGTATAGGCAGGTACCGCATTTTTTTAACGTTATGACTATAGGCAAAAAATGTGGTTCTCGTGTTCCTCAATTACAGACATAAATTACTCTGTGGGCCCATACGCCTTAAAGAATTTGTTACCCCAACACTTCATATTCCGTATATGTCCCTGCTGTACCATGTACTTGTATAATAAAGTATCATGTTCTCTTTGTATTGCTTCCTTTGTGTGAAATCCCTGGTGTTCCTTCCAGTCCCTCTGCTTTCCAATAAAAACTGGCCACACTAAACAGGGAGAGCACATTGTGGTCAGTTCTCTAGCTAAGCTGGGAACTCGGTGTGCTCCCCTCCAATGATCAGCTGGGAAGCTCAGTGTGCTGCTGCTTCTCCTCCACCAGCTCTGAGCAGCTGAGAACAGAGGGAATGTGATATGGGAGGCTATGGGAGAGGATATGAAAGGAAATAATGGGACACGGGTGGCAAAAATAAAAGTGACAGAGGTTACAACTAGGGTTGTCCCAATACCGAGCATTTGTGCGAGTACAAATGCTCCCGATGCCTGACCCGATACTGGGTCAGAGGCGAGCGGACTCTGGGCGGAGAGGGCGGGCGGCGTCAGTAGGCGGATCGGCCCGCCTCAGTGGGTGGGGCGGGCGGTGGCAGTAGGTGGATCGGGTGGAGTGTGCGGGCAGGCGGCCTCGGTGGGCGGAGCGGTCGCCATCATCTTGGCACACCCTGAACTTGGCCACAGTAAGCCAGCAGCTGACATCTTGTTACACCCAGCCCACGTAGTTCGAGCTGGATGTAACCAGATGTCTGCTTATACTTACTGATGCAGGGTGTACCAAGATAGGCGCTGCAGCATAGCATTTCCTCATGTCCTTTGATGCTGCATTTCAGTGCCTGCCCATAAGTGCCAGCCACCTGTCAGTGCCCATAGGTGCGGCCTCAGTCCCCATCAGTCAGTGCCACCTATCAGTTCCCACCAGTCAAACTGTCACATGGCTTTTAAAAAAGTATTGGTAATCGGTATCGGCAAGTACATGAAAAAAAGTATAGTACTTGTACCTGGTCCTAAAAAGGGGTATCGGGACAACCCTAGTTATAACCCTCCCTTGCTCTATCTGAAATAAAAAATAAAAGTTTTGCCTTTAGTTCTACTTTAAGAAGGAACTTTTTTGCCTATACCACATATAACAGAATACCTGTAATAAGTGATCCAGCCACCCATTAAGAAATCTAGGATAATGATATCACACATCATCACTAGTAAATATCTTATATTTCTGTTCACATATGTGATAATTGCTTTGTGATTAGTTTGATTTCATGTTGTCATTAAAAAGAGCCCTACCTCAATCCTTGAATTTCCTTCAAATTTATTTCTAAATTATTACTGCTGTCTCAATATATTTGTAGATTTTGTTGTTTCAAATTTACATTAAATATAGATAGAATGTTTGATGTTTATTTTTATAAAATTAAAATGATCCTGCTTCTAAGAAACTATATTGAATTTCCAGCACCAACTTTTTTTCTGTTTTAGTTGTTAATTAATAGAAGAGGAGTTAGACTCTGCCACGATTTTCTTTTTGCATCAACATACATTTGCTAGGTTAGCATTGCTGATCTATCATGTTTTTGAAGCTTAAAGCCCAACGCCCAGGGGTGTGGCCTGCTATGATGGTGTGAGGAGTCTCAGTAGTTGGCTCCGGTTCCATTGTTGCCTCAGATGGCAGCTAATTTCCTCTTTTCCCACTTCTCAACCCCAAGGCAGCTTTCAAGCTACTCTTTAAAATCCAGACCCACTGCACTGACCAACGGCCTGCATTAAGTAAAGCATCGACCTTGAGTGCAGTCATGCCTGGAGATACTCCAGCAGCCACTCCCTCAGCACTTTCTATTACCATCCTGGTGTGCAGATACCCTTCGCTTTTCCCAGTCACAATGCAGCCAGCCAAGAAACGGAGAGTACCAGCACTGAGGTCACATACCAGATGGGAGAAAACCTGCCACTGCAGTCCACTGTGCTGGATCCAGGCAGGAACTCAGACACAGGATACCCAGCATCCATGTTTCCTTCACCGAACCCATCACAGGGGAGAGCAGCACCCCTGCTTCAACAACAGCCATCTCCCACCCTGATAAGACCCTTCTCTTCACCAGCAAGAAATCAGGGGACACCCCCCATTTGAGGAACAGTGGACTTTTCCAACAGCATATACTGCTGAAGAGAGATCTCTAAACTTATGGCCCTCAGGCTCCCCATGCTCCCTCTTGCAAGATAAGACCAGACAACAAGGTATACTCCCTCAGCTTTACAACTACTTGATAGAATTATCCAAGCCTTCCATAAACAACCACCTACTAGGGTAGACTTGGAAACCCTAATCCCCATCAAAATAAACTTCTTATACATGGGGCTTTCCACTACACTTAACTGGATCTTCACTCTCAAATCCCAAACAGAAGATCTCAGCCTATTTGAGTTCAAGTATCAGACTGGCTTTGATCGGCCCCTAAACCCCTCCTGATGCCCCAACTGTGCAAGCCAACAGAAAGCCTCTTATCCATTCCACAGTGAACCATAACCTCATTTTCGCCTACCCTAACACGCTCATATTCTACGTTAAGTTGACTTACTCTCCAACATAATGTGAAATATGCAATGACCCTTTCTATAACCCATGCAGACATTTTGTTATACCCTATGATGCCAAATTAATGCCTTCTTACTTGTACAGTTCCTTCTGGGCTGTCACGTGATACTTAAATGGGAAATCTACCTTGGCCCTGACCTCTTTTTTCAACATATATTTATCGTGTTTAGGGCTAGTTCTTCCCCAGGCACCAAAGAGGTTATGACTGTCTCATCTGGAAGTCCACCTCTCAAGACTTACTCTTATTCTATTTGAGCTTGTGCTGAAGCCACATCTCAAATGCCACCATCAGTTGCCAATACATATGCAAGGGCACTACTTTCAATCAACCAGGACACATCCATTTGGATACCTGAACAATGAAGACCTTGACATCAGAGCATATCCTCTTCTTGGACCAGGTAAGACAGAACTCTTTCTTACAAGAGATACACTGTAGTGACACTTATATGATGACAGAGCTGGCAAAGTAAGTGGTGCTAAAATGGAAGCGCTGAAAGAACATTTTGCAACTAATTTTGTTAATTGGCAACATGTTCGTAATATAATTGGGTATAAAATGGGCCACTTAGACGGTCAGGGTGTCTCGGAAGTAAAGATGGGCAGAGGTTTATCAATCTGTGAAATGATACATCATAAATTATATCATCACCTACATACATAATATCAAAAGTTTCTGAGAATCTGGAGAAATCTCTGTGCGCAAGGGACAAGGCCGAAACACAATATTGGATGCCGGGGATTTTCGGGCCCTTAGGTGGTCCGCATTAAAAATAGGCATGATTCATTTAAAATGATCTATTGCAAAGTGGAATACTGTTCTGTGGTCAGACGAGCTTAAATTTGATATTCTTTCTGGCAACCATGGACACCTCACTAAAGAGGTTAGGGACCTTCTGGCTTGTTATTGGCGCTGAGTTCAAAAGCCTGTATTTCTGATGGTATGGGGGTACAATAGTGCGTATGGAATGGGCAACTTGAACATCTGAAAAGACATCATCAAGGTTTTAGAGCAGCATATGGTCCCATCCAGGTAACATCTTTTTCAGGGAAGGCCTTGCATATTTAAGCAGGACAAATACTGAACCGCATACTACATCAATGAAAACAGCATGGCTTTGTAGTAGAAGAGTCCGGGTGCTTAATGGCCCTGACTGCAGTCAAGACCCTTCACCAATTGAAAATATTTGCTGCATCTTGAAATTAAAAATAAAACAAAGTAAACCCAGGACTGTTGAGCAATTAGGCTCCATGCACACTGAAGCTAAAAAAAATGCCAGTAGCTTTGCAGGGAGCCTTTCAACATTTTTTAGCATTTTTGCAATAGCTTTAGTGTAGCTTTTTTTTTCTATTCTACTGGCGCCAGCGTTTTTGAGCGTTTTGCATTTTTTCCCGTCCAAAAAACTGCACTTTGCACGCAAATTTCGGGCGTTCAGAAAAAAAGCCAATAAACTCCAAAAACGCCCAGGTGTGCATGGGCACATAGGCTAACATAGAGTTCAGTTTATGGGCTTGAAAAAAAAAGCCAAAACGCCAATAAACTACAGTTTATCAGCTTCAGTGTGCATGGAGTCTTAGAATCAGATATCAGACACAAATGGGGCAACATTCCTCTCCCAAAACTCCAGCAAATGTTCTCCTCAGTTCCCAGAAGAGGAGGAGATGCTACACCATGGCCCTGTCCCAACTTTGACATATGTTGCTGCCATCAATTTTAAAATTATTCATTTTTTTTTATTAACCACTTTAAGGACCGTGCCTATTTTTCAGACTTTTTACAAGCTAAAATAATTTTTTATTTTTTTGCTAGAAAATTACTTAGACCCCCAAACATTATATTTTATATATTTTTTTTCTAACACCCTAGAGAATAAAATGGCGGTTGTTGCAATACTTTCTGTCACACCGATATTTCAAACACATTTTTTTATTTTTTTTTAAATACACTTTTTTGGATTAAAAAATAAGACAACAGTAAAGTTAGCCCAATTCAATTATTTTTTTTATATCGTGAAGAGAATGTTACGCCGCGTAAATTGATATACAACATGTCACGCTTTAAAATTGCGCCCGCTCGTGGAATGGCAAAAAACTTTTACCCTTAAAAATCTTGATAGGCTATGTTTAAAAATGTCTTCAGGTTACCGGTTTTGAGTTGGAGAAGGTTGTAACAGTCAGGGGTTAACACCGTTCACAATCTCCCATTCCATCAACCCAAGACAGCTTCCGACACTCCAACCATCCAGCAGACCCAATCCATTCCATAAGGATTCCCCCCAGAATTACGAGACAGACGCTCTGTGTTCTGAGTCAAATGTATGAATGCTTTAATGGTTAGCTCTCATGTTTATATACAGTTACAAGGCATGTTTCAGTAAGCACAGGAACAATCAAACTCTCCACCCCCACCATCACTCAATGGGCTTCAATCACATTATTTTAGATAATTACATAGAGGATTTAATTATCTCCCAGACGTTACGTCTCCGACAATAAGTGATTCACATGTATAATACACATTTCTATGTCAGACGTTTTGGCACCGATCTGACATAATTACTACAGTTGACAAGTACATTCCACACATAAAACAGTATTAGCATACCTAATGAGAGTTTCAGGAGCCAGGCTGTCTACCAATCTCAAATCCACCTCACCCCAGTACAGACTCAATTAGCATATCAACAGCCTATGTTACACAGAGGAATGAGTCACTATTGACCAGTAGGGTCAGAATAAGCCAACAACTTGTAATTAGTTCTTTGCAGACATTAAAGAATATATTGTGGATTACTGTCCATGCTAAAACAATCCAACATATGTCCCTTATTTCCTGTCTCAATCTGTGCCCAAAAGTGACTCCTGTTACAGAGGTCTAGGGCTAGATTTATTGCTCTCGCTCTAACGATCGCGGCGATACCCCACATGTGTGGTTTGAATACTGTTTTCATATACGGGCTCTACTCACGTATGCGTTCACTTCTGCGCGCGAGCTCGACAGGGCGCTTAAAAAAAATTATTTATTTTCCTTTTCTTTCTTTTTATACTGTTCTTTTAAAAAAGAATTGGGACACTTTTATTCGTATTACAAGGAATGTAAACATCCCTTGTAATAGAAAAAAAGCATGACATGACCTCTTAAATATGAGATCTGGGGTCAAAAAGACTTTACATCTCATATTTACACTAAAATGCAGTAGAAAAAAAATACAGTCTCTAAGAGCATTGGGCAAAGTGACATTTGACGTGGGGGCCATCTTCCCCTCACTCGTCAGCCAGCCAAGCAGTAGAGAGGACCCGATTGTCTCCGCCGCTACCGGTGGCGACCAACAGAGCGGGTATCTGCCACAGAGACCACTTTTATCTGAAAAAGGATTGCCTGCTGAAGAAGAGGATACTGTGGTTATGGCAGCTAGTTGCTGCCATAACAACGATATTCCTCTTTAAAGTGCTGCCATATAATGACGGTGGGTGGGTCCGCAAGTGGCTAAAATTGTACATTTTCTCAGTTTAAACATTTGATGTTTTACATTTCTCTCCAGATATGGTAGAAAATATAACAGATTAAATGTCATTGATGCTAGTATAAGAACTGGTCCTGGCAAGTCTTGGGCTCCCAGCTAATAACCACTGAGTCCTAGGCCTACCTGAGAGACAACTGAGGCTTGTGTGGTGGGCTCCAAGTAATGCCATGGCCACCCTTTTTGATTTAGATTTATTTTCCTTTTTGGTGTTTGCAGTTCTGCTTTAATGAGGGAATGATGTTTACAGATTAGTGGAGCCAATTTCCCAATGGCTAAACTTAAACCTTAGGCCCCATACACACCATAGAATCCATCCGCAGATAAATCCCAGCAAATAGGTTTCAGCGGATAGATCCTATGGTGTGTACACGCCAGCGGATCTTTATCCGCGGATAAATCTCCCCTGGGATGGATTTCCAGCAGATGAATATTTGCTGACATGCTCAACAAATCCATCTGCTGAAGTCCATCCCAACGGATGGATCCGCTGGTCTGTACAGACTCAGCGAATCCATCCGTCCGAAGGGATCCCCCGCATGCGTCGCAATGATTCAACGCATGCGTGGAATTCCTTATATGACAGCGTCGCGCCCGTCGCCGCGTCATAATCGCGGCGACGGCGCGACACGTCATCGCCAGAGGATTTCGGTGCGGATTTCAATGCGATGGTGAGTACACTCCATCGCATTAAAATCTGCTGAAATCCTCCGCTGGACCGTATCCGCGGATAAATCCTCCCGTGTGTATGGGGCCTTATTGTTTTGAATGGTTCACTCACTGTCTTATTGCATTTCACAGTGAAGAATCTTATTATCAAAACATTTGAACATACGTCCAGGTAGTGATACCCTACTAAAATGAGAAGCCCATAAACCAGTACTAAGAGGTTTGTTCATAAAACATGGACCAGGATGAAAAGAGATTGAGAAGGTAAACTTAACAGTCTGATAGACTAAATTCTCTTCAAACATAAAATAAACCCAGATCCTAGTATCTGGTCAGAGATAACCTCTCAAAGTCATTGGGCTAGATTCAGAAAGAATTTACGTTGGTGTATCTATTGATACGTTGCGTAAATTCAAAGCTGTGCCGGCGTATCTTCTTTCTGTATTCAGAAAGCAAGATACGCCGAAATTAGGCTAAGATCTGACTGGCATAAGTCTCTTACACCGTCGTAGCTTGGTTGCATATTTACGCTGGCCGCTAGGTGGCGCTTCCTTCGATTTACGCAAGGAATATGCTAATTAGGTAGATACGCCGATTCAGAAACGTACGTCCGCCTGGCGCATTTTTTTATGTCGTTTACGTTCGGCTTTTTCCTGCGTAAAGTTACCCCTGCTATATGAGGCGTATCCTATGTTAAGTATGGACGTCGTTCCCGCGTCAAATTTTGAAAGTTTTACGTCGTTTGCGTAAGTCGTTGACGATTTGCGGCGTAATTTCGAGCATGCGCACTGGGATTCTCTCACGAACGGCGCATGCGCCGTTCGTAAAAAACGCCAAATACGTGGGGTCACACTAAATTTAAATAAGACACGCCCACATCATCCACATTTGAATTAGGCGGACTTACGCTGGACCACATACGATACGCCGCCGTAACTTAGGGCACAAGTTCTTTATGAATACGAAACTTGCGCCCTAAGTTACAGCGGCGAAAGGTATCTGAGATACGTTACTCCCGCAGAAAATTACGCCGGGCTATCTGAATCTAGCCCAATGTATCTTTTTAGAGCAAGGGCTACCTTGGTTAGATGTTGGAGGTCATTTTACAAACATGAAGACTAATGTGGTCATCTCTTACCTAAACCGGGCCATAGATGTAATGCGATTTTCTTTCCTGCAACCACAGGTTACTGTATTGACTGTGTTGAGGGAGGAATCCCTCCCACAGAGCTATTGTGTTATTGGGGGGGGGGGACTGGGGGAGCCGTCCTGACCGGGAGAACCCACTTTGACCCTGGGATATAATTGCATGAAAAATTTGACATACTGATTGATTGTACGATTTGATCAACTTGGGCAAAATCAGCCTTCCCAAAGATGGTTCAAATCTCGGCCGGTCCTTGCTGAACAGGACGAGATTCGAACCCTCTAAAGGCTGCTGAACATTTGCAGGGAACAATGCTCCCAGGCATACATTTCTAACAAACCCTCATCACAAAACAACAGGTTCACCTCCCTAAGGAAAATGCTAGCCCCTTCAGCACGTTATAATTTGCAAATTCCTCTTCTAACCCATGCATGTTATTAGCGACGACTGCAGAAAAGACATTCAACTGGTCCTTTATGAATGTGGTCTTAGAATCTAAGTCTAAGCCCACATTCCGAGTTCAGACTCCCTTTAGAATTTCTAACACACATCAGGGATTCCCTCTATCCCCACTACTATTCATACTCTCTTTAGAACCCTTCTTGTATACAATATCTCAACATAAAAGAGCTCCAAATACAGTATAGAGAATACAAGATATCTGCTTATGCAGACAATATGCTCTTTGTTTCACTTCCTAACCTAATGGCCAAATTCCAATCTTATAGCAAACTGACTAACCCTAAAATAGATTTATAAAAATCAGAGGTGTTCAATGTCACTATCCCTTCCTCCAAACTTCAATCCAATTTCAAATTTAAATTGGGACTAACAGCTATCCAATATTTATGCACTATTATATGCAGACATCTTCATGGGACACTATGACATAAGACAAATTTCCCTCCATTATTAAAAAAAGTTCAATCCTTGCTTAAAGAAGTTGTAAACCTCCCTTTGCAAGTTGTACCTATAGGTAACCCTTATTCTAAGCTTACATATAGGTACTGTAAGTCTCTCTTAAAAAAACGTGCGCCGTTTAGTAGATATTTACTGAATACTGTGTCGATGATGTAATCGCCGCATGCACTGTGAAGAAATGGCCGCCGTGCCGTTTTATCATGAGCGATGCAAACATGGATGCGGCCTGCAGAAGGGACGGCGTGGGTTTCGTTTGCAGATAAGTGTCACATAATGAGCTTTTACTTTGCAGGGTAACATGTGGTCATGTGGCAAGGTATACAGCGGTTATTTAGAAAAAAGCACATCATTTAACGTAACAGAGGAGATTGTAGCAATATCACACAGAGCCTTAACAAACACTTTAAAAAATAGAAATGTGGACTATTTTCTTTTCGCATGATTTAATATAGTCAAAATGATAATCCTCCTGAAATAAATTTTCCTCTTGAATTCTCCCCCGTCACACTCCCTCCTAGCTTCATTAGCGCCATTAAATCTACCCCCTCCCCCATAAATATATTTGGGCCAGTAAAAATCCCAGAAACAGACTCTTAACTTCTCACCAACAATAAAACACAGAGATATTGCCTTCCCTGATTTATCAATATATCATTAAACTTGCTATCTGGTAAGGATGGTGGAATGGTACCCATAAATTTACCTAATCCAAGTTTCCCCCCGGGTTTGACAGACCCCTGTTTTCAGAGACCCTACATGGCTAAAATATATAACACCTCTCATTTTTGCCAAGACTATTAATGGCTCATTTGCTTTCCTATGGGACCTTTCAAGCTACCGTTCTGGAATACATTTCAGCTCTGAGACTTTCTAACTTCTCTTTCCCCTGCGGCAGACTTCCAATGCCAATTACCAAACTATGAAAGACTGCAAGAATGCCCCTCTTAGACATATCCTCTTATTATTTTATGGTCCCTTATCCACCCCAATGGCTGAGGAATGTTCTTAGTTTATCATTGCCTGGGAATATGACCTTTCTACAACTTTCGTGACAAAGAGCAAACCAAAAAATATATGTGATAGTGACAAACTCATCTACCTGCTCCAAGATGAAATAATGCATTTAAAAGATACTCACGCGCTGGTACAGAACTCCTGCCCTGATTCACAAACTAATACCCCCCCCCCCCCCCCGTTCAGCAGCTATGGCCATAACAAAGTAGAAGAGATAAGGTGTAGGATCTTGCCTACTCCTAAAAAAAAACAAGTCAGATGTATTTAATAAAGGAAATGGTATAAATAACCCTGCGCTGCCAATATACAGATTAGCTGCCAACACGGCTGATTGAAAAAAGCTAGAAAAGAAGTGGATATATTATGTGTAGCGCTTATACAAAATGAGAAATAAAACTCAATTAATATATGATGGTGAGTGGATATACCACTGAAAAGTGACGTGCTCACTGTGACAGCAACAATAACAGTAATTACGACGTTGAATTTATACAAAATTTGAATATGAAAAACTTAAAGTCCATAAATATAAAGTCCACCAAGTGCCGATAAGATGACTGAGAAGAAAGACATCAATGACTTCCAAGTGACTCTTGTAGGCAAAAAATCATGACATCTTGTGTGAGATGTGCAAACCCACCACTGGTAAAAGTGTGAGCTTACTAGAGGGAATGGACTCGGGACCTTGCGTCCCCGTGAGCCTAACAGGCATAGGTTGTCATAACCAATTAAGTGAAAGCTGAAAAGTCCTCAATGGATGTATCTCTAAGCCTCCAGACATCCGTGGGAACAGAAGCAATAAATCTACAGGGAAAATGGTTTTGGGTACAAGTGATGTGAACTTGCCCCAAGTTTAAATCAATGGTATAAGGAGATAAAAGAAAAAGATGGCCACATCACATAATCTCGTTTTTAAAAGGTAAAACAAAATTTATTGCAGCTATTAAACTTACATTTCGCTGAATTTCAAGCGCTTGTATAAAAATAAGGCGGCAGTGGCGCGTTTCGTGTTAATAAACTTCGTCTGGGGTGTCCCTCCACTGCAGCCCTCTACAATTTATAGGAATAATGACCCCAATGATGAGAGTCCAGCTCGCTGTGTCACGCCGGCATCCTAGCGGATCACTTCTGGTATTCACAAAATGGTGGAACGGCGTGCGCTCCATGCCTCCACGTGGTAACGCTGCTTGCGTTCCAAGCTTCCCTACCATGACGGATGTGTAGTAAAATACATACATTCCGCAGCCCTGCTTGGAACATCATGCCTTCCAAGACTCGTTCCAGAAAGAGACTCTACCTGGAAGTGTGAACACGCCTCAGACATCACTTCCTGTGCAGGTCAAGCCTCGATTTAGATAAACTATTTGTATTCCATACCGCTACGTGGATTGCGGTGCTCTCATTGCAATGATTAAAGTGGAGGTTCACCCGAAAAGTTAATTTTTAACATTAGATTGATGCTCATTTTGTCAAGGGGAATCGGGTAGTTTTTTTAAAATCGAAGCAGTACTTACCGTTTTAGAGAGCGATCTTCTCCGCCGCTTCCGGGTATGGGCTGCGGGACTGGGCGTTCTTATTTGATTGACAGGCTTCCGACGGTCGCATACATCACGTCACGATTTTCCGAAAGTAGCTGAACGTCGGTGCGCAGGCGCCGTATAGAGCCGCACTGACGTTCGGCTTCTTTCGGCTACTCGTGACGCGATGTATGCGACCGTCGGAAGCCTGTCAATCAAATAGGAACGCCCAGTCCCGAAGACCATACCCGGAAGCGGCGGAGAAGATCGCTCTCTAAAACGGTAAGTACTGCTTCGATTTTAAAAAAACTACCCGATTCCCCTTGACAAAATTAACATCAATCTAATGTTAAAAAAAAATTTTCAGGTGAACTCCCGCTTTAAAACAGAGCATGGAAACAGGAATGAACTCAAATGTGTGTTACACCACAAATGTACAAATAAAGAAAAAATATGTATTTAATAAGATCTGTGTTTACTGGTTCCAGTAAAGCAAATATTGTCTGTCGTAAATTAGGCATTTTACTTTTAATGCTTCCCCCCAATGTTACTAGATACTTTACTACTTATACCGCTCAGTGATTCTCTTCTTTCTCCCCGTTTCCCCACCCTCCTTTCTCATTATAATAAATCATCCTTTTACACCCCATTTGATAGGCTCGCCCTGGTCGTTTCTTTTTGTAATCCACATGCTACTTTTTTCACACAGATTGTGTGTACAAAAATAGTTATGCAGGTGAAGAGAATGCAAAGGTTGGGAGTGTTGGGAAAGATTCATATAAGGGTTGAGAGAGATTTATATTTGCTTTTCTTTGGTTGAGCTGTTTTTGGATCCAGTGAGTCCTCTCTCTGGTCACGTATTGACAGAGTGTTATGGTTTTTTATGTTTGATTCTCTTTTTATATGATCGTATGTGGATTCTGTTTATAACATCACTGTATTCAGATGTCATGTATGTCTCTCTATGACTGTATGTTCGTGAAAAATAAAGAATAATAAAAAAAAAAAGAATAAAGCCTGACTAGACCTCTTTTTGCCTCATTCCCCCATTAGAGCACCTCCTGAACTGTATACATTCATGTGTTCTAGATCTATTTATTCTGGTTGCTTGAAATCACAGGTCCTTTTCATCCATTTCTTTCTCCGGTGATGGGTAGCTCTTGAATGTTTTAAAGTGTGTTAATAATGTGGAAATACTCTTCTGAGAATCCGGGGAGGAAGGTGGGCCCTTGACATCCACAGGCAGTGGATTGAATGCATCATTCTGCCTCAACGCGGACCAGCACTTGATCTGGTGCTACCATCTAACTAGTTTAGTTTATATAAATAAAATACCCCCAATAAAAATTCCCCAATATGATAATTTTTGTGTTCAAAAGCTGACTGAGGCCCAGTTTACACTGATGTGAATCTGATGCGATCTGAACTTTATAGATGCGCATGTCATCTGAAAATACATTGTTTTCTATGAAAGATGTTCACATTTTGAGTTTTGATCCAGTTAAACAGTGTCCTGTGTGAGTGCGGTGGGAATTTAATGTCCAGCTATGCACAGTCCCCTCAGAAATCACATAAAATTTGCACCTGTCAAAACAAAATTTGCACGGTGAAATAGCATCAATTCACACTGCATGAGTGTGAACTGAGCCTGAAGGAAGTAAAAATTTAAATTCCTAGCAAATTTACCACATTTGTGGCTAAAATAAGTCTTGCAGGTAAAGCAGCTGCGTAACACACTAGCTGTGCACAATGGGTTCAATTCCCTAAAGGTTATCACATGCAATACGAAGGTCAAAGAGTCAATTTGTCAAAGTAAAATATTAAATGTGAGGTAAATACCACACATTTGTTTAAATAGTGAGGTAAATGCCACAAAAACAACATGAGATAAATCATTAAAGTCAATTCACTAAAAAAACACACATTCGTTATTTATCACCTGGTGTTTGCTGGCAGTATTTTAGAAAAGTACAAAGTAACAATTAGAGGTACTCTGCACTGGCTATGAAACAATGTATGAGGCCCTGTACACACGGCCGGGAATCCCGTCAGGAAAAAAAACGCTGATTTTTCTGACGGGATTCCTGGCAAGCATGCTTTGCAAAGCCGTGCATACAGACGGCCACTCAAAAGAACCGCCGTTCTTTTGAATGGCAAGAACGCGGTGACGTCATCGACTACAACGAGCCGGCGCTCATCACATTCGATGCCGTCGCCGCCCTCCAAGATCCTGTGTGGAGATGATACAAAGTTCTAGAAGGACAACCATCGCTTCAGCCCTCCACCAATCTGGGCTTTATGGCAGAGTGGCCAGATAGAAGCCCTGACTTGAACCTTGCAGGTTTGAATGAAAGAAAGGGCTGGGACAGCCGCACTCCAAAAAAACTTCTCCTTTTAATAAAAATGGATCACAAAATACATGCCACGGCCAAAGACAGAACAAAAAAGCTGACGCGTTTCGCACTGTATCTCAGTGCTTATTCATGAGCTATGAATAAGCACTGAGATACAGTGCGAAACGCATCAGCTTTTTTGTTCTGTCTTTGGCCGTGGCATGTATTTTGTGATCCATTTTTATTAAAAGGAGAAGTTTTTTTGGAGTGCGGCTGTCCCAGCCCTTTCTTTCATTCAAACCTGCATCCTGATTGCATTGCCTGCACCCAAGGTTCGGACCATAGGAACTTGATTATCTGGATCTCTTTGAGCGGTTACCCTTTCCCTGACTTGAACCGTATTGAACATCTCTGGAGAGACCTGAAAATGAATGACTTTCCACCGACAGTTCCCATCCAACCTGACTGAGCTTCAGAGGTTTTGCAAAGAAGAATGGCAGAAATTCCCCCAATCCAGGTGTGCAAAGGTACTTCAACAGAGTACTAAGTAAAGGACCTGGATACTTGGGTATAGGTGATATATTCAGTTTTTCCTTTTTAATAAATTCACATACATTTTAAAAATTCTGTTTTCACTTTGTTATTATGGGGTACTGAGTTAAGATTAATGAGAAAGTATCAGGATACAACATGACAAAATTGATAATGTGAAGGGGGTCTGAATGCTTTGAGTGATAAAGAGAAGCAGGTTTGAGGTAAATGTCACACAGCTAGGATAAAACCTGAGGAATCATAGAATCAGGGAATTATTACTGAATATTCCCTTTACCTCCAGACAAATTGAGCTTTTAACCCTTTGCATTACACATGGAGTACCACTACATGGGCGATATTTTTTCTGCTGCCCTAAACATTTTCTGTGCATTGTGTTCCACTTACCAGTTTTTAGCTTTTTTCAATGGATCAAAAACGTTAAATGCTGGTGAGCCATGTTTTGAGCATTTATCTAAGTTTATCAGCGTTTATGCACGTTTTTAAGCGTTTTTTTGTGGTCAGAAAAACAGCTCTTGAATGCGGTTTTAGGGCGTTCAGACAACAGCCCATAAACTCCATTGCTGATAAACATCCAAAAACATCCATGTGTACATGGACACATAGGATAACATAGAAGGGGAGTTTATGGGCTGTTAAAAAACAAACAAAAAAAAAAGCCCAACTCCCAAAAATTGTCGTTTATGAGCTTCAGTGTGCATGGAGCCTTATGCCCCGTACACACGATCCGATTATCGGACGAATGATCGTCCGTTTTATTTTGTATGCTAATCTCATGTCGAATCTGATGAGTTTACTAAAGTCACGAATATTCTCGTACGGCAGAATAAAAAATCGGAAGTGTTGTCATGTGTTGTAATGCATTTGTATTGCATTTTCGAACGACAGCTGTACTGATTATACGAAAATCGGACGATCTGGCATCGTACGAAAAAGATTTTCGTGCATGTCCGATAAATAAAATCGGATGAACTGTCCTGATCGGCTCTCGGAAGCGCTGTACTAATGATCCGATTATCGTATGATCGTTTCGAAAGCGGCATTTTCCGTACGATTTTCGGATCGTGTGTACGGGGGAAAAAAAGTGGATGTAAACCCCTCCTCTCCCTTCCAGCTCTCCCAGGATTGGCTTCATTTACTGTGTTTTTTACTGGATGTTTCTCATCATGGGGTGTGATCCACAGTTCAGTGTGACGAGGAAATGCATGTATATTGCAGTGAAAACATAGAACAGAAAGCAGATCATACACAGACAAGTGATCTGATTTAGGTTAGATGTATCTAGTGAGAGCTGGGCAGAGGAGAAGCTTGAGTTATCTGATTGTTATATTGCAGTGTGTGTGTCTGAGGTCACCTGATCACAGTTGCAACATCAGGTTATTTACATATCTCATGCACTAGCCTGGAGACAGAAGTCATGTGGTTACTTTTCTGGATTTTGACTGGATGTTCGGGATGATAGCAGAATTTAGTGTAAGGAATACATAAGAGAAAATGCATGTTGATAAGGGGAGTGTAGAGGTGGGCGAGGAGTCTACTGACATCACGACTCCACCCACCGAGCTCCAGACAACAAACCCACCCACAGAATCTGCAGTTTTTCGGGTCTCATAACAGCCAACAGGGGAGACATTTGACAGGTAAGGATACATGCAGGAGGCATGTATATCCTTATAGATCGGCACTATGGCAGTAGTTTAGAAAGAATGAGAGTGGGTTTACATCCACTTTAAGGCTTGGTAAGCTGCAATTTTAATACATTTTTTGGTTTTGGATTTAATACCAGCTTTAATTGTACAGAAACTGGGTGAAATCTCCCAAACACAGTAATAAAACCCAACAAAGGTTTAAACCAATCTCTACTCTATCCAAACATTTTTAACTGGAGTTACTACACTGTACGTATTTTGACCTTTTACATATAGACTAACCTACATCTATTTTAGCATGATCAGCCTATCCAGGAATATAGCCACTGTACAGATTTTAAATGGATGAGTTTAATCAACCTGTTATCATAATCCATACTGGAAAACAATCATACTGAGATGCATAAAGTCAGCTTAAATGCAGGGAAATCTGCCTAATGCTCTTACCATGGGATGCTGTTAATGCTGCTTACAAATGAGGGAGATTCTAGACTCAGATACTAGAATATGAATTTAAATATGTGATGTTAGATGCATAAGTTAGCTAGGGAATAAATAATTAAACTGCAAATTAAAATATCAGGTTCAGGAAAAGTGTTCCACCCATAAATATAACATTACATCAGCAGTTTTAAAAAAAATGTCATTAGTCCTTTAAGAACATTTTTTTTTTTTTTTAGATGCCTACAAAGTGTTGTTGCTAGGCAGAATAGTTTATCTTCCCTCTTCCTGCACCTAGGTGCTTAAGCTTCCTAACCTACACCGCACAGACTTCTGGGAATGTAGGGGGTGTAACTTTCCAGGAATCTGTGCACTCCCCAGTCTCAAAGAATCATGTGACTTGGACAGCACAGGTGCTGAAACCTGATCTGACACTGCTTGTGCAGCACTGAGCATGTGCGAGATCTGCAAGGCTGAAATCCAGGAAGTCATACAGTCTGGCTTCATGATGCCCACACTTAAGATGGCCCCAGTCAATTTCTATTTTATAAAGTGTCTAAATGCTGTAACAACCTAACAAAACGGACCTTAGTTTACAGACTAACTTTACTAGAATACATCAAGCTTGTGTATTACAGGGGTATTTATATTTAAAAAGTGAAATTGTGGCCAGAACTCCGCTTTAAGTGCCCAGCCGTGGGTCACGGGCGCGCGCCCGCGACCCGGTCCGAAGCACCGTGACCCGCGGACCCGATCGCCGATGAAGTCCCGCGATCGGTCCCCGGAGCTGAAGAACGGGGAGAGCTGTGTGTAAACACAGCTTCCCCGTTCTTCACTGTGGCGCTGTCATCGATCGTGTGTTCCCTTTTATAGGGAAACACAATAGATGACGTCACACCTACAGCCACACCCCCCTACAGTTAGAAACACAAATGAGGTCACACATAACCCCTTCAGCGCCCTCTTGTGGTTAACTCCCAAACTGCAATTTAAATGCATTTTTTGTTGTAAAAATGACAATGGTCCCAAAAATGTGTCAAAATTTTCCGCCATAATGTTGAAGTCACAAATTTTTTTTTTTTTACCAAAAATAGGTAGAAGAATACGTATCGGCCTAAACTGAGGAATTTTTTATATATATATATATTTTTGGGGGATATTTATTATAGCAAAAAGTTAAAAATATTGATTTTTTTTCAAAATTGTCGCTCTATTTTTGTTTATAGCGCAAAAAATAAAAACCGCAGAGGTGATCAAATACCACCAAAAGAAAGCTCTATTTGTGGGAAAAAAAGGACGCCAATTTTGTTTGGGAGCCACGTCGCACGACCGCGCAATTGTCAGTTAAAGCGACGCAGTGCCGAATCGCAAAAACTGGCCGGGTCCTTTAGCTGCCTAAAGGTTTGGGTCTTAAGTGGTTAACAAATGTTGTTGCAGAGTCTTACCGTTTTGTTTTTATGAAGAAAAAGCAGTTTGTTTGTCTGGGTCCACGTGTAAAGTGTATCTAATTAAATGGGAGTCATTTTATAATTATCAATCAGCTTCTGCACTTTCTGAGTTATTTTAAGGAAAGTTGCAGGGTCTGCATCCCTTTAGACACAATTTCCCCTGGGAGTATCTCGCCAAAAAGGACATTTTTGTTGCAGGGGATGCCTAAAATCTGACTTAAATCTTAGTGTAGACTTCTTGGCAAATCAGTGAGCCAATCACACAAGCAGCAAATGTAATTTTTGGTGGGTGTTCTGTAAACCACCTGTGTACAGAACACCTCCAGGTAGCCATATTGCATTTTACAGAAAATGACAGCACTGCAGTTAAAAAAGGAAAGATATTTTTTACTTACATTCAATTACAGTATGACTTGTCGCAACTGTATATGCTAAAAAAGAGCAACAGTTTAAAGAAAAAAAAAATTTATATTTTACTTTTTGCTATAATAAATAACCCAAATGTATTTTTTTTATACATTTTTTCCCCTCAGTTTATGCCAATTTGTATTATTCTACATGTTTTTGGCAATGATTGGTTTGCGCAAAACTTAAAGCGTCTACAAAATAGGCATTTTTATTATTATTATTTTTTTTTTACTAGTATGGCGGTGATCTGCATTTTTACTGTAACTGCAACATTGAGGCGGACATATCGGATACTTTTGACACTTTTTTGAAACCACTGACATTTATACAGCGATCAGTGCTATAAATGGCCACTGATGACTGTGTAAATGTCACTGGCAGGGAATTGGTTAACACTAGGGGATGATCAAGGGGCTAAATGTGTTCCCTGACTGTGTGTTCTAACTGTAGGGGGGTGGAACTGACTAAGGGAGGAGACCAATTGGTGTGCCTACGGTATATACTAGGAACACATGATATGTCTCCTCTCCCCTGACAAGATGTGGGTCTGTGTGTTTACACTCACATATCCACGTTCCTGCTTTCACAAGCGATCGCGTGTGCCTGGCGGACATCACAGCCGCCAGGCACGCGCATCGGCTCCTTGGTGACGCAGTGACTGGGAAGCCAAGGACGTCATATGATGCCCGCCCGGGATCAGAGAGCCACCTTGCGGACGTCATTTGACAATACGCGGGATGGGAAGTGGTTAACCACTATAATACCGGGCATTTTCACCCTCTTCCTGCCCAGGCATATTTTCAGCTTTCAGCTCTATCACCCTTTGAATGACAATTGCGCGGTCGTGCGACGTGGCTCCCAAACAAAATTGACGTCCTTTTTTTCCCACAAATAGAGCTTTCTTTTGGTGGTAATTGGTCATCTCTGCGGTTTTTATTTTTTGCGCTATAAACAAAAATAGAGCGACAATTTTGAAAATTTATTTTTTTTTTTTTACTTTTTGCTATAATAAATATCCCAATTTCGCAATAAGCATTTATTGATTGGTTTGAGCAAAAGTTATAGCGCCTACAAAACAAGGGATAGATTTATGACATTTATTACTATTTTTTTTTTTTTTACTAGTATTGGCGGCGATCTGCGATTTTTGTCAGGACTGCGATATTGCGTCGGACAGATCGGACACTATTTTGGGACCAGTCACATTTATACAGCGACCAGTGCTATAAATATGCACTCATTACTGTATAAATGTGACTGGCAGGGAAGGGGTTAACACTAGGGAGCGATCAAGGGGTTAATGTGCTCCCTAGGGAGTGATTCTTACTGTGGGGGGAGGGGACTCACGCGGGGAGGAGACCGATCGGTGTCCCTATGTACAAGGGATACACCATCAGTCTCCTCTCCCTGACAGGACGTGGATCTCTGTGTTCACACACAGAGATCCATGTCCCTGGCTCTGTGACGAGCAATCGCGGGTGCCGGCGGACATCGCAGCCTCTGGGCACGCGCATCGGGTCCCCGGTGATGTGGCGAGCGCACGCGCTTCACACTGCGGGAATCCCAGGACGACATATGACGGCCGCCCGGAGGGACGAAAGGTTCCTGCGGCCGTCATATTACTATGGGCTGGACGGGAAGCGGTTAAAGAAGCTTATCCTGCTTCTAACTAATACACTGTCTTACTTCCTCCATCAGCTCATCCCCCACAGCTATTACCTTTTGTATCAATTGATCCTCTCTATTAGATTGTAAGCTCTAATGAGCAAGGCCCTCTGATTCCTTTTGTACCAAATTGTAAAGTAACTGTATATGGTCTGCCTTAATTTGGTTAAGCGCTGCGCAAACTGTTGGCGCTGTATAATAATAAGAAGAGCATGCTGCATTTTTTCTGCACCGGACTATACTGGAACACTGAAAAAAAAAAAATGCATTAAAAACAGTGCAGTGAAAAGAAAACCAGAAAAAAAGCTTCTGGAATGCATCTGGTAACGCATCAAAAATGCACTGAAACGCATCAAAAACACTTAAAAACGTGCATGCAAAAACTCATGCTGAATGGATCTGGGGTGCTTTTTTGTGGTGTGAACCAACCCCCAAAAAAAGGAAACATGCATCAAAAACCGCACTGGAACGCATTAAAAATTGTGCATCCGGAATGCAGAAATGATAGTGTGAACCTTCAATCGCATACATGATGGGGCTGACCATGCCTGGTGATTGTCACATACATGATGGGGCTGACCATGCCTGGTGATTGTCACATACATGATGGGGCTGACCATGCCTGGTGATTGTCACATACATGATGGGGCTGACCATGCCTGGTGATTGTCACATACATGATGGGGCTGACCATGCCTGGTGATTGGTGTGTCCTTACTATGCTTTCTATCCAGATGTATTCCTATAGAAACCCATGTTTATGGTACACGTGCGGCTATTTTTGGAGCTGCTGTCATAACCTGCTATTCCCTTGTAGTATTGTGAGTGGCTGGCAGCTGCTGCGCCCCCTAGTGTTGGGAGATCGGCGGTGCAGGAAGGCCGCACGTCTATAGAGCAGCCGGGGAAGCTCTCCCCTCCTCCTCTCTCCCTCCCTCACTAACACACCGGGCTGGCTCTGTATACAGGCTCTCTCTCTATATAGACACTCGCAGTCTGTCTGTGACACAGGCCAGTGTAGCAGCAAGCAGCGGCCGCCTCCCCCAGGCATGGCACAGGGCTCTAGCTCACTATGGCAGCAGTGCGACAAAACACCCTCGACTTCCAGCTCAGTGGCACAGGTAAGGGGGGGTCACTGAGGGGTCACAGCTCATCTTACTGCAAATGAATGAGGGGGAGGGGGGGTGTCCCCATATCAGTGAAGGGGACACAGGAAGTTGGGTTGTGTGTCCTTCTTCCCTTGCTGTGTGTATGGTGGAGGCTGCTCATGGATGACAGTGGGGGATGGGGGAGGGAGTATACACTGTATATACTGTATACTGCATAGCAGTGTCCCCACAGCCAGCCCAGGCCCCATGGTGACACATTCAGCAACCTTGGACCTCTGCTGTGTGCATACTGTACAAGGACAGGCAGTGCAGGCCTGGGCCACATCCAGCTTTTATTGGGGATTATTTGCTTTTATTTGTCGGCACGGGTGACCTTTGTTTGCCTTCTGTCGCCCATGCTGCGCCTTTTCTCTATGGGATGGATCCATAGGAGGGTGCAAGGTGCTTTTTTCTGCCCGCAATGATGAGCTCCAACTTCTGACACTGGAAGGATCCCAAATCTCTCTGGAGGGCGCCGCATATCCTACACTACTTCCACGGTCCTCCATTTCACCTCGGTTCACACCTGCGTTTTGCACAGGCACTGCGGATCATTCATTAGAATAGGTTGCGGCACCTGCAGGGAAAAAAGTCCCCGACCCTTTTTCCAAACCAGGGCAGCCGCACCGTACACTTCCCCCCACTCAGAAACGCACTGCGTTTTCCAATGCGTAGGAGACCCATTAAGAATTAATGGCGCGTCTGCTAAAGAGCAGCACGTTTTGTTTGCAGGTTCAAGAAGCGGTGCGATTATGCTCTAGTTCCCCACCCCCGTATGTGTGAGCCTAGTCTAAGACCCCTTTCACACTGGGGCGTTTTTCAGGCGCTTTGGCGTTAAAAAAAAAAAAAGCCTGTAAAGCGCCTGAAAGAAGCCTCATCTGCAATCCCAATGTGAAAGTCTGAGTGCTTTCAGAGCCCTTTCACACTGCCAGCGCCCGAAAAACGCTGGTGAAGCGTCGCTAAGACCCCTTTCACACTGGGGCGTTTTTCAGGCGCTTTGGTTAACAAAAATCTCCCTCAATGGGAAGGGGCGCTTTAGGAGTGGTGTATTCAACGCTCCTAAAGCGCTGCAAAGAAGCTGTTTGCAGGACTTTTTTTTTTTTTTTACGCCTTGCCAGCGCAGCGCCTCAGTGTGAAAGCACTCGGGCTTTCACATTGGGATTGCAGATGCAGCTTCTTTCAGGCGCTTTTTTTAACGCTAAAGCGCCTGAAAAACGCCCCAGTGTGAAAGGGGTCTTAGGCTACTTTCACACTGAGGTGCTGGCGGTAAAGTGCCGCTATTTTTAGCTGCGTTTTACCGCTGTGTTTGCCGTTAGCATTGCGTTCTTAACCCCCCGCTAGCGGCCGGAAAAGGGTTAAGAACGCCAGCAAAAACGCCACTTTGTGGCATTTTGCGGGCGGGTTGGAGGCACGACCCCATTGTTTTCAATGGGCAGGGGCGCTATAGGAGCGGTATTTTTACCGCTCCTTCCGCGCCTCAAAGATGTGGCTGGCAGGACTTTTTTTAGCATCCTGCCAGCACTTTCACACTGGATAGAAAGGAGCGGCTCTTTCAGGGCGCATTGCAGGCGCTATTTTTAGCGCAATAGCGCCAGCAAACGCCTCAGTATGAAAGCAGCCTTAAGGCCCGTGCACACGATCGCATATTCCGACGGACATGTTTTGTCGGACAATCTGAACGTCTGTATGCTCCGTCGGACAATTGTTGGATTTTCTGACGACAAATGTTGGATGGTCATGCTCTCAAATTGTCCAACAACAAATGTGTTCCGTCGGATTATCCGATTGTGTGTACACTAAAATCCAAAGTACAAACACGCATGCTCAGAACCAATGGTAAACATTAGACAACAATAGCAGAAGTTGCCCAAAGGGTGGCGGTAAAGAGCTGAAAAAGCACTTTGGTGTATGTTGGCTGAAAACGTTCTGCCGCCTGTATGCAGAACAAGTTCACGGACAACGCCCTTCGGACAAAAATCCACGTATTTGTCCGATCGTGTGTACGAGGCTTAAGGCTGGGTTCACATATGCACGGCCGCAGTTCACAGCATGGGGTCCAGCGCGTTTCTGTACACCGGTTCAGGTGCGATTCAGGTTCAAATCTTTCACACCTGAACCAAACCCAAAAAACGCTCAGGACTTTTTTGCCATCCGGACCGCGGCCGCCCCGGACCTGTGTGAAGCAGTTCCATTGAGAGCCGGTCACACTCGCTTGTCATGGGTGCAGGGAAACCTTCATCCAATCCACATATATGTGAACCCAGCCTTAAAGGAGAAGTCCAGCCAAAACTCGTCTGACTGGCCTTCTCTTATGGGTCACAGGAGTGCAAGTTGTTTTGTACTCCTGTGACCTGTTTTCAGCAGAGAGCGGGCTGAACTCCCAGAAATCAGTCCAGGCACCGCGTCATCCCGACCATAAAGTCTGGATTCGCCAGCTGCCTGGACTGACAACCTATTGAATTAAAACTGGCCAT
Organism: Rana temporaria; assembly: GCF_905171775.1. Classification (NCBI taxonomy): domain Eukaryota; kingdom Metazoa; phylum Chordata; class Amphibia; order Anura; family Ranidae; genus Rana; species Rana temporaria. The sequence goes on from NC_053490.1 coordinate 425,391,248, forward strand.
AGATGAGGCAATGTGTTTTTTTTTTTTTCCTGCAGCCATGGGTTGCAGGAAAGAAAATCACTCGATTCCCCCATCAACACAGTCAGTGTTGATGGGGGTTATCCCTCCTGCGGAGCCATTGTATTCCCCCGGCCGGTGATTATTGCTAGAAGCTATAGTTGTTGGCAATAATCGCATGAAAAATCAGACAGGCTGGTTGTACCCAAGTTGATCGATCAACCCATACATGGTTTGAGTCTCGACCGGTCCCTGCTGAACAGAGAACGCCTGAGGTCATTTCTGCTGCACATTATTGCCACAGATTGCCTTTCTATGGGGCTCAGTTACACTTGGGGTTCAGGGGATGTTAAAAACACAAAGTTGAACCGATTTTAACACCACCCCCACCCACCTAAAGCAAATTTCCTAAATTTCCAGCCTAAACCTGACTGGCCTTAAAAAATTCTCCTCTCCTCCTAACACCTATGCTAACTAACCTGTGTAGAAAAGATGTATGGTGTGTGTGCGTAGATTTTTTATTTATATATATATATATATATATATATATATATATATATATATATATATATATATATATATATATATATATATATATATATATATATATATATATATATATATATATATATATATATATATAAATAAAAAATCTAACACCCTAGAGTAGTGGTCTCCAAACTGTGGCCCGAGGGCCCTTTGCTTGCTTTATCTGGCCCTTGGAGCAATATTTAATTGACTGACACCAATGATAGGGCACCATTCCATCTACTACTACTGACACCATCAATGAAGTACTAATCTCCTCATTAATAGCAAGAATGGGTCACTATTTCTCTCATTAAAACCAATGATGGGGCACTGATGCCGAGGCATTTTCTACTCACTGGGCACAGTCCGGCCCCCCTAAAGCCCGAAGGACAGTAAACTGGCCCTTTGCTTACAAAGTTTGGAGACCCCTGCCCTAGAGAATAATATGGCGGTCGTTGCAAAACTTTTTGTCACACCGCGGTCTTGCAATCGCACTTTTTTGGAAACAAAAAGCACTTTTTTTAATGGAAAAATAAGACAACAGTAAAGTTAGCCCACTTTATTTTTATATTGTGAAAGATAGCGTTACGCCAAGTAAATTGATACCCAGCATGTCACGCATCAAAGTTGCGCCTGCTTGTGGAATGGCGACAAACTTTTACCCTTAAAAATCTCAATAGGCGACGTTTAAAAAAAATCTACAGGTTGCATGTTTTTAGTTACAGGGGAGGTCTAGGGCTAATTATTGCTCTCACGCTAACGATCACGGCGATACCTCACATGTGTGGTTTGGGCACTACTCGCTTCTGCACGCGAGCTCAGCGGGACGGGGCACGTTTACATTTTTTTTTTATTATTTATTTGACCTTTTTTCATTTTCACACTGTTCTTTAATTATTTTTTTATAAAAATCAGGTCACTTTTATTCCTATTACACGGAATGTAAATATCCCTTGTAATAGGAAAAAAGTAAAAAACATGACAGGACCTCTTGAATACGAGATCTGGGGTCAAAAAGACCTCAGATCTCATATTTACACTAAAATGCAATAAAAATAAAAAAAATAAAAAGTCCATTTAAGAGCTATGGGCGAAAGTGACGTTTTGACGTCATATGGAGATTGTGGGGGCCATCTTTCCCTCACTCGTCTCCATGCCAAGCCAGGTACAGGACGCGATCACCTCAGCTGCTGCCTGCGGCTCCGGTAAGTGGCGGAGGGCACCGGAGAGCGGTGGGGGGGTTGGGGCGCCTGCTGAAGAAGATGATACCGGGTTATGGTCGCTAGCTGCTGCCATAACAATGGTATTCCTCTTTAAAGTACCGACGTAAAACAATGGCGGGCGGTCCGGAAGTGGTTAATGTAATTTTAAATCTACTTTGGCAGTTGCAACTTTCCTACCATTCTCCTCTGAAGAAGCTGTGGCAGGTCAGTGTGCGCAGAGATGCATCTGCTAGGTACCTGTGTGCAGAGTATCCTCTGTTTATCCCACAACCTAATATGTTTGTTTATGGCTATACTAAACTTCGGTATAAATAAATACTGTGTGCTTTGAGTGAATTGCCTAGAATTGCATAATATATTTAGTATGTGGTTCTAAGGATTAAAGATTGATTATTTTTAATCTGCATGCTGCTAGAATTAGTAAATAGAAAAGTATATCCTATTTATTTGTTTAAATCTTGTTTTTTTTATTTATTTTTTTACATTTCTTCAGTTGCTTCCTGGTTTCTTGCTCAGACAAATGATGTCATACATCCCAGGAGTCTTCAGGAGGGGAGGAAAGGAGGAGGGGTTTTCCCAGCTAAGCACACTCTCCTGTATGCGTGCCTGAGATAAGGGCAGATCGATTCCAGGAAGTAAATGCAACATAAATTATTTGACCTTACTCATGATGGCTTCATCCAGAAAAGCTAGGGGTCATTTTTCTAAGTGATTTCTCAACAAAATAAAGCATAGAAACCTGGATCGATGGGGGAGTTTGCTTTGAATATAAAAAATGTAATTCAATAGTGTTTTAGGCTTGTGGTGCTCGGATGCAGTGAAGATCCACTTTAAGGTATTTAACTTAAAGGATCACTAAAGAATTTTTTTTTTTTTTAAATAACAAGCATGTTATACTTCCCTCCACTGTGCAGCTCGTTTTCAGAGTGGCCCTGAACCTGGTCTTCTGGGGTCCCCTGGTGACTGTCTCGGCTCCCCCCCGCAAGGACTCAACACCTTCATGCGAGCAAGCTCGCATGGTGTTGAGTTATTGCGAGCGCGCTCCCGTAATACAGCGGCGGCCAAAGCCGCTGACTGTATCACTCGGCCCCGCCCCCCCGATGCGCCGCATCAATGGATGTGATGCTTTCAATCCATCCACTGTAGCCAATCAACAGACAGGTTTAACGGCTAAGAGGATGTCGGGGGCGAGCGTGGGACTTTCGAGGGGTCAGGTAAGTATAACGGAGGGGGGCTGGGGGGGGCGGTATTGTCAGATGTTTTTTCACCTTAATGCATAGAATGCATTAAGGTGAACATTTTTTTACCTTTACAACACCTTTAATGCATTCTCTGCATTAAGGTAAAAAAGCCTTCTGTGCCACAGTAGCCCCCCCTTATACTTGCCTAAATTTAATCTCAATCCAACAATGTGCCCGAGAGCAGGGAGTCTCTGCTCTCTCCCTCCCCAAAGGGGCAGATAGCAGCATAACCATAGGCTCCTGCTTCTGTCAATTAAATCCTGCGACGAGGGAGTGAGGGGGGTGAGGCTGAGCTGTGCTCTCTGTGTCTATAGACACAGGCAGGGAGGGTTGGTATTGAGCCCCCATAAGAAGAGGTGGGGCCAGGAGCTGACGGGAAACCCCAGAAGGATCAGGGCTGCTCTGGGCAAAACCACTGCACATGTTTGTAAACCTTTAAAAAAGATATTAATAATGACTTTAAACATCTCAGAATTTGCCTCTAATATAATTTTATAATATGGCCCCCAAATCACAGATATTGATGTGAACATGCTTAGTGTTTACGATGCTCCTACGTCTGTAGCATTTGCTGCTTTTAGTGGCCCCTCCTCCTCATCTGCTGTGTCAAAGCAGAATACAGGAGGTCTGAAATGAGGAAAACGAAAGCTTGGCTCTTATGATATGTTTTCTCTGTTTAATCTGGTCTAATGCTGACAGTTAGGAGCAGGGGAATTGGCAGTAAGGACAGGCACAGAATATATGAATGTAGGGACGATTTTCCAAGATAGAAGAGTTATTCTAACTGTGCCATTTTATCTCATGATAATCTCTTGAAAATGGTAAATTTAAAAGAATAAATATTGCAAAGGTGCATAACGTTTTTTCATACGGGTATTTATATAGTGCTGAAAATGTATGCAGCTTTACAAATTGCACATTCACATCCTTCTCAGCTTTCAAGAAGCTTACATTTTAAAGCGGTGGTTCCCCCTTAAAAACAACTTTTTCTTATTCCACTGCCCCCCCACATTCCATCACGATTAAGGCTCTTATTATTTTTTTCATGCTGTACATACCTTAGTACAGCATATTCACCCGTGCATCCGTGTTGCGAGTCCCGCGGGAGTGGGCGTTCCTCACATGCTGGTGATTGACGTTTTGCCCAAAAACGAGCTCCCCCCCCGTCGCGTAAGCCGCGTCACGATTGGCGAAAGGAGCCGAACGGCGATGCACATGCGCAGTATAGCGCCGACTCGCCGTTCGGCTCCTTTCACCAACCGTGACGCCGGTTACGCGACGGGGGGAGCTCGTTTTTGGGCAAAACGTCAATCACCAGCATGTGAGGAACGCCCACTCCCGCGGGACTCGCAACCCGGATTCACGGGTGAATATGCTGTACTAAGGTATGTACAGCATGAAAAAAATAATAAGAGCCTTAATCGTGATGGAATGTGGGGGGGCAGTGGAATAAGAAAAAGTCGTTTTTAAGGGGGAACCACCCCTTTAAGGTCCCTATCTCCAATTCATATACCGTACATATAGTACTGTGCAAACGTTTTAGACAGGTGTGAAGAAATGCTGTAAAGTAAGAATGATTTCAAAAATATATTTTTCAATTGTTTTTTTTTTTTTTTATCAATTTACAACACTTGCACACTTTGTACACTTGCACAAAGTCAGGGATTTTGTAGGTTTAAAATCGGGTGTATGATTTACCAGTTATACCAAGCAGGTGCTAATGGTTATCAATTTCATATGTTGGTTTAAACACAGTTATTACCTGAAACAAACAGCTGTGTAGGAGGCTTAAAACTGGGTGAGGAGCAGCCAAACTCTGCTACTAAGGTGAGTTTGTGGAAGACGGTTTCATGTCACAGGCCATAACCATGGCAAGAGTGAGCACAGAAACAAGACACAAGGTAGTTATACTGCATCAGCAATGTCCCTCCCAGGCAGAGATTTCAAAGCAGATTGGGGTTTAAGATGTGCTGCTCAAGCTCTTTAGAAGGAGCACAAAGGAATTGGCAATGTTGTGTACTATAGACAGTGATTGAAAAGGGAAACTTAATGCAGCAGATGAAAGACACATCATGCTTCCCTTCAACATCAAAAGATGTCCAACCGTGCCATCAGCACAGAACAGGTAGAAACCAGAGGGACCCAGGTACACCTATCTACTGTCTGGAGAGGTCTGGCCAGAAGTGTCCTTCATGGAAGAATTTCCATCAAAAAGCCATACATCCGATGTGAAACAAGGCTAAGCGACTCAAGTATGCACAAAAAAAAGGAACTGGGGTGCAGAAAAATGGCAGCAGGGGCTCTGGACTGATGAGTCACAATGTGAAATATTTGGCTGTAGCAGGATGCAGTTTGTTCGCCGATGGACGGCAAAGCATTCCAATAGTGAGTGTCTGCAGGCATCAGTGAAGTATGGTGGAGGTTCCTGGCCAGTTTGGGGCTGCATTTCTGCAAATGGAGTTGGAGATTTGGTCATGATCAATGGTGTTCTCAATGCTGAGAAATACAGGCAGATACTTATCCATCATGCCATTCCATCTGGGAGGCATGTGATTGGCCCCAAATTTAATCATTAGCAAACAATGACCTGAAACATAAAGCCAATGTCATTAAGAACTACCTTCAGTGTAAATAGGAACAAGCAGTTCTGGAAGTGATGGTTTGACCCCCACAGAGCCCTGATCTCAACATTATGGAGTGTGTCTGGGATCACATGAGACAGAAGGATTTGAGACAGCTTAAAACCACAGAAGATCTGTGGTTCGTTCCCCAAGATGTTTGGAACAACCTAACTGCTGAGTTCCTTCAAAAACTTTGTGTAAGTGTACCAAGAAGAATTGATACTGGTTGGAAGTCAAAGGGAGGTCACACCAAATATTAATTTGATTTGGATTTATCTTCTGCTCATTTACTTTCCATTTTAATTGATAACAATAAACTAGTATTAATACTTATACTTCTGAAAGCATTCTTAATTTTCTGAATTTTTTACATTCACGGTAGTGTGCATACATACTGCATACCAGGGTCTGTTTTAACCTGACCCAGTTAACCTATCAACATGCCTTTGGCGTGTGGGAGGAAACCCACAAAAGCACATGCCTATTCTATAGAGAAAGTGTCCTGACTTTGATTTGAACTGAGGATCATAGTGCTACAAAGCAGATGTATTGTCATTGTTTTCAGTATTAAATATCTATTTGATGACCAAAAGCTTTTACGTCTCATAAATCCTTAAAGTGACACACAACAATATCCTTATTTTAAAAAAAAATGGATCTTTACACATCCAATACTTGATTGCCTTTGTTTTTTTTTTTCATCAACATGTTTATGGAGTTTTTCTGCCTAATTTTTAATGTCCTTCATAAGCTCCAGAACCTCTCATTTTCCTTCTGACTTCCATTTGTTTAGAATGAGCAGGATGCGTTAGTTGCTCTATGCACAGTACAAATCCCATAGTTCCTAATCTGTGCACAGAAGAAGGCCATTAAATAGTTTAATCACATGTGGCAATAAGACTGGTAGGAAAATTTAGCAATAACCGTCGGGCCAACTGGCTCTGGTGGTTTATGCCCAGGAAACATTTTAGTAGTGGCTACAATCTTTTCTTCGGTGATGGGTGAATTGAGTAAGCGAAATTCCAAAATATAAATTTTTGGTAATCTTGATTCAGAAAGCTATTGTTGGATGCATTGGAGGATAGCTGACGAAGATGGTTTATTAGGTACGGTATATCAGGTTTATTATAGAAGTCGCTGCCTTGCGAAAGTATTCGGCCCCCTTGAACTTTAGAGGGACGGCCAGGTCTTCGTAGATTTGCAGTGGTCTGATACTCCTTCCATTTCAATATTATCGCTTGCACAGTGCTCCTTTGGATGTTTAAAGCTTGGGAAATCTTTTTGTATCCAAATCCGGCTTTAAACTTCTCCACAACAGTATCTCGGACCTGCCTGGTGTGTTCCTTGTTCTTCATGATGCTCTCTGCGCTTTAAACAGACCTCTGAGACTATCACAGTGCAGGTGCATTTATACAGAGATTACAGATTACACACAAGTGGATCCTATTTATCATCATTGGTCATTTAGGTCAACATTGGATCATTCAGAGATCTTCACTGAACTTCTGGAGAGAGTTTGCTGCACTGAAAGTAAAGGGGCTGAATAATTTTGCACTCCCAATTTTTCAGTTTTTTTATTTGTTAAAGTTTGAAATATCCAATAAATTTCGTTCCACTTCATGATTGTGTCCCACTTGTTGTTGTTGATTCTTCTTCTTCTTCTTCTTCTTTCTTCTTTCTTCTTTCTTCTTTCTTCTTTCTTCTTTCTTCTTTCTTCTTTCTTCTTTCTTCTTTCTTCTTTCTTCTTTCTTCTTTCTTCTTTCTTCTTTCTTTAGATTTTCTTTAAATGTATTAGCTAGGGGTGTATGTGTGCCCGTTTGCTTTGTCAAGAGTTGTCCAAGATGTAATAACGTTTTTTTTTATCCCGCCTAAGGCTAATTCCTTTAAATTTGCACAGTTTAATATCTCTAGGAAGTTTACTGGGGGGGGGGGGGGGTCTGCAACTGAGATTCTAAGTCTTTAGCATGCAGTTTGGTGGAATTTGCATCCTTCTTCAGTGCTGTTGATAGCACTGGTCTCTATGTAGGGTGGTGCTATCACACAGAAATGGTCTATGGGGGAGTGTATATGGTGGGGATGGAATTGGTGAATATATTGTTTATCCAAAGGATGGGCTATATGACCAAGGTCAAAACTGGAGTGTTTTCTAGTAAGTTGGCGAAACAATTGAGAGCATCATTCAAAGCGATTCTGGTGCCCAATAGAGTGTTTTATCCAAGGTACCAAAATATGGCATTTTGAATTCTCCCCCCAATGATCAAGAATTTGTGTTCAGTTTTCAAAAGTCAGTTGTAAACTACAGATCGGAGCATGTTTTGATTGACATTGGGGAAACAAATGTTCCAAAGGGTTCTATCTGTACCACTACACCTCCCCCTAAGTATGAAGTAATGACCATTTTTTTAAGAAGATAGTCTATATCAGTGTTTCTCAACTCCAGTCCTCAAGGCGCCCCAACAGGTCATGTTTTCAGGATTTCCATAATTTTGCACAGGTGATTTGATCAGTTTCACTGCCTTAGTAATTACCACAGCCCGTATCATCTGAGGGAAATCCTGAAAACATGACCTTTTGGGGCGCCTTGAGGACTGGAGTTGAAACACCGGTCTATATGATGAAATGGATGCAAATGTCAGCTGAGCTGAGAATTGCAGGGGGCTACCTAGGGATGGCAAGGACTTTTAGAGGCCCTGTGTTCAGTAACTTCCAGCTGAGGAGCTGCAGGGGCTCGGAGAAAGAGAAAAGGTGAAACGGAGACGATCTAGCTCTAAACAGCAAGAAGGACATTAACAAGGTTATAACGTCTAAATGATTGAACAAGCTTCTGCATTTAAGTTTCAATATAAGTTCCAAAATACCCCCACCCCAAAGCTGTGATGAAACATATATAGATACACATTTTAGCAAGGGAGTCGGATATGTCACGTTGCTCTTACTCTGATAGCCTGTCAAAAAAAAATTGCAGTCTTTAATGAAGACAGTAGTTGTGGGGAGTCACTTACTAGGGGAAGTCAACTAAGTGTCTTCCCAGAACGCTCAACTCTGCTGTAAGCAAATAAAATGACAGTCTTGCATAGAAAGGAGGGAGTTAATCTTAGTAGCAAAAGTGTACCATTCAGATTATTAGCATACTAGACCTCCCATATCTGCGTCAGTGGGTTGTGAGCCTTGTGAGAAGAGAATTTTTTAATGAATGTCTGCAGATGATCAAAACCATAGGTTGTCTCCAAAATATATTAATTATATATATTTTCACATGAGACATACAGCTGGCATATAGGTAGCATATAATGGGATTGTTCTATTGCCTAGTCAACTTGTAAAACTATATAACAGACTTAAGCTGGGGACACACAGGCCGAATGTCGGGAGACAATGGCTGGTTACGCAGCCCTGTCTGAACTCATCAGGGTTTACTCCTTCGGCCTTCCTTCTACTATGATCATTAAACTGAGCATTATTCAGTAAAATATTGAATCTGGTTAGGACGGGTGATGGGTATAACCAGTCAAACCCTCGATCACAGAAACATCACCTCAAATTTGTCTAGGCTGTCTCAAGTAGCAGCAGGGGAGTGCCCACATAACTTAACGTAAAAGAAGAGCATAAATCGGAAAAATATTGTCAACCTGAATTTAAACAAAAACAACATCTCTTGGTTTTGGTGGAGGGCCTTTTGGGCATTGACCTCTGTTGTGCCCTATCCATTTCTATTTAGTGTGATGGCGGACCACCCAATACAGGCAGTGCAGAATTATTAGGCAAATTAGTATTTTGACCACATCATCCTCTTTATGCATGTTGTCTTACTCCAAGCTGTATAGGCTCGAAAGCCTACTACCAATTAAGCATATTAGGTGATGTGCATCTCTGTAATGAGAAGGGGTGTGGTCTAATGACATCAACACCCTATATCAGGTGTGCATAATTATTAGGCAACTTCCTTTCCTTTGGCAAAATGGGTCAAAAGAAGGACTTGACAGGCTCAGAAAAGTCAAAAATAGTGAGATATCTTGCAGAGGGATGCAGCACTCTTAAAATTGCAAAGCTTCTGAAGCGTGATCATCGAACAATCAAGCGTTTCATTCAAAATAGTCAACAGGGTCGCAAGAAGCGTGTGGAAAAACCAAGGCGCAAAATAACTGCCCATGAACTGAGAAAAGTCAAGCGTGCAGCTGCCAAGATGCCACTTGCCACCAGTTTGGCCATATTTCAGAGCTGCAACATCACTGGAGTGCCCAAAAGCACAAGGTGTGCAATACTCAGAGACATGGCCAAGGTAAGAAAGGCTGAAAGACGACCACCACTGAACAAGACACACAAGCTGAAACGTCAAGACTGGGCCAAGAAATATCTCAAGACTGATTTTTCTAAGGTTTTATGGACTGCTGAAATGAGAGTGAGTCTTGATCGGCCAGATGGATGGGCCCGTGGCTGGATTGGTAAAGGGCAGAGAGCTCCAGTCCGACTCAGACGCCAGCAAGGTGGAGGTGGAGTACTGGTTTGGGCTGGTATCATCAAAGATGAGCTTGTGGGGCCTTTTCGGGTTGAGGATGGAGTCAAACTCAACTCCCAGTCCTACTGCCAGTTTCTGGAAGACACCTTCTTCAAGCAGTGGTACAGGAAGAAGTCTGCATCCTTCAAGAAAAACATGATTTTCATGCAGGACAATGCTCCATCACACGCGTCCAAGTACTCCACAGCGTGGCTGGCAAGAAAGGGTATAAAAGAAGAAAAACTAATGACATGGCCTCCTTGTTCACCTGATCTGAACCCCATTGAGAACCTGTGGTCCATCATCAAATGTGAGATTTACAAGGAGGGAAAACAGTACACCTCTCTGAACAGTGTCTGGGAGGCTGTGGTTGCTGCTGCACGCAATGTTGATGGTGAACAGATCAAAACACTGACAGAATCCATGGATGGCAGGCTTTTGAGTGTCCTTGCAAAGAAAGGTGGCTATATTGGTCACTGATTTGTTTTTGTTTTGTTTTTGAATGTCAGAAATGTATATTTGTGAATGTTGAGATGTTATATTGGTTTCACTGGTAAAAATAAATAATTGAAATGGGTATATATTTTTTTTTTGTTAAGTTGCCTAATAATTATGCACAGTAATAGTCACCTGCACACACAGATATCCCCCTAAAATAGCTAAAACTAAAAACAAACTAAAAACTACTTCCAAAAATATTCAGCTTTGATATTAATGAGTTTTTTGGGTTCATTGAGAACATGGTTGTTGTTCAATAAAAAAAATAATCCTCAAATATACAACTTGCCTAATAATTCTGCACTCCCTGTATGTTTTTAAAGAGTGTTTGTTTGCAAAGCCATTTTTAAATGTTCTGTGTCTGTGAACGCTGGAAGTCCCTTAGTTCTGATGTTGTTTCTGCAGCCTCTATTGTCCAGATCTTTGAAATTTCTTTGCATTTTCCCGATGACTGCGCTTTAGGTAGTAAACACAGAGCTCCACGTGCTGTCAGAGGAGAGGAGACCGATCTGTGTCTCTTGTACATAGGGACACAGCATCGGTCACCTCCCCCAGTCACCCCCCTCCCCCCACACAGTTAGAACACACCCAGGATACACATTTAACCCCTTCCTCATCCCCTAGTGTTAACCCCTTCACTGCCAGTCACATTTATACAGTAGTGCATTTTTATAGCACTGATCGCTGTATAAATGTGAATGGCGCCAAATTTGTGTCAAAAGTGTCCGATGTGTCCGCCATAACGTCGCAGTCCCAATAAAAAACGCAGATGGCCGCCATTACTAGTAAAAAAAAAATTCTGTCCCCTATTTTGTAGGCGCTATAACTTTTGCGCAAACCAGTCGCTTATTGCGATTTTTTTTTTTTTTTTTTTTTTTTTTTACAAAAATACGTCAAAATACGTATCGGCCTTAACTGAGAAAAAAATGTTTTTTTTAAAAAAAAAAAAATGGGATATTTATTATAGCAACAAGTAAAAAATATATATATTTTTTTAAAATTGTCGCTCTTTTTTTGTTTATAGCGCAAAAAATAAAAACCGCAGAGGTGATCAAATACCACCAAAATAAAGCTCTATTTGTGGGGAAAAAAGGACGTCAATTTTGTTTGGGAGCCACAACGCACGATCGCGCAAATGTCAGTTAAAGCGACGCAGTGCCGTAAGCTGAAATTTCGCCTGGGAACGAAGGGGGTTTATGTGCCCAGTAAGCAAGTGGTTAAGCATAGCTTATCTCTTTTGTACATTTTTATTGCTCTGGGACAGAATCCCAAGGCTCACTTTGCAGGATTGTGGAGGCTGGATTATTGAGCAGACTGCAAGGGGTTGTTCAATTAGAGTGGCACCCTGTTTATCCCCAAAAGATGAGAGTTGTGGCAGGGGTTGCTAGGCTTGAGTCCTGGGATCTGGGGGTCTTTTGAGGTTTAGGGGACCCTGCAGTCTGTGCCCTAGGGTATACTAGTATTACGATGTCCAGAGCAGAGGCAGTTGTCTGGCTCACTTTAAACCAGTGGGGCTGGAGGCTGAATGTTTACCACAGGGCTCAGCTGAAGTGAGCATGAGTGATGGCAGTCCTGGTCTGTCAGTGGTAGCTGCTTTTCAAAGTCTGGGGAGGATTGGCTAGCTTAGGCTCCTGGTTCTGGTATATGTGGGGCTTCCTGGTCTGAACCAATCACCATTCAGACATCACCAGGTTCTGAATGCTGTGCCTTTGGATGTGTCAAGCAGGTAGCTCCTGGTATTGGGAGAAAGATGTGCAGGCAGCCACTGGATCGGGGGGGGGGGGGGGGGGTTGCTACTGTGACGAGTCCATGGGGAGGACTGTGTGAGAATCTTGTTTTGTTATTCAGAGCAAAAGAACCTGCAGTTGAATCTAAATAGGCTTTAATGCCTGAAGAAGCAGGTGTAGGTAGTTGCAAAGTGGCCATGGTTCCTCCTTGTTTTTGCCCATTTGAAGATGTAAAAAGGCTGTTAAAGCCGCTGGCTAAATGGGAATCCCTAACCAGAAGCTCTGAATGATAACTCATTTTATATGCAGTTTATATGCCGTCATAGCACAGAGTGGTGTTGTTTCCTGTATAGCCTCATCTGAACGCAGCAGCCTAATTGTCCCTCTGAATGAAACCTTAGTCTCTAATCTTCATCTCAAATGGCTCCCTTTTCTACTCCTCATGAAAATGTATATTATCAGTTGATGGCTAGTGGTATGATCAATATTTGTTACCTGCGCAATCATTTTTTTTAAATTGGCTTCATGCACAAATTTGGAAACTTACATTTATGAGGCAATTTTAGCTAATCCATGCAATTTAACCATGAACATTAAAAGGAGCAAATTCTGCACTGCGTTAATACTGCATGCATTAGTGAATTGACTATTGAATTTTTCTGCTGGCTTCTTCTGTATTTAAAGCATGGTAATTAAGCAAATACAGTTTGGGTTCTCCTTTTATATGTGTGTACAAAACTGTACACAATCACATATACCGTACAGTACTTCTTGGATAAAAATATAATCTGGTAGTCATCTAGAAAATGTAATGTAATACTGCTGGATTAGTGTTTTTTTTTTTTTTTTTGTTTTTTTTTTTAAAGAATCCTCGTGTTATTTTTTGAACTATTTAGTGGCTTTAGTTTCTGTTCAAGAATTGGCTCCTGTCAGCCTGTCTGACTGCAGAGTAGACATGTGCATTCGTTTTAGTCCGAATGCATTTTCGTCTGAATTTCGGGTATTTTCGTTATCGTTTTAACAAACGAAAACGAACATGCAGAATCCGAAATCCGAAAGATCCGACATAAAAAAATGCTTTTTTCGTTTTCGTTGCTACAACAGTTCGATATAGATAGAAGATTCGACATGACGCTGACAATAGCAATCTGTGTCTATTGAACCTGTGGTCAAATGTGCCTAACCTTAACTCTATTAGTCCAAGATTATTTTACATAGAGAGGAAAGATTGGACATAGAGAGAAAAGATTCGACATTATAGAGACAGTGTTGGGATAGACCATTCGACATGAACGACGAAGATTCGACGAAGCAGCGAAAAACATACAAACGTTGAATCTGTCATTGCAGTCTTATGGTGTCTGTCGAAAGTTCTAAGAAGATTCGACAAGCAGCTAAACTGTACGACGCTGCAATCGTACATTTCCGGTCAAATGCTTGGCCCATAGGCTATAGAAGAATTCACGTGTTGGTTGACTAGTAGTAATTTATAAATATAATTATTACTAGTGTCATACAACATTAGAATTCTTCTATAGCTTGTAGGCGGAACATTCGACTGGAAATGTACGATTGCGGCGTCGTACAGTTCAGCTGCTCCGTCAAATCTTCGACAGACACCATAAGCCTTCAGTGACAGATTCGACCTTAATTAATTCGGATTTTCGGAGGAATGCATTTTTTTAACAAAACAAAATAAATAAAAACGAATTTCGGGAGTAACTAAATTTATTTTTCGGACGAAAACTAAATTCTGAAACAAAATATTTCAGTGTGCACATGTCTACTGCAGAGCAGTAATAGAGGTACTGGTCTTAGTGGAAAGATTCAGGAAAATGTATATAAATATAGTTTTACTGGCTTGGCTACAGATTAGAAAAAAAGCTGCTAGCACACACAAAATGTAGCTACTTCCTTGGCCAATAGAAATATGTGAGAGACAGAACGGAGCTTTCCCCATCAGAGGGGTTGATTTACTAAAGGCAAATACACTGTTCAGTTGCACTCTGCAAGTGCAATTGCTCCAGAGCTTAGTAAATGAGGGAGAGCTCTGCTGACTTCCATCATCCAATTTTTGTTTTCCTAGCATGTGATTGGCTATTCTTTGCAAAGTGAAGCTTTATCTCATTTACTAAGATCTGGAGCAACTGCAGTGTATTTGCCTTTAGTAAATCAACCCCAGAATGTCCAACATTTGCCCATGTGAGAGGAGATCGGGAACTGCTGCAGGTAAGTACAAGTGACAGTCTCTATAAGGTAAATTAAGTGAATTTTAATGGAACACTAGAGCAAGCATATTCCTTTTAGGTCTGTTTATTTCACAAGTGCCTGTGTTCTTGAATTCATATGCTGGTGGTTCCTTGTTCTTATATGCTAAAATGTGCCAGTGTTCTGGAACTAAAAGTATATTTTATATAAACCCTTATTATTAAAAAATTAAACCTAACTTGTTGAGTTTGATTCTTTAGCATGACAGTTGGGGGTGAAATGTCACCTGATTGTGCATAAAATCAAACAACGGAGCCCTGTAACTGTTTACAATTTTCTTGAAATGAGTTCTCACTGTAGCAATTCACAAAAAATTAGAATTTTTCGTGTTCGGACATTGCGGTACCATTAATTAAGGCACCCCAGCGTACATTTCCAATAGGCGTACATTGCAGTGCGCCACACACACAGTAATGCACAATGTTATAAAAAATGAATAGGCTGCCTTTATGCAGTACATGTACATTTTAATGTTTAAATTTTTCTGTCAATGTGTCGCAAATAGGGGTATTGCCTGTCTGACATGAATCCAGACAATGTAAATAAAGTTAGATAAAAGTTAAATGAAAAAGTCAGAGTTGCCCTAACCACTTAAGCCCTGGACATTATGCAGGTAAAGGACCAGGCCCCTTTTTGCGATTCGGCACTGTGTTGCTTTAACTGACAGTTGCGCGGTCGTGCGACGTGGCTCCCAAACAAAATTGACATCCTTTTTTTTCCCCACAAATAGAGCTTTCTTTTGGTGGTATTTGATCACCTCTGCGGTTTTTATTTTTTGCGCTATATACAAAAATAGAACGTCAATTAAAAAAAAAAAACAATATTTTGTACTTTTTGCTATAATAAATATCCCCCAAAATATATATATATATATATATATATATATATATATATATATACATTTCCTCAGTTTAGGCCGATACGTATTGTTCTACATATTTTTGGTAAAAAAAATTGCAGTAAGCGTTTATTGATTGGTTTGCGCAAAAGTTATAGTGTTTACAAAATAGGGGATAGTTTTATGGCATTTTTTATTAATAATTATTATTTGTTTTACTAGTAATGGCGGCGATCAGCGATTTTCTTCGTGACTGTGACATTATGGCAGACACATCGGACACTTTTGACACATTTTTGCGACCATTGTCATTTTCACAAGGAAAAGTGCTATAAAAATGCACTGATTACTGTGAAAATTACACTAGCAGTGAAGGGGTTAACCTGAAGGGGGGGCGCTAAAGGGGTTAAGTGTGAGCTAATTTATGTTGCGTACTGTAGGGGGGCCTGACTGGGCGTGTGACGTCACTGATAGTCGTTTCCTATGACAGGGAACAGATGATCAATGACAGGCTCACTAGGAAGCACGGGAAGAGGTTTGTTTACACTTACCTCTCCCTGTTCTCCCTCTCTGTGACCCGATCGCGGGACACCTGGCGGCGATCGGGTCCCGCAGGCGCGGTCACGGAGCACAGGACTTGGTCGCTCGCTCTGCTGACGTCCTTAAAGCGGCGGGTTCACCCTTAGAGGGCACTTTTTCCCCTTAGATTCCTGCTCGTTTTCTCTAGGGGAATCGGCTATTTGTTTTAAAATATGTGCAGTACTTACCCGTTTACGAGATGCATCCTCTCCGTCGCTTCCGGGTATGGGCTGCGGGAATGGGCGTTCCTTCTTGATTGACAGTCTTCCGAGAGGCTTCCGACGGTCGCATCCATCGCGTCACGATTTTCCGAAAGAAGCCGAACGTCGGTGCGCAGTATAGAGCCGCACCGACGTTCGGCTTCTTTCGGCTACGAGTGACGCGATGGATGCGACCGTCGGAAGCCTCTCGGAAGACTGTCAATCAAGAAGGAACGCCCGCTCCCGAAGACCCATACCCGGAAGCGACGGAAGAAGATGCAGCTCGAAGACGGGTAAGTACTGCTCATATTTTAATACAAATAGCCGATTCCCCTAGACCGAACGAGCAGGAATCTAAGGGGAGAAAAAAAAAAAATTTAATAAATGGGTGAACTCGCGCTTTAAGGGGTTACAAAATGATAGATGGCATAATGTGTGCAAGTCAAATTCCACGGGCTTCCATGCTAGTTGTCATTAGGAAAAGTGATGGCAAATTGATGTCTACGTGGACGTGGCTTAGCGCTGCTGATGTCATCACATATGCGCTTCGTGACAGGCGGCATGTTGTATTGTGTTCGCAATTGAAACATTCCTTTTGTGAGTACATATTTATTCAATAAATAAACTATTTTATATAATGATAATGGTAATGTGGGACTTTTTGTGAGACTGCAACCCAACTTTAGATCACACAATTGGCAGCAATTTACCATTGCATCCCTGGAAGCAGAGTTGTTTATGTGGTGGCTTGATCTGGTGACCGTCGTGCTGATCCGAATTCTAAGCTCTTTGTACCTCTTCAATTTTGGAGGGTCTAATGTATCGGATCACAGACATCATAAGGATTGCTGGCACTTGTAGTGCATGTCTCATAAGGACTTAAATGTTTCACATTTGCTGTTAAAGTGAACATTCTTGCATGTTCTGTGTCGCTCATTCACTATTATGTCACATAATTCACATTTTGAGTGCATTATTTATAATCTTTAACCACTTCCTGCCAGCCTGACGACTTTCTAAAGCCGCAGTGTGGATCGCAATTGCCGCGAGGCCGTCTATATACAGCCTCCAGCCACTGAGGGGTGCGCGCGCCGCATCACTGAGATGCCGATGCGCGTGCCTGGCAGCCGCGATGTCCACCAAGCACCCGCGATCGGGTAAACACACAGATCCACGTCCTGTCAGGGAGAGAGGAGACCGATGCTGTGTCCCTTGTACATAGGGACACAGATCGGTCACCTCCCCCAGTCAGTCCCCTCCCCCCACAGTTAGAACACTCTCACTAGGCTACACATTTAACCCCTTCCTCGCCCCTAGTGTTAACCCATTCCCTGCCAGTCACATTTATACAGTAATTGGTGCATATTTATAGCACTGATCGCTGTATAAATGTGAATGGTGCCATAAATGTGTCAAAAGTGTCCGATGTGTCCGCCATAATGTCGCAGTCCCAATAAAAATCGCAGATCGCCACCATTACTAGTAAAAAAAAAAAAATTATGTCCCCTATTTTGTAGGTGCTATAACTTTTGTGCAAACCAGTCGCTTATTGCGATTTTTTTTTTTTTTTTTTTTTACCAAAAATATGTAGAAGAATGCGTATCGGCCTAAACTGAGAAAAAAAAAAGTTTTTTTTTTTTTTAAATGGGATATTTATTATAGTAAAAAATATTGTTTATTTTGTTTATAGCGCAAAAAATAAAAACCGCAGAGGTGATCAAATACCACCAAAAGAAAGTTCTATTTGTGGGGAAAAAAGGACGTCAATTTTGTTTGGGAGCCACATCGCACTACCGCGCAATTGTCCGTTAAAGCGATGCAGTGTCGGAAGCTGAAATTTCGCCTGGGCAGGAGGGGGGTATATGTGCCCAGTAAGCAAGTGGTTAAAGTAACAGAACACCCTTATTTATATTCAATTTATTTAATGTTGTCTATCCGGGCATTCATGTGTGCAGCCGCTTTTGTCTGGAAAGGCTGGTTTTAAAAAGTGGATTTTGCCCAATTTACATATTTGCTTAATTACACACTAAGCACGAAGGTCATATTTGTTTTTTAGTTTCACATTGAAGTGTCTGAGAAAACCGTCAAAAGAGATGCATGGTGTTATGGATTGAGGCATGTACACTTTATATAAGGATATACTTTTTCATTCAAAGGTTCACATCTACTGTGTGATGTGAGCAAAAGTCTGGATATACCCTCTGTAATAGCCTACAAGACCAAGAAAAGATACTAGTTCTGTTACTGCATTTGGCATTGTCCACTGTTGAATGACTGGCACCTTCACTGGACCTTGTGATATCCCTTCTAACTCGGTAATATGGCCTAAATAATGAAAGTGGTTGTAAACCTTTTGTATTAAAAATTAACAAAGCGTATGCTCACCATGCAGGTAGTGACCTCAGGGTATTTGTTTTCCAAGTTTGCTATTGTAGTACCAAGCTGAGCATGGCAGCGATCACCCTACACAGTTACTGTGAAGTTATTGTATTCCTACAGTTTGCAATGCTTAAAGGGTCACTAAAGGATTTTTTTTTTTTGATGAAATTACTGTTTACAGGGTATAGAGACATACAAGTTAACTGATTCCTTTTAAAAATGATTAAAAAAAGATTAAATTCAATCATATAATGTGCCTACAGTTTCACTTTAGTTTTTAAACTGGTTTCATGTTTCTGTGAAGTAAAGAGACCCACAGAACAAAAACAAACAAATCCAGGGCAGTGTTTTGTTTTTAAAATGAATCTGATTGGTTCTGTTAAGTTTTAGACACACAGTAATGACAGCTTAGACCACCGTGAAAAGCTCCCAGTATGATGGTTATAAGGAAATAGACAACCAGGAAGTGTGGAGATCAGAGTAGTTTTACAGCAACATCAAAGCAAAAACGAGCAATGAGGACATGAAACCAGTACTGCAGTAAGGTAAAGGAAGCTATTTAGCTAAAAAAAAAATCCTTTATTAACCACTTCAATACAGGGCATTAAAACACCCTTCCTGCCCAGACCAATTTTCAGCTTTCAGTGCTCTCACAATTTGAATGACAATTACTCAGTCATGCTACATTGTATCCAAACAAAATTTTTATCATTTTGTTCTCACAAACAGAGCTTTCTTTTGGTGGTATTTAATCACTGCTGGGTTTATTATTTTTTGCAATATAAGCAAAAAAAGAGAGAAATTTTCGAAAAAAAAAAACAATTTCTTTTAGTTTCTATCTTAAAATTTTGCAAAAAAATTTTTTTTTCTTCATAAATTTGGGCCAAAATGTATACTGCTACATATCTTTTGTAAAAATAACCTAAATTAGTGTGTATTATTTGGTCTCTGTGAACGTTATAGAGTCTACAAGCTATGGTGCAAATCATTGAAAAATGATCACATCTGATCACACCTGATGTACTGACGTCCTATCTAATTTCTTGAGATCCTAACAAGCCAGGAAAGTACAAATACCCCCCAAATGACCCCATTTTGGAAAGTAGACATTCCAAGGTATTTAGTAAGAGGCATGGTGAATTTTTTGAAGTTTGTATTTTTTTCCCCACAATTCTTGGGAAAATTAAGATTTTTTTTTTTATGACAAAATTGTCAAAATAACAAGTTAGTTCTCTCACACAGCACATGCAAACTTACAATGACGCCCCAAAATACATTCTGCTGCTTCTCCTGAGTATAGTGATACCACATGTGTGGGACTTTTACACAGCCTGGCCACATATAGAGGCCCAACATGTAAGTAGCACCTCCAGGAGTTCTAGGAGCAGAAATTACACATCTCATTAGATGACAACCTATCACACTTTTGAAGGCCCTGGAGCACTATGACAATGGAACTTCCCACAAAATGACCCCATTTTGGAAAGCTAACACCCCAACGTATAATCTATGAGGCATTATGAGTCTTTTGAACGGTTCATTTTTTTCCAGACGTTTTTGGATAATGTGGAAAAAAATGAAAACGCATTTTTCTTTACACAAAGTTGTCCATTTATAAGATATTTCTAACACATAGCATGTACACAGCAAAAATGACACCCCAAAATACATTCTGCTACTCCTCCTGAGTAAAACGATACCAAATGTGTGAGACTTTTACACAGCCTGGCCACATACAGAGGCCGAACATTGAAGTAGCACCTTCAGGCGTCCTAGGAGCATAAATTACACATCTAATCTCTCAACCACCTGTTACACTTTTGAAGGCCCTGGAGCACCAGGACAATGGAATTGTCCACAAAGTGACCCCATTTTGGAACGCTAACACCCCAACGTATAATATATGAGGCATAATGAGTCTTTTAAACGGTTCATTTTTTTCCAGGCGTTTTTCTTTACACAAAGTTGTCCATTTATAAGATATTTCTAACACATAGCATGTACACAGCAAAAATGACACCCCAAAATACATTCTGCTACTCCTCTTGAGTAAAACGATACCAAATGCATGAGACTTTTACACAGCCTGGCCATATACAGAGGTCCAACATTGAAGTAGCACCTACAGGCGTTCTAGGAGCATAAATTACACACACAAATTCCTGCCAACCTATGACATTGTTGAAGGTCCTTCATATTTCTAACCCATAGCATGTACTGTACATACCAATTATAAACCAAAATACATTCTTCTGAGTAAAGAGTAAAGAAAAGATTACCTGCTGTCTTTGTAGTGCAGTGGTCCACAGAGGAGAGTATCGGTCCAGGGAGCAGGCAGATGTGGTCAGCAGCAGCGAAAGGATCGTCCATGCAGCAGGCAGGAATACTGTCCATAGTGCAGTCAGAGGTATGGTTAGTGCAGCCAAAGTCCAGGCAGCAGGCAAGACCATCAAGTTTAGGGCCTCGGTCAGGGAAGAATGGGGACAGGGGTAGAGGCTTCTCCCACCCAAATCGCTTTGAAGCCTCCGGGCAGCCAGAGACACGAGTAACACTACCTGTGATTAGAGTTGCCATTAGAAGTCCCCACTACAGTTCTCAGATCAGCAGATGACCTTGCTCAAGAGCAATTAAATTGGCCGATCAGAACTCTCCCCAGCATTGCCACTCATCCCAACTACTGTTAGGGGTCCCCACAACTTGGGAAATGTTATCAAGAGGTCACTGCACTAGAAGGTTGAGAACCACTGGTCTAGAGGCTGTTATTTTTGCTAAAGGAGGCTTTACTAAATATTGATGTGATTTTTCTGTTTTTATGCACCTGTCTAATTTAGTTTTGATGCATATTGCACATTTTCTGTTAATCCTGGGTTGTGTTTTTTTTAATATGATTTTGTTTGTATAATTTGTCTGTATTGTCTTAATGTTGTTTGAATATACAAATAAAAAAAGGATCTGATTAAAAAAAAAAATTGCTAAATTTATATTTGAATTTTATGCATCAATTTAAATGTTTTTCAATGTTCTCAACCACAGTTATGGTTCAGTTTGTGGTTCAAAGATTAGTTATTTTAAATTCTTTGTCCTCAAATGTGATACTACTTTTGTAGAGGGTGCAAAAGGTTGGGAACCACTGCTCTATAGTATATTTACAGATCTATGAGTGTGTGTATTTTGCAGGCATATAAATGGCGTCTTCCTTATATTTGGTAAAAAAGCAACCCTTGGTGCCTTAGGCCTCTTCCACACGAGGCGGACTCCATCGCTACGGAGTCCGCCAGCTCAGCGGGAGATCTCTCCGCTGAGCCAGCGGATAACAAGTCCCTCTTTGCTCACTGAGCGGGGAGGGGCTTGTGCAGTGCCGCTGTCTCATATTGAGAGATTTGATGAAAACGGACAGCATGTCCGTTTTCATCAGATCTCACCTGAACCGCCATGGGACAGATGGGGATTTTATCGGATCAGGTCGGATGTCAGCGGACATGTCTGTGCTGACATCCGCCGCTCCATAGGGCTGCATGGAGCGGCCGTTTAGGTCTGCCGTCAAAACTTACAAGGCGGACCTAAATGGTCCGACCGCGTGAAAGGGGCCTTAGTCTTTAAAGAGGTATTAAACCCAAAAACAAACATTTTATTATATTGCAGTTTACCAATTTTTAGATGTGGCTGCATTTGTTTTCTTTTTGTTAGGCTTTATGTTCTTTCCTTTCATCTGGTGATCCAGTCAGACAGCTGGATCACCCAAAAGGAGAAAACTTTTACTGTAACTGCTCAAACCTTAAAGCATGTGGGCTAGAGTTGTTCTTCAGTTTGTTTGTACATTTAAATCTGCTAGTTTATCCAACATTCTCTTCCCCTCCAGTCTGACAATACTGCTGTCCAAAGATGTCTCTGTGCTACTTCATCTATAGGGGTAGACACCCTGGGACAGGAAGTGTTACTGGCTGGATCACCAGGTCAAAATAAAGGGGGAAAGCCTAAAAAAAATAATGCACCACAACATTTAAAATGGTAGTAAAGTCTCTCTTTTTAAAACTTAAAACTGTTTTTAAAACTTGTACCTACAGGTAAGCTTCTACCTGTGGGTACTGAGAATATCTTCTAAACTTGTGCCATTTAGAAGATATTGACTGTGGCTTCAGCCAGTGATGGAACCAACACATGCACAGTAGTTCTGCATTCAGGAAACACCTTTGTGCCATCATCCCGGCCCAGCCATTCTAATGGCCGGAGGGCATGAACCCAGAAGGAAGACTAGGGTGAGGATGAAAGTGTCGACGGCTGTGACAGGATGCCACTTGAGGGTTTTCATTTAACCACCTCAATACCGCACGCCGTCATATGACGTCCTGGTATTGAGGATATCCTTCTTTTCAGCCGGCGATTCTACGCACCATAAGAATGATCAGAGCGGCAGTTCCGCCACTTGATCATTCTTATAGGTGGCGGGAGGGGACGTACCCCCTCCCGCCGCCATCCAGTTCTTCTCTGGGCTCTCCTGTGCCATCGAGGGGCCCTGGAGAACAAATCGTCTGGTGCCGGCTCACGACGATAGAGATGACCGGTGACCAGATGGCCTGGGGTACCCGGAAGTAAACAAAGCCGCAATCGCGGCTGTCGGCATGAGATCAGTGAATTTTTTTTCACAATCTCATGCTTTTAAGCCTGGAGGAGAGATGTCGGGTCTTATTGACCCTGCATCTCTCCATAAAAAGGGACCTGTCACAGTGTTTCCTATTACAAGGGATGTTTACATTCCTTGTAATGGGGAAAAAAATACCTCCTCTGTAACTCTAAACTGGTAACCTGCACAAAAATTGTCGCCTATGGTGATTTTTAAGTACCGAAGTTTGGCGCTATTCCATGAGTGTGCGCATTTTTCAAGCGTGAAAAGTTGGGTGTCTTTTTACTCGGCTAAACATCATCTTTCACATTCTACAAAAAAAAATTGGGCTAACTTTACTTTTTGTTGTTTTTTAACTAAAAAAAAATGTTTTCCCCCCAAAAAAAGGCGTTTGAAAAATTATTGCGCAAATACCTTGTGAGATAAAAAGTTGCAATGACCGCCACTTTATTCCCTATGGTGTCTGCTAAAAAGAATATATAGAATGTTTGGGGGTTCTGAGTAATTTTCTAGCAAAAAATGATGATTTTTACATGAAGGGGGGAAAGTGCCAGTATAAGCCCGGTATTGAGGTGGTTAAACAAGTTTGTTATAATGTGCTAGTATGCGGTGTATACTAGCCCATTATGGTAGGAGCCTGTAGGGGGACCATGCAAAGTCAATGGTATAGTTTACTACCAATTTAAGAATTGATAAGCTGCAATATATTACCGTTTTGGTTTTAAATTTAATACCTCTTAATTTTTTTTTATTTTATCCCAGCAGTTGTTTAGCAAGGATGCTAATTGCACTGCTATATATATATATATATATATATATATATATATATATATATATATATATATATATATATATATATATATATATATATATATATATATATATATATATATATATATATATATATATAGTTGGAAGAGTTAGGATCAAGATTTCTTTATGGAAAATAACATAATGAAACAAAATAAACTGGGGGTTCTTATGTTTTGCCTGCATTTGTAAAGTATCCATAATTAAAATGTGAACTGCAGAGCTGCCTCTTGCAGTTGACTGTATGTAATTATCCTCAGTCATCTGCACCCGAAAACACAGGTCGCCGCAGTTCAGCATTGCAGACACCCTGCCGGTCATGTGATCTGATTGCTGCTGCATCATGTTACTGCAGTACCATCAGGGCTATTGATCAGGCACAGTATTGTGTGAGGAAGACTGTATGAGAATGGAAGGAACATATTGTGTGATATTGTGTGTCTCTGCATACAATACTGTATTGTATGCGTAATTGAAATAGGCAATCGGTGAATACAAAACCATTTAGAATTTCTGCAACACAGACCTTTTATTTACTGCAATTCTTTTTTTTTTTTTTCTAGCAAGAAGAAAACACTAGGGAGGGCAAATTTATAGCTGTGAGACTATCCCCACTGACACAGGCCTTTAACCACTTAAGGACCGGACCAATATGCTGCCTAAAGACCCAAGGTGTTTTTAC
Source organism: Rana temporaria (assembly GCF_905171775.1). Classification (NCBI taxonomy): domain Eukaryota; kingdom Metazoa; phylum Chordata; class Amphibia; order Anura; family Ranidae; genus Rana; species Rana temporaria. Next base: position 425,415,958 of record NC_053490.1, read on the forward strand.
AGTTCGGGACTGCGTCGCTTTAACAGACAATTGCGCGGTCGTGCGATGTGGCTCCCAAACAAAATTGGCGTCCTTTTTTCCCCACAAATAGAGCTTTCTTTTGGTGGTATTTGATCACCTCTGCGGTTTTTATTTTTTGCGCTATAAACAAAAATAGAGCGACAAGTTTGAAAAAAATGCAATATTTTTTACTTTTTGCTATAATAAATATCCCCCAAAAACATATAAAATTGTATTTTTTTCCTCAGTTTAGGCTGATACGTATTCTTGTACCTATTTTTGGTAAAAAAAATCGCAATAAGGTTTTATCGATTTGGTTTTCGCAAAATCTATAGCGTTTACAAAATAGGGGATAGTTTTATTGCATTTTTATTAATTATTCTTTTTTTACTACTAATGGCGGCGATCAGCGATTTTTTTCGTGACTGCGACATTATGGCGGACACTTCGGACAATTTTGACACATTTTTGGGACCATTGTCATTTTCACAGCAAAAAATGCATTTAAATTGCATTCTTTATTGTGAAAATGACAGTTGCAGTTTGGGAGTTAACCACAGGTGGCGCTGTAGGATTTAGTGTACACTTAGTGTGTGTTTACAACTGTAGGGGGGTGTGGCTGTAGGAATGACGTCATCGATCGAGTCTCCCCTATAAAGGGGATCACTCGATCGATGCAGCGCCATAGTGAAGCACGGGGAAGCCGTGTTTACATACAGCTCTCCCCGTTCTTCAGCTCCGGGGAGCGATCGCGACGGAGCGGCTATAAACAAATAGCCGCGCCGTCGTACCCGGATCACTCCCCGAGATAACACGACCGCCGCGTGTAGCGGGGGGGGGGGGGGGGCAGGGACGTACAGGTACGCCAATGTGCCTGTACGTGCCATTCTGCCGACGTATATGTACATGCGGCGGTCGGGAAGTGGTTAAATAAACAGATGGGTTTGTGTTCTCTGCACTGCCTTTTCCAATATATCCAAAACTATACTTTTTGCAGTTTGGGGCTATCTCTCTTTCAAGGTTAAATGGTTTGTGTCAACCATCTACTACAACTGCAGGACCGCTTGTTCTGTGAGAAAACAGACTTACAGTGCATCCGGAAAGTATTCGCAGCACTTCACTTTGTCCACATTTTGTTATGTTACAGCCTTATTCCAAAATTAATAAAATTAATTTAATTATAAAAAAAAAGAAAGAAAAAAAAACACACATACATAAATATAAGTAAGCTTATCTGGGTGGGCTATTACTTATTCTCTCAGTTCCAATAGAGGTTTTAATAGCCTCCTTCTCCTTAGTGTTTCCTGTGACAGATCTGCAAGATTCTTGTCTCCATGTTGTATTGGTGGCTTATCCCTCATGTTGCCCCATATAAAAAAATTCTCTTCAAACTCCTGGAATCTTGCTATTATGTCTCTTGGGGTCTCCATTGATATACCTTTAGATCTTCTAATCCTGTGTACTCTTTTTATTGAATTTTTTTCTTCCCAACTAGGGATGAGCCGAACACCCCCCCGTTCGGTTCGCACCAGAACCTCCAAACGGACCGAACATTTAGAACCCCATTGACGTCTATGGGACTCGAACGTTCAAATTCAAAAGTGCTAATTTTAAAGTCTATTATGCAAGTTATTGTCGTAAAACAGGTTTGAGAACCTGGGTCTTGCCCCAGGTAACATGTATCAATGAAAAAAAAAACGGTTGTTTTTTCTGGAGCAGTGATTTTAATGATGCTTAAAGTGAAAAAAAAAAGAAAAATTCCTTTAAGTATCGTATCTGCTGGGTGTCTATAGTATGCCTGTAAAGTGGCACATGTTTAGAACTGTCCCTGTACAAAATGAGATTACTATAAGAAAAAAGTAATTTAAAACTGCTTGCGGCTTAAATATAATGTCTGGTCCCTGGAATATGGATGAAAATCATTAAGAAAAATAGCATGAGTTTCCCCCAACTCCCCCAGGTCATTACAAGCCCCTTTGGCCCTATATACTTTGAACAGCAGTATAGAGGCGGTGCAAACAAGACAGGGACTGTAGGTTTGTTGTTAAGTAGAATCTGTTTGTAATTGTGAACTGGTAATTTTTTTAAAGTGTAGCTCCAGCCATAAAATCTATTTTTAAGCTTTTCTGAAAACATAGAGAAGGGTTATCGCCCCTGTAACATTTGTTTTGCTGTCTGTGTGCATCTGTTCAGAAGATTGCAATTCACTTTCTGTCCCAATGAAAATGTGGGTTTTTTAGTGAAACAAGGATTGGTGATAAAGCATCAGTGGACAGGAGACACCTCTTATAGAAGAGAATTTCCCTTCCTAGGGGTAGATTTCCTCTCACTTCCTGTTGTCTCCTTCCGTTTGCAAGTAGGAGTCGTTTGTAAGTTGGATGTTTGAAAGTAGGGGCCTGCCGTATATACTCTGCATAAATTTGGGCCCTAGGTGTTGGTGTTGCCACAACACTGTAAGCCCTCACAGTTCGTCTTGGTGGGCGCTGGAATGGCCTGCTGTGTGAACTAATATATCAAGAACTGTAATTACATGCCATTGTTGAACAGTGGTAGAAAAATTGGGCCTTTGGTGCTGGCGCTGGTGCCACAACACTGTAAGTCCTTACAGTTACTCTTGGTGGGCGCAGGAATGGGCCCTGCTGTGAAATATTAGATCAAGAATTGTAATTACATGCCCCTGTTTAACAGGGGAAGACAAATTGGGCCTTTGGTGGTGGTGGTAATGCTGGTGCCACAACTCTGTAAGCCCTCAGTTACTCTTGGTGGGCACAGGAATGGGCCCTGCTGTGAAATATTAGATCAAGAATTGTAATTACATGCCCCTGTTGAAAAGGGGCAGAAAATTGGACCTTTGGTGGTGGTGGTGCTGGTGCCACAACTCTGTAAGCCCTCACAGTTAGTCTTGGTGGGCACAAGAATGGGCCCTGCTGTGAAATATTAGATCAAGAATTGTAATTACATGCCCCTGTAGAAAAATTAGGCCTTTGTTGGTGGTGGTGGTGGTGGTGCTGGTGCCACAACACTGCAACCCCTCACAGATACTCTAGTTGGAGCGCAGGAATGAGCCCGCTGCAAAGTATTGCATCAAAAATTGTAATTACACGCCACTGTTAAACAGGGCCAGAAAAAATGTGCCTTAGCCACTGGTGGAGCTGCCCAGAACCAAAAATGTTCTTACAAGCTATCAGCATGATCATTGAGGAGGAAAAGGATCGTCACTCAGCATCAGCATAGGCAGTCTTGAAGGGATCTGACATTTCCAAAAAAATTATTCAGTTACATCAGCGTCAGGTGCTTGGTAGCTGGTGGTGATCCAAGCCTGATTCATTTTTATGAAGATCAGTCAATTGTCCGAGTTGGTGGAGAGGCGCACCCTGTGATCGGTTACAAAGCCTCCAGCAGCACTGAATGTGCGTTCTGAAAGAACGCTGGATGCAGGACAAGCCAGTAGCTCAATTGCGTACTGTGCAAGCTCTGACCAGTGATCCATCCTCAAGACCCAGTAAGCGAGGATTTTCGGTGGGAAAGGTGTCCAAGTCTGATCTTGCCCCTAGGTATTTCCGCACCATGTAAACCAGACGCTGGCGATGGTTGCTGGAACCGGTCATACCTTGGGGCTGCGGACTGTGACTGACCGAACAAGTTGTCCAGGACCAGGATTTTGTAACCTCCCAGTATCTGGGAATGCATTGCACAGACCTTTCTGCAAGGCCTCCCGAAGATGTTTCATCTTCTGCTCCCACTGTGCTGGCAAGATAAGGTCCGCAACCTTACTCTTGTAACGTTGATCAAGGAGGGTTTCCAGCCAGTAATGATCCCTCTCCTTGATAGCACGAATACGAGGATCCTTCCGCAGGCTTTGAAGGATCAGGGAGGCCATACAACGTAGGTTTGCTGAGGCATTCGGTGCTGTGTCCTCTGGGTCAATGAGGACGACATAATCCGCTGCCACCTCGTCCCAGTCATGTACAAGTCCATGGGTTCCTTGGGACTGTAATTGATCCCTTGAAGACTGCTGCTGATGCTGAGTGCTAGGCTCCACCTCCATGCTGACACAATCCTCCTCCTCGTCCTCTTCCTGTGTGATAGGCGGGCAAGCAGGAACACTGTCTGGATAAAGGGGGCCTTGAGAGGTAATGAAGTCCTCCTCTTCCTCCCTCTGTTCTGCCTTAAGGGCCCTGTCCATTATTCCACGCAGCGTGTGCTCCAACAGGTGAATAAGAGGGACAGTCTCACTGATGCATGCACTGTCACTGCTCACCATCCTCGTGGCCTCCTCAAATGGTGACAGGACAGTGCATGCATCCCTGATCATGGCCCACTGGCGTGGGGAAAAAAATCAAGCTCCCCTGACCCTGTCCTGCTGCCATATTGGCACAGATACTCATTGATGGCCCTCTGCTGCGTGTGCAGCCGCTGCAGCATGGCCAACGTAGAGTTCCACCTGGTGGGCATGTCACAGATTAGGTGGTCCTTGGGCAGGTTGTATTCCCCATGCCCCAGTTGAAGTCCCTCTAGGACGAAACACGTAGGGCTTGGTTTTTACCACTTCCCATATTGGCCCTTTTTTATATATTGTGATCACTTTTTATATGTATCTTGGTTTTATTCAATAAAACCTATATTTTTTGACCTGCACCATTGGGGCTGCGTTTTCTTTCTCTCCCCCACATGCTGTTTGGATTTTTCGTTTCTATGTCATCCTACCCCTATGGGGTTCATTTTCATCGCTCCACATCCATTTGAGAGCAGTTTGGACATCTGTCTGGGACACCGTGAATCCGTGGCCCTCCATTGAAGTTCCATCTTCATTCCAGTCTGAGGAAGCCGAGCTGATTGCCCCGCGATTGTCCATGCCTTTGTGATCTGCTGTCGCTGGCATGCAGATCCACACCGTCTGGTAAGCCTATTTCCAATTTTACCTAAAGGTGATATCTTGTCCAGAGGATCTACGTGGTCATTTGTCCCATCCATTTATTTCTTGAATTTTTTGATGGACTCTTTATACATCATTAATTTGTGTTTGTGTTATTCCTAACACTAGCCTGTATGTTTTTTTTTATAACACCAGCCTGTATGGTTTCACTATTATATGTTTGTTCATGACATTTATCACTGTTTTAGTACAGTGTCTATTGATTTAGCACCTACCAAGAGGAATCACTGCTCCTATGGTATTACAGCGCTACACCTTCCTACCCGCGCTCTACTTTATGACCCGTCTCCAGGTCTATTTCAAAATCTTGTTCTATTCTTTATTGGCTGAGTATTCTAGTTTTCCGGCGAAGTTCTACTTTGCGCTTTTTTTTTCTTTCACATCTGTCTGTCTCCCACGGGCTCCTTGTTGCTTTTCTATTGTTTGTTTTTCCAATACTACGTTTTTGGGTCATGTACTTCTCTCTATTGAACCAGGGCTTAGGCTGGTTTTAGGTGATTTTGCCACCGCACCTCCTCTTGCTCTTCTCCCCCTCATATTGTTCACTTCTTTGTTCTTCTCCACACCTCTTCCTTATTCCCTGCCCTTATTTGTACTTCCTGAATTACTGTTATATCTGCTTGTTTTGATAGTGTATGATGGTGAGCCGTTTTAACCCTTAACAGTTTTTAATGATTAGCAGTGCAATAACTAGGTATCACCCCATGCACTCCAAAAATACTCTGTTCATATAGCAGTCTGTGTGTACAAATAAATCATGCTCACCACTCTTTTTCCCAGCTCTTTCAATCCATGTGGGCTTAAATTAAGCCAAAAGAAAGGGTTTGGTCTTTTTCCTTTGAGGGGCTTCTTAATGAGGGGGAGTTCGCTGGGTCTTCCTTGCAAGTCTGCTCCGCTTATTGCTTGCCAGGTCCTAGGCACTCCAGCTGTGGACACTTTGGCTGCAATCCATCTTGATGTCACCTGCCAGTCTGCTTTCCTCCCCGGGAATTGCCAAATACCATGAGTATCCTCGAGAGCCGCCAAAATGGCTCCAGGTGCTTTTGCTTTCTCATTGGGAACCTCCAAGTACCTCCCAGGCATCGCAGAGTGTCTTTGGACACCTTCTTTGCTCCTCTCTTTCTGGGAGTTAAGCCAAGGCTGAGTCTCCGAATCTCCCACTCGTCCCGCGGGACCACAGCTTCCTTCTTCACTGCTACTGCCAAACGGCCGGTCTCCACCTCCTCAGTCCCTGCCAGATACCAGGGTAAGAGGGAGCAAGCCACTTAAAGCAGGGCTGGACGAAAGTTATAGTTCTTTAGCTAAATCAGGGGATGGAGGCATCCAGAGATCCTACCACAGATTTTCAGGAGGTGCCATTTTCAGGCTCCTCCCTCTTCCTTCGAGATCTGAAAGTCTAGTCAAGATCAAGGAAAGATGAATGCAGAAATTTACAGAGACATCCTTAATGAAAACCTGCTCCCGAGCACTCAGACTTGGGCAAAGGTTAATTTTTCAACAGGACAACAACCCTAAGCACACCACCAAGATAACAAAGGACTGACTACGGGACAACTCAATGAATGTCCTTGAGTGGCCCAGCCACAGCCCAGACTTGAACCTGATTGAACATCTCTAGAGAGATCTGAAAATGGCTGTTCACCGACGCTCCCCATCCAGCCTGATGGCGCTTGAGAGGTCCTACAAAAAAGAATGGGAAAAACTGCCCAAAAATAGGTGTAGAAAGCTTGTAGCATCATACTCAAAAACACTTCAGACTGTAATTTGTGCCAAAGGTGCTTCAACAAAGTATTGAGCAAAGGTTGTGAATACTTTATGTACATGTGATTTTTCTTCCTAATTTAAAAATTTTAATAAATTTGCAAAGATTTCAAACACACTTCTTTCATGTTGTCGTTATTCCTGAAGCCTGCATTCTTGAAGCCATTGTGAAATAGTGTGAAAGGTGTAATTGGCCACAGCTATTACATGGCTGTGGCTGGCCCTGTACTATGTGATCTCTGTGACTGATTAGCGATCACACAGTAGTAAACAATGATGCCAGGAAATTACATATTATTTACTACTGTCCATGTGATTGCTGATTGGTTACAGCGATTACATGGTACCAGGGCTGCTCACAGCAGCCCAGTACAACAATTAGTGTGCCACTGTGTCCTATGAATAATTTTGGTTAATATCAGGTTAAAATTCTACAACTGTAGAAAAGTCAATGAATATCAAGGAGTGACATATGTCTGATTCTGTAACAGGAGCAGGGTCACCTCTTGGAATCTATATCTGGTGGCATTCAAAGAGTTAACTACATTTTATTGTAGTCCCGGCAAAACGGGTATTAAAGCCCCATAGCTTTGGAGCTTGGGTATAAATTCACTGCTGAATGAATATGCATATTTTCTCCTTCCAGGATGCCTATTCATACCCTAATTAAACCTAAGGCCTGGCAGTAGAATCACATTTTTGCTTGAGGAACACGTTGTACCTTACAATGTGGCTAGAGACCTTTCAATAAAGTAGCGCTGAGGAATGCAGAGAACTCTTTTCTTTGGAAACCAATGAACATTACATTTGCATGGAAATTTGAATCTTTGAAATCGTTTGTCTCTTGTTGTATATAGATATAGTGGGCAACAGAAGATTTTTTATTTTATTTTATGGATCTACTATATCCTAAATAAAGATATTTTTCATGCGGATAGAATTTTAGAGGAATCTGTTAAACTTTCCTTGTTAGGAAGTATATTTGCACAGCTCATGTCATTTTTCACTTGTTTTTTTCTTTTTTTTATTGCTGCACCATTTCATATACTCTCCCTGCCCTGTGTTGTGACTGCAGGATTATACTGTAACAGCAGTAGATCACCTGAATAGCAGCATTGTCAGTCTGAGGGAAGGGGAGTGTTAGATGGACTAGCAGATTTAGATATACTAACAAATTGAAGTAAAACTCTAGCTCACATGCAGTTAAACAAGCAGTTACAGTGATGTTTTTTCTTTTTCTTTTGGGATAGAAGTTTTACATGAATAAATAAAAGCTGATCATTGTAAGCACCCTTGTCAGTGGTAAATGATTTGTCTCCGCGCTCCAACTGAACAAGAGCTTGTTCTGTTGAAAGACAACAGACTTGCTGGATCAACGGGTGAAAAGAGAGCTTAAATGGGTTGTAAAGGATTTTTTTTTTCATAATAAGCATCCTTTACCTGCAGACATTCCTCTTTTCACTTCCTCGTTGTTTTTGCTCAGAAGTTGCTCTATTTCTTCTCTGTTCTGTTCACTTCCTGCTTGTCTGATTTTACTGACCACCGTGATGGGAGGTTTTACTTCGGTGGTGAGTAACGTGCTCACACCCTCCTGGGAACTACATCTGTGCGGCAGGACACTCTCTACGTGTTAAGGAGGTGTCAACTACTGGGCGTGCCGCAATTCATACTGGGAAATGTAGTTCTTACATGAACAAACAATGAAAACCAGGAAGTGAATGAGAGAACAGAAACTAGAATGCCGGAGGTGATATAGATGCAGGAATTTAATAGGTATTTACTCGTTTTTTAACAGAATCATTACACTATTCTGTCTGTCTACCTTGCAGACATTAATTTTAGGCAAAATGTTTTTTTCCTTTAGTGACCCTTTAACCACTTGCTTACTGGGCACATAAACCCCCTTCGTGCCCAGGCGAAATTTCAGCTTCCGGCACTGCGTCGCTTTAACTGACAATTGCGCGGTCGTGCGACGTGGCTCCCAAACAAAATTGACGTCCTTTTTTCCCCACAAATAGAGCTTTCTTTTGGTGGTATTTGATCACCTCGACGGTTTTTATTTTTTGCGCTATAAACAAAAAAAGAGCGACAATTTAAAAAAATATATATATATTTTTTACTTGTTGCTATAATAAATATCCCATTTTTTTTTTTAACTATTTTTTTTCTCAGTTAAGGCCGATACGTATTTTTCAACGTATTTTTGTAAAATAAAAATCGCAATAAGCGACTGGTTTGCGCAAAAGTTATAGCGCCTACAAAATGGGGGATAGATTTATGATTTTTTTTTTTTTTTTACTTGTAATGGCGGCGATTTGCGATTTTTTTTTTTTTTTTTTGTCAGGGCTGCAATATTGCGGCGGACGTATCGGACACTTTTGACACAATTTTGGGACCATTCACATTTATACAGCGATCGGTGCTATAAAAATGCACTAATTACTGTATAAATGTGACTGGCAGGGAAGGGGTTAACACTAGGGGGCGAGGAAGGGGTTAAATCTATTCCCTCATTGTGTTCTTACTGTGTGGGGGGAGGGAACTGACTGGGGGAGGTGACCGATGCTGTGTCCCTATGTAAAGGGACACAGATCGGTCTCCTCTCTCCCTCACAGCACGTGAAGCTCTGTGTTTACACACAGAGCTCCACGTCCTGCTGTGTTACCAACGATCACGAGTGCCTGGCGGACATCGCGGCCGCCAGGCACTCGCATCGGGTCCCGAGCGGTGCGCCAGGCACGTTGTTTCCCCGCTGCGCGCCCCCAGCGGCGCGCACAGGGAACAACAACAGCAGGACGTCCATAGACGTCCACCCGGCACTTGAGAGCTGCGCTGTGGACGTCTTTCGACCATAGCGCGGATCTCAAGTGGTTAAAGAAGAACACTACTGCAGCGGACTCTATTAATTAGGTGACTTCTGAAGGTAATTGGTTCCACTGGATTTTAGTTGGGGGTATCAGAGTAAAGGGGGCTGAATAACAAACACATGCCACACTTTTCACATATTTATTTGTTAAAAATTCTAAAAACCATTTATCATTTTCCTTCCACTTCAAAATGAAAGGGATATGAATACCTTTTCAATGCACTGTATATTTAAATATATTGCATTTCTTTTATAAAAATGTTTATTGTCACTTTAACCGAATCCCGACCAGCTCAGGCAGATATACTGTGGCAGAATGGCTCCCCTGGGCGAAATCCCGTACGGGTACGTCCTTTTTTTTTTTAATGTCCACCAGGGTGCGCGCTGCACGGCAGGGAACTAGATGCGTGCGGCCGGTGGGCACAATCACCACTGGCCACGCGGGATCGTGCGCATGAGCCCCAGCATGGGTATTTGTGTGTAAACAATATGTCTCCTCTCCTAGTTACTCACATCCTCACACAGTTGGAACACACTAAGGGAACACACAGTTAACCCCATGATCGCCCCCTAGTGTTAACCCCTTCCCTGCCAATGACATTTACAGAGTAATCAGTGCATTTTTATAGCACTGTTCACTGTATAATTGTGAATGGTCCCAAAAAAGTATCTGATCCGTCTGTCGCAATGTCACAGTACAGCTAAAAATCGCAAATCACCGCCATTACTGGTAAAAAAATAGAAATGCCATAAAAATTGCATAAATATTAAATGGCCTTAATTGATGAAGACATTTTTTTTTCTTTACATTTGGGGATATTTATTATAGCAAAAAGTAAAAAATATTGTTTTTCTTTCAAAATTGTCTCATTTTTTGTTTATAGTGCAAAAAAATAAAAAACGCAGAGGTGATCAAATACCACCAAAAGAACGCTCTATTTGGGGGGGGGGGGGAAAAGGACACAAATTTTGTTTGGATACAGTATTGCATGACCACGCAATTGTCAGTGCCAAATTCTAAAAAGTGCTCTGGTCAGGAAGGGGGTAAATTCTTCCGGGGCCCAAGAGGTTAAAAAAAGATACTTGTTTAAAGTGGAATTCATGCCTAACCATAACTTTTCTTAACCACTTACCCCCCGGACCATATTGCTGCCCAAAGACCAGAGTACTTTTTGCGATTCGGGACTGCGTCGCTTTAACAGACAATTGCGCGGTCGTGCGACGTGGCTCCCAAACAAAATTGGCGTCCTTTTTTTCCCACAAATAGAGCTTTCTTTTGGTGGTATTTGATCACCTCTGCGTTTTTTATTTTTTGCGCTATAAACAAAAATAGAACGACAATTTTGAAAAAAATGAATATTTTTTACTTTTTGCTGTAATAAATATCCCCCAAAAATATATAGAAAAACATTTTTTTTCCTCAGTTTAGGCCGATACGTATTCTTCTACATATTTTTCGTAAAAAAAAATCGCAATAAGCGTTTATTGATTGGTTTGCGCAAAAGTTATAGCGTTTACAAAATAGGGGGTATTTTTATGGCATTTTTATTAATATTTTTTTTACTAGTAATGGCGGCGATCAGCGATTTTTTTTTCGGTATTGCGACATTATGGCGGACACTTCGGACATTTTTGACACATTTTTGGGACCATTGGCATTTTTATAGCGATCAGTGCTATAAAAATGCATTAGATTACTATAAAAATGCCACTGGCAGTGAAGGGGTTAACACTAGGGGGCGGGGAAGGGGTTAAGTATGCCTGGGTGTGTTCTTACTGTGGGGGGGGGGGGTTGGCCTCACTAGGGGAAACACTGATTTTCTGTTCATACATTGTATGAACAGAAAATCAGCATTTCCCCTGCTGACAGGAACGAGAGCTGTGTGTTTACACACACAGCTCCCGTTCCCCGCTCTGTACCGAGCGATCGCGTGTGCCCGGCGGCGATCGCGCCCGCCGGGCACACGCACGGGAGTCGGGGGCGAGCGGGGGGCGCGCGCGCGCGCCTCCGGCGGCGCGCGTGCGCCCCTAGTGGCGGCTAATAGGCAGGACGTCCATTTACGTGGTCTCGCCTAGGAGAGCCACCTTGTGGACGTATTTCGGCGGTGCAGCGACGGCAAGTGGTTAAAACATCTCCTTTTTTTTTTTTCTTTCTTAGCATATATTGTTATTATATGCAAAAATGGTAGCAGCATTACCTTTTTTAATGTTTTTATTTATCAGTATATTTCAGCTTTAGAGCTCCATTGAAACAGTACAAACCTAATGTCTATACAATAAATCCCTGTTTATCTTCATTATATATTACCCCAACACTATACAAGGTCTAGAAATGATGACCCTTAATTTTTTCTTTATAAATTCTTATATTACCTTACACTGTTATATATTATTACTATATCTGGTTTGTAATGACTAAATTCAACACTAAGCATATATTTTAGCAAGTCTCCAGATAATGGTCAACATATGTTAAAGGGTCACTAAAGGACATATTTTTTTTTTTTTAGCTAAATAGCTTCCTTTACCTTACTGCAGTCCTGGTTTCATGTCCTCATTGTTTTGCTCTAATCCTTCTCTGTTCTGAACACTTCCTGGTTGTCTGTTTCCTGATGAAAAAAGTCATGGGAGCTTTCTCTCTGTGGTCACTAATGAAGAAGGTGTGATTACTGTGTGTCTAAAACCCCTCAACACCAATTAGTTTCGTTTTCCAAACCATCACTGCCCTGTATTGGCTCTGTGCAGCAGAGAAGCAGGAAACATGCAAAAATTAAACTGAAACTGTAGGTACATTATATGATTGATTTGTATCTATTTTTAATCATTTTTAAAAGGAATCGGTTAACTTTGTCTCTATACCCTGTAAACAGTCATTTCAGCAAAACAATTTTTTTCCTTTACAACTCCTTTAACCACTTCATTACTGGGCACTTAAACCCCCTTCGTGCCCAGACCAATTTTCAGCTTTCAGCCCTGATGCATTTTGAATGACAATTACGCGGTCATACAACACTGTACACAAATTATATTTTTATCGTTTTTTTCCCACAAATAGAGCTTTCTTTTGGTGGTATTTGATCACCTCTGCGGTTTTTATTTTTTGCGCTAGATATAAAAAAAGACAGAAATTTTTGAAAAAAAAACTATTTTTTTTAACTTTTTGTTATAATAATATCCCAAAATTATTTTTATTTGTAATGTTTTTTTCCTCAGTTTAGGCCAAAACATATTCTTCTACATATTTTTGTTAAAAAAATCGCAATAAGCGTATATTGATTGGTTTGCGCAAAAGTTATAGCGCCTACAAAATAGGGGATAGATTTATGATTTATTTTTTATTTTTTACTAGTAATGGCGGCGATCTGCGATTTTTTTTTTATTTTTTTTTATTTTTTTTTTATTTATTTATTTATTTTTTTTTATTATTATTTTTTTCTCAGGCCTGCGATATTGTGGCGGACATATCGGACAGTTTTGACACAGTTTTGGGACCATTCACATTTATACAGCGATCAGTGCTATAAAAATGCACTAATTACTGTATAAATGTGACTGGCAGGGAAGGGCTTAACACTAGGGGGTGAGGAAGGGGTTAAATGTATTCCCTGGGTGTGTTCTAACTGTGTGTGGAGGGGGACTGACTGGGGGAGGTGACCGATGCTGTGTCCCTATGTACAAGGGACACAGATCGGTCTCCTCTCTCCCTGACAGGACGTGGAGCTCTGTGTTTACACACAGAGCTCCACGTCCCTGCTGTCACCGCCGATCACGGGTACCTGGAGGACATCGCGGCCGCCAGGCACGCGCATCGGCTTCCCAGCAATGTGCTGGGCACAGTGTTTCCCCGCTGCGCGCCCCCAGCGGCGCGCACAGGGAATGTAAACAAGAGGACGTCCAAAGACGTCCACCTGGCACTTGAGAGCCGCGCTGTGGACGTCTTTCGTCTACAGCGCGGGTCCCAAGTGGTTAAACTCAAATTACTTTTTTTTTTTCTTTTGTTGTTGCCTTCTAAAAAACACTGAAGCTTGATATAAATATCTAATTTGTGTTCTCCTTAACTGCTACTATTTATAGTGACTATGTTTATTGACAATAAATGCTTGTAATTTTGAAAATGTAATAAACAAATTTGACAAGAAAAAAAAAAAAAAGTCTCCTTTTCCCTCCTACCTATCCTGCTTACCCTGTGTAAAAAAAAATGTTTTTTTTTTTTTTTATATCCCTCTCCAGTCCGGTCACGTGATCCCCCCCCCCCAGCTCTTGTTCCCCTGTGTCACTAAGAAGCTGGCTGCAGGGGAGAGGAGGGAGTGCCAACAATGGCTAGGCCATGGGAGCCTATGGGAAACCTCCTCCCAAAATTCTCAGCTGATGCCAAGCACTCTGACACAAGGGGGGAGGAGCTGTGGGATCATGTGACTACACCAAAGCAGATTTTGTACATAAGATCGGTAGCAGAAGGCGGTGGAGGAGACCTCTTTAGAAATAGTTATAGTTAGGCAGGAATTCCACTTTAATAACTTTTTGTTTATTATTGTGCACTCCTCCACTGAGTAACATTCAGCAAAGGTCTCCGGTATGGAAAAAATGTCAATATTGTTAATATTCCCTGTGTCATGATTAACCCCTGTTAGTGTTATAAACTATGTTTTTCCCAGTACTTTGTGTTTATTATTTGCTATATTTGGCAAGCCAAGGATGAGAAATGTACTTATTTTGTGTCAGTTCTATGTAATGGAAAGCAGCCAAAACATGTGCACAGAACAATGCTGGCAAAGATTTCTTATTTGGATACTATAAATGTTGTTAATTTAGTGTAGACGTTTTATCTGAAGTTCTCCCTTGAATTCCCACAGTTGTCTGACTTCAGTGTATAGTCTGGGGAAGTTCACAGAAAGCCGAGGCTGAAGTGACCTACACTTACCGGGTGATTGATGGGAAAGTAAACAACTAAATCACTACCTGGGTCGATCTGTCTTGGAGTACAGCAAAATCAAGTCCTAAAACGTTTTATTCAATGACAAAGAACAGTATGCAGAGTGCAGTAGCTCATGGCGGCCAATCAGAACTCCATCTTTTACTATACTTAGGGCTGGTTCACAATCGCATGTGATTCGCACCGCACTGCAGTGCAAATCACATGCGATGTCCGTACAATGCGATTTCAGCCATACAGATAGTATAGCTGAAATCGCATCGCATTCGGACTAAACTTGCATAGGACCCTTTTTTTGGTCCACACCAGAATCGGATAGCATGGGTGTTCACAGTGCGATATGCAAGCTGAAATGGGGGTGTCATTAACAATGTATTGACACTCCCCAGCAGATAGCATGTGGCAGTGTGAACTGCCGTGTGAGTCGGGTGCCAAGCGGGAACCCGCAGTGGATTTGCAGGGTTCCCGCATCGCACTTGTGTGGATCCAGCCTAACTCAGAAACTGTATGATTGCTAATGTACTACTAACCCGCATCATTGGTGGTTGCACTGTTTTACAGAGTAAATCGTATTATTTTATAACTGTCCATTTGTTCTAAAGCACTATTCAAATTTATGTTGTAACCACAATTTCTGTTTTTAAAAGAGAAGTATGGGAATGTTTTTTTTTTTATCCAACTTGCCTAGGTGCAGCATTGGTCCCATGCTGCATCTTTCCCCCGCCAGCGCTAACATTGAGAACTGAGCGATCAAACACTGATGATCAGTTCTCAGACTGTCAGTCACCATTCTCGGAAGGGACGTGCTTAGGCTCTCTGCGCTTTGGGTGGATCCCGACCATATGGTCGCGATCTTTCCTGAGCCTGGATCGGCTCTGTGACATCAGCTGAAAAAGGGTGAGGCCCCGTACACACGACAGAGTTTCTCGGCAGAATTCACCGAGAAACTCGGTCAAAACCCGGATTCTGCCGAGAAACTCTGTCGTCTGTACAGTTTTGGCTCGATGGAGCCGCCGAGGAGCTCGACGAGAAAATAGAGAACATGTTCTCTATTTTCTCGTTGTTCTATGGGAGAAGGCGTCCCGCCGAGCTTCTCGGCGGCTTCATCCCTGAACTCGACGAGGAACTCGACGTGCTTGGCACGTCAAGTTTCTCTGTCGTGTGTACGGGGCCTCACAGGAGTGCAAAACGAACTGCACTCCTGTGATCCACAGGAGAGGTACAGCGAAATAAGCTTTGGCTGTGCTTCTCCTTTAAAATATTCTTTGCTAGTGGCATGATTGTTTTCGGGCCCTGCTGCAATGATAAGGCTACATTTTACAATCTATACAATCCTTCTTTAGATTTACTAAAATTGTGTAATGCGTACCTATCTAAACTATCAAATAATGAAATGTCCAATCAGGCAGGCCCTTGTATAGTTATTGGCAGATCTAAAGGGGGTTCAGTTCAATTTTAAGAGTGTTTTGACTTGGTTATCTGCACTAAATCCTGCAAAGTCTTGGGGGGTTGTATATTTAGACAGCTTTTTTGAGGCTCAATTGATCTTTCCATTTAAAGTGATTGTAAACCTCAGACATGAAATATGAACTAAGCATATCTTGTTATAGTGTGTGCGTGTCTCAATTTAGAGCACTATGTTTCATTTCTATCAGCTGCTTCCTTCCTCTGCTATCAGCATTAATCACATCTGACAAGCTTTCCTGACACCAAGAGAAAAAAAGGTGACAGGGGAGTAGGGCTGAAACAACTAATCGGCATGAACGATTTTGAAAATAGTCGGGCATAGAATGCATTAAGGTGAAATACCTTGAGAGTTCACAACCCCTTTTTAAAGGCGCCAGTTAAAAAAAAAAATGAAAGTATTCAAAACAGACGATCTTGGCATGTTGCCGTTAAATGCTTTCCAGTGCTAAGGAGAGATTTGAGCCTTTTGCTGTCGCAAGGGATGTTTACATTCCTTGTGACCGCAATAAAAGTGATCAAAAAAATTAAAGCTTGACATGTTTGGTATCAATTTACTCAGCGTGACATCGTCTTTTTATATTTTACAAAAAAATTGGGTTATGTATTGTTTTTTTTGTATTAAAATTTAAAAAAGTGTATTTTTCCCCCCAAAAAACGTGTTTGAAAAACTGCTGCGCTAATACCGTGTGGCATAAACAATTGCAAACCCCAATTTTTTTTTTTTTTAAGACCTCTGCTTTAAAAAAATATATATATAATGTTTGGGGTTTCTAACTAATTTTCTAGCAAAAAAAATAAGATTTTCACATGTAGACAAAAAGTGACAAAAAATGCCTGGTCTTCGACTGGTTGAAGTGAAACTACACATCATCTGAGCGGTGGCGGTGCGTCCATTAGGGGTGCTCCTGCGCCACCCCCTCTCTGTACTATGGATAAATTCATGCATTGCATGAATTCTATCCACAATCGCTGTAGCAACCCCCATTCGGGTGGGGGGTATTTTTTAAGCACCTGATTAGAGTTATAGGCTCTAATGGGCCTTAAAAAAAGGTGCACTTCGAGCGCTTGCAGTGCACCCAGGTGTGTTAGCAAAGAAAACGAGTATTTGCTTTGCTAACACAGAACTGCCTCTGAGCCCGGATGTAATACCGGGCTCCTGATTGGCTGAAGGTAGAGGCAATCTCATTAGCCGCCTAGCAAAACAGGAAGAAGACACGCACGGAGGACACAGCATCCATCGCCACACTACACTTCCCACAGCTTGCCACCTGATCCGCTGCTTGACCCACCACCGCGATGGGGTAAGTGCCGGGCAGACAGCGGGTGACGAGGGGGCACAGTGGCTGCTTATTATAGGCCCAAAGGCTGCAATTAATGGAGCACAGTGGGCTGCATATGATGGGCACAGGTGGCTGTTTTTGATGGGGCACAGAGGCTGCAATTGATGGGGCACAGAGGCTGCAATTGATGGGGCACAGAGGCTGCAATTGATGGGGCACAGGTGGCTGCATATGTTGGGCAGAGTGGCTGCAATTAATGTCACAGTGAGGCCGCAGATAAAAAAAAAGCCTAACGTTCCGAATAAGTTAGGGTAAGCCTGAAAAGAAGTATCTATGATATCTGTCTGTATGTGAGCTGCTGTCACCATATTTTGGCAGATGAGATCTAGGGAGGTTACCTCCTATAATGTTGTACTGTATACAGTATGTAGCACAGTATACAGTAGTGGTTGTATTTCAGTTAAAAATACTAGCATGTAAGAGGAGAATATCTGGCTATTTTTAGAAATGGTGTTATTAGATCTCACTGGTAAGACATAACATACATTATCAGACTAGGGTGTAGAACTAGAATTGTAGTGTAATGTATCAACAACATGATATTTTATATTTACATATGGCTAGTCTGAAATGTACATCTGAAAATTAGCCTTAGGAGGTCTGTATACATTTCATATATTGCTGCATTGTATATTGATCCAGTGTGACACATTTTGCTGGCTAAGTGGCTCAATATAGAAATATGGATTGAAGAGAGGTAATGGATGCCATTTCAGAAGTAGTAATGTACTGAATATAGGGGTGATGAGTTCTATGATTTGTCTGCTAATGTGGTTTAATTACTTCAGTCCCACACTTGATTTTGGTGGGATGCAATGGACATGATATCATGGGGCCTATTTATGAAATGATTTGTTCTATGCAAATGCATTCTGTGCGAAAATACATGTAACTATTTTTTTATTTGCTAATTCCCTCTGGCATGCTCCTGAAATCCTACATTTTATCTCTTATTGCAAAGATATATGCATTTCCTATGCACTTCAATGCCATCTGGTGGACTTTAATAATAATAATAACAATAATAATAATGTTATTATTATTCAAGATTTATATAACGCCAACGGTTTACAAAGCACTTTAAACATGAGGACAGACAATACAATACAATTCAATATAGGAGGAATCAGAAAGCCCTATTCCATGGAGCTTACAATCGAAGAGGGAGGTTCAAGAGATACAAAAGGTAATAACTGTGGGGGATGACCTGATGGAGAAAATAAAAGTACAGTTGTTAGGTTGGGGCAGGGTAGGCCTCTATGAAGAGAAGGGTTTTCAGGGATTGTCTAAAATTGGACAGAGTAGGAGATGGCCGGGCAGATTGGGGTAGGGAGTTGGAGTATGGGAGATGCTTGGAAGAAGTCTTGGAGGAGAGCATGGGAGGAGGTGACAAGGGACCTAGAAGGCAGGAGGTCTTGGGAGGAAAGAAGAGAAAGATTAGGTTGGTATTTTGAGACTAGGTTAGTAATGTAGCTGGGGCAGAGTTGTGGATGGTTTTTTAAGCTGTTAGTCTTTTAAATTTAATTATTTGGCTGAGCGGAAGCCAGTAGAGGGATTGGCAGAGAGGGGTAGCAGACACTGAGCAGTTGGTAAGGTGAATGAGTCTGGTAGCAGCATTCATGATGGACTGAAGGGGGATAGCCTGTGTAAAGGTAATCCATTGAGGGGGGCCCCCCCGACAACTGCAACCCCCCCCCCGGTTGCAGTTGTCAAGACAAGAGATTACCAGGGAGTGAATTAGAACCTTTTGTGGTGTTTATTAGTTAGGAAAGGGGCTAATTTTGGAGATGTTGCGGGGATTGAGGCAGCAAGCTTTGGACATTGATTGGATGTGGGACGAAAATATATTTCAAAGTCCAAGATTACTCCTAGAACCTTGGCATGTGGGGATAGGTTGATCGTTGAGACATTCGATCTTGACAGAGAAGTCAGGGGAAGGCCCATGTGGGGGAGGAAATAATGTAAAAGCATTTCCCCATTCTTCCTAGTGACAGGACACTGATCACAGCTCCCTGTAATCGGGAGCGGTCATCGGTGTCATGTCACACACGGCCCATCCCCCCTACAGTTAGAAGCACTCCCTAGGACACACTTAACCCCATCAGCGCCCCTACTGGTAAACCTCTTCACTGCCAGTGTCTATTTTACAGTAATCAATGCATTTTTATAGCACTGATCACTGTATCAATGACAATGGTCCCAAAATGGCATCAAAAGTGTCCGATGTGTCCACCATAATATTGCAGTCACGATACAAATCGCTGATCGCTGCCATTACTAGTAAAAAAAAATATTAATACAAATGCCATAAAACTATCCCCTATTTTGTAGACGCTATAACTTTTGAGCAAACCAATCAATCGCTTATTGCGTTTTATTTTATTTTTTTACCAAAAATATGTTGAAGAATACGTATCGGCCTAAACTGAGGAAAAAAAATATATATTTTTTATATATTTTTGGGGATATTTATTATAGCAAAAAGTAAAAAATATTGCTTATTTTTTTTCAAAATTGTTGCTCTATTTTTGTTTATAGCGCAAAAAATAAAAACTGCAGAGGTGATCAAATACCACCAAAAGAAAGCTCTTATTTGTGGAAATAAAAAGGAAGTCAACTTTGTTTGGGAGCCACATCGCACGACTACGCAATTGTCAGTTAAAGCGACGCAGTGCCAAATTACAAAAAGTGGCCTGGTCTTTGGCCAGCCAAATGGTTCGGGGCTTAAGTGGTTAAAATAGTTGGTGATAAGGGGGTTGTGGAGAGAGGTGACTTTTTACAGACAGAGTGGGCATGCCAGAGGGTGTGGGCATTCCAGAGGGCGCAAGAGAAGGGAAGGCTGGTTTTGGAAAGATGAGTATTGGAAACTAAATTTTGTGGATTGCGGCTGCTATCAGAGGGCATGTGGTGATGGGAGTGCTGGGTATAGTTAAATGGATGCCCAGGGCTTGAGGATATTATACAAGGGGTTAGGAGAGGCAGTTCAGAAGAGAAAATGGCTTAAATAAAATTAGTTTTTGACCAATTCACACAGATCAAATGTGCATGCAGATTAAGTGGTTTAATTCTTATGCTTTTTTTTTTTTTTTTTATAAATAGACAACTATATTCAGCTGTGGCCAAACGTTTTGGTAATGACACAAATAATTTCACAGTCTGCTGCCTCCATTTTAATGGTGGCAATTTGCATGTACTCCAGAATGTTTTGAAGAGTGATCAGATGAATTGCAATTAATTGCAAAGTCCCTCTTTGCCATTAAAATTAACTTAATTCCATAAAAATACCTTTCCACTGCATTTGTGAAGAAGGTTTCAGGGGGCCCAAGAAAGTCCAGCATGCGCCAGGACCGTCTTCTACAGTTGATTCAGCTGTGGGATCGGGGCACCACCAGTGCAGAGCTTGCTCAGGAATGTCAGCTGACAGGTATGAGTGCATCTGCATGCACAGGGAGGGGAAGTTTTTTGGAGGATGGTCTGGTGTCAAGAAGGGCAGCAAAGAAGCCACTTCTCTCCAGGAAAAATATCAGGGACAGGCTGATATTCTGAAAAAAGGTACAGGGATTGAACTGCTTGTCCAGAGAAGAAAAGGTGAGCGCTACCATCAGTCCTGTGTCATGCCAACAGTAAAGCATCCTGAGACTATTCATGTGTGGGGTTGCTTGTCAGCCAAGAAAGTGGGCTCACTAAACAGCCATGAATAAAAAAAAGTACAAAAACATCCTCTGAGCAACAGCTCCCAACCATCCAAGAACAGTTTGGTGACAAACAATGCCTTTTCCAGCATGATGAAACGCCTTACCATAAGGCAAAAGTGATAACTATGTGGCTTGGGGAACAAAACATCAACATTTTGGGTTCATGGGCAGGAAACTCCCCAGACTTTAATCCAATTGAGAACTTGTGGTCAATCCTCAAGAGGCGAATGAACAAAAAAAACACACAAATTTTGACACATGCCAAGCATTGAATATGCAAGAATGGGCTGCCATCAGTCCAGATGTGGCCCAGAAGTTGCAGAGGTCTTGAAAAAGAAGGGTCAACACTGCAAATATTGACTTTTTGCATAAACGTAATGTAGTTGTCAATAAAAGCTTTTTAATACTTATGAAATTCTTGTAATTGTACTACAGTGTACTATGGTAACATCTGACAAAAAGATCTAAAAACGCTGAAGCAGCAGACTTTGTTAAAATGATTATTTGTGTCATTCTCAAAACTTTTGGCCACGGCTGTATAAGGTTTAGGAATTATATACGCTTTACTTTGGTAAGGTCTAAGTGGTTCTATTTATTTCTGTTGAAGGCATGTACAGGGGGTCCCCGACTTACGAACGCCAGAGTTACGAACTTCTCCTACTTACGAACGGGGCGCTGCGGGGACCCTCTGCCATTTTTCGCAGGCCATTTGCTGTTCTGTGCATGCGCGGCCAGACGGAGCCTCGGGAAATGTCCGTAATTGGCCGTGCATGTGCAGAACGGCATTTGACGGAACATCGGAAAACATCGGAAATGTCCGTAATTGCCGGTTTACAGGAGGAAAGTCCCTAACGAGTTTGTAACTCGGGGACCCCCTGTATTTATGTGTATTGAACTGGAAAGGGATAACCATGCATGTAGCAAAACATTTTCCACAGCAAATCTGTTTCACTTTCTATCTTCCACCAGTATCTGCTGAAGAGTTATCAAAATGAAAATAATCAGAGTTGGCAGCAGACCCTGCTGCTCTGCATCTGATCCAGCTCACCTAATGGCATAGTATCTGTGACTGTAATGTTGGCCAAAGTGATTTTAAAGGTTTGTTTTAAAAAAATAACAAACATGTAATAATTGCCTGCTCTGTACAAGGGTTTTTCACATAGCGGCCCGATGCTCTTCTGGTGTGCCCCAATGGTGCTCCTCTTCATCGGGTGCCCCCACATAGTGTCGCTTTCCCTAATGGCACCCATGCGGGCACGCTCACGAGTCCAACTGCTGAGTTAATTGATACAGATGGCAGGACTCGCCCCCACCCCTGGCTCCTGTGTCACTTGATTTGTTTGACCTCAGCCAGAGTTAATGGCTCCTGCTATCAATCTATCCAATCAGGACCCGAGACAGAGGCTTGAGTTGCTGGGCTTGTGCACCTTTCTGGAACGATCAGGTTCAGGTAAGAAAAGGGGGGCTTTGGGGGCAGCTACAGCACAGAAGGTTTTTCACCTTAAGGCAGTGGTTCTCAACCTGGGGGTCAGGACCCTCTCGTGGGTCGAATGACAATTTGCCAGGGGTCACAGGATCCTGGGCTGCTCCTGAAGCCCGCGCTGCTCTCCCAGCCTTTTGCGACCGCCCTGCTGGGCTGTTCCTGGAGCCCACGGCCGACCACTCAGCATCTCGCAGCCGCCCATTCAGTTCACAGCATTGCTGGGGGGGCAGAGACTAGAGGTCAGCTGACTGGTGAGGAATGTGAAGTGGGAGGGGCTGGAGGAGACCCTATCTCCTGATTTTGGCATAGGTGTCACTTCTAAGAGATGCCACAAAGTCGGAGACACAGTGAACCCGGAGATACAGTGAGTAACCACTCATCCCAACTCCCCCCCCCCCCCCCACACCAAGGAATAAGAGAAGGAAAAATAGAGAATACATGGAAGGGAGAGGGAAAGAGGGGGAGGAGCAGAGAAAGAATAGGAGAAAGACTGTTAGAGAGAGGGATGGGGAAGAAAAAAACAAGAAATTAGGATAGAGAGAGATAAAAGGGAAAGAAAGGAGGACAAAGAGAAAGAGTGGTACATCCTAAAATGTACCATAAGGGGTTTCAATACGGTACGAGTGAAAGGGACTCGGGGAGCGCTAAATGTCCATGGGTTAGGGGCGCAAATTACTTGTCTTGCCTTGAGTGCTGACAACCCACGCTACAAAAATTATTTTACTGTTAGGGGTCCCCACATCTTGGGAAATTTTATCAAGGGGTCACGGCACTAGAAGGTTGAGAACCACTGCCTTAAGGCATTTAGGTGAAAACCCATGAGACTTTACAACCCCTTTAAGCACATTGTGTTTGTCTATTGTGACATAGATGAGGATTGGAATATATTTTATGGCAAATTACTGCAGAAAACCAGTTAATTCCAAGACGATCACATAATAATATATGTATACAGTATGTAAGCAGTTACCTGCCATGTAGAAACCTGAAAGTTAATAGCACATTACGATATTGATTTTTCTTTTACATGGTTAGTGTAATGCCGCGTACAGACGGTCGTTTTTTGTGATGAAAAAAAACGACGTTTTAAAAAACGTCATTCAAAATGATCGTGTGTGGGCAAAACGTCGTTTTATGTCTTCAAAAAAACGACCAAAAAAAAATTCGAACATGCTCGAATTTTTTGTGTCGTTTTTCAAAACGTCGTTTTTTGTTTCACAGAAATTGACCATGTGTAGCAAAAAACGACGTTTGAAACGACGTTTTTAAACCCGCGCATGCCCAGAAGCTAGTTATGAAGTGAGCTTCAATGGAAAAAAGTGGTGAAACGTAACCTTGCTTTGCAAGAGCATTGTGAAAAAACTATGGTGTGTAGGCAACATCGTTTTTGAAAATGATGTTTCAAAAACGTTGTTTTATTTCATGATTTCAAACGTCGTTTTTTTTTTCATCACAAAAAACGACCGTCTGTACGCGGCATTAGTTTCGCTCAGTTCAGTGCAACATTGCAAATCACAATATCCCATGTGAATTACAGATGAAATGGAAGAAAAATTAAAGAATTAATGGTCTCCCACAGAATTTCCTACACTTCTACTAATACGTGCCTCCAGATTTAGCATTCCTGGGGTCTGAGGCTCGTATTTATTCGGTTTCAAGTTCTCTTAAGCAAGTAAAGTCTTGTTATATACTGTATCTTGGAAGAGAAACAAAGTGCTTGATGCCAAGTCTGGGAGAAAGTAATGCTGGCCAAACCTACATAGGAGTGCCGTATCCTTTTCTACGTATTGACTTTATTTGCCACACACAGTTCAATTCCCCTGTAGTCTGAGGATCATTTATACACTGTTTGGCCAAAAATTTCCTGAATCTCAGTTCTTGTGGTGAAGTTGCTTCTGGAAGCCGTTTCTAAATGATGCAACAGAGAATAGGTGCTTTATTATGCGCTGTGTGCTTCTGTTCTGTGAGTTTGCATGCTCTACTATGTAGCTGAGCTGCTGTTGTTCATCCAAGAGTAAGCTTTTACTCCACAATAATAGCACTTACAGTTGACGGGAAAGATCTTGGAGAACAGAAATTTCTTGTACCTGTGGCAAAGGTGACACCCAAGGACAGGTTTAAAGTCACTGAGCCTGTCCTACTGGGGGGCACACTTTCAGCACAGAATATAGTTGCTGGCTGCAAGCGTATATGTGGCCCCTTGGTGTTACAGCTCACCGTCTTGCTGCAACATATACTGTATGTGTATGGCTGGTGGAAAAGAGTTAAAGGAAACTTGTTCTAATTTAAAAATACATAGGCTACCATTCCTGACATTGTACTAAAAAAATGATAGTTTCCTAGCTAGCATATGTTCTGAGTCACTAACCCGAGACTAATATGTAGTCGGTGAAGTCACAGTTCTGATCCAAATTCTATATATATATATATAATATATATATATATATATATATATATATATTACACCATATTTATCGCGGTATAGCGTGCTCCTGCGTATACCGCGCACCCCTAAAGTTGCCCCCGAATCCTGTGGAAAAAAGTTTTTTTGTACTTACATTTTTGGTGTCTTGCGCGGCGTCCATCGGCGGCCTCGTCGGGTCCGGCGTCCGTCTGCGGCTTCGGGTGTCCTCTTCGTCGGGTCCGGCGTCCTTATGCGGCATCCTCCCCGCTCATTTCCTGCGCCCAGTTTGAATACTGCACCGACATATACAGAGTGCAGTACACTTGTGTATTGTCGGCAATGCTCGGCTACACTCGCGCTGACGTCAGCGCGGGAGGAGCCGAGACTGCCCGACAATACACGAGTGTACTGCGCTCGGTATATGTCGGCGCAATATTCAAACTCGACGCGGGAAAGCGGGTATCGGCGTATACCGCGCACCCACGATGTTGCCCTGATTTTTCAGGGCAAAAAAGTGCGCCGTATACGCCGATAAATACGGTGTGTATGTATTTATATACCGTATTTATTGGCGTATACCGCGCACTATTTTGCCCTGAAAATCAGGGCAAAATCGTGGGTGAGCGATATACGCCGATACCCGCTTTCCTGCCACGAGTTTGAATACTCCGCCGGCATATACCGAGCGCAGTACACTCGTGAATCTTCGGGCAGTCTCCGCGCCTCTCGCACTGACGTCCTGAGCGTACAGGACGTCAGCGCGACAGTTGCCGAGCCTGCCCGAAGATTCACGAGTGTACTGCGCTCGGTATATGCCGGCGCAGTATTCAAACTCGTGGCGGGAAACGAGCGGGGAGGACGCCGCAGAAGGATGCCGGACCCGCAGAAGAGGACACCCGACCCGCCGAAGACGGACGCCGGACCCGCCGAAGAGGACACCCGAAGCCGCAGAAGGACGCCGGACCCGACGAGGCCGCCGATGGACGCCGCGCAAGACACCAAAACTGTAAGTACAAAAAAAAAAAAACGTTTTTTTCCACAGGATTGGGGGCCACTTTAGGGGTGCGCGGTATACGCGGGAGCGCGTTATACCACGATAAATACGGTATATATATATATATATATATATATATATATTGCAGATCTGTGACTGAAGAACTTTTAAAAAGCCCTTGTGTCCGCACGATTGCCAGCCAGCTATCAGATGAGCAGTGATGGCCACTGCATTTGTGTCATTTTAAAGCGGGGTTCAGGGCATAATTTTTTTTTTTTTTGTAAGCTAAAATTAATCACATTAAATAGTCCCTAAAACATATTAATAGCTCCCCAGTCGTTCCAGAAATCATTGCAAACACTTGCCTTATATCCTCCAGCTCATGATGTGGTCCTATCGATCATATGTGTGGGCATGTGAAGCCCAGTTCCTTTTTCTTCCTGGTTTTCAGGGAGAGGTGCATGCTGGGCGATTTTTAGGCACACTAATGCCCAGAGACTCCTGGGAAATGAGTGTCATCATTTCCCAGGAGGCAATGGAGTCTGTCTTAGGAACTTAGAACTTAGGCAGATTAGGAAATGTGGCAGATTAGGAAATGTGCCTAGTAACAGCCAGATAGAAGTGAGTAAAAAAAAAAAAAAAAAAAAAAAAAATGTACATTAAAGGCAAGCTGTTAATAGAAAGATAATTTTTAGGGTGGAACTCCGCTTTAAGGTTTCCATTTAAATTACCTTATAAAGTAAATTGTTAAATGATATCAGAAAATCGCCATTCAGCCCCTGCATACTAAAGCCTTAAAAATAATCAAATACACCCACATTACATACACCAAACAAGTAACACGCTGTTCTGCAAAAGCAAGACATTTTGCAGCTTATCTGATCTAATAGAAAGGTTCCAGTTGTGCCTGACTAATGAATCTGATAAGCACATGACAATCACGGCTTTGTCAGTCTAGGACTTGTTTGACTGGGACTTAAGCTGGCTATAGATGGATCAAAATTCAGTCAGCTCTGTAGGGACCAGGCAAATTTCAGTCCAACTCTGGGCAGGCTGGTTGGACTGAAGTCGGTCTATTGATCAACTTCTGTACAACCAGCTTGTGATCACTGCTGGTGGCTAAAACCATCAGCAGTGATCATTGTACTCTGACGGCCAGGAAATCTCCCACTGTCCAGAATACAATCACACAGCGGGAGGGAGCACTGACTTTGTTGATGGGGAAATCGAGCGACTTTCTTTACTTCAGCCTATGGTTGAAGGAAAAAAGTTGCATAATCTTTGGCCAGCCTTAGAGACCTTTCTTACCAGACAAGTTACAGTAGTACCTTGGATTATGAGCATAATCTGTTTCAGAAGCATTCTTGTAATCCACATCACTCGTATATCAAAGCGAGTTTCCCTATAGGAATCAATGGAAACTCAGCTAATTTGTTCCACAAGGGATGCTGGTGTATGCAGTACTGTATGTGGCCAGAGGTGCGAGGGCGTCGGTGTATGCAGTACTGTATGTGACCAGAGAAACTCTGAGATGCTCTGAGACACTCGGGAACGAGCGTCTCCGAGCATCACCGACGCCCCTGCTCCTCTGGCCAAATGCGGTACTGCACACCCCATCGACTTGAATCCTGCTTGTTTTGCGAAACGCTCGTAAACCGTGTTACTCGCAATCCGAGGTTCCATTGTATTATGAATGCATAAGCAGCTCAAGGCAACTAGAGGCAGCTTAAGCACCTTATAGAACTACTAGTACTATGCAATTTAAAGCAACACAAAACCAAAAGTATCTTGCTTATTTCTTTTAAATCTGAGACCCATGTGTATTAAAAAAAAAAAAAGATCAATGTGGGATAAGGTAGTGTGTACCACTTCTAATAAGAATCTGTGTTACCGCTTACATGTAACTATGAGCATTTGTTTTCTGTCGTCGCCAGAGAAATAGTCTTCTATTTGGATATTTTATACTGCTGAAAAGTTGGATGGCCTATCTAGTAACAGTACATCAAGATTTGAAATGCCGTTGCGCTTGTGTTTATAAAAAAAAGTTATGTTCTTTTCCCAGCGCAGGGTTTCTAGTTTTACTAGATAGTAAAGGGGTGAACAAACTGTGCTATAAGGGTTTCAAAACCAAAAAATAAACCAAAACTCAAACAAGCAAATATGAGCAGCTATTCTCCTGTATGACATAAACTACAGTATAGCACGCAATAAATAAAAAATAATTGTATAGATCAGTCCATCAGACATAGAAGCATAGTGTCCCTATAAAAGTCCACCAGTGATTCTAACTATGAGCCGTGATGATTCCTGATGATAAAAATCACGAGTCACCTCATGTGAAGAGTCCGCCACCAAATGGTACGATTTGCTGCTTACCAGCTCCAGATGATCCCCGGTTACAGGGGATCAAATGGCACGTTTGACTCATACCCAGTATTGGTCTTTCTACCAACGAAATTGTTCTCCTATTTGTGGGGTGCCACTCACTCTACAAACGTTGCCATTTCATGTGAGTTCAATCTGGGAGGTGGAGTTTGCACAATAGGCTAACATCTATAACTGGTGGCTATGAGAAAGGATGTCCCTGATGCTGTTGTGTCCCAGAGCTTATTTTTTTATAAAAAAGCGGCCAATAGAGGAGAAATGTTTTTCTTTTGTTTTGATATAAGTATTTTTAAAGAATGCATCGGCATGGCGTACATCTATAAAAGAGGCTTGGTACACGCCCATGCAGATATCGCAACAGCGAGTCGCGGCTCAGATCAAGGCTTGGCTATTTTGTTTACTATTTAAGGAGGAGACTCAGCGCACCGCCTGTGCCCATGGACAACGTTTTCTCTGATGAAACGCGCAGGAAAGAGCGACACGCTAACGTCATCTATCCACTTGTGTCCCGGAAGGACGGGTTGTTTTGATTGTGCACCAGCCGGCACACCAGACTTAAGACCTCCATTATACTTTTAACATGTAGGTGCATTTCTTTATTCTCAATAAACTTTATAATTTTTTTTTTTGCCATGGCGCCTTTGTTGTTTTTGGTATATAAACCATTCATCCATGTGAGCAAGTGGCGCCCCGCAAATCGAACGTTTTTGTTGAGAGAAAGACCCAGTCTGTGGGTATAAGCCAAATGCACTGTTTGATCCCCTGTAATGGGGGAACATCTGGAGCTGGTAAGCAGCAAATCTTACTATTTGGTGGCGGACTCTTCACATGAGGTGACTGATGGCGGTTTTTCTCGTTAGGAATCATCAAGGCTCTTAGTTAGAATCACTGGTGGACTTTTATAGGAATGCTATGCTTCTATATCTGATGAAATGATCAATAGAATTATTTTTATTTTAGCATGATTCTAATATCTTTCTAGTTTTACTGCATTATCCTTATATTGACTATATCCATATATTTTTTTTTTCCCCTTTCTTCTCTGTAAAGTTTAATTCAAAAGCCTTGTTTCTCTATTTGTAGATCTATCTTTATAAATATGAGTAAAACTAAATCTTGAAAACAGTCTGAAAGCTTGTCTTTCCATTTTGGTGAACATGTCAAAGCATGTCAACGAGACATACATTAACACAGGTTAGGAGAGGAGACACATGGCAAAACATAAAGTGGCAAATGGGCCCTAAATGATAGGTTGTGATTGAGCTCAGTGCTGCCTATAACTAAATACCAATTGTGACTATATTGTATATGAATGTGGGGAGATTTGAAAGCAACCAGCCTTTGCGTCTACAACAGTGGTGTCCAACCTTTTGACCTTCCAGGGCCAAATTGGAAAAAGAGGTATTGTTTTGTGCCACACATAAAATATACTAACAATAAGGATAGCTGATGAGCAGAAAACATCAGGCAGATCACAAGTTAATGATCACTTATAAAGATAATGTACCTGAGGAGTAATAAATCTTTTTTTTATTTTAAAAGCAATAGCCGGCAACATAAAACAAATGCACAAATTACACCGTCGGATCTTAGGATGCAATACTTTGGCCGCCGCTGGGGGGAGTTTGCGTCGTATTCCAGCGTCGGGTATGCAAATTAGCAGTTACGGCGATCCACGAAGATTTTTCCCATCGTTACGTCGTCGCAAGTCTTAGTTTCCCGTCGCAAAGTTAGGGCTGCTATTAACATGGTGTAAAATTACTCCACCATGTTAAAGTATGCCCGTCGTTCCCGCGTCGCTTTTGAATTTATTTTTTTCCCGGCGTAAGTACGTTACGCACGTCGCGATTCACAAACACGTTGCGCCGCCGGAATTTCGCGCAAAGCACGTCGGGAAAATTGCGAACGGAGCATGCGCAGTACGTCCGGTGCGGGAGCGCGCCTAATTCTAAATGGTACCCGCCCCATTTGAATTGGGCGGGCTTGCGCCAGGCGTGTTTACGATACACCGCCGCAAGTTTCCAGGTAAGTGCTTTGTGGATCGGACACTTAGACTGAAAACTTGCGGCGGTGTAACGTAAACGGCTTACGTTACATGGCCGCAATTCTATGTGAATCTGGCCCATAATCTTTTGTGTCAAATTTTGACCAATGTATGTGAAAATTTTAATTATTCTATGCTGAGCAATTGTTTATGATACTCCTTTTTCATATGTCACTTTTTAGCTGACGGAAATGCCATTATCAAGGATCTACAGCCCGTGTTCCAAGAGCATGGAATGACAGAGACTGTGCACAGCTGGGCAGACCATGGTCACCTGGCCACATACACGACTAAAACTGGGAGGTAAGAAAGCAGATATGTAAAACGCACCTTGATTTTTTATTATTTGCCATCTCAGGTAGACCTCTCTCTTCTGTAGAACATACAGGAGATTTCTGAAACAGTAGTAAGTTATTAAATTACCTGACAGTCAGTTTTTTTTTATAATTTCTGTCCAGTTATTTAATTACTGTGCAGAGTGTTGTAGGGCACTGTGCATAGCAAACTGAACTTCATTTAAAGACCTTGAAATTCATCATTATTCAGTAACCTGCAGGCATATACAAAGTCATACAAGTCCTTCCATTGACAATAAAAAAGTCTCAAATATATGCAGCACTCCTAAGCACACTGGCTGATGGATTCCGGCCATATTATATGTAACATAGTAGGTAAGGTTGAAAAAAAGACACAAGTCCATCAAGTCCAACCTATGTGTGTGTTATATGTCAGTATTACATTGTAAATCCCTGTATGTTGTGGTCGTTCAGGTGCCTATCTAATAGGTTTTTTAAACTATCAATGCTCCCCGCTGAGACCACCGCCTGTGGAAGGGAATTCCACATCCTTGCCACTCTTAGGCCCCATACACACGATAGAATTTATCAGCGAATACGGTCCAGCGGACCATTTCCGCGGATAAATCCTCTAGAGGATTTCAGCAGATTTTAATGCGATGGAGTGTACTCATCATCGCATTGAAATCCGCGCCGAAATCCTCTGGCGATGACGTGTCGCCGCGATTATGACGCGGCGACGTGTGCGACGCGGTCATATAAGGAATTCCACGCATGCGTCGAATCATTACGACGCATGCGGGGGATCCCTTCGGACGGATGGATCCGGTGAGTCTGTACAGACCAGCGGATCCATCCGTTGGGATGGACTCCAGCAGATGGATATGTTCTGCATGTCAGCAAATATTCGATCTGCTGGAATCCATCCCAGGGGAGATATATCCGCGGAAAAAGATCCGCTGGCGTGTACACACCATAGGATCTATCCGCTGAAACCCATTTGCTGGGATTTATCTGCGGATGGATTCTATGGTGTGTACGGGGCCTCACAGTAAAGAACCCTCTACGTAGTTTTAAGGTTAAACCTCTTTTCTTCAAATTTTATTGAGTGGCCACGTGTCTTGTTAAACTCCCTCCCGAAAAAGAAAGTTTTATCCCTATCGTGGAATCACCAGTATGTGTAGACAGTCATTAATGTATGACAGTTCATGCCAGGTTTAATAGGCAAAAACAGGTAAAAGACAACATTTTCTTGTCTTCTTCATAATTATTTGTTACTTGTGAAAAAATTTGCTTTATTTTGAAAGTTACCATGTTAATCAACCACAGGGGTAACGCAGGCACAAGTTGGCGATGAAACTATTGTAGGTGACCTTGTTTCTAATACTATAATGTAAATCTGAGGTATACAAATACAGGTTTGGGATCCAATAATTATCCTATCTTATGGAATATATGGCTCTGCATTTAATATTGTTCTATGATTACTTATTTCACAACATATTTTTCAGACAACCTCTGTAGGTTGTAAATTGGAATTCCTATACCTCAATCGATCCGAGGGTATTTCTGATTTTAATAAATTTCAAATGAAATGTACATTTGGCCTGACATTATAATGCTGGTGATAAAGTTTGGGCATATTGGAAATTATTAAAGGGTGAGACAGGAATCTATAGCCATCCATTTTCATTACAACATGTTGTGTGGCATTTGGCCATCTATATGTTACTTTTTTTTTTTACAGATAAAGCACTCCTGGGATTAAGGGCCCTTTCACATGGGTGGACTGATCTGTCACTTTTTCAGGTGGACCTAATCGGACCCTCCAGTCTCCTCTCCTCTGGTGTTCATTGACACTCTCCGACATCTGATCCTGTCTGCTAAAAGATGGATGGGATCAGATGGCAGTCGTGTGTAAATAGACATGCTGTCCATTTACATCTGACCGCCAATAGAGGAGACCGCCCACTCTGCATAAACGGAGCAGACACGGACCAGCCTTTTGCCTGCTCAGCAGGAACCTAAGGACAGATTCCCAGATGAGCATATGAACTCCAACGGATCCCACCCTGTGTGTAAGGGGCCTAACTTTCCCTTCCCGTCTTTCAGGACAGCCCACAATTGAGAGATACTCCTCCTCTTCCTCTAGGAAACACTGCGCCAGCCCATAAATTTCTCACTCCCCCTGCCAGACCTCAGTATTAGTGTTTCCTCCGGTGGGGAGACACTGTGCATGGGAACCTAGGCCAATTCAGGCAGAGGACTGAGGCCATTCTTTTACCTTAAAGGAAGCAGAGGCTTTTCAGGTGAATCCTGGTGCGGTGCAGGCCCACCATTAGCCACCCCATTCACACCGAGCGCGGCTGCTGGTTGCGGGGGACCCCTATCTCGTCCAGTGGGGCGCAGCGAGGGAGACATCAAGGCTCGTCCTGTACTACAGGCCTTAAATTTTTTTTGAACCGAGCGGGCTGGACGGCGGGTGACGTCATTTCCGGCGTAGAGCGGATGTCTCCCCTTTGAACCGCGACTTCCGGTTCCGGGTCACGGTGCTGATAGGAGGTCCGGGCGGACGCTGGAGGGAGTCGGATCTCGCACAGGCGAAGAGAAGCTCTCAGCAAGCAGCCACCTGCGGTCATGTCGGCAGCATCTCCAGAGCCAGCCCTGACAACTGACGCTACCTCCAGCGAGCCTAAGGTAAGAGTACCCTGGGGAGGGGCGCTCTCTAGCTTAGGTTTGCCTCTCCATGTAGGGTTCAATGCATGGGGAGGCAAGCCCCCTGGGTGGCCAGGGGAGGGGGAGTCCTTAGTCCCAGGGTTTATAGGGGGCTAGGTGCACTCCCAGGGTTGTAACCAAATTTATGATTTTTTAAAACTGTTGTTTTCTGCCCTTTTCTGTGTTTCAGAAGGCCATTGAAAAAACGGGTGGTGGAAGGCATAGCTCAAAGAGGAAGTGTGCCTCCTGTAGGGATGTCCATCCAGAATCATGGACTAAGGTCCTGTGTAGGGATTGCATTCAATCCTTAGTCAGGGAAAATGAATTAGAACAGGAGTCAGGACTTGCAGCCTCTGTTAAAGAGCTGTCATCCACTTTCTCCTCATTTAAATCTCTGTTTGAGAGGTTACAGCCTCTGGCTGTCCCCACCCAGGTTACAACCCAGCCACTGGCTCAGGGTCCTGCTCCTGTCATACCCATTGCAGCAGCTATGGCAGATGTTTCCGCAGGCCCTTCCCAAGAGGAACCGGTTCTTCCGGATAGTGCCACCTCTGATTCTCAAGAGGGGTCAGATGGAGAGGACCAGGACGGGGAGTCCAGGAAGCCCTCTAGGTACAAATTGTCGCTGGATGAGGTAGAGGACCTCTTAGGGGCAGTTTACACAACCCTTGGTATCCAAACCGACAAGAAACCTCTTACCCTCCATGATCGAATGTACAGAGGTCTGGAGGAGCAAGAGAAAAGGGTCTTCCCAGTACATGAAATACTGGTAGAGACCATTAAGAAGGAGTGGCAGGATCCTGAAAGGAAACCCTTTTTTTTCCAGATCCCTAAAGAGGAGATTCCCCTTCTCAGAGGATCCTTCGTCTGTTTGGAACAAAAGCCCCAAATTAGACGCCGCCTTCTCCCAAGTGTCCAGGAACACGGATTTAGCGTTTGAGGACATGGGGGTTTTGTCCGATGTTATGGACAAAAGAATGAATTCCCTATTGAAGAAATGTTGGGACTCTACTATCGGGAATCTTAAACCAGAACTTGCCGTCACGGTAATGGCCCGCAATCTGGAACATTGGCTCTCTAAGATTCAGGAGCACATTGAAGCTGGTACGGATAAGGAAACTATTTTAGCTTCCTTCCCTACTATCCTGCAAGGAGTCGCTTATATAGCGGATGCCTCAGCGGAGTCAGTCCGTATTGTCAGCCAGTTCGGTTGCTCTGGCTAACTCGGCCAGAAGGGCCCTCTGGCTCAAGACTTGGACTGGCGACAGCGCCTCTAAATCCAAGTTGTGTGGTATTCCCTTCACAGGTGACCTGCTTTTTGGCCCAGGCCTTGAAGCAGTACTAGACCGCACGGCGGACAAAAAGAAAGCCTTTCCTCCTAAAAGAAAAGTCGCAGTACAGGCAGGAAGGGGGTTTCGTCCGCAAAAACAGAAAGGGGCCAAACCGGCAGGCCAAAAGAGGGTTTGGACCCCCAAGGGCAGAGGCAGAGGTGGAGCGATTTTTCACCCTCCTGTCCAGCCCCCTAAGAACCCATGACTCTCTAGTCAGGGTGGGAGGAAGACTGGGGACCTTTCTCCCACAATGGGAATCAATTTCCCCAAACCAGTTTGTCCTGGCGGTCATAAGAGGGGGATACCGACTGGAATTTTCATCGCCTCCCCCCCAGAGATACCTAGTCACCCATCTACCCAGGGACAAGGAGAAATCCGAAG
The DNA here is from genome assembly GCF_905171775.1 of Rana temporaria. Classification (NCBI taxonomy): domain Eukaryota; kingdom Metazoa; phylum Chordata; class Amphibia; order Anura; family Ranidae; genus Rana; species Rana temporaria. Next base: position 425,450,989 of record NC_053490.1, read on the forward strand.
CCTTGTTGGGAGCTCTAAGGGAGCTAGAGGATCAGAGTGTCATCCTCAGAGTTCCAAGGGCAGAGGAAGGAAGGGGATTTTATTCACATATCTTTGTGGTAAAAAAGCCCTCAGGGAAATACAGGTTAATCCTAAACCTAAAACCTCTGAACAGATCCATTTCATACAGGAAGTTCCGCATGGAATCGATTTACACAGTCAGAGCCCTCCTTCCCCTCAATTGTTTCATGGTATCTCTGGACCTCAGAGACGCATACTTGCACGTTCCGATCGCAGAGAGTTCTCAGAAATATCTGCGATTGGCCGTGGACCTAGAGGGAACGATTGTACACCTCCAGTTCCAGGCTCTGCCATTCGGGCTATCCTCCTCGCCCCGGATTTTTACCAAGATCCTGGCAGAACCCATAGCGTTTCTGCGACTTCAGGGAGTATCCATCATAGCCTATCTGGACGACCTGCTTCTTTTCGCAGCCTCACCAGAGCAGCTATCCAGGGACCTGGAAGTGACCAAGAAGGTTCTAACGGACCTAGGGTGGTTGCTGAACCTAGAAAAGTCCAGTTTAAATCCATCACAACGGATCACTTACCTGGGGTACCTGCTGGATTCTACTCTCTCAAGAGTGTTCCTCCCGGTAGAGAAAGTCAAGAAGTTGGACAGAGCAGTGGCTTCCCTCCAAAACAATCAACAGGTGTCACTAAGGTCCCTGATGTCAATGCTAGGTCTGTTGACATCTGCCCTCCCAGCCGTGCAGTGGGCAGGTATTCACTTTCGCCCACTGCAGGCCTTCCTACTAAGGGTCTGGGATCACAGCTTAGAAGCCCTAGACTCCTTGGTTCAGGTACCACTTCAGGTAAAAAGATCCCTCTGGTGGTGGAGGAAGGCCACCAACGTAACCCAAGGACGTTTGTGGATTATCCCGGTGTCTCGGGTGGTAACCACAGACGCAAGCGGCAAGGGCTGGGGAGCACACCTGGGATCCCTTCCAGCGCAGGGTACCTGGGGTCTCCAGGATCTGAAAAGATCTTCCAATTGGAAGGAGCTGAGGGCAGTGGGCCTAGCCCTCAGGTTCTTTCAGGAAGAACTCCAGGGGCACCACATTCAGGTGAGATCGGACAATTCATCGGCCGTAGCCTACTTAAACAAGCAGGGCGGCACGAGAAGCGAAAGTTTGTCGGCCCTGGCAGCAGAGATTCTGGGCTGGGCCGAGATCCACACCCTCTCCCTTTCAGCGGTCTTTCTGAGGGGGGAAAGAAACGTGACAGCAGACTTCCTCAGTCGAAAGCAGCTGAGGGAGGGCGAGTGGACCCTCAACCAGGAGGTCTTTCATCTCCTGAACAAGAGATGGGGAACTCTGGAGGTGGACCTCTTCGCCTCAAGAGAAAATGCGAAGACCCCCTGTTTCTTCTCCCTGAACAGAGGAGAAGGAGCAAGGGGGGTGGATGCCCTGTCCCAAAGCTGGAAGTTCGGAAGATGCTATGCATTCCCACCTCCGGTACTTCTGCCAGCAGTTCTGAGAAAATTCCAATCAGAGCACACCTCTCTAGTCCTGGTAGCTCCTTACTGGCCCAAGAGGGCATGGTTCTCAGTCCTCAAACAGTTAGCGGCAGAACCACCCTTATTTCTACCTCAACGAGAGGATCTTCTATCACAGGGCCCAGTCCTATGCCCACAAGTTCACAGGTGGAGGCTAGCGGCGTGGCTACTGAAGAAGCCATACTAAGATCCAAGGGATTTTCCGAAGGTTTAATTGCCACCCTCCTTAATAGTAGAAAGAAGGAGACCCGCAAAATTTACAAGAAGGTTTGGCTTCGTTTCAACGAATGGTGTGTAAATTGCCCCTGTTCTGTACAGAGCCCCACGGCTGTCTTAGAATTTCTTCAGTGTGGGGCAGATAAGGGTCTTTCAGTTAGCACCCTTAAAGGGCAGGTTTCGGCACTTACGGCGTATTTAGAAAAACCTCTGGCCACCAGTCCCTGGGTAGTCAGGTTCTTTAGAGCACTAACCAGACAGAGACCAGCTCGAGGTCCACCCTTCCCCAGTTGGGACCTGTCTCTGGTGTTGCGTACCCTAACGGGTACTCCCTTTGAGCCCTTAGATAATTGTTCTCTAAGGGATTTAACCTTAAAAACAGCATTTTTGGTTGCAGTGACCACTGCTAGGAGGGTCAGCGAGCTAGAAGCTCTATCGATCAGACCCCCTTTTTGTGTTATTTTCCCGGATCGGGTCGTTTTCAAGACCGATCCAGCCTTTCTTCCTAAAGTGACTTCAAAGTTTCACAGGAGTCAAGATATACCCTCTTTTTGTTCCAACCCTTCGGGGGAAAGGGAACGTCGTTTCAGTACGTTAGATGTTAGGAGAAGTATCCTACATTACTTAGAGGTGACTAAACCGTTTAGAAGGTCAGACTCACTATTTGTTTTATTTTCTGGAACCAGGAAGGGATGCAAAGCATCTAGGCGCACTATTGCCAGGTGGCTAAGACTAAGCATTGGGCAAGCATACACTTTGGCTGGTAGGGAAATCCCTACAGGAATAAAGGCACACTCCACTCGACCGTTGGCAACCTCTCAGGCAGAAAGAGCTGGAGCAACGCCGGAACAGATTTGCAAAGCAGCAACATGGTCCAGCTACACCACCTTTGTTAAACACTACAGGGTGGACCTGGTTTCGGCAGGTGAGCAAGCCTTTGGGCGAAAGGTTTTGCAAGCCATAGTCCCACCCTAGTTGGTAAGTTCTCGATTATCCTCTCAATTGTGGGCTGTCCTGAAAGACGGGAAGGGAAAAATAGAGTTACGCTTACCGGTAACGTCTTTTCCAGTAGTCTTTCAGGACAGCCCTGGGTACCCACCCGAATAGAGGAAGTCTGATTTCAAGACCAGGACATGATGTTGATATGTAATAGTATGTTATTAACATGTTCTTGTGTCTCCCCAGCTGACCGGAGGTGCTCGTATAAAAACTGAGGTCTGGCAGGGGGAGTGAGAAATTTATGGGCTGGCGCAGTGTTTCCTAGAGGAAGAGGAGGAGTATCTCTCAATTGTGGGCTGTCCTGAAAGACTACTGGAAAAGACGTTACCGGTAAGCGTAACTCTATTTTTTCTAAATCCAGGAGAAGTCACCTTGAAAGTGTAAACAACTCTGATCCTTATTTTTTGCCTGCGTTTAGATGTTCCAGCTTTAAGCAGTTTAGCTGCATTTAGGAGTGGTTACACGCATTTGCATTTGTTTAGCTGCATTTTAGTGTCTAATCAGATCCTGGATGCACAGGCGCTTTTCAGGTGTTTTAGCGCTAAACATAGCACCTGAAAAGCGCCTCTCATGCCTTCCCAGTGTGAAAGCCTGAGTGGATGGGAAAAAAAGTCCTGCAAGCAGCATCTTTGGGACGGTTTTAAACGCCCTGCCCATTAAAATGAATAGGCAGTGCTGCAGCGCCGCAACATGGATGCTTTTAACCCTTTCTTCAGCATCTAGCGAGGGTAAAAGCGTCCAGCTAGTGGCCGAAAAGCACTGCTAAAACTACAGTAAAGCCTACTGCTAACACACCCCTGCCCCAGTGTGAAAGTAGCCTAATATCAACTAAACTGACTGCACATAAATGCAGGTAAACACACTGGGGTTTATTTACTAAAGGCAAACCCACTTTGCACTACAAGTGCAGTCCCTGTAGATCTGTGGGGGGCATGCATTTTTGCTTGTACATGATTGGATTCTAAAATCAGCAGAGCTTCCCCTCCTTTTAGATCTACCCGTCAGATCTAAAGCGACTGCCTTTCCAAGTGTACTTGCAGTGCAAAGTGGATTTGCCTTTAGTAAAAAATCCCCACTGTGTGAATTGCGCCATTAAAAAATCGTTACATGCATTAGAAGTGTTTAGAAATGTTATCTGAATGCAGATTTGACCGTGTCAGTGTGCATCTGGTCTATTTATTACAAAATAATGTTTTTATTATAAAGGCTTCCTCGTCTTAGAAGTAATCAATTTTACAGTTGCTGACAAGTTGCATTCTATGTTATTTTCATTTATCTCTCAGGACGTCCACTTGTTATATCACCACTAGAATTCCCAGCTTTGCTTAGCTACTGCGCCATTACAAATCCCGTTGCTGCAAGTAGGTCACACTTTCTGTCTGGCCTTGTGGAAGTGGGGAATCCTCAAACTGCTCTATCCTGTAGAGAGATATTAGTAGCCTCGTTATTTTTCTAAAATTGCTTGCATGAAGTGACTCGAGTGACACTTTTCAAATTGGGAAGTGTTTATCTAGTTCTAATAATTGTGTTTATTGCTGTGCTGTACCCCTTCTGCAGGACGGCCGTTCTGCTTTTCTAGGTCATGAAAAGCTCAGGGGTATTTTCTCACTCTAGTTGTTTTCCATTTCTAAACAATTTCATTGAATACATCTGTCAATGAACCATTTAACAGATTGCATTATATAATGTGCTTTAGGCATTAGGCCTACAGCTATCAAATGCTCTATATATCCAAAATAATTCAGCAAATAATTAGGGTTTTCTGTTTTGCTGGAACATGTTTTCAGAGATGTTGGCATCATATCACAGCAGAATGGATCCTGATGTGATAAAGTGCATAGTAGAACAACATACTCCTGTTATTGTGTCTTATCTCAAGGTCAGGAATCGCCAAACACAAAAGGCATGAAAATAGTATCTGGTAACTCCAATGTTTGATTTATTGCGTCTTTGCAAAGTTTGCCAAATAGATAAAAAGTGGCGTCTTTTTTCACACCCATGCACAGCTGTGAACTGGGGGGGAAATCTCAATAAAAACCCACTGCTAACAGATTCCACAAAAGTTTTTATATGCTATGGGGTGTTTGCCACATTGTTTTTATCTTATTGGTTTTATTCACCTGTTTTTCTTGTTAAACTGTAACATTTATGTAACTAAATACCAGGCAAAAAATACCGAAAAAAAATGTACGCAGTTAACAAATGTACATAGATATATTAACGTAAAAATATAAGAAAAAAAATGTTTAAAAGCTTTTTAATTTAGGATCAGCATAAAACATGTTCTCAAGCTAGTTGAACTGGACGGGAAAAGTTTAAAGTGTTTGTTAAAGTGTTACTAAACCCAGGACCCTGCATTCATTGTATCTGGTCTCCCACAGTACACAGAGCAATTATTTTAGTAAATATAAACTGCTAAATACCTTTTCTCACCAGCTTTACATAGCAGTCTTGTGACTTCAATCAGTGTCTGGCCGAGCACTGGTTAAAGCTTGTAGGGGGAGTTTCCATTCTCCTCTGTCCTATGAGGCTGCATGACCCCTGACTCTGTCTGGACACGGCTGATTGGCCCTGTGCTGATTACATAAACCCTCCCAAAAAATAATTAAATCTCCCTAGCAATACACACCAAACTGAGTGCCTCCTAGGGCTCTGTTCTATAAGCAGATGAATTGGGGACAGTAAAAAAGGGAGGATCAGAGAAGACAGGGTCAAACAGCCTTTTTACACAATGTGGAGGATTAATGCCTCAGGTTCCCAGTGAGTATAACAAACTTGCTTTACTGCATATACAAACTGGGTTTAGTAACCCTTTAAATCAAAAGGTTTTTCACCAGCAATACAGACTGATCTGTTTAAATTTGTCTGGCAGAACAAGAAGCCTCAAATGGTCCGCTTGTTGATGTATAATGCCCAATCTAGCGGTGGCCTGGATTGCCCAAATCTTTGGAAGCAGTTCCTGGCCTCACGCGTGATACTAGCACTAGCACAATGGCACACCTCTCCAACCTTTTCTCCATGGTTACAATTTGAGAGGATTTCAAATTTCTCATTCTACCTCCCATGTCTCTTCTGGTCATGCTCTATTTCACTAAAGGATATTGCACCACTTAAAGTGAATGTAAACCCGGAAGAAAATCATTTAATTAAGGCTTGTAACTTGTTCAGTATAGGATTTCAGTAGAATACAAAAAACAGTCACTTCCAGCACTAATAGGTCTTCCAAGGTATGGCGTGACAGATATCAGATAAAATGGTGGTGTAAAAGGTATATATGGTATCCCAAAGCTAGGTGGATGCTGCCTTCCTCAGATGGGGCAATCCAAAAGAAACTACAAGAAAAACAGAAATGGAAAAGGCGCGCACACCTAGTGCATTACCAGAGATAATTTAATAATACAATTTTTTTTTGTGTAAAAGTGGGTACTCACAAAATGCAACTGACAAAAGACCATAAACACAGTGCATGGACATGCACAAAACACTGGGTACATCTAACGCATTTCGGGGGCGCACCCCCTTCCTTAGAGCTAGGCTAGTCTCGCACACCAGGGGCCTATGGTGTGTGCATGACTTCCATTTATGTTTTTCTTGTAGTATAGGATTTCATGTCATCTGTGCCCAGTCTTGCCACAAAAAGTTAATCCAACTCTGAGCAATCCTCTTATCTTTTTTCAGAAAGATAAAAACTGACACACCAAGAGTCAGTTCATCCCCCTTGCTGACAGTGACAGGTGATTTACATATCTCATGCATGAGCCTGAGAGAGGCATTCTGTGTACCTCAGATCCCCTCCTTTCTTCTCCAGCTCCCCCAGGATTGACTGCTCCACACCTCGGCAAGATTGGGCATGCTGAAGTCATGTGATGACTTTTCTGTGTTTTGAGTGGATGTTAGTGATCATAGCAGACGTTCAGTGTTAGAAATACACGGGAGAAAATGCATGTTGACAAGGGGAGTGTAGAGGTTGGCGAAGAGTCTGCTGATATCACGACTCCACCTACCGAGCTTCGGACAACAGACCGACCCACAGAATCTGCAGTTTTCCGGGTCTCATAACAGACAGAGGGGAGACATTTGACAGGTAAGGATACATACAGGAGGCATGTATATCCTTATAGATGACCACTATGGCAGTAGTTTAGAAAGGATGAGAGTGGGTTTACATCAACTTTAACGATATTGTGAGCCAATCCCTTTTACCTCTGATCTCTCTATAAGAAGAAGTTTAGGTTACTCTCTAGTCCTCCACGCTTAGCCTCTTTTTTGGGCAAACATAAGCCTTCAATACAGGCCCGGAGTTTGCCAGCTGTACCTCACAAGGCCTAGTGACTCTAGACTCCATGGGCCAGATTCACAGTGAGAGTACGCCGGCGTACTTTCAAATTTGCCGCATCGAATCTTTATTTTGAATTCTCAAACAAAGATACAACGTCATTTGGCTAAGATCCGACAGGCGTACGGCTTCGTACGCCTTCGGATCTTAGGATGCAAAACTTTGGCGCCCGCTGGGTGGAGTTTGCGTTGTTTTCCGCGTCGGGTGTGCTAATTAGCTGTTTACGGCGATCCACAAAGGTACGCGCGGTCGTCGCATTCTCTTACGTCATCGCTAGTCGGCTTTTCCCATCGAAAAGTTGCGAGTGCTATTTCAATGGCATATATTTAGACTAGCCATGTTAAAGTATGGCCGTCGTTCCCGCGTCGAAATTAAATTTTTTTTTTGCGTAAGTCGTCCGTGAATAGGAAAGGACGTAACGCACGTCGCCGTTCAAAAAATTACATTGGTGCAACGTCATTTCGCGCAAAGCACGGCGGGAAATTTCAAAACGGAGCATGCGCAGTACGTTCGGCGCGGGAATTTAAATGATACACGCCCCATTTGAATTAGGCGGGCTTGCGCCGGACGGCTTTACGCTACGCCGCCACAAGTGTACAGGCAAGTGCTTTGTGAATCAAGCACTTGCGCGGAAAACTTGCGGCGGTGTAGCGTAAATGTAATACGTTACGCCGACGCATATATACCTGAATCTGGCCCCCCATTGCAAGGCTCCTCCATTTGCTCTTTTGAGCATCTTCAACAGAACCATAACTTCCACCATTCAGAATTTTACAAATACTTACAAATCCGACACTTTTTTTCTATAATTTTAACACAAGATGTGGCGTTGGCTAAATCACCGATTAAAAATTAGCAGGGAGGCTTCTAGAGATAAAAGGACTATCCCAATCTTCTACAAATACCTAAATGATCATAATACTATAGCCAAATCAATGGCTATGCTGGGGTGGGAAGTAGAAACTACCTAGGAGATCTCGGAGGAGGACTGGCATGACATGGTCTCCAATATACATAAATGCACATGCTCTATCACTATGAAAGAGACTGTAGTCAAGCTTCATACCTGCTGGTATTGCACCCCTGTTAGGTTGCACAGAATTTAACCATTAGTATCCGACACATGCTTCAGGGGTGTCGAGACATGGGTACTCTCCTTCACACATCCTGATGTTGCACAGTTCTGAGGTCTTTATGGCAACTAACTACCACAATGGTGCTCCAAATAGCAGGGGTAGCTATAACACTGACTTACCAGATGTGTATTCTATTTGCGGAACGCCCAGAGGTCTCACTCACTCCCCCCCAACCCCTCAAGAGTTGGCACATACACTTTTTAGTGCCATCCAATGGGCAATGGCCCTTAATTGGCGGTCCCCATCTGTACCATGGTTACAAGTGCTTCTCCACATGAAGTTTATCAGATCGATGGAGAGGGTGCATCATACTTTCATGGACTCCATTCACATTTTTAAGCATAAATGGGAATGATGGTCAGCTTACGAAGTATATACTGTATTTGGAAGTTTCCTTCTTCCCATTTGTAATCACTCAATCTCTTATTGTAATACATCTAGTACCAATGATTCTTTTATATAGATGCATACTTCACAAGTGGTCAAATATTTTATCTCGTAGATGCAATGTTTCTTTAGTTATATATATATATATTTTCTGTTCCGTTTTTTTTTTTCTTTCTCAAAGTTATAATGAGAGATGTATATTTGTATAATCATACCTTGTCTCTACAATGTACTTACCCATCTCTCTGTGCCTATATATGTTGTACTTGCCTAAAATCAATAGAACTTTGTAAAAAAAAAAAAAGGAAATTTGGGTGTATATACAATAAATATACATTTTTAAATATTGTAATATTTTTCTGTGGGTATATTTGATGCAAATTGAATTTTTGTTAATGTTATTTCATGTTTTTATTTTTCATCTGTACATCAGGCAGATCTGTTCATCAATCCCACAGAACAGCTATTGAAATAAAAACATCGCTATTTTTTTTTTCAGTCAGTAGGAATAGATTTTAAACACCTGGCATTGTAGAAAAGGAACAGTGAAGTACACTCACTGTGCACTAATTACCTAGAGAAAAGTTAATCCTTCATAAAAGTATATGATAAGCAAAATCTAGCTATGCTCTTCCTCATATCTATAGTAATTACAAAAAAACATTATTTACAATACAGTAAAACCTTTATTGCAAGCATAATTTGTTCCAGAAATGTGCTTGTAATCCTAAAAAGCACTCGTATATCAAAGCAAATTTCCCCCCAAGAAATAATGGAAATTCAGATTATTCGAGATGGTTCCACAAACATTTATTCAGAAGTCCTTCAGTCTATAGTCCATATAAAAAGATTATAGCAACGTGACTTCAGGGAATGCGTGGGTAATCTTCCTGTAATGTCAGATCCAAATCACATCAATTAAGAGGAGGACACACTGCAGCAAAAAAAAAAAAAAAAAAGGCAAATTTTACAGGCATTTAAACTTGTATTTCAGTTTGAAGAAGCTTGTGTATTTTTGTGCTTGTGCCTTTTTTTTGTGCTCTTGTGGATTTTTTTATGGAGCTTCTCTTAGCTTTTTTGAGCATACGCATTTTTTTCACAAACCCTCTTTAAAGCGGAGTTCCGGCCACAATTTCACTTTTTAAATATAAATACCCCTGTAATACACAAGCTTAATGTATTCTAGTAAAGTTAGTCTGTAAACTAAGGTCCGTTTTGTTAGGTTGTTACAGCATTTAGACAATTTATAAAATAGAAATTGACTGGGGCCATCTTGACTGGGGCAGTCTCAGGAAGCCAGACTGTATGACTTCCTGGATTTCAGCCTTGCAGATCTCGCACATGCTCAGTGCTGCACAAGCAGTGTAATAGGTTTCAGATCAGGTTTCAGCACCTGTACTGTCCAAGTCACATGATTCTTCGAGACTGGGGAGTGCACAGACTCCTGGAAAGTTACACCCACTACATTCCCAGGAGTCTTTGTGGTGTAGGTTAGGAAGCTTAAGCCCCTAGGTGCAGGAAGTGGGAAGATTAACTATTCTGCCTAGCAACAACACTTTGAAGGCATCTAAAAAAAAAATTTTTTTCTTAAAGGACTAATGACATTTTTTTAAAACTACTGATGTAATGTTATATTTATGGGTGGAACTCCACTTTAAAGTCAATGGGCACAAGTTGGATAGAAGTTACCTTTAAGTAATAAAGGAAACTTTTCTTAAGTCAGGGCGACTTCAGTAGTGCTAATTAAGACCTCTCTCATTGACTAAAATGGGATTTCACATGTCATGTGACTTGGAGTCTCACAAGTCGGATCCCAAGGTACGCATTGCAAGACCTCACTCGTTTATCAAGTATACATTTTATTTAAAAAAAAAATTGTCTTGTAAAAAACCCTTGCAGACCAAGTTGCTTGCAAACCAAGGTTTTACTGTATTGAAACGCCAATAATTGTGTTTATTCTAAGCTTCTCACTTTCATAACTACATCTACAAAAAACGAAACAATTTTTTTTTTTTTTACAAAAGGTATCTATAAAGATGCCCTTTAACCGCTTGCCGACCAGCCGCTGTTGGCTCTGCTGGGCGAGATCACGTAGATCTACGTCATCTCGCCGAGCAGCCAATAGAGGCGCGCGCCGCTGGAGGCACTCATGCGCGCCCCCCGCTGGCCCCTGACGCCAACGCAATCACCGCTAGGCACCCACGATCGCTCGTTATAGAGTGAGAACCAAGAGCTGTGTGTGTAAACACACAGCTCCCGGTCCTGTCAGGGGGAGAAATGCCTGATTGTCTGTTTATACAATGTATGAACAGCGATCAGTCATTTCCCCTAGTCAGTCCATCCCCCCTTCAGTTAAAACACACCCAGGGAACATACTTAACCCCTTCCTCGCCCCCTAGTGTTAAACCCTTCCCTGCCAGTGGCATTTTTATAGTAATCAATGCATTTATATAGCACTGATCACTATAAAAATGCCAATGGTCCCAAAAATGCGCCATTACTAGTAAAAAAAAAATATATATATTAATAAAAATGCGCAAACCAATCAATAAACGCTTATTGCGTTTTTTTTTTCTTACGAAAAATATGTAGAAGAATACGTATCGGCCTAAACTGAGGAAAAAAATATATTTTTTTTATATATTTTTGGGGGATATTTATTATAGCAAAAAGTAAAAAATATTCATTTTTTTTCAAAATTGGCGCTCTATTTTTGTTTATAGCGCAAAAACTAAAAACCGCAGAGGTGATCAAATACCACCAAAAGAAAGCTATATTTGTGGGAAAAAAAGGACGCCAATTTTGTTTGGGAGCCACGTCGCACGACCGCGCAATTGTCAGTTAAAGCGACGCAGTGCCGAATCGCAAAAAGTGGCCTGGTCTTTGACCAGCAATATGGTCCGGGGCTGAAGTGGTTAAAAAACACTTCTTCTCAAACTGACTTTAATGCATTGTACTCTATAATGCTGTCTTCCTCAAGGTTACAGACTTTATTGGTACAGAATAAAAGTGTAAGAAAAGTAATTTCCTGGGGTTTATTAGCCATTAAACAAATTTGACTGCGTTCTCCAGCTAATAAATTACAATGCAACGGTTGTGTGGCCTATCATTCATGCATTATTGTTAGACTTAATATTTACTTGATATTAGAAGTATGAAAAACTTAATTGGAATTGAGAGTAAAAAACTTACAGAAAAAAATGTAATATATACTAATCTCAAAATAAAAAAACAACACAGTATTACCTACATTTGCAAGTGTCTATTGCTTGTGGCTACATTAGCTCTTAGAAAAGTTTTTAGAGTTGTCAGTTGTGAAGTTTGTGTTTGATAAAATTCTCCATCACTTCTGATATTCACCAAAGAGAACCTATGTAATAACACACATATATATATATATATATATATATATATATATATATATATATATATATATATATAGGGTTTGCCAGCACAGAATCGCATGGTACAAAATGATCATGCAATGCAGTTGTGGTGTAGCTCCAAAAGAGGTGACTGCAATTTGCTGTGTTTTTAGCCGATTTAAAATGAATGGGCTCAAATTGCACCACACTGAATCGCAAAATTGCACCACACTGAATCACATGTGAATTGCACAGGAATGAGGTGTGGTTCCTGTGTGATTCATATGTGTGAGTGAGTGAGTGAAAAACTTGTATAGCGCTACACATGCGAACTGAATCGCCTCAAGGCGGTTATAGTGTGCACCAGGGCTAAATGTGAAAATGCTTGCCTGCTAATGTTTGTCATACAAGAGTTTCAACCAGTCCTCCTATAAATGTGTGCACTTTGTGAACCTGAATATGTATGATTGTGTATAGCAGAGAAGCGTTGGGAATAGTTTCAGCCTTATCGGAGGGAACAGTAGCGATTTGAACAGTTTTTTCCAAGCGATAGCGGTTGGCCACTGAGCATCTACCAGACCCACAGTCTGGAGGTCATTTCCTGACCCACACATGAAAAATCCAACATGCTGGTTGTACCAAAATTGATCGATCATATATAAACAGGATAGCACAAAAGTACTGTAACTGATGATTAATGCAATAATAAGCTTAATGTGATAGATAAAACATGCAAAAAAAGTCCATAAAACCAGTGTGAACTGATATGAATATTCAAAAGGTTCTAAGAATATATTTCAATAGTCCAAATGCATATGAAGTGAAGGAAAAAGTAGCTGGCGCATTCCACTCCAGTGACCATATAAATATTGATCAGATTGTGTCCAAATAGCTGAACCGCCACCACTGAGTGAATTGCGAACTCACTGGAACAAATGGCTGACATCACCGCAGCATGTGAGCCTTACAGCTTACCAGGAGTCCAGGTGGATATTCCATAGTGTAGTAAGGGTTATTGATCCAATAGTATAAAACAGCATAAAAATAGAGGTAAAATCACTTGCATGAACAGCTGCTGGCAACACCCAGAATCGCACAGCGGTAAGACATCAACACCTAATCTCCCGTCCAACTCATTTAATCCAATGGAAGTTATCAGGGGGTCGATCAATAAACTTGTGTACAATCAGCCTGCCCATAAATGGTCCCTGCTGAGCCGGCTGAGATTTGAACCATCTATGGCTGGCTTTAAGGTTAAAGGTTGTTCACCTTAAAGGGGTTGTAAATGTAAATGTTTTTTCACCTTAAAGCGGAGCTCCACCCTAAAGTGGAACTCCCGCTGATTGGAACCCTCCCCCCTCTGGTGTCACATTATACACCTTTCAGGGGGAGGGGGGTGCAGATTCCTTTTCTAAAACTGGTATTTGCACCCACTTCCGGCCACACAGTCTGCGGGTAGACTGCGGGCAGAACGTTAGTTCCCGTCCCCCGTCCCCCCCGTTGTGTTCTGGGAACACTCGGCTCCCAGAACACGGCGAGAGCCAGTCAGACGGTGCAGAGCGACTCGCGCATGCGCCGTAGGGAACCGGGTAGTGAAGCCGGAGCGCTTCACTTCCTGGTTCCCTCACTGAGGATGGCGGGGGGGGGGGGGGGGGCAGCAGAGTGATGAGCAATCGCTCGTCCTCTGCTGCGGACGGTGCTGGACTCCAGGACAGGTAAGTGTGCTGATATTAAAAGTCAGCAGCTGCAGTATTTGTAGCTGCTGGCTTTTAATATTTTTTTTCAGCGGACATCCGCTTTAATGCATCCTATGCATTAAGGTGAAAAAACATCCTCCCCCCGGGCCCTTGTTTTACTTACCTGACTCTTCAAAAGGATAGATTGAAAGCAGCGCAGCCATTGGCTGGCGCTGCTGTCAAACACATTCAATGATGCTGCACGCCGGGGGGCGGGGCCGAGTGATACAGCCGGCGGCTATGACCGCTGCTGTATTCACTGGAGCGCGCCCGCAAGGGCTTTCCACCATGCAAGGTGGAAAGCTCTTGCGGAGGGGGAGCAATGACAGTTGCCGAGGGACCCCAGAAGACATGGATCGGGGCCGCTGTGTGCAAAACGATTCGCACAGTGGAGGTAAGTATAACATGTTTGTTATTTAAAAAAAAGAAATGTCCCTTTGATGCATTCTCTGCATTTTTTTTGTGTGTGTAGCCCCCCCTAAATACTTACATGTTTATGGACACACCGAACCGGCTCGGGAGCGAGCTCACATGTCTGCCCTTCATAGCAAGCACTTGCTATAGGGCAGACTCTGAAGAGAAGAAACAAAGTGCGCTGGTGCAAAACCATTACACAGAGCAGGTAAGTAAAAATGTTTATTAAAAACAAAAAAGGCCTTTACAATCTTTTTTAATTCCTTCTCTTGTGTGGGCGAACAATGCATATAAAAAATGAATGTAATACAAATAAGTCATGCAGTAGCTGTATAAAAAGCTACACTTTCTAAATGAAATTTTTATTGGTGACCAGTACCTGCTGTTATAATTTTGAGAACGTGTTGTGTTTTAAATACACTTCTCTACTGCAATCCTTGCAGTTTTGTCATTTATTGAGTCGTTATACGAATGCTGCACCAGTTGCCAAATGTTAGCTCAACTTTTTTCTGTTTATTTAATCACACCCGAGGCTCTTGATTAATGCTGCTGTGATTTTATTGGAGTTGGCCTTAATTAACTAAACCTCAGTGTGGCACATAGCCAAAAATGAGAAGAATGTGATTATTTTGCACATTATCATGATAGCAGTGGTGAATTTTGAGCAAAGCTCCATGGGATGATTTTAAATCATGTTATTTTACCAAACAGTGACTCACATATGGTTATCCTTCAAAATATTATTGCAATAGCAATATGAGAATTGACTTTTACTGCTTTTTTTTTTCATTTAAATTAGTTCTAAGAAAAAAATGGCAAAACAAATGATGAGTTGCTCTGATATCCTGTTTAGGACGCAACTATTCCGATGCGGGTCATAGGCCTAAGTCAGTGGTTCTCTATCCCTCTAGTGCCGTGACCCCTTGATGATAAAATTTCCCAAGTTGTGGGGACCCCTAACTGTAATATTTTTGTAGCATGGATTGTCAGCACCTAAGGCAAGACAAGTAATTTGCACCCCTAAGGGCTGTTTCACCTGGGCGGACCGTATGTCCGCTTTTTCATCTATCTGTGGATGAAAAAGGGACATACATTAATCCCTATGAGATTGCGGGTGTCAGCGGATGAACATCCGCTGACACCCGATCTCATCCGGGTCCGCAATCCTACGATTCTGCAGACGGAGGAAAACCCTATTTTTACATCCGTCATCGGATCAGGTGAACATGGACAGACGGTCCGTGTTCATCCGATCCCCCCAGAGGGGAGAGCGGAGATCTGACAGGGTGGTCCCTGCACAGTGTGCGGGGACCGCCCTGTCATCCAGCGACTCAGCGGGGATCAGTGGAGCGATCCCCGCTGAGCAAGCGGAGGTTCACAGGGTTGATCATCACAGATCCGTCCCGTGTGAAAGAGGCCTAACGGGTATTTAGCGCTCCCGAGTCCCTTCCACTCGTACAGTATTATAACCCCTTATGGTATATTTTAGGATGTACCACTCTCTCGTTGTTCTCCTTTCTTTCCCTTTTATCTCTCTTTATCCTATTTTCTTGTCCCCCCCACCCCCATCCCTCTTTCTAGCCAACTTTCTTGTTCTTTCTCTTATTCTTTCTCTCCATTTTTATTTGTTCCTCCCCCTATTTTCCTCTCCCTTCCATGTTTTCTCTATTTTTATTCCTTCTCTTACTCCTTGGTGGGGAGGTAGGGGGAATGGGATGAGTGGCAGTGCTGGTGGGGGCTGGGATTGGTAGCAGTGCTGGTGGGGGGTGGGATCGGTGGCAGTGCTGGTGCCGGTGGGGGTGGGATCGGTGGCAGTGTTGGTGGGGATGGGATTAGTGGCAGTGCTGGGGAGAGTTCTGATCAGCCAACTTAGGTGCTCTTGATCAAGGTCATCTGATGATCTGAAAACTGTAGTGGGGACTTTTAATGGCAACTCTAATCACAGGTAGTGTTAGTGTGTCTCCGGCTTCACTGTGTCTCTGACTTTGTGGTGTCTCGCAGCAGTGACACCTATGCCGACGTCAGGAAATAGGGCCTCCTCCAGCCCCTCCCACTTCACATTCCTCACCAGTCAGCTGACCTTTAGGCCCCTTTCACACTGGGGCGGGAGCCGCAGTGGCGGTAAAGCCGCTAAAAATAGTGGCGCTATACCGTCGGATTTGGCCGATAGCGGTGCGGTATTAACCCCTGCTAGCGGCCGATAAAGGGTTAATACCGCCCGCAATGCGCCTCTGTAGAGGTGCATTGCGGGAGCGGTATTGCCGTGGTTTCCCATTGTTTAAAATGGGAAGGAGCTGCTCCTCTCACCGCTCCAAAGATGCTGCTAGCAGGAGATTTTTTTTCTCCTGCCAGCACATCGCCTCAGTGTGAAAGCCCTCCGGCTTTCACATTGAGGTTGCTGGGCAGGAGTTTTTCAGGCGGTATAGCAGCGCTATTTTTAGCGCTGTACCGCCTGAAAAACTCCTCAGTGTGAAAGGGGTCTTAGTCTCTGCCCCCCCCAGCCATGCCGTGAACTGAATAGGCGGCTGCAAAGAGGCTGAGTGGGCATGCCTAAAATCATTTTACATATTTTTGAGACAGATGGAGCTTTCCTTTGGTGGTATTTAATAAATTAATTGTAGGAACGGAAAAAAAAAGATTTATTTAGGAAAAAAAAAGTTTTCCCTTATATTCGGTTATCGAACATATGAAATAAAAATGCCAGGACAGTACAAATGCATTCAAAATGACCCCTTTTTGGGAAAGTAGACACCCAAAGATGATCTCTTTTTGTTTATAAATGAAGGAACATGCTGGCATTAGGTGGGTTAAAATGCACATGTCATGCAAAAAGGGAAAAGGAGTTGGAATAGTTAATGTAGAGGTCGCATACAGCGGGAGGATGGAGATGAAGTGATTAGTATTAAGATGTGCAAGATAAGGGAGCTGAAGAGGTTATTGTACAGGTCACAAAGAGAACAGCATGGTGCTGAGGTATATAGGGGAGGGCTGGCAGTGAAAGGGTTAAAAACGTCACTACATTGAGCCATTCATTGGATAGTTCCTCCTCATTCCCCATCCTCCATTGTAAGAAGAAGGGGAGGGCTCACACTTCAGTGTTTACATCATGTGAGCAGGGTGATTGGTCATCACAATGATCATGTGGTACAGAGCTGCTCAGACTGGCTCTTTACACACCATTAAGCCAATCCGTCCGAGGACTGCTTGGTTTATATCCATTACCTTGTGCACATTTTACTGGAGTGACATTTATAAACGGAACTCCAGAAATAGATTTTTTTTTTTTTTATGGTAGTAGAAAAGTAATCTGAGCTTTTATATATTCCATTACATCCAGACTATGCACATTTTTCACTGTGCTTCTGGGAACTTTAAAAAGCCTCTTGCCACAGAATTCTTTGCTGACACACTTGGGTTCAGGGCCGCTTAGGTGGCGATAATTTTTTGTGGTTCGGGGCTGTGCCTTCTGATACGACTTGTTATGCTGCAGGGTTTGATAGATGTGACCTTTTGACTTGGCATGCATGATTTGAGTACGTTGTGTACATGAGTAAAATTGTCTATGCTATTGTTTTGCACTGGATGTACTTTGTTGTGTTTCAAAAATAGGTTTGTGTCCACTCTCTGGGAATGACATTTTTACCTATTGTTAAATTGTTCCTGTTAAGCTGGAAATAGGCAAAGAATGCACACAATATGACAATCGCACCAAAACTTTACTTGTTATATTGTTTATAGGAAAAAGAATGTTTACTGAATGTATTTTAGTATAGACACAATGTGGGAAATCAAGGTAATAAACAATATACTCTGTAAATGGTTTCTTAACTTGGCTACAATGTATATTTTTGTGCTCTATGTGAATGTGTAATTTTATAAGCACAGTAGGTCTTACTTGAACTTTACAAGTCTGCATAACAAATTCCTGATATGTCACAATACGCTGCAAATGGTCATTTTTCAAAATGGCTCTTCTCTTATTAAGCCTAGGTTCACACTGCTGCGAATTCAAAATCGCGGTAAAATGCGCGATTTTACCGCGATTTCGCGGCCGCGATTTTGCCGCGATTTAATGTAAATCGCGGCCCGAAATCGCAAAAAGTAGTACAGGAACTACTTTTTTAAATCGCAGATGCGGCGTCGCACTGATTAGGACAGTGCCATTGCCAACAATTGCCGCCGATTTGAGATGCGATTTGACATGTCAAATCGCATCTCAAATCGTTCCAAATCGTACCCAGTGTGAACCAGGGCTTTGAAAGTCAATTCTTGAACTGCAGATTTTTACCTAGGCTGAGTTTTTTTCAATGGTCTGCTGCAGGCAGGATACAGCATTTCCTGTGTCTCCTCTCCCTTACTGATCACTCAGACTGTACTTTGTTGCAAGTGACAAGGTAAGATGCTATAGTTTGGGGGTAGGAGGGCAGGATTTGTGACATTGGTAAACAAAGACAATAATTGCTTAACCACTTAAGGACCAGCCCACCACATATATACTGCGGCAGGGTGGCCCTATTGCGTGAAAATAATACATATTGGCCTAAATTGATGAAGAACTTTTTGTTTCTTTACTTTTTTTTTGGGGGGGGGGTGTATATTTATTATAGAAAAAAAGTAAAAAAAAAAAATATATATATATATATATTTTTTTTCAAAATTCTCAGCTTTTTTTTTTATAGTGCAAGAAATAAAAACAGAGGTGATCAAATACCACCAAAAGAAAGCTTTATTTGTGGGGAAAAAAAGGACATAAATTTTAAGCGACGCAGTGCCGTATCGCAAAAAATGGCCTGGGGTAAATTCTACCAGTCGTTTACTTTTTTCTCTAAATTACAGCTCCCCTATGTACCAATATAGAATTAATATACTTATTTTGAAAAAATAAAACGGCTTTCCATTTATTCTACACTTGTTTACCTCACTCTCTGCATAGCGGATTAACCACTTAACCCCCGGACCATATTGCTGGTCAAAGACCAGAGCACTTTTCACTTCGGCACTGCGTCGCTTTAACTGACAATTGCGGGGTCGTGCGATCTGGCTCCCAAACAAAATTGACGTCCTTTTTTCCCCACAAACAGAGCTTTCTTTTGGTGGTATTTGATCACCTCTGCAGTTTTTAGTTTTTGCGCTATAAACAAAAATAGAGCGACAATTTTGAAAAAAATGAATATTTTTTACTTTTTGCTATAATAAATATCCCCCAAAAATATATAAAAAAACATTTTCCTCCGTTTAGGCCGATACGTATTCTTCTACATATTTTTCGTAAAAAAATCGCAAAAAGCGTTTATTGATTGGTTTGCGCACAATTTATAGCATTTACAAAATAGGGGGTATTTTTATGGCATTTTTATTAATATTTTTTTTTTACTAGTAATGGCGGAGATCTGCGATTTTTTTTTTCCGGTACTGCAACATTATGGTGGACACTTCGGACACTTTTGACACATTTTTGGGACCATTGGCATTTTTATAGCGATCAGTGCATTGGATTACTATAAAAATGCCACTGATAGTGAAGGGGTTAACACTAGGGGGCGGGGAAGGGGTTAAGTATGTTCCCTGGGTGTGTTCTAACTGTAGGGGGGGTGGGACTTGGGGAAATGACTGATCTTCTGTTCATACATTGTATGAACAGAAGATCAGCATTTCTCTCCCTGACAGGACCGGGAGCTGTGTGTTTACACACAGCTCCCGGTCCTCGCTCTGTAACGAGCGATCGCGTGTGCCCGGTGGCGATCGCGCCCGCCGGGCACGCGCACAGGAGTTGGGGGCGAGCGAGAGCTGATGTATAGCTACGGGCTCTCGTGCAGGGGAGCCGACCTGCCGCCGTATAACTGCGGCAGCTGGTCGGCAAGCAGTTAAACACACTGCTCAATTACTTCTGCCTTACTTCCTGGTCAGACTTTGGGTGTTTCCTGTGTCATGAGTCAGGGTTTTTAAAGAGCTATGAAGAGACTTGGATAAGTCGATGTAGAATTAATGGAAAACTGTTTTATTTTTGCAAGATAAGTACATTCATACTAGATGGCCATAAATGGATCAAATCTTGGCCAATTCAGCAGGGACTGGCCGAGATTCGATCCATCTATGGGCAGACTGGTTGTACTGAAGTGGATCCTTTAATTGACTTCAGCACAACCAGCCCATCAGATTTTTTGCATAATGCCACGTACACACGATCGGTTCACCCGATGAAAACGGACAGATGGATTTTTTTCATCAGATGAAGCTGACTTTCATCAGTCTTGCCTACACACCATCAGTTAAAAATCCATTCTTGTCAGAACACGGTGACGTAAAACACTACGACGTGCTGAGAAAAATTAAGTTCAATGCTTCCGAGCATGCATCGACTTCTGAGCATGCGTGGATTTTTAACCAATGGACTTGCCCACAGACGATCGTTTTTTTTTCTATCGGTTTTTTAACCATCAGATAATTTTAAAACAGGTTTTACGTTTTTTCACAGATGGGGGAAAAAAAACGATGGGACCCACACACGATCGGTTCGTCCAATGACAACGATCCATCGGACCGTTTTCATCAGACGAACCGATCGTGTGTACGCGGCATAAGATTATATCTTTGTGTTCTACCAGCCAGGAAAGCTCCTGCGCCCCTCACTAGCTGAACACAATAGCGCTGTGGGAGGGATTCTCCCATCAACACAATCGAGCAATTTTCTTTCCTATAACCCTTAGTTGCAGGAAAGAAAATCTAATCATCTACGGCTTGCCTTAGGAACTAGAATTTACACGGCTTTGTCCCCTCTTAGCCAGAATTTCTAGGAAGTAGATGATGAGCTTAGATAATGCCTGAAAGCCTTAAGCTTGGTACACACAAACAGTTCAATGCAGCAGGCTGAACAAATAAAAAACCAAAACAACTGAAGAACTCAGGAGGAGCCGATGTACAAACAATCCGATCTGGTTAGTGCTTTTAGCCATTTGCTGAGAGCGCTGATCGGGTGCCGTTCAACAGACCTTTTTTGGTCATACCCCTTTAACAGAAGCAGACGCAATGACCGTTTTTTGTCAGAATGGCTGCAGTACACACGTACCGAATGTCAGCCGGTTGCTATTGAATTGAACCGACAAATGCCGCCAAATATTTGGCCCATGTGTACATGGCTTAAGTTTAGTCAAATAAAAAAACAGTACAGAATGGTACTTACAGTCAATAAGAAGTGTCCCTTGTGCTACTGGCTGCCATTTAAGTTGAAATTAGAAGTTATCTGATCCCCTCAGGTCCTTTAGCGTGTAATAACCCACACATCACCAAATCTATGAGGTGACAGGGCTTTATTTGCCTGTCCTCCCAAACCTAAAGTACTTTTTGTTGACAGAAGCTATAGTACATGTTCTATAAATGGAGGAGAGCTGGAAAGAGTAGGCATAGCTGGCACTCTTAATGAGTTACTGTGATTGGTCCCTAAGCCTGTGTACAGATTTGCCTCCTGCAGTGCTTCAAATTTCCTGCCCACACCCCTTTCTCGGGCACAGAACTATCCAGGAATTGGAGTGTGGGCGGGGCATACACAGAGCGGGACGGGAGGAGGAGGATATCTCTCTCCTTTCCTGTCCTGTCTCTGCTGGAAGGGGGAGGAGGAGGATATCTCTCTCCTTTCCTGTCTCTGCTGGAAGGGGGAGGAGGACAGAGTTTGCTAGCTGGGCTTCTGGAGAAATCAACACAGCTTCACAACCAGCCTGCCCTGCCCGCCATGGCTCCAACCTGGCAGTTTCTTGTGAGTGACGTTTGGCAACTCTGCCCAGGCACATGCAAAATGAAGGAAAAACGTTCTGGACAGCCGCACTCCAAAAATAAATTGCTGTTATGTTAATATCAAAAAACACACAGCAGACAGGGTAAAAAGCTGACGCGTTTCACACCAAACTTTAGTGCTTATTCATAGCTTGATCCTGGTAGGAGTTGCCTGGGGTGGGGGATGAAACGCCACTGCCCCATTGAAAGATTTCCCCTCTATTACTTTTCTGTGGGATTTTCTGGGATTTTCTTTTACTTTCACTCTCAATGATCGTAAACAGAGAGGGTAAATCTCGCTAACGGGGACACAGACAGTAATAAAGTGTTCTAATCTTTCGCCACTCTATCCAAAAATAAAAAATAAGTTTTGCCTTTAGTTATACTTTAATGCATAGAATTCATTAAGATAAAAAAACTTCTGACTTAAGAACCACTTTAGGGTTTCAATGTTACTAATGCATCAAAAGAAAAAACTTTCAAAATTACATATTTTAGAAGAAGCTTCTCAGAAATTAAAGTTTTAATTAATAAAGGCAAAACTTATTTTTTTGTTTTAGATAGAGTGGAGAGGTATTGGAAGACCTGTCAGTTGTTTAGGGCTGCAACTAACGATTATTTTCATGATCGATTAAAAACACATTACATGCTTTTCTGCAGCTTCTCCATTGAAGTATATTGAACAAAAAAAAAAAAAAATAGTACCGTTTTGCGTTAAATAGTCCTTGCCCTTTCCAAATATGCAGCATCTGAAAAAAAATCATGGATGTGAACGTGTCCCATAGGAAAACATGTAAATGATTTGTAGTGCGTTTCTGCAAAAAGCACCAAAAAACAGAGGTGTGAACCCAGGCCTGAGATGTTTAGTAACATAATGGGGGTTAAAAAAACAAAAATAAGTACAAAAAGAGCAAATAATCGCTACTGTAAGGGGTTCATTTTTTTACTGTGGGACAGTGAAAGTAATATTTACAGTAGAGATTTGCTTTTTTGTACTATACAGGGCTAATTGTAGTTTTTTTTTACCCCATTATGTTACTGCCGATTAATTGATTATGAAAATTGTAATCGATTATTTTCATAATCGATTGGTTGTCGATTAATCGATTAGTTGTTTCCGCCCTACAGTTGTTATCGCTGTCTGTGCCCCCTGTTAGATTCACTCTCTCTTTTCATCCTGTTTACCTTCATCCCCAAACATTAAAGTAAAAGAATATCCCAAAATTTGGGATGACATCGGTACACTAATTTAGGGGAAATCTTCCAATAGGGACACTAGTTCTGGTGACCCTGATGACACACAGGGATTTCTGCACTTTCGAGGGATCACTAAAGCCCTGTACACACAATCGGATATCCGATGGAATCTAATCCAATGAATTTTTTCGTCGGATATCCGATGAAGCTGACTTTTATCAGTCTTATCTACACACCATCCGTCAAAAATCTGATCGTACAACACTACAACGAGCCGAAAAAATGGACTTCAATGCTTTCAAGCATGCATCGTCTTGATTCTGAGCATGCATGGATTTTTGACCGATGGAGTTCCATACAAAAGATCACATTTTTCTATCGTTTTTTTTATCCATAGGAAACATTTTAAATATGTTCTATTTTTTTACACCGATTGAAATAAAACCAATGGGGCCCCACACATGATCCGTTTGTCTTAACTTAACTCTTGCTTAACTCTTTTGGGATAGAAAGTGAAGGTAATTTACCCAACAGGACACAGATGGTGAAAAAGAAAAACCTGGCAGGGGTTATAGCCATCCCTTACTCTATCTAAAATGAAAAAAAAAATAAAGGTTTTAATCAGGGCTGTGGAGTCGGTAGATAAATGTTCCGACTCCGACTCCGACTCCTCAGTTTTATGTACTTCCGACTCCGACTCCCTGACTCCGACTCCTCTGTATTAATATGCGAATGTATTTTATACATTCCTTGAGTGAAAGAAACGCAACCTACCACAGGACTACTGGCTGGGAAGCCAACAGTGTACTGTATTGCACAGTTTAAGCAAAAGACAAACACAATGAAAACAATCAAGTTACTGGATAGTAGCAGCAGGCATAAACATCAGGAACAGGATCTTTACCAGTTCAAAAATACAAACCACATTATTTGGTTGTTTTAGAACAAAAACAAAGCTTATCTATAATGAACCAAAAACAAAATCTGCAAAACCTAGAAATGGTTTATATTAATCTTGAAATGTAGTTCTAGGCTTAGCAAATGCAAATCAATTCAATGTAGAGTTCTAAGGAAGAGAATTGCCTCTGCCAGATCCTCTTTCATAGAGGCTCTTAAGTCAGACTTTATTATTTTTAGGGCCGAAAATAATCTTTCGACACTGACTTGGGTGGGTGGCATTGCAGTAACTATTCTGGCCACATCACTAACGATCTCTGGATAAACATGGATGGCTTCTTCAACAGTAAGTTTTGATGAGCGATCATACTTTTCAACTTCTTTTAGTGCTTTATAAAACTCCTGTTGGAATTTTTTTATTTGGACACTTACTGGTTCTCTAACATGCGTTCCCTGTAAAAGCAGAACACAACACTATGGAAAGTATAAGTATTGCAGCTCCTAATTGTGCGTTGCGTGCCATATAGTGAAGCACATGAAAAGCATGCTTCTTCACGGTCACTTAACGTGTTCGTTTTGCGGTTACGTGAGGCACTGCATGCATTGGTCTTTATTCTTACAGTAGAGAAGTCATTAATTATAACTTTTTGTGAATTGGGACATTTAAACTTGCTTTTTTTTTTTTTTATTCCAATCTAAATTTAGTAGGAGTCGGAGTCGGTGCATTGTTTGCCGACTCCGACTCCAGGTACCCAAAATTTCCCCCGACTCCAACTCCTCGACTCCGACTCTCCGACTCCGACTCCACAGCCCTGGTTTTAATTGTACTTCAATAATGAAGGGGAAAATGGAAATGAATTGGTAAATTACACAATAAATTTAATTTTGTGTGGTCAAACCAGACATTTAGTCATAAGATGTATATTCTGCCAACACACCAAGTACTGATACTGTACATATTGAGGTCAACTTCTCTTAGTTATACTCTTAGGTTCTTTCTATGTTTCCCTGGACATTTTGTACTAATTTAAAGGCAAATTGTAAGGGGTCTAATGAAGTAATAAAGCAATCACCCAGTGTGCATCATCAACAGTCAAATAAAACACTTCATGTTCCATGCTATTTTATATATTCAAAGCTGCTGAGACAATAGCGCATTTATATAAATGAGTGAACCTTGTGATGTGATCCTTTTGAGAGAGTAGGTGTTACAAATCACAAGATAAGCTAAGAAAAGTTTGCCTTGTTTGTTTAATGCTAAAATGTTACTTGTTCCAGTTAAAAATCTCTATTTAAAAAGAGAATAATTTCATCTATTAAAACCACATGATATCGGGCTCCAGGCAAATCGGGCAAGGCCAATGAATGTTTTTTTTTGTTAGCAATCTATATGCAATAAAAGTTATCTCACAAAGCCTCCCATGTTTTAAAAGATTTTACTCTTAACACATTTTCATAAAATGGAAATAGGTGAAACATTCATAAGCCAAAGGCTACTATGTCCCTTAACTGAATTGCAAAGAAAAATGTCTCCCATGGGACTTTAATGCAGCAAAACCAACAGTGCGTTTAAAAGAAAGTGTTTATTGTAAAAATGTATAAAAACAATCAATAAGATCAAGTTGCCATATACACTTTGGTACATTCACAACCAGTGTACCCTTATGTTCTGGGCTACAGTGAATCAATACATATAACGCATCCTCAAAGCATCTTTTGCCACAGTTACCCAATGCGTTTTGATTAATATAAATCGCAAAATGGTCCTGTGCGAGTTTGCTGTGGTGCAAATTTAATGTCCAGCTATGCCCAGTCCCCTCCGAATTTGCAAAAATTTGCACCTGTCAAAACACAAATCGCACCAATTCGCACTGCATCCGTGTGAACAGAGCCTAAAGGACCTCTAGACCCAAAAGAGCCTGACATCAAAGCCCACAAGGGGCCAGGATGGCTCCCCGCCGTCAGCTAAGGCAAGCCAACATCCACAACAAGGTTTATATGAAAAAAGGGGCAAATGTTATAGTATGTACAGGTTGCCAGACTTGAATAAAAATTATTCTCAAAATGACACAAAAAATAAATAATGACAATATTGGTCTGACCCTGGATATGAAAATCTTAGATGACAGCATACAGGAAGGAGATCACTATGAACTCCAGTTTCAAGATGGAATATAACCTACAATATAAATGTAAAAATATCCATAAAGTAAAACAATATAGTAAGATGCCAAACAAAATTATCATTAATGGCATTAAAAAGTTAATACATGTAAAAATTACAATTGGAAACACCAATCTTAGTAACGTCCCAAAACAAACGAGGACAATATAGAAAGTGTTAAAAAAAGGGCAAAAACTTTAACTCACAAATCATATTCAAGGGTGGGCGCAATATTCCTGATCCTGGGAAGGAGACAAATGGTAGTAACATGGTGCCTCCTAACATATTTATAACAACTTGGTTAATTAGTCATGGGTTGCAAGAGCTATTCGAGAGTGTGATGAGCTGTGCCAAATTCCCAGCTGCCTCAAAGTCCTTGTGGTGGGTACACCTCCCTCACCAGTCCATGGGGATGCCACACTGCTGCAAACCGCAAGCATGATAACAGCATCACGACCTCATGTGAATGCACAAGAAGGTCCGTGGCTAACGTGTACCAAGAGCGCTCCAGCACACCCGCCCACAATAACCAGCCAAATATAGGCAATGAAATAGCCACACTGACCAGAAGTGCAGGGTAAAACGGGGGGACACATCAGGCGGATTAATACCGCTCAAACTGCCCCCTGTGTCCATGCTCGGGGGGGAGAAAAGACACATTGGCTTTTTGTTTCTCCACTTTTTTTGTGTCATACTAACACAAACAAAAAAATATATATTAGAATGCCTAAACATTTGTAATTGCAACAATTTTCTGGGTGAAGCGTTGCATTATCTGACAGAAATGCAGGGCTTCCAATATTTTTGGCCATGCTTATGCGAGAGGTACCATATCATCATCGAACATGGCTAGGTTACAGAAAATAACAAGTACAGTGATAATAATAAAACCCAGCTCTTGAGGATATTACAAAATGGTTGAGTGCAATACTCTGGTCAGTACTTTCTATATAGGAGCTATTCTAGGTAAGTAGAGTGGTTCTGGTAGACAGTGAGAAGGGGGGGGGGGGAAGAGTGCAGGTACAATAAGCCTTCGTCAAACCCGGGGAAATGTGTGATCCAGGGTTGCCAGATCATTAGGTATTTGTCAATTTTTTCCGTTTTCTCATGGATTAATATTAGGGTATTTCAAGATCTAGTTTTAACAGTAGAAAGGGTGGCTGTTTTTCAGGCTATAGTTTTTGCTTCTGTAAGAACATATAGCATCAGTTTAAGTTATTTTTTTTGGAGTTTGGTGGGATCTTAGTAAACACCCGAAACTTTTGCGCCGCTTGACTGGTCCATCAAATATGGAAGAAGTCCCTGTCTAAGGAAAGCTTTTGAAGCACAAGGAAGAATAACCAGGCACATGTTAGGATATTCTAGCCAGTATAAAGCGTTAGAACTTCATAATTAGTCTGCGCACGCCATTTTTTTTTTTTTTTTAATTACATGCCACAGACATCCAAATCTTCTTATCTCAAGTGCCTTCTGGCAGCAGTTGTTGGTGCCAGGGAACTCCACTATCAGTATTAACTTTGAGTTAACACAAAAAATGTGGGTTGTTATCTTTTATGAATGTTTACTCAAATACATTGCAGCTCCCTTACCATTAATTAGCGAATTACATAATAGTCCATAAGGGACGTGCGATGACAAATTGAGAGGAAAAAAAACTTCTGTTTTCTACCTTTAGAAAACCGAGTGCCAACAGGAGTGAACAATGGGTAAAGGATTTAAAAAAAAAATGGTCACAATTAAAACACGGCGCAGATTGGGTGAACATCACTGTATCTCTGGATAGCAACACATTTTTATTCTTTAGCTGGCCAAACATTGATACATTTTTTTTTTTCTGAAAAATCCTTTCGGTACATTTTACAAAACCCTAAGAAATTTGATGAATGTCATTCAAAATTGAATTTGCTTTTAGCATTCGAGTTTGGAGTAAATGGACTTTCCAGAACGAAAACCACATTTCATGGTTAGAGCTTCTTTTGTGCAAGATACATTTTTCATCCTGCTCTTTTAGTGTTATGCTTCAGGCTACATCCACCCAGTGATTAACATTGCAGGCAACTAGCAGTTTCAGGAGGAGATCGGCAATGACAGCCCACGGTTGATAGTTTGGTACCCAGCGACAGACAGGTTTGCAGGATCATATTTGTCCATTCTTTCAGTTTCCCCGTGGATTATTATCTGGGTAATTTTGAGATCTAGTTTCAACAGTAGAAAGGGTGTCTGTTTTCCAGGCTATAGTTGTTTTACCAAGGAACATGTAGCATCAGTTTAAATTAGGTTTTGTGGTGGTTGGTGGGGTCTTAGGTTCAGCAGTGCATATTTTGCTTGTAATGGTATCATGGAACCTAGTAATTTGGTGAGCATGTGGAAGACTCCAATCCCCATTTTTTGAACCACTGGACAAGTCCATCAAATATGGAAGAAGTCCCTATCTAAGCACAGATTTTGAAGCACAGGAAGAAATAAGCAGGCACATGTCAGGATATTCTAGCTATGTTTTTTTCAATGTGATTCTTGTCAAGCCTGCCTTGCATACACACGATCGTGAGCTTGAGCAAAGCGCGGTGATGTACAACGGCACTATAAGGGGAAGTTCCATTCAAATGGTGCCACCCTTTGGGCTGATTATGCAAATTTCCCTTCTCATAACTTGCTTCTGAGCCTGCACGTTTTTCCCCCCATCGTTAAAGCCTACACACGACTGTTTTTCACGACAAGAAAAACAACGAGAAAAAATAGAGGAGGTACTAAATTTTTAATGCCCATTTTTCTCGTCGAGAAAAATGCTCTGGAGCCTACACACGATCGTTTTTAATGACCAATTAAAAAAATTGCATTTTTCTCGTCATGAAAAACGGTAGTGTGTACGCGGCATTAGAACCTTATAATTAGTCTCAAGAGCCTTATTTTTATATTACATGCCACAGACATCTAACTTTTCTTATCTCAAGTGCCTTCTGGCAGCAGTTGTAGGTGTCGGGGAATAACTCTACTATCAGTATTAACTTGGACTTGAGCCTTGTTATCTTTTCTGAATGTTTACTCTAAAAATACATCACAAGTGATCATTTCTTTACCATTAATTAGTGAATTACATAATATTCAACAATAGTGCCCATATGAGTGAACAATGTCTAAGGCCGGGTTCACACTTGTCCGACAAACGCTCCGACATTGGGAGCTCATGTAGCATATGACGTGTGGAAATCAATGTTTCCCTATGAGAGCTGTCTTAACTGGTCTGACACAAGTCGGTCTGACTTTGAAAATGCTCCCTGCACTACTTTGGTCCGACTTTGGTCCTACTTCAGCCCATTGAATATCATTGAAGTCGGATCAAAGTAGGAGCCTTGTCCTTCCCATCCGACTTTTGACATTGTGATTACAGCAGCAGTAAAAGGAATTTATCTCACTCTGGGATTGTTTTGATTGGTCAAAGAACAAGTCAGACTATCACAAAGTCGGATCAAAGTAGTATCCTGTTAATGAAAGTCGGATGGATGTCGGACCAATGTAGGACTGATGTCGCAGAGCAAAGTAGGATGAAAGTCGTACTACTGTCGTGTAGTATAGTGTGAACCCAGCCTTAAGGATTGCAAAAAAATGGTCACAATTAAGACACGAGGCAGATCGGGTGAACATCGCTGTATCAGTGGATTACAATGCGTTTTTATTCTTTAGCTGGCCATACATTGGTAGATTTAAAAAAAAAAAAAAAAATTTCTCATCGGTACATTTTAACAATACCATGAGATCTGATGAATGTCATTCAAAAGTTCTTCAAAATTGAATTTGCATTTAGCATTCAAGTTTGAAGTGAATGGAATTTACCAAACAATAACCAAATTTTTATTGTGCAAGAAAAATTATCCATCCTGCTTCTTCGATTTTATTAATCACTATGGTCAAATTCAGTAGTTGATTTGACCCTATTCACTATTAAATCATCAAACTAACTTTCCTAAAACTAAAATTTTTGAATGAACTTCAACTGGTATATGGCTAGCTGTAGAAAACAATTGGTCTGCAGGTGTATGCCTGTGCTAACAGACAGAGGGGTAAAGGGGCTTCTTTTTCATGTTTGGTTATTTGCCACTCTGTTTACCAACATCAGTGGAAATGCTATTATTTCAAAAAGGCTTAATTGCACATCGTCCTAAAATACTAAGCCAAAGTTCGATCTGTTGATGATAAAAAAAAAGAAAAAAAAGTGATCCTAGCAGAAAGGGTGCTGCGCCTCTGACACGCGCTTAGATTTTCGGACGACCGAATGTCAGTTTTTTTGTGGCATGCTAGTCTCTTGTTGAAAGTGAAGAGTTTACTCACAATACAAATTTTTGTACAACAGAATACAACGTCAGAAGTGACGTAATCTGAGCATGCATAATCTTGCTTTTACGATTTTTTTTTACCTACGAAAATGAAATGAAAATTGGACGTGGAGTTAACATCTTTTTATAGTTTGCACACCCAACTTTTGTCTGACGAAAAAGCAAAATCGGCTGTCGAAAGCACCATCCTAACCATCCGAAAATCGGCAGACAGCTCATTGTACAAATGTTTCCATTCTATTTTCGTATCGCGTGTACAGGCCTTTACATGCCAAAGCTTGTGTGACTACAAGCTCCAGTGATGTTTTTTTTTTTTAAATAACAAACACGTCATACTTGCCTCCTCTGTGCAAAGATTTTGCACAGAGTGGCCCCAATCCTCCTCTTCGGGGGTCCCTCAGCGGCGCGCCTGGCTCCTCCTCTTCTCGAGTGCCCCCACGGAGAGCAGGATTCCATAGGGGCCCTCGTGTGGGCGCACACCTGTGTCCTGCTGCTGTATCCATTGACACAGACAGCAGAACTCGGCCCACCCCTGGCTCCTGTGTCACTGGATTTGATTGACCTGCTGCTGCTATCAATCTATCCAATGAGGACCCGGGACAGCAGCTGGAGCTTCTGTGCTTGTCCCCCTCACTGGAACGATCGGGTTCAGGTAAGTAAAAGGGGGAAGGTCTAGGGGGGTGCTGCACTACAGAAGGTTTTTCACCTTAATGCATTGAATGTATTAAGGTCAAAAACCTCAAGGGTTTACAACGCCTTTAGCACTTGGGTTAAAGCGGAAGTAAACCCTCCACAAAAAAAAAAAGGACCCTGCAAGACAAAGGCATAATGAGCTAGTATGCATAGCATACTAGCTCATTATGTAGTACTTACCTCCGATCGAAGCCCCTGCAGTGGTCCACATCTCCCCCTCCGGCCGCCGACATGTCATCCCGGACATGTCAGCCGGAGCTGCGATGACGTCACTCGCGGGAGTGCGCTCGGGAGCCGCCGTTAACGGCATGAAGACTGGAGCAACGGCACATATGTGCCATTGCTTCAGTTTGCCCCAGTGCAAACTGGCGATGACTTCAGCACATGCAGACACAGGGGGGTATCTCCTAAACCGTGCAGGTTTAGGAGATATCCTGGGTAGCTACAACCACTTTAACCAAGCATCCATGTGTATGCTTCAGGCTACATCCACAGGCAGTTGGCATCATGCCTAAACTTTTGTCTCTTCTCTGTCTGCAAGCCTCCTAATATTCAAAGCATGTGCAGATGAATGTACCCATTTGGAGCCAGTCAGGCAGAAGTAACCTCCAAAGCTTTGTTTGCACAGGTGTTCAAAAAGGTTTCTCAGAACATGATTGCTATGTCTGTTCAGTGCCTCTCCCCAACAAAGATTTTTATTGAAGATGCATCAACATACAATGCCAGTAGTACATGTCAGTGTAAAGCTCAACGGAAACACATCTGCCACTAAGGACAATTTTAGCAAATCAGTAAGCCTGTTGATGCAGTAAACAAGATGTCTTGCCTAAACAGGGGGGCCAAGCAACAGTAAGCTTTGCACCATACACAGACAAACCGTCACCACTCCAGTACTCTGTCAGTATACCCTGCAGAGATACATAAAACTAGCCAACGTTGAGCCCAAGTAGCCTATCCATGGCCAAATCCATCGGAGCAAGTCCTGGAACATCCAACCACAGTGCCCATAACCTCTCAAATTTATGCGCATTTCTCCCATGTTGGTATATAAGCTTTTCCATTCTTAACAGTTTACCAATATTCATGACCCACTCCTTAACAGTAGGGGGGACCTCTGACTTCCAATATACCATGATCAGTTTGTGTGCCTGGAACAAAGCTCTAAGGATAGCCTCCCTGATATACACCTCCCAGTCATACTCTTCCCAGTTATACTCTTCCAATAAACCCAATAAGCAGGCCTTTAAATCTATAGTAAGGACCACCTGAAAGACAGAGTTGATCCTATGTATCACCCCTACCCAATAGGAATGAAGTTTCGGGCACCTCCACAAAAGGTGTATGAGGTCACCATGGTCCCACTTATGTCGCGTACACACGATCGTTTTTCGGCATGAAAAAAAACGAGGTTTTTAAAAACGTCATTTAAAATCATCGTGTGTGGGCTTCACATCGTTTTTCGGCTTCTGACATGCTGCATTTTTTCATGTCGTTTTTCAAAATGTCGTTTTTCGTGTTGTATAAAATGATCGTGTGTGGGCAAAAACGACGTTTTAAACCCGCGCATGTCCGGAAGCAAGTTATGAGACGGGAGCGCTCGTTAAGGTAAAACTACCATTCATAATGGAGTAAGCACATTCATCACGCTGTAACAGACAAAAAAGCGCGAATCGTCTTTTACTAACAAGGAATCAGCTAAAAGCAGCCCAAAGGCGAATAGAACTTCCCCTTTAGAGTGCCGTCGTACGTGTTGTACGTCACCGCGCTTTGCTAGATCATTTTTCAAAGACGATGGTGTGTGGGCAACATCGTTTTTAATGATGAAGTTGGAAAAACTTTGTTTTTTGGACATGCTGAAAAACAAAGTTTTTTTTTTCATGCCGAAAAACGATCGTGTGTACGCGACATTACACTTTGTACAAGTAGAGTCTGTTCATAGGCCCATCAAGAGGAGCCTGTGAGGAGTAAAATACATCTTTAGGAGCATATACAGTTGAGTTAACCTTTGCGATATACGTTTACCCACTTCAACCTCGGAAGGATTTGCCCCCTTAATATGGAGGTCCACCCTAAAAATAAATGTTTACTTACCAGAAATTGTGGTTGCTAGGCAGATCTCCCTAATCTGCCTCTTACTAGTCTGCGGCAGGTCTTCTTCCTCCTCCGTCCTCGCGTTGACCACTGGGGAATGGGGTGCGGTGTCTTCTGGGAACCGTGTGTATCTCAGAAAACAGCCGCCCATTCAGAAAACGCTGCACGACTCGCGCATGCGCAGTAGGAAACGGGCAGTGAAACCGCAAGGCTCCACTGCCTGTTGCCCTTAGTGAGGATGGCGGCACGGGGACCTGGCTTGATCGAGGGATCGGCCTTGGGGGGCCGACATCGCTGGCACCTAGAACAGGTAAGTGTCCTTATTAAAAGTAGCTGCTGACTTTTAAAATAAAAAAATCCGCACCTCCGCTTTAATGACCAGGCCATTTTTTGCAAAACGGCACTACGTTGCTTTAACTGACAATTGTACGGTTGTACCCAAACAAAATTGACGTCCTTTTTATCCCACAAATAGAGCTTTATTTTGGTGGTATTTGGTCACCTCCTGTGGTTTTTATTTTTTGCACTTTAAACAAACAAAAAGCGACAATTTTGAAAAAAAAAATATTTCATTTTACTTTTTGCTATAATACACATCCAAGAAAATAAATATATATATATATATATATATATATATATATATATATATATATATATATATATATATATATATATATATATATATATATATATATATATATATATATAACTTGCTCATCAGTTTAGGCCGATATATTTTCTTCTACATGTTTTTGTTAAAAAAAAATTGCAATAGGCATATATTGATTGGTTTGTGCAAAACTTATCGTGTCTATAAACTATGGTATATTTTTAGCGGGACTGCAACATTGTGACGGACAAATCTGACCCCAAATTACATAGTGCTATAAAAATGCACTGATCAATGTAAAAATGATGCTGGCAGGGAAGGGGTTAATACTAGGGGGCGATCAAATGGCTAACTGTGTTCCCTAGATGTGTTCTAACTGTAGGGGGGTGGGTTGCCAGGGGCATGAAAGATCACTGTTCCCGATGACTGAGAACAGAAGATCTCCGACATGTCATCTGTCAGAACCGGGATCCGCCTTACTTACAAAGGCAGATCCCCGTTCTGCCTCTGTACTAGATGCCTGCCCCCAACTGCAACTGCGTGAGCCGCCGTACAGCTACGGAGAGTCACGCAGTAGAGCCGATCTGCCGCCATATAACTATGGTCACTGGTCGGAAAGTAATTAATGTACCTTTGTATCTGTGGAATAAACATGTGGAATAAACGTTTGAGGCTGACTTCACACCTATGCGTCTTTTTCACTGCACATTTTCATTGTGCATTTTCTTAAATTATGTGTTCGCCTTCAAGGGAGGTGTGAAAGGACCTGAAGTTTTCCAAATGTAGCTAGGACATGGCATTCTGCTAGGAACTGGTCCCGGTAACCATGCATTTGTCCTTTTGACTTCTGTGTGACTTCCTTGGACTCACGACGACAGATGAAGAAACATACTTGATCTGCTTCCCAAGATGTGGCGGAACACACAACTGTGAACTGGATGTATTGAAAACAATAACGTTGCAAGTAGCATGCATTATTGTTTTTATGTGATGCACAAGTATTAACACATGGGTGAACAGCGCCTAGATGTTGGCGTTTAGAGAAGAAATGATTGGTATTCACAGGTGTAAGAAAAAAAAGAGCTTCTTGCGTCTTTCTGGATTCTTTCAGCAAAATGTTTCTTCTTGATGGTTGTTTATCTCCAGACTGGAAACAGAACTCTTTATTTTTTTTTAAACTCGAGCAAAGGGGTGGGGGATAGCGTTTAATGGCAATTGGTCAAGTTAAAATAGAAGAAGAAATCTGGTTCTTGGGAGCAACTGCTACTCCTTCCCTCCAGTCTGTACTACCTGAGCATTTAGGTGGCCTTTACAGCATCAATGACCGACCGGTGTCTTGTCAAGCTAGTTCCCCTATCGATATGGTTCCCTGCTTGACTGCGCAGGCACAGACGAAGCCCACGGAAATCTCCGAACCTGATCAGCTGTACACGGCGCATGCCCAGCATCCAGGCTCATTCCTTACCATCCCCGTGGATTGGAGGATGTTAAAAAAAAGAGCCAGGAGGCCGAGCAAGCGCAGTGAGCTGTCCAAGGACGTGAGGCCGACTGGCCACTTACAGCGAATTCCACGTCGCCCTGGACCTGTGGCTACAGCTGATCAGGTTCGGTGATTTCCGTCAGCTCAGATGGCGCCTACGCAGTCAAGGGGGGAACCATATCGATAGGAGGAACCATATCGGCAGATCACCGCCTCTGTTCACCAGTACTGATGAACAGAGGTGTCATTCAAGTTCATTAGGGGTCAGTGCAGGCACAGACGATAGCAATGTATCCATGTGCATGCCAGTGTCTGCTGTGGGATCCCTGCTCTGTGTCTGCATGGCAGCTCTTTTCATCAACAGAGATAAGTGGAGCCTGTCACTTGTACCATTTAGCTGCCTGGTAAGTGCAGAAAGGGGGAACTTTTCTTTTCTCCAGTGCCGAAAACTTTTTTTGGTCACAGTACATATGAAGGATAAGATCACATAGGTGTTATGGTAGTCAGGCCCATACTACCATGGAGGAAAGCAAGCAATGCCCCAAAGTGTAAATCTACCCTAACTTCTAGAATTGGCATATATTTTCATAATAAAAAATTACATCCAGGCTAAAAGTAAGGTTGTTACTGCAAACCGAAACAGATCATACATTTACATATGTTCCTTTTTTTTTCAGCTTTGCTACCTTAAGAATTTATCAACATGGCTTAGTCCTGTTCGATCTCCAGAATCGCGATGAGCCGAAGGAGAATGAATCGGTTAATGAAGTATGTATATAATGTCCTCCGATATTAAATGCCACACATGTTTGTAATCTGATCACTTCTCCCAAAAATGATCATTTGTGCCAAGATCACAATTATCCAAGGGAAGATTATACAGTAATCAGCAGATTAGTGATATATATTGTAGCAATTACATTCTGTAGTTTTAAGAAAAAAAAATCACGAGCATTAAGGGCACTTTCACACTGAGGCGCTGGAGCATCGGCATAAAGTGTCATGCTTTTTGGCCGCTAGTGGGACGCTTTTACCCCCCGCTAGCATCTGAAAAAGGGTTAAAAGCGTCAGCAAAGTGCCGCTGCAGCAGCGCTTTGCCAGCGCTTCTGCGGTGCTGCCCCGTTGATTTTAATGGGCAGGGGCGCTTGAGGAGCGGTGTATACACACCACTCCTCAAGTGCCTCAAAGATGCTGCTTGCATTACTTTTTTAGCGTCTTGCCAGCGCACTGCTCCAGTGTGAAAGCCCCCAGGCAGGAGTGACAGAAGAGGTGCTTTACAAGTGCTATTTTTAGCGCTAGATCACCTGTAAAGCGTCTCAGTGTGAAAGTAGCCTAAAAGTTGTCTTGTGACCTTGACTCTGTATTAGCCTTTCTTATAGGGGTTGTAAAGGTTAAAAAAAATCCCTAAATAGCTTCCTTTACCTTAGTGCCGTCCTCCTTCACTTACCTCATCCTTCGATTTTGCTTTTAAATGTCCTTATTTCTTCTGAGAAATCCTCACTTCCTGTTCCATATTCATTCCCAGAATTCCTATAGGTTTGTTAAAAATTATTTGTAAAAGTCATTATCCACCAAATAGTCACTTCCACCCAATTAAAAAATCCTTATCCAAAGTGAGTAGGTCACCCAACGTATTCAGCATAAAATCAAACTTTTTTCGTCTTGATAAGACTTCTCCATCCCAAGGACAATAACTTGTTTACAACTTTGGCAAAATTAACTCCAGTTCACACCATTCTGTGTATTGTCTTTATAGGTTTTTCACCATACAGTTCTATATATGTATATATTCATATATTCGTTACATAAATATGCACTATATCTATATATATATATATATATATATATATATATATATATATATATATATATATATATATATATATATATATATATATATATATTACAGTGGATAAAAAAAAGTCTACACAACCCTGTTAGAATGTTAGGTTTCTGTGATGTAAAAAAAAACTACACAAAGATAAATCATTTCAGAACTACCGGTATTTCCACCTTTAACCACTTACCGACCAGCCGTTTTACTCAGTCATGCAACACTGTACCCAAACAAAATTTTTTTGTTTTTTTCATATGAATAGAGCTCTCTTTTGGTGGTATTTAATCACCACTGGGTTTTTTATTTTTTTGTGTAAAAAGAGCGAAAATTAAAAAAAAAAAAAAAGTTTCTATGATACAATTTTGCAAATAAGTTGTTTTTGTTCATACATTTGGGCCAACATTTATACTACTACATATTTTTGGTAAAAAATTTAACCCAAATAAGTGTATATTATTTGGTCTGTGTGAAAGTTATAGTTATGTATTGTACTGATGGTCTATCTCATTTTTTGAGGCCCTGAAATGTCAGGACAGTACAAATACCCCGAAAAAATTACCCCTTTTTGAAAAGGAGACAGTCCATGGTATTTAGTAAGAGGCATGGTAAGTTTTTTGAAGTTGTAATTTTTTTCCACAATACTTGGGAAAATTAAGAAATTATGTTTTTGTTATCTCTCACACACAGCATATGCATACTTCCAATTACACCCAAAAATACACTCTGCTACTTCTGAGTATGGCGATACCACATGTATGTGTGAATTTTTTCACAGCCTGGCCACACAGAGAGGTCCGACATGCAGGGAGCGCGGTCATGCGTTCTAGGAGCATAAATTACACATCTAATTTCCTAATGACCTATTACTATTTTAAAGGCCCTGGGGAACCAATAGAATTACCCACAAAATGACCATATTTTGGAAAGCAAATGCCCCAACGTATATTCTATGAGGCATCATGAGTCTTTTTATTGGTTCATTTTTTTTCCAGAAGTCTTCAAAAAACGTGGAAAGAAAATGAAAACTTATTTTACTTTTATTTTTTACACAACGTGGTCAATTTATAAGCTATTTCTAACACAGCATGTACACAGAAAAAAATACACTACAAAATACGTTCTGCTTCTCGTCCCGAGTATGGCGATACCACATGTGTGAGACTTACACAGCCTGGCCACATAGAAAGGTCCAACATGCATGAATCGTCGTCAGGTGTTGTATGAGAATAAATCTAATTTATTTCCTACCTATCACACTTTTGAAGGCCCTGCAGCACCAAGACAGTGGAATTACCCACAAAATGATCTCATTTTGGAAAGCAAACACCCCAAGGTATGGGACAGTGTTCCTGCTGGCGTCAAAAGAATAACCCCTGAAAGGGCATAAGTACCCCCACAGCGAGATTTTTAAGGGCAAACAAAAATTAGATACTATAAAAATATAAGTTTTTTTTATTAGAAAAATATATTGTTTGTTTTAAAAGATGTTATATATATGCAAATATACAAGTATGTCAAGCATATTAATAGTTTGCACAATATACTTTTGGATAGTACAAAACATGAATTGGAAACATTGATACAAATTTCCAATGAAAGGGAGAGTTTTTCCTCCTTTAGCCTAACATATTTCAGGAATTCCAATCCTTTCTTCGGAGGCTCTTGGTAGGAGAAAATACAACTTTATTCTAGAATAGAGCAAAAAAGAAAACACTTTAGAAAATAGTTCCAGAAGACAACATCATTGGGGCCGCAAATACGTCCATTATACATACCAGACACCGAATTTGTAGACTTATTCGTCAGAATGTTTTGTACTATTTTTTTTTAAATATAGTAAAGGACACAAGGTCCTGAAGACTGGAGCAGAGCTGCCATTGCCATTCGTAGGAGGACAAAAATCCCAGTCCCAGCTGTGGTTGGCCCTCACAAAAGTCCCTGTGAAGACACCCCCAACAACCAACCACCCAGGGGCCTCAGGATGCAGAAAAATATCCTAATATGAAAAAAACAACCAGATAAAAAGATTAATATCTTTGCCAACAATAAACTGCACAGTGTAGTTATTATTGACACTTAATATGAATTATAAGATATCGTAAATAATTTGGCAGTTTAGCTAGGGGATGGAGAGGGGGAAAAAACTGATGGTCATCCATCTTATAACCATGCCATATATCTCTATAGATAGTGTGTATTAGCCACTGTGGATTGCATGAAATACATGCATATGTACATGGGGATAAGTCCAAAATCGAATGGTAAAAATGCTAGGCAAACTAAATAGAAGTACCAATGAAGCATGCATTATAGCATCACTATTGGTCAGCTATGAAGGAAAATGGCCAAAAAAAAAAACAGAGAAAAAACAAAATAAAGTTACCACCCATCATCCTGCAACAGCAGTCAGGAACAAATAACCCAAAATGGAGTCTTCACTTACTGAAAACGAGGAGGCAAAGTTTGTGATGTCGGTGCTGCAGAAGCAGCATCTGTACTGACACTTGCGCCATTTGCAGGCTTAAGAAGATGCCCGCGCATGTGTGCTAACATTCATAGGCTGATGACGTCACCCATTCGCGCCGTCACGTCGGCCAATGTGCTGGTGCGTATCTGGGCATGCGCATTGCCTGCTCGGCACCTGATAAAGAATCGGTTTCCTGGCGTTATAGATACACTTCTTGGCAGGGGTAAGTGGAGCCAGCAGCACGCAGCTGAACCAGTACGCTGCAAACACAGCCCAAACCCCCCCGCCAGTACAAGGAAATCGCACAGGGTGGGCGGTCCGCAGCTGAAGGCCCGTGCCCCCTGGTGGTAGGAAATGTACAGAACATTGAAGGAGCATGATTCAAAACATCAGAAGAATAATAACAACAATAAAAAATAAACACAGCATGACGTTGTTTAAGCTCTATAAGATCGCTAAAAACCACATATGCAGGGGTATGTAATTATATAACCAGCTAGATGGGTGCTAAGAGTAACAGCATCTAAACTGGTGCATCATAGCAGAACACAGTATATATGAATGAACCTTGATGCATAGTGGGTTCAAATAGAACCAAGCATCCTGGGGAAGAGAGGGTGGAGGGAGTGCAAAGGGGACCCTCAGGGTGAGGACTGCACAGCGTCTCCCCATTAGAAAAATGGTAAAGCATCATGCAGAGAAAGCCCACCGACGCAAAAGCAGCAGCAAAAGCCAGAACGCAAAGCTGGAAAGTGTGGCGCCATGGCATGCCGCAAAAAAGAGACGCCCATCCCCACCTAGATGGAGAAGAGAAGGGGGATGGGCTTCCATGCATCGGGCGAGGACGGACTGATCAGTGGAAACTACGAGGGCATAGAGCAGTTTCAGTGTGATCTAACTTGAAAAAAGATTGAACCAAAAGGTTCCCCAATGTCCCAGTAAAATAGTGAGACCAACATCTAGAGTTTGAAAACCTTTTCTGCTGAGAACAAAAATGCAATTGGCAAATATTGTTAGAAGAAATTTTGTTTTCCAAATGCTACAAGGATAACAAAACACATCTTGGCATACCAGAGGTGCCCTAAAGACACAAAAAAATACTTTATAGAATTAAAGTATAACTAAAGGCAAAACGTTTTATGTTGTTTTGGATAGAGTGGAGAGGGATTAGAACACGTCAGTTTTTATTGTTGTCTTATAAAGGAGATTCATCCTCTCTATTTGTCCCGTTTATCATTATCATTGAAAGTAAAAGAAAATCCCAAATTTTGCATTGCCCCTAGAAAATAATAGAGGGGGAATCTTCCAACGGGGACACTAAATCTCTGCAATTCTACTTTAAATGAAGAGGACCATAAGAAAAGTGCAAGTAGCTTTTCCCTCTACAGTTCCCATTCCAGAAACACTTTCTGCTGCTTCTGGATCATCACAAAGTGTTTCTTCACCAGCAGCATCTTCAAGTAAGGGAGTGTTGCAAGCCAATGCCCCACAAAAACACACAATCCCTTCATTTATAGATAAAATGGCACCTGAAAATCAGGAAAACATTGATCAAGCTTGCAGTGTATGCTTCTGGATCAGCATTGTCAATAACTGAAAATGCATTTTGGCAGGAAGCTTATAAATGTTATAAGGGAAAGGGGGGTGGTTACCTGTTTTAATGTTCCTAATGTATACAGTCTTTGTTATTCCATTTGTAATAAAAAGCAGGTTTAGTATATTTACTGAATATGTTTTCTTTTATTTCATGCATAATACTTTTATATATATATAAAAGTTATATCATTTTGAGCTCTCTGGTAGTTCATTGATTCTTCCTGTCAGTGTATAACTGCCTGCCTGTACGAGGTACGAGGAGACAGATACACTGACAAGACACTGCTGGAGTCACAGCAGGAGTCCTTCTTGACTCTCACGATCTGCCGATCGCAGGTGCAATGCTCTCAAGGCACCTAGTGAAAAACAATAAATGCACCCTATATAACAGCTCCCCCTCTCACATTACAGCTCCCCCTTCCCACATCACAGCCCCCCAAATCACATCACAACCCCCCATTTCACAGCTTCTCCCTCTCACATCACAGCCCCCCAGTATTACAATTCCCCCCTCTCACATCCCCTCCTATCACAGCTCACCCCTCAGAGCCCCCCCATTTCACAGCTCCCCCCTCTCACTTCACAACCCCCTTCATAATTTTCCCCCTACCTTAACTCAGTTTTGGGGAGAGTGGACTCCTCTTCTAAGTGTGCTCGCCTGCCAGCACTGCTAGGCTCCGTGCTTCCTGTCACCCTCCAGGTTGGACCTGGGGTCCGAGTCCAGGTCCACCCTGCCATTCTTCCTGCCCCCCTACAGGGAAGTGATCCTTCACAGCTGTGGTGGAAGGAGAGGAGTCTGTTCAGGCAGCTGGGTGGTGCGGCCACGGTCCAGGCTGGACTGTCACTCCGTCCATGTCCGGACCGCGGTCCGCAAATTAGTGATGCTTGCTTTAAGGTAAGATATTGGCTACATAGAGAGTGCATCACTTTCAGTTAGTCAGCCTATATAAGTTATATCTTTCTCCTATTATTTCTTATGTAGGGTTTTTTATATACATGTTCTGTAAAAGTGTGATCTGTTTCCTCTCAGATATTAAAGAAGGTAGAAGAAAAAATGAAAGAAGTATTGCACAACAGTATCACACAAGTTAAGCGGTAAGTGTTTTTTTTTTTATATATGTCACTTTCCTTTGTGTAGTGCATTTCTAAGGTCAGGAGTTCACAGCAATCTTAATAATGTTTTTAAAAGACCAGAACAGCCCTAGAGCAGTGGTCTCCAAACTGCAGCCCTTTGCTTGCCATTATCCGGCCCTCGGTGCTCTATTCCTCCCACTGACACCCAACAAGGGGGCAACATTTCTTCCTCTGATATCAACAGTGGGGAACCATTCCTCCCACTGACACCAACAATGGGGCATTTTTCCTTTCACTGACACCAGTGATGGCACACTTTTTCTCCTACTGACTACAGGCACTATGTAATTTGTTTACTCCCACTGAAGACGGGCATTGTCTACATCCACTGGGCACTCCAGCCCCCCTAAAGTCTAAAGGACAGTAAACCGGCACTTTGGAAAGTTTGAAGACCCCTGGCAGCATAGGGTACAACCTGTCAGTATGCTGTCAAACATTTCTGATATTTGTTTATACAAATTTAAAGACAGAAACACAGCTACAGATGGCAATATGAGCAAGTAACAAGCTTGCTTGTTTTATGGAGTTACATGCATTCTATAGGAATTGTGTTCATGTCACAGAACTGTATTTCCTATTTTACACAATGTGGCCAGAAGTTTGTGGACACCTGACCACTACACCTGTGAAGTTGCTGACAAGGCTTAAAACCAGATCTACCAAAGATCTTGCGGCATATAAAATTGTTAGTAAAAGCTATGCTAAAAGTATTCGTTCAGCAAAACGAACGTTCCTCCAGACACAGATTAGGAACGCAAACAACAAGCAATCTGAATTGTTCAAAGTTATGAAGGAACTTTGTGCCCCTAAAAGATTCCAGCCACACATTGTGCCATCCCAAGAGCTATGTAACAACATCTCGTTGGGATTCTCGAGCAAAGTATCAAGACTCCTCACGCAATGTGCCAACAACTCTTCAGGCCTCCCCACTCAAGCCCCTCTTAACACGAATCACTGCCCAAAAAAACTTTTTAGTTTCGAATTGGTAAAGACCCACGACCTGGAAGCCTTGATTTTGAAATTAAAAACTACTTACTACCCCGGAGAAGTCTGCCCTGCTTGGCTCATCCAGGAGAACTTACACACCATTATTGATGATTTACGCTACCTAGTCAACCGTTCACTCCAACATGGGATTGTTCCAACAACTCTAAAACACGGCTTTCTGACTCCACTTCTAAAAAAAGCCGGCTTGGACTCGACCGACACTAACAACTTCCGACCCATTTCAGCCTCTCATTTTTTAGCTAGAGTTATCGAAAGAGTGGCTCTTCTCCAGCTTCAAACTCATTGTGAGGATGGCCTGCTCTTCCATGATCTACAGTCGGGCTTCCGCCCTGGGAGGGGAACCGAGCTGGTAGCTTTGTCCACTCGAGAGAAGCTCCTTAACGTGGTGGATGTGGGTGGGTCGGCAGCCCTGGTGCTGCTCGACCTGTCTGCAGCCTTTGACACCGTGGATCACTCCATCCTGCTTTCCAGACTCGAGTCCTCTTTCGGGCTGAGAGATACCGCCCTTGCTTGGTTCCGTGATTTTTTAACAGCTCGCACCCACCAAGTTAAGATGGGCTCTTTTCTATCCCCGATTACCACAGTGGAGAATGGGGTCCCTCAGGGATCAGCCCTGTCCCCCATTCTCTTCAACATTTATCTTAGGCCTTTACCCGACATTATTGCTAAACATGGTCTCTGGTTCCATTTGTACGCGGACGACGTCCAGTTGGTAGCCGATGATCTAACTTACCCTGACATGCCCTTAAGATTGGCCAATTGTCTGCGCGACATTTTATCACTGGATGACCATCAACAAACTGTGCCTCAATGGTAACAAAACGGAGGTCATGATAGTCGGAAAAGGCAAGACTGACTTTCTTCAAAATTGGCCCACTGAGTTGGGCTTGACACCTAATCCGAAAGATAAGGTGACGGTCCTGGGGGTTATCCTGGACGAAAAACTAAGTATGATTCCCCAGGTTAGACAATCGGTTTCGAGAGCCTCCCATTTTCTACGACTTATCCGCAAGGCAAAACATCTCCTGACCCAAGACCAGAGGAAAGACTTAGTCCAGGCACTAATTATTTCTCGCCTTGACTTTTCAAATGGAGTCCTACTAGGCATTCCAATGAAATGGTCTAAGAAACTGCAGCTGGTGCAGAATCAAGCAGCCAGGCTTATCTACAATCTCCAAAAGCAAGACCATATCAGCCCTGTGCTCAAAGAACTTCACTGGCTCCCTGTTACAAAACGGGTCAATTTTAAAATCCTCTGTCTGATCTACAGGGGCTACCACCAGCTGGGCCCACAGTTCCTATCAGATCTGACTCCACACTATATACCTAGACGCTGTCTTCGCTCAGCCGACAAAGCTCTACTCATTGGCAATACTGACAGGCTAATTTCTATAG
Organism: Rana temporaria; assembly: GCF_905171775.1. Lineage (NCBI taxonomy): Eukaryota > Metazoa > Chordata > Amphibia > Anura > Ranidae > Rana > Rana temporaria. Next base: position 425,495,779 of record NC_053490.1, read on the forward strand.
GAGGAAAACGGATTGGCTCCGTGGGGGCGACTCTCTGGAACCAAATCCCGCTTAACATTCGCATCTCCCGAAGCCTATATGCGTTCAGGAAGAAGCTGAAGACCTGGCTATTCTGCCAAGCATTTCAATCCTAGGCCAATTTTTCTTCGCTGATTTCTTTTTTTTTCTTCTCCCTTCTCTTTTAATTATGCTCCCCACGCCAGAACATCCGGGCTATTTTGTCACAAAGCGCTTTGGCACCACTGACCGGTGGTATATGCGCGGTTCCCAAATAAATAGTAATAAATAAATAAAATAAATAAACTTGTAATCACACTGGAAAAAATAACGTTCAGTTTACTACTTGTCTATTCACATTGTTGTCAATCTATCTCCAATGAAGAGGCTGGTCTTGGACCCCCCAAAACACATTGGCAACATTTTGGATTGTTCCCCTGACCTCTTTGCAATAGTGTGGTGCTTCAGCACCTATGAGGCCTGGTTCACACTTAGGCATTTTTTAGTGCATTTTCAGTTTTGCAGAAACACATTACAGTTCATTTAACATGGTTTCCTATGGGTCACTTTCACATTTGTGCTTTTTATTGAAAGGGTCAGTGACTTATTTTTGGTTTTTGGTTCTTTAGACTTCTATAGACTTCAATGGATCAAAGACGTGTATTGAAAAATGCAAAATGCACCTGAAGTATGCAACCTGCATAGGTGTGAACCAGGCCTAACCAGGCCCACTTTCTAAACCAGGGTCATCAGAATTGAGTTGTCTCTGCCCTTTCCAGCTATAACGGCCTCCACTCTTCTAGGAAGGCTTTCCACAACATTTTGGAGTATGTCTGTGAGAATTTGTGTCCATTCAGCTAAAAGTTATTGTGATGTGAGGTACTGATGTTTGATGAAAGGACCTGGTTCATATTCATCCTAGAGGTGTTGTTATGGTTGAGGCCAGGGCTCCATGCAGGCCACTCAGATTTATCCACACCAACCATGATGTCAAACCATGTCTTTTATGGAGCTGGCTTTGTGCACAGGGGGCAGTCATGCTGGAATAGTAAATGGCTTTTCCTAAACTGTTGCCACAAGGTTGAAAGTGTACAGTTGTCTAAAATGCTTGATTATGCCATAACAGTTGCAGTACTCTACACTCCAAACACCTGGCCAAATACAATGGGTATAGAAAAGAATCACATTTTGTTGCTTTTCAGCCTAAAATGCAGGTAGACACAGTTTTTTTTTGTTGTATTCAGCTGTATTTGTATGCAGCTTATAACATCCAGGTGAAAGATGTAACACTAACATGTCAGAAAAAAAAATCAAAAACAGCATCAGTGAGTTGAAAAAAGGATCACCCCTAAAAATGACTTGCAAAATCAATCTGATGTAGCTAATCACCTTCTCAATGGCACACAAAGCCATTTGAAATTAGCTCAGCGTGAAAAGAGCTTTCCTGGTGCATTTCGGTCCCTGGTAGTGCAATCGAAGCAAACAATCAACTATGGGTGACAAGGCATTACCAAAGGATCTCTGGGATAAAGTTGTAGAAAGGCGATGGATCCCAAAAAAAAATTCAAAGGCTTTATCAATGCCTAGAAGCACAGTGAAGTCTATTATTAAGAAGTGGAAGGTATTTGATACAAGAGGACATCGCTCCAAACTGGATGAAAGAGCCAGGAGGAAACTGGTCAGAGAGTCTACCAAGAGGCCTACAGCAACTCTGAAGCAGTTGCAGGAAATTATGACAAAGTTGTCATTGCATGCATGTGACAACAATATCACAAATTCACCAAAAATGTGGCATGTATGGGAGGGTTGCAAGAAAAAAGCCACTCCCCAAAAAAGGCCACATGCAGTCACGAAGATTCCGAGACCATGTGGAAAAAGGTGTTCTGGTCAGATAAGACTGAAATGTAATTATTTGGCCTTAACACAAAACGGTATGTCTGGCAGAAATCCAATACAAATCACCATCCAAATACTATCATTCCTACAGTAAAGCATGGAAATATTAATATCCTGTTATGTGGGTGTTTCTCTGCAGCAGGAACTGGAGCACTTTTCGGGATAGAAGGAAAAATGAATGGGGAAAAATACCATCAAATTATTGGGGAAAATCTGCTGCCCTCGGTTGATGTCCTTGCATGGCCTAATCAAAGCTCAGACCTAAACCCCATTGAAAATTTGTGGAATGACTTGAAGACTGCAGTCCACAAATGGTCACCATCAAATTTAACTGAATTTGAGCAGTTCTGCAAAGAAGAGTGGGCAAATGATTTCAAAGTCTAGATATGCAAAGTTAGTGGATATATCCCAACAGACTAAAGGCTGTAATTAAAGCAAATACTGACATAAGGGGGTGATCTTTTTTCCAACTCTGTGATAGGTTTTTATTTTAATTTTTTGACATGTTGGTTTTATATCTTTTACTTGGATGTTATAATTTGCACTAGTAAATACAGCTGGATAAAACAAAGACTGTGCCTGTCTTAATTGCAGACAGCAAAGCAACAACATGTAATTATTTTAAAGGGGGTGAATCTTTTCTATAACCGCTGTAGTTGGCGTAATGATTGCACTGTTTTAGCCATGTAGTGTACAATTTTATCTTTCTATGTGGTGAATGTTATAAGCTAGCACCCTCTAGTGGTGAAAAGCTAATATTTCTAAACGGAGCATTTGTATTACTATACAGTTAGGCAGAACTTTTACCATTTGTTTATCTTCTGTTCATTGACATACATATCTTCTCTGCTGAGATAATTTGTTTTTAAAGCCAAGTTACTTGATAATTATAATACACAGATTTTTTTTTTTTGAAGTGGTGGCTAATTTGGCTTTTATTTTTAGGAGCATTGTACTATTGCGTTCTTATATGACATATTGTGAAATCTGATCCATGCCTTTTTTATTTTTAATGCATTATTTTATGTTTTGTATATCTTTAAGAACATTGGTGAGATAAGGTGTAACTAACTTGATATCTTATGCTGGCCATACACTCCACAAAAAATTGTCCGAATGAACTTTCGAAAAACAAACGTTCGGTCGTGAGCGCAAATGATAATGCCATCATGTAATGACCGATAAATCGTTCAGTGGACATAAATAAAAAAAAAATTAGTTATTTTTTTTTTTTTTTTACATATACCTAGTGCAGAAAGTTTGGACGGGAAACACATTAACCTTCCGATTTATCGTTCGTTCGGCAGAAAATTTCCAAATGTGTCCTTCGTTTTTTCGGCTCAAAAACGTCCCAACGATTATCGATTTTGTGCCCATTAGGTGTTCGAAAAACTAAAGAACTGTCTAAACGACCGAATTTCGGACGAATTGTCCTACATTGTATGGCCAGCATTACTCTACCTTGCTTCATTATTTAAATACATTTGATACTGTATGCAAGGCTTGTGAGATAAAGTTATTTAAAGCGGAGGTTCACCCAAAAAAAAAAACACTTTGGACCATCCAAACTATCATACTAGCATCAGCTAAAGTATGCCTTTTTTTTTTTATGCGCTGTACTTACGGTTTAATCCGTGAGTTTCGTTTCAGACACCCGCGGGGAATGGGCGTTCCTATGAAGAGTGGAACATGATTGACGGCCGGCTATGGCGCGTCCCACGTTCCGAAAATAGCCGGCTCTTCATTGCGCTATACGGCGCCTGCGCATCAGACTAGAAGCTGACTGCGCAAGTGCCGTATATATGTCGGCGTCCTATTTCGGCTTTTTTCGGAAGACATGACGTGCCATAGCTGGACGTCAATCAAGTACCCCTCTTCATAGGAAACGCACATTTCCCGGCCAGAGTCTGAAACGAAAGTTATGGATTAAACCGTAAGTACAGCTAAAAAAAAAAAAAATATGCATACTGTAGCTAACGCTAGTATGCTCGTTTGTATGGTAGATCAAGAAAAATAAAATTTCATGGTGAACCCCCGCTTTAAAGCTGAATTTGGGCCTTACCTTCAGGCTTGCACATTTGTATGAGCTCCTCTTCTGTACTTAAATTGCCTACTCTGATTTCACTGCGCTCTGTGAACTTCTCACATTGTTCATTAGGAGCTGCAGCAAGTCCGATAAAATCAGCCTCAATTCTGGGCAGGAAGATGCCCAGCATCATCTCCCTCTTTTCTCCTCTGTTTTTATGGTCCTTGGCCTGCTCCTTTTATTCAAGGGACTTCAGTTATTGTATTAAAGAAGGCTCAGCATCACATGTGGTTGTTACCCAGGGCAATATGCTTGCAAATGCACTCTAAGAACGGCCATTTCTCCAGGCTGGCAACCACCCAGGAAGGTGTTTTAGTATTTGCATAACTCGTTCCAAGAGCCAGCTCACTGCTTGTTTAATGGCTGAGAACTCTTGAAAGTGAGTACTGAGGTTTCAAAAGACTATCTGAATAAAGGTACTAAGTAGATACCAATAAATAAACACCTCTAATTGGTTCCTGTCACAGTATCACATATGTTGAAAGGTGACATTATCCTTGAAGGATACATGCAAGTAAGTTTAATTTCCACTTGTGATACCTTTAGAAGAAGACTGAAAGCGTCACTGAAAAGCATCTTACATCAGCCCATCAAGCCTTTGAACAAGTTTGCAGCATTTACATTTTTTGCCATTTTTCATGTAACAAAATCCAAAATAGTCTTTTAGATTTATACGGATAGGCATAGCCAAAAATTTCCATCAAATGTAAGGGGCACCCAGATAATTGATAGTTATCATTTCAACAAGGAATATGCTTATAGGGAAACATGCATGCGTGAGCTAAAGAGAGATGGATTCCAGGAATTACTACTACACAAATTATCTGCCCTAACTAAAGATGGCCGCACAAGACATGCTAGGGGGGTGTTTTTCAAAGTGATTTCTCAGCAAAATAAAGCATGGAAACATGGATGGATGGGGGAGTTTTCTTTGAATATTATTAATTAATTAAATATTTTTTTTCAGTTTGTGGTGCTCAGATCAAGTTAAAACAGCAATACACTGCATGTGCGCACCACAAACCAATAACACTATATAAAGAAGAACCCTGGGATGGTGATTCAATTTGCACAGTAGTCTAGTATTGTCAGTTAGGCAAAACCGCTGACATTGTATTGCTTAAAACTGTGAAATTTGTCCAAAACTTAAAAGCCGAGATGTCATTATTCTGCTCTGAAAGTTTTAGTCCCCCAGGGTCCAGGAGGAAGTGTCTCAGAAGTGGTGTTTCGTCAGATATGGCGACCCGTCAGAATTGGTAACAGACGTGTGACGTCTGTGTGGGCAGGACTGTGAGCACGTGTGCAAGGAATCTGTGTGCTACACAGTGGCTTCAGACTCCGCCCACCGATATCGCTGTGACCCGCTTTGCTCTCATTTTATGATAGTTCATTTCAGATTGTTACCCCACAGTGTTAAGCCAGATACACACTGTCAGCTCTGGTCAGAGCCACTGTACTAGCCATCTGAGGTTAGTACACCGATTTCCCCTGCAGAACACTTCGATCCGCGCTCTCCATTAAATAAATACCAAAACATGATGTAGCGCAACTCTCAAAATAAGCAATTTAGTATAGTAAGTTTAGAATCACTTATTGGTGTCGGCCAGCAACTTTTCCAGCACTAGTTTTTGCACATATCTTTGTTGTGGTTCACATATTATTGGATTGCGCAGATTGAATATTGTTACACAGCGCTCTCCATTGGCTGAGAGCACTGATTGGGAGTCAATCGGTTGCTGGTTTTCCAGCATGCACGTCTGACAGAACTTGGCCAAATGGTCGGCTTCTGTCAGACAGACGGACATACACATGGGCAGAATGTAGTCCCCTTTTTTTTTATTTTTATGAACTAGCAAATGACTCTCAACAATCGGCCCATGTGTAAGGGGCTTAAGCAAGAAGCTGATGTGTTGAGGCTCGCTTTCTCTGAGCCGTGCACATCCTGGTCTGCCAGTGAAGTGTCTGTCTCACAGGAGTGCAGTGGCCAATGCATCCAATTACACAGCACAGTGAATAGATCAGACTGAGAGCCAGAGTCTCCTTGGTCCACCCACCGCATCGAGCAGAAGTGTGATTATGTGTCCCCTGCCTCTACAGAGGGGTTTGTACAAGATTGGTAGCTGAGAAAATAGAAGATATATCAGCCAACCGGCCTTGTGACCAAGATATGAGAGAATATAAGGGCAATGAGATATTAGGGCTCTTCACTGAAGAAAGAAGGCTGGATATCTGACAGGCAAGAGAACTGTGCACTATAAGACCAACTGATTATTTAAAGGTATGAAAGCACCTTTACAAATATGTAATAAAATGTGTGCCCAGAGGTCTTTGTTTTTATTTTACTAAAATAACAAACATTTCTTACTTGCCTGCTCTGTGCAATGGTTTTGCACAGAGAAACCCGATCCTCCTTTCTGGTTTTACCCAGAGCACGCTGAATACTCCTCTTCTCGTGTCCCCGTCTGTGCTTCAGGCCCCTCCTCTTCGGCGAGTGCCCCCCCCAGGAAAATACACTTTCCCTTGGAGCACCTGTGCAAGCTCGCTCCCGAGCCACCCAGTCTGCGTCTATTGATATAGATGGCAACTCGGCTCAGCTCCCCGCTCCTTCGTCACAGAATTTGATTGACAGCAGCGGGAGCCAATGGCTGCTGCTGCTAACATAAAAATAGAAAGACAGAGTGCCCTGGCTCCTAGTTCAACCCCGTTAATTGGATAAAGATAAAAAGTAGCAAAGTATCACTAAACACTAACATTGTATTCATGTAAACAAGCGCTTCTGTGTTGGACTTTAGTGGCTCCCCCGAGTTCAGGATTCCAGGCTGGATCTAGGGAAAGCGGACTGTCTCTATCCCCTATATCTCAGCGCGTGGCCGAGGACAAGCTGCAAGTAAGCCGCCCGCTCACAGCGAGGATCGTAAAAGGGCAGGGAGACTCCATATGGACACACATGCACATGATCCTTTTTTTTTTTGCTTGAGGATCACGTGTATCCGTATGGAGTCTCCCTGCCCTTTTAGGATCCTCGCTGTGAGTGGGCGGCTTACATGCAGCTTGTTGGCCTCACGCTGAGATATTGGGAACAGAGACTGTCAGCTTACCCTGGATCCAGCCTGGAATCCTGAACTCGGGGGAGCCACTACAGCCCAACACAGACACGCTTGTTTACTTCAATACAATGTGAGTGTTTAGTGATACTTTGCTACTTTTTATCTTTATCCAATAAACTGTGTTGCACTAGGAGCCGGCGGGGCTATGTTTTTCTATTTATATCTTTGCCGTTATCAGTCTTCCCGCTGGTTAATGGAGCAGCACGGCATACTATCACACTCCACACTGAGTTTTCTCTTTCATTTGAACATTCAAGACGTGTATAGTTCACCTTGATCATTTGAAGATCAGACTCTATCCAAAAATCTTTTCTGTGGAATTTTTATAAGCATTTTTTGTGGAACAGTCATTGTGATTCCATTTTGATTTAATTTTTTACTTTTATAGACTCTTTGGACTCTAGTGCTATGGTGGTAATTTTTGTTTAAATTATGCTGCTGCTAACAATTGGAGAAGGAGAGACAGCGGGAGAGCCGCTGCTCTTGTGCACGTTGCTGGATCAGATCAGGCTCTGGTAAGAATAAGGGGGAGGGCTCCTGCAGAACACAAGGTTTGTGATTGTAAAGCCTCTTTTTTTGTCAATAAAAATAACAAACCTGTTATACTTACCTCCACTGTTGCTGTGGATTTACACAGAGCACTCTGGATCCTCCTCTCCTCGGGTCCCTCTTCTGTGTACCTGGCCCCTCCCTCCTGTCGAGTGTTCTCACAGCAAGCGGCTTGCTTTGAGGGCTCCCAAGCTGAGTCACAGCTCCCTGTGTCTATTCTGACACAGAGCTGCGGCCCAGCCCCACCTCCTCTCTTTCCCGACTGGCTGACTGACTTTGACAGCAGCGGGAGCCAATGCTGTCTCTCAGCCAATCAGGAGGGAGAGTCTTGTACAGCCGAGAAATTTGTGGACATCACTGGACATAGATGTGGGATGGGTAAGTATTAGGGGGTGCTGGGGGAGGGGGGCTGCTGCACATAGTTTTTTTTTTTTTATCTTAATGCATAGAATGCATTAGGATAAATAAGTTTCTGCCTTTACCGCTCATTTAATGCATAAAACCCCCTCAGGAGCCGCTGGTTAGATTGGGACGGCATGATTATGTTACCTCTGTGATGTGTTTAGGGAGGATGATAATGATGATGCAATAACGGAATGTCCAAACAGCAGGGTGTCGTTTAATGTGCTTTTATTTCTTGCCCAACATGGCAAACGGTTAACTCAAGGTAGATAGAAATAGGTTGGTGAAAGGAGAATTTGTAGATTCAGGCCTATGTATAAACGGAAGCAGTCCTGCCTCCAATGGGACTTTAACTTACGTCGCCACCCCAGCTGGGGTGGGTAAAGTGTACCTGGACAGGCCTCTCACACCGACCTGGCAGCCAGAGTATCACTTAGAACTTCTGGGAAAGGAACATGTCTCTGCCACTGATTGGCTCTAGTAGAACTTAGAATTTGTAGTGAGACCTCTGCCACAGGCCTGTTGCTCAGGAAGATGAACAGTAGAGCGAATCCTCCCAGTAAATATAATTTGCCTGAATCTCCCTCATGTAGACTTCTTAGGTTGGGGTCACTGACTGACAAGTTGCAGCATACAACTTTCCAGTGTCCGGTCACCCAGATCCCGGATCCATTGTCTAAGCCCTGTTGGATCACCTGCCTCCCGGCTCACCTCAGACCGCCTCCCCACCGAACCGCATAACTCGCTTGGGATCTTCCGCATTAATTGTGGGGACCCAGTAAGTCACTGGGGCCCCTCTGCAGCTTTAATTTCTCCAGGCCATTCGGGCCCAGGGTCAGGAACTCCGCGTAGCACGTGCGCCCCGGCATGGTAGGCCATCTCGCCGGGGGCCCGTGATGTGCGCACACCCTAAAGGTGGGTGCCGCACCTTGAACCAGGAACGGGCGAAGACCCTTCCAAAATGGCCCCTAGAAGTACCCTCTCCCAGCATGCCCCACGAGGGAGAAACTCCTCTGATCGGCTGCTGGCAGGAGGCACCTTTCCCTGGACCCCTCTGGGCCACCTGCTATCCAAAGATGGAACGGTATCTTTGGAACACATAATGAAACCACAGAACAGTCCAGCTGGGCAGAAACCCTATTTAACAAATCATCATGAATGAGAGCAAAATAACTCTCTCATTCCCCTCTAAATTTAACATAGCACCTGTACTGAAAGTACACAGGCGCTACATGGTAAAAAAAACTTGAGGCTTTAGAACCACTCTAGCTCAGGCATGCAGGCAGTAGGGTATGCTTAGCTGAGAAAGACCCTCCTCCCGATCTGAAGACTCCTGGGATGTATGACAACATATGCCTAGGCCTGGAAACCAGGAAGTAACTGAAGAAATGTAAAAAAAAAAAGAAGCTTAAAACAAGTTTAATATATTATACCTAAAGTGAATCTAAAGATTTAAAAAAAACAACAAACATGTTATACTTGCCTGCTCTGTGAAATGGTTTGCACAGACCAGCTTAGATCCACTTCTTTTTGGCATCCCCTCCACTGGTCCTGGCTCCTCCCACCTGTCGAGGGCCCCAATAGCAAGCCTCTTGCTATGGGACAGCTTGCCCCTGTGCGATGCTCTGTGTGTCCATTCATAGACGAGCGTGGCTCGGCCCCGATCCCTCCTCATTGGCTTACTGCCATGCAAATGGGATGCACATCGCTTGATTGAGATTAGGGGATGGAGGGGGAGCTGCACCCAGAATGTTTATTACCTTAAAGGGTTTGTAAAGGTACAATTTTTTCCCCCTAAATAGCTTCCTTTACCTTAGTGCAGTCCTCCTTCACTTACCTCATCCTTCGATTTTGCTTTTATATGTCCTTATTTATTCTGAGAAATCCTCACTTCCTGTTCTTCCATCTGTAGCTCCACACAGTAATGCGAGGCTTTCTCCCTGGTGTGGAGTGTCGTGCTCGCCCCCTCCCTTGGACTACAGTAGAGTCAGGACGCTCTCTACATTGCAGATAGAGGCAGGAGCTGTGTGTTAGTAGGTGTCCTGACTCTCCCGTAGTCCAAGGGAGGGGGCGAGCACAACACTCCACACCAGGGAGAAAGCCTTTCATTACTGTGTGGAGTTACAGACAGAAGTGAGGATTTCTCAGAAGAAATAAGGACATTTAAAGCAAAATGGAAGGATGAGGTAAGTGAAGGAGGACTGCACTAGGGTAAAGGAAGCTATTTAGGATTATTTTTTTTTTACCCTTTTCAACCCCTTTAATGCATAGAAGGCATTAAGGTAAAAAAAACCTTGAACCTTTTGTAATCCATTTATAATTGCCAGCAGCATAAGGTCAATAAATAGTCAACGTTGATTGAGAGCGTGAAGTTCCGCATTGAATGCAACTACTAGAACTGGGTTTGAGCTATACAAGTGCATCGAGAGTGACCTCCCTAACTGACCTGCATAGGGAAAAAGGTAATTATCACAGATGAGTACCCAAGGTTGTGCACATCACCTATATGGCCACCTACAAACCTCTTCAGATGTAAGTTACTACATTGTTATCATCTATACTACACCACTCCTGCCTTTTCTTTGGCGATTTCTCTGTATGCTTTTCACCTCCCTTTCACACACTGACAGCTAACAAGATTCAAGTTTTCTGATTTATAGGTTACTGGTGTAGAAATTCATTAGATATTCATTATTGGGCTCAGGAAAACTTTCAGATTAATTGCAACAGTGCTGGTTTACTACACTAATTAAAAGTTGGGGAGCTGGAGAAAAGCATTTTGAATGCACCAAGTGTACAATTCATACCTCTGTGCTCCACTCTAATGTAAATGAATATTAATTGGCTAACCGTGTGCCACAGCAGATGGGATGTGTGGGAATTTCTCAGCCCGAGGTACCAACTGTTTCATCTGTACATCAGTCACAGAATATATTGGCTCTAAAGTTCATATAGCTTAGACTTCATTGAATATATGTAGCAATTATTTTAGGTAACTTTTATCAAAACGTGTTCACAAAGTCTCAAGGTAAATGATTTCCACAGTATTATTTTTGTTATATAGGACAATTAAATGAGAACTGTTTTCTGCTCTTGGTTTATTTTTATAAGTTGTTATAAACTTTTGTCTCCCTTGAGTTGAAAAACACCCACGCTTGTTTTTTAGCAGCACCATACGGCTGCCAATTTTATGTGGTAGGAATCCCATTTAACATCTGTAGTTTTTGTCTATAGATAGTTAACATCTCCCCGGGGAAGGTGTTTTTCTCCCATCCATATGTCTAGAGTTTGGACTTCTTTACATTGTTAGTTCTGTAGATGTCAGTGAAAGCCGTAGCATATGTAGACGGAAAGCAGAAAGTAACCTCCAAATGTAAAACTGTTGCTCCATTATTTTTTAGCATATTACAAAAAAGGTGTGTGTCTAATGCAGGGGTCTTTCTAAACAAAGGCCTGGTTTACTGTCCTTCAGACTTTAAGGGGGTAGACTGTCGCCATTGGGAGTACAAAATGTCCAAGGATCAGTGGGAATAAGCAATCCCCCGTCATTGTCGTCAATGGGCGGAATTCTGCTCCATGATTGGTGTCATTGGGAGGAACTGTGCCCCAACATTGGTGTCATTAGGCCCTATTGTTGGTGTCATTGGGAGGAATTGGGCCCCAACGTTGGTGTCATTTGACCCCATTGTTGGTGTCATTGGGAGGAATTGGTCCCCAACGTTGGTGTCTTGGGGCCCAATTGTTGGTGTCATATGGAGAAACTGTGTCCCATCCTTGGTGCCTTTTGAAGGAATGGTGTCCTTCATTGGTGTCAGTGAATAGGATATCACCCCAAGGGCTGGATAAAAGCAAGGAAGGGACCACACCTGCAGTTTGTAGACCACTGGTCTGGTGAGTATTTGTTTCCTTAAAAAAGGTGGCAGGACTTTTGTTTCCTCATGTCAGATTCTCTGGCAGGAACACTGAACAGCAATCAACACATACCTGTGGCTCCAGGTAAGTTCAAACCCAGGACTCCACTTGTACTGTTCAGAAGGGCGCCAGCCCAGCTCGAAACTATGTAGCACAAACCGCAAAATCCAGACAGCTGTACAACTAAGATCTTATAAAAAACATGGATGGATTTTCAAACCTTGATGATTTTCATAAAAACAGTCAAAATCCACATGCAGGGTAGAGAGAGGGGTGACTAATGTGTTTCATGCTGTTAGTGCTTCCTCATAACCTCAGATTATGTTTTTATGAAAACAATGCTTTTTGGAAAAAGAAGATTTTTGGAAAATCGTAGATGAGCAGCTGTCCACTTAGGTCCACCTGAGTAGAAACATCACCAAACCTCACTCTGTTTTCTATCTAATCTGCTAGCATTGTTCTAACAGAAAAACAAATTGGAGGCACAGAACACTCCAATAAGGCTTAAAACTGAAGTTTAAAGTGGTTGCAAAATCTCGTTTTTGTTTTATTAAAATAACATGTTATACTTGCCTGCTCTGTGCAGTGGTTTTGGAAAGAACAGCCTGGATCCTCTTCTCAGTTCCCTGGCTGAAGCTCCTGGCCCCTCCCTTCTGCTGAGTGCCCCCACAGCAAGCAGCTTGCTATGGGGGTACCTGAGCTGAGACCCAGCTCCCTGTGTCCATTCAGACACGGAAGCCACAGTTCGACTCTGTAACAGGAGTGACTTTTGGGCACAGATTGAGCCAGGAAATAAAGAGACATATATTGGATTGTTTTAACATGGACAGTAATCTACAATATATTCTTTAATGTCTGTAAAGGATATTCTGACCCTATCGGTCAATAATGACTCTTTTCAATGATTAGCCCTGGCTAGTGAGTTGTTGAGTCAGGCTTCTGGAAGACCTTTCATTGTGTGCCATTGATGATAGATGTGTTGTGACTCTAAAGGTCAGACGTCTGTGCAATGTGTATTGTGCAGGTGAATGACTTATTGTCGGAGACGTAACGTCTGGGGGATAATTAACTCCTCTATGTAATTATCTAAAAGAATGTGATTGAAGCTCATCGTGTGATGTATGGGTGGGGTGTGATTTTGTTCCTTTGAGTACTGTAACATGCTGTAACTGCTTAAAAGCTGAGAGTGAACCATTAAAGTTGTCTTACATTTGAAACCAGATCAGAGCTGTGTGTGGGGGGAATTCTTATGGGCCGTGTTCGTTTGCCTGATTGTGGAGTGTTGATAAGCTGTCTTGGGTGGAATGGAATATCGTGAACGGATTTAACCCCTGTCCCATTTGGGGTTCCGTTACAGACTCCTACCCCTCTCTCCTCATTGGTTAACTGTGTTTGATTGTCTCAGCCAGTCAGGAGGCAGAGTCCCAGGCGGCCGAGGCACTCGTGGATATCGCTGGATAGCGATAGGGCTCCAGTAAGCATTTTGTGGGGCTCCTGCACACAGAAGGTTTTTTCATCTTAATGCATAGAATGCATTAGGATAAAAAAAAACTTCTGCCTTTACAACCATTTTATCATGTTTATATTTTGCTTAGCACTTTCCCTCGTCATCAACATGCTAGTGATATTTTTGAATGAAACCTTTCTAGTTTTGTTACACATCTTATTTTAGACCCAGTGACATAATCAGTGTGTCGAAGTGCTTCTTTGCAATGCAGGCAGAACATTGATGTTTTCAGACTAGATGATGCTGGATGCCCTTCAGCCTGAAAATGAGGAGTCTGACTTGCTGCAGCTTCTAATACACACTTTAAGAAGCTCACAGGTTGCAGTGAAATCAAAGTAAGCAATTTCAGTTCAGGAGGGGAGCCTGTACAACTGTACAAGATTAAATGTAAGACTGAAGTTCAGCTTTAAATAGGCACTAACAATACCTACTGAACAAATTAACCACTTCAGCTCTGGAAAGGTTTACCCGTCCCCCACCCTTTGTGAACATATTCTTTTTTATGATACGGTACTACCTTACTTTACCTGACAATTGCGTTGGCGTGCGATGCTGTACCCAGAAAAAAAATTATGCAATTTTTATGCACAAATAGCTTTCTTTTGGTGGTATTTGATCAATTCGGTTTTTATTTTTTGCGCTATATACAAAAAAAAGCCGACACTTTTGAAAAAAAAATATATTTTTTATTTTCTGCTATAAAACATTCTTGATACTAATTGTATGTGATTCCTGTTGCATGGGATGGCTTTTAATTCATATTTGTATTTGTACCTGTTAATTAATTTTTTTTTTCCTCCTTAGATTGCCATCTGTTGTTCGTGGGGCAAAGGTTGACAGATACTGGCCCACAGCCGATGGGCGCCTGGTAGAATACGATATAGATGAAATAGTTTACTGTAAAGACTCGCCTTATCAAAATATAAATATTCTTCACTCAAAGCAGTTTGGAAACATCCTCATACTCAATGGAGATGTCAGTAAGTAACACTGTTTTGTGGAACCCTAACATATGGTAGACACATGCGAAGCTGGCATCTCATCGGTGTGTCCCATGTATTGTCCCTCAGCTATGGGGAAAGACTGCAAGCATTGAACTTATTCTCTCTGGAGAAGAGACGCTTGAGAGGGGATATTATTTCTCTAGAGCTACCCCCTCAGGAGCCGCTGATTGTTTTGGGATCAGCGTATTAAGTTACCTCTATGTGATGTCTAGGGGTGAAGGTAGTGAATAGAGCAGTAATTGAATGTCCAATCGGTAGATGAAGTTTTCTGAATGCTTTATTTCCTTGGTCCAACACGACCAACATCAACTTGAGGTAGACAGAAAAGGTTAATGAAATAAAGGAACTTTGCGGTATCAGGCTTTGGATAGAGAAAAGCAATCCTGCTATTCTGTAGCTGCATCAATACGTCGCCACTCCAGCCAGAGTGGGTGAAGTGCCTCCGGACAGACCCCTGCCACAGGCCTGGCAGCCAAGGTGCCACTTAAGGTTGCTGGGAGGAACAAGTCTCTGCCACCGACTTGGCTCTGATTGAATATTGGGGCCTCTGCCACAGGCCTAGTGCAAGATTTACTTTGAACAGCAGAGCGAACCCTCCCAGTAAATTACGTTAGGGTCACCGGTTGACAGTGCAAGTGTACCTGTCAATGTCCGGTCACCAGATCCCTGATAGTTCGTTCAAGCCCTTTTGGATAACCTGCCTCAGGGTTTTCCTCAAGCCGATCCCCCACCGAATGACTACAGCCTGGGATCTCCTCAGTAGAAGTGGGGACCCAGTAAGTCATTGGGGCCCCTTTGTGGCATCAGTTGCTCCAGGCCAGAAGGGCCCAGAGTCAGGAACTCCTTGTAGCGTGCAACCCCAGGCCAGGTAGGCCATAGTGGTGGGGCCCGCGATGTGCGCACACCCTAAAGGTGGGTGCCGCAACTGGAACCAGGAACCCACGAAGAACCCAGAACAACGGCCTCCGCCACAGAAATACCCCCTCCCAGCATGCACAGCGAGGCCCAACTCCTCTCATTGGCTGCTGGGAAGAAGCGGCTTCGCCTGGATCCCTCCGGCGCCATCTGCCGTCCAGAGATGAGACTGTATCTCTGGACGCATAGACTGACCCACAGGACAATCCAGGATTTGGCGACAGCCAAATTTAACAAATTAGGAATGAGAGCAACTTATCTCTCTCATTCTCCTGCTAACTTTAGCGTAGTGCCCCTTCTGAAAGTAAAGGGGGCGCTACATTTCAATGTACAAATACCATACTGGTGACCCCACAATAGGACTAAAACGTATTCTGCGCAGGGGAATTTAATAATACTCGCGCCCATTCATTAAAATTAGAAGATAAGCGGTTTAACCTTAAACTGTGTAGAGGGTTCTTTACTGTAAGAGTGGTAAGGATGTGGAATGCTCCTTTACTAACAGTGATTTCAGCGGGGAGCATTGATAATTTAATAAAAAAAAAACTATTAGATGAGCACCTAAACGACCACAACATACAGGGATGTACAATGTACTATTAACATAAAATCACACACATAGGTTGGACTTGATGGACATGTTTTTTTTTTTTCAATTTCACCAACTATGTATTCAGGTGTTGGTGCATAAAAATTGTGATTTCCTTAGTGACCAATTACGTAGATTCAGACTCTCAGATACTATCATTTTCCCAACTTGTAGAAATCTGATTTGTGTGTGTAAGAAAGTCATGACAGTTCTTATTTTATTGATACTTAAAGCGAGGGTTCACCCTAAAAAAAATATAGACTGTTATATCCAGCATACTGCTGACATCAACAGTATGCTGGATTTTTTTTTTTTCGGTCTGTACTTACCTGTTTCCGTCGTTTTCACCCGGCTTCCGGGTTCTCGCTCCCCCGGGGAGTAGCTGTTCCTAAGCTCTGCATAGATGATTGACGTGCGCGTCATCGCCTTCCGAAAATATCCGAGTGGGACTCGGCACTTTACAGCGCCTGCACAGTCAGCTCTACACGGCAGGCGCAGGCGCCGTATAGCGCCGTAAAGAGCCGGGTCCCCGCCGGATATTTTTTTGGAAGGCGATGACGCGCACGTCAATCATCTATGCAGAGCTTCCCGTCAGGGGAAAAGGAGCGACACGCCCACTCCTCGCAAGAAAGAAGAACGGGAAGTGCTGCTGAAGACAGGTAAGTGTACACATAAAAAAAAATGACAACGCTACAAGCCTTTATTAAGGCTAGAGATAGGTTAGGCAAAAAGTTAATTTTAGGGTGAACCCCCACTTTAACCACTTCCCTACCGGCCCATAGTAAAATGACGTCCACAAAGAACTTCTGCCGTTCAGAGTGGACGTCATGTGACGTCCTGGGCTTTCCGGGTGGTTATCTGAATGATGCCTGCAGCTAGAGGCATCATTCAGATATCCTTCTAAACTGCCGGCGATTCTGCACAACGTAAGAATGATCATAGCGGCGGTTCCGCCGCTAGATCGTTCTTACAGGCGGCGGGAGGGGACATCCCCCCCCTCCCGCCGCCATCCGGTGCTTCTCCGGGCTCTCCCGTGCCATCGGGGGCCCGGAGAACGAATCGTCCGGCGCTCGCAGGAAGCATAGAGATGACTGGTGACCAGATGGTCACCAGTTATCTCTATGACCGTCGGAGGACCCGGGCGCGATGTGATGACGTCACGCCCGGGTCCCCGTAAGTAAACAAAGCCGCGATTGCGGCTGCTAAGCAACCACAAGCATGAGATCGGTGAATTTTTTTTCACCGATTTCATGCTTTCCAGCCTGGAGGAGAGATGTGGGGTCTTATTGACCCCGCATCTCTCCATAAAGAGTACCTGTCACACACATTCCTATTACAAGGGATGTTTACATTCCTTGTAATAGGAATAAAAGTGATAAAAAAAAATAAAAAAATAAAAAAAAAAGTGTAAAAAAAGAAATAAATATATAAAAAAAAAAAAGAAATAAAAATAAATTTTTTTAACGCCCCTGTCCCCGGTAGCTTGCGCGCAGAAGCGAACGCACACGCAAGTCCCGCCGACATATGTAAACGCCGTTTAAACCACATATGTGAGGTATCGCCGCGTGCGTTAGAGTGCCAGCAACAATTCTAGCACTAGATCTCCTCTGTAAATCTAAACTGGTAACCTGTAAAAAATTTCAAATCGTTGCCTATGGAGATTTTTAAGTACCGAAGTTTGGCGCCATTCCATGAGTGTGCGCAATTTTAAAGCGTGACATGTTAGGTATCTATTTACTCGGTGTAACATCATATTTCATATTTTACAAAAAAATTGGGCTAACTTTACTGTTTTTAAATTTTTTTAATTCATGAAACAATTTTTTTCCCAAAAATAGGCGTTTGAAAAATTATTGCGCAAATACCGTGCAAGATAAAAGGTTTCAATGACCGTCGTTTTATTCCCTAGGGTGTCTGCTAAAAAAACATATATAATGTTTGGGGGTTCTGCGTAATTTTCTAGCAAAAAAATTATGATTTGTACATGTAGGAGAGAAGTGCCAGAATAGGCCTGGTATGGAAGTGTGTATAACTGCCCGGTATGGAAGAGGTTAAGACACAATTGAGTTTTACGGCAGACCCAATATTGGCTACAATGCCTTATTTTTCTCCTAATGCCCTGTACACACGATCGGTTTATCCGATGAAACCGGTCTGATGGATTTTTTCAGCAGATATCCGATGAAGCTGACTTATATATGGGAATATATCCGTCCTAACACTCTCACTAGCATTACGACGTCACTGCTATTTCCTGCCCTGCCAACATACGTTTTGTCTGAATAGACGTTTTTTGCGAGGCAAACTTTAAACAGTAATGTCATCCAGTACAGCTAACAGTACATCAAATGAACAGCTAACATAAACCATAAGCTAATCAACAGCTAGCAACTAACAGTGACCAACCTAATAAACCAGCAGCTAATTAACAGCTAGTCACCTAGACAAGCCTAGGTGCTCAAGTCAGTGCCCACCCAGACAGTCCGACACAGGTATTTAAGAGGACCCAGGGCTGTCCAAATCTCTTTAACCAGCTTTCTTTTCATATACATCTCCCCACTGAATTTCAAGTTGGCAGAAACCATCATGGCTTCCTTGACTGTTAAATATGGCAATGTCATCTTGCATTATATAACATGAACACCTTTCTGAATGCTTATAGCTCCCTCAAATTCCAGGGCCCATAATTGGTAGGCAAGAGGCTACCCTGCCGTCCCTTCCAAAAGCCCCTGTCCTGGTTAAGTCGGTCACACACCCCTTCACACAGCACACAGAAACAGATCTGAGGCTGTCAATCAGCTGCAGGTTTCTCCCCTGTCATAAGTTTTCTCTTTGTGTCAGGAAAACTTGTCAGAAGTGATTTATACTGATAGCAGAGGAACAAAGCAGCAGACTAAACTGACAGTGCTCCTAATTGAGACAAGTACACACTACAGAGGGATATTCTTTGTTCATATTTCATGTCTAAGGTTTACAAACACTTTACGGTTTCCAGCCATTGTTGTCCACCATATCAGTTGGGTAGATTCCAAAATCAGATGCTAAATACAGGACAATGGAATTCAGTTGGAGACTTTCCCACCGTCGGTATACACTGATCAGCGCTGCTGGCTATAGGTTTTGGCGCTGTGTTAGGCAACTACAAAGGAGAGCTTTTGCAATAGCATGCTTTACTGCTCTCCTCCCTTCCTAATTGGCCAAAAAGCATGATGGGAAGCCTCAGTGCCCAAAAGAGAAAAAAAGGTAAGACAAAAGGGACCTGAGTTTTGTGTGTATATATCTGGAGGTGCCTACACCTATGTTTCTCAACTCCAGTCCTCAAGTACCCCCAACAGGTCATGTTTTCGCATTTCCCTCAGATAAAATGGAGGTAGTAGATACGAAGGCATTGAAACTGATCAAATCACCTGTGCAAAATAATAGAAAGCCTGAAAACATGACCTGTTGGGGGTACTTGAAGTTGAGAAACATTGGCCTACACCATCACCCAGCTCAGCTAAATATCACCTCTCCCATCCTCTTTGCATACAGCTCTCATTCCAGCCACAGGAATCCACAGTCTTCTGCAACTGTACTTACTGTATGATTGTAGCCTAAAGCCTCGTACACACGATCAGACTTTCCGACGGGAATTGTGTAATGGCACGATTTTGACAGATAATCCGACCATTTGTATGCTCCATCGGACAATTGTTGTCGGAGTTTCCAACAAAAAATATGGGATTGCATGCTTAAAAATTTTCCGGCAACAAATCTGTGATGACGGATTATCCGATCGCGTGTACACAAGTCTATCGGAAAAGTACAAACACGCATCCTCCGAACCAATGTTAACCATAAGACAACATTAGCAAAAGTTGCCCAAAAGGTGGCGCTAAAGAGCTGAAAAAGCATGTTTCGTGTTTGTTGGCGAATAATTCTTTGCCGTTTGTATGTAATACAAAATCCGATCATATGTACGAGGCTTTAGGGTTACATCATTGATTGGGGGAAAGGGGGGGGGGTTCATGTTATTGGTTACATGTAGTTTAAACCCCTATAAATCGGTAAGTGAATCTTTGGTGGGTCTTGTATTCATGAAAACCGTTCACTTGGCTAAATGTGCTAATCATTTTGTAACACTTTAAGCAATGCATTGTTTCTTGTTCATTAAGTTTCTCATTTTGCATTCTGTGTGCATTATTTCCAGACCTGGCAGAGAGTGACATAGCTTATACCCATGCTATCATGGGCAATGGGAAAGAAGACTACTGTGGGAAAGAAGTGTTAATTCTTGGAGGAGGTGATGGAGGAATACTGTATGAACTTGTCAAACTCAAACCAAAGATGGCTACCCTGGTAGAGATATCCTTTCTTACATTGTACTTCTGGTATTATCAATAGACTTGAACTCTATAGCTTTGGCGAAAGCAACAAACAAGTTATCAGTTGCATGAAAGTAGCTCTTATTTTCTCATAGTAATTTTGATATGAACACAATATCTTCATTAATAAAATAGTAAGTGCGTATTTGTGGATTTGTCTCAAACAGTAAGGGCTCATGCTCACAGGGGCATTCTCCATACAGCATAGACAAAGCAGCGTACAGTATTTTAGTGTCCGTGAGCTCCTGGTACTGTGCACAGCTGGATGTAGACATGAATGGTTGCAGGAGGAAGCACACAACAATTTGCATTCGTGGACTTGTGTCTGTGTGCATGCGCTGCTTTACACAAGTAGTGGCTCATAGCTACGTGCAGCCGCCTGCAGCCAGTCAAAGAGCACTCAAATACACTTTTGACACAGCGCATCTGGGTTTTTACCTTTAATGTGCTGTGCTCTGAGTTTAGTTACAGATTAGAGATTTGTAGACATAGTAGAGGCATTAGACCTCTATATGAAAATAACCTGTCACTCAGGTGTGCAGTGTAACAATATATATATATATTTTACAAAAATATAATTTATGTCAATTTGTCAGGCTATAATTATACTGTATACAATCTGAACGGGGTGTTTATTAAAACCATGTACCAAAATAAAAGCTTCAGGTGTCCTTAAAGGCCAAGTCCACTTTTTTTAGGCAGAATTTCACTTCTCATAATAATATAAAGCCCTTTCTAATGTATTTTCTGCCCAAGCCATCCCAATGTGCTTATCTGTCACTTACCTAGTCAATGGCACTATTCAGTCTGCACCTCTGTTAAAAAAAAAAAAAAATTCTGAGCCCCGGTTTCCTGCAGCATCCTGTGACCAGCCAGGAAAGTTCATGTCCTATCATGCACTACCTTAATGCATCACAGAATAGGATGTGTTTTACTTCTCTGGATCACACCTACCTCCTCTTTTATTTCATATCACTGACCTACTCCTTCCGAGTGCCGTTGCAACAGGACAGGCAAACCAAGCAATAGCTTGGGGTCCTGACCTGACCTGGGGCTGGCACCCTCAGCACCTCCCCCCGCTTCTCAACTTGAAAACAAATGTCATTGTCCATTTTGCTAGGGGGAACCCATATTCCTTCAAATGGCCCTGCCTCTTCCTTTAAAGTGGAGGTTCACCCGAAAACTTAATTTTTATCATTAGATTGATGCTCATTTTGTCAAGGGGAATCGGGTAGTTTTTTTAAAATCAAAGCAGTACTTACCGTTTTAGAGAGCGATCTTCTCCGCCGCTTTCGGGTATGGGCTGCGGGACTGGGCGTTCCTATTTGATTGACAGGCTTCCGACAGGCTTCCGACGGTCGCATACATCGCGTCACGATTTTCTGAAAGTAGCCGAACGTCGGTGCGCAGGCGCCGTATAGAGCCGCACCAACGATCGGCTTCTTTCGGCTACTCGTGACGCGATGTATGCGACCGTCGCAAGCCTGTCAATCAAATAGGAACGCCCAGTCCCGAAGACCATACCCGGAAGCGGCGGAGAAGATCGCTCTCTAAAACGGTAAGTACTGCTTCGATTTTAAAAAAACTACCCGATTCCCCTTGACAAAATGAGCATCAATCTAATGTTAAAAAAGAATTTCGGGTGAACTCCCGCTTTAACCACTTAAGGACCAGACGCCGCAGTTATACTGTGGCTGGTTGGCTCCCCTGGGCAAATCGCCGTCATGGTACGTCGGCAGCTTTAAGAGCTTTAGGGGGCAAACGACGCCGGAGCCGATGCGCACGGAGAGAGAACGGAGATCTGTCAATGTAAACAGACAGATCTCTGTTCTGTCAGGGCAGGAGAGACCGATCTGTTGCTCCTAAAGATTAGGAACAGCGATCAGTCTCCCACTCCAGGCAGTCCCATTCCTTCACAGTTAGAACACACATGAGGGAAAACATTTAACCCCTTGATCGCCCCCTAGTGTTAACTCCTTCCCTACCAGTGACATTTATACAGTAATCGGTGGCTATTTTTAGCTCTGATCGCTGTATAAATGTCAATGGTCCCAAAAAAGTGTCAAAAGTGTCTGATCTGTCTGCCGCAATGTCGCAGTCCCGCAAAAAAACGCTGATCGCTGCCATTACTAGTAAAAAAAAATAATAATAATAAAAATGACATAAATCTATCCCCTTTTTTGTAGACGCTATAACTTTTGCGCAAACCAATCAATATACGCTTATTGCAATTTGTTTTTTTTTACCAAAAATATGTAGAACAATATATATCGGCCTAAACTAATGAAGAAATGTGTTTATTTTTTAGGGGATATTTATAATAGCAAAAAAGTAAAAACATTTTTTTTGAAACTGATGCTCTTTTTTGGTTTATAGCGCAAAAAAAAAAGCAGAGATGATCAAATACCACTAAAAGAAAGCTCTATTTGTGGGAAAAAAGTACGTCAATTTTGTTTGGGTACAGCATCGTGCGGCCGCATAATTGTCAGTTAAAGGGGGCAAATCCTTTCTGGTGACAACCTGGGGCCCTCAGCTGTTGTGAAACTACATTTCACATGAGGAATTGCAAGGCTGGCAGTTACAATTACTTTCAGAGGCATGATGGGACTTGTAGTTCTGCAACAGCTAAAGGGGCCCCAGGTTGCCTAGCAGTACTTACCGTTTTAGAGAGCGATCTTCTCCGCCGCTTTCGGGTATGGGCTGCGGGACTGGGCGTTCCTATTTGATTGACAGGCTTCCGACAGGCTTCCGACGGTCGCATACATCGCGTCACGATTTTCTGAAAGTAGCCGAACGTCGGTGCGCAGGCGCCGTATAGAGCCGCACCAACGATCGGCTTCTTTCGGCTACTCGTGACGCGATGTATGCGACCGTCGGAAGCCTGTCAATCAAATAGGAACGCCCAGTCCCGAAGACCATACCCGGAAGCGGCGGAGAAGATCGCTCTCTAAACATTTTTTTTTAAACTGATGCTCTTTTTTGGTTTATAGCGCAAAAAAAAAGCAGAGATGATCAAATACCACTAAAAGAAAGCTCTATTTGTGGGAAAAAAGTACGTCAATTTTGTTTGGGTACAGCATCATGCGGCCGCATAATTGTCAGTTAAAGGGGGCAAATCCTTTCTGGTGACAACCTGGGGCCCTCAGCTGTTGTGAAACTACATTTCACATGAGGAATTGCAAGGCTGGCAGTTACAATTACTTTCAGAGGCATGATGGGACTTGTAGTTCTGCAACAGCTAAAGGGGCCCCAGGTTGCCTACCTCTGCTTTAAAGTGGTCATATACTGTACGATCTGATTAAACAATCTCCTTTAGATCTACCACCAACTATGTAGTGCAAGGTGGGTCTTCCTATTACAAAGTTATGGTCAATCTAAAGGAAATTATACAGCGATTGTTCAATCAGATTGCAAAGTAAATGGCCAGCTTTATACAAATAAATTGGAGAGAGTGGGTGGAGCTGTCATTATTCTTGTAATCCAGTTCAGGGAGGTTATAAACTCACCAATTTCACTTTCAGGCCCATTTACACCTAGTGTAGTGGGAGCGCATGTTTTTTGGCATGTTTTACCTGTGACATGCCTAGGGTAGCTCATTGATTTCAATGGGCTGGCCTACGTGTGACAAAGCAACAAAGTGGCTCATTGATAATTTTGATGTGTCGCGGCTTGCATGTTTTTTTTACGAGGAATTTTGCTTGTTTGTTGCACATTCCGTGTTTGGGGTGCCGTTGACAATTAATAGCACTGAAAGTATGGATAATTATTTTTAGGTGTATAAAGGTGGCCTTGCACCATACAATCTCTTTACAATGTCCTTTGTGTGCACTTTATAATTGGTGGTAGAGCTAAAGGATTGTATAGCGTAGTGCTTGCGGCGGCTTCTTTATGTTACTATACCCGAGGCTGGTCCCAATCTCCAGGGAAGCGGTTACAATTACAATATGTGTTAGGGTTTTGTTTACCATTGTGAATAGTGTTTATGTCTTCCTTCCTTTTTTAAATATATTAAAATACTTTTAGACTGGGCCTTACCCCAAAATAAGCCCTTGTTTAAAATGCTTGTAAAATCCTATAATCCACTCTATTACAGTAGTATACAATGTCTAATGTGTGTGTTTCTGTAATATAATTGTGTCAAATACCTTTGGTACAGCGCTGCTTAGTGCTCAGGTGACCTCCCACTGCTCTCCTCCTCTTCTCCCAGCTGTCAGCGGGGGATCTCGGTCCCCCCCTCTGCAGTGCTTGGAGTGGGGAAGAGAGCTTTGATGGAAGTACCAAGCATCGGTATAACAAAGGTATTTGACACAATTATATTACAGACACACATTGTTCATTATATACTGCAGTAATAGAGTGGATTATAGGATTTTACAAGCATTTTAACTTTGTTCACACTGGGGATTCCTGACAGGCAGGGAGGATGAAGACAGCACATTACATGGTAAGACCTACCCTGAAAATAAGCCCTACTGTGTCTTTTGTTGCCAAAATTAATATAAGGCCCGGGCTTATTTTCAGGGGAAACACAGTAGATGCAAGTTTTCTCTGAATATCCTTTAGATGGGCTTGTAATATATTTTTGACAAGAGCCCAGTTTCCATTAAGAGTGAAGGTGAGGAGCAATTCTCCGTTCACATAATATAGTGCTCATTTTGACCTCTCAGTCACTGAAGATCATTTCCAAGATGAGCAGATTCACAAATCGAGCATAATGTGGAATTGACAAAATGTTAAATATTGAAGGTGAATGGTGGATTTTTTGTAGGGCTGTTACTGATTAAAATTGTTGTGTTCGATTAATTGTTTTTTTTTTTAATCGATTAATCGACTAATTTCGATTAATTATAACGCACATACAGATTCAACTTCTTTTAGCTGTTCTCCTTGCAGGCTGATTCCCAGTGCAGCTACCAACCACTGGAAAATGGATAGTAGGATACAAAAAACACACAAAGGCAGTGCTCGATAAGAATAGCATTAAAACTTTTATAGTCTTCAAGTAGGTAACAAAATAAATATTGCACTGGAGATAAAATCGATGTAGCTACATAAACTGTAAAAATGGTGCGAGTAATACCAAACGGTAGCAAAAGCAGTCATAAAAACATGTAGCTAAGTATGATACTGGTATAAAAATGTGTACAACGATACCACTGCTGAATCCAGATGAGGAGGGGTTAACATCAGTCCGTCGGCATGTAGATGTCTGTGAAGGGAACGATCAACTCCCAGTGGATGGCTGTAGAATCCCAGGTTGATAGAGGGAAGTGATAGAGGGAAGTGTAACAGCACTTGTGTGTGGCAGATAGTAAGGTCCCGCCTGAAAGCAGATATGAAGGCACAGCAAAGGAGCCCTTCAGATGGACACGGCAAGCCCTGCCGGTGTCCGTGACGTCACTGGAACTCCAACGGAACTCCCTGAAGCCGGCGGAGAGGTGAGTACCAATCAAAAGAATTTTGATTGATCAAAAAAATTTAAGATTAATCGATGAATTAATAGTTAATTTCCACAGCCCTAATTTTTTGCACATATATTTTTGGGAAGATTAATGAACTGGTGTTTGCATGATTCCACAATTATCAGTATTTGAGTTTGTGTTGATTTTTTACACACATTTGTTTATGGATATGATTTTATTGTACAGTATTCTTCACACTTAATTTCTTAAAATATTTATTGATTACCGCTGCACACAATGTAGTGTTTTTTTAGATTGAACAATTTAGTACATTTTTGGAAGTGACTAATTTTTCTATTAGAATACCCTGGGATTTAGGCTTTTTTGTTAATGTTATGGCATTTCTTTATATATATATATATATATATATATATATATATATATATATTCTGTATTCTCAAAGCACTTGCTCCGTAAGTTGCGGCGGCGTAGCGTAAATCGGCCGGCGTAAGCCTGCCTAATTCAAATTTCGATCAGGGGGGCGTGTTTTATGTAAAACTACTGTGACCCGACGTGATTGACGTTTTTGCGGAACGGTGCATGCACCGTCCGTGGAATTTCCCAGTGTGCATTGCTCCAAAGTACGCCGCAAGGACGTCATTGGTTTCGACGTGAACGTAAATGACGTCCAGCCCCATTCACAGACGACTTACGCAAACGACGTAACTTTTTCAAATTTCGATGCGGGAACGATGGCCATACTTAACATTGGCTGCGCCTCATATAGCAGGGGCAACTTTACGCCGGGAAAAGCCTAGCGTAAATGTCGTAACTTTACTGCGTCGGCCGCGCGTACGTTCGGGAATTCGTGTATCTAGCTAATTTGCATACTCAGCGCGGAATTCGACGGAAGCGCCACCTAGCGGGCAAAAAAAAAAAGCAGTTAAGATCCAACGGCGTAAGAGACTTACGCTTGTCGGATCTAATGGATATCTATGCGTAACTGATTCTAATAATCAGACGCATAGATACGACGGGTCAGATTAGGACTTGCGACGGCGTACATGGCGCTGCGCCGTCGTAAGTCCTTTGAGAGTCTGGGCCATAGTGTGTAATGTGTCTATCTACAGTGTGTATATACCTGTATATATTTGTCTAAATATCTAGATTTCTAAATACATTTTTCAATTATTTTTTGTAAGTAATCTACAATAGTTTGTAGTGCAAAATTTAAGAGAAATAAATGAATGATAGTACAATGATGATAAACAAGGTTGAGTGTCTTCTTAGTCCGTACTGTTTCTTTCTACACTCGGGTATTGCTTCCAGCTTCCTTCATCCAATGTTCCTCACTTTAAACAGTGAAGGTCATGCATGTGAGAGTGCCCCCTTTCTTCAATGTACTTCCCTGTAAAGGTCAGCAGACAGAATATTCTATTACCCAGCTGCACAGTTCCTCAGTGGGACTATGTGTCTGTAGACCTTTGTGGGGCCTATGTGCTGGAAAATGGTTCCTACCCTACCCCTTTTAGACTAATTGCTCTGAGTTGTACTACATGCGTTCCAAATTGTGGGCCCTATTGAATAAATACCATTCTTTACAGGCCTCATCTTCATGGTTCCAATACCTATCTTCTTTTTAAATGGTCAAGCTGGCTATACTGTGTCTACAATGCTTCTGGTACACCTTTGGGTATAAATGGAAAGGTCTCCTTCTCATCTTTATAGCCTTGATAGTCCTGTACGCCAGTTTGCATTACAAGGTATCCTCCTCCCTCCCGACTCTTTTAAAAAGATGCTGCGGCGCACCTGAACTTTTTTCTTTTTGAAGGAATTTAGAACTACAAACAATTTTTTCCATTTACTGCCTTTCTTTCCTCTCGCCATTTAGTTTACTGCTATGAGGGCTGTTGTATTCATGCATAGTTACTTCTCTTGTGTTTCACTTAAGTCTGTTGTTAACTGGTTAAACTTTTTTGTTCGGACATAACTTTCACCGTGGTAAAGGGTCAGATATCTTTACCCAGTTAACACCCTTTCGTTTTTTCTACTAACCACCTTAACTGTTGTCTATTTTTTTTATTCTCCTGCTCATTTAGTTGTTGTTCCAACTGTTTTTTTTTTTTGATGCATGATTGACCCAATTGGTTCTCCTCTGCTTTGTTTGTTGATGCTCACCATTCTTTAAGGTAGAAGTTTCCACTTAGTGTGGTGACCTGTCCTGGACTGAAATACCAGGACGATCCCTAGTGGCCTTTTTTTGGTTGTGGCAATTTCCAGAATTACTGTCACCCCTATTTCCATCTAGCCTTTGTTCAGGTGTTGACTCCTTCTGATAGTCATTTTAGTAGATTTTCTACATCCATTGAATCTCTTGGTGGCTGTTGCCCACCCCTCTGTTAGACTGCTTTTAAACATCTAAAATTATTTACTATGTTCCTGTGTCCCTCAATGAATGATAAAGAAAATACGATTTTTGTACTTACCACAGCGTTATTTTGGAGTCAATTGGAGGACACAGGTTCCACCCTTCTGTAGTGTTGAACTTACAATACTGATGCATGACAATTGGAGGCAGGGTTTTTTTTTTTTGTCCAAACTTTCTGATGATAGCAGTAAGCCCAAACGACTAAGAATTATTACATACTGTACATGTGTCCCTCAGTGGACTTTAAGGAAAAGATCTTATGGTAAATATAATAATTTCATTATTCAGTTCTAGTTTGAGAACTACTCTAAAACAAGTGCTGAAAATGCCTAAAACACAAAGTAATACTATTTTTAGATGTCTTTAATTCCTCTGTTACTGTGGCTTTGAAGTAACGTCCTCCAGACATTGCTTTACAGCCATAGCGAAGTACTGATTTTATGGTGCTGTATGCCAATGGATTTTATTGCCTTTTAGCTTCAAAAGAATATACCCTGAGTGTCAGCTTAATTTGCAAGAATTCACAAGCAA
Organism: Rana temporaria; assembly: GCF_905171775.1. Classification (NCBI taxonomy): domain Eukaryota; kingdom Metazoa; phylum Chordata; class Amphibia; order Anura; family Ranidae; genus Rana; species Rana temporaria. The sequence continues at coordinate 425,524,468 of NC_053490.1, forward strand.
TCTTTTATTTTTATTTAGCCACTTTATTTGTGTAGACATTTGCATCATTTAAATGTAAATTGCATGTGTTTAGTTTTCTTTTATAAACTCATAAGACTTTTATTAAGTTATAGTTGTAGTTGTAGTTGTGCTGTACTTTGTTACTGGAAGGAAAAAGTATTTTGTGATGGAGGACCTTTCTACGTTACCAACACCCCTGGTTAGACTAGGAAAGAGGAGAGGTTCCCCCAGGGTGGGGCTTTAACGGTAACAAAAATACAGAATATAAGGTGTAGTAAAATTTATTATGAAAGAATACAAAACAAAAATTATGATAAGCAACACATTATTATAAAAACAAATTACGTCACTGAGTGGTGCGTATGTCCGCAGGGATAGGTTCAGGCCCTACGCGTTTCAAGACTTCAGTCCCTTCTTCAGGGGCCGGTGTCCATGCGACAATTATACTGTATACAGTAAAAGAATATGGTAAGGTAAATTAACAATTGTATCGTAAAGCAAATTGACATGTGTGCATATATCAGAAGAGAGGGCAAAAATTAAAATCTACACGTTACATTTAAACACGTACCCATCACCACTTGTGTAGACCAAACCGGACCGAAGAGCACCGAGGCACCAAATCCCTAAGGTGGATAGGGAGCCAACCAAGGGGACACAGGATCGTGTCCCAGAACTCCTGAAGACAAACCCTGAGCAAACAGGAGGGGATGTGGAACAAAGCCACAAGGCTCCTATGGAGTAAAGGAAAAAGTGAATATAGTGTGATACACTGAGGTCAAGGTAGAAAATTATCAAGTATATAAGAGGTAATGAGAAAAGAACGGGGATATATACCTGTGAGACTTAAATGCTTAAAGTAGAGCAGGAAAGCAGCCAAGGGGTAACAGGTGTAGTCCTAGTATTTGAAGCTTAAACAAACACTCAAATACGGGGAGATCCAAATTGGAGTATAGAGGTATTGAAAAAGCTTCTAAAGGCATCAAAAAAAGAAAGGGATGGTAAAAAATGAAAATCATGGGTTAATTACCGTGCGGAAAAATATATATAATGCTGCACGTAAATATATTTAGCATTAGATACCCATGATATTGGCATACCTGCAGAAAAACACGGCTTCTTTATGCATATGCCTCTGCCTGCCTTTAAAATACCGTAGAGCATCCCATGCTATTCATTTTTTATATATTCCTTGGTTGCTATGACAGTGCATAGCATTTAAGTCTCACAGGTATATATCCCCGTTCTTTTCTCATTACCTCTTATATACTTGATAATTTTCTACCTTGACCTCAGTGTATCACACTATATTCACTTTTTCCTTTACTCCATAGGAGCCTTGTGGCTTTGTTCCACATCCCCTCCTGTTTGCTCAGGGTTTGTCTTCAGGAGTTCTGGGACACGATCCTGTGTCCCCTTGGTTGGCTCCCTATCCACCTTAGGGATTTGGTGCCTCGGTGCTCTTCGGTCCGGTTTGGTCTACACAAGTGGTGATGGGTACGTGTTTAAATGTAACGTGTAGATTTTAATTTTTGCCCTCTCTTCTGATATATGCACACATGTCAATTTGCTTTACGATACAATTGTTAATTTACCTTACCATATTCTTTTACTGTATACAGTATAATTGTCGCATGGACACCGGCCCCTGAAGAAGGGACTGAAGTCTTGAAACGCGTAGGGCCTGAACCTATCCCTGCGGACATACGCACCACTCAGTGACGTAATTTGTTTTTATAATAATGTGTTGCTTATCATAATTTTTGTTTTGTATTCTTTCATAATAAATTTTACTATACCTTATATTCTGTATTTTTGTTACCGTTAAAGCCCCACCCTGGGGGAACCTCTCCTCTTTCCTACTTTGTTACTGGAACCACAGTTTTTTTGTTAACTATTGCTGTCAAAGCAAATTTTTATTGTACAAGGATACAATGACTCTCTGATGCCGCGTACACACGATCACTTTTTGTCATGAAAGAAAACAACGTTTTTCATCATGAAAAAAAAACAAAGTTTTTCCAACTTCATCATAAAAAACGACGTTGCCCACACACCATAGTTTTTGAAAAATTATGAACAAATCGTGGTGACGTACAACATGTACGACGGCACTCTAAAGGGGATGTTCTATTCGCCTTTGGGCTGCTTTTAGCTGGTTACTTGTTATTAAAAGACGATTCACGCTTTTTTGTCTGTTACAGCGTGATGAATGTGCTTACTCCATTATTAATGGTAGTTTTACCTAAACGAGTGCTCCCGTCTCATAACTTGCTTCTGGGCATGCACGGGTTTAAAACGTCGTTTTAGCCCACACACGATAATTTTTTACAACACAAAAAACTACATTTTCAAAAATTACACCAAAAATTAAAGCATGTTCGAATTTTTTTTTGTCGTTTTTCAGAAGACGGAAAACGATGTGAAGCCCATACACGATCATTTTAAATTATGTTTTTAAAAATGTCATTTTATTTCATGCCAAAAAACGACCATGTGTACATGGCATTATACTCTTTTTGTCATGGTGCAAAAGGCTCAACAAATGTACATGCATGGCTACCAACTAGAAATTAACTTTCAGCAGCTGTGGGAAGGCTGGCAAGTAAAACCTGGTGTGAATGGCTGCTATGCATTACAAGTGCATATTAGGGTTGTTATAAATTAAATAATGGACCCAATATTTTTTAATACATCTGTGAGGATGGGGACTTAGTATCAGGAAGATACATTTGCTCTACTAAATTAATACAATTCTAGTAGAGGAGCTTCTTCATTGGTGACACTACAGTTTTTTCCTTATGCTATAACTGTTTCTAACTTAATGGAGGGTGTTTTGGGTATTGAACTACTTTTCAATTGTATGCAATATATCATAAAGTTCAGGTGCTAAAACCACAGCAGCAAGTCTTTTAGAACAAGAAAGAAGTCCTTGGTAACTATTTCACCCCAGCAGCTACACAGGAAAAACACACAGGGAGTGGTGTAACAAAAGTCTTAGTCCAAAATCCAAATGGTCACACCTTGGGGGTGCTCTTAAAAATTAAGATACCATGGTGCTTGGTCTAAAAGTTTCAGACTGAATAACTATGATATCAAAAAATTCTTCTAAAAACACAAGCAAGTTTATTATATTTTCTATTCACCATATAGAAAGAAGACTTGAAAAAGGGCCATGCCTGAAACTCATTGTCATGATGACAGCTTAAGTGCACATCCGGTTGCTGTTTAGCTTGCACTCCACCCGTGCGTTGCTTCCTGCCAGCAGTGTCCCTCCCGCTATTGATTACATCTCATCTGGCACGTCACTTCTGGTGACGAGCCAAATGTAAGGATGAGTCCTGGCTTCACAGGAGCTTCTGGCATGGGCACTCTGGTCTCCATCCCGATACCCTGCATTACTTCCATGGTCTTTTGGATGACTGCTGCTATTTTTTCCATCACCTCACTAGCACAATCGGAACCTCTGGGCTATGTAAGCTGTGGTTTCCTGGATGTTCTCCTTTATACAGTCCTTAAGAGACATTTTTGGCACATTATTTACCTAATGAGGTTGCTGCTTCTTCTTCTTCTTCTTATCATATGATGTTGACATGGTGACTAAAACTTTTCAATGTTATGTTGGATAGACTATTTAGAGTGATCCATTAAAGGATTTTGGAAGCACAAACTCTAAATGCAGGCACCCCTCCGGTTTATTCTTTGTGACTTCCAGGACCCCTGGAACTTGGTTAATCTTTGTAGCAAAGGTCTTTTACTTTTTTGACTTCCTTATTTATTTATTTTTTGCATCCCATGTGCTGTAATACATAAGAAGCCAATGTGCGTCTTTAAATAGTGGGATGGAGGGGTTAGGCCAATGTTTATTTGAAAATCCCTGTCAGCTGTCTTGCAAAGGAAACTCTGCTAAACACTATTTACATTTTTACTGATCCTAAAACATATACCCAGTCTAACCGCAGGAAAAAAACAACAAACTTTTCTGTAAAAATCTAATGTTTATAGAAAGCTTGTGGCTTTACAAATCAAATATGGGCCACTTCCTGTTCAATTTAGCAACCACATTTCTGCCACTTAAGCTTTGTAAAATGACTAAAGGAATCAAGTTGCAAGCACATGTCCAATATATGATGTTGCTCTCATACTGAAAGGTTTGGAGACCCCTGGGCTAAATGCCTAATATGTAATCAAAAGTCTCTTGGTATGCAGAGAACAGATAACGCACACAGGCACCACTGTAATTCCATGTTTCTGCATCACTTCCCAAAGAACATATTAGGTTGCATGGTCATTTGCCCATAGAGCTCATGTAGAGTGTACTGGCACACACACTATCCCCATGTTATCTTACAGAATTGTGGTAGGGAAAAAAAATAGTAAATTTTTTTTGTCATGGTCAGAACCTGCTTTATTTGGATCAAATGTTTAAAGCTGAACTCCAGGTATGGAGTTGGACCAATGCAAGTATCCAAATTCGATTCCTGTAAGACCGCTGTGGAAGCAGAGAATCACTGTAATAGTTGGCACTAATACAATGATGAGCGTAGTCTTCCAAGTCCTGTGTTAAGCAGCTGACCTTGTTACATAGTAAAACAAGGGGTCACTTGCTCCGTACAGCTGCTATTCAGAGAGCCTTGTTTTATCTCATTGAATTCAAGGTGTTGGATGAGGCGGAGAGGCATGGTGGTCACGTCACACTCTCCAACTCCTATCCCCTTTTTAACTGTTTGTCCTTCAATTAACTTTTATTAATTTGTGCAGAAATATGCCATTTCAGAAAATGAACATGTTTAATAAAAAGCTGTTGTGGAATAATAATTACTATTATGAGCATTATTTATGATATGTCTTGTAAATACAAGTGATGTGAGGTTTTCCCTCCTCACTACACAAATCTAGAGAGCAGAGCTTTGGGTGACAGATTTAGTGATTGAGTCAGTGAAAGTGCTGCTCCTTGTTATTCAGCCAAGATCTGATTCCCACACTCAGCTGTATCTGTGAAGCACACGATAAATTACATCACTATTGCAGCAGGCCTGTCAAGCTTTCCCATTACACTGTCATGTGTCACAAACAAATAATCAGACCTTAACATCTTTCAAACATAGACCAAATGGTGATCGATGGATGTAGAAAACATATGCGAAAAACATGTGGTGATGTGTTAGACAATCTTAAAGGTGACTGCTATGAGGTATGTATTTTTTCTGTTGCTTTTTTAAAGTGTATGTTTTTGTAATTCAATGATATATGAAATGACTTAATAGGGCCTCATCTAGTATATAGATTTATACGGTCCCCTATTTTAGAATTTAATGCTCATTTGTTTTGTACTTTTTTCATACCATAAAACTCCTCTTTATGTCTGTTCTTTGACTTGAACAGAACAATCTTGAGTCATGACTGTTCAGAAACTGTGCTAGCGATCAGAGGAGTTACAGCATTTAATTCACCTGCTATTGGTCACATATCCCTAGTGTTTTGGCAATTTCTATACTACCTCACTTATTTGCTTGATGCTAAATATATTAAGTGATTACAACCTTAAGTCTATATAAGAATCTAGTCAATGCGGTTGCAGCTATTACCAATAAAATTAATAACAAATGATAACTGTGCTAAAAAATAAAGATCTAATTTATAAAGAAACAAAGCTGGACATTAATTTAATATAACGTAGCTGGTAAAACTTTAAAAGTAGTGATATTAGAAATATAGGCCCAGATTCTCAAAGGGCTTACGACGGCGCAACGCAATGTACGCCGTCGTAAGTCCTAATCTGGGCTGTCGTATCTATGCGACTGATTCTTAGAATCAGTTACGCATAGATAACTATTAGATCCGACAGACGTAAGGCTCTTACGCTGTCGGATCTTAAATGCAATATTTTTTTTCCCTGCTAGGTGTCGCCTCCGTCGTTTTCTCCGTCGAGTATACAAATTAGCAAAATACACGAATTCCTGAACGTACGCGCGGTCGACGCAGTGAAGTTACGACGTTTACGTTAGATTTGCGACGCGTAAAGTTGCCCCTGCTATATGAGGGGCAACCAATGTTAAGTATGGCCGTCGCTCCCGCGTCGAAATTAAAACATTTACGTAGTTTGCGTAAGTCGTCCGTGAATGGGGCTGGACGCCATTTACGCTCACGTCAAAACCAATGACGGCCTTTGCGACGTCATTTGGAGCAATGCACCCTGGGATATTTTCCGGACAGGGCATGCGCAGTACATTCGGCGCGGGAACGCGCCTAATTTAAATGCTCCACGCCCCCTACCCGGCTCATTTGAATTAGGCGGGCTTGCGCCGGGGGATTTACGCTCCGCCGCCGCAACTTTGCAGGCAAGTTCTTTGTGAATAAAGCACTTGCCTGTAAAACTTGCGGCGGCGTAACGTAAATGTAATACGTTACGCCGCCGCAGTTTTACGCCATCTACAAAAATCTGCGCCATAGTGTTGCCAATAGACAAAGACAACTACAGAAAGAGAAAGTTACACAGAAATAAGTGCCAGTTCACACTGCAGCGATGTTCGACATCGGATGTGATTCACACCACACTGCAAATGTGATGTCTGTGCGATGTGGTTTCAGCCATACAGATAGTATGGCTGAATTTGCATTGCATTTGGACCAAACTCGCATAGGACTCTTTTTTTGGTCCGCAGCAGAATCGGATCGAATTTGCAGTTCGCACTGCGATATGCGAACTGATTTGGGGGTGTCATTAACTTTTAATTGCTACTTCCAGCAGTTACATAGGGCAGTGTGAACTGCTGCCGGGAGACGTGCGATGCGGGAACCCGACTGGATTTGCAGGGTTCCCGCATAGCTGCAGTGTGAACCGGCACTCAATAATGGAGGTACATTACACAAACAACCTTACGTTTTCATCGTGCAGCCAAGACAGCGAGACATCGAGGTCTGTGTTCTGAGGTTATATACACTTACAAAGAACACCTCTCCTTACACCCTTCCAGGTAGAGACCCTCCCGCTCACATATCTTAAGACTTTATCACTTACAACGGGGGGGCGCTGTTAGGCTATGACAGATATTTCAAGATACTGGTCAGCTAAAGGTCATCAGCTGTCATTTATGATCAAATAGTTTCACCTGCCCTCTTTCCCCCCTCACCTCAATTGAGAACTCTAATGCCCCGTACACACGATTCGAAAATCGGACGACAGATTGTCTGGCTTTTTTCGTTTACTAGTCGCAAGTAGAAATTGAATAGGTTACTAAAGTCATGAAAATTCTCGTATGACAGAAAAAAAAATCGGAAGTGATGTCATGTGTTTGTCATTTTTCGTACGATATTCCGATCGAGTTTAAGGGCCATTAGGGCTATTTAACATTACAGTGTTCAGAGATGGAGTTCAGGTAGCCTAGTAGACAGAATACTTTTTCCAGATACTATCGCTAGATAAAATTATACCCCTAATATACATTCACATCAGTCCTTGCCCTCATGGAGCTTACAATCTAAGGTCCATAACTCACATTCATACATACACAAACTAGGGAGGGGCCGTTTATTCAGGAGCCAATTCACCTACCAGCATGTCTTTGATATGTGGAAAGAAACTGGAGTACCCAGATGAAACCCAGGCACAGGGAGAACATGCAAACTCCTGGCAGGTAGTGCAGTGGTTGGGATAAAAACTTGACGCAGGAGTGTAACTCACGAAGCATAAAGGTATAGAGTGGTGTCAACGCTTCACCTTTAGCCTGATTGGACAATGCAGAAGCATACATCAAAGTTGATTATTTTAATTGATCTTAGCCAATATTATTGGAGTATAAAGGTAAAGGCTTTCTTTTTGTCACCAGACTTACAGTTGTGCTCATAAGTTTGCACACCCTGTCAGAATTTATGATTTCTTGAAAATTATGAATAACACAAAAACTTTTTTCATTTGTGGTCAGTGTTTGGCTGAAGCCATTTATTATCAATCAACTGTTTTTACTCTTTTTAAATCATAATCTCAACATAAACTACCCAAATGACCCCAATGAAAAGTTTACATACCCTATTTCTTAATACAGTGTATTGCCCCCTTTAACATCAATGACAGCTTGAAGTCTTTTGTGGTATTTGTGGATGAGGCTCTTTATCTTCTCAGATGGTAAAGCTGAACATTCCTCTTGGCAAAAAGCCTCCAGTTCCTGTAAATTCTTGGGCTGTCTTGCATGAACTGCACGTTTGACATCTCCCCAGAGTGGCTCGATGATATTGAGGTCAGGAGACTGAGATGGCCATTCTAGAACCTTCACTATATTTTGCTATAGCCAATGACAAGTCGACTTGGCCTTGTGTTTTGGGTCATTGTCATGTTGGAATGTCCAAGTACGCCCCATCACGTACGTCAGCTTCCTGGCTGATAAATGAAAATGTTCCTCCAGCATTTTTTGATAACATACTGCATTCATCTTTCCAACAATTTTGACCAAATTTCCTTCGCCTTTGTAGCTCACACATCCCCAAAACATCCGCGATCCACTGTGCCAGAAGGTTTGAGGCTTGTCTCTGTGCTGTTTGGCGTGTTGTAAGTGAGATACTTTGTGGCATTTGCGTAGTAATGGCTTTCTTCTGGCGACTCGACCATGCAGAGCATCTTTCTTCAAGTGCCTCCTTATTGTCCATCTTGAAACAGCCACACCACATGTTTTCAGAGAGTCCTGTATTTCTTCTGAAGTTATTTGTGGGCTTTTAGTTGCATCTCAAACTATTTTTCTGGCAGTTGTGGCTGAAATTTTAATTGGTCTACCTGACCATGGTTTGGTTTCAAGATAATCCCTCATTTTCCACTTCTTAATTAGAGTTTGAACACTGGATAAAATGGGGTTCTGCGCGACATCTCACACAATCATGGTAAGTGAAAAACTGTGCAAATAAATAATTTACAACGAGAGAGCTCAATAGCTCAATAATAAGGAGTAAATAGAAAAATACACAAATGAATTTATAAATAAGAGCTGACAAGCTCAATGTGTGGTTAGAGCAAACAAATAAATTAATTGAAAAAACAAGCATATATAAAAAAAATTATATAATATATATATATATATATATATATATATATATATTATATAATTTTTTTTATATATGCTTGTTTTTTCAATTAATTTATTTGTTTGCTCTAACCACACATTGAGCTTGTCAGCTCTTATTTATAGATTAATTTGTGTATTTTTCTATTCACTCCTTATTATTGAGCTATTGAGCTCTCTCGTTGTAAATTATTTATTTGCACAGTTTTTCACTTACCATGATTGTGTGAGATGTCGCGCAGAACCCCATTTTATCCATTCTCATATTTTGTGTATTGTAAACACTTTTAGGTTTTGTTAAGGATTATTATTTATTAAGGGTCTATATTAGCGCAAAAGCACTTATCACTTTAGAGTTTGAACACTGCTGATTGGTATTCTCAAATCCTTGGATATCTTTTATATCCCTTTCCTGTTTTATACAGTTCAACTACCTTTACCCGCAGATCCTTTGACAATTATTTTGCTTTCCCCATGACTCAGAATCCAGAAATGTCAGTGCAGCACTGGATGAAAAATGCAAAGGTCTGTCAGGAGCCCAGAAATTCATTGACCTTTTATATACACAGGAAAATTTTTTTTTTTTCTTTCCTTTTATATACACACACTAATTACACGCAAACAAATCACAGGTGAGGATGGTTACCTTTAATAGCCATTCAAACCCTAATATGTCAACTTCTGTGCATGTTATCAGACCAAAATCACCAGGGTATGTAAACTTTTGATCAGGGTCATTTGGGTCGTTTCTGTTGCCATTATGATTTAAAAAGAGTAAACACAGTTGATGATAATAAATGGCTTCAGCCAAACACTAACCATGAGTGAAAGAAAAGTTTTTGTGTTATCATTCATATTCTCTGAAAAATAGCCAAGAAATCATAAATTCTGCCAGGGTATCTAAACTTATGAGCACAACTGTGTAACTGTAGGGCAACAGGCCAATATCTAACCTTCTTGTTGCTGGTATTCTGGCATTTTGGGAACAGTATCTCTTCCTGAATTTGAACGCACAGGTGGGGTATTAACAGTCTCATCTGCTTTGCTGTAATGTCATGAAAGCTACTCTGACATGATCAATCTGTAACAAATGAGCAGCTCACCGCTATTGGCTACAACAGGGCAGGCTACACCGCTCTTCTGGTCTATAACACATGTTACAAATGACCAGAACACTTTAACATGTACCCTTCATCAATATTTATACAATACAAAATTAGAAAAATGGTAACCATGCTTAAAGGGTAGCTCCACTTCCATTAAAAAATATTATTATAGCAAATACAATTGCTACACAAGCCATATTGTAATTGTTTATACAAATTACCTCTCCTTTGTCAACTGCAGCACTGTAATTTTCTGTAAAATTCAAGGTTGTAGAGAGACGTGGAGGGGTTCTGTATACATTTGGCATACAAAAGGCCCCCAGAAATGTAATTTCCTGCACTAGGATACAAGTCATGTTTTAGGTATCCCCTTCAACAAAAATGTTCTTTTTGGTGAGATACTCCCAAAAGGTTAATCACTTCTAAAGGGATGCAGACACTGCAATCTTTCCCATCAGAACCCTGTAATTGCGCTAGCTTCAATAAAATTAATTAGCCATTTTCATACAGAAACGGTGGCCAAAAGACTCACAGTGGAACAAACTACTATTTTATCAATGCAAAAACCTGTAGCGATCTGCAACAAAGTTTGTAAAAATCCCAGCAATGTATATTGATCACCCAGAGGGGATTTTTTTTTTTCCTCAACAAAAGGGGACTTGCTCTTTAACGTGTTTTAGCCCACCCTGTCCTTTAGGGCTAAGTCCGCCTATTTACATTTTTTTTTTAAATGTACGATTTTTTTACTGGTAAAAAAATAAATGTGCATTTATTATTATTTTTGTTGTAGGAGCCTGTAAAGCATTGCACCAGCAAACAGCAAATCACTAATGTCATGCAGGGCTCCTGCAGACCTGTCAGTGTATCTGTTTGCTTGTACCTCATATGGGCAAGCAAGCAGATACTTAGTGACAGGAAGAATAATTGAACTACCACAGTGCTCACAGTACCGTGGTAGTTCATTGAGAACTACAAGATTTGTAGTTTTTCTTTTACAAAACACTGTGAATGAGTTGTTTTTACATTTTGACAGCTAGCGGGGGAAAAGATGCCTCACTAGCTGTCAAAGCGGGGGAGCAGGGGCCAGTACTTTCATAACATGTTACATGTTACACTCTGAATATCATCCTTTAACCTCCCTGGCGGTCTTCCCGAGACTGACTCGGGGTTAGATTTTCCTGCTACTATCGGTAACCCCGAGTCAGTCTCGGCTCGCCTCGCTGAATCCACAGGCACTTTTTACTTACCTTGTCCCTGGATCCAGCGATGCCACCGCGCTGTGTGAGCGAGCGGGACCTCGCTCGATTCACATAGTGCCTCCGTGTGACGCCGATCTCCGTTCCCTGCGACGTTACGACGCACGGGGACGGAGAACGGCGCCAAATTCAAAAACGTAAACAAACACATTACATACAGTATACTGTAATCTTATAGATTACAGTACTGTATGTAAAAAAAACACCCCCCCCCCTGTCCCTAGTGGTCTGCCCAGTGTCCTGCATGTCATTTTATATAATAAAAACCTTTTTTTCTCCCTGCAAACTGTAGATTGTCCATAGCAACCAAAAGTGTCCCTTTATGTCAAAAATGGTTTTAGATCAGCTAAAAAACAGCGATAATAAATTATAATCACTTGCAGAATTGTGCGATAGCGATTTGTGGGGAAATTCGTCATAAAAAAAAAAAAATAATGACAGCAACAATTCTGCAACTGAGCAAATTTCAGTGATTTTAATTTGATTACATTATTGAATAATTTTTATTATAATTATATTATTATTTGTTATAATTATTTATAATTATTTATTATATTATAATTTATAATTTTGTTTTTAAAAAAATGTAATACACGGGATGCCTATTAGAATCTTGTTTGGTCAGATTTAAGTGAGTTATTTCTAAAAATTACAGACCTACAATATAAAACGCCAAATTTCCTTGCAAATAATGGTACCGCTTTCAGCATGTTTTTTCTGAAAGAATCATACCGCCAGGGAGGTTAAAGTAGATTTTTTTTTTCATTTTGGATAGAGTACAGTTTTTTTCCGCTATCTGTGTACCATTGGGGGGAGATTTACCTTCACTTCCCATTCCATAGACAAACAGGAACGGAAAGGAAACCTCTGCAAATTAAGGGAATCTCCTGTGGGGGCCCTAGGTCACCACAACAAGTGTCCCCCTATGGAAGAGTTCATCTCTATTACTTCTCTGGGGACAACTCAAAATTTGGGATTGTTTTTTACGTTGACTTTCAATGTTAATGGCAAACAGGACAAATAGAGATGGTGATTCTCCCTAATGGAGACAGAGACAGCAATAAAAATGACTCTACACAAAACTAAAATAAAAAGTTTTTCCTTTAGATGTACTATATGTACATAGACACTACCTAAAAATCATATTGTAATCTTCCATTGACTTTTCTTTCTCAGCCCCAGTTTCAGTTGCCTAAGCTGTCAGTTTTATAATACTTTATATTGGTTTGTGTCATTTTCACAGATTTTGGTTGAAGATTGTATCCCAGTGTTGAAGATGTATGCCAAAGAAGGGCGAATGTTTGATTATGTGATTAATGATCTCACCGCAGTCCCCATTTCTACATCTCCAGAAGAAGGTAGTTAGGATATGCTGCATCATTTTCTATGATAAGCTGTAGACACTTTAATTATGTGACATTGCAAGTCAAATGGTAAAGATGGTCCACCTTTTTAAAAATATGTCCGTGTGTTTCAAGATTAAAAGTATTGCATCTGAAATCTTTTTTAATGAAAAAAGTCAAGATGGTCGTTTTTAGCTTCACTTGTATTAAAGGGTCACTAAAGGAAAAAAATTTTTTAGCTGAAATGACTGTTTACAGGGCATAGAGACATAATAGTTAACTGATTCCTTTTAAAAATGATTAAAAATTGATAAAAAAAACAATCATATAATGTGCCTGCAGTGTAGTTTCGTTTTTGCTGTTGTTTGCTGGTTCTCTGATGTACAGAGAGCCACTAGAGGGCAGTCAGCCAATAGAGAGCAGTGATACTTTGTCTAAAACTCCTCAGCACCAATCCAGTTTAGTTTTATTCACACCTCCTTGATTAGTGACCACCGTGAGAAATCTCCCAGTACTGTGGTTATCAGGAAACAGGCAACCAGGAAGTGTCCAAAACAGAGAGGATTTACAGCAACATCAAAGCAAAAACGAACAATGAGGACATGAAACCAGGACTGCAGCAAGGTAAAGGAAGCTATTTAGCTAAAAAAAAAAATTCATTTAGTGTCCCTTTAACATGCCTGCTGTGCTAAGATGTCTCACCTGCAGTCCAGGACGATAAAAGGAAGCATTTTCTTAGAAGCGGTTTCACATGTTTTTCTTTTAAACGTGTTCGCTATGAAAAGCAAAATCAAGCAAGCATCTTCTGTTTGAATAGAAGTAAATAATGGTTCCTGGCACTTGTGACTACCTTTTGTAGAATGAACTCTTTGCTATTTTATCCAACCAATGCAATATTTGTAAAGCACTGTGGATTTCCAAAATGTGTTGCCTGTGGCTATAAACCCATGTATGAGCAAAGGCAACATTAGGCATGGCAAATGTATTTTAATTTGAAGAAATTATCAATGGCCTCATTTTTTTTTTTTTTTTTTTATCTAGATTCTACCTGGGAATTTTTAAGTTTGATTTTGGACCTTTCCATGAAAGTCTTGAAACAAGATGGAAAATACTTCACTCAGGTAAACAAGCTACATTTTTAAACATATAATAGTATAATGTAGACAGCTATGGTCAGGGCTGTTACAAGAATGTTTTACATTCTAGGCCTGTGGTGTCCAAACTGTGTCCCTGGGGCCATATGTGGCCCTTTGCTTGCTTTTATCTGGCCCTATGCTTGCTTTTATCTGGCCCATGGGGCACTATTTTCATCCATGGATACCAACAGTGAAGCATAATTCCCTCCACCAACACCAATGAAAGGGCAGAATTCCTGCCAATGATACCAACAATGGGCCAATATTCTTCCTAAGAAGGACACAGATGGTGCACAATTCCTTACAATGATACCAACAATGGGGCCCAGTAAAAACCAATTATGGGGTGCAATTCCTCTCACTGACATCAAAAAATTGGGCCCTACTCCTTCCACTAATTCCAAAGATGGGACATTTATTATTCCCCCAAGATGTTGGGACCTTTTCTACTCCCAATGGCCACAGTCTGGCCCCCTTAAGTCCAAAGGACAGTAAATTGTTAACTAAGTTTGGAGACCCCTTCCCTAGATGAAACCTAATTTTGCTGCTCCCCATTCGCCCCTGACCCCACCCCCTTTGCCCTGCCCATGTGACAGGAGTGGGCGCTATACAGAAAGCATCGGCTCTGCTTCCTCTAGTGCAGCTCTGTTCTTCACACTGATTGTCGGGGATGGTGAGTCAGGAACCCACAATCTGGGCTTGCCAACTCACCATCCCAGAGCAGGAGGTGGCGAGCCACATCAGAGGGCCAGCAGTTGGGTACCCCTGCTGTAAGGAATGCATTGTGTGTAAGGCAGAGCTGGCTGTAGTGGCGTGATCACCAGAGAGTCCATGAGAGAGAGAGAGACAGACAGGTTGGTCACTGATGATCATAGAGGCAGGGGATGTTTGCTTCTATTCTGTTGGGAGACTCGGGACACGTCCTCCAGGCTCCAGTGCTGTGCTACGCCTCTAATTACACTATCGGTCGCATAGCAATAATAGCTATGTGTTCTCTCAGTCAGGACGGCTCCCCATGCCGGGAGTACACAATAGCTCCATGGGAGGGTTTCCCCAATTAGCACTGACTGTGTTGATGGGGAAATTGAGGTTGCAGGAAAGAAAATCACACTGTCTATGGCCAGCTTTATACTTGAAAAAAATATCTGTTGATCATGTCAGAAATTTAGACCTGTCCATGCTCTCTGTGTTATATCAATGAGCCTAATTAGCCCTCATAGTTCTCATCTTAGAACTGCAGATCAATTAGTGTGTAGAATAGACCTGGGGATGAACAGAAGTAGTTTAGCAAAGGTCAACTGTGCAGTCAACACAAAGCAAAAATGCTGTGTTGCCAGCCCACAACAGTACATATGGGACTGTAAGCAGAACTTTAATAATATAACAACAATTTAATAAAATAATAAACAGAAACTTTAAGGCTTCATTTCCATGGATGTTTTTGGGCATTTTTACAGCCACTTTTCTGAGCTTTTTTTGCAGCTTAAAAACGGCTCTCAATGTTAGTCTATGGCCTCATACCCACCGTGAGCTGTAAAAATGCCAGACGTTAAACGCTCAAACGCACAAAAACGCTACCGCTGCGTTTTTGAGCTCCAGCTAAAAAAAAAAAGAAAGAAAAAAATGAAAGCGGTTGTAAACCCGCATATACATTTTTTTTTTTTTTTTACACCTGCAAGGCAAAAGTCATAATGAGCTAGTATGCACCGCATATTAGCTCATTATGAAATACTTACCTCGGAACGAGGTGTAGTGAACTTACCTGGTCCACGCCGAGCGTGTCTTACGGGTATCGCCGCTCCAGCGCTGTGATTGGCTGGAGCGGCGCATGCGCGTGGGAGATTTCATTCCGGCATGGGCCGGCCCTTCAGCCGAGGATCCCCCCTGCGCATGCGCCTTATTATAGGCTTACCTGTAGGCAAAAGTCAAAAATGTGGGTTTACAACCACTTTAAAAAAAAAAAAAAAAAAAACATAGACAGGCGTTTTTAGGCTGTAAAAAAGGCTAAAAAAAGTGTCTGTAAAAACGTCCATGGAAATGAAGCCTAATTATGAATTTGAAATAGCCGCGGCACTTTTATTGCTATTTATTTAAAAACAAACACTTCAACTATAATTACCAATTTTATTTAGGGTACAATACACTATAAAACCACATTCAACTCTGCCATAACAGCTCGAGTGAATACACAAAAGTCCATATATAATAGAGAACTGTCCCCTTTCAAGAGAAAGGAACTAACCACATAAAAGGAACTGTGATGATGGGTGGGAGGGCGGGATGCGTCTTCTGATCCACGGCTGGCTGTTTGTTGCGCAGTTAAATTTATTTTATAGTAAACTGCTCATCCCAGTTTTAACATATGACTTGTCTTAAGCCAATTATATTTTAATTATTAATATATATTTTTTTAAATACTAACTGCCCTAACGGTCTAAATTGTATCTATTGTCTGCCACAGCTCCATAGGTGGGCGTGCAAATTCATTTGCCCTTCCCTTCTCCCTTCTTGCAGATCAGCAGGTATTTTTCTGTACTTGCACGGTCTTTAACCACTTGCTTACTGGGCACATAAACCACCTTTGTGCCCAGGCGAAATTTCAGCTTCCGGCACTGCGTCGCTTTAACTGACATTTGCGCGGTCGTGCGACGTGGCTCTCAAACAAAATTGATGTCCTTTTTTCCCCACAAATAGAGCTTTATTTTGGTGGTATTTGATCAACTCTGCGGTTTTTATTTTTTGCGCTATAAACAAAAAAAGAGCGACAATTTAAAAAAAATAATTTTTTTTTTACTTGTTGCTATAATAAATATCCCAATTTTTTTTTTTTTTAACTATTTTTTTTCTCAGTTAAGGCCGATACGTATTTTTCGACGTATTTTTGTAAAAAAAAATGGCAATAAGTGACTGGTTTGCGCAAAAGTTATAGTCCCTACAAAATAGGGGACAGAATTATGATTTTTTTTATTATTATTTTTTTTACTAGCAATGGCGGCGATCTGCGATTTTTATTGGGACTGCGATATTGCGACGGACGTATCGGACACTTTTGACACAAATTTGGGACCATTCACATTTATACAGCGATCAGTGCTATAAAAATGCACTAATTACTGTATAAATGTGACTGGCAGTGAAGGGGTTAACACTAGGGGGTAAGGAAGGGGTTAAATGTGTATCCTAGGTGTGTTCTAACTGTGTGGGGGGAGGGGGGTGACTGGGGGAGGTGACCGATGCTGTGTCTCTATGTACAAGGGACACAGATCGGTCGCCTCTCCAATGACAGCACGTGGAGCTCTGTGTTTACACACAGAGCTCCACGTCCCTGCTGTGTTCCCGACGATCGCGTGTACCCGGCGGAGATCGCGGCCGCCAGGTACACGCATCGGCTTCCCAGCGATGCACCGGGACAGTGTTTACCCGCTGCGCGCCCCCCAGAGGCGTGCGCGGGTAATGCACTTCAAATGACGTCCAAAGACGTCCAGTTGGCACCTGAGAGCCACGCTGTTGATGTCTTTTGTCAATAGCGCGGGTCTCAAGTGGTTAATGGGGAAAAAACATGGGGAAGTGTGCATGTCTTACAGAGATACAGCATATGTGTTTTTTTCCCCCTGACATACACTACAAAAACAATTTCAGGTCACAGAGATGAATCTTGATTTGTTATTATGCATACCTCCTAACATTTTGAGATGAGAATGAGGGACAACTACTAGCAAATGTATGTAGGCATAGGACACACACACTTAAAGGAGAATTAACCAAGAAAAAGGTTATTTAAATCAACAAGGGCTCTTTTTTACCACTACTATTCCTTTATATTGGCTTTTAAAATTGACAAATGCAGCAATTTAGATTTTGGATGAAAGGTTTAGCACTGGGAAACTCTTTTTGAAAGATAAAAAGTGCATTTTATATACAACTCTATGGATCAGACCACAATTGGGGACAAATGACTAGCAAAGAGGGACAGAGGGACATTGCTCATAATCAGGGACAGTTGGGAGCTATGATTATGAGTTGCTTCACTTTGCTCACTGTCCTTAGACTTATCCAGCAGATGTGTGATTTTGTGTAAACTGTACTGCAGCTCAGGTGCCCATACCACATTTGCTAACATTCGACTTTTTATATGACAGGTAAATAACAAGGGTGGATTTGTTATATTTCCTTTAATTGTTTAATGTGCATTTTTGGACAAGTGACAACTCAAGTACAAATGGTTGAACACATACAGTACATTGTTTTCTTCCTAGAAAATGTGAGCTAAGCTTCATAGAGGCTGGGCAGGGCAGCAGCATACTGCAGCAGGGCTTGGGCAAAATGATGTGTGCAGGGAATCCCTGATGAGTCTGAATGTCGAAAAATGTGAGATAATGCACTGTAACCATGGTAACAATTGTGCTATCTGTACATTAAAGGGAATACGAACTAGGAGATCATCGATTAAATAGAAATAATGAATAGTACTGTAATTTGAGTGCCATAATTCCATGACAAGCAAATGCTGCACATTCTATACATGGCATAAAATGAAAGATGGTTGCATTGTTTCCATGGCAATCAGAAAGCAGAGCAGAGTAAAACCAATATCTCGCCTAAAACTACACAGCATACCCAGTTGTCTGGTACAGGCTAGTTTACATTAGTGTCTATAGAACGCATAAAATCGTTTTGTAGATTTCTTAATCTCTTGTTAAGACACATTTTGTGAATTCGATTGTATCTTTATGTAATATAAACCAAAAAGATGGATATTGAATCAATTAGCAGTTATTGTTTAAAGTGGTAGTAAACTTTGATAAAAAATAAAAGAATCTTCTCCCTGCAAGATAAAGGCATAATATGCTAGTATGCATTGCATACTAACATATTATGAAAGACTTACCTTAATGCCACGTACACACGATCGGTTCATCCGATGAAAACGAACCGATGGATTTTTTCATCAGATATCCGATGAAGCTGACTTTCATCAGTCTTGCCTACACACCATCAGTTAAAAATCTGATCGTGTCAAACGCGGTGACGTAAAACACCATGACGTGCAGAGAAAAATGAAGTTCAATGCTTCCGAGCATGCGTCGACTTGATTCTGAGCATGTGTGGATTTTTGACCGATGGATTTCCCCACAGACGATCGTTTTTTTCTATCGGTTTTTTAACCATGAAAGTTTTAAAATGGGTTCTATTCTTTTTCACCAATGGGAAAAAAAACGAAGGGGGCCCACACACGATCGGTTAGTCTGATGAAAACGGTTCATTAGACTAACCTAACGTGTGTACAGGGCATTAGGCCCCTTTCACACTGGGGAGCGGGCGGTGTCGGTGGTAAAGCGCCACTATTTTTAGATTTTTTGGAGGTTTTTTGGCTGCTAGCGGGACACTTTTAACCCCCGCTAGCGGGCAAAAAAGGGTTAAAGGATCACTAAAGGAAAATATTTTGTTAGCTAAATAGCTTCCTTTACCTTACTGCAGTCCTGGTTCCATGTCCTCATTGTTCGTTTTTGCTTTGAAGTTGCTGTAATTCTGCTGTGATCTCCACACTTCCTGCTTGTCTGGCTCCTTATGAAAAATCTCATGGCAGCTTTTCACTGTGGTCCAAGCTGTGTGTCTAAAACTCCTCAGAACCAATCAGATTCATTTTAAAAACAAAACACTGCCCTTGATTTGTTTGTTTTTGTTCTGTGTCTCTCTCTAATTCACAGAAACATGAAACCAGTTTAAAAACGAAAGTGAAACTAGAGGCACATTATATGATTGAGTTTTATCAATTTTGAATCATTTTTAAAATGAATCAGTTAACTTTTATGTCTCTATACCCTGTAAACAGTCATTTCAGCCCCAATTTTTTTTTCCTTTAGTGACCCTTTAAAACCACCCACAAAGCACCGCTATTGCGGCACTTTAACGGGGGTTCGGCCGCACTGCCCATTGATTTCAATGTTCAAGAGTGGTGGAGGAGCAGGTATACACACCGCTCCAAAGATGCTGCTGGCAGGAGTTTTTTTTAATGTCCTGCCAACGCATCGCCTCAGTGTGAAAGCCCTCAGACTTTCACACTGAGACTGCAGGGGAGCTGTTTTTCAGGCGCTTTACAGGCGCGATTTTTAGCCCAAAAGCTCCTGAAAAATGCCCCAGTGTGAAAGGGGTCTACAACAAAGCCCTTCAGCGGTGTGCTGTCATTGATGACATGGGTTTTATCTTCACCCGGTCTTTTTGAGTTTGCAGGCTCTGGCCGCTCGGCCGGAGCACAGAGCTCTGAAGGAACTGCAAGAGTATGGTGACATCACTGGCTGCAGAGACACTGAATATCTCCTAAACGGTGCATGTTTGGAAGATATTCCTTGTACATACAGGTAAGCTTTTATTATAAGCTTACTTGTAGGTACAAGTGTCCAGTGGCAGTTTACTACCACTTTAAGCCTAGGTTCACACTGCTGCGAATTCAAAATCGCGGTAAAATGCGCAATTTTACCGCGATTTTTGAAATCGCAGATACGGCGTCGCACTGATTAGGACAGTGCCATTGCCGACAATTGCCGCCGATTTGAGATGCGATTTGACATGTCAAATCGCATCTCAAATCGTTCCAAATCGTACCCAGTGTGAACCAGGGCTCAAGGTGATATAGTGTCCCTGATAAATCTTCACTTTAAATGTGAATTGTCACCCTGCAAAGTTTGCAAGGAATATCCATTCCTTGCACACTATTAAGTGATTGAAGTCATCACAATTCCACCTTATACTCCAAGCCAAACGAAAGTTGACTTTGCATCTAGAAAATTCACTTAATGTAGGGAATAAAGTGAAGCTGTACTGACCTCAATCATCCAGTCATGTGCAGGCAAAAAATTGTTTTTTTAACATTTTCCTGCACATGATTGGGTATGTTTTACAAAGTGAATTTTCACCTTGTTTGACCTCATTTGCTAAGATAAGTGAAAATTCACTTTATAAAGGTTTAGGGCAATTTATACCAGTTAGGTGCGTGTTACTGCACACACTCATGTTACGTACTGTGGTGTGAAGTGGTGCCATACATTTTGAATTGTACCCCAACACATTAATACATAACTTTTCTATTTCGCACCATCCAAGTCTACTGTGGTGTGTTAATGTACATTGCATCATGCAGTAAAGCACTACTGTTCAAATTTTAGCTTTTTTGTTTGATTATATTTTATTTTACAATATAAACAATGCATCTTCAAGCCTTTATACATGTTTTATAAATCAAACAAAAAAATAAACATTTAAATTGATTTTACTGTATTCAGTCCTAGGGGGGTTTTAATTATGCAAACAATTTTGAGTTAAAAAAAAGAGTGCTCGTTACTATAAATGAGATTCATTGACACTATAGATTTTTCTTTTTTTTAATGAACAAGATTGTGTAACTCTGTTCTTTTCTGTAGAAATCGCTAATTATACTATGCAATGATATTGTACTAATAGTAATACATGCTCTTCAGTCTTGTCACACGATTTAGAACAGTTAATAGTAAAATAAGTACAGCAATAGAATTGCATTGTTTACTTTTCTTGTGTTTATTGACAGCCACAAGTACTGTTCTACACATGTCCACTAGGGGGCAGGGCCATACAACATATTGGTAGCATGCCTGTGTTCATAGTTTCTTTAAATCGAGCGTGCTGGATTTCACATCAATTAAATGTTCTTTCAACCATCTTTAATGAAAGGTTTTTAGAAAGTTCTTAGAACATTGTTTACATTTAAATTCTTACCATGCTTTTTGACATTTTCAGAATGTTTTTAGACTTAAAAAGCAGCAATCATTTTAAAGAAATTGTAGATTTGATATGTACTAAGTCATCGATGTTTGTGGCTCAGGGTGACAATTACTGTGACTGACACGGTTTCTGCTGAATGCAATGTGCTATAAGGGAGTTAATCTGTCAGTGTTGCTGTGATATCACCATAGCTATGTTTTCTTCTTTCACACATAAATAGATAGGTATGTTTCCTTATCTCCACACTGTTTGTTTTGGAATTATAAACCTAAAAATTCATGTATGTAGACTATATTGTCTATGGGAGGCGATTTTGTATTTTGTATTGAATTTTGTATTGAAGTTGATGGGAGGCGATTTTGCATCGAAGTCGATGGGAGGCGATTTTGCATCGAAGTTAGGGTTGCCACCTTTTCTTCAAGTCAAACCCGAACACAAACCCGGGGCACAGAATTTTTTTTAAATAGTATAAACTATACATATATTTTGCTATTATATAACATTTATAATCATATGAAGATAATAACAAGAGTCCCCCTTTTCATCAGAGTCCACAGAGTTCCCCTTTACATCAGAGTCCACAGAGTCCCCCTTTGACATGTGAACTCGTAGAGTTCCCTTTCACTGTAAGGGGGACTTTGCAGACTCTGTAAGCGAGAACTCTGGGAACTCTGACATAAGGGATGCTCTGGGAACCCTGATTTAAGGGGGAACACTGAGAACTCTGATGTATGGAGAGGGCTCTGATGTAAGGGAGAACACTGTGGCCTCTGGTGTAACTCTGATGTAAGGGGTGCTCTGAGAACCCTGATTTACCTTAGTGTACTCACTCAGAGGCAGGAGAGAGAAGGGGGGGGGGGCTTCAGTCACAGATAGTGATGGATGGTGAGCTCACTCACCCCTTGGCAGTTAGCACCTCTCATCCAGGTGTATCTGAGGCTGCTGGGTTTTACATTTTTGGCCCCTGCAGCCAGTAACCCTGCTGGAAAGCCATAGTCTGGTCTGAAAAATGTGTCCGGGTTTCAGGCAGTCTGAAACCTGGACACATGATTCCAAACCCGAACTGTCCGGGTGAATCCCGGACAGGTGGCAACCCTATTTGAAGTCGATGGGAGGCGATTTTGCATTAAAGTCGATGGGAGGCGATTTTGCATTGAAGTCGATGGGAGGCGATTTTGCATTGAAGTCGATGGGAGGCGATTTTGCATTGAAGTCGATGGGAGGCGATTTTGCATTGAAGTCGATGGGAGGCGATTTTGCATTGAAGTCGATGGGAGGCGATTTTGCATTGAAGTCGATGGGAGGCGATTTTGCATTGGAGTCGATGGGAGGCGATTTTGCATTGGAGTCGATGGGAGGCGATTTTGCATTGGAGTCGATGGGAGGCGATTTTGCATTGGAGTCCGTGGAAACGCAGAAGCCAAAATTGCACCTCTGGTGAAACCGCACTCAAATCGCAATTCTATTCACACAGAAACTCGTTTAGCTACATTTGCTGCCACTCCATGTTTTCCAGAAGCTTTTTGGGAAGGCAGACTACACATATTGAGGGATCATGATGCCTTCATTATTTTCAGTGCTAGACTACTGGCTACAGTGTACACTAGAACAACAGATCCACGTCTGTTTCGCAGACCCATTTGGGTTAGAAGGACATTTTTAGAATACCATTATGGTGACAGGATTCTCAGGATTTGGTGTAAAAATCTCATCAATCTCAGAAAACCCAGCATTGCCAAATGTTTAATTACCTTAAAGTGGTCGTGTAAATCACGCCTTTCTATAGTGTATACATGTCTTTATTCAAAGAACTGAATGTGATTTCCCTCTGCTGTCTCCTTCCCCTATCTGCATGATACACCGCTTACAGGTTTTCCTGACTCCAAGAGATAGGGTGGGAGCGGAGTGGGAAGGCCAGCATACAACATGTGATTGACTGCCTCAACGGTGCATTGTTTTCTGTGAGGAGGGGGGTTCCTTCACTCCAATCAGGGCTCAGGTTTCAGGTGGTTTGTGCGCTAGTTCTGTAATGTGTGTGATGTCAGATCCTCACCTCTGCTTTAGGTTGCTGAGAAAAATGCCTTTGGTCATCTAATGCTAGTCACTTCAGAGGGTATATTTAAGGGTTTAAAACAATTTTTTTCGTTTTTTTTTTTTTATCTCATGCTTTCCAGTATAGAGGAGAAATCTGGGGTCACATTTATTGTGATAGGAATAAGTGATAAAAAAATGTTTTTAATTAAAGGGACATATGGTAAACACCTGCGTAGATCACGCCGGCCTATGTTAACGTTGTCCGCACCACACTTGAGGTATCGCGCTAGATCCAAACTGGTAGCCTATAAAAATGTTTAAAGTGGGGATATTACCAGCTCGGTTTTAGTGAGATTTCGTTTAAGGAAGTGGTGTAGACAGAGAAGGGGTCCAGGAACAGAGCCTTGGGGGACCCCTACAGAAAGGGGCAATGGAGAGGAGGAGACAGAATTGTAGGTAACGCTGAAGGAGCGCTGTAATAGGTAGGAGTAGGAGGAGAACCAAGGCAGTTTATTGAGAAGGAGAGAGTGGTCAACAGTATCAAAGGCCGCAGAGAGTTCAAGTAGTAGGAGTATAGATGGGGGTTTGAGGGTTCATTTCTAGCACAAAAAAAAAAGATTAAATTTACACGTAGGAGAGCAATGGCCTTAGATAAGTAGTTAAGGAAAATACAAGGAATAAAAAATAATCATAAAATGTTAAATGTTAAAATTTTCATGAAAACAATTTAGATCAATAGTCCTTACCCGTGTATTACATGAACATATACAATTGGTATCTGCAGGTAAACAATTTAATCTGAACAAGTTCATTTTTAGAAATTGGTGTAGGTGGTTGGGGGTAGTTTTGTGTATTAGTAAGGTTTCGTGCAAGATATTTCATTTCTGTTTTTTTGTAGATATGAGTTAGGCACTTTTCACACTGGGGGGATGTGCGGTGGCGCTAAAAATAGCGGCACTTTACCGTCTGAATTGCGGTGGTATTCGGCCTCTAGCGGTGCGGTTTTACCCCCGCTAGCGGCCGAAAAAGGGTTAATACCGCCGGCAATGCGCCTCTGTAGAGGCTCATTGCCGGCGGTATAGCCGCGGTGTCCCATTGTTTTCAATGGGAAGGTGCGGTGGAGGAGCGGTAAACACACCGCTCCTTCACCGCTCCAAAGATGCGGCTAGCGCACCGCTACAGTGTAAAAGCACTGGAGAAACAGTGCAGCTGGGGCAATAGCATCTGCAAACCGCCCCAGTGTGAAAGGGGTCTAAAGGAGCGATAGAGCGATCCCTGCTGAGCAAAGCGGAGCCTGCACACGGATCCGCCCCATGTGAAAGGACCCCAAATTTTTCCTGAACTTCTGTGCTCAAATAGTGATATTTTTGCTGGTTGGTAACAGATTATATACAGCGACTAAGTATTTGTGACAGTTGCAAGGCTTTATTAGGTGTGACAGTTGGTAACACATTATATACAGTGACATCAAACATAGCATTTAGTGGGAAATTCTCAACAGTGAGAGAAATCGCTTTAATATGGATACAGTGACTTAAAGCGGAACTAAACCCATCAATTTAACAGTTTCTCAAAGCTGTTATATTCAAGGCATGCCATCAATGCTAACTTGTCAGTAACTTGTGCTCTGACTTAAAGCGGATTTCCGGCCACAATTTCACTTTTTAAATATAAATACCCCTGTAATACACAAGCTTATTGTATTCTAGTGAAGTTAGTCTGTAAACGATGGTCCGTTTTGTTAGGTTGTTACAGCATTTAGACACTTTATAAAATAGAAATTGACTGGGGCCATCTTAAGTGTGGGCATCATGAAGCCAGACTGTATGACTTCCTGGATTTCAGCCTTGCAGATCTCGCACATGCTCAGTGCTGCACAAGCAGTGTAATGGATAGTACAGGTGCTGAAACCTGATCTGAAACCTAAGTCACATGATTCTTCGAGACTGGGGAGTGCACAGACTCCTGGAAAGTTACACCCACTACATTCCCAGGAGTCTGTGCGGTGTAGGTTAGGAAGCTTAAGCACCTAGGTGCAGGAAGAGGGAAGAATAACTATTGCCTAGCAACAACACTTTGAAGGCATCTAAAAAAAAAAAAAAAAAATTCTTAAAGGACTAATGACATTTTTTTTAAACTACTGATGTAATGTTATATTTATGGGTGGAACTCCACTTTAACTGAACTGTCAAGCCATCAAATGGCTGGTGTCATAACTGGTCACATATGCAGTACAAATAAAGGCTTCCTTGACTGTAAAGCATAGGGGGGTGTAGTTCCACTTTAAGTCAGTTAAATAGCCAGTATGATAGACTATGCACAGCCAGATAGCCGATGACAGATTATATACAGGGATGTTAGTTGATGTAACAGTCGGTGAGGAATTTTATACTATGTCTTTCGCCAAGCTTAGTGTTAAATGAGCATATAGAGCCACAAAGGTTGAGTGGGGAACACAGCACAATGCAGGCAGTGAGAAGAGAGAGGAAAGAATGTATGGGCACAGGTTGGTGAGGAGGGAGAGCTGCCACAGATACAGCTACTAATGAAAATAGATCTGTCACAAATTTTCGGATATCAGAAGGTGGAGGCCTCAAGGACAGTAGTGTGCAGAGTACAAGTGGTGTGCAGATAGTAAGAGACAGCAGTGACAGAACAGCTGCAGTAAAGTTATTAGGCAAAACAGGGAACATGCAAATGAACACAAACCTCCATTACACACAAACATTCCAACACCACACACTCATTTCTGCCCTACAGAGTTTCACATACAGTGCCTTGAAAAGTATTCATACCCCTTTCCACATTTTGTCATGTTACAACCAAAAATGTAAATGTATTTTATTGGGGTTTTATGTGATAGACCCACGCAAAGTGGCACATAATTGTGAAGTCAATACTTTGTAGAACCACCTTTCGCTGCAATTACAGCTCCATCCATCTTCTCATCAACTCTGACCAGCTTACCTGTCCCTGCTGAAGATAAGCCTCCCCACAACATGATGCTGTCACTACCATGTTTTGTGGTGGGGATGGTGTGTCCAGAGTGATGTGCAGTAAGTTTTCCGCCACACATAGCATTTTGCTTTTAGGCCAAAAAGTTCAATTTTGGTCTCATCTGACCAGAGCACCTTCTTCTACATAATTGCTGTGTCCCCCACATAGCTTCTCGCAAACTGCAAGCGGGACTTCTTATGGCTTTATTTTAACAGTGGCTTTCTTGAGTGCACAACTAATATTTGTTCTGTGGACAGATTCTCCCACCTGAGCTGTGGATCTCTGAAGCTCCTCCAGAGTTACCATGGGCCTCTTGACTGCTTCTCTGATTCATGCTCTCCTTGCCCGGCCTGTCAGTTTAGGTGGACAGCCATGTCTTGGTAGGTTTGCAGTTGTGCCATACTCTTTTCATTTTCAGTGATGGGGTGAACAGTGCTCCGGAAGATTTTCAAAGCTTGGGATATTTTTTTCTAACCTAACCCTGCTTTTCAACTTCTCCACAACTTTATCCTTGACCTGTCTGGTGTGTTTCTTGGCCTTCATGATGCTGTTTGTTCACTAAGGTTCTCTAACAAACCTCTGAGCGCTTCACATAACAGTTCTATTTATACTGAGATTAAATTACATACAGGTGAAAACCACTTACTTGTGAGTCCAGCTTTTCCAAACTAGTTGCCACTATATTTATATTCATATTAACAATATCCATCTGGCCACTGCTCTGGGGGAATTTGCTTTTGCCATCACTGGCATTAATATTGTTGTCGTTAATAATAATATTATTGCTGTCGTTAATCACTGTCACCAACAACAATATCACCACTCCACTAGTATTGGCATTTTTGTAACTAGTAGTTTTTTGGGTGTTTTGTTGTTTTTTAGCTTTCGAAATCTACGACCTACTTAGGTGGGAGGAGTCTAAATGGTCCCTGGGAGGTCCTCCACGACTTGCCCTCGTTGGGTACATGGTCATGGGTTCTCATATGTATATAAGGGGAGCCTTTGGAAGGGTCTACACTGCTGGGCTCTGATGAAGAGGTCTTTGTAGCCTCGAAAACGCGTCAGCCGGCAGCGACACACCCTCATCCCCCCATTTGGAGTGTGGTTCGAGGGTTATCCACTACAGCGTTTGTCGATAAGCCTATTGTGATTCTTTCCTTTTTATATATTTTTATTCTATTAACTTGGTATAACGGTAACACACTAGGCTGGCGCGCCTTTCTCTTTTCTTCCTTCTTTTACATACAGGTGTACTCTATTTACTAATTAGGTGACTTCCGAAGGCAATTGGTTCCACTAGATTTTAGTTGGGGGTATCTGAGTAAATGGGGCTGAAAACAAATGCACGCCACACTTTAACTATTTATTTGTAAAAAAAAATTGAAAACCATTCATAATTGAGAAATTGAAAAGACACAACACTTTTCCTTTCCATTTTACCATTTCACAATTATGTGCCACTTTGTGTTGGTCTATCACATAAAATCCCAATATAATACATTTACCTTTTTGGCTGTAACATGACAAAATGTGGAAAATTTCAAGGGGTGTGAATACTTTTTCAATGCACTGTACACACCAGCCACCCTTTCTTTTGTCAGTTACTGAAAAGCAAAAAAAAACATACATTTTGCAGCAAGAGGCAGTGATTGGGCATGAGACGTTAAACTTTACACTAAAGCTACCCATAGAATCACCAACACCCCCCCCCCCTCCCTGCCAAATTTCAGTCAGTCTATGGCAGTGGTTCTCAACCTGGGGGTCAAATGATGATTTTCCAGGGGTCACCAAATCCTGCGCTGTTTTTGAAACCCGCACCACTCTCCCAGCCTTTTTGCGGCTGGCCAGCGTGTGGCCCCCCAGCTGGGCTGTTCCTGAAACCCACGGCCGCCCACTCAGCCTCTTCGCAGCCGCCCATTCAGTTCACGGCATTGCTGGGGGGCAGAGACTAGAGGTCCGCTGACTGGTGAGGAATGTGAAGTGGGAGGGGCTGGAGGAGACCCTATCTCCTGATTTCAACATAGGTGTCACTGCTACAAGACACCACCTAGTCGGAGACACAGTAACACTACCTGTGATTATAGTTGCCATTAAAAGTCCCCACTACAGTCCCCAGATCAGCAAATGACCTTGATCAAGAGCACCTAAGCTGCTTGATCAGAACTCCCCCAGCATTGCCACACATCCCCTTCCCCTCACCAAGGAGTAAGAGAAGGAATAAAAATAAAGAATACATAGAAGGGAGAGGAAAAGAGGGGGAGGAAGAAAGAAAAAGGGAGAGAAAGAATAAGAGAAAGAACAAGAAAGACGGCTAGAGGGAGGGATGGGGGGGAAAAATGTACCATATGCGGTTTTAATACTGTACGAGTGGAGGGGACTCGGGGAGCGCTAAATGTCCGTGGGTTAGGGGTGCAAATTACTTGTCTTGCCTTGGGTGCTGACAACCCACGCTACGAAAATAATTTTACTGTTAGGGGTCCCCACAACTTGGGAAATTTTATCAAGGGGTCACAACACTAGTAAGGCTGAGAACCACTGGTCTATGACCTTCTTATGACCCTTTTCACATGAGTGGTCCGATTGGGTCCACCTGACTGTTTTTCAGGTGGACCCTCCATTCTCCTCCTAAATTCAGTTCCTCTAATCTTTCCTCATAGCTGAGCTCCCCCATGCCTCTTATTAGTTTGGTTGCCCTTCTCTGCACTTTCTCCAGTTCCCCGATATTCTTTTTGAGAACTGGTGCCCAAAACTGAACTGCATATTCCAGATGGGGTCTTACTAATGAATTGTACAGGGGCAAAATAATATCTCTCTCTGGAGTCCCATGTCTCTCTTAATGCAAGAAAGAACTTTGCTCGCTTTGGAAACCGCAGCTTGGCATTGCATGTTTTTATTAAGCTTATGATCTACCAAAACCCCCAGACCCTTCTGCACTATGGATTCCCCCAGTTGTACTCCCCCTAATATGTATGATGCATGCATATTCTTGGCCTTAAAGTGCATAACTTTGCATTTATCAACATTAAACCTCATTTGACACTTAGTTGCCCAATTAGACCGTGCATTGAGGTTGTCTTGTAAATTGGAGACATCCTGTAAGGATGTTAATCCAGTGACGTCCAGATGAAGCTACGCACTCCAATGCGAAACTAGTCGACGTCATTTCCACCCGGCCGCCACGCAACACTCCATTCCCAACATAGTGACGCCGTGCCTGAAGGAGGAGGTGGCACGAACATGTACTGGGTGACACAGGACAGAGACAGCTTCTAAACAGCATCTGAACAGGATACACCATTCAGGTGTTCCCGGACCCGGGTCCTTCATCTTGTCCTTCTACCAGCTGTGTGTCAGCTGTGTGTCACGACATCTTTACGATCCATACAGAAACTCCAGTCAGCCACGATACCGCCATAGACCCAGTCGTGTCATGAACCTTCCTTGCAATTGATTACTAGGAGATATGAATCGGTCTGTACAGAGTACTCTGATATCATGGGAGTAGTAATGTACAACGCTGTGACATTTATAACTGCCTGCTGGTTTATACACACATGCTGCATCATTACCATTAGGACATTGATGCTCACAGTACCGGGTAACCCCAAATTGGTGGTCTCTATAGATTAAGTGGACTTTTAGTGGAGCATTTTCGATGGACGCAGTTCCCCGCCATTCCCCCCACAGTATAGATCACCCTTAGACCCCTTTCACACTGAAGCGTTTTTACAGCATTTTAGTGTTAAAAATAGCGCTATTAAAACGCTCATAAAACGCTCTCCATGCATCTTAATGGACCCTTTCACACTAAGTCCTGCAAGCAGCATCTTTGGAGCAGCTTTGGAACGCTCCAAAAATGCCCCTCTCCATTAAAATGAATTGAAACCGCTGTAAAAATGCCTTACCCTTTCACACTGAGGCATTGCACTGGCGGGGAGTTGAGAAAAGTCCTGCAAGCAGCATCTTTAGAGCAGCTTTTGGGCGCTAAAAAAAACACTCCAAAACGCCCCTCTCCATTGAAATGAATTGAAAGCGCTGTAAAAACGCCTAACCCTTTCAGACTGCAAAAACACCCTAAAACGTTAGGGTCTTAGCGGTGCTATACCAGCACATTGGGATTGCAGATGAGACTTCCCTCGAATAACACTCGAATAGCGCTCGAATAACGCTTGAAAAATGCTCAAATAATGCTTGAAAAACACTCGAATAACGCCACAGTGTGAAAGGGAGCAATTCCATCTGCTGCCAGTTCTGTCCCCTTCCTTTCCTCCTTCCTCTTTCTTGGCTCGAGCCTCCAGGGGGATTCGGGGGGTGGTTTTTACTCTTTACACAGCCTTGCTGTCTTTATGGGATTTCCCGCAATGAGTTAAGATCCCCTCCCTAATCACCTGGCGTCCGGACTTTTTTTATTGTTATATTTTGTGTCATATATGTCCTTGTCATGTGTGTATTTAGTGTGGATCTGGATACCATTTTTATCTAGGCCCTATTACACTTTTTTTAGTCTCCTGTATGTATTTATCCACTAACCAATGTAACTATTTAATAAAGTATTTATACTTTTGATACGCCATGCATAGTGTGTTGTCCTGTAGCCCCCTTCTTTTTTCAATCTTCTTGGGTTGGATCATTTTGTTTATGCAGTTAGGGGTTGAACAACACATGGCTATTATCTATTACATGGTGCATCTTTAGCCTCGACCCTCCTCCCACCTTTTTCATAATCCAGTGCATAGCATGGTGTCATCTGCAAAGACAGAAATTGTACTTTTAATCCCAGACCCTGTAGCATTTATAAAGATATTAAAAAGTAAGGGTCCCAACACTGAACCTTGGGGTCACCTCTGATAACCTTAGGCCATTCAGACTAAGAATCTTTAACCACTACTCTCTGAATTAATTTTTTTAGACTGTTTTCTATCCATTTACAAATTGATCCTTCCAAGCCTGTAGACTTTACCTTACACATGAGTCATGTGTAGGGAACTGTGTCAAATGCTTTTGCAAAATCCAAGTATACCACGTCCACCGCCATCCCTCTGTCCAAGGTTTTACTTACCTCCTCATAAACATAAATCAGTTTTGTTTGACAATTTCTGTCTTTTATGTATCCATGCTGCCTGTTGTTTAAAATATTTTTTTCCAGCAAAAACTTGTCTATGTGGTCTTTTACTAAACTCTCCAGTATCTTTCAGAATATAGAAGTTAAACTAACAGGTCTATAGGTCTTTCTCATGCAACTTGAGAAAAGGTAAAACATATGTGAACCTGTAATTGAAAAATGGGTGCCACTTAGGCTACAAGGGAAAACAAACCTGTGTCCACTGTGAGGGCCAGCCAGGGAAGGAGTTTGTCTCAGCTTCAATCAACTATGAGGAAAACAATATGTCCTGTGACAAGAAGGTAAGTAAGTGCAGCGCTAACAAATGAGTATGTGGTCTTAGAATAAACTAATACTAGATTTTGCATTTGTAAAATAAGTGAACTATTAAAGTGAACTTACTATACAAACACAAAAAATGTCCATTAGTGATAATTACAGTCCAAAGCAATGAATGTCCTTGGAAGTGAAAAAAATTTAAGTATTCCAATATAAAATGTATCCAAAATAATTAGTGACAACCAATTGGATCATAAATATAAATGAAACGCTGTGTCAAACAAATTGATCGAAGATCCACCACCAGAAACACCAAACATTTACAGGAGGGATTGAACTCAGATATGTGTACACCTAGTGAGTTAATAAAGCTTTATGGTATATTATACCCAGGGAGATCTCAGGCTCACTCAAGGAACACAGCCTCCAGATAGATGTTCAGGACGGTGGATTTGAGTTGGTTTAATTGAAACAGGCACTCAGCCCAAACATTCAATTGATGTAAAAGAAGAAAAAGAAAGGCATATAGCGTAATTCCATTAAGAACTCGATAAATATTTAATGAATAAAGCAGAGGAATTACACTCACATTTCTGCAGTTAAAAAAAGCGCTTGTAAAAGGACAGTGACAGTGGTATCAGCATAGCTTACTGACACGTTTCATCTTACAAGACATCATCTGGGGTGCTAATCCACTGTGGCCACTGTGTATTTATAGATAAGTACCCCCATAATGAACAGCAGCTCTGTCTGGTTGCTTGTGCAGTCCTGTGATTATTTCCAGTTTCGGAAAAGATGGAGCCGCCGTGTGCGTCTCAAGCCTCATTC
Organism: Rana temporaria; assembly: GCF_905171775.1. Taxonomy (NCBI): domain Eukaryota; kingdom Metazoa; phylum Chordata; class Amphibia; order Anura; family Ranidae; genus Rana; species Rana temporaria. The sequence goes on from NC_053490.1 coordinate 425,557,353, forward strand.
TGACAAACTGGAGACGGAAGTGACTTCAAGCCAAGCTATGATGGCTTCCGGTAACCAACAAAATGGCGCAGCCGTCTATGGGACGCAGCTCTCAGGAGAGAGTCCGGAACCGGAAGTGTTACCACTGGCAAAAACAAAGGGGTGGAAAAAAAATGGCATTCCACAACACCCACATAGGATTGGTCCATATGTGGATTACTATTGAAAAAGAGCTGTAGTGAGTTTGAACAATTATGCCATCTAGGACAAGAAGAAAATTGCATATGCAACTTATACTCTATAAAGCATGACCTTTAACTGAGGCATTTGAAAAGCATACACCTCCATCCCTGTTGGTTAAAAGAGAGACATTTGTTTTTGGGACTTTGAATGAGATGCGTTTTTAAGCAAACAGTAAGTATAAATAAAGTTGTATACGTTATAACCAGGCTCACACTTACCACCCAAACAGCAAGCCAAATTCAACTGTCTAACTGTATATGTTAAAATCAGAGGATTGGTTGCACGCATTTGCAAATACATGGTTAAGCTGCAGGCTATCGCCAAGGCTCATACTGCAGTCCTAACTAAACTTTGAAAGTCTCCTCAATAGAGGCATATAGATTAGATAGGGGGCAGGTGACTGGGGGTGTGTCAGGGCCCCTACCTATGATTGGTATAGCAGTAAAGAGCACTGGAAAAAAATGCATAAATGTATAAGGGTATCACAAAACGCATCTCCATCCCTGTGTAGTATAATGAAAACTAGGATTGGGACTTTAAATGAGGCATATGAAAAGCATACACCTCCATCCCTGTTGATGTCGGGGGATATGAAATATTAAAAAATATTTTTTCCAAAATAAATTGGTATACAAAATACCAATTAGGAACCCGCACAAAAGGAATGTAATCGAATACACCTCAGAGCTGATGTTCAAAATAGGGTCCAATATAATAACAACAGAGATTATATATAAAATGTACAAGGAATTTCTTACAATAGAACATGTAATAGGACAAGTAAATGGCCCAAACACTACGTGTACCGATTGCACCCAAATGATGGCCTAGGATAGCACAACATTAAGCCTGGTTGATGAAAGCATTAATGTCCCACGCTATGTTTAAAGGGTGTCAAGATAAGTACTCACCGAGGCTGAGATGCCGAGAGCGGCTCACCTTTGCGACTCTGCTCACTCCACCCCCTGGAAGGTGTAACAGCGGGGAAGGGCGCAAAGAGGCACAGATTACCAGCAGCAGACTGAGAGTTGATGGCAGATCAAGGTGGCGCTGGTCAGCAAGCTCAGTAGGTAGGAAGTAACAGGTACTGGCAGTGGGTCAAGTACTGGAAAAGTTCAGACAACTGAGAGTCCGTTCAAGCAGGAACTGTAAGCAGATCCGGGATGCAAGCCAGAGGTCAGGGGTTGGAGAAGGTAACAAAGTCCGAGGTACAAGCCAGAGGTCAGGGGTTGAAGACAGCAGCAGATCCAGTGAGACAAGCCGGGGGTCAGGTACAGGAGAAAGCGCAGAGTAGTCAGGTCAAATCTGGGTCACGATAAGTTCAAGCACAGGTACAGGAAGGTTCAAACAAGCAGGAGCTGACAAAAAAACAGCAACCCGTCATGAGACTAGGGCTAGTTGAAGTAGGCAGGACCGGGCTCTGATTGGTGCGTGTGGATGCGCTCGTGTGTGCGCCCGTGCACGCGTCGACCTGCAGGACCGCGCATGCGTGTGCCGTTCGCGCACGAGCATGCGCCGTAGCACAACTCGGCTGTTAGAGCTGCAGATTCTCTGACAAAGGGGTTGTAAAGGATTTTTTTTCCCTAAATAGCTTCCTTTACCTTAGTGCAGTCCTCCTTCACTTACCTCATCCTTCAATTTTGCTTTTAAATGTCCTTATTTCTTCTGAGAAATGCTCACTTCCTGTTCTTCTGTCTGTAACTCACCACCGTAATGCAAGGCTTTCTTCCTGGTGTGGAGAAAGCCTCTTGAGGGGGGAGGGGGCGAGCAGGAGTGTCAGGACTCCCACTAACACACAGCTCCTTTCTCTATCTGCAAAGTAGAGAGTGGCCTGACTTGCCTGCTCGCCCCCTTCTCCCTCAAGAGGCTTTCTCCACACCAGGAAGAAAGCCTTGCATTACGGTGGTGAGTTACAGACAGAAGAACAGGAAGTGAGCATTTCTCAGAAGAAATAAGGACATTTAAAAACAAAATTGAAGGATTAGGTAAGTGAAGGAGGACTGCACTAAGGTGAAGGAAGCTATTTAGGGGAAAAAAAATCCTTTACAACCCCTTTAATCCAAAGGGGGAGTAGGACTGTAATTGGTAGATCCAATACATTTTCAAATGTGAAACACCACAAGTCATGACTTCTCCTCTCCAAGGAGGAATGTATTTGTCAATAATGAGAAATTGTGAACCTTTTGGGTCTCGACCATGGTGTTCTCTATAATGCCTAGGCACACTGTGTTTGATGTCACCACTTTTAATCCTGGCAATATGCTCACCTACCCTAACGGAAAACGCATGTATCGTGCGACCCACATATTGTTTACCACAAGGGCAGGTGATCATATACACAACATGTTTAGTAGCACAAGTGTAATAGGATACACTTGATTGGTAACATTAGATTTAAATTCCAAACGCTTGCGCCTCCCACATGAGCTGTATTGACATACTATGCATTTTTTGCATGGAAAATAGCCTACCAGATTGTAAAAAAAATTAAGGGCGTGTTGGAGGGTTAGTGGTATTGAGGGCAATTTTACTTCGGAAGATTTGTATGGTTGGTTTCCAACACAGACAGTACTGCACCAGTCCTTAATAGTTAAAACATAAGAACAAAAAGAAAAAACTGAGTAGGTGTTGAGACCATGTCAGTAGCATAGGACTTTTGTGGTGTGTCGTGTCAGGAGTAGGTGAGCTAATGAAAACAGAGTATAACGTTGTATAGAAAAATATCACAATTTATTATAAATACATAAAAAATAGTTGAAAATACAATGAATAAATAAAATCATTGGTTGCCCTGTAACAGACGAGATGCAAGATTAGATGCATAAGATGCTAGTCGCCGACATGTTTCGCATAGAGCGTCTTCTGGGCGCCGCACACATCTATGATACACTCTCATCTAATAATATGTAAACAAAAACAAATTAGTCACATAAAATATTTGAAGGGCATAAGATATACATTCATGTAGTTGATTTTTAAATTAATACAAAATTAGTAAAGAATACATATGCTTGAGGCCTTGTTGCTGACATTTTGCCTTATTTGTTGAATGTTTTGATGTTGTAGACACGGCCTTTGGTCATACTGTAATTGTATTCTATATTTGGAAAAATAAAAATCTATTGAAAGTAAGAATACATATGCATGCTCACCAGCAATTGTAGGATGTCAACCACGTCAACAGAGACAGACGAGACAGGATAAAGGGAAGCTGGATATAATCGCAGGGCGGAAGCTTTGCCCAAGCAACACCTTAAACCCCCTGCGGAAGTCAGATCCACAGGGTTCTGAGTGAGACCGTACCCCTGGTAGATAGCAAGTAGTAGAGGGTAGAACAACGAAGTCTATAAGGATAATAATAGTGGCAGATAGTAAGGGTCATGTATGTGTATGTATATATATATATATATATATATATATATATATATATATATACATACACATACGTATTCATATACACATACACATGTAATTCTCACCACAAGTCTATATATATATAGCGATAGCCTGTTGACAAGGTGCAGCATTCTCATCGAAAATTATAAAATATATATGAAACATGTCCCATAACTAGTATACAGCACCAAATAATTAAAAGTGTGTAGTCACAATGTACATTATATAACATACCTACTCTTGCATTTTATAACCACTCGAGATCTCAAAGGGCCATAGTAGTGGAGGCAAAGTTCTGGGGTGCAGGATAGAAGGGAGAGCCGTGGTACCTAGAATGGTATGGAGCTGAGAATCCCACACCTAAATAGTCAATATTAATAATTAATTATGCTGCGGATATAATGCAGAGTAGTAAGAGCAAAATCATTACTTTCTTTCGAGGTGGAGCTCGGTGGGACAGCGGTGCCTAAACGAGATTGAAGATCCCTCTACTTAACTCAATGCTTAATAATAAGTAGATATGTGCCTTTGCAGTATGTTAATACACCAGCACTAGTATCAAGATAGAGGGCTGATGCCCTAAACAAATTCATAACAGGCAGGTAGGTATAGAGGGAATATCAGGCTCGAGCTCAGCACCTCAAATAGTTCACCACCAGAGCGCCGCATCAAAAGACAGGGGAATGGCGTGGGAGAAAGGAAAACTTATTGTCCATTCCTTTACTAGTGTTTATTTTGGGCGTCCTCCCCCTTCGTAAGAAAGGTGCACCCCTAAAAATAACTTTTGGTTGTGCTGGAAGCACAGTACATAGGATCCGGTCATTTTTAAGCATATCCCAATGACTGTTAATAATAATTTTAATCTCTCTATGTTGAACTGAAGAGGAGTCATCTTGTTCACGGGCAGGTTGCTTTATCAACAAAGAATTTCTATCTACTTCTATTTTCAAAAACAGCAGGTGGCTTAACGGACAAATTACTGAAGTTTGTAGTTATAACCTCCCACCAGTTATTTCACAGTAAATCGATAAATAAATTATTATATATGATTTAGCTTGATTATAACGGTACCCTTTCAACAGCAGCAGATTCTCCTTCTCCCTCTTAACTGTGTGAGAAAAACATGGGATTGTGGGTAAATCGTATACACATAAACATGTTTTTTCCTTGTAGTTAAGGGGGCTGGGCTGGAAGGGAGCATTTGTCTTTTAGACAGACACATGCCACCTTATATGACACTGCAGTGAGAGGACAGCTTGGGCCAATGGGACTTTACCATTGGTTCAAGACTCCAAGCTGTCCATTGAGCTCAGTGCTTCTGACAATAAGTGAGGAGAGGCACTGTGAGCTCAACCTCTCAGTCTGCTGCAAACAGAGTGTGCCAGCTTGTATTTAAACTGGCTGCTCTGTATGTAGCTTCTGACAGGCTGTGCAAGGATCCCCATATCTCCGGAACCATAGGTCATAGGAGCCCCAGATTTTTGCCAGTGGTGGGATAGGACTTAGGCTGTGACCTCAGGTCACTGTGCTACGACCCTTTTTTTTTTTTTTTGTAAGGCCCCGTACAGACGACCGAACATGTCTGCTGAAACAGGTCCGCGGACCAGTTTCAGCAGACATGTTCGGTCGTCTGTACAGCCGAGCGGACAGGATTCCAGCGAACATTTGCCCGCCGGGCCTTTTTCGAGCGGGCAAATATTTCTAAACATGTTTAGAAACAGCCCGCTGGAATCCTGTCCGTCGACATGTTCGGTCGTCTGTACAGACCTACCGTACATGTCCGAGCGGCCGCTATCCCTCGCATGCGTCGAATGACTTTGACGCATGCGTGGAAGCATTGAACTGGCAGGGCCGCGCACGTTGCCGCATCATCGTCGCGGCGACGGCGCGGCCTCGTCGCCGCGTATCGAGTACGTGCGGATTTCTGTATGATGGTGTGTACAGCCCTCATACAGAAATCTCCGGGCAGACATGTACACTGAAAACGGTCCGGCGGACCGTTTTCATCGTACATGTTTGCCCGTGTGTACAAGGCCTTAATGGCTCTGCCTCACCTGCCTCCCCTGACTGCACATCCCAGGTAAATGCAGAGGACCTGCAGTAATGACAGAGAAATGGAATAATCAAATCGTATTTGTTTGCTAAACTGATAAAAACGTGCAATTTAGTTTCACTTTGGCTATTCTGTGGTGTCGATTCACAAGGCTGTGTGAGTTATTTAAACCGTTTGATATTTGATCTCACAATAATTTTATCACCAAAACCTTGAATTCACTTTATAAAATTTTTCAAAGGTTTGCAACTTTTTTTTTTTTTCTCAGATCAAACAATTTTGAAACTGCTGCAAGCCTTAGTTTATAATGATTCAATATTTTATCCTCACCTCAAATACATTTGTGGTGGGGGTTAATGCAGCTAAATGGCACTCTCATTAAGAGAGCTCCACTATGCCTGCTCTTTTCTGCCAGATCCACCGTTTAGTTTCTATGAAAGACACAAGATCCCTCAGTAGAGCTTTCATCTGCCTGTTTTTTTATTCAGAGACCTTGGCCCGGATTCACAAACAGCGGTGCATATTTATATTTATCTTCTTTACGCTACGTTGACACAACGTATAGAGGCAAGCACTGGATTCACAAAGCCAGAGCTGGCAAATCTGCGCTGGGTTTCAAGTCGTAAGTCGGCGTAAGTGGGAGTGGGCGTGAGCCATGCTAATGAGGCGTGACCCCATGCAAATGATGGGCCGAGCAACAGACAGATACGAATCGCCAACTGCGCATGCGCCGGGACGTGGACGCATCGTTCTGCGCATGTTCAGAATCACGTCGGAACAACTGCCTAAGATACGACAGATCACTGCCTACGGCGTGAACGTAACCTACGCCCAGCCATATTCACGTCCAACGTAAACGACGTAAAATACGACGGCTTGTGTTCCCTGGTCCATACCTTTGCATGGGTTACGCCTCATATATGGGAAATAACTTTACGCCGGACGTACGACTTACATAAACCGTGTATATTATGCGCCGGGCGCAAGTACGTTCGTGAATCGGCGTATCTCCCTCATTTGCATATGTGCATAGAAAATCAATGGGCATAGGGTCTTCAGTACTACCCTGGGTGTGGTGGCCTCTCCTAGGAAGGAACAGGAGCCTGCTCACAGTTTGTACCCATAGGGGGTGACTGGCTCCACCCCATGTTGGGGTTTATGGCTACTAATAAGAGGACACTCTAAGTAAATATGTAAACAAACCAATGTTACAATTACAACACTGTAGTAGATAACCTTCTCTACTTAATATATCTACTGTTTATTTTGTTTTTGTTTCTGAACAATGCTTTGTGATGTACAACATGTATAACATAAGATTGCATACCACCTTTTGTACTGTATGTCACACATTGCTCTATGCTTTTCAATAATAAAAAAACATATGGTTAAAAAATTAAAAAAAAAAAGAAAATCAATGGGCAAATGCGCCCAGCGTAAATATGCGCCCACGATACGACGGCGTAGGCAAGTTGCGTCAGTCGTAGGAAGCCTATTTTTAGGCGTATCTTAGTATGTGGGTCGGCGCATAGATACAACATTTGTACTTACGTCGGCATATCTTGAGATACGTCGGCGCAAGTGCTTTGTGAATCCGGGCCCTTGTGTATGTGCCACTGTTGAAGGGGATTCTCCAAATGAAGTCTCTTCAGAAACTACCAGCAGTGTTCCCCGGTGTGCTTATTGGTTTCCTCCTGCTAACCCCCTGTGTCACTACTGTGACTTGTGGGGATGTAGTGGTCAGCTGGAAGAACCAGCGAGGAGATTGACTTTCTCAGAAGTGTTGAATATCAAAGGGACTTCCTCTCTATCACAATAGTCTTTGGCGGTGCAGGTAACTGGAGAGGTAAGCATTTACTATGTTCTTTACAAATAACATGAATTTCAACTTCTTTAATGAGCAAAATAAAGAGAAGAAAATGGGACCCACACACAGACTCCTTCCTCTCAGTCTGTGCTTCCAGTACTCTACCCCTCCTTTTTGCTCCAACCCCTTTATCTACATCTGTCATTGGCATCACCAGCTCCCTTGCTACTTCTAATGTGAACACCAGCACTAACTATTAACATCCTCTGCTTTTAGATCAGTCTGCTTAGGAGTATTTTGAGTCCACTTAACATTCTTTTAGTTCCCCTAGCACTGATGAAGGGGCATTGTGTGGCCCCTGAAGTGCGTTGGAGCTTTGACCTACTTTGTTGTAGCCAGTTGAACAGAAACCAGTTGAACAGTAAAGACTTTGGACTCCTAAGGATTTTTCATTTGGCACTCCCTTTGACCTATTAGGCCTCATACACACGATCAGAATTTCCGATGGAAAAAGCTAGACAGACTTTTTCCATCAGAAATTCCAACCATGTGTATGCCCCATCGGAGAAATTCCATTGGAAATTCTGATGAATTCCATCGGAGATTACATAGGGAACATGTTCTCTTTTCCTCCGATGGAATTCCATCGGAATTCTGATGTAAATTTGGTTGGACAAAGGTCCGATCGTGTGTACAGGCTTGGAATGGATGAAGTTCCGTTTTCTGGGGGATCCCTGTCTGTGTGGTGACTTACCAAATATAGGCCAGCTGGGCTTAATAAATGACTGTCAACATTTTGATAACCTGTGAAAATTTGTATCCAGCAACCCTCTACCACCATCTCCTTGTATTAAAAAAATAAAGTGACACTAAACGTTATCCTCATTTTCCAAAATGATGGCTCAGCCTCTCTGTGGCTCATTTTCATAGTTCATACTGCGATCTGTGGACCGATTTGGGGGGTGTCATTAACTTTACATTGACACCCCCAGTGGTTTTCAGATGTCAGTGCGAACCAGTGTGCGATTCAGGTGCGATGTGGAACCCGCACAGGAATCGCAGGGTTTCTTGCATCGCACCAGTGTGATCTGAGAATTAGGTAAATGTTCTCATAGCTTAGAATGTGTGTTACTAAATATACAGTATAGTTTCTTCAAAGCATACAAATGAAAGCCTACCAATCAAAAGTCTTTTGTAAAGATAACAGATGTAAATCACTTGATGAACTGCTAGATTTTTCTTTTAAGAAAAAGAAAAAATATTGCTGGGACAGCCCTGTTTACCCTTCAGCTGCTAAAGTGGATTTTCTGTTGCTGCCCTTAACCATTTTCAATCTGCCTGTGATTTTGCCTCTGAGACTAACTCAAATTGGGAAAAAAAAATCTTATCTTGTTGTCCCTCTTGTTAAAACATTTGTTCATTGATTAGCACATAGATTCTGGGCAGTACATGCCCACATGATATATTGTCTGTAAGGGTTTCTGGGACAAGCAATTAACAAAACTGCAGTGACATCATAAGCAGATTTTGTTGCCTGCTGGTAACACAGTCTCATCGATCAATTTTTATTTTTTTTGGAGGTGCTGTTCTAAATCATTTGACCCACGTTTCAGAAAAAAGTATGGTGCGATTTTTATTTTTACACATTTATTTCAGTTACTTCCCAGTAGCTTTAAGCTGTGCTTTTGCTGGCCAATAGCTTTAGCTGTGCTGTTGCTGCCCAGTAGCTGCTATGCTTTTTGAAGGGAGCCTAAAGTATAAACTATCTTCTTATGGATCAAACACCTTACTATTGGTCAATAATGTAATGTCTGGCCTCATTAACCAGTATAGCAACTGAAGGGGCAAGGAGAGGTGAGCCACAACTGGTAACCATGGGCTCTTTTAATAATGCAACACAAAGGAGTGGTGAGGAAAAAAAATATTCTATTAATGCATTTCTTTTCAGCACGTTTTATTACGCATGTTAAAAAGATGGAACAGGATATTTCAGCTGCAGTGACAGTTGCCATGTAGTTATCTGGGGATTCCCCGCTGTGTGCACCCATCGCCCACATGACAAATTGTTCATTTGCACTCTCTGGCTTTACCTGACATTTACTTGCCATTTTTTCCATCAAATACCTAATCAAAACAGAGAGAGCAGAAATGTAGGTTCTCCCATCCTGGGATTTGTTGTGTCTGGATTTTCCTGCAGGATAGAATTTTCTGTTTTGCAGCCAAGATTAAGCTACAGGAACACCTTGTTACTTTGTTTTCCTGTCAGGATTTTCTGTAACTGAAAGTACTGTATTTATTGGCGTTTAACACTCACTTTTTTACCCTGAAAATAGAGGGTAAACTGTGCCTGCGTGTTATACGCAGGGGGCTGTGGAAAGGTTTTTTTCCTGAAACTTTCCTCTTAAGCCCTGTACACACGATCGGTCCATCCGATGAGAATGGTCTGATGGACTGTTTTCATCGGTTAACCGATGAAGCTGACTGATGGTCAGTTCTGCCTACACACCATTGGTTAAAAAAACGATCGTGTCAGAACGCGGTGACGTAAAACACAACAAAGTGCTGAAAAAAACGAAGTTCGATGCTTCCAGGCATGCGTCGACTTCATTCTGAGCATGCATGGATTTTTAACCGATGGTTGTGCCTACTAACGATCGGTTTTTAACTATCGGTTAGGAATCCATCGGTTAAATTTAAAATAAGTTGGCTTTTTTTTAACCGATTGATAAATAACCGATGGCGCCCACACACGATCGGTTTGGACTGATGAAAGCGGTCCATCAGACTGTTCTCATTGGTTTAACCGATCGTATGTACGCGGCCTTAAAGTTAGGGTGCGTGTAATACGCCCGTGCGTGTTATACGCCGATAAATACGGTATATTTAAATGTTTTTCTTACTCTTTTTTGAAGATTTAGGTTCCATGAACACGGGACTTAAAAAAACGTTGATTCTACAGGCATTTTACGTTTTTTTTTCTCCTGCCTCTAGAAGCACTTCTATTGTGCTCTATGTGTCTTTGCACATTATTGACTTCTACAGGCGTTTTCTGTCAGGGACGTTCAGAGGAAGGAAAAAAAAAACTTCTCTATCGCGTTTTCTGGAGAAGTTTAGAGCTGTAAAAATGTCAGCCTCTCCTAAACTCCTCTTATTTCTTCTGAACGTCAAGTTTCAATGTTTTTTTTTTTGGGGGGAAAAAAAAGGTGTGTTGTCTCTGTACATCATTTCCTGGCTTTACAGGAAGTATCTTTTTTTACCCTGTCCATTTTTCTATGAGAGAGACACATGTGCAGACATGACCTGGAGGGATGGCACACACCGTGTGTGTCCCTGTGGGTAATCCTGGGTTGTATGAGTTCAAGCAATTCTTCAAAGGTAGCAATTGACATACGTGTAAAGTTGTAGAATTTGTCTGGGTTTTGCCGCAGGTCCATATACAAATTGCAAAAGTATCCTGTAGTAAACCTCTGAGACATCAAGGGATGTGTCCAGTATCTCCTTCTGGATCTCCTGTCTACCAATTCTCTCTGCCTTAATACCCTCCTCAGCATAATCAGAAGGATTATTTCCTCCAATTCATAGTTCATGGCTAACATTGAAGAGTAGAGTGGCATTGGTCTTGATGGCTCCGGAATCTCTGCTTACAATAGCCTTTGCTCTTTTTGTCCAAAATGACACCCAGAAAAAAAAGGCTGTGAAATACATTCTGGTTATTTTGCAGAGGGGTGTGTAGTGCAAATAACGCCTATAAACGAAATGCTTTTAAACTCTCATACTCGCCTAAACTTTGTACAATATGCTTTAATTTTGCGTCTTTTATGCCACGTTTTTAAGCTAAAAACGTTGACGTTTTTTCTGCTCCTAGTGTGCATGGGGCCTTAGCAGTTGACAAGAGTTTGTAGGTGTACAGTCCACACACCAGTTACTATATCTAAACAAACAAATAAAAAAATTAAAAAAATTGTTAGTGCTCAGCACATAATATCTTAGACACAGTTCATAGAAAGTCATCTTTGCAACATACCAAAACATATAAGTATGTACAGCAGACCTTTGTTATGTTGTAGAACACAATGGGGGTTATTTACGAAAGGCAAATCCACTTTGCACTACAAGTGCAAAGTGCACTTGTAATTGCACTGAAAGTGCAATTGGAAGTGCAGTCGCTATAGATCCATGGGGGACATGCAAGGAAAATAAAAAACAGCATTTTAGCTTGCACATGACTGGATAATAAAATCAGCAGAGCTTCCCCTCATTGCAGATCTACCCCTCAGATTTACAGCGACTGCATTTCCAAGTGCACTTTCGGTGCAATTTCAAGTGCACTTTGCACTTGCAGTGCAAAGTGGATTTGCCTTTCGTAAATAACCCCCAAAGTGTCTGACAGTATTCACCACATCCAAATGTAGAAAGGAGAGAAAAAGAATGCCGTCATAATCTCCTTGGCTCTCTGCCCTTTACTTAACAAATTCTAATCATGCAGACCCCACACTAACCTATTATACCACCAATCCATAAATCAGGCAAGACTAAAATTGCCAGTTAGGCATCCAAACATTGCATTATATTAAGTCGTTTGTGGGGAATCCAAACATGTTACCCAGATTAATCAGACCTTTGGACAGCCTCTACTCAAAACGGTCGCCTTGTAAAGTGTTCATCAATTTTTTCCAGAAGGAAAGTGAGAGGCATGTAGACTGTCTGTATATCTAGGCTAGAACTTTCTTTTTGTAGTAAAGCATTAGAAAGAGCTGACATTAGATGCACAGAAGAGCTCCAATGGTGCTGGTTGGAGTTGTCTGCTTTATAGAAGAAGATTTAGGGAACACATGGGAATGTGGTATGCGTTCCCATACAATTCCTGTTCATGTGCTGTGCAGTTTGACAGCCTATTCATTTGAAAAAGCTGCACATTGCACTGGAATGTGGAAAATGTTGTGTATACACTACTTTTAAAAATGTGTGGTACATTGGTACATTAGCCACTTAAGGACCGCCTAACGCCGATATACGTTGGCAGAATGACACAGCTGGGCACAATCACGTAAGGGTACGTCCCCTTTAAGTGCCCAGCCATGGGTCGGGCGCATGCCTGTGACCCGGTCCGAAGATCCGTGACCGCGGCTGCGGGACCCGTGGACCCGAACGCCACCAGTGTCCCGCGAATGGTCACAGGAGCTGAAGAACGGGGAGAGGTGTGTGTAAACACAGCTTCCCTGTTCTTCACAGTGGCAGTGTCATTGATCGTCTGTTCCCTGATATTGGGAAAGACGATCAATGACATCACAAGTCCAGCCCCGCCCCCTACAGTTAGAAACATATATGAGGTCACACATAACCCCTACAGCGCCCCCTAGTGGTTAACTCCTAAACTGCAATTGTCATTTTCACAGTAATCAATGCATTTTTGTAGCATTTTTATAGCATTTTTTGCTGTAAAAATGACAATGGTCCCAAAAATTTGTCAAAATTGTCCTATGTGTCCGCCATAATGTCGCAGTCATGAAAAAAATCGCTGATCGCCGCCATTAGTAGTAAAAAAAAATATATTAATGAAAATGCCATAAAACTATCCCCTATTTTGTAAACGCTATAAATTTTGCGCAAACCAATCGTTAAACGCTTATTGTGATTTTTTTTTACCAAAAATAGGTAGACGAATACGTATCGGCCTAAACTGAGGAAAAAAAGTTTTTTATATATTTTTTTGGGGATATTTATTGTAGCAAAAAGTAAAAAATATTGATTTATTTTCAAAAATGTCGCTCTATTTTTGTTTATAGCGCAAAAAATAAAAACCGCAGAGGTGATCAAATACCACCAAAAGAAAGCTCTATTTGTGGGAAAAAAGGACGCCAATTTTGTTTGGGAGCCACGTCGCACGACCACGCAATTGTCAGTTAAAGCGACGCAGTGCCGAATCGCAAAAACTGCCCGGGTCCTTTAGCTGCCTAAAGGTCCGGGTCTTAAGTGGTTAATCATTAGTAATGAGTAATTCTGAATTCCTGAATGTGCAGCCATTTTTTTTCTTACAAGTTTCCCACGGAGGCGGGCCAGGGCTGGCACTTTACGAGATATTCCACCTCAGGTTATCATCATACACCTGAAGCAGCGGCTCTTTTTCTTTGTATATCAGGTGTCGCTTACTTCGAGGTTTCTGCAGCATCTTCTGCTAGAACCAAACTACAACCACTCTGGTAATGGTTCACTTAACCTTTGAGAGAACTTCAGCTCATAATGATAAATTGGCCTTTAAAAAGGTGTGATATCTATGTTGTAAATACAGCTTATGGTGTATCCTGTTGCACTTCCGCACATAGCACTAAAAAAGAAAAAAAAAAAGCTTGAAAGCCTCCACTGTATAGTAGTTTGTAAGGTATTTTTTTTAGATGGGTCGTGGAACACAGAGTGCTCTTCTTAAGGGACCAATCTGCAGAAATGAACTTGGAGAAATAGCATGTTTCAAAGCTTTGGTATAAAGTTTTTCATGGAACTTGGCATGTGGGACACAATGCTCCTGAATAAGGTATGGCATTGTTCTAATGTTGCACCTAAAGCCTTGTGATTTTACATCATTGTCTAATTATATGTTTATATTAAGATAAACTTCTGCAAGATCAATCTGAATATCTGTGTACTGTATTAGAATAGCAAGCAAGGGTCACCAAGCCCACCCGTGACACGATAGAATAAAAAATGATCTTGCTCTGCTTGCAGAGTATCCTATTGGACCTGTTCACACCTATGCAGGTTGCATATTCCAGGTGCATTTAGTGTTTTTTCAATACACATTTTTTATCCATTGAAGTCTATGGAACCAAAAATCAGGAAAAAGTCCCTGGCCCTTTCCATATAATGCACAGATGTGAACATGACCCATAGAAAATCATGTTAACCACTTCAGCCCGGACCATTTTGCTGGTCAACGACCGGGCCACTTTTTGCGATTCGACACTGCGTCGCTTTAACTGAGCTTTTTTTTGGTGGTTGTAAGCTCTTGTAAGGGCGAAACGCGTCGTCTAGGACCCCTCTTAATATCCCCCTTTTATGATGGAAGATCCTATTCATGCATAAGAACTTTTATATCCGATTATTTTAATCGCCATGCAACGCTGTTGATTTTTCAACAAGCGCATACTGCAATTTGCCCACTGGAGGGCGCCTAAACTTCTCCCTGCAGTACAGCTGGTTTACTGAAACAGTGTCTCAGACGTGGGACGCTTGCATGTTCACCCAGGGAGAGCGTCCTTTCTGATAGGCTGATCCACCCTGTGTCTCCAGCAGTCACATTTATCGGGTCTGTGAAGCTTCCATACCCGCATAGGAGAGAGCTTAGGATCCCGGACATTGTTACATCAGCCAGGAGAAGGACATTCGATCGATGTGTACATCTGGCTGGGTAATGTACTGTGCTCACCATTTGCACTAATGATGTCTTGCTAGACAGCCCACAAACTAAAACCGCAAGCTTTAACCATTTGAAGTCTGAAGAGGGTGCTGGTCTGATGCAGACATTTGGAAAGTTTTTTTTATACTTTTTTTATTATATTGTGTACATTGTGGAAACTTTCCCTTTTTTAACCATATAAAGGACTGGATCTTCCGAAAATTAAAGTGTTAATGTATGTTTTTTTCTTCACAAACATTAAGTGGATTTATAATTGGTGAACTTTCAGGAGCGCAGAGTTTTCCTTTTTGGTGTATTTGTGTATTTGTGGTACTTCAGGGTATCCGGATCTCTGCAGCACGGACTGTTCTCAGCCCATACGAGGGTTTTAAGTATTTCATGGGATATTAGTTATTTCCCATTGAGCGCCAGTGATTTTTTTGTATCAAGATCTACGGTTTTTATGTTTTGCGCTATAAACAAAAATAGAGCGTCAATTTTGAAAAAAAATGAGTATTTTTTAATTTTTGCTGTAATAAATATCCCCCAAAAATATATATATATATAAAAAAAAAAAATTCCTCAGTTTAGGCCTATATTCTTCTATATATTTTTCGTAAAAAAAATCGCAATAAGCGTCTATTTATTGGTTTGCGCAAAAATTATAGCGTCTACAAAATAGGGGATCGTTTTATGGCATTTTTATTAATATATATATTTTTTTATATTCAAATAGTTTTTATTGTGGTTTTCAGATTACAATATATTCGTACAATAACAAGAGTAGAATATGTCATAGAGAAGAATGACAGCATATCTATGATGAATATTAGGCAAGTACTATGAGCATGCTAGGGTGCATCAAAGTTGATTTAGTATAACTCTAGTATTATAGTAACATCGGAACGAACAAAAGGCCATTCCAAGAGGGAGGGTCTTGGTGTTAACACAATATGCATAACTTTAAAAGCATAATACAGAGGGGGGGGGGGGGTAGGGGAAATAGGGGGTAGGTGCGATCATGTCAAGGGGTGCGGGGAGGAAGGGGGGGGAAGGGGAGGAAGAGCACCAGTGAGGATTGTATTTTAGATCAAAGGTGTATTACTTAGCGTATGTGTTTGTGTACCAGATATTCCAAGGCTTCCATAGGGCGAGCAATTTAGAGTAAGTGGGTTTCCCCCGAGCTAGAACTGTTTCGTATGTGTAGTGTGTCTGTACTAGGTTAATGACTTCCGTGAGTGTGGGGGTATCGTTTGTTTTCCATTTCCTAGCAATCAGTAGTTTCGTCGCTAAGAAAACGTGTGTGGTCACTAGTCGGTGTGTCGGTGGTAGGTCTTCGATAGTCAGATTGAGGACAGCTAGGTGTGGAGATAGAAGTATGGGGAAGCGAAAGATGTCCTGCAAGGTCGTCTCAACTGCTGACCAGAGTGGCCGTATGAGTGGACATGTCCAAAAGATGTGTAGGAGTGTACCCGGTATGCCACACTCTCTCCAGCACATGTCAGAGGCATGTGTGTAACATTTGGCTATCCTATGTGGTGTCATGTACCATCTCATTACTATTTTTTGGGTTAGTTCCCACAGGGAGGTGCAAGATGTGTATTTATAAACGGACTTAATTGCTATTTGCCACTGCTCCTCAGTAAAAAGAGATTGGACATCAGTTTCCCAATCATCCAGGGGTTTAGTTTTTTGGAACAAGGTCTTATCTTGGAAGGTGGAGTATAGTATGGAGGTACCCCTCGGTTTACTAACGTCGTTGAGGAAGTAGTTCCAGATGTGAATCGGTAACGAGCCTTCTATGGAGGGGTTTGCCGCTAGGCACTTTTGTATTCTATAATATGTGAAATAGTCCCTGGTGGGAGCGAGGAACCTTTGTTGTAGTTGTAGAAAGGAAGTGGTAGCCACAAGGGAGCGTAAGTCAGATGTAGAGTTTACTTGGTCTGCAAGCCAAGTCGGGATAGTCAGGTCAGGTGATAGCAGTTCTAATGTTTCTAGTGGGACCGGTATTGGCTTAGTCGGACGGTTCGTCCATCGGGTGTTGTGAAGGATTCTCCATGCCTTAACAGAGGCTTGAACGGTGGGCGAATAGTGTCAATGGTGTATTTTTTGTGGTCATGCTAAACATCCATCTGGCTAGGTTGGGTCCCGGTGTCGCGGTGTTTTCTATATCTCCCCATAGTGTAGATGGCGAAGAGGAGAACCAGTCCCTCATTTGGGAGAGGATCGAGGCTAGATAGTAGTCTCTGATATCTACGTGGCCCATTCCTCCCACTGACCTGTGTTTGATGAGTTTAGAATGGCCACATCGGGATTTTTTCCCTTGCCATACAAATTGTGTTAAGATGGACTGCAAAGAGTTGAGATATGAGCGTGTGAGAGGCACGGGCAACGTGCGGAAGATGTACAACAACCTGGGGAGCAGCATCATTTTGAATGCCGCAAGGCGGCCTGCCCATGAGAATTCGTATTTTGAGAGGTTGTTAGTTTCTTTGATCAACATTTGTTTAATGGAAGTGTAGTTATGCTTTGAGGTATCTTTTAGTGACTTGTAAAGTGTTACACCCAGGTATGTTATGCCATCCTCCGCCCAGGAGTAAGGATATTTGTGTCTGAGTATGTTACTAGTAATTGCGTCCAAGCCCAGGTCTAGAATATGAGATTTTTGTTCATTTACCTTGTAATACGAAACAGCACTAAATTTCTGCAGCAGCAGTTGTACCGAAGCCAGGGAGGATATTGGGTCTGTGATCATTAGTATCACGTCGTCCGCGAATAAATTGATTTTGTGGTCTTTGACGCCGAACCGGAAGCCTGCTATACCGGGGTGGGATCTGACATGTTCCGCGAGCGGTTCCATGATCAGGTTGAAAATGAGCGGGGATAAAGGGCAGCCTTGGCGGGTGCCATTGGTTATGGAGAATGGTTGTGAAAGCATCTCCGAGGTATATACTTGGGCCGAGGGGGAAGAGTATAGTGCCAATATGGCCGACAGTATGTGGCCCCGAAATCCGAATTTAATGAGAGTCGCTTTCATATAGTCCCAATGGACTCTGTCGAACGCCTTCTCTGCATCCAAAGAAAGGAGCAGAGAAGGCGTTCGGGTGGATCCAGCACCATGTATGATGTTGAGAATCCTGCGGGTAGCGTCATATGTTTGCCTCCCCTTCGTGAAACCCGATTGGTCTTTATGAATGAGCAGGGGCATCAAGTTAATCAGCCGGTTGGCTATGAGTTTGGCATAAATCTTGGTATCAATATTGAGCAATGATATCGGGCGAAAGTTCTGCGCTTGGGTGGGTTCCTTGCCTGGCTTCGGTAGTGTAATAATCAAGGCGGATAGCATTTCAGGAGGGAGAGAGGAGGACGAGGCAGCGTCGTTGCAGACATTCGAGAGGAAGGGTGCTAGTGTTTGTCCAAAGAGTTTGTAGTACTCACTAGTGAGTCCATCTGGGCCCGGGGACTTGTTAGAGGGTAGTTTCGAAATGGTTTCCAGAAGTTCTGGAGGAGTAAACGGGGTATTCAATGTCGAGAGCTGGTCGCTGGATAATCTGGGAAGGTTAATGTGTTCTAGGAATGTTGAAATGTCTTGGGGGGAGGGCTGCGGTACAGAGGAATCTTCTTTCAGGTTATAGAGGGTATTATAATAGTGGCGGAAAGCCTCGGCGATGGCCGAGGGGTCTACTAGTTTTTGTTTGGAGGCAGGGTGATATAAGTGGGCGATTTTGGTTTTGGCATAATGCCCTTTGATCCTAGCTGCCATGGCTTTACCGGCTTTATTGCCCGTGGAGTAGTGTTTAGCCCCGAAACGTGTGTGGGCTTTCTCATAGGAGTCTAAGAGATGGGACCTCAGCTCCTGTCTAAGGAGACCTAATTTATGTTTGAGGGCCCTGTCAGGTTGGGTTTGGTTTAAGTTTTCTAGTGATTTGATTTCTGCTGTCAGGGAATTTAGACGCTGTGTTCTCCTCCTCCTCTCTCTAGCTCCAATCTGGATGAGAATCCCTCGTATGAATGCCTTATGGGCATTCCATAATACAGAATTATCGGTAACAGAACCAGTATTCAATTCAAAAAATTCTTCTAAACTCGTCTTGATATAATCTGAATAAAGCGGAGAGTTCATGAGAGCTGAATTAGCCCTCCAGATTCTCGTTGCAGAGGCAGATGGAGAGTCATTTGTAGTCAGGGTTATAGGTGCGTGGTCTGACCACGTGATGGTACCTATCTCAGATGCTGAGACCGTGGGCAGGGTCCACTTGTCAACTAAAAAGTAGTCAATTCGAGTGTAGGAGTTATGGCAGGGAGAGAAAAAAGAATAGTCTCTTTCGGTGGTGTGGTGGCAACGCCATACATCGTACAGGTCATGTGAGCGTATGAAAGTGCCCATAGGCGATGCCGTTCTGTTAAGCCTGGAAGAGGCGTCGATTGAATTGTCTGGTACGATGTTGAAGTCGCCGCATATGACCATGCGGCCTTGTTTAAAGCGGTCTATTTTTTTCATCAGCTTGGTTAAGAAGCGAATTTGGCCTTTGTTTGGTGCGTATACCGACACAATGGTGTGCCTGGCGCCATTCAGAGAGCAGTCTAGTGCTAAGAATCTACCATTGGGATCGGTGAGAGTATTGTGCATGACTAGAGATACCGTGGACCTGAAGGCCATCAGTATGCCATTTTTTTTGTCAGGTCCCGAGGCTTTGAGTATGGTGGGAAAGTTCTTGTTCATGCATTTTGGTTCAGCAGTGAGTTGAAAGTGCGTTTCCTGTACACAGAGAATATCACATTTGGAGTCTTGGGCTGTTTTCCATAGAGATGCCCTTTTGGCCGGGTGGTTCAGGCCTTTTACATTTAGGGATAGGAATTTCGGCATCGTGGAGGCAAAAGGGTGTGGTGCGTAGATGAAAGAGGTAGTACTCACAGTTCGTGTGGCTCTGGATCAGTGCCTGGAATGAGCTCGCGAGTCCTGAGGTTCTGGAGGGTACGACGGTAGGTTCTTCAGTGGAGGCTATGTAGTGGTAGAGAGGTGCTCTTCCGGAACGGGATAGGTGGGGGGAAGAAGGGGATAACAGTTAATGCAATAAAACGGATATGCAATGGAATCAGGTAAGGAAATGAGGGGAAGGAGCAGTAAGTACCAATAAGGATCAGTGGTATATCAGCAGAACCACTGAGCGGAGCTGGAGGGTAAAAGTTTGTAACTAGGTGCAACGAGCAGGCACCGGACCGGAGTGCTTAGTGAAAGTAAAGACATAGCATCCCTGTAACATGGTCATTTGATCCCACCGGAGTGCGGGCCTTTCATGGGAGGCAGTTGGTTTCCTGCAGTGAGTGCGTGGGGTGGTGGTATCCCGTCCGGGATAACCTTCCATTTTGTAAGCAAGCGTATTCCCTCCTCCACTGTGTGTATGGCATGTTTCACTCCATTTTTGGTCACTAGTAGTTTGGTCGGGAACCCCCATTGGTAGGGTATTTTATGATTGATAAGCGGCTTGGTGATGGTCTGTAGCTGCCGGCGTTGTTGCCTAGTGTATTGGGAAATGTCCGCATAGAGTTGCAGTTTGGAGTATGGTGGCGGTAGGCGGTCCAGACGTCTGTTTTTGGATAGGAGCATGTCCTTGGTATGGAAAAAATGTATTTTCATTAGTGTGTCGCGGGGGACTTCTGCCGGTAGGTGGGGGGGTTTTGGCAGGCGGTGTATGCGGTCTATTATTGTTTCCACAGGTGGAAGGTCAGGCAATAAGGTGGAAATCATTTCCCTAGCATAGGTATTTAGATCTGCCGGGGTGACCGATTCGGGTATACCGCGAATTTTGACGTTATTACGTCTCGACCTGTCTTCGAGGTCCGCCATTTTGGCCCGTACCCACTGTTGCTCATCTCTGACATGGTCGTGGGCATCCACTAGGTCGTTTACTGTGCCTGTCATGGCGCTCATCTGACTTTCAATATGCCCCATCCTGTTGCCTATGTATCCCATCTCCAGCTTAAAGGCAGCAAACATAGAGGAAATGTCACTGTGCAGTGAACTATGCAGGGAGGTAAGCATTTCTTTCAGCTGTGTGTCCACGACAGGCTGGCCTGACGTGGGGAAGGCCGCAATAGGGGATGGTGCGGGGAGTAGTGAGGGGAGCGAGTCCTGGGCAGGCCTTACCTCAGAGGCCTGTATGCCTGAGTCGAGCCGCATCCGCGCCTTCGCCGGGCTGTTGGAGTTGGACGGAGGTCCAAGAGCAGTGGAGGGATCCGGGGATGCGTTGTGTGGCTGGGTGAACACGTCCTCCTCATCAGGCAGGTCAGTATATGCCCGCTCGCCGCGCGGAGAGCGGTCGCGGGCGCCATCTTGGATATGGCCGCCGGGCGCTGAGGAGAAGAAGTCGGTCAGCTTCCTAGGGGCCCGGTACTCCTTTCTCTTGCGGGAGGTTCCTGGTTGGTTCCCCCCCGTGTGGGGGTCTTGGTGGTGCATTTCTGTGCTCGGGACAGTGCCGTTAGCGGGTCAAATCTCCGGTCCGTGCGGGAGCTGAGGGATCAGCCGTCCATTCAGCTCGCTGGCTAGCCACGCCCCCCCAATATATATATTTTTTTACTAGTAATGGTGGCGATCAGCGATTTTTATCGGTACTGCGACCTTATGGCAGACACTTCGGACACTGTTGACACATTTTTGGGACCATTGGCATTTTTATAGCGATCAGTGCTATAAAAATGCATTGATTACTTTAAAAATGCCACTGGCAGGGAAGGGGTTAATTATGTTCCTTTGGTGTGTTCTAACTGAAGGGGTGGTGGGACTGACATGGGGAAATGACAGATCGCTGTTCATACATTGTATGAACAGACGAACAGTCATTTCTTCCCCTGACAGGACCGAGAGCTGTGTGTTTACACACACAGCTCCCGGTTCTCGCTCTGTAACGAGCGATCGCGGGTGCTCGGCAGTGATCCCACCCTATCGGTCAAGCGCGAGGGCACCAGGGGCGATCAGGGGGCAGGCGGGCTCCCCTAATGGCTGGAATGCGAAATGACGTATAGCTACGTGATTTTGCGCAGCCGTGGCCGACCTGCCACCGTATAACTGCGGTGGCTGGTCGGCTAGTGGTTAAATGGACTGTAGTGTTTTGTGCAAAACTGAAAACGCACTAAAAAATGCATAAGTGTGAACCAGGCCTAAAAGCATGTGGATCTTCTGGACACTTGGATGTCATGGGGGTGATTTACTAAAACTGGAGAGTGCAAAATCTGGATAGAAACCATGGTATTTAGTGCTGCCAGTGTGAAGTGAACCTGCATAGTTTTAGCCTCTCTAATACACATAGGGGCAGATCCAGAGAGAGAGTACGCCGGCGTATCTACTGATACGCCGGCGTACTTTCAAATTTCCCGCGTCGTATCTTTAGTTTGAATCCTCAAACCAAGATACGACGGCAACTGGGTTCGTACGCCTTCGGATCGTAGATGCAATACTTCGGCGTCCGCTGGTTGAAGTTCGCGTCGTTTTCCGCGTCGGGTATGCAAATTAGCTTTTTCCGACGATCCACAAACGTACGCGCGGCCGTCGCATTCTCTTACGTCGTCTCTAGTCGGCTTTTTCCAGCGTATAGTTAAAGCTGCTATTTTGCGGCGTATAGATAGACTTGCCATGTTAAGTATGGCCGTCGTTCCCGCGTCGAAATTTGAATTTTAATTTTTTTTTGCGTAAGTCGTCCGTGAATCGGGATGGACGTAAGTCACGTCTAAGTTAAAAAAATTACATTGTTGCGATGTCATTTCGCGCAATGCACGGCAGGAAATTTCGAAACGGAGAATGCGCAGTTCATTCGGCGCGGGGACGCGCTTCATTTAAATGAATCACGCCCCCTAATCGCCGATTCGAATTCCGCCGCCAGAAATACACTACGCCGCCGTAACTTACGGCGCAAATTCTTCCAGGATTCGACTTAAAATCATGGTAAGATACGGCGGCGTAGCGTATCTCTGATACGCTGCGCCTATCCATTTCTATGTGGATCTGGCCCATAATATTTTATGATAGGCAGTCCAGATACATTTGCTTAGTTGCGCTTGTATTGTCTGTTTAGGCAGTGATCGATGATATCTCATGGTCAGCTTTACCATCATGCCATAGTACAGTGAATAGTATTTTTTATCTAGTGTAATCTTTATGTAACACTGGAATGTATAAGTAGATGAATCTCATGTAGATTTCATCAACCACTTCCTCTGCTCTGTCATTGTCAGGGTGGTTTTTCTCCATATGGAAGCTTCTGTTCCTTGTGACATTTTGTTACAGCTTAAAGCACATCATGACTTGTTATTATCATCCAATAAAACTGTATTCTTAGATCCGTGCCTAAAATACTTTTGTTTACTTACTCAACACAGATTCTTGCATATTTTTCTCATACGAACAGGAAGGTTAAAAAGCCATCAGACCTAATACATTAGGCAACATCAAATATTAAGGAAAATGTTGAAATAATTGTAAAAGGTCCCAAAACATTGTAGGTTTGTTTTCTAGACCTGAATTTGTTGCATCATTATATTATATTGTTCGTAAAGAAAACCAAAATATCTTTAAAGGAAAGGGGCTGCGTGGAGCTCTCTCTCTCTTTATGGATTTATCGGCGAGCCCAATCAGGACACTCGTTGTTCCTTTACAGCAAAAACAGTGCAGCACTAATAATAAAAATAGACCAAATCTGACAAAATACAAACCCCACAGAGCACCGTGCAAGGAAGTAAGAGTTGGTCAGATACAGTGCATTGGGAAAGTATTCACAGCTCTTCACTTTTGCCACATTTTGTTATGTTACAGCCTTAGGCCCCTTTCACACTAGGCGGACTCCGTCTCAGCGGAGTCCGCCAGCTTAGCGGGAGATCTCTCCGCAGATCTCTGCTGAGCCGGCAAATGACAAGCCCCTCTCTGCTCCCTGAGCAGAGAGGGGCTTGTCCAGCGCCGCTGTCTCCTATGGAGAGACCTGATGAAAACGGACAGCGTGTTCGTTTTCATCAAATCTTACCCGATCCGATACGCCATGGACGGATGGCGACGTATTGCCGTCCGTCTGATTTTATCAGATCGGGTCGGATGTCAGCGGACAAGTCTCCGCAGACATTCGACGCTCCATAGAGAAGTATGGACTGGCCGTTCAGGTCCACTGACAAATATGACAGGCGGACCTGAATTGTCTGACCGTGTGAAAGGGGACTTATTCCAAAATGGATTACATTTATTATTTTCCTTTTAAAATTCTACAAACAATACCCTAAAATGACAATGTGAAAGAAGTTAGTTTTAAATCTTTGCAAATTTATTAAAAATAAAAAACGGAAAATATCCCATGTACATGCAGTATCTCACAAAAGTGAGTACACCCCTCAAGAATTTTCACTTTGCTACAATGTAAAGTAGTGAGTGTACAGCTTGTATAACAGTGTAAATTTGCTGTCCCCTCAAAATAACTCAGCACACATCTATTAATGTCTAAACTGCTGGCAATGGGTCGAACGACAGCTGCATGTCTGAATGGAGACACAGGACTGCAGCTTGGCTTAGGTGCACCCATGGTCTATGGGGGCACTCGTCAGGAGGGAGGGGCCAGGAGCAGTGAAGGGGGACCTGAGAAGAGGAGGATCTGTGCTGCTCTGTGCAAAACCAACTACACAGAGGAGGTAAGTATAACATGTTTGTTATTTTATTTAATTTTTTTTTAAAGCAAAGCGTTCCAATCACTTTAACATTAAATTAGTGTTTGTTACAGTAAAAAAAAATGTAATCCTCTTCCTTTAAAGCATTTAATACAGCACAGTGCTCTGTAATTTGCACCCCCCCCCCTGTATCACCTGAAATACCTGGCTGATCCTGCCTGACTATGCCCTTCCCCCTGTAAACTGACCACGGTGTATGATGGCTGCAGAGGTGAATTTTAGGGAGGCTGCTTCACACAGAATGTTTTTTATCATAATGCATATGCATTAGGAGAAAAAAACGTCTGCCTTTACAACCCCTTTCAGTTGGTGGAGGGAAGTAGCGGAAGAGGGTGAAGATCCGCTTTAACAGAGAGCCTAAGCTGTTATCTCTACTCCTTTTTTGGCAAGTAAATATAGCTTGACAGGGTAGCACCTCATGACAGCCCTGTCTGCTCCTCCAGTGATGACATGTACCACCTTCCTTGCCCATCACATTGACAGAGTAGCACCTTTTTGCAAAACTCTCTGCCCCCCCAGCGATGTACTACCTTCTCTGTCCACCACATTTTAGCAAGGCAACATCTCTGTGATCAATGCGTATTCCTGAGTCTTTGATGACTAGGAAGTCATTGTCAATGTTTCTAATCATTCAAGATTATTACCTAGATTCAGGTACGGCGGCGCATCTTTCCGGCGGCGTAGCGTATCGTATTTACGCTACGCCGCCGTAAGTCAGAGAGGCAAGTACTGTATTCACAAAGTACTTGCCTCCTAACTTACGGCGGCGTATCGTAAATGTGGCCGGCGTAAGCGCGCCTAATTCAAATGGGGATGGGGGGGCGTGTTTTAATGGTAATTACTCGTGACCCGACGTGATTGACGTTTTTTACGAACGGCGCATGCGCTGTCCGTGTACATATCCCAGTGTTCATTGCTCCTAAGTACGCCGCAAGGACGTATTGGTTTCGATGTGAACATAAATTACGTCCAGCCCCATTCATGGACGACTTACGCAAACGTCGTAAAATTTTCAAATTTCGACGCGGGAACGACGCCCATACTTAACATTGACTACGCCTCCTGGGGGCAGCTTTATCTTTACGCGGCGTATCTCTTATGGAAACGGCGTATCTTTACTGCGACGGGCGCACGTACGTTCGTGAATCGGCGTATCTGGTCATTTACATATTCTACGCCAAACGCAACGGAAGCGCCACCTAGCGGCCAGCCTTAAAATTACACTTTAAGATACAACGGCGTAGGAGACTTACGCCGCTCGTATCTTAGCCTAATTTAAGCGTATCTGGTTTCCAGAATACGCTTAAATTAACGCCGGCGTAGATTTAGAGTTACGACGGCGTATCTACTGATACGCCGGCGTAACTCGCTCTGAATCTGCCTATATGTGTGCAAGGAATGATGGTTGTGCCCAAAAAAGGCAAAAAGGAGTTTTTCTGAAGATGCACAGGAAATAATGTGAAAGATGCTGTATACTAAAGCACTAATGAGTTCTAATAACATAGGAGATTTCATTTTTGGCAGTAATTTTGTGGAATTGTACAATAATTAGTTATCAGTAATATTTGCTCTATGTATGGGACCTCTTTGAAATACTGCCTGTAGATGTGGAAGTGCCTTCAGCTTGAGCTGCTTGTTATCGGCTGGAGGGAGGCCATAAGCTTCAAGTGATCTTGAACTCGGGGCATCTCTTGTAAAGTCAAGCTGTTTACTTTTACCTAGAGCAAAATAAGAACTAGAGTGATTGTTATCTAGCCTTTTACAGTGTGTGACTTTTAATGTCTTCTCTTGTGTAACAGGTATTCATTATAATGGGAGCAATTGTGATAAAAAACCTGCTTATACTGTTTTCTCACAAGCTGTAGCAACTATAATATTTTTCCAGTAGCTGCTGGGGCTTTAAAAGTCTAATTTTCACAGTTCTGGCAGTCCAAAAATAAATGTTTTCCAAAATTATCAACAGACAAATGTCATAATTATTTGGCATCCCAAATGACTTACCTTTCAGACACTTTTTTAGGTCCTGATCCACAATGATGCACCTTTTGTTGTAGACTGTTTTCCGCAAACAGTTAAAGCTTAAAATAATTAAAATCATTAAAGCTTTAGAACATCACATACAAGGGCAGAAGGAACATTATGTTTCATCAAAGCATTTCACATTGAGTTGATTTTTTTTTTCTACTTGATTGCAGCAATATTACTAAACCAACACAATTACTGACATTTCTTGGCTGTGGTCAGGTAATGACTCCAGCAGTCTAGGGGAGCTTGTAACCAGCATTATAGATCACAACCGTAATTCAGTTTAGCAAAATTTATTACATAATGGCAGCCAGGAAACAATACAATCTCTGGAGAGGTTTCTCCTTTAATAGCTGTACTATAGCAGACAACGGTGTTTAATCAATTGCATCATAAAATAAGTCATTTTAATTGCTTTAGCAATTTTGTATGTGACTGCAGCTGAGAAGGCATCATGGATTTACTGCCACTTTGAGGAAGGCAGAAGTTTCTTTAACACAAGCAGATACATTCTAGCTTTTGCTCGGAAAGTGTAGAGTAATGAAAAACTGGTTGTTGAAAAGCTACAAGCAGTTGTCAGTATGAATGGTAGAAATAACACACATAGTGACATAACGCTATACAGTATATAGCTGAAGATATACAATTTAGAAACCTTGTCATCTTGCCCATTCAGTTTTGTGATGATTTGTATAACTGATGGGCTTTAATGCCCCTTTTTTTTACCCCCATGGGATATTTTTTTATAACCTTGCTTTAAACTTCTCCACAACGTTATCCCTGACCTGTCTGGTGTGTTCCTTAGCATTCATGATGCTGAAGTCTTTGTAGTTTTTATTTGTATCCTGCCAAATGTGGAAAATGTCCCTGTTCAACCTTAAAGATTGTTGGTTTACGCCAGATTTTGTAGAGAAAGACACGCGTATTGCACAGCTGTGTGTTGGGCTATTTAGTTCTGACTATGGCTCAGGGCCCCACTCAACAGACAGGAAGTCTGTGCCTGGGAGTCAGGTGGACTCCCATCACTCTGAGAGGAGTCAGACGCTGCATGGGTGCAGCCAGAGTTTGCATATCTGCAGGAGGCAGATGTCATTGATGATAGAGCAGCAAGGCGCTGATCAGGAGTAAGCTAGAAGAGAGCTTAACTCTAGGAAACTCTTTTTGTTCTGAGGAGCAGACCTAAGGCCTAGGCTAAAGGCCTGAAATAGCCGGATGGTAGGAATGAAAGCCAGGAGGCTAAAGTATGCAAGATACAGTAATGGTGGAACCCCCCTGTGAGGGCTACTGATGTTTTTGTGCTTTTAAATAAGTGGGCTACAGGCCCTTACAAATTCAGTTCTGGACTGGCATACTCACTAAAAAAACGCACTACTGCTGAAGTCTGATCACCCCAATCTTACAAGGGGTATGAGAACATTTTCAAGGCACTGTAATTTTTTTGTGATGGATATTTCACATTTGTTTTGTGTGTACTGTGTGTACTTTATTTTGGTGAACAGCTAATGAGCTTTTCAATAAATGCAGAACCCTCTTCTAATACTTTAGTAATAGTACTGTAATATATACATGTATCACCGTGTTGGGTACTGAAAAGGGCTCACCAATGTGAGATACTGTATGTAAGCAATGAACACTACTTTCTTCTCACTTTCTTGCTTGTTAAAGCATCCGTATGTGGTTATTTAGAGAGATGTCAATGCTTCATACTTCCCTAGTAAGCAGTATATAGCTATGAAAAAAAGTATTTGATTGTGTCTGTAGTGCCAGTTTTAGAGAAACTGGAAAATTTTGTATAGCTCATTGAGACATGGTGCTTCTGAAGAGCGAATTGCTAGAATTTGAACTTGTGGCCTTGGTAACTATAAGAAAAATAGCACTGATCAAATCTTTCTTTGCATATAGATCTGCCTTGCTATCACTGGCAATAGACAGTCCTGCTCAAGAATAAATAGTTTGAAATGTTGCGTCTCCTTCTCCATAACTGGTTCTAGTGGATGCAGTTTTATTTTTACATCCACTGTGTCGTTTTCATCATTCATTCTGTACTCTAGCAATGCTAAGCCTGCCTGCTATTATTGAGATCAGTAGGCATGGTATGAGTTTTTCCAATAGTCCTATTGTTTAACTTTCAGGCCCTTAAAACCAGAGATGTTTCACATTTCTATACCCAGAGTAGTTTCCTTGTTTTGCCCACTATGTTCATTTATATGCTAGCTTTAATTATTTTGGTGGATTTCGCATGCATTCTGTTTTTTTTGTTTTCAGGCATTCATAGCTCTTTTTGTGCCGATTTTCTTGATATGCTTGTGTACCCATTTTTTTTAAAGCATTTGTTACCCCAACACTTCATTTTCCTGATATGTGTTTGTATGAAAAAGTATCCCGCTCTCTTTGTTTTGCTTCCTTTATATGAAATTCCTGGTGTTCCTGCCAGCCCCTCTGCTTTCCTATTACAAACTGACCACACTACGCTTGAGAGCACACCATGGTGAGTTCTCTAGATATGCTGGGAACTCAATGCACTTTCCTTCAATGATCAGACTTGTCCTGACACACCCCTACTGCACAGCCATTCACTGGGAAGCTTGTGAGCCTCCCCCCAGCTCTTATGCAGATGAAATCAGGGAATGTTTGAAAAATTGGAACGACTCATGACATTGGACATGTCATTGCCATCATCCCTTATAGTGAAAAATTGTAAAGAACCTCTATTGTGGGATTTTTAAGGCAGTGAAAAAATATCTTTTTGAATAAAAGTTCTTTTATTTTGCAAATATTCATAGAAAAAGTTCAATTGAAAATTCAATCATATTGCACATAGATATTAAAACATTGTATATTGAAGAAAGAGATAACGTGATACTGTCCGCTGTAAGGTTCGGTAGCCCCCAGATAAAATTGGAGGTGACGAAAAAGTGGTTGATCCGCTTTTTCGTCACTGCCAGTTTGATCTGGGAGCTACCGAACCTTACAGCGGACAGTATTACGTTATCTCTTTCTTCAATATACAATGTTTTAATATCTATGTGCATTATGATTGAATTTTTGAAAAAACTTTTACTATGAATATTTGCAAAATAAATTAACTTTTATTCAAAAATATATTTTTTGATTGCCTTAAAATTACCACAATAGAGGTTCTTTACAATTTTGATATCAGGGGATGTGATCATTTATAAAGGTTATTTATCATGTTTTTTTTTTAAATCTCTACAAAAATGTTTTGCCTTTCATTTCTATTTTAAACTGAATGGGTTGTTTTACAAGGTGATCGTTTATAATCACTTTACTATATGCATGTTTTACAAACATTATTAATAAGATAGCGAGAGTTAGGTTCACATGTCTCTAACAGAAGGTCAGTACATAAATAAATATATATATTTATATATATATTTCTCCTGTGTCAAACCAAATACTTGAAGAGTCAATCCAGTTTAAACCAGAGTTTAATAAATTTGCTTGGAATCTAGGAGCCAGCTAACAAAGTTAGGAGCCAGAAATGTGCCCCGTCCCGCCAAGCTCGCGTACGTGAGCAGTGCCCGCATATGTAAACGGTGTTCAAACCACACATGTGAGGTATCACCGTAATTGGTAGAGCGAGAGAAATAATTCTAGCCCTAGACCTCCTCTGTAACTCAAAACATGCAACCAGTAGAATTTTTTAAACGTCGCCTATGGAGATTTTAAAGGGTAAAAGTATGTCGCCATTCCACGAGAGGACGCAATTTTGAAGTGTGACATGTTGGGTATCAATTTACTCAGCGTAACATTATCTTTCACAATATAAAAATTGGGCTAACTTTACTGTTGTCTTGTCTTTTAATTAAAAAAGTGTATTTTTTCCCAAAAAAGTGCGCTTGTAAGTGCGCAAATACGGTGTGACAGAAAGTATTGCGACGACTGCCATTTTATTCTCTAGGGTGTTAGAATAAAAAATATATATAATGTTTGGGTGTTCTAATTCGAGGGAAGGAGATGGCAGTGAAAACACAGGGGAAGCTCCATTAGCATTGCTGGTTGTCTTGTCATACCAACGGCCACCACAAGATGGCGCCAGATCACAGAAGGAAGCATAGGCCGGCAGAAGGCTGCAAAGCCGCGGCATCAATTACCGGCCGGCCCAACGCAATTGCGTGGCAGGGGAGGTGGGGTCGCACGTAGACACAGGATGGGGTATCCTGTGTCTCCGTGTGCCCCCACCTCCCCCGCCGCACGGTAATTGAGGCCGCGGCTTTGCGGCCTTCTGCAGGCCTATGTTTCCTTCCCCAGGCGCCAGGTCGCTAATTCTAGTCGCAGTTGTGACCTGGCGCCTGGATTTCGTTGAACCCTGGTTTAAACTAATATATATATTTTTTCCTAAGACATTAATAATGCCTTCCTAAGGCCTAAGTTCCAGCCTATTCACATTACATACAGTATTTCAATGGAAATTTATGACAGCCTTTGCTGAAATTTTTCTCAAAGTTAGTTACCTAACTGTAATGTTGAACCTCTGGTTTTAATACTTTTTTTTTTTAACATGAACAGGATGTTCTTTTATTTTTTTATTTTTTTTGGTCTAAATACCTGTTCTTTACTCAGTGTGTTAGGATGTTCTTTTATTAAAGAAAAATAGGCATGTTACAATCAATGAAGTACAATATGGAAACAAGCTAAGGTACATATACAGCGTCATACACTTGTAAAGCATCATAGGTACAATTCGATATATTGTGTCAAAATGCTAGCATAGCACACAGAACAATGGTCCCCAAGGAGGGGAAATGTAGAGTCGACTTGAGAGAGCTCAGGCTACCCCGTGAGGCCTAGTACACACGAGAGGATTTATCCGCGGATACGGTCCACCGGACCGTTTCCGCGGATAAATCCTCTCGAGGATTTGCGAGGATTTGGATCCGATGGAGTGTACTCACCATCGGATCGAAATCCCCTCGCGATGACGTGTCGCCGCGATGACGCGGCGACGTCCGCGACGCTGTCATATAAGGAATTCCACGCATGCGTCGAATCATTACGACGCATGCGGGGGATCCCTTCGGACGGATTGATCAGGTGAGTCTGTACAGACCAGCGGATTAATCCGTTGGGATGGATTCAAGCGGATAGATTTGAAAGCATGTCTTCAAATTTCTATCCGCTTGAAATCCATCCCAGGGGATAAAAATCCGCGGAAACAGGCCCTGCTGGATTGTACACACCAGGGGATCTATCCGCTGGAGCCGGTCCGCGGATCAATTCCAGCGGATGGATCCTCTCGTGTGTACGGGGCCTCAGAGTCGCGCAATAAAAGGGGATTGTTGTTTTCATCCGGTCCAGGGAAGCCAAACGCTCTCATATTTTTCAGGGTAATTTCTATTCATGCAAGTCATTTTATACATAGGAAGAGCTGAGGCAATGGATCGTTCCCAGGAACCCACAGAGGGAGGGGATAGAGTACAATCTCTCTTCTAGCATAGAATAGCAAAAAATTATTAAGAATTTTCATGTATCTAGGTCTTTGGTCATCGTCATGAATGGTCAAGAGCAGCAACTCAGGGGTGACCAGGAAAGTCAGTTGGAGACGGAAATTTATAAGCTCAACCACCTGTACCCAAAACCGAGCCACTCTAGGACAGCTCCAGAACATGTGCATGTGTTCCTCCCCACCACATCGAGTACAATCGGCAGACCTCTCCGGGTATATGCTATGCAGCCTCTGGGGAGTAAAGTAGACCCTATGCAGGAACTTGACCTGTATCAATCTGTCCCTAGAGAAAATTAGTGTCTGAGCGCTTTCTCCCAGACAGTTATCCCAGTCCTCCCTGTCCAAGTCAGGTATATCCGCCCTCCATTTCTCCCAGAGACGTTCTATCCTGGGGGAGTGAACTCCCAGCAGGTCAAAATACAGCGCAGACAGCGGTTTAGAAAGCTGTTCTAGGGCCAGTCGTCTTTCTATCGGGTCCCTGGTTTTAATACTTTGAATAACTTACCTTGATCAGGTATGTATATCAGGACATAAGTAAAGCCAGAAGACTTTGTCCTCCATTAGGCCTCATGCACACTGGATGATTTTACAGCTGCTTCTAGGGAGCGTCTCCCCCGCCTCTAAACTCCCTGCATGTTGGCCTATAAGTCCATACACACATAGGCTTTTAGAAAAAAAAAATTGTGGCAGGGGGGTTTTAAAAATAAAAACCCTGCCAATGCATCCAGGAACAGCGGAGTTTTGGCAGAAAAAACGATTGGCGCTGCTAAACGCGTCTAAACGCTAGGTGCGTTTAGCGTTTGAGCATCCAATTATTTTCATGGTCGGAATAAAATAATATTCTGGCCAATGAAATTAATTAGTTCCCAAGCTCCTGAGAGCTCTAGACACAAGCGTCAGGCTTTCTTTCTGCCAAAACGCTTCTGTCAGGAGAAAAGGCTTCTAGGAGAGTTTGCAAAATGTCCTGTGTATTCTAAGTTATTGACTTAAAGGATTAAAGCAATACAGTCAGCACACAATAACCGGCATTTGCAGAATGATCAGTCAGCTATAGCTGCTTCCATGTTTCTCTTAGGTAGATAGAACATTGCTGCATTTCCATTTTTACTAGCCTTTGAGAAATGTATGGCTGTCATTT
The DNA here is from genome assembly GCF_905171775.1 of Rana temporaria. Taxonomy (NCBI): domain Eukaryota; kingdom Metazoa; phylum Chordata; class Amphibia; order Anura; family Ranidae; genus Rana; species Rana temporaria. The sequence continues at coordinate 425,590,550 of NC_053490.1, forward strand.
TTATGGCAACAAATCTCTTATTTCCTGTTGTAAGTGTCTGGGATTATAGTACACTGTGTGACAGTCCCAGCTTTAGCTGGAAATATCACCATGTGGAAGAACACATGCAAATATAATTCATGCGTTTATTCACATCAGCTGATTTGGGGATTTTATACTTTCAAATCAGGAGAGAGGAGGACAAGCCTGCTTTTATCTCATTTCAGGAAACATGCTTTGTACTCAGCAGGCACGCCAAATTTCTGCTTGTACTTTTATGTGGACAACAGGAACTCACTGTGCATCTCTATACTCTTTCAATTATGTTGCAAAGGATGCATCTATCTCTCACAAAAATATAGAGGAGGAAGAATTCCTACTTTTACCATGTAAAAGAAATGACATGCAAATTGGAATCTTAAAGGGGATAAATAGTAGTTTATTTATATTCGGGAGTCAAATTTCTTACGGGTCATGTAAGTATGACAATTTCCACAATGGGGTGATTTTCTGGGTGTTTCTCTGTCCTGGTGCTCCAGGGCCTCCACAAATGTGATGGGTAGTCAGAAAATTAGATGTGTACTTTATACTCCTTGGGCCCTTCTATGCATCTAGGCTATAAAAAAAAAGTCTGACACGTGGTATCCCCATACTCAGGAGACATAGCAGAATGTGTTTTGGTGTGTAACTATAAGTATGTTTTATGTTGTGTGTGTGTGTGTGTGAAATAACTTAACATAACAAATGACAATTTTTGAAAAGAAACAAAAAACATAACAAATGCCTCTTACTAAATACCTTGGACTGTCTACTTTCCAAAAAGGGGTCATTAGGGGGGTATTTACTGTCTTGGCATTTTAGGGCCCCAATAAATGAGATCGGCAGTCAGTACATCAGGACCGATCAATTTTAACCGCTTCAGCCCCGGACCATTTTGGTGGTCAAAGACCAGGCCACTTTTTGCGGTTCGGGACTGCGTCGCTTTAACTGACAATTGCGCGGCCATGCGACGTGGCTCCCAAACAAAATTGACGTCCTTTTTTTCCCCCACAAATAGAGCTTTCTTTTGGTGCTATTGGATCACCTCGATTTTAATTTTTTGCGCTATAAAGAACAAAAGAGCGACAATTTTGAAAAAAAAACAATATTTTTATACTTTTTGCTATAATAAATATCCCCAAAAAATATTTTTTTTTACACAGTTTAGGCTTAGACGTATTCTTCTACATATTTTTGGTAAAAAAAATCACAATAAGCATTTATTGATTGGTTTGCGCAAAAGTTATAGCTTCTTACAAAATGGCATTTTTATTAATATTGTTTTTTTACTAGTTATGGCGGCGATCAGCAATTTTTATCGTGACTGCGACATTATGTCGGACGCATCGGACACTTTTGACACCATTTTGGGACCATTGTCATTTTTACAGCGATTAGTGCTATAAAAATGCACTGATTGCTGTAAAAATGACACTGGAAGTGAAGGGGTTAACCACTAGGTGGCGCTGCAGGGGTTAAGTGTTCCCTAGGGAGTGATTATTACTGTTTGGGGGCGTGGCTACACATGACACATCACTGATGACCGTTCCCGATCACGGGGAACGGTCATCAGTGACAGTGTCACAAGGCAGAATAGGGGAATGCCTTGTTTACAAAGGTATTCCCCTGATCTGCCCTTGCTAACCGCAATAGCAGGCCTCCCAGGAACATGGAGTTCCCGGGACACGTGGCCGCACTCGCGAGGCACGCGGCAGATTTGTCATTGTATCTGTGTGCCTGTACGGGCAAGCAGATACACTGACAGGAAGAATCGGTGAACTACCATGATGCTCTACAGTGCCATGGTAGTTCATGACGAACTACAAACGGACAGCCACAAAGGATGTTTGGGCTTGTACTTCATTTATACACAGAACTGTGTGTATGAATGACGCAGCCATGTGGGGGGAACTCCACATGGCCACACTGATTTCAAAAAGTGACAGCTAATACGGGGAACTTCTGTCACAGGGAGGAGATTCAGGCAGTAGATGCAGAATTGGGAACATGGGAACACCCTAAAATCAGGTGGAACAAAAGGTAAACTTATCATTTAATAATCATTTTTTTATACTCCATCTTGCACAAATTTGAGATTACTAAATCTTTTTGATTACTATTGCTTGTTAATTTGTCGGCTTGCTTTGAATGGATTTGTGCATCCACATTCCATCTGTTTTAAAACGAATGGAGCTTTATCTGTGAAATATGTATATAGTCTAGCAGATAAACATTTACACTTACTGAATATTTGAAGATTATATTAATATTTCCGTTTGCAAGACCAAACATAAACAATGCAGACATGATCCAGCCATTTATTAACATGCCTTTCATTAATATGTCTAAGATCTCTTTTGTCTATTTTCCATTTTACTAGTTTTTACAGTTTATGTACATTTAGTTTACTGTGTAAATAACTGCCAGTAGTATCTGAAAGATGAATAAATCTTGTTACAGCTGGAAAAAATACAAATATTATTGCTCTAGAAATATGCCACAATTAAAGTGGAACTAAACCCAACATTTTAGCAGTGAAAAGACAAAGCAAGAAACCTTGATTTGTATAGGGCGTGTTCACGCTAATGTGCTGCATTGGTGTGCATTTCTATCAAATCATGCATGCATCCGTTTATTACAGCACATTGCTGCAGCACATACATTTAACTTAGAAATAAAAAAACAAAAAAAATAAAAACAATCGCTAAAACTTCACACAACGCACGCCAGCATATGCATGGTATGTACTGTGTGTTGATGTGTATTGTAGTGTAAATCAGTCCTAAAAGTCAGCTTTTAAACTTCTGGCAGCTTTCTTAAGTGTTACTAAAACCACAACATTGGTCTGTATATGCAGTAAAGCATGCTTGCTATACTCACTGTGGAACCTAAGGGATTAATCCTCTGCATTGTGTAAAAAGGCTGTTTGACCTGGTCTTCTCTGATCATCCCATTCTTCCACAGTCCCCAATCCTGATAGTTCAGAGGCTTGGAGGCACTCTGCACATGCAGAGGCATCACTAGGGGGGTGCGGCCCGCACCCGGGTGACACCCGTCGGAGGGGTGACACCATCGCAAGTGTAGTCCTGGCCTCCTTTTAGCATTTTTTTTTTTTTTTGACAGAACACTTCCGGCACCACGGCCGCACCTTCTCCTCTCGCACTACTTACCGGTGTAAATCGGTGGCCGTGCCGCTCGGGTGGAGAATAGATAGCTGCTCAGCAGAGCGAGCGTGAATAATAGTAATCATTTATATTCTCTAAAAAATGGGCAAGAAATCATTAATTCTGCCAGGGTATGTAAACTTATGAGCACAACTGTAAAAAGGACATACAATAAAACCTTGGTTTGAGAGCGTTTTGCAAGACAAGCAAAATGTTTTAATAAATTTTGCCTTGATATACAAGCGATGTCTTGATATAAGAGTAGCGTCATGTCACAACTGATTATAAAAAAGAAGAGAGGAGCCTCTAAGTGTAGCAATATGGTTACATTTAATGAAGGTACAACATTTAGAAACATATTGCTACACTTAGAGACACCTCTCTTCTCTTTTATACCCTGTAAAAAAAATGCTTTGATAAACAAGTGCTTTGGATTACAAGCATGTTTCTGGAACGAATTATGCTCGCAAACCAAGGTTTTACTGTATTTCATTTCTACGTTGTTTTCGAGAAAAACCTGTGTATAGTGCATTTTAATCAATTTTCGTGCATTCCAGCCCCTGAAAGCATATCATTTCAAAGTCCACAACAATGACGTCACTGCAGGAAATCAATCCTTACTGACTAAACCAAAAACCCACTGGTATAAAAACACATGGGCAGATCCACAAAAAGATTACGCCGGCGTAATTTTAAATTTCCTGCGTCGTATCTTTGTTTTGTATCCACAAAACAAGATACGATGGCGTCTGGGATCGATCCGACAGGCGTACGTCTTAGTACGCCGTCGGATCTTAGATGCAATTTTTCGGCGGCCGCTAGGTGTCGTTTCCGTCGAAATCCGCGTTGAGTATGCAAATTAGCTATTTACGGCGATCCACGAACGTACGTCCGGCTGGTGCATTTTTTTACGTCGTTTTCGTTCGGCTTTTTCCGGCGTATAGTTAAAGGTGCTGTTATGAGGCGTACTCAATGTTAAGTATGGCCGTCGTTCCCGCGTATAATTTCGAAATGTTTATGTCGTTTGCGTAAGTCGTTCGCATTTAGGGATTTTCGTAGAATGACGTCACTGTCGTAAGCATTGGCTTGTTCCGGGTTAATTTTGAGCATGCGCACTGGGATACCCCCACGGATAGCGCATGCGCAGTTAAAAAAAAATGTTGTTTACGTCGGGTCACGCTGTATTGACATAAAACACGCCCCCATTACATCCATTTGAATTCCGCGCCCTTACGCCGCCAGAGATACACTACGCCGCCATAACTTACGGCGCAAATTCTTTGTGGATTCGAAAAAAAAAAAGTTGCGGCGGCGTAGTGTATCTTAGATACGATACGCCCGGCGGGAAGATGCGCCCAGGTACGTGGATCTACCCCACATTGTCAATACGCTACAATGAACATTATAAATTGGGCTAAAAAGTGGACATGAATAGATGTGAACCTGGCTTATAGGTTTGTATTTCCCATCACACTCTGTGTCAGTGACAATGGTCACCAGTTCAGATAGAGAGGGTGAATCTCCACATTCACACACAGCTTTAAAAACATGACGGGGCTTCTCCTACACTATCCAAAGCTAAAAAAAAAATATTTTAGCTGTACATGAACTTCAAGCATGGAGACAAACTTTCTTGAATAATATTAGCAGTTTACTGAATTATTTTACTTGTCCCTAAAGTGGCTCCAGAGTAAACAATCAATGACAGCATATATAAATAATGCTGAGTTTCTGTGTTTTAGAAAAACATATGCTTCATTTCCGTAGCTTTTTATAGAAAATACCTGGATAAACATTTGTGCCTCATCCGGGAGAAGTAGAAACCTACAGAAAATGCTTTTTGGCAAATTTGCTAAACGGAAGCTACCATCATCTCTCAGCATTTAACACTGGGGCTATATTGAGCTGTGCAACACAAACAAGCTGTCCAGAAATAAAATGCTGTTGAAATGGGACACATTACTGGCAGCTGAAAACATGCCAAGTTTGTGGTGTTTGTATTTCGTGGTTTTCAGGAAAGCTGTGCTGGAGCAGTTTTTTCATTGAGCAATATATAGTAGATTGTAGGGCACACAACAATTTTGTAATCTGTTCCTTTCAGTCATGGGAATATAGCTAAGGAAATATACACCGATCCCCCAATAACATTATGACCACTAAAAGCTAAAATAAATAACATTGACTATCTCATTTACAGTGGCATCTAAAAGAGGGTGGGATATATTAGGCAGAATGTGAACAAATTGTCCCTGAAATTGGTGTGTTGAAAGCAGAAAAAAATGGGCAAGTGTAAGGATTTGAGCGACTTTGACAAGGGCCAAATTGGAATGGCTAGAATATATGTACTGGGTCAGAGCATCTTCAAAGGCTTTTCTCTTATCCCTTATGTTTTGAAAATGGTGCTTTTTTGGCTTCAGCACTAGTTTCCCAGGCCACGAACTTGGGGGCAAGATCCACAAAGAAGTTACGCTGGCGTATCTATTGATACGCCGCGTAACTTCTAGTTTGCTCCGGCGTATCTTTGTTTTGTATCCACAAAACAAGATACGCCTGAAGCTGGGCTAGATCCGAATGGCGTACGTCTTAGTACGCCGTCGGATCTAAGGTGCATATTTACGCTGGCCGCTAGGTGGCGTTTCTGTCGATTTCCGCGCCGAGTATGCAAATTAGCTAGATACGGCGATCCACAAACGTACGTCCGGCTGGCGCATTTTCTTACGTCGTTTCTGTAAGGCTTTTTTCGGCGTATAGTTACCCCTGCTATATGAGGCGTATCCTATGTTAAGTATGGACGTCGTTCCCGCGTCGAATTTTAAAAAATTTACGTCTTTTGCGTAAGTCGTTTGCGAAAAGGGCTTTGCGTAGAATGACGTTCACGTCGTAAGCATTGGCTTACTGCGGGTTAATTTCGAGCATGCGCACTGGGATACCCCCACGGACGGCGCATGCGCCATTCAGAAAAAACGTCATTTACGTTGGGTCAAGACATATTATCATAAAACACCCCCCCATCTCATCCGTTTGAATTGTGCACCCTCACGCCGACACAGTTACATTACGCCGCCGTAACTTACGGCACAAATTCTTTGAGAATATGGGAAATACGCTGTAAGTTACGGCGGCGTAGTGTATCTGAGATACACTACGCCGGCCGTAAAGAAGCGTCACGCTTCGTGGATCTGGCCCTTGGTGTGCGGGTATAGGAATGCCAACTTCGTGGGGGCCTCTATTATTATGTAGCTTTGCAATGGACTGGGGCGTATAGTTTTTTGAGGCTGATGTTACATCTCTGTTTTGTGATGTAGACCTGACCTTCTTTGGTCTTATAATACTATAACATATGCCTGTTATATTCCTTATTGTATGAAGACTACCATCTGTTGACTGTACTATGTGCTTTGCTAGAGATTGAAATAAAAAACTATAAATGAAAAAAACAAATCTTTGGTTCTTTTGGGATGTTTCTGATCGGCAGTGGTCAGGACACACCAGAATTGGTCCAAGGAAAGAAAACTGATGAACCAGATACAGGGTCATGGGCAGCCAGGGCTCAATAATGCAGGTGGGGATCCCTCAACTTTCAATCAAAGTCAGTCAGCCAATCAGGTGACAAAGGGGGCGGGGCCAGGTTGGGGATCTGTGTCTGAGTGTATACACAGAGCTCTGACTCAGCTTGGCTGCCCCCATAGAAAGCCGCTGGCTGAGGGGACACTTGATAGGACGGAGGGGCCAGGAGCAGCAAAAAGGGACCCGAGAAGAGGAGGATCTGGTTTGCTCTGTGCAAAACCAACTGTACAGAGGTAAGTATATCATGTTTTTTTTTTTTTTTTAATTTGGTAAGTGTTTACAATGTATCTGAACCCAACATTTTTTTTCAAGTTTTGAATGAGGTGTGGAAGAGGTGGAACCCCTGTCAGGTTATATATGTCAGGTATATTCAACTGGTGTCCTATGGGTGTGAGACAGAAAGTAGGAGTGATCCAAATTTTGAAGTTGTCAGAAGTTTAAAAATAGATGGGATATCTTCTAATAGCCAAACTTAGATAACTGTCTAAAGGAGGAATTACTTGATTTTTGACATATTTCCTCTTACTTCCCGTTTTGTCTACAGTACAGGAAGTACAATTTACTCTGTCCAGTAGAACATAGATGAAAAAAAAAACTTACAAGTGATTTAACCAGGGCTTTTTTTCTCAGAGAATAGGTGCAGGAACTCTTCCTTTTGGAGTTACCCCATCTTCACCACTACCTACCTCCGGGCAACGTTCCTTGATCCCACCTCCCAGTACTGCCCCTTTAATTTGTTAACGATAACAAGAAAAGCAGTAAAATAGATCCCCTGCAGCCAACAACAATAGATCCCCCAGGAAACAATAGACCACCCTCAACAAAATAAACCCCCTCTAGCAACAACAGACCCCCAGCAGCAACAAAAGATCTCCCTGCAGGCAGTATCAATAGACCATCCAGCAGCCAGCTACAATAGAATTCTCCCTTAACAGTAGATCCCTTCAGGCAACAACTGACTCTCTCAGCAACATAAGACCCACCCCAGCAACAATAGATGCCCCATCAGCAAACATATACCTCCTCAGCAACAATAGACCCTCCCCCTGCAAAAATAGATCCCTTCCAGCAACACTAGATCCTCCAGCAGCAATAGACACTGTAGCACAACCCAGCACCCCTTGACATCACATACATTCAGTGCTAGAGGTGCCAGGACTGCGCTCCCCCGCGTTTCTGCTGTAAAAAAACCCTGGATTTAACCATTCCCCACTTCATCTAAAAGAAATTAAATATGTTTGGTATTTGATATACTAAGGCCCCAGTAAAAGCTTAGCTATTTGGGCAAAGTTTATATTAATATGTGTTTGTATGATGCAACATGGATGTATAATTTAACAAGGAAGAGGGGAGATTTTGGGACTTTAGATGAGATGCGTTTATAAGCAAACAGTAAGTATAAATAAAGTTAAAAAACGTTTACAACTTTATTTATACTTACTGTTTGCTTAAAAACGCATCTCATCTAAAGTCCCAAAATCTCCCCTCTTTTTTGTATCCAACAGGGATGGAGGCGTACGTTTTTCATATGCCTCATTTAAAGTCCCAATGCTAGTTTTCTTTATAATTTAACAAGGATCCTTGCTAAACTAAACACAAATTCAGTAGTAAAGAAATACTTACTTTGGTCAGGTTTGTTTTTGGGTACAAGTTTGTTATAAAACAATGTTTGACAACAGATTTTGATCTACAATAACCACAAAAGTATTTGCACATCCGTTATCCTTTTTTATTTATTAAGTGCTCTTATATCAATTCTGAAATACAGGGTTTTAGTAGAGCAGTCCATAGCTGCAAAAATGTTATGTCCTGACTAATAGTAAATGATGATCCACACTAGTAAAATCAAGGCTGAGAAATGGTCACGCTAGCAGCAATGATATTCTTCTGTCGCTTCCTAAAAAATATTTCCCTGTGTTTTTTTGTTTTTTTTTTCCTTTGGGCACTTTTTGGGAAGATAAAAGTTTGTTGTAAATAATGAATTACCGTATATATACATCTTGAAAATTAACACTGTCTAAGCTGAAATGTAATATGCTTATATTTTGCCAGTACTACCCCTTACTCGTCAGTGTGCTAATTTTAATTATAATGCCTTTCGTATTTCATTACATATTTTCTTATAGTCTCTGTGATGTCATCACTGGGTCACTGTACATATAAGATCATGCAGATTGTGGCAGTAATTTTAAACTGAGTAAAGGTAATGCTGAACTTCAGCAATGCCACATAAATGTAAAAGAAAGGACTCCCGCGCTATCAGCAAACTAAGCTAGGGGGCACTGCTGCAGGCACCTAGTGATCTGTCCTCACCAGAAAAATTTGTCAAATGAATAAGTGGTGGTGTTTGCGCTGTGTAACTCAAAGAACAAAAAGGACAGTGTGACTGATAAGCACACTGAATGTGTAACTTAAGTGAAAATGTAAACTACACAATAAAGGCAATAGGTAAACCTCTCAATAGAAGCAATATGTGATCCAGAAACATCAAAAATTCTTCAGCAAACATAAAAACAAAATACAGGAACCAAGTGACATAAATCAAACGTGGTGAAATGGTGACACAATAAATATGTTATTTAGCAAGAAAACACACTAAATAATATATAATGAACAAAAAGTCTCTAGATAGTGATCCCAAAACCAGGCACAGGTGTTGAGAGGAGAGATAGCTTCAGTGCAAACACCTCTTGTGTCTCCTAGCAGCTCACCTCACAGCTGTTGCACGGACAGCCCAAAAAATCCTCAGGTGTATTTTCAGTAGATGATAATACAAGAGGCTGGTATGTGGCTAAAGGACTCAGCACCAGATTTGCATATGTAAATAACAACAGTCACACTGTCCTTTTTGTTCTTTGAGTTACATAGCGCAGACACCACCACTTATTCATTCAATACCACATAAAGGTACTGGAAGGTAAAGGAATGTCTAAGAAACATTCTGAAAATAGAGCTTGCTGAAACGATTGTGCATATCTTTGGCTATGCATGACAAAGCAAGCCAAGGTATTAAGTTGGAAATAAAAATAATGTGGCCTTTTAATAGCAAAAAGAGCAAAAAATGTATCTGCTGGCATAGCCAATTTATGCCAGGTTTTCATAAAGCATTCTGGATCCTTGCCTTCTGAGCCCTCTGGGAAAGTGATAAAGTGTAAATTGTTGCAGCGTAGCCTGTCTGCAAGATCATTCAATTTAGCAGAGTGAACAGTAGCAAGGTGCATACATCTTTATGCAATGGCAATGGCACCCTCCACATCTCAAATGCGTTGTTTGACAGTGGTCATCCTGCCCCTGATTTTTTGCATATCATGTTTGAGGAACGACAGGTCCATTTAACTATCTGCATGTTAAGGTCAGTTTGGTACCTATGAATGGCTTCCATTACATGTTTAAGGGTCAGTTCATCCTTTGCTCCCTGTTGTGAGGAAAAACCAACAGACTCCTCAGGGCATGCAGCAGCATGGTCCTGAGTGTTAAGATGGCTGCCCCCCTCCTCCCCCCCATGCCTGCTTTGGCTGTGCCGGGCAAAGCTCAAGCTCCCTCTTCAATTTACTGAGGGTGGGGGTTCTGGTCTGCAAAGTTCTCCTTAATAGTGCTGGGGGGGGGGGGGGGTTAGGCTTCTGGGCTGCAAGTTTTTTAGCAGTTTCAGTCGCCTTCATCTTTTTACACTTTTCCTGCTGGGGAGGCCACATGGAGCCGCTGGGCCCGCCGACATCTTTGTAGCTGCTGGATGAGGGCAGATGAGAACAATCCCCTGGAGGTTTAGACATGCCTTGCCCGGTCTTCACCATATTGGAAATGGCAGTAGGGTGTCAGTAGTCAGGATCCATGGGGGGGGGGAGGGGCGGGTTATGGGTTTGCTGTCACCAGAATCAGTGTAAGCAGAGCCGTTAAACCAGAGATCCTAACCACCGCTGCTCACATCCCCGTGGCCGGCCATGCCCCTGCATGTCTTTCTAATGCACCCATACCACCACGAAAGGTGCATTAGAATATGTTGGATTTACGTATTGGAACTTTAGAATTACTGTATATTGTCTTTTGGAAGAATAATCACCAACATAGTAACATAACCTTCCTGTATTACCCCTGCACACATGTATTACACCATCATGTCTAATAAATATTTTCACAGTTTGTATTACTGGCTTTTCTTTTATTGCTTTTAATGTTTTTATTCTGATGCTCTAGTTTGCCAAATAGCACAAGGTTCTTTATGATGTATTAATATATAAATTTTATCCTGTCAATTCCTGAGTAATTTTGTGAAGCCAGAGCTCCTTTGCAAAGCTTATTTCTGTTCAATAAGAAGAATCTGTTTATTTAAGGAATTTACATCCCATCAATGGCCTATTCATATTCAATGACTAGCTTTTAAATGATTCCACAGAAATACTAGCCTTATATTTGATTGTATAGAGAATTCTTCAGATAGGTGCTGTGCTGCATTTTCAACATGTAATTATACCAGGCAGAAGCCAGCGCTGTAATTAGACAACTGTGTCCAATCATGCCTAATCTGGAATAATGACGTGTAGGGAACCATATATTTACAGGAAGCACTATAATAACACATGAATGTAAACAGCTTGAATATTAAACATGGGTAATACTAAAGGGAAAATGTAATCAGTAGGTAAGTAAAGGTTACACTGAATAAACTAACAGTAAATCACGATTAAAGTTTATTTTTGCTAAAGTTCTGTCTTGTACGCTAGGTCATTTCATAAATAAAGCTTCTGAAATAAACCAATGATAGTATGGCTTTCATTACCTTGTATGCAGAAGAAGCCTTTGTTGTACCACCTGGCCCGTGCTTGCCTTAGTTTTTTGTTTTGATGCTCGCCATAGATGGATCGAAATTTGGACGGTTCGGCAGGGTCTGGCTGAATTACGATCCATCTTTGGGCAGGCTAGTTGAAGAGAAGTCAATCTCTCAATCGACTTTAGTACAATCAGCCTGTTGGAAAATGTTCACTTGATCAGTGCCATCAGTTATAGCCGGTGGTGCTGATGCGTGTATTCTGACAGTAGGAAAGCCTCCCTGCTGTCAGAATACAATAGCTCAGCGGGAGAGTCAAAAAAAGTCAAAGTAATAACCAAAACAGACAGTTCTTGCCAATTCCTTTATTAAAAAAAGAAAAACAAGTGTCCCGCGACGTCCATCCATCTTCAATCACTCCGCCTGACAGCGAAAAAAAAAAAAAAAACGCTGCTTCCATGGGAGGCCTCCTGGCGACTGACAGCTCTTACATGGGCAAGGGCGGGGCCACCCACTGATGTAACCGGATGACCCCGCCCCATCTGGTGTCACATGACAGAAGGGGCAGGTCACTTGTGACCCCGCCCTTGCCTATATAACAGCTTTCAAAACCAAGATACAGCAGTCGCTGGGAGGGCTCCCACCGAGGCAGAGATTTTTTTATTTTTTCTACTTTTCTTATCCGTCAGGAGGCATGATTGAAGATGGATGTACATCGCGGGACAGTTTTTTTTTATTATTGTCAAAAACTGTCTGTGGTTTCTACTTTTTTGGTGCATTGGTAGGGATACAATGTATCTGATAAGCTCCCCAGCCTGCAGACCCTCACAACCACTGGTCAGGGTTGTCGGGAAGAGCCTCAAGGTGGGCACCCCAAAGCACCCTCCCCATGTTGAGGGCAAGTGACCTCTTATGGTTCGGGGGACGCTCGTTCGTCCCCCCTTTCCTTGCCTGATAGCTCAGATAAGGGTCTGGTATGGATTTTGGGGGTGACCCCATGCCAATTAATTTTTTTACATTTTGGCGTGACGTTCTCCTTAAAATCTATTTTAGATCCAAAGGGCCTGGTATGGATTTTGAGGAGGACCCCACAACATTTTTTTCTTTAAGTAGTACTAAAGGTTCCTTTTTTTAAATAACAAACATGTCATACTTACCTCTACTGTGCAGTTCGTTTTGCACAGAGTGGCCCCGAACATCCTCCTCTGGGGTCCCGCGGCGGCTCTCTCGGCTCGTCCCCGCAATAGCTAGCCCGCTCTGAGAAGCGTTCTCCAGAAAGGGGGTTACCTTGCAGGCACCTCCCGTGTCATACACTCGGTGTGCATGACTTGTTCCTGCCCCCATCGGCCGCGTCATTGAGTTTTTATTGACAGCAACATGAGCCAATGGCTGCGCTGCTATCAATCTATCCAATAAACGCCGGGGCTCCGTTGACAAGAGGACACCGGGGACGAGCCAAGCAGGTGAACAGGTAAGTAAAACGGGGGGGGCTAGGGTGCCCGTGACAGCCAGGTGTTTTTTCACCTTAATGCATAGGATGCAATAAGGTGAAAAAACACGAACCTTTACAACCCCTTTAATTCTGTCATAGGGTTCCCCTTAACCACTTCAATACTCTGTACTGTATTAAATATACTACACTGGCTGCACTATGTATTCTCCATTGTATTATACTACACTGGCTGCACTATATACTCTGCAATGTATTATATATACTACACTGACTGCACTACGTATTCTCCATTGTATTATATATACCACACTGATTGCACTATATACTCTGCAATGTATTATATATACCACGCTGATGGCACTATATACTCTGCAATGTATTATATATACCACACTGATTGCACTATATACTCTGCAATGTATTATATATACCACACTGATTGCACTATATACTCTGCAATGTATTATATATACCACGCTGATGGCACTATATACTCTGAACTTTATTATATATACTATACGGACTGCACTATATACCCTGCACTGTAATATATATATATATATATATATATATATATATATATATATTACTTACTGGACTACACTATATACTCTGAACTGTATTATATACTGTATACTATATGGACTGCACTATAGATTCTGAACTGTATTCTACATACTATTCAGGTTGCACTGTATTGTATATACTACACTAACTACACTATATATTCTATATACTACACTGACTGCACTATATACTCTGAACTGTGTTTTATATATTTTTTATATATATACAGTATATTACACTGACTGACTGCACACTACACTACCTGCCTAATCTCCATTTATTCACTATATACGACCACCGTGTAAGTAGCAGCCTTTTATAGTGGGGGCGTGGACTTGTCCCTGAGCCATTGTGCTGTGATTGGCCAAAGCATGCGGGTCAGGTGCATGCTTTGGCCAATCGGCAGCCATCAATGCACTGCGATCTCGTAGTGCATTATGGGGCACTCCGCAATGGGCAAACCTGCCGCAACGGCCCCATATGTTTGTTTTTGCGAACAAACTAACACCCAATTTTACGTTCAACTCGAATATCAGGACCATCCCTATTGATTAGGAAATCTCCACTGCTTGCTGTTGTGACTGCATTTGATTGGATCCAATCACTGTTTTAGTGACAGTCTTCCACCTGGCTCCAATTTTTTGTAAGCAATGTTTGTCGAGCTGATCGGTGCTGACAGGGCCACCCATGGCTCAAATTTTGGATGATTCCTACTGAATACAAAACTTAAAGGGGTTGTTAAGGTAAAAAAAGAAATCCTAAATAGCTTCCTTTACCTTAGTGCAGTCCTCCTTTACTTACCTCATCCTTCGATTTTGCTTTTAAATGTCCTTATTTCTTCTGCAAAATCCTCACTTCCTGTTCTTCTGTCTGTAACTCCACACAGTAATGCAAGGCTTTCTCCCCGGTGTGGAGTGTCGTGCTCACCCCCTCCCTTGGACTACAGGAGAGTCACGACGCTCTCTACGTTGCAGCTAGAGAAAGGAGCTGTGTTTTAGTGGGCGTCCTGACTCTCCTGTAGCCCAAGGGAGGGGGCGAGCATGACACTCCACACCAGGGAGAAAGCCTTGCATTACTGTGTGGAGTTACAGAAAGAAGAACAGGAAGTGAGGATTTCTCAGAAGAAATAAGGACATTTAAAAGTAAAATGGAAGGATGAGGAAAGTGAAGGAGGACTGCACTAAGGTAAAGGAAGCTATTTAGGAAAACATTTGTTTTACCTTTACAACCCCTTTAACTTTCAGATCACCGAGTATTGGGTTTTTTCATATTATCTTCATTAACAGACTCATTTATTACAGCTGTCTTGGCAGGGAGTCAGCAAAACTTTGTAACTTTCTGTCACAGCAAAATTCCACAGAGAAGCTGTTTTTCAGCTTTATGTCAGCAGAAAAATAAATACCAACAATTAGCAAATCATTAACTGGAGGATATAATTAATAACGTGCAGTTTTTATAACACTATTAGAAAAAATAAAAATGCTTTCAGGGAAAGTGTGAGTTAGCATATAGTCTTGGGTGAGATGTACATTGGAGGCTTGGGTAACATCTGTTCAGGTGACATCCGTAGACTACAAGACAGCTGTTGTGATAAATGACTGCAAAAGGCTATATCCTATTTTAGTGGGTTTAGGGTTAATATGAAAGGTAAAGGAGCAGATCTGTAGTGCTTGCATACTGCCGGCCTAATTCAATTACTGCCAGCCTAATTCAATATTATTAAGGCTTTTGAGTAATAAGAAAAATCATGGCTCCTTAAAGCGGTATTAAAGCCTTTTTTTTTTTTTTTTTTAATACCAAGCATTTTATACTTGCTTGCTATGTGAAATGGTTTTGTACAGAGCAGCCTGGATCCTCTTGTTCTCGGGTCCCACCCCGGTGGTGCTGGCTCCTCCCTCCTGCCGGGTTCACCCAAGCAGATGCACACCCGCTCTGTTTTTTTATTCACACAAACAGCCACGGCTCTGCCCCACCCCCTCTGTCTCCTGATTTGCTTACTGGCTGTGATTGACAGCCAATGGCTCCCGCTGCTGCCAAAAGACAATCAGGAATATGAGTGGCTGAGGAGGCAAGGCTCTCTTGGACATTGCTGGATCGAGAGGGGGGGCTCAGGTAAGTATTTGGGGGGGGGAGGATTCTGCAGGCAGGTTTTTTACCTTCATGCAAAGAATGCATGAAAGTAAAAAAAACTTGTGCCTTTTACAAACTTTATACTGTATATAAGCCAAATTTGTATACAAAATGAATGAATATCCAGCAAGAAAAAAAATTGGATCGAATAAGGAAGGGTTTATGTTTGCTTTTCTGTGAAGGAGATCTCTTTCCTTTCCTGTTATGTCACTGGGACAAGATGTGATAAGAATCTTTTCAAAAGGGACAAAGTGTTATTTGTAGAATCATAGATGGTTAATTATAATTCAGTTGAAAACTGGGTTATACAGTACTGTGCAGAAGTCTTAGGCAGGTGTTAAATGCTGTAAATTAAGAATTCTTTCAGAAATAGAAGTTTTATTATTATTATTATTTTTTTATCAATTAACAAAATGGAAAGTAAATGAACAGAAGAGAAATACAAATCGAATCAATATTTAGTGTGTCTACCCTTTGCCTTCAAAACAACATTTGTTGTTCTAGGTACACACAGTTATTGAAGGAACTTGGCAAGTAGGTTGTTCCAAACATCATGGAGAACTTATCACAGATCTTCTATGGATATAGGTTGCCTCAAATCCTACTATCTCTTCATGTGATCCCAGACAATCTTGATGATGATGAGACCAGGGCTCTGTGGGGATCAAACCATCACTTTCAGGGTTTCCTCTTTACGCTGAGGATAGTTCCTAATGATATTGGTTGTATGTTTGGGGTCGTTGCCCTGCTGCAGAATCAATTACTATACTATATTGCAGTTTACCAGTCTTTACATTTGGTGGTCTTTTTTCAGGCTTTATTTTTCTTCATTTTCATCTAGTGATACTGCCAGTGGCACACTTGCTCACTGTACTGTAACTATGGGGGAGCCCCTTTGTTGCCTTCGGATAGGAACTGTTGAAGATTTTTTAAAGCATATTTATTAGGTGTTTTATAGTGTCCATGCTTTATGCTTGTCTGTTTCCATCCAACTGTCATCCGATCGACCGGACAGATGGGGGAACGTAAAAAAAAAAAACATCCATCTGTTTTTTAGACCGGATCGAATATCGGTGGCTGTCAGCGGTCACAGTCCGCTGACATCCACCTCTCCATAGAGAATATGTATAACAAAGCTTGATAGTATATTTAGCATGCCAAATGGGAGCAAATAAAAGGAATTAACTGCTAGAGCTTACATACACTTTATTAATTGCTCTTTAGCAGAGTATGTTATTGTGTGAACCTTTTCAGGCTGGAGAGATTTTAAAATCTCAATTACTGACAGTATAGAAATCTCCACTCCATTTTGGGTTAATTGTGCATTTTTCCTGCCTTTCAATGTGGGGAAAAAAACTGCAGTTTAGTAAGTCTTCTGCCATGATTCACAGACCACGTTTGCCATATATGACATGTTCTTCGTTTTCTATAGAAAGCTATCATTTACAGTATAAAAAGCATTACATTTACCATTGTTTTCTTGTCTGCTTCCTCCCACAGGGAAACTGTGTAAACCTGACTGAGGCTCTAACACTTTATGAAGAACAACTGAGAATGCTTTATTGCCCTGTGGAATTTACTAAGGAAATAGTGTGTGTTCCCTCCTACATGGAACTGTATCCTTTCTACACTAAGAATTAGAAAAAGCATACTTTGAGATAGCAGAACATGCCTGTGTTGATAAAACTGTGTACAAATTTGTAGAAAAGTAAAATGTGTAACATACAATATATATGTTTAATTAAGTTACGTTAAAAGGGAACACATTTTTGGAACAAATAGTGTCAGATTTTTAGGGGTTGTAAAGTCAGATTTTTTTTTATCTTAATGCATTCTATGCATTAACCACTTCAGCCCCGGACCATTTTGCTGGTCAATGACCGGGCCACGTTTTGCGATTCGGCACTGCGTCGCTTTAACTGTCAATTGCGCGGCAGTGCGACGTGGCTCCCAAACATAATTGGCGTCCTTTTTTTCCCACAAATAGAGCTTTCTTTTGGTGGCATTTGATCACCTCTGCGGTTTTTATTGTTTGTGCTATAAACAAAAATAGAGCGACAATTTTGAAAAAAAATGAATATTTTCTACTTTTTGCTTTAATAAATATCCCCCAAAAATATATAAAAAAACATTTTTTCCTCAGTTTAGGCCGATATGTATTCTTCTACATATTTTTCGTAAAAAAATGGCAATAAGCGTTTATTGATTGGTTTGCGAAAAAAGTTGGAGCGTCTACAAAATAGGGGATAGTTTTATGGCATTTTTATTTATGGCGGCGATCTGCGATTTTTATTGATACTGCGACCTTATGGCAGACACATCGGACACTTTTGACACATTTTTGGGACCATTGGCATTTTTATAGCGATCAGTGCTATAAAAATGCATTGATTACTGTAAAAATGTCACTGGCAGGGAAGGGGTTAACACTAGGGGACGAGGAAGGGGTTAATTATGTTCCCTAGGTGTGTTCTAACTGAAGAGGGGGTGGGACTGACTAGGGGAAATGACAGATCGCTGTTCATACATTGTATGAACAGACGATCAGTCATTTCTCCCCCTGACAGGACCGGGAGCTGTGTGTTTACACACACAGCTCCCGGTTCTTGCTCTGTAACGAGCGATCGCGGGTGCCCGGCGGTGATCGCGCCTGCCGGGCACGCGTGTCGGCACCAGGGGCGAGCAGGGGGTGCGCACCTCTCCGGCGGCGCGCACGCGCCCATATTGGCTGAAATGAAAAATTACGTAATATTACGTGATTTCGCGCAGCCGACCTGCCGCAGTAAAACTGCTGCGGCTGGTCGGCTAGTGGTTAAGATAAAAAGCCTTCTGTATGCAGAAACTCCCCTGATACTTACCGGAGCCCTATCTCTGTCCAGCGATGTTCACGAGTGTCTCAGCTGTCTGGGACTCTCCCTCCTGATTGGCTGAGACACAGCAGCGAAACCATTGGCTCCCACTGCTGTCAATCAAAGTCAGTTAGCCAATCAGGAGAGAGAGGGGATGGGGCCGAACAGCAGCTCTGTGTCTGAATAGACAGATGGTGCTGCAGCTTGACTTGGGTGCCCCTAAAGCAAGCTGCTTGCTCTAGGGGCACTCAACAGGAGGGAGGGGCCAGGAGCACAGAGGAGAGACCCAAGAAGAGGAGAATCTGGGCAGCTCTGTGCAAATGCACTGCACAGAGGACGCAAGTATATCATGAGATTATCGGAGACTGCAGAAATATTCTACAGGAGATGGTCAGAGACTGCAAAACATACTACCTGAGCTGATCAGAGACTGCAGACATGATACAAAAGATGGTCACGGACTGCAGACATGATACAGGAGATGGTCTCAGACTGCAGACATGATACAGGAGATGGTCTCAGACTGCGGACATGATACAGGAGATAGTCTCAGACTGCGGACATGATACAGGAGATGGTCTCAGACTGCAGACATGATACAGGAGATGGTCATGGACTGCAGACATGATACAGGAGATGGTCTCAGACTGCAGACATGATACAGGAGATGGTCATGGACTGCAGACATGATACAGGAGATGGTCATGGACTGCAGACATGATACAGGAGATGGTCAAAGACTTCAGACATTGTAAAGTGTGTTCTAGCAGTGACCAGTGGGGAAAAACATTGATCACTGCACTTTGTGTAAACAGGAGTTTACAAAATATAACAAAGTGCCAAAAAAAACCTTTACAAACTATTGTTTGATCAGGCACAGGAGGACAGTAAATGGTTAACAAGTCTGTGAAGCTCTTAGCCTGACCAGCTAATTCTTTCAAGGATAACAAGGAAAAGGTAAAAAAAATCATGGATGGCTGACACAGGACTCTGGCTCAAAAATCTCTATAGAAACAGCTGAGCAGTGAGAATCATTGCCTACTCAGTACACATGGGAGAACACACTGATGATGGTTTGACTTCTGCAGCCGGAATTACCAGTGAGCATGTGACATGTTTGATCTAAATGTCATAATACCTTCTTCATACTCAGGTATGTTGGATCCTCTCCATCTCACTCCTGTCCAGCCCTGCTCTGGCCACTGGCATATTCTGGTCAAATGTGGCGGGCTGGGTAAGGGGCGGTTACAGAGGTAAGCTGATTGGCAGAGGAGGTGATGGGAGACGGAGCAACTTATCAACAGTCACGCTCCCCCACTCAGAAGAGCAGTGCTCTTGGCTGCCTGTTACACTGGTCTGTGCCTCCCCCTCCAGTATCTGAAAGCCTGCACCAAACTCCTTGCTGTCCAGGCCCCCCTATCGGTGGGCCTGCCGAGAGCCTGGGGGGGTGGGGGCGACAAGGTGGAGGAAGAGGCAAGGCAAGGGTCAACTGCGCTGCTAGGCGGCTGCCTAGTTTGCGTGAAAGTTATAGCGTCTACAAACTATGGGATATATACTGGAATTTATAACAAAATGCTTTCCGTGGTATTTTTAACAGATCAAAATTGAGCTAATAACGCTTGCTGGATACTTGTACAATTTTCCTTTAGACTTACCAAAACCATATGAGTTCACACCTAAACGCTTTCAATTTGCATGCAATCAGGTGGGCCCTTACACTACATAATTGAAGGCAATTCTAAAGGAAATTGAATAAGAAATTTTTTAAATGTATGGCCAGCTTTAGAGAATTTATTGTTGGTTTACATACACTTTAATACTGTAGAGCCAGCTGTTCTAACATGTTCTGTGTATTGGTTTATCTCTTATACTAAATGCTAATTTACAGGCTTAAAAGTCTCTGAAAAAAGCTGTGAATATACTCCAGAGATACTTTCAGGAAACATCCTACACCTTTTCCACAGAAAGTGGCACATATAATTTATTTAAAATAGAGCCGGTCCACACATCCTACTATAAATAATAGGATTTTAAGTATTTTTTTTTTAGAATATGTTAAAAATCACTTGCATCTATATTTGGGATTATTCCACACATCTTTTGCCATGTAATGAAACATTTTTTCACACAGTTCGTGCTAATGTGTTATCTGTAACAAAAGTGGTGTCAGATATTTGATATTGCATTAAAGATGTTCATCATCATGTCCTAAATTTATATGTATTCTGTATGTAGGAATATGTTTTATATTTATATGTGTATATGTATATATATATATATATATATATATATATATATATATATATATATATATATATATATATATATATATATATATATATATATATATATATATATTTATATTTGTTTGAAATATCAATGAATTAACCTAGTTAGCTATGTATGTATAATCCTTGTAAACCTGCTGACCCAGGACAATGAGGTATACACACAGTTCCAAAGTAAATAAACTGAATTGAGAAACAGAATTATAAGGGTACTGTCACTGACTTTAGAGTGTATTAGCAAAAGTGTGCCTGATCCAAAGAAGCCAAGGTTGGAGATCATGGCTGGCTGGTGCGGTGGTAACAGTTTGTGGGTTTCCCACTGGAGCAGTCCTGGTGGGGATGGGGGTCAGACGCAGTTGTAGGGGGGGGGGGTTTGTTGGAAGTGGGTAAGATGAGTGAGTTGGTGGGGCAGCTGAGAGCATGGAAGGTTACCAGGGTTGTGAGAGCATGGATGTTGGTGTTAGGGGAGTGCATTTACTAAACTCCTGCCAGCACTTCCTATGTTGCCGGTCTTTCTCCGCCTTCACTTCAGCAGCAGTGGGAGGGGGGTTTCGGAGGGAGGGGGG
This sequence comes from Rana temporaria, assembly GCF_905171775.1. Classification (NCBI taxonomy): domain Eukaryota; kingdom Metazoa; phylum Chordata; class Amphibia; order Anura; family Ranidae; genus Rana; species Rana temporaria. The sequence continues at coordinate 425,611,914 of NC_053490.1, forward strand.
CTTTTGTTGGCAGAGTAGACAAACTTAAGAAAGAAAAATGCTGCCAGGTGTTCACTTGTCCCGCTAAGCCACTGAGCTCTTACCACACCTCTCTTAACTACAGTAGTAGAACATTACTTTAAACAATTGTATATTTCTGAAAGCAGAGGCCCTATAGAATAAAACACATCTTGAGTAGTGATGGACAAACATCCGACGGGACGGATCGCGAACGCTAACCGCGAACTTTCGCAAATGTCCGCGAACCGCAAGTTTGCGGCAGGCACCATTGACTTTAATGGCAGGCGAATATTAAAAAGCTGCAGGTCATATTTGCAGCCACAAAATACTTACTAGCTGTGCACAAATAGTCCCACAACATGGACACTGACCTACCAGAAGTATTAAGTGAAAAATCGGATACATAAGTAAGTGCCGGCCATTACAAGCCCCAAAAATTAGCCGACAGGCGTTCACCTGACAGCAAACAACTTTGTATTCTGTGGCTGGAGGTACATTAAGCTATTCATGGGGAATACAGAAGTAAGTGTCGGTCATTACAGGCCCCAAAAATTAGCCCACAGGCGTTCACCTGACAGCAAACAACCTTGTATTCTGTGGCTGGTGGAACATTAGGCATTCACCGGATACAGAATTAAGTGTCGGCCATTACAGGTCCCAAAAATTAGCCCACGGCCACAGGCATTCACCTGACAGCAAACAACCTTGTATTCTGTGTCTGGTGGTACATTAGGCATTGCAACAGCACTGGTGAACGGAGTGAACCACAACTGCGGTTAGCAAGGAATTCAATGCGATTCTCTATGCGACAACTCAGTATTAGGCCCCAGGCGTCACTCCTCACAACAGGAGTTTGGGGGATCTATACATCATCTCTGTGTCACATAAAGAAAGGCGTTGAGCTACTATGCATGGACGCATTACAACATGCTACCAAGGCTTAGCGTTTAAAATTAGTTCAAGGTCAATATCCCAATACACCACTACATGCAGGTGATTATCAGTAAGGGACCCCAGGCGTCACTCCTAGCAACGGGAGTTTGGGTATTCTCTACATCATATCAACCTTAGCATGTAGAGATGTATTTAGGTCACTAGGGGAGATGCTATGGAATAGCATCAACCCCTAGCATAGAAAAGTTAGAGCGAACATGTTTAACAATTAGGACAAGGCCTATAAGTATTTTATACTTCTGTCAAGCACGTAGTAAATTGTATTTGTAGTAACAAGTATTAATTGCATACGAGAAATAGTGTAGCTCAGGTACTTTGAGGATACACGTATTATACCCAAGTTGTACTGGCAACTAATAGAAATGTATGAGAGGCAATATAGCTCAGGTACTTTGAGAGTACATATAGTATTAGTAGTAACAAGTATTAATTGCATATGAGAGGCAATATAGCTCAGGTACTTTTGAGAATACATATAGTATTTGTAGTAACAAGTATTAATTGCATATGAGAGGCAATATAGCTCAGGTACTTTGAGAGTACATATAGTATTTGTAGTAACAAGTATTAATTGCGTATGAGAGGCAATATAGCTTAGGTACTTTGAGAGTACATATAGTATTAGCCCACAGCCACAGGCGTTCACCTGACAGCAAACAACTTTGTATTCCGTGGCTGGTGGTACAATAGGCATTCACTGGATACATAAGTAAGTGCCGCCCATTACATGCCCCAAAAATTAGCCCACAGGCGTTCACCGGACAGCAAACAACTTTGTATTCTGTGGCTGGTGGTATATTAGGCATTCACCGGATACAGAAGTAAGTGTCAGCCAATTACAGGCCCCAAAAATTATCCCATGGCCACAGGCGTTCACCAGACAGCAAAAAACGTTGTATTCTGTGGCTGGTGGTACATTAGGCATTCAACGGATACAGAAGTAAGTGTCGGCCATTACGGGCCCCAAAAATTAGCCCACGGACACAGGCGTTCACCGGACAGCAAACAACTTCTTATTATGTGGCTGGTGGTACATTAGGCATTCAACGGATACAGAAGTAAGTGTCGGCCATTATAGGCCCCAAAAATTAGCCCACGGCCACAGGCGTTCACCGAACAGCAAACAACTTTGTATTCTGTGGCTGGTGGTACATTAGGCATTCAACGGATACAGAAGTAAGTGTCGGCCATTACAGGCCCCAAAAATTAGCCCACAGCCACAGGCGTTCACCGGAGAGCAAACAACTTTGTATTCTGTGGCTGGTGGTACATTAGGCATTCAACAGATACAGAAAATAGTGTCGGCCATTACAGGCCTCAAAAATTTGCCCACGGCCACAAGTGTTCACCTGACAGCAAACAACCTTGTATTCTGTGGCTGGTGGTACATTAAGCATTCACCAGATACAGAAAAAAGTGTCGGCCAGTACAGGCCCAAAAAATTAGCCCACAGGCGTTCACCTGAATTTGAATGAAACATGGTCTACTGGTCACATGTGTTGAATTCCTCCGAGATCCATGCTTCATTCATTTTTATAAATGTGAGCTAGGCGAGTGCGCTTTTCCATCACGACCCCCCCTGCTGCGCTGAACGTCCTTTCAGACAGGACACTGGATGAGGGGCAAGCCAACAGTTCCATTGCAAATTGTGCAAGCTCTGGCCAGAGATCAAGCCTGCCCACCCAGTAGCATCGGAAAATGAGGAGTCAGCCGAGGAGGAGAGGGAGGATGGAGTAGGAGGAGAAGAAGAGGAGGCAGGCCTGCATGTAATATGTGGCGGTAAAACCAAATCTACATGGGTGCCACGGGTTACATGCTTGACGGCCGTCAAGGTTCACCCAGTGGGCAGTGAAATATATACCTTCCCTGCCCGTGTTTGCTAGACCACGTGTCTGTGATCAGACGTATCTTGGCAACGACACTGTGTGCCAGAGATACATTCACTTGCCGCTGAACATGGCCATATAGCTCTGGGAAGCCCTTCTGTGAAAGAAATTTCCTTCCTGGGACCGTCCATTGTGGTGTTCCAATGGCCACAAATTTTGGAAAGTCCACAAGTTTATATGGCAGTAGTTGGGCTATGAGTTCCGACAAGCCAGCGGTCAACCGTTGGGCAGGAGGGTTATCCGGCGTCATCGTTTTTTTACGATCGAACATTTGGGCCACGGAAGCCTGACTTTTTGCAGAAAAATGTGAGGAAGGCATGATGGAAGGTGGAGTGGAGGACAATTGTGAGCATAGAGGAGAAGGAGAAGAGGCTGGACGGTGAGAGCCTGGAGTGTTGCTTTGTGGGTTCTGATGGCGTTGCTTCCACTGGGCTCGGTGATGGGAGGCCAGGTGCCTTCCTAAGGCGGTCGTCCCTAGGTGAGTTTTGGGCTTACCGCGACTTATGCGTTGACTGCAAAGGCTGCAGATGGCAACACTATTGTCTGCAGCGGACACGTTAAAAAAAGACCACACTGCGGAGCCATGGGCCGGCGTCCTGGGAGCGCCAGATGTGACCGTACATGGTTAATGGCTTGCTCCTGATACATTAGGAGTCTGGTTTGTCCCTCCTGTGCAATGTAAGTTCGGCCTGCTTCTCCTCCCTATCTGCTGGTCCATCTCTCCCTCTGAACTCCCCTCCTCTTCCTCTCTTGTGGGGACCCACGTGACATCTGTAGACACGTCATCATCGACGTCACCTTCCCCATCACTAACAGTAGAGATCTCGGAGTAGGCAGCAACAGCAGGCACCAACCTCCTTGGGCTGATCTGAGTACTGTCGTCAGACTGCTGAGTGCCGGCTGTTGCTACCTACGCTTCCTGATCCAATGCCAAGAATGGCTGCGCATCTGAAGTGTCTTCTGATGGATCGGAAAATAATTCCTGTGACTCAAGCGGAGGGTATATGGTGTTGGTGGCGATCCACTCAACCAAGTCTGGTGCGTCCTTTGACGTAATCGAACAAACATTGTGCCACTTCCCACTTTGGCTCCGGCCTGGTGCTCCTGCCCTACCCCTACCACCCCTGCGGAGGGGCCTGCCTCTTCCTCTGCCTGTCATTTTTTAAATGACCCTGTGACAAAAGTCTCTAGAGAAGCGCAGTATATGTGGAAGAAGGTATATAACAAAATCTATCATTTTGGGGGGCCACTGGTTTATCGCACCAGTTATGAAACTTTTTTTATTTAGGATTTTTTTTAATGTGTGTAGCAGAGGTAACGCAGCGAAAAAGGCAAAAATTCAGCAGTAACCAAATACACCGCCAGTCACAATGCTGCACAATACAAATCCACTATAATATGCTTTCTATATTCAAAAGTATATTATAAGTGTATATTACACCTATATACTGCAGAGCAAGTAGCACACCTATACCAGTGCTTGAAAGGACTTTTGTGAACCTGTTAGGTAGCGATTTTTGTCGCTAAAGTCTGTCCCTGCTGGAAACGCCAACCTCTCCCTACACTGACAAAAAGTATATGAATGTATTACACACTATCATGTACTGCACAGCAAGTAGCACACATATACCAGTGCTTGAAAGGACTTTTGTGGACCTGTTAGGTAGCGATTTGTTTCGCTAAAGTCTGTCCCTGCTGGAAACACCAACCTCTCCCTACACTGACAAAAAGTATATGAATGTATTAGACACCTATATACTGCACAGCAAGTAGCACACCTATACCAGTCCTTAAAAGGACCTTTGTGGACCTTTTAGATAGCTATTTGATAGAATACAGCCTGTCCCTGCTCCAAACAGCACCCTCTCCCTACACTGACAAAAAGCAGAATGTAAGATGGCCGCCAGATCAGGTCTATTTATAAGGTAGGGGGTATGTCCATTTGCTGAAATGTCTCAATTGGCTGTCCTGCACCACCAGATGGATGTGTCATAGGTCAAAGTTCTTACCCATATAACATTGCAGACTGCCACGAACATCGCCAGATGTTTGGCGGACCGCAAACATGCAAAGTTCGCCGCGAAACGACCACCGGGCGAACCGGCAGGCCATCTCTAATCTTGAGTTGCCATCTGAACATAAAATGAGGGAAAATCCTCCAGTGGAAACACTTGGGACCATTCATAAAGCAGCACGGCTGCCGGTTTCCTTTATTACAAAGAAAGAAAGCTGCTACCCATCAGAATATGTAGCAGAAGTGATGTTCTGGCACGGCCATCTTGGTATACCCGCAGTAAGCCTACAGTCAGAAGGTGGCAAACGAATACAATTTTAAACCCACTGAAGACTTGCATTTACACTTAGGGCACTTTTACACTGAGGCCGGGTTCACACGTATGCAAATTGAGTGCGGCTTAAACCGCATCCAATTCGCATAACATTCGCACCACATAAGTGTGAACCCAGCCTGAGGCACTGGGGCGTAGGTGGTAAAGCGCCGCTATTCTTAACAGCACTTTACCGACATTTCAGTAGTGCTTTCCAGCTTTTAACCCCTGCTAGCGACCAAAAAAGGGTTAAAAGTGCTGCCCATCAATTTTAATGGGCAGGGGCGCTTTAGGAGCGGTGTATGCACCACTCCTAAAGCGCCTTGACAATGCTGCCTGCCGGAATTTTTTTTTTAGCATCCTGTCAGCACACTGCTTCAGTGTGAAAGCCCTTAGGCTTTCAATACAATAAGAAAAAATTGCGCTTATCCAGAAAAATAATTAATGCACATAAATTAATATATCACAAAACAAAAAGATATATAAACCAAGAGGAATATATATATATAATAGGGAAGGCAGCAGTTTCTAGTGCCAAGGCACAAAATATATGAACTAGAAAAAAGGAGGGGTTAAAACTGCGCCATGGCACCCAGACTCGTGAGTTATAAAGTCAGTTTGGTAAAATAAACATCAGGGTTTGGAAGGAAGAAAGTCTATAGGATTCTCCAGGGATTCCACAATACTGATGTATGGAATAGTGGATCCCACCCAGATGGTCCACAATTATTCCGTATGTAACTTGGTTACCAGAGTCATGAGCTGCTTACCAGATCATAGACTTAAATCAGCGGTCGACTGTGACCCAGCCGCGGCCTTTGAGGAAAGCAGGGGGGGGGGAGCCCACTTCCTAGATGTATCAATCTCTCCCTTGAGACACAGAGTTATGAGCGACGGTCCACCGTGATACACAGCACTCAAAGTGTGAAATCCCACCACCGATAATAAGAGCAGCTTACCGGAACTTCAATCATAAACCACAGTCGGCTGTGACCCAGCCGCGGCCTTTGGGGAGATCCCACTCCCTTGATGGAAGCACCACTTGCACCCTCGGTAATATACAATGGTGTCACCGCACAAAAAAGGAAACAGCAAACATAGCGTAACTCCGTGGGATAGGTTATTTAATAAAACGATAAAACGATAAAAGGTTTACTCACATATGAAGAAAACACAAGGAGCATTTGAAATTGCCGGCCGGCATGTATCAGAGCAATGCCCGTATACCAAACGTAATGACGTCACCGCACGTCCTCCCAGACGCGTTTCGTCATTCGACGTTATCAATGGGATAGGGCGTTGCGGTGCGTCATCCTATTAATAGGCTCAGAACCCACCCTGAGGTGTGAGCGACTATACAGCAGACGCCATCTTGGTCGTGGGCAAACACGCCCATACCTGACTAACATCTAACTGAACCTGCTTAAATGAATGAACAAATACGTAAGCGGTGTTGTACTTAGTAAATGAAGCATAATATAATAAATAATGGGTGAGCAGTTGGCTGCGATCAGGCACTAACGCAACAGACTGCTGAACAGCATTAAGATCTAGATTACAAGCCCACGCTATGCGCGGTGGCAATACCTATATCAGCATATAGGAATACAGTGCCATCTAATGGTGGCTTCACAAAGGTGCACCATAAATTCAAATAAAGGAAAAAAGGTAAAAAAGGAGTGCTGCGGGCCTAGCCTGGTGCGCGGCACCGGATCGGGACGGTTGTTCTGGCCCCCCCCGTTCCAGACATCTTTTGGGCATAGTAGAGCATGTCCCTGGGGGGGTCTTTTCCCTGGGTCTTGGCAGGCTTACCCTGTTTGGGGCCCGTTTTGTCCGCTCCACGAGGCGTCCCTCTGGCAGTTGGCGCGGCGGCGCCATCTTGGGCCTCCATCCCCGCGATCTCCGCCTGTCCTTTGCGGGTCTTTCCCCTGGTGCACAACGCCGGTGGTGGTACCGCTGTGGTCCCGGGAGTGCTGGCTTCCAGCATATGGCGGTCTCGAACCGGAATAACGGCCGGGGGAGGATCAATACCGGATCAGCACTGGGAGCTGTGAGAGATGCGTCCTCTCACATGCCTGTCCTGGCCACGCCCCCCAAACACGCCCATACCTGACTAACATCTAACTGAACCTGCTTAAATGAATGAACAAATACGTAAGCGGTGTTGTACTTAGTAAATGAAGCATAATATAATAAATAATGGGTGAGCAGTTGGCTGCGATCAGGCACTAACGCAACAGACTGCTGAACAGCATTAAGATCTAGATTACAAGCCCACGCTATGCGCGGTGGCAATACCTATATCAGCATATAGGAATACAGTGCCATCTAATGGTGGCTTCACAAAGGTGCACCATAAATTCAAATAAAGGAAAAAAGGTAAAAAAGGAGTTTCTTAAGGAAATCCTCGTGTGCATCGATCCAAATTGAAGCTCACAGGAGACTGATAGCTGCCAATCTCCGGAGCCACCGTGGAAAAGTTGTTAAAAGTGTGTCATAATATACAGTGTATGTACCAGTGAACAAATTACTAAAGTTATTAATAATAAGTGCCGAAAAGATTCTTTTAAATGAATAAAAAAATCCTTTTGGAAAGAATTAGACTAAAAGACTAATGGAAACACCTATAGTCCTCCTAGTCCAATGCGTGACAGTGTAAAACTATGCATAATAGTGTATAATAGTGTATAATGGCAGCTGTCGGTATCCACCGACAGCTGCCATTATAAACCTTGGATAGCCGGAGTACCAAAGAGTCAGTACCTCAGACTTAGGCGAAATTGTAGTCACATTGCTGACTTTACAAATCAAGCTGAGGTCCTGACGAGTAGATTCTTGGAGAAGGGTTATCCCCTGGATTCATTATTGGAGGCCAGAGAAGGGGTTTTGAACACTAATAGAGCAAACCTCTTGACCGATAAGGTTACTGTACAAGGGGATGGTTTTCCTAAGGACGTGCCTTTTATCACAAACTTTTCAGTCCAACATAAAAACATTAAACAACTTATTAGCAAACATTGGCATTTGGCGCTCAATGACAATGTACTAAAGGAAGTTCTTCCAGCTAAACCTAGAGTTATCTTTAGAGGGGCCCAATCTTTTTTTTTTTTTTTTTCAATTCTTTATTTTTCATTTTTCCTTATTTCACAATTCCACAAAAACAGGGACATTACCATGCCATATTGGAGAATAAAAGTCAACAACCAAGCAACTATACATTGTCCTTGTTCCTGACCTATCTCTAACCCTGCTTACCGTTAGGTAGTTAGACTACTATATAGCTCCCGCGTTAATTTACCGCTTTTCTGAGTTCCTATTCCCCTAAACCATTTGTCATGTCCTCTCCCCTTTTTGAGGTAGTGAAAAATCCCCATCACCCCCCTCCCACCCCAAAATCCGGGCCCCTGTCCAAGACCTTCCTAAGCCCAAAAAAAAAAAAAAACAATCATTCCTCCAAAATTATTCCTCCTCCTCCACCCCTCCCCTCCCCCACTCCTCACCCCTCCCCCCTACTCCCTTCGTTCCCTATAACTATCATAGGGGGCCCATACCTCCCTGAACCTCTCCTCCTGTTCCCTCAGAGCCATCGTGAGACTCTCCATACATTGGATTTCCCTAATTTTTTCATGCCATTGTGGTCTACTTGGTGAGCACGTATTCTTCCATAACGCTGGAATACATGCTCTGGCTGCTATTAACAGATGTCTTACCAAGGATTTTTTGTAATTTGCTACTGATATCGGAATATCTAACAGTAGATAGGCCGCTGGATTTTCTCCAAGAGACATTTCAGTTATCCCTTCTATTTCGTCTGAAACCATCTTCCAAAAATCTTTCACTCCTTCACAATTCCAAAAAATATGTAGCAGAGTTCCCTCTTCTTTTAGGCATCGCCAACACATATTTGACGTTTGTGGAAAAATTTGATTTAAAACTTCTGGGGTCCTGTACCACCTGCTCAGAATCTTATATCCTCCTTCCTGGTACTTAGATGCTAGGGAGGCTTTATGATTAAATTCAAAAAAAAAATTCCTCTGAGTCTCAGTAAAGGTTACCCCTAAGTCTCTCTCCCAGGTTTGTATAAAACCTATTTCTTGTGGAGCTTTCATTTCATTGATCAGGGAATAGAACAGTGATAGTGAATGTCTAACCGCTTCTCCCTTTAGACACAATTTTTCGAATTCCGATAATCTTACCCTCACCGTAGTCTGACTCTGTATTGATCGCAGAAAGCCCCTTAACTGTCTTCTCCTATATGGCTCCAAGTCCTCTGCTAACTCGCTTTCTATTTCCTCCCATGTCATTACCCGGTTTTCCTTCTGGAAGTGAATCAATCTAATTTTGCCATAAATGCCGGGTTTCCCAGGACTGGTGTCATCGGATTTACTTCTATTTCATCATTTGATTTTCTAAATACTTTTTTCACCACCCTAATTGTCGTCCCAATCGTTGGATGCTTTTTAACTGCTTGTGGTAAAATAGTTCTAGAAAGCCAAATTAGTCCTTCCAATGGTAATTCTATCATTGCCTGTTCTAAAAGAATCCATGGTTTAACTTTCGGGGTGACGCACCAATCCAACACTCTTGACAGATGCACAGCCTCGTAGTATGTGAGTGGGTCTGGAAAACCTATGCCTCCTTTTTCCTTTGGTAAAGTTAAAATGTCTCTCCTAACTCTGGCTGGTTTCCCTGCCCAAATGAATCCCGCAAACTTCGCTCTGATCTCTTTCAAAAATCCCTGAGGTATGCTAGTAGGGAGTGTCTGTAATAGATATAATAACCTCGGCATTGCATTCATCTTTACGATATTGACCCTACCGAACCAAGTAAATACCTCCTTATCCCATTTTTGTAGGTCACGTTTTATTTGTCTTACCAGCGGTGCTAAATTTAGTTCTAAAATTCTATTTAATTTCTTCGGGATTTTGGTCCCCAGATATCCAATATGTGAATTTGTCCATTTGAATGGGAAAAAAGAGGCCAATTGTCGTTGTTGTGCCATGTTCATCTCTACCCCCATTGCCTCCGATTTGTCATAGTTTACTTTAAAATTTGAGAGCTCACCATATCTAGCAATCTCGGCCAGCAATGGAGGGAGAGATAAAATAGGTTCCGTAAGAGAAAACAACAAATCATCGGCAAAAGCCGCCAGTTTGTAAACTCCTCCCTTTACACAAATACCTCTGATATCGGTGTTCTGCCTTATTGTCCTCAAAACGGGTTCAAGTGTCAAAATAAAAATAATTGGTGACAGAGGGCAGCCTTGTCGCGTCCCATTCCGTATCTCAAAAGGTTCCGACATAATCTCGTTTATTTTTATTCTAGCTTTCGGCTGCGAATATAGACTCATGACCCATCTTTGCATCCCCTCCCCTAAACCAATATATTTTATGATTGTTTTTAAAAACTTCCAGTCTACCCTATCGAACGCTTTTTCAGCGTCAGTTGATACGAGAACTAGAGCTTTCCTAAATACCTGGGAGAAATGGATCGTATTAATCACCCGCTGCGTATTCTCCCTGCCTTCCCTTCCTGGGGTAAATCCCACCTGATCTTGGTGTATCAGGTCAGGGATATATGGTAATATTCTATTTGCTAGAATTTTGGTAAAGATCTTCAAGTCAACGTTTAGAAGCGATATAGGACGGTAATTCGAGCATAGTGTTAAATCTTTTCCCTCCTTAGGTATAACCGCTATATGTGCCAAAAGAGCTTCCTCCGGAATCCCCTGTCCTTCTCTTATCGCGTTATATGCCTTTAAAAATCTTGGCATAAGTTTTTCTGCATAGGTTTTATAGTAGAAAAGAGTGAACCCATCAGGGCCGGGAGCTTTACCTGGTTTTAACAATTTGAGGGTGTTTGTAAATTCCTCAGAGGGGCCCAATCTTTAAGGTCCCAACTAGCCCCTAATGTCCTTAATCCCCCCACTGGAGGTATGGGATTTTTTGAACAACTTACGGGCTATTATAAATGCAGGAAGTGTAGAGTCTGTACTCTCAATTCCTGCTCACAGAGACGTACCACCACCTTTAACTCTACGGCTACAGGTCAGGAGCACACCATTAAACCATGCATAACTTGTGCCTCCACAGGGGTTGTCTATTTATTGCAGTGCCCTTGCGGCCTACAATATGTGGGCCGTACTAAGCGGAGTCTCCAAATCCGGCTTAACGAGCACATAACCAACATTTTAAGTGGATTTAGAAACCATTCTGTTTCGAAGCATTACCTGCTCAAACATGACAAAAACCCAGCGAATACATTATTCCTAGGAATAGATAAATTCAAACCCCATTGGAGGGGGAGCCATCTGGTCAGGTCCATCTCAAAGATGGAAATGAGCTGGATATACCGGCTTAAAACATACGCCCCCTACGGTCTGAACATAGAGACAGACGTTAACGCATTCATTAACAACGCCTAGTTTGAATTCTCTTTAGGTTTTTTCCAGGTATTGTTTTACTGTTTAAATACTGTTTGTTTCTTGATCCATGTATATAGCCGAATGCACACTGTTTGAGTTGTTAAACCTACGGTGGGGTGTGTGAGACCCCCAGCAGACGCCTGTCTATATTTCCATGGGATCAGTACAGAGCTATAAGTGCTATTTCTAAATATAGGATATTTAATATTCTTTATCAATTAGGGTATAATGATCTGGTTGCACCTTTTTTTAGTTGTTTTTGGGGGGTTGTGTCACACCCCTCATCAACCAGTATTCCCTTTCCTTCTTGACTTCTCCCTTCCCTTTTTATTATTTGGATTTTATTTCCCTTTTTATTATTTGGATGTCATTTTCTAAACAATTTTCTCTTTTATGGTCATTTATTTGTATATGTCCATTTTTGCCACATGCTGTTTGCATTCACTTTTATAAGGCATATTATTAATACACTATTATGCATAGTTTTACACTGTCACGCATTGGACTAGGAGGACTATAGGTGTTTCCATTAGTCTTTTAGTCTAATTCTTTCCAAAAGGATTTTTTTATTCATTTAAAAGAATCTTTTCGGCACTTATTATTAATAACTTTAGTAATTTGTTCACTGGTACATACACTGTATATTATGACACACTTTTAACAACTTTTCCACGGTGGCTCCGGAGATTGGCAGCTATCAGTCTCCTGTGAGCTTCAATTTGGATCGATGCACACGAGGATTTCCTTAAGAAACTCCTTTTTTACCTTTTTTCCTTTATTTGAATTTATGGTGCACCTTTGTGAAGCCACCATTAGATGGCACTGTATTCCTATATGCTGATATAGGTATTGCCACCGCGCATAGCGTGGGCTTGTAATCTAGATCTTAATGCTGTTCAGCAGTCTGTTGCGTTAGTGCCTGATCGCAGCCAACTGCTCACCCATTATTTATTATATTATGCTTCATTTACTAAGTACAACACCGCTTACGTATTTGTTCATTCATTTAAGCAGGTTCAGTTAGATGTTAGTCAGGTATGGGCGTGTTTGGGGGGCGTGGCCAGGACAGGCATGTGAGAGGACGCATCTCTCACAGCTCCCAGTGCTGATCCGGTATTGATCCTCCCCCGGCCGTTATTCCGGTTCGAGACCGCCATATGCTGGAAGCCAGCACTCCCGGGACCACAGCGGTACCACCACCGGCGTTGTGCACCAGGGGAAAGACCCGCAAAGGACAGGCGGAGATCGCGGGGATGGAGGCCCAAGATGGCGCCGCCGCGCCAACTGCCAGAGGGACGCCTCGTGGAGCGGACAAAACGGGCCCCAAACAGGGTAAGCCTGCCAAGACCCAGGGAAAAGACCCCCCCAGGGACATGCTCTACTATGCCCAAAAGATGTCTGGAACGGGGGGGCCAGAACAACCGTCCCGATCCGGTGCCGCGCACCAGGCTAGGCCCGCAGCACAGGGCGAAAGTGTCCCACTTTACTGGGGGGAGGAGGAGGACAGAGAAGGAGCAGGCCAGGGACCGGAGGATGAGCAGGCCCCAGACGCACAAGCTGAGAATACTGTGCAACCCACGCTGGCAGACATACTTAAAGCAGTTAATAAATGTACTGCATCTGTGGACACTTTGAAGGAGCAGTTTGGATTACTAAGGCAGGATATGCAAAAGATTCGTGAACGTACTACTGCAGTGGAAAGCAGAGTCAGTGAGGTGGAGGATCAGCTGCAGCCCATGGCCCAAGACACTAGAGCTGCCCTGCAGATGGCTAGAGACGCTTATGATCGCGTGGAAGACATGGAGAACCGTCTCAGACGCAATAATGTCCGTATAGTAGGGCTGCCGGAGAGGGTGGAAGGTAAAGACCCCACCATGTTTGTAGAGAACTGGCTGATTGAACTTTTTGGCAAAAATACGTTGTCACCATTTTTTGCGGTGGAAAGGGCCCACCGAGTACCTTCGCTCCCACCGCAGCAGGGGGGCCCCCCTAGATCCATCCTGGCAAAACTACTCCACTACCGGGACAGGGAAGCGGTGCTGCGTCAGGCTCGGGAGCGAGCTAACATCCAACATAATGGCGTCCGGGTGTCATTTTACCCAGATTTTTCGCAGGAAGTACAAAGGCGCCGGGCCAAATTCCTTGATGTAAAGAGGCGACTGCGACGTATACAACTCCCATATGCTATGCTCTACCCAGCGAAGCTCCGGGTGGTGGTGCGGGGTCAAGCCCAATTCTTTGAGTCTGCAAAGGAGGCCATGTCATGGCTGGATAGAAACGAGCAATCTCTACAACGCCAAGCGCAGGAGGAGGGGGAGTGAGGCATGAGCAAGTTATTTTTACTTTTTATTTCTTTGGTTTTGCCTCCAGACACTGAATATGCAAGATTGAAATGTTTCTATGCTTCACTGCTGTCTTTTTTAGGGGGGATCCCCTACTTTTTGCCTGTTTGAATATTTCTTTTTCACTTACCCTTTGGCCGGGGGACATTATGATTGGCAGCACATCGTGAGGAAAGCTGTTCTTAGTAGGATGATTTCTGTGACTGGAGTAAGCCGACGTTTAGTCGCACAAAGTGCTGGAACCGCCCTGTTGGTGGACATTGATGATTCGGGACCCGTTTGGTCCGCAAGTTATGCTAACTTTTGTTTTTCTAGCTACCATATGAAGACAGAGGTACAACTCAACAGACCTGGGCCGTTGGCCCTTACGCAAGATATTGTGCAGGAGAGGACAGAGATGGGGGGAGGCCCTTTTTCCCGACAGTGGGGTCAGACTGTACATTTTTGCCCACAAGTATATTGCTTTTTGATGTTAAAGGAAGACACCCATGGCTAAGGTATCCATTGTGTCATGGAACGTGAGGGGTATGCATTCTCCACTGAAACGCACGATGCTATTTATGTGTTTAAAAAAATTTCTGCCTGGGGTGATCTGTTTTCAGGAAACACACCTGACTGCGGAAACTGTGTGCTTTCTGAAATATGTGTGGGTGGGCAAGGCATATCACTCTACACACACCTCCTTCTCTAGGGGGGTGAGTGTACTAGTGCACAATGCCCTGGATTTCCAGGAAATTGACAGTGCGGTAGACTCTGAAGGTCGCTATGTATTCATCCATTGCAAAATTGGTACATTGATTTGTGTATTGGCGTGTGTTTATATCCCCCCGCCGTTCACGGCAGCGGTGCTCAGGCTCCTCCTCTCTTTTTTGGAGGGCAGGCCGGAAGTTCCGTTGCTCGTGATCGGCGACTTTAATTGTTGTCTGGACCAGGTGGCGGATAGACATCCGGGCCCTAGACCCTCTGCCCTCGCTAGGAGTACTCCCCTGGCGCGGTTGTTGCAAGAGGTGGGCTGGATAGATATCTGGAGGCACCGTAATCCAGGGGGCAGGCAGTTCACGTGCTTTTCGAAGACGCATGGCTGCCTGTCCAGGATAGACCTGGGGGTGGGTAACGCAAGCATACTTCCACTGATAGCGGACCTGTCGCATAGGCCCCGTAGTGTGTCGGATCACTCGGCCCTGGTGGTGCAGCTCTGCGTGGCACCGCAGGGGAACCTGGTTAAGGCACCATGGAAACTGAATGCATTTTGGTTGAAATTGATTAGATCCCATACCGAAATAGAGGAGAGTATACGGAGGTATTTTGTTGCGGAGGAGGGGGTGGAACGAAATGTGCTACAGTGGGATGCCTTCAAGGCATATCTTAGGGGCCTCCTCATACGGGAAGTGACTGGGGTGAAGAGGGCCTCTGCTGCATTACTGATAGAAGTGGAGAACAGGGTCCAGGAAATGGAGCGGGCTTACATTGCAGATCCTTCTGATTTGGCCAGGGAGTCCTGGCAGGCGGCTCAATCCGCCTACCAGCAGTTGCTCTCCTCGTCAGCAGAAAAGAAGAGATTCTTTGCCAAACAGGCGTTTTTTGAGGAGGGTGAGAAAACCGGCCGTATACTGGCACGGATTGCGAACTCCCATCAACGGTCACCTGAGATAGGGGCTATTAGAGCTAGGTCAGGAGGGGTAGTCTCTCAGCCAGACCAGATTATGCAGGAACTGGCGGGTTTCTATGAGGCCCTGTACAGTTCCGGCGCGGCATATACCCAGGAGGATCTGGAGCTATATTTGACCCAATTGACCTTCCCGGGACTGTCCGCTAATCAGCGTACTTCGCTGGAGAAACCGGTTACTGTCGAGGAACTGCAAGAGGCAGTCAGTGCCTTCCCTAACTGTAAAGCCCCGGGGGAGGATGGGCTGCCCATGGAGGTATACAAACAGTACTCGGGGGTGTTGCTGCCACAGCTTTTGCAGGTTTTTAACAGCGCCAGGGAGGGAGGGACTTTGCCCCCTTCCATGTCCAAAGCAAATATAGTACTGTTACTTAAGCCAGGCAAGGATCCCGTGGACCCGGGGGCCTACCGTCCCATTTCCTTATTACAGAGTGACGTTAAGATCCTGGCCAAGGTGCTCGCCATTCGGCTAAATGGGGTGGTGACTTCTATAGTACATGGAGACCAAGCCGGGTTCATGCCTAACAAATCGACGGCGGTTAATTTGAGAAGGTTGTTCCTTAATATACAAGCGCGGGCAGACAACATGGGCAGTAGGGCTCTATTATCCTTAGACGCAACAAAAGCCTTCGATAGTATTGATTGGAATTATCTTTGGACCGTGTTGCGGAAATTCGGATTTGGCCGCTGTACAGCCAGCCGCAGGCAGCGATACGGACATTTGGCTCGTTGTCGGCGGGCTTTGCACTGAGGAGGGGGACGCGGCAGGGTTGCCCCCTGTCCCCCCTCCTCTTTGCCCTGGCTATTGAGCCGCTGGCCATTAGTATCAGGGCTAACCCTCGCATCACCGGTTTTTGTTATGGCGACATGCAGGAAAAGGTGATGTTGTATGCTGACGACACGCTTCTTCTGCTGGGAGACACGGACTCCTCCCTTAGAGAGGCTATGATGGCAATCACAGAGTTTGGAAAATTCTCTGGTCTGCTCATAAACTGGGCAAAGTCAGCACTGCTTTTGTTGGATGGTGATGACACACAAGTAATTAACGCTGTCTGCCCCATATCCATTACTTCATCCTTTAAATATCTAGGGGTACAGATAACGGCCCGGCCACGAGATTTCATACATCTAAATATTTCCCCCCTGTTGCTGAGGTTTAGGGACAAGGTAAAAAAAGGTATGGGCGTGTTTGCCCACGACCAAGATGGCGTCTGCTGTATAGTCGCTCACACCTCAGGGTGGGTTCTGAGCCTATTAATAGGATGACGCACCGCAACGCCCTATCCCATTGATAACGTCGAATGACGAAACGCGTCTGGGAGGACGTGCGGTGACGTCATTACGTTTGGTATACGGGCATTGCTCTGATACATGCCGGCCGGCAATTTCAAATGCTCCTTGTGTTTTCTTCATATGTGAGTAAACCTTTTATCGTTTTATCGTTTTATTAAATAACCTATCCCACGGAGTTACGCTATGTTTGCTGTTTCCTTTTTTGTGCGGTGACACCATTGTATATTACCGAGGGTGCAAGTGGTGCTTCCATCAAGGGAGTGGGATCTCCCCAAAGGCCGCGGCTGGGTCACAGCCGACTGTGGTTTATGATTGAAGTTCCGGTAAGCTGCTCTTATTATCGGTGGTGGGATTTCACACTTTGAGTGCTGTGTATCACGGTGGACCGTCGCTCATAACTCTGTGTCTCAAGGGAGAGATTGATACATCTAGGAAGTGGGCTCCCCCCCCCCCCCTGCTTTCCTCAAAGGCCGCGGCTGGGTCACAGTCGACCGCTGATTTAAGTCTATGATCTGGTAAGCAGCTCATGACTCTGGTAACCAAGTTACATACGGAATAATTGTGGACCATCTGGGTGGGATCCACTATTCCATACATCAGTATTGTGGAATCCCTGGAGAATCCTATAGACTTTCTTCCTTCCAAACCCTGATGTTTATTTTACCAAACTGACTTTATAACTCACGAGTCTGGGTGCCATGGCGCAGTTTTAACCCCTCCTTAGGCTTTCACACTGGAGTGATAGGGGAGGTGCTTTGCAGGCTCTATTTTTAGCACTAAAGCGCCTGTAATGCGCCTCTGTGCTTATTTAGTCAAATACAGTATTTGGAAGTCCTGTTTTGATGTTGAATTTTAAAAGCATCGGCAAGCCTGCTGATCTCACAGAACACCGCTGCTTTTAACCACTTAAGCCCCGGACCATTTTTCTGGTCAAAGACCAGGCTACTTTTTGCTATTCGGCACTACGTCGCTTTAACTGACAATTGTCCGGAAGTGCAACGTGGCTCCCAAACAAATTGACGCCCATTTTTCCCACAAATAGACCTCTCTTTTGGTGCTTTTTGATCACCTCCGTGTTTATTTTTGTTTATAGCGCAAAAAAAAAAAAAAAAAAGAGCGACATAAATGCTATAATAAATATCCCCAAAAAATGTTTTCCTCAGTTTAAGCCGATACGTATTCTTCTACATATTTTTGGTAAAAATGATCGTGACTGCGACATTATGGCGGACACATCGGACACTTTT
This sequence comes from Rana temporaria, assembly GCF_905171775.1. NCBI lineage: Eukaryota > Metazoa > Chordata > Amphibia > Anura > Ranidae > Rana > Rana temporaria. Next base: position 425,630,053 of record NC_053490.1, read on the forward strand.
GACACCATTTTGGGACCATTGTCATTCTTACAGCGACCAGTGCTGTAAAGATGCACTGATTACTGTAAAAATGACACTGTCAGTCAAGGGGTTAACCTGTAGTGGGCGCTGAAGGGGTTATGTGTGACCTATTGAGTAATTCTTACTGTCAGGGGGCGTGGCTTGCCGGGTCACATCACTGATCTCTGTTCCCGATGACAGGGAACACGATCAGTGACATTGTCACTAGGCAGAACGTGTGTAAACACATCTCCCCGTTCTTTAGCTCTGTGACCTGATCGCAGGACACTGGCGGCGCTCGGGTCCCGAGGGCGCGGTCACAGAGCTCGCAGCAGGGTCGCGAGTGCGCCACCACACGGCGGCAATTTAAAGGGCACGTACCTGTACGCCCTTTTGCCTGTCCGTGCCATTTTGACTACGTAAAAGTGCGTGCGCTGGACGGCAAGTGGTTAAAATTGAACATCAAAATTGTTTGACGGATTTCTAAATACTGTATTTCACTATATAAGCGCAGTTTACTGGTAAAAATAAGTGTGACATGCAAGATTCTGTTGGGTGTAAAAATATGTCCGTTTGGTGACTTCAGACTGTGGGCTTACTGCGGACGAGTACTGGTGTACCAAGATAGCCACGATGGAACGTCGCTAAGGTTGCATTTTCTGATGGCTAGTGGATTTTTGATAGAACACTGGCACCCGAAGCCGATTGACAAATCAGCTTAGGGTGATGACATGTGGGATTCCCGGACAGGTAAGTGTCCTTATATTAAAAGTCAGCAGCTACAGTATTTGTAGTTGCTGACATTTTTTTTTTTCAGTCTGGAGCTCCTCTTTAGTACAGCGGCTCCTCCTGAGCTTAGTGTGTACCACACTTTAGTCTTTTGGCCCACCAGACTCCATCTAAAATTGTGTCACTTTTCACAGACTGACCCTTTAACTGCTTGCCGACCAGCCGTCGCAGTTATACGGCGGCAGGTCGGCTCTGCTGGGCAAGATCACGTAGCTATACGTCATCTCGCCGAGCAGCCAATAGCGCCTCGCTCACCCCTGACTCCCACGCCCGTGCCCGGCACCCGCGATCGCTCGTTACAGAGCGAGAACCAGGAGCTGTGTGTGTAAGCACACAGCTCCTGGTCCTGTCAGGGGAGAAATGCCTGACCACCTGTTCATACAATGTATGAACAGCGATCAGTCATTTCCCCTAGTGAGTCCACCCCCCCTACAGTTAGAACACACCCAGGGAACATACTTAACCCCTTCCCCGCCCCTAGTGTTAACCCCTGCCCTGCCAGTGGCATTTTTATAGTAATCAATGCATTTTTATAGCACCGATTGCTATAAAAATGCCAATGGTCCCAAAAATGTGTCCGAAGTGTCCGCCATAATGTCGCAGTACCGAAAAAAATCGTTGATCGCCGCCATTACTAGTAAAAAGAAAATATTAATAAAAATGCCATAAAACTACCCCCTATTTTGTAAACGCTATAACTTTTGCGCAAACCAATCAATAAACGCTTATTGCGATTTTTTTTATATGAAAAATATGTAGACGAATACGTATCGGCCTAAACTGAGGAAAAAAATTGTTTTTTTATATATTTTTGGGGGATATTTATTATGGTAAAAAGTAAAAAATATTCATTTTTTTCAAAATTGTCGCTCTATTTTTGTTTATAGCGCAAAAACTAAAAGCCGCAGCGGTAATCAAATAAAATCAAAAGAAAGCTCTATTTGTGGGGAAAAAAGGATGCCAATTTTGTTTGGGAGCCACGTCGCAAGACCGCGCAATTGTCAGTTAAAGCGACGCAGTGCCGAATCGCAAAAAGTGCTCTGGTCTTTGACCAGCAATATGGTCCGGGGCTGAAGTGGTTAAAAAGGCAAAGTGTAATTCTGCACACTGCATTGCCTTTAACTTGGAACTGCTATAAACTAATATTGTAAAATGTATGCTTTGGTCCCCACCATGTGTCTCCTTTCAGCTGAAATAACGTTACACAGCTAACAAACGCTTTATACAGAATGTGTTGACATATTACATAGAATTAAACACATTTGGCTAGAGACAGTTTATCTAATCCCTGCAGACAGACAACATCAATTTTACAACAAAAGTTTCCCTAAAAACGATCATTAACTATGAAGTTTATCATATTGCCAGTGACCTACATACCGTAGCAGCCCAACATCTGCTTAACATGTATCTGGCAGCACTTTGCTTGAAGGTTATGTGAGAAATTGTTTCCCACTTTCATGAACTCAATATACTTCTCCTCACACTAAGGACCAGTTCATACCACATGCAGTCCAGTGTGTTTTTTTTCTGCATCAAAAACACATGGAAAGTAAGTTATATGGTTGACAATGGCATAGTTCACACCAGTGTTGTCAGTTCCAGAAAAAATAAAGTAGACCATGCTGCATTTTTCCTGCACTGGACTGTACTGGAATGCGGTAAAACGCATTAAAAAAACACCCTGAAATGCAATTGAACACTGTACAGTAGGGACAAGAAAACAAAATGCATCCAGAAACAAATATAAATGAATAAAAGCCTGGACACATGATATATGAAATATATATGAAAGGTTTGATAAATTAGTAGAGTGGAGTAGAGTGGTGTCCAGCACCATACTGAAGCAGAGCATGATCCTCTCCCTTCAGAGACTGGCCTGCAGGGCAGTATTCCAACATAAGGACCCCAAACACACCTCCAAAACGACCATTGCCTTGCTAAAGAAGCTGAGGGTAAAGGTGATGGACTGGCCAGGCATGTCTCTAGAACTAAATCCTATTGAGCAATCTGTGGGGCATCCTCAAACAGAAGGTGGAGGCACACAAGGTCTCTAATATCCACCAGCTCTGTGATGTTGTCATGAAGGAGTGGAAGAGGACTCCAGTGGCAACCTGTGAAGCTCTGGTGAACTCCATGCCCAAGAGGGTTAAGGCAGTGCTGTAAAATAACGGTGGCCACACAAAATATTGACACTTTGGGCGCCAATTTAGACATTTTCACTTAGGAGTGTACTCACTTTTGTTGCCAGCGGTTTAGACATTAATGGCTGTGTGTTGAGTTATTTTGAGGGGAAAGCAAATTTACACTGTTAACAAGCTGTACACTCACGACATTAAATTGTAGCAAAGTGTAATTTCTTCAGTGTTGTCACATTAAAAGATATAATAAAATATTTACAATAATGTGAGGGGTGTACTCACTTTCGTGAGATACTGTATATACTGATCAGCCATAACTTAATGACCACCCACCTAATATTGAGTAGGTCCCCCTTATGACCCGGCAAGGCATGTATGCAACTAGACCTCTAAAAGTATGCTATGGTATTTGACGCCAAGCCATCAGTAGCAGATCCTTCTGTAAGTTAATAGGTGTGGCCTCCAAGGATTGAACTTGTTTATCCAGCACAGTCCCCAGATGCTTGATTGCATTGAGATCTGAAGAATTTGGAGGTCTTCAACTTGCACTTGTTGTGTTCCTCAAACTATTCTTGAATCATTTTTGCAGTGAGACTTAGTGCATTATACTGCTGAAAGAGGCCACTGTCTTCTGGAAATACCATTTTCATTAAGGGGTCTACTTGGTCAGCAACAATGTTTAGGTAGGTGGAATATGTCAAAGTATCATCCACATTAATAGCAGGACCCAAGATTGACCAGCAGAACTTTGGCTAAAGTATCACAAGCTTTACCAGCTTGCCTTCCTCCCCTACTGCACTCTGGTGCAGTTTCTTGCCCAGATAAAGAACACACACACACCCAGCCATTAACATGATGTAAAAGGAAATATGATTTATCAGACTAGAAGAAAAAAGGCAAAAATGTAGGATGTTCAAGGATGACCAGCCAGTATTTTATCCAAAGTGGTCATCCTTGAACACCCTACTTATTTGCCTCTTTTCTACTGATTGATTTTGGGTTGATGACCTGCTGGTATGAGCTTTTTACCCGCAGTTTATCCTTCTGTCCACATTAGTTGCTAGGATTCATCAAACCAGGCCACTTTCTTGTATTACTCTGTGGTCCAGTTCTGATGCTAAGTTACACGCACATTTTATGCACTTTTGGCTGTTGACATAAGTCAGCATGGGCACCCTGACTGATCTGTGGCTACTAAGCCCCATATGCAACAAACTGTGATGTCCATTATTTCTGCTTTCAGCACAGCAACTTCAAAGGCATATTTTATTGCTGTCTAATATATTCCAGCAACTTTCAAATGCTATTTTAACTAAATAATTGTTATTCACTTAACCTGTCGATAAAGGTATCGTTGATCAGTGTATAATAAATTATAGTAAGAGTTTTCCTACGACATAAATTATACTCCCGGCAATCCAATTCAAGCATGCAGCGTTTTCAAGACATTAAACAAGTCAGCCAGAACTGTTAAAGCGGGAGTTCACCCATTTAAAAAAAAAAAAAAATCTCCCCTTAGCTTCCTGCTCGTTCGGTCTAGGGGAATCGGCTATTTATATTAAAATAGGTGCAGTACTTACCCGTTTTCGAGCTGCATCTTCTTCCGTCGCTTCCGGGTATGGGTCTTCGGGAGCGGGCGTTCCTTCTTGAGTGACAGCCTTCCGAGAGGCTTCCGACGGTCGCATCCATCGCGTCACTCGTAGCCGAAAGAAGCCGAACGTCGGTGCGGCTCTATACTGCGCCTGCGCACCGACGTTCGGCTTCTTTCGGAAAATCGTGACGCGATGGATGCGACCGTCGGAAGCCTCTCGGAAACCTGTCAATCAAGAAGGACCGCCCATTCCCGAAGCCCATACCCGGAAGCGACGGAGAGGATGCGTCTCGTAAACGGGTAAGTACTGCACATATTTTAAAATAAATTGCCGATTCCCCTAGTAATAACGAGCAGGAAGCGAAGGGGGAAAAGTGCCCTCTAAGGGTGAACCCCCGCTTTAAATACCTAGGTTATTTAAATATACACACAAATGGTTGGAGGCTAAATAACAGTGTAATAGTGCATTAGCATTACATATTTACAACTGTTATGATTAAGTCCACCTGAAAATTCATTGCCCTAACAGCAGCTTGTAGTCAGTCTTCAGGCTTTTAAAGAAGAGCTTCAGACTTGGGCCTCGTACACACGAATCTCGTCGTAAAAGAAACATAGTTTTCCTCGACGAGTTTCTTGTCAGGCTTGTCGAGAATCTTGTCAAGCTTTCTTTGCATACACACTGTCAAGACAAAATCTCGTAATTTTTAAACGCGGTGACGTCTTTCAGGGCGTGTTTGTTTTACAGTGCGTTCCTGTCCGCTCGTTTCTGTTTTTCAGGTCGTTCTTCATAGGACTTGCTGTTCTTCAGTGCGTTCTGTTTAGTTTGTTCGTTCTGATTAGACGTTTGTTCTCTAGCCATGTTGCAGGCACCTGCTCGTCGTAGAGTTCGTGTTGTGCAGTCGGTTTGTGTTGGTCTTATTGTTTTAGACCTAAACGAGGCCATGAACAGGGTGAGGAGGCGTTCATGGATCAATAATTGGTTGCTCCGTAGGAACCAATTCTCTTACATGCCTCTGCTGCGGGAGATCCAGGAGAATAATCCTGATGATTACAGGAATTTCCTTAGGATGTCTGACCCCGTTTTCCAGCACCTCTTGGCTTTGGTGTCGCCCTATATCACCAGGCAGGACACCGTTATGCGGGAAGCCATCAGTGCTGAGCAGAGGCTAGTTGCCACGTTACGCTATCTGGCAACTGGGAGAAGCTTGCAGGATATCCCAGATACCTGTTCTGCTCTAATCCAAGTCCTGCAGGAGGACTATATGAGGGTAAGTTTTCTCCTTTAATATCACATTCAATTTATTTAATGTATGCTAATGTATTATATTTCTTTCCTCCTTCCCTAATTACCACAATTGTAATATGCTGTGAATGTCCCCATTTGCCCCCATGCATGCTGTAAGCTTTTAATGCTCATTTTTTGGCCTAAATGCAACTTTCCCTTCACTAACCTCTCCAGCATGCTATCCTGGGCCCAAACACACCTAGCCTAGTCACTTCCCAATGTATTTTGTAAGATCCATTGTAGTGCTTTATCTCCCCCCCCCCCCAAAATGTGTTTTAAAGTATAGCTTCACCTTTTTTTTTTGAGGTCCCAGACTCATCTAGCGCCCCCCCTGTACATTTTTTACAATGGTCCATCAGAGGGGGTGAGGAATGTGATAATTGGGCCTTATATTTTTGTATTTAAATGCTCCTTAAATGAAATGTTAGAATGATGTTGGCCAATAATGTTTTTGTATAATCTGCTTGCAAGGTTATGTGCAAAAGTACTATTTTTTTTATTTTTTTTTATTCCACTGTGGCATCGGAGTTTGCTACGCGGTGGGACTTCCCCAACTGCGGTGGAGCCATTGACGGTAAGCATGTCCGCATCGTTCCACCACCTCGTTCTGGTTCCCAATACTATAACTACAAGGGGTTTAATAGTATTGTGCTGATGGCGTTGGTGTCAGCACAGTATGAGTTCCTCTTTGTGGATGTGGGGAAGAATGGCCGGATGTCGGATAGGGGAGCCTTCAGGCAGACGGAGTTTGCGCTTCATCTCCAGAGTGATGATCTTGCATTGCCACCGGATGCAGAGAATGTGGAAGGACTCCCCTTTGTATTTTTGGCTGATGAAGCCTTTGGACTGGGAAAGCATCTCATGAGGCCATTCCCCCAGTGGACCCTCACCCCAGAGAGCAGGTGATGTGGATTAATTAATTTCCCTGACACAATTTCTCAGGAGGGAAACCCATTCTACCGCTTGATTCAAATTACTATGGTGAAATATGTGAACCAGACAAAAAGATTTCACATGCTCACCTTTCAACGGTCAACGGCCAAGAGGACGAGCTATGGCCCCCACAGCTTTATTAAAAAACATAGAATCACAAGGCATTACAGTTGATTGGTTCACATTATACAGATACACCCACTCCATCCTCAGTATCACCCACCCCCTTGTGACGTCTGTAGCATATGACACACACATTCCAAAGTCCAGGAGCAAAGGGAAATAAATAGAAGTCCATGTTTGGGCATGCTTCCCACATCATCCAGTGTAAACAAGTTCATTCAGCTCCTTTCCAAGAGGTCCGAGTGAGAAGGAGGGGGAGGGGGAGGCTTGAACACATTTGTAACATGAGGGAAAGAATTGGCATCTGTTCCCAATCTTCAGCCTTTTTGTCCTTCTTATTTTTAATGCTGAGTTCATTACTTTTAAAACAATATCTGACATCTGACAAATCTTATCAAGGAAAATAAGCAGTATTGATCACTCCCATACATACATATGCATAATGCGTATGAAACAAATAAACAGTATAAGGAATATAAAAACAATATATAAGAATATAAGAAAAGCAACATTTAAGTGATTCTAATAATAAAAAGAATTAGCCTAATTTGAAAATAGGGATTTTAGAATCATCTCCACCACAGAGGGTGTTCAACTACCGGCTGGCCAGAGCCCGAAAACTTGTGGAGAACGCCTTCGGAATAATGGCCAGCCAGTTCCGCCTGTTTTTAACCTCTATGCACATGGCGGAATAAAAAAGGAACTAGATTATTTTTTGTTGCTGTATTCTACATAATTTTCTAAGGAGACAGTCTCCTACTTATATGACCACAGTTGGGCCCGAGGCCGGACTTGCCTCAGGTGAAATTGCCTTGCCGGGCCTAGAATATGCCCGTACTGGCTTGCCCCCCCAAAGTGCCTGTGCAGTCCGGAATATGTATGTGGAGTATTTCACGGGTAGGGGGGGCATTCATATGCCAGCCAATCTGTAACTTCATTATTTTCAGAAAAAAACCCATAAAGAAATCGGTTGAAATTACATTTTTGATGTCTTGCTTGTGTTGATTTTAACTGTCTCCTAGTTTTTCATAGTGTACTACTTGTAGTGTCAAGTGTATTTTCATTATGAACTAACAACCATTTCACAGGTAACACCAAAACTAAACACATCAAAAGTTCTAGGGGATTTAAGAAAAACAAGCCACACTTTCGTTGTTTTTACCAAATTTGTACTTGGTGCATATTCACACACATGGTCTTTATAAAATATTTGAGGTGTATAATTTTTTTTTTCTTTAATTGCCATAAACTGGCATTTTTTTTATGAAAATAAAAAAATTAAAATAGCATAACACAAAATACAACAATGTAAACCTCTAGGCAATAACTCAGACATTCTAATTTTTATTACATTTTCTACCTGCCCATAATAAGATGGGGTGTTGTCACCCTTGGACAAGCCAAAATTTGAAGATGCACAAAGTCTTTTTTTGGGATTAAAAATTAGTATTTTCTCCTGATCCCTATTGTCAACATGTGCTATCTGCCATCATGGGTGATCAATGGACGTGTTTTGTGGGTGCAACCCCTTCTTCCTTTCACCTACTTGAGTTGTGAGGAAGGGGTTGCACCCACAAAACACATACATAGATATCCCGAGATGGCGGATAGCACATGTTAACCCACTGTGTGCATCATCAAATTTTGGCTTGTTTGAAAAAGTGCAAAAATGTTTTAGTCAAACTGGGAACCAAAAAAAAGGGGGTTTTCTTAGTTTCCCCCCCCCCAAGTCATCAATTATGTCCTTAAATGTTTCCTCAACAAATGCCACTTTTTGTTTGATGACGCACATCTCCCTACTGCACGCCTTGATTTGGAGGAGGATGTTTTGGGCCCTCGAATGGGAGAATCGAGGCCTTTCTTCAGCCATATGTTCATCCCCTAAACCAAATACAAAAAAAAGTATTAGGAAATCTGCAGGCCTACATCTCTTATTACCTGAAGCTGTGGTGACAGATACTGACCTGTTGTAGGAATTCCAACCACTTCCTCCACTTCTCCTTCCTCCACTTCTCCTTCCTCCACATTCTGAGGTCTGGGTGGTCGGTGAAGTGTGGGTTCCTGGTGAGGGGGTCGGTGAGGTGTGGGTTCCTGGCTAGGTGGTCGGTAAGGTGTGGGTTCCTGGCGAGGTGGGCGTGAGGTGTGGGTTCCTGGCGGGGTGGTTGGTGAGGTCTGGGTTCCTGGCGAGGTGGTTGGTGATGTTTGTGTTTCCTGGGCACTGAGGAGTGGTGTCCTCCCAGTCTTCTGTCCCCTATGAGAATGAAACAAAAAGCACACTTGGCACACACATATTTAAGGGCAAAAATAGGAATATTAAACATTGCTTGGAAGTGGGGTACGAGTGTCTGTTTAGGCAGAGTTACAAGCAGAAGACATGATTTTTGCAAACACAAATCTTGACTACTCACCTTTTTGGGACAAGTTTCACACATGTAGACACCCCAAAAATGCACAGGAGCACCTGTGTGGGTCACCCTAAAAAGGTTGTTCTGGTGGCCCACACTAGTGCTCTTGAGTGTAGATGTGTAAACAGCTGCTGAGTGTCCTTTCCTTTACAGTCCCTGACAAAAGTCTTGTCGCTTCTCTATTTTGTAGAAACTCCTGCTATTAACCTGACTTTTAATTAATCAATTGGTGTTAGAAATAGCTCATTCGAAAAGCTAAAGCCCTCCCAAATGATGTTTAATGCACTGAAATAAATTAGTTTCACTGAAAAAAGATTTATCATTTAATCAAGACAGAAAGGTCAAATTTTGGCAAGACAAAAGTTTTGTCGCCTATACAGAAATTGAACAACTTTACTGAAAATCCAAAAATATGTCAGCAAATTAAGTAGTGGTGCTATGAGATCCAAATTTAATATCTTGTATGACTTCCATGAGCTTGAAGGACAGCATCCATGCGGTTTGGCAAGGATTCATACAATTTATTGATGAAGTCATCAGGAATAGCAAAAAAAACAGTCTTGCATGCCTCCCAGAGTTCATCAATATTCTTTGGTTTCGTCTTCCATGCTTCCTCTTTCATCCTACACCACATCTGCTCAATGATGGTGACTGGGCTGGCCAATCCTGGAGCATCTTGATCTTCTTCACCTTAAGGAACTTTGATGTGGAGATGGAAGTATGCGATGGAGCACCATCCTGCTGCAAAATTTGGCCTTTTTTATGGTTGGGAATATAAGAGGTAGATAAGCCTTCTTGGTATTTTAGACTATTGATGTTGCCTTACACCCTGCAGATCCCTCACACAGCCCCATACTGGATGTAACCCCAGATCATGATTTTGCCTCCACCAAACTTCACTGTTTTCTGGGTAAATCTCGGCTCCATGCAGGTTCCAGTAGGTCTCCTGCAATACTTGCGGCGACTGTGGTGTAATTCAACAGAAGATTCATCTGAAAAATCCACCTTCTGCCACTTTTCCAGAGTCCATCCTTTTAGCAGGCTGTGGCTCTTGGTAAATGCCACACGGTTTTTCAATTGTCTTTTGTTTAGTGCTGGCTCATGGGCACTGATTCGACCATGGAGGCCATTTCGAGACAGAATCCGACAAACTGTTCTGGTTGACACAGGGACTTCAGGTGACCAGGTCTCGTGGAGCTCTGTTGCAGTGGAAAATGGTCTGGCCTTTCGAGCTAACAAACGGTCCCCTCGAGCAGTTGTCTTGCGGGGTCGGCCTGACCTGGCCTTGTCCAAAACATCTCCAGTCTCTTCAAATCTTTTTTTTTATCCTCTGAACTTGACGCTGAGACACATTGAAGGTGTCTGCCACATCAGCAGTGGATCTGGTCTTCAGCCTCTTGATAATCAACACTTTAGTCTCCGGGTGCAGAGGTCTAGTTGCAGTTGAGAAGGTCTAGTGTACTGGTGTTCTTTTTATACACACCTGAGACCTAATTGATTAGTCACAGGTGAAGCTCATATAACAAGGCGACAACACTTATGTCTTGGCAAAAATTTACTCAATGGGCTTTACCAAGCTGTGAATATTAGAATACATTTTGTCAGTTTCGTTTTGCACTGAAACATTATTACAAAAGCTGTTGGGATTAAAATTACCCATTTCTTGTAACAAAATCTTGATTAGAAATATATTTTAGCGGCACTTCAGGTCAATTTGTACACAAGCGACAAGACTTTTGTCAGGGACTGTAGACTGATGTAATGACTGATGTAATTTTGATTTTAATTCTACAGGGTGGGCCATTTATATGGATACACCTTAATAAAATGGCAATGGTTGGTGATATTAACTTCCTGTTTGTGGCACATTAGTATCAAGATGTGTGGTGACCATGGCGGCCATTTTGAAGTTGGACATTTTGAATCCAACTTTTGTTTTTGGTGTATCCATATAAATGGCCCACCCTGTAGTTACAAACACATCAGCTAGACACCAATGTAAACATATTTTTTGAATATAAACAGGCATATTAAAATATTTTTAACCCTGTATCTTCATAAAACATCATATGTAGTGGCCGAACGGATGTGTCTGAAACGACCGTTATTTTCTAAGGTCCTATATTCAAAAGCAACAACATGGAGCAACATGCAAGTTCAGAAAAACAATAATAATAGGGACACAGGAGAAGTACTTACTTTTTTCAAGCATTCTCTTAATGCTCCTTAACTGTTCTGGCTCCCTCAGTTTGAGGTCTGACCACCTCTTTCTGAGTTGCTCCTTCGATCTTTTCACCCCAAAATGTCTATTCAGACTTTTTTGCACTTTATCCATAATTTTGCCCTTCCTTAAATTGGGGTGGGTATAGGGCCCATGCCTGCCATCGTAATCAGACTTTAGCAATATGTCCACCATTTCCGCCTAGGACATGTTAGATGCCTTGTATCTGCTCCTCGTTTGTGACGTTTCCTCATCAGGCTCCGGGCTTGTTGTGTCATCGTTCGACGAATTTATAATTACAGACACCTGCTCATCAGACTCCGCCACGTCTTTGTTTTTGGATGATCTAGGCCTAATTGGAGACACCTGCTCATCTGATTCCGCCATGTCGTTTTTGGATGATCTAGGCCCAATTGGAGACACCTGCTCATCTGATTCCGCCATGTCGTCGTTTTTGGATGATCTAGGCCTAATTGGAGGCATCTGCTCATATGATTCCGCCGAAAGAGAAGGGGCAGGGAAACATTGAGTAAGAACGTCATGGGCGGGCAATGTGTGCGGAGTGTCACGCATGCGTAGTGTATATAAAGCTTAACACACATGTGTCGTACCTACGTTCGGTGTGCGGAGGAAGTCGTAAAAGCGAAGAACTTGTGAACGAATGTATGATTTGAACTTGGGACATCAGTGGCCTATACTGCAAAGAGATTGAAGGCCTATATGGGGGATGAAGATTACTAGAGTTTATAGACTGTGATTGACATTAGTATATTTGTCTTTTGTTTTGTCTTGCAGAAAATATGAATCCATTCAACGAGAGGGAGTTCCTTGGTGAATTTACTGATAGATTAAGGGAGCTGCCCGCTCTTTGGGCAACAAAAGACCTCATCCACCGGAAAAAAGAAAAAGGACAGCAGCACTGAAGAGCCTGCTCCCATTTGTGCACACTCGCATGCCCCATGTAACCACTGAAATGCTGGACACTAAAATTAGGACCTTGAGAGGCACATACATCATTGAGTGTAACAAGGTCCTGGCTTTTCAGCGGTCTGGAGCAGCAGCAGGGCAGGTATATGTACCGTTGTGGTACACAGCAGACTGTCCTTTCTTGACAACCACCTTGAATCAAGGCCATCACTTTCCAGCCTTCCCCCCATACTCCCCTCCAGAAAAAGCTCCAGAAAAACCTCCAGCCAACCCTCCAGCCTTCCCTGCAGCCAAGCTGATCCTTCTCAGGAGCTAGCTGTCATGACCCGGGTTGTATTCGAACCGGGATCTTCCTGGTCTCTTAAACCATAACCTTACCTGTTGTGCTACAGAAGAGATCTAGGCTTTGGGAATGTCCTTACTGTGTTCAACACTACATCATACTCTCTAGCTCCACCTGCTGCCAGCTGTGGACAATTCTCAATCTGGACAGCCTTTAAATAGGAAGTGAGGTCATCACTCAGTGCCCGTTTATTTTGGATTTCTTCCCTGGGTGTTTTGACTTCAGTGATCTTCCTTGTATTGAACTCCTGCCTGATATCCCGACTATTCTACAGCCTGCTGATTTTGTACCTTGCCGCCAGATCGTGAATGACCTTAGCCTGCCTGACTCTTCTCCGGATTTTGATTGTGAACTATTTGCCTGACGACGCTTTGCCTGGATCTCAAGCACACTACTTCCACTTCGGACACTACCTTTTACAGGTACCTTACATAATAAACGGGCCACAATGGCAGTGGACCCTGCTGAGATTGTTAAGGCGATTACACGTCAGGGACAATTGATCGGAGCTCATGAACAGCATCTTTCTTCCCTGGACGCCAAGTTAGATGAACTTTGCACCATGCTCAAATCTTGTTTGCCTGGTTCCTCTGCAACGGTTCAGACTCCGGATCCTACTCCTGCTACGGTCCAACCCACCTCTTCTGTACCACCAAAACTTCCCTTGCCTGACCAGTTTGGTGGTGATACTGAGGACTGCAGAGGTTTTTTAAATGTTTGCCGTTTGCATTTCCGCAACAACCCTGCGATTTTTAGCAGTTCGTCTGCCAAAGTGACTTTTGTAATTTCCTTGTTAAAGGGGAAGGCCCTGGCCTGGGTCTCTCCTTATTTGGAACGCAACGATCCTGTACTCCAAGATGCTGAAAAATTTCTGGCCTCTCTCCAGATTGTATTTGACAAGCCAGGTAGAGCTTCTGCAGCTGAGTACTCCCTCTTGGACATACAACAAGACACCAGATCTGTGGCACAGTATGCTATTGAGTTCCGTACCCTTGCTGCTGAAACTAATTGGGACTCAAGGGCATTACGTGCAACCTTCCGAAAAGGTCTTACGGATCGCATCAAGGACGAATTAGTCTATAAGGATCTCCCAGAAGACCTTGAGAAATTCATAGAGCTGTGTGTTTGTCTGGATGTCCGGTACCATGAAAGGTGCCAAGAGAGACTTAGAACCCGCAAGTTTCCTAGGCCAGTTTACCGTTTGGCCCCTAACTTCCAAGCACCACCTCAGCCAGAACCTGAAACCTCTGTTGAACCCCAGACACCTGTGGAACCCATGGAGGTGAGCCGTCTCCACCTAACTGAGTCAGAGAAACAAAGGAGGCGTTCATTGGGCCTATGCCTGTACTGCGGACTTAAAGGACATTTAGTATCTGTCTGCCCCTCCCGTCCAGTAAAAGGCAGGGTCTAACCAGTGTTGGAGGAGCTGGCTTAGACCTTACAGGTAGATCCTCCAAGACCAAGATTACTGTTCCGGCTACTATCCATTTATCTTCTAAGCTTGTTTTCTGTGAGGCTTTTGTGGATTCCGGAGCTGCGGGTATATTCTTGGACTACACTTTTGCAAGAAAGAACAACATCCCGTTTGTTCCTAAGTCTAGACCCCTGAACATTACCACCCTGAATGGACAGCCCTTGGGAGATGGCATTGTGAAATTCGAGACTACGACAATCACCCTGCAGGTAGGCCTCCTCCACAAAGAGGAAGTTGTCTTGTCTCTTATTGATTCTCCGCTTCTGCCTATCATCCTTGGTTACCCATGGTTACAACTTCACAACCCTTCTTTTGATTGGGAAAATGGAGAACTAACCTCCTGGGGATCGTCCTGTCGCCTTCGCTGTTTGTCTCAACCCAAAAGACTTTCTGCTTGCATGTTGGCTCCTGTGACTATCCCACCTACCTTGCCTCGTGAATACCATAACTTTGCAGACGTATTTTGCAAACAAAAGGCAGAGGTGTTACCTCCACATCGTCCTTTTCACTGTACAATTAAATTGATTCCCGGAGCACCTCTTCCCAAAGGAAAGACCTACCCCCTGTCTCTGCCCGAACAAAACTCTATGGAGGAATACGTAAGAGACAACTTGGAAAGAGGTTTTATCCGACCCTCTTCTTCTCCAGTAGGAGCAGGTTTCTTCTTCGTTGAAAAGAAAGATGGGGGCCTTCGACCATGCATAGACTATCGGGGGTTAAATCAAATCACCGTAAAGGACTCCTACCCTTTGCCACTCATTCTTGAACTATTTGATCTACTTAAGGGGGCTGTTATATTCTCCAAGCTAGACTTACGAGGGGCTTATAACCTGATTCGAATTAATGAGGGGGACGAGTGGAAGACAGCATTCAACACTCGTAATGGACACTTTGAATATTTGGTCATGCCATTTGGCTTGTGTAACGCACCTGCTGTCTTTCAACGTTTCATGAATGAAATTTTTCATGATTTCAGCAACCGTTTTGTGATCATCTACTTGGACGACATTTTAATCTTTTCCAAGACTCTTCCAGAGCACATCTCGCATGTGAAACAGGTATTACAACGGCTTAGAGAAAACCATCTTTATGCAAAAATCGAGAAATGCAGTTTCCATCAAAGCTGTATTCCTTTCCTTGGGTACATCATAAGTGCTGACGGTTTCCAAATGGACCCTCAAAAACTTTCCGCTGTCTTGCAATGGCCCCAACCGACCACTTTAAAAGGACTCCAAAGCTTTTTAGGGTTTGCAAATTACTACAGACGCTTCATTAAGAGTTTTGCCTCCATTACGGCACCCCTTACTGCCATGACTAAGAAGGGTACAAATTGCAAGGCCTGGTCTTCAGAAGCAAAATCAGCTTTCCAGCGATTAAAGGACATGTTCAGTAAAGCTCCAATTCTTCAGCATCCAAATCCTGACCTCCAGTACATTGTTGAGGTTGATGCCTCTGAGGTTGGAGCAGGTGCCGTACTCTCCCAGAGACAGCCAAAGTCTGGTAGAATCCATCCAGTAGCTTTTTTCTCTAGAAAGTTTTCTCCGGCAGAGATGAATTATGATGTTGGGAATCGAGAACTACTGGCCATCTAATTGGCATTGTCTGAATGGCGACATCTTCTGGAAGGGGCTCCCAAACCTTTTACTATCCTCACTGACCATAAAAACCTACTGTATCTTCAGACTGCTAGACGTCTGAACTCACGTCAGGCTCGATGGGCTCTGTTTTTCTCCCGTTTTAATTTTGTCCTTTCTTACATTCCAGGGCATAGAAACAAAAAAGCCGATGCTCTTTCCAGACAGTTCGCTTCCTCTGAAGAAGATCAACCAGCCGAGCAGTATATAATCCCACCTCACAAAATTGTCGCACAGATCTCTACGGCCCTTTCCCAACAGCTACAAGAAACCCAGAATCGTGTTCCCCAGGGCTTGAAGATACCACCAGGTCGCCTGTACGTAGCCCCTAGTCTCAGAAAACCTATACTCCTCTGGGCACATGATGGCGTGTTATCCGGTCATCCTGGTGTCACCATCACTCTTAAGACCTTGCAGCGTCATGTCTGGTGTCCTCGTATGAAAAAGGATGTTACTGACTATGTGGCTGCCTGCCCAACTTGTGCTGCTAATAAAGTACCCCGCACATTACCTGCTGGACTGTTACATCCACTTCCGGCACCTCGCCAGCCTTGGACCCATTTGACCATGGACTTCATTGTAGACTTACCCAAGTCCGAGGGCATGACTGCTATATGGGTCATAGTGGATCGCTTTTCCAAAATGTCTCATTTTGTGCCGATTCCGGGATTACCTACAGCGAAAGCACTGTCCACTCTTTTCCTTTCCCATATTGTAAGACATCATGGCATACCTACCAATGTCATCTCAGACCGCGGATCCCAGTTCGTTTCCCGATTCTGGAGAGCGTTCTGCAAGAAACTGGGAGTAACGCTCTCACTCTCTACCTCACATCACCCTCAAACTGATGGTCAAACCGAACGCATGAACCAGACCCTAGAAACCTACCTTCGACATTATGTCAATGCCTTACACTCCAACTGGTCTGAGTATTTGCCTTTAGCTGAGTTCGCCCTAAATTCCCGTTGGCACAGTGCTCTTCATACCACACCATTCTACGCAGCCCTAGGCTATCACCCTCAGACTTTTCCCCTACTTCAGCCTTCTTCTGGTGTACCAGCAGCAGATCAGCGGGTGAAAAATATTCTACTACATTGGAAGAAGATTCGTTTATTACTACGGAAGTCAGCAGGCAAGTACAGGCTTTTTTCTAACAGACGAAGACGCCATATACCTCCATATGTGGTGGGGGACAGAGTTTGGCTATCAACCAAGTATGTGAGACTGAAACAACCTTCTACCAAATTGGGCCCTCGATTCATTGGTCCTTACAGAATCATTGCTCGAGTTGGACCAGTTTCCTATCGCATAAGATTACCTTCTTCTCTCCGGATACATCCCGTGTTCCACGTTTCACTCCTCAAAAAAGCTATTTTCAACCGCTACTCCAGATCACAACAGCTACCTCCTCCTGTTCTTGTTGATGGACAAAATGAGTTTGAAGTCTCCAAGATTCTTGATTCCAGAAGACAGGGCCGTGGCCTTCGGTATCTGGTTCATTGGAAGGGGTATCCTGTCACAGACCGCTCCTGGGTTCCAGCCAAAGATCTGCATGCCCCTTCTCTTATACGAGACTTCCATACCTCGTTTCCCACTAAGCCCCGCTAGGCCCCCGGAGGGGTCCATTGGGGAGGGGGCCCTGTCATGACCCGGGTTGTATTCGAACCGGGATCTTCCTGGTCTCTTAAACCATAACCTTACCTGTTGTGCTACAGAAGAGATCTAGGCTTTGGGAATGTCCTTACTGTGTTCAACACTACATCATACTCTCTAGCTCCACCTGCTGCCAGCTGTGGACAATTCTCAATCTGGACAGCCTTTAAATAGGAAGTGAGGTCATCACTCAGTGCCCGTTTATTTTGGATTTCTTCCCTGGGTGTTTTGACTTCAGTGATCTTCCTTGTATTGAAATCCTGCCTGATATCCCGACTATTCTACAGCCTGCTGATTTTGTACCTTGCCGCCAGATCGTGAATGACCTTAGCCTGCCTGACTCTTCTCCGGATTTTGATTGTGAACTATTTGCCTGACGACGCTTTGCCTGGATCTCAAGCACACTACTTCCACTTCGGACACTACCTTTTACAGGTACCTTACACTAGCTGAGCCTTCTCAGGAGCAAGAGGAGCCTTCCATCCTGGAGGAAGACCCGGATGTGGCTGTCTGGAGCCAGGTATAGTATTTTATACTTTTAATATTTATTTATTGTGGAAAAAAATGCTGTAAAATAGATGTTAATATATAAAAAAATATATAATGTTTGATCTAAAAGTGTTTTCCATATCAATAGACAGTAGTGGCCCAAAAAGTTGGGGAGAAAAGAATAAAAACTGCTGGGGTCAGAATGATTGTCTTTTCTATTTATTTTCAATCAATTTGCAACAGTCATGAGCTGAAAACGATGTGATTTTTGAACCCAAAACTCAAACTGTCCCTTTTTAATACACAGAAGGACATCAGCCTGGACGAGGGTCTGTAAAGTGTCAGGCAGGAGGAGGCCGGGGTGAGTGGCAGAGAGGAGGTGGCAGGAGTGAGTGGCACAGAGGAGGTGGCAGGGCCAAGTGGCAGCACAAGGTGCCAGGTGCCTCCCATCAGCCTTCCAACAAATAGGGATAGAAAGGTGAGCGAGGCAGCACTGGCCCTGATTAAAGAGGCACAGGCCACCCTCCAGCAGCCTACCACCCCTGAAGAGGGCTATGGCACCCTCGTAATGGGCAAAATGAGCCAGATGTCAGAGGACCAACGCCTCATATTTGAGCCTGTGATACATTTGCCTATATGTCTCAGTTTACTGCTCCCTGCTAGCCAGGTTATTGATGTGCTAATGTCCCCTCACTATTTCTAAAGGTTAATTGATCTATTGTGTTGTGTGAAGGAGAGCTGGGTTTAAGTGGCTTGTGTTAATTATTCTGATTGCTTCATTGTGGTAATTATCTCTCTATATGCGGGGTCGAGCGGTCTGGTTGATGTATTCAGTACAGCTAGTGCTCAGCGTCATTGATGTCATTGTCTAAAGAAAATGTGTTTCAGCATCGGCCCCGTCGTGTCTACCTACTCATCTGTATGGAAGCCCCAGTGTGAGGGGGGCGGAGATTTGTCATTGTAACAGTTTTGGAAATGACATATAAGCTGTGTGTGTTATAACATTAAAGTCTGTGTTGTTCAAGCAGTAAGCTGGTCTCATGTGTGGCTTTCTGGGCGATTCCAGGGATATCCCTCCTCGTGGAATATTGGGGTGATTTTCGTTATGGGAAGAAGGGAACGTTGACGGGGATATCATACCGATACCGTCACAATTGGTTGGTAGCAGTGGGATTTTTCCCTTCTATTCCCCTTCACACCCGGATTCCAAGCAGACACTGGAAGAACTACTGGAAGTTCGTGGAAGGATTGCTAGCAACAAAACCAAGCGGGTCATCATAGCAGAATCAATGGAGCTAGACCAGGAGGACGGGATTGCAGCAACGCCAGCAGTACAAGAGATGGAGACACCAGTGATTCAGGAGGAGGAATCGCCAGCCAACAAGCTAATGAGAGAGAAGCTAGCGTGGTTCGGCCCGAACCCAACGCCAGATGTGGTACTGAAAGTGATGGACCTGTTAGCGAAGGAGGCTAAAGAAATAAGAGACGCAGAGCTACAGAAGGATAAACAAATAAGAGACGCAGAGCTACAGAAGGATAAACAAATAAGAGACGCAGAACTACAGAAGGATAAACAAATAAGAGACGCAGAACTACAGAAGGATAAACAAATAAGGGACGCAGAACTACAGTTAAAACTGGCAGCAGTCCAACAAGCAGCCGCACATTCTCCAAACAGTGAGTACAGCACAGCAGACGCAAGGAAGATTCCGTTTAGCGCTTTTAAAGCTTTTGATGAAAAGGACTGTGAGATTGATAACTTCCTGGCGGATTTTGAGCGACAATGTAACCTGCACCGAATAGCTAGAGGAGACTGGGTTGCAATATTGTCAGGCAAACTGTCAGGCAAAGCTTCTGATGCTTTCCGGACCGTGTCAGATCAGGATATCCATAGCTACGCCAGGGTTAAAGAAGTGCTCCTGGCTCGTTATGCAGTAACCCCAGAGTCCCACCGACAGAAGTTCAGGGACTCACGCAAAACCACGAAAGACTCTTATGCGGAATGGGCATGCCAATTGTCCCGGTCGGCCTCTAACTGGGCTAACAGCAGCCAGGCCACCACCGCAGAGGACATTTTGCAACTAATGCTCCTGGAGCAATTTTACAATCACATCCAGACGGACGTCAAAGATTGGGTGAGAGATCGCAGGCCCATGACTCTACCAGAGGCCGCGAAGTTGGCGGATGAATATGCAGATACTCGCAAGACGAACCAGGTCACACCACAGGAACAACCTCCACCACAAACGGTGCCCTCACACCCACCAACCGCTAGATACCAACCTCCTAACAGACCGGTGACATCTAGCCCTCGCTATCCACGCCAGGAGGACAACGAACAACGCTGCTTCCGGTGCAAACAGTTGGGTCACTTCAAGCAGAATTGCCCCATGAATGACAACACCAGGTCAAATTGGTCTCAACCTGGGTGCAGCCCATTGTGTAGACTCGGCTTGGGATCCAAAGGAGCTGGGTCAGGAAGAACCATTGGGCACCCCTTACGAAGCCCTCATGGTACAATCTGTTATTACGGACAACAGGGAACACCATTGTCAGCTGGTCATGGGCGACAGCCCTGAGCCGGAGGGGCCCTGGAGGGAGCTGGGCAGAAAGAGGCACCGCCGGCCACCCTTCAAGAAGAAGAGGTCCTGGAAGCCGTATAACAAGCTGACCTGGGAGGAGAAGAAGCGACTGGAGGAGAGGGAGTCACAGCGGGCGTCCCAGATGCGTGCCGAGATGTTCGCCAAGGGCCCACCGGTGGCCCCTTACACCACCACCCAGTTCCTGATGATGAAGGACCATGTGGAGAGCCTGCAGGACATGAGCAAGCAGGAGCTGATCCGTGAGTACATAGAGCTGGAGGAGTGCATAAGCCGCATGGAGGAGGAGAACAACCACCTGAGGTCACAGCAGCATGAACTGGAGATGGAGCTGGAGAAGCTCCAAGAGGAGAACCGGCGGCTGCGGAGGGAGCAGGGGGTGGCTGACCTTATGGGGCTCTGATTCCCCCCCCCCCCCCCCCCCCGGACTCTGAGCACCAGTGCTACAGCATTTCAACAAATATAACTTTTTCTTTTTATGAATCTCCTGGGATTGTCACTTCAGAGCCATAACCTGCCCCCTCCCATAGCGGGACACCTAGACGGCAGCGCACAGACCCATTCGCTGTCTTCACACTGACTTCTGGTGACTTTGCAGATCGCACAAAGACTTGGGGACTGACCGGCGTGTGATCTGACGACCCGGTGACATACCTGAGTCTGAAGCAGTTGCCAAGGGAGGTCAGTCATGCCAAACGGAGTTAACCTCTGACTAATAGCTCTGAACCCGTCAACCCTACTGGACCAGGGAAGGTCCAACCGGGTTTGCCGGAGCAGGGAGCAAAAGGGGGGCCATTGTGATACATTTGCCTATATGTCTCAGTTTACTGCTCCCTGCTAGCCAGGTTATTGATGTGCTAATGTCCCCTCACTATTTCTAAAGGTTAATTGATCTATTGTGTTGTGTGAAGGAGAGCTGGGTTTAAGTGGCTTGTGTTAATTATTCTGATTGCTTCATTGTGGTAATTATCTCTCTATATGCGGGGTCGAGCGGTCTGGTTGATGTATTCAGTACAGCTAGTGCTCAGCGTCATTGATGTCATTGTCTAAAGAAAATGTGTTTCAGCATCGGCCCCGTCGTGTCTACCTACTCATCTGTATGGAAGCCCCAGTGTGAGGGGGGCGGAGATTTGTCATTGTAACAGTTTTGGAAATGACATATAAGCTGTGTGTGTTATAACATTAAAGTCTGTGTTGTTCAAGCAGTAAGCTGGTCTCATGTGTGGCTTTCTGGGCGATTCCAGGGATATCCCTCCTCGTGGAATATTGGGGTGATTTTCGTTATGGGAAGAAAGGAACGTTGACGGGGATATCATACCGATACCGTCACAGAGCCCCTCTTAATTAGTTTTCTGAATAAGGGGGTGAGGGGGGCACTTACCGAGGACACGGTCATTTGTAGCCACAGCCATCCTTCTCCACCTGCTTCTTATCAACCTCCTCCTCCTCCACCTTCTTTTTCTCAACCTCCTCCACTTTCTTCTTCTCAACCTCCTCCATCTTCTTCTCCTCCACATTCTTCTCCTCCACCTCCTCCACCTTCTTCTTCTCCTCCACCTTCTTCTTCTCCTCCACCTTCGTCTACTCCACCTTCTTCTCCTCCACCTTCTTCTCCTCCACCTCCTCCTCCACCTTCTTCTCATCCTCCTGGCACGAGTACACCTCCAGAGGCACAGGCTCCAGCCAAGCCAAGAAGGAATGCTGCAGAGAAGGTAGCACGGAAGGCAGCAAAGAAGTCTAGAGGGAAGACTACCGGGAAGACCAAGAAGTGATGGCCTTTCTTCAAGGTGGTCTGACAGAAGGCAGCCTGTTGTAGTACCACAGACTTGGGACATATATCTGACCTGCTGCTGTTCCTGACCTCTGGGAGTCCAGGACCAGATTGGGCTCCCTCCTGTATGTGCTTCTCAATGTTCCAATTTTAGTGTCCACACAGAGTTGCACAAAACGCAGCAGGTTCTCCAGTGCTGCCTTCTCTTTATTTTAGTTATATTATTTACCAGAATAAATGGTCATTTTGTTTTACAGTTCATACTTGCCTATGTGTTTTTAATTAACCCAAAAATTTAGCTTGTGAGTAGGCAGGTTAACTTTAAAAAAATGACAAAAGGTCTAATTATAAAGGGACAGATCAGATAACACCAAACAATAATGGTAACATTTTGGTAACTTGACACAACAAAATGAAAAAATAAATCATGGAGATGACTAGAAATTAAATAATTTGAACTGCAGATGTGTATTTAAAAAAAAAAATAAAGAAAAAAATATCTTGCTATATAAATTATTTAGAAATATTCATGAGATCAGCATGAAAAATGTTACAAAAAGTTAGTCAGAACTGTGTGAATATCAGCAGCAAAAGAAGTTCATTATTGTTCATTTTTGTACCATTCTAAAGATTATTTAAATGCGCAGCATTTAAACGATGCAATAATTTTTACAGCGTGACGAATGTGCTATCTCCATTACGAACGCTACCTTTACCGAAGGTGCGCTCCCGTCTCATACATTATTCTGAGCATGCGCGCGTTTCTAAGCATACACACAAACGTGTTTCTCGTCGTAAACCAGCCCGCCGAGAAACACCACAAGGAAATTGAGACTCCCGACGAGAAAAAAGAAAGCATGTTTTCTTTTTTTCTCGTCGAGATCCACAACAGTTTTCTCAACGAAAAACATACACACGACCGTTTTTCAGAGGAAAACGGTTGTGTGTACAAGGCCTCAGAGGTGAGTCAAATGTTTTCATGTTCTTCCAAGACAGTGAGTGGGGTTGATTTACTAAAACTGGAGAGTGCAAAATCTGGTGCAGCTGTACATGGTAGCCAATCGGCTTCTAACTTTTAAGCTTTAACAAAAAATATCCTGAAAGCTGATTGGTTTCTGTGCAGAGCTGCACCAAATTTTACACTTTCCAGTTTTAGTAAATCAACCCCACTGTGATCCATGTTTG
Organism: Rana temporaria; assembly: GCF_905171775.1. Lineage (NCBI taxonomy): Eukaryota > Metazoa > Chordata > Amphibia > Anura > Ranidae > Rana > Rana temporaria. The sequence continues at coordinate 425,653,617 of NC_053490.1, forward strand.
AGTTTCTTTGTTTTGCTTATCAGTTGCTGAAGAAGTTGCTTTTGAGTTTTCGCAAGATGATTTAAGTCTCCTTGCATTTATGCTGGCTTGTATGTAGGGACAAAAGCAGCTTAGATGTTACATGAGCTCATAAAGTGGCTTTTGTTAAAATGTATAAAATAAAGAGCTTCATGCAAAGTAGACTAAGGCTGGGTGTACACTAGTGAAGTTTCAATCAATATTTTTCCATTATATAAATGTTCTAAAGGTACTTGCACACAGTACTGATTAACCACTTCAGCCCCGGAAGGATTTTCCCATTCCTGACCAGGTCATTTTTTGCGTCACGGCACTGCGTCGCTTTAACTGACAGTTGCGCGTAAGACGTTGTACCCAAACAAAATTGATGTCCTTTTTTTTTCCACAAATAGAGCTTTCTTTTGGAGGTATTTGATCACCTCTGCAGTTTTAATTTTTTGCCCTTTAACAAAAAAATAGCGACAATTAAAAAAAAATACATAATATTTTGTACTTTTTGCTATAATAAATATCCCCAAAAAGTAAAAATAAAAGAATTTATTCATCAGTTTAGGCCGATATGTATTCTTCTTCATATTTTTGGTAAAAAAAAATCGCAATAAGCGTATGTTGATTGGTTTGCGCAAAAGTTATAGCATCTACAATATAGGGGATAGATTTATGTCATTTTTATTATTTTTTATATTTTTTACTAGTAATGGCGGTGATCTGTGATTTTTATCGGGGAGTGCGACATTGCGGCGGACAGATCGGACACTTTTGACACTTTTTTGGGACCATTGACATTTATTCAGTGATCAGAGCTAAAAATAGCCACTGATTTATGTATAAATGTCACTGGCAGGGAAGGGGTTAACACTGGTAGGCGATTAAGGGGTTAAATGGGTTCCCTATGTGTGTTTCTAACTGTAGGGGGATGTGTCTGCCTGGGGAAGGAGACCAATCGGTGTTCCTACTTGACAAACTGGGGATTTGTGTGTTTACACACACAGATCCCCATTCTCATTTGCGCGCATCGGCTCCGGGGACACGCCTTCAGCGGCGCTCACGCGCACCTGCTTTAGGTCTTAAAGGGGTTGTAAAGGTAAATGTTTTTTCACCCTAATGTATCCAACAATACCGCCCCCCCGAGCCCCCATTTTACTTACCTGAGCCCTCGAAAGTCTCACGCTCGCCTCCGTCATCCTCCTCGTTTCTGAGCCTGGCCGTTGATTGGCTACACTGGATGGATTGAAAGCAGCGCAGCCAAAGGCTCACGCTGCTGTCAATCACATCCAATGATGCGACGTGTCGGGGCCGAATGATACAGTGAGCGGCATTAGCCACCGGCTGTATCACGGGAGCACGCCCGCAGGAACTGAACACCATGCTTGCTTGCTCGCATCTAGGTGTTGAGTTCTTGCATGGAGGAGACAGCCGCCAAGGGACCCCAGAAGACCAGGTTCAGGGCCACTCTGTGCAAAACGAGCTGCACAGTGGAGGTAAGTATAACATGTTTGTTATTAAAAAAATAAAATTTACTTTACAACCCCTTTAAAGAGCCGACGCATAGCTACGGCGATTTGTGCAGCCGTGCCAACCTGCTGCATTATAACTGTGGCAGCTGGTCGGCTAGCGATTAAACATCAGTAAGTCCTGGCTGACATTTCAGGCATTTTATTTTGTGAATACCTGTGTAAAATACCGGTATATGTTGCCTCTTAAAATGCAATATTTTATTGAGGTGTGCATCGTACATGTATGTATTTGCACGTAACTACTGCCTGTCAAATCAGATTTCTGTGTTTATTTTTTACTGATCTACTTTATATGCACTGTACACGCACATTGAAAAAAATGGTCTGCATTTACATCAGTAAAAAAATGTCTGTATTCCTAAAAATGGTGAGACCAAAGAATGTTAATTTTGCTAATCATTAGTGGTGTTAAAGGGGCATTCATTTCCAACCGCAGTGAAGAGAAAACTCAAAGTAGCAGGGTAGTATTTTTTTCTCAAATGTATGAATTTTCTAGCAGTGTATGTGTTTTTTGTTTATTAAAGTCCATTCCTTCCAAGATCGAATGTTAAACGTAAACAAAATGTTGAACTACTTCTAATGTTCTGAGAATTTTTATACAAATTTGAATCCGTTTGAAATTCTACTGATGTACACCCAGCTTTAATACTTACCTACTGCCCATGCTACTGATCTCTGCTATGATAAAATAGATGAAATATATGTAATATCCAACATTTTCAAAAGTGTTGTTTTCCTAGTACCCCTATGCGCTCACTGTTTACTTCTTTTAGATGTGTCGTCTCTATTTGAACCACTTAGCTGAGATGTTTTTTCATGTTAAGTGCATGCATTGTAAGTAATGTTTAAGTGCAAAACAGGCATATACAGTATGGATTACCTACTCCCCTGACAATGTCTTCATATGTTTTTTTCTCTTCAGATTTTCTCCATGGCGTTACTCTCTCACTGGCTGGATGAGTAAGACATCGGTCCCTCGCTGGCTAGGTAGATTCTGCAGAATTACCAACAAGGGAGCGACTCTTCACTCATCCAATCTGCAAGAGAATGACATCATGAGAACAGGTGTTTTCTCTGCCATTTCTAATAAGTGTGTCATGATCCTAAACGCAGCCATACATGGTCGAATTTCGAAATAATTTTCTTTTGAAAATCATAAAATGTGTGCGTTTTGTGATCCGACGGTGCCACCATTGATTTCGAAATTTGGCCAACCAAGCCTTCAATTTCACCTCCTGTTACTACAGAATTTTTTTTCGTGGCTGGAAATCTTCTTGTCTTTCTGGGCATATTTTATTTTCTTGCACATGCACATTTCTTTTTCGATTACATTTCTCACACGATTCTCCCATCATTAATTAGAAAATCATTTGTTTTTCAATACATTTTCAACATGTCCGATTACTCAAATTCGATGGCTGCACGAAAAATCGTCTGTTGCTGCAGCCCACTAATGGTGCGAAATACGAGCAAAAACTCTTGGATAAGATTTTCAAAAGAAAATTCTTTTGAATATATAGATTATATATCTATATATAGCATCGCCCTCTTTATTTTGGTTAGCGTACATATTTGTTTATGGTTAAATACAGTAGTCTAGACTACAAGAGCTTCACATTTTAACTCCTTTTCTCAAGACAGTTTTGGATTCCTTTTGAAATGCTAAGTGACAGCCTACTTTGAGATCTTTCAGACTAGATGAAGAATTATTAGTAGCAGACCTGCTTTAGCAAGGATGTATTGCTTGTTTGTTTTTGTTTTCAGGTTATTTCCTCTGCTGAGCCGGTGGGTTTATTGTTTATTTTTGAAGGACTTGCTCACCCAGTGTTAAAAATTGCAACATTAGTCTAAATCTGTCTTAGCATGAAAACGAATGACCCTGACTAGACAACGACAAGAAGAACAAAATGACAGCAAAATAGATAATATTGAATGTCAGGGACATAGCCAGTTCATCTTGTCTATTTTCTAGTGATTGTGATAGACACAAGCCTTTCTTATCTTTACAAGACCCTTGTTCCTTCATTCATGTTTGCACAGTTCTTATTGCATTATTTATAGCCTTTGTGTCCTGGAAGCACAAGGACATATCTTGCAAAAACTGGCTATAAAAGAAGGGTAGCTATCGGCTAACAGTTGTATTTGCTTGTTATTATGATTGTGTTTATTAGCAGATATTTTTGTTCACTGGGAAGAGTAAAGGGAAGAAATTACCTGATATTGTCTTAGTACACATGAACCATAACAAAACTTTTGACAATGCCTTTTTTCATCCAGTCAATCAGTGTTTCAATGCGTTATCTAGGACCATCATCGGTCGGGTAGTACCATCTCTAAGACAGGGTTCACACTGGTGTGTTGTGGCGTGGGTGCAGTGTTATTTGTATCTGTATTTTTATATGCAGTTTTAGGTGTTATCCCTTCTATTAGACGTGTTTTCTGAAAGCACATCAAAGATGCAGCATTCAGGACTTTGATTCACTTTCCTGAAAATGCACAGTCCAATAAGTCTATAGTACCTAAAACTATGTAAAATGCGCATAAATCGCACTTTACCCAGACTGCAACACATTGGTGTGAATCTCGTCTTAGGGAATTATAATTTGTAATATAATATTATTTGCAAGTAAGCAGTACAACATTTAGCATAGTGATTTGAAATGCTGACTGTAAGAAACTCAAAGCACCACTCAATTAAAATGTTTTCAAATAGATTTTAGAAATAATACCATGTCCATGACAGCAGGACAGGAGATAAGCGGAGCAGTTGCCAGTGGGAAAAAATTAATAATTGGGAATTGGGAAAAAATAAATAAAAAATACACTGGAAGCAGTAAAACAAAAACTAGTCAGGTAATTGTAATCATAAATAGGCTTTCGTTTTCCATATTTCAGTGATACTATGCTGGATACTGGTAGTCTAACCCAGTGTTTCTCAACTCCAGTCCTCAAGGCGCCCCAACAGGTCATGTTTTCAGGCTTTCCATTATTTTGCACAGGTGATTTGATCAGTTTCACTGCCTTAGCAGTTACCACAGCCGTGGGGGGTGGTTATTAATGCGTCCACTGACACCAGTGCTGGATATTATTATTGCATCCACTCACATCAATGTTGGGAGGTATTGCTTTCACCTTTGTTACCAATATTGGGAGTTATTGTTACTGCCATGGGCTCAAACAATGGAGCTTATTTTACTCCCACTTCAGCGTGCAAAAACAAATATAGTAGGGTTGAAATTGATGGTGTTGAGGTGCATTACAGGCCATTTTATTTGAATAGACTGCCTAATGCATTGAGTTTTCCTCCAGTCACAAAACATGATGCTATTGTGCAGCCCTTTGAAAGTGTCTGGAGCTGTATTTGAGGCCCTCTAAATTTTTCAAGTTCAGTAGCACTGCTTTAAAAGGTATTTATTTTTCATGTAACTTTATAGTTATAGTTAGTAAAGGTACTGACATACACATTTTAGTGCCATAGGTTGTGTACTCTAATTATTATTGTTAGCTTGAGTAGAAAAATACCAAATAGGATTTTAATCAGCAATAGTAGTCTGCAGAGGACTATGAAATGAACCATTGCACATCATTTCAGGCTTACTATATGTTCTGCTTTCTATCATATTCTACATTTAGCTTTAAATTGGTGCGTGGTAGGGCTGTACAATGTAATGTCACCATGGGTAGAAAATTACAATAAATATACTTGCATTCTAAATTATAAGTTACTTTAAAAGATATGCTGTGTTTTGTCCAGAAAGTGTCTACTTTTGGTTTTAATAAATCCACAAGCATTAAAATTAGTTACCTCTTGTGCAATGTATTCCTTGATGTCATCCTCTTTTTTCCTTAACAAATGTTTTCCTCTAGATGGGTGTTTTACACAGTATGGAAGAAGAGCTGTTCCTGAACATTCACATGATCAAATTCTTCCATGCTGCATGGAGCATATTAGGCTTGGCACCTACTGCATGTGGGCATTGTGAAAACTTTAAATTATACCCTGTAGATATTCCTAAGAAAACCTAGTAGCAGTGTATGTGCAGGTTTACAATATTATTTAAGTTTGGAATGAGAAAAGAGTGAATTTAAGAATTATTTTTTTTATGAACTGCTATATGTTACTTTAATATTGTATTTTCTGGTGTTATTTTGTGTTTTGTTTTCGAGAGTCAACATGGAGATTGTCGGCATGCTATAAGCTGCTCAATGCACTGAACCTAGAGAATGTGATTTAAAAAAAAAATTGATTTGTGTGTGAATAGATACCTAGCATTCACAGAGGGTCATCAAAACTATATACTATATAAATATGCATAATGCTATTTAAATTCTCATTACCAGTCCTAAAGCTAAACTCCAGGAATTATCTGAATGGCATGCATACATTGGTACTGCTTGGCATACTGTAAATGCGGGCACTAATACTACTACAGTTATAGCTGCGATCATTCAGTTCCTGCTGGGGTTCTGTGCAAGTGGATCCCCCTCTGCACACTGAACACAAGGAATTGCACACTCAACACTTCTGCTATTCAGAAAATGCCTTGTGGTTTTTTCAATGAATGCCAGAAATTCTTTGATTGGGCAAGGTGGAGATCATGACATCACATCCTCTCATTCACCAGGTACAATCAAGTTATGCCTTGTATTCATTAAAAAAAAAATAGGGGAAGCTGCTTGCACAGGACCTGAAAATCATGGCTGCTACAATGATTTTCACGTTCCCCATGGCCCATCAGGTATGAGATATGCATACTTAAATTGTGAATGCTGGACCAGTGTAAGCATGCAATACAGATTATTCTTGGAGTCCAGCTTTAAATCTTGTGTTAGTCCAGATTTTTTAATTTTTAAAATAATTTTGAACTTAATTTTAAATAAAATCACCATTATCCTACTTTGGATAGCTAGTGAACAGATATTAGTTCCGTGATTGCAAGTATATCTGAAGTGGTGTCTTCCTACTGGTTTTTATTCCTACAGCTTGATATAAACCATAGCATTTATCTAGCAAAACATTTGTTTTATCACTACAGCAGTTTATCCTTCCTTATTCTTATGCCGCATACACACGATCTTTTTTCGGGTTGTAAAAAAAGTTTTTTTTTAAAATGTCATTTAAAATGATCGTGTGTGGGCTTCAGAGCATTTTTCGGGTTCTGAAAAACGGGCATTTTTTTTTTTCGAACATGCTCTATTTTTTCCCCATGTTTTAAACGTTGTCGTTTTCGGGTTGTAAAAAATGGTCGTGTGTGGGCTTTACGACGTGAAAAATCCGCGCATGCTCAGAAGCAAGTTATGAGACGGGAGCGCTCGTTCTGGTAAAACTACCATTCGTAATGGAGTAAGCACATTCATCACGCTGTAACAGACAGAAAAGCGCGAATCGTCTTTTACTAACACGAAATCAGCTAAAGGGTGACATCATCCGAATGGAACTTCCCCTTTTATAGTGCCGTCGTACGTGTTTTGTACATCACCGCGCTTTGCTAGAGCATTTTTTTTAACGATCGTGTGTAGGCAAGGCCGTTTTAATGATGAAGTTGAAAAAAACATTGGGGCAGATCCACGTAGATCGGCGCTTCTCTCCGCCGGGCGTAGCGTATCTAAGAAACACTACGCCGCCGTAACTTTTTTTTCCAATCCTCAAAGAATTTGCGCCGTAAGTTAGGCGGCGTAGTGTATCTTTGGCGGCGTAAGGGCGCGGAATTCAAATGGATGTGATGGGGGCGTGTTTTATGTAAATACGTCGTGACCCGACGTAAACAATGTTTTTTTTGAACGGCGCATGCGCCGTCCGTGGGGGTATCCCAGTGCGCATGCTCGAAATTAAACCGGCACTAGCCAATGCTTACGACGGTGACGTCATTCTACGCAAATCCCTATTCGCGAACGGCTTACGCAAACGACGTAAAAAATTCAAAATTCGACGCGGGAACGATGGCCATACTTAACATTAAGTACGCCTCATAATAACAGGGGTAACTATACGCCGGAAAAAGCCAAACGCAAACGACGTAAAAAAGTGGATAGCCGTAACTAGCTAATTTGCATACTCTACGCGGAATTCAACGGAAACGCCACCTAGCGGCCGGCGGAAAAAATGCACCTAAGATCCGACGGCGTATTAAGACGTACGCCTGTCGGATCGATCCCAGATGCCGTCGTATCTTGTTTTGTAGATACAAAACAAAGATACGACGCGGGAACTTTAAAATTACGCGGCGTATCAATAGATACGCCGGCGTAATTCTTTTGTGGATCTGCCCCGTTGTTTTTTCTAGATCCTGAAAAACGTTGTTTTTTACAACCCGAACAATGATCGTGTGTACGCGGCATTAGGATCAAAGAGTATTCTCCACCTACAAGGATTGTTTTCATAGATCAAAGGGGAAAAAATCAAAATGTATGTTTTCTGCTTAGTTCCCTGCTTGCTCTGTAATGAATCAACTGGTACAATTTCTGCACTGCAAGCAGGTAGTGGAGGTAATGATTGCCTGAACATCACAGCAGCAACATTTAGGAGATCTTTTTCCTGTTTGCCTGACTTTCTGTGTTTTTTAACAGGACCATTTTGTCAGATATAATTTACTGACTTTGCCCCAACTCTGCTTCTTGTTAGATTTCAAAATTCCGGCCAATTTTTAAAACTCACTACAAACTACCCAAACCTTGCCACGTTCACCAAGAGTGCACATATTATGGCAGCTTTAAAACTGTTTTACTAGGCCCACACCTTCAGTGGTCAATAAGTATGTACTGTCCTATCAAAATTGGCAGATGGCTGCATACAGCGATGTGGCTAGTAGATGTGTCTGTGTAGTAGACATGGCTAAAGTTATTACAGAAATACTCTTCTAACTTGTCAATTGTATATTTAAGAGAAACTACACTAGTCCATCCTCCCTAGCCCTTCTGAAACCCCCCCACCCTAGATTCTTACCTGGCAGAAGTGTTCTTCAGTGCTATACACAACTGCTCTCATAGACTTGGGGTTGTGCAATGCTAGCAGCAGAGCATCATACAATTTTACAGGCTTTGAAAAGACAAAAGATATATTCCATAAATGTTTCCATAAATGATATAGAAATGCTTTTCACGGCCTAGAAAAACAATTCCACCTCTCAGTTAACCTGAAAACTGTATGCAAATTTAGTAAACAAGTCATTGTTTCAATAGTATATTTCTTCCTGAATTACATTGGTGCTCTGAAATGGTATGGATCCTTGGCCTTCTATGCTTCCATTTTAAACTTGACAAAAGCCTTTTTGCTTGAAAAACATATGCTAACCTTTTACTGAACTTAGTTTCAAAGAACAGGAGTTCTAAAAATGTCCAAATGTATAACCAAGGCTTCCATGTTGTTAGACTGACTGGACGTGCACAGTTTCTGCAGCCCCCTGGGGTAGTATCAGTCCAAGCTTTCACTCCAAAGTAGTTTTGTTGGTCAGGATAGTATTATGCTTTTGTATAATGCTTTGTGGTTGTATTTTGAGGTTAACAATTAACAATATCCGATTTATTTTACTCCAAATAATGGGGTCTGTGGAATAAATATGCTTTCTGTCTTCTTAATCGCCCTTTAAAACTATTATGTATACAAACATATGGTCAAAAAAAATGTTTTTTGTTTTGTTTTTAATATGGGTGGACGCATTTTTTTACACTGGTTCAGAGAAAGAGGTTCTGCAATTATATGAATTTTTGTTGCCCTATTTTATTGGGGTATAATAGCTTCTATTCTGGATTATTTGCTCTTATTCTTATAGAAGACCCTTTGTATTGGCAGTTTGTTTAAAATATTGAACAAAACAGCTTTTAAACCTTTTCCTAGTTTGTATAGATTAAAGACTGTATTGTTACCCATACCATGCTAAGAAAAGGGACTCTACTGGTAAGCATCAAGCAAAGTTGACACATATGCTGTCTTAATTGATTCTACTGAATATCCTCAAACCCTGCTTGAATCGGGCCAAACACCAGTTTCTTTGGCGAAAACGCTTTTTTAGAACCCTCACAGTCACACTGTTCTACTGAAATGTGGACACTTGGGGCTAAAAAAACTACCAGGAGTAATGCTTTTAGTTTTTTGTTTAGAATATTTTAAAAGCAATATGCTTACTACATTCTGTTGTAATATTAGGACAAATCCTCTGCTGTGTGCCTTTTGGCTTCTTGAAGGATTTATTTTTTGAAGTTAAGAGCGTGAACATTCTAATGTCAATAAGAAATTTTTGCTTTATTTAGTTTGACTTGCACTAAACTGATCTATGTTTGTATTTAGTTGCTATTGGTATCAACACATTTCTACTGTGGGCTTCATACTTTTGACTGATAACTTGAGGCTTATTTACTTATGTTATAGGCTTACTTCTAATTTAGTATTAAAGCCTAAAATGTAGAGCAAGTTTAAAATAGTTAATCTTTTATCTTATTTATTACTAGTGTGGATGTATGTCTTTATGTGTGTATTTTTGTAGAGTTCGCAAATAACATACTAGAGTTGACATGACAAAATGTGAAACCAAGCAAACATGGTTAACTGGGCCCACTGACCATGTCACACAGACTTTGCCTGTCGATGAAAAATGGGTAATGTGTCTTTTCAGACACTTTCCCCAGATGGCCATAACTTTGGGCTTCATGGTTTGCATAGTATAAAAGGAGTTTTTTTAAACATGAGTATAGTATAATCTCCTTAATCTGGAAATGTAACTTCTGCTGTTAGTGTGCAAATTTTGGTAGACATCTGACAGGTCAAATGCACATCAAAGACCACTGCTATATTATTGTTTAATGAACACGTTGCATATGTTCTAGCTTTCCAATTTAAGGATAACAATAATGAAGACCAGTGTTTTGAATTGAAGAAACATACAGAAACCTGTGGGGGCTTTGAGACCTCTGCATATAGAAATATTTCAGTTGAAGTCCTAAAATGACAAAAAACTTGGAATAAGCATCTGATGGTGCCACTGGCTTTGTGCCATTTGTTATATGGAATAGGTGGACATACCTAACATGTTGTTCTTTGTCATTTTTGTTGGGACTTCAGTAAATATCACTTTATGTGCAGTGATATAATTTCTCCAATTTCTCCAATTGTGTACACTGGATTTAAAACAGAGGTCATCCTTTGTGTGGATTTATAGTGAAGGCTTGGACTTATATAATGAGTTGTATGTATTTATAAATTTTGGAGCACCTTAAAAAGGCACTGTTTTCTTGCTGGACTCTACATACAGAGAAAATTAAAACCATGTCATATTCACCACTTAAGTGTGCAGCCATGCATTTCATCATAGACATTTTTAAACAAAAACAGACACCATGAAAAGTACAGTTAAATTGGCTCTGACACTTTTTGTAAAGAAGGCTTTACATTCAAATAAATGCTACGTTGTTTGGGTGTGTAAAATGTTATATGTTTTTAAGAAGCCATCACATAAATTTACTAGTGAAATGTAAGATAACATTGAATACACCTTAAAATGCCTAAATCCATTATTGGCTGTTTTTTTGGGTTAGCCTTTTAATAAATTGTCCCTTAGGGCTCTGCCTTGCTCTATTTTAGTTATAAAATGTTTTTTGAAAACCAGGCAAAATGGTAATTTAAAAAATAATTCCAAGCATATGCATGAAGATTTGTCCAATCTGCAGAGGATCATATAGTTCGGTAAATGTTCATGTACATTTCTAAATTATATGATTCCCCGGGTTTGAAAAAACCTACCTTGAAATATTTAGACAATTAAAAAATTGGTAAATTGTTAGTCCTTCCAATCCAATCAACACTACAGGTTTTACTCAGATGCGAGCTTTAGATTTTATTTGCTTACGTTGTCCTGTTGTTTGTGATGTGAAATTTAAGAAAACTTACTTTTATTTGCTAATACCTACTGTATTTATTGGCGTATAACACTCACTTTTTTAACCTGAAAATAAAGGGTAAACTGTGCCTGCTTGTTATACGCAGGGGGCTGTGGAATGTTTTTTTTCCAAAAACTTCCCTCTTAAAGTTTTAGTGCGTGTTATACGCTTGTGCGTGTTATACGCTGATAAATACGGTAGTCTGTTGTCGGATGACACAAATGCCTTTTAATATCTCTTGAAAAAAAAGCTTGACTTTCCAGTATTTGCACTAATGTCTTCAAAAATCATAAATGGCTATGGTATTCCAATGAATTTTACTATGACTTTTGTGGAAAGGAAAGCTTTTACTCAACAAATAATATAAATCTCTGTCCTATAACATACAATTAGAAATGTGTGAGCTAAAGGTGATAAATACACACTGGAGTGATTTTATATGTAGTCACAGGAGAGAGTGTTTTTTATTATTATGTTAATTACTGTAGTTTCAAACCCAAACTTTTTTTTTTTTATAAATGATTTATATAGCACCAACAGTTTGCACAGCGCTTTACAATGTTAGAGCAGACAGTACAGTTACAATACAATTCAATACAGGAGCAATTGGAGGATCCTGCTCGTTAGTGCTTACAATCTAGGAGACATATTTCAAAGTGCACCTGACGCTGCAGCAAGTGCTTTCAGCCAATTTTCAGCTTGGCAGTTAGGCAAAACCAATGGTTTTGCTGTTTTTTAATTATCTGCTTTATTAGAGTGTGTTGGGTCCCCCCCTCAGGAAAAAGTAATTGCTGGCAGGTAGGGTTTCTTGAGGAAGTGACTCTAAAATGCTTTTCGGCCAAAAAGCTTGCGATTTATTTTCTAATTATACCTAAGGTGCATTCGCAGTGTTGTGTGCGCTCCTAAAAAAAATTCAGCCAAGTTTCTGAACTATGTTCTATCTTCCATCATGCTTGAGGTGATTGTAGCCGTATTAGTGCAATTGTGACAGAGAAAATTGAGTACTGTCTGTGATACTTTTTCATTTGCACTAACATACAATTTTTCATGGATGAGCTTTCGGGGTGAGTCCCCTTCTTTAAGGTCCTTGAAGAAGGGGACTCACCCCGAAAGCTCGTCCATGAAAAATTATATGTTAGTGCAAATAAAGTATCACGGACAGTACTTAATTTTCTCGAAACTATGTTCAGAACTGACTTCAGCCCGCTTGTGCACAGGAGTAATACCATCATTGGCTTGCTCAGTGGTCAAATAAAAAAAACCAGTTTTGAAAAAGCAGCGGAGAAGATTGTAGTGTTAGCAACAAGGATTTCAAACCCAGCATCTGTGGCGCAAGGCACATTTAGTGCCATGTATACTTGTACATTGTGGCAAGTGCTCCTTGGAACTGGTGTATGCGAAGTTGCACTTTAATCTCATTGGAAAGTCAGTAGCATGAGGCTTTGTTGACATTGGCTCAGCTTATATAAAAAAAATTGTGTGTACAAGCTTTTCAGCAAGCTTCAAGCTGTTTTGTTAAAGCCTTTAAGGACTTTTAGGTTTCAGTTTGGTAATATTAAACATAGGTCACAGGGGGAGTGCTTACTTTCAAAAAGTTGCTGGTTAGCTTTTACAGGTTTCAAGTTGTGTTGAAATGTTCTGAAACCTGCCAGCAGCTTCTTTAACGTGAGTCAGCACTCCCACACCACATACTGGAAGCTCTGTCAATGTTTTGTAAAAACTTGCTGTATACGCTGCTTTTATAAAAGCTGGACTCAGCGTAAACAGGGTCATATCCTTATGACTAATGGATTGCCCCTGCAAAATGGCTTTAAGTGTATTTGTGATAAATCTAGTCAAGTATTTTAATGGCGCATGGAGCTAACCAGTACATAATAAACTACAACAATCTTGTTTGTTAGATGTTTTTGAATACAATCGTTTTTTTCATAGTGCTGAAATAAAGTCGTTCCATTGCAGAAAAAATAAATTGGCTGCTTTTACACTGAGATACAGATTTTTCCATTGTCTTGTTTATTTTGTCACTTATATATTCCTTTTGAAGCTGTATTTGTTTGCTTGAACAATACAATTTTAAAGTGTGGTTCCACAAAACCCTTAGCTTGTTTTGAAGCACTTATAGTGCATTTTAAAAATGGAAAATGTTACCTTAACATTTTTGTGTGTATTTTTGTGTGAAATGTACATGCCTTCAGTCAAATGTTGAAAGTACACAGATTCTTATGAGAAGATACTGTCGTAGAAGAGACTAATGGAAAGCAACATTCTTGGTTGTTACTGTACACGTTTTTTTTTTTTTTAAGCTAAACTTAGGCTCAAGTAGGTGCTAAAAATAAAAACATTTACTGGAAGCCATTCCTGCCCCATTCGGCTGTTTGGCAAATTATGCAGAGCACATGACCTTGTCATGTGTATAAAAAGAAATACTGACTGATATGCTTTCTTTGATTGTTTGCACTACATGCCAGCTTCCATCTGGAAATGTGATGCATTTGGAAAACTTGATTATTAGTAATCTGAATTTTGCAAGAAGATTGCTTGCCTTGCATCTGCTGCATCATGTAAGTACCTATATTTAAATAAAGGTACATTATTACTTCAGTTTCTGTTGTTTTGTTTCTTTTCATATGAAAAATTCATTATCTGTCCCATTATCTATCTGAAGGTGCATCTAAACCTGAGAACAAAATAAAATATTTTGCAGCTTATGAGTTGGCTGCCTTTGTTTTCTTTTATCAGGTCTTTTCACTTTTTTACCTGGTGATTCTACCAGTACACACTTAAGAGTCCTAAGGTAACACAATCACACAGTGTCCTGTATCTATGGAAAGGTAACACACTCACACAGTAACACTGGAAAAGCGATACTGGCAGTGGGTAAGTTTGCTGCACACGGCTGTATCATTATGTATATGCTTTTACTGTATAGTTTTGAATTTATGTTTTGAATCTAACAGATGTGCCTTTTGGAAACTCTGTCTAATTAAAATATGTTTTTGATATAAAACGAACACCATTATTCCTTGCTGGAATACAAAGCCCCCTGGGGTATTCTTCCTTTCTATACACACTCACACAGTGGGGGTTAGTTACTAAAGGGAAATCCACTTTACACTACAAGTCCACTTGGAAGTGCAGTCGCTGTAGATCTGAGGGGGACATGCAAGGAAAATAAAAAACAGCATTTTAGCTTGCACATGATTGGATGATAAAATCAGCAGAGCATCCCCTGGTTTTAGACCTACCCCTCAGCGACTGCACTTCCAAGTGCACTTTCAGTGCAAAGTGGATTTGCCTTTTGTAAATAACCCCCAGTTTACTTTATTTATGGAGGCGCAATTTTGTCACCCTTGGCTGGTCTCCTGATTTGGACTACAGATGTCTGATCTTCTAAACAGTATTACGTAGAGAAAAGTGTACTGAAGCTTACGGAGGTGAGAGAGTACTGTTTAAGATAAGATGTCAGTGTACAAAACACAGGACATCACTGGATTGCTGGAGGATTCAGCAGATAACAAAATGTTTAATGCAATAACAGCCAAAAAGTGAGCATGTTAGGCCTCGTACACATGACCGAGGAACTCGTAAATGAAACACCGTTTTCCTCAACGAGTTCCTTGTCAGGCTTGTCGAGAAACTTGACAAGCTTTCTTTGCGTACACACTGTCAAGACCAAATCTTGTTGTTCTCAAACGCGGTGACGTTCAACACGTACGACGGCAGGGGAAGTTTGATTCCACTGGCACAACCCTTAGGGCTGCTTTTGCTAATCTCATGTTACTGCGTGTTAAGTAAAAGTTTGGTGAGAGACGATTTGCACTTTTCAGTCTGTTACAGCGTGACGAATGTGCTATCTCCATTACAAACGCTACTTTTACCGAAGGTGCGCTCCCATCTCATACTTTATTCTGAGCATGCGTGGGTTTCTAAGCATACACACAAACGTGTTTCTCGTCGAAAACCAGCCCGACGAGGAACACGACGAGGAAATTGAGACTCCCGTCGAGGAAAAAGAGAACTTGTTCTCTTTTTTTCTCGTCGAGTTCCTCGACAGTTTTCTCGATAAAAAACATACACACGACCGTTTTCCTCTGCAAAAAAGCTCTGCCACCAAGTTTCTTGATGGATTCTGTCGAGGAAAACGGTCGTGTGTACGAGGCCTAAGAGAAATTAATTGTTGGGTTTACATACTGTATCTTTTCAAACTACACAAGATCAGCCCAGGCTTGCTTCATTCATACTTTAGTATATCAAGCATTTTAAAATACATTTTCACTTAAAACTAAAATCTACCCCAGGCTTCCTGTGTACTATCATACAAGCATCTTTCCTTTTACAGGTCCCATGTTGTTTTAGGACAGAGGCTATAGATTTCACCTGCAAAAACACCAGCATGTAATATCTTGATATCTAAAATGATTTTGGGTGAGAATTTTTTTTATTATACAATATAGTACACAGGGCTGGTATTCCTAGACCATGGGCTGTATGCTGCTATGTTCAGGAGATTGAACACTGGCAAAACCTTTCGCTAGGGACAACCTACATACCCATATTAACCCTTTCCATTCTGTTGGGCTCTAGTTTTTTTGCTAATATTTTTAGGCAATGGACCTGTTCTCCTCTGGAGAAGTTTTTTTTTTACTTTTTAACCATTGACATTTTTACGTCTGACTCTTCTATCAACAACTGACTGCTTATTGCCTTGCTTTACCAACAGTTTCCAGGTAAGTTACCCTTGTTGTGAACCTCAGGGACCATGCCTGGACCTCAGTGCAGGAGCGAGCACCCCCCCTCCTGAACCATGCCATCCCACATGCCCGTAAGATGGGGGGAAGTTGATGGGGACAAGGGCCACTTCCCCACAGCCCGGAGCTATAATAGTGGGGGTCTGCAGGCAAGGGGGCTTATTGGAATCTGGAAGCCCCCTTAGACAAGATCCCACCCCCCATGTGAATGAGTAGGGGGTACCCCTACCCATTCACCAAAAAAGTGTCAAAAATAAATAAAAAGGCACACAGTTTGATGATTCTTTAAAAATAAACAATGTAGATCTATTGTCAAGCACGACAACGACACCACCACCAAACCCGAAATAAGAAAAAACACTCCACCTGGAATGAAAGCTAACCACCTTCTGCCTGCTCTGGCCTTTGACAGTTCTTAAATAGGTAAGGTACGGAGCCACCTGGCAATGTCACCTTGTGGCACTGCCCCATGTGACATCACCAACCCAGCATGCACTAATCAGTGATGTCACACAGTCGCACGACAACAACGCCAACACTGGACCCAAAAAACACTCCACCTGTGACTAAAGCTAATCACCATCTGCCTGCTCCGGCCTCTGACAGTTCTGAAATAAGGGAAGAATTGTCAAGAACTGTGTATTTTTTGTATTGGTGAATGGGTAGGGACATACTCATTCACAAAGGGGGGTGGGATCTGGGGGCCCCCTTGTTTAAGAGGGCTTCCAGATTCTGATAAGCCTCCTGCCCTTAAACTCCCACAGCTCAGGGTTGTGGGGAAGAGGCCCTTGTCCCCATCAACATGGGGACAAGGTGCTTTGGGGTGGGGGAGGAGCCCCCTGCCCCAAAACACCCCCCTTGTTGAGGGCATGTGACCTCATATGGTTCAGGGGGGCTCGCATGTCCCCTTCCTCTCTCCTGGCCTGCCAGGCTGCATGCTCGGGTAAGGGTCTGGTATGGTTTTGGGGGGCACGCTTTTTTTTTTTCATTTCGGCATGAAGTTCCCCTTAAAATCCATACTAGACCCAAAGGGCCTGGTATGGATTGGGGGTGTACCCCGCACACCTGTTATTTTTTCTATTGCTGGTAATTTTTTTTTTTTATTCAGCTGTCAGTGGTGAAGCCCATTGACAGCTGATGACTCATCCATTGGTAAGGATGCAGTGACCGACTTCCTGACCTGCTCTTTAACAAGCAGCTATTCAATATGCATTGATTGGGCAAAGCTTTGTCCAATTAGGGCTTAGAATGCACTGTGCAGAGCGCAGTGCATTGTGGGGCGCTTGGCGGCAAACATCCCGCGGAGTACCCCGCAGATTCAAGTGTTCGCCGAATGGATGAACAGGCTAAGTTCGGGCTGAACTTTTGCACGACCCCAAGAGTTCGACCAACACTAAGACACATGAACAGAAAACCTGTCTTTGACCCAGCTGTCTTTAAACAACAAGAGCTGATAGAATTGATAACTGCCAAGCACAAACTGCCCCAAATATAATCTGGGTGAGTGGGAGAAATGTCCCGTACAGTGGAAAATAACTCACCTTACAGACAGTTCAAATATCATTACTATCCCTGATGAAGTAGAAAAAGTACAGTCAGTAAACTTTTAAAAACATTAGTTTTTAGTACCAAATAATAATATACCAAAATAGAATATTAAAAGAAATCAAATACATTAATCTGTTGCAGTCCCACCACGGTAGAAAAGCAGCCTGCCAGCTGCTTCCCGAAGGCGGGAGAGCATATACAATATATATGGCTTTCCGCTCTCAGCGATCAGTCACTAGAGCAGCACCATATCACTATGGTGACACTGGGACTGGTGTAACTAGTGATCAGGGGCACTGGCTGGCATCTCTGATGACACTTTATAACAGTGCAGCCATCCAGTGTCCCTGATCCCTAAGTACACCAGACCAGTGCAGTCAGTTACAGTGTAACACTGGGACAGAGCACCACCACACCAGTCACTGTCGCCAGACCAGTGTAGCTAGAAACCATGTTCCTGCTAGGTGCCTCACCAGAACAGCGCAGCCAGCAACAGTGTTCCTGATCACCACCACACCAGTCTGTGTCACCAGACCACTGTAAGTCAGAAACAGTTTTCCTGATCACCGTCACATATTCCAGTGTCACCAGACCAGTGTAAGTCAGCAACCATGTACCAGTAGGATAGGCTTTGTTAAAGCGGATCTCCCACGCAAAATCGACTTTTTGTTCATGGGCTATTTAAAAGTGTAATAGCACTGCTGTGCTAAACTCACGTTTCTTGTTTCCCACCGCCGCTCCGCTGTTATTCTGTCCCGAATAAAAACTTATATTCTGGCTTTCCTCCTGTTGCCATCTTAGCTTTGGGCGGTAGAAGCCCACAAGCAGGCACTTCCTCTTCCTCAATGAAAAGTTACCGCCCCGTTGTGATAACACAGCCCTGTGTAATACAGCCACAACCTGAAAGACCGGACTAGCAAGACAGGCTCCCAGCAGGCACAGCGCGGGACAGGAAGCTACAGAAAACCCGTTGAAAACCCGAGTGGCTGCAGACCGGAAGCCATTGTATTTAACAAGGTATTCTAACACTTTTTAATATGACAATCGCCGATTATGCATCATTTAGGAGCGGTAGGAACATTAAGCAAATGTTGATTTGAGGGTGGAGCTCCGCTTTAAAAATATCTCAGAGGAGTAGAAGGATGTGTTTTGGGGTTTTGTGTAAACTTTGTTTACTTCCTTTTTTTCCGAAAAAAATGACATAAAACAAGTCTCTTACTAAATACCTTAGACTGTCTACTTTCCAAAAAAGGGGCATTTGGGGGGTATTTGTATTTGTACAGTCCAGGCATTTTATTGCCTTAAGGAAATTAGATATGCAGTCAGAACATTAGGACTAGAGTTGAGCGGACACCTGGATGTTCGGGTTCGACGGGTTCGGCCGAACTTCGAAAAAAAGTCCGGGTTCGGGACCCGAACTTGAACCCGAACCCCATTGAAGTCAATGGGGACCAGAACTTTTGAGTACTAAAATGTTTCTAAAAAAGTAATGGAAAGGGCTAGAGGGCTGCAAATGGCAGCAAAATGTTGGTAAGAGCACGGCAAGTACTCTGCAAACGTGTGTGCAAATGTGGATAGGGAAATAACTTAAAATAACATAAAATACATAAAAATAAAAAAATAATAATCTTGACCTAGGAGGACGAGGTACATGAAGTACTGCAGTGTGGAATGTGGAAAGATAGCTGCTCGGGGGTATCCAGGACCAGCGTGGAGAACAAGCAGAAGGGATTGAGGCCGTTCGTAAGTATGAGTCGTTCGTAAGTAGGAGTCGCTCGTAAGTCGGGCGTTCGTAAGTCGGGGACTGCCTGTATGTCTCTAAAGTAAATAAAGTTCAATCGCCCATTATGCTAAAGAGCAACCCCAACGTTCTTCCCTGGTTAATGATGCATCATAATGGATTATTGAAAGTGCAAAGGTCAGCACAACATCACAATGCATTATGCAAATGTCTAGTCCAAACTTTATACTGAGATGTATATTTTGCAGAATCACACTCGTAAAGAAAAAAAGGGAGGCTTCATTGCCAAGTGTTTATAACTAAAAGCAAACTTGGCAACATTTAGAATGCTATAAAATTCTGCAACCTCACCAATGTTCATTTTAACGCAAACGTTAAATGAATCTTCATCACAGCAGGTGCCTCCGGACTCAAATATTATTCGATACACATTACGTGATTAAATTTACCTAAGTTCCATTGAAAGCATTGAAAGTGGAAAACATTTACGTATGATCAATGTTTCCATTTGTACATTTCAGTAAATATTATTTTTCCATTTATTATTATTTAGCTTCTCTAGAATAATATCAAAGTTAGCGGCATATTTTATGTCTCACATCACTAATATTTTAAAAACCCTCAACTTATAAGACACATAATTATCACAATATCTTACTGGGCTGTTCAAAGCTTAAAAGGAAATAACTATAAATTATATGAATTCATAGCTTTGGTCTCACTTTTTTCAAGCCCTTTATTCCAAAACACTTTAGAGAAAT
Organism: Rana temporaria; assembly: GCF_905171775.1. NCBI lineage: Eukaryota > Metazoa > Chordata > Amphibia > Anura > Ranidae > Rana > Rana temporaria. The sequence continues at coordinate 425,673,820 of NC_053490.1, forward strand.
AAAAAAAAAAAAAACTTGTAGAGAAAAAAAGGTTCATAAATACCTTACTTCTGCCTCCCACACACAGTTTTTTGGTGAGATTCCGAAGAAATCTTGTGAAAAGACACGCCAACAAAATGCAGGGGTGTCTTTTTAGGTTTCCTTTTTTTTTGCTAACAAGCTTTACTTGTTTATTTTTCTCGATAGTTCTTGCAAAGGGGGGCTGTAGAAAAAAATAATTGCTCAAATGGTGCAAAGGTTCATTTTAAAGCAACCTTGTCATATAATAAATGCCTTTCTGAAGAACTTTTACCCTACCTCAGTCTTGCCTGCATTGCTCAACAAGGCAGGAAGTTGTAGGACTTTTTCACACCAAAATGTGCATAAAAATTCACAAAAAACGCATATGCTTTTATGCATTTTTATGTGTGTTGACATGCGTTGTAATGTGTTTTGAAGATTTTTCTTAAGCCTATTTCCTCTGACGTCACTTTCTTTTATTTCTGTGGGTCAAGAAAGTGAGCGAGTACAAGTCTTGTGACTTTTTTTGTGAGCTATGTCTGCCTTGATTGTTGTTATGGTGATTGCTTTACTAGGAGAAGATTGAGGCATCCTAAATGCCACTTTTGGGTTGATTTGTTAATATCAATTTAAAACGAAAGGGAGGTTTTGGAACTGATACCATTATCTGCAAGTCCACCCAGACAAATTATTTTTGTACATGTGCATGTTTATTGAAAGGTTAGTGTCATAGGCGTGCGCAGCCTATTACATTAGGGTGTGCACCTCAAACCAAAGCTCAAACACACGTGCATCTGTGTGTGTATATGTATATATATATTTTATCTCTCTCTCTCTCTATATATATATATATATATATATATATATATATATATATATATATCTCTATCTATATCTATATCTCTATATATATATATATATCTCTATATATATCTATATATATATATATATATAATATATATATATACATATATATACACACACACACTCTTACATTTAAAAATGTTTGTTAACATTTATTTATATTAAAACATTTTTTATTAAAAAACCTTTATCAATGTAAACAAACATAGTTTCTTTAACTTATTAAATAATCTTTTAACATAAACAACACTGTTAAATAAATCTCTAAATCAAATAAGCAATTTTAAAAACTGAACGGTAAGTAGGATTTTTTTTTAATAAGTGTCATGTTTTAATATTCTGAATTGTATTTACTGCTTTAAATAAATTTGTTAGATTCCCCCAGCAACAATAGATCCCCCAAGAACAAGACATCTCCCCAGCAACAATAGCTTCACCAGCAACAATGTATCCCTCCCAGCAACAATAGATCCATCCCATTAACAATAGATCTCCCGCAACAATAGATCACCCCACAAGAAAATACCCCCCCAGCAACAATAGATCTCCCAGCATCCAGTATCAATATACTCTCCAGCAGCCAGCAACATAAGCCCCCTCCCTCAACAGTAGTATTCTACCATCAACAATTGACCCCCCCAGAAACAATAGATCCCACCAGCAGTAATAGACTTCCCCAGCATCAATAGATCACCCAGTGACAATAGAGACCGCATCAGCCAACATCTATAGACACTCCAGCAAATCCCGCCACCCCTTGGCATATACATTCAATGCTGAGGTGCTGGAACTGTGTTCTCCCGCGTTCCTGCTGTAAAAAAAAACGTTAACCCACATTTGGCACTGTTTTCCATCCGCCATATATTGGGGCTGTGGGAAGTGGTTAATATACACTTGGGATACTTGGGACACTTTGGATATTTTTATACCAAAGACATGTAGTACATATTTATATATAATCTATAGAGAGCTAGAGATCTGCCACTGTGGATGTGGTCTGTGGACAAATGATCATGTAAAAAAAGAAGAATAAAAAAAATATATATATATATCTTTATATAGATATATATATATATATATATATATATATATATAGATAGATAGATATAGATAGATAGATAGATAGATAGATAGATAGATAGATAGATAGATAGATATCTATATAAAGATATATATATTTAGTTAGTGACAAGTCAGGGTGAGGTAGGTTAGGTTTATCAATTAGTTGGCCATTTTTTTTTTATTCTACTTTTTTTACATGATCAGACCACATCCACAGTGGCAGCCAGTGCCCTTCTCTCTCACTGTCACACTTGCTCACACAGCTCACCTTAACAAAATAGGCTGCCTAAAGCCACTCACAGCCTCTGCCGCAAACCAGTCTACTGCGCTGTATGCTTCAGTGCCACTGCTTCTAATGGAGACAGGAGACGAGACGACGAGTCACAAGGCCAGAGGGGGGGGCGGAGTACAGATTTAGATCACTCCGCCGGCACCTGCGGGACCTGCAGCCGGCGCTACAAAATCTGCATTGGAAAATGCGGCTACAGGCTGTGTTTCTCCGCGACGCTAGTTCCCTCCATGTTCATTCCTCCCAGGCTCCAGAGACTAGTACACAGCTGTATTTGCCAGCGGCGGCCGGACAATACCCAGCCCAGACGCAGGCAGTGACTGTTACATACGTTGGGACTGAGAGCACAGCAGCCAGCAGGGATGATTAGGGTGTGCCTGGGCACACACGGCACACCCCGTGCGCACGCCTATGGTTAGTGTTAAAATGCACTGTAAGTTTTTGCACACAAAGTCTGTGTTTTTTATTTATCAAGTTTAGTAGACTATAGTATGGCATGGAGACTATTGAGTGGCACAGGAAGTAAGAAAGGTAAGTATATTTTAATTATCATACTATTTCAGTTTATTATGAATACCCAATCATGTGCAGATAGAATAAGATAACATAAAATAGATTTTAATATGAAGTGAATATTCACACAAAATACATATTTAGAAAAAATTTGGTACAAAAAAAGTGATTCTGAACTCCTTTCTTAACCCAGTTTTGTTGGACATATTCAGGAATGAGGCCGCGCAGAGGTAAGTCTGTGCTTCCACACATATGCAATTCTGTTTTTGTAGAGAGCACGCGCAATCAGTCAGGGTGCTGGGGGCATACATTTGGATATGCTTCAGACACAAACCTGCATTGCACATATGATAGATAAGGTCCTTGAAGACACCCTGGCCCAGATTCTCAAAAGAGATACGACGGCGTATCTCCAGATACGTCGTCGTATCTCCAGATACGCCGTCGTATCTCTGAGTCCGGCCGGTCGTATCTATGCGCCTGATTCTTAGAATCAGTTACGCATAGATATCTATTAGATCCGACAGGCGTAAGTACGCCGTCGGATCGTAACTGCATATTTAAGCTGGCCGCTAGGGGCATGTACGCTGATTTACGCGTCAAAATATGTAAATCAGCTAGATACGCGAATTCACGAACGTACGCCCGGCCGACGCAGTACAGTTACGCCGTTTACGTTAGGCTTTTCCTGGCGCATAGTTACCCCTGCTATATGGTGGCGTAAGTGCAGGGTACCAATGTTAAGTATGGCCGTCGTTCCCGCATCTAAATTTGAAAAAGTTACGTAGTTTGCGTAAGTCGTCCGTGAATGGGGCTGGACGTCATTTACGTTCACATCGAAACCAATGACGTCCTTGCGGCGTACTTTAGAGCAATGCCCACATGGAAATTCCACGGACGGCGCATGCGCCGTTCGGGAAAAACGTCAATCACGTCGGGTCAAGCCTGATTTACATAACACACGCCCACCTCTTCACAATTTGAATTAGGCGGGCTTACGCCGGCCTATTTACGCTACGCCGCCGCATCTTTTTTTGAGAATACGGCACTTGCCTGTAAAAGTTGCGGAGGTGTAACGTAAATAGGATACGTTACGCCCGCACAAAGTTGCGTCATTCTACGTGAATCTACCCCCTTGTGGGAGGGCGAAACGCGTTGATGTAATTTCCAGTCTTGAGTTCTAACATTGTCACTTTTAGTTGCGGTGGAACGTACATTCCAGGAATAATTTGACTTGTTTTCTACATGCCTGTATTTTACTGCTGTCTTGTAAGTACCCTTTTTGGTTAACATCTTGGATTTTCTGAGAACCACATTGGGGGTGGGGGGTTCCTTACAGGACCTGTTTGATCTACCACGTTCCACCAGATTTAAAGCTTTTTTGACCCCCAGACTGAAAAGCTGAGAGTCCATGATTTCTGGTGAGTAGAGACACAGGAGCGGTGTGTGTCACATCACAGAGTGAAGTTTGGAGCGCTAGCACTTTGATGAAGATTGGAGCACAAGAGCACTTTATATTGGACATTACTCGCAATATATATGTTTATTTACACTGTTGGACTTTTTGATATCACTTTGTTTTGCTTACTGAGTTGCAAGCATGGTATTTATGTTTTATTATTATTTCAAGAGAGTAGTATTTTGTGTATAGCAGCTGCAATATTTTAGTTTTTTTCAGTTTATGTGTATCCTAGCGCGAGTTTAATTTATCCTATTAACATGTGATAGAACAGCCCAACCTATTTCATTTAGAATTAGAGTATAATTAATTTTAAATATACTAGCAAGGTTGGGAGTGAGATATATTTCCAAAGATCTCAATTTATCTTGCTGCAAGGTAATTATGAACCATTGTGGAAGCTCAGAGGTGGGGAGAATCAGGCCCCGTACACACGACCAGTTTCCTCGGCAGAATTCAGCTTCCGACCGAGTTTCTGGCTGAATTCTGCCGAGGAAACTGGTCGTGTGTACAGTTTCGGCCGAGGAAGCCGACGAGGAGCTCGACGAGGAAATAGAGAACATGTTCTCTATTTCCTCGTTGTTCTATGGGAGCTCTCGTCCCGCCGAGCTCCTCGGCGGCTTCAGTGCTGAACTGGCCGAGGAACTCGATGTGTTTGGCACGTCGAGTTCCTCGGCCGTGTGTACGAGGCTTAACATTCATATTTTCAGGTTTAGATAAATTAATCTTTAAAAATTCACATTAGAATTCAAGCCCTTTTAGAAGGTTAGGAATCGATATGGGTGCCCATTGAATAATAAAGATAATATCATCAGCATAAACTGCCAGCTTATATTCCTGATAATTAATATATATATATTATGTACTGCAATGTATATTAGAAATCATTCTGACCACATGCATAAATGGTCTAGTGAGATAATGAAAAAAATCAGCAAAAGACACCCCTGCCTCATTCCGGTATGCAAATCAAACAGGGATGCAGGCCATTAATCCTAACTTTTGCTGACAGATGACAAAAGTGCACTAATCATGTTAAGCATCTTCGGTCCACTTACATAGGGCTATGATAGCACCCATTGAAAAAATGGGTTCTGATTCCGACTGGAACAGTATAATGTTGTTATGGTATACAAATTATCATTCATAGACTCACTAATAAATATAAACCTCCCTTCCGAGTCCACAATCTTATCAGTGAGATAAAAATTACTTGTTTGTTAAACCCAATTTCAACCCCCTTGTTTAATTTGTTATTAGATAATCTATGAAACCAGTAGGGGAATTGATTAACTTGAAAATTTATTTAAGCTGATGACTTTAAGTGAGTTTTTGTAGGCATACAATAGATGCAGAAAATGCTGAAACTCACATAGGATTGCATGTGTTTTTATTGGTGAATTAAAACCCTTGACATTTTAAGAAATTACTCTTACCTTGACTGCATCAAACAAGTGCTGTTGAGTGGTTAAGGTTCATCTCCCTCCTTGTTTCATTGCCTTCTGTTAAAAAATAAAAAGAACTCAAGTAGCCGGATTCAGGTAGAGCGGCGTATGTTTGAGTCGGCGTATCGCATCTCATTTGCGCTACGCCGATGTAACATAGTGAGGCAAGTACTGTATTCACAAAGCACTTGCCTCCTAAGTTACGTCTGCGTAGCGCAAATGGCCTGGCGTAACCCCGCCTAATTTAAAGTAGGGGGTGTGCTCCATGTAAATGACCCGTGACCCCATGTAAATGAGGGCCGTTGGTACAGCGCATGCGCGCGCACGTTCAGAATCGCGTCGCAAATACTCCCTACGTCACGACGTCGGCTCAATGCTTTCAACGTGAACGTAACCTACGCCCAGCCCCATTCACGTACGCTTACGCAAATGACGTAAAATACGACGGGTGTTCCGTCGTCCATACCTTGCATGGGCTGCGCCATTTTTTTGGTGGTTTATCTTTACGCCGGCGTATGTCTTACGTAAACGTTGTATCTTACTGCAACGGGCGTACATACGTTCGTGAATCTGCGTACCTTGCTCATTTACATATTCTAGGCGTAAATCCACGTACACGCCCCTAGCGGCCAGCGTAAATATGCAGGTAAGATACGACGGCGTATCTTAGCAACAGAGAAGCGTATCTCAGTTTGAGAATATGCTTAAAGATACGATGGCGTGCATTCGGACTTACGACGGCGTATCTACTGATACGCCGTTGTAAGTCTACCTGAATCCGGCTAAAGGTATTTTCCTGAGCGGGGGTATACAGTACCAGAAAAAAGGGAAAAAAAATTATACACCAGGAAAGGTGGTAAAGTTACATGTCCATCTATGCACTGTGAAAGCAAATTTCCATATTTTAGCATGCATAGCTCTGGTTTAGGGCTATTAGTTTATTGCTAAAGATAATGTATACCCATTTTCAAAGGTGGAAATGCCAGTGTAATTTATACATTTCAGGGCTGCTGAGTAATTAAAAATCCAATAGACAAATACATTTTAAACGGCCAATTCTATTGATTTTACATACTACCTATAATTTTAACTATACTATACAATGCATTTGATATTTACAATAAAAGGACATTATTTCCACCCGCTGCATTACCACATGAGGGGCTACAGAAAAAGGGGCACTACACCTGCCAACACACTGCTCATAGTAAGAGTCACAAAGGAACTTTCAGTGCAAACATCATAACAGCTAGGCAACTAGCATTTCCAAATGGGAGTTTATGAATATACTTTCTAAGTACTTTTACTTTAAGGAAGAGGACACTGGATTCCTAACTGATTCATCTGGGTCTTCATCCAGGGCTACCATCCCTGCCCCCCAATTTGTCTACAACAACAAATTAAATGTAATTAAAGCGGAAGTAAACCCATCGATTAAATACTTTAAAAAAACAGTTAAATTTCCGACACATGCCGGGAATGTAACTGTCACATTGCTTGTGCTCTCAACCAAACTGTCAAACCATCCAATGGCTGGTGTCATAACTGATCACATGTGCAGCATCATGGCAGTTGAAGATTAAACAATGGCCAAGATGGCAGCTTCCTTGGCTGAAAATGATAGAAGGGTTTACTTCCACTTTAATCTAACCTCTAACCAACTATCTCCAGATGAATTATCAGTCTTAAGGCTAGGACTTTCTGCCCAACTACCACTATCGATAAATACAAAACTTTTATGGATCTGTACCTCTTCGACAGAAATTTAACGTTACACAATTGTCGTGCCACAAACACGAACATAGTGAAGTACTACAAGGAATTTCAGCTCTTGAGCGCCATACTTTGTGCCCCCTCTGCTAATTTCCTGTTTGGTGAGCATTGATTCCGACCATGTGTGTTTGTACTTTCGACTTTTGTGTGATGGATTTGTGTACTGACCATACAAAAATCAGATGAGGAGCCATTGTCCACCAAAAATTTACGAGCTTGCCATCCAACATTTGTTGGCCGAAAATTGGAAAACAATTGTCTAAAGGAGCATACTAACTGTAAGAATTTAAGACAATAGTCCGTCAACAGACAATCCCCTTCCAACAATCGAAACCGTGTGTACGAGGCTTTACTCCTACACAGGGCTTTTTTTCCTCAAACAATAGGCACTGGAACTCAACCACGACCCCCCCAAAACCCCTCCACACACACCCTCCAAATCACATCAAATAGTGGGTGTGGTCAGTCAAATTTCACGAACAGTAGGAGGGTCTTAAAGGGGCATTAAATACCAGGATTGCATTACATACAGAGTGCAGCGTTACACACAGAGTGCAGAGCTATCACTTGTAAACACATTGATTATGGTGAGCAGGCCCCCCAAGGGTCTGAGCCAGAGGTGGTGGAACTGAGTTCCACCAAGTTCCCCCTGAAAGAAAGCCGTGCTCCTACACAGCGACAGATACTTATCCAACTACAGATTAGGCCAAACACAGTGATTAAGCCCTGGTTCACACCAGGTATGATTTGACATGCCATTTGACATGTCAAATCGGCTGCAATTGCCGTCAATAGCACAGTCCTAATGCATTTGCAGCACCGCACCGATTTTAAAAAGTAGTTTCTGTACTACTTTTTGCGATTTTGGGCTGCAATTTACATTGACATCTGTTCATAAACCTACACAGATGTCTCTAAAATCACGTCCAAAATCGGGACTAACATGCGAGAGTGAAATCGTGCAAATTTAGCTGACTTTGCACGGCTTCATTCCCGCAGCTCAGTGTGAAACTGGGTTAAAGTCTCTGATAAGGGCGGTAACATCATCTTAATGACTCAAGCCCAATATGAAAAGATGTGTTAAGATATTTTGAATAACACACAGTGGTAAAAAACAGTGAATGTAATATCTCAATTTAAGAATGAGTTCAAACTATTTATCTATACAGCCTATTTAAAAGCTTTAGTGGATAAGGATACCTATGATTATTTAAATGTACAATTTCTTCAAGAAGCAACCTTTTATTTATTTCCCCAAATACATAAAAAGTCTTACTGCACCCCCAGGGAAGCCATTATATTGGGAAATAGGATCCATCACTTAAAATGCCGGTAGACTGGTTGACTTCTTTTTAATGCCTCATGTTACTAGTCTCCCCTTTTATGTTAGAGACTTTTTGGATCCACTTAAACATGCGGATGGTCTTTCTGTCCCTTTCTGTCATGAGCAGGGAGTCGGGATTGTAACACTTTCCTAATGAAACAGGACCAAACACAATGGGAGTTCAATGAGTTCATTCTGAAAATTCTGTACTTTATACTCACGCGGAATTGGCTTACTTTCATGGGGTCCCACTACCTCAGGTACAGGGCGTGGCCATGGGCATATGTTGTGCCCTGGCCTATGATAACCTGTACCTGGGGGTGAAGGAATGGGATATTATCTCCGATGTCGCTCTAAACACATACCTAAACCATGCAATTTTTGGGTTTAGGTATATACTGTACATGATATTTTGGTCATCTAATGTCCATGTTAAATTAGAATAGCTACAATCTAAAATTTACCATTAATTGTAATTTTCAATTGCATCATTACATTTTTGGACCTTCAAATTTATAGGGACACTAATAACTGTCTATCAACTAGGTTAAATCTAAAAGTTATGGCAGGTAACTCTATTCTTCATGCTCATAGTGCTTACTAGTGTTGAGCAGAATATGCCATATTCGATTTCGCGATATATCTCGAATATATATTCGAATATTCGAGATATATTCGCTAAATTCGAATATTCGTGATATTTTATCGAAATTAATTGATTGCGATTTTTCGCTATTGCGAATGCGAAAATAATTGCGATTTTTTGATAACTGCGGTAGGAGCGCTCTGATTGGCTCAGAATATTATTGATATTTTATCGAAATATCGCAACATGCGAATGCGATATTTATTGCGCAATTTCGAGATATGCTGGAGGAGCGCTCTGATTGGCTCAGAATATTCGTGATATTTTATCGAAATATCGCAACATGCGAATGCGATATTTATTGCGCAATTTCGAGAAATGCTGTAGGAGCGCTCTGATTGGCTCACTCTGAAATCGAATATTCGAGATATTTTAACGCAATTTCACAAAATGCGAATGCGAAATTGATTGCAGATATTTCGAAAACTGCTGTAGCAGCACTCTGAAATCGAATATTTATGATATTTTAACCAAAAAACATATTGCGATTGCGATTTTTCGATCGCGCATGCGCAATCGCGCGAACAACACGCGACCATTTCCTGGAGCCTTGCCAGTTTCCAACTTATGATCGCAACGCAATCACAGAGCAACATGGTTGGAAGCAATTTCACTAAATCTGAGGAAAAGATGCTGATTTGTGTAAGTATTTTGACCACTGTTATTTCATCATCTTCAACTGCATTTTAGTCTAGTTTAAAAGTTAGTATATATGATCAGATATTAGTATTTCACAAAAAATGTGTCTCCTGCTTTTACAAAACTACAAGTCCCAGCATGCCTGGACAGCTGCAGACACCCTGGTTGGCAAATGTGTATTTAGGCACTTTTCCTTGTTATTTAGCATAATGAATTTAACATTTTTTTGGACATAGGACGTATGCGAACGTCCTGACTTCAGTGTCCTCAAGGCCCAAGGACGTTCGAATACATATTGCCCTTTAGATGTTGCAGAACTACAACTTCCAGCATGCCTGGGAATGCTGGCACTTCTAGTATTGTAAGTTCTGCAGGCCCCCATTTTTCAGGCCTTTATGCACGGGTCTCTAAACTGTGGCACCCTAGATGCAGCAAAAGTAAAATTCTTAGCATGCACTGACAGACCGTGGCTGATGGGAGTAGTAGTTTTGCAACAGCTGGAGGTGGACTGGTCTTGAAACCCAGAGTTAGGTAACAAACCCGTAGTGTTTTGCAACCATTCTGCCTCCAGCTGTTTTTTTTCTGTTGAAAAGCCTGTGGCGTGCAAAACACAACCCAAAAACTCCACCCGGTGCAGTGAAAAATGTGCACACACCTAAAGAGTGACATCACAAAAAACTGCGACGGGTACATACGTCAGTGGTCCTCCGAAAAGGTCCCGTCTCTGACCCCCCGGGGCGTTAGGCTCCTGACAGGGAAAAGAGTTAGCAACGCATATCTCCCCTATACGTGTATCCTGTGTTGTTAATAATATATTCATAATTATGCAAATGATAATGGCTGCTATATTTATGCAAAAAAGGTGGCGACCGAAATGGCAGGATATAAAATCTGTCATGTTACCCCCGTCATTGATTAATAAGGCGAGAATGCTTCCAATTGTTGAATAGCATACATTTACGTCATATATCCATAAGGCTGTCAACAGAAGTATTACAATATACTTTGTTCTTCATCTTGCAGAAGTTCCTGGAAACAGGATACGACCTGCTCCGCAGGCAGCCAGAGAAAAGGGCTGTGGTCAGCGCCCTAATCACTGACTTTGGCGGCCAACACGACCACAAGGCAATAGTCAAGAAGTGGTCTGACCTGAAGAGGCGCCACATGGATCAGGTCAGACGTCTTCGGGATAGATATCATCCAGGTAAGTTATTGTTGACAGTTATGTTTTTTTTTTCAAAAGTGTATTTTGTGCGTGAACTCGAAAGAGAGAGGAGCCGGCCTGCAGGAGTTGGGAGGCCTCCCCCAGAGGCAATCTGCCATCTTTCTCCATGCCCCGGGTGGCAATGGCGGGTGTGAGGGGGTCCTCCCAACCCAACCTCGCATAGCACACCCACCGGGGGCGGGGCTGAGACCACCAAACTCAATTCACATGTAGCTGAGAGCGGGATCCGAACCCCTAGCTGCAGAGGTGAATCACTTGTCAGCGCAGTGGCAATCGCGTGGAGCCACCGCAGCTCCTTTGGTGACAGTTATGTAAGGTCATATGTAATTCATGTAAGGTCAGATGTTGTTAACCAAGATGCCATGTTGTGCTAACATATATCACCACCAGCCAAGGTATTCATAGTACTGTTGAAAAAAGACATGGGACAGCAGACAGGAACACAGAAGTTATGTGGGAACATACTTTTCCCATTGCTTTGCATGGGACTTTAAAGAAAAACCCCGACCATGGCAAATGGGGGTGGGTAAGGGTTAAACCACCTATCCTATGTTTGTGGCTGACATATAAGTAACCTGTGTGCCAAGTTTCATGTAAATATCTTTAGCCGTTTGTACGTGATGCTGGAACATACATACATACATACATACATGCACACACACGTTGAGTTTTATATATATAGATTCCCACTAAATTCCTGTGTTAGGCGTGGGGTTGTTATAGTAATCCCGTGTGCTCCATCAGGCCCTTTTTTTAACATGAGATCGTCTGAACAAAACAAAGGAGACAAAAACAGCTCATTTTAACATGGTGGCATCCCAGCTCACGCTCAGTCCCCTGTAGTGCCCACAAGACCCTTTAATATAACATTGTCCCATTGGTTAACTGTCTATATAAATCAATTTGTATTCATATACAATACAGCAGAGTACACATAATTTGCATACGTCATTAGAAAACATTTTTATAATATATGAACATTGTGTTATTATAGGTGCTCCAATACCAGTTGTGCGCGCCAAGCGCAGAAGGCGCCAGGCCGATGAGGAGGAGGATGCGGCAGAGGAGGATGCGGCAGAGGAGGAGATGGATGAGGAGGAGCAGCCAGGGCCCTCCCACTCCCCAACCCCAGCTCCTGTTGAGGAGCAAGCTGAGGAGCTTCCCCCCCCCCACCCCAACTTCTCAAGCAGACGAGCAGGAGGAAGACAGCGGTCCTGTGAGCCTTGTTCAGGAAGGTAAATATGTGCACAATGATTAATAACATTTCAACAATAAAATGTAGATATAAAAATGGACAACATATAAAGCGCACCTGTCAGATTGTAGAACCATAATATGGTATTTATGATAGAAGTATACAGGTAGTGCATAATTATTAGGCAAGTTGTATTTTTGAGGATTCATTTTATTATTGAACAACAACCATGTTCTCAATGAACCCCAAAAACTCATTAATATCAAAGCTGAATTTTTTTGGAAGTAGTTTTTAGTTTGTTTTTAATGTTAGTTATTTTCGGGGGATATCTGTGTGTGCAGGTGACTACTATTACTGTGCAGAATTATTAGGCAACTTAACAAAAAAATAAATAGATACCCATTTCAATGATTTATTTTTAACAGTGAAACCAATATAACATCTCAACATTCACAAATACACATTTCTGACATTTAAAAACAAAACAAAAACAAATCAGTGACCAATATAGCCACCTTTCTTTGCAAGGACACTCAAAAGCCTGACATCCATGGATTCTGTCAGTGTTTTGATCTGTTCACCATCAACATTGCGTGCAGCAGCAACCACAGCCTCCCAGACACTGTTCAGAGAGGTGTACTGTTTTCCCTCCTTGTAAATCCCACATTTGATGATGGACCACAGGTTCTCAATGGGGTTCAGATCAGGTGAACAAGGAGGCCATGTCATTACTTTTTTTTATTTAATACCCTTTCTTGCCAGCCACGCTGTGGAGTACTTTGACACGTGTGATGGAGCATTGTCCTGCATGAAAATCATGTTTTTCTTGAAGAATGGTGACTTCTTCCTGTACCACTGCTTGAAGAAGGTCTCTTCCATAATCTGGCAGTAGGACTGGGAGTTGAGCTTGACTCCATCCTCAATCCGAAAAGGCCCCACAAGCTCATCTTTGATGATACCAGCCCAAACCAGTACTCCACCACCACCTTGCTGGCGTCTGAGTCGGACTGGAGCTCCCTGCCCTTTACCAATCCAGCCACGGGCTCTTCCATCTGACCCATCAAGACTCACTCTCATTTCAGCAGTCCATAAAACCTTAGAAAAATCTTTCTTGAGATATTTATTGGCACAGTCTTGACGTTGCAGCTTGTGTGTCTTGTTCAGTGGTCGTCGTCTTTCAGCCTTTCTTACCTTGGCCATGTCTCTGGGTATTGCACACCTTGTGCTTTTGGGCACCCCAGTGATGTTGCAGCTCTGAAATATGGCCAATCTGGTGGCATCTTGGCAGCTGCACGCTTAACTTTTCTCAGTTCATGGGCAGTTATTTTGCACCTTTGTTTTTCCACACGCTTCTTTTGTTTGATGATCACGCTTCAGAAGCTTTGCAATTTTAAGAGTGCTGCATCCCTCTGCTAGATATCTCTCTATTTTGGACTTTTCAGAGTCTGTCAAGTCCTTCTTTTGGCCCATTTTGCCAAAGAAAAGGAAATTGACTAATAATTATGCACACCTGATATAGAGTGTTGATGTCATTAGACCACACACCTTCTCATTACAGAGATGTACATTACCTAATATGCCTAATCGGTAGTAGGCTTTCGAGCCTATACAGCTTGGAGTAAGACAACATGCATAAAGAGGATGATGTGGTCCAAATACTCATTTGCCTAATAATTCTGCACTCCCGGGATGTGTTAGACACATAACAAGTGTATACACATGATAATGATTGATTAATAAGCAAAAAAAATATTTTATTTATTTGGTAACGTTCTTTGAAATCCAAATGTTTTTTTATTATATCCTAACAGCATCAAGAGATATGAGAAGGCAGAACAGACTCATCAAAAAAACACACCAGAGGATCCTGCAAAACCAACGCAAGATCCGCTACCTGACGCAACAAAATGCTCTGCTAGAGCAGCAGCAATCCGAACATATTGCGGAAATGGAACGGATTCAGAAACGCATTGATAGTTATATCTGAATTTATTTTTTTATTAAAAAATCTTATTTTTTGGAAATGTTTCATTTCTTTTTGAGATAGATTTGTAGGTTTTTCAACACATCTAACTTCACATCAAACAAATCAACATCAACACATTTAACTTCATAATAAGCAAAAACATTTTATACTATTATTTTATTTAACAGTAACCTAGGACAAACTAAAGCACACGACACAGACACGACGAACACAAAATAAACTGTTGAAAAATGAACATAACAAAAGCAACAATATATATATATATATATATATATATATATATATATATATATATATATATACAAAGAGAGAGAGAGGGAGAGCAAGAAAGAGAGAGAGAATGCAGATGAGCTCTTGCAGACAGCCCAATGGTTGCAGTATAAATGCCGCAAAACAGGGTTTAACATAAGGTTCATTGTTATAGTTACACTTGCTGTTTAGATCCGGTCTGGTAGCTTGTAGCGGAGGCTGTTGGTGGATCCGCTGTGCCAGAGAGGTCATGAAGCTTTACTCAGCATGGAGGCAGCAGCAGTAGTATTAAAATATAATATAACTAGACAATGCATTTCCTGAGGAAAATGCGAGTGGGAATGCTGAATAGCTTAATTGGTGAGCCCCTTGCCAAAGACATTCACCATAACCACTACACTATCTTTAGGACACACAGCTTCTTTCTCTATCTGCAAAGTATAGAGTATGCTGACTTCCTGGTTGCCCCTCCCCCCTCAATAGGTTTCCCCTTCCCCCCAGGTCAGTGAGGAGGAATATTGCACTGAGGTCAGGAAAGTTATTTATGGAAAGAAATAACATTACAAACGCTTTTAATTCACAGATCTAATACATGATTTAAGCCTCCAAACAAAGCTTAATAAATCCTCAACCGTACATGCGATCGATACAACGACTACACCGTTTGAAATACACGGCCCTTGTGAACGCATCGATTTGAAATTTATGTTGATAAACTTAAAAATGTGGCCATGTCTGCGATTTAGAAAAGAGCGTCTTTGTGAGTTCTGCAGCAACATTTTTTAGATAATTTAACATGAGAGTCTATGAGACATAATTTCTGGCTGTTGCTCCAATAACTAAAACTAAAATACGTATCGCAGAATTGATCACATTGCCAGAAACCAGACAAGCATAGCTACGTTTTGATATAAAAATTGTGTATGAAAAGTAGATCTTGTGGGCGTGAGAGCAATTTGTTTCCCCTTTTTCTAAAGATATTTTTAATTACAAAGATCTCCAATGTTAAGGTCACATGACAGACTCTAAATCCCCTCCATAGGATTACATTATAACCGATTGCATTTTTGTGAAAAATTCGCCAAACGTAAATTGCGTTTTCACTAAAAAATTGTAAACGATAACGATCTGAAAAGTCATAGCCGGATAGCTAAATATTTTGTGACCGCTTTAAAGTTTGTTTAGTGTCTGTAAGTGAAAGTATGAAGTAGCTGAAACTTTTGGCAGGGCATGTGAATTCAAAGGGGAAAAGGATGTTCTCATTGACTTCAATGTTAAAAAAAGGGTCTAAAAGCTTAAAATTTATAAAAGTGTAAATAGTCGAAAAAAACTTGAAGAAGTCCCATCATTAGCTGAACGAGACGAACATTTTTACAGTTGAATGGTCTCAATAGCTGAAAGTATGCCGAAGTTACGCAGAACCAAAAAAAGTAAGGAATAATAAGTTACTTAATAATAATAATAATAATAAGTTAAATTACTAAATTTACGGATATCAATACTGGAAATGTTTATTAAAGCATTCACACTACTTAAGATTAATACATTTACGGGTATCCATACTGGGAATGCTTATTAAAGCATTCCCACTAAGTATCACACAGGCAGGATTTACAAGCAGTAGTGGTAATAGTACTAGATAGCATAAAAACACTTGGGGAATACTTTACAGCATCAGTAGTGGTCATAGTAGTCAATAGTTTACCAAAAATTTGGGACACAGGTGTCTTGACAGAGCTGTAATAGTAGTAGTAGACATTGACAATACAGTGTCAAATCACTCGGGCAAGAGGTGCCATGATGAACAGCAGCAGCAGCATCAGTAGTGGTAATAGTAGTATAGAGTGGCAAATAACTAGTGACATAGGTGTCTTGATTGAGCAGTAGTAGTAGTAGTAGACATTGACAATACAGAGTCATATCACTTGGGCAGGAGGTGCCATGATGAACAGCAGTGGTAATAGGAGTATATAGAGTGTGAATTAACTGCTGACATAGGTTGTTTTGACTGAGCAGCAGAAGCAGCAGTAGTAGTATTAGCAGTAGTAGTTGATACAGAGTCATATCACTTGGGCAGGAGGTGCCATGATGAACAGCAGTGTTAATAAGAGTATATAGGGTGTGAAATAACTGCTGACATAGGTGTCTTGACTGGGCAGCAGCAGCAGCAGCAGCAGTAGTATTATCAGTAGTAGTTGATACAGAGTCATATCACTTGGGCAGGAGGTGCCATGATGAACAGCAGTGTTAATAAGAGTATACAGGGTGTGAAATAACTGCTGACATAGGTGTCTTGACTGGGCAGCAGCAGCAGCAGCAGCAGAAGCAGCAGCAGTAGTATTATCAGTAGTAGTTGATACAGAGTCATATCACTTGGGCAGGAGGTGCCATGATGAACAGCAGTGTTAATAAGAGTATATAGGGTGTGAAATAACTGCTGACATAGGTGTCTTGACTGGGCAGCAGCAGCAGCAGCAGTAGTATTATCAGTAGTAGTTGATACAGAGTCATATCACTTGGGCAGGAGGTTCCATGATGAACAGCAGTGTTAATAAGAGTATATAGGGTGTGAAATAACTGCTGACATAGGTGTCTTGACTGGGCAGCAGCAGCAGCAGCAGAAGCAGCAGCAGTAGTATTATCAGTAGTAGTTGATACAGAGTCATATCACTTGGGCAGGAGGTGCCATGATGAACAGCAGTGGTAATAAGAGTATACAGGGTGTGAAATAACTGCTGACATAGGTGTCTTGAATGGGCAGCAGAAGCAGCAGTAGTAGTATTAGCAGTAGTAGTTGATACAGAGTCATATCACTTGGGCAGGAGGTGCCATGATGAACAGCAGTGTTAATAAGAGTATATAGGGTGTGAAATAACTGCTGACATAGGTGTCTTGACTGGGCAGCAGCAGCAGAAGCAGCAGCAGTAGTATTATCAGTAGTAGTTGATACAGAGTCATATCACTTGGGCAGGAGGTGCCATGATGAACAGCAGTGTTAATAAGAGTATATAGGGTGTGAAATAACTGCTGACATAGGTGTCTTGACTGGGCAGCAGCAGCAGTAGTATTATCAGTAGTAGTTGATACAGAGTCATATCACTTGGGCAGGAGGTGCCATGATGAACAGCAGTGTTAATAAGAGTATATAGGGTGTGAAATAACTGCTGACATAGGTGTCTTGACTGGGCAGCAGCAGCAGCAGAAGCAGCAGCAGTAGTATTATCAGTAGTAGTTGATACAGAGTCATATCACTTGGGCAGGAGGTGCCATGATGAACAGCAGTGTTAATAAGAGTATATAGGGTGTGAAATAACTGCTGACATAGGTGTCTTGACTGGGCAGCAGCAGCAGCAGCAGAAGCAGCAGCAGTAGTATTATCAGTAGTAGTTGATACAGAGTCATATCACTTGGGCAGGAGGTGCCATGATGAACAGCAGTGGTAATAAGAGTATACAGGGTGTGAAATAACTGCTGACATAGGTGTCTTGAATGGGCAGCAGAAGCAGCAGTAGTAGTATTAGCAGTAGTAGTTGATACAGAGTCATATCACTTGGGCAGGAGGTGCCATGATGAACAGCAGTGTTAATAAGAGTATATAGGGTGTGAAATAACTGCTGACATAGGTGTCTTGACTGGGCAGCAGCAGCAGCAGCAGAAGCAGCAGCAGTAGTATTATCAGTAGTAGTTGATACAGAGTCATATCACTTGGGCAGGAGGTGCCATGATGAACAGCAGTGTTAATAAGAGTATATAGGGTGTGAAATAACTGCTGACATAGGTGTCTTGACTGGGCAGCAGCAGCAGCAGCAGAAGCAGCAGCAGTAGTATTATCAGTAGTAGTTGATACAGAGTCATATCACTTGGGCAGGAGGTGCCATGATGAACAGCAGTGTTAATAAGAGTATATAGGGTGTGAAATAACTGCTGACATAGGTGTCTTGACTGGGCAGCAGCAGAAGCAGCAGCAGTAGTATTATCAGTAGTAGTTGATACAGAGTCATATCACTTGGGCAGGAGGTGCCATGATGAACAGCAGTGTTAATAAGAGTATATAGGGTGTGAAATAACTGCTGACATAGGTGTCTTGACTGGGCAGCAGCAGCAGCAGAAGCAGCAGCAGTAGTATTATCAGTAGTAGTTGATACAGAGTCATATCACTTGGGCAGGAGGTGCCATGATGAACAGCAGTGTTAATAAGAGTATATAGGGTGTGAAATAACTGCTGACATAGGTGTCTTGACTGGGCAGCAGCAGCAGCAGCAGAAGCAGCAGCAGTAGTATTATCAGTAGTAGTTGATACAGAGTCATATCACTTGGGCAGGAGGTGCCATGATGAACAGCAGTGGTAATAAGAGTATACAGGGTGTGAAATAACTGCTGACATAGGTGTCTTGAATGGGCAGCAGAAGCAGCAGTAGTAGTATTAGCAGTAGTAGTTGATACAGAGTCATATCACTTGGGCAGGAGGTGCCATGATGAACAGCAGTGTTAATAAGAGTATATAGGGTGTGAAATAACTGCTGACATAGGTGTCTTTACTGATCCAGAGGAGTCATGGGAGAAAATCATGTGGTCAGATGAGACCATAATATAACTTTTTGATCATAATTTCACTAACCGTGTTCGGAGGAAGAATAATGATGAGTACCATGCCAAGAACGCCATCCCTAATGTGAAGCATGGGGGTGGTATCATCTTTTTTTTGGTGGTGTTTTTCTGCACATGGGACAGGGTGACTGCACTGTATTAAGGAGAGGATGACCGTGGCCATGTATTGCGAGATTTTGGGCAACAACCTCCTTCCCTGAGTTAGAGCTTTGAAGATGGGTCGAGGCTGGGTCTTCCAACATGACAATGACCCAAAGCACACAGCCAGGATAACCAAGGATTGGCTCTGTAAGGAGCATATCAAGGTTCTGGCGTGGCCTAGCCAGTCTCCAGACCTAAACCCAATAGAGAATCTTTGGAGGGAGCTCAAACTCTGTGTTTCTCAGCGAGAGCCCAGAAACCTGACTGATGTAGAGAAGATCTGTGTGGAGGAGTGGGCCAAAATCCCTCCTCCAGTGTGTGCAAAGCTGGTGTAAAACTACAAGAAAGGTTTGACCGCTGTAATTGCAAAGAAAGCCTACTGTACCAAATATTAACATTGATTTTCTCAGATGTTAAAATAGTTATATTCAGCACTGTAAATACATCAGGTCCGGGGCTCCATCAGGGAATGCATGACAAGGGACCCTTCAGCGCCCTGAACCGACGACGGGTGCCAGAAAGTCACCGCCGATCCAGGACTCATTCATCTTTATGAATGTGAGTCTGTCCACGGAGTCTGTGAACAGACGGGTCCTCTTGTCCGTGACCACCCCACCTGCCGCGCTGAATGTCCGCTCAGATAGTACGCTGGAGGGGGGGCAAGACAATAACTCCAGCGCATACTGAGCGAGCTCGCGGCAGGTGTCCAATCTGGCAACCCAGTACTCCATGGGGTCGTCGGTGCTCATACTGTCAGAAGCACTGACGGACGCCATGTAGTCTGTCACCATGTGGGCCAGCCGCTGGTGGTGACTGCTGCTGCTGCTGGTGCTGGTACTGGGTCGCTCGGTTTGGAAGAACATCCTCATCTCATCCATTAGGTCCCCTGCTCGGCTGCTGCTGGGTGCAGCCACCTGCTGGGTGAGATGAGGGGGGACAACTGGAGGCCGGGGAGTTGCCTGCTCCAACCGGCTGACAATGCCTGCCTGCAGTTCCTCCATCCGGTGCTGCCTCCGGCTGGCTGGGATGAACTGCTCCAGTTTCCCCTTGCACCTGGGATCCAAAAGGGTGGCCATCCAGAAATCATCCCTCGTCTTGATGGTCTTAACCCGGGGGTCCCTCCTGAGGCATCTCAGCATGTGGGCAGCCATGGGGAAGAGCACAGCCCGCTGTGACTGCTCACTGCTGGCCAGGTGAATGAGGTCTGACTCTTCATCCCTGAGGCGCTGCTGGTCAAACTCAGAGATGCCCAACCCCCGGACTATCGGTGCCCCCAACACCGGCTCTCCCTCCTGACCAGGCCCTGACTCCGGGACGACACCAGCAACCACCTCCTCCTCCTCCTCGTCCTGGCCCTGGTCTCGGTGGAGCATTGCTGACTCCTCCTGCTCCACCAAGGCACTCTCCCCAGCTTCGAGCAGGCGATCTAGTGTCCTCTCCAGCATGAACACTATTGGCAGCACGCTATTGAGGCCGACGTGCTCACTGCTGACCATCTTGGTCGCCTGCTCGAAGGAGGACAACACTTGGCAGACCTGCTTTATCTGCCCCCACTCCGCACAGGCGATGAAAGGGAGTTGTGGTGAAGCCCTCTCAGTGCGTAGTTCCATCAGGTACTCCCTCACCGCCCTTTGCTGCTCCCACAACCTCTTCAGCATGTGGAGGGTGGAGTTCCACCGCGTCACACTGTCCACAATCAGCCTGTGAAGGGGCAGACTGTACTTCCGCTGCAACTCGGACAGGGACGCGGTAGCGGTTGGGGAGCGCCTGAAGTGGCTGGCAATCCTACGCGCCTTTGCCACAATGTCACTCAACCCGGGATAAGTGCGCTGGAACTTCTGCACCACCAGGTTGAGGACATGTGCCAGACAGGGCACGTGGGTCAGACTGCCAGCACTGAGGGCGGCGAGTAGGTTGCTGCCGTTATCGCAGACAACCATACCTGCCTGGAGCCTTCGGGGTGTCAGCCACTTCTGGACCTGAGCCTGAAGTGCTTTCAGCACTTCTTGTCCAGTGTGTCTCCGGTCCCCTAAACTAACAAGCTGGAGCATGGCCTGACAGCGCACGTGCCCCACACTTGAGTAGCTACGGGGGCGCTTGCTGGGAGGCTCAGCAGCTGCGGAGACAGTGGCTTGAGGGAGACCAGCAGTTCTCCCCTGGACACCCCGGGGCGGCACCACAAGATCAGTTGCCGCCGATCCCTCACCGACGCCTCGGAGGGAAACCCAATGGGCCGTGAAGCTGATGTAGTGCCCCTGCCCATGCCTGCTGGTCCAGCCATCCATTGTCAGATGAACCCTGTCGCTGACAGCGTGATCCAGCGACAGGGTTACATTCTGCACAATGTGCTGGTGTAGGGCAGGGACACCAGTCCTGGCAAAGAAATGGCGGCTGGGGACACGCCATTGGGGTTGGGCCTGCTCCAACATCTGCCTGAAGGGGTTGCTGTCAACTATGTTGAAGGGCAGCAGATGTTGGGCAATAACCCTTGCCAGGAGCCCATTGAGGGAACGCACACGTCGGTCTCCAGGGGGGAAGGGAGTGGTGCGGTCAAAGGCGTCTGAAATTGACGCCTGGCGCCGGACGGCAGTGCGGGACACAGACGCGGAGGGTGCTGTGGAAGTAGAGGTCTGGCTGCCGGTACCAGTACCTCTACTAGAGGGAGCGGGGGGGCATGACCTGCTGGAAAGAGATGAAGATGTGGCAGGGGCTGCTGTACCCTGCTCACTTGTGGTGGTGGCGCTGCTACCACCACCACGCTTCATCTCGTCAAACACCGCCCAGTGGTTTATCCTCAGGTGCTGGTTCAGGGCTGTGGTACCCACCCGAGCCAAACACTTCCCTCTCTTCACCCTCACTTTACAAATCCGGCAGATGGCCACGGTAGGGTTGTCTGCCACCAGGGTAAAGTAGTTCCAGACAGGTGACTTCAGCACCGCCCTCCTGTCAGATGGGGTGACGCTTACTTGCACCTGCTGGGACTCGGTGCGCACAGGTGGAGCTGCCTGCTGCTGCTGCTGCTCCTCCTGACACCTCCTGCTGCCATCACCAGTGGAGACCCTGACGATGGTCTCCCTGGTGGTGACCTGGCGCACCGTTTCACCAGGGTGCCTACCTTCCCCGTCGTCACTGACGTAGTGAGCCGACGCGTCAGATGGCAACCATGATGGGTCACCCTCTTCGCCCCCAGAGATGTCAGACCAAGGGCTGAGATGTGTTGGTCTGAGGGAACCAACTGACATGGAGCCTCTAGCCTGGCTCCGCTGTCCCCTCACCCACGCCTGGGTCTGACTAGGTGCTGCTGTTTCCTGCACCAAAACAGCAGCACCAGTTTGAAGGGATGTCTCTGGGATACTGCCAGCAGGTATCCCATCCTCCTCATCCATCCCTTCAAAAAGGTCCTGACCATCAGGACAGAGCTGAAGGTCTGCCTGATGCATGGCCTCCCCCAAGATATCCCTCTCACTGTCGCTGTCGAACAGTAAGATGCTGGACTCTTGGGGGCTGGGGGGGGGTACTACAGGCACCGGTGTAATGGTGGTACTACTGTGAGTCGGGACCGACGACTCAGTGGCACTGCTGTGCCCCATGTAGTCCACCACTACTTCAGCCTGAGATGGCAATATCGGGCGGCTGCCCGATGGGAAGAACTTCCGGATCAGGTGGACTCCCCTTGCACCCGATCCTCTACCACTAGTAGGGGCACGAGAGGTACCCCGTGCTGGCAGCGACCCAGCACTGGGAGTAACTCCCCTACCCCTGCTGCCACGGCCACGGATGCCGCTCATAATTGCTGTTATGTGTGTGGGGGGGGGGTAAACTTTATTGGGGGGGGGGAAATGTGAGGAAAATGTGTTTTTGTGTTTTTTTTTACAAGACAGGCACGCAGACAAAGACGTACACAGACAGCTACTAAACTATAAGAAAAGTAGTACACCAAAGACAAGGACTACAAAATTAAAGAAAAAAAAAAAAAGCACTAAACAAACAATAACTTTTTTTTTTTTTTTTAAACACAAAACACAGACACTAAACACACACTAAGCTAAGCTAGATGAAATAAATGTACACTAACAGTGTGTACACTTACTACACAAAATTTAACTAAACTGAACACAAAACTTAGCTTTTAGAAAAGCTCTTTAGGAAAAACTAAGCAAAATGTGCACTGAAATCACTAGCAAATATCACTGAACAGCGAAGCTGCAAGATCAAACAGTAACACAAGATGAACAAAACTTAGCTTTGAAAAAAGCTCTTTTAGAAAGCTCAGCAAAATGTGCACTGAAATCACTAGCAAATATCACTGAACAGCGAAGATGCAAGATCAAACAGTAACACAAGATTAACAAAACAGCACAAAACAGCACAAAACGTAGCTTTGAAAAAAGCTCTTGGGTCTATTGCTTTGAAAAAAGCAGTTGATATACTGGAAAAGATGCACTGGAATCACTAAATAGCAATGCAGCACTATGCTGGTGATGATATAAATCAATCAGGAACAGACACAGGAACACAGAAACAGCCTCCACACTCTCTAGCCAGCTTCTGAATCTGCAATGAAATGGTGCTGGGAGTGAGCTTATATAATGTCCGTGCAGGCAGGTTCCTATTGGTTGCTAACCTCTGACGAGTGTGGAAGGAGAACTCTGATTGGCTCTGATGCAAAAGGGCGGAGAAAATAATCGCGCAATATTCCTATTGCCGAATATTCGCATTGCGAATATTCGGCAATATAAAATGATCGCTTCAGCTACTCGGCCCAAGGTCTCTAATCATACCAGCAATGCTTTTAGACGTCTATGGAGATCACTAGGATGTGATCTGTTTTAAAAATGAAACTGTAAAAATCGCTCTGATGCGGAAGATAGGGGCGAAGAAAATAATCGCGCGATATTGCGTTTGCTGAATAATCGCATTGCGATTTTTCGAGAAAATTCAATGAACGCTTCAGCTACTCGGCCCAGGGTCTCTAATCATACCAGCAATTCTTTTAGACGTCGATGGAGATATCTAGGATGTGATCTGTTTTAAAAAAAAAATTGTAAAAAATCGAATATTCGGAATTGCGAATATTCACCGCGAAATTCGAAATATAGCGCGATTTCTCGAATATGCTATATTCGAGTCGAATATTCGCAATGCGAATATTCGTGAGCAACACTAGTGCTTACCCTTCAGCTTTGATCCGTAGTATACCTTATCCGCAGTATATCGGTTTACAATGGAATTGTATGCCTGTACAAGATTTTAAAGAACAAGTCGCACAGGTGCGTCAATGCCTCCTTCAATGAGGCTATAGTAAATCCCTTTTACGTAAAGCATATAAGAAAGCTCTTAGTAAGACCAGGACATCTCTGCTGTATCAGGTATGCACAAACAAGACAGAACAGAATTCTACAATAAAGTTCTTTACACAGTTTTCTGCCCAGCCTCAGAAATGATGCACACTTCTCCAATGACATTAGCACATTTTGCAGGAAAATGCCACACTCGTCAAATACATTAAGGATCACCCAGAGACAGTATTTTGGAAAACAACGGGCTAGATTCAGCAAGCAGATACGGCGGCGTATCTCCAGATACACTGCCATAATTTCAAATCTGCGCCGTCGTATCTTTACGCCGATTCTCAAAGGCGGATACGTTCAAAAAACAGGCTTCCTCCGCCGACGTAACTTGAATACGGTGGCGTATAATTGTGTGCAATTTTACGCTGGCCGCTAGGGGCGCTTCCGTTGTTTTCGGCGTAGAATATGCAAATGACCTAGATACGCCGATTCACAAACCTACGTACGCCCGGCGCAATTTAGTTACGCCGTTTACGTTAGGCTTTTTCGGCGTAAGGTTACTTCTGCTATTAGACAATTCTTTCACCGCTCCAGGTGAGCCTCATAGATCATCAAGGGTTGTTGAACCACCAGGGTGCTGGCAATGCTGATTGTAGCACATGGACGAAAAAAACTCTGGATAGCCGCACTCCAAGATAACTTAAAATAAAGTTGGTCTTTTTATTTTCAAATGCACATGCAGACACCGCAAACAACAGGTACAGAAATGGCCGATGCGTTTCACGCTGCAATTCAGCGCTTAGTCATGCTATTAGGAGGCGCAGCCAATGTTAAGTATGGATGTCGTTCCCGCTTCGAATTTTGAATTTTTTACGTCGTTTGCGTAAGTCGTTTGTGAATAGGGCTGGACGTAATTTACGTTCACGTCGAAACCAATACGTCGTTGTGGCGTACTTGGGAGCAATGCACACTGGGATATGTACACGGACGGCGCATGCGCCGTTCGTAAAAAATATCAATCACGTCAGGTCATCATACAATAACATAAAACACGCCCCCTGATCCACATTTGAATTACGCGCGCTTACGCCGGCCCCATTTACGCTACGCCGCCGTAACTTAGAAGGCAAGTGCTTTGTGAATACAGAACTTGCCTCTCTAACTTACGGCGGCGTAGCGTAAATACGATACGCTGCGTCGCCGTAACTATGCGCGCCCCTACCTGAATCTAGCCCAACATCTTTACCAGACAAAATAATAGCTAGTTACTATGCACCTCAATTATTCATCCATGGTCCAACCTAGAGGTTTGTTTATTTGTGGACAGTGTTTTCATTGTCTGTGGGTTCTTGCAGGTGCATGTTTTGGTTTACCTAATGGGGACATTTTTAAATCACGGTTCCATGCTGATTGTGGAATGCAGGAGGTTGTATATTTAATGCTCTGCGATTGCGGGATAAACTACATTACCATTACCATTTACCAATTTAGACAGAGGTTGAAAGACCATATTTACTATTCAGATAAAGCTAAAATGGTGACCCCAGTTAGCCAGTAAGCCATCACCTGGCCCTGTATCCCAAATTTTAAAACCTCTCATGGGCAGTTTATCATTTTGAATGTAATCAAAAGAGACCCACGTGGCGGTAACTGGGACAGAAAAATACTACAAAAAGAAACCCTATGGATTGAGCATTTAAATACTACACAACCTCCTGGTATTAACAAGGTTCTATACTATAAATCTTTTTTGTCCCCATTTTGGATATCTTTTTGGGCTGAAACAATAGTGTACGAACATATAATAATTGATAATTAGAAAATACTATCATATATACATTTATATTGGGTCATCAATACATTTGTATATACTTCCTATGGCGATGCCATCAGATATGCTACGGTAATTACAAACCAGGTGTACCTTGCATACAGTTGATACATTTTAAATAGTATATATTTAGAGTTATCTGCAATGTGAATGCATTTTTTAATTGCTTTGTGATGAATTTTGTCTTAATCTATGTTTGTTCACCCCCTTCAGGTCATGCTGAGGCTCCCGGGTGGATGGTAGCAGCGTTATTTTTTTGCAGTTGTGCAGCCATAGATGCCATGATGTTTGCCGCCCAGAACCACTGCGACAACCTTTGCACTAACATTGTTGGGGTGGATGGTGTGGATGCCCCTTGAGCGGCAACTACAGCATGCATGGGATCTTACTAGTGGCTTATGCCATTTTGAATCCCCTTTTCCCATGTGCATGTGCTAGTCTAGGTGCTGCTGATACGTCAGGAGTCAGCTGGGCAGGTGACGGTCAGCGTGTATATAGGAGGGAGGGTGGATGGTGGAGCTCACCAACATGGAGAGAACTCAGTCCTACTATTGTAACTAGGTACTTGTCAGGCTTTATGGCTGGGGTTGGCCATGGGGTTATTTATATGTATAGGGATTTTTTCCTTTATATGTGATGTAAACTTTTTTAGTGACCTAAGCCTGGAGGGCAAGTGAGTCGTGTCATCTCCCATCCACTGATAATTTTGGAGGCATCCAGACATTACATACCCCATTGGTTTACCTGTAGTTGAAGTCCGTCGCTACATCCGGCATAACAATATTAGTCCCTTGAAGGTATATATGTGGGCTAGTTGCCACTTGTATTTATATCTGTAAGCCTAATAGGGGTCAGTGTATATGATTTCTAGGTTTTGGTAATCATTTTCATTATGGTCAGTACGCATGGAACAGTGGTTTAACCATCGCCTCAGTGGAAAATTCTGCACATAAGTTAATTAATGTAAGTGGCGCCCCCGATGCTGTGGGAATTAAGTACTATTGGTATTAACTATATTAAGTATTTGTTCTCCCTAACATCTTCCGCAGCTCATTATTGCGCCCCTGCACCCACTACAGGATTAGTGTTGTTGCTGGCCTATATAGTCTTCGCCTGACTGTAGGTGTGTTAAAATATGCACAGTATTATACTATATTATACTGTATACTCATTAAGTACAATGGGCCAGATTCACAGCAGTAATACGCCGGCGTATCTACTGATACGCCGGCATATTTTCAAATTTGCCGCGTCGTATCTTGATTTGGAATCCTCAAACCAAGATACGACGGCTTTTGGCAAAGATCCGACAGGCGTACGGCTTCGTACGCCTTCGGATCGTAGGTGTAATTTTACGGCGGCCGCTGGGTGGAGTTGCGTCGTTTTCCAGCGTCGGGTATGCAATTTAGCTGTTTACGGCGATCCACGAAGGTACGCACGTTCGTCGTAATCTCTTACGTCATTTTTTCACGTCGTAAAGTTAAGAGTGCTATTTAGATGGTGTAAAATTACACCATCCATGTTAAAGTATGGCCGTCGTTCCAGCGTCAAATTTTACATTTTAATTTTTTTTGCGTAAGACGTCCGGGAATACGAAAGTACGTTACGCACGTCGCCGTTCAAAAAACACGTTGGGGCGCTGTAATTTTGCGCAAAGCACGGCGGGAAATTTCCAAACGGAGCATGCGCAGAACGTTCGGCGCGGGAACGCGCCTAATTTAAATGGTACATGCCCCATTTGAATTAGGCGGGCTTGCGCCGGACAGATTTACGTTACGCCGCCGCAAGTTTACAGGCAAGTGCTTTGTGAATCAGGCACTTACGCCGAAAACTTGCGGCGGCGTAACATAAAGGGGATACGTTACGCCGCCGTAATTATTCCTGAATCTGGCCCAGTATGTATTATCCTATTAGTTTTTCCTCATAAAGGTATGGTACGTGATGTACAGGTATTTAATATGTGCATTCTTCCTCTATATAGATGCACTACAAGCTCCTGACGAAGTGACTAGGTCGCAAAACATGTCGAACTACAGTTCTTGGAAGGTGGAACCCTCACACCTGGAGGATTTTGAGTGCATTTATTATATTATGCTAAGTCATTATACAGCTCTTATGTTTTGTTACTTGTGCAGAGAACACACCTTATCCAAATCTAAAGAGTACATTGTTTTTATTGGTAGTTTTTAACAAATTGATGACTATAGATAATTGTATGGCTTTGTTAATAAATAAACTATTGAATTTTAATAGAAGTGATTGGAGTTTGTGCCTAAAAAGTCCATATTAAAAATCTATACATATTATTGTGTTCTAAAAAGCTTTTGGCATGTGGCACCAATGATTTCTACTGTACCCACAGTACCACCCTGTGGTTACAACCTATAATCTCAATTACTTTAAAGAAGAACTTCAGTGCCCCGCAATTTGGCCTAATCCCTCTCTGGCGCTGTAATCTTTAAAAATCAGGTGTGAGCGCAGAAAAGCAGAAGGGCTCTGCCCAGCCTTTGTTACCTTGTAGAGACCTGCAGCATATCTGAGCATGCACAGACAACCTGAGATTAAAGACTTCATACCTGCATATTCTCTGTGCATGTGTTGGAATCTCTTGCGTATGCGCAGATTTGCTACAGATCTCGGGCAGGTCCCGTAGCCCTGAGGCACATATGCACATTCGTGGAACCTGGCAGCTGTCACAGCTTTATTTGCCGCTTGACCTTGCTAGCATTTATTGTTGCCTTACAGGGGTAAGTAAGGATACTGGGCCAAATTCTCAAAACCATGTGTAAATTTAGGATTATCTAACTTATGTCATTTAAGTTAGGGCGCCCTAAGTTGGTGTCGTAACTACCGTATTCTCAGTGCATTTGCGCTCAAAACTGCGCCATCCTTAACTTAAGTTTCAATGCCTAAGGCGTGGTTATGGCAAGTGGGATTGAAGTGGGCGTGCTTCATTGTAATGAGCCGTGACCCCATGCAAATGAAGTGCCGGCCGTACTGCGCATGCGCGCACGAATCTGGACCTCAATGCGCATGTGCAGAACTTTGGTCAGCGCAATCAGTGAGATAGGTAAAAGGCCAAGCGTACTTAGTTTGAAGATCGCCCTGTGTCTAAATAGCCCCAGTCAAACACACTTCAATTGCAAAAGTATTTCCCTGTGTTCCCTTCCTAAAGCAAGTTGCTTCTGCTTTGAACGTTTGTCAGTGTTTGTTGGTAAGATTGTTTTGTGAGAAAAGTGTTTGTGGAGTTGGAGGGTATAGTTGGTGTTTGTTTTTGCTAATTTGTTTTTTGTTTTGATTGTTTGCCTGTTTGTTTTTACTAATAGTTTTTTTTGGGTTTTGTTTATATTTTTTGTTTTTCTTTTTTGCCTGTTTGTTTTCGAATTAATAGTAGCTGTCTGTCTATTTTTTATTTTGGCTTGTTTGTATTTTCTTTGGTGTGTGTGTGTATTGTTGTTTGTTTGTTGGCTGAGTTCCCTGTTGCTGGGTGTTGTCTGTCATGGCTCCCAAGCGCAGGAAGCTAAATTTTTCACCGGCAGAGAAGCATATACTTGCTCAGGGCGTCCTTAAATTTGGGCGATTTCTCCATGGCCCTGAGAGCCACACCACCACCCCGGCCAGGAGGAAGGAGATCCTTCAAAAGATCACCGATCGGATCAATGCGGCGGGGGGGGGGGAGACCAGGACCATCGCTGGAGTTCAAAAAAAAATAAATGACTTGAGGAGCGTGTCCCGGAACAAGCTGGCAACGCTGCATGCCCATATCAGGGGCACTGGAGGAGGGGGACCCTGCCCAGTCAGGATGAGTGAGGAGGAATGGGCAGTGGCCCAGTGTTTCCACCCACAGCAGGTGGTGGGCCTGCCTGGCTTTGACAATGATCCTCTTATGAGGACAGGTAATTTTTTGGAATTTCTATCTGGTGATTAGTATGTGTGGGTGGGGGAAGGGAAGATGTGCCAAGTGTATGGATCCAACAACCTGTGATTGTTTTGTGTCCTCCCCAGATGTCCAGGAGGTGGCAGCCCCATCAGCCCAGGAGGTGGCAGCCCCATCAGCCCAGGAGGTGGCAGCCCCATCAGCCCAGGAGGTGGCAGCCCCATCAGCCCAGGAGGTGGCAGCCCCATCAGCCCAGGAGGTGGCAGCCCCATCAGCCCAGGAGGTGGCAGCCCCATCAGGTCACGAGGTTGCTGGCCCATCAGGTCAGGAGGTTGCTGGCCCATCAGGTCAGGAGGTTGCTGGCCCATCAGGGCAGGCTGCTGCACCACCCCCAAGACAGGCTCATGCAGAGTCCCAAGAAGGGCAGGATTCGCCATGGGAGGATAATTTGGATGTTGAGTGGGAGGAGGATGAGGGGGAGGAAGATGACAATATTCTGATTGGGCAGGAAATAATGATGGGCCAAGATATGACCTTTGAATCATCCCCTGAGGGAACCCCACAGGCGCCCAGAAGTCAGGCCACCATCATGGGTCGCCCCTTCCAACCCTCCTCCAACATGCAGCAGCACCCATGGCTCACTCCAACTCCTCCTCCAAGGCCACAAGCCTCAGGGGCAAGTAGGATGCCGACCCCTGAAAACAGGGGGGGGTTGGTGCGTCTGCCGGTCAGTCTGTTGAGGGACAATGTCCGGCAGACCCGCAGTCTGTCTGCAATACAAAAAACTATCAGCAAGGTGGAGCGCAGCCTGGGTGCAATGAGGGAGTCACTGGGTGACGTGGCCACCAACTCCGTGGGGGTCATCACCTGTTTGTGGGACATGAGGAACGCCACAACAGGTGTGGCCCAGGAGGTGACTGCCCTCACCCAGGCTGTGCAGGCCAATACCCGGGCTGTGCAGGCCAATACGGCTGCCATAACTTCCTGTCTGACAAGGATAGCCGTTGCCTTGGAGGGAAGGCCAGCAGGAGGACAGACACCAGGGGAGGCTGCTTCCTCCCCTGTACAGTCCCCCCGCCCTCAAAATACTCCCTCCCCTGCACAGTCCCCCCCCCCTGAGAATACTCCCTCCCCTGCACATTCCCCCCCCCCTGAAAATACTCCCTCCCCTGCACAGACCCCCCCCCGTGAAGATCCCCCAGTTGGCCGTGGCCGTCCCCGTGGCCGTCCCCGTGCCCGTCCCCGTGACCGTGCCCGTGCCCGTGGGCAGCCCAGAAGGAGCACTCGGCAACATCCCTAATTTGCAGGGGTACTTTTTTTTTTTTTTTTTTACACTGTACTTATGATTTGGTATATGTGTGTGAATGATGTGTGAATGTGGGGGGATGGCATTCCTGAAAACATAAGGGTGTCACCCTCAGTTTTGGTGGAGTAGGGATCCCCAGGACCAGGGAGAAGTCATCCTAGGTTCCTGAATGGTGTATGAATGCACAGTGACATAATTGGAGCCGTGGAGGGGCGTTACTGCTCCCAAGTACCAAAGGGGGGGGGGGGTACTTGGATCTAATCCAATTCTATGTGCATGTGATGTGTCTGTGCTAGGGACCACAGTGACGTGCATTCATGCATTCTCATTGTGAGATAATTAATGTGCGTTTTGTAAATAAAAATAAACATTCTGTTTGGCATATAAGTAATGTGCATTTATTTAACAAAATAAAGATTTAAAGGTCACATAATCTCTGTGATTTGGTCTTGGCAAATCAAAAACAAAAATTGTATTAGGATGCATTTACTGGGCAAAGATGCCTTCAGACAGTTGTCTCCTGATTGCCTGGCCCTCAGCAGACCGGGTAGAGGGGTTTGGGGGGGGGGGTTGCCTGGGTGGGGGGTTAGGTCAGGAGATATCTCCACATGCATGCCCTTTCTTAATGCAAAATTGTGCAGTATGCAACATGCACCAATAATTTTGCATACAAAGTCTGGGGAATACAATAGTGTACCCCCAGTCTTGTCCAGGCATCGGAATCGTGACTTTAGCATGCCAAAAGTCCGCTCAACTATAGCCCGGGTCTGGACGTGCACCTCATTGTATTTTCGTTCTCCGGGTGTTTGGGGGTTTCTAAAGGGGGTCATCAGGTGGGGTCCCAATGCATATCCTGAGTCACCTGTAAGGGAAAAGACAGGAGAATATTAGTCATGCATGTGCCCCTTGTGATGTCTCCATCATGGGGGGGGCATACCTGACACCAATGTCACTCACCAATCAGCCAGCTGTCTCCATAAACGTTCATCTCCAAGTCTTGGTAGATCTTGGTCTGCCGTAGAATAAAACTGTCGTGGCACGACCCTGGAAACTTGGCACAAACGTGCCAGATGAGGCCATGGGCATCTACAATCATCTGGACGTTGATGGAATGCCACCCTTTTCTGTTTCTGAACAGGTGTTCAGTTTCATGGGGGGGCTGGAGTGCCACATGGGTGCAGTCAATCGCACCGATGATCTTAGGAAAGCCAGCAATATTGTAGAAGTCTGTCATGGCTTGCACACGCTGGTCCTCCTGGGTGGGCATGACAAACTGATGGCTCATGCGCCGCAGTATGGCAGGGACCACCTGATGTAGGCATTTACTCATGGTGGACTGCACCATCCCAGCCACACCTCCAGATGCTCGCTGGAAGGAGCCACTCGCTAGAAAATGCAGTGTTGCCATAACTTTTTCCAGAGGTGTCAGGGCATGGGAACGTAGGGTTGGGGCGATTAGATCCTCATGAAGGAGTTGGGTAATCTCCAGGATGGCCTCCCTATCAAATCGGTAGTTGCCAATGACCTCATAAACTGGCATTTGCCAAATATCACGGCGTGGCCGATAAACACGCGCCTGTGCCCTCATCCTCCTCCTCTGTGCCCTCCTCCTCCTTTGTGCCTGTAAGGCAGCAAGTGCCGTCAAAATCATTGCTGGTCCTGGCATTTTTCAGCAACAAACTTCACAACTAGAGCTGTAACTCCCTTCTGCAAACCCTTCCACAGCATGTGTAAAATTAGGGCTGGTTTTATAATGTGGAAATTTAGTCAGAAAAACTAACAGGTGCGCACAGGGCGGAAAATACGGCACACACACTTAATTCTGAGAATCGCCCTAACTCCCTCATTTGCATCTTTGCCTATCAAAAACAGCGGCGAGCCTAGCGTAATTTGCGCCCGGGAATGCGCAGGTGTAACTACTTTAAGTACGGCTGAAAATACGGAAATCTTTGCTTAAGTCATTTTGACGATCGCGCGCAAATATACGCGCCGTGTAAAATTAGAAAAATGGAGTTAAGTCTGCGTATCTCTTTTGAGAATTTGGCCCCAGGTGAATAAATATAGAATTCAAATCCTAAAGGGTCAGCAGGATCTCAATCTGTACACTAAAGGTGTACAACTGAACATGTAAGCAGGTCTACAGACATGGAATTTTACCCTATGCTCCAATAAAGTTTTCTACAGATTGAGATACTGTTGAGCAGGCGGACAGGCAGGCTAGTCAGTTAGGCCTTGTACACGCGGTCGGAACAAACCGATGAGAATGGTCCGATGGACCGTTTTCATCGGTTCACCGCTGAAGTGGCCTGATGGTCTGATGTGCGTACACACCATCATTCTAAAAACCGATCGGGTCAGAACGCGGTGACGTCAAACACACGACGTGCTGAATAAAACGAAGTTCAATGCTTCCAAGCATGCGTCGACTTGATTCTGAGCATGCGCAGGTTTTGAACCAATGCTTTCTGTACTAACCATCGGTTTGGACCGATCGGGCAGCGGTCCATCGGTTCAGTTTTGAAGCATGTTTTAAAATTTTGGACCGAAGGAAAACAGACCGATGGGCTATACACACAGTCGGTTTGGACCAATGAAACTGAACCTCGGTCCATTCTCATCGGTTTGGTCCGACTGTGTGTACAAGGCCTCAGAGTAACAGTGTGTAGAGGATATATATACATCCCAGGTGTTGAATATATTTATACACTGTATTGAGTTTAGCTAGATCCGCTCTTCCTAATATACTGACAGGCAAGCAGGTGATTGTGCTAGCTGCAGTATTTTCAATTGGTGTACTGTCTGTGTGCTCTGCACAGTGTGCACCTAAAGCTACGTCAATAGATTTGCTGGTGTTCTCATATTAATTCCTACAGGCAGGGATCTGCTCATATTAATACCACAGGCAGGGGATCATTCTGCAAGTATTTTCACGTGGTGTACTGTGACCTCTGCACAGTGTGCACCTAAAGCTACGTCAATAGATTTGCTGGTGTTTGAGGTGGCTGCGGATCCTGTCGTCCTCAGTGACCCAGAGGACTCGCACTGAATGCCTCAGCAAACCTACGCTGTATGGCCTCCCTGATCCTGCAAAGCCTGCTGAAGGATCCTCGTTTATGTTGCCATCAAGGAGAGGGATCATTACTGGCTGGCAACCCTCCTTGATCCACGTTACAAGGGTAAGGTTGCGGACCTTATCTTGCTGGCGCAGAGAGAGCAGAAGATAAAACATCTTCGGGAGGCCTTGCAGAAAGGTCTGTGCAACGCGTTCCCAGAGACTGGGAAGTTACAAAAATCCTGGTCCTGGACAATGTGTTGCTGAGGCTTCAGTCAGCCACAGAAGGAGCGGTGGAGTAGATGGCCGTCTGACCGATGCGTTCAGACAATTTTTTAGTCCGCAGCCCGAAGGTATGGCCGGTTCCAGCAACTATCGCCAGCGTCTGTTTTACATGGTGTGGGAATACCTAGGGGCAAGATCACCGAAAATCCTCTGGCTTACTGGGTCTTGAGGATGGATCACTGGCCAGAGCTTGCACAGTATGCAATTGAGCTACTGGCCTGTCCTGCATCCAGCGTTCTTTCAGAACGCACATTCAGTGCTGCTGGAGGCTTTGTAACCGATCACAGGGTGCACCTCTCCACCGACTCGGTCGATCGTCTGACCTTCATAAAAAAGAATCAGGCTTAGATCAACACCAGCTACCAAGCACCTGATGCTGATGTAACTGAATATTTTTTTTGGAAATGTCAGATCCCTTCAAGACTGCCAATGCTGATGCTGAGTGACTATCCTGTTATGCTGAGTGACTATCCTTTTCCTCCTCAATGATCATGCTGATAGCTTGTAAGAATATTTTTGGTTCTGGGCACCGCAACCAGTGACTAAGGCCCAATTTTTCTTCCCCTGTTTAACAGGCGTGTCTAATTACAATTTTTGGTGCAATACTTTGCAGCAGGGCTTATTCCTGCGCTCCAACTAGAGTACCTGTGAGGGGTTGCAGTGTTGTGGCACCAGCACCAGTGCCTAAGGCCCAATTTTTCTGCCCCTGTTTAACAGGGGCGTGTAATTAAAATGTTTGATGCAATACTTTGCAACAGGGCTTATTCCTGCGCTCCAACTAGAGTATCTGTGAAGGATTGCAGTGTTGTGGCACCAACACCAGTGCCTAAGGCCCAATTTTTATGCCCCTGTTCAACAGGGGCGTGTAATTACAATTTTTGATGCAATACTTTGCAGCAGGGCTCATTAGTGCGCTCCAACTAGAGTATCTGTGAGGGGTTGCTGTGTTGTGGAACCAGTGCCTACGGCCCAAATTTTCTGCCTCTGTTCAACAGGGGCATGTAATTATAATTATTGATCTAATATTTCACAGCAGGGCCCATTCCTGTGCCCACCAAGAGTAACTGTGAGGGCTTACAGTGTTGTGGCACCAGCACCACCAACAACAAAGGCCTTACAGTGTTGGCTTACAGTGTTGTGGCAACACCAACACCTAGGGCCCAAATTTCTGCAGAGTATACACGGCAGGCCCCTACTTTCAAACATCCAACTTACAAACGACTCCTACTTGCAAACGGAAGGAGACAACGGGAAGTGAGAGGAAATCTACCCCAGGAAGGGAAATTCTCCTCTGTAAGAGCTGTCTCCTGTCCACTGATGCTTTATCACCAATCCTTGTTTCACTAAAAAAACAAATTTTCAAAAAGACATTTGTCATTGAGACAGAAAGTGAGGTGCAATCTTCTGAACAGATGCGCACAGACAGCAAAACAAATGTTACAGGGGTGATAACCCTTCTCTATGTTTTCCAAAAAGATAGATTTGTTGGCTGGAGCTACACTTTAAACATGTACCATTTCAAAATTACAAACAGATTCTATTTAACAACAAACCTACAGTCCCTGTCTTATTTGCACCGTCTGTATACTGCTGTTCAAAGTATATAGGGCCAAAGGGGCTGGTATTGACTTGGGGGGAGGGGGGGAAACCCATGCTGTTTTTCTCAATGATTTTCATCCATATGCAGGGACCAGACATTACATTAAAGCCGCAAGCAGTTTTAAATGACTTTTTTCTTATAGTAATGTCATTTTGTGCAGGGACAGTTCTAAACACGTGCCACTTCACAGGCATATTATAGACACCCAGCAGGTATAGACACAGGCATATTATAGACACCCAGGGCCAGATCCACAAAAGAGATACGACGGAGTAACTGCTGTTACTCCATCGTATCCCTTGTCCTAACTTTGGAACTGATCCACAGAAGCAGTTTTCCAAAGTTAGGCAGAAGATCCGGCATGTATAACAACACAATATCATAAAGAAATCTTCAAAGCCAAGAAACATCATTTTTCTATGGCGATTAACAGCGCCCTAAACCGCCCCCGCGAACTCTTCAAGGTGGTCACCCAGACCATGAATCCAGGATGTCTTGAAGTCCCCAACTCAGACACCCAAGAGTTCTGCAATGAACTATCGGATTTCTTCATCAACAAAATTGAAAGAATCCGGGAAAGCATCATGCAAAACAATACCCCCCTCAACCCCACCGTCAATCAACCACAAAACACCCACAGAAACGCTCTACAATCAACAACGTTCACTCTGGAACCGATCTCCATCGATACCACAAAAAATATCATTGGTGCTTTGCGGAACAGCACATCGCCCAATGATATCATCCCCACCAAACTGCTGAAGGAATGTGCCGACATCCTGGCACCACCCATCACACAGCTTATAAACCAGTCATTTAAGGACGGCACAGTGCCATCCCTGTTGAAAGAGGGCACAATCCAGCCCATCTTGAAAAAACCTAACCTGGATCCCAAGGACCCAACTCACCGCCGTCCCATAACAGGCCTAAATGTTCTCTCCAAGATAATGGAGAAAGTAGTGGTACAACAGCTGCAACAGCATCTAGATACCCACAATCTACTGGATCCATTACAATCAGGCTTCCGTCCCGGACACGGGACAGAAACGGCCTTACTCAAAATATGGGACGATGCCCTCGAGGCCGCAGACGAAGGAGAATCTTGTCTCCTGGTTCTGCTGGACCTAAGCGCAGCCTTTGACACGGTAGACCACAAACTGTTACTGATGCGACTAGCCAAGGTAGCAGAAGTCGCAGAAGGTGATTTACCATGGTTTTCTTCCTTTCTTGAAAACCGATCACAAACAGTTAAATTGGGTTGTTTCACGTCGGAAAAGCGCACAGTGTCATGTGGAGTCCCCCAAGGATCCCCCCTGTCACCGGTGCTTTTCAACATCTATCTTCGCCCTCTCTTTGATATTATCAGTAGCCAAGAACTACTCTATCACTCTTATGCAGACGATACGCAACTGTATTTTCGCATCTGCAACAAAAAGGATCATCATCTCAGTTTAGAGAAATGTCTCTCTTTGATAGAAAACTGGATGACTAAGAGTTATCTTAAACTCAACAGTTCAAAAACAGAACTCCTTATGTTTCACGCCAGCCGAAAGAGTCAACTGGCAACAACCTGGACACCCCCGCCCATTCTGGGCCAAATCATCACCCCTAGCTCCAAAGTCAAAAGTCTCGGGGTCATCTTCGACACCTTCATGACAATGGACGCACAAATAGGGTCAGTAGTCAGCGGAGCGCACCATCTGTTGCGCCTACTACGCAGACTTATTCCATTTATCCCCAAAGAAGACATAGCAGTCGTGGTGGGAACAATCGTGAATTCCAGACTGGACTATGCTAACGCCCTGTACCTCGGACTCCCAAAGTACCAAATCTCCCGTCTGCAAGTCGTTCAGAATACGGCCGCCAGACTGGTGACTGGGAAAAAAAAATGGGAATCAATCTCACCTTCGTTGAGAACCCTTCACTGGCTGCCAGTAAAAGACAGAATTGCATTTAAAGCACTCTGCCTGACACATAAGTGCATCCATGGGAAGGCTCCGCAATATCTTTGCGACAAGATAGAACCTCACAATTCGAATCGCGTTCTGCGATCCACCGACCAAAATCTGGTCAGGGTACCAAAAACCAAATACAAGTCCAAAGGAGAAAGAAGGTTTGCTTTTCAGGGTCCTAGACTATGGAACGCTTTACCAACCAGCATTCGGTTGGAGGAAAACCACCTGACTTTCAGAAGACGAATCAAAACTCTGCTCTTTTGATGTCATGAGACACGAACAACTAGCGCCCAGAAGCGATTCAGTTCGCATGCGCCGCGCTTTATAAGTTTTTCATTCATTCATTCATGTGTAATTGAATTACACTGCCGAATCTTAGGATGCAGTACCGCATCCGCCGCTGGGGGCATTTCGAGTCGAAATGCCGCTTCTAGTATGCAAATTAGCACTTAAGGCGATCCACAAAGCTTTTCAGCCTCGTTTTTTCGCCGTAAGTTTTAGTTTGCAAGTGTAAAACTAGGGCTGGTGTTACAAAGTGTAAACTAGTAACACCATGTAAAAGCCCATTCAAGCGACGGCATTTGGTATGCATTCCCGAGGGAGAACTCCACGGCAATTTGTAAAAACAAAACCGGCATGGGTTCCCCCCCAGGAGCATACCAGGCCCTTAGGTCTGGTATGGGTTGTAAGGAGACCCCCCTACGCCGAACAATCGACGTAGGGGGTCCCCCTACAATCCATACCAGACCCGTATCCAATGCACGCTACCCGGCCGGTCAGGAAAGGGAGTGGGGACGAGCGAGCGCCCCCCCCCTCCTGAGCCGTGCCAGGCCGCATGCCCTCAACATGGGGGGGTTGGGTGCTCTGGGGCAGGGGGCGCACTGCGGGCCCCCCCACCCCAGAGCACCCTGTCCCCATGTTGATGAGGACAGGACCTCTTCCCGACAACCCTTGCCGTTGGTTGTCGGGGTCTGCGGGCGGGGGCTTATCGGAATCTGGGAGTCCCCTCAAATAAGGGGGCCCCCA
This sequence comes from Rana temporaria, assembly GCF_905171775.1. Lineage (NCBI taxonomy): Eukaryota > Metazoa > Chordata > Amphibia > Anura > Ranidae > Rana > Rana temporaria. The sequence goes on from NC_053490.1 coordinate 425,713,462, forward strand.
GATACCGGCCCCCCACCCTAAGAGAATGGATATGGGGTACATCGTACCCCTACCCATTCACCTGGAGGCAAAAAGTAAAAGTTAGTAAACACACAACACAAGGGTTTTTAAAATAATTTATTATTCTGCTCCGGAGGCCCCCCCTGTCTTCTTTATTAGCTCTATTACCAGGGGGGGCTTCTTCTTCCACTCTCCGGGGGTCTTCTTCCACTCTCCGGGGGTCTTCTTCCACTCTCCGGGGGGGGGTTTCTTCTTCCGCTCTCCGGGGGGGGCTTCTCCGCTCTCCGGGGGTCTTCTTCTATCTTCGCCGCTCTCCGCTGTTGACTCGGCGAACCCCGGTTCTTCTGCAGCTGTCCGGTGCCTTCTTCTTCAGCGCTGGCTGCCTGCTATCTTTGTGTGTTAGCTCAATTACGAGCAGGCAGCCATCGCGGTCTTCTGTGACGTCAGGTTCTTCTCTTCTGTTCTTCTCCCCTCTTCCGATGTTGACTCGTCGCATCTTGTCACTGTAATGATGGAAGCGCGCCTTGCATCCCATTTATATAGGCATCACCGTCCCATCATGCTCCGGCAGGTACCCACGTGGTGGGTGCCTACCCACGTGCACCCACCACGTGGGTACCTACCGGAGCATGATGGGACGGTGATGCCTATATAAATGGGATGCAAGGCGCGCTTCCATCATTACAGTGACAAGAGGCGACGAGTCAACATCGGAAGAGGGGAGAAGAACAGAAGAGAAGAACCTGACGTCACAGAAGACCGCGATGGCTGCCTGCTCGTAATTGAGCTAACACACAAAGATAGCAGGCAGCCAGCGCTGAAGAAGAAGGCACCGGACAGCTGCAGAAGAACCGGGGTTCGCCCAGTCAACAGCGGAGAGCGGCGAAGATAGAAGAAGACCCCCGGAGAGCGGAGAAGCCCCCCCCCGGAGAGCGGAAGAAGAAACCCCCCCCGGAGAGTGGAAGAAGACCCCCGGAGAGTGGTAGAAGACCCCCGGAGAGTGGAAGAAGAAGCCCCCCCTGGTAATAGAGCTAATAAAGAAGACAGGGGGGGCCTCCGGAGCAGAATAATAAATTATTTTAAAAACCCTTGTGTTGTGTGTTTACTAACTTTTACTTTTTGCCTCCAGGTGAATGGGTAGGGGTACGATGTACCCCATATCCATTCACTTAGGGTGGGGGGCCGGTATCTGGGGGCCCCCTTATTTGAGGGGACTCCCAGATTCCGATAAGCCCCCGCCCGCAGACCCCGACAACCAACGGCAAGGGTTGTCGGGAAGAGGTCCTGTCCTCATCAACATGGGGACAGGGTGCTCTGGGGTGGGGGGGCCCGCAGTGCGCCCCCTGCCCCAGAGCACCCAACCCCCCCATGTTGAGGGCATGCGGCCTGGCACGGCTCAGGAGGGGGGGTGCTCGCTCGTCCCCACTCCCTTTCCTGACCGGCCGGGTAGCGTGCTTTGGATACGGGTCTGGTATGGATTGTAGGGGGACCCCCTACGTCGATTTTTCGGCGTAGGGGGGTCTCCTTACAACCCATACCAGACCTAAGGGCCTGGTATGCTCCTGGGGGGTGAACCCATGCCGGTTTTTTCTTTGAAAATTGGCATGGAGTTCTCCCTCAGGAATGCATGCCGAGCGACGCTGTCAATTTTCTTTTTTTTTTCCCGACGCAACTTTTTTAAGCCGGCGCGATCCACAAAACTCGGCGTAACGTAACTTTGCGCATGCGCAGTACGGCCGGCGCGGGAGCGCGCCTCATTTAAATGGGACTCGCCCCATTTGAATAGGAACGCCTTGCGCCGGCGGAATTTTAGTTACACGGCCTGAAATTTCTAGATAAGTGCTTTGTGGATCGGGCACTTAGGTAGTAATTTTTTAAGTTGCGCCAGGTTTTTGTGGATCTGGCCCCCAGTTTTTAAACCTTTTTTTTGCATTGATACATGTTCCCTGGGGCAAGACCCGGGTCTCCAAACCCGTTTTAGGACAATAACTTGCATATTAACCTTTAAAATTAGTTCTTTTGATTTTGAACGTTCGAGTCCCATAGACTTCAATGGGGTTCTAAAGTTTGCGTGAACATTTGGTCCATTAGAAGGTTCTGGTGCGAACTGAACGGGGGGGTGTTCGGCTCATCCCTATAGATGACCCTGAAGTACCACCAATCTGACAGTATGATGTAAGATCCAGGGGTCATTGCTGTGTCTGCTGCTCCTTCTGTGACAATCTGTATTTAATCAAACACAAATGTCTTTGAGAAGTCTTTCCTAATGACATTGACATTGTGTTATATCACCTCCTACTCATACACTGCTCTTTACTAAAGGACTGTACTGAGATCATACACTCATCGGCCACTTTATTAGGTACACCTGTTCAATTGCTTGGTAATACAAATTGCTAATCAGCCAATCACATGGCAGCAACTCAGAAGACGAAAACATAAGATGACTTGCTGAAGTTCAAACTGAGGTTTAGTTAAGTGACTTTCAATGTGGCATGGTTGTTGGTGCCAGACAGGCTGGTCTGAGTATTTAAAAAACTGCTAATATACTGAAAGTTTCACATACAACCATCTCTAGGGTTTACAGAGAATGGTCCAATATCCAGTAAACAGCATTTGCTTCTGTATGTTAATTTCTTCTTCCACTATTGAGCTCTGTGAACATCAGGACTTTTCCACAGCAAAGCAGCCTAGACTAGTTAAGTAGATATGTGAAAGTTTAGAGCTTCACCTGCAATATTTTTAAATAATATTGATATTATCCTAACTAAAAAATATGGCCCGGATTCACAAAGCACTTGCGCTGACATATCTCGAGATACGCCGCGTAAGTGCAAATATGCGCCGTCTTATCTGTGCGCCGTGCCCACAAAACTAGATACGCGTGAAAATAGGCTTCATCCGACCGACGTAACTTGCCTACGCCGGGGTAGAGTGGGCGCATATTTACGCTGGACGTATTTGGCGCACTCATTTATTTTCTATTCACATATGCAAATGAGGGAGATACTCCGATTCACAAACGTCCGTCCGTCCGATGCAGTGTTCGTAAAGTCATACATCTGGCGTAAAGTTATGCCCCATAAAGGAGGTGTAACTCAGCAGCATCCATGCAAAGGTCTGCACCAGGGAACTCAAGCCGTCATATTTTACGTCGTTTACGTTGGACGTGAATATGGCTGGGCGTAGGTTACGTTCACGCCGTAGGCAGTGATCCATCGTATCTTAGGGAGTAGATCCGACGTGATTCTGAGTATGCGCACTGGGATGCGTCCACTAGGACGGCCTAGGAAACCCAGCGCAGATTTGGCAGCACTGGCTTTGTGAATCCAGTGCTTGCCCCTCTGCGCTGCGTCGGCGTAGCATAAAGAAGATACGCTACGGCGGCATAAATATGCGCCGATGTATGTGAATCCGGGCCAATATATTTTGTACTGAGTACTATACATAATTTTTAAGGAATGGGGACATGAATAGTTTGACAACGATTTTAACTCTTCACCGATTTACAGAAACCAGAATAACTGACCAGGAGGTTCCCTTTAGTATTTTGTTTGGATATAGATTACTTGCATCTTACCTTTACATTTGTGTTACCTGGTCAGTGAAAACAGCAAGAGTACAGTACAGTGATGTTATGGTCAATGGCTAACGTTCTAATGAATTTCTGCAGTTACTTTTTATCCCTTCATAACTAGATGTGATGTGTAAAAACTGTGAGTCAACTATTGCTAGCCTCCACAGACACTGAGCATGACTATTTGCCTAGAAAAAACATTCATGTTGAGAAGTTAAGGTTAAGCATCGGGAAAGAACATAGTCATTTGGTTTACTGAAATCATTATATTTAGTACTTTAATTATAAGCTGTGTTGAGAAAGGCAAACATTTGGTTTTAATTATACAACACTGCAGGACTTTCTGTGGTTTTCTTCTGTGCAGAGTATATATGGGCTCCCCACATTGAAAGAACCTCAGTGATTAGGTGGGATATAAATTGCCAGGCAGTGTTTTTGTTCTAAACCTGTCATAGTTTTCAGAACGGAAGGCATTGGCCCAATGGTGACTAACTACGCCATCATAAGCATAATATGGTGTTAAAATACACAAACATTTCCAGTTTTGAGATAAAATATCAGTCACATAGGGGGTGCATTGTTTTTACTGAGTTGGCTGACTCGTAGCAGCTAATTCACTAAAGTAATAGGGACTGTCCACTGAGCAATGTACATTTTCACTGAGCTTAGTACCAAGGTACCCACCAAAACAACTTAACGCAAATCATGTTATTAACCACTTCAATACTTTTACCCACTTCTTGCCCAGACCAATTAAAAATTTTCAGCACTGTTGCACTTTGAATGACAATTGTGCAACATTGTACCTACATTTTTATAATTTTGTTCACACAAATAGAACTTTTTTTGGTGGTATTTAAACTCTATACAACCACTTTCAACCTATATTAAGACTTACCTGTAGGTGCTGGAAAAATCTCCTTAACCTGCATGGTTAATAAACCCTCACTAGTCCCCACCTGTTTGAATAACTTAAGACCCATCTCAAAATGGTTGAATATCCTGATAGTTCTCTGAGGCGGAAAGCAAAAAAAAAAAATAAATAAAAAATAAAAAATAAAAAATAAAAAAAAAGAAAAAAAAATAGACCCATCTCCCTGCTCCCGTTTGCCTCCAATGAGTCGCTATCTCACAGACAACAACCGTCTCGACCCCCTACAGTCTGGCTTACGCCCACAACATTCTACTGAAACTGCCCTATTAATACTCACCAATGACCTACTAACTGCTAAACCCAATGGCCATTACTCCATACTCATACTCTTATGCCACGTACACACGATCTGATTTTCCGCTCAAGCTTGACTTGCATACACACGGTCACACAAAAGTTCTCTGAAGTTCTACGACGACCTGAGAAAATTAAGTTTAATGCTTCCGAGCACGCATCGAATTGTTTCCGAGCATGCGTCAGAATTTTGCGCGTGTCGGAATTGCTACAGACGATCGGATTTTCCGATAGGATTTTTTTCCGGCGGAAAATTTGAGAACCAGCTCTGAATCTTTTGTTGGAGGAAATTCCGACCGCAAAAGTCCGATGGAGCATACACACAGTTGGAATTTCAGTTCAAAAGCTCACATCGGACTTTTCCTTTCGGAATTTCTGATCGTGTGTACGGGACATTAGACCTCTCAGCTGCCTTTGACACAGTTGGCCACCTGCTCCTCCTCAGCAAATTACACTCCCTTGGCTTCCGTGATGCTGCTTTATCCTGGTTCTCCTCCTACCTATCTTAGCCCACTTTCAGTGTCACTTACAACTCCATCACCTCTTTCTGTTGGGGTACCCCAAGGCTCCGTCCTTGGGCCCCTCCTATTCTCACTCTATACCTCTTCCCTGGGCCAGTTGATAACCTCCTATGGCTTCCAATACCACCTCTATGCCGGCGATACCCAGATCAATCTCTCCACTCCTCAACTCACCTCCTCGATCTCCTCACGGATCTCAAACTTACTGAATGACATATCAGTATGGATGTCACACCACTTCCTCAAACTCAATCTTTCTAATACTGAGCTTGTTATATTTCCACCTTCACGGCCCCCCTCCCCCCATGACTTTACCATTAATATCAACAACACAACCATTGGTCCCACCACACATGCCAGGGTGCTGGGTGTAATCCTTGACTCTGACTGCTCCTTCAGCCCCCATATCCAATTACTGGCTAAATCCTGCAGCCTTAACCTCCACAACATCTCCCAAATTCGACCCTTCCTGACTAATGACACCACAAAGCAACTTATTCACTCCTTGATTATTTCCCGCCTTGACTACTGCAACTCTCTCCTTAATGGCCTACCCTTAAGCAGGCTATCCCCCCTTCAGTCTATTATGAATTCTGCTGTTAGACTAATACACCTCACTAACCGATCCGTGACTGCTGCTCCTCTCTGCCAATCCCTTCACTGGCTTCCCCTACCCCACTGTGTAAAATTCAAAATGCTAACCATAACATACAAGGCCATTCACAACATCGCCCCCATCTACATCACCAACCTCATCTGCAGATATCGCCCAAATCGTCCCCTCCGCTCCTCCCAGGACCTCCTGCTCTCTAGCTCCCTTGTTACCTCCTCCCATGCTCGCCTTCAGGACCTCTCCAGAGTCTCTCCCATCCTCTGGAACTCCCTTCCCCGGTATGTCCGATCAGCCCCTACCCTGTCCACCTTTAGGAGATCCCTGAAAACTCATTTATTCAGGGAAGCCTATCCTGCACCCACATAACAACTGTCCCAGAGCCACCCCCATCAAATCATTCTCAGCAGCTATTACCTTTTGTACCACAACCCCCTCCCTTTAGAATGTAAGCTTTACGAGCAAGGCCCTCCTTTACCTTCTGTATTGAACTGTACTGTAATTGTGCTGTCCCCCCTATACATTGTAAAGCGCTGCATAACCTGTTTGCGCCAAATAAATTGTGTATAATAATATTTACACTATATGCGTGCACCAACATCATCGGCACATATGCACTTTAGAAAGGGTTTTATGTCATGACTGGTGGCTCCTGAACGCATGTGTGGGAGTGACATCACGCGAATCCGGCCAGTCACAGAGCCGAAGGAAGAGGGGTGAAGATGGATGCTTCCAGCCAGCAGGGACAGCGGTGACATCGCAGGATTCGTTTTCAGTTAAGTGACACATTATGCTTTACCTTTGCAGGGAAATAAAGAGGAAGTAAAACCCATTGGAGTTTACTTCCTCTTTAATCACCACAGGTTTTTTTTTGCTAAATACATGAAAAAATACAAACAATTTTGAAAAAAAAAAAAGTTTTTTTTTGTTTCTGTTATAAAATTTTGCAAATAAATAATTGTTCTTCATAAATTTAGCCCTGCTATATTTCTTTAGTGAAAATAACCCAAATCAGTGTATATTAATAGACTGTATGAAAGTTATAGAGTCCGCAAACTATGTTATATATCTGAAAATTGATCAATCCTGACATACTGATGGCCTATCTCATTTCTTGAGGCCCTAAAATGCCAAGACAATACAAATACCCCCCAAATGACCCCTGTTTTGGAAACTAGACAGTCCAAGGTAAAAAGGAGGAGGCATGGTGTTTTTTTTTAAGTTGTCATTAATTGTCCTAATTTTTTAGAAAATGACTGGTGACAGTACAAAAAACAAAACAAACAAAAAAAAAGATATAGTTTTAAAAAAATGTTATTACATTTTATTTATTTATTTTTACTTATTTTTAACATACTGTGACCATAGTAACATTGCACTGCTCTGGAGAAGTGATCAGGATTTGTTTGTGCTTATAGCAGTGCATTACATTGCTATAAGTATTTTACTGATTGAAACTGATTCATTGTCTTTTTTGTTGTGATTAGCTGTCATTGGCCAAAGCTAATCACATGGTACAGATGAGCTGTGATTGACCCTGTCTGTACCATATGATCAAATTGACCAACCACAGCTAGCCAGTACTCTGATCAGTCATCGACTGTGTCCCATGGACAAGGCTGGTGACATATTGCGCAGTTGCGTGGCCTCGTGGCCCCGCAATCTGGGATTTTTGAGAGGACATCATATGACGTCCACTCAGGATAACAAAGCCACCGCCTGGCCCTCGTTTGTCAATAGGCCAGGCGTTAAAAGATTAATATCACAATAAAACATGATTAAAATATTATTAATGCCTCAATCAAGTACTGATCCTTGTCTAAGACCTATTAGCTAATTGTATCACAATTTATATACCTATAGAATCAACACAAGTATTAACAAGGTTAAATAGGCAAGTGGACTGGAGTTTTCTTTCTCAATGTGCTTCACAGACGTGTATTTTCAAATTGTTTACTAAATAAGGCAAAACTGTGTTCACTTTCAATGTTCATGTGATTGAGATAAAAAAAAGCTTGTACCTGATGATTGAAGTGCACACAACTTATTCACAAAGCTAAGTTTTGTAATGTCAAAATACAATTTGCAAAGTGAGCAGAATTTATTCCTTTAGTACATCAACCCTATTGCATGCTGTAAAATGTTTATATCTCTAAGATAAAAGTATAATTAAATACAGAAGTGTAATGAAATTAGCTACAGATGCCTGATCTAGTTTATCCATCCGGTGTTGAGAAATGGAGAAACCTTATGTGAACTTTTGCATCTGGATCTTTATCGCATATAGATCTTTATTGGTAACTACACACATTCCACCCCCCAGTCACTGGCACAGTATAACTGTCATTGCTTACTGTTTATTTTATCACATCGTAAGACTTCATATTTGTTATGCTATCTCATTTATTGCCACCAGTTTTGCAAGGGCATGTTGGTTCTTACTGTGTGGTAAAGCATTTAAAGTAGAACTCCAACCATTAAAAAATGTTTTTGGATATAGAATAGCAGGGACAGAGTCACTGTTATATTGAGGCGATTTCCCTTGTTTCCTGTTGTGTGATTTTCATAAAAAATTTGAGGCTTTGATCTCTAACAAGGACACAGCAACAAAAACCTTACCTTGGGCCTTGTGCTGCATTAGGCACACCTAAAGGATGATACCCACTTTTGTAGAAGCCGTAATGCAGTTTAGTAGAAACGAATGCTAAAATGTAATATTGGTGACGGCTTGAGGTCTTTTTTGAATTAACACTAGGTAACCAATAGATAAGAGAAAGAAGTGATGGCTTCCTAAATTATAGTGAATCTTCTGACTACACTTAGGCCAGCCATAAACTAGGCATGTTCATTAGAACAGCCAAACTTTGCTCCGTGGGTGGCCTTTTCACCACCCTCCCGCCTGCCATCCTTCAATTAAAAAATCAAACAAGCTGATCATAAAATGTGTGTCTGAACAGTGGCTGCATCCAATCAGATGCAGCCATTGTTTGTGTATCTTGGCAACCTCCAATGATGACTGTCAGAATACAATAGGGGCAGTGAAAGATTCATCAACTTAGTTGTATAGTCTGGATGGAGGATCCTCTGAGGCCCCGTACACACGGCCGAGGAACTCGACGTGCCAAACACATCGAGTTCCTCGGCCAGTTCAGCCCTGAAGCCGCCGAGGAGCTCGGCGGGCCGAGAGCTCCCATAGAACAACGAGGAAATAGAGAACATGTTCTCTATTTCCTCGACGAGTTCCTCGGCTGCTCCATCGGGCCGAAAGTGTACAGACGACAGAGTTTCTCGGCAGAATCAGGCTCTGACCGAGTTTCTCGCCGAATTCTGCCGAGAAACTGTCGTGTGTACGAGGCCTTAGATTTTTTTCATTCAGCCCACAGGTTAAACAAAAAAAAAAAATCTAAGAATGTATGGCCAGCTTGAAACATCCCTTCCACACTGCTCCGGCTCATGGGGTTGTTATGGTAAATACAGCCCTGGCTTTAAAGTCACAGTAAATTCTGTCTCTTATGCCGCGTACACACGATCATTTTTCGGGTTCTAAAAAATTATGTTTTCAGGCTCTAGAAAAAACAACGTTTTTTTCAACTTGATCTTTAAAACGGCCTTGCCTACACACGATCGTGAAAAAAAAAATGCTCTAGCAGTGCATGGTGACGTACAACACGTATGACGGCACTATAAAGGGTGAAGTTCCATGCGGATGGCGCCACCCTTGGGGCTGCTTTAGCTGATTTCATGTTAGTAAAAGACGATTCACGCTTTTCTGTCTGTTCCAGCGTGATGATTGTGCTTACTCCATTACGAACGGTAGTCTTACCAGAACGAGCGCTCCCGTCTCATAACTTGCTTCTGAGCATGCGCACATTTTTCACGTCGTTAAAGCCCACACACGACCATTTTTTACGACAACGTTAAAAACGTCGTAAAAAAAAAGAGCTTGTTCGAATATTTTTTTGCCCATTTTTTAGAACCCGAAAAATGCTCTGAAGCCCACACACGATCGTTTTTAGCGACATTAAAAAAAAAGTCAATTTTGAGAACCCGAACAATGATCGTGTGTACGCGGCATTAGTCTCCTCCAAAAAAAATTGTTGTTACTGCTCTGATCTGACTTCCTATTAGAGGGTGGCTCCATTCGTTCTATTTTCAAACATGTGGATACCCCATACAGTGTACATTCTTTAAAGTTCAGCTCTTTACTAACTATAATAATTATGCTATCCTCATCTGTATGATAATGTGACTGCATTCTTAACCACTTCATTACCGGCCCATCGTAATATGACGTCCACAGATGGGCTCTCCCATCTGTGGACAGCCCAAATAACGTCCTGGGCTTTGTGCGGTGATATCTGAATGATGCCTGCAGCTAGAGGCATCATTCAGATATCATTCTTTCATGCCGGCGATTCTGTGCTCGATAAGGACGATCAAAGCGGCAGTTCCACCACTTGATCGTTCTCATCCGGTGCTTCTCCGGGCTCTCCCGTGCCATCGGGGCCCTGGAGAAAGAATCGTCCAGTAACTCCCGTGCACTGTGCCCACAAGAGAAGTATGGCCATACTTCTCTTTTAATATTTAAAAAAAAAATGTTTTACATATTACACTACTATGGCGATTGTTTTTTTTTTCTATCTTTGATACTGAGCTGAGGACTGGATAAACCTGCAGAAAAGTTGAAAGCAAAGGGGTGCTGGTGGTGGTTAACCTTACTAACAGACATATTTTGACCATTTTAAAAATAAGAGTTCATATAAATTTAGTGAATGATTTGCATTATAAGGGTTGGTACACGGAGGTGAAGGATCAAGAGTTTTTCAGAGCATGTGGTAGACACACTAAATAAAAAAAAAAAAAAAGAGAGACTTTTATGGACTGCTATGTATATTAAGTGAATACACTGTATTGTTGGTGTGTTGGAATTTGTCACAAGTTTCTCACAGGAACATTTAGGCATTGCTATATTTGGAATAGTAATGATCTATCACACTGGTGTTTAGTAATATTTGTATTTCTGTATACCTACCATATTCTTTTGACAGTGGGGAGTTATTATGTATGTAGCATAAGTTATTTATGTGTTGGAAATTTAGTATGGTATCTTGTTAGATATCTAGAGCCACTGGTTCTTGCTTAATATAAGTACAGTCAAACCTTGGATTGCAAGCATAATTTGTTCTGGAAACATGCTTTTAATCCAAAGCACTTGTATATCAAAGCAAATTTCCCCATAAGAAATAATGGAAACTCAGATGATGTGTTCCACAACCATTTATTCATAAGTCCTTCAGTTTATAGTCCATATAAAACGATTGTAACAATGTGATATAACCATAAAATGTCCATCCACAAATGGCAACCTCCACAATGGGATTAGAAGCAAAATCCAGCAGGAGCTACAGAGTATAAAAGAGAAGAGAGGCGCCTCTAAGTGTAGCAATATGGTTAAATTTAATGAAGGTACAACATTTAGCAACTCACATGGTTGACAATTGAAACAGGCACATCTAAGTATGCAGGCATCCACGGTAATAGACCATCCCACACACCCTGCCGCCTCTCACCGCTGTCAATCTAAAATCGTGGCCGGGAAGACTACCCTGCAGTAAAGCGATTTGAAAGCATACTTAGATGTGCCTGTTTTAATCAGCCATGTGAGTTGCAAATGTTGTACCTTCATTAAATGTAACCATATTGCTACACTTATGAAAATACAGCAGACCTCCTCAAGGGTGGGACTTTGAAAGTGACACAAACAGGAGTAAATATATATAAAAATATATAAATGATTTATTTGAGTATACAAAAAAAGTTATCACATGAAAATCATAGATTAAAAAACACATGAATGGTGTGCAAATCTAGATAATTCATTATAGTTGACAACAAAAAGACCACTCTCAGTCAAACCCTGACTGAGAGTGGTCTTTTTGTAGTCAACTATAATGAATTTTCTGGATTTGCACACCATTCATGTGTTTTTTAATCTATGATTTTCATGTGATAACTTTTTTTGTATACTCAAATAAATAATTTATATTTTTTTTATATATTTTTATTCCTGTTTTTGGCACTTTCAAAGTCCCACCCTTGAGGGGGTCTGCTGTATTTTCATATTCAATTGGGATGTGGTGACTTACAAACAGTCAGGCCTTGTACACACGACCGGCAGAATCCTCGGCAGAATCCATCAAGAAACATGGTGGCAGAGCTTTTTTGCCGGGGAAAACGGTCGTGTGTATGTTTTTCATCGAGAAAACTGTCGAGGAACTCGACGAGAAAAAAAGGGAACAAGTTCTCTTTTTCCTCGTCCTGAGTCTCAATTTCCTCGTTGTGTTCCTTGTCGGGCTGATTTTCGACAAGAAACACGTTCGTGTGTATGCTTAGAAACCCGCGCATGCTCAGAATAAAGTACGAGACGGGAGCGCACCTTCTGTAAAAGTAGCGTTTGTAATGGAGATAGCACATTCGTCACGCTGTAACAGACTGAAAAGTGCAAATCTTCTCCTACCAAACTTTTACTTAACACGCAGTAACATAAGATTAGCAAAAGCAGCCCCAAGGGTTGTGCCAGTGGAATTGAACTTCCCCTGCATTTGAATGTGTTGTACGTCACCGCGTTTGAGAACGACGAGATTTGGTCTTGACAGTGTGTACGCAAAGAAAGCTTGTCAAGTTTCTCGACAAGCCTAACAAGGAACTCGTCGAGGAAAACAATGTTTCATTTAAGACGAGTTCCTCGGTCATGTGTACGAGGCCTCACACTTTCGTGAACATTGGGTTCTTCTCTTCTATTGCTACACTTAAGCCCCGTACACACGGTTGGTTTTCCCTACGGGAAAACTGCGAGGAGAACTTTTGGCCGGGAATCCCGGCCATGTGTATGCTACTCACAGTTTTTCCGATAGGAAAACTGCCCAAAAACCACCAGACAAAAAAAGAGAACCAGCTCTCTTTTTTTCCTGCCGGGAAAACCGGCAGACTTTTGCCCGGCGGTTTTTGGCAGTTTTCCTATGGGAAAAACTGCGATGGAGCATACACACGGCCGGGATTCCTCGACCAAAGCTCCATCGCAGTTTTCCTGTCAGGAAAAACAGCGGTGTGTAGGGAGAAAGACAGACCGAGCAGGTTCTCGGCTTCCCCTTCAGGATTTCCGACAGGAACTTTTCCCGTCGGAAATCCAGCACATGTTTATGGGGCATTAGAGGCGCCTCTCTTCTGTTTTATACTCAGTTGTGACGTGATGCTACATGTATATCAAGATATCGCTTGTATAGCAAGTCAGAATGTATTAAAAAAATGTTGCTTGTCTTGCAAAACGCTCTCAAACCAAGTTACTGTCAAACCAAGGTTTTACTGTATTTGTATGAAAAAAAAAAAAAGAACAAACTTTCCCCCACAAAAAAATAAAAAATAAAGAATAAAAAAAAGTGCTTTATATATATATATATATATATATATATATATATATATATATATATATATATATATATATATATATATATATATTTATATATATATATTTTTTTACAATACTTTTATTATATGCTCAATCCAGAGCAAATTGATATTTTGGGCTTTTTTTATGCTACTTTTAGAGAACTGACCCTCTAAGTAAAAACAAATGTGCAAAATATTTCAGTTCGTAATCTGAACGATGACATCATTGGCATAAGAAGCCACTAAACTTTTTTTAAACTTTATTTTGAAAGATATCAAAAGGTACGAGAGAAGTTTGATGATGGATAGTGTTATATTTTGGCAAACACAACCCTGGAAGCTTAACAACTTGAGATAAGAACGAGCTTAACTGTGCCGAGTTTAGTGAAGTTTATGAAATCTCATTGAGCGCAGGGTTACGAGTAGTGCATGTCACAAATTCTATACACCCACCCAGCTGAACATTATTACACCCATCCAGCCAGCAACATGTGGATAATGTGAAACTTCAGCAGTGAAGCCTAGCACAGTTCCATCCTCTGTAAACCACTGAGGTTTTCTAAATATGAACTAGTCACTCATTTTGGCAAGTTCCAGCCGGTGAGCCATGTGTAGTTTTTTTTTTTTTTTTTTAGAAGAGGAGGGATAGGGAAAGCCCTTATACTTTTCATTGTGCCTCTACTCCCCCCTCCCATGAAGAAGGAGGAGATAGGCAGTCTGATGACTGAAAACTTGCAAAGATGTGTACTGTATCAACAAGACATAAACGCAGACAGCTCATTTAGAACATGGGTTTCTGATTAAAACCCTCTGGAAGAACATTAAAGAGGAAAGACATTTGTTCACAGGCTTTTTTCCCCCCCCTCCCAGCACAAGCAGTCTATGGAAGAACAAGACATGGGGAATGCAAAGTCAGACAAGAAAAGTTCTGCCAGTAAAGTCATTAAAATAGCCCTGGTCATCTTCATTTGCATCACAGGAGTACTAGCACTTCTGCTGCTACTAGGTGAGTACCTTGTTAACAGACACTATGCTATGATCAAGGCTCAAAATGTTGTAATTATGCTAAATACAAATGATGGATAAACATACCCTAAAGTATAACATGGAAGATACAGGTAAATTATCCATATATGAAAATGGAAATTCTATGAAGATTTTTATACTTCCATTTTGTCAAATTTATTATGTTTACTATGCATTCATGCCTACATTTTTCATACAGTGTGTTTTCAACACGGTGCCTTTTTAGTATGCTTTGCATGCGTTTTACAGGATGTATTTTAATTCGCCACACCTAAAAGAAAAAAAAAACAGTCTACGTCTGATGCTTATTTTTGTATGTGATTATTTACAGTAAAAAAAAAAAATATATATATATATATACCGTATTTATCGGCGTATAACACGCACAGTCGTATAACACGCACCCTAACTTTAAGAGGGAAGTTTCAGGAGAAAAACTTTCCACAGCCCCCTACGTATAACACGCAGACACAGTTTACCCTCTATTTTCAGGGTAAAAAAGTGAGTGTTATACGCCAATAAATACAGTATATATATATATATATATATATATATATATATATATATATATATATACACACATACACACAGGCACACACACACTTTTATATAAATACAGATACTCTTCGTTTTAACGACTTACCTGTTTAACGACCACTCAGACTTATGACCAGCTCTCCCCACCCTAACGACCCGCTAAACATCACTGTATTGTACTGTACAGTACAGTAAAACCTTGGTTTGAGAGTAACTTGGTTTGAGAGCGTTTTGCATGACAAGCAAAATGATTTAATAAATTTTGCCTTGATATACAAGCGATGTCTTGATATAAGAGTAGCGTCATGTCCCAACTGAGTATAAAAAAGAAGAGAGGAGCCTCTAAGTGTAGCAATATGGTTACATTTAATGAAGGTACAATATTTAGCAACTTATTGCTACACTTAGAGGTGCCTCTCTTCTCTTTTATACCCTGTAAAAAAAATGCTTTGATATACAAGTGTTTTGGATCACAAGCATGTTTCTGGAACGAATTATGCTCGCAAACCAAGGTTTTATGCCCTGTACACACGATCGGTTCATCCGAGGAAAACGGTCGGATGGATTTTTTCATCAGCTATCTGATGAAGCTGACTTTCATCAGTCTTGCCTACACACCATCAGGTAAAAAAACGATCGTGTCAGAACGCGGTGACGTAAAACACAACAACGTGCTGAGAAAAATTAAATTCAATGCTTCCGAGCATGCGTCGACTTGATTCTGAGCATGCGTTGATTTTTAACCGATGGATTTCCCCACAGACGATTGTTTTTTTCTATCGTTTCTTTAACCATCAGATAATTTTAAAACAGGTTCTAAGTTTTTTCACCGATGGGAAAAAAACTGATGGGGCCCACACACGATCGGTTCATCTGATGAAAACAGTCCATCAGACCGTTTTCATCAGACGAACCGATCGTGTGTACGCGGCATTACTGTACAGAATTTTCCTTTGTGTTCTGTACTTATACAAATTAAAGCAATGTTATTGAGCTGGAGTTTTGTGTTTAGACCTTTTTTTCCACAATACAGTACAGTGGTTAAGAATTCTTAAAATATTGATTACTTGTGGCTCCTCATTTAACGACCTGGTCATTGGAACAGAACCTGCTCGTTAAGTGAGGAGAGCCTGTACATACAGTCTTTCTCACCCTCTTTAATACAGGTGAACTATTGAAATATTATTATTGTCTCAGGGAACCCCTGTTAAATTATTACATCTCTTGCTCACTTCACATTTGCGTGGTCAGTAAGCTGCAAATACAGAAAAAGAATAAAACGTGTAGTGTATCTAGTATACTTGACACTCAGAGCAGATGCTCTATAAAAAAAAAATAAGTTAAAAAAATAAAATAGTAAAAATCCTGAAATGGAACAAATAATAATTATAATGGACAGAAAAGAAAAAAAACTTAAGTGAAAATTGTAGTGCCCCTTACACTGGTGGTCAATGAAAAAGTGCCTTCTCAAATTGGTAGTCGATGTAATGGTTCCATACATTGGTGACTAATGGGAAAAAGACACGTTATGTTAATGGTGAGTGTGAGATTGCTGACCAGTGGTTAAACTGCCTTGCCTTACACACTGCTAAAAAGATAAATGACATCAGTGGTTACTAGGTGTTAGAAACTTTTCATTGCCCAAGTAACCCCTACCAGTCTCTGGAAGAACCTCAGGATTCCAAAGAACCCTGATTGAGAAATCTTGTCTTATGCCTCGTACACACGATCGGAATTTCCAATGGAAAAAGTCAGACGGACTTATTCCGAACGGAATGTGTATACCCACCTGAGTTTTTCCATTGGATATTCCGAGGAATACCGTTAGAGTTTACATAGAGAACATGTTCTCTTTTACTCCGATGGAATTTTGTCGGAATTCCGATGTGAGTTTGGCCGGGCAAAAGCCTGATCGTGTGTACAGCGCATTAGAGTACATGTTTCTTGCAAATTCATACAAACCTGAATGCTTGATGAAACCCATGTAAACCTATAAGGAACATCTTACATATGCAGTTTATACAGTATACAACTACCTAATATATAAAACATTACAAACAATGACATTATAATAGTGAGCAATTATAAAAAAATATATATGATAATAAGCATGTTATATTTTATTTTATAATATGGTTTTGTTAAATTAAATATATATAGTACTTGATTGCTGACTTTCATAAAATATCTGAAATGAATGATGAGCAGTGGGTGCAATGTAAGT
The DNA here is from genome assembly GCF_905171775.1 of Rana temporaria. Taxonomy (NCBI): domain Eukaryota; kingdom Metazoa; phylum Chordata; class Amphibia; order Anura; family Ranidae; genus Rana; species Rana temporaria. The sequence goes on from NC_053490.1 coordinate 425,730,631, forward strand.
TCTAGCATGCAGTTAATATTATAGGTAATAGCTTCTATTGGTACAATACATCACTGATGCAGTTTAATGGCATGTCTAAAGTTACCCAAACACATCATATTGTGAAGGTAACATCTCCTTTAGATTTAAAAAATCATGTAATGTGAAAGTACACTTGATTGCATAGAAATTCAGTAGGTTATTTAGGTATTATGTTACACTACATACCGTATTTATCGCGGTATAACGCGCTCCCGCGTATACCGCGCACCCCTAAAGTTGCCCCGAATCCTGTGGAAAAAAAGTTTTTTTTGTACTTACAGTTTTGGTGTCTTGCGCGGCGTCCATCGGCGGCCTCGTCGGGTCCGGCGTCCGTCTGCGGCTTTGGGTGTCCTCTTCGTCGGGTCCGGCGTCCTTCTGCGGCTTCGGGTGTCCTCTTCGTCGGGCCCGGCGTCCGTCTGCGGCTTCGGGTGTCCTCTTCCTTGGGTCCGGCGTCCTTCTGCGGCGTCCTCGCGTCCTCCCCGCTCGTTTCCCGCGCCGAGTTTGAATACTGCGCCAGATATATACAGAGCGCAGTACACTCGTGTATTGTCGGGCAGGCTCGGCAACTCTCGCGCTGACGTCCTGTATGTCCAGGACGTGAGCGCGGAAGGAGCCGAGACTGCCCGACTATACCCGAGTGTACTGCGCTCGGTATGTATATGTCGGCGCAGCATTCAAACTCGGCGCGGGAAAGTGGGTATCGGCGTATACCGCGCACCCACGATTTTGCCCTGATTTTCAGGGCAAAAAAGTGCGCGGTATACGCCGATAAATACGGTAGTTTATATCCCAACATACTTAATTCTTGGTAAATCCAAAAGAGACTGTGTTATCAGGTTATAATGTATGTGGTCACTTTGAGGTGACCATGAATGGTCTAATGCCGCGTACACATGAGCGGTCAAACCGATGAGAACGGTCTGATGGACCGTTTTCATCGGACCAAACCGATCGTGTGTGGGCCCCATCGGTTATTTATCCATAGGTTAAAAAAAAGCAATCTTGTTTTAAATTTAACCGATGGATACCTAACCGATAGAAAAAAAACGATCGTTAGTACGCACAACCATTGGTTAAAAATCCACGCATGCTCAGAATCAAGTCGACGCATGCTTGGAAGCATTGAACTTTGTTTTTTTTCAGCACGTCATTGTGTTTTACGTCACCGCGTTCTGACACAATCGGTTTTTTAACCGATGGTGTGTAGGCACGAGTGACCATCAGTCAGCTTCATCCGGTTAACTGATGAAAACGGTCCATCAGACCGTTCTCATCGGATGGACCGATCGTGTGTACGCGGCATTAAAGTTAAAGGTTATATGACAGATTGATTTTTTAGCACTGCTCTCTACAGAAGCTATGGAATGGTGTAGAAACTAACTAGAGCAGGGGTGCCCAACCAGTGGCCCAGGGGCCACATGTGGCCCGCGAAGCCCTCTGATGTGGCCCGCGACCTCCTGCTCTGGGATGTAATAGAATACTGTTATTAAAGGTCAGTTTATTACTAAAATCAGAGTATATATAGGCATATCTGTTCTGCAGTGGTTACTGGGCAGCTTTCAAACTGAACCTCAGATGCAGAGCAGCGCACCTGCGGGTTACCTGCACAGGGCCATAGACTTCTGTTATTACCTGCAAGTTTGGTGAGCTTTCTGAAAGTGCACCAAACCTGCAGAATATAATAGAAGTCTATTGCAAAGTGCTGAAAAGCCAAAGGCACACTGCTTCGCACCCTCGGTGTGGGTAAACCGCAGCACATCAGTGTTAAAGCAGCCATGGCCCATAATCACACGGTCAGTCCGACCCAATTGGACCCTCCATTCACCTCCAAGGAATGGCAGATGTAAACCGACTTGTGTCCTACCTCCAATCTGATCCGATCTGCATATGCAGAGTGGACATGGATCTGCCCCCTCTGCTGATTGTGGCCCGCGACCAGTTACCAAGTCACTTAAGTGGCCCTCGTGCTTCAAAAGGTTGGGCACCCCTGAACTAGAGTGTGGTAACAAATATGAAGAAGTGCGTTTTTGCTTTATTTCTTTTTGCGGCAAAGTTAACAAAGTACAAGTATCACTTTCCTCATAATAAAATAGATGTAAACTCTAAATTAGATCAAGTGAAAACATTTCCCCCTTAACGGGACTTTAATCGTCCTAGTGATTGAAAAATCAATCACAATGTGCAATAAACAAAATCTAGAAAGAAAAAGGGCCTTGGACTTTGCCATGTTATTAGATCACAGCATCCAGGACCCATGAGTATAACATAGCCATTGCTATGCCATGTTGACCTCAGTTGTTCAGCCATCTAACTTGCATGTATACATTCATACCTTTATATTTGATGTATTAATGTATTGATGTTATATATTTTTCTACAATTTTTTCTTTCTATACTTTGTTTATTGTATACTGTGATTGATTTTTCAAAGTATAGAAAGAAAAAATTGTAGAAAAATATATAACTTTATATATAACTTTATTTAATACATCAAATATAAAAGGTATGACTGTATACATGTAAACCTGATTGGTGGCTGAACAACTGAGGTCAACATGGCATAGCAATGACTATGTTATACTCATGGGTCCTGGACTGCTGTGATCTAATAACATGGCAAAGTCCAAGGCCCTTTTTCTTTCTATATTTTGTTTATTGTATATTGTGATTGCTTTTTCAATCACCAGGGCCATTAAAGTCCCGTTAAGGGGGACATTTTTCCACTTTATCTATGCTATTTGGATGTGGGCCCGCCCCTTAGTTCGACCCTACCTCAACTTCTATAAGCCGTCTATTATCTCTAAATTATTAAAATTTTTGTTTCCTGTAAATCATAAACACCCGCCATGTAATCTTTTTTTAAATAAAATACTTATTTTCCCTTTTTTTTTTTACGCTCTGTTGCATCTTAGTGCCACCAATCTTCTGCAGTCTTCCAGTGATGGCTGCATAACTCTGTGGCCCCGTACTCACGACCAAACATGTCTGCTGAAACTGGTCCGCGGACCAGTTTCAGCATACATGTTTGGCCGTGTGTAGGCCCGAGCGGACCATTTTCGGGCGGATCAGACAGGTTTCCAGCGGACAACTGTTTCCTGGACTTGCTTTAAAACAGTCCGGAAACCTGTCCCCCCGACATGTACGGTCGTCTGTACAGACCTACCGTACATGTCCGGCCGCCCGCCATCCCTCGCATGCGTCGAATGACTTTGACGCATGCGTGGAAGCATGCGTGGAAGCATTTAAAAGGCAGGCCCGCCCACGTCGCCGCGTCATTGTCGCGGCGACACCGCGGACACGCCCCGCGTATTGTTTACGCGCGGACTTCTGTTCGATGGTGTGTACAGCCATCGAACAGAAGTCCCCGGGCAGACATGTCCGATGAAAACGGTCCGCGGACCGGTTTCATCGGACATGTCTGCTCGTGAGTACAAGGCCTGTGGGTTTCTTGATGGTGACAACATTGGGTCTTGGGACAACATTGTCTGTGTAATGTGTGTTTAAACAGCCAGTTTACATTGGAAGCCCATGTGACTAAGGCCCCTTTCACACTGACACGTTTTTCAGGCGGTTTAGCGCTAAAAATAGCGCTGCTATACCGCCTGAAAAAATCGCGCCCTTCAGTCTTCAGTTTGAAAGCCCGAAGGCTTTCACACTGAAGCGGTGCACTAGCAGAACCTCTCCAAAAGTCCTGCTAGCCACATCTTGCAGCGGAATAGGAGCGGGGTGTTTACCACTCCTACACCGCTCCTTCCCATTGAAATCAATGGGAAACCGCGGTAATACCGCCGGCGGTATTAACCCTTTTCCAGCCGCTAGCGGGTGTTTAAAACCGCACCGCTAGCAGCAGAATATTGCGGTAAATATGATGGTATAGCGGAGCTAATAATCGCGCCGCTATACCGCCACCGCACCTCCCGCGCCCAGTGTGAAAGGGGCATAGGAGACAGGGACAGAGAGCTGTCACCTAAATACAATATGGCAGAATCACCAGGTATTGTTTTAATGAAATCTGCTGATTTTTTAAATATTAGAAATGGCTTCTAACATTACATTATCATGCTGAAGCTTAGGCTGCTTTCACATTGCAGCGTCGAGCCGCGGTGACGGTATAGCCGCGCTATTTGTAGCGCGGCTATACCATCGTGTTTACCGCGATATTCCGGCGCTAGCGGTGAGGTTTTAACCCCCGCTAGCGGCCGAAAAATGGTTAATACCGCAGTATTACCGCGCTTTCCCATTGATTTCAATGGGAAACCGCGGTATAGGAGCGGTGAACACACCGCTCCTGTACCGCGGTAAAGATGCGGCTAGCAGGACTTTTGGAGCGTTCCTGCTAGCGCACCGCTTCAGTGTGAAAGCCTTCGGGCTTTCACATTGAAGACTACAGGGCATGATTTTTCATGCATTATAGCAGCGCTATTTTTAGCGCTGTACCGCATAAAAAACGCCCCAATGTGAAAGGGGCTTTATATGAGATTTGACTGATTAGGTTTATTACATATACTTTAAGATAATAAAAAGAAAGAGTGATTCTCATCCATTCATTCTCAGTAAGACATTATTTTTAGGGGCTGCTTATAAAAACATCTCCACACCAAAGAACACATTTTATCACCAAACAACTAATTGGTTTAAGGTGAAGTAAGCATTTCCTCCTAACCCATTTGGCAGTTTGGAGTGAACAGATGTCCAATAATCTAGTTAGTACATAGTAAATCAGCTCTGCGGTGGTAATTTACACACTGAGCGGCAAATTATCCTCTAAACATCATCTAAACAGTCACTGAAAAATATACCAGTAATAATGCAATGTCTTGGTTCATGCAAAGTGATAGTTATTATCCAAACTATTCACCCCACAAATTCAGCCCTTCACAGATATCTCTAGCATGGCTATTACAGTATAAATAAAAGGCAACACTTTTTTTAAGTTTTGGCTAAATTGGAGAGGGATTAGAACATCTGTCAGGTTTGTATTGCTATCTGTGCCCCCATTATGGAGATTCACCCTTTCTTTATTGTCCTGTTAATTGTTATCGGCAAAAGTAAAGGAAAAACTACAATTTTGGGTTGCCATCAGAACAGAATACAGAGGAAATCTTCTAATGTGGACACTAGTTCTGGTGACAACAAGGGATCCCCTCACTTCCTGTTTTGGCTATGGGACAGGAAGTGAAGAGAAATCCCACAGAGAGCAAAAAGCTGACAGGGGTTATAACCCTTCTTTGCTCTATCTAAAAGGAAAAAAAAAGTCTTGCCTTTAGTTTTACTTTAAAGGATATGTAAAGGTTTGTTTTAAAAAACAAATAAAAAAACAAACATGTCATACTTACATTCTCTGTGCAGTTGGTTTTGCACAGAGTGGCCCAATCCCCCTCTTTTGGGGTCCCTCAGTGGCGCTCCTGGCTCCACTTATCAAGGTGCCTGGTTGGAGAGCCGCTCTCTCTCTGGGCACTCGTACAGGCGCCCATTGACACAGACAGCAAGACTCGGCCCCTCCCCCCAGCTCTCATGTCATTGCATTTGATTGACAGCAGCGGGAGCCAATGGCTGTGCTGCTATCAGTCTATCCAATCAGGACCCGAGATACCAGCTGAAGCTGCTGTGCTCATTCCTGTCACTAGAAAGACCGGGTTCAGGTAAGTAAAAGGGGGACTGCTGCATCACTCCCCCCCCCCCCACTTTTAAAATAATGACAGTTTGTTACTTTGCACTGTTTTTGTTTTATCCCTCTGTATTTACTAAGTGAAACTCATAACACCCAGGTGAAAGACATAACACCAACATGTCAGAAAAAAAGAAATACAAAATAAAAAAACAGAATCACTGAGTTGGAAAAAGGATCACCTCCCTCTTAAAAATGATTTGTAAACTCAATCAGGTGTAGCTGCTCACCTTCTCAATGGAACACAAAGCCATTTAGATAAGAAATAAATGGTTCTGAGTTATGGACTAATAAAATGTAGGCAATAGCTGCTGCCTCCACAGATACCAACCACCACCAAGCAGGTGGGTGGACAGCATAGGCACACCCTAATCATCTAGTGCACATTAGCATTATTGCTCTGTGTGCCAGTGGGGAGATGGGAAAGATCTCCCTCTTACTCTGCCATAAGAAATGTGCTTACTGTGCCAGCAGGGAGATTAATGTACCAGGACAATATACATGTAGACACATGCACACACGTGTGTTTGAGTTTGGGGTGCACACAATACACAATACCCCTAGGTGTGGGAATTACCAAAATGGATACAAAGCAAGGCTGTGTGCAGGAATATCCTCTGGCCGGCATCACAGGGACCCACTCTGACAGCTGTCAAAAAGACCGCCAATAAACATCTTTCTGTGCCATTGCCTAAAAAGCCTCGTAGTGACCTCTACATGCTGGTGAAAAGAGGAAGGCGGTAACATATTTTCGACAACACCTTCTTTCTTAAACCTCTGAGAGGATCTGGAGCTGCTATTCCTATACACAGCCTTGCTTTGTACCTATCTTGGTGATTACTACCACCTATGCTGATTTGCAAGCATTTTAACTGTAAATGTGCTATTATTTTCTTTCAATAAATGTATACTATCATGCAAATGAAGATCCTGTGTTCCTGTTTTCTTGTTGTTTGAGCTGTCCAAATCCAAGGATCATGGCTGAAGCCTATTGCCTGCAGCACTGATCATCTCACTTTTATTTGATAGATCAATTGGTAGATCAATTTCTCTTCAACTGCAGTGGCCACACATGGATCAAAATTTGGCTGGTTGCTGCCGACTTGGCCAAATTTCAAATCATCTGTGGCCATGTTTAAGTTGGGTATGCACCTGCTGAAAATCTGTTTAACCGCTTGTCGACTGCCGCACGACTTTTTACGTCTACAGAATGCCACGGCATATATATACGTCCCCTTTAATTTGCCGGCCCTATCGCGAGCTCCGTAACCATGCCCGTGGGACCCGCGGACTCGGTGTCCGACGGTGTCCTGCGATCGGGTCACAGAGCTGAAGAACGGGGAGATGTCAGTGTAAACACAGCATCTCCCCGTTCTTCCTAGTGCATGTTGACAAGGGGAGTGTAGAGGTGGGCGGGGAGTCTACAGACCCACCCACAGAATCTGCTTTTTTTCATTTCTTATAACAGACAGAGGGGAGACGTTTGTCAGGTAAGGATACATGCACGAGGCATGTATATCCTTATAGATCAGCACTATGGCAGTAGTTTAGAAAGGATGAGAGTGGGTTTACATCCACTTTAAATGTAATCACATTGCTACACTTAGAGGCTCCTCTCTTCTTTTTTATACTCAGTTGTAACATGACGCTACTCTTATATCAAGACATTGCTTGTATATCAAGGCAAAGTTTATTAAAACATTTTGCTTGTCTTGCAAAACGCACTCAAACCAAGTTACTCTCAAACCAAGGTTTTACTGTATTTGATCAGCTGATGCAACCAATGGCTGCAGCACTGCTCTGTGTGAGGTTTTTTTTTTGTAAGTTCTTTTTTTGTTTTTAACCTTGCATGGGCTCAAATCACATGTGATTTGAACAGGAATGCGGTGCGATTCCTGTCTGAACCAGCACTAATGACTTTCTGTAAAGAGATATAATGGGAACTTATCTGACAGATATACGATAGAAAATAATACTATAATAAGCGTTGTAAAACATTTAAACAGTGTTTATCTACAGAGACATTTCAGTAAGAAATAACTCCCATTGTGTGTGTTCAAGCCCTAAATCTACATAAAAATGAGCGATGATACAGTTTGCATTTTCTGGTGATTTATTGATGATATAACAACAGTGGACATGCTGAATGCTATGTATAGAACAGGTCTCCATTACTCTAATAAATCCAGCGAAGCATTATTTTATATACTAGTCAAAATGTTCTGAAATATAATAATATTTGTTTATTCCATGGAAAACTGAATTCATCCCAAGCAATGGGAACCATTCAGAGGTCCATCAGATATAAATGTGGGGTTAACAAGGTCTTTTTTGGCTTGCAATGGAAGAAACATCCCCTGCAGCTGTCAGACCGCGTTCACATTGATTTATGGCAGTTTTAGGATTTACTAAACAAGGAATAGAAATGAGCATATGAACGCTCCACTCATCAAATGACTATTTTATATTATGTTTGTAAAGTACCTGGTCTAGAAAAAAAAAACTGGTACTTTATAAACAGAATATAAAATAACCATTTGATGAGGGGTACTACTAAACTAAGCTAATTATCAGATAGTAGGCGCCATAAGAGTCCAGATCTTACTTTCTGTTATACAGTAATGCCGCGTGCACACAATCATTTTTCGGGTTGTAAAAAACAACGTTTTTCAGGCTCTGAAAAACGTCATTTTTTTCAACGTAATCATTAAAACGACCTTGCCTACACACGATCGTGAAAAAAAAATGCTCTAGCAAAGCGCGGTGACGTACAACACGTACAACGGCACTATAAAGGGGAAGTTCCATTCGGATGGCGCCACCCTTGGGGCTGCTTTAGCTGATTTTGTGTTAGTAAAAGACGATTCGCGCTTTTCTGTCTGTTACAGAGTGATGAATGTACTTACTCCATTATGAACGGTAGTTTTACCAGAACGAGCGCTCCCGTCTCATAACTTGCTTCTGAGCATGCGCAGGTTTTTCACTTCGTTAAAGCCCACACACGACCATTTTTTACAACCCGAAAAAATGACAACGCTTAAAACGTCGTGAAAAAATAGAGCATGTTCGAAAAAAAAATTTGAACCCATTTTAAGAACCCGAAAAATGCTCTGAAGCCGACACACAATCGTTTTTAATGACATTTTTAAAAAACCTATTTTTTACAACCTGAAAAATGATCGTGTGTACGCGGCATTAGAGTTCTTTCAGATGGGCTGTCGTGTTTACCACACTCTGAAAAGCATTCTGTGGTGGATTGCTTTTCAGAGGGATTTATGCCGCGTACACACGATCATTTTTCAGCATGAAAAAATACGTAGTTTTTCAGCATGTCAAAAAAAACGAAGTTTTCCCAACTTCATCATTAAAACAACGTTGCCCACACACCATCGTTTTTAAAAAATGATCTAGCAAAGCGCGGTGACGTACAACACGTACGACGGCACTTTAAAGGGGAAGTTCCATTCGCTGCTTTAGCTGATTCCGCGTAAGTAAAAGACGATTCACGCTTTTTTGTCTGTTACAGCGTGATGAATTTGCTTACTTCATTATGAACGGTAGTTTTACCTGAACGAGCGCTCCCGTCTCATAACTTCTGAGCATGCGCAGGTTTTTTTCGTCTTTTTAGCCCACACACGATCATTTTTTACAACCCGAAAAACGTTATAGTTTAAATCGACGTTAAAAAATGCAGCATGTTCGAATTTTTTTTTTGGTCGTTTTTCAGAACCTGAAAAATTATGTTAGGCCCACACAAGATCATTTTAAATGACGTTTTTGAAAAACAACGTTTTTTTCATGCTGAAAAATGATCGTGTGTACGCGGCATTAGAGTCCGGCATTCAGGAGGTTATCATTTTCTGAATGTCTGTTTTTTGTTTTGTTTTTTATTCCAAGAGGGAGTTTATATATTAATATACTGCATTTAAACCATGTGCCAAAAGTTGTGTTGTAAGTATCCTTTGACTTTTTTCTTCTATTTTATAACTGCTTACCGAACACCACACGACTATATACGTCTACAGCATGGCACGGACAGGCAGAAGGACGTATATATATATACGTCCCCTTTAAGAAGCTGGCATTGTGGGCCCGCGCGCCCGCCGGGAGCTCCGTGACATTCCTGGAATGTTGGAAAAGTGTCCTCAACTAAAGAGTCAAACCATCAAATGGCTTGTGTCATAACTGATCACGTGCAGTACCATGGTAGTTGCAGTTCAAATAGAAGAAGCTTCCTTGGCTGTAAAAAATCTGAGGGTTTAATTCCGCTTTAACCACTTGCCGACCGCCGCACGCATTTATACGTCAACAGACAGGCACTCCTGGGCAGAAGGACATATATGTACATCCCTTTTAAGGAAGCGGCATTGTGGGCACGCGCGCCCGCCGCAAGCTTCGTGAGCCCGACCACGGGTCCCGCGGACTCGATGTCTGCGGGCATACCCGCAATTGTGTCACAGTGAGGAAGAACGGGGAGATGCTGATGTAAATCTCCCCGCTCTGCCTAGTGACAATGAGGCCTCGTACATACGACAGAGTTTCTCGGCAGAATTCAGCAAGAAACTCGGTCAGAGCCGGATTCTGCCGAGAAACTCTGTCGTGTGTACACTTTCGGCCCGATGGAGCCGCCGAGGAACTCGTCGAGAAAATAGAGAACATGTTCTCTATTTTCTCGTTGTTCTATGGGAGAATTCAGCCCGCCGAGCTCCTCGGCGGCTTCAGGGCTGAACTCGCCGAGGAACTTGATGTGTTTGGCACGTCGAGTTCCTCGGCCGTGTGTACGAGGCCTGACAGTGATCACCGCTTCCTGTAATAGGAAGCGGTGATCACTGTCTTGTCACACGTAGCCCATCCCCCCTACAGTAAGAATCACTCCCTAGGGAACACTTAACCCCTGCAGTGCCACCCAGTGGTTAACCCCTTCACTGCCAGTGTCATTTTCACAGTAAACAGTGCATTTTTATAGCACTGATCGCTGTAAAAATGACAATGGTCCAAAAAATGTGTCAAAAGCATCCAATGTGTCCGCCATAATGTCGCAGTCACGATAAAAATCGCTGATCGCCGCCATTAATAGTAAAAAAAATATTATTAATAAAAATGCCATAAAACTATCCCCTATTTTGTAGACGCTATAACTTTTGAGCAAACCTATCAATAAACGCTTATTGTGATTTTTTTTTTACCAAAAATATGTAGAAGAATATGAATCAGCCTAAACTGAGGACAATTTTTTGTATATATATATCTATTTTTGGGGGATAATTATTATAGCAAAAAGTAAAAAATATTGATTTTTTTTCACTCTATTTTTGTTTCTAGCACAAAAAATCTATTTTGTTTGGGAGCCACGTCGCACGACCGCGCAATTGTCAGTTAAAGCGACGCAGTGCCGAATCGCAAAAAGTGGCCGGTCATTGACCAGCAAATTGGTCCGGGGCTTAAGTGGTTAATCACTACTTTTTTGAGGGTTAATTCTGAAATTGGGGGTGGAAGTACCTAACAGTAGACCATTGCATTTTCATGTCAGGTCTGTTTTAGACCCCTTTCACACTGGTGCCGTTAATAGCGTTGGCGGTAAAATAGTGGTAAAACGCAGCTATTTTACCGTCGGATTTGTGGCGCATTTCGGCCGCTAGCGGGGGGCTTTTTAACCCCCGCTAGCCACCGAGAAAGGGTTAATACCGCCAGCAATGCGCCACTGCAGCAGCGTATTGCTGGGAGGCATGAGCGTGTTATGCAGCGGTGAGTTCACAGCTGCTAATGCGCTCCAAAGAAACTGCTGGCAGGACTTTTTCTGACGCCCTGCCAGTGCACCGCTCCAGTGTGAAAGACCGAGGGCTTTCACACTGGAGTGTGAGGAGCAGCTGTTTAAGGGCAGATTGCAGGCGCTATTTTTAACCCTATAGCGCCTGCGAAACGCCCTCAGTGTGAAAGGGGTCTTAGGCTTGGTTCACATATGAGCCGCATGAGGCTCACAGCAGAGGTCCGGTGCTTGCTAGTTCACAGTTTCAGGTCCAATTTCAGCCCTAATTTTAGGCTGAATTTGGACCTGAAACTTACCAAAAGATGCACAGCATTTTTCTACAAAATGCAACAGACCTGCTGCAGAGATATGTGAACCGGCTCCATAGAGAGCTGGTCAAAATCTGCTGCTATTGTGAATTGGATGTAGGGATCCCGAATCCAATTCTCAGTGGTGTGAACACAGCCTTAAGGTGCCCTACACACAGTTTATAGATAGATTCCAATCTATTGATGTGGTGCACATGACAACCCTAGTGCATTTTAGCAATAAACTATTCCTGCTTTTAAAACATTACTAAATGTAATATACAGGTCATTCTCAAAAAATTAGCATATTGCGATAAAGTTCATTATTTTCTGTAATGTACTGATAAACATTAGACTTTCATATATTTTAGATTCATTACACACAACTGAAGTAGTTCAAGCCTTTTTATTGTTTTAATATTGATGATTTGGGCATACAGCTCATGAAAACCCAAAATTCCTATCTCAAAAAATTAGCATATCATGAAAAGGTTCTCTAAACGAGCTCTTAACCTAATCATCTGAATCAACTAATTAACTCTAAACACCTGCAAAAGATTCCTGAGGCTTTTAAAAACTCCCAGCCTGGTTCATTACTCCAAACCGCAATCATGGGTAAGACTGTCGACCTGACTGCTGTCCAGAAGGCCATCATTGACACCCTCAAGCAAGAGGGTAAGACACAGAAAGAAATTTCTGAACGAATAGGCTGTTCCCAGAGTGCTGTATCAAGGCACCTCAGTGGGAAGTCTGTGGGAAGGAAAAAGTGTGGCAGAAAACGCTGCACAACGAGAAGAGGTGACCGGACCCTGAGGAAGATTGTGGAGAAGGACCGATTCCAGACCTTGGGGGACCTGCGGAAGCAGTGGACTGAGTCTGGAGTAGAAACATCCAGAGCCACTGTGTACAGGCGTGTGCAGGAAATGGGCTACAGGTGCCGCATTCCCCAGGTGAAGCCACTTTTGAACCAGAAACAGCGGCAGAAGCGCCTGACCTGGGCTACAGAGAAGCAACACTGGACTGTTGCTCAGTGGTCCAAAGTACTTTTTTCGGATGAAAGCAAATTTTGCATGTCATTCGGTAATCAAGGTGCCAGAGTCTGGAGGAAGACTGGGGAGAGGGAAATGCCAAAATGCCTAATGTCCAGTGTCAAGTACCCACAGTCAGTGATGGTCTGGGGTGCCATGTCAGCTGCTGGTGTTGGTCCACTGTGTTTTATCAAGGGCAGGGTGAATGCAGCTAGCTATCAGGAGATTTTGGAGCACTTCATGCTTCCATCTGCTGAAAAGCTTTATGGAGATGAAGTTTTCATTTTTCAGCACGACCTGGCACCTGCTCACAGTGCCAAAACCACTGGTAAATGGTTTACTGACCATGGTATTACTGTGCTCAATTGGCCTGCCAACTCTCCTGACCTGAACCCCATAGAGAATCTGTGGGATATTGGGAAGAGAAAGTTGAGAGACGCAAGACCCAACACTCTGGATGAGCTCAAGGCCGCTACCGAAGCATCCTGGGCCTCCATGACACCTCAGCAGTGCCACAGGCTGATTGCCTCCATGCCACGCCGCATTGAAGCAGTCATTTCTGCAAAAGGATTCCCGACCAAGTATTGAGTGCATAACTGAACATAATTATTTGAAGGTTGACTCTTTTTTTAATTAAAAACACTTTTCTTTTATTGGTCGGATGAAATATGCTAATTTTTTGAGATAGGAATTTTGGGTTTTCATGAGCTGTATGCCAAAATCATCAATATTAAAACAATAAAAAGGCTTGAACTACTTCAGTTGTGTGTAATGAATCTAAAATATATGAAAGTCTAATGTTTATCAGTACATTACAGAAAATAATGAACTTTATCACAATATGCAAATTTTTGGAGAATGACCTGTATTTCAGCTTTTTAGTCCTTAGTGGTAATTGCATTTTTTTTCTCTCACAAGCTTGGCTGAGAGCAGCGGGAGCCATTGGCTCCTGCTGCTGTCTGTCAAAGCTAGTGAGCAGAGATTGGGCGGCGGGGGCCGAGAGCTGTGTGTGTCAAGGGATGCACACAGCCTGTTTTAGGATCAAGCATGCAGGTGCACCATCATAGGAAGCGGCTTCCTACTGTGGCACACGCAGAAGAGGAACCTAGAGCCCTGGTGGGGGACCTGACAAGAGAAGATTCGGAGCTGCTCTGTGCAATATGATTGTATAGAGCAGGTGAGTATAAGGCCTCGTACACACGACAGAGGAACTCGACGTGCCAAACACATCGAGTTCCTCGTCGAGTTCAGGGATGAAGCCGCCGAGGAGCTCGAACGAGAAGAACGAGGACAACGAGAAAATAGAGAACATGTTCTCTATTTTCTCGACGAGTTCCTCGGCGGCTCCATCGGGCCAAAAGTGTACAGACGACAGAGTTTCTCGGCAGAATCCGGCTCTGACCGAGTTTCTCGCCGAATTCTGCCGAGAAACTCTGTCGTGTGTACGAGGCCTCACAGGTTTATTATTTTAGAAAAAAAAAAAGATTTTTCAACTGCTTTAATCATAGCAATACCAAGACAGGAAGCATACGATTTGAAGGATTACATTGTTAAAATAAAAGAAATTGATTCAGTGCTTTTTTTATTGCTTGGGTACGTCTCCTATACAGTACGCCACAAGCGGCGATTGGGATATCCAATAGAGTGTCACCAGCTTTCGCACTGGGCAGGGGAACCAGGCAGGTCTGCCCCCTGTCGGCCCTGCTCTTTGCCATGGCGATTGAAACCCTGGCCACTTTAGTAGGTAATAGTTTGCATATCACAGAGTTTCAGTATGGCGAGCTACATGAGAAGATCATGCTCTACGCCAATGATATGTTGCTATTCTACTCTATTACGAGTGTCATGTCCATAATCTCAGTGTTCTGTGGGTTCTCAGGTCTTGCTATCAATTGGACTAAGTCAGTCTTAATATTGCTGGACAGCACTCCCAGAAAAGCAAAATCTGTCCCTTGTTCCATCCCATTAGTGACTTCTTTCAGATAATTGGGCATCCAAATCTCCCCTACCATCACGGAGTACTGCTGTCCTAATGTGTATCCACTGATGAGACAAAATAAACATCTGGAACACCTCAAAATGTCCCCGGCGGGGAAAATGAATCTAATTAAAATGACACTTATGCCCCAACTCCTATACGTTCTTCATAATTCCCCCTGTAGTAGTCCCCTTAAAATTGTTTTGGGTGGTAATTCCCTGTTCCAGTTGTTACTTTGGGGTGCTCCCCCCTAAATTAAGTTGGAACATCTACAATTTCCCAAAGACAGCAGAAACCTTGCCCTCCCAAATCTATGGATCCATTACATAGCCGCTGAACCTTACAGGTGAAACTCGAAAAATTTGAATATTGTGCAAAAGTTCATTTGTTTCACTAATGCAACGTAAAAGGTGAAACTAATATATGAGATAGACTCATTACATGCAAAGCAAGATAGTTCAAGCCGTGATTTGTCATAATTGTGATGATTATGGCTTACAGCTCATGAAAACCCCAAATCCACAATCTCAGAAAATTAGAATATTACATGCAATCAATACAACAAGGATTCTACATAGAACAATATCGGACCTCTGAAAAGTAGAAGCATGCATATGTACTCAGTACTTGATTTGGGCCCCTTTTGCAGCAATTACTGCCTCAGTGCGGTGTGGCATGGAAGCTATCAGCCTGTGGCACTGCTGAGGTGGTATGGAAGATCAGGATGCTTCAATAATAGCCTTCAGCTCTTCTGCATTGTTCAGTCTCATGTCTCATCTTTCTCTTGGCAATGCCCCATAGATTCTCTATTGGGTTCAGGTTGGGCGAGTTTGCTGGCCAATCAAGCACAGTAATCCCACGGTCATTGAACCAGGTTTTGGTGCTTTTGGCAGTGTGGGTAGGTGCCAAGTTCTGCTGGAAAATGAAATCAGCATCCCATAGAGCTTGTTTGTGGAAGTGTAGTGGATATGATAAAAATGGCACGAAGTGCTCCAAAATGTCCCGGTAGCTGGCTGTGTTGACCCTGGACTTAATGAAGCACAGTGGACCAACACCAGCAAGTGACATGGCTCCCCAAATCAACACAGACTGTGGAAACTTCACACTGGACTTCAAGCATCTTGCAGTGTGTGCCTCTACATTCTTCCTCCATACTCTGGGTCCTTGGTTTCCAAATGAGATGCAAAATTTGCTCTCATCAGAAAAGAGGAATTTGGACCACTGAGCATCAGACCAGGTCTGTTTTTTCTTTAGCCCAGGTAAGACGCTTCTGACGTTGTTTGTTGTTCCGGAGTGGCTTGACAAGAGGAATACGACATTTGAAGCTAATGTCCAGGATCCGTGTGTGTGTGGTGGCTCTTGATGCACTGACTCCAGCCTCAGTCCCCTCCTTGTGAAAGTTCCCAACACTTTTGAATGGCCTATTCCTGACAATCCTCTCAAGGCTGCGGTCATCCATGCTGCTTGTGCACCTTTTTCTTCCACACTTTTCCCTTCCACACTTTTCCCTTCCACATATCTTTCTATTAATGTGCTTTGATACAGCACTTTGGGAACATCCAACTTCTTTTGCAATTACCTTTGAGGCTTTCCCTCCTTATGGAGGGTGTCAATGATGGTTTTCTGCACAACTGTCAGGTCAGCAGTCTTTCCCATGATTGTGATTCCTACTGAACCAGACTGAGAGACCATTTAAAGGCTCAGGAACCCATTGCAGGTGTTATGGCTTAATTAGCTGTTTAGAGTGGGACACTTTGAGCCTAGAATATTGCATTTGTTCACAATATTCTAATTGTCTGAGATTGTTGATTTGGGATTTTCATGAGCTGTAAGCCATAATCATCACAATTATGACAAATCACGGCTTGAACTATTTTGCTTTGCATGTAATAAGTCTATTTCATATATTAGTTTCACCTTTTAAGTTGCATTAGCAAAATAAATTAACTTTTGCACGATATTCAAATATTTTGAGTTTCACCTGTATAAGCGCCATGTCACCTGAGGGTTCTTCTGCCCATCTTCTGCTTGTTGGCACTGGTGTGGACTCCATTCTGGTGGGATTGGTGTCTCAAGCATTTCACAAACCCACTGGCAGAAGCCTACCTATGCCTTGATCCAGAAAATCTGGAATACATTGAAGCAACTGGGGAAATTACACTAAACTTGCCAAACTCCAACAAGGGCCCAGATGGCGCACATGGGGGATAACTCTCCTCTCCCAGGTGTTCCAACATAGGAGGTTGATGTCCTTTTTGGACCTTCAACGTAAATTTGCCCTAGCGGCTCATATATTTTACTACTACTACCTACAGTTGTCCCATGCAGTTAGGGCACAGGGCGATGCGATGCGAAAGACTGGTCACCCACACACATATTCAATCTGCTTCAGTCGGCAACTGAAACCAAGGGTTTTATATCCCAGTGTTATCACATGCTCTTAATGGAACACTTATGGGCCTATCCCACCAAGGCAATGGTACACTGAGAGGTAGATGTAGGAGCCTTGACAGGTGCCCAGTGGGAGGAGGCTTTTCAATTGGTAATTATAAATTCCCTAATGTCTCACAAAGGGAATCACAACTGTATTACACCCCAGCAAACTCCAAAGGATGGGTAGACTTTCTGACTCATTGTGTGGTACATACAGACAAGTGTTGGGGGATCTTATTCATCTCCTGTGGCGGTGCCCGAAGTTGCATTGCTACTGGAGTGAAATCCTCTCTCAATAGAGTGTTTCAAGTGAACGTCCCCCTGAATTCAATTCACTGTTTACTTGGAATCCTTGAAGAAGTGATCACTGAGGAAACGACAAGAGTGGCCTTCTCTAGAGCCCTATTTCAGGCTAGAAAGGTAATTTTGCTAGGTTGGAAATCCACGACCACGACTCCACCGTCTGTAAAAATCTGGGTGACTCATAGTGGAAACATGCTCCTTCTGGAGCGAAATATATATAACAGCATTAGGGTCGATTAAATAAATAAGAGAAACTCTGGTTCCCATGGCTTGATGTCCCAGAACTAGCCCCAAGGGAAGTCGTTCTAATGAGGGTACTACAGGGTCCTTCGGGTTGAGGGTACTACACGAGACTTTTGCGAATGCTAGAGGGATGTAATTGAGAGGGTTGGCCACACATAGGCCCTAAAGTATTGGATACCCACTACCCGTTCAATGGAGTGCCCAAATAGTGAGGATTTCAGGGGTGGAGTCATGTATAACTTTGTAAGCTGCAGATACAACCTGTCTATGTATCAAACTTGCTTGAACTGTGATTTGCTTATATATGTGTTTAATGGTATTCTGGAATGGGGGAGGGGGGGGGGGGGTGGAAGAGAATGTTTTCTGTACCTGTTTTTTTATACCCCTTGTACCCGGTGTTTTCTAAATAAAAACTTTGTTTGAATAAAACAAAAAGAAAGCAAGAAATTTATCAATGTGATTGCTTTGATTGGTCATAGCAATCACATAGTTGGAATGTCAACAAAACAGTCATGAATGGCTTCCTTTGTAATGTGGTGGCCCACAGCTATCACATGGTACCTGTGCCACACCCTGTACCGTGTGATTAGCTGTAGCCAATCACAGATCACAATAGTAATCAAGCTGTCATGAATGAAAGCCATTCATAACAGCTAAAACTATTACTTATAACAGTGGTAATCCCTGTTCTAAGCAATAATAGTTAAAAAAAAAATCCCTGATCAATAGATATAATACAAACAGTGAGGTGGATTTTGATTGCTAGTTAAGATATGATCATAAGTTGTGATCATAAGTTGTCAATCACATTTTTGTTTCCACCTTGTAATCTCATACTCTGATCGATCAAAATGCGATCGTATTTATGAACAAAGCATCCTAGTGCTGCCAGTTAAAGCAAATCCACCCGCAAATTTTTCTTTTTTAAAGTCAGCAGCTACTAACAGAGGGGCAGATTCACGTAGAATTTTGTTACGCTGCAGCGGCGTAACGTATCCCATTTACGTTACACCGCTGCAAGTTTACAGCGTAAGTGCCTGATTCACAAAGCACTTACCTGTAAACTTGCGGCGGCGTAGCGTAAAACCGCTCGGCGCAAGCCCGCCTAATTCAAATGGGACGGGCGCCATTTAAATTAGGCGCGTTCCCGCGCCGAGCGCACTGCGCATGCTCCGTCCGTAAAATTACCCGACGTGTATTGCGCTAAATGACGTCGCAAGGACGTCATTGGTTTCGACGTTAACGTAAATGGCGTCCATTGCCATTCACGGACGACTTACGCAAACGACGTGAAATTTAAAAATTAGTCGCGGGAACGACGCCCATACTTAACATTGGTTAGACCACCTAGAGGGCATGCTTAGTTTTACGCGACGCATCTCTACGGAAACAACGTAAATTTAGATCGACGGGCAAAGCGGACGTTCGTGAATTGGCGTAACTAGTCATTTGCATATTCTACACCGACCGCAATGGAAACGCCACCTAGCGGCCGGCCTAGAATTGCAGCCTAAGATCCGACGGTGTAACACAGTTACACCTGTCGGATCTTAGGGCTATCTATGCGTAACCTGATTCTATGAATCAGGCGCATAGATACGACAATCGTATCTCAGAGATACGACGGCGTATCAGGAGATACGCCATCGTATCTCTTTTGTGAATCTGGCCCAGTGTAGCTGCTGACTTTTAATAAGGACACTAAGGCCCCGTACACACGAGAGGATCTATCTGCTGGAATTTATCCGCGGATCAGTTTCAGCGGATAGATCCGCTGGTGTGTACAACCCAGCGGATATTTATCCGCGGATATTTTTCGGGCCGATGGATTTCCAGCGGATAAAAATTTCTTAGCATGCTAAGAAATCTATCCGCTGGAATCCAGTCCAGCGGATTGATCCGGTGGTCTGTACAGACTCACCGGATCAATCCGTCCGATTCCATCCCTTGCATGCGTCGTAATGATCCGACGCATGCGTGGAAGTCCTTATATTACAGCGTCGCGCACGTCGCCGCGTCATCATTGCGGCGACGGCGCGACACGTCACCGCGGAGGGAATTCCGCGCAGATTTTGATCTGATGGTTAGTACAACCATCAGATCAAAATCCGCTAGAGGATTTATCCGCGGAAACGGTCCGGAGGACCGTTCCCGCGGATAAATCCTCTCGTGTGTACGGGGCCTTACCTGTCCTACTTGCCCGCGCTGATGGCCCCCCCGATGCCGATCCCACGATCGATGCAGGTCCCGCGCCGCTATTCACACTAGGGGAAACAGGCAGTAAAGCCTTATGGCTTCACTGCCCATTTCCTACTGCGCATGCGCGAGTCTCGCGCCGACTTGTGAATGGGCGGCTGCTCTCTGAGAACACACACAGTTCCCAGAAAGCAGCGCGCTCCATTCACTAGGAGAAAATGAAGAAGAAGGACTGCGGCTACGGAAGAGGCAGATTACGAACTTCCGCATAGCAACAGGTATTTCGGGTGAGTATAAATTATTATTTTTTTTTTCACTTTTTTTTTTTCACTTTTTTTATGATTTTTGGGCAAATGTTTTTTTCCTGAGTGGTCTGATCTGGCCAATCCACTCCAATCCAATCTAAATCTAGTCTAAATCGATCAGATTGGAAGTTAAAGTAATTTTGATTGATTATCGGATAATAATATCAAAGTATGTGTGGCCACCATTAGATTCTGTAGCAGATTTACATGGACTTGACTAACAAATTAAAGCTGAACTCCAGCTGACACATAAGCAGTTACATCAATACCTGTTATTTTTTTTATTTTTTTGGGATAAAAGTTTTATACCAGCGAATAAAAGCTGACCATTGTAAGCACCCCTGTCAGTGGTAAATGGTTTGCCTCAATCCTCAAACAGCCAGTTTTGCTGGATAACTTGGTCTGTTTAAGGATGCTACAGGTAATCAACAGTTAAAATAACGAAAAAAAAAAACGTAAGAAAACGAATGCAACTACCATGTCTAAGAATTGGTTAGCTGCAATATATTACATTTGTTTCTTGGGTTTAGATCTTTTTTAACCACTTGCTGACCGCCCATTGCAAAAATACTGCAACAGGGCGGCCGCTCTGCAACCGGATCACATACATGTACATAATTCAGTGTTTCCAGGTAGGAGGCGCCGCCCCATCTGTGCTGTGATTCGGTACAGCACGCGTCAGTCAGCAGGTCCCTGCCAATGATTTATGGCCATGACCTGCTGATAGGCTTAGCGAATCACAGTACAGAGCCCTGTGTTTATTACCAACACATGGCTCTTTACATGGAGCAGCTATCTGGCTGTTTCTAAAAAAAAAATGATTGATTAGTAAAAGCAGCAGACATTACATGCATTACACATTATTAGGCACACAGTTAACTCCTTGATTGCTCCTAGATGTTAACCACTTTGCATACAGTTTTATTAGTACAGTGTATAGCACTGATCACTGTATTAGGCCCCTTTACACTGGGGCGTGGATGCCTTTTAGCGGCGATTTACAGTCAATTTTCGCGTAGCTATTCGGTCGCTAGCTGAGTGCTTCCCCCCCCCGCTAGCGACCAAAAAAGGGTTAAAACCACCGCAAAGCACCGTTTTGCCAGCGGTATAGCCTCGGTGCCCATTCATTTCAATGAGCAGGACCGATGGAGGAGCCGTATACACACCGCTCTTTCAAAGTTTTGAAGATGCTGCTAGCAGGACTTTTTTTTACCGTCCTACCAATCGCACCGCTCCAGTGTGAGAGACGGCAGTGGCTCCTTCAGGGTGCTTTGCAGGCACTATGTTTAGCATTATAGGGCCTTCAAAGCATCTCAGTGTGAAAGGGGTCTTAGTGTCACTGGAGATGTCAGTGCCATTTAGTTCCCACCCAGTGTCAGTTAGTGTCTGATTGTCTGCCACACTCTAAGGCCTTGTACAGACGAGCAAACATGTACGAAGAAACCGGTCCGCCGGACCGTTTTCACCGTACATGTCTGCCCGGGGATTTCTGTATGATGACTGTACTCACCATCATACAGAAATCCGCGCGTAAACAATACGCAGGGCGTAGCCGCGCCGTCGCCGCGATGATGACGCGGCAACGTGGGCGGCCCTGCCAGTTCAATGCTTCCACGCATGCGTCAAAGTCATTCGACGCATGCGAGGGATGGCGGGCGCTCGGACATGTACGGTAGGTCTGTACAGACGACCGAACATGTCCGAGCGGACAGGATTCCAGCGGGCTGTTTCTAAACAAGTTTGGAAATATTTGCCCGCTGGAAAAAGGCCCGCTCGGGCCTACACACGACCGAACATGTCTGCTGAAACTGGTCCGCGGACCAGTTTCAGCAGACATGTTCGGTCGTGTGTACGGGGCCTCACAGTCCCACTATAAGTCACTGATCACCACCATTAGTTTATAAAAAAATTAATAAAAAATCCAGCATATATACCATTATTTGTAGACCCTAAAACCTTCATGCAAAGCAATCAATATACACTTATTAGGATTTTTTTTTTATTATTTTCTTTTATCAAAAAAATACATTTTTGAAATGTATATAATTTCTATAGCAGAAAAAAAAATTTCCCCAAAATGTCCTGCTTTTTCTTGTTTATGTAATAAAAAGTGGTGATTAAATACCACCAAAAAAAGCTCTATTTGTGTGAAAAAAAATATATAATTGTAGCGCTACCCCCGGAGGAGCCGCTGATTATATTTGGGATCGGCGTGTTTAAGTTACCTCTTTACTGTGTCTAGGGGTGATGGTGGTGTTAAGAGCAATGATAGAATGTCCAGGACCGTTGGTTGCGTTTTCAAATGCTTTTTATTTTCCCGGTCAAACACGACCAACATGTAACTTGAGGTAGACAGGATAGGTTGGTGAAGGAAGAGCAACTTCACTGTATCAGGCCATGGATAGAAAAGGCAGTCCTGCCCTTTAGCAATGGTATTTATATGCGTCGCCACTCCAGCCAGAGTGGGTGAAGTGCCCCTGGACAGACCTCTCTCACAGGCCTGGCAGCCAGAGCGCCACTTAAAGCTTCTGAGAAAGGAAAACAAGTCTCTGCCACAGACTTGGCTCTAAATTAGATCTGGATGTCCAGATGAGACCTCTGCCTGGCCTAGTGCTTGGAAGTTAGGACGGTAGCAAATCCTCCCAGTATGTCTTTGGGGTCACCGACTGACAGCTTGAATGTGACCTGTCAATGTCCGGTGCCCAGATCCCCGGTGGTTGGTTCAAGCCCTGTTTGATCACCTGCCTCCGGGTTCTCTTCAGACCGATCTCCCACCGAACAGCACCCGGCTTGGGATCTTCTCAATAGAAGTGGAGACCCAGTAAATCACTGGAGCCCCTTTGCAGCACGCGGCCCCGGCCAAGTAGGCCATAGTGGTGGGGCCCGTGTCGTGCGCACACCCTAAAGGTGGGTGCCGCACCTGGAACCAGGAACCCGCGAAGAACCCCGAACAACGGCCTCCACCACAGAAATACCCCTCCCCAGCATGCCCCGCGAGGGAAAACTCCTCCATTTGGCTGCTGGGCAGAAGCGGCTCCGCCTGGACCCCTCTGATGCCACCTGCCGCCCAGAGATGAGACTGCATCTCTGGGGCACAGACTGACCCACAGGACAGATCCAGATTTGGCGACAGCCAAATTTGTTAAATCAAAGAATGAGAGTAACATATCTCTCTCATTATCCCAATAAATTTAAGCATAGCACCTGTACGAAAGTACACAGGCGCTACATAATGTTAATTGTATTTGGGACCGCTCAGTTGCCAGTTAAAGTAGTGCAGTGCCGAATAGCAAAAAATGGCCTGGTCATGAAAGAGCTGAAACCTTCCAGAGCTTAAAGGAACACTGAGGCCCCGTACACACGACAGAGGAACTCGACGTGCTTGGCACGTCGAGTTCCTCGTCGAGTTTTGGGATGAAGCCGCCGAGGAGCTCGGCGGGCCGGCTTCTCCCATAGAAGAACGAGGACAACGAGAAAATAGAGAACATGTTCTCTATTTTCTCGTCGAGTTCCTCGGCGGCTCCATCGAGCCAAAACTGTACAGACGACAGAGTTTCTCGGCAGAATCCGGGTTTTGACCGAGTTTCTCGGTGAATTCTGCCGAGAAACTCTGTCGTGTGTACGAGGCCTAAAGGTTCGTTTTTTATTAGATCAATTGATTGCTGTAAGCTAGAGCATTTAAATATCACTTACCTCGTTTTTCCTTTTGACCTCCAAAATACAGTAATCCAGGTTTGAAAATGCCATTTCCTGTTACTCCTCTTCTTGCTTTCCACCAGCATCTGAGCTGTTTTCCATGGTGGAAAGCAGAATGTGCTCACCCCCTCCCTATGACTACAGCCCTGCGTGAAGATGCTCTCTTATCCCTCACAGGCATGGAGGCTAAGCCTAATGGGAACTGTAGTTCCCATTAGGCCGTGATGTAGCAAGAATGAATGCGCACCGCAAACCAGAAAGTCAGTGAGAATAATGATTCAGGAGTGCTGGAGGTGAGTAAAACAGCTCGATTTCAACAGGTATCAAACTAGTTATAATGCAAAACATTACTTTTTACTTTATCAGCTACTGTCAGACTTTAATTTAAGAGGAAAATATTTTTGTCTTTACAACCCCTTTAAGTGGTGGTTAAACATAATTGGTAATACAGGAAGCAGAGAGAGGAAGGAAGGCACAAAGTACTTGCCTCACAATGTGCTCTTCCATTTACCCTGTGAGGTGCCCTCTGGATTCTGCCTCCAGTAGATTACACAGGAAAAAGGGGTCCATTTTCAAATTTTAGCACAGATGTGGTTGCTAAATAGTATCCACAGCTCACTCATTTCTGATATGCAGTGCAGGAAAAAGACCCATAAATCTAGTCACAGATTTCCTAGGAATTCAACAATATAAATTGTGCTATTTTGGAAAGATGAAAAATATAAATCGGAACTCTAAATCAAACCTAAATTTCATCCAGCGTGTTGGCTGAAACAGGTATGTGTGTGGAATTTAGTGTCCTGTCTGTGTAGCTGCTCTTTGGCCTTGCTTTGCATGCAAAAGCCTTTTGATAAATGACCCTTATTGTGGCATTTCTATGCCTGTCAAAATATTTTTTCAGTCTCTTGAGGCGTGACTGACCCTATCTGAAGTAATGTAGCAGATAATCGGGCTTTGTGACAGGAAGTGCTCTTCAGAAATCACATCAAACGCACCACACATGACAAGAGCTTTATGCATGGCTATGCAGAATCTGTGCCAGGCCGAGGTTCACACAGCACGATACAACAGAGCCACATTACTGCCTACAATTCCATGTCACTGCTAAATGTTTTCCTGTCTTTGGCCTGCCTGGCCCGGCTTACATTACGACTCTAACCGCATCCCGTCATCTTCTCATGAAACTAATTACTATATAACAAATCCTGTTTGTTGATAGGAGATAAATGTGATCCTGTTCTTGCTTCTGTCACACATGCCACCTAATTGCCCTTATTTCCAGGAACAGATTTTCTTTTTAGGAATGTGTTCCTTAAAATGTATGTTCCTGACATTAAAATTGGTCATGTGTGCGATGTTTCAAGGAATTTTTCCTTCTGTGTTTAAAAAAAAAACTCTTTGTCAGCGTCTTCATGAACTGTACACCCCATTAACACCCATCAAACATACCTAAATAATAAACACATGTAGCTAGATTCACAAAGAGTTAGGCCGGTGTATCAGTAGATACGCCGACCTAACTCGGAATCTGCACCGTCCTAAGTTTAAGTGTATTCTCAAACAGAAATACACTTAAACCTATCTAAGATACGACGGCTTGCACCGTCGTATCTTAGGGTGCAATATTTAGGCTGGCCGCTAGGTGGCGCTTCCATTGCGTTCGGCGTAGAATATGTAAATCACTAGATACGCCTATTCACGAACGTACGTGCGCCCGTCGCAGTAAAGATACGCCGTTTACGTAAAGGCATTTTCAGGCGTAAAGTTATTCCATCAAATAGCTGGACTAGTAATGTTAAGTATGGCCGTCGTTCCCGCGTCCAAATTTGAAAATTTTACGTCGTTTGCGTAAGTCGTCCGTGAATAGGGCTGGACGTAATTTACGTCCACGTCGAAACCAATACGTCCTTGCGGCGTACTTTGCCGCAATGCACACTGGGATATGTACACGGACGGCGCATGCTGTAAAAAACGTCAATCACGTCGGGTCACAGTTAATCTACATAAAACACGCCCGCCACATCCTCATTTGAATTTGGCGTGCTTACGCCGGCCTATTCACGCTACATATGTAATGCCTGTACCCCCCTGATGGCGGCCCTGATTATGGCATTCTGTCTCAGAAGCGAGCCATACACCCTAGTGTCTCTGTATCATAACCTGAAGCTGTATACAGGTGCCTCCTGTTCCCACGATACATACGCCTGCTCAGGATGCAACATTTTGAAGGAGACACCACATTGCAGTGTCTCTTTCCACTAGTCCAGTCCAGCTTGACTCTGCCACACATAGATATAGTGGTCCCACTGGGAACCAGCGTGGACCCTGTATTTGCTCATAATGAACTCTTCCGTACCATGCGGTTAGGTCCTTTTGGTCTCCTACATCAACACACTAAGGAAGTAGGCTCTGAACCGTTTCCCACATGGGACCCGTCACCCCTGCTGCTATCACTGCTCCGCGCATGCTCAGTTGCTCTCCATTTTTAGGCACTGCTGAATTTGTAGAGGCCGATTTGCTGACAGCCTTAAAGCGGAATTAAGCCCTCCTATCCTTTACAGCCTAAGAAGCTGCTTTTATTTGAACTGCAACTTCCATGGTACTGCACGTGATCAGTTATGACACAAGCCATTTGATGGTTTGACAGTTTGGTTGAGGACACAAGCAAATGTGACAGTTTACATTTCCAACATTCCAGAAATTTAACGTTTTTGAAACTGATAAATCGATGGGTTTAGTTCCGCTTTATGATTTACTGCTGGGGCTTTGGGCTTAAGAAAAATGGCAGCCTCCAGCAAGAAGAAACAGGAGCGAGATTTCCCTTCACTGAAACTAAGGGGCCAAGCCAACCCATGAAAAACAACCCCACACCATAATCCCCCCTCCACCAAATGATTTGGACCAGTGCACAAAGCAAGGTCCATAAAGATATGGATGTGCGAATTTGGGGTGGAGGGACTTGACTGGCCTGCAGAATCCTGACCTCAACCTGATAGAACACTTTTGGAATGAATTCGAGCGGAGACTGCGAGCCAGGCTTTCTCGTCCACATGAGTGTCTGACCTCACAAATGCGCTTCTGGAAGAACTGTCAAACATTCCCATAGACACACTTCTAAACATTGTAGACAGTCTTCCCAGAAGAGTTGAAGCTGTTATAGCTGCAAAGGGTGGGCCAACTCAATAGTGGGATGCCATTAAAGTTCATGTGCTTGTAAATGCAGGTGTCCCAATACTTTTGGTAATATAGTATATAGTATACTGCGGGAATATGCAATTAGCGGACCTCCAGCTGTTGCAAAACTACACAACTAAAAAGTCCCATCATGTCTCTGCCTCTGGGTGTCATGCTTGTGGCTATCAGAGTCTTGCTATGCCTAATAGGACTTGTAGTTCTGCAACAGCTGGAGGTCCGCTAATTGCATATCCCTGGTATACTGTATATTAAAGGCATTCTTACTAAGTATACAGCATTTCTTCACACCTGCCTAAAACTTTTGTACTGTACTGTAATTCATTTAAAAACAAATGGATGATAGAGGTGACAATCCCATGGGGCCGCTTTATGGCCCAGATTCTCGTAGGAGATACGACGGCGTATCTCTGAGTCTGAGCCGTCGTATCTATGCGACTGATTCATAGAATCAGTTACGCATAGATTTTCCTAAGATCCGACCGGCGTAAGTCTCTTACACCGTCGTATCTTAGGCTGCATATTTACGCTGGCCGCTAGGTGGCGCTTCCGTTGTTTACAGCGTTGAATATGCAAATGAGCAAGATACGCGAATTCACGAACGTACGCCCGGCCGACGCAGTACAGATACGCCGTTTATGTTAGGCTTTTTTCCCGGCGTAAAGTTTCCCCTGCTATATGAGGCGTAGATGCGGCGTACCAATGTTAAGTATAGACGTCGTTCCCGCGTCGAATTTTGAAAATGTTACGTTGTTTGCGTAAGTCGTTCGCGAATAGGGCTGGGCGATATTTACATATTTACGTTCACGTCGAAAGCATTGGCTTCTTGCGGGTTAATTTGGAGAATGCGCACTGGGATACTTACACGGACGGCGCTTGCGCCGTTCGTAAAAAGCGTCATTTGCGTGGGGTCACTGTAAATTAACATAACACACGCCCACATCTACCACATTTGAATTAGGCGGGCTTACGCCGGCCTATTTACGCTACACCTCCATAACTTTCTTTTGAGAATACGGCACTTGCCTGTAAAAGTTGCGGAGGCATAACGTAAATAGTATACGTTACGCCCGCACAAAGTTACGCGCACCTGCGTGAATCCGGGCCTCAGGCCTCGTACAGACGAGGGGATATCCGCTGGAAACGGTCCGCCGGGCCGCTAGGCCGTACAGATGACCGGATTTGTCCGCTGGAACTGATCCGCGGATCAATCCCAGCGGATAGATCCGGTCGTCTTTACGAGGCCTCAGGCCCCATACACACGATAGAATCCATCCGCAGATAAATCCCAGCAAATGGGTTTCTGCGGATAGATCCTATGGTGTGTACACGCCAGCGGATCGGTTTCCGCGGAGAAATCTCCTCTGGGATGGATTCCAGCAGATCGGATATTTGCTGTGCTGCACAACAAATCCATCTGCTGGAATCCATTCCAACGGATGGATCCGCTCGTCTGTACAGACTCACCGGATCCATCCGTCCAAAGGGATTCCCCGCACGCGTCGTAATGATTTGACGCATGCGTGGAATTCCTTATATGACAGCGTCGCGCCCGTCGCCGCGTCATAATCGCGGCGTCGGCGCGACACGTCATCGCCAGAGGATTTCCGCGCGGATTTCAATGCGATGGTGTGTACACTCCATCGCATAGAAATCTGCGGAAATCTTTGAGAGGATTTATCCGTGGAAACGGTCCGCTGGACCGTATCCGCGGATAAATTCTCTCGTGTGTATGGGGCCTTAGAGTTTTTCCTTCTCTGGCCCTAACATTCTCACAGGCTACAAGATAGAACACAGAATTTTAAAGCCACACATCTCTGTATGTGTGAACTGCAAACATTTAAAAATGCTATGTAATTTATTTTCAATATCCAAAGCACATTCTCCACCCATTCATGCCCCATGCTTTATTGTTATTTTTTTGAGAAATTACCCCTTAGTGTAAAAACTTCTTTACCACTTTGAAGCTTCCCCCAACCACTTTGCATATTATTTTATATATACTGTGATTCTGTACTTACTAAATATGCTGCAGAAATCTCCCTCCACTAAGTCTGGCTGCAGCCATTTTAACTGTGGGCAGCTGAAGCTGCTGCCTGTTCACTTCCTGGATTTACACAAACACACAGAGGCACACCTCCAGCTCTGCAGCTTTCATTGGCCCTATTATGACTCATACCCACTCCCTTCCTGGCAAACCCTCACAAGAGTGATAGAGAGAGCTGTGCATGATGTCATAAGCCTAGATTAATGACCAGACAAGTTGCAGTAGGTGTGCTGTGTAAGGTATTTACTGGCAGAAAAAAAAAAGTTAAAACAATAAGGGCAGAAGATGGAAAGTTGAAAAAATGACTGAAGGTCCACTTTAAGTAAGGGCAGATGATTCATATAGTGTTTTTCTTACTAGAATCCATCAGCCCTTGGCTCAGACATGTAGGCAGCAGAACCGGCGACTGGTGGATTCTCCTTTTGGGGGGTGACAAACATGCACCAACACCAAGCGTGGCACCGCTTGACCACACACGGCACTGACCACTAGCAGCAACCGCCGAACCACCCAGGGAACTAACCATCTGCCAGAACAGCGGCACCTGCCAGACCACCCGCGGAACTGACCACCCACCGGCACTTACCCGCTGTATGGCGGGGCTGTCCTCCTCCTCTCCTGCCATGGCTGGGCTGTCCTCCTCCAGTGCGGGCAGCAGTGGCTCCGGTGTCTGCTCCTCAGGCTTCCTCCCCTGTGTGTCTCCTCTTCCGCCAAAGTGCTAGGCATCCAATTAGATCGCCTGGCGATTTAGCCAATCGGGAAACAGTACTTACAGACCTGCCTCCTAATTGGCATAGAAGAACGCTATCGTCACACAACAGGGTGGGCAGGACGCAGTGCTTTGCACCCTGAGCCCACCCTATTTTGAAGCCTATTAGTGCCTCTGGCTCTAATCACATGCTTCAAAATACACCCCCCCCCGTCTATCCCTGCCATAGTAATTATTGTGTCTGGAGTTCTGAAAGGGGTGGGGCGCATGGATAGGGAGGGCGTCGGAGGTGTTAGTGGGGGTGGCGCCCGTGCGCCCACAATGCACCACTGGTGTGCTTATCTGAGAAAGCCCCTCCTCCAGATGAAAAAAAAATGCCCATGAAGATTCCTGGGATGTATGACATCCTTTTGGCTCAGGCCAGAAACTAGGAGGCAACTGGAGAAAAGTGAAAAAAAAAAACATGTAAATATAATAAACCTTCCTACCTACTAAGACATAAGGACGAAACATAGTTAATGTTGATTGCGAGAGTAAAGTTCTGCTTTAAGCTGGACATACGCCAGGAGATTAGTATGACTATTTTAAGAACATTCATACAAAAATTCTCATCAGTACATTTAATGACTTGATTAATGTCATTTGAAAGTACTTAAAAAATCTTTGTTTTTAACATTTGATTTTTGAAGTGATGACCTTCCCCAAATATAAACCACATTCACTTTAAGAATTTTGTTCATGCAAGAAAAATCCTGCTCCTTCATATTTTCTTTTATATCTTTTAAAGTATAAGGGTTTATTGAACATTTTTCATGGGATACACCCAGAGAGCACATATATAGATAAAGAATAAAGCGGTAATAAATGTACATAAATGTATGCAAACATATGATGTTCTGCATAGTTAATGACATTTGACCCAAAATTCTAAAGAGTAATTTTGCTTGCAAAACATTCAAAGTGTCTCAGTCTAGTACAGAGGTTGATATACCCCTGTTCCAATTGTAGTCAGAAGATAATGGCCATGGGTCACACATACACAAATATTAAAGATAAGATATATAAAAGTTAAGGCCCGGATTCAGATACATTTTCGTATCTATCAGGGGGGCGTAACGTATCTCAAATACACTACGCCACTGTAACTTAGGGCGCAAGTTCCGTATTCAGAAAGAACTTGCGCCCTAAGTTACGGCGGCGTAGTGTAAATGTGTCGGATGATGTGGGCGTGTTTTATTTAAATTACTTGTGACCCCACGTAATTGACGTTTCTTACGAACGGCGCATGCGCCGTCCGTGAACGTTTCCAAGTGCGCATGCTCCAAATTACGCCGCAAACTGTCAATGCTTTCGATGTGAACGTAACTTACGTACAGCCCTTTTCGCGAACGACTTACGCAAACGACGTAAAATACGACGCTGTTCGTTCGTTTCCGACGTCCATACCTAACATGACTTGCCCCTGCTTTATGATCGGTAACTTTACGCCGGAAAAAGCCTTACGTAAACGACGTAAAAAAATGCGCTGGGCAGACGTACGTTTCTGAATCGGCGTATCTACCTAATTTACATATTCTATGCGTAAATATACGGAAGCGCCACCTAGCGTCCAGCGTAAATATGCAACTAAGATACGACGGCGTAAGAGACTTACGCCGGTCGGATCTTAGGGAAATCTATGCGTAACTGATTCTAAGAATCAGGCGCATAGATACAACCCGCACACTCAGAGTTACGACAGCGTATCTGGAGATACGCCATCGCAACTCGTATCTGAATCCGGGCCACGGACTTTATTTAAACATAGTGGGCCAGATTCAGATACATTTGCCCTGGCGCAGCGTATCAGTGATACGCTACGCCGCCAAATCTTACCTGGCGGAATTTCGAATCCACAGCGATTTCGCGCCGTAAGATACGGCATCGTAGTGTTTTTCTGGCGGCGTATTTGAAATTGGGCGGGTAGGGGGCGTGATTTATTTAAATGAAGCGCGTCCCCGCGCCGCTTGAACTGCGCATGCTCCGTTTTGAAATTTCCCACCGTGCTTTGCGCGAAATGAAGTCGCACCGACGTGATTTTTTGAACGTCAACGTGAGTTACGTCCTTTCCTATTCACGGACGACTTACGCAAAATGTTTTTTTTTTTTAAATTCGACGCGGGAATGACGGCCATACTTTAACATGGCAAGTCTAAATATAGGCCACAAAATAGCAGCTCTAACTATACGCCGGGAAAAGCCGACTAGCGACGACGTAAGAGAATGCTAAGGCCGCGCGTACCTTCGTGGATCGACGGAAAATGCTAATTAGCATACCTGATGCGGAAAACGACGCGAACTCCACCCAGCGGGCGCCGAAGTATTACACCTACGATCCAAAGGTGTACGAAGCCGTACGCCTGTCGGATCGAAGCCAAAAGCCGTCGTATCTTGGTTTGAGGATTCAAACTAAAGATACGACGTGGCAAATTTGAAAATACGCCGGAGTATCAGTAGATACTCCGGCGTATTTCTTCTGTGAATCTGGCCCAGTAAGTTAAAATAAATTAAATGCTGGGTTCACACGCATCCAATTCATAATATTAGGAGATTTCGACTGGCTCTCTATGGAGCCAGTTCACATATCTCTGCTGCGGATCAGGTGCGAATTTGCACAGGAGCCCTGTGCGTCTTTTAGTCCATTTCAGGTCCAAATTCAGCAAAAAGTCAGGCTGAAATTGGACCTGAAACGGTGAATGAGGATGCACTGAACCCAGCCAAAAGCAGAGAAATGCACCAGGAACAATTTTAAAATGTAACACTTTTCAGTACATGATTGTAATCATTTTATATACAAAAATCCACCAATCATTGTGACAATCAACAGAAGGAGATGGAAAACATCATAAATCTCAACGTGTTTCATGACACATGGTTCACTTCATCAGGAGTCTGATGTCTCTGATAGAGTGTAGCTGAACATAGTAGCCAAAGTTCAGAAGAAAATGAACTCTTAATATGAGATGGAATCCACAGAGGGAGAGCCTGTCTTGGGGGTTGTAGGCAGGCCTCACGATGGTAACGGAGACAACGGCCAATGGACAAGTAGGGCAAACTCATAGCCAGATTAAACTTACTCATCCAGAGCCTCATGACCCATGGAGCGACCTAGTCCCAAATGAGCTAATGTTGTGTGCAAGCCAATGTATCCTGTGCATGCAAGCCAATCCAAAAAAACAGGTGAAGAAGACAAACAGCCCAGGCACTGAAGGATGCTGGACACATCAGCATCAAAGACAAAAATGAAAACAGAACAAAACAAACCAAGAGGTAAAAGAAGAGGGCAAGGAAGGAGATCTGGTCAAGCTTACCAGTGCCACTGTGTTGTGGTTATAGCTTAATGAGATCGCAGGTAGGACCTCAGGGTGTCAGCGTTCGAAATCTTGATCTGGGTACACCATGTTGCTGTAAATTCGAAATGCTTTGCAATGAACTCTTCTATTTTATCATATGGTTCAGTTCAGCTACCCATTCTTTAATGCCAGGCACAATACTTATACGTATACGTATTATGCACCGTACTGCAGAGAAGAGGAAACAGAATAAACCTTTTTTAGCTGCTAGTGAGGAACCTGGAAAAACAGATAGTAAAGCCAATTCTGGTAGAGCTGGATAGTTCCTGCCTGTGATGTGTTCACACAATTGGAAGACAGGTTTCTAAAATGGTTTTACTCAAGGGCAGGTCCACCATAAGTTGCCTCCACATCTCCAGGTCAGGGTAGATTGGCAGCATTTTGTGCAATCTAACAGGACACCTATTTTATAGTTTATTCCTGAGTTAAGAGGCTTGATTTGAATGTGAGGTAGAATGAATTTCCGCAGTCCTTAGCAGTGAACAAAGTGTCAAACTCTCTCTTTCAGTCTCTAAAAAGAACGGATGACGAGGAAATATGTGATAAAGAAGTATACCCTCAATTGTGGATATTGAATGAGGGCAATCGGTTTGCCTAAGACAGAGAGACTCGAAAGTGGTCAGGTCTCTATGTATTGGGCCCTATTCCTTCATATTTTCTCGTCGCTGTGGTTGAAAATAAGCATTGATTTGACCCCACTAATGAATGAAAAATGATATGATTGTTCTTAAAATAATTCTACCAAAATTCTACTCGTTTATTGCAGCTTTAAACTGGCTGTAAAATGCAGGCACAACCCATTTGCTGGTAGTAATTTTTTATTTTCATGTTTGGACAGAAGATTACGTAAATCTGCACTTTGAACTTTTGAGAGTCTTTGAAAAAGAGGATGGGCATGTGGCAAAAGTTGTGGGAACAATGGTGATCCGCTGAAATGGTCAAACACTATGGTCTACTACTACTATAGTCCACTGGCTCCATAACACCTTTGTTGCTTTTTGAAAAGAGATGCACAGTGGATCGTTTTCACCGAGTGGTGCAGGCATAGCTAACTAGCAATCAGGAAGCACACAAAGGAGCAGTAGAAATAAGGCTCAATCGCCTATTTTTACCACCTTCCCCCAACCGTAAGTGTAAACAAAGCTATGAAGGCTATTGGCTGATCTGGCTAATGTTGGCATTGGCAATTATCATTTCACATCAACAGGTACCTTTAAAATGGCCACAAACATATAGATTTGTTCATATCACATGGATGGATGAATCCCCCTAGTCTGGCTTTCCAGAACACCCAAACAGTGCCTGTGTCTAATTGGGTACAGCCACTGTTCGGCCCACCATTTTCTAACAGGCTCTGAGGGGGAGGGGCCGAGCAGGAGAGTCTGGACCCCACTAACACACAGCTCCTTTCTCTATCTGCAACATAGAGAGCGTCCTGACTCTCCTGTTCACCTTCACCCCCTCAAGGGAGGGGGCGAGCATGACACTCCACACCAGGGAGAAAGCCTTGCATTACTGTGTGTAGTTACAGACAGAAGAACAGGAAGTGAGGATTTCTCAGAAGAAATAAGGACATTTAAAACCAAAATTGAAGGATGAGGTAAGTGAAGGGGGACTGCACTAAGGTAAAGGATGCTCTTTAGGATTTTTTTTTTTTTACCTTTACAACCTCTTTAAATTAGTTAGCAGCACACATTGGTCTAGGCACAACCCTTATAATGCAGACAATGCACATTTACCACTACAGTAGTAGTTCATCGGAGTGCCATTTGTGCATTAACACATTTTACTACACATTACTGTGGTGTATCAGTGTGAATGACTTGTATTCATCTGTTTCATCTCATAAGATAATATAGATCATGTGCAGATATTAGGTATACCATCTTCCTTTAAATAAAAGACATCAGTTCTTCTACATTTGTATGTGGAGTCTGTGGAACATCCATGGGAGCTTCTAGTAGATTCCCACAGTTCCGTTCCCACTCTGGTACATTCAATATAAAACAGTACGGGTATATTGTTTTCTTAATAACCACAATGCTTCCTGTTGAATAAATGGACCGGTTAACAATGACAGTGTGGGAACTGGATTTTGAGATTTACTGTTCTGAATTTGTGTCTATAGAAATAATTCTAGTGGAAGATGGACGTTAGTACAAATGTTAGCAAAATCAATGTTTTGCCAAATGTAACCCTTCGTGAAATAAGTTGAAACTCACTTGACAGAAGAAGGCAGATGACTTTTCAGTTCATGTTTTAATACATTGGTGAACATGTCTTTTTGGTCGTTTTACTTGTGCTTTAGATAAAGTGGTTGTAAAGGCTGAAGGTTTTTTTATCTCCCATGTGCATCATCCCCCTAATAGTCACCTAAGCCCAATCCTGATCCAGCAATGTGCACGAGAGCCTCGGCTGTCCCGGGACCTCCTCTCCTTGGAATTGTCATAATAAAGATGTCAGTAGCTTATGTATCCAGGGGGTTGAAAAAAGTTATGTTATCAAAAAGGGGAGGTGACAAGTTTAGGTCACTCTACAAGAGAGAGGTTCATTGGATATTCCATCTCAATACCAGGCTGCCCATCGGCCTCAATTTTGAGTGGGATATCACACACTTCTATGAGTGACTCTATATCCTTTTACATTGTATTTTTTTATATTTGATACTGTAGTATTGATGGTGTGCTTGGTTTGAGATATGCATGGACTCCCCCATCTTGGAATGGTCACCTGCCCCATGATGTTTCTTGATGGGGGGACCATGGTTGTCCACTGGGTGTCAGTATATTCCATCTCCGTTCTGCCTGGCTCACTTTTTCTGTTTCCGCTATGTTCCCCCTTTTTTTTTCTTAACATTTTTATTTTTCGCTCTTTATTTATTGTTTTTCTTTGTCTTCCCCTACTTTTTATTGTATTTTATTATATTTATCGCCTGATTGGCATCTTTTTTTCGAGCTACACACAAATATTACTAGATATATGCTATAGCCATTACCGTTCAGTATTTTTGTCATCTATATTTATTTAGGACTGATTTTATTAATTGGCGCATTTATCTTAAATCCACAGATATCATTTTTTTTTGTTATTTTATCTTTCTATGGGCATGTACCCATGTGGATATGTGTGTGTATGCTCCATGCATATATTCACATTCTCCGGATTTTTTTTCATGGCAGCAACTATTTTGTCTATTTTTCATATTTATATGTTTATATCATTTAGGTTTTCTTTATGAATTTATGCCGGGAGATACTAGCATTCTTTTGATCCTACTCCATTTGTTATATGTGATCTAGCCTTGGCGATTATATGGGGTGGCTTTGGTGAAACTGTACAATAATATTGATATGAATTAACATTAAGGAGGGACAGCATCATCTTTTTAGCGGATCATATCATTTTGAGCAACATGTACAAGCATTAATACACATGTGATAGGTGTGTTGGTCTTTTCACTCGTTGTGCATACAGTATGTTGG
The DNA here is from genome assembly GCF_905171775.1 of Rana temporaria. Lineage (NCBI taxonomy): Eukaryota > Metazoa > Chordata > Amphibia > Anura > Ranidae > Rana > Rana temporaria. The sequence goes on from NC_053490.1 coordinate 425,767,378, forward strand.
TACATGAGAATTTTATTACATATGGCATGGGTGTCCAAACTTTTTTCAACGAGGGCCAGATTTGATGAAGTGAACATGTGTGAGGGCCGACCATTTTGCCTGACATTATTTGAACCATTAAAATTCGGTCTAAGTGTGTTTGTCCGAGCACTAATACAGGGCCCAACAAGAATTATCTTGCCTTTGTGGCTGTGTGTGGTGATAAGATGATCTTGGGCGTGTTATTTGGATATACCGCATTTATCGGTGTATAACACGCACCATCACTGTAAGACAGAAGTTTCAGGAAAAAAATTACATTTTAAATAAAGAACTGTGAAGCTAAATAAGGGTCAGTGCCCATCAATGCAGCCTAATCAGTGCCCATCTGCAGCCTCACCATTGCCATGAATTCAGCCTCACCATTGCCATTAGTGCAGCCTGATCGATGCCCATCTGCAGCCTCGGAGAGGACAGTGAGGGTGGCAGGACGAGCGCCAACAGATTACATACAGGAGAATCTCCTGTTTACTCGGTGGCCACTTTAATACGAAGTCCCTCCTCCTATATTAGACAGAACAGTCGTCCAATGGCAGCCCAGGAGACGGGACTTCCTATTACAGATACCGCAGAGTAAACAGGAGATTCTCCTGTACATTATGTAATCTGAAGGCGTTTGTCCCTGTCCCCTCCGATAAATACGGTATATATCTTTTGTGGCCCCGGGGGCCACAGAAGATATATATATCCAAATCACCAGGGGGGCCGTATTAAACTCGAAGGCGGGCCGCAATTGGCCCGCGGGCTGGACTTTGGACATGCCTGACATATGGTATTATTTTATGTTTCTTTTTCAAAATTTGAAGATTCTTTATATATCTTTTATTTTCATATACTGTATTTTCATATATTTTTGATATGTGGAATCTCCAGTCTTCAGCCGGGGGGCGGGGGGGGGAGGTGTGTAGGGGATTCTCTCCATCTGTTTAATGGTTAAGTTCTGGATTTTAGACGTTCACAGGTGCTTTCAATTACACCACTAATGGCATAAATGTTTTGTCTATTTGTTTCATTGTTTAGTTGTATATGCAGCACTTTAGTTATGACTAAGCACTGTATCTGGTGTGAAACATGTCAGCGGCTGTGCAGTTAGTCTGTATGCCTTTGATGCCTTGATTTAAACATTTTCAATAAAGGTAAATATTTGGAGTGCGGCAATCCAGCTATTTATTTTTTCCATGACACTTTGTGGGAACTGGTTAACTGCCACTGACATCTCCAGTGATACTTATGCAGTGATCAGTGTTAATAATATACACTGACACTGTACTAATGACACTGGGTAGGATGGGGTTAACATCTGGGGCAATCAAAGGGTTAAAGGTGTATCTAACTATGTTTACTGAGTGTACTATGTAGTGCTTTTACTAAGGGACGTGACGGTTTTTATCCCCTGCTTTGTGGGGAAATAAAAACCAGCACATCACCGCTGTCAGAAGGAAGCTTTGTGTTGCATGTTGGTGATGGCATGTGCTGGAGCCAGTGACAGCACAGCTGCACAGCTTCTACCTGGTAATGCAGAATCACATATATACTGTGTATATAAAAAAACAAAAAATGCAGCGCTAAAAAATTAATGACAACCAATGTACAGGAAGTGACTAAAGGTTATTAAAAACAACATCCGTAGTGAACAGATTGGATATCCTAGTGCTAGATCAGAGTCAGATAAGAGATCAGACACAATTTAAATCCCATGAATGTGCAACAAATTATTATTCTATAAAGAATTGTTCATATGATAATTACACTCGGCATGGATGAATAATCCACAGAAGTTAGATGGAAGGAGGGCTACATTCTTGCTACTGCAGATGTCGCCTCCTTATATACAGTTATTTCACACCAGCATGGCCTACAAGCAGTTGATTTTTATCTACAGCGTGAATCTACTATACCTCCCCTTCAAAGGGAATTTATTTTGGAACTATTAAAATTTGCGACAACGCATAATTATTTTTGGTTTGGAGGTAGGTTTTTTCTTCAGATCTGTGGCGTGGCGATGGGGGCTAAATTTGCCCCCAGCCTCGCCAATTTATTCATGGCTTTTTGGGAACGAGAAGCTATTGACAACCAACCACCACCGCAACTGCGACTTTGGAAACGCTACATCGACGATGTGTTAGTTATATGGGAAGGAGATGTCGCATCACTTGAATTATTATTTTCTAATCTTAATTCCAACACAAGAGGCATTACTTTGCAACATGTTATCAGCACTTCGCACATACAATTCCTGGATCTAAATATTTTTGTCAAGGAAGGCCAATTGATTACCAACACATTTTTCAAAGATACGGATCGGAATTCTTTCATTCCGATTTCCAGTTGTCATCATAGCTCTTGGCTTGCTGCAGTGCCAAAAGGACAATTCCAGCGCTTAAGGCGTAACTGCACAGAGATTGAAGACTACCGTAACCAAGCTAGTGTGCTTAGGCAAAGATTCATTAGTAAAGGATATCAAGTAAATTTGATTGATGAAACCATTAATAATGTGGAAATGATGGAGAGAGAATCTTTGCTAACCAAAAATACCAATAAAAGGAATCTCATCCCTTCAGACAAATTTAGTTGGTCTTTAACAACCAAATATTCTAACCAACACTTCTCCATTAAAAAAAATCTTAAATAAACATTGGGATGTTCTGAGAAGCGATAGGATCCTTGGGGCCCACATTCCTGAGCACCCTGTCTTAATTTTTAAGGGCGCACCTGCTTTGAGACACAGTGTAGCACCGAATGTTGTAGACCCCCCAAAGGAAATATCATTTTTTCACTCACTTAAAGGCTTCTTTCCATGTCGCCGTTGCAACATTTGCAAAATTAATTCTTTTAAGGAGCGCAAATGTATCAACTTCCAATCCTCAGTCACTGGGACTTCTTATGACATAGACTCATTCATTACCTGCTCTACCAAGTATGTTGTATACATGATACAATGCCCTTGCTCCAAACAGTACATAGGCCGCACAAAAAGAGAATTACATATTCGCCTCAGTGAGCATGTTGGGAGAATTAAAAGTGGTTTTCCGAAACACAACCTCTCAAAACATTATGATAAATATCATGGGAGGCAACTGAAAGGTACCAGTTTCTTTGCCATAGATAATGTCCGCCCACATTGGCGAGGCACTAATATGGTACGTGCTATCTCTAGGCTCGAAACTCGCTGGATCTTTTGTTTAAAATCTTTCATCCCTTTCGGGCTTAATGTCGACTGGGATGTCAACTGCTTTTTAAATAATTCCTAATCTATTTTAGAGGTGATGCAATCATTTTTAATCTTTTTTAATATTTTTACTTAATTAATTTTATTTTATTTTTTTACAAATAAAATTATATATATATTATCAAATTATAAAATTTATATATATCTTGGGTTCTAAGATTAATATTAATCTACATTTCCATTTTTGTAGATTTATTGAACATTTAATTTAATCTAAGCTGTATTCATATCCAGATAGGTTTAGTGATTAGTGGACATCTATGATGTACATAGATTAATTGCTATTTACTTTTTCAGTAGTGTTTCGTTGCTCCGCTGCCAGAAATTGAAACACCGCCACGTTCTTATTATAATATTATTTTCTGTTCCGGGTGGTCCGTCTTTATAATCAAGTAAGCGGACTTCCGCTCCTCTTGCTACCCACATTAAATGGTTTGCCCTCAGTCCTACATGTGAACCAGATCCAGTTTTCCAGCTTCACTAATGGATACCTGGGCTATTTAAAACAACCAAGCGAGCTGACGTCCATATCCGGCTAATCCCCCGTAGAAGTCCCTTCGTGACGAAACAATTGTTGGGTGCCGTGACGTCATTGCGTTCCGTCCTGAACGCTGGCCGTGGTTGCAGACTGAGTAGCGAGGAGCATCGGAACACTACAGCTGAAGCACTCTCTTTTTTATCCTTGTCCACTGTTATGCAGTTTTTGGCAACTTAACTGTAAGTGCATTACCTTTATTAAATATAACCTTTGGTTTAAACGTTATGCACTATGAGAAGTTTCTTTTTGTTCCAATTTATGACACCCGGATCGAATGCTGAGTTATATTATTGCTGAAAAGGTATTGGGAGACCAGACTTCCCATAGGCTCTATAAGACTGGTGGAAAACAGTCTTTACCTCTGGTAAGCGGTTAATCCTATCTTCACGAATTGCATGGGTGAACACTTTTTCACAGCAATCAAGATCTCATCACATCTTGTTAATTAAGGAATGTTTTATAGATGAAACCACACCGGATTGAGACACTTTTTAATTTTGGGTTTTCAAACGGACTTTGCTGTTTCTTTATCACTCATTCATTTATTCATCTGGACTCTTTCTTACATCAAAGAGTTTTTTTTTTTGTATACACTGTTTTTACTCAATTGTATTTAAGCATTCTATTACTAATAACAGCGCTGCACTGTTTTCTATATTTAGGCATCCTACATAGATAAGTTTATATAAACAAGTAGCAATCTTGTAATTCGCCAATGTGAAATGGTGAATTGTTGAGACACTTGTAGATGCAAGAAGTGATCAGCAAATGTGACACCCGGGACAGTGACTCCAGCACCAGCACCAGCACCGAATGGCGGTGGGACAAAAGAGCAACGACAAATCCTCTCTGGCAGGTGAACTGGCTGGAACTCCTGTGAAGGGAAAGTTCTGACGTCCACGTCCCACAGGCGAAGGTTAAAAACTGTGGCTACACAGACCATAGTGCAGTAAAACTTAGACTTCCAAGTAGGAGTAGACACCATATAAAAAAGACAGAAGAAAGCTCCACATAGTGCAGCTAAATCTGGAGATATGATGAAAAAATAAGCTTGTTTATTCCAATAAAATTAAAAAGATACAGGCATCGTAAAAAAGCTTGTAGGTGGTGATCACATAAGAAAGTTCTATAAGGCGTAGTGTATAGCGCCAAAAGCAGGCTATGTACCCGACATGTTTCGCACATTAGCTGATCATTTCTTGCATCTACAAGTGTTTCAACTTCACATTGGCAAATTACAAGATTGCTACTTGTTTATATGAACTTATCTATGTAGGATATCTATTCTGTTGATTATTCATCCATGCCGAGTGTAATTATCATATGGACAATTCTTTATAGAATAATAATTTGTTGCACATTTATGGGATTTAAACTGTGTCAGATCTCTGATCTGACTCTGATCTAGCACTAGGATATCCAATCTGTTCACTTATTAATTAATTATTATTATTATTAGTTATTTTTAATAACCTTTAGTCACTTACATTGGTTGTAACTCTTTTTTTGGTGCAGCATTTTTTGTTTTTTATTTTCACTTACATATGTCTATATTGTTGATGCTAGCTGCTTTCACATATGCTTTTCCACTTAGTAGCGCAACACACACATATATATATATATATATATATAGGCCCCGATTCAAATACATTGGCGCATATTATTGCCGGCGTAGCGTATCTAATATACGCTACGCCGACGTACCGCAGAGAGGCAAGCACTGAATTCACAAAGCACTTGCCTCCCAAACTGTGCTGGGTTCCCTCGGCGTAAGCCGTCGTAGGTGGAAGTGGGCGTGAGCCATGCTAATGAGGCGTGACCCCATGCAAATGAGGGCCCGAGTGCCATACAAGTACTTAAAATGAACGGCGCATGCGCCGTCCCGTGGACGTATCCCAGTGCACATGCTAAGAATCACGTCGGAACTACTCCCTAAGATACGACGGATCACTGCCTACGACGTGAACGTAACCTACGCCCAGCCCTATTCACGTACTACGTAAACAACGTAAAATACGACTGCTGTGTTCCCTGGTCCATACCTTACCATGAGTTGCGCCTCATATATGTGGAATAACTTTACACCGAACGTACGACTTATGCAAACTGTGTATATTATACGCCGGGCGCAAGTACGTTTGTGAATCGACGTATCTCCTTCATTTCCATATTTGAATAGGAAATCAATGGGAGCGCCACTTGCAGCCAGCGTAAATATGCGCCCACGATACGCCGGCGTAGGAAAGTTACGTCGGTCGGATGAAGCCTATTTTCAGGCGTATCTCAGTTTATGGGCACGACGCATAGATACACTTATGCGGCGTATCTCGAGATACGCCGGCGTAAGTGCTTTGTGAATCTGGGCCATACTGTATATATATGTGCACTGTCAGCAAGTGGTTAAACTAAAAAAGCTGCTTAAAAATTATTTAATATCACTTTAATAATAATTGTATGAACATTCTGTTCCTGAGTTTAGATATACAGTACTATATTAATAGGGCTTGTTGCGCTGTCTTTTTGAATAAACCCATATGTCTTAATTTAAGAAAATAAGGCAAGAAGTAAAATGATATCACTCACACATGAGCGAACAGAACACGAAAAACATCTGTATGCAATAATGGTCGACTCTTTTTATTGTATCCATGGTGATTACCGTAAAAGGAAATGTTCCTTGCATTACAGTTCTTTGCTTAAAGCAGGTATTTGTATTTTACAGAATGCAGTCCTCTGCTGAATGTCATCACAGTGATAACTAATGCAAATCTGTCTCTTTATTTTTCAACAGTAACTCAAGGACTTATTCATTTTCACAAGGAACGCTTTTGTTTAACTCCAGAATGCATTGAAGCTGGTAAGACTGAACAGAAGAAGATTTATATATATATTCCCTTTGATAAGTGTGAACCAGCACATACAGTACAGCAATTCTTTAATTTCCTATATGACTTTTCTAGACTTTTTATAGTTGAAATGGAGCAATCCTCTTTCTGTCTGTTCATATTCTTCAGACGCAAAGCATTGTAAGCAGCGCAGATTCTTGGAATTCAATTTTATAACTGATCATGCCATTATAATAAGCCATTCGTTTTAGAGAAACATCAGTAGAATGGAGAATTAACCTTTTACGGGGAACATGCTGATAATGCTAAGCAGTCATAGCAAATGTTGCTTTTCTGAACATAATATAATTAGGAATCATTGGTAATGTATGACTGAAGCATTCATTGAATATAACATCCACACCTTTGTCCTTAAAGTGACACCAAACTCTGATTTAAAAAAAAAAATGAAAACTCTGTTCAAGTATGTATTCTTAACTCAAAAAGTACCTTCTATTGCTCTCAAACTCCTCCAAATTTTTTATTTTTGTTGCTGCTGTGATTTCAAGTCCTGTTAGAGGGTGGCTACACTCGTTCTCCATTGTCCCACTGTATGTAGGAACGTAGCCACCCAATCTTTTGCACACTAGGTGAGGGATGCTATAGGACAGGGATATGCAATTAGCGGACCTCCAGCTGTTGCAAAACTACAAGTCCCATCATGCCTCGCCTCTGAGTGTCTTGCTTATGGGTGTCAGAGTCTTGCTATGCCTCATGGGAATTGTAGTTCTGCAACAGCTGGAGGTCCGCTAATTGCATATCCCTGCTATAGGATTTGTAGTGAGTATAGAGCAGTACACATGACCATAACTAAAGCTGGCCATGCATGGATCAAAATGTAGCCAGTTCAGCAACGTCTGGACAAATTTTGCTCCATGTATGGCCAGTATGGTTGAACAAAAGTTGATCTTCTGATCAGTCAGAGACATATACAGTGTTTAAACATCTCACACTGCAGATTCAAACCTATAGGGTTCAAAGCACAGTCAGTGCTCACAACACTAATCGCGTTCTGCGATCCACCAATCAAAATCTACTCCAGATACCCAAAGCCAGATACAAGTCCAAAGGAGAACGAAGATTTGCGGTCCAAGGACCCAGACTATGGAACGCTCTACCAACCACTATCCGATTGGAGGTAAACCACCTGGCCTTCAGTAGAAAGATCAAGACCCATCTCTTCTGAGGGCCCAGGGAATGGATACCAAGCGCCCAGAGGCGATTCAGTTCGCATGTGTTGCGCTATACAAGTTTCTCACTCACTCAGTACATTGTGATTGTTGGGAGGAATTCCAGGCACAAATAACATTTTTATAGGTTACCTATAAGATTGCAAATTAACACTTTTTGAGTTCAGGTCCACTTTAAAGAACAATTAAAGCTATGCCTATATTTTTACTTAGTAACATTGGTCCAGCTTGGACCAATGTAGCTGTGTATATGCCATGCCTGATCAATACCCATGGAAGCTTTAAATTACTGAAGTAGATACCACTTCCAATGCAGAGTGGCAAGTCTGATGCATTGTGATAAAGTTGGTTGGCCACTTACCACTCAGAGGTCCGAAGACTGCACATCATAAACCAAAGGGCCGCAGGTTAGGCACCAGGGTCCTAAACACAGGCCTGCACAACTGTAAACAAAGTAACACACTATACAAGTGGTATCCAAACTGCGGCCCTAGGGCCAGATGTGACGCTTTGTTTGCCTTTATCTGGCCCTTGAGGCATTTTTCCTGCCACTGACACCAACAATGGGGCATAATTCCTGCCACTGATACCAACAATGGGACACTGTTTCTTCCACTGACAGCAATGATGGGGTGTAATAACTTCCATGGACACCAAACACGAGGCACTATTCCTCCCAAAGACACCAACTATTTCATCCTCTAAGGCCTCGTACAGACGAGGGGATCTCCGCTGGAAACGGTCCGCCGGACCGCTTCCAGCGGAGATTCCTCCTCCGGATTTTGATCCGATGGCTTGTACACACCATCGGATCAAAATCTGCGTGGAATACATCCGCGGTGACGTGTCGCGGCGTGTATTCCGCGGTGACGTGTCGCGCCGTCGCCGCGACGATGACGCGGCAACGTGCGCGACGCTGGAAGGTAAGTACTTCCACGCATGCATCGAATCATTACGACGCATGCGAGGGAGGGTAGCGGACGAATTGATCCGGTGAGTCTGTACAGACGACCGGATCAATCCGCTGGACACGATTCAAGCGGATAGATTTCTTAGCATGCTAAGAAATTTCTATCCGCTTGAAATCGATCGGCCGGACGAATCTCCACGGATAAATATCCGCTAGGCCGTACAGACGACCGGATTTGTCCGCTGGAACTGATCCGCGGATCAACCCCAGCGGATAGATCCGGTCGTGTGTACGAGGCCTAATACATAAGATCTGACATTGTTAACTCCAACTGGGCACAATCCGGCCCCCTTAAGGTCTGAAGGACAGTAAACTGGCACTTTATTTAGAAAGTTTGGAGACCCCTGCACTATACTCTATAAATTATTATGCCAAGATATCTCTATCTTTGGATTTGTAGATCCTATATTTTGTTCCAGATTCATGTAAATATATGAATAATGGTAAATATCAATGGCAAAACCAAATGTTGCATTGGTACAGTTAAGGAGGGTCGAGGAATAATGGGTTCTGCTGCAGTGGAAACAGATGTTGGTGCGTTGCATAAATATTTTCAGTTCTATCTGCAGCAGATGAGGACAATTTGCTTTGCAGAGGAATGTCTGCTGTATACTCTGGAGCTGCTTAAATATTCGCTTTCCATTTTAAATAAATTGAATTTGTCACGGACTCATGGAAATGCAGATGTGCGAATCTTGCTTCTCCAAAACCTTATGATTTGATTTGCATATGTCTGAACATAAATATAACAATGTGAATAGAATTAGGGCTGCATTGTACCCGCTTGTAATACAGTCCACTATTTCAGCTATGCCTGCAGTTGCTATGTATTTCATTTGGTATCGCTCTGTCTGATTCATTTTCTCTTCCGAATAAATGCAAAAAACATTTTTTCAGGATGCCAACAACCAAACATTTGAAATGTGCTGGGTTATTCAGTCACTGAGTGTTTTGTATTCCTAACACAGATCTGTGCATTGGTGCTGCAATGATATTCATACACATATTACTATGAGTTCATAAGACCACATATGAATACTGCCTCTAGGTGGCACAGAAGAAACAGAAACATCTGAATGTTTCTCTATGGATGGAAGGACACGGTTCGAATTGATTCATAATCAAGCAAAAAGTTATATTAATAGTCCTGCTGCAGTAGGTATACCAATCACAAGAGAAGTGCTGAGATACATTTAGCTGGTGTCCTTCCCTCTCTTTGGTGTCTGGTCACATTATGAGTGAGTAACTTGTATAGCGCAACAAATGCAAACTTAATCGCCTCAAGGCGCTTAGCATCCAGTGTCGTACAGGTCCTTCAGAAGAGGTGGGTCTTTAGTTTTTTCCTAAAAGCCTGATGGTTTTCTTCCAAGCGGATGGTAGTGGGTAGAGCATTCCAGAGCCGTGGTCCTTGGACTGCAAATCTACGTGTTATTATTATATGTGTTATTTAAGTGATTTTTGTATACTGGACCCTGGGGAACCAATGTCTTGGCAGAATCAGCCAATTAATTGGTTATGCCTTAATTTCCCTTTTGGTTATCCGACTGGCTATCGGAGGGAATTAGGAAAAGCTAAAAAAACAAGTTTAAAAAATAAGCTGCTAACTAAGTTTGAGCCCTGGTTCACACTGGGCTGCGGGAGTGAAGCCGTGCGAGTTCAGCTGATTTCACTCCCGCTGGCAGTCCCGATTTCGGCCGCGATTTAAGAGACATCTGTGCAGGTTTCTGCACAGATGTCAATGTAAATCGCGGCCCGAAATCGAAAAAAAATAGTACAGGAACTACTTTTTGAAATCCGTGCAGCGCCGCAGATGCAGCGTCGCACCGATTAGGACAGTGTCATTGCCGTCAATTGCCGGCAAATGCCGCCTATTTGAGATGCGATTTCACATGTGAAATCGCATCTCAAATCGAAGCAAATCGTACCCAGTGTGAACCTGGGCTGAAGCTGATTTCCAGGCTCCACCCTCTTCAGCCCTCACACCCTCTTCCCACCCTTCTATCTAATTGCTAGAAGAAGAAAAAAATATATAAATGTAAAAAAAACCTTTTTCACCCAAATCTGCAGTTATGCCGGGTTCTAAGCTAGAGTCTTGTCTCTTCTTCTTTCTTTTTCATTTTTGTCCTTTTCGGGTGTCCACGTCATTGCCTGCTGCAACTGTTTTGTGGTCCAATACAAGTTTGAACCCTTTGTTAAGAAGTGTTCTACCTTAATAAAACTCATTAGAGGATGAATGTTTAAGCATCCTATAGATAAATGGCTGGGGACTCTCCCTAAAACCTTGTTTTCCCCAGCAGGTTCTGCATTGAACCTGCCATGGCCATGATGTTTGTCTGTCAAACATTAGGGGACTCTACTAAACTCATTTATTACCTTTTGTTGTGGCTTGTTTAGAGTTTATGCCCACAGCCCTGCACTACTACTGTGTTTATAGGTTAATGCTTATATTGCCCCTTTTTTCCTGTATAAGTCTCCTATAAGAAAAAAAAATGATTGTCAGGTTGTCTCTGGCCTGGTAGCTGAGGAATATAGCTTCAGAATTGGGGAAATCCTTCCTTCAGATCTCTTGGAAGATCATCACAATGGAAGTCATATAATCCTGATTAATGTTCTGGAGCTTCTGTTGATTTGGTTGTCATTTGGACATCTTTACTAGAGGATCTCCGATCAGGATTCAGACTGAGAATGCCACAGCAGTGATGTTCAGAACCTTTAAGGAGGAACCAAATATATTGTTGTCACGTACCTGGTACAGAGCAGAGCTTGACGTGCAGGGAGCGACTACTCTTGCTCCCCTGATCACCTGGTAGAGTAGACAGGGAGCGCTGGAGTTCAGAGTCGCACAAGCGCCTGGTGAGATGCTGTGCAGGACTGCGGTGGTCTCCTGAAGACTCCGGAGATGCTGTGCAGGAACTGCGGTGATGCTGGGACAATCGGACAGCAGACAACAGGAGCTCAGTGCAGGTAGCTGGAGACAGTCAGCGGAGGGAGGTGTACTGTAGTGCTGGTACAGGCAGGGTCAGGCAGGCCGGGTCAAACACATGCGGGCAGATCAGGTACAGAGGAGAGGCAGCAGCAGAGTCGTAGTTCAAGCCGGATCAGTAACAGGCGGGCAGCAAACCGTTAGAAGGAGGAGGCAGGAGCAGAGTCAGACAAGCCAGAGGTCAGGGCAGGCAGAGATCGGAAGGGTCAAAGGCAAGCCGGGATCACAGGAAAGTCAATCAGGTAGCCCCATTAAATAGCCTGAACTGGAGCCAAAATGGTGTCATCACGTGCCTGCGCGCCGTTGCCGCGATTGCGCATGCCCGTGCGCGCCGATGTGCCACCAATGCACGCTCCCGTGCGCACTGGTGCGCCATTGCCGCTATTGCGCGCACCCGTGCGCGCTGGTGCGCCATTAGTGCCACCTAGTGGCCTACCGCGTTTGTGAGGCAAGAGAGGTATAAGAAATTATTTCCTGGACAGAGCTTCATGTTCCAGCTTTCCCGACTGGTCACATCCCAGGTGTGGACGATTGGCAGGCAGACTACTTCAGCCAGCAGTGCCTGGAAACTGGAGGAATGGTCCATACACCTGCAAATGTTCCCAATCCTGTGTTACATTTGGGGGGAAACTAGATGCAGACCCCCTGAACTCTGGATTCAACAATAACCTGAACATGTTTGTCTCCAGGTGAAGAGATCCTCTGGAGCAAGCAGAGGATGCTCTGATCTACACGTTTGCTCCTCCAAAACTCCTTTTTCATCAGCTTCACAGGATAGAGATCAAAGGAATTCCAGTGATTGCCATAGAACCGCTATTGCCCAGGCAGACATGGTAATCCAACATGATCAGATTCCTGGCAAGACACTCTACAGGATGTTCCAAATTCACCAGATCGTGTGTCCTGGTTTACCATCCGGCTTCAGTGTTGCTGGCTTTAACAGTAGGGGACAGGGTGATCCCCACAATATTAAAAGCCAGGATGTCCTCTTCCCACAAGGTTTACCATCACGCATGGATGGCATACTTTAAAGAGAAAGACATTTTCATGCAAGAAGATTCTCCATGGGTTAAATCCTGACCTTTTTACAGTCAGGCCTGGATTAACAATTTGCTCTGATTACTATCAAGGGTCACATCTCAGAGCTCGAAATCTTGTTACAGAGACTGCCAACCAGCCAATGTTAGTTTAAGACCGTCAGACAGAGTGTTTCTCACGTGGCTCTCCCTGTGCACTCATTTATATCTCCGCATAGGATTGGTTGAACTTGGCTTTCTTGATACTTCAAACACTGCCCTTTAAACCTTGAATAGCCGTGAATATAAACTAGTGGCTTTGGGCCAGATTCACGTAGAATCGCGGCGGCGTAACGTATCCTAGATACGTTACACCGCCGCAATTTTTCATCGCAAGTGCCTGATTCACCAAGCACTTGCGATGAAAACTACGCCGGCGGCCTCCGGCGCAAGGCGGGCCAATTTAAATGGGCGTGTACCATTTAAATTAGGCGCGCTCCCGCGCCGGACCTACTGCGCATGCTCCGTTTCTTAACTCCCTCCGTGCTTTGCGCGCCGTGACATAATTTTTTTGAACGGCGACGCGCGTAGTGTACTTCCGTATTCCCGGACGGCTTACACAAACGACGTTAAATTTAGAATTTCGACGCGGGAACGACGGCCATACTTTAGACAGCAATACACTTAAAACAATTACACCTGTCGGATCTTAGGGATATCTATGCGTAACTGATTCTATGAATCAGTCGCATAGATAGAAACAGAGATACGACGGCGTATCCGGAGAAACGCCGTTGTACAGTAGGTGTTTGTGATATTGTGCTTTTAGCACGACAGCGTCGCGCTGATACTCGGCGACATGGTGCCGAGATCTCGCCGACATCTTGCACTCACTGGAATAGTGACAGCACATCCCAGCAAGCGCGTCATAGAAGCGACGGGAGATCCGACTTGGATTCCCGCCAATTCTACACGTGTGCGGCGTTTGTTATGAATCCTGAAGGGGAAGTCCCCGCCGGATTTTAAATAAAAATCCGGCATGGGTCCCCCCTCAGGAGCATACCGGGCCCTTAGGTCTGTTATGGGTTGTAAGGAGAGCCCCCCCTACGCCGTTTTTTCGGCGTAGGGGGGGCTCTCCTTACCTCTCCACGTGGGTAGGTATCACATGGGTAGGTACAGAGCATGATGGGACTGTGAGGCCTATATAGGTCCGATGCAAGGCGCGCATCCGTCATTTCAGCGAGGAGGACCGGCGAGTCAACATCGGGAGAAGAAGAGAAGTGAAGAACAAGCGTGAATATGCCTTACATCTTGTAAGTGTTTTTAATCTTATGGAATGAATACTGATGCTTTAATACTACATTTAGGTGGCGCCTCACCTGCCTTCTTTTCTGTTTTTGTTACAGAGTTGTTTGGATACACCCTTAGGATGCCTGCTATATATATATATATATATATATATATATATATTGTAATTGTTTACACTTCTGGACTGATGACTGATGAATATATATCTGTATGTAATTTATGAGTACTAATCTTTGTTCAGGTCATACACCTGCCTGTTCGCCAGAAATTCACTTCATGACTTGTGGCTGGTATTGTACTGCTTTTTTTGGAACAGCTTTTTTTGTTACTGGTTGTTGGAAATTCTGTATATAGTCCTACAGAACAGACAAATGGGATTTACAGGAACAGGGACTTTGTTATACAGAGAAAAGACATAGGGCCGGATTCAGCAAGAATTTACGCCGGCGTATCTATAGATACGCCGCGTAAAATTCAAAGCTGCACCGGCGTATCTTCTTTCTGTATTCAGAAAGCAAGATACGCCGAAATTAGGCTAAGATCCGACTGGCGTAAGTCTCTTACGCCGTCGTATCTTAGGGTGCATATTTATGCTGGCCGCTAGGTGGCGCTTCCGTCGTTTTCAGCGTAGAATATGCAAATGACCTAGATACGCCGATTCACAAACGTACGTAATTTTTTTACGTCTTTTGCGTAAGGCTTTTCCGGCGTAACTTTGCTCCTGCTTCTATGAGGCGTACGCAATGTTAAGTATGGACGTCGTTCCCGCGTAGAATTTTGAATTTTTTACGTCGTTTGCGTAAGTCGTTCGTGAATTGGGCTGGACGTAATTTACGTTCACGTCGAAAGCAATGCCGATTTGCCAACGTCATCTGGAGCATGCGCACTGGGATATGTCCACGGACGACGCATGCGCCGTTCGTTAAAAACGTCAAAAACGTGGGGTCACTACTATTTTACATGCCCCCAACTAGCCTATTTTGAATTAGGCGGGCTTACGCCGGCCCAGTTACACTGCGCCGCCGTAAGTTTCAGCGCAAGTTCTATGTGAATACACAACTTGCTGCTCAAACTTACAGCGGTGTAGTGTATCTGAGATACGCTACGCCCACCTAAAGATAGGCGATTCTCTCTGAATCTACCCCAGAGATTTTAATCATAGTTTAATAATAGATGCAGCTAAAACTTATAAACACTGTAATCTACTGGCTGATGAAGTTGTTGCACAAAATACATGAACAATGTACAGTAAAACCTTGGATTGTGAGCATACAGTAAAACCTTGGTTTGAGAGTAACTTGGTTTGAGAGCTTTTTGCAAGACAAGCAAAATTTTGAAATACATTTTGACTTGATATACAAGCAATGTCTTGATATACAAGTAATGTCACGTAACAACTGGGTATAAAAGAGAAGAAAGTTGCTAAATGTTGTACCTTCATTCAATTTAACCATATTGCTACACTTAGAGGCTCCTCTCTTCTATTTCATACTCAGTTGTGACATGACGCTCCTCTTATTTCAAGACATCTCTTGTATAGCAAGGCAAAATTTCTTAAAAAATGCTTGAAGTGCTCGTGGAGCACAGTGTGGAAGGGACAACGTCAATGGCGGTGAAGAGGATGGTCTATGTGGACATCTTTACCCTGGATACCTGCATACTTAGATGTGCCTGTTTTAAACATCAACCATGTGAGTTTCTAAATGTTGTACCTTCATTAAATGTAACTCTTCTCTTTTACACTCAGTTGTTCTGTGACGTTACTTGTATATCAAGTCATAATTTATTTCAAAATGTTGCTTGTCTTGCAAAATGCTCTCAAACCAAGTTACTCTCAAACCAAGGTTTTACTGTATTCCAACACTGGTCTAGCCCTGCTAACATCTGATGTGCTAAGAAGAAAACATAGTTATCTAAAGGTCCAATGTTTTTATTTATTAAGGTATGGCTTGAGAATATCATAAGCAGAATTTGACTTAAAGCAGAGGTTCACCCAAAAATCAACTTTCTGCCATTAGATCCAGCATACTGCTGACATCTAATCCATCGGATTAGATTCCATCAGATATGCGATCGTGTGTACACTACAGGGCTTAAGTCTGAGACAACTTAGCTAGTAGTAACATTAACATGATATTGGTTAGGTCATTGTGTCCCCTACAATGTTTCAAAGTTGATGATCTAATTTATGAACTACACACACCATTGCTCACAGTTTTGTTTTCCTGCTTGATCAATAAGGTGATTTGTCACACTGTTCTTCAATACAGTACAGGAGGTCAGAACTCTATTGTATGTTTACCCCAAATGACCAGCCATTCTTAATTTCAGGCCTCGTACACACGACAGAGTTTCTCGGCAGAATTCAGCGAGAAACTCGGTCAGAGCCGGATTCTGCCGAGAAACTCTGTCGTGTGTACACTTTCGGCCCGATGGAGCCGCCGAGGAACTCGTCGAGAAAATAGAGAACATGTTCTCTATTTTCTCGTTGTTCTATGGGAGAACTCGGCCCGCCGAGCTCCTCGGCGGCTTCAGGGCTGAACTCGCCGAGGAACTCGACGTGTTTGGCACGTCGAGTTCCTCGGCCGTGTGTACGAGGCCTTAGGGTTAGGACCTTCATTGTGTACACTATTCACTCTTCCAGTGCCAGCATTCTTCTCTGTTTGATGGTAATCACAATTACATTTTATTTTATTCCAATAAATCCCCTTTAGTGACTGTGCCGTGCAGCTTTACATTTTAGTGTTAATTTGCTATGTGCTGATTAAATACACATTACTATACTAAATGTTAGAATTTGTTCTTTTTTGGTATCATGTCAAATATTCTATTAGTAGTATTTTTTTTTGTAATAATCTTACATCTCTCACTGGGATAATGGATAGAAAATATGTTTCTAATGCAGTATGAGTTCTAATGTCGCTTACACACGATCGGAATTTCCGACAAGAAATATTTGATGTGAGCTTTTGGTCGGAAATTCCGACCGCGTGTAGGCCCCATCTGACATTTTCTGTCGGAATTTCCGACAGCAAAAATTTTATAGCTGGTTCTCAAATTTTCTGACGGCAAAAGTTCTTGTTGGAAATTCCGATCATCTGTATGCACAAAAATCCTACGCAAGCTCGGAATCAATTCGACGCATGCTCGGAATTATTGAACTTAATTTTTCTCGGCTTGTCGTAGTGTTGTATGTGACCGCATTCTTGACATAAATACAACAAACAAAAGTCACTGCCCTTACCTATGACTGGTCTATACAATAAGGAGTGCTGGAAAGGGCGTATATACATACAAAAACATGGAATATCCAGGCTCAAACTTACCGACCAATCAGCAACCAACCAAATTCACCTGTCTAACAGTGTGTGTTAAAAACAGAGGTTTAGTTGCACGCATTTGCAAATGCATGTGTAAGCTGCAGGCCCCGTCAAGGCTCTCTGTATACTGCAGTCCTAACTATAACATTGCATTTTAAGTCTCCTCAGTAGGAGCACATGACTGCTGATGGATAGATAAGGGGCAGGTGACTGGAGGTAGCCCAGCCCTCATTAAAGGGGCAGGAGCACACTGCACACTCAGCATAAAGGTTGAATGAAGGATGGATGGCCGCACTCCAAAAACCGTACAGGTTGCCTTTTTTTAAATGAAGAGCAAAAGCATTACCAGATCACAGCAACAGAAACAGGGGACAGCCGACGTTTCGCCATGGAATATCCAGGCTCAAACTTACCGACCAATCAGCAACCAACCAAATTCATCTGTCTAACAGTGTGTGTTAAAAACAGAGGTTTTGTTGCACGCATTTGCAAATGCATGTGTAAGCTGCAGGCCCTGTCAAGGCTCTCTGTATACTGCAGTCCTAACTATAACATTGCATTTTAAGTCTCCTCATTAGGAGCACATGACTGCTGATGGATAGATAAGGGGCAGGTGACTGAAGGTAGCCCAGCCCTCATTAAATCGGCAGGAGCACACTGCACACTCACCACATGGAAGCAAAGGTGCCAGTGTGCTACCTGACCACAATGACATAAATACAATACATATATATACATACAAAAACCGCGTTCTTGACGGTCGGAATTTCTGACAACATTTGTGTGTAGGCAACACAAGTTTGAGCCAACATTCCTTCAGAAAAAAAATCCACGGTTTTGTTGGCGGAATTTCCGATCGTGTGTACGAGGCATAAGACACTTTCACACCTCCATATGCTAAATAACAGTCCAAATTATAGTAACCCCTGTCATTGGAGCCTGTAAAGTATTGCAACTTCAGTCAGGCGCATTTCCACGCTGGAGAGCTGGAAGAAGTTTCAATGGACTTTGAGTGCGGTGATGACCGCACTTGTGTTCCATTGAGAACTACAAATCTGGAGTTAGCCTTTAAGTATGAGCAGTCAGATAAAAAGCTTTAAAGAGAGATGTTTTGTAGTTTTGGTGTTGGTATTTCTCACTGTGGAATGTTCAACACTCTAACCATAAAAATGAATGTGTCCTAAAATGTTCCAGGCACCCTGGGGTCCATTCACAAAAGCATATCACATAAGGTGTTTAGATGTTTTCCCAAATACTGCATGCAATCCTGAAAATGTCAATTCATTATTGCTTTGTGCAGTATTTACAGCATGAAATAGAAGTTAAAGTCAATTCCCAAAAGGACATAAATAAATAAATAAATAAATAAATAAATAAATAAATAAATAAATAAATGTATGCAGTAAATAAGTAGTGGTCCCAGCATCCGATAGTTAAGGAACTGGCAGCCATCGGCATCCTTAACAACCAGTAAACAACGTGGATGTTAAGGAGAGGGCAGCCGCTGTGTCCTTAACAAGTGATTAGCTGTCAGCTGAACATAAAGAAAAGAATTGTAGGCAATAAAAAAATCACTGAAAAATAACGGCATTTCGGGTCTGGTATGGATTTTGAGGGGAACCCCCATGCCAAGATTAAGAAACCTTTATCATAGCATGCAGGCTAGCATGCATCCCCCCTCTCCTGAACCATACTGGGCCACATGTCCTCAACATGGGGGTGCTTCGGGGGCAGGGGGCTCCCCTCAAAGCACCTTGTTCCCATGTTGATGGGGACAGGGGGCCTCTTCCCCACAACCCTGGCTGGTGGTTGTGGGGGTCTGCGGGCGGGGGTCTAATTAGATACCCCTTCTCATTCACCAAAAAAGTAGTGAAAGTGAATAAAAAAAATCGATCACAATGAATAGCAGCTGCTGACCCGAAAGAAGATTTAAAAAAAAGCTCCACTCCTGACTAAGGCCCCTGCTGAACAACAGCTCTGTAGCCTCCTGCCACTAAAAAAACTAAGAGGCAGGGCCAACCAGTGAGGTCACTGGTGGCGCCACTCCCTTATGACATCACAGACCGGGCATGCTGTGTCAATGATGTCACAAGGGGTAGGGATACTCCGTGACATCACCTGGTGGCCCTGCCCCTTGGTTTATTTGTCAGATTTGGCGAAAGCCTTCGTCTGGAGTGGAACTTTTTTTTCTTCTCTTTTTTTGGGATACCGGGGTTATGTTAGCTAGCTGCTACCATAACAACAATATTCCTCTTCAAGGTATTGACGTATTTCTGCGGTGGGCGGTCTGTAAGTGGTTAAAAGCCCCAAAATTTTGATACATGCACATTAAATCGTTTTTTTTTTTAAGCGAGAATGGTTTTACCACTAGTACCAGTACCTCTGCTGTTCCAATCCTGGATCAGTATATGTTCCACGGATATAATGTGATGTAGCTGGAAGTGATGTCTGCATCTGGAAATACTACCTTAACACGTTTCACCCATGCCGGGCATCATCAGGAAGCTCAGCTTCATTAGAGCTGCGTGGATGTGTGTCACATTTGTTCTGCAAACTTTTTAGAGATCAGATATCAGAATAGAGATTTAGAGATCAGAATAACATTTTCAAATAATAATGTTTTCAAATGATTCTGCTGGGATCACGTGGGCATAAGGAAAAGACCAATAACAATTTTACATTCATTTTAGGGCAGACAAAAGATATTTATTTAGTCTATCAATCACACTTCCAAAATCATGTGCCATTAATTGTAAAATACCTGCTACTGACATCTTTGTTGTAGTAAACATCAAATATGTATAATGCTAGTTGTAGACTGTCCTGTGTTTGGGCCATTCACTTGCACCGGCTGTCACATCGGCTGTGTCTGTGCAGCTGCTGCATCCCAATGAACATGAGTTGGCTGCCTGCTTGCACCTCCAGAAGCCTGAACCAGCATACATAGGACACTCATTCACAGACCACGGGTGTCAGGGTCTTTCTAAATGAAGCTGATCTTGGAAATTAAGAGCACACACATGCTGACCTTCTTACTACATTACTTTAAAGAATGTCTGAGCCCAAGATCAAAAATTCTATATATTGCAACTTACCAATCATTACATGTTGTGGCTGCATTCATTTTCCTGTTTCCCCCTTTGCTTTTTTAGCTATTAATTCTCCTAGCAACACACTTTCAGTCCTAGAATGTCAATGCTTTCCCTATCTTCTGTATCAGAATAACAAAAACAGGGCCAGACTACAGGACTCTGCCCCTGTCCTCTTGTCAATTAAGTAGATTGGGGGGGTCCTTTAATCCTTAGTGATAACAGAAAACAATGTAACTGATAACAATTAGCAGAGGTAAAGAGCAAAGGAAGTTGTCAGGTCACAAGATTTCTGGCAGGATCAACAGACATGTTTACACTTGTCAAACATATATAACAAAACGCTTTCAAAGGTATATTTAACCACTTCCCGCCCGCCATATAGCAGAATGGCCAGAAAGTGGATGCATTATCCTGACTGGGCATCATATGATGCCCAGCAGGATAAGTCGCTTGTGTGCGCCCCCGGAGGCTTACAGCGCGGTGATCTGACACACCACATCTCCAATCGAAGTAAAGAGCCTCTGACATAGGCTCTTTACCACGTGATCAGCTGTGTCCTATCACAGTGGCAACTAGGAAGTGCCGTTTATCGGCTTTCCTCCATTTGTGCTGACAAGGCGCGGGTAGCGGAGAGCCGATTAGCTGCTCTCCTGACAGGGGGGGTCTGCGCTGATAATTAGCACGTTGATTATCAGTGCAGACCCATCAGCAATGCCCACCAGTGCCCACCAGTAATGCCCATCAGTGTCCCACCAGTGATGTCCACCAGGTTGTTTCAAACATCTTGGAGAACTAACCACAGATATTCTGTGAATGTAGGTTGCCTCAAATTCAGCTGTTAATTCATTTAATCCAAGAAACACTCCATGATTTTGAGATCAGGGCTCTGTTTGGGCCAACCCATCACTTCCAGTGGGTTCTTCTTCATGCTGAAGATTGTCCTGCTGCAGAATAAATTTGGGTCCAATCACATGCCTCCCTGATAGTATGGCATGATGGCTAAGTATCTGCCTGTATTTCTCAGCATTGATGGCATTTGATCCTAACCAAATCTCCAATTCCATTTGCCGAAATGTAGCCCCAAACTTGCAAAGAACCTCTATCATGTTTCACTGTTGCTTTCAGACACTCATTATTGTACCACTCTTCTGCCCCTCCAAATTTTTAGGCCCGGATTCACAGACATCGGCACATATTTATGCCGCCGTAGCGTATCTTTTTTACGCTACGCCGACGCAGCGCAGAGAGGCAAGCACTGGATTCACAAAGACAGTGCTGCCAAATCTGCGCTGGGTTTCCTAGGCGTAAGCCGGCGTATGTGGAAGTGGGCCTGAGCCATGCAAATGAGGCATGATCCCATGCAAATGATGGGCTGAGTCTCAGACAGATACGTATAATGAACGGCGCATGCGCCGTCCCGTGGACGCATCCCAGTGCGCATGCTCAGAATCATGTCGGATCTACTCCCTAAAATAGGATGGATCACTGCCTATGGCGTGAACGTAACCTATGCCTAGTTATATTCACGTCCTACGTAAACTACGTAAAATACGTCGGCTTGTGTTCCCTGGTGCAGCCCTTTGCATGGATGCTGCTGAGTTACACCTCCTTTATGGGGCATAACTTTACGCCGGACGTATGACTTTACGCGCACTGCGTTGGACGGACGTACGTTAGTGAATCAGCGTATCTCCCTCATTTGCATATGTGAATAGAAAATCAATGGGTGCGCCAAATACATCCAGCGTAAATATGCGCCCACTCTAAGCTGGCGTAGGCAAGTTACGTCGGTCGGATGAAGCCTATTTTCAGGCGTATCTTAGTTTTGTGGGCACGGTGCACAGATACGACGGCTCATATTTGCACTTACGCGGCGTATCTTGAGATACGTCGGCACAAGTGCTTTGTGAATCCGGGCCTTAGTCTTTCTTACATTTATTTAGCCAAAAATTAAATTTTAATCATAGCGATGATTAAATACCACCAAAAGAAAGCTCTATTTGTGTGAAAAAAAAAAATGATAAAAATGTCATATGGGTACAGTGCTGCATGACTGTGCAATTGTCATTCAAAGCACACTTTAGCTGAAAATTGGCCTGGGCAGGAAGGGAGTTAAAGTGTCCAGTATTGAAGTGGTTAAAAAAAACTGTAAGGCCTTGTACACACGGCCAGACATGTCCGATGAAAACGGTCCGCGGACCGTTTTCATCGGACATGTCTGCTGGGAGGTTTTGGTCTGATGTGTGTACACACCATCAGACCAAAATCCCCGCGGACAGAGAACACGGTGACGTATACGACACCGACGTTCTCTGACGCGGAAGTTCAATGCTTCCACGCATGTGTCGAATCAATTTGACGCATGCGCGGGATTTCGGGCCGCTGGTTATACGTCATACTGACGTATAACCATATATACGTCATACTGACCATCGGACATGTCCGACGGACATGGTTCCAACTTACGGCGCAAAATCTTTATGGATTCGAACCAAAGCCAGGTAAGGTACGGCAGCGTAGCGTATCTCAGATACGATGCGCCAGGGCAGATCTTTGTGGATCTGCCCCATTATTTTTTGAATGTGCGAGGCTGAAGGTCTTTCTGTGTTTCCAGCAATCGATGTGCACTTTTGGCCAGGACATTATCACATTAAGACATTCTTGTTATTAGTGTAAAGTGATGCGGTTCTATTTTAAATTTTGCAAGTATATATTTGTTCTCAGCCTAATAATAATACAAGATTAAATTCTTTACTCTTCAAGTGCTAGCCATGTGTGTTTTTTTGGAATTTGGCAGGTCAGATTGGCTTTAAAAGTTTACTGTTCATTTGTTTTGGCATCTAGTCCACAGCTATGATTCCACATAAGGAAAAGTTGTATTTATTGTAAAATGGTTAGAACTTGGAACCACAAAATGCTGATTGATGTGACAGAAACAAGGAGGCACATGTCAAATTAAAAGGTGTCAAACTATGAGTCCCTGAGGAACCTAAAGAAGAATGTCCTTAATTCTAGTGTTTTACTAGTGCTTGCTATAATTCCAGGAGACGTCAAACTGCATTCATGTTCTGGTGGTTATGTTGGAACAGGAATCAGAGGTAACAATCCCCCCCTACTCTCCCAATTCTAGCACCCATAACACACTATATTTATGTTCTTACCTTTTTTACTGCCACAGCTAGTGGTGGACATAGTACACAAATTACCACTTTGAAAGAACAACTTTTAGGTCCCTATTCAACTAGGGTACAGTTAGAAACAATTATGTACTGACCATCGATAGATATGGAAAGTAGCCTTTACAATGCCTCAAACTCATCAACAGGGGTCACGCCTCGTACACACGACCCTTTGGGAAAACTGCCATGACAGCTTTTGGCCGGGAAAACTGGCCATGTGTATGCTCCATGGCAGTTTTCCCAACATGAAAAACGCCGGGAATTAGAACACGTTTTCTTTTTTCCTGCCGGGATTCCCAACAGTCTTTTTCCTGGCAGTTTTCCTATGGGAAACACTGCGGTGGAGCATGCACACAGCCAGGATTCCCGGCCAAAGCTCTCATGGCAGTTTTCCTGCCAGGAAAACCGGGCATGTGTAGGGGGAAAAAGCTGCCTAGCCGGTTCTCGGCTTTCCCCTCGGTTTTCCTGGCAGTCGGGAAAACCCATCGTGTGTACGGGGCATCAGACTAAAAACAAGTACAGAACAATGGGTTCCCGCTTCCTTATGCCACTTGTGTATTACAAAACAGGTGCACCGTGGGGATCATGAGGAATGTCTCCTGCTTCTCACCTGCCCTAGAATTGAGCACTGTCCAGGTCTACGCGCCATAAAGAATGTCTGCCATCTCTCGTCTGCTCTAGAATTGAGTAGTGTCCTAGTCTACGAGACAACAGGAAACTATACACCAGGGCAACATGAAGAATGTCTCCTGTTTCTCATTTTCCCTAGAATTGTGCAGAGGCCAGATCTATGGAACAGCAGTGAACCAGGTACACCAGGAAATCATAAAGAATTCTTTCAGCTTCTCACTTCCCCCAGAAGTGAGCAGTGTCCAGGTCTACATAACAGTAAAAACAAAGGAAAAATTACCACGCTAAATGTGAACAGTGAGCAAAAGCAGCAACTAACAAGTGAAATACACACAAAATAACAATGGGAAAAATATAGCTGTGCTGAAATGAATAATCAAGGTAGGTTACTATTAAAAGTAATAAAAACATATATATTGTGTATAAAACGAACAAATAACAAAAAAGTGAATGACAAATGTGTGAAAAGTGTAAAAAAAAAACTCTATTTGCAATAAGTCCACCAGAAAAAATCTTCATAAGTGATACTGTTGAGAATCCACCACCGAAAGTGAACCACCATATAAAATGCACGCTTACCAAATGGCAAGCAAAGATAGCTTGTGGCTGAAACCCCAGCCCGGGCCTTTAAACCGTGGATAGCAGTGACCGCCAATGGTACCAGCTATCAGAGCACATGTTGGAGTAAAACTTACACCCCCTAAACATAGCATCACTGAAAAGGAGGGTTTAGCTGCATGTTGAGCTGCTACACACAGGGAAACGTGGGAAAAGAACAGACATGGAGGAAGGAGGAGACGTGCTGACGTCATCGCATTACAGTCCGAGCGGACGGGCGTTTACATAGTCGGCCGTTTTTTTTACATGCTGCATACACTTTTGTGCTTGTGAGTTTTTTTACCTTCATGAAATTTTACTTTTTTATGGAATTTCACTATGGTCAGTTCTACATTACAGTAGTAGGAGGTCACCCATTCTTATGCACAAATGATTTGTCCATTCCTGGCTACAGCTCCTTCCTTTTCCTACAATTTTCCACTAACCCTAAATACATTTGTTCTATGATTATTTGTACTGTTAGAAGCTGATATATAAAGGGAACATAGCGTGCTTCTGTGCTTAATAGCAGTATATTTTATATGTGTAGGTATGAAGGGAGGAAGTTAGGTTGTATACCTTATCCAATCAAATGATAGTTTTCATTTGAAATGTGATCTTGAAAAAATAAAAGTATACAATAACTTTGTTATAAAGCTGAGTATGTGATGAAAAAAATGTATAAGCAGATGTTATCTTTAATGAAAACTACATTCCACAATGATCACTTGATCTATAGACATGAACAGCGATTTTTTTTGTCCTGTAATAACATTTTTAATTTTAAGAACCAATTCCCCTGTCCACACACTAGAGGTAGATGCAGGAATCCTCTCCGTTGTGTCGTACTCTGACAACAGAAGAGTTAGCTGGGCTCCTCTGTTGTCAGAATATAATGATCAGCACTGCAGTCTACTAAAGTTTTCCAGCAGACCCGCTTGTGAGCAGTCGATCAGCAGATCGGCTGCTCCTGAACAGGACCGGCTCAAGATGGTTCAAAATTCTGCCAGTCCCTGAGGAATCAGCCGACTTTCGATCCATCTATGGTCAGCTTAGGAATATTCTAAGAACATTTGTTCATTATGTCCAATTATCAGTGGTATCAAAGCATTGTTCGATTTCAGCAGTGACAAGAAAATTCAAAGGAGTAGAATGGAAATTTTACTTGAAAGTACAGTGTATGTGGTGTTCATTTGGTAAAGTCCATTTATTCCATAATTGAATGTTAAATGCAAACAAAATCTTGAACTGCTTTCAAATGACATTTGAATGTTCTGAGAATTTTCATAAGAATTTTCCTATGGATTTTCATTCAAAATCTAAAACCACATGTAAAATGCACATACCGGTGTGAACCCGTCCTAACAGAGTGATAAATAGTTTGTCAAAGCATTGCGTATGATTAACAATTGCCATGTTTTTTAAATATAATACTAGTTCTTACCTTTCTTTGTCCTTTGTTTAATCTTGGCACTACTGATCTCCTGAAGCCTCTTTGCAAGCACAACCTGTCTACATGCACACTTTCCAGAAACAGCTGCATGGCATTTCTCAGGGCAAGTTTCCTAATTGTGGCAACATTGGGTCACGACTGTGTAATGTGTTTTGAAATGGTCACTTATAGGCTCCATCAGAAGCCCAAGTGACAGGGTCACAAAACAGACTCACATTTAGGAGATAGGGACAAAAATCGGTGCTCCCCGGCTGTAGGTCCCCCAGACAACAAACTTTGCACACTTGCAGAGGAAGAGTGGGGCTACATGTATGCCAAGATTTGGGGTCCAGGGGACCAGCTGGTACCATGTACCCAAAGTCCGGGAGATCAGGCACAAAAATGTGACTCGAGTATAAGCCGAGGGGGGGCATTTTAAGCACAAAAAAACATGCTGAAAAACTCGGCTTATACTCGAGTATATACGGTACATAGAACAAATGTTCTATCTAAAACAAACTGCAGATAGAATGCATTGCATATAAGCTATTGCACTGTAAAATGTTACATAGATAGAACAAATGTTCTATCTAAAACAAACTGCAGATAGAATGCATTGCATAGAGCACCTCATAAGAGCACCTTGCTCCGTGTTAAGAAAAGTGCTTCAACATGTAACACCCAGTAGTATTCATAATCCTTAATAATGTACAGAAGAGTTCCTAAGGCCTCATACACACGACCGAGAAACTCGACGGGCGAAACACATCGTTTTCCTCATCGAGTTCCTTGTTAGGCTTGTCGAGGAACTCGACAAGCTTGCTTTGCGTACACAAAGTCAAGCCAAAATCTCCTCGTTCTCAAACGCGGTGACATACAACACATACAACGGCAGGGGAAGTTGGATTCCACTGGCTAAACTATTGGGGCTGCTTTTGCTAATTTCATGTGTTTGCGTGTTAAATAAAAGTTTGGTAAGAGACGATTTGCACTTTTCAGTCTGTTACAGCTTTAAAAATGTGTTATCTCCATTACAAATGCTACTTTTACTCCCGTCTCATACTTTAATCTGAGCAAGCGCGGGTTTCTTAGCATACAGACGTCCGAGTTTCTCGTCGAAAACCAGCCTTTCGAGGATCTCAGCGAGCCAAATCAGACTCCCGTCGAGGAAATAGAGAACTTGCTCTCT
Source organism: Rana temporaria (assembly GCF_905171775.1). Taxonomy (NCBI): domain Eukaryota; kingdom Metazoa; phylum Chordata; class Amphibia; order Anura; family Ranidae; genus Rana; species Rana temporaria. Next base: position 425,794,975 of record NC_053490.1, read on the forward strand.
TTTTGGCTCGATGAGGTTCTCGACAGTTTCCTCGAAAAAAAATGTACACACGACCGGTTTCCTCGGCAAAAAATATATCTCCCAGCAAGGTTCTTGCTGGTTTTTGCAGAGAAACTCGGTCGTGTGTACGAGGCCTTAGAAATCCTTTTGATGCTTTCAAATGTAATCAGCCTAACAAGGCAATTTTATTCCTAATGCCGCGTACACACGATCAGAATTTCCGACAAGAAAAGTTCGATGTGATCTTTTGGTTGGAATTACCAACCGTGTATAGGCCTCATCGGTCATTTTCTGTCGGAATATCCGACAGCAAAAATTTGAGAGCTTGTTCTCAAATTTTTCGACAGGAAAAGTTCTTGTCGGAAATTCCGATCGTCTGTATGCAATTCCGACGCACAAAAATCCTACGCATGCTCGGAATCATTGAACTTCATTTTCTCGGCTCGTCGTAGTGTTGTATGTGACCGCGTTCTTGACGTTCGGAATTTCCAACAACATTTGTGTGACCGTGTATATGCAACACAAGTCTGAACCAACATCCTGTTGGAAAAAAAATCCACGTTTTTCTTGTTGGAAATTCCGATCGTGTGTACGCGGCATTAGGAATATATGTGTACAGATATGATATTGTCCGCAAATGTTGCTTTGCACCTGACATTATCATACCTCAAAAACTATTCAAATGAAAATCAAACAACATATGTAATATGACTACCTCATAAGTTCATGTTGCTTGATGTTTCACAAGAATGCTTTGAATATGTACACATGCAGCAGTGCAAGTTGTAATCGTCTGTACAGAGTGGAGATTCTCATAATCCAGATATAGGTGCTCAGTACTTCTAGAATGTAGTAGGTGAACAGGGCAGAACTCCTGTCTAAAGACAATATACAATGCATACAGTATAGAACGGTTTACAATACAACACTTATTCACTACAAAGTTCCATAAAGGCTAGAAAGATGCCTAATGTTTGACACAGGAAAGCACTTGAAATGAACGTATTAAATAAATAAGCCGCACATGAATTCATGTACCCCTAAAAATGGCATCCAATCTATAAAGAACTATCCAAATAGAACTCTTGTACTACAAACTGAGTGAATCTTAGCAGCCTCTTTTCAGGCACCGCCTTTAGGGTAAAAAACATTATTTTTTGTAGAGGAAATTGTGTCATACACAAAGGGCCATATGAGAGTAGGGTCCAGGAGTCACCCAACGGCTTCTTGAGATCAGTGTGTGGATGTTCCAAGCAACTAACCATTAAAAACAACATATGGCTTGAACATTGTAGACGGGGAAAAAAAACCCACAAAAAAAACTGCTCAGTTCCTGCAAGCACTGTGTGAATATCCTGTCTCCTTCCGCTTGTACTGTGTATCTCAGTCAGCCCTATGACACAGGAAATGGCGGAGAAACCACGCTGGTATGCATGCCTGTGGTGTGCCAGTGGCTTCCGAATAGACAAAAGGAATTTATATTTAATGAATATATCACCAAAAAGTTTCCTTATAACAGGCGACCATCTTCATAATAGGCCCTTTGAAAAGAAAAATATGAATTGTAACAAAGATTATTTATTTAACATTGAAATGCTAAATGAAATAAAATTTCTACCACAATATTAGAAACCTATTCTAGGTAAGGTAAAAAAGAAGGCATAGCTGATGGGGTTGTTTAACCCTGGGGGATTATTGACTTGTAGCCAGTAAATCTAGTAAATCAATCAAATTTAATGCTAAAGTGAGATTTTATGGAAATTCCTACCTTGTGCATTTTGATATACCCTATTAAGGGCACAAAAGGTCAACTTGAGTGTCTTTTGCAATCGAAAACCATGTGGTGAGCAACTGTAGACTTGAGGTTACCCAATGCAATATCCAAAATATGGTTAAATGTGCCTTTATTAAGATTTCACATATATTAATATGTAGACATAACAACATACATCAAGAATTGCCATATTAGGTATAAGGCCAGTGCAGATATCTGTAACAGTGCCAGTAAGAGTAAATGGTGTACTCTGGTGATTTAGAAGCAGAAAAAAGATAAGCGAGGAATGCAGTGTAATTGGTATAATAGACAAAGAAACTATCAGGAAGCCAACAAAAAAACTTACAACAATAAGCAGTTTGGGTTAAAGCTTTAACAAATGTGCAAATTTTAAAGCTGAATTTCAGGCAAAAAAAATATATTTCTCAATAGCCACTAAGTAAATAAATCCACTTTGTTTTCACCAAATGCCTTTAAAAACCCAGATTCAGCTGCCTGCAGAATACTACGGTGGGTACAAAACCCGCCACCCTGCACATGGAAAAAGATCTTTGTTCCACGAAGATCCTGAATAGAAGCAAAGTTACATACTGGATTACTTCAACAATCTGAAAGAAATACACAAGGGACACCAAGGTTCACGTGAGCATACGCATGCCTGCTGTATATAGCCAAAAGGTGCTCATTTCCAGAGTCTATTACCAACAGAATGTCGCATTTGCATTTGATAAGATATTTTACACCCTCTGCATTGCAGTACAAATTATTTTCATAATAACTCACCCATACAGTATGAGTGGATCAGAGGTAAGATGTGAGCAAAGTAAACACATCTATATGTGCATACAGTATAGTTTCACAACATGCCATTACAATACACCATTTATAACAGCGGCAAATTATTTTATCTTTTAAAAATGTAGCTTGTTGAAAGGTCAGAGATGGACTGGGCGAAATAAATTTAGAAATGAATGTGCAGCCAATGCCACTGCTTTCCCAAGCTTGCTCAGGAAAAGGTGGTAACTAATTGAATTACACAACCTTGCATGGATGTCACATCCTGTTTTCTCTTTCTAGGAATCGGTCTATTACTGCCAGAGGCCACAGCCCTTTCGTATGCCTGTATACGATGTTTATAGCTTCTTGTTTTGGATGGATTTCAAGTAGATTCATTTTTCTTTTCTAATTGTTTATAATGTCTAGAGACCCTCAAATAATGTCCAACCAGAATATTGTGTACAACTAACATGTTCATGCTCTGTAGAGTAGTGTTCTCAGCTGGGGGCTTTCTATGCAGGGTGGAGAAATTACTGTCAGGATTCTAATGGATATTTCTTTCTCAATAAAAGGTAGGGTAAATATCATATATTATTGATAAAATACCCAACAAATTCCTGAATCATAGCAATGGCAATTGCAAATGTACCAGTGGTGGGACAGAATGTAGCACAGGTACATTGATAGAACCTTAACATCAAACAACTCTCTCTCTCCCCCACCTTTCAGGTGCGCATAATATGGGGCACATGTAGTTCCCATCACCACAGCGTGTACCTGGTGGAAATAGGCACCAGCAAGAAAAAGATATTATTTGTCAATCATGACCTTAACAACACCAAAAATGTGTTTTGGTTATGTTGGGTAGTATTACATTTGTTTAAAAGCCATTAAACCACTGACACCCCACATTCTTGAGAAATGGATGAATATAATGTTTCTACCGCCAGTGACACTAGTATTGTGTCAGTTGGTAGTGTTACATCTTTGAGTGTTCTAAAAAGATGTGGCGTTTCTAGAATAAAGGATAGTAGTGTGTTAAGGTTTTGTGCTGCCCTAGGCCTGACTAAACTCATGCACCCCCTAATTTAAATATGATCCACCTCTTCCTTTCAAGGCCACACCCCTTTCTGTTTGAGACCCGCACTGACATTTTCGAGTGGGGACACTAGTTCTGAGGGCCTGGGGGGGGGCAATGGATTTCCTTAACTTGCATAGATTTCCTCTCACTTCCTGTTTGACTATAGGGCAGGAAGTGAAGGGAAATCTCTGCAATGGGACAGGGATGGTAAAGAAATAAACTGACAGGGGCTATAATCATCCCTTACTCTATCTAAAATAAAAAATACAATTATGGAGAGGAGTAAGAAGTTATAACCATGCCAATGGTGCAGAAGAAAATATATAGCATAGTGAGGAAGGTTTGTGGTCCAGGATTATAGGACAGTCAAAAAAATTAGAAGCAGTGCACCCCCCCCCCCCACAGTTGTGGAAAGCCGGCCGCCCGCATACCGGAAGCAGAGCGGCCACTTTATGGGGGCGCTAGACTAATTTATCTCTTAGCCCAGTCCGCCCCATAAGACTGGTGCTACACTAACAGTGTACCGCAAGCCGACGGGGACTCTTTCCATGCTGCTCCCCTGCAAAGTGCTGCCCTAGGCCTGGGCCTTGTTGGCCTAGGCCAGGATACAGCGTTGGGAGTGTCTCTACATGCTCTTGTAAAATGTAACATAGAAACTGATCATTTCAGCCAAGGAACCATTTCCAAATATCTCTCAGGGAATCATTGATATTTTTGTTAACTTTTAGAAGAGCATCAAATGTTGATATTGTCAAATTAACTACTTTAAGCTAGTATGTCTTAGTAATTGTCCCATTGGTGACTGCATCATCTATAATCTAGAAAAGGTCTCTTTGAAACCCATCCATTCCTCCTGGAATTTGTTTTGTAACAATGCTTATTCCTTTCAATGTCTAAACTACAAGGGCAACAAAGCCTGCCAAGTTGGTATTCGTGGAAATTGGGGGAAAAGGTGTAGAGGAACATTTACTGTAAATCTTGCTTGCTTTATTATAGAAGGAGCATCAGGCAATGTCAATATCTTCCATATTTCCTTCATCTTACAAATCTAATAAATTCTGTGGGCCAGATCCACAGCCAGCCGCCGTAACTTAAATATTCCCATTTAAGTTACACTGCCGAAAAATTTCTACCTAAGTGCCCGATCCACAAAGCACTTACCTAGAAATTTTCGGCTGTGTAACTTAAATCCGGCCGGCGCAAGGCGTTCCTATTCAAATGGGGCGAGTCCCATTTAAATTAGGCGCGCTCCTGCGCCGGCCGTACTGCGCATGCTCACGACGTCATTTTCCCGACGTGCATTGCAGGGTTTTACGTTACGCCGAGTTTTGTGAATCGCGCCGGGTAAAAAAAGTTGCGTCGGGAAAAAAAAGATACGGCGGGAAAAAATAAAAAAATAAATAACAGCGTCGCAGGAAAGAAGGGTCTACTTTTACAAGGTGTACTAACTTTACACTTTGTAAAAGCAGCCCTAATTTTGCGCTTGCAAACTAATACTTACGGAGAAAAAACGAAGCTGAAAAGCTTCGTGGATCTCCGTAAGTGCTAATTTGCATACCCGACGCGGCATTTCGACTCGAAATGCCCCCAGCGGCGGATGCGGTACTGCATCCTAAGATCCGACAGTGTAAGTCCCTTACACATGTCGGATCTTCTGCCTATCTATTGGAAACTGATTCTGTGGATCAGTTCCAAAGATAGAAACAGGGATACGACGGCGTATCAGTAGATACGCCGGCGTATCCCTTTTGAGGATCTGGCCCTGTATTCTTTCCTACACAGTTGATCTTGATCCTCTGTTAGGCCTCCCAGAGATAGTTTTTTTCAGCTGTAAGACCTTCAGAACTTTTTGTGTTTAAAAAGATTAATAGCTCAAATTTGTTCTTCTTCTTTGTGGATAGTGATTCTGAAGATATAATAACCATTTGACGCAATTCTGTTTGTATAAAAATAGTCTTGGCTTTTCTTTTGGGTTTAGTTGGATTCGCATTTAAAGGTTTCAGGGAAAGGGTAGGGGGTCCCCAAAGGGTAGGGGGTCCCCAAAGGGGGAAATACCATCACTGTCTTCAAAGTTTTGATATTGGCATCCTATGGAAAGTTGTGCAATGAGATGATATTTGTGAGCAATGAAACAAAACCCCATCTCCAGTCAAAGAGGGTGGAGTGACATATCGGTTGTGTAATCTCTGTATCAATCTTCACTTGTTTGAATAGCTGTGTTTGTATGTTTTTGAGCATTGTGTTTAAGAATATCTTTCAATGTTCACCACAGCAATGAATATGCATATTTCTGTATCTCCTTTTATTTTTAGTGAAATAGTATCTGTGTGTTGGAATTCAGCTTCTGATGCAGCTGATCTTGTCTGTGTTTCTTTGAATATGAGTCCTAAAAAGCTAAAATTAGGGGGTGTCAAAAAATACCCATCTTTATGCTTTGCTCTTCTCTCACAATTTTACATAGAAACAGGTAATATAAGTGAACAAAAGCAATCATATTTGTATGGATCAAGCCCTCTTTCTGCAATTTTTCAATAAATAAACCTTTTTGTATATAAAAGTGCAAAAGGGCCACATACAACATTGTGGTCTCATCAGTGAGCATCTTAGGCCTCGTACACACGATAGGTTAACCAGAGGACAACGGTCGTGTGTAGGCCCCATAGGTTATTTAACCTCAGGTTAAAAAAATGGCAACTTGCTTTAAAAATCCACGCATGCTCAGAATCAAGTCGACGCATGCTTGGAAGCATTGAACTTCGTTTTTTTTCAGCACGTTGTTGTGTTTTACGTCACCGCGTTCTGACACAATCGTTTTTTTAACTGATGGTGTGTACGCACAACGGACCATTTATAGCAATAGCAATATATTTATAGCAATAAAGGTATTATATTTTAATAATGCTGTACTTTGAACTTATAACCCTATTAAACTATATTTCACGTATTCTTTAAATTCAGTGATAGTGGCTGTAAGCAGTCATAATGTCCCAAGTGAAGTCATTTTCATTCCATGCAATGACAAAGTGTGCATAAGCAGCAATTGTAATGTATTATTAACATACCCTAATTAAATCACTGCCATGCCATCCCATACACAGTACACGCTCACATATTCTGCTAGTACTTACCTTCGCTGGCACTTATACACACACATCTTTAAAATACACAATATACTGTAGCTTTACTTTGCCTGTAGAACAAGGGAGGGAGTGAATTCATGGCAAGGAACAGCAGCCACGACATCACCTTCAGACGGAAACATTGATACCAGACAGGACTGGCATGCCTCCCATAGCCTATCAGTTGTACAGCACCACAAAATAGATTATAAACTCATGCAGCATATTTATTTATTTTAATTACAGATGTTTCTTGAAATAATAATTCTCTTTTTTTTAATAAGTAATGATTAAAAAATAAAAAAAGACCAAACTTTTTTTTAATAGAGTATGACATGATTAAACCACTGTCCACATTCTTCCCATTGGGGATATTTTCTTTTACATCCTGTTTTTGAGACACATCAGGAAGTGAGAAGAAATCTCTTCAAAGTAATCAAAATCCCCCTCTAAATTTTCACTGCAGCAACTGTCCTCATTTCCCCTCTACTTTTGTTCTGAAAATAACTCAACATTTTGAATTTTTCCTGACTTCTAGTGCTGGTGACAATGCTCGCCAGGACAAATACATAGGTTGAACCTCCCCAGTTTGGACAAAGGCTTCAATTAAAAATTGTCAGAGGTTAAATAGCTTTAGATACATCTTCAACTATATAAAACATGTGATCATAGATTATCCTTCAGAAAATTAGATGATTGTGATTGTCAGAGAAGCTAGTGGACCAGACTGTGTGACTGCATAGAAGAGACCCAAAACGCATATAGGTGAAAATATAATAATTTATTAAGATAAGGGAACAAACACACAACCACCTCCAATAGAACACAGTGCAATAAATCAACCAATAAATAGTCACCCAAAGATAAGTATAGACAATTAGCTGGATTCACAAAGAGTTACGCCGGCGTATCAGTAGATACGCCGTCGTAACTCGGAATCTAAGCCGTCTGAGATACACTTAAACCTAGCCTGCGCCGTCGTATCTTAGCTGTCTAGTTACGCCAGCCGCTAGGGGCGTGAATGCTGATTTACACCTAGAATGCGTAAATCAGCGAGATACGCCGATTCACGAACGTACGCTTGCCCGTCGCAGTAAAGATAAGCCGTTTACGTAAGGCGTTTTCCGGCGTAAAGTTAGTCGAACAAATAGCTGGCCTAGTCAATGTTAAGTATGGCCGTCGTTCCCACGTTGAAATTTGAAATTTCACGTAAGTCTTCCGTGAATGGGGCTGGACGTAATTTACGTTCACGTCGAAACCAATACGTCCTTGCGGCGTACTTTGGAGCAATGCACACTGGGATATGTCCACGGACGGCGCATGCGCCATTCGTAAAAATTGTCAATCACGTCGGGTCACGAGTAATTTACATAAAACACGCCCCCTCATCCTCATTTGAATTAGGCGCGTTTACGTCGGCCCATTGACGCTACGCCGCCGTAACTTAGGAGGCAAGTGCTTTGTAAATACAGCACTTGCCTCACTTACTTACGGCAGCCTAGCGTATATGCAATATGCTACACCGCCTCAAAAGTGAGCCGCCCTACCTGAATCCAGCTAAATATGTACAATGATGGGAGATACCGTAATCGTAAACAGGCCAGGCAGAGGTCATACACAAGGAGATCAGAAGATAGGTAAGGACGGGAGATAAACAGGAACAGGGAGATGACGGATGGATGGGCTGCAGAGCAGGGATCCAGGTAATCAGGTAACAAGGGGACAGAGATCCAAGGTAATGGGGAAGCAGGAAGGACAAGTCCAGGATGGGTTTGGGATAGGGATCAGGTGAGGTCAGGTCAGATCAGATCAGATCAGATACAGGCTCAGAAATTAGGAATGCCAGGTCAGGGAGAGAGATACCAAGGCGAGGTGTGTTTGCACTCGCCGGGTATAAATAGGAATGTCAGTAATTGGCTTCAAGTCACACCTGAGCGCAGGAAGAGCAGTACGCTCCACACTGCCAGGATCCATCCGCTGGTGGAGACCAGTACTGCGTCCCAAAGATGATATAACACCAGCAGGGAGAAGTTCTCCTGACAATTCCAAACTGCCAGGAGACACCTGCTGGTGGACCACAGTACTGCAAGCCAAATAATTATAAATATTACCAGTGGATGGAACCTCTCCTGACAGTGATGTACATTGTGGAAATATATACACTGTGGAAATGATTTCTAATGCATGTACTATATACTGTCTGCATGCAATAGTTGTCCTTGAAATACCTGACATTTCTGCAACAATCTTGGCTGCGATATTTGGTAAAATGTGCTGTCTGGAAATGCTGTAATAATAATATATGTGAGCTGCTGACTTCATCCTGTCTCTGGCATCTTGAACACACTGACTGTTATTACTATTCTGACCCACCTGTGTAGAAATATTGATCAGCTCCATTGATTGAGAACCCTCATGACACTGCTGCTCTCTCTACAGCTCACTGTAACATCAATTTTATATCCTGGAAAAACAAAGCAAAACTGTTCCATTCTAGTCCCTTGTGATACACTCCCATCCTCTACATTTATCAAAGATGTTTGCTGAAAAGCAAACAGTGATGTCCCCTATGAGGATAAGTCACAATGTCTTCATGTGTTAAAGACAACAAGGAGACATGCCAGTACCATCTATGTTATTAGAAAAATATTTATCTGGTGTTATATTTCATATTAGCTATTTAACTTTTAGTATTTCCAGTGATTATTTTATTCATATTTATTGGGTGGGGAATGCCATTCATTTCAGGTGCCTACATTCACAAAAGTGCATTTTTCATGCAGCGTGGGTGCAGAGCTATACTTTTGACATGTGTTACCACTCATCCTATGGAAGATGTAATTTGCTGTAAACCGCAGAAGATGCAGATATCCCTTTTATTGCACTGTACTAAGTATAATATATATGAACAAGCAGATGAAATCGGTGTGTATGTAACAATATTCCAACAGCTATGTATTAAAAAAATGTTTTTATTAGTGTCCGGCAATGAAGGGAGTAAATTGGCCTTACCTGCAGACTGGATGAATCTTCTTCAGGGTCATTGCGGTGTGGGTAGTATTCTTACTGAGCAATCATTTTCTAAAATGTCTGATTGCTATAAATTTAGCACATTAGTTCATGGCCTAGGGCTTTAGATGCAGAGAATATGTTGATGTAAAAGAATAAATGCCTGTAATCTCTGACCTATCCCAAAATTTTAAGACACCAACACTTAACCCTTTAAGTATTTGAAAATCGGTGCCAAACATTTGGGCATCTAACATCTATCCATCTTTCCTAACCTTAACATCGAATGCCCCGTACACATGATCGGATTTTCCGTCGGGATAAACTCAGACGGATTTTTCCGATGGAATTCCGTTCAAGCTGTCTTGCATACACACTGTCACACCAAATTCCGACTGTCAAGAATGTGGTGACGTACAACTCTACGACGAGCCAAGAAAAATGAAGTGCAATGCTTCCGAGCATGTGTCGACTTGATTCTGAGCATGCATGTTTTTTTCTCCATTGGAGTTCCATACAGATGAACGGAATGTTCTCTATCTAAGTCTGACGGAATTTCCGAAGGAAAAACTCCGATGGGGCACACACACGGTTGGAATATCCAATGAAAAAAATCCATCAGACTTTTTTCATCGGAAATTCCAATCGTGTATGCGAGGCATAACTCTAAACATTTACTATTGACAGATAATACAAAACTAATATTTAACCCTATTCCCCAACCTTACCTTAGTCTTACCCTTCAACACAACATCCCTAACCAATGACCTTAAGCTTAACTGCCTTTTTCTCATGACCTATATTTAATTCTGGACTCTGTACTTCTCCTCCTAGAGAACTTCTTCCCACTTTAAGGCCTTCACTAGCCGTAGCGTATGTTTTTATTTGCTTTTTTTTATCACCTTGATGTCTTCTGGCTAGACAGATAATACGCTAAGTCCTCTTTCTCTTCAGTCCTCCCAGCAGTAGGCAGATCTGGATGATGATTAGAGCTCTGCTTTCTTCATCAATTCATTACAGATTGAGATTGCAGGATGCCTTATTCAGAGGGCAGGTTCAGGATGCCTTTTACTCATAGGGCCATATTCTCCTAGATTTCCCGCGGGCGGCGCGTAAGCCATTTACACTCCGCCGCCCCAACCTACAGGAGCAAGTGCTGTATTCCCCAAACACTTGCTCCGTAGTTTGGGGCGGCGGAGTGTAAATGGCCCGGCGTAGCCATGCGTATCTCCAAGAGGGCGGCTTCTATTTAAATTAAGCGCGCCCCCGATTCTAACGAACTGCGCATGTGCCGGGCTTAAAATAGCCCAGTGCGCATGCTCATGCTCAGTGCGCATGCTCCAGTTCTCGGCATAAAACGTCAATGACGCTGACATTCAAGAACGACGTAGCCGACGGAAAAACACGACGCGGACCTGACGCCATACTTAACATGGCCTACGTGGGACTTGCGTAAACTTCCCCCTCATATAGCAGGGGTAAGTTTACGCTTACGCAAACGACGTTAGCGACGGTTACGCAACGCAAATTTGTTCGGGAATCGGCGTATCAGGCTCATTTGCATAAACAAATGAGACCTGAACGTAAATGCCATCGGAAGACATTAAACTTAAACTTAAAATAGCCCAAAGTTGGATCTTAACTACTCTTGACCTGGTTAACCCCAAAAACGAAACTATCACTTGAACTATCACATCGACATTGACTTTTTCAGGCAATGCTTACTGATCATTATTACCCCAATAATTTGAGCCTACATTTCATACCAGTTGTAGTTACATATGTTGCTGATTTGTTGAGGTACTAAATCAGCAGTACAAAAAGAACATGTCCCCTTAAACTCAGCCTTTACCTACATCCTAGTACTCCCCTGGTAGGTAGGTATCCTAGGTTCGGTTTGGGTAATGCATTCCCTAATTTCTCCTCATTGAGTGGGGTCTCTAATATGTCTCTCCTATTGAATATGGAATGACAGGCATTCTAGAGGCCTGAATGTAAGATCAAGCTGTCTGCAATTTATGTTGAGTGTCCATCAGAGTCAGGTCTGGATGTACCGTATTTATCTTCCTATAACGCGCCCCGGCGTATAGCGCACACCCTCAACCTAGAAGAAAAATTCCTGGAAAAAAAATAAATACTTACAGTTTGGATGCCCCTCGTCGGTGTCTTGCCCGGCGTCCATCGGCGGCCTTTTCCGGTCTGGTGTTCTTCTGCGGCCATCGTGGTGTCCTCCCCGCTGTGTTCTTCAGCCGATCCCCGCTTCCCGCGCTGTGTTTGAAGCACTCCGCCGACATATACCGAGCACAGTACATTCGGGTATACTCGGGCAGGCTCGAGTATACCCGAGTGTACTGCGCTCGGTATATGTCGGCGCAGTGGTTCAAACACAGCGCAGGAATCGGGTATCGGCGTATATCGCGCACCCATGATTTTGCCCTGATTTTAAGGGCAAAAAAGTGCGCGGTATACGCCGATAATTACGGTAGATTGTATAGAGCCTTAAAAAAAGTCTTGGAATTCCTCTGGCATAGCGTTTGAGGTAGGCAGTCTGCTTCAAGATTTAGAAATTAAATGCGGAATGTATGATTTATTGCGGAGCCCAAGTAGAGCTCAACTTGCCTAAAGAGTACCCGATTTGTTAAAGAATTTGTACATAGTATGCCTTCCCCAGGCCAGTTTCTGTTTACTGGAACAGTAAACCGTTCAGCTCCTCTCCTGCCTCGGTCAAGCCAGTTCTGGAGTTTTTTAAGCTGGTGCCTATTTTAATGACGGAGCCCCAAAGTGTGCACTTATGTGCTTTCCACATGGATAATGGGTTAGCAACTGGGCCTGCATTTGCTAAAAAGATGTCAAGCGACTTCCTTATTATTTCCTTAATTTAATTCAGTAATTTTTTGCAGTTTCACTTTTACATACATGTATTTGAAAACTATCCTGTGTTGGATTTGCCACAAAAAGTATAAATTCACCTTAAAAAAAATGCACATTTTTTTGCAGGTAAAAAAATGTGCATTTACAAATTTTTTTTAGGAGCCTGGAAAACATTGCACCAGCAATCAGCAGATTGCTGGTGCCGTGTAGGTCTTCCCCAGACTGTCAATAAATAATCAATGAACTACCAGGGCCCTCAACAGCACTGTGGTAGTTCATTGAGAACTAGAATCTGACAGCCGTAAAGGATGTTGATACTTGTAGTTCATTCATTCATAGGATTCTGTGAATGAATGATGTGGCCATGTGGGTGAAGCCCTGCATGGCCGTGTTTCTTAAAAAAGGGAAAGCTGGTATTGGGCAACTTCTCCTCCCTGCACTGTTGTCACAGAGAGGGCTTGGATCGCCAAGCAGCTGCAGGAGCGGGAACATTTTTCTAAAGGTGAACTTATCCTTTAAACTTAGTAAATACATGTCCTATACGTTTTGATGTTAACTGGTCCACTAAAATAAGTCTAATAAACAGACATTCCTCACTTCCTCTCCTACCAGTAGGTATTGTATGCTGCATGAGAACTTTTATAGTGGAAACAGCTGTAAATGGTGCAAAGGTGACATTAAAACAATATCTAAAGATGATTGACAAAAACCCTCTACCAGTCCAGTATGCTTAAAATGTTGGTAAAGAGCTGCTCCTTACGTAGTGATCAATTCACTTAGGGCTCATTTACACTTGCTTTGGCTTCAACACACATTAAATTGCCTACCACTCCAACATGCTTTATGATGTGTTTTTGATGCTTCAGTGGTGATTCGATGAAGCATAGGGGCTTTGACTGACATTAAGAGAGCTTTAACAACGCCTGTCCGAAGCCTTGTTTTGAAGCAAGTGTAAACTAGCCCTTAATGACCAAGTCATAGAAACAGAACTAGGTCATTAAGTGAGGAGTACAAAAAAAAAAAAAAAAGTAATATCCTCTTGCATATTGAAATGATAAAATTAATACATACACTGTGCAGAGTGAGGCCTCGTACACACGACCAGTTTCCTCGGCAGAATTCAGCTTCCGACCGAGTTTCTGGCTGAATTCTGCCGAGGAAACTGGTCGTGTGTACACTTTCGGCCGAGGAAGCCGACGAGGAGCTCGGCGAGGAAATAGAGAACATGTTCTCTATTTCCTCGTTGTTCTATGGGAGCTCTCGTCCCGCCGAGCTCCTCGGCGGCTTCAGTGCTGAACTGGCCGAGGAACTCGATGTGTTTGGCACGTCGAGTTCCTCGGCCGTGTGTACGAGGCTTGATACCTGTCTATAGTCATGTTATAAACTGTCAGTTTTGCATTCTATGTTATTTTTGAGCCTGCGATAGGCCCTTATAACCTAAATTATGCCTACTCAACTCTACTCCAGTCTACTTATGCATGCCAAACTCCAGTTCATTACCATATTCAACTGTATGTCAGGCAATTACAGTGAGTGAGTGGAACCACTGCTGATGTAATCATAAAACCAATTTAAGGATACTCTATCTAGATATAGAATTATTGTTAGTCACAGATGACCCCTAGACTTGCACTATAAGAGAGAGTGTAATGATAAAAATGCAAATACTTAGCTCCTAGGCAGGAAACACAATTGTAGACATTATTAAATAATAATGATAAAATATATATATATATATATATATATATATATATATATATATATATATATATATATATATGAAACACAACTGTAGACATTATTAAATAAAACAATTACCGCATTTATCGGCGTATAACACACACTTTTTTCCCCTGAAAACAGAGGGTAAACAGTGCCTGCGTGTTATACGCCAATATCATGTTTTATCAACAGGGGGGGTCGAGCGGGCCTCCCCAGGAGCCATCCATTGGGGGGGGGGGTGTCAGGCCGGCCGTCCCGCCTCCCCTGGCCCTGGAACAGTGCTTCCTGCATAGTCTGAAGTTAAGAAAAAAAGTCACTTGCCAGCCCCTTCTACACTGCTCCTCCTGTGTCAGTGTCATTGTAAAACGAAGCTTGTAAGAATCTCTATAGCTCTGTTTTTTCTGGATGCTCTCCTCCTCCGAGTGTAGCTTTGATTGGAAGAGGAGAGCAGTCACATGACCGTCTGTGTAACATCAAAGCAGAGCAGTCATGTGACCAGGTCAGTGAAAAAACTGAGCTATTGAGGTATATGGAAGCTTTGCTTTTCAATACGAGTGACACAGGAGGAGCAGTGTGGAAGGGGCTGACAGTGATTTTTTTTTACTTAATTGTAGAGAATGCTGGCAGCACTGTCCCGGGAGACTGGGGGTCTCCAGGGAGTGCAGGAGGGCTGTGTACTGGATGGGAGAAGTATAATGGATGGGGGATGTATAATGGATGGGGGGGCTGTATACTGGATAGGGGGATGTGTACTGGATAGGAGGGCTGTGTACTGGATGGGGGATGTATAATGGACAGGGGGGGCTGTATAATGGATGGGGGATGTGTACTGGATAGGGGGTGTATAATGGATGGGGGGGCTGTGTAATGGATAGGGGAATGTTGTAACGGTCAGGGGTTAACGCCGTTTACGATATTCCATTCCACACCAACCCACGACAGCTTATCGACACTCCACAATCCAGCAGACGAACACGGCCCATATGGATTCCCCAGAAATGAGACACAGCTCTGTTCTCTGGTTCAAAACGGATAGATTTTAATGACAAACTCAGGCTCTTTTTATACAGTGAGTAATAAAGTAACAATGGCTTAACTCCACCCACAATACGACACAAGGAGCCCAATACACATCTTTAGTCAGACTTTCTAGCACCGATATAATCCACATGAGCTAATTACTAATCCTTTTACCCAGACAAGGTGACTCCGAGATAAGCTCTTTTCACCTCAATACAATACACATTACTTTAGTAAACATAAGTCAGACATCTGACCTTTTAGAGTGTGCTAATTCACATTCCACATCTATCATCAATAAAACTTTCACACAATACAGTGTTAATTAGCATCACACAATTAAAAGGTCTTTAGAAGCCAGACTAGGGTTAGTTTACATGACAGTAGCAGACTTTTTTTACCGCCTTAACAGTCTATGTTCCACATTGAATGAGTCACTCTCCTATTGACCTTTTGGGTTCAGGATCAACAACCTGTAATTAGTTCTTTGCATACATTCTTGAATATATTGTGGATTATCATTACTGTCCCATCTTATGTAATCCAAGATATCAGTTCTCAGTCATCCTATGCCCCTAGTGGACATAGGATGACCCTAGACACAATAGTCATTGGTGAAGCTGAAACAGGAGTACCCCACACTCTTCAAGAGCCTCTGGATCCCACGGGCCATACCGTTACAGATGTGTACTGGATAGGGGGTGTATAATGGATGGGGTGGCTGTGTACTGGATAGGGGGATGTGTACTGGATGGGGGGGCTGTGTACTGGATGGGGGATGTATAATGGACAGGGGGGTTGTATAATGGATGGGGGATGTGTACTGGATAGGGGGGGGATGTGTACTGGATAGGGGGTGTATAATGGATGGGGGGCTGTTCACTGTAAAAAGGGCTGTAAAAACATTTTTACCTTAAACTCCCCTCTTAAAATTGGGGTGTGTGTTATACGCCGATAAATACGGTAAATTGTAAGTAAATTATGTTTAAGTACTGGATTTGCCTTATTTTGCTTTTCTTTTTTTTTTCTTTTACAGCTGCTAGTATACGGAACAAGATTAACCTTTCTGTAGATCCCTGTGACAATTTTTTCCAGTATGCCTGTGGTGGTTGGATTGAACATAACCCAATTCCTGATGACCAATCAAATTATGGAATCTACCCATGGCTAAGGAATAATGTTGATCTGAAAATTAAAGGTGTGTATTTGCTCATTGTAAATAAATGACATGTTTGTGCCCAAGAAGGAATGAATGGGAAGTGCTTAGATGTCACTTGTCTGGGGTAAAAAAAAATACTGAAAATCCTTCTCAGGTGGGGGTGTTGGGAATTCCTAACAGACATAGAATTATTTCCTGATCTGATTGTAAACACATGACTTGGAAAAACATGCTTAGGCTACCTTACTCCCAGATACACACCAAAAGTGAAGGTTTGATCGTGAGAAACAGATATCAAGAGCAAGAAAACCGGTCAAAACATATCAGATACTAATCTATGATGTTTCTATAAGATTTTCAGAGTACGCCTGGGAATGTTGTAAAGAAAATACAGCTCTGTGTTGATTAATACATAGTTAACCACTTCCATACAGGGCAGTTATACACCCATCCATACCAGGCCTATTCTGGCACTTCTCTCCTACATGTACAAATCATATTTTTTTGCTAGAAAATTACACAGAACCCCCAAACATTATATATGTTTTTTTAGCAGACACCCTAGGGAATAAAACGACGGTCATTGAAACGTTTTATCTTGCACGCCATTTGCGCAATAATTTTTCAAACGCCTTTTTTTTTGAAAAAAATTGTTTCATGAATTAAAAAAAATAACAAAACAGTAAAGTTAGCCCAATTTTTTTGTAAAATATGAAAGATGATGTTACACCGAGTAAATAGATACCTAACATGTCAAGCTTTAAAATTGCGCACACTCATGGAATGGCGCCAAACTTCGGTACTTAAAAATCTCCATAGGCAACGCTTTGAATTTTTTTACAGGTTACCAGTTTAGATTTACAGAGGAGATCTAGTGCTAGAATTGTTGCTCGCACTCTAACGCACGCGGCGATACCTCACATATGTGGTTTTAACGGTGTTTACATATGTCGGCGGGACTTGCGTGTGCGTTCGATCTCATGCTTGTGGTTGCTTAGCAGCCGCAATTGCGGCTTTGTTTACTTACGGGGACCCGGGCGTGACGTCATCACATCGCTCCCGGGTCCTCCGACGGTCATAGAGATGACTGGTGACCATCTGGTCACCAGTCATCTCTATGCTTCCTGCCAGCGCCGGACGATTCGTTCTCCGGGCCCCCGATGGCACGGGAGAGCCCGGAGAAGCACCGGATGGCGGCGGGAGGGGGGGGGATGTCCCCTCCCGCCGCCTGTAAGAACGATCTAGCGGCGGAATCGCCGCTACGATCGTTCTTACGTTGTGCAGAATCGCCGGCAGGAGAGAAGGATATCTGAATGATGCCTCTCGCTGCAGGCATCATTCAGATATCCACCCGGAAAGCCCAGGACGTCATATGACGTCCTCCTGGATCGAGGAGGGGTTCCTGCCGCCGTCATTTCACAATGACGCGGTAAGGAAGTGGTTAAATACAAGTGTTAGTATCTGAGTTGGAATCCTTTTGCAGTTCCTGTAGAGCAGGGCTTAGATTGGGAGAGGAAGAAGCAGCACAAGAAGCCAGTCAGTTGTGCCACAGTGCTCACGTGCTAACAAGAATCATACTGACAGGAGAAGAGAACAAAGTGACAGAGAGATAAGCTCATCAATGTACTTGTCATCCTTTTACTTTCCAGCCCAAGGCTGAGGGCTGTGCAGGTTACTTAAATGCAGCATAGAAAAATCAGGTCTCCTGCCCTGCCAGATGGAGCTGTGCTGTGTGACAGAGCTGTGTAATTCTCAAAACTTGAGAGATGAAATAACAATCCTTTGGCAGGTAAAATAACCCCCCATATATGTATATATTTAGCTATTTACAACTTTAATAGGCCTGTGTGTTATAGCTACTGCAATTTTCCAATTACATCGTTTGCAAACTGCTATATTACTGTTGCATACGTAAAGACTAAAAGATGTGTAATAAAAAAAGACGGATTTATCAATTTCACTGCCACCCATATGTTTTTGGCCTGTCACGTTGCCTCCCCAGCTTTGGCTTAATCAGTCCTCTGACTATTTTTTACTTTTCTTTATTTCCTAATGAAGTATATAAAGTTTTATATTTTGATCCCAAAGATAAACAGTGAAGCAAAAATTCTGTTAGTAGCCAAGAGAATGAGGTTTTGTCCATTTGCTTATCCAAGAACATTCAGTACAGATTTTCTTTGGAGACCCAAGGGATGGTGTAATCTGTTGATAAAGGTGTTAAAGGTTGTTGAACTCAATAAATATATACTAATCAGAGAGTGAGAAATAGATTAGGGAAGGTGTTTTATATTAAACTTACCAGATGTGGAGTCTGCATTTGTTTTCTTTTTTTTTTCAGGCATTGTTTTCTCTTTTCCCCTGATGGTCCTGCCATTTATGCACTTTCTGTCTTGGGGTGACAACCCTCACTCCATAAATGGTGTTAGTTGGGGACCAGATTATGATTGCTTATACCAATGAAATTCATTGGTATAAGCAATCATAATGTGTACAAAAAAATAATAATTACTGATCACTTCCTCAGAGTAGTACAGTGTTACTATAGTATACTATATTGCTCTGGTCACAGTATGTTAAAAAAACATTTTTTACATACTGTCACCAGTCAGTGTTCCTATTTACCACCCCACCAGTTATATGATAACACTGTACTACACTGGTGACCATATGTAAACTATTTTAAAATGTCTTTATTTTCCATAGAATTGTTGGTATGTGTAATGTCCTGGAATTTTCAGGTCTTTAAGTAATTAGATAGGGTGTCAGTGCATCAGGATTGATCAATTTTCAGATATACAGTAAATACCATAGTTTGTGGACTCCATAACTTACCTACAAACAAAATAATAAGCACTAATTTGGATTCTTTTCACCAAAGAAATGTAGCAGAATATACTCTAACCTAAATATATGAAGTAAGACTATTTAGGGACACATTTAACCCTTTGTTTGCCCCTGATGTTAACCCTTCCCTTCCAGTGTCAGTACAGTGACATTGCATTTTTTTTAGCACTGATAAGTGTATTGGTGTCACTGGTCCCCAATAAATGATCAAAAGTGTCACCTAGTGTCCGATCTGTCTGCCGCAATGTCGCAGTCCCACTATAAGTCGATGATCACCACCATTACTAGTAATAATAAATAATTAAAAATTCCATTAAAATATCCCATAGTTTGTAGACTCTACGGGCCAAATTCTCAAAAAGTCTGCGTAACTTAAATTTCAGCAGTTAAGTTACACTGACTTAAAATTTCTACCTAAGTGCCCGATCGTCAAAGCACTTAGGTAGAAATTTCAGGCCGTGTAACTTAAGTGCCGCCGTCGTAAGGCGGTCCTCCTCTCCTGGGGGCGTTTAAAATTTAAATGAGGCGCGCTCCCGCGCCGGCCGTACTGCGCATGCGTGTGACGTAATTTTCCCGACGTGCAGCGCGCGAACGTAATTAACGCCGGGCGGCTTTGAGAATTTCGACGGGACACTAAAGTTGCGACGGGTGAAAAAAAAAGACGCGCCGGGAAAACAAATAATTAAAAAAAAAAATGACAGCGTCGCTCAGCATGCATTCCTGAGAGGGAGAACTCCATGCCAATTTTCAAAGAAAAAAACGGCATGGGTTCCCCCCCCAGGAGCATACCAGGCCCTTAGGTCTGGTATGGGTCGTAAGGAGACCCCCCCACGCCGAAAAATTGACGTAGGGGGTCCCCCTACAATCCATACCAGACCCGTATCCAAAGCACGCTACCCGGCCGGTCAGGAATGGGAGTGGGGACAAGCGAGCGTCCCCCCCCCTCCTGAGCCGTGTCAGGCCGCATGCCCTCAACATGGGGGGGTTGGGTGCTCTGGGGCAGGGGGGCGCACTGCGGGCCCCCCCACCCCAGAGCACCCTGTCCCCATGTTGATGAGGACAGGACCTCTTCCCGACAACCCTTGCCATTGGTTGTCGGGGTCTGCGGGCGGGGGCTTATCGGAATCTGGGAGTCCCCTTTAATAAGGGGGCCCCCAGATACCGGCCCCCCACCCTAAGTGAATGGATATGGGGTACATCGTACCCCTATCCATTCACCTGGAGGCAAAAAGTAAAAGTTAGTAAACACACAACACAAGGCTTTTTAAAATAATTTATTATTCTGCTCCGGATGCCCCCCCTGTCTTCGTTATTAGCTCAATTACCAGGGGGGGCTTCTTCTTCCACTCTCCGGGGGTCTTCTCCGCTCTCCGGGGGGGGTTTCTTCTTCCGCTCTCCGGGGGGGGCTTCTCCGGACTCCGGGGGGCTTCTTCCATCTTCTCCCCTCTTCCGCTGTTGACTCGGCGAACCCCGGTTCTTCTGCAGCTCTCCGTTGCCTTCTTCTTCAGCGCTGGCTGCCTGCTATGTTTGTGTGTTAGCTCAATTAGTAACAGGCAGCCGGCGCGGTCTTCTGTGACGTCAGGGTCTTCTGTTCTTCTCTCTTCCGATGTTGACTCGTCGCCTGTTGTCGCTGTAATGATGGAAGCGCGCCTTGCATCTTATTTATATAGGCATCACCGTCCCATCATGCTCCGGTAGGTACCCACGTGGTGGGTGCCTACCCACGTGCACCCACCACGTGGGTACCTGCCGGAGCATGATGGGACGGTGATGCCTATATAAATGGGATGCAAGGCGCGCTTCCATCATTACAGCGACAACAGGCGACGAGTCAACATCGGAAGAGAGAAGAACAGAAGACCCTGACGTCACAGAAGACCGCGCCGGCTGCCTGTTACTAATTGAGCTAACACACAAACATAGCAGGCAGCCAGCGCTGAAGAAGAAGGCACCGGAGAGCTGCAGAAGAACCGGGGTTCGCCGAGTCAACAGCGGAAGAGGGGAGAAGATGGAAGATGCCCCCCGGAGTCCGGAGAAGCCCCCCCCCGGAGAGCGGAAGAAAAAACCCCCCCCGGAGAGTGGAAGAAGACCCCCGGAGAGTGGAAGAAGAAGCCCCCCCCTGGTAATTGAGCTAATAACGAAGACAGGGGGGGCATCCGGAGCAGAATAATAAATTATTTTAAAAAGCCTTGTGTTGTGTGTTTACTAACTTTTACTTTTTGCCTCCAGGTGAATGGATAGGGGTACGATGTACCCCATATCCATTCACTTAGGGTGGGGGGCCGGTATCTGGGGGCCCCCTTATTAAAGGGGACTCCCAGATTCCGATAAGCCCCCGCCCGCAGACCCCGACAACCAATGGCAAGGGTTGTCGGGAAGAGGTCCTGTCCTCATCAACATGGGGACAGGGTGCTCTGGGGTGGGGGGGCCCGCAGTGCGCCCCCCTGCCCCAGAGCACCCAACCCCCCCATGTTGAGGGCATGCGGCCTGGCATGGCTCAGGAGGGGGGGGACGCTCGCTCGTCCCCACTCCCATTCCTGACCGGCCGGGTAGCGTGCTTTGGATACGGGTCTGGTATGGATTGTAGGGGGACCCCTACGTCAATTTTTCGGCGTGGGGGGGTCTCCTTACAACCCATACCAGACCTAAGGGCCTGGTATGCTCCTGGGGGGGAACCCATGCCGGTTTTGAATTTAAAAATTGCCGTGGAGTTCTCCCTCAGGAATGCATACCAAATGCCGTCGCTGGAACGGGCCTTTACAATGTGTGACTAACTTTCCACATTATAAAACCAGCCCTAGTTTTGCGCAGGCAAATTCGGAACTTACGCAGAAATCACAGTGCTGAAATGCTTTGAAAATCTGCTTAAGTCCTCATTTGCATACGCAAAGCTGCATTTCAATGAGAAATGCCCCCAGTGGCGGATGCGGTACTGCATCCTAAAATCTGACCGTGTAAGTGTCTTACACATGTCAGATTTTCTGCCTAACTTTGGAAAAAGCCTTTTGAGAATCGTTTCCAAAGTTAGGCACAGGGATACGCAGGCTGAACAGCAGTTAAGTCTGCGTATCTCTTTTGAGAATCAGGCCCTACAACTTCTGGGTAAATCAATCAATATACGCTTGAATTTAGTTTTTTTTTATTGCTTTCTGCACCTTTTATTTTTATTTCTTGGTCACTTAAAGTGGAGTTCCACCCATAAATATAACATTACATCAGTAGTTTTAAAAAAATGTCATTAGTCCTTTAAGAATTTTTTTTTTTTTAAGATGCCTTCAAAGTGTTGTTGCTAGGCAGAATAGTTAATCTTCCCTCTTCCTGCACCTAGGTGCTTAAGCTTCACCGCACAGACTCCTGGGAATGTAGTTGGTGTAACTTTCCAGGAGTCTGTGCACTCCCCAGTCTCGAAGAATCATGTGACTTGGACAGTACAGGTGCTGAAACCTGATCTGAAAACTATTACATTGCTTGTGCAGCACTGAGCATGTGCGAGATCTGCAAGGCTGAAATCCAGGAAGTCATACAGTCTGGCTTCATGATGCCCACACTTAAGATGGCCCCAGTCAATTTCTATTTTATAAAGTGTCTAAATGCTGTAACAACCTAACAAAACGGACCTTAGTTTACAGACTAACTTTACTAGAATACATTAAGCTTGTGTATTACAGGGGTATTTATATTTAAAAAGTGAAATTGTGGCCGGAACTCCGCTTTAAGAGCACAATCTCTCTGTCCAACCATCTTCACAAGTGAGGAGGTGGCAAGTCTTCATTGCCTGATGGTGTGTTACAGAATGACATCATGAGCATTGGGGAAATACCTTCCCTATGTGGACAGCAAGGCTTCTGCTAGGAGCTGTTGTCAAGTAAGCAGAGCAGGGCTGAGTGCGGTACTTTGAGAGTACAGGCATGCTGTGCATCAGCATAGTGTTCTGCAGCTTCAACCAGCAAGATCAACCACACTGACTATTCCAGCATGGATTTGCTTTGGTGCTTGGCATGGTCGAAATGATAGAAGTAGACAGGGGAACTGGCAGGATTATCGAGTATTTCATAGCAATTGGGATAGACACAAGATTTAATTTGTCAAAAGAAGAAATGCATTTGTGCAATTTCAGTGTACAGCTTTAAATGTAATATGCATTAAATGTAATGTTATTGTTATTGTACTTGTATTAAATGTAATGTTCCCTGGATTCCTCACTGATTGAGTGGCAAGGAACATTACAAACCAATGCATTCTCCGTTTGTTCATTCATAAGCAGATCTTTGATTAGCTGCAATGAGAAGTAAGGCTTCTGCCTATCCCCTTGTGACTGCTACACACCCAGGCCGGCCTGCATCTCCTGCCAATTAGAGTGATTCATTATTGTGTCATGCAGACTTTCTTTCTATTTTGTAGGGAAACATGGACCAATCCTTAATCAAGTCACCACATGTACTGTTGGTTGATTGTTTGTTTATCCATAAACTTCATGATTATTACAGGTACTGTAAAAATCTGGAGGGATATTGTCAGGTTTACATTTCAGCACGTAATATATTACATTTTTTTAATTAAGAAAGTTAAATATGTATCAGCTATGTTTATTGAATGGCAAATATCACACAACCATGCGTTCTGTGCAGGGGTGAGCTTCAAAGATATACCTTGCAGATAGGTAGTCCAAACACCAATGTGCATTGAAAGATTTACTGCCCATGTTTATTTGTCACTGATGCATCAAACAGAAAACAAAAAAACTTTCCCTTTCAGGAGGGACTGTGATAGCCCAATCCAGTACACAAGAAAAGATTCAGCCTCCTGCCTAGCAGTGAGATCATCTGGATCTGCTTAGACCTGCACGTTGTTCCAGCACGGCCTACATGCAGTCTTTCTCTAACAGGGATGATATCAGGGGTGCTTAGATCCTAGTTTGAGCCTACCTGAGCTATCTCTCTAGGATGCTGTCACTGTGCAAAGCCAATCATAAGCTGCCAAGGGTTTTCCTGCTCCTCAGCCACACATATACATACCTCTAGAACCTTCCTTGGCAATTTATGATTGGCTTTGGTCAGTGACAGCTTCCTACCAGGGGAGCTTAGATGGGTTTGGACTAGGAACTGAACATACATGAGCTCATCCTAGTCTCCCTCCCACGCACATTTATACCACCACAAATCCCAGAAAACATTTAAATGATACCCCAGGTTGAGAAAAAGTTGTGGCCTACTTCATAAAAAAAAACATTTGGGCAGCAAGTAAACCCATTCCAGGATTGTGTCCCAGACCTAAAGGGGCTGTTTGTCACATCAGACTTTCCTAGATCTTTACGATAAATGAAATAAATAATATCAACAAATATGTGCTAGATATAATAAGGTTATCAGATGTGTTAAATAAAATTCAGGGATATACTACTGACCACTCCCACTTTTAATGACGTCCACAAAATTCCTCCCACTTATTTGTAGCCACATTCATAAACTATCACCCCCATTTTAACATGCCCTGAAGCAATGGCTAACATAAATTTGGAACAAGAGGAAGATATTCAATGTATAAGGAGGCTCAAAGATATGCATGCATAGTTAGGAGGAAAGCCTTGAAGATATCAAATGCAACATGTGTAGCACACCTGGAGGTTTGGCCTATAAAGTGAGTATCTCCTCATGGTGTGTGGTTTGTAGTATGGCTGTACAATAAGGCCTCGTACACACGACCGTTTTCCTCGACAAAATCCATCAAGTAACTTGGTGGCAGAGCTTTTTTGCCGAGGAAAACGGTCGTGTGCATGTTTTTCATCGAGGAAACTGTCGAGGAGCTCGACGAGAATAAAAGAGAACAAGTTCTCTTTTTCCTCGTCGGGAGTCTCAATTTCCTCGTCGGGCTGGTTTTCGACGAGAAACACGTCCGTGTGTATGCTAAGAAACCCGCGCATGCTCAGAATAAAGTATGAGACGGGAGCGCACCTTCGGTAAAAGTAGCGTTTGTAATGGAGATAGCACATTTGTCACGCTGTAACAGACTGAAAAGTGCAAATCGTCTCTCACCAAACTTTTACTTAACACGCAGTAACATGAGATTAGCAAAAGCAGCCCGAAGGGTTGTGCCAGTGAAATCGAACTTCCCCTGCCGTCAAATGTGTTGTACGTCACCGCGTTTCAGAACAACAAGATTTGGTCTTGACAGTGTGTACGCAAAGAAAGCTTGTCAAGTTTCTCGACAAGCCTAACAAGGAACTCGTCGAGGAAAATGATGTTTCAATTACAACAAGTTCCTTGGTCGTGTGTACGAGGCCTAAGCCTAAAGCCCTGTACACACGATCGGTCCATCCGATGAAAACGGTCTGATGGACCATTTTCATCAGTTAAGCGATGAAGCTGACTGATGGTCAGTCGTGGCTTCACACCATCGGTTAAAAAAACAATCGTGTCAGAACGCGGTGACGTAAAACACAACAACGTGCTGAAAAAAACGAAGTTCAATGCTTCCAAGCATGCGTCGACTTGATTCTGAGCATGCGTGGATTTTTAACCGATGGACGTGCCTACAAACGATCATTTTTTTCTATCGGTTAGGTATCCATCGGATAAATTTAAAACAAGATTGCTTTTTTTTAACCTATGGATAAATAACCGATGGGGCCCACACACGATCGGTTTGGACCGATGTAAACGGTCCATCAGACCGTTCTCATCGGTTTAACTGATCGTGTGTACGCGGCCTAAGCATTTATGTCCTTGACAGCAGTAACCAACAGCACTGGTGTAAGTGGCCACAATGGAAGCCTTCATAAATGTTCTTATGTAAAAACCTAAAAATAATTTTAAATGACTCTATCTGTATGCTGTAAGATGAGATAAAACATATTACACAGTGTTAACTGTCTTTTAATCAACTAGGGTATTGAGAAAAACAGTTTTCACTACATTATAAATCAGTTCTGTTACACTATAGTGTTGACTCATTGCATTGTTTTAGTTAATGTCTTACATCCGGACCCTGATTTGTGCAAGGCAGAGCATTAGAAGTGACATATGATTCTGTTCAGCTGCCTCACCCATCAGAACAGAAGGGACATATTGATTGTGGTGTATTTAATGTGTTATGTCTTGTAGTATTGACATCAAGCTGCTTCATAGAGACCTGCATCGTGATGTTGTTATTGAGAGCAGGGGATAAAACAAACTGTTATTGTTTATTTTCAGCACTTCTTGAGAAACCCTTAAGCAAGAGGAGAGATTCAGAGGCTACCCAAAAGGCAAAGATATTTTATATCTCCTGCATGAATGAAAGTAAGTATCTGGCCTTGAAGATGTATTTAGATCACATTGTACAGTATATTTTCTTAGATACAATATATGTGAAAATGGATGTCCTTTGGTATTCTCCACCCATTTCTTTCCCCAAATAACATTATCTAAATATTTCTGGAAAACTGAAACCAAAATTAACTAATTGAAGCAGCGTGCGCTTTCTTTAGAACTCATGGATGGTGCAGTTCACCAATCAAAGAGGAGATGCATGCTTATTACATGAGCTAGGGGATTTCTAACTTGTATGGCTTAATACTGTTGAGTTTGACCCTAAATATATAAAGGTTTAAAAAAACAATGGTAACCAAGTACAATTCGCCCCTCTTGAGTTCCCACCACTGCGCTTATAGAACAATATAATTTACCAGTGAAGCAGCCACTTTAAATAAGAAAATGTGTATTTTTGAACTCTACAAAATAGTGTAAAAAATATGCAGCACTTAAAATAATGAATGCCTATTTCACAGACCTACAACGTGAACAAAGTGTTAATATATTACATAAAACACCCTGTGACATCTGTGAACCAAACATATATAAAACATAAAATCCATAAATTTAAATTCAATCAATCAATCAATCAATCATGGATTGAATTAAATTTTATATAGCTAGATTCAGGTAGCTTTACGCCGGGGGTATCAGTAGATACGCCGACGTAACTCTGAATCTACGCCGTCCTAAATTTAAGCGGATCCTGGAAACCAGATACGCTTAAATTAGGCTAAGATACGAGTGGCGTAAGTCTCCTACGCCATCGTATCTTAGGGTGCAATATTTACGCTGGCCGCTAGGTGTCGCTTCCGTTGAGTTTGGCGTAGAATATGCAAATGACTAGATACGCCGATTCAGAAACGTATGTGCGCCCGGCGCATTTTTTTACGTTGTTTACGTATTTTTCCGGCGTAAAGTTAGTCGAACAAATAACTGTCCTAGTCAATGTTAAGTATGGCCGTCGTTCCCGCGTCGAAATTAGAAAATTTTATGTCGTTTGCGTAAGTCGTCCGTGAATGGGGCTGGACATAAATTACGTTCACGTCAAAACCAATACGTCCTTGCGGCGTACTTTGGAGCAATGTACACTGGGATATGTACACGGACGGCACATGCGCCGTTCGTAAAAACGTCAATCACGTCGGGTCACCACCCATTTACATAAAACACGCCCCCCTCATCTTCATTTAAATTAGGCGCACTTACGCCGGCCCCATTTACTCTACGCTGCCGTAACTTAGGAGGCAAGTGCTTTGTGAATACAGCACTTGCCTCTCTGACTTACGGCGGCGTATCGTAAAGACGATACGCTACGCCGCCGTAAAGATGTGCCACAGTACCTGAATCCAGCTAATAGATTTTACACTTCTGCTTATCTTATAGTTGCAAGAACATTTGGGCCTCATGCACACTGGATCTATATTTGTTCCTTCAGACACGTGTGCCATGATTGACAGCTCCCCCACGCATGTGCAGGAGTGATGTCATTGCGGCTCCAACCTGTCACTAGGGATGAGCCGAACACCCCCTGGTTCGGTTTGCAGCAGAACATGTGGACAGGCAAAAATTTTGGCCAATCACGTGAACACTGTTAAAGTCACAAACGTGAAAAATCAAAAGTGCTAATTTTAAAGGTTAATATGCAAGTTATTGTCATAAAAAGTGTTTGGGGACCTGGGTCCTGCCCCAGGGGACATGTATCAATGCAAAAAAGAGTTTAAAAAATGAATTTTTTTCGGGATCAGTGATTTTAATAATGCTTAAAGTGAAACAATAAAAGTTAAATATTCCTTTCAATTTTGTACCTGGGGGTGTCTATAGTATGCCTGTAAAGTGGCACATTTTTCCTGTGTTTAGAACAGTCCCTGCACTAAATGACATTTCTAAAGGGAAAAAAGTCATTTAAAACTACTCGCGGCTATAATGAATTGTCGGGTCCCGGCAATACAGATAAAAGTCATTGAAAGGCCCTTTTGGTCTGGTATAAATATTAAGGGGAAACTCAACCCGAAATTGGAAAAAATTGCTTGGGGTCCCCCCAAATTCCATACCATGCCCTTCAGGTCTGGTATGGATATAATGGGGGAATCCTTGTGCCATTTTTTTTTTAAATAGCGTAGGGGTCCCCCTCAAAATCCATACCAGACCCTCCAGGTAGAGCTGGTTCTCAATTTTTCCGACAAGAATACCACGCATGCTTGGAGTCAAGTTGACGCATGCTCGGAAGCATTGAACTTCATTTTTCTTGGCTCGTTGTAGTGTTGACAGTTGGAATTTGGTGTGACCATGTGTATGCAACACAAGTTTGAGCCAACATTCCGTTGGAAAAAAAATCCATGTTTTTCTTGGCAGAATTTCCGATCGTGTGATGGCGAAAAAATTATAATCAGGTCTCCCAGCTTATGGCCTACATAATGGGGTTGATTTACTAAATCTGGAGAGTGCAAAATCTGGTGCAGATTTGCATGAAAAACAAACAGGCTCCATTTTTTTTTTTTAAAGCTTTACTGAACAAGCTGAAGTTAAAAGCTGATTGGCTACCATGCACAGCTACGCCAGATTTTGCACTTTCCAGGTCTAGTAAATGAACCCCACTTTGTTCATCAGAAGTCCATAAATACTATAAATGCTATGCATACGTTTGTATTTTATAGGCCAAATAGAAGAAGTTGATGTCAGACCTTTGATAAAACTATTGAAACAGTCCTCCCTTCGCTGGCCAGTTCTCGAGTCTAACATTGGAAGTGAAGGGAAGTGGTCCGAGCGAAAGTTCAACTTTCTACAGACGATTGCAGAATTACGGGCGCAGTACAGTACATCAGTGTTCATGCGTGCCTTGGTGGGGACAGATGACAAATTATCAAATAACTTCATTATAAAGGTAAGACGTTTGGTTGAAGCATATCACTATTAGTATTTTTGTTTTGGTTTCCAGCAGTGATTACCTTCTTAATGTTCTTTTAAAGGATAAAGTTTAAAGGATAAGTTTACCTTTGGGAACATGTTACAAAATGTTTTACGGTGAAATGTGTAACATGTTCCCAATGCTGCAGCCACTGTCCGACAACCCCCCCCGCCCCGGCCACTGATAAGGCAATACAGTCAGCTCTCCTGTGCTGGGCCTGCGCCCCATGAGTTTAAAAAGGGTGCCCCCTGCAGTGCTGCAAGCTTCTCCTCCTCCTTCTCCTTATGGCTGCATAGCAGAAAGATGGATCCTAGTACATGTGCTCCTTCCTTTTGCTGTCTGGGCCCTCTGTGTGCTCTTTTCCCTCACAGTGCTGCTGGCTTCCCTCCTCTCATGTCGGCAGCTGCTTCGTGCACACAGGGGGATGTTTCAGGATGGAAAGCAGGGGAAGGGGCCAGTAAATATGTAATTTACTGGCCCCTTCCTTTCCTGAATGAACACGCAATCACTACCAATTACTCCTGTGTCCATACATCACTGAAGCATAGTATACTGTGTATGAATGAACTACAAGCCCTGAATCCTTTGCAGCTGTCGGCTTGTAGTTGTCAATGAACTACCACAGTGCTGTGGTAGTTCATTAAATCTTCCTTTCAGTGTATCTGCTTGTCCATACGGGCTGTACGTGCACACAGATACATTGACACATCTGTAGGAGACCTGCATGGCATCAAAGGTCTGCTGATTGCCAGTGCAATGTTTCCAGCAAAACAAATGTGCATTTAATAATTTTTATTTATTTTTCTTTAAAAAAAACTGAACTTATCCTTTAACTTGTCCTCCTTCACCAATTATCATTCTAATTGCGTGTAGTATTTTTTTTAGTCCCCACTTACATTTTACCCAGTCTTAAGATGACTAGCTTCCTAAGGTGACTATGTTGTCTCCTAAACATTGCATTCCACTTTCAGCATGCAAGCTGAGTATTTTATTGTACTGGATGTGTTGCCAAACTCAGACCCATAGTCATTTACTTGAGGTGCTTAAAGGCTGCCAAAAATCTTAAAATTACATAACTTTTTCATATTTATTGTTTTGGGATTTATTGTTGGATGGCAATCCTGCTTTCATTAAGAAGCCCCTTTGTTCTTGGACCTGAATGGCATGAATCCACACTGTTAGACCCACACTGACCAGTTTCTTCTGGGAAGACTTGGGGAAGTTTAAAGCCTGCCTGAGAACTTGGAACCAGAACGTAATCTCTGTTCTTGTGATGCAATGCAGATGTAGACTTTTCCTTACATTATTAAGAACATGAGATATCTCTAATGCCGCGTACACACAATCGTTTTTTTTTTTAAAAACGTCATTTAAAATGATCGTGTGTGGGCTTCACATTGTTTTTCGGCTTCTGAAAAAAATCGAACATGCTGCATTTTTTCACGTCGTTTTTTAAAATGTCGTTTTTTGTGTTGTTAAAAATTATCGTGTGTGGGCAAAAACAACGTTTTAAACCCACGCATGCCCAGAAGCAAGTTATGAGACGGGAGCGCTCGTTCTGGTAAAACTACCATTCATAATGGAGTAAGCACATTCATCACGCTGTAACAGACAAAAAAGTGCGAATTGTCTTTTACTAACAAGGAATCAGCTAAAAGCAGCCCAAAGGCGAATAGAACTTCCGATTTAGAGTGCCGTCGTACGTGTTGTACGTCACCACGCTTTGTTCATAATTTTTAAAAAACGATGGTGTGTGGGCAACATCGTTTTTAATGATGAAGTTGGAAAAACTTTGTTTTTTGGACATGCTGAAAAACAACGTTTTTTTTTCATGCCGAAAAACGAGCATGTGTACGCGGCATAAGTGTTAAACCCCTCTCTGTTTGCCCTAGTGACCATTATTACTTGGGCAGAAAAGATGGGTGGTCCAAAACTTTATAGGTGTGATTGGAATGAAATGGAGGTTATTCCCTATTTCGAGTTCAGTGACAACTGCTTAAAAAGGGTTTAACCTCATTTTGGAGTGACTTCTTTTTTTTTTTTTTTTGTCTCTAAAAAGTCAAGTGAAGGAAAATTCTCCAGTGGGAGACAGACCGCAAAATAAAAACCCGTAAACTTTGGTTTTAGATATTTTTAACCCCGTACACAAATATGCTGCCCCACTGGTCTGGGATTTTTTCTGTGGGCAGCATATTTGTGTATCTGTCTTTGTTCTGGAAGCATGCCGCATGGCGTGCTCCCAGCAGAAAGTTTTTGGTCTCACTGAGAGCGCCAGGCCTACTAATTGTTAGAACCCAGGAACTCACGATTTTGAGTCACCTGATCACTATGATAGCCTCTGATTGGCTATCATAGTGATCAGTCACTGTAAAGCCTGCCCCTGTATTTTCTTTCTGTGAATAGAGGAGAGAAATACATTGTATCTCCCTCACTGTGTAAAAAACTAAAAAAATAATAAAATATAAAAAAAAAAAAAAAAAAAAAAATACCTAGTTTAAGGTTTGATCTAGGTCAGCGCCAGGATTAGTGTTTGGGTCAAAGGTCAGGGTCATTATTTTTTTAGGCAGGATTTTTTGTAAAATTAGTATCAGTTCGTGTCAGTGTCAGTGTGATGCGGTATAATCCACCCAGATGCACAAAGTAGTTGTGATGATCTGTACGGTTTTACTAACACATGTCAAAGTTGCAAAATTGTGCTTGGACATTAACCCTTAGGTGCGAAGGGGTCAAAGTGAAACTCTGGTAAACTCCATAGCCAAGAGGGTTAAGGCAGTGCTGGAAAATAATGGGGGCCACACAAACAATGTACACTTTGGGCCTAATTTGGACACTCTCACTTAGGGGTGTACTGACTTTTGTTGCCAGCGGTTTAGACATTAATGACTGTGTGTTGAGTTATTTTGAGGGGACAGCAAATTTACACTGTTACACAGGCTGTACCCTCACTACTTTACATTGTAGCAAAGTGTCATTTCTTCAGCATTGTCACATGAAAAGATATAACAAAATATTTACAAAAATTAGAGATGTATACTCACTTTTGTTAGATATTATATGTGTGTGTGTGTGTGTGTGTGTGTGTATATATATATATATATATATATATATATATATATATATTACAGTTGGAAAGAAATCCACTTGCGTCCTTTTCCTGGTGATAGGTATTACTGGGACAGGAAATGAGGGAAATCTGCTAATTAGGAACACAGGTGGCAATAAAAAGTCAATGGTGCTTTTAAATCCTCATCACTCTGCCAGGAAAAATAAAATCCCTGGAATTGGGCTTCCAGTTCCACAAATTAGATCTTAATAATGCAGTACAAAGGTGTATACATATAGTCCTACACTATACTAAGCCAATATTTGATTTAATTGGATAACTGTGCCTCACTGATCTCTGCAAGCTTTTCTTAAATAAGTAGTATATTGTAGATAAGTTACAATATTGATTTAACATATATTTTAACTTACAGTTTGATCAAGCATCCCTGTCGTTATTATCTCATGAGGATTATCTTGACAACAGTACAACGGCAAAAAGAGTAAGTTCAGCTACTGTGTTAATATTTTAAATGTGCTGTTTTTTAGGAACAGGGAGGGTTGTCCACTTCAATATTTTCTCCAGAGGCTGTCTATTGGAGTCATAGCTAAAGGGTATACAGGAATATATTTAAAACATGCAAGCAAGTCAAAATTAACCTACACTCTGCATATTAGCCCTGAAGATCTACACAAGTCTATGATGGGAGCTTTGGTACATGTTGATTGTTATGGTACAGCAAATATGTGCGACAGATCAGCCCCTGAGAGAAAATAGGAATGCAGACCTTCAATATGAGTCAATGGATGAGTCTATGATAAACTCAATCATTCTGTAAATGTAGAAAAAAGGAGAGGACCTGGCTGCTGTAACTTTCACCATATCAAAACACCTTGGGCAACAAGATGTCTGTTTACGGTCTTGTACTCATGCCATTAGGTTGTTACTCTATACTATTATCAACAAAGGATATAACTAATTGTAACTAAGTAAAGGCCAACTTTCCCCCTCACTCTCCTTTTTCCATACCCTCTGCTACTGACCTCAGATGAGGCAGTGACCTCTTCCAATGGCTGTGCCCTATCCTGGCTCTGGAGGTTCTTCATCTTCCCTGAGTCGGAAGGCTGTGGTATACACTGCAGAAGCACAGACAGCAAAAAAAACAAAAAACTGAAAAGATGGTCTAACCCTTCCCCATTACTCCAGAATTAAAAAAATGCTTTTACATACATTAAAGTAGATTTTTTTTAGAAAGAGTAAGGCCCCATACACACAGGAGGATTTATCCGTGGATACGGTCCAGCGGACCGTTTCCGCGGATAAATCCTCTCGAGGATTTCAGCAGATTTTAATGCGATGGAGTGTACTCACCATCGCATTGAAATCCGCGCCGAAATCCTCTGGCGATGACGTGTCGCGCCGCCGCCGCGATTATGACGCGGCGACGGGCGCGACGCTGTCATATAAGGAATTCCACGCATGCGTTGAATCATTGCGACGCATGCGGGGGATCCCTTCGGACGGATGGATTCGGTGAGTCTGTACAGACCAGCGGATCCATCCGTTGGGATGGACTTCAGCAGATGGATTTGTTCTGCATGTCAGCAAATATCCATCTGCTGGAAATCCATCCCAGGGGAGATTTATCCGCGGAAAAAGATCCGCTGGCGTGTACACACCATAGGATCTATCCGCTGAAACCCATTTGCTGGGATTTATCTGCGGATGGATTCTATGGTGTGTATGGGGCCTAAAGGAGGGTTAAGATTCCTGTAAGTTTATTTTTTCTTTGGAGAAATTTTCCTTCACTTCCTGTCTCAGGAAATCCCTCCAACGTGACAAAATCCCTGTTTGTCACCAGAGTCACCACAACTAGTGCCCTCATTGGAATATTTTTTTCTGTTTCTGTTCTGATGACAACCCAACATTTGAGATTTCCTGTCACTTTAACTCTTGGTGATAATGTTAAACAGGACATATCAGATGAGTCTCCCTAAGTGCAACATGGACAGCAAGAAATACCTGACAGGTGTTCAATCCATCTCCATTCTTTTAAAAATTAAAAATAAATTGCTTTTAGTTACATAAAATTAGAATATCATTACAAATTGAATTTATTTCCGTAATTCAATTCAAAAAGTGAAAATCATATATTTTATATAGATGCGTTATACACAGAGTGATATATTTCAAGCATTTCTTTCTTTTATTTTTGACGATTATGGCTTACAGCTAGTAACAACCCAAAATTCAGTATCTCCGAAAATTTGAATGTTACATATGTAGCACTACTCCCGAAGGAGCTGCTGGATATTTTCGGGCGGCATGTTACCTCTATTTCCTCGCCCTCCGGGGTGATGGATGAGAGTAGAAAAATTTCAATGTCCACACTTTACACTTCCCTTTTCAAGATTTATTTGCTGAACTTGGTAAAAGCATACAAGTGGTTGAAGGGGTGGAAGGGTAACAGGTAAATAGGTTCAGGTGCAGTATTTCAATGGGGAAACACTCCTGTTTCCTGCGACACAGCTTTCGTCGCCACTCTAGCCAGAGTGGGTATTGTGCACCCGGATAGGTTTCTCTCACTAGCCTAGCAGCCGGAATGGCGCACGGAACAGGGTACAGTCTCTGCCACAGACCTTCCCACAAATGGAGACACTTTTGGGCCAAAATCCTCGTAGCACAAGATTCAGCACCCGGATCTCTCCAGACTAACTTCTTTCAGAGTGATGGAACTAACAGGCGATCACCATCAAGCCTTTCAGTAAACGGTGCATCCTTCGATGAAGTTCAAGGCCTCTCTTGAGACACCAGCCTCATGCTCGGTCCTCTCCAAGATAGGTCCTTCATCAAGCGGCTTCCTCCCTCATGACGGACAGCACAGAATCACCCTTGAGAACGTAGACCCAATCTGCCTACTAGGCCTACTTCGAAGATCACAACCCCGGACCAACATGATCCAGAGCCAGGATTACAGGAACACGCACCCCCGGCCAGTAGGGCCACACACGGGATAGTGGGGTGACAGACCCAGGATCGGCGACGACGCCAGTCCAATGACATCTGTCCCTTAAGTACCCCTCCCCAGCATGCACAGCGGGAGGACCAACCCTCACTGATTGGCTGCCGAGGGGAAATACCCAAATCACCTTGACCTAGCTGCTGCCACCCTTGGCCTGGAGTATGAACGACACCCCAGGGGCGAACAATAGTGGTCACTCACAGCAGAGGCGTTGCTAGGGGGGTGCGGGGGGTGCGGTCCGCACCGGGTGACACCCACTAGAGGGGTGACACCATCCCGATTTAAGTTGACATGTGAGGGGGGCTGGCTCCCCCCCCCGCGACTGCAGCGATGAGCGCCGCGGAATCGGAGCGCCGAGCACCGCGGTACAAGAGGAGGGGGGTTTGCGGGGTGACACCGCAGCACCATCCATCGCCTCCTCTCACAGCCCCGGGCTGTTAGCGGTGCTCGGCAGTCGGCACACAGGCACAGCCCCCTCCTCTCTGTTTGTGTATACAGAGGGGGAGGGGCCGAGGGGACCTTCTGTCCATATGCCGTGGCGCTGCCTGCGATGATCTGAGGTACTGAATGGGAAGGGGGGGTGTTTGCACTGAGGGTGGTTGTACTAAGGGGGTGTTTGCACTGAGGGGGTTTTCACTAAGCAGGGTTTGCATTGGGGGGGTTGCACTGAGGGGGGGGGGGATTTGCACTGAGGGGGGGTTGCACTTAGGGGGGGGTGTCTGCACTGAGGGGGTGTCTGCACTGAAGGGGGTCTGTGTAACATGCAGGGGTCCAGAGGTGCAGGTGGCTGTGTAATGTAAAAGGGTTGCAGTGATGCAGGGTGCTGTGTAATGTAAAAGGGTCCAGAGGTGCAGGGGGCTATGAGATGTAAATGGGGCCAGTGATGCAGGGTGCTGTGTAATGTAAAGGGGTGCAGAGGGCTGTGTAGTGTAAAAGGGTCCAGAGGTGCAGGGGGCTTTGCGATGTAAAGGGGTTCAGAGGTGCAGGCGGCTGTGTAATGTAAAAGGGGTTCAGCGATGCAGGGTGCTGTGTAATGTAAAAGGGTCCAGAGGTGCAGGGGGCTATGTGATGTAAAGGGGTCCAGTGGTGCAGGGGGCTGTGTAATGTAAAGGGGTCCAGAGGTGCAGGGTGCTGTGTAATGTAAAGTGGCCCAGAGGTGCAGGGTGCTGTGTAATGTAAAAGGGTCCAGAGGTGAAGGGGGCTGTGAGATGTAAAGGGGTCCAGTGATGCAGGGTGCTGTGTAATGTAAAAGGGTCCAGTGATGCAGGGTGCTGTGTAATGTAAAGGGGTCCAGAGGTGCAGGGTGCTGTGTAATGTAAAGGGGTCCAGAGGTGCAGGGGGCTATGTGATGTAAAGGGGTCCAGTGGTGCAGGGGCTGTGTAATGTAAAGAGGTGCAGGGTGCTGTGTAATGTAAAGGGGCCCAGAGGTGCAGGGTGCTGTGTAATTTTAAAGGGGCCCAGTGATGCAGGGGGCTGTGTAATGTAAAGAGGTTCAGGGTGCTGTGTAATGTAAAGAGGTCCAGTGATGCAGGGTGCTGTGTAATGTAAAGGGGCCCAGAGGTGCAGGGTGCTGTGTAATGTAAAAGGGTCCAGAGGTGAAGGGGGCTGTGAGATGTAAAGGGGTCCAGTGATTCAGGGTGCTGTGTAATTTTAAAGGGGTCCAGTGATGCAGGGTACTGTGTAATTTTAAAGGGGTCCAGTGATGCAGGGGGCTGTGTAATGTAAAGGGGTCCAGTGATGCAGGGGGATGTGTAATGTAAAGGGGTCCAGTGATGCAGGGGGCTGTGTAATGTAAAGGGGGCAGTGATACAGGGGGCTGTGTAATGTAAAGGGGTCCAGTGATGCAGGGTGCTGTGCAATGTAAAGTGGTCTAGAGGTGCAGTTGTGAAGAGGGGTACACAGTAGTAACAAAAAGATAATGAAGGATGCAGAGGTATGTAGGGGGCACAGTGGGGTGTTTTTACATTTTAACGTGGGGGGGGTGCCAGATATTGGATCCGCCCCGGGTGCCAAATGCTCTAGGTACGCCCCTGGCCTATAGGCTCCTGAGATGTGAAATTCGGTTCTGGAGAAAGAGAGGTGGGGGGAGGGGACAAAGAAAAATGGAGAGAAAGAAGAAGGGATAGAACGATCAGGAAATATGGATAGGGAGAGAGAGAAAAGGGGAAGAAAGGAGAACAGAGAGCAAACAGTAGGGTAAAAAATATTTGAAATTTTTTATTGGGGGGGGGGGGGGGGTGACACCATATTTTACCGCACCAGGTGACACCAACCCTAGTGACGCCACTGACTCACAGCACAGTCAACTAACTCTCAGACTTTCCCCTAA
The DNA here is from genome assembly GCF_905171775.1 of Rana temporaria. Lineage (NCBI taxonomy): Eukaryota > Metazoa > Chordata > Amphibia > Anura > Ranidae > Rana > Rana temporaria. The sequence goes on from NC_053490.1 coordinate 425,832,942, forward strand.
ATTTGAAGCAGTGCCAGCCCAACAGGAGCAGGCCGCTACACATAAGACCAATAAAAAATATATATTTTTCATCCAAAAATGTTGGCTTCCTCAAAAGTATGTCCATGTACAGTATAGTAATCGCGCTCAATACTTGGTTGGGGCTCCTCTTGCATGAATTACTGCATCAATGCAGCGTGGCATGGAGGCGGATCAGTCTTTGGCACTGCTGATGTGTTATGGAAGCCCAGGTTGCTTTGATAGCGACCTTCAGCTTGTCTGCATTATTGGGTCGGTTGTTTCATCTTCCTCTGGACAATACCCCACAGATTTTCAATGGGGTTTAGGTCAGGTGAGTTTGCAGGCCAATCACGCACAGTGAAACCATGATCATTAAACCTGGTATTGTTACATGTGGCAGTGTATTTAGGTGCCAAGTCCGGCTAGAAAATCAAATCAGCATCTCCATAAAGCTGGTCGGCAGAGGGAAGCATGAAGTGCTCTAGAATTTCCTGACTTTGGACTTGATAAAACACAGTGGGCCAACACCAGCAGATGACATGGCTCCCCAAATCATCACTGAATTGTGGAAATGCTGGATCTCATGCAACTTGGATTCTTTGCCTCTCTACTCTTCCTCCAGATTCTGGGACCTTGATTTCCAAATGAAATGCATCATTTTCCACAGTCCATGATGACCATGTCACTCGCTGGTTTTGGTCCATTTTGTTTTAACAAGTCCAAAGTCAGCGCAGCCCTCTACCAGGAAATTCTAGAGCACTTCATGCTTGCCTCTGCCGACCAGCTTTATGGAGATGCTGATTTAATTTTCAAGCAGAACTTGGCACCTGCCCAAACGTACCAATATATGAGTTTCACTTTTTGAATTGAATTATTAAAATAAATAAACTTTTTGATGATTTTCTAATTTTATGAGATTCACCTACAGTGGGGCAAAACATTATTTAGTCAGTCAATTGTGCAAGTTCTCCCACTTAAAAAGATGAGAGAGGCCTGTAATTGTCATCATAGGTATACCTCAACTATGAGAGACAAAATGTGGTAACAAATGTAACATTGTCTGATTTGGAAAGAATGTATTTGCAAATTATGGTGGAAAATAATTATTTGGTTAATATCAAAGTTCATCTCAATACTTTGTTATATATCCTTTGTTGGCAATGATAGAGGTCAAATGTTTTCTATAAGTCTTCACAAGGTTGTCACACACTGTTGCTGGTATGTTGGCCCATTCCTCCATGCAGATCTCCTCTAGAGAAGTGATGTTTTGGGTCTGTTGCTGGGCAACACAGACTTTCAACTCCCTCCAAAGGTTTTCTAAGGCGTTGAGATCTGGAGACTGGTTAGGCCACTCCAGGAACTTGAAGTGCTTCTTACGAAGCCACTCCTTCGTTGCTTTGAAAGAATAACTCAAGCTGTCTTCTTTCATAAAATTGTAGTTCTCTAAGGCCCCGTACACATGACCAGGTCTGTCCGCTGATACTTGTCCGCGGACCAGTTTCAGCAGACAAGTTTGGTCGTGTGTACGGCCTATCGGACCGTTTTCCGGCGGACATGTGTCCAGCCGACAAAAATTTCTTAGCATGCTAAGAAACCTGTCCGCTGCAAACCTGTCCGTCGGACATTTTCGGTCGTCTGTACAGACTCACCGGACATGTCCGATCGACCGCCATCCCTCGCATGCGTCGAAGTGATTCGACGCATGCGTGGAAGTATTTACCTTCCAGGGCCGCACACGTCGCCGCGTATTGTGTACGCGCGGATTTCTGTTTGATGGTGAGTACACACATCAAACAGAAATCGGCCAGACGACTGTCCGCTGAAAACGGTCCGGCGGACCTTTTTCATCGGACAGTCCGTCCGTGTGTACAAGGCCTAATTGTCCTGCTGATCCTCTGACAACATATTCATAGACTCAGTCACTGGCCCAGAGTGGGGATGAGAATCAGGTTCCCCACTACCAAGGGTTTGTTACACATCAATGGAATGTGTGAAGTTTGTGAATCACAAACTTTGGCTGAAAACTTTATAGATTAAATGTTATCATTGGAACACGCCCCCTATGACAGTGCCCAGCTTCCAATGTCTTTTGTTTGACAATAGCTTGTTTATTAACCCTTCAAATGGACAGAATTGCCACACAATTTGTAGATTTCCAAATTCCAGGGTTTGCAAAACTGTTTTTGAACCAAACCCAAACAGATTTGCTCATCCCAGAACAATTATGCAGTCAGTAAATTTAAAACTCCTGATTTAGATACTTGTTACAGGCCAGTGGTTCAGAAAGTATTGATGTCAGTAGGATAGCATAACACTCAGACAACAAGCATTTTTAAAAACGTATTTTTTTTCAAAGCAGGTTTCCTTTAAAAATAAGTAGTTTCTGCTGACCATATTAAGGGCTATTCCGATGTTGACTTAAATTTGCAGGCAGAAACACAGATGAGCTTTCCTTGGTGCTGATTGTGGATGCCAGCTATTGATCCAGCTTTATATGCCATCAAAAGCACAATGCAAGGTCATTCTGTCTCCCATAAGCAAAAGTCCCATCAACCTTTTCTAGTCTGTTTAGCAGCAAATGAAGTGATTTTATTTCTGTGGGCCTTGCTGCAGCACAAAGGTAGAATGCTGTTTTATTAGATTTTTATCTTTCATTCGTTTTTTTTTCTTGAATTTAGACTTGTACTTCTCAATCTGGAGAACAGCTAGGCTACCTTTTTCTTGCTTTTAAAATGACTTTAAAGAAATATTACATCTGATAAACACAACATTTTGACACCATACAAATAACATGGAAAAGAATTGTTCTTTTTATTGGCTTCAGTGCAAATCTTATTGTGTGGTTAGACTATCAAATATACATATATAAAAATATGTACAAAACAAAAGTAAAGGTGCACATGTTAATACCGATAATGATGTGCTAAAACAAATCCGTTAATTTTTATGTGAGGGAAAATATTTTATTTAGGTATTCAAAATGGTGTTTTTACACATAGAAAGGTACTAGAAAGAGGATACATGTTCTATTTTACAGAAGCATATGGAAGACAATAAAACTTGTTTAGCCTCTGAACACAAGGTCAAAATATCTCTTCTACAACATTATATGTTGTGAAATCATATTGATATATTATAACCTTCAGCAAACAACCTATGGATAAGAGGTAGAGGGGAACTGGAAGGGAGGAAAAAGGGTCTATTACAGTAGGAATTTTGCTCGGGTCATAGAGGTGTGATATTACAAATCTACAAACCCGAAACAGCTTTAAAATGCTAAACAACCTATACAACCTATCATTCACCATGATCCAGTTAAAAGAGAAGTATGGACAAAGATTATTTGGTCATGCTTCTCTTCTGGGTCACAGGAGTGCACTTACTTTTGTGCTCCTGTTATCCAGAGTCAGCTGATAGTGGGTTATTGCGACGGCCATACTTAACATAGGATACGCCACATATAGCAGGGGTAACTATACGCCGGAAAAAGCCAAATGCAAACGTCGTAAAAAAAAAGCGCCGGGCGGTTGTTCGTTTCTGAACCGGCGTAACTCCTCATTTGCATGTTCGTCGCGTATACAAACGGAAGCGCCACCTAGCGGCCAGCGTGAGATTGCAGCCTAAGATCCGACGGTGTAAGTCACTTACACCTGGCGGATCTTAGGGAGATCTATGCGTAATTGATTCTATGAATCAGTCGCATAGATACGACGGACGGAACTCAGAGATACGACGGCGTATCAGGAGATACGCCGTTGTATCTCTATCTGAATCTGGATGATGGGCACAGTGAGTCTGCATTGAATTATTATCACACATTGTGGTGTTTTTTTTGTTAGTATAGCATACAGGTTTAATTTTTTTGTTGCTACATCTGTTCTATATATTCTTTTTAATGCATGTGGATTTTGGAGGTGTCCTCTAAAACTGGCACTTTATAATATAATGGGCCCAGTGAGTCTGCAATGATGGGCACAGTGAGGCTGCAATGATGGGCACAGGTGAGTCTGCATTTCATGGGCACAGTGAGGCTGCATTAATGGGCACAGTGAGGCTACAATTATGGGCACAGTAAGTCTGCAATTATGGACACAGTGAGGCTGCATTGATGGGCACAGCGAGGCTGCATTGATGGGCACAGGGAGTTTACATTGATGGGCACAGTGAGTCTTCATTGATGGGCACAGTGACGCTGCAATGATTGGCACAGGTGAGGCTGTGTTTCATGGGTACATTGAGGATGAAAGGCTGCAATGTGAGTCTGCATTGAACCATTATCACACATTGTGGTGTTTTTTTTGTTAGTATAGCATACAGGTTACATTTTTTTGTTGCTACATCTGTTCTATATATTCATGTGGATTTTGGAGGTGTCCTTTAAAACTGGAACTTTATAATAAATGTTACACTTTATTTAAAAAAAAAAGAATATATATATTTTTTTGTGGTTCTAACTACTACTACTGCTGAAATCTGCTGTTTGTTTCAAGCCGGACTTCATTATAACTTGATCAGAAAGTTGTACATAGTTCTTATCCTTGGAGTATCCAACCACTTCCCTCAACCCTATCCAAGTTCTCCAAAGATAGAAAATCACAAAAACAACATACCCTATACTGGTCCTTGAAGAAAAAGTGAATGAGCCTATTATGTACCTGGCTGCAGGGCAGATTTTGGGAAGACCTGGGCAGTAATCATGCGGCTCCTACAGGAGTACCGCTACATAAATAAATATTGTCAGATCTTTTTAAAAGGTCTGGCCATGTATGGATAACCTAAGAAACACCAAACTAAACTTGCTTAGCAGATATTATACTTCTAGGTGTGCTGCGCAGAGTGTCTCCTGCCTGGGGACATGGGGCCAGATTCTCGTACCTGCGGCGCAGCGTAACATAACCCGTTTACGTTACACCGCAGCAAGTTTTCAGTCTAAGTGCCCGATCCACAAAGCACTTACCTGTAAACTTGCGGCGGTGTATCGTAAACACGTCCGGCGCAAGGCGGCCCAATTCAAATGGGGCGGGTACCATTTAAATTAGGCACGCTCCCGCGCCGAATGTACTGCGCATGCTCCATTCGCAAATTTCCCGACGTGCTTTGCGCAAAATTACGACGCGCCGACGTGTTGAGAATCGCGACGTGCGTAACGTACTTACGCCGGGAAAGCAAAAAAATTCAAAAGCGATGCGGGAAAGACGGGCATACTTTAACATGGTGGAGTAATTTTACACCATGTTAAAGTACCCCTAACTTTGCGATGGGAAACTAAGACTTGCGCCGACGTAACGACGGGAAAAACCTTTGTGGATCGCCGTAACTGCTAATTTGCATACCCGACGCTGGTTTACGACGCAAACTCCCCCCAGCGGCGGCCAAAGTATTGCATCCTAGGATCCGACGGTGTAATTCAATTACACCTGTCAGATCTTAGGGCTAGCTATGCTTAACTGATTCTATGAATCAGTCGCATAGTTAGAACGGCCCTAAAACAGAGATACAACGGCGTATCAGGAGATACGCCGTCGTATCTCTTTTGTGAATCTGGCCCATGGTTCCTCCTACTGGCTGCTGAGTCCTTTAGTGACATAGTAGCCTGCACCCAGCTGGGGACATGCTATGCAGCACACTGAAAGTGTCACATAGCCATGGTGCTGGTAGCTCTGCAAGAAAGCAAAGAATGGTGTTTGTGTCTGCTGAAGATATAGGGGTAGATTCACGTAGATCGGTGTTTCTTTGTGCAGGCGTAACGTATCCCATTTACGTTACGCCTCCGCAACTTTTACAGGCAAGTGCCGTATTCTTAAAAGAAAGTTGCGGCGGCGTAGCGTAAATAGGCCGGCGTAAGCCCGCCTAATTCAAATTGTGAAGAGGTGGGCGTGTGTTATGTAAATTAGGTTTGACCCGACGTGATTGACGTTTTTCCCGAACGGCGCATGCGCCGTCCGTGGAATTTCCCAGTGTGCATTGCGCCAAAGTACGTCGAAAGGACGTCATTGGTTTCGACGTGAACGTAAATGACGTCCAGCCCCATTCACGGACGAATTACGCAAACAACGTAAAACATTAAAAATTCGACGCGGGAACGACGGCCATACTTAACATTGGTACGCCGCACTTACGCCACCATATAGCAGGGGTAACTTTATGCCGGGAAAAGCCTAACCTAAACGGCGTAAATGTACTGCGTCGGCCGGGCGTACGTTCGTGAATTAGCGTATCTAGCTGATTTACATATTCTAGGCGTAAATCAGCGTACGCGCCCCTAGCGGCCAGCGTAAATATGCAGTTAAGATCCGACGGCGTAAGAGACTTACGCCGGTTGGATCTAATAGAACTCTATGCGTAACTGATTCTATGAATCAGGCGCATAGATACAACCGGCCAGACTCAGAGATACGACGGCGTATCTGGAGATACGCCGTCGTATCTTGTCTGTGAATCTACCCCATAATATATTACCAAAATAATTGGGTCACCTACCTTTACACCCACATGAACTTTAATGGCATCCCAGTTATAGTCTGTAGGGTTCAATATTGAGTTGGTCCACCCTTTGCAGCTATAACAGCTTCAAATCTTCTGGGAAGGATGTCCACAAGGTTTAGGAGTGTGTCTATGGCAATTCTTGACCATTCTTCCAGAAGCGCAATTGTGAGGTCAGGCACTTATATGGACGAGATCGCCTTGCTCACAGTCTCCGCTCTAATTCATCCCAAAGTTGTTCTATCAGGTTGAGGTCAGGACTCTGCATGCCAGTCAAGTTTCTCCACTGCAAACTCACTCATCCATGTCTAGACCTTGTGGACAGCCGACCCATAAGAGCTGAAGCTGTTATAGCTGCAAAGAATGCGCCAACTAAAAATTAAACCCTATGGACTAAGACTGGGATGCCATTAAAGTTCATGTGGGTGTAAAGGCAGGTGTCCCAATACTATTGGTAATATAGTGTATTACTGCTCCCTCTTTTATTATAGGGAGCAGCCACCTGCATTATTTTATGGAAGTGATAGGGTCACTTTAATGGACCCTTTTGTTTGCTTTTGGTAAACTGTTTAGTTTTTGCTCCAGCCTTCATAAATTAGCTTATCTGTGCTTAATTGTGTAAAATGTGCCATCACTCCTATCACTAAAAATTCCACAAACATTAAAACTATGGGTACTGCCAGGAGTAAAAAGTTCTGCAACAACTGCTATGGTTTTACTGATTGATGCAACTTAAATAAATTATTAAATATATCTTTTGGCACCTAAAGTATATTTATTTTACCATATATAGTTAATTTGGGATCACAGATTTTCTATTTATTTTTTAATAAAAACACATTACAATTTTACTTTAAGAGAACGCTCCTTCTTCCATTTGAAGAGTAGCTAATTTGATAGATGAAGAAGATTAATGGCAGTTGAAAGTTTTTGCACTTCCAGTCATTGTAATCAACAGTAACTTTCAAACCTCATGACTGTATAAATCATGAGTGCTTTTATCTGATTGCATCTGTTCATTGTAGCTTAGTAGGAGTCATTCAAAAACTCTTTTGTAGTTGACAAATGGCCTTGGATGAAGGAAAGGAAAAGATGGAGGATCTTTATATCTTAGTCAATACTGTCAAATGATAAGGAATATATTCTACTGCAAGTACAGTTTAAAATCCCTGGAAAGTCTTTTATCTAAATGTAGTCATTTATTTATCTTTACTGTTTTCTCACAATATGTAATACCCATTATCATGTTCTCTAAATTGTATCAAGCTACAACTCCAAGAGAATAATAATATTCGTGATAATTATGACAATAATAATAATAATAATAATGATAATTTATGCTCATCTAAAACTTAATTAAAAAGGAACATGTAAAAGCAGGAAAATAGTAAGAATAAAAATGTTCTATACATTAGCAGTACAATACATACTGAAGCTAAGGGAGGGTGCACACAGAATATATAAAGCTTAAAAACACAATTCATAGATTAAGGCCTTGTACACACGATAGGTTAACCAGAGGACAACGGTCTGAAGGACTGTTGTCCTAGGTTAACCTATGAAGCTGACTGATGGTCCATCGCGCCTACACACCATAGGTTAAAAAAACGATCGTGTCAGAACGCGGTGGCGTAAAACACAATGGCGTGCTGGAAAAAACAAAGTTCAATGCTTCCAAGCATGCGTCAACTTGATTCTGAGCATGCGTGGATTTTTAACCGATGGTTGTGCGTACTAACGATTGGTTTTGACCTATCGGTTAGCAATCCATCGGTTAAATTTTAAAGCAAGTTGCCATTTTTTTAACCTATGGTTAAATAACCTATGGGGCCTACACACGATCGGTTTGGACCGATGAAAACGGTCCTTCAGACCGTTGTCCTCTGGTTAACCTATCGTGTGTACGAGGCCTTACTGCGTGATTTCATTCATTGCAAGTTAGTAATACTATGAAACGGTTCTGTAACAACTGCCAAGTTATACAGTACAACACTTTCTAGGACACCACCTACCCATTTGTCATTTAATATGAGTTTGTTTACCTGTACCTTCCAAATTCGCAAAACTGTCAGATAATTTCTTTGCAGTAATATCACTAGCCTAATATAATAGCCAATATTGTCATCCTGTCCATTATTATTGGGCTAAAGATTCCTCTAAAAGCAGAACTCTTTTAGTATGCAACTTCAAATTCAAGTTATGGAATCAGGAAAGAATAGGCCTGGAACGTTATGCACAGCATTAAGGGGAGGGACTACATGACTGGGTTTGCAGCCTAGGCAGTTAGAGGTTAAAAATTATTGGATGACCGGAAGGTGTGGCAGGGTGGGGCATTAGGGGTGTAGAGCAGGAGGAGTTAACGGTTCATCAGTCTTCAAAGTTAACTCTAGGAGAAGCTTTCCCTCCATCCCTTATATTCTGGGTCTGTTGTTCTGGGTGGATTTGGGTTACTGTTATCTGGGTCTTTGTCTTTGTCAGCAGGGGTGTTACCGGGTGGTAACCTTTTCAGGTGGCAACAGTGTCGTAGACGGTGGCAGGGGTTCCAGGGTTTTGAAGGTCGGCATGGTAAAAAATTGTATGTGGAGAATTATGGGTTAGGCTCATCTTTGGTATGGGTACCTTCACATAGATGTGACGTCAGTATGGTGAGACTAGTAATGGGGCTGTATCGGGTGGTAACTAATTTTCCCCGAGTCGGTATAATTGCGGCTGGGGGCCTGTGGTAAAGAAGTTTGATACAGCCGGTTTGGAAGACCATGCTTGCCTCCAATATCTACTGTCAGTGAAAAATGTTAATCTTTCTGAAAATGAAAAAGTTATAGTTGTTAAATAGTTTTTGTTAATAAAATGGTGGCTATGGTGCGCATATTATTTAAATAGAAGCGGGTAAGGGATTAATTTAGGTTTTGGCTTTGTCAGCCAGCAAGTCAGCAATACCTCAGTCAAGTGGGAGTCATATGCTAGAAGACTGAATCTATGCCAACATGGTATTTAGGACAGAAATAGTCATATTATACTGATTTCATTTCACCCTACTACCACATATATGTCATAAACCACTGACACCCACTCTCAAAAATTTTATAGCAGTCATGCTCAAAAGTTTGCTTACCCTGGCAGAAATTGTGAAATTTTGGCATTAATATTAACCACTTGCTAACTGGGCACATATACCCCCTCCTGCCCTGGCGAAATGTCAGCTTCCGGCACTGCATCGCTTTAACTGACAATTGCGCGGCCGTGCGACATGGCTCCCAAACAAAATGTACGTCCTTTTTCCCCAAAAATAGAGCTTTCTTTTGGTGGTATTTGATCACCTCTGCGTTTTTTATTTTTTGCGCTATAAACAAAAAAAGAGCGACAATTTTGAAAAAAAAAAAACACAATATTTTTAACTTTTTGTTATAACAAATATAAATAATTTTTTTTTTTCTCAGTGTAGGCCGATACGTATTCTTCTACATATTTTTGGTAATAAAAATAAAAAAATCACAATAAGAGACTGGTTTGCGCAAAAGTTATAGCACCTACAAAATAGGGGACGGAATAATTATTTTTTTAAATTCATTTTTTTACTAGTAATGGCGGTGATCTGCGATTTTTTTATTGGGACTGCGACATTATGGCGGACACATTGGACACTTTTGACACATTTTTGGGACCATTCACATTTATACAGCAATTAGTGCTATAAATATGCACTAATTACTGTATAAATGTGACTGGCAGGGAAGGGGTTAACACTAGGGGGTGAGGAAGGGGTTAAATGTGTACCCTGCATAGTGTTTCTAATTGTGGGGGGAGGGGACTGACTGGGGGAGGTGACCGATCTGTGTCCCTATGTACAAGGGACACAGCATCAGTCTCCTCTCTCCCTGACAGGACGTGGATCTGTGTATTTACACACACAGATCCACGTCCTTGTCTGTGTAACCGCTGATCACGGGTGCTTGGCGGACATTGCGGCCACCAGGCACGCGCATCGGCATCTCAGTGATGTGGCGGGCACGCGTGCATGCCGCCGGCGGCGCTTGCGTGCCCCCCAGTGGCCGGAGCAGCCGAGGACATCTAAAGACGTCCTCCCGGCAATTGAGAGCCACCTTGTGGCCGTCATTTGTTAATAGGCAGGATGCCAGGTGGTTAAAAATATGACTGATTATGCCAAAAAAATTATTTAATCACTTTAGCCTCGGGAAGGATTTGCAAAAAAAAAAAAAAACACAATATTTTATACTTTTGCTATAATAAATAGCCCCCCCCCCCAAAAATGTTTACAAAAATGTCTTCATCAGTTTAGGCCGATATGTATTCTTCTACATATTTTTGGTAAAAAACAAACAAAAAAAAGCGCAATTAGCATATACAGATTGGTTTGCGCAAAAGTTATAGCATCTACAAAATAGTAATGTCGGCAATCTGCGTTTTTTATCGGGACTGAGACATTGCAGCGGACAAATCGGACACTTTTGACACTTTTTTGAGGCCATAGACATTTATACAGCAATCAGTGCGAAAAATAGCCACTGGTTACTGTATAAATGTCACTTGCAGGGAAGGGGTTTACACTAGGGGGAGATCAAGGGGTTAAATGTGTTCCCTATGTGTGTTCTAACTGTGGGGGGGATAATCTTTCTCCTCTCCACTGACAGAACTGGCAATTGTGTGATTACACACACAGATCCCGGTTCTTGCTGTGTCACGAGCAATCACGGGTGCCCCACGGTCATTGCGCTCTGCCTGGCATGCACAATCGGCTCCGGGGACACGCTACAGGAGTGCGTGCCTGCTACAGCATCTTAAAGAGTTGACGTACAGCTATGAAGGCTCACCCAGCAGTGCAAACCTGCTGCAGTATAGCAGGGGTTAAGGATAGCAATTACATAAGCCATTTATTATCACATCATTTTTTGGATACTTTTTAAATCATAATGATAACATAAATCACCCAAAATGGCCCTGATCAAAAGTTTACATACCCTGGAATTTTTGGTCTTGGTACAGACACAGAAGGTGGCACACATGGGTTAAAATGGCAATTAAAGGTTAATTTCCCACATTTTTGGCTTTTTAAATCACAATTGGTGTCTGTGTACAAAAAGAAACTGAGCCATGAGGAGGTGGAAAAGAACAGTCAAAAGATCTGTGTAACAAGGTAATGAAACTTTACAAAGATGGAAAAGGATATAAAAAGATATCCAATGCCTTGAATATGCCAGTCAGTACTGTTTAATCACTTATTAAGAAGTGGAAAATTAGGGGCTCTTTTGATACCAAGCCATGGTCAGGTAGACCAAGAAAGATTGCAGCCACAACTGGCAGAAGAATTGCTTAGGATACAAAGAAAAACCCACAGGAGAAATACAGGCTGCTGTGCAAAAAGACAGCGTGGTTGTTTTTAAGGAGCACAATTCAACGATACTTGAGCAAAAAAGAGCTGCATGGTTGAGCTGCCAGAAAGAAGCCTTTACTGCACCAATGCCATAAAAAGCCAATGAGGCATGTTAAGGTGTTGTTGGGCATATTGTAACCAGACTTTTTTTGTTGTACAGTAAAGGCTTCTTTCTGGCAACTTGACCATGCAGCACTTTTTTATTCAAGTATCATTGTATTGTGCTCCTTAAAAACAATCACACCATCTTTTTCCAGAGCAGCCTGTATTTCTCCTGCGGTATCAAGAAATCTCCAGATTTTCAACTTCTTAAGTGATTGAACAGTACTGACTGGCATATTCAAGGCTTTGGATATCTTTTTATATCCTTTTCCATCTTTGTAAAGTTTCAGTACCTTGTTACGCATGTCTTTTGACTGTTCTTTTATACTTCCTTATGGCTCAGTGTCTAGCCTGCTTAGTGCATCAATGTGAGAGATAACAAACTCATTGACTATTTTTTTACACAGACAGTAATTGTGATTTAAAAAGCCACACATGTGGGAAATTAACCTTTAATTGCCATTTTAACCCGCCACCTTCTGTGTGAGTACAAAGGCCAAACAATCCAGGGTATGTAAACTTTTCATCAGGGCCATTTGGGTGATTTATGTTATTAAGATTTAAAAAGGAGCCAAAAAACTATGTGATAATAAAAGTGAAAGTGAAAGTAAAAGAAAATCTCAAATTTTTGGGTATTACCCAGAAAAGTAATAGAGGGGACAACTACCAATGGGGACACTAGTTCTGGTGACAACCAGGGATTTCCTCACTTTGAAGGGATCTCCACTCACTTCCTGTTTTGGCTATGGGACAGAAGGTAAAGGGAAATACCTTCAGTGGGACACATATATGGACAAAATAACCTGACAAGGGGTTATAACCCTCTCTTACTCTATCCAAAATGAATTTTTTTTGCCTTTAGTCCTACTTGAGCTCCAGAAGAGTTACCCCCTGTATGACCAGGCCATTTTTTGCGATACGGCACTCCATTATTTTAACTGACAATTGCGCAGTCATGCGACACTGTACCCAAATAGGGATTTCCTGTTACGATCACTCCATATTCATAAATCTCTCCATAAATCTCTATTTGTCATGTACTGTACATTTTGGAAAGCTGGGTGCCCAAAATCCCAGGAATATGCCGCAAATTTGGTGGATCTATTCCTGCTGTGGTTGTGTTTTAAAGTTCTGCTGCATCACAAGCAGGGGTTCTCAGTTCACCAGATGTATGACAGCAAAGTTTGGATGAAAAATTGTATTGAGCCAATTCATGTCCCCTGTGGAAGCTTACACCTCTATTTTGTCTAAAGGACATCTTTAATATATGTCAAATTGAAATCATTTTCTTTTTCCTTCTATAGTATAGAGAATCCTTATTCAGTTTCATGGTTGATGTATCGGTTTTTCTTGGTGCCAACAAAACAAGGGCAGAAATTGATATGAAAGCTTTGATTGACCTGGAAACAAAACTTGCTCAGGTAAGTTATCATAAAACAAGCTTTATAAATTATGCCTTCCAGAGACAAAACACTGTAAAAAAAATCCTAAAATGTATGTAATATTTTGAAAGAATAAAAAGTGTTGAGTCAAACACCAATGAAGAAAAAACAGTCCCAAAAGTGAAAAGAGGGTTCTAATAGCATCCACACCATCCATCACCTGCAGCTGTGTGATCCTGTGATTAGGGATGGTCCCGATGTTCGAGTCGAGCATCGGGTGCTTGTGCAGAGCGCCTCATAATGCACTGAAAGATCGCAGTGCACTGTCCGCTGCTGATTGGCCAAAGCAAGCACCTAAACTGCATGCTTTGGCCCAACAAAGCGTGATGTCCTGTGATAACCATGATTGACCAAAGGCAGGGTGCCTTTGGCCAATCATGGCTCAGGGTCTAAGTCCACCGTCACACTATATAAGGCTGCTGCTTGCACGGCGGCCGTATATAGTGAATGAATAGATATTAGGCAGGTAGTTAGTGTAGTGTGCAGTCAGTCAGTGTAGTATATATATGATAGAGTTCAAAGTATATACCGTATTTATTGGCGTATACTGCGCACTTTTTTGCCCTGAAAATCAGGGCAAAATCGTGGGTGCGCGATATACGCCGATACCCGCTTCCCGCGCTGTGGTTGAATGCCTGCGCGGACGTATACCGAGTGCAGTACACTCGGCTACATTCGGCCAGGCTCGGCTTCGCTCGTGCTCACGCATAAACGTCACAGAGTGTGAGCACGAGCGAAGCCGAGCCTGGTCGAATGTAGACGAGTGTACTGCACTCGGTATACGTCGGCGGAGGCGTTCAAACTGAGCGCGGGAAGCGGCGATTCGACGGGGAGACAGCGCGTGAGAAGCCGGGAGGACACCACCGAAGCCGCAGATGGACGCCGGACCCGACGAGGCCGCCGATGGATGCCGCGCAAGACACCAAAATTGTAAGTACTAAAATGATTTTTTTTACAGGAATTGCGGGTCCACATTAGTGGTGCGCGCTATACGCCGGAGCGCGAAATACCCCGATAAATACGGTAGTACAGTTAGTGTAGTATATATTATACAGTTCAAAGTACTGTATATAGTACAGTTAGTGTAGTTTATATTAAGGAGAAGCAGCATACTACACTAATTTTGCGTTTCCTCCTCTCAGCACATATTCTTTGCAACAGGATGATATTGTGTCTTAGTGCCTATATTTTAGTGTAATATCTAAGGTGCCTACGCCTATATGCAGCAGTCTCCATGTCCCTACCAAATCATAGGCTGTTCCAATCTGGTGGTGTTAAAATACACGTTTACCTTCCTGCAAATTACTATTTGCCCATCACTATGGTGGGCTGCCCCCCTGACCAAAAGGGATGTACACAAGGCAGGATAGGTTAAGCAAGAAGGTGCAGGTATTTGTAGGCACCTCTTGGTACCTGCATCTCATACCTGTTAACAGATTTTTGACAGCTATGTTATTGTGTATGAATTAATACATTTTCAAATTCATGATGTGGTTGAACCACTAAATAATTTATGCATTTGAAATACATGATTAACAATCATATCTTTTGTGCAATTTTCATTATATCTCTTATAAAGTTTGATGATAAATAATTCATAATAAGAATGTGCACTGTGATAAAAAATTATGCTGCTATATCCTTCCACCTTAGCTTTGAGCTGATGTCAAGTTTCTGCCAAACCAGGGCTGTATGCAAATCTACTGACTGCACCAAATCCACCATGCCAGATCATTTTAGCTAGCAATCAAACTCAGAGGAGCTAGCTGCACAAGACTGGTCTAGACTTGGCTACACAAATTCAGTAGCTGAGGGTTGAATTCTGACACATTTTTTCATTGATATTATTATTTTAGAATAAAGCTCTTGTTTACATTAAGCCTTTTTTAATTTTACAGATAACTGTTCCTCATGAAAACAGGACAAGTGAATCCATGTACAATAAAATGAACATCTCAGAATTGAGCGCTATGATCCCACAGGTCTGTTTCTATATGCAATTTTTATTGTATTTTTTTAACTATAGTTTATTCAGTTTGTTCCTTTAACACACGTATTTATATAATTTTGTTTGATAATGTGAATTACAAAAATTGGGGATCATTTGGAAAATCTCTGACAATATTAAAGCAAATAAAGAATAGGGCAGGTGCATTTATACATTTAAGGTAAATACTAAATTTTTAATAAGTTACTGTAGCAGGAATATTATTTGTATCAATTAATCCTGTCATTGACACAAGATGATTGACATAGACTGTGACAGATAGTCAAACTCTGGCAATAATGGACATAGCCTGAGATATGGTGACAAATATAGAATGATAGGCATTTATAGACACAACAACCACTGGTAAACAGTCTGAAGTTAAGAATACACATAACAATATATTTTCATAATCTCTATGCTATCTTCTTTGAATTTACCAATGACTATTCCTTTTCAAATTCAGCTGGGACTGGCCAAATTTTGATCCAGGTGTCACCACTGAGGTTGAACTGAAGTCAATCTACCGACTGACTTCTGTTTGACTGCCCTGTTTGATTAAAGCCTCCAGAGCCGAGCTGCAGGCAATAGCCCCAGTACTTTAGCAAAGTAAATATCAGTTTATTAAGGACAAGCTTTCGGGGTATGTGCCCTTCTTCCAAAGTATTGTATTGTATGTTAGTGCAAATAAAAAAAGTATCACGGACAGTACTCAATTTTCTCTGTCACAATTGGACTAATATGGCTACAATCAAGTCAAGTTTATTAAGGGTAATTCAATAAAGCCATGCAGGCCAAGAGAAATGATGGTGTGCAGAGCAGGGCAACCCACAAAGTCAGTCATATTTCAGCATGCTATAATCTGATCAGGTATGAGATAATTTATGACTATTGCCACAGATTCATAGACTATGCATATCACCCTTGTGATTTGATGTTTAACCTAGTTTGTTCTTGTTGAAACTACCCATTACAATGACTGACCAATACTAAGCCATGGGAGGACACGATGGGTCCAAGAGAGACTTTAAAATATAGGGCGGAGGAACCTCAGCCCATAATCTATAAGTACAATATATGACAGATGGTAAGAAAAACAATTTGGACCATTACATCAACAGTTGCAACAAATCACCAGAAGTATCTGGGAAGATCAAGGCACAGTAGTGAACCGTTCATGATCGTTCCCAACAAATAGCACACCAGGGAGTACCCTGTACGCACATAATGCTGGCAATAATATAAACACAAAGTAACATGAAAAAAAAAACAAGGAGAAAAAGAAAAAGGGAAGAAAAGGGCTCCAAGAGAGCATAGACAAGATATCAAAGAGAGGAAAAGAAGAGGAAAGAAGAGAGAAATGAAAAGAGAGAGATAGGAATCACAGAAGAAGGCACCATCTTGTATTTGTCATGGAGTGCCTTAAAGGGGTTGTAAAGGTTTGTTTTTTTATTTTCTAAATAGGTTCCTTTAAGCTAGTGCATTGTTGGTTCACATACCTTTTCCTTCGATTTCCGTTCAAAATGTTTTTTTTCTTTGTCTGAATTTCTCACTTTCTGTTTCACCTCAGTGATGTCTTGTACACACGACCGGACTGTCCGTTGGAATAAAGTCCGACGGATTATCCGATGGAGTTACGACAAAAACGCGGTGACGTACAACAGGCACGACGACCTGAGATTAATGAAGTTTGGCTTTTCTGCTTGATTCTGAGCATGCATGGTTTTTAGTCTGTCGTAATTGCATACAGACGAACAGACTTTCCCATATAAATTTTTGTCCGTTGGAAAAAAAAGAAGTTCTCTATATAAGTCCGTCGGAATTTCAGAAGGAAAAAGTCACACGGACAAAATATCAGATAAAAAGAGCCTGTCTGAATTTTTTCATTGGAAAATCCAGTCGTGTGTACAAGGCATGAGCTTGCCCCATCCATCGAGCTGTTCTGGCTGGGGGTTAGTCAGTGTGCTTGCCCCCTCCCTTGGGACTACATCTCTGCGGGGAGATTCTGTGTTCACAGTATCTCCCCACAGGGATGTAGTCCCAACCAGGGGAGGGGGCGAGCACGCTGACTAACCTCCAGCCAGAACAGCTCGGATGATGGGGGAAAGCTTACTGAGGAGGAACAGGAAGTGAGGAATTCAGACAAAGAAAAAAAAACATTCAGAAGGTAAATCGAAGGAAAAGGTTAGTGAACCAACTATACACTAGCTTAACCACTTCCCGACGGCCGCACAACTTTATACGGCCGCGGGGTGGCTCTAAATCTCTGGGAGGCCGTGTTTTTATGGCCTCCGCTCCTCCTGGCCACTGGGGGGCGCGCGAGCGCGCCCACCGCATCACTGGGATGCCGGTGCGCGTGCCTGGCGGCCGCGATGTCCGTCAGGCTCCCGCGATCGGCGGTTACAGAGAGAAGGACATGGATCTGTGTGTGTAAACACACAGATCCATGTCCTGTCAGGGAGAGAGGAGACCGATCTGTGTCTCTTGTACATAGGGACACAGATCGGTCACCTCCCCCAGTCAGTCCCCTTCCCCCACAGTTAGTAACACTATGCAGGGTACACATTTAACCCCTTCCTCACCCCCTAGTGTTAACCCCTTCAATGCCAGTCACATTTATACAGTAATTAGTGCATATTTATAGCACTGATCGCAGTATAAATGTGAATGGTGCCAAAAATGTGTCAAAAGTGTCCGATGTGTCCGCCATAATGTCGCAGTACCGATAAAAATCGCAGATCGCTGCAATTACTAGTAAAAAATAAAATAAAAATAATAATAATTCTGTCCCCATTTTTATAGGCGCTATAACTTTTGCGCAAACCAGTCGCTTATTGCGATTTTTTTTTATTTTTTATTATTACCAAAAATGTAGAATACGTATTGGCCTAGACTGAGAAAAAAAAATTAAAAAAAAATTGAGCTATTTATTACAGCAACAAGTAAAACATATTTTTTTTTTTCAAAATTGTCGCTCTATTTTTGTTTATAGCGCAAAAAAAAAAACGCAGAGGTGATCAAATACCACCAAAATAAAGCTCTATTTGTGGGAAAAAAAGGACGTAAATTTTGTTTGGGTGCCACGTCGCACGACCGCGCAATTGTCAGTTAAAGCGACGCAGTGCCGAATTGCAAAAAGTCCTCTGGTCAGGAAGGGGGTATATGTGCCCAGTAAGCAAGTGGTTAAATGAACCCATTTAGAAAATAAAAAACAAACCTTTACATCCCCTTTAATGACATTAAAATTAACACAGTATCACTTGAGTGGTAGTGGGATTCACTATTGCGTGGCAAAAAACATAGTTTAAAAAAAAAGACCTCTAAATTAAACTTGCGTAAATTGCTTCACTTTTTCTGTTTTTACAGTTTGATTGGTTAAGCTACTTGAAGAAAGTAATTGACTTTAAAGTGCATCCACATCTTAAAGATATTGACTCATCAGAAAATGTGATTGTTCGAGTACCAGAATATTTTAAAGAATTGTTTAAGATACTAGAATCTGAAGACAAGAGGTATGTATTTCTTGTTTAGTAAAAAATATCAGGAAATAAATAGAAAAAAGTAGACCTGGCAGTTACCTGTAGTCAGACATACTAAACTGACAATAATACCAATAACATTTAAAACTCCTATTGTGCAAACAATCATGTGCAAATATGCAAAAATGTGTAAATAGTGCAAAATACTGCAAATTCTCCAAACAGGTGCCAAAAAAAGGTTAAAACGTGCAAAATAGTGTCCAAAACGCAAGCAGTTCCACAATATCAGATTCCAAAAATAAATATAGAATGTGTGAAAGAAAATAATATATGAAAACAATTATATATATATATATATATATATATATATATATATATATATATATATATATATATATATATATATATATATATATATATACAGTATATCAAAAATGTATTCTCTGTGCAAAAAAAACCATGTAATTCCTTGCAAAAAAATCCTTGGTGCAAACGTAAATCTCTGTGCAATAAGTACTCCGAAATCAAATGATAATTACAGGCAAAGTGCAGGATAATCCACAACAAATCCAAAGAAATCCTTATATGTGCAGGTGCCTATATCCAGTGTGGGTGCCCTCATTTCCCCCAGCCCCCCACCACCTTAGCTGGTTTAAAAATAAAGCCTCTTTTATCCTACAGTGGCTGAGCAGCTCCTGGTGGCAGCAGACACTTTTCCTGGGGTATTCACTCTCAATAACACAAAAGGGAAGAGGGAGGCTCCATAGTGTAATACGTTCAAATCATTTTAATCAATAGAATATATCAATACACTTACATTAAAACGATCAGACATCAGCATGTAAAAAGTGTCGTGAACAGTCGTGCAACGCGTAAGGGACCAGAGCCTGTGGGGTACATCACTTCCGGTCGTGGCCGAGAGCAGAAGTGCTTTTGTTTTACATGCTGATGTCTGATCGTCTTAATGTAAGTGTATTGATGTATTCTATTGATCTATTGACAGCCTTTTTCAGTTCTTCAGTACCCTAGATTACATACAGAAGTTTCTAGGAGTAGCTTGAACAGTGGACAGTGGTGGATTTGTCTACTGCTTGATGGTGCCTGGCACCAGTGTGGGATCAGTAGCAATTAATGTAAGGGGATGTTTTTTCAATCAATTAACCACGTAAAGGCACTATTCTCACTGTGACCATTAATCTAAAGGCTTAGCAGTAACAAACCTACTAAATTACCACTATGGTGAAAGAGCTCTTCACTGACCACTGATGTATTGAAAAACGTTTAAAATGACCCTGCAAATGACAATACCGTTTTCACTGTCTACCTTTATTTTTGAGGAATACGTATGTGTAGCGCTAAAATTAATAAATGAATATCAAAATACCAAAATGTGTGTAATGATAAAAAATAAAACACATATAACATTAATGAATGTTAGACACAAATTATGAAGCATGTGAAAATTCCTCTATAGCGAGGAGTGACGACAGTGCCGATTGGCACGTAGTCTGATACACCTAAGGTGATATCAGATATGAAGGCAGAGTCCAACAAAACTCCTAGCTGTGATAATCCGATGTGTATAGCAAAGTTCATCAAAATCCACAAATCATTTAAGTGAAAAAGTGAATAACTGGAAAAAGCGTGACTTCTTTATCGTGACAATCCCATCACCGGAAAAAGTGCAGGCTTACCGGAACTTGTTGACCACTGGTGGCGTATGCCAAAAGAGGTCAATCAAGGCTTTATATGACAATTGTCAAACAACGATCCTTGGCAGGAAGCGTAGGTCCAACTGGTTGATAGATCCTTAAATGGAATGGGTCCCCAGGAGTAAGCCGGAAGCTATACTGATGTTGGAATCCCGGAACCAATTGGCTCAGTGTATTAGTGGTGCATAGGGAAAATAAAAGAAAAGTGGCCACATAGCGTAACTCCGTATAAAAGAAAAATACGTGTTTATTCACAGCTATCAAACTTACATTTGGCTGGAAGTATAAGAGCTCTTGCATGTAAATGGGGCGACAGTGGGAGGACTCCACTGTCGCCCCATTTACATGCAAGAGCTCTTATACTTCTAGCCAAATGTAAGTTTGATAGCTGTGAATAAACACGTATTTTTCTTTTATACGTGTTTATTCACAGCTATCAAACTTACATTTGGCTAGAAGTATAAGAGCTCTTGCATGTAAATGGGGCGACAGTGGAGTTTCAACATTCCCTGGTGTATACAGTTGATTTGCCCCTATTGCCATCCATAGTCTCAATGGGCGTTCAGTACTGTAGCTCCCAGGATATTCTTGAAGACATTTGAAGGTCACAGAAAAATTGTTATAAACTGTCAGATGTAGTTCAATGCGGATATGCAATTAAAAATATCACTTATATTGATCTTAAAGATCAACTTTGAGAATTAAAAAAAAAAACTACCTTGGCTGTGCCCCCCCCCCCCCCCCCGCCGTGCCTCATGGACTCTCATGGACTGGCATGTATATTGCCATCATCCCTCTTCAATCAAAATTGGATTATACCTAAAAAAAATTGTATTTTAAAGGCAATAGAAAATCAAAAAATTATATAGAAAAATATAAATGTTTATTACAAAAAATTACATGAAAAGACATAATACTCTACATAAGTATAATATATAATTTTTTGATTTTCTATTGCCTTTAAAATCCGATTTTTTTGAGGTATAATCCAATTTTGATGCTTATTAACTCTAGGGGGTAAATGATCAGGTGAAATACTTACCTTATACCTTTCACATCTTTGCATCTGGTCCCCTAAAACCTCTTCTTTATAATGACATTAAAGCTTGTTTTTCTTAAATAACAAACACGTTATACTTACCTGCTCTGTGCAGTGGTTTTGCACAGAGCAGCCCCAATCCCCTTCTTTTCGGGTCCCTTGCTGGTGTTCCTAGCTCCTCCCCCTTGAGCAGTTCCCCCAGAGAAAGCCACTTTCCCTGGGGTTGCCGCTGCATGCTCACTCCAGAGCCTCTGCTCTATGCATCCATAAGACACATATAGCCACGGCTCTCCCCCGCACCCTCCTCATTTGCTCATTGGCTGTGATTGACAGCAGTGGGAGCCAATGGGTACCTGTTGCTGTCTCAGCCAATAAGGAGAAGGAGTCCCGGGACAGCTGAGTCTCTCGTGCACATCACTGGATCAAAAGTGGTTCAGGTAAGTATTAGGGGGGCTGTGGGGGGAGCAGCACACAGAAGGTTTTTTACCTTCATGTATAGAATGTACGAAGGTAAAAAATCTTCAGCCTCTACAACCACTTTAAGGCTCTTCAGACCACAGTGGCAAAATGATATCATCAACTACAATGCAGGGCCTGTAAAAGAGGAGAGCTTCATAGCTTGCAATTTCAAGGAGTTAGGCAAGTATAAGGCCTTGTACACACGCTCAGTCCAAACTGATGAAAACGGACTGAGGTTCAGTTTCATCAGTCCAAACCTACCATGTGTATGGCCCATCAGACTTTTGTCCTTCAGTTTTAGAACTTGCTTTAAAATCGGACTGATGGACGCCTGACCGATCGGTCGAAACCAATGGTTAGTACGCAAAAGCATCGGTTCAAAACCCGCACATTCTCAGAATCAAGTCAACGCATGCTTGGAAGCATTGAACTTCGTTTTTTCAGCACGTCGTTGTGTTTTACGTCACCGCATTGGACTCGATCGGATTTTGAAATGATGGTGTGTAGGCACATCAGACCATCAGACTTCAGCCTCCAGTCCGTTTTCATCAGATGGACTGATCGTGTGTACAGGGCCTTACACATTTTTCCTCATCCCCTACAGTTAACAAGCATATAACTCCAACCTGTAGTTCGGTGGTCTCCAAACTGCGGCCCCAGGGCCGAATGTGGCCCTTTGCATGCCTTTATCTGGCCCTTAGGAATTCCTCCTACAGATATAAAACACTATTTCTCCCACTTATATGGACGATGGGGTACTATTCCTCCCACTGATACCAATAATGGAATACTATCTCTCCCACTGACACCAATGATGGGGTATTTTTCCTCCCACTGACAGCAACAATTAGGCATTATTCCTATAACAAATACCTTTTATAGGGCACTATTCCACCTCCTACTGACTACCAATACTATGTAATAATTTTTTTTTTTACTGCCACTGACCTACTAGCCACAGTCTGAAGGGCAGTAAACTGGCCCTCTGTTTAAAAAGTTTGGAGACCCCTGCTGTAGTTGAACTATAATAGATATTAAGCTGGCCATACATGGATTGAAATTCATCCACTTCTATAGGGATTGGCCAAATTTTTAACCATGTATGGGCAGGGAGGTTGTACAAAAGTCAATCTAGTACGGATCAATTTCTGTACCACCTCCCTGTTGGATTTTCCCGGCTCCATCAGTGCTGCAGGCTATAATGTATTCTGGCGGTGCTGCAGACTATAGTGTATTAAACAACAGAGATTTTAACAGGTTGATAAGATGATAGAAATCAGGCTGAATACATTCACATATACCATATTTAAAAACATTGGGCCAAATTCTCCAAACCATGTGTAAATTTAGGATTATCTAACTTATGTCATTTAAGTTACGGCGCCCTAAGTTGGTGTCGTAACTACCGTATTCTCAGTGCATTTGCGCACAAAACTGCGCCATCCTTAACTTAAGTTTCAATGCCTAAGGCGTGGTTATGGCAAGTGGGAATGAAGTGGGCGTGCTTCATTGTAATGAGCCATGACCCCATGCAAATGAAGTGCCGGCCGTACTGCGCATGCGCGCACGAATCTGGACCTCAATGCGCATGTGCAGAACTTTGGTCAGCGCAATCAGTGAGATAGGTAAAAGGCCAAGCGTACTTAGTTTGAAGATCGCCCTGTGTCTAAATAGCCCCAGTCAAACACACTTCAATTGCAAAAGTATTTCCCTGTGTTCCCTTCCTAAAGCAAGTTGCTTCTGCTTTGAACGTTTGTCAGTGTTTGTTGGTAAGATTGTTTTGTGAGAAAAGTGTTTGTGGAGTTGGAGGGTATAGTTGGTGTTTGTTTTTGCTAATTTGTTTTTTGTTTTGATTGTTTGCCTGTTTGTTTGTCCTAATATTTTTTTTGGGGTTTTGTTTATATTTTTTGTTTTCCTTTTTTGCCTGTTTGTTTTCTAATTAATAGTAGCTGTCTGTCTATTTTTTATTTTGGCTTGTTTGTATTTTCTTTGGTGTGTGTGTGTATTGTTGTTTGTTTGTTGGCTGAGTTCCCTGTTGCTGGGTGTTGTCTGTCATGGCTCCCAAGCGCAGGAAGCTAAATTTTTCACCGGCAGAGAAGCATATACTTGCTCAGGGCGTCATTAAATTTGGGCGATTTCTCCATGGCCCTGAGAGCCACACCACCACCCCGGCCAGGAGGAAGGAGATCCTTCAAAAGATCACCGATCGGATCAATGCGGCGGGGGGGGGGGAGACCAGGACCATCGCTGGAGTTCAAAAAAAAATAAATGACTTGAGGAGCGTGTCCCGGAACAAGCTGGCAACGCTGCATGCCCATACCAGGGGCACTGGAGGAGGGGGACCCTGCCCAGTCAGGATGAGTGAGGAGGAATGGGCAGTGGCCCAGTGTTTCCACCCACAGCAGGTGGTGGGCCTGCCTGGCTTTGACAATGATCCTCTTATGAGGACAGGTAATTTTTGGGAATTTCTATCTGGTGATTAGCATGTGTGGGTGGGGGAAGGGAAGATGTGCCAAGTGTATGGATCCAACAACCTGTGATTGTTTTGTGTCCTCCCCAGATGCCCAGGAGGTGGCAGCCCCATCAGCCCAGGAGGTGGCAGCCCCATCAGCCCAGGAGGTGGCAGCCCCATCAGGTCAGGAGGTTGCAGGCCCATCAGGGCAGGAGGTTGCAGGCCCATCAGGGCAGGCTGCTGCACCACCCCCAAGACAGGCTCATGCAGAGTCCCAAGAAGGGCAGGATTCGCCATGGGAGGGGAGTGCCCACAACTCCCCTAATTTGGATGTTGAGTGGGAGGAGGATGAGGGGGAGGAAGATGACAATATTCTGATTGGGCAGGAAATAATGATGGGCCAAGATATGACCTTTGAATCATCCCCTGAGGGAACCCCACAGGCGCCCAGAAGTCAGGCCACCATCATGGGTCGCCCCTTCCAACCCTCCTCCAACATGCAGCAGCACCCATGGCTCACTCCAACTCCTCCTCCAAGGCCACAAGCCTCAGGGGCAAGTAGGATGCCGACCCCTGAAAACAGGGGGGGGTTGGTGCGTCTGCCGGTCAGTCTGTTGAGGGACAATGTCCGGCAGACCCGCAGTCTGTCTGCAATACAAAAAACTATGAGTAAGGTGGAGCGCAGCCTGGGTGCAATGAGGGAGTCACTGGGTGACGTGGCCACCAACTCCGTGGGGGTCATCACCTGTTTGTGGGACCTGAGGAACGCCACAACAGGTGTGGCCCAGGAGGTGACTGCCCTCACCCAGGCTGTGCAGGCCAATACCCGGGCTGTGCAGGCCAATACGGCTGACATAACTTCCTGTCTGACAAGGATAGCCGTTGCCTTGGAGGGAAGGCCAGCAGGAGGACAGACACCAGGGGAGGCTGCTTCCTCCCCTGTACAGTCCCCCCGCCCTGAAAATACTCCCTCCCCTGCACAGTCCCCCCCCCTGAAAATACTCCCTCCCCTGCACAGACCCCCCCCCCTGAAAATACTCCCTCCCCTGCACAGACCCCCCCCGTGAAGATCCCCCAGTTGGCCGTGGCCGTCCCCGTGGCCGTCCCCGTGCCCGTCCCCGTGACCGTGCCCGTGCCCGTGGGCAGCCCAGAAGGAGCACTCGGCAACATCCCTAATTTGCAGGGGTACTTTTTTTTTTTTTTTTTTACACTGTACTTATGATTTGGTATATGTGTGTGAATGATGTGTGAATGTGGGGGGATGGCATTCCTGAAAACATAAGGGTGTCACCCTCAGTTTTGGTGGAGTAGGGATCCCCAGGACCAGGGAGAAGTCATCCTAGGTTCCTGAATGGTGTATGAATGCACAGTGACATAATTGGAGCCGTGGCGGGGCGTTACTGCTCCCAAGTACCAAAGGGGGGGGGGGGGTACTTGGATCTAATCCAATTCTATGTGCATGTGATGTGTCTGTGCTAGGGACCACAGTGACGTGCATTCATGCATTCTCATTGTGAGATAATTAATGTGCGTTTTGTAAATAAAAATAAACATTCTCTTTGGCATATAAATAATGTGCATTTATTTACCAAAATAAAGATTTAAAGGTCACATAATCTCTGTGATTTGGTCTTGGCAAATCAAAAACAAAAATAGTATTAGGAGGCATTTACTGGGCAAAGATGCCTTCAGACAGTTGTCTCCTGATTGCCTGGCCCTCAGCAGACCGGGTAGAGGGGTTTGGGGGGGGGGGTTGCCTGGGTGGGGGGTTAGGTCAGGAGATATCTCCACATGCATGCCCCTTCTTAATGCAAAATTGTGCAGTATGCAACATGCACCAATAATTTTGCATACAAAGTCTGGGGAATACAATAGTGTACCCCCAGTCTTGTCCAGGCATCTGAATCGTGACTTTAGCATGCCAAAAGTCCGCTCTACTATAGCCCGGGTCTGGCTGTGCACCTCATTGTATTTTCGTTCTCCGGGTGTTTGGGGGTTCCTAAAGGGGGTCATCAGGTGGGGTCCCAATGCATATCCTGAGTCACCTGTAAGGGAAAAGACAGGAGGATATTAGTCATGCATGTGCCCCTTGTGATGTCTCCATCATGGGGGGGGCATACCTGACACCAATGTCACTCACCAATCAGCCAGCTGTCTCCATACATGTTCATCTCAAAGTCTCTGTAGATCTTGGTCTGCCTTAGTATGAAACTATCATGGCACGAGCCGGGAAACTTGGCACAAACGTGCCAGATGAGGCCATGTGCATCTACGATCATCTGGACATTGATTGAATGCCAGCCTTTCCTGTTTCTGAACAGGTGTTCAGTATCATGGGGGGGCTGGAGTGCCACATGGGTGCAGTCAATCGCCCCGATGATCTTAGGAAAGCCAGCAATATTGTAAAAGTCTGTCATTGCTTGCACACGCTGGTCCTCCTGGGTGGGCATGACAAACTGGTGGCTCATGCGCCGCAGTATGGCAGGGACCACCTGATGTAGGCATTTACTCATGGTTGACTGCACCATCCCAGCCACACCTCCAGATGCTCGCTGGAATGAGCCACTCGATAGAAAATGGAGGGTTGCCATAACTTTTTCAAGAGGTGTCAGGGCATGGGAACGTAGGGTTTGGGCAATTAGATCATCATGAAGGAGTTGGGTGATCTCCAGGATGGCCTCCCTATCAAATCGGTAGTTGCCAATGACCTCATAAACTGGCATTTGCCAAATATCACGGCGTGGCCGATAAACACGCGCCTGTGCCCTCATCCTCCTCCTCTGTGCCCTCCTCCTCCTTTGTGCCTGTAAGGCAGCAAGTGCCGTCAAAATCATTGCTGGTCCTGGCATTTTTCAAAATAAACCTTCACAACTAGAGCTGTAACCTCTAGTCACTTCCTTCTGCAATCCCTTCCACAGCATGTGTAAAATTAGGGCTGGTTTTATAATGTGGAAATTTAGTCAGAAAAACTAACAGGTGCGCACAGGGCGGAAAATACGGCGCCCACACTTAATTCTGAGAATCGCCCTAACTCCCTCATTTGCATCTTTGCCTATCAAAAACAGCGGCGAGCCTAGCGTAATTTGCGCCCGGGAATGCGCAGGTGTAACTAATTTAAGTACGGCTGAAAATACGGAAATCTTTGCTTAAGTCGTTTTGACGATCGCGCGCAAATATACGCGCCGTGTAAAATTAGAAAAATGGAGTTAAGTCTGCGTATCTCTTTTGAGAATTTGGCCCATTGTAAAACTTACAATAATAATGAAAGTCTATTACTGTAGGTTTGGAGTAAACTATGTGTTTGTGGGCTGCTTTTGTGTTTTTCTCAATTACTGTTTACTACTTTTTATGGGAGAGTTTGTTATTTTTATTAATAGATCTCATTACACACAAATAGGATGTCTAAGTGGTATAAAATTCCTTTTTGCGGTAAGCACAACAAGACTCTCTTGAACAATTTATGATTGGTAGCTTGTGACAGCTCTAAGAGGTGTGGGATATAGGACACTTAGCAGTAGCTGGAGATTAATGGAAATTCACAATCTCGTCAGATGTCAATTCAATGTGTTTCACAGCAATACAAGACATTTCATTTAGGATTAGAGGAATTCCTGTGAAGTGCGGAATCCTTTCCTTTAGCAGTATATGTTGCTCCAGCCATCCAGGGGATAAAACACAATAAAAAATAGCTGTATCTGTTGGGACTTGCTTTTCACCTCTCCTTACTGTTTGCCCTTGCTGCATCCGTAAACATATTTTTACATTTACGCGCAGTGTTTTCTGAGTCATTTCTGTAATAAGTGTTTTCTATATATAGTGGTGGGTCATTTTATGGTCAATATTTTGTATAATCAGTATTTATCAGCTACAGAGAATGCTACAAAACCTTACTGGCGTGTATTGAGTTTTAATCTAGTTATTGTGAGTGATTTTAGTATTATTGGGAGGTAAAAAAAATATATATATGGGACTGTACTGCATATATGGGACTGCATATTATATTTAAAATGCATAACAAAAAAAAAGAAACAGTATAATCCCTGCAATACATGTACATTTGCCCATGTTTTATTCCTTAAAAGCCCTGTGAGTGCAGAAAATATTTATTTCTCTCAGTGGCGGTGCGTCCATAACGGGCACATAGGTGCCGCGCCCTCTCTCCTACCTCCTGTCTATCACCATGGATAGATTCATGCATTGCATGAATCTATCTATCTATGGTCGCCTCTGCCACCCCCTATTCACCTGCCCGGGCCCCTTTTCGGTTGCCGGGCACCTAAATTACAGCGGCTGGGTATTTTTGGAAGCACCTGATTAGAGCCATAGGCTCTAATAGGCGTCCAAAAAGGTAAACAGCGGGCAGTCATGCTGGGCACTTGCAGTTCACTCAGCGTTGTGTTAGGAAAGCGAAACAACAACAGAAACTTAAACAAGATAAAAACTGTATGGAAGCATATTTATTTCATTTTTAAATTATAAGCCTTTCTTGTTCTGATGTTACTCTCTTTCTGTAAGCACAAAATTGGGGTTTGAGCCACTAACCTCAATGACATGCTTAATCTTCCCAACATGCTGTTGCATTGCGTAAGTAGGTGGCACAAAACACTGGGAAAGGCAAAAAAAGCAAGGATTTCATATTTTTTTTTTTTTGCAATAAAGATTTAGGATTTAATCTTTTAACACTAGGAAGTCAGATGATATCAAAAAGACAGAGATTCAACTGCTAAACAAAAATAAACTGACAGTATTATAAAAGTACTACTCAGAATGCAGCTCTGCAATGCAGGTACCTGTCAGTAATTTTCCATAGATGTTCTTCTTTAGATGGCCTAAATTCCAGGGGCCATAATTTACACATTTTAATACACCTCCTGTACCTTTCTATTGTCAAGCAAGATAGACAAGCAACATTTTCTTATGGTGTCCTTGCAGAAAATCAGACTCTCATTGTTTTGGGAACTTAGGGAAGCCCATACCTACCCTTGGCAACAGAAAGGATCCATAACAGTTGTTTAGCCACTTGACCTCCGGAAGATTTACCCCCATTTTTCGTGATACAGCACTGTGTTATTTTAATTGTCAACTGCGGGATCATGCAATGCTGTACATAAATGAAATATATGTCCTTCTTTTCCCACAAGAAGAGCTTTCTTTTGGTGGCATTTGATCACCACTGCATTTTTTATTTCTTGCAATTTAAACATAAAACGACTGACAATTTTGAAAAATAAAACAATCTATATTCTTTACTAACTTCTATAAAACATATCCAATAAAAAAATTTAAAAATCAAATTTTTTCATCAATTTAGGCCAATATGTATTCTGCTACATATTTTTTTTTTTTAAATCCCAATTAACGTATATTGATTGGTTTGCGCAAAAGTTACAGCGTCTACAAACTTACTAATGGAAGTAATGGAATTTATTCCCTTCTTTGGGTCGAAAGAAAATCCACTACTTCCCTGCTGACAGGACAGAGCCTTGCCATGTTTGCCATCCTTACCAGTTTCTGGATGATCAGTGTGGCAAGACCCTCAAATCGCTCTGACTAACGAATCAGTAGAGAATTCTCCCTGCAATTTAGAAAGATAGATATTTTTTTATTCTTCTGCAGGCTAAGATAACTATAGACAAGTTGTGGAAAAAGACTTCAGTCTCACTGTCTCAGGCCAAGCAGAAAATCTCTTGGATCATTATCCATGAAAGGATAGCTAGTACTGATCCATGAAAGGATAGCTAGTACTCTAAATGATACCAGAAAGCAATATGAAAAAGTTTGGGAGCCATGGGCCCAGTATAATCATGTTTCTATATCTATGTGATCTACAGATTGATATAAATATTGTTTGAGGTCTCCAGGTCAAACATTTGTACCCCATGTTCTCCATTTCTTTTCTATTTACTTTTGCTCAATTCTTTCCTCTATCTTTAGTCCACAGCTATTAGAAGTTAGGTTCTGACTCCAGGTACCCTGGTTTCAAAATAAGTCAGTATTCTTTTGGATGTTATGTTATTAAACCTACTGACATATTTTAATATGTATTGTCTGCTATGATGAGGCTTCCAAATCTTGTGTTTCCATATTGTACCATTTGAACGCTATTCTGGAATCTTCAATTTTAAATGTTTGGACTATAATCCTAAATTGACCTAACAAAAAGTTTGAATGTAAAGTAGAAGTATTCCTCTTGTTTTTGGTCGCCCTGCTAATTTTTACAAATACCCGTTGATAATGCTAGTGAATGTTAACTTGTACAGCTTCCTGTAGGGGTGACAACACTGCTGAATTGATAATGAATTCAGAGCAGCAATTTCACCGTCATGCAGACTGTGTGCACTGCAGTGGGATGATATCAACATGTTGTTGTTCCTGTTGATTTAAAGTCTGTAGCTTGTAAATCAGCAACTGGCCTACCTAGCTCTGTCCATTTCTTACCGGATTGACAGCACTGCCTCTGCTGTTGAAACCCTTCCACTGTGAGATGCAGTTTTGAAAAGGGGAAGCATCTGAGCCAATTATGGAGGAGGAATTGCCGTAGACCTTGTGCACACAGGCTCAAAATCATCAGAAATTGGACAGTTTAGCACAGACTTTCGACCCATGTCTATTCTACATGACTGGCTTATTTCAAACAGGCATGCTGGAAAACCAGCATCCAACCTGCATCTGATCTGTATGGTCTGGCTAGGGGAAGTTAGTATAACGATCTTTCAGGTTTTTTTTTTATGTTCAGTCTGCTGCGTTGAACGAAAAAAAAAAAAACTTCTGTCAGGGTAGATACATTTTTTTTTCCTTTTATGAGGTTTGTATACCACATCATAACTGGATTTGGGACATGCTTTGACCATCACAACTTTGGATGTATGGTAATGCTTTTTAAAAAAAATAGGACTTTATCTTTTTCCAAACCATTTATATTCAAGGGTACTGATTTATTACGTTTCACTTATCAGCGAAAAGCTTTTCTTTTCTTCACTTACAGTTTATGTAAATGTCTTAGTTACATAATGCAGCCCACATGTTAAAATGATACGCTGATAAAAAAAAACTAATAATAATGATAAAGGAAAAAATAAGGAAGTAACCGATATTCAGGTCACACTGATTTTTGTTTCTATTATATTTCAAGGACTATTGCCAACTACCTAATATGGAAATTTGTGTATTCAAGAATTTCAAATCTTGGTAGAAAGTTTCAGTATAGACAACTAGAGTATGCACGGGTAAGAAAAATTAAGATTTGAAGTATCAAAAGCATTACTTGAGATTCTTTTTTTAACCTGTGTTTATGAGGTACTAAGCAGAAGTATATGACCTTGAACGTGTTGGCTAGAAACAAATTCAACTATTAAAGGGGTTGTAAAAGTTTGTTTTTTATTTTCTAAATAGGTTCCTTTAAAGGGGTTGTAAAAATAAAAACAAATTCCCTAAATAGCTTCCTTTACCTTAGTGCAGTCCTCCTTCACTTACCTCATCCTGCGATTTTGCTTTTAAATGTCCTTATTTCTTCTGAGAAATCCTCACTTCTGTCTGTAACTACACACAGTAATGCAAGGCTTTCTCCCTGGTGTGGAGAAAGCCTCTTGAGGGGGCAAGCAGGAGTATCAGGACGCCCACTAACACACAGCTCCTTTCTCTATCTGCAAAATAGATAGCGTCCTGACCCTCCTGCTTGACCCCTCCCCCCTCAAGAGGCTTTCTCCTCACCAGGGAGAAAGTGTTGCATTACTGTGTGGAGTTACAGACAGAAAAACCGGAAGTGAGGATTTCTCAGAAGAAATAACATTTAAAAGCAAAATCGAAGGATGAGGTAAGTGAAGGAGGACTGCACTAAAGTAAAGGAAGCTATTAAGGGATTTTTTTTTTACCTTTACAACCCCTTTAAGCTAGTGCATTGTTGGTTCACTTTTCCTTCGATTTCCCTTCTAAATGTTTTTTTTTCTTTGTTTTCTTTGTCTGAATTTCTCACTTCCTGTTTCTCCCCAGTAAGCTGTTCTGGCTGACTAATCCCCAGCCAGAACAGCTCGGATGATGGGGGCAAGCTTACTGAGGAAAAACAGGAAGTGAGAAATTTAGAAGGGAAATCGAAGGAAAAGGTAAGAGAACCAACAATGCACTAGCTAAAAGGAACCTATTTAAAAAAAATAAAAAACAAACCTTTACAACCCCTTTAAGTGTGGAATGATGACATATGCCTACCTTCATTTCACTTGTTATGTTTTTGTCTATTGATTGTCAGTTTTTTCTTTGCTTTTATGGCATTTTGCTTTTTTAATTTGCTTTTTATAGACTATAAAAGCAGCCATTGCTGATCCTTTATACATTGTTGCATGTAGTTGCATATCATTCTCTTAAAGTACTAGCACTATTGGGATAAAGTATGCTTTAGAAGTTTATTAAAAAAGGGAAGCCATGGACTATTTAGCTACAGTGCTTTCAAAAAGTATTCATACCCCTTGACATTTTTCCACATTTTGTCATTAAATTACATTACAATACATGCTGTCTTTTATGTGATAGACCAACACAAAGTGGCACATAATTGTGAAGTGGAAGGAAAATGATGAATGGTTTTCAATTTTTTTTTAAAATAAATATCTGAAAAGTGTAGCGTGCGTTTAAACTATTCGCTTGAGCTATTTTGTAAAGAAGAATGGGCAAAAAAGTCACTCTCTAGATGTGAAAAGCTGGTAGAGACATACCCAAAAAGACTTGCAGCTATAATTGCAGCGAAAGGTGGTTCTACAAAGTATTGATTTAGGGTGGCTGAATAAAAATGCACGCCACACTTTTCAGATATTTATTTGTAAAAAAAAATTGAAAACCATTCATCATTTTGCTTCCACTTCACAATTATGTGCCATATTGTGATTGATCTATTTGTGTTGGTCTATCACACAAAATGCCACTAAAAATACATTTACATTTTGGGTTGTAAGATGACAACATTTCAAGGGGTATGAATACTAGACATGTGCACACTGAAATATTTTGTTTCGGAATTTTGTTTTCATCCGAAAAATGTTATTGTTTAGTTACTCCCGAAATTTGTTTTTATTTATTTTGTTTAGTTAAAAAATGCATTAGTCCGAAAATCCGAATTAATTAAGGTCAAATCTGTCATTGAAGGCTCATGGTGTCTGTCGAATGTTCTAAGAAGATTCGACGGAACAGCTAAACTGTATGAAGCCACAATCGTACATTTCCAGTCGAATGTTCCGCCTACAAGCTATAAAAGAATTCTAATGTTGTTTGACAGTAATAATTATATTTATAAACTATTACTACTAGTCATCCAACATTCATTTGACCAGAAATGTACGATTGTGGCGTTGTACAGTTAAGCTGCTCAAATGGCTGCTCAAATGGCTTTTATTTTTTCTGTTACACTTGATTGCCTTGAAGTGTATGTGAACAAAAAACATGCAACATACTTTCTTGTGTTTTCTTTCATAAAACACTGCAGAACAGAAGAATACTCATTTATTCTAAAAGAAAACCAGTGAGCTTTCCCATATTTTGTTATAGCTCACATCACTGCCTCCGCTGCCCTGAAATGCCAAGCAGTTTTGTCAGCCCCATTTGAGGTTTTCCCTGCTGGACTCCAGAAGTAGTGGACATGTTCTGCAGTCCGTCAAAGGAGAACTGACAATGCTGTTTGAGATTTCAGTGCAGCAAAGACAGAGTTGTTAGCTCAGTACAGAAAGGGGAAACTCCCTAGATTTTTGGCAGAATCAATAGGTATTATTTTGTATGTATAAGGTAATGAAAAGACAAAACATGCATTTATTGTAGGGCTTTGCTGATTATGTTTTTTTATTTTTATTTTATTTCAGAAATACATTTTAATTCAAGATGAGCAATGTATCTTTACAACAAAGAAAAATCAGCACTGACTCATCTCAATAGATATACAATAGC
This sequence comes from Rana temporaria, assembly GCF_905171775.1. NCBI lineage: Eukaryota > Metazoa > Chordata > Amphibia > Anura > Ranidae > Rana > Rana temporaria. The sequence goes on from NC_053490.1 coordinate 425,867,410, forward strand.
ATGATGTTTCATAGAACTTCAGAAACTGTCTTTAATCATTTAGGAATATTAAGTGTCTAATTTCTTCATGATGCAGGTTCTCTTGGGAACAAATTCTTTGGCAGCTCGATGGGACAGATGTGTAAATTATATTGAGAATGCACTTCCGTATGCTGTTGGGAAGATGTTTGTAGATGCCCACTTCCAAGAGGACAAGAAATTGATGGTATAATCTAAACATATTAATTAACACGTTAACATTTCTGTATTTATTAGCATATTAAGGCTAAGCGATTCATTTTTATTAATATTAATGTGTAAACAAGTACACACTTCACATGCAGGTGCCGAAACAGTCTAGAGCAAATAGTAAACACTGTTTATGAATTAAATATTTCTGAGTAAAAATACAAACATTTGTCTGTTTTGGGACTCAGTATTGCTCTATATGTAATTATTGAATCCCAAAGTAACTGAGCAAATATGCCAAGTCTGAGCAGCTCTATCCACTAATTCCTAATTGACAGATTAATCATGGTGGTAAGGTTAGCAAGTTTGGACGTGGTGCGGGTTTTTAATCTAAAGTAGCATTAAATTATAAAAAATAAAAATCTTCCCTAGAAGCTTATGTATTGTATACTGTGGCAGAAGCACTGAAAATGCACTAAGCTTGGAGAATTGCTAGTTCTGGCAGTGAAAGTGTGTCTGAGCAATCAGAAGATACAGCTGAAGAGTGGATTTCAATTAGATAGAGAGAGGTTTTGCCTACAGTCTATATAGCCTAGTACACACGATTGGATTTTCTGCGAACAAAGCATAGTACTTTTGTCCGAAAGGCGTTGGCCATGAACTTGTCTTGCATACAAACGGCAAAGAATTTCCATCGGTTCACCGCTGAAGTGGCCTGATGGTCTGATGTGCGTACACACCATCATTCCAAAAACTGATCGGGTCAGAACGCGGTGACGTCAAACACACAACGTGCTGAATAAAACAAAGTTCAATGCTTCCAAGCATGCGTCGACTTGATTCTGAGCATGCTTTCTGTACTAACCATCGGTTTGGACCGATCGGGCAGCGGTCCATCGGTTCGATTTTGAAGCATGTTTTAAAATTTTGGACCGAAGGAAAACAGACCGATAGGCTATACACATGGTCGGTTTGGACCGATGAAACTGAACCTCGGTCCATTCTCATCGGTTTTGTCCGACCGTGTGTACGTGGCCTGAGTCATCCAGGACTGCTTGGCCTAAACAGACAGGCACCTTATCAACATCTGATAGGAATAAGAGCTGGATACTGGCAAGAGACAGTCTCTGTCTGAACGGACCTGTGCATCTAAATTGAATAAGCATTTGTCTGTGTCTTAAGCCCCATATACACTATTAGATTTTCTGCAGATTTTTATCTTCATATTAACCAGAACAATAGTGCAAGGGCCTGCTTGATTGCATACAAATTGATACTCCTAAGGTTTGACCACATATTATATGATTTTGGTAAATCTGAAGACAAAAATCTGAAGAAAATCTAATAGTGTTTATGGGGCTTAAGTCTAAATCTAAAGGTCTAGTCTGGTAATTAAAGCTGGGTACACACTGTGAGTTTTTTTTCATTGAACCAGCAGGCTGTATGAAAAAAAAACCTTAATAGAATCCTGTATTCACATAAGCGATGTGAATGCAGGGATCTCCCCCCACTATTGTATGTGCTATTGTATTTTGACAGCAGGGACTGTTAGGCCGGGTACTCACGACCAAACATGTATGGTGAAAGCGGTCCGTCGGACCGTTTCCACCATACATGTCTGCCAGAGGGCTTCTGTACGATGGTTGTACACACCATCGTACAGAAGTCCGCGCGTAAACAATACGCGGGGCGTGTCCGCGGTGTCGCCGCGTCGATGACGCGGTGTCGCCGCGACAATGACGCGGCGACGTGGGCGGCCCGCCTTTAAAATGCTTCCACGCATGCGTCGAAGTCATTCGACGCATGCGAGGGACGGCGGGCGCCTGGACATGTACGGTAGGTCTGTACTGACGACCGTACATGTCCGAGCGGGCAGAATTCCAGCGGACTGTTTTAAAACAAGTCCAGGAATATTTGTCTGCTGGGAAAAGGCCCGGCGGGCAAATGTTTGCTGGAATTCGGCCCGCTCGCGCCCACACACGACCAAACATGTCTGCTGAAACTGGCCTGCGGGCCAGTTTCAGCAGACATGTTTGCTCGTGAGTATGGGGCCTCAGAGAGGCAGGCTGGAACTGTGATGCCTTTTCCTTGAGGAAAATTGAGCCATGCAACAAATAGTTAGGAGGCGGAAAAATATATATTTATTGCTCTGCCCTGCCATGACCAATAAGTGGGCCTGAAGTCATGAAGCATATCTTGATAAGTGGTTCTCTGATGCCGACTCTTGCAATACATTAACTATGTTTAGTGCTCAATAAAACAATTGGGATTTTGTTATCAAGAACGTTATTAACAAACATCGGAAAATCCTGTTAGAAGGCCCTATTCTGACAAAAGTTCTTCCAGAAAGACCCAAATAATTTTTTGGAAAACCACAAGAATTGAGGAGTTTGATTGTCCCCAACAGAGTAAGGAATATTATCAACCAGCCCATAGAGAGGCAATGTCAACTCCTCAAGCCAAAAATGTTATTTGAGATGTAAGAAATTTTAGAGCTTGTCAATTTATGTGACAATGGAAGAAGGAAACGATGTGACATAATAAAAAACATTTTCTATTCGACAACTTTCTATGTAATCTATGGGATTATTTTCTCATATGGTATGCTCTATGTCCGTCTCACATTTTTCACATTTTGTGAACATAGAAGGAATATCTTAAATGGGGTGACTAATCATTCCATACCAAGACACAGGATAAATGCAGGCAAAAATTACAGTGTTTGGAATATAAGCTATATCTTTGAATATCAGCCTGGACAAGAAACATCACCAGCTGTGTGCATGTGAGAATGTTCTGCTTTTGCAATTTGAAGTGTCTAATCCATAAAGGGTTTGAATGAGAATTTGTAGTGTACAAAAGAAGGGCTTGGGTAGTTTCTAGTTTAGGTACAGTATACAGTTGATTCAGTATAATAATGTCAAGTCTGAGCAGCTCTATTCACTAATTCCTAATTGACAGATTAATCATGGTGGTAAGGTTAGCAATTTTGGACGTGGTGTGGGTTTTTAATCTGAAGTAGCATTAAATTATTGAAAATAAAACTCTTCCCTAGAAGCTTATGTATTGTATACTGTGGCAGAAGCACTGAAAATGCACTAAGCTTGGAGAATTGATAGTTCTGGCAGTGAAAGGGTGTCTGAGCAATCAGAAGATACAGCTGAAGAGTGGATTTCAATTAGATAGAGAGAGGTTTTGCCTACAGTCTCTAGCCTAGTACACACGATTGGATTTTCTGCGAACAAAGCGTAGTACTTTTGTCCGAAGGGCGTTGGCCATGAACTTGTCTTGCATACAAACGGAAAAGAATTGTCAGCCAACAAACATGAAACGACATGGTTTTTCAGCTCTTTAGCGCCACCCTTAGGGCAACTTCTACTAATGTTGTGTTATGATGAGCATTGCTTCTGAGCATGTTTGTACTTTGGAGTTTTTCCAAAAGACGTCTGTACATATGATCGGATACTGTCATCCAACAACACACATTTGTTGGCAGAACATTTTAAAGCATGCTATCCAACATTTGTTGGTGGAAAATCTGACCACAATTGTCCCATGGAGCATATAAATGGTCGGATTTTCCGACAACAGCCTGTCATCACACAATTCACGTCGGAAAATCCTGTGGAGACAGTTGTTGCTGAGACACTGGAGTTGAATTACTGAAGGCAAATAGGCAGTTCAGTCTGCAAAGGAATCTGAACTTTGCAAGGAAATATTCCCCAGAACTTGGTGAATAAGATGAAGCTCTGCTGACTTCTATCATCCAATCATATGCAAGCAAAAACTATTTTGTTTTTTATTTTCCTTGCACATGGCTGGGTATTATTTGCAAAGTGAAACTTACCACATTCACTAAGCTCTGGGTTTCCTTGCAAAGTGCAAATTACATTGCAAAATGAACAACCTATTTGCCTTTAGTACATCAACCCCAGTGTGTGTGAGGACATACTGTGAGTCATCCAGGACTGCTTGACCTAAACAGACAGGCACCTTATCAACATCTGATAGGAATAAGAGCTGGATACTGGCAAGAGCCAGAGACAGTCTCTGTTTGAACGGACCTGTGCATCTAAATTGAATAAGCGTTTGTCTGTGTCTTAAGCCCCATATACACTATTAGATTTTCTGCAGATTTTTATCTTCATATTAACCAGAACAATAGTGCAAGGACCTGCTTGATTGCATACAAATTTATACTCCTAAGGTTTAACCACATATTATATGATTTTGGTAAATCTGAAGACAAAAATCTGAAGAAAATCTAATAGTGTTTATGGAGCTTAAGTCTAAATCTAAAGGTCTAGTCTGGTAATTAAAGCTGGGTACACACTGTTATGCCCCGTACACACCATCACTTTATGTGATGAAAAAAAACGACACTTTCTGTGAAGTAAAAAATGAAGTTTTTGAAACTTCAATTTTCAAAGACGAAGTTGCCTACACACCATCGTTTTCTCACAATGATCTTGCAAAGTGAGGTTACGTTCCACCACGTTTTACCATTGAAGCTCGCTTCATAAGTAGCTTCTGGGCATGCGTGGATGAAAAAACGTCTTAGTAAACGACGTTTTTTGCTACACACGGTCAATTTCTGTGAAGTAAAAAGTGCACTTTTGAAAAACGGCACATAAAATTGAAGCATGCTTGAATTTTTTTTGGTCGTTTTTTACAAGACATAAAATGACGTTTTCCCCCACACACGGTCAATTAAAGTGACGTTTTTGAAAACGTCATTTTTTTCCATCACATAAAGTGATGGTGTGTACGCGGCATTAGAGAGGCAGGCTGGAACTGTGATGCCCTTTCCTTGAGGAAAATTGAGCCATGCAACAAATAGTTAGGAGGCGGAAAAATATATATTTATTGCTCTGCCATGACCAATAAGTGGGCCTGAAGTCATAAAGCATATCTTGATAAGTGGTTCTCTGATGCCGACTCTTGCAATACATTAACTATGTTTAGTGCTCAATAAAACATTTGGGATTTTGTTATCAAGAACGTTATTAACAAACATCGGAAAATCCTGTTAGAAGGCCCTATTCTGACAAAAGTTCTTCCAGAAAGACCCAAATAATTTTTTGGAAAACCACAGGAATTGAGGAGTTTGATTGTCCCCAACAGAGTAAGGAATATTATCAACCAGCCCATAGAGAGGCAATGTCAACTCCTCAAGCCAAAAATGTTATTTGAGATGTAAAATTTTAGGGCTTGTCAATTTATGTGACAATGGAAGAAGGAAACCATGTGACATAATAAAAAACATTTTCTATTCGACAACTTTCTATGTAATCTATGGGATTATTTTCTCATATGGTATGCTCTATGTCCGTCTCACATTTTTCACATTTTGTGAACATAGAAGGAATATCTTAAATGGGGTGACTAATCATTCCATACCAAGACACAGGATAAATGCAGGCAAAAATGTCAGTGTTTGGAATATAAGCTATATCTTTGAATATCAGCCTGGACAAGAAACATCACCAGCTGTGTGCATGTGAGAATGTTCTGCTTTTGCAATTTGAAGTGTCTAATCCATAAAGGGTTTGAATGAGAATTTGTAGTGTGAGTACAAAAGAAGGGCTTGGGTAGTTTCTAGTTTAGGTACAGTATACAGTTGATTCAGTATAATAATGCCAAGTCTGAGCAGCTCTATTCACTAATTCCTAATTGACAGATTAATCATGGTGATAAGGTTAGCAAGTTTGGACGTGGTGTGGGTTTTTAATCTGAAGTAGCATTAAATTATTGAAAATAAAAATCTTCCCTAGAAGCTTATGTATTGTATACTGTGGCAGAAGCACTGAAAATGCACTGAAAATGTGATGTGTCCCAAAAGATTATGGGGCTGGAGGAAGGGGGAGAGGAGAACTTCCGCTCAGATCTCCTAGGCAGCCGAGTGGAAATGGGAGCTGGGTACCTGTCAAAACAAGTTACCCGCTCCCCCCGAAAAAAAAAAAAGGTTATGCCAAATATGGCACATCAGGGGGTCAGGAGGCCTTAAACCGTAAGTTCCACTTTTGGGGTGGAATTCTGCTTTAAATGTTTCATAAACTCAGGTTATTGATGTACGTGTGACCGAGATCTATATGGTACTGTAGTATTGACACCTAAAGAGTTCTAATTGTAAGCAATTCAGACAGAAATTCAGTTTATGCCAATGATCTTTTGAAGCTCTTAAGAATAGAATTAAAGAACATTTGTGTAAATAATGTGTTAAAAAACCTTACAAACATTTACATATACATAATTAATATTACAATTAGCTACTTCTGTATAGAAAAAGGGATATTTGACATTTATATAGCTTTGTTTTTCAGCCTATTGTCCTGTTAGCTTACACTCTGGGTCATAGAAGGCAGTAACAATGGCAACATTATATTAAAGTATACCTAAACCCAGAAACAAAAATTATTACATTATAGCTTACCAGTAAACAAAAAGAGAAAAACTCTGCGCTAAACCCACTAACACGTGAAGAAAAAATGAACAATCCTCTTAACATAAGAAATCAGTGAAAAATTTAAAAATATGTGATTGAATGATGAGGGATGCTGCTGCTTATAAAAGCTTAAATACTTAAAACTCAAATAAACATATATACAAAAATAAGCGCGCAACCCAGATAATTATAGTGCAAAAGTGAAAACAAATTAGTGCATATACATAAAAAAAATGTATAAATGAACATTAAAGGTGAAAAGCATGTGTGACAATGCACACAAAAAATGTGTATCAATACACACCAAAAATAAAATATATAAAACACATGTGAATAAATTGACCAAAGTGTTAAAACTTTTATGGCCTACCAGTCCTTAGATGAAGAGGCTACATTCGTTTTCACTTTTCATGCTATAAAACATTTCAACATTTAGTAGAAAATTCCTGTTGATCATGCTAGAACTCAGCCTGTGTTAACCATGGCTCCCTCCAGAGATACAGTGGAGAAATTAGTATAGACATGTAGGTGCAGGAAGTGTATTAACAGAATTACAAGGTGAAAATAATGAAAACAAACAACCTTTAAAGAAAAGTAATGTAGCCATTTAATCTTAAACTACAATATATACAATTTTTGTATTTGGGGTTAGGTACACTTTAAGGGATTATTGGACAGAAACTTTATTGGATGTAGTAAAATATTGCACTTTGCAATACCATGTTCGTCATAAAAAATAACCAGTTATGATTTATTCCTAAAAGTTCTACATAATAATCCACTAACGCTATTAAAAGTGTTTGACATAGTTAATGGCTTCTACTTTATGTTTAGTATCCTAGAAATAGGGTTTCTTGTTTTGTTGCCTGAGAGTGGTTTGGAAGGACAGTGCAATTGAGGACAAACTGCTAAAAAACTGCCAGATTGCTCTAATTTAAAGCCAAAAATTACTGAACTTCTGAAGCCAACTGCTAACATTAGTAAAACGTACATTTATTTGAGTTAGTACTAAAAAAAGAGTAACTTGTACACAAAAAAAGAGCACAAACACATCTAGTTGGTACATTTTAGGTGAAAGGATACTTAATATATAAAGCTGTGTAGCATTGGACAAGAGTTAAACGTAATATTTTGGGTATCTAGTGCTTTTTATAATTAGATGAAGGATCCATATACAATTTAGTTCCAGTTTTCACACCTTTTTGCTCTATAATCCAAATGATGTTCTTCTCTAAACTTTTAATTCTGGCTTCAATTCAGGAACCTTACGAACCTTACGAGATTGCACAAGCAGTCAGTTTTTATTAGGTGATGAAAGCCACACTGCTTGTATTAATGCCAATTGCATGTGAATGTCAGTTCTTTGCAAGCTGTATATTTAAAGCAGGAGGCTTAAAAATCAGCCCTAACTGATTGTTTTTTCCCCCACATAAAATATAAAGGTAAAATAACTGTTCACTACTTCAAGTGTGCTCATATGATTTTTTTTTCATACAGTTTAAGGTAGATGAGAAACAGTTTCAATACATAAGGGGTAAGTATGGTGATGAGGACAATTACTTCTTCCCCACATCCCTGGCATAGTAGTTGTGGGGGCCTCCAGGTGGGGAGCTCAGAATATCAGAACATTTAACAATAAGAGGTAACCCAGATACCCCCTTAAATGAATGAGAAAGGGTTACACATGCCTGGTAATGTTACTTTCCTTATGCCCTATTATTTACTCATTCACTTATAGGGGAGCATTATCTGGGTGTCCATATATTGTTAAATTGGGATGTTCAGACTCTGAAAAGTCCTCAGCCGGCATACCCCCACAACCACTGGGCTACAGTTATAGGATAGAGGCCTTGTCCTCATCGGTATTGAGACAAAGTGCTTTGCCAGGAGCAACCCCCCTGGCAAGATACCTTGTTGAAGGCATGTAGCCTGGCATGGATAAGGAGGGGGAAGGCCCACACTCATTCCTCCCCTTTCCTGGCCTGCCAGGCTGCATGCTGGGATAAGGGTCTGGTATGGATTTTTGTTGGGTCCTCGCACTTATTTGTTAATTTTTGCATGGAGTTGCCCCTATAAAATCTATACCAGACCCAAAAGACTTTAACATTCATATTAGACCAAAATTACTTGGTATAAATTGGGGGCACCCATACACCATTTTTTTTCAAAAACACCCCTGGCTCTTTGTATTACATGTTGTATTGTAGTGTAATTGGACCAAATCCTAAGTTCATCCCAGTCTTTGAAGATTGTTGGTTGTTAGCCATGGATAAAAAAAATGGTGTGATTTTGACATTGAAGACCAAGAATATCTGCTTTAAGCTAACTTTACACATTACAGTGTAAAGTCTTTGCACCATCTCATTTAGCTTTATAAAAACTAGGGTTGTCCCGATACCGAGTATTTGCGCTAGTACTTGTACTCGCGCAAATACTCCCGATGCCTGGTAGAATACTTTTTTTTTTCGAGTGCGGGTGGAGAGGGGGTGGAGTGCGGGTGGAGAGGGGGTGGAGAGGGGGCGGAGAGCGGAGCAGAGCAGTCCTCGTATGGGGGAGAGGAGAGCTGCTGCCACCGCCGCCTTAGACAAAGCCAAGTCAATCCCCCTCCCCTCCCCCCGCCACTGCTGACATCTAGTTACTATGCGCTGGGGGAACACAACAGCTGTCATTTGCATTTGAATAGCTGGGTGTTCCCCCGCCGCAACGTCATGTATAGCCCCTCCCCCTTGCCCGGGCACTTTGATACGACGGGTGACCTGTCTATCAAAGTTTCTGGGCAAGGGGGAGGGGCTATACATGACGGCGTGGCGGGGGAACACCCAGCTATTCAAATGCAAATGACAGCTGTTGTGTTCCCCTAGCGCATAGTAACTAGATGTCGGCAGCGGCGGGGGGAGGGGGGGGTTGACTTGACTTTGTCTTAGGGGACACAAGGCTGCATTAGGGACATGGCTGAATTTAGGGACATGGTTGAATTAAGGGACATGGCTGAATTTAGGGACATGGCTGAATTTAGGGACATGGCTGAATTTAGGGACATGGCTGAATTAAGGGACATGGTTGAATTAAGGGACATGGCTGAATTAAGGGACATGGCTGAATTAAGGGACATGGATGAATTAAGGGACATGGCTGCATTTGGGGACACAAGGTTGCATTTGGGGACACGTGGCTGCATTTAAAAAAAAGTGTCGGTATTCGATATCGGCGAGTACATGAAAAAAAGTATCGGTACTTGTACTCGGTCCTAAAAAAGTTGTATCGGGACAACCCTAATAAAAACCTGAGGACCTACTGTATCTTAAATTTCCAATTAATTTGTATCCAATCAGACTAGCCCTTGCACTATGTAGATTTTGTAATTAAAAAAACATATCATCACAGAGTGTGAATATGAGAGCAAGGTAAACAATGCCACATCCCGATAGATTAGATTATATAGAAATAAGTTGGCAGATGATGGACTTTAACCACTTAAGGACCGCCTTCTGCACATATACGTCGGCAGAATGGCACGGCTGGGCACAGGCACGTCGCCTTTAAGAGCCCAGCCGTGGGTCGCGGAAATGCGACCCAGTCCGAAGCTCCGTGACCACGGGACCCGCGGACCCGATCGCCACCGGTGCCCTGTGATCAGTCACAGGAGCTGAAGAACGGGGAGAGGTGTGTGCAAACACACCTTCCCCGTTCTTCACAGTGGCACTGTCATTGATCGTCTGTTCCCTGATATAGGGAAAGACGATCAATGATGTCACACGTCCAGACCCTCCCCCCTACAGTTATAAACACATATAAGGTCACACTTAACCCCTAAATGTTTTTTTATATTTTTTTGGGGGATATTTATTATAGCAAAAAGTAAAAAATATTGAATTTTTTTCAAAATTGTCGCTCTATTTTTGTTTATAGCGCAAAAAATAAAAAACACAGAGGTGATCAAATACCACCAAAAGAAAGCTCTATTTGTGGGAAAAAAAGGACGCCAATTTTGTTTGGGAGCTATGTTGCACGACCGCGCAATTGTCAGTTAAAGCGGCACAGTGCCGAATTCGCAAAAAGGGGCAAGGTACTCAACCTGCATATTGGTCCGGGTCTTAAGTGGTTAAAGGCATAACACAAAATGTAAAAAAATGTTTTATTTATTTAAAGAGGAACATACAAAATAAATCAGAGCATATATAACATATCGGCCATTCATAAAAAGACCTAAGAACGCAAAAAATAGTAACACAGCACCTACAACCCAGAAGAGGTACAATATATTGGATAAAAGGACACCAAGGTCACTTCCTACTAGTAGGTATATAGACGTATAATTTATGGTAGGCGATGTATCATGACATGGCCAATATGTTATATATGCTTTGATTTATTTTGTATGTTCCTCTTTAAATACATTTACATATTTTTTTAAATTGTGTATTATGCCTATAAAGTCCATCATCTACCAACTTATTTCTATACTATATAGATTTTGATCGCTCTAAAAATTAGTAAACAGTCAGATCGTAATGCGTAGTGATATTTAGTTGAATAACTATTTGGAAATTAGCAAGTAAGCTTTGGTATTCTTTATCCATGATGCTTATACATTATCATCCACATACACATAATCCATCTTCCATGAATGAACTCCTAGTATTCTAAAGAACTTTAAGGTCTGTTACAGCCATGTCGCTTGGAACAGAAGCACATACCCATCATAATGGTTACTAAATTTAAGTGTCCTGGCTTGGACAGATATGTATATTTTAGAGACTAACCTTGCTTGGTCTTTAAAGGGTATCTGATAGAACAGTTACATAGGAGCAGCCATTGGTGACTTTTGGAGGTTTATGATCAGTGATTGTCATTCTTATCTTTGTATCACTATTTAATGAGTCGCAGACTGGAAACATGTAGGTACATATCATGCATCCTGACTAGAAATTAGCTTTGGATTCAGGCGGAACATGAGTTTGATTTTGAATCAAAATCAAAGTTGTTTGCAGTTCGAGAAAATGGCAAAATATCATTGCTGTTTGCTTGCTATAGCAACCAATTTCCAATTATAGCTAATTTTATGAATAAACTGCGCTGCTCTAAACTTTCATAGACAAAATAGATAGCATGACCATCACAGACATGCTATAGCAATACAAAAAAAACTTTTTTGAAAAAAAAAACATCTTTGAAAAAAAAATTTACTTTAAACAGATGCCAAATAACATTAAGGTTAAGTTCTCATATAAACCATGAATAAATCCAAGTATAATGTCCCAGATCAAGAATGCTCATGCAGGTGTAAACAAAACAGGTGCTCCATTTCTCAGTGCCTCTAGTGTTCCCATACAGACAGACACTAACCACAAGCTGTTGGCCTACTATTGCTAGTTAGGTCAGTAGCGCATGTGTTTGGGGATATACCCCTAAGGGCTCTTTCACACGTCCGTTCCGTTCGTCCGTTTTTTGGACATCCGTTAACGGACCGCAATGCTTCCCTATGGGTTAACGTCCGTTAGCGGATGAGCATCCGCTAACGTCCGTTAGCATCTGTCTGCGTTAAGTTCCGTTTTTTTTGACGGAAGAAAACCCTATTGTTCTTCCGTCAAAAAAACGGAACGGACGAAAAACGGATGATCCGATAACGTCGTGTGCGGCGTTTGGTATGAATCCTGAGGGGGAGGTCCCCGCCGGATTTTAAATAAAAATCCGGCATGGGTTCCCCCCTCAGGAGCATACCGGGCCCTTAGGTCTGGTATGGGTTGTAAGGAGACCCCCCCTACGCCGAAAAAACGGCGTAGGGGGTCCCCCTACAATCCATACCAGACCTGTATCCAAAGCACGCTACCCGGCTGGCCAGGAAAGGAGTGGGGACGAGCGAGCGCCCCCCCCCTCCTGAGCCGTACCGGGCTGCATGCCCTCAACATGGGGGGGGTTGGGTGCTCTGGGGCAGGGGGGCGCACTGCGGCCCCCCCCACCCCAGAGCACCCTGTCCCCATGTTGATGAGGACAGGGCCCCTTCCCGACAACCCTGGCCGTTGGTTGTCGGGGTATGCGGGCGGGAGGATTATCGGAATCTGGGAGCCCCCTTTAATAAGTGAATAGATATGGGGTACATCGTACCCCTACCCATTCACCTGGAGGCAAAAAGTTAAAGTTAATAAACACGACACAAGGGTTTTTAAAATAATTTATTAGTCTGCTCCGGAGGCCCCCCCCTGTCTTCTTTATTAGCTCTTTCACCAGGGGGGGCTTCTTCTTTGACGTCTTCGGGTGGGGGCCGCTTTTCTTCGCCGCCGTCTGGTTCTCTTCCACCGCCGGGGGTGGTCGCTTTTATAAAAGCGCCCCCCCCCCCCCCGCGGGTTACCTCCGACGTCTTCGGCGGGGGGTGGTGTGCTTCTTCTTCCGCTATCCGGGGGTCTTTTTCTATGTTCGCTGCTCTCCGCTGTTGACTACAATAACCAGTACTGGGTATTTATGACTTGCACAGGGAGGAAAAGATTGCTGTGGCTGTGCATGTGTAGGAAACCAGTGTTTGCACCAACAGAAGAAAATGAGATCACTGGAAATTATGGGCCAGATTCACAAAAGAGATACGACGGCGTATCTCCTGATACGCCGTCGTATCTCTGAGATACGATTTTTGTATCTATGCGCCTGATTCATAGAATCAGTTACGCATAGATAGCCCTAAGATCCGACAGGTGTAACTGTGTTACACCGTCGGATCTTAGGCTGCAATTCTAGGCCGGCCGCTAGGTGGCGATTCCATTGCGGTCCGCGTACAATATGTAAATGACTAGATACGCCGATTCACGAATGTCCGCTTTGCCCGTCGATCTAAATTTACGTCGTTTCCGTAGAGATGCGTCGCGTAAAACTAAGCATGCCCTCTAGGTGGTGTAACCAATGTTAAGTATGGCCGTCGTTCCCGCGTCCAAATTTTAAATTTCACGTCGTTTGCGTAAGTCGTCCGTGAATGGCGCTGGACGCCATTTACGTTAACGTCGAAACCAATGACGTCCTTGCGTCATTTAGCGCAATGCACGTCGGGTAATTTTATGGACGGAGCATGCGCAGTACGTTCGGCGCGGGAACGCGGATAATTTAAATGGTGCCGCCCCATTTGAATTAGGCGGGCTTGCGCCGAGCGGATTTACGCTACGCCGCCGCAAGTTTACAGGTAAGTGCTTTGTGAATCAGGCACTTGCGCTGCAAACTTGCGGCGGTGTAACCTAAATGGGATACGTTACGCCGCCGCAGCGTAATGTATTTGTATGTGACTCTGGCCCTATGTCAGCATGTAGCCCACACCTCGACCGGTTTCATCTTGGTCTCCCCCTCTTAAACTGCTGCCTACCTCAAGCCACTATTTATGGCTTTTTTTGTGAAATAATAAACTCTAATTTTGATTTAAACATGCCTGTTTTCTTATTATTAAAAACGGCCTACTAAAGATGCTTACATAGAAGGCATCAACTGTACGTTTTTTTGTGGCTTTTTTTGTGATATACAGTAATATACTCTCATTTTGATTTCTTGATTACAATCTGCCTGTTCTCTTCTTCTTAAACTGCAGCCTACTGAAGTTACTTACATGGTGTACATTTACTGTACACATTTTCTGTAATTTTTCTACAAAAAATAACACTCTCCGATTTTGTTTTTCTTGACTAAAACCTGCATGGTACTTTTATATTTGATTTCTTGATTAAAACCTACCTGTTTTCTCTTTTTGAAATAGCAGCTTTATAAAACTGCTTAAACACTGAGCAGTGAGCATGTACAATGAATTTAATTTATTAACGGTGAATAGGCTGTTTACCTGCCAAAGGGACTTTGCAAGTAAATCTTATTTTAGTTTATTGACTGAGATAAAGCACTGATGACTTCCATCATTCACTCATTTGCAAGCAAAATTATAGTACCGTATTTTTCGCTCCATAAGATGCACCTGGCCATAAGACACACCTAGGTTTTAGAGGAGGAAAACAAAAAAAATTCTGTACCAAATGGTCTCAATGTAGATATGGGAAAAAAATGACAGTCTTGCAGATTGCGTAATGGTTAACAGCCTCTAAAAGTTCCATGTAAAAAAAGTAGTGTATTAAATACCGTATTTATCGGCGTATAACACGCACCCCAAGTTTAGGAGGGAAATTAAGGGAAAAAAACTTTTAGGAGGGAAGTATAAGGAAAAAAAATTACATTTAAATGCCCATCAATGCAGCCTTATCAGTGTCCATCTGCAGCCTTGTCCATCATTGCAGAATGATCAGTGTCCATCTGCAGCCTTGTCCATCATTGCAGAATAATCAGTGCCCATCTGCAACCTTGCCCAGTGTCATTTACAGCCCTGCCAAGTGTCATTTGCAGCCTTGCCCAGTGTCCTTTGCAGCCTTGCCCAGTGTCATTTTCAGCCTTGCCCAGTGCCATTTGCAGCCTTGCCCAGTGTCAATTGCAGCCTTGCCCAGTGTCAATTGCAGCCTTGCCCAGTGTCATTGTAGCCTTTCCCAGTGTCATTGCAGCCTTGCCCAGTGTAATTTGCAACCTTGCCCAGTGTCATTGCAGCCTTGCCCAGTGTCATTGCAGCATGATTGTTTAAAATTACCGCCGCTGTGATAGACAGATTATCCTGTATACTCGGCTCCTCTTGCAGTCCCGCCCAGTCCCACCCCTTGGCCAGGCTCTTATGATGGACCTAACACAGGTCTAATATTGGGACTGGGCGGAACTGCGAGTGGAGCTGAGCCTAGCCGAGTACACAGTACACTCGGCTATGTGTATATCGGCGGCGCTCGCTCCTCTTCCCCTCGCAGACATCGATTTTACCCTGATTTTAAGGGGAAAAAAGTGTGTGTCATACGCTGATAAATACGGTTATTAATGTGGTGAACTTACATAGGATCTGCCAACCCAGTGAAAAAACAAACACAAGGAGCGCTGATCCAGTATTTTATCAAATAAACCAGAAAATTTAAGTTAAATGTAACAAGTTTTAATGACAAATGTATCCTTTCCTAAACATTATCCAGACGATCAAATGGAGAGACGCCTGGTGATCCCAGAAACTCACGACTAGCATATCGGCCTCTACAGTCCTGGGGGGGTAGATGGCTGGCTGTCACCGACCCTGATTCTGTGTAGAGACAGTGAGATGTTCACAGAGGGTGTGGAGGAAGTTCCCACTCTCAAACTGTCAGATGTCAAATAAGGGGGGAGTTTTTGGAGGATTGGAGGATCCAGATACTCCAGGGTCAGCCCAGGAAAGGCACACTCATTTCCCGATGGTCAGAAAGGGGATACAGCGGGTGCTACTCACGTATGCGTTTGCTTCTGCATGCGAGCTCGTCGGGACGAGGCGCTTATTTATTTTTATTTATTTTATTAATTTTTACACTGAAAAAAAATAAAAATAAATGGATCACTTTTATTCCTATTACATGTAAACATCCCTTGTAATAGAAAAAAGGATGACAGGTCCTCTTAAATATGAGATCTGGGGTCAAAAAGACCTCAGATCTCATATTTAGACTTAAATGCAAAAAAAAAAAAAAAGTTTTGATGTCACTTCCGCCCTGCTATGCTATGGGGACGGGTGGGGGCCATCTTACCCTCACTCGTATTACAGCCGAGCAGGGGACAGGACCCGATCGCCTCCGCTGCTACCGACGGCTCCGGTAAGCAGCAGAGGGTGCGGGAGAGCGTCGGGAGGGGCCCTCTCCCGCCGCCGATAACGGTGATCTTGCGGCGAATCTGCTGCGGATACCACCGTTATCGTTTACAGGAGCGCTCAAGGAAAAGATGGATATCTCGGTTGTGGCAGCAGCTGCTGCCGTTAACGAGATATCCATCTTTAAAAACAGGATGTATATAGTCGTGAGCGGGTCCTTAAGTGGTTAACAAGGCAGTAATGATGTATACAGTGACTATAGTAGCCAATCATATTTTATTTATCACAATAAAATATGCTTTATGTTAATACTGTTAAAGTTGTTGTTAATATTTATTTTTGTAACTTAATTCTGCATAAAACATTTAACAGTGTTGTTTCATTAGATAATTTATGAGGGTATGTTTAGGGGTGTAGTTAGGGGCCGGTGCTGGGTGGGGCAACTGGTGGTGAGTAACTCTCAGGCCCCGTACACACGACCGAGTTTCTCGGCAGAATTCAGCCAGAAACTCGATCGGAGAAGAATTCTGCCGAGAAACTCGGTCATGTGTACACTTTTCACTGAGGAAGCCGACGAGGAACTCGTCGGGCCAAATAGAGAACGTGTTCTCTATTTCCTCGTTGTTCAATGAGGAAAGTTGGCCCGCCGAGATCCTCGGCGGCTTCAACACAGAACTTGACGAGGAACTCGATGTGTTTGGCACGTCGAGTTCCTCGGACATGTGTACGGGGCCTTAGACCTGGCTAGTAGCTCAGGACTAACAACAACAAGGAATATTTCCCATGTCACCTTCAAAGTTGCATTTGAACGTGTACCCTCCCCCTGCTGTTTTTTAAATTGGTGCCTGCCCTCCGTGCCAGTGCCCAGCTCCCAATGCCTCCCATAGACTTCAATAGGGTTTGGATTTAGGTTTTCAGAATTCACCTTTTCGATGGGTTTGACAAACACCTTGCGAACCAAATCCAGACACATTTGTTTATCCCTAATTATGACAGTTGATATGCACAAGCATGGTTTAATTTTGTGACTCACTAAGTTGTGATGTAAGGATACAATTCCAGAGCATGAACAGTAAAAAACAGTCAGAAGTGTCAGCTTCCATATTTCTGTTCTAATAGGTTCCTTTTAAGAGCATAAATATAAAATGATGTTGTTGGAATTTATATTGATTTGGTAAACATTAATTGTACGATTTGATATGAAAGTGTAGTTATTTGTAACATTTAAGCTGATTATTGTTTTCCAGATGGAGGAAGTTATTGAAGGTATCCGTTGGTCATTCATTGACATGTTGGAGAAAGAGAATGAATGGATGGATGAAGAAACCAAAGAAAAAGCCAGAGAAAAGGTACCACTATTAATGCTTTTTATTATTTTAGTATGTGTTGGAAAATAATAGACTAGGTCCCCCCTTGCATATAAAAAAAATGCCACTTTTTCACAAATAGCTTTAATATTTTCTTGTATATTGCTCTTCGAAAGACTTGCACTTCTTAGTTTCAGTTATCATGGAGCTGTGACCATTGCATGCCGATACCTGACCATCTAGTAATGTTTTCATTTCACATGTACTATAAGTCAAGAATAAAGATAAATCTAAAAGAGAAAGAGCAGGTTCCTTTTACTTATTTAAGAAAGCTAATAGTTCATAATGTTTTAGTTAAAAGTTTAGTGTATAAAGTAAAAAAAACTGTTTTAGATGCTATCAGATTCAACAACTGCAAAAATGGTTGAAAAATGTCTTTAAGAAACAAAACATGTTTGAGGTGTTAACTTGTCCTCCTAATTCCCCAGATCTTAATCCAGTAGAGAATCTGTGGGATATGCTGGAAAAACAAGTCCTAGTTTTGGATTTTGGCAGTTAAGAACAAATGAAAATATAAATGTGCAAAAGTACCTCCATTGACCTTACCTATATCTTATAATTAATCTCAACTTCCAAAATCACCAAATATGTTATTTTCATTATGATTGCAGTATAAGGGGGTTTAGCCACCAACTGGCTTCTCTTATCGCTTGGTGACTCAGTGATACAAGTGCGGGGACGACGCAGCCGAGCAGAGCTGAACAGCGCAGATCGTAGCCGATCGGTGCCGTTTGGAGCTGTTCGGAAAGACTTGGAAATACTACGTTCCCGAGCCTTTCTGAGGTTTGCCTAGGTCAGCCGAACTGTCCTCGGGCCTTTCCGGTTCTTTCCGAGGCTCTTTGGTGGCCCCCTGCCTCTGGCCGCATGCGGTATTGCATGCCATTGAAGTCAATGCGGAAAACAATTTATTTTTGTTTCCATTGGCCCAGATTCAAGAAGCACTTGCGCCCGCGCAACCATAGTTGCGCGGCGCAAGTGCTTACTTGCTCCGGTGTAACGAGTGCTCCTGATTCAGGAACCTCGTTACACCGAATGCAGCCTAGGATGTGACAAACATAAGCCTCCTTATGCCTTCACATCCCAGGCTGCATTCTTGCGTTGGCCGCTAGGGGGCGCGGCCTTTGTGATCGGCGTGTAGTATGCAAATTGCATACTACCACCGATTCACAAAAGTTGCGCGGGCCCTGCGTGCGCAAGGTACGGAGTTTCCGTACGGCGCCTTTAGCATAAGGTTGCTCCTGCTAATAGCAGGCGCAGCCAATGCTAAAGTATAGCTGCGCCTCCCGCTCGCGACGTTCAAATTTCACGTTGTTTACGTAAGTGAACCGTGAATGGCGCTGGACGCCATTCACGTTCACTTACAAGCAAATGACGTCCTTGCGACGTCATTTGCCGCAATGCACGTCGGGAAAGTTTCCCGACGGAGCATGCGCTGTTCGCTCGGCGCGGGAGCGCGCCTAACTTAAATGATTCCCGCCCCCCGCGGGATCATTTACATTAGGCAGCCTTGCGCCCGGCTGCTTAGCATATTGCCCGCGCAATTTACGGAGCAACTGCTCCGTGAATCGCGGGCAAAGCGCAATATTTGCGTGGGCGCAGAGAAAAAAATTTGCTCTTTGCCCACGCAAATATTGCGCGATTCTACTTGAATCTGGGCCTTTGACTTCAATGGGAAACTCACTTTGATATGCGAGTACTTTGGATTACGAGCATACTCCTGGAGTGGATTATGCTCATAATCCGAGGTTGCACTGTATATATATATATATATATATATATATATATATATATATAACATCCAGTATAAATTGCATTCACCCTTGTGTGTATTCAAATAAGTACAAAAATACAATTCCATATCATTTATATACAATCAATAAAGTGCTATTTATGGGCCATTGAGGGGTCCAAAACAAGTTACTTCGATCAGGTAGTATACCACTTGCCACTAGCTATTACACACATTTCATAAA
Organism: Rana temporaria; assembly: GCF_905171775.1. Classification (NCBI taxonomy): domain Eukaryota; kingdom Metazoa; phylum Chordata; class Amphibia; order Anura; family Ranidae; genus Rana; species Rana temporaria. Next base: position 425,887,018 of record NC_053490.1, read on the forward strand.
CCATATAATAACCATATATATAAAAAATATTTTTGTGCCAGTGAAAAAAAAGTCTAATCTTAGTATGTATAAAACATTGGTGTACAAATTGTATTTGCGCTTAGAAACAAAAACAAAACAGCAGCTGTGCGCTATAACCCAGATAACAGGCACAAACAATATGTAAATAAAGAGTACAGTGCTAAAAATATACTTGCAATATATAACACAATTCATATAACAGTTGCAAAGCTAAATAAAGTGCATTCAGTGCAATCAATAGTGTATGAACAATATAGGGAATCAATAGCAATAGGACTGCTCCTGTTGGGCAGGCGCTGCTTTAAATTTAAAGGGGGTCTGAGTGTTAGTTGACTCAGATATGTGTAATTGTGACCAAAATTAGCCTCTGTTCCAGCCATGGCTGTGCTGGGAGTAACCACCAATGTTCACCTGGGGGGTGTCGTTACCACCCCAGGTCAAGGGTGGCAGCAGCAGAGTCAGGGTGTATTGGGTGTCCCCCTTAGCAGTCAATCAGTGGGGGAGATCATCCCGCTGTGCATACTGGGGAGGGGTACGTAAGGGACAGACACCACTGGACCAAGGTCGGCGGTCAGCGGTCTGTCGTCCCACGCACCTTGTGGTATGCCTGGTCGGGAGTGCATGCTCCTGAAATCCTGGCTCTGGGACCACGTTGGTCCGGGGTTGTGATCTATCCAAGTAGACCCAGTAATCAGACTGGGTCTGCGGCTTTCAAGGTGATCCTGTGCTGTCTGTCCTGTGGGAAGAGGCCACTTGATGAAGGAAGCCAGGGGAGGACCTATCCTGGAGAGGACCATGCAAGAGGCTGGTATCTTGGGAGAGACCTGGAAACTTCATCGAAGGATGTACCATACACTGAGAGGCTTGATGGTGATCGCCTGTCAGATCTACAGAAGTAAATCTGGCGAGATCCAGGTGCTGAATCCTGTGTTAGGGGATTCTGGACAGAAAATGTCTAATCATAAAGGAAGGTCTGTGACAAAGACTGTACTTTATTCTGTGCGCCATTCTGGTTGCTAGGCCAGTGAGAGGGACCTATCCGGGTGAGCAATACCCACTCTGGCTAGAGTGACAACGAGAACTGTTTGCTGGAAGCAGGAGTGTTTCCTAATGGAGTTTATGCACCTGAACCTATCTACCTATTTACCCTTCCACCCCTCCACCAATTTCTTCTTTTCTAACCAAGTTCTGCAAATAAATCTAAGAAAAGGAAGTGTAAAGTGTGGACATTGAACTTTTTCAACTCTCTTCTACTACCCTGGATGGCGAGAAAATAGAGGTAACATGCCGCTTATAATATTCAGCAGCTCCTCCGGGGTAGTGCTACACATAAAAAAGAAATATGCAAAAATTTTAATAAAACAAATTAACGTGCAATATGTGCCATCAATTGTGCAAAACCTAAAATTCTGCTAGAGATGTATTTCAAGCATAAATATCAGTGCAATAAATAAAAAGGGTGGAGATCTCTGCAAAAAAAAAAAAACATATGGGACTAAAATCCATTGCAAAACCGTGTTGAAATATTGATCAAACACCGAGTTGTGTGACATCCATCACCAAAGTAAAAAATAGAGGCTGCAGAATTCCTGCAGAATTGCAGTGGTATTCGGCCACTAGCGGTGCGGCTTTAACCCCTGCTATCGTCCGGAAAAGGGTTAATACAGCCGGAAATGCGCCTCTGCAGAGGCACATTGCCGGCGGTATAGCCGCGGTGTCCCATTGTTTTCAATGGGAAGGAGCGGTGGAGGAGCGGTAAACACACCGCTCCTCTCACCACTCCAAATGTGCTGCTGGCAGGACTTTTGGAACGGTCCCGTCAGTGCATCACCTCAGTGTGAAAGCATTCGGGCTTTCACACTGAGACTGCAGGGCAGGAGTTTTTCAGGCGGTATTTAGGAGCTATTTTTAGCACTAAACCGCCTGAAAAACTCCTCAGTATGAAAGGGGTCTAACAGGCATGATGACCAGGTATCCACATCTATTTGGTCATGTAGTGTGAAAACTCCTATGACTAACCTGAATTGTGCACAATGGGAATGCAATTCACTAAGTACACAGCAGCCCACAGGAGTTTTTGTATTTTGATCTAAACAGGGTATTTTTTGGACAATCTACAGTTTTCAAGCAGAAAGAACAGTTTTTATTATATAAAAGTACATGCAGGACACTGGGCAGACCACTAGGGACAAGGGGTGTGTGTATTTTTTACATATAGTACTGTAATCTATAAGATTACAGTATACTGTGTGTATTGTGTTTATTTACTTTTACTTGAATTTGGCGCCGTTCTCCGCCCCGTGCGTCGTAACGTCACAGGGAACGGAGATCGACGGCACACGGGGACACTGTGAATCGAGGCAGGTTAACCATGAACTCCAAAACGTTATAAAAAAAAAACCACCACTTAATGCAATTATGTATTTATTAATTATAATTAAATGTATATAATTACAAACAAATGCAAATGCCTGAATTTGACTTTATATCAACTTCCTTCAATCCCTTGTACAGTATAGATCAGCCTGGGAGAGTGAGGGACATTGCTCTGAGTCAGTCACTTGTGTTCACAATGAACAACAAGGGACAGCAGACAGGAGGAAACAGCAGAATGAGTAGATGGATGAGCTTATCAGCCTGCTAGAGCTTATTTACTGTCCAATCACAGGCTGAAGGCTTATAGGTGACCTAGCTGTAATGCTTAACTGCAGTAGAGAAGTCAGGTTACCAACCTGGCTGTGCTGTCAAATAAAGTAAAAGTCACTTTCGGTTGCAGTGGAACGCACGCTGAGTATGGCGTTCCAGGAAGAGTTTACATGCTTTCTACATGCCTGTTTCATACTGCTGTCTTGTAAGTAAAATTCATATATGCACAATACATTTGTAACATTGCAGTACTTCACTATCAGCTCCCTTTTTTTCATCCTGGTTTTGGCTAACTTCTCAGATATTCTTAGAACCACATTGGGGGAAGATCCCTACTGGACCTGTGTTATCTACCACCCTCCACCAGATGTAAAGCTTTTCTGACCCCCAGACTGAAAAGCTGGGAGTCCATGATCTCTGGTGAGTAGAGACACAGGAGGGGTGTGTGTGTAACGTCCCAGAGTGAAGCTTGGAGCATTATAGCACTTTGATGAAGATTGAAGCACGAAAGCACTTTATTTGGGACAACACTAGCAATAAATGGTTATATTTACACTGTTGGACTTTTTGACATTACGTAGTTTTGCGTACACAGTTGAAATCTCTGTATTTATTTTGTATAACTATTAGGACTAGATGAAGAGAAAATACAATTTGGCAGGTAACAGAGCTTTCATATATGTATTTCAAACATATATTTAGCTGCTTGCCTGGCCATAACAACAAGACCCTTTTTGACAATTCTACTGATTGTGACTAGAGTAGCATTAATGCATACTTTTCCAGATTAATAAAGAATCATGCAAAAAGGAATCCAAGATTGTGTTTATGCAGATGTACTGTAAATGTAATGTTCATATACTGTTATTAATACATTATGGATTCAATTTACTAAAGGCAATGGCACTTTGCAAGTGCAGTTGCTTCCGAGCAGTAGAGTGACTTTTATCAACCAATCATGTGCTAGAAAAAATGCTGTTTTTTTTTTTTTCTTTCTTGCATGTGATTAGGTATTCTTTTTGAGTGAAGCTTTACCTCATTTGCTAAGCTCTGGAGAAACTGCACTTGCAGAGTGCAACCACACTTCTGCACAATCTATTTGTCTTTAGAAAACCATCCTCTATATGTGTGACACGTGATCAGGTAATAGTCTATGATAGCTGACTGGTGACCTGCGTTTTCTCAGACACATAAACTATCTACAGTATAAAACACACTGGATGTGTGGAGCTCCTGATAAATGTTGAACAGAAGGTAAACACTGGGTGAGGACACTAATAGGCTATTTAGTATTCAAAGTATTGTCCAACCTTCATTTGTTTTTCTTCTTTGCAAATATTCCTTTATTAAGCCTTTTTAGATTGTCTTACAGTAATTTAAGTTTTATGAATAGTCTTTTTGCATGCTGTTTGGACAGAGTCTCTATTTCCACGCTGTCTTTTTGTCAAGATAGATTTAAAGCCCTATTTACAGCATAATTGTAATCACAACTATGTATTACCCATGGGACAATTATAGTTTATGTTTTATACTTCTAAAGGTGGCAAAATATTAAGCAACTATATACATGGTGTAACTATTCCCATAGAGTCCCTACCCCAATACAGGGGCACATGCATATACAGTACAGTTTAGAAGAACATATACCCTTTACCAGGGCTAATACTGAAAGCCACTGTGCTGCTGATGCAATAAAAGTTGCACATGTAACATAGCCACACTAACAACCAGTATGCTCTATATCAATAGTTGTTTTTAGAATTCAAAATATTGTCTAGTACATTATAATAAAGCAAAATCTATAGATGTTATTCTAATCCGAGTTCTCTTTAAAGTAACCCTGTCACTATACAAATGTTTCAAAACAAGCCATACCGGTAAAAAAGAAAGTAATCCTCTTTCTGCTGCTTGCACCACCAAATTCCATTCTGAATTCTGAGAAATCTGCTGAAGAGAGATCTGCTCTCCTGGATCCTTCCCAGCTCTCACTGGTTCCATCCTCTGACTTTCACAAATTCTAGGAGACAGCAGTGTTGTGAAGATCAACTGGAGAAAGTCAGAGCTGTGAGGGCACCATTAAATCAACACTTCTGGAAGTGGTGGTTCAGTGCTATACAGGAAGTCAGGGATGGGTCCTGAATGGGGGGGGGTGTATGTGTCTTCTTTGTTTGGGTTATAATCCCTTTAAGGTGGATAACAAGAAGCAGTCTGGGGTACTTGGGGTGAGGGGAAACTGACTTTCAGTCTTCTCAGGATTATTACATCCTCATAAAGGTTCCAGAATTTAGAGGCTCTGAGAGATTTTGTGTGGGAAAGAGCCTCCAACCCTGACTACAGGTTCTTCGTTCCTGAAAGGGTTAACCCACCTGTGAGAGAGGTCTGAAAAGGGAAGGAAGCAGCCAGCAAGTGTCCAATATTATTATTATTATCATTATTATTATTATACAGGATTTATATAGTGCCAGCAGTTTATTTTTTAAAACAGAAATAATGTTTATTGAATTTTAACTAATAAACACAACAAGCACCACCAGTATATAAGTCAGTAATGTGGTTTGTCAATTCCCGCCATCCATTCATAATATGGTACATCCAAAGAATGGTAAATACTCTTAACCCCCTTAGCGGTATCCCCGAGCGTGACTCGGGGTGGTTTTTCAATGCTATTATCGGTATCCCTGAGTCACGCTCGGGGTAGATGTGCAAAGCGTACATCGGCGCGGTTTACCTGCTCACTGAATCCACAGACAAGTTACTCACCTTGTCCCTGGATCCTGCGATGCATCCCCGCTGTGTGAGCGAGCGGGACCTCGCTCGATTCACAGTGTCCCCGTGTGGCGCCGATCTCCGTTCCCTGCGACGTTACGACGCACGGGGGCGGAGAACGGCGCCAAATTCAAAAAAGTAAACAAACACATTACATACAGTATACTGTAATCTTATAGATTACAGTACTGTATGTAAAAAATACACACCCCCTTGTCCCTAGTGGTCTGCCCAGTGCCCTACATGTTCTTTTATATAATAAAAACTGTTCTTTCTGCCTGCAAACTGTAGATTGTCCATAGCAACCAAAAGTGTCCCTTTATGTCAAAAATGGTTTTAGAGCAGCTAGAAAACAGCGATAATAAATTATAATCACTTGCAGAATTGTGCGATAGCGATTTGTGGGGAAATTCGTCATAAAAAAATAAAAGTAATGACAGCGACAATTCTGCAACTGAGCAAATTTCAGTGATTTTGAGTTGATTACATTATTGAATAATTTTTATTATAATTATATTATTATTTGTTATAATTATTTATAATTATTTATTATATTATAATTTTGTTTTTAAAAAAAATTCATACCCGGGATGCCTACTAGACTCTTGTTTGGTCAGATTTAAATGAGTTATTCCTAAGGCCGCGTACACACGGGCAAACATGTACGATGAAACCGGTCCGCCAGACCGTTTTCACCGTACATGTCTGCCCGGGGATTTCTGTACGATGGCTGTACTAACCATCGTACAGAAATCCGCGCGTAAACAATACGCGGGGCGTGTCCGCGGCGTCACCGCGACGATGATGCGGCGACGTGGGCGGCCCTGCCAGTTAAATGCTTCCACGCATGCATCGAAGTCATTCGACGCATGCGAGGGATGGCGGGCGCTCGGACATGTACGGTAGGTCTGTACAGACGACCGCACATGTCCGAGCGGGCAGGATTCCAGCGGACTGTTTTAAAACAAGTCCAGAAATATTTGTCCGCTGGGAAAAGGCCCGGCGGGCAAATGTTTGCGGGAATCCTGCACGCTCGGGCCTACACACGACCGAACATGTCTGCTGAAACTGGTCCGCGGACCAGTTTCAGCAGACATGTTCGGTCGTCTGTACGGCTCATAAGAATTGCAGGCCTACAGTTTAAAACGCCAAATTTCCTTGCAAAATAATTGTACCGCTTTTGGTACGTAATTCCAGACAGAATCATAATATCGCCAGGGAGGTTAAAGCAAAATCACATTAAAGAGCAGAGTTTCGTAATGTACATATGCTAAGGAAAGTTGTAATAACAGAAGAGCAACAACTAAAAGTGAAACTTCCAACAGTGTCATACAGGGGGGAAAAAAATTGCACAATAAAGTCAACCCAGAATTGTATCCATTACTAAATCAACTGATGCATGACCCAGAATTGCTAGCCAATCTCCCCAGAGCTTATCTAATTTTCCCGGGCATCCTCAATGCTGAAAAATGACTTTTTCAAGCCTGAGAGTATCGCCGATGCTAAGGACCCATTCTCTGTGAGTAGGGACCCTATCAGTCTTCCATTGTTGTAGAAAGAGTCTACGGGTCTGAAATAAGGCTCTATTAACAGCTGGTTTGAGAATGGGAGGAGAAGGCAAGGGAGCTTGAGAGCAGAAGGTCTTAAAAAGGAGCGGAGAGGATGGTTTGGGTGCTATTTAGAGACTAGGCTAGTGATGTAGCTTGGGCCAGAGTGAATGGCTTGGTATGTTGTTGTTAGTATTTTGAATTTAATTCACTGGGCAAGCGGAAGCCAGTGTAGGGATTGGCAGAGAGGGGCACTAAGCGGTTAAGTTAGATGAGTATAGCAGCAGCATTCATGATAGACTGAAGCTGGGAGAGCCTATGGAGAGGTAGGCCAATGAGAAGGGAGTTGTAATAGGTGAGAGATAACAAGGGAGTGAATGAGTAGCTTGGTGGTTTCATTTCTTAAAAAGGGGCACATATTAGAGATGTTACAAAGGTGAAGTCTACAAGCTTTTCACAATGATTGGATTTGGGTCTGAAAGGACACCTAATACCCTGGGGGGAGAGATTGATAGTTGCATTATTGATCTTGATGGAAAAGTCATGGAAGGGGCATGGGTAGGGGGGAACAATATCACCTCAGTTTTAGAGAGATTTTGTTTAAGGAAGTGGTGCGACATCCATGCTGATATGTCAGTTAGTAAGTTAGTAATGCAAGAGGGGACTGAAGAAGTGAGGGGAGGAGTAGAAATAGATTTGGGTGTCATCGGCGTAGAGATGGTATTGGCATGGGAGGTTATAAAGGGACCAAGGGGGAGGTGTAGATAGAGAAGAGAAGAGAAGGGGTCCATGAGGTGTTGAGTAGAACAGGAAACAGTTGTGAGAGGGCTGTGTGGGGATTTCCAAGACATGTCACTTCTGCCATTTTGGAACACATGCAAACCGGCATTTCCATCTTGATTGTAATGCTGTAACTGCTCTACCTTTGTGTAAGTGCAATTTTATTTGTTCTTAATACATTTCTTAACATTGTACACTATGAGAAACCCTTCTTCTAATCTTATATGAGCCATTTGCCGATAATCAAAAGGTGCAGGAGTAACATATTGTTGTTTTGGTTCTGGACACCCTCTTGAACATTCAAGTTTCTGGCTAAATGCAAGTAGATGGAAGAAGAGTGTTATAAGCCTATAATTTGCCAAATGGAAAGTACCAAACTAAGTTCTTGACTTGCTGTAATTGAGGTTAAGATGGTGAGTGAGCTGCATATACATACAGTATGGTGGTGGAGAGGAATCACAATCATTCACTTTGGTGTTGAAGCATCACTTCTTCACCTGGATCCATTTTGGATTTTTGTGTTTTTGTTTTGTTTTTTTGGAATATTTGGATATTATTTATATATATTTTGTTATGTTAGATGGTTGTAGAAGTGGCAAAGTCACATAAGTTTGTTGTGAACACTACCGGTAGTGCTGCGTACACACGATTGGTTTTCCCATCTGAAAAAGTCAGATGTGAGCTTTTGGATGGGAATTCCGACCGTGAGTATGCTCCATCTGACTTTTTCTGTCGGAATTTCCACCAGCAAAAGATTGAGAGCAGGTTCTCTATTTTCCCAATGGAAAAAATTCCTAGCAGAAAAAACATTTGTCTGTATGGAATTCCAAGGCGCAAAAAAACATGCATGCTCAGAATCAAGTACGAGACGAAAGCGCTTTGTCTTGTAAAACTAGCGTTCGTAATGGAGATAGCACATTTGTCACGCTGCAAATTATTGGATCTTTTAATGCAGCGCATTGTTTTGTTCTTTATAATGCTAGAATAATGTTCTGACAAACTTATTTATTTATGTCTTGTGATCTCATGAATAATATTTTTGTTTTTTAAAGCCAGATCTCCATAATAATGTTTAGAATTATTTTTTATAGTCAACTTTTTTTATTTTAATCAAGATCTTCAGTTTTTTTGATTATTTTAAAATAATTTTCTAGTGATCTCCATGTTTTTTTTGGTGTGTCAAGTTACCACAACAACATTATTATCTTGTATGTTTTAACCTCAGGGAGTTTGGTTGATGTCCCTTGTTAATTTGACATTCTATTTTTGAAATGTACCTGCCTACTCACAAACAAACTGTCCTTTTTTAATAAAAACACATAGGCAAGTATTTTCTGAAAAAAATATACATTTATTCTGGGTAACAAAATAAAGAGGAAGGCAATGCTGGAGAAACTGCTGGAATTTGCAAAACCTTTGGACCCCAGGGCAGACATCAAGTATTTGAAAAAGAAAATTGGTAGCTTGAGAAGTCCATACAATAGGGAGCACAATCTGGTTCTGGACTCCAAGAGACCAGGAACAGCAGCAGATGACATATATGTCCCCAGTCTTTGGCATTACAAAATCTTGTGTCAGACCAGACTGAACCCAGGCCATCACTTTCTTGTCTTCCTTACACACTTCTCTGCAGTCTTCCCTGCAGCCTTCACTGCAACCTTCACTGCATGCTTCCTTGGAGCCTGTGGCACTCGAGGTGGACTTGTGACAGGAGAAGGAGAAGGAGAAGGAGAAGGAGGAGGAGGTGGAGAAGGATGAACAAACTCAGAAAGGTGAGTATTTTCTGTCAGTTGGCCCATCAACCCCTTATTTAGGGTCTGTAAAATCAGGTTCTCACAGAGGAGGCATTGGTCCTTCTCTGTGTCCTGCATTTTCACAGCTACTATGCTGGCATAGTCCTCTTGAATGGTGGGGGGTCTCTGAGGGTCACAAGAGCATCCCGAATGAGGGCAAGTGTTGCTTCATCCAAGTTTCCACCCCTCTTGGGCCCTTTGGTTGGAAGGCGGAGGGGAGGCACCTGGGATTGGGTCAGGCCACTGGGCCCGGCCACCTCCTGGTTGCCACTGGGCCCTGCCTCCTCCTGCCTGCCACTTTCCAGACCCTCATCCTGGCTGAGGTCTTCCTGTGTATAAAAAAGGGACATAGTTTTAGTTTTTCATTCATTAATCACACACAAATTTCAGCTCATGACTGTTGCAAATTGAATATTAATTTTGATCCCAGCATTTTTGTCCCAATCAATTTTGGCCACTACTGTCTATTGATATGTAAACACTTGTTGTTCAAATATTAATTTGTTATCAATATTAACATCTATTTAACATCATTAATTTTAGGACAATAAATCTTTTGAAAAATACTATACCTGACTCAAGCTGGGCTCCTCCAGTTCTTCCAGGATGGAAGGCCCAGGTTGGTCCTTGGACGCCTCAGCTGGGGTGCAAGGAAGGGTGGAGGGAAGTGTAGAAAGTGATGGCCTCACTTCAGTCTGGTCTTCTAGAAAATGCATTTTGTTGTAGTACCACAGACTGGGTACATACACGTCTTCTGCTGCTGCTCCTGACCTCTGAATCCAGGGCCTTATTAAGTTACCAATTTTCTTGTCCACAAACTCAATGTTTGTGTTGAGGACCTCCATCTTCACAAATTCCAACAGTTTCTCCAGCGCTGCCTTCCTAGCTGGACTATTTTTATGGAGGGGGTTTTTGATTTCCCACAAACCAGGCAGCTCCCTGTACCTGTCAATGAACTCACTCATCAACTCTGGCTTTTTAAAAGAATTCATTATTTCTGCAAGATAAAACACAACAGAAAAATACTATAATGTCAGTCTAAACTCTCATAATCTTATCCCAATATAGGCCTTAATCTCAAAGTAGTATAGGCCACTGATGCCCCAGGTAAAATGTTACCTTCGTTCTCATGATCGACGCTTCCGTTACTCCTTCCCCCGGTCACAGATCGTACGTCCGACGCACGCGCGTTTGGCTTTATATACACTGCACATGCGTGAAACTCCGCCCATGTCCCCCGCCCCTGACATTCTTTCTAGTATATTCACCGCCTCTTCTCTTTCGGCGCGCAGTGGTAGAGACATGGTGGAGACACAGCAGGTGCGTTATAATAGCAGTAATGAGGAGGAAATCCCGGAGCCAGAAACGTCCCGATCCAGGGGGAGATATAAGACCTCAAATATGTCCTTTGTAGAGATGACGGAGATGGTGGACATCTTGAAGAGGACCGACTATGATGGGAAGTGTGGACCGTACACCAACCCGAATGTGAGAAAGGCCAAGATCATGTCTAAAGTTGAGAGAAGTCTGCACAGGAATTTTGGGGTATGACGATCCAAGGAGCAATTGAGGAAATGCTAGTCAGACCTGAAATTGAGGGAGCCCGACCAGTACAGAAGGATCAAGAAACTGCTTCAAACAAGTAAGTATTTCTCCTGTGTTGCTATTATTAATATTACTTGCATGTTGCTCCATGTGCTTGTCTTTACTGTTGTACAGTTAAAAATGTAAACTTTCAGGTTCGTGGGCACAGTAATCACTCGCAGTAAACATCGTTCGTTAGCCCACTAAATATGATATTTTTTGGCAGATACAGGGCTAACTACATTTGATCATGCCTATTTGTATTAAAAAAAGTTTAGTACATTGTTGTCTAGATGTGTTTGTAACTAGAATGAAATGCAAACTTGATTTTGTGTAAAGGAGAGGACACTCAGCAGCTGTTTACACATCTGGACTCAGTAGCACTAGTGTGGGACACCAGAATAACCTTTTTAGGGTGTCCCACACAGGTGCTCCAGGATACTTGGGGTGTCTCCATGTGTGAAACTTGTCCCAAAAAGGCAAGTATTCCAGCTTTGGTAAGGGGGAAAAAATCAGGTGTTCAGCTTGGAACTCTGCCAAAACAAACAATTGTACCAAGCAAAGTGTTTCTTATTCCTATTTCTGGCCTGAAATATCTGTGTGCTAAGTATACCTTTTGTTTCATTCTCATAGGGGAGAAAATACTCGGGACATCTGAGGACACCAGGAACCCCACACCTCAGAAAGAAGAGAAACTGATGACACCAGAACCTGAGGATGTGGAGGGAGGAGAGTTGGAAGAAGTGGTTGAAATTCTCACCACAACAGGTCAGTGTCTGATACCACAGCTTTAGGTAATATATGTAGGCCTGCATATTTATAATACATGGCTTTTGTTATTTTCATGTTGTGGATGAATAAACTCCTCATTTCACAATTGCTAGTGCACAAATCCTAATCCAGGACATCATGGTGTTGAATAGGGAAATAGACATCATAAGGAATAAACTTAATGTTCTTTAACAAAAAATGCAGAACATGATTGATTTATTAGGGAGAATCTAAATAACCACAAAATTCTATTGTTTTATTTTTTTGCCCTATTTCCACATATTTTTCTACATTTTAAAAGCCAAATTTTGAAGATGCACACAGTTGGGGTTATTTACTAAAGGCAAATCCACTTTGCACTACTAGTGCATTTGTAGTACAGAGTGGATTTTCCTTTAGTAAATCAACCCCAGTGTGTCAACATGTGCTATCTGCCATCACAGGATATCAATGTACGCGTTTTATGGGTGCAACCCCTTACTCGCAACTCAAGTAGGTGAGAGGAAGGGGTTGCACCCCCAAAACATGTCCATTGATCTCCCATGATGGGCGATAGCACATGTTGACATTTGGCATGGGATCAGGAGGGAAATCCCCATTTTGCCTCTCAATTATTGTGCATCTTCAAAATTTGGCCTTTTCAGGGGTGACATCACCCCATCTGATGAAGGCAAAATCAACACATTTTTGACATACTAAATGTCTGATATTGCCTTCAGTTTTTCTATGTTGAACTTTGTAAGTTCTAGAGTTGTATATGTTATGTTTTGAAACATGCCTGTTTATGCAAAAAACTTTTTTTTTATGTGCACAGAGTAAAAGTTTTTATACTCAACAATGTGTGGCTTCTTCATTCAATGCTCAATACTATTTTATGCAGTAATTTGGTGTTTACAGAGACAATGGGGGTTATTTAATAATGGAAAAACCACTTGGCATGACAAGTGCACTAGGAGAACCTAGGAGACAGCTAAAAGAAACACAAGCAGTAAATTAAATTCTAGATGATTTAAAAGAAAAATATATATATATTTTTAAAAATTATCAGAAATTTTCTGGCATAGCAATGGCCCCCCTACCCATAAAATAGTCCAGATATTTTTGGCACACATCACGGGCGCTTTGGGGGGCGGCATGCCAGGATGGCCAGCTTCCAGGGCCGTCAGGGTAGTTTCTGGAAGTCCGGCCTCAGGCCCAACTGAGGCCACATAATTATGAGAAGTTTTCCTTAAAAAATTTTGAAGAATACAGCATGCATGCACGATGTGGTTGAGTTTATACTCCGTCATATTTATAGCTGTAAGTAACAGGCGGAACCGGCTGGCCATTATGCCAAATGCATTCTCCACCACTCTTCTGGCTCTGGCCAGCCGGTAGTTAAAAACCCTCTTCTCAAGGGTGAGGGTCCTCTGGGGGAATGACCTCATCAGATGTTTTCCCAGACCAAATGCTTCATCTGCGACAAACACAAATGGGAGTCCTTCAACGTTGTCTTCAGCAGTTGGCAATACCAAGCCACCACTCTGGAGACATCGGGAAAACTCTGTGTTGGCGAAGACTCCACCACGGACATCTGTCCATTCTTCCCCACGTCCACATATAGAAACTCATATTGTGCTGACACCACTGCCATTAACACTATACTATGAAACCCCTTATAGTTAAAATAGTATGACCCCCGAATGGGGTGGTGGCACGATGTGGACGTGTTTCCCATCTATTGCCCCTCCGCAGTAGGGAAAGTCCCACCACTCTGCCAAATGGGAAGCCACAGTCTGCCATTCCTGTGGTGTTGAAGGAAACTGTGGAGTCAAACGCTAATCTGTTTGCACATAACATTGCAAGCAGATTAGACACAAACATTCTTTAAGGAGTATTTAAACACAAAAATATAAGGTCCACTTATCAGATTCCTCACCCCCTCTGATGGTCCATTGTAAAAAAAATTAGGGGGGGGGTTCTAGCTGAGTTTGGAACCCCCCAAAAAATTAGAAAAATAACATTTGTACACATTTTAGGGGGTGTTTAGGGTCAAGCACTACAAAGGAGCTGTCAAAATACATTGTTAAATGACTTGGCTAGGTGTGTATGGGCCCAGGATGCCATGCTGGAGAGGTTAGTGAAGGCAAATATGCATGTTGGTCAAAAAAGGAGCATTCAAAGCTTACAGCATGCATAAGGACAAAGGGCACATTCACAGCATATTACAATCATGGTAATTAGGGAATGATGAAAGAAATACAATACATTAGCAAACATTAAATACATAGAATGTGATGTTAAAGGAGAAAACTTACCATAATATAGTCCTTCTGCAGGACTTGAATGATGGCAGAACAGGTCTCTGGAATAATGATCCCCAGAGCCCGGGGGGAGATGCCTGTCGTGAATTTGAGGTCCAGCAGACTTTTTGCTGTCACCAAGTAGCACAACGTGGTGACCAGCCTCTGCTCAGGAGTGATGGCTTGCTGCATGCAGGTGTGCTGCTTCGTGATATAAGGGGACAGCAAAGCCAACAAACAGTGAAAAACGGGGTCCGTCATCCAGAGATAATTCCTGAAGTCATCAGGATTATTCTCCTGGATCTCCCGCAGCAAAGGCATATGACATAATTGGTCACGCTGGAGCAAACAATTCTTTGTCCTAGAACTCCTCCTCACCCTATTTATGGACTGGGCTTGGGTCAAAGCAAGAACCTCAACACCAAGCCCCCACACAGCACAAACTCTATGACAAGTACGTAGCCACAACATGGCTAGAAAATGGTAAGCTGGTCAGAACGAACTAACAGAACGCACTGAAGAACAGAAAGGCCTGTGAAGAGCGAGCTGAAAATCTGAAACAAGCGGACAAGAACGCACTGAAAAACAGAAACAAACTCACTACACGCACTGAAAAACAAATACGAACCCGCAAGAACTAACTGAACAGCAGTAACGATCTGAAAAGCACGAAGGCTGAAAAGCGCGAATCGTCTCTCACCAAACCTCTACTAACACGAGATTAGCAGAAGGAGCCCAAAGGGTGGCGCGCTTCGTTTGAAAATTCACTTTTATAGTGCTGTCGTACGTGTTGTATGTCACCGCATTCTTGACGGGTGGAATTTGGTGTGACCGTGTGTATGCAAGACAAGCTTTAGCTGAATTCCGTCGAAAAAAACATTCAAGGTTTTTGCGATGGGAAAACTGATCATGTGCATGCGGCATTATATGTATAAGAAAATCTTTGCTATATTTTTTTATATAACTATTTTTCATCTTTTGTCATAAATTTTTATGTCACATATTTGTTTTATTTGAGGAGCATACACATTTTCATGGTAAATTGAGAATGTGGTTATAAATTAGTTACACATACACTACAGAAATGCCTGGGTAAACACTAAAGTACTGTATATGTAGGCTGCATGCATTTTATGGTTTAGTTTTTAATTTTGACGGGAGTGTACCTTTAACTTTGGTTGATGTATTCTATATCATAAAACCTTTCACATCCAATCCAGTACTTTGAATAAGTCTATTTCAGTATCAGCAGGAGACAGGAGCTTCTATTTAAATATATTTTTCTGCATTATAGTATTGAGTGAGTAGCTTTTACTACAGTGTATTTGGACTTGGTCTGCACCCCAGGGGATTGCTGTTGCAGCACATTTAACTTGATGGCTTGGAGCTGTTTGCATATAATGTTCGCTGTTGATGTATTCTATTAAAAATCTGTCTAATAAAATGCAAATAGAAAAATATTGTTTAGGAAGGGTTAAAAATATTGGGTTCAGGAAACTGCAGATAAATAAGCCCAAAGTATTTGATTATTGCTGTGAGGAAATGTCCAATCAGGAAGAGAAGACAATAATCTAGTACATTTCAATTAGCAATGGTCCATGATGGATCAGGGCTAACAAACATAATTCGTTTTTAGTAGGAGATTCATTTGAATCTGGATGTCACAAATGCTGTTGATGTGCCGTAATTTATTTGGGTTTTACAAAAATCTATTGACACTCTTCTAATAATGGTCCTGGTACAGAAATGTATTAATACTCAGTCAGTGACTCAGATAAGAGGGAAAATTCGAGCAACAGTTTATCAATGTAGACAGGCACCTCCCCTTATTTACACCCCAGTGACAGTGGTCAAATTAGTTTCCTTAAGTGTATTATGACTAAACTAATGAAATATTATGTCAGTATAATCGTATGCACCTAACCTGGGTTAATAGTATTGTCCTCTATATAATACATTTAATGCAGCTGGGGACACAGAAATGGAGAAGAAATGTGTTAATAGTTAGCTAAGCAGAAGTACCCATATGAAGTGACAGCTGCAAAAGAAATATAACCTTAGAAAGTATCCTAAAAGAAAAACTAGAATACAAATCTAAAGGAAGGATGAAATTGTCTCTGCATAAGTCACTTGAAAATCAATCTATTGAACAGGAGTTATCATTTATGGCACCACACTCTAAGAATAATGGGGGTTTAAGGGTGGGATCCTAGGGGAGAGGGCTATGTCTTTTACATTTTCAAAGGGAATATACTGTATAGTTTCTTTTTTTCTGACTTTATTAACTACTTCAGCCCCGGACCATTTTGTAGCTACAGGACCAGGCCACTTTTTGCGATTCGGCACTGCGTCGCTTTAACTGACAAATGCGCGGTTGTGCGACAAATAGAGCTTTCTTTTGGTGGTATTTGATCACCTCTGTGGTTTTTATTTTTTGCTCTATAAACAAAAATAAAGCGACAATTTTGAAAAAAATGCAATATTTTTTACTTTTTGCTATAATAAATATCCCCGAAAAATATATGAAAAAACTTTATTTTCCTCAGTTTAGACTGATACGTATTCTTCTACATATTTTTGGTAAAAAAATCGCAATAGGCGTTTATTGATCGGTTCGTGCAAAAGTTATAACGTCTACAAAATAGGGGATAGTTTTATGGCATTTTTATTAATAATTTGTTTTTTTACTAGTAATTGCACCGATCAGTGATTTTGACTACGACATTATGGCGGACACATCGGACACTTTTGACACTATTTTGGGACCATTGTAATTTTTTCAGTGATCAGTGCTATAAAAATGCACTGATTACTGTGAAAATTACACTGGCAGTGAAGGGATTAACCACTAGGTGGCACTATAGGCGTTAAGTGTGCCCTAGTGTGCGATTCTTACTGTAGGGGGGCGTGGCCTGGCGTGACACGTCAATGATCGTCGTTCCCTATGACAGGGAACAGACGATCACTGCCACTAGGAAGAACTGGGAAAGGTTTGTTTACACTCACCTCTCCCCGTTCTTCAGCTCTGTGACCCGATCGTGGGACACCGTATTTTACGTATCGGAAATTCGCTAACAGGGATGTTAACATATGCCAGAGACTTTTGTAAGTCTTTAGCTGACACTCTAGGATCCTTCTTCACCTCATTGAGCAGTCTGCGCTGTGCTCTTGCAGTCATCTTTACAGGACGGCCACTCCTAGGGAGGGTAGCAGCAGTGCTGAACTTTCTCCATTTATAGACAATTTGTCTCACCGTGGACTGATGAACATGGGACAGGATGAATCTCGCGCCAACTAAATGTACATAAAAATCGTGATATGTATAATTAAATTAATAATAATAATACTAAATTAATATCAATAATAATATTAATAATAATAAGCTGCTCCCCAAAAAAACAGTGTAAACTAAATTGAGTACCCCCTTTTTTCACTGTGGACTGATGAACAGCAAGAATTTTGGAGATACTTTTATAACCCTTTCCAGCTTTATGCAAGTCAACAATTCTTAATCGTAGGTCTTCTGAGAGCTCTTTTGTGTGAGGCATCATTTACATCAGGCAATGCTTCTTGTGAAAAGCAAACCCAGAACTGGTGTGTTTTTTATAGGGCAGGGCAGCTGTAACCAACACATCCAATCTCATCTCATTGATTGGACTCCAGTTGGCTGACACCTCACTCCAATTAGCTCTTGGAGATGTCATTAGTCTAGTGGTTCACATACCTTTTCCACACGCACTGTGAATGTGTACATGGTGTGTTTAATAAAAACATGGTAACATTTAATTCTTTGTGTGTTATTAGTTTAAGCAGACTGTGATTGGCTATTGTTGTGACTTAGATGAAGATCAGATCACATTTTATGACCAATTTGTGCAGAAATCCATATAATTCCAAAAGGGTTCACATACTTTGTATTGCAACTGTATAGGAGAGAATACAAGTGAATAAAAACTTACCAGGCAAGTAAAATAGAAAGCCACTTTAATAATAAAAAAAAAATCACAAATACATATATAAAAATGACCAGTTCATTATAAATATAAGGCTGGGTTCACACTACGATTTTCCCGTCCGTCAGCCGCATACGATTTCAGTATTGAAAACGGACGGGCCCGGACGGGAAAACGTATAGATAGACAATGCATTGCAAATCGTATGCACTCAGATGCATCCGGGTGCGTACGATTTGCTGGCAAAACGTTTTTTAAACGTACGTAAAACCGTGTTCAACCACGGTTTTGCAGCCGTTTTTGAAACAGTATGGCAAACGCATACGTTTTTTTTAACATTAATGTCAATGGAAAACGCACATATGTGCGGTTCCATACGTTTACGTCCGTTTCAGCCGCATACGTTTTTTCATATAAATCGTATGCGGCTGACGGACGGGAAAATCGTAGTGTGAACCCAGCCTAAGGGTGGCTGACACAACATTTAACTATAATTGCAGCTTATTATTCTGTATTAGCCTATACTTTAGACCTAATGTTATGGTGGTCACATTTGTTCTTTAATTGGGCAAAAAGGCTAATGCATTACATTATTATGCCCTCACTCTCCATTTAACACTTTTTTTATTATTTTTTTATTTGAAGACTTGATAAGTTCCTGCTCTAACATATTTATTTATATCTACACTATATTAGACTTTAAAAGTTTTTACATAAACATTATTTTATTATGTCAGTACTTTTCTATTAAAAACTGCATTCAATTGAAGGTTCTCTTGTTCCGGTCCTTTGTTTCTAGACCTTGAATGCAGTAATGTGATTTCTTTATACATTAATTGTGGGCCATACAGGATCACCAGTAATTGCCGCTAAGTTTCCAGCTCTGGTTAACCATCTTCTAGACATTATTGACAATCCCTGAATGGTGAAAGCCATTATAGATCATTAATGTTCATCCAATTCAATGGTTTTTAACGATCTGCTATGTAATGGATATAACAAGTTAGAAAATAGTCTTTTAATTTATGTCTAATGATAGCAGCTAGAAAAAGCAGAGTAATGGATAATGAAGCCATCTCTGTAATGGGGGTTCATTTCAGCATATTGTACCTGATTGTTATGTCATCTGTATCACTTGTCTGGAGATTAAATGGAAAAAACATTGTGTAAACTGATATTTAAGGTTTTACAGAGTTGAATTACTGTTAAATATATGTTTAGTCAGATGCTGAACTTTGTTACCATAGAATACATAACATGTACATTTCCATAATGACTAAATTAATTTCCAAGTCTGCAATTCTATTATGGTGTATGAGATCCACATATTAATGTATAGAAACATTTTTTTTTGGAAATGTGTGAGTGTTATACCTTGTACACACGTTTGGAATTTCCATCGGGATAAACATGATGGATTTTTCTGACGGAATTAAGTTCAAGCTGTCTTGCATACACACTGTCACACCAAATGCCGACTGTCCAAAACACGGTGAGGTAAAACACTACGACGAGCCGAGAAAAATTAAGTTCAATGCTTCCGAGCATGCGTCGACTTGATTCTGAGCATGCGTGGCTTTTTCTCCGTCGGAGTTCCATACAGACGAACGGAATTTCTGATGGGGCACACACACGGTCAGAATATCTGATGAAAAAATTCAGTCAAACTCCGAAATTCCGATGGTGTGTACAAGGCATAACATTACCTTTGCATGAAATACAGTGTGAGCACTCCACTGGTCTTTAAAATTGCAATAGTTGAGAAAAACAATTGTCCATTCATTTAGATACGATTATGTTTTTTACTTATTTTATTTGTAATATCCATATATCACCAGAACACCATACTAGATTCAACAGACAGCGATTTATTCTTGTCAAGGGGAAAATGTGACATTTCAAGGCCACTAGAGGATCCCTTCATCAGCCAGGCAACAGTGGCTTGATGAAGGGTTCCTCTAGTGGTCCTGCATATTTTTGTGTGAATAGAATACATTTTCTCCTGTTAAATCTACGGTGGTTATATCTTTGAAACTTGTGAGTGACAGCACCATCTATTTACCTGTCACTTCAGCACCCAGATGAATATGTGTCTACACACTGTATGAAGTGCAATACATTTTCTTACTTATTTTGTTGAAGGTTATAGCGATCTTGTATATGTTGTATTTACCACTGTGGCCAAAACCACAGTTTTTTTTTTTTTAAAAGAGGGACTTTTGTGGATTCAGTACTTACCTACTCTGGGTACCACTGTACAATGTACTGTACGATCTACCTAACAGGGACAGAAACATCTATAAAACATTTTTAGCATAGGCAAGTGTTAGGATTTTCTATCGGGTTTGTCCCTGGTGGAGAGGTGCTCTTGAAGTCCTGTGCTAGAAGTGATCTTTCCATTAGGGAGATAGGCAACAATAAAAAAACTTGACAAAGGTTCAAACCTACCATTAACTTATTTTTCTTGCATTACATTTTAGAGTGCAATGCTTTAGTTCAGAGGAACTGGCTGATGTGTTAGATATTGTTTTCCTTTATTTTATTCACTTCAATATAGACAACACTGCAGTGATAGTAGAGCTAGTGATGCTGAACTTCAGGCTAACAGCTAAATGCATCATTCAAATATATTAAAGCAGAGTTCCACCCAAAAGTAGAACTTCCGCTTTAAACACTCTTTGCACCCTGACATACCACATTTGACATGTCATTTTTTTTGGGAGGGGGAGTGTTTACCCTCTTTTTAGTGGGACTTCCTGCTTCCTTTTTTCGGCCGCCTAGGTGACTCCTCCTCTCGTTCTAGGCGGCCCCTCCCTTCCAGCAATTTTCTGGGACGCAACTCAGGTCCCAAAAGATCGGCTGGCCAATAGGAGAGTGCAGCTACTATGATGGTGCAGAGGTGAGGAGGGGGAGAGGAGCGAGCCTCCGGGCGGCCGCATCGCTGGACCATGGGACAAGTAAGTGTCGGTTTATTAAAAGTCAGCAGCTATGCTTTTTGTACCTGCTGACTTTTAATAAACTAAAGAACGGGTGGAACTCCGCTTTAAGGGAGCTGTCTTTAATGCCAAAGGATTTGTATTCCTGTCCAGAACAGCAGTTAAATGTACAGTGGATGTAAGTATGACATGTTTGTTATTTAAAAATAAAAATAAAATTTGAAGCTTAAGGGCTCGTACACAAGATCGGAATTTCCGATGGAAAAAGTCAGACGGACTTTTTCCATCGGAAATTCCGACCGTGTGTATGCCCCAGCAGAGAAATTCCATTGGAAATTCAAATGGATTCCATCGAAGATTACATAGAGAACATGTTCTCTTTTCCTCTGATGGAATTCCGTCAGATTTCCAATGTGAATTTGGTCGGACAAAGGTCCGATTGTGTGTACAGGGCATTATTGTTACTTTAAGGTTTGAAGAGTGAAGTGTTGCTTTAACAGTATGGGCTTCCTGATGAACACATGTTTCAATCTAGTTAACCTCCCTGGCGGTATGATTCTGTCTGGAATTACGTACCAAAAGCGGTACAATTATTTTGCAAGGAAATTTGGCATTTTATACTGTAGGTCTGTAATTTTTAGAAATAACTCACATCTGACCAAGCAAGAGTCTTGTAGGCATCCCGGGTATGATTTTTTTTTTAAAACAAAATTATAATATAATAAATAATTATAAATAATTATAACAAATAATCATATAATTATAATAAAAATTATTCAATAATGTAATCAACTCAAAATCACTGAAATTTGCTCAGTTGCAGAATTGTCGCTGTCATTATTTTTTTTTTTTATGACGAATTTCCCCACAAATCGCTATCGCACATTTCTGCAAGTGATTATAATTTATTATCGCTGTTTTCTAGCTGATCTAAAACCATTTTTGACATAAAGGGACACTTTTGGACAATCTACAGTTTTTAGGCAGAAATTAAATTTTTTATTTTTATAAAAGTACATGTAGGGCACTGGGCAGACCACTAGGGACAAGGGGGTGTGTATTTTTTACATACAGTACTGTAATCTATAAGATTACAGTATACTGTATGTAAAGTGTTTGTTTACTTTTTTGAATTTGGCGCCGTTCTCCTCTCCCGTGCGTCGTAACGTTGCAGGGAACGGAGATCGGCGGCACACGGGGACTGTGAATCGAGCAAGGAGGTCCCGCTCGCTCACACAGCAGGGTGGCATCGCTGGATCCAGGGACAAGGTGAGTAATTTGCCTGTGGATCCAGCGAAAGGTAAGCCGCGCCGCTGCACGTCCACCCCGAGCGTGACTCGGGGATACCGATTTTAGCATTGAAAACCAACCCCGAGTCACGCTCGGGTTTACCGCCAGGGAGGTTAAACCATAGATATTTTTGCTCAAATTAGGTATAAAGCATGGGTCTCAGATCCTTGTAGTCTTTACTAGAATATAATGATGGATACATAATGTGCTCATTTTATATTCAAATTGTGTTTTTCAATGGGCTGTCATTTTCTCCCAAGCACTGCACGTTACTTCTACAAAGATTCATCTACTAATTAACACAT
The DNA here is from genome assembly GCF_905171775.1 of Rana temporaria. NCBI lineage: Eukaryota > Metazoa > Chordata > Amphibia > Anura > Ranidae > Rana > Rana temporaria. Next base: position 425,909,692 of record NC_053490.1, read on the forward strand.
CTGTATGCAAAGAGTTTTCTCAGTCGATAAGAGATATACTGATGGATGTGCTGGAGAGTCTCTGTTCAGTAAGTTCACCTTCTGCTAGCTAAAAGAATAAATGCAAAAATGAAAAAGTAATACTACTGACGCGGATACAACAATGCTGGTTGAGGAAGTTACTGACATGTCTAAAGAATTGATGCATACTGTATACTGTACATAAATTACTGCAGAATTTAGAAACTCTGTTAAGTGCTGTTTTAATTAAAAATGACAGAAGTATGTAACCTCAGTGCAAGTTTAGAAAAAAGCAACTCCGTCACTAATGGGTCTCTGTGCCTTCATGCAATCCTAAACATATGGAACAAATAAGCCTTATGTGACTAGAGAACATTGATGCCTAGAGGAGCAGGCCAAGTTTATTGATGTCAGCATGCACCAATTAGCTTGACAGTATTTCAAAGGGGTCTTTTTTATAAATGTTTCCATACAAGATTCACACAACTTTCACAGAAAATTAAAACCTTTTGCAATAAAAGGGGTTGTAAAGTTTTTTTTTTTAATAACAAACATGGTATACTAACGTCCTCTGTGCAAGGGGTTGGCACAGAGTGGCCCCGAACCTTCTCTTCTGGGTCTCCCAGTGGCTCTCCTGGCTCCTTATGTTCTCGAGTGCCCCCACAGGGACCCTCATTCCAAAGGAAGACTTGTGGTGGCACACTCCCGAGTCCTGCTGCTGCGTTTATTGACACAGACAGCAGGACCCACTCTCTGGCTCCTGTGTCACTGGATTTGATTGACAGCAATGGGAGCCAATGGCTGCTGCTGCTATCAATCTTTCCAATGAGGCCCCCAACAGTGTCTGGAGCTGCTGGGCTCTTTACCGTCACTGGAAAGATCAGGTTCAGGTAAGTAAAAGGGGGGCTCTGGGGGGCTGCTGCATAGAATGCATTAAGATGAAAAATCTTCAGGCTGTACAACCCCTTTAAACTTAATTAGAAAAATGTGTAAATCTTGGGTGAAACATTTATAGATAGAACACTAATACCGTGTACACACGATCGAACATTCCGACAACACAACCGTGGATTTTTTTTCCGACGGATGTTGGCTCAAACTTGTCTTGCATACACACAGTCACACAAATATTGTCGGAAATTCCGAACGTCAAGAACGCGGTGACGTATAACACGTACGACGAGCCAAGAAAAATTAAGTTCAATAGCCAGTGCGGCTCTTCTGCTTGATTCTGAGCATACGTGTACTTATGTGCGTCGGAATTGTGTACACACCATAGGAATTTACGACAACAAAACTTGTTGTCTGAAAATTTGAGAACCAGCTCTCAAATTTTTGTTGTTGGAAATTCCGACAGCAAATGTCCGTTGGAGCCTACACCCGGTCGGAATTTCCAACAACAAGCTCCCATTGAACACTTGTTGGGAATTGTAGTTCCTAAACAACTGGAGGTCCATAGTTTGGAGACCCCTGGTTTAGCTTATTGTTATGACATTTTATTCAATAAAGACACTACAGTAGCTGCTCCTTTTATGACTGTCTCTCATTTATTAAATTCACATCATATGGAGAGGGAGGAGCCTACATTCTTTGACTTATTCAGCTGTGTGGGTACTCTCCCACATAGCAAGAATAACTTGCCACAAGTTTGTGGCAGTGGTGAATTGCAAGTCTGTTAACTTGATGCACATTTTCATTGGCAAGTTATACACTTGAAGATCACTTGAAGCACAAGTTCTAGTTTTCCAATTTGTAGCAAATTTGCATGGCAAGGCTCTAGCAAGATCAAAGATGCAGTGGTGAGTTTAGAGAAAGAGCTCTGCAAGTTGTGGTGGGATGACTATTGTGCAACATAACTGAACCAGAACTTGCAGCAGACTTACAGAATATTTGCATAGAAAGTTGATCTGGAGTCATGCAATGTGGACTTGTGAAGCCTGGCAAGTCTAGAAATAGCTTAGTAAGTCATTTTCAAACTTGCAGCACAATTGCTTCCTATCTGGGTTGGATTTTAACATATTCAACTCTGCAAACACGATGTAAAGTGCCACTTCCTGGATTGAAATAGAAAATAATAATTATTTATATGCAACATTTTATATTTACTGAACTAATAGGAAAAAAAAAATGGTTGTGCTACTACAACTACTAGTAATATAATAATTATAGTATTTTTATACTGTACATTCCTTTAAAGTAATCCAATACAAAATTCACAGGTACATTTTTTTCATAATTTATAGTGATAAGGAAGCAGGTGCAAAAAATAAGAAATTATGTTATGCTTTTAAGGCTGCAGGTGTGAACAATGTGGCCTTGGAAAGCCTTGTTTGTTCATAATATATGCTTGTGCCTTTTCTACTACTATTGCAGTAAAAGTTTTTTTTCACTAAATACAGGTTTAACAATGAACCCATTTTTTTCAACCATGGCTATACATTGAGTGGCAAATGATTTATATGCATCACATAGAAAATATGTTAACACCATGCACCCTGCCTCAATAACCCTTTTGCAATGTAACCCATACTTGTATGTATCTTATACTTTGAAAACTTATATTTTCCAGTCTTCCAAATAAAACCTTTTGTAAACGAGAAAATGTTAACTACACTAATTAGCCACTAGAGGGAGTAACTACATATCTGTGTATCAATCATGTTTATAAAAATATGACATGGCAAGCATGTAACATGTCAAAATGATAGTCATAATTAATTTTAAATGTTGTGTATGAATATCACAGTATGTTGAAAAATGTGTAATTCAGAAAAAAAAAACGTGGTACACTATTTGGTAAACGTAGTTTACTATGTTGTACAGTGTTTAGCACCAGCTGTTCTAAACAAAATTACTGCATGGCATTAAACCTAAATTAGAGTTATAACAATGAAACACTGGAATGAAATGTTTGTTTTAAATACATTTCTGAATTCCAAGCCTCATTAAGATTAGTTAAGCAGATTAACGGATGCTGTGATTTTTATACTCATCGAAGCATTACACTCCTCCGCAGTCATTTTATTTCCAGTAATGACAGAGAATAACCAGGAACCCATAACCTCTTTTCTGCCTGGAGTGCTGGCTATGAATAGCTTGCCAAATTTGCCCGAGGCCGCTCAGTGTTAGAGCCAACGATAAAATGAACTAGATGAAGGTTATCTGTTTTATCATTGCTAATGATTAGCATGCAGATCCATAGGAATTGAAGCTTTAATTTACATAGAGCCTTTATTGTGCACAGTAAGCCTCAAAATAGATGATTTTGTACTTGGTTTCCAGAAGATAATTGTAAAGTGTAAACATACCATAAAGAAAAAAACAAAATAAAGTTAAATAATCCCTCCCCAAACATGTTTTACAAATGGGAATGGGCCCTCATCTACCTTGACCATCTCAATACCAGACATTTTTACCCCCCTCCTACCCTGACCAATTTTCAGATTTCAAATAAATAATCTTTCTTGATAAATTTAGGCCAAAATTTATTTTGCTACATTTCTCGTGAAAATAAAGTAAATCAGTGTGTATTATTTAGTCTGTAGGAAAGATATAGGGCCAGATTCACGTAGAATCGCCCTACGCTGCGGCGGCGTAACGTATTACATTTACGTTACACCGCCGCAAGTTTTCAGCGTTAGTGCTTGATTCACAAAGCACTTGCCTGTAAACTTGCAGCGGCGTAGCGTAAATCCGCCTGGCGCAAGCCCGCCTAATTCAAATCGGGCGGGGACCATTTAAATTAGGCGCGTTCCCACGCCGAACGTACTGCGCATGCTCCGTCCCTAAAATTTCCCGACGTGCATTGCGCTAAATGACGTCGCAAGGACGTCATTGGTTTCAACGTTAACGTAAATGGCGTCCAGCGCCATTCACGGACGACTTGCGCAAACGACGTGAAATTTTAAATTTCGGGAACGACGGCCATACTTAACATTATGTAGACCACCTAGAGGGCAGGTTTAGTTTTACGCAGCGTATCTGTACGGAAACGACGTAAATTTACAGCGACGGGCAAAGCGTACATTCGTAAATCGGCGTAACTAGTCATTTGCATATTCTACGCCGACCGCAATGGAATCGCCACCTAGCGGCCGGCCTAGAATTGCAGCCTAAGATCCGACGGTGTAAGTCACTTACACCTGTCGGATCTTAGGGCTATCTATGCGTAACCTGATTCTATGAATCAGGCGCATAGATACGACAATCGTATCTCAGAGATACGACGGCGTATCAGGAGATACGCCGTCGTATCTCTTTTGTGAATCTGGCCCATAGAGTCCACAAATAATGGTAATAACTGTATTTCTGAAAATTGATCAGTTCTGATGTACTGACGGCCTATCTGATTTCTTGAGGCCCGAAAATGTCAGGGCAGTACAAATACCCCACAAATGACCCATTTTTGGAAGGTAGTACAAGGTATTAAGTAAGAGGCATTGTGAGGTTTTTTAAGTTGTCATTTTTTGTGTAAATTTTTTGTAAAATTAGGAAATGATTTTTTTTTAAAATGTGGTATTTATTTAAAAAAAAAAATTACATACTGTCACCAGTGCAGTATAGCATCATCATATAACGGGCGTGGCGGTGAGCAGGGATACTGACTGGTGACAGTATGTAACATTTTTTTTTTAAAGATTTCCTTATTTTTTTACTTTTTTTATATAAATACTGTAACCAGAGCAATACAGTATTACCATAGTAACACTGTACTACTCTGGGGAGGTGATTATGATTTTTTTTTTCACAGACTACACTTCAAGCAAGCATTTTTACTGAATGAAATAGATTCATTTAGTGTGTGTTGTTGTGATTAGCTGTGATTGGCACAACTAATCACATGTTACAGATGAGCTGTGAGTGGTCCTGTCTGTACCATGTGATCACTGTGAACAATCACAGTTGGCAACACAATTGTACACAATGAATGGCATGAATCAAAGCCATTCTTTCATGTAATCTGCTGTGATTGGTCACAGCAATCACATGGTAACGGCAGTGGGCTGGTACACTGATCAGTCATCCACTGTGTCCAGTGGACACAGCAGGTGACAGGTCGGGCCGGAGTGAAGCCTTACAGGCCCACACATTCTGGGAAGGATGTCATATGACGTCCACCCAAAACCATCAGGCTCCCACTTGGGTGTCATTTTATAATGGCCCAGATGGGAAGAATTATATATTGTATTTAAACCGAAGAACAAACATTTACTATTTTGCAGATTAGCAATCTTTTAATGTGGGAACTGCATACGTTTTTTTCTGGTATTTTTTTACCCAGTGATCCTACTTACTGTGCTAATGTTTTTATCCATATCTATGGAGGACCGGCATTGTTGCTCTAAGATACAAGGTGTTTTCAGACTATGAAACAACCCTCTTTCTTCTCCATAACATAGAGAGGAGATGTTCTGTGATTCACAGAGGTGACCTTTGCAGAGCTGATAGGACTGTCTAAGATAACACTGCAGAGGCCACAGGACAGCACTGGATTTCTAGAGAATATTAGTATTTTGTTTTCACTTATCAAAAAAGTGCATATCATATCATATGAGAAAAAAATTTCAATTTAACAGACCAAATAAGAGAAGTAAATTGTTATGCTGCATACAGACGATCGGACATTTCCGACAACAAAACCGTGGATACATTTCTGACAGATGTTGGCTCAAACTTGTCTTGCATACACACGGTCACACAAATGTTGTCGGAAATTCCGAATGTCAAGAACGCGGTGACGTACAAAACGTACGATGGCACTAGAAAAGGGAAGTTCAATACCAGTCATGTTAGTACTTTACCTGTTGCCGAGAATGTGTTTCCAGCACGACAGCATCGCGCTGATTCTCGGCGACAGGGTGCCGACATCTTGCACTCGCTGTAGTAGAAAAAGCACATTCCAGCGAGCGCGTCATAGAAGCGACGGGGAAACCCGACTTGGATTTCCCCCAATTCTAGCAACAGCGTTTGGTATGAACCATGAGGGGGAACTCCACGCCAAATTTTAAATGAAAAAATGTCATGGGTTCCCCCCAGGGGCATACCAGGCCCTTACGTCTGGTATGGGTTGTAAGGAGAACCCCCCCATGCCGAAAATACTTCGTGGAGGTCCCCCTACAATCCATATCAGACCCATATCCAAAGCATGCTGCCTGGCCAGTCAGGAAAGGAGTGGGGACGAGCGAGCGCCCCCCCCCCTCCTGAGCTGTACCAGGCCGCATGCCCTCAACATGGGGGGGTTGGGTGCTCTGAGACAGGGGGGCGCCCTGCGGCCCCCCACCCCAAAGCACCCCGTCCCTATGTTGATAAGGACAGGGCCTTTTCCGATAACCCTGGCCGTTGGTTGTCGGGGTCTGCGGGCGGGGGGCTTATCGGAATCTGGGAGCCCCCTTTAATAAGGGGGCCCCCAGATACCGGCCCCCCACCCTAGGTGAATGAATATGGGGTACATCGTACCCCTACCCATTCACCTGGCAGAATTTTTTTTAAAAAAAAACACACTACACAGGGTATTTAAAGTAATTTATTAGTCAGCTCCGGGGCCCCCCTCTCTTCTTTAGCTCTTTTACGAGGGGGCCTTCTTCTTCGATGTCTTCAGCGGAGGGGGGGGGTTTGGGTGTGTCGGTCTTCACCGCCGCCTGGTTCTCTTCCGCTCTCATCTTCTCCGCTCTCCGCTGTCGTCTCGGTGCTCCCCGATTCTTCTCCCGCTCGCTTTCCGGTGCCTTCTCCTTCAGGGCTGGCCGCCGTTATCTTCGTGTTAGAGATGACAGCGCCGAGACGACAGCGGAGAGCAGAGAAGATGAGAGCGGAAGAGAACCAGACTATAAATTAGTGCCTAATCATAGCTAATCAATCAGCTATGATTAACCACTAATTTATAGTGCGAAACGCATCGGATGTTTTACTCCCGTGTTGTGTACAGTGACTTGTAGTTCATTTATCCTTTTTTAAATAAAGACAACCATCAAGGTTTTTTGGAGTGCGGCTGTCCATATTTTCTTTTTCCATTTGTTGCCTTGTAAATTGCCAGCACCCTTGATCTTCTGAGACCATACTGATCATCCTAACGCAATCCACCTGGAGCGGTAACTTTCTTTCTATCATTCATGAAGATTTATACTACTCAGAATCATGTCTTGGATATGATCTGTCATAACAAAGTACTTTGATGTAAATGCAAAGATGCTTTTTTATCATATGATATGAAAAATAAAATCAACCCTGTTCAGTCCAAGTTTTAAAGAAGTTCTCCTTGCTTAAATCTGGCTAAAGAAGTATAGCTGAAGTTCTCCTTGCTTAAATCTGGCTAAAGAAGTCTAGCTTTATTTTCATTAGTCTTTTTCAAACAAATCCTCCTCTTGTTTTGATGCAGACATTGACAATGAACTACCCCCATAGGATAAAAAATGGTCTCAGTTTTAAGATCAAGTAGCCAATCCATTTGTCGTCAATGTTTGCTCCTTGACCTAATGTCACAGTCATGATTATGGGTGTACACTGAAAATAATAAAATTCCTTCTGTAACAGACTATACAAAAAAAGGATCGAATGGAATTTGTCACACTGTTTGCCTTTCAGCTGACAAGGAGCAGATTACATCTGTACATACAGTACAGACCAAAAGTTTGGACACACCTTCTCATTCAAAGAGTTTTCTTTATTTTCATGACTATGAAAATTGTAGATTCACACTGAAGGCATCAAAACTATGAATTAACACATGTGGAATTATACATAACAAAAAAGTGTGAAACAACTGAAAATATATTTCATATTCTAGGTTCTTCAAAGTAGCCACCTTTTGCAGCAGACACATCTCTAGAACTGTTAAGAGGAGACTGTGTGAATCAGGCCTTCATGGTAGAATATCTGCTAGGAAACCACTGCTAAAGAAAGGCAACAGGCAGAATAGACTTGTTTGGGCTAAAGAACACAAGGAATGGACATTAGACCAGTGGAAATCTGTGCTTTGGTCTGATGAGTCCAAACTTGAGATCTTTGGTTCCAACCCCCGTGTCTTTGTGCGACGCAGAAAAGGTGAACGGATCGGCTCTACATGCCTGGTTCCCACCGTGAAGCATGGAGGAGGAGGTGTGATGGTGTAGGGGTGCTTTGCTGGTGACACTGTTGGGGATTTATTAAAAATTGAAGGCATACTGAACCAGCATGGCTACCACAGCATCTTGCAGCGGCATGCTATTGCATCCGGTTTGCGTTTAGTTGGACCATCATTTCTTTTTCAACAGGACAATGACCCCAAACACACCTCCAGGCTGTGTAAGGGCTATATGACCAAGAAGGAGCGTGATGGGGTGCTGTGCCAGGTTACAACCTCTTGAAGCTCATCAAGAGAATGCCAAGAGTGTGCCAAGCAGTAATCAAAGCAAAAGGTGGCTACTTTGAAGAACCTAGAATCTGAAATATATTTTCAGCTGTTTCACACTTTTTTGTTATGTATAATTCCACATGTGTTAATTCATAGTTTTGATGCCTTCAGTGTGAATCTACAATTTTCATAGTCATGAAAATAAAGAAAACTCTTTAAATGAGAAGGTGTTTCCAAACTTTTGGTCTGTACTGTATGTGCCACAGACGTACCAATAGCTATTTTCACCAGTTGGGGGGAGGGGGAGGGGGGGGGTATGTAGCAGGGTTGATTTAACATGAAGATTTATTTATTTACCCTTTTTCAAAGATGAAGTGTTCCTCTTTTCCTTGTCTTCATGTTTATTCTGTATGAACACATGACATGATTGGAAGATAGAGATAATTTGTTTATACGCCTGGAAAAATAAAGACACTCATATATCAAATTAGTGAGGTTGATTGGGACGTCTATAGTAGGCATACAAACACCTGGTCTGCAACATAAAGCCATCCAAATGGCCAATATTGTAACTAATTGCACGGTTGACATTAAGATGCACTTATAAATATATGAAACAGGCTTAAAGTGTAGTTCAACTTTGCAGTCAAATTTTGGAACCCCCCCCTGTAGGTTTCTTACGTTTTTATGTGTTCCCATTTACACAACATACCTAAAAATAATGTTTAAAATATATTTATTACCTTTCTAGTTGTTTGATACAGGTTTATACAGGACTGTAAACTATAATAAACAGTTTCAAAGGAGTGGACAGACTGAAATAAAATGCATTGACTTCTAATGCACCATCCAAGCCTGGATATCCTTAAAGTGGGAGTTCACCCGGAATTTTTTTTTAACATTAGATTGATGCTCGTTTTGTGAAGGGGAATCGGGTAGTTTTTTTAAAAACGAAGCAGTACTTACCGTTTTAGAGAGCAATCTTCTCCGCCGCTTCCGGGTATGGTCTTCGGGACTGGGCGTTTCTATTTGATTGACAGTCTTCCGACAGGCATCCGACGGTCGCATACATCGCGTCACGAGTAGCCGAAAGAAGCCGAACGTCGGTGCGGCTCCATACGGCGCCTGCGCACCGACGTTCGGCTACTTTCGGAAAATCGTGACGCGATAGATGCGACCATCGGAAGCCTGTCGGAAGACTGTCAATCAAGTAGGAACGCCCAGTCCCTCAGCCCATACCTGGAAGCGGCGGAGAAGATCGCTCTCTAAAACGGTAAGTACTGCTTTGTTTTTAAAAAAACTACCCGATTCCCCTTGACAAAATGAGCATGAATCTAATAACCTTTAACCTTTAACCTTACCACTTTAACCTTTTTTTAAAACAGACTGTTCAAATCTAGTTTACTTATAATTGATATAAGCCAGCACAGTACAGACAGAATTAATAATGTTAAACAAAACTCACTAGCCCCTTAATACTACACAGAAGGGACAGCTAGGTGGTGCTTAAGCACTTAAAAAGCCAGTAAAAATATACCTACAGTTCTGCATCTTTATTAATTTGCTACATTTCTCCGAAATACAGTTCTACTTTGAGAAAAAATGGTATAAATATATTTGCATAATTATTTCATGTTGTTTTATAGTGGAACACTGGGATGGTAATTGAAGATAAAAAATTGACAGATAATTTACAGAAATCTGCTAAAATATTCTATAGATTTGCATATTTGTTTATTTGAAACAAATGACTTTTTGTTCCAGAACAATTTGTGATAGAAGTAATACAGTGACATAACTGTTTCTTATGTACATATAATTTGTAAACAAATTGTAGTTACTTTCACCACCCTGTTTAATTTCTGCAACACTTCTTTCTGAATGTGTTTCATATCCTAAGCAAACTACAATAAATCAATATGCTGAAATGATTTATTCTGGATAATAAAAAAGTGCAAAAAGAGAATACTTTCAAAGAACAGCAAGCTGAATTAATCATCATAATTAAATGGATAGCAGAATTGCCATTAAAATTTAATTCAGTGCTAGTTTTTAGTCAAGTGTAATTGTATTAAAATGATGAGTCTGGACTGAAATGTCAATGTGAATAACACAGACTATCTCTAACAATAAAGGAAAGTTGCTTATTTATCTCTTTTGTTTATTCACCGTAGACAAATAAATAAATGTATTATTCAATTAAGATGTAACACTTGCATTTTTGTTACATTTTTTTAATACAGGACCAAGGGATGTTTAAAGAACGCATTTTTTTTTTTAATAAAGCAAGTTTTTAGAGCCATGGTTTTGCAGTTGATGAATCTTAGTTTTATAGTATAGTAGTCAGATGTAATTATTAGGGGGAAAAAACGAAAATTACATATTTCTTGATGGACAGACATGGATAGTTAGATCTTTCAGAGGAGGATAAGATAGCATTGTATGTGGATTAAACTCTTCTTTTTTGGGGTGACACCACACACTCTCTTAGTGCAGTAATGTCCCTAATTACTACTTATGGGAAATTCACCGATTTTTCAATTAACTGGGACAAGTCAGTGTTGATGGCCTTAGATCCCATTAGGAAGCCCCCTCCCAATTGCACCTTCTCAAATAAAGCTAGCTGCATGTTTTAAATAAAGGTAATGTGTCAGAATACCCTAATTTGAATACTTTTCCATTACTCCGTAAAATGCACAAAATTCGTGCTGTTTAGTATAAATTACTTCTGTCAGTAGTATGGAGGGTCAACTTGATAAAAATGGTGTGGATGCCCTTACTCCTTTTTATGCTATATAATTGTCCAGTCTGGATACCACAACGCATATTTAGACATATAGATACGTTATTTTGAGAATTCATATGGAAGCATGGGAAGGCCATGATCCGTCTAAGTGCTTTACAACTTCCTAAGGACAGTAGTGCGTTGGCAGTCCCCAACGCTAGATTAAATTTTTTTGCCATCTCAGATGCAACAGGTGGCAGGATGGGTGGAAATTTACCTTCATGATCAAATAAAGAAAGTTCTTCTTTCGCCTCTGTCTAAAAATCCTCTTGTCTTCTTGTTGGAGGCAGGTGAATTTTGAAAGCACCTTTCCATCTCTAACCTTTTTGTTGATACATAAGGTTTAGGAGTCTGTGCATATCATTGTGGGCCATACAGACTATACACAGTATATGCCCTTCTGGAATAATTTTAATCTTCCAAAAGTAAATAAACTTACAGGTTTTGAGCATTGAAAACAATCTGGTCTTGTATATCTTTATCAACTGTATAATCGAGGTACTATGCTATCTTTTAACCTTATTGTAGAGCAGTACCACTTGTCTAATAGAGTATTTTTCCAGTACTTACAGCTTCGCCATGCATTACAGTCTCAGACTCATTTAGATCCATATGTTTTACCTTTTAAAACACTCTCTCTATGGTGGTGAGGTGACACTGTCTGAATCTAAACAGGGTCTAATTTGTGATTTATATGAAATTTTAGTGGAGGCAGTTAGCTCTAAAACTTTGATTGAATGCAGACAGACATGAAGTCAAGATATAGGTGATTTGGATGAGGATCAGTGGGTAGCGGCGGTAAAGCTTCTTCCAGAAGTTTCACTTTCCTCCTCACAAAAGCTGACACAGCTATATATACTCCAGAGTCTATTATACTCCTCACAATTGTTCTCTTGGGGTCATTGTCCTTCACCCAATTGCCCTCGTTGTAATATGCATACGGGCAGGTTAGTTCATATGTTATGGCACTGTCCTAAATTATTTGCAGTATTGAAAAGATATATTTCAAATTTTGTCTGAACTTTTTTCAATTCAATTGACTCCTGATCCTAAACATGCCCTGTTGGGTATATTTCCAGAGGATTGGCCATTATTTTCTCCGAAATTTTTATTTACCTGTTTTTTTTTCTTGTCCGTATCGTATCCAAAGCCCAATTTAAAGACACTGCAGGCAATTCCCATTTGCATCAAAACAGCTGTCATCTAGCTAGTTGGAAACAGAATATACCATACAGCCAATTCCACAGGCTAAGAAGAAATTGCACTCACACAGCAGACTATTAGGAGCAAAGGAAAGTTTTACATAAGAAATTAAAAGGGGCATATTCAAGATGCATCCAACCGGTATCTGGAAGTACAAAAAAGCATTGTAGAGAACTTTACCAACCCTAAAGAACCTAGAGATTTCTCTACAAAATGTATCACCAATTATAACAGCCAATATTGATCATTTTTAAAATACAATTAAGAAACATTGGCCAATACTATTACAGGACCCAGCTCTATCCAATATACTGCCCCCCAGACCCAATACTGTATTCAGAAGGGCAAGAAACAAAGAATCGTATAGCACCAAGTAACATCAAAGGGACACAATCTAAAATGGATAATATTCACTCTATGTTTAACATTTGAGGTACGTTCAGATGTAATAAATCCAACTGTAAGGCGTGTTCACTTATTAAACATGGTCAGAAAGAATTTAAAGATTCCAATGGAAATTTTTAAAATAAATTAATTCATTACATGTGGCACTCAATATGTGGTACATGGATTGAGGTGCCCTTGTAGCTTATACTATGTGGGTCGCACCTTTTGGACAATTTGGAAAAGTTTCAATGAACATAGGAGGTTCATTGAGAAGGGTGACACCAATCATAGCTGAGAAAAGTACTTGGGTCACCTGGGTTGGATTCTCAACCTAGAGAAGTCAGCCTTACGGCCAGTAAGAAGGCTGGAGTACTTGGGTCTGGTTATAGATACAGCCCAAGAAAAAGTATTTTTGCCTCAGATGAAAGTCAGGGCTATAAGAGATCTGGTCCATGTGGTCAAGGCAAATAAGGATCCTTCCATTCACCTTTGCATGAGGTTGTTAGGGAAGATGTGGCTTAATTCGAAGCGGTTCCCTATGCCCAGTTGTTGCAAAACAGTATTTTGTCTGCTTGGAACAAGAAGATCCAAGCCTTGGATTACCCAATGTATCTGGCCCTAAGAATACACCAGAGTCTCAGTTGGTGGTTGATAGCCGAAAATTCTCAGAAGGGGAAATCCTTCTTGCCAGTAACCTGGAAGGTAGTACCAATGGATGCCAGCCTCTTGGGCTAGGGAGCGGTTCTGGAGGAGACCACAGTCCAGGGGAAGGCGTCAGAGTCCAAAAAAGCCTTGCCCATCAACATTCTAGAAATTTGGGCGGCGCATCTGGCCCTAATGGCCTGGACTTTCAGGTTGCAGGGTTTTCCCGTCAGGATACAATCCAACAATGCCACAACAGTGGCTTACATCAACCACCAAGGGAGCACCAGAAGTCAAGCAGCCCAGAGGGAGGTTAACCATATCCTGGCTTGGGCAGAGAAGCATGTACCTTGCATATCTGCAGTCTTCATTCCAGGAGTGGAGAATTGGCAGGTGGATTTTTTAAGCCGCCAACAATTGTTCCTGGGAAAATGGTCTCTTCATCCTGACATTTTTTCAGCCGTATGTCAAAAATGGGGCACCCCGGATCTATTGGCGTTCAGGTTCAACAAGAAGTTGAACAACTTTGTGTCAAGGACAAGGGATCCACTTGCATACAGGACAGATGTGTTAGTCACCCCTTGGGATCAGTTTTCACTGATTTATGCGTTCCCCCAGTTCAGCTGCTACCAAGGCTTCTACGCAGGATCAAAGAGGAAGGGAAGCCAGTAAAACTGGTAGCCCCGGCATGTCCCAGAAGATTCTGGTATGCAGAAATTGTAAAGGTTGGCAGTAGGGAAACCGTGGACTCTTCCATCCCGTGTAGACCTGCTTTTGCAACGACCGGTGTTCCATTCTGCCTTACAATCTTTAAATTGAATGGTTCGCTATTGAAGCCCACATTTGAAAGAATCAGGGGCTTTTAGGCTCAGTAGTAATTACCCTGATTAATGCAAGGAAGCCAGCCTCTAGGACCATTTATTTTAGAGTCTGGAGGTCCTATATTTCCTGGTGTGAAACCAAAAGATGGCATCCTCGGAAGTATGTCATAGGAAGAATTATTGTCTTCCTACAGTTGGGGGTAGAAATTAAGCTAGCCTTGAGTACAATCAAGGCCGCTTGCCTCACATTCTTTGATCTGGGTCTTTATACAAGTAGTAATCGGGTATAACTCCGCCAGTTAGGTCACTCTTGTACCCATGGGATTTGAATCAGGTTTTATTGGCCTTAGGCCGCGTATACACGACCGGTTTTCTTGGCAGAATCCAGCAAGAAACTCGATGGGAGACGTATTCTGCCGAGAAAACCGGTCGTGTGTACACTTTTCGCAGAGAAACCCGTTGGGAAACTCGTCTAGTTTTTTGACAGCCGAACAAGGAACTCGACGGGGAAAACGATGTGTTTCGCCCGTCGAGTTTCTCAGTCGTGTGTACGTGGCCTTACAAAGAAAGCTCTTTGAGCTGATGTGCCATATTTCCTTTATCCGTTTGACAAGGACGTTTTTTTTTGTGGCAGTAACCTCGGCAAGGAGAGTATCAGAATTGGCAGCTTTCTCATGTAAAGAGCCATAATTAATTATTCATAAGGACAAGGTGGTGTTGCGTCCTCACCCAACCTTTCTGCCTAAGGTAGTGTCCAGTTTTCACCTGAACCAAGATGTCTCCCTGCCTTCCTTTTTTTCCAGATCCTCGTTCTCCAGAGGAAAAAATTTAACATTCTCTCGATGTGGTGAGAGCTGTTAGGCTCTATCTGAAGGTGACAGCTCAGAAACAGAAAACCGATGCTTTGTTTGTGCTGCCAGAAGGCCCCAGGAAAGGGCAGGCAATGTCGAAATCGACTATTTCAAAGTGAATTTGTCAGGTTATAATTCAGACTTATGGTTTGAAAAGAAGGGTTCCGCCTTTTCAAGTTAGAGCACACTCTACCAGGGCAGTAAGTGCTTCATGGGTGGTGCATCACCAAGCCTCTATGACTCAGATTTGCAAGGCCGTGACTTGTTCGTCTGTACATACATTTACAAAATGTTATCAATTAGACGTTAGGCGGAAGAGGATGCCGCTATTGGGTGCAGTGTACTGCGGGCAGAAGTATAGGTTCTCACGTCATATGGGGTCTGTTTTTATTTGTCTTCCTCCCCTCAGAGGCATTGCTTTGGGACATCCCATATAGTAATTACTATGGCTGCTCTGTGTCACATGATGTACGATAAAGAAAATAGTATTTTACCTGAGGTACTTCCTATATGGGAGGGGTTATATAGAGGGGGACTTCCTGTCTTTGGGTGGGCCAGTGTCCATTCACCTATAGGTGGCGTATAACCCACATAGTAATTACTATGGTTGATCTGTGTCCTGTGAGGGAAGGATTTCACAGGTAAGCTGTTATAAAAAATCCTATTTTTATTTTCCCACAGCCATCAGTTTCCCGCTGATTCCTGAGCTGCAAGGTGGTGTGTGCAGAGAGACTTTTTTTTACCTTTTCCCTTGAGGATTATTATCATTCTTGGTCAGTGTGTTGCTGTTGTTTACACTATTTGGACTTTAGCGCAATGACTGTAGTATTGTTTATTATTTCTTGCCGTAAGTTGATTTCTCAACATTGGCTATCTTCTAACCCGCAAACTTTTGTTCAGTGGTGCATGGCAGAAAATGCTGTGCTGGTTAGAGAGTGCAGGGGTTGTACGCATAAATTTAATAAGATTTCGTATTTTTAGTTACCCTCCCCATATATAGAATCCACTAGTGTGGATGATCGCTTTGCTTCTAGCAATAGTGTTGCTGCACTATGATGGGTCTAAGGCAGGGGTGCCCAACATTTTGAAGGCTGAGGGCCACTTAAGTGACTTAGTAACCAGTCATGGGCCACAATGAGCAGATGACAGGTCTGAGTCCAGTCTGCATATGCAAAGCAGACACAGGCACAGCCCAATCTACTCTATGGACCCTCTGATCCAATCAGATGGAAGGGAAGGATCCACTTCTGTTTTTTAGCAGATCGGATTGGAGGTAGGTGGGTGTAAACGGAAAAATGTCTGTTTACATCTGCTGCTTCATAGAGGTGAATGGAGGGTCCGATTGGGTCAGACCGTTCATGTGAAAGGGGCTTAAGGCTGGTTTTACATTGAATGTCTGTGGTCTACCCACACAATGGGTGCGGCGCAGTGTTCCTGTGGTTTTCCCGCCAGTTAGCTGCACTTTGCCATATATGTCTAATTTATCCTGCAGGTGTGATGCACTTTCTGAAAAGCCACTTGCTTCCTCTACAGCTGGCTTCATTCACAACACTGATGCTCTGAAATGGCAGGTCGACAATCTGCAATCTGGGCTTGCCAACCAGCCATCCCAGAGCAGGAGGTTGCGGGCCACACCCGAGGGCTCCGCGGGCCACTGGTTGGGAACCCCTGGTCTAAGGTATGGAATTTGATCAAATCACTGATTGTTTTGTAATGCTAAACACTTCTATATAACTGCTATATACTGGAACAAATTATTATTTTTAAATTAATTTATTTGAAATAATGGTATTATTGTTTTTTTTCCTCTTGTTCTATGTAGGTATTTGTGATGTCTTTCATTTGTATATGTGTAAGAAAAAAAATACAAAAACTTTAAAGTCAATAAAAAGTATTTGATGAAAAAAAAAGACATGGAAACGTTTGCCTGATGCCTGAATTTTAGGTTCAGAAGATGTTAGATAAATTGGACCATTTACTGTAGCCTCACCATGTCACAGAAAAATGCATTTTTGGCTGATGGACCACCATTTCTCTGCTTCTGTTATACACTAGTAACACAGGAGCCTGGTGTAACATTCTGCTCATTAAACTTATAAAAAAACAGTAATATCTGGGTAGCAGGTATGATACCTACTTTCCTTTTTGGACAGTATTTTCAAGGCTTCTGACTTCTGACCCATGCCACTAGGGGGCCCCATCAGGGTTGCCAGGCTCAGTAAAACCAGGGACAGTATGTAAAATTCTGTGTTTTTTTTACATCTGTCCCTGATATGTCCGAAACCGACCTGCTTTTAATGTGAAAATCCAGAGATTTTAGCTGCCCCTCCTCTGCACTGCCTCCTGGCATGGTGGCCATCTGTAAGCCTGGGGGCCCCATAATCTTCTATTGCCTGGGGGCCCCATGAGTTTTCAGTCCGCCCCTGCTGACAAGGGACTGACCTACCATCAGCTGATCCTGCAAGAAGTTGGCAAGTGTGGTGATGACGTCACAGGGAGTCATAAAAGCAGTTTATTACTAAGGGAATATAGGAAAAAAAGGAAACAAAAAATCTTGGACATGATCTAGCGGTAGATGGGAAAGGATCTGAAATTTGGGGGTTCATTTGGGTAATGCCAAAATATTGATTTTTATTTTCCAAAATGGTGGTATATCCTTTCTATAACTTTTTATAGTACCGATTTAGTATGGTCTATGATACTTTTTTTTATTTGCACTAATATCCACATTTTTAAGCTTTCAGGGTGTTTCTGTTGCAAGTGCACTAATAGGGCTACAATTACCTCAAGTGTAGTATAGAATTTATGAAGGTCAGTAACAGTCTGGATTTTATTATTGACCTCATACAAACATTTTCTTTGCTTTATATTTAAACCTAAATATTTTAAGAGGAAAAAAGCAATCTAGCATAACGTGAGAAACAGTGTTAGAAGTCACCTTGAAGCTACATAACCTACATATAAATGCACATCAACAGGATTTATGTATCACCTTTTGATGTTCTTATATATGTTACGGCAGGGAGTAAATTATTTCAATTATATACAGTACTTGTCACTATTTTTAAAGCGGTTTTATACACATACCTTTTAGTTTTGGTTTGTATGCTCCTTTAAACATATGAAAACTTAATTTGATATTTCATTTTAAAAACAGTAATTATTTATATTAAACCTAGAAATGGCAATAAAAATCAGCTTTTTGATAAAATGTTAAACAACCATACTATTATAAAAATGCGGCAAATCTCTTTGCTGACTCCTATAGTGTCTCTTGCTGAATTGTGATCTGCTGCAATCCGAATCCTCCTGTTTGTAAAGCAATTGTTCACAATGTTGCTGAGCATTGCACTGAGCCTCAGTGGTCTACTTCATGCCGTTTTATTTATTACCTGTCACAATACTCCCAGATGTTACTCTGCAGAGGAAAGTGAAACCCAGCATGCTTCAGAATAGCTCAAATTCAGATGAAGGCTACAGTAACTAGGTTAATAATCATAATTAGCTTGTAAAAGTGTCCTTTTTTTAATGTATGTAGTACAATAAATCTCAGGCTGATTTGAAATATTAGAAGAAACAGGATGTGCTGGCACAATGCAACCGCCAGAATTTATTTTTTAGGCCACCACATAAACACTCTTAATTAGATAGACTCAGAATACATATTTACACATGTGGCGGGGGAGGGGGAGGGCAAATATATCCAACATCAAAAAGGGAAGACTGAGCTGGGGGGCTTTGACCCCATGCAAGGCCAGGACAGATAACAAGTACTGGGCTGATGTGAATGGAGATATTCCCCTTTAACCAATTAACTAATAGATATACCATTATACTTGAGTATAAGCCTAGGGTGTCCATCTGCTTGCCTCACTGTGCCTCACTTTGCCTCACTGCGTCCATATGCATGCCTCACTGTGTCCATGCCTCACTGTGCCCATGCCTCTCTGTGCCCATGCCTCACTGTGCCCATGACTAGACTAACGTTTAACGTTTAACATGGGAGACTATGATAGGGGTGCCCGGCTTTGAAAAATGGGTGCTCCTCAGCTGTAGGTCCCCCAGACAACAAACTTTGCACACTTGTAGAGGAGAAGTGGGGCTACATGTGTGCCAAGTTCCAGGTACTGGGTCCCCAAAGTCACCGGAGAATTGACCGTTTAACATGGGAGTCTATGGAAGGGGTGCCTAGCTTTAAAAAAATCAGTGCTCCCCGGCCGTAGGTCCTCCGAACAACAAACTTTGCATACTTGTAGAGGAAGAGTGGGGCTACAAGTTTGGAGTACCGGGTCCCCAGTACCGGGTCCCCAAAGTCCGGGAGATCAGGCACATTAAGGTGGCTCAAGTATAAGCCAATGGGTTAGTTTTCAGCACAAAAAAATTTGCTGAAAAACTTGGCTTATACTCGAGTCTATACAGTATACTTTATTTAGAAGCTATAACTGCATGACCTGTAGGGAAGACTTTTAAGTGTTTTTAAATGTCTGGTGCGTTTATTTATGTGTATGTTATCTTTTTTTTATATACAGTAGAATAA
Source organism: Rana temporaria (assembly GCF_905171775.1). Classification (NCBI taxonomy): domain Eukaryota; kingdom Metazoa; phylum Chordata; class Amphibia; order Anura; family Ranidae; genus Rana; species Rana temporaria. The sequence continues at coordinate 425,929,244 of NC_053490.1, forward strand.
ATGTAATGATACAAGTTTTTTCATCTTTGATCTAATAACGGAAGCTGTTTATGTGGAACCTACAGAGGGAAATCTCTACTTTATGGAAGTTACACACATATCTCTAAAATAACTGTAAAAGAATTGTATATGGTATTTAATGAATGCACAAAAGTTGCCTCTTTGGTTGTCGGTGACTTAAATGATTTGTCAGATGCTGTCATCACAGTATAAATAATAATACAGTATGACAAGAAGTATTATATTAAAATCTAATTATGAAGGAAAGGTCCAACAATCATCTTAATAGGTTCACAAAGCACAAGAGAGAAATTGCTGACTACAGCAGTCATCTTTGGCTGATGTAGACTTTGCAGCCCGTTACTGAACTGATATGAACATATTCGCCAGCACACCACGGATCGTATATAACATCCAAAAGTTTTAATGCAAAAAAAGCATCACAATAAATGCAATGTTTCGAGGCCACGCAGAACCTCTTTGTCACTTGCCTGACGAAGAGGTCCTGCGTGGCCTTCGAAACGTTGCATTTCTTGTGATGCTTTCTTTGCATTAAAATTTTGGGACGTTATATACGATCCGTGGTATGCTGGCAAAAATGTTCATATGGTTGATTGTTCCAGTACCCAGCTGGTGATCGCTTCAGCACCCATTTTTGTATTTATGAGCCGTTTCTCCAGGAAGGTGTGCGATTGGAATATTAACTAAGACTGTTACTGAACTGATACTGTTGAACAATAAAAGGTATCAATCATGTATAAATAAAACATATTTTTTGGGGGTAAGAAAAAATTAAGCCCATTATGAAAGCTAATAATGCTAATATCTTTTTCTATTTTTTACTGCTATTCACATTCTATTAACACTTTGCTACATCCTATGAATATGTGATCCTGGGTTTATCAATACTGATTCACAGCAAAGCTCTGCAAAACATGAGCAATGGGGCATATTTACTATGAGCTCCTAATTGTATTCCCAATACCGATACTAGTATGGGTATCGGGACCGATACCGAGCATTTGCGTGAGTACTAGTACTCGCACAAATGCTCCCGATGCTTCATCCGATACCTGGAATGGGTCAGCAGGCGGAGCGGAGGGCAGAGTGTCGAGCGAGTCCTGAAGTAAGCTGGCAGGGAGCCGGTGTCTCGTCACATTCGGCTACCCATCTCGTCTTGCTACGAAAGTGACGTTCCGCCAAGAAATCTGGCACTGCGCATGCGCAATGCGTTCCAAACGATTTGTGACAATACAGAGCAGTGAAACGTCACGGAAGTGGCGTTACAGACAATACAAACACTGACCTATGCATTCCAAGACTAATACTTCCCTTGTTACCTAGTGTCTCCAGAACTGCCAGCTGTCCCTGTACAACCCAAAGCAACCTGTGGTGTTAGGTTCTGCATTGCTGGTACTGGTAGTGCCTATTCAGAGCAACCTGTGGAGATAGATCCTGCTATGCTGGGACTTGTAGTGCTTCTAAAGATGCCAGCTGTCTTTGGACTGCCCTATACAAGGCAGGGCAACCCGTGGTGATTATCATGCCATGGTATCGGGACAACCCTATTCATAACTGACCACATTCCCCCACCTCCTACTTATTGGTAAAACTGCACGAACATAAATATATGCCTCTGACCACTTCTTAAAGTGTACTTAATCCTAAAAACAAAGTTATAGCGCAGCTTATCATCAGTCCTTAGTGGGGTGGCTGCATTCATTTTATTCAGCCATGTAATCCTTCAATTACCACATTTCTTGTTCCTTTATGTCTTCACTCACTTATAGAAGTAGTCAGGCCGCGTACACACGATCGGTTAAACCGATGAGAACGGTCTGATGGACCGTTTTCATCGGTCCAAACCGATCGTGTGTGGGCGCCATCGGTTATTTATCCATCGGTTAAAAAAAAGTCAACTTGTTTTAAATTTAACCGATGGATTCCTAACCGATAGTTAAAAACTGATCGTTAGTAGGCACAACCATCGGTTAAAAATACACGCATGCTCAGAATCAAGTTAACACATGCTTGGAAGCATTGAACTTCGTTTTTTCAGCACGTCGTTGTGTTTTACGTCACCGCATTCTGGTACGAATGGTGTGTAGGCACGACTGACCATCAGTCAGCTTCATCGGTTAACCGATAAAAATGGTCCATCAGACGGTTCTCATCGGATAGACCGATCGTGTGTATAGTGGAGAGTGTGGTGAACACTGCGCTGCCAAAGGAAAATAAAGCTGCTAACATGGCTAATAATGAATGAAAAAGCAAAAACAGAAGTGTACAAAAAAGTGTAGCGCTTATGCAATATATACCATAACGATAAACATTGTATATGTGAAATATAATGAACCACTAAAAAAGATGATGATAATTAACCACTTACCCCCCGGACCATATTGCTGCCCAAAGACCAGAGTACTTTTTGCGATTCGGGACTGCGTCACTTTAACAGACAATTGCGCGGTCGTGCGACGTGGCTCCCAAACAAAATTGGCGTCCTTTTTTTCCTACAAATAGAGCTTTCTTTTGGTGGTATTTGATCACCTCTGCGGTTTTTAGTTTTTGAGCTATAAACAAAAATAGAGCGACAATTTTGAAAAAAATGAATATTTTTTACATTTTGCTATAATAAATATCCCCCAAAAATATATAAAAAAACATTTTTTTTCCTCAGTTTAGGCCGATACGTTTTCTTCTACATATTTTTCGTAAAAAAAAAATCGCAATAAGCGTTTATTGATTGGTTTGCGCAAAAGTTATAGCGTTTACAAAATAGGGGGTATTTTTATGTAATTTTTATTATATTTTTTTTACTAGTAATGTCGGCGATCAGCGATTTTTTTTTCGGTACTGCGACATTATGGCGGACACTTCGGACACTTTTGACACATTTTTCGGACCATTGGCATTTTTATAGCGATCAGTGCTATAAAAATGCATTGGATTACTATAAAAATGCCACTGGCAGTGAAGGGGTTGTTAACCTAGTGTTACTAGGGGGCGGGGAAGGGGTTAAGTATGCCTGGGTGTGTTCTTACTGTGGGGGGGGGGTGGCCTCACTAGGGGAAACACTGATCCTCGGTTCATACATTGTATGAACAGAAGATCAGCATTTCCCCTGCTGACAGGACAGGGAGCTGTGTGTTTACACACACAGCTCCCAGTCCCCGCTCTGTACCGAGCGATCGCGTGTGCCCGGCGGCGATCGCGCCCGCCGGGCACACGCACGGGAGTCGGGGGTGCGCCCCTAGTGGCGGCTGGGAGAGAGGACGTCATATTACGTGCTCTCGCCCAGCCGAGCCACCTTGTGGACGTATAACGACGGTGCGCGGTCGGCAAGTGGTTAAGTGCAACACACTAAAAAAATATAATATAAATGAAGTCCGTGCAAATATATTCCACCAAATAAATGATGAAATAATCAAAACGAAAAAAAAAGTTATCAAGTAAAACACAATAAATTCCATAAGGATGGATTCCACCACGTGAATAAAGTTTATATAAACATGGAACGCTGTAATCTTCCTTATGTGAGACAGACCACCACCAGTAGAAATGGAGGCTTACCAGAGCTGGTGGACTTATGGTAACGTATGTCACCAGAAGTCAAAACAGGCTTGTAAATCGCGGTTCTCAATCATGGAAACAGAAGGTATGATATACACATCTAGTTCTCTGATGGGTGATACTTCAAAAGATGGGAGGACATGCGATGGAAAGGAGGGTTCCTAGATAATATCTCTCCAGTAGTATCAATAATGAGAGGAGATAGGGGAGAAAAGTGGCCACATAGCGTAATCCAATTTCATTTAAAACAGAATTTATTAAAACAGCAGGTACAGGTGAGGTGGCAGTGGAGACAACCCGACGCGTTTTGTGTACCTACACTTCATCTGGGGTGTCGCTCCACTGTAGCCCCCTCTAATTTATAGACAAACAAAGAAATTGGCCCCAATCAAATGAGAATCCAACCTACCATCATGTCGCAGCAATGGAAACAGCATCCACTTCCGGGATGAGTGTCATGGCGGAACGGCGTGCGTTCCAAGCCTCATTCTGGTATGTATGTTCCATTGGTTAACCGCGGGAACAAGATATGGGAGGAAAGAGCGCGAGATTAGCGCTGTATGGGAAGCGTCATGGTGTAAAAAACCAAGCCTCATTTCTATTGAAGCAGGGAATGTAATGTGTATCAACATCAGCTGGGTCCCGGTGCGGAAGTAGAAACAAATAGGCCTAGACTGCAGAGTCACATGATGGTCATGTGATGATCATGTGTGAAAATATCAAGCCTCAGTGTGGAAAAAATAATGCGCTCCAATAGCAGAGCATTGCCAGCCATGCGAGACAAGCAGTGTTTACAAATACTAGAAATAACTAATATTGGAACTATTGAATAGTAAAAAAACACTAGTACTCGGCCTTTATACAATATTAAAAGCCAAATAGGATCAAAAATATATAAAATTACCCACATTATGAGACAGGAAGAATCAATGCACTCCGCAATACATATGGGCATATATACAGGTGCATAGAAACCCGATCGGGTAAATCTAATGAAGTGCACCTGTCAAAAATGGGCGAAAATAATTTAAAAAATATATCAAAAAGGATATTATTAAAAATATCAGAAGTAAAAAAATATATATATGGTTGTGTGTACGCAGCATGTAGATAAGAGTTAGATTCTCATGAATGGGCACACATGCCCCTCTTAATTGAATCACACATGTATACAATCAAAGGTGTATAACAACAATAAAGAGTGCTAAAAAATATATATAAAATCGATACACACGATCGTGTGTACAGGGCTTCAGGGTGGTCACACAGACTGGACTACAAACATACAAAAACATACTTGGGGGGCACACCCTAAAATGTGTTTAAATTCAAGATGGTGCTGCTATAATACCAACAACAAACAGTACAAAACTGATTATAGCGCACACATTATGTGCGCTATAATCTGTTTTGGGCTATAAACATGTCTGCCCTTGTTCATTCCCATTTTATAGTCTTTTACACCCAATAAGATAACATTACTTTTGTTGTCTTTTTAGCTCACAGGAAGTGACAGGGGCACTACATTTCTGGCAAGATCAACAGGTATTTTCTGTATTTGCTGAAAATGTTCTTAGCCTTAAAAATTACAACTAATGCAACCATCTCATCTAAGGACTGGTAAGTTGCAATATGTTTAATGTTTGCTTTGGGGTTTAGTTATACTTTAATTATGTGTGTGTTTAGCACAAAGATAAAAGCAGATGCATATTGTTGCAATGTCATCATAGTTGACTGCCGAGGACTGCAAATGCAATAACCGCATGACCTATAAAGACAACACAAATCCTTTTTCTAAATGAAATGTTGTTGTAATCAGAATAAATATGCACCTAATGCCACGTACACACGATCAGGCTTTTGCCCGGCCAAATTACAGCGGAATTCCATCTGAAAAATATAGAACATGTTCTATATCTAAAGTCCGATAGAATTCATCAGAATTTCCGATGAAAAAACTCGGATGGGGCTACACACGATCGAAAAATCCGATGGAAAAAGTCAATCAGACTTTTTCCATCGGAAATTCCGATCATGTGTACGGGGCATAATTCTGTTGGTACTGTATCTTGCTTGATAAAAGTTGCCTGACTATTATTTTGAATCTCAGGTTTCCTTATTTCCCAGGACCAGCCTGGAACAAGCATGCAGATTAGGCTGGGTGACTTGGGAAGTACTAAAGTCATTAATTAAACATAACAGACAGATTTAGATTTAGATACATGTACCTATACAAAAATGGCAACCGCCCCAATTTTTAAGTAGCCTTTGAAACAATGTGAACATGGAAGGGCTTAGCATAACACAAGCAAAGATTTTTCCAGCACACTTACCAGCTATACTGAAAAACAGAGGTATTGGTTGCACAAATTTGCAAATACTGTGTATGTGCCTTGCCAATGCTTCTCTGTAAAGTATGGTCCTAACTCTTAAGGCCCCATACACACGGGAGGATTTATCCGCGGATACGGTCCAGCGGACCGTTTCCGCGGATAAATCCTCTTGAGGATTTCAGCAGATTTTTATGCGATGGAGTGTACTCACCATCGCATTGAAATCCGCGCCGAAATCCTCTGGCGATGGCGTGTCGCGCCGTCGCCGCGATTATGACGCGGCGACGTGCGCGACGCTGTCATATAAGGAATTCCACGCATGCGTCGAATCATTACGACGCATGCGGGGGATCCCTTTCGGACGGATGGATCCGGTGAGTCTATACAGACCAGCGGATCCATCCGTTGGGATGGATTCCAGCAGATGGATTTGCTTGGCATGTCAGCAAATATTCGATCTGCTGGAATCCATCCCAGGGGAGAAATATCCGCGGAAACAGATCCGCTGGAGTGTACACACCATAGGATCTATCCCGTTTGCTGGGATTTTTCAGCGGATGGATTCTATCGTGTGTACGGGGCCTTAGGCCTCGTACACACGACTGTTTTCCTCTGCAAAATCCATCAAGAAAAATGCTGGCAGAGCATTTTTGCTGAGAAAAACGGTCGTGTGTATGTTTTTTGTCGAGAAAACAGTAGTGGTCCTCGACGAGAAAAAAAGAGAACATGCTCTCTTTTTTCCCATTGGGAGTCTCATTTTCCTCGTCGTGTTTCTTGTCGGGCTGGTTTACGACGAGAAACACGTTCTTGTGTATGCTTAGAAACCCGCGCATGCTCAGAATAATGTATGAGACGGGAGCGCACCTTCGGTAAAAGTAGCTTTCGTAACGGAGATAGCACATTCGTCATGCTGTAACAGACTGAAAAGCGCGATCGTCTCTCACCAAACTTTTACTTAACACGTAGTAACATGAGATTAGCAAAAGCAGCCCCAAGGGTAGCGCCAGTGTAATCAAGCTTCCCCTTTATAGTGCCGTCGTACGTGTTGTACGTCACTGCGTTTGAGAACGACGAGATTTTGTCTTGACAGTGTGTACGCAGAGAAAGCTTGACAAGAATCTCGTCAAGCCTGACAAGAACCTCGTCGAGGAAAACGATGTTTCTTTTACGACGATATTCTCCGTCATGTGTACGAGGCCTGACATTTGTGAGTCTCCATTAGAGCATATGGGTAATAAATTAAGAGCAGGTATGCCTGGAGGCAGCCCATTCTTTTCCAATTAGCCATAAATACTTATTGAATTCCCTAGAGAGTAGAATCAATTAAACAGGAAATGGGACTTTAAAGGTACAAAAGAACATATACAATATGATGTTTATAAAAAAAAATATAAAAATGTTATTAGCAACCCTAGAGAGTGTTCACTCAAGGAGCTGATGGTAATAAATAAATATATATTTTTCCTTAAAGCAGCATTATTGGTGTAGCAGCAGCAGCAGCAGCATGTTTTCATGTTTTTAACATCATCAATTAAAACAGTTTCACATATATGACAATTATAACAAGCATTTAAAATGTTAGTGTAAGCAACTAGGGTTGTAACTTTGCGAGATGGGGCCCAATAGCAAAACCATTAAAGAGATTACTGTTTCATAAACCTCCATCTCCAATGTAATTTCTCTAGCTATGCAGTATACTAATTGTTTTCTTGGAATTGATTAGAGGTTCCTAGCTTTATATAGATTAAATCTGGGTACACATGTATCAAAGTTCAGCCGGTTCAGTAGTAACTCACCAAATTTTGATCTGTTTGTAGTCCTCTCTGTTCAATAGAAGACGGTCATTATATTTGGCTTCTATCGAACAATCCTGCTGGAAAACCAGCATTTGGTCAACTACTGCAGCCAATAGCCACAGCGCTGATCAGTAAATTCTGACAGGGGAAGAAGTCCCTGCTATCAGAATATAATAGCACATTGGGGAAAATCCCTGCCTCTGCATCGCTTGTGTGGATGCAGAAATCTGTACGTTTTTTTTTTGTTCAGCCCACTGTTTGAACAAAAAAATAAAACAGTGTGTACCCAGCTTTATTTCCAAATGTATTTGTGAAAAGCTATTGATATCTGCATAGCCTGTCAGCTTTGTGCCTCCTTTTTTTTAGGGTCCCATAACAGTTGTTTAGCTTCAGCCTCCTTTAATCTTCTACACAGCAGCACTCAGCCAAGAGAAGACAAAGGCACCAATCAGATTTTGTTGCAGTGCTCAGGTGCTGACATGAAACTTGCTGACAGCAGAATCGAGTCATGACTGATCACTGTTCTGTTCCTGTATTGCCCAATCAGCAACTTTTGTTCTTAATCAAGCAGTGGTATTTCTACAATAGGGTCCACAGCACATCTGTGCTACCAGTCAGAGTTGTCTGAATCACAAGACTGAATACAGTAAAGATTAATATCGCTCTAAAAGCTGCTGATCCCTTGGATTGCTCACGCCCTACTGAAACCGACAGGTGCTGGCTCTGCACAGGTGCATGAGATAAGAAAATGTCCTGGACTGCCGCACTCCATTGAATGACGTCTTTATTGAATAAAATCAAAATAATCCAAAAACTGTACAGTCAAAAATAAAGTGAACAACAGGAGAAGGGTGTCTAATGCATTTCACATCGTGAGATGCTTATTCATAGCTCATTTTCTGCTAAAGCCATCTACTCACTGGTTGAATCCAGTTGCAAACCTTTTGGTAGGTACAACAGTTCCCATAGATGTATGTAGCTGTTTGGCTGGAGTTCAGCTTTAAATAAAACAATAAATACTTCAAGAGGAATTAAACTGATGGGTTTTACTTCCTCTTTTTCCCCCTGGATAGGAATTTCTGATGAAAACAGTCTGATAGGATTTTTTTCATCAGAAATTCCTATCATGTGTGGGCCCATAAGATTTTTTTTCCATCGGAGTAAAAAAATAGAACATGTTTTAAATTTTTCTGATGGAATAAAACGCGGTGACGTAAAAACACTACGACGAGCCGAGAAAAATGAAGTTCAATGCTTCTGAGCATGCGTAGACTTGATTCTGAGAATGCGTAGGAATTTTCTCCGACGGAGTTCCACACAGACGATCGGAATATCCCATAGGATTTTCATCCATGTAAAACATGTTCTTTTTTTTACTCTGATGGAAAAAAATCCCATGCACGATAGGAATTTCTGATGAAAAAATTCCATCAGAATGTTTTCATCAGAAATTCCTATCGTGTGTACAAGGCACTAGGTTGTAAGGTTACAGGAGCAGGGCCCTTCTAACCCTCTTGTATTGAATTGTACTGTTGATGCATTGTCTCCCTTTATATTGTAAAGCACTGCGAAAACTGTTGGTGCTATATAAATTCTGTATAATAATAATGCCTTATCTTATATTTGCATAAAAAATAAGACATAGTATTAAAATATATTAAATTAATCTAGCTAAGCGGTCAGTTTTTTCCACATTTTTTTTTATACTACTGTACATTTAGGCTTTATTGTTTATTCAGTTTGTATTCATTTATTGTATCAATGGCAGACTATAATATTTTATTGCCCAAAAAGCACAGTACTATGCTGCATTAAGCAGAAGAATATTGGAAAGGAAGTACAGTAAAGTGCACACACATTAATGTTATAGGTTACAGGCCATATAATTTGTAATTTACTGTTAGTGTAAAGCCAATGCGTTTGCACTTATTGTTATCACATAAAAAGCAGATTCAGTGGAATAGGAAGCCTCCAGCAGTCATAGGGATAATGGTGTGTCAGCACATGTTAAAGTGGATCATGGAAACATTAATTCCCGTATAGCCAGAGCTAAGAACTAAACAGATTTGTACTTTAATTAACAGTGGGTCTTGTGCGAAGGCACTGATTAAAAGAAGATCCCTACATTTATTATTTATCGTATACTGTAGGATACAGAATTCAACATACCCTCATTTTAATATTGTGTAAAATGTAGTACATTTCCATCACAACCAAGTCACTTCTACGTTTGCATGTTAATTTGAGACAAATTTGTATTTTACACTTTAACCACCAACAGTAGTCCTGGAACACAATCTAATTTTAGGGTGAAATAAAACAAAAAGATTAAGACCACTCTGTTAGGTAATTATTTTATTCTAATGGAGAAGGAGGCAGCTGAAGTTAGAAGTAATTAAACAATAAAATGATACTAATATTATGAATTGTAGTCTATAAAAATTATGAAGACTCTGGCCTTGTACACACAGGCAAGAATCTTGTCAGGAAAAAAACTTTGTTTTTCCTGACGAGATTCTTGGCAAGAGTCTCTTGCCGCCCGAGTGTACACACACTCATTTCAAAGAACCGCGGTTCTCTTGAAAGGCAAGAATGCGGTGACATCATTACGTACGTCAAGCATGCGCTCGTCACATTCAATGCCGTCACCGCCATCTTGCTTCACCCTACCTATGCCGTGAAAGCTACCGCGCATGCGTTAAAGTCATTTCGAGCATGCACGGGTTTCCACGTCGACAGGTAAGTAAACAAACTCTCGGGTTTCTCATTGGGAAACAGGCTGACAACAATCTCGACGAGAAAATAGAGAGCAGGATCTCTATTTTTCTCGTCGAGATTCTGGCCAGATTTCCAGACGAGAAACCTGAAAGCCTCGTACACACGCTCAGTTTACTCTGCAAAAAAGCTCTGCCAGCAGTTTTCTTGCTGGTTCTTGCCGAGAAAACCGTGCGTGTGTACGAGGCTTCAGCCTGTTGAAATTGATTAAATCCGAACTCCAGTGTTAGGCCGGGTACATATTAGAATTTTTTTCGTGCAATCAAGCGGGTTGCACGAAAAAAACCTGACAGCTCCGGTCAGAGCCGCTGTACTAACCATGCAATTCAGTGATCTCCACCGCTGAGCTGTTGTGTTCTGACAGGTGGGCACTGACAAGTGGCACTAAAAGTTGGCATTGATAGGTGGCACTGATGGCTGGAAGTGATGGGCACTGATGGCTGGCACTGATGGGTGGCAGTGATGGGCACTGAGAGGCAGCACTGCTAGGTGGCACTAATGAGGCACTGATTGTCACCACTGGTGGGCATTAATGGGTGGCACTTGTGGGCATTAATAGGTGACACGCATGGGCATTGATAGGTGGCACGCATGGGCACTGTGGGCACTTGCAGGTGGCACTGGCAGGGGGTACTGTGAGGAGGTACTGATGGCACAGAGGAGGAAGATGTCCCTTTCACATAAGTCGGTGATCTGGAGGAGAAAAAAAAACGATTACCATCTTTTGTTCACATCGCGTGATTAGCTGTCATTGGCTGACAGCTGATTATGTGGTAAGGGGCCGGGACCGACCCTTTACTCGGATCTGTTATCACCCGAGTCTCAGTGACTCGGGTGATCACAGCGCACGCCGCGCGCATCTTCCCGCCATTTGGTGTCTGCGTTTGCAGAGAGCAGGTAAGTATGACATGTTTGTTATTTTCTTTTAAAAAAGGAAGCTTTAATATCGCTTTAAGTAATTTTAGAGGCAATAAATCACAATAGCCAACAAACATTTAGCTTTCAATTGTCTACTCAGCTTTATCGGTTTGCAAACGCCACTGCTGCCTCAAGCTACTGAAGAAATGTCTGCAAATATCTGTTATAGAAAAACAAATATTTGCAGGCGCTTTAATTGTCATACATGCACTATACATATTTCTGTAACAATATCAGTTAATGTATTCGGTGACACGTTCTTATAGCTAATCTCAATTCTCTACAGGCAAAATCAGTTATGGCAAAGGTGGGATATCCCGAGTTCTTGATGAATGAGACATACATAAATGAAGAGATTAAAACAGTAAGTCTTTATGTACATATATGTGATATGCTCATAGTATTATTATTATTATTATTATTATTATTATTATTATTATTTTAAAGCGTTCTGTGGCTTCATTTGTGTTCATTTTTTTTTCTGATTTTTCCTAAACCACAAAGGGGAATGTGTGTCTTACTAGCTGCTTGACCTTCAGCTACCGTAGTTTTTACAATGATTTGCAGTACATGCATTCAAGGTCATTTATAAATATATGGCACACTTACTCAGATTAATAAAACTGGTAGTAATGTCACCTAACCCCATACAGACATGTTACTTATCTCACTACCGCACTGCTTTGGTTATTGCACCTGCATTTTGGCACATGGACTGTTCTTCAGATATACAATATTGAAAGCTCTGGATAAATCCATGTATTTTGTGCTTATTTTATTTAAAAAAAAAAAAAATCTTCCTTTCACACAAGGTGGATAGAGGAATCTTCTCTTCTGAGGCCCCATACACACGTCCGAGGAACTCGACGGGCAAAACACATCGTTTTGCTCGTCAAGTTCCTTGTGAAGCCGCCAAGGATCTCGGCGAGCCAAGTTTCCCCATTGACTAACGAGGAAATAGAGAACATGTTCTCTATTTGGCTTGACGAATTCCTCGTCGGCTTCCTCGGCCAAAAGTGTACACACCACCGGGTTTCTCGGCAGAATACGGCTCCGATCGAGTTTCTGTCTGAATTCTGCCGAGAAACTCGGTCGTGTGTTCGGGGTCTGAGACATTGTATTTTGATAGAGGGAAAACTCTGCTGTCAGAATACATTGATCAGTACCTGCAGCCTCTTGGCTCCAATCTCTGGACGAGATTTTTTTCCAAGAAGCCTGTTTGACAGTATTCGATCGTTAAGGCCCATACACACGATCGCATATTCAGACAACAATTGTGTGATGGAAGGGTTTTGTCGGATAATCCGACTGTCTCTATGCTCCATCGGACAATTGTCGGAATTTCCAACAACAAATGTTGGATGGTCATGCTCTCAAATTGGCCGACAACAAATGTGTTCCAGGAACAAAAATTGTTTCTGGACAGCCGCACTCTGAACAAGTTGTAGCCTTTATTAAAAAAAGGACAGCACTAAAAGTCACAGCAACGTAAAATAAAACCCAACTGCTGACGCATTTCGCACTAACACTAGTGCTTAGTCATAGCTAGGACTAAGCACTAATGTTAGTGCGAAACGCGTCAGAGTCGGGTTTTAACACGTGTGCTCCGAACCAATGCTAACCATCAGACAACAAGAAGTTGCAGAAAGGGTGGCGCTAAAGAGCTGAAAAACAACATAGTTTCATGTATGTTGGCTTAAAAAGTTCTGCCGCCTGTATGCACAACAATTTCACGGCCAATGCCCTTTTGTACAAAATTCCACGGATTTGTCCGATGGAAGTCCGATCGTGTGTATGAGGCTTGAAATTGACTTCTGTTGAGGGGCCACACATATATCTAAATTTGTCTGACCCCTGCTGAACCTGCCTAACTTTCACCCATCTATGGACAATCATTTCCACATTCTTAGCAAACAGTACATGGGTTTTAACCACTTAAGAACTGGAAAGATTTACCCCCTTTCTGACCAGGCCATTTTTTGCGATACAGCACTGCATCGCTTTAAATGGCAATTGCGCGGTTGTGCAACGTTGTACCCAAACAAACATTTATGTTTCTACACAAATAGAGTTTTCTTTTGGTGCTATTTTATCACCTCAGCCAATATGTTTTACTTTTTGCTATAATGCATATCCCCCAAAAAAAAGTAAAAAATAACAAATTTCTTCATCAGTTTAGGGCAATATGTATTCTGCTACATATTTTTGGTAAAAAAATCACACTAAGTGTATATAGATACAATTGTGTATCTATGTGCCGGCGTAACGTATCTCAGATACGTTACGCAGCCGTAAATTTGGGCGCAAGTTCCGTATTCAGAAAGAACTTGTGCCCTTAGTTACGGTGGCGTAACGTATTTGGTCCGGCGTAAGCCCGTCTAATTCAAATGGGGATGATGTGGGCGTGTTTTATGTATATTAACTGTGATCCCAGTGCGCATGCTCGAAATGACGCCGCAAATCGTCAATGCTTTAGACGTGAACATAACTTACATACAGCCCTATTCGCAAACGACTTACGCAAACAACGTAAAATTTTCAAAACTTGACGCGGGAACGACGTCCATACTTAACATTAGCTACGCCTCATATAGCAGGGGTAACTTTACGCCGAAAAAAGCCTAATGTAAACAACGTAAAAAAATGCGCTGGCCGGACGTACGTTTCTGAATTGGCGTATCTACCTAATTAGCATATTATTTGCGTAACTATACGGAAGCGCCACCTAGCGGCCAGCGTAAATATGCAGCCTAAGATACGACGGTGTAAGACACTTACGCCGGTTGGATCTTAGGGAAATCTATGCGTAACTGATTCTCTGAATCAGTCGCATAGATACGACGGCCCGCACTCAGAGATACGACGGCGTATCTGGAGATACGCCATCGTATCTCCTTTCTGAATCCGGCCCACAGTGTCTACAAAATAGGGAATCGATTTATGGTATTTTTTTTCTTACTAGTAATGGGGGTGATCAGATTTTTACCGGAACTGCGACACTGGGGCAGACAGATCTGACACTTTTGACACTTTTTTGGGACAAGTGACATTTATGCATCGATCAATGCTATAAAAATGCATGGATTACTATATAAATGTCACTGGCAGGGAAGGGGTTAACGCTAGTGGCGATCAAGGAGTTAAATGTGTTCCCTGGGAGGTGTTTCTAACTGTGGGGGGAGTGTATTGACTGGGAGTACAGAGAGATTGCTGTTCATGATCACTAAAAACAGACAATCTTTTTGTTTACATTGACAGATCCCTTTTCTGGCTTTTTGTGGAGTGATCGCAGGTGGCAGGCAGACATCGCTGCCGCAGGCCATGCAAATCGGCTCCGGTGCCGTGCGTGCGCCCAGTGTATCTATTGCTCAAAGCGATGTACAGCAATGGCGATTCGCACAATAGAGCCAACCTGCCACAGTATAATGATGGCGGCTGGTCTTAAAGTGGTTAAAGCAAGCACTCATACTCAAAATTTACAGCACAAACAACTTTCTGTAGCTCAAATAGCATTCTTTCTCTCACAAAAAGTGCCAGCAACATCCAAAGTTGTACTACATAATAGCACTGAAAGTCGCATAAAATGCGCATCACCGTAATATAAACCAAGTTCTAAACTGGATATACACTATACAATTTTCTGTAGATTTTTTCCTTCAGATTTACCAAAACCATATAATATGATTTCAGACCTTAAAGGGGTTGTTAAGGTAATTTGTTTTCCTAAGTAGCTTCCTTTACCTTAGTGCCACATTTCTATTTATTACAGTAAAAGCTTTTAAAGCGGATGTCCGCTGAAAAAAAAAATATTAAAAGCCAGCAGCTACAAATACTGCAGCTGCTGACTTTTAATTTTAGGACACTTACCTGTCCTGGAGCCCAGCGCTGTCCGCAGCAGAGGACGAGCGGTAGCTCATCACTCTGCTGCCCCCGTGCCATCCTCGGTGAGGGAACCAGGACGTGAAGCGCTCCCGCTTCACTGCCTGGTTCCCTACGGCGCATGCGCGAGTCGTGCTACGCCTGATGATAGGCTCCCGCTGTGTACTGGGAGCCGAGTGTTCCCAGAACACAACGGGGGCGGACGGGAGGTGACGTCATGCCCGCAGTCTGCCCGAGACTGTGTGGCCAGAAGTGGGTGCAAATACCTGTATTTAGACAGGTATCTGAACCCCCCTCCCCCCTGAATTGTGTCAAATGTGACACCGGAGGGGGGGTTCCGATCAGCGGAAGTTCCACTTTAGGGTGGAGCTCCGCTTTATGACATCAATGTTTTTTATATACAGTGGAACCTCGGATTGCGAGTAACATGGTTAACAAGCGTTTCGCAATACGAGCAATTATTAAAAAAAATCCTGACTCGGTTTGCGATTGTTTACTTGCAAAATAAGCAGGATTCAAGCCTCTGCGGTATGCAATACTGCATTTGGCCAGAAGTGCAGGGGCGACGTTCGGAAATACTCAAACACTCGGAAATACTCAGTTTCCAGGTGTTCCAGAGGCTTTACAAAGGTTTCTGAGTGCAGCCGAGTCATCTCCGAGTATTTCTGAGTCTCTCCGGTGCCCCCTACCTCTGGCCACATGTGGTATTGCATGCCATAGAAGTCAATGTGGAACAAATGATCTTTGTCTCCATTGACTTCTATGAGGAAACTCGCTTTGATATGCAAGTGCTTTGGATTACAAGCATTCTCCTGGAATGGATTACGCTCGTAATCCAAAGTTCTACTGTATAAAATAGTGAATATTACATCAACCTAGCCATAGGTGATTTATCCCTAACTTTGATGAAAGCTGGTTTAGCATTTTTCTTCTGAGCATACACCATAGGTGTGCGCAGCCTATTGTATTAGGGTGTGCACCCCAAGGCTCAAACACACATGAATGCCAGCAGCTGTCACAAGGAGGAGGCTCTGGTGGTGGGAGACAGTTGATTGGGAGCATATTACGCTACACCCTAAATACCCTAAATACGAGTGTAATGTATTCCCAAAGTTGAACCTACCCTTTAATATAATTGGGGCATTTACACTGGCCACTGGCATCCCTCAACCACCCACCTGGTGCCGCCCCTGGATGATGCTGATTCACACGGGGTGATTAGGGTGTGCCCAGGCACACCCGGCACACCCTGTGCACACAGCATACACACTGAATGAATAGGCAACTGCACAAATCGGCAACATGTAGCTTTAGAGCCCATTCACATCTAGGCGACAAAATGCCCGACGCCGGACGCTTGTGCCGCTAGAGGGGGAAATTCCCATTGCTGTCTATGGAGATAGACGCCGTACGCCTGTCGCCTGAAAAAAAGTCCCGGACCCTTTTTTTCAGGCGACATTGGCGTTCGCCCATTGACAGCAATGGGAAGAATCTGAAAAAAAAAAAAAAAGATACACTATCCACGGCAAAATACGCCGCATACGCGGTGTTGCTTGTCGCGGAGATGTGAATGGAGCCAAATGCAAAAGACTTCTAACTACCGTGTGGAATCAGGTTTCTTCCTAGTCTTTCAAGATGCCCAGAACACCTTTTTATATGGATTATGGGTTGCATTTTTGAATATTTTCTTACTGTGTTTAGGTGAAAATGACATGATCTTGAAAAACGCCTTTTAATAATTATTCCTCTAATTCCTAACATGTATCATCACCTAACCTCTATTTGTCCTTTACATATGTCAAGGATAAAAGGATGACTCGCATTCGCTGATCACTAACTCTCTTATTTCAAAACATCCCTTCTATTTATTATCAAGAGTAAAGCTGAAGAAAATCCTAGCTCAGCACTGAACCAATAAACCATCTCTAATAAATGAGTAGAACACTACACCTTTAGAGAATACAAAATAAATAACACCTAACGTAAGCAGAAGGTTCACAGATAAATCAGGTGCTCAGTTAGTCCACAAAAAGCCAGATACATTATGTGATATATTACTTTATGCCAATAAAATATATTTTTATACATAAAACAAAATATGGGCTGTGATCAGGGATTGTATTTTTCCAAATTATTATACAAGATTGAACTGACTACACTGCCATAAGAAAACTGAAAAGATGCATTGTCTTGGATTTTCTTGGTCATATTTCCAGATTGCTTAACCGCCTGCTGACCGGCTCACGCAGATATACGTCGGCAGAATGGCACTCCTGCGCAAACTGACATACCTGTACTGTATGCAGAAAAAAATGTGATCAAACAAATGGCGCCCTATTGATTCACACCTCTGCGCTCAGGACAACAACAATAGTAGAAATCACAGATGCTGTTCTAAAAGTGTCAATATGAAAAAGTATATATAACGTGTTTAAACCAATAAACCAAAAATTATATATAAAACAGCGCTCAAGTGTGTGTGATCCACACTGTGATGAATAATAAATAATAATAATCCAAATATAAATGCAAATGAGTCAAAAGCCCGTGATAAAATTGTTCATAGAAAAACATAAAGTTCATGGAAGAGCGAAAAGGAAAAACACTTCTTTCTCTCCTTCAAGGTGTAAAATCTTCAAAACATATTCAAAGAAATCTTCCACCACACCCGATGTGAAAAAATAGTGAATCCTCCACCAATAGAAATGGCCACTCACCGGAACTATATGCCTAGCACTCTCGTGTTTTGACACAGTAGATTTGTTATAGTTAGTTTACATCAAGAGGCGAGCTTCCGTTCCCAGACAGGTGGACAAGTAAGATCCTCATAAATGAAGAAAGTGTGACATAGTGTAAAACCGTAAAAGTAATTTAATCACAAACCACAAACAAAATCTTCAAAAGATGCACTCACACAATGCTAAAATTCAAAAGCGTGATAAATACACAGCAAAGATTCCTCTGTATTGTGCGGCTGAAATGCAACGGTCTCGGCGGACCCAGAAAATAAAACCCAGGCAACTCACACCACTCGATCCCCACACTGTGTTGGAAGTGAAATTGAAGCTGGCGTGAACGAAAAACCGAACGCCGGTCACTGGCGAACAAACACGCAACTGGCCTATCTTCTCACGTTAGCAATTGGTCACTGATCAGATGATAACCAAGCTTCCGACATGTTTCGTCGTAAAATTTGACTTATTCATGGAATTGAAGGAGAGAAAGAAGTGTTTTTCCTTTTCGCTCTTCCATGAACTTTATGTTTTTCTATGAACACTTTTATCACGGGCTTTTGACTCATTTGCATTTATATTTGGATTATTATTATTTATTATTCATCACAGTGTGGATCACATACACTTGAGCGCTGTTTTATATATAATTTTTGGTTTATTGGTTTAAACACGTTATATATACTTTTTCATACTGTACTGTATGCAGTCAGCAAAAGCAGGATAGCGGGCACGCGCCCGGGAGTGTGCTCGTGGGTCCCGCGGACTCAATGTCTGCCAGTGGCCTACGATCACGGCGAGAAGAGGCAGAACGGGGAACTGCCTATATAAACAAGGCATTTCCCTGTTCTGCCTAATAACATGACAGAGATCGTATGTTCCCTGTCATCGGCAACATCGATCTCTGTCTTGTTAGTAGCAGCCCATCCCCCATACAGTTAGAACACGCTGAGGGAACACACTTAACTCTTTGATCGCCCCCTAGTGTTTAACCCTTTCCCTGTCAGTGACATTTTAAACTAATCAGTGCATATTTATAGCACAGATTGCTTTATAAATGTCAACGGTCCCAAAATTGTGTCAATTGTGTCCGCCGCAATGTCACAGTCCGGATAAGAATCGCAGATCGGGGAAAGGGAATAGCCGCTCCAGGTGGGAACCCAGATGAACATCCACCGTTGCAGAAAACTCAGGTGCAGGCTATGCACTTAGCAAAGCAGGAACAAAGATGGTCTCTGGACAGCCGCACACTGAACAAATTATAGTCTTTATTGAAAAAAGGACAGCACTACAAGCCACAGCAACGTAAAATAAAACCCAACTGCTGACGCATTTCGCACTAACACTAGTGCTTAGTCATAGCTAGGACTAAGCACTAGTGTTAGTGCGAAACGCATCAGTGTGGGGTTTTATTTTATTTTACGTTGCTGTGACTTGTAGTGCTGTCCTTTTTTTCAATAAAGGCTATAATTTGTTCAGTGTGTGGCTGTCAAGAATCGCAGATCACTACCATTACTACTAATAAAAAATATGAATTATAAAAATACCATAAATCCAGCCCCTATTTTGTAGATGCTATAACTTTTTTTGGTTTTAATTGTTTATTTATTCATAACAGGAAATGGGTCCACATGAACCACAGCAGCAATACAATTAGGTTGACATCCACAGATACATATATACAGGGGTAAACATATGCAGAATCCAACTTATGCTAGTGAGCAACATCACCATAACAAACCCTGTTTCAACTAAGTGTGTGGGTATCAGATGATATACCTATAATCTATAAAATGCTATAACTTTTGCGCAAACCAATCAATATACACTTATCGCGATTTTTCTTTTTTATCAAAAATATGTAGATGAATACATATCAGCCTAAACTGAGGAAGACATTTTTATATATTTTTTGAGCATATTTATTATAGCAGAAAGTAAAAAGAAACATTTTTTTTTTAAATTGTCTGTCTTTTTTTGTTTATAGTACAAAAAATAAAAACCGCAGAGGTGATCAAATACCACCAAAAGAAAGCTCTATTTGTAGGAAAAAAAGGACGCAAATTTTGTTTGGGTACAGCGTCACACGACCGCGCAATTTACGCAGTGCCAAATTGTAAAAAGTGCTCTGGTCAGGAAGGGGGTAAAATCTTCCAGATCTGAAGTGGTTAAAGCTTTTTTAAGATAACCCGCTATTCTTATAATTTTATAAAGGGAGAACCATAGTGCTCTCTATTTCAGTGTTTTATTAACAGTGCAAAAAAGGGATTCAAAATACTGACAAAACTTCACAAAAAAGAAAACATCAATAGCCAATATAAAACACGGCTCACCATAAAACCTAAAACGGCCGCAGTGTGATGTCACAGCTAGGCTCCTCCCATCTTTACTCGTTACACCCTGTTATTGGGCTTCCTCAGTGGCCTATAAAACAGTGTGAATTACCTATTACACAGTGGTGTTTGTCACAATTATATGGGACTTTTATATAAGCTTTCGGATTGAGATTATCGCCGTATGACTAATTATAGTTATATTCACATAAAATGTATTTATTCTTAATGGGATTGAAGATATAGTTGCGCTGCACTTTTTGTTTCATTTGGTAATATATATATATATATATATATATATATATATATATATATATATATATATAATATTTAGTATTTTTCCAGTGCATTTATACTTTTTTTTTTATCATGCAGCTGAAATTTTCAGACTCAGACTATTTTGGAAATGTCCTGCAAACGTTGCACTTTCTATCACAAGCTGATTTTTACTGGCTAAGAAAAGAAGTTCCCAAAAAAGAGTAAGTGACATTATTTGGTTTTCAGTATTTTTTTTTATTTTGTTTGTCATTCCACTAAATAAAACAAAATGGATTTTCTACTTTCCCTTTATATATATCCAAATCAGATGTGAAATTTTAGCCCAATTATAATGGTAGTGATTCTAACAGCTTTCATGTTCTCATTCACCATAAATAATCTTTCCTGCCCGGACTGTGAGTAAGTGAAGCAAACCTAGCATTTATGGGATAGGACTACTTCTTCCAATAAGTGCAATAGATGGCTTCAAGTGTGTGAAAAAAAAAAATACCTGTCGATGCTTCCAGAAATCTCCTGAGCTCATAACTTCCTGACAACCCAGCACCTCCTCTGCATTGAAATCCAAATCAGTCGTATCAGCTTAGCCCAGGTTACCTTTTTAGTCTACAGAACACCTCCACCTTTGTTTTAGAGTCTTATGTAGTCCAAGTCAGGAGCAAGAAGCCTCATGTGAAAACACTGAAGTTGATTTACTAAAACTGAAGAGTGCAAAATCTGGTGCAGCTCTGCATAGAAACCAATCGGCTTTCATTTATTTTTTGTCAAAGCTTAATTGAACAAGCTGAAGTTAGAAGCTGATTGGCCACCATGTACAGCTGCACCAGATTTTGCACTCTCCAGTTTTCTTAAATCAACCCAACAGCTTCTTCATAGATACAATATAATGAGTTAGGGCTCTTTCACACAGGCGGCCCAGGCGCTCCGTGATCCTCTATGGAGCGGATGTCAGCGGTGACCTGCCCGCTGACATCCACCAAAGTGTGGTGGAGGAAAAACCTACTTTTCCATCCGTCTGGCGGATCGGATCGGGTGAACACGGACATACGGTCCGTGTTCATCCGATCCCCCCATGAGGGAGAGCGGAGAAAAGACAGGACGGTCCCTGCAGAGTGTGCGGGGACCGCCCTGTCATGCGCCGGCTCAGCGGGGATCAACGGAGCGATCCCCGCTGAGCAAGCGGAAGTTCACGGGGCGGATCATTACTGATCCGCCCCGTGTGAAAGGGCCTAAGCGTTGTCATCCTAGGAGAGAAAGTGTATTACTGGAAGGATCACAGGTGAAAATAAAGCCTGAAAAAAAGGATTAAAGAGTTACTAAACCCAGGACCCTGCATTCACTATATCTGGTCTCCCACAGTACGCTGAACATGGAAATGCATTTTTTTTTAGTAAATATAAACTGCTAAATACCTTTACTCATCAGCAGTATATAGCAGTCTTGTGACTTCTATCAATGTCCAGCCAAGCACTGGTTAAAGCTTGTAGGATGAGTTTTCTGACTGTCCTATGGCACTGCAAGAGCCCTGACCCTCTGTCTGGACAGTACTGATTGACCTTGTGCTGATCACATGCACCCTCCCTAGAAAAAATGAGTATAACAAGCCTGATTTACTGCATATACAGACATATTTTACTGTAGTGGGTCTGGTAACACTTTAAGCTTCAATAAATTAAATATGTTATATTTTGTTTTTGGTTCATAACATGATTATTATTTTTTTCTTGTATTACATGTGACTGTTCACAAGTCTGGTATCCTGGGACTGCTAGGTTTTGGAAGCACTATCATTAGATTTTTACTGGTAGTTAGCAGTTCATGCTACAGATCACTGGCTTACAAAATATTTAGAAAAACATTTTTCTTTGTACCGGCTTGCATCAAAGCCCTCTAGAGCATCAATTTTTACATACTCATATTCATCCAGTATGATTCATCTGTGGATATCTAAAAATCCTTTGACGTTAATGTTCAATCATATTAATTACATTAAATAAATCTTCTTAGTACTTCAGTGATCATTAATCCAATTCAATATCTGTAAAGCATTTATAAATTAGCTGTTGAACTGGCTACTATTTTATTTTTCCTGTCAGTTGTAATGCCGCGTACACACGACCGGAAATTCCGACAAGAAAACCGTGGATTTTTTTCTGATGGAAT
This sequence comes from Rana temporaria, assembly GCF_905171775.1. Lineage (NCBI taxonomy): Eukaryota > Metazoa > Chordata > Amphibia > Anura > Ranidae > Rana > Rana temporaria. Next base: position 425,952,022 of record NC_053490.1, read on the forward strand.
AATGGCTCAAACTTGTGTTGCATACACACGGGCACACAAAATTCCGACCGTCAAGAACGCGGTGACGTACAACACTACAACGAGCCAAGAAAAATTAAGTTTGATGATTCCGAGCATTCGTCAAATTGATTTTGCACATGCGTGTTTTTTTGCGCGTCGGAATTGCATACAGACAATTTAGAATTTCCAACAAGAACTTCTCCCACTTGAAAATTTGAGAACCAGCTCTCAATTTTTTTCTGTCGGAAATTCAGACAGAAAATGTCCGATGGGGCCTACACACAGTCGGAATTTCCGACCAAAAGCTCACATTCCGAATGTGTGTATGCAGCATTAGAGGTTGAAATGATCCATGGGCTTTTCTTGTATATGACCAGATATATATGTGTTCTTCAATCTTCATCTTAAGCCTCGTACACACGACCGAGAAACTCGACGGGCGAAACACATCGTTTTGCTCGTCGAGTTCCTTGTTAGGCTTTCGAGGATCTCGGCGAGCCAAATTTCCCCATTCCCGTCAAGGAAAAAGAAGACATGCTCTCTTTTTGGCTCGACGAGATCCTCGACAGTTTCCTCGTCGAAAAGTGTACACACGACCGGTTTCCTCAGCAAAAAAAAAAAAACAGCAAGTTTCTTGCTATTTTTTGACGAGAAACTCGGTCGTGTGTATGAGGCTTTAGGTTCTTATTTCTACTGTCACATGCTGAACCCCTACTAAAATAAAATCTTTAACTTGAGGGTTTGGTAAACTGGAATTTATCTACCCCCTTCTCTGATCCTCCCCTACTTCAAAAGTCTCCAATCCTTTTCCTGATAGTACAGAACCTTGGGGAACTCTGCACATGCTCAGTTTGATGTGTCTTGCTAGGGCTTTTTTTTTTGGAGGGTGCATGTTTATCGGCATAGGGCCAATCACCACTCTCCAGACAGAGGGTCAGGGGTAATGCAGCCTCATAGGACAGTCTGAGTTGAATGAAAACTTCCCCTACCTGCTTTAACCAGTGCTCGACCGGACACTGAAAGAAGTCAAAAGACTGCTACTGTATATAATGCTGATGAGAAAAGGTATTTAGCAGTTTACATTTACTAAAATTATAGCATTTCCATGTTCTGTGTACATTGGGGGCAGAAATAGTGAATGCAGGGTCCTGGTTTACTTTAATTAGGATGGACAACATTTCCCCTGAAACTGCTGCTTGATCTAAATGATTATTTTTGCTTACAGGTGGTATACTAGCCCAACTACTGTCAATGCTTTTTACAGTGCATCAACAAACCAGATTAGTAAGTACCGTTTTCAGCTTTTCTCTTACTTGGGTTTATTAGTGGATGTGGTTTAGAAATATATATCAGATGCCTATAAATATAAGATGTAATCTATAATGTAACCGGTTTCCAAGGACAGCTATACAGTTAAAAAGCATGATGTAGCAACTGATATTATAATACACTGAAGCTTAAAGTGTATGATTCATAGTGGTGCAGTGGAGAGTTTAATAGGTTGATCAATGGAAGGCAGCATTTATGTTTGCATCAGCATGTTATGTTATTATACTTTTATAGGTAAATCAATTACTATAATTAATCACGTGTCTCTACTTTTGTGTATATAGGATTCCCAGCTGGAGAGCTTCAAAAACCTTTTTTTTGGGGCACAGAATATCCACGGTATGTTGAAAGGAAAAGTAAAGGCAACATGTATCATGAAGATAAGCTAAGCAGGCATACATATTTCAAATAGAAAAAAACGTAATACATGTTAAATTATAATAATTTAAAGGCAATAAATGATCGTGTACTGCAAAGCAATAAAAAAGTATTATACATTTAAAATGTGAAATTTACAGCTGGATCCAGATAAATACTGTTGGTACCATATGCACATGGAATATAAAACAGGAATTTTCCTATATGATGTGTGATCTTTGGGGGGTCAGAGGGATCGCACGAGACAGACTTCTTATATAAAAATAAATCTTTATTCAACTTAAAGCGGAATTCCACTTGTTTTTAAGTTTATTAAAAGTCAGCAGCTACAAAAAGCATAGCTGCTGACTTTTAATAAACCGACGCTCACCTGTCCCACGATCCAGCGATGCGGCCGCACGGAGCCCCGCTCCTCTCCCCCTCCTCTCCTTGGCGCCGTCATATCTACTGTGGGCACCCGACCATGACAGCTTACGGCTTCACGGCTGGGCGCGCACTGCACATGCGCGAGTCATGCTGCGCTCTGCCATTGGCCAGCAAACTTCTGGGACCTGTGTTGTGTCCCAGAAGATCTCTGGCAGGGAGGAGCCGCCTAGGACGAGAGGAGGAGTCGCCTAGGCGGCCGAGGACCTGGAAAGAGAAGTGGGACAGGAAGTCCCACTAAAAGGAGGACACCCCCCCAAAAAAAAATGACATGCCAAATGTGGCATGTAAAGGGGCGAGGAGTGCTTAAAGTGGAAGTGCCACTTCTGGGTGGAACTCCACTTTAAATGGCTTGTCAGCGACAAAAAAAATCCACAACCGCAAAAAGGAGACTTAAATACTCCTCGTCAGGTTAGTCTAAGTCCAAAACAAAACGAAAAATCAGCTTGTGCCAGCATATGACACTCCAAAATTGTGATGTCCAGATCGCAGAGGCACAATAGAGTCCAGCCAGGAGCAGAGGGCTTCCAAAACTGTGAGAAGCTGTTTCTCTAGGAAGACCTCACCCAAGCTTTTCATGTGGGGAAGACTACAACTAGGGGCAGGGCTGGACTGGGACAAAAATTTGGCCCTGGACTTTATCCAGACTGGCCCACTTTGACAGGTCTCTCCTATGGCGGCCGGACCCCCCCCCCCCCCCGGGCCACCCAAACCCCCTCTCCCCCTTCACTAGCCACTAGCCGTTCTACTTTATTAGAGTAGAAAGGTTGGTACTGGTACTCTTATAGGCAGTACCAGTGGGGAAGCTAGACATTATTTCACCCGGGGCAAAGAATCAGTTCGGTACCCCCCCTTATGGGACAAGATTAGGCAGAAGTGAGAAACTCCCAGGCCATAGCTGTTGAGTCAGCTGTCTGTCCCCTCCCCCATGCTCCTCTGTTGTCGTCCCTGCTCCTCTGGTCCTCCCCCTGATTCTCTGGTCCCCCCAGGTGAGCGCTGCTGGGAGGGAAAGGAGGTGAGCTCTGCGGGGAGGGAGAGACAGATGAGCGGAGGGGGGCGGCGGTCCGCTGTCACTGAAGTCGGCCCATTGAGCCATCGGCCCACCGGAAAACTCCCTGTAGTCCCAATGGCCAGTCCATCCCTGGCTAGGGGTCATTGCAGTAGCTGCAATAAATTCTATTGGTCAGGGAGCTACAGGTTACTTTACCTAGCTCTCTCAGGCTAATCTCCAACAGCAAAAATGTGAGAGCTGGTTCTCAAATTTTCCGACTGGAAAAGTTCTTGTCGGATATTCCGATCGTCTGTATGCAATTCCGACGTGCAAAAAAAAACATGCATGCTCGGAATCAATTTGGTGCATGCTTGGAATCATTGAACTTCATTTTTCTCGGCTTGTTGCAGTGTGTTGTACGTCACCATGTTCTTGGTGGTCGGAATTTTCTGTGACCGTGTGTATGCAACACAAGTTTGAGCGAAAATTCCGTCAGAAAAAAATCCAGGGTTTTCTTGTTGGAATTTCCGATCGTGTGTACGCGCCATTATAGAGAAATGAGAAATGGTAAGGGGAAATTAGTACTGTGTTTGGAGCAGTTGAAATATTGCAGGATTGATTTACTAATGGTAAATAAGCTGTTCACCTTGCAAAGGGACTAACCCTTGGCTTAGTAAATGTGGTGAAAACTTTGCAAAGAATACCCAATCACTTGCAAAATATCTGTGTTTAGAAAACCTTTCTGAGATGTGCAATTTATTTGCCTAATTGTCCCTGAAAATATGTGGAAAGTCTTGCCTTTTCACTGTAATGAAAGGGAGCTTAGAGTTTAGTATCCCTTATTTTAGCATTTTTTATATATAGCTATTTTGTTGTAAAAAGCTTAATGAAGGCAGTTTGCCAATGTTTCAATTTTCTAACTCCCCAATTAAGTATAAAGGCTTTTCTAAGTACCTGAAATAATTGTTGACCTCTTTCGTTTTGACCTTATGAAAAATTAACAATAATAACCTTTGCTTTAAACAGCTCAGGTCAACGTGAGCACTCTACAATCCTGGCAGAAAATGCCATTAAAGCACACAATGATATATTTGACAGCTTTAAAAAAGTCAAATGTCAGTGTTTATCTCCATTTTGTTAAAATGTCTACAATTTGTATTTCCCATCTGTAGCAAGATTCAGCATCATTTCAGAGAGATTGAAAAAATATAAAATGTATCCATCAATATAATATCAATATAATATACAGTATCTCACAAAAGTATTTTATAAATATTTTATTATATCTTTCCACGTGACAACATTGAAGAAATTACACTTTGCTACAATGTAAAGTAGTGAGTGTACAGTGTAAATCTGTCGCCTCAAAATATCTCAACACAGCCATTAACCACCCTGGCGGTATTCCCGAGTCTGACTCGGGGTGAGATTTTTTGGCTACGATCGGTAACCCCGAGCCAGACTCGGGCTCGCCTCGCTAGATCCACAGGCTTGGTTTACTTATCTTGTCCCTGGATCCAGCGATTCATCCCCGCTGTGTGAGCGAGCGAGTCCTCGCTCGATTCACACAGTGTCCTCCTGTGCCGCCGATCTCCGTTCCCTGCGACGTTATGACGCACGGGAGCGGAGAATGGCGCCAAATTCAAAAGGTAAACAAACACAATACATACAGTATACTGTAATCTTATAGATTACAGTACTGTATGTAAAAAATACACACCCCCTTGTCCCTAGTGGTCTGCCCAGTGCCCTACATGTACTTTTATATAATAAAAACTGTTCTTTCTGCCTGCAAACTGTAGATTGTCCATAGCAACCAAAAGTGTCCCTTTATGTCAAAAATGGTTTTAGAGCAGCTAGAAAACAGCGATAATAAATTATAATCACTTGCAGAATTGTGCGATAGCGATTTGTGGGGAAATTCGTCATAAAAAAATAAAAGTAATGACAGCGACAATTCCGCAACTGAGCAAATTTCAGTGATTTTGAGTTGATTACATTATTGAATAATTTTTATTACAATTATATTATTATTTGTTATAATTATTTATAATTATTTATTATATTATAATTTATAATTGTGTTTTTAAAAAAATGTCATACCCAGGATGCCTACTAGACTCTTGTTTGGTCAGATTTAAGTGAGTTATTCCTAAGAATTACAGGCCTACAGTATAAAACGCCAAATTTCCTTGCAAATAATGGTACCGCTTTTAGCACCTTTTTTCTGAAATAATCATACCGCCAGGGAGGTTAAAGGGGTTGTAAAGGTACAATTTTTTTTCCTAAATAGCTTCTTTTACCTTAGTGCAGTTTTTCTTTTAAATGTCCTTATTTCTTCTGAGAAATCCTCACTTCCTGTTCTTCTGTCTGTAACTCCACACAGTAATGCAAGGCTTTCTCCCTGGTGTGGAGTGTCGTGCTCACCTCCTCCCTTGGACTATGGGACAGTCAGGACGCTCTCTACATTACAGATAAAGGAGCTGTGTGTTAGTGGGCATCCTGACTCTCCCGTAGTTCAAGGGAGGGGGCGAGCACGACACTCCGCACCAGGGATAAAGCCTCGCATTACTGTGTGTAGTTACAGACAGAAGAACAGGAAGTGAGGATTTCTCAGAAGAAATAAGGACATTTAAAAGCAAAATGGAAGGATGAGGTAAGTGAAGGAGGACTGCACTAAGGTAAAGGAAGCTATTTAGGAAAAAAAATTGTACCTTTACAACCCCTTTAACGTCCCTGGCGGTAATCCCAAGTGTGGCTCGGGTGAATTTTCATTACCAAAAGCGATAACCCCAAACCACATTTGGGATTGCATAGCAGTATCCTGGGAAAGTTACTTACCTTGTCCCCAGGATCCTGCAGTGTCCTTTCGCTGTGTCCCCGGGCTGTGTCCTCCGGCCGATGTATTGTGTGCCGGTCTCCATTCCCTGCGAGCGTCGCGAAGCACGGGAATGGAGCCTGGCGCCAAATTCAAAAAGTGCAAAAAACACAAACAGTACACTGTAATCTTACTATGCATACTAGCTCATGATGCTGTTGTCTTGCAATTTTTTTTTTAACCACATCCATACCAGGCACTTACGCACCTTCCTGCCCAAGCCAATTTTCAGCTTTCAGCGCTGTCGTAATTTGAATGACAATTGCGCGGTCATGCTACACTGTACCCACATTTTTATCATTTTGTTCCTACAAATAGAGCTTTCTTTTGGTGGTATTTGATCACCTCTGCGATTTTTATTTTTTTGCGCAACAACTAAAAAAAGAACAAACTTTTTGAAAAAGATTACGTTTTTATTTTTTTCTGTAATTTTTTTTGTAAATAAGTACGTTTTCTTCTTCAATTACGGGCACTGATATGGCGGCACTGATGGGCACCGATGAGGTGGCACTGATGGGCACTGATAGGCAGCACTGATGGGCGCTGGTATGCGGCACTGATGGGCACTCATAGGCGGCACTGATGGGCACTCATAGGTGGCACTGGGCACTCTTTGGCGGCACTGATTGGCACTCATGGGCGGCACTTATTGGTGGCACAGATGGGCTCTGAGAGGTGGCACTGATGGAGCCGGAGGCTCTTTACCGAGATGCAGGGTGTCAGGCCTCATACACACGACCGAGTTTCTGGGCAAAAACCAGGAAGAAACTTGCTGTGATATTTTTTTTGCCGAGGAAATCGGTCGTGTGTACATTTTTCGACGAGGAAACTGTCGAGGATCCCATCGAGCCAAAAAGAGAGCATGTCTTCTTTTTCCTCGACTGGAATGGAGAAACTTGCCTTGTCGAGTTCCTCGACAGCCTAACAAGGAACTCGACGAGGAAAACAATGTTTTTCGCCCGTCGAGTTACTCGGTCATGTGTACGAGGCTTCAGACTGACACCCCGCATCACTGATCGCATGTAATCCTGCAGGACTTCAATAGACGTCCAGTCAGGATTACAGAAACACTTTACTATTGACCGGGCGGAAAGTGGTTAAGGGTTTACAACCACTTTAGCACATACTTACATTTCCTACATTCCCCTGCTGCTATATTCACTGACAGGGAGCTAAGAAAATAATACTTTTAGGTATAGAGCAGCATTTAACTGCCATCCTGCTATGTCAGAGGTGCTTGGTGATTAGTCTAGTGCTCTGAATGGAAGAATTCGGAGCTAGCAAGGGGCTGTCTCTTTTTGCTCTGAGCAGCTAAAGAGGTTGCGGGGGATCAAATAAAATGAGAGTATATGCTTTCAGGGAGCAACAGTAAAGTGGGGGCAAAGCAGGTTCACTTTAAAGGAATCCTGTAATGGCAAACATATGTAAGCTGCCATTGCTGTTTTCATCCAAAAATTTTAATTGGAAGCAATTAACAAACAAATGTCATTGGCACATAAAAAAAATACTGTGATATAAACATCAAATTATGTTGTCACTGAAGTTTTATTCAATAATAACTGTAGGAAAATTATCCCTGTGATATGACAAAATACAAATTATTTAGATTATAGTAAAATTCTACTCCATCCGTGTTCCTTTTGCATACAGCTGACTTGTAGTTTAGGTTTAGCCGTTCTGCCCCTTTTATCACTTATGTGGTTAAAGAATTTAGATTTAAAGAGTCCCAATGGAGTATATTTATGGATCATGATAACTACACTCAATTACTCTGCCCCCCCCCCTCCTGATTGCTCATGTTGCAGTCTAAATATTCTTGAGTGTTTTTGGCTTCTGTTATTTGAGTGGATTTGAGGACACATAGTAATAGTACACTAGAGGACACAACACAGAAGTGCTCCTGAATTAGCAGTTTTAAGGTAGGTCTTTGGACTGGTAGCAAGGTGGTGTAAGATACTACAGCACTCACTTCTGCAATCTAAAGACTCGTACACACGACCGTTTTTTCCGTTGGGAAAACTGTCAGGAGAGCTTTTGGCCAGGAAAACCGGACGTGTGTATGCTTCCTTGCAGTTTTCCCATCAGGAAAACAGATGGGAATCCCAACGGGAAAATAGAGAACCTGCTCTCTATTTTCCCGTCGGGATTCCCGGTGGCTTTTTTTCTGCCAGATTTACTAATAATCTATGGAAAACACTGTGAGGCAGTGACCATGGAGCATACACACGGCTGGGATTCCCGGTCAAAACTCCATGGCAGTTTTCCTGCCGGGTTCTCGGCTTTCCCCTCGGTTTTCACGGCGGACTTTTTACCATTGCGAAAACCTGAGCATGTGTACAGGGCTTACAGGATTAGGCCTCGTACACACGACCGAGTAACTCGTCGGGCGAGACACATCGTTTTCCTCAACGAGTTTCTTGTTAGGCTTGTTGAGGAACTCGACAAGCTTGCTTTGCGTACACATGGTCAAGACAAAATCTCCTTGTTCTCAAATGCGGTGACAAACAACACATACAATGGCAGGGGAAGTTTGATTCCACTGGCACAAGCCTTGGGGCTGCTTTTGCTAATCTCATGTTACTGCGTGTTAAGTAAAAGTTTGGTCGGAGACGATTTGCACTTTTCAGTCTGTTACAGCGTGAAAAATGTGTTATCTCCATTACAAATGCTACTTTTACTCCCGTCTCATACTTTATTATGAGCAAGCGCGGGTTTCTTAGCATACACACCATTGTGTTTCTCGTCGAAAACCAGCCCGACGAGGAACACAACAAGGAAATTGAGACTCCCGGTTTCCTCGATGAAAAATGTACACATGACCGGTTTCCTCGGCAAAAAAGCTCTCCCACCAAGTTTCTTGATGGATTCTGTCAAGTTTCTCGGTCGTGTGTACGAGGCCTAACTGTTTGTGGATTACTTTAAAAATACTCTATCAGTTGCCCAAAGAAATCCAAAGACAAGCACATCATACCTTCATGACGTACTCTTTCTAAATCCTCAGCTTTTGACACTTCTATGGGTGTTGCATGCCTGTGCCTCCCTTTTGTGCTAAGGATCAATTCTCCGACTCCTACTTTGCTGTTGAACAAGTAATGGTGTAGGGGCCGGAGGATTGAACTACCGTGCATGGCAGAGGACAAAGTCATCGGATACTCTCGGAAGTGTTGAATGCTGAAGACTCTGGCGGAGGCAGCAGCACTGGAACAGAGAGAAGTTAGAAGACACCAACTACCATAGATTTGAGTATATCACCTCTTCTACTTATGGGTCCTGCAAATTGAACTAATTTAGGGAACTGGCCGTCACTTTTTAAATCAATAAAAGCTTTTAAACAGCCCAGTATGAGAATAACCTCTGACAATGCATGTACACTCTCTGTAATTATTTATTTACCAATATATTTTTTCTTAGAAAATGTAAAAGCCTTTCACAACATGTTTGCCACAATGCAGTGTTTGAGGTAAAACTGTAGAGATTTGTAGTCCTGGCAATGAAAGAAAGTGAAACAGATCTCATCATTCTTGGAATCTGCTTGTGTGTGGTTAGTGAAGTGATTAGCTAGAAAGAGGAACAATGTATTTCTTTTATACATCTTAGATGAAATGGTGATTTCATGTAGTGTAAAAAAGAATACAGTGACAAAACTGTCAAGATAGAGTTTTGAAGATTCCTGTTTGCTGTGAAGGTAAGAGAAAACTGACCGCCAACCTGAAAATATAATGAAAACTGAATTTGCATGCATCAGTGTCAGACATTTGCCAACTTTCCCAGCGGGAAATGATTAGAACTGGCAGCCGATGATCCCATTTCATCTTTGATCTGTGATATTCCCAGGCAACATTGTGAAAATGAATAATTAAATTCTGAATCCTAGCTGGTTCCTGATAAGAAAATAAATGATGCAGTGGAAAGCTCAGCTATTCATCAGAAGAGAGGATGTTGGAGATTTTTTGTACTTAATAGTATTTACATGTTCTTTTTTGGCAGATCCCTCAGCTATGGAGCGATTGGAGTAATTGTGGGCCATGAGTTCACACATGGATTTGACAGTAATGGTAAATATTTTTTTTTATATATATATAATATATATATATATATATATATATATATATATATATATATATATATATATATATATATATATATATATATATATATATATATATATATATATATATATAGCATTTAAAGGAATGTACATAAAAATATGTTGATTCATTATGATTTGGCATCATCTTTTTATTAACACATCTTCTAGCAGTTATCATTTAGGCCTTGTGAAGATGCTAAAATGTTTCATTATAAAGCCAGCTTTGAAAAGTACAGTGCCTTGAAAAAGTATTCATACCCCATCCCATTTTCCACATTTTGTCATATTACAACCAAAAATATAAATGTATTTTATTGGGATTTTATGTGATAGGCCAACACAAAGTGGCACATCATTGTGAAGTAGAGTGAACATTTTATAAATGGTTTTCCATTTTTTTTAGAAATAAATATGTGAAAAGTGTGGTATGCATTTGTAATCAGCCCCCCTCAATACTTTGTAGAACCACCTTTCGCTACAATTACAGCTGCAAGTCAATTTGGGGTTGTCTCTACCAGCTTTGCACATTTAGAAAATGACAATTCATCTTTCAAAATAGCTCAAGCTCTGTCAGACTGGATAGAGAGCATCTGTGAACAGCAATCTTCAAGTCTTGCCACAGATTATCAATTAGATTTAGGTCAGGACTTTGGCCATTCTAACACACTAATATGCTTTGATCAAAACCATTCCATTGCAGCTCTGGCTGTATATTTAGGGTTGTTGTCCTGCTGGAAGGTGAACCTCCAACCCAGTCTCAAGTCTTTTGCAGACTCTAATGCCGCGTACACACGATTAGAATTTCCGACAAGAAAAGTTTGATGTGAGCTTTTGGTCGGATATTACGACCGTGTGTAGGCTTCATCTGATTTTTTTCTGTCGGAATTTCCGACAGCAAAAGTTTGAAAGCTGGTTCTCAAGTTTTCTGACGGGAAAAATTATTGTCGGAAATTCCGACGACTGTATGCAATTCCGACGTGCAAAAAAAACCCCACACATGCTCGGGATCAATTTGACGTATGCTCGGAATCATTAAACTTAATTTTTCTCGGCTCGTTGTAGTGTTGTACGTCACAGCGTTCTTGACGGTCAGAATTTTGTGTGACCGTGTGTATGCAACAAAAGTTTGAGCCAAAATTCTGTCTGAAAAAGTCCACGGTTTTCTTGTCGGAATTTCCTATCGTGTGCAATAATCTTCTAAGATTGCTCTGTATTTGGCTCCGTCCATCTTTCCATCAACTCTGACCAACTTCCCTGTCCCTAATGAAGAAAACCATTCTCAGAACATGATGCTGCCACCACTATATTTGACGGTAGGTATGGTGTGTTTAGGGTGATGTGTATTGTTAGTTTTCCACCACACACAAAGGCCCGGATTTTCAAACGAGTTACGCCGGCGTATCTCCAGATACGCCGTCGTAACTCTGAGTCCGAGCCGTCGTATCTATGCGCCTGATTCTTAGAATCAGTTACACATAGATTTGTATTAGATCCGACCGGCGTACGCCCGGCCGACGCAGTACAGATACGCCGTTTACATTAGGCTTTTCCCGGCGTAAAGTTACCCCTGCTATATGTGGCGTACCAATGGTAAGTATGGACGTCGTTCCCGCGTCGAATTTTGAAAATTTTACGTCGTTTGCGTAAGTCGTTCGCAAATAGGGCTGGGCGTCATTTATGTTCACGTTGAAAGCATTGGCTTCTTGCGGGTTAATTTGGAGCATGCGCACTGGGATACTTTCACGGACGGCGCATGCGCCGTTCGTAAAAAGCGTCATTTACGTGGGGTCACATAAAATTTACATAACACACGCCCACATCTACCACATTTGAATTAGGCGGGCTTACGCCGGCCTATTTACGCTACGCCGCCGCAACTTTCGTTTGAGAATATGGCACTTGCCTGTAAAAGATGCGGAGGCGTAGCGTAAATAGGATACGTTACGCCGGCACAAAGATACGCGATTATACGTAAATCCGGGCCAAAGTTTTTTGTTTTAGGCTAAAAAGTTCAATTTTGGTCTCATCTGACCAGAGTACCGCCTCCCACATATTTGCTGTGTCCCCCACATGGCTTCTCACATACTACAAACGGGACTTATTATGGCTTTCTTTCAAAAATGTTTTTCTTAGGGTTATTTTTTGTAATCTAACCCTGCCTTAAACTTCTCTACAACTTTATCCCTGACCTCTCTGGTGTGTTCCTTGGCCTACATAATGCTGTTTGTTCACTAAGGTTCTCTAACAAACCTCTGAGGGCTTCACAGAACAGCTGTATTTTTACTGAGATTAAATTACACACAGGTGGACTCTATTTACTAATTAGATGACTTCTGAAGGCAATTGGTTCCACTAGATTTTAGTTAAAGCGGTGGTTCCCCCTAAAACTAATTTCTAACAATAGATTCGTAAGACCCGTTACACTGCGGGTAGGCTGGCTTTTTTTTTTTTTTTTTCGTACATACCGAGATCTCCCCGTCTCGTCCCTAGGCGGTGGGCGGAACTAGTTGATTGACGTTCCTCGGAGGGGCGCGTACGTGACGTCACGACTTTCCGAAAGAAGCCGAACGTCGCTGCGCATGCGCCGTATAGAGTCGGCTCTATACGGCGCATGCGCAGCGACGTTCGGCTTCTTTCGGAAAGTCGTGACGTCACGTACGCGCCCCTCCGAGGAACGTCAATCAACTAGGAACGCCCACCGACAAGGAACGAGACGGGGAGATATCGGTATGTACTAAAAAAAAAAAAAAAAAAAGCCAGCCTACCCGCAGTGTAACGGGTCTTACGAATCTATTGTTAGCAATGTGTTTTAGGGGGAACCACCCCTTTAAGGGAATCAGAGCAAATGGGGCTGAATACACCACTTTTCAGATATGTATTTGTCAAAAAAATTGAAAACCATTTATCATTTTCCTTCCACTTCACAATTATGTGGCAATTTGTGTTGGTCTATCACATACAATCCCAATGAAGTACATTTATGTTTTTTTGGTTGTAACATGACAAAATGTGGAAAATCTGAAGGGGTATGAATACTTTTTCAAGGCACTGTATCTTCTGAAGCGACTGCTCAGTAGGAAGAAAGAGTGTAAGTACTCTCTACTGTTGGACCTTCTTACCAGTGCTGTATGTTAAGTGTATCTAAACCCAAGTACTGTACTAATATGTAATATAATGCAGCTTACCAGTTGGTTTTCTTTTTTCTCAGGCTTTATTTCCTTAAAATCATCTGCTCCTGCAAATAACACGCTATGGGGGGAGGGAGGGTTGCCCATACTGGTTCACTCAGTATCTGGTGCAGCTGCGCATGGTGGCCAATCTGCTTCTAATGTCATCTTGCTCATTTAAGCATTGTGAACAAACCTGGAAGCTTAGTTTCTATGCAAAGCTGCACCAGTTTTTGAATGTCCCAGTTTAAAGTGTAAGTTCACTTTTACAGAAAAATCTGTAAGGTGAACTTACACAGGACCCCCTCATCACCCCCACAGTCCCACGGACCTGCAGGGCGACGATCTCTGGTTCTGAGCCCCGGTATAACCGCCTAGGGGTCCTGGGCTTAGAAATCTCTGCAACTTTCAATCTTCTTCTTCCCCGCTGAGAGGACAGGCTATGCGGGTTCTGATTGGTCGGCGCCACCCATATAATGGCGCCAACCAATTAAAATTAATTTAAATGTACCTCCTGATGAGATACGTTTAGGAGATTAAGCTGCAGGGATTTCTAACCCCCGGAGCCGTGAGGTGGCTATAGCAGGGCTCAGAACAGGAGATTCTGCAGGTCAGTGGGACTGGGGGGATGAGGAGGGGTCCTGTGTAAGTACAGGCATACCCCACTTTTAAGTTCACAATGGGGATTATTTACTATCGCTGGAAAGCGCAAAATCAGACTCACTTCTGCATAGAAACCAATGAGCTTCTAACTCCAGCTTGTTCAATTAAGCCTGGTAATAAAACCTGGAAGCTCATTGGTTATTGTGCAGAAGTGAGCCTGATTTTGCGCTTTTCAGCTTTAGTAAATAAATCCCATTGTGTACTTAAAAGTGGGGTATGCCTGTACACCGTACAGATATTTTGTAAACTTACCCTTCCTGTCCAAAGGTGACAATGCTCACTCACTCTACTGTGCCAATGGAGACACAGAATTGTCACCCTAGCACAGGGAGTGGGTTGGGACTACAAAATCCTTCACCTCTTATCTTTATATAATGGGGGAGGGGGATTATATAACAATGCTTTAAATTTCAGTGAAGCATTGTCAGCTTGTCACAAGAAGTTAGGAGTGCACTAGTCTTTGATAGGGATCAGCAGGTATTTTTTTGCACGTCAAACTAAATCCAACAAAACACTTTCAATTGTATATTTACCAAACCAATAAGGAACAAATAATAGAAGTTTATTGTTAGGGTTTACATACAGTTTAAGACTTGTGAAAAACAGGTGTATTGCACAAGATTAAAAACACTTACAAGATATAAGTGGGAGTCATGCTCATCATAAGTATGTAGTCCTGGCAGTTTACTGCGTCCCACAGGCTCCTCGCACAATCCGGGTACTTATGATGAGCATGACTCCCCCTTATATCTTGTAAGTGTTTTTAATCTTGTTCAATAAATGTTACTGTTTTAATACTACACTTAGAGAGGCACCCCCCCCTTGTTTCTTTTATAGTTTATTTTCATAGGGCCTAATGCTGTGTTAACCTGCCTGGCGGTATTCCCGAGTGTGACTCGGGGTGAGATTTTCAGGCTGCGAACGGTAACCCCGAGTCACACTCGCTGGATGCAGAAAGAAGGTTTTCTTACCTTTTCTCCGCGATCCAGCGTTGAATCCTTGCAGTGTAAGGTGGGCGGGTGTCCGCCTGATGCTGTGTGTTCCCCTGATTCCCTTCCCTGCGAGCGTCGCGACGCAGGGGGGCGGAAGGAGGGGGGCGGCGCGAAATTCAAATCCTATAAGTAGCAACAATGTAAAACACAGTAAAACACACTGATATTATTGGATAAAAAAATAAATAAAAATACAGTGACCTTTGATTGCCCCCCCCCAGTGCTTTACAGTGCCCTGTCTGCAGAATTACTGTACCATTACTGTACTAGTGTCTGTATACTGCACAGCAATAATGGCAAAGCGCGCCTCTACATCAAACTCATTATGCGACCTGCTGCCAAACAGCGACAGCGATGCCGAATCCATTGCGGAGGAGCTGAGCGACAGCGACGTGTGGGAAAGTTCGTCGTCGGATGCAGAAAGCGATGTGGTTGACGATCCTGCACCTGTGCCCAGCGACGTGCGGACCTGGTGCGCAATTGATTGCGCTACAGAGCACGTAGCGCCCCCTAGGTTTCCGTTCACAGGATCACCTGGAATAAAAGTGGACATGGAGGATGACAATCCCTTAGAATACCTCCGACTTTTTTTGACCGATGAGGTGATCGACAAAATTGTTTTGGAGACAAATCGGTATGAAGAACAGCAATCTGCTACCCAGCAGTTATTTTCAAGGCGCAGAAAATGGGAGCCTGTGACCAGCGAGGATATATGGAAATTCCTTGGCCTCCTAATTTTACAGGGAGTGGTGGGAAAACCACTCCAAAAGTGGTACTGGACCACAAATAAATTATTGGCCACACCTTTTTTTGGAACAGTAATGTCCGAATATCGGTTTTCACTTATAATGAAATATTTGCACTTTGCAAATAATGAGGAATTTGACGAACGTTCTCATCCAGCTCCAAAGCTTAAAAAATTTTGGGATATTTACCAAATGATCCTGCGGAACTTCCAGCGGACCTACATACCTGAGAGGGACATTACAATAGACGAAAGTCTCATGGCCTACAAAGGTCGCCTAAGCTGGATTCAATTCATTGCGTCTAAGCGCGCTCGCTTTGGGATAAAATCCTTTATGCTTTGTGAGTCCAGCTCTGGATATATTTGGAACTCAGTACTTTATACTGGCAAAGGGACCAAATTCTCACGGAGATTCAGTGACTATGGAATGGCAACCGCTTCAGTCCTTTCATTGATAGAGCCCTTGCTCAACCAGGGCTACTGTATCACTACGGACAATTTCTATACGTCCCCAGAACTATACGAGTTCCTACTTCTGAATAGGACAGACGCTTATGGGACTGTGAGGCCTAACCGGCGTGACATGCCGTCAGGATTTCCAAATAAAAAGCTTGGGAAAGGACAAGTAGCTGCATGGCAAAAGGGGAAAATGTTGGCTCTGAAGTGGCGGGACAAAAAGGACGTTTCCCTTTTGAGCACGGTCCATAATACCTCCACCGCCATGGTCCATACCAAAGGTGGAAAAGACGTTCGAAAGCCACAGGTGGTGTTGGACTGCAACCACACGATGGGAGGTGTGGACAGGGCTGACCAGGCCATGACTTTTTACCCTGCAATGAGAAAGCAGCAAAAAAAATATTATAAAAAGATTTTCCGACATCTTTTGGAGCAATGTCTTTGGAAATCTTTCATCCTGCTCAAAAAAAAAAATGTCAGGTCTATGGTCCATGCAGACTTTATGTGGAAGGTGGCTGAACAAATTTTCCTCAAACACCAAACGCCAACGGCGGTAAACCGTTCTGGACGACGGGCTTCTGGGGTTGTAAATCCAGAGCGACTAACTGGTCGTCATTTTTTGGACCACGTACCACCCACTCCAAAAAAAACATCACCCACATGGATGTGTGTGGTTTGCTGCTCCAAGCGCGACGCCAGCGGAGGGAAAATTCGCAAAGAAACGCGCTACTGTTGTCTCGATTGCGATGTTGGACTTTGCGCCATACCGTGCTTTAAAGAATTTCACACCCGAGACATTTATTGAATTATGATTTTGCACCCCTGTTTGACCCCCAAAAAATCAGAGTATCTGTATATATTATTTGTTAAAATGTATTGAATAAAAACTATTGTTATTATTAAATTATTATTTGTTATTATTTATTATATTATAATTTATGATTTTGTGTTTCAAACTTTGTCATAGTCTATTAGAGACTCTGGTTTGGACAGATTTAGGTGAGTTATTCCTAAGAATTGCAGGCCTGCAATCTAAAACGCCAAATTTCCATGCAAAATAATGGTACCGCTTTCAGCACCTTTTTTCAGAAAGAATCATACCGCCAGGGAGGTTAAGCTGCCTATACACTGGTACAAAAAATCTTGTCAGTACATTTTTTAATGGCAACAAATACTTAAAAATGTCATTTGTTTTTAACATTTGATTTTGGTATCGATGGAATTTCCCAAACTAAAACTAACCATACACTGTTAAATATGTCTTAATTTGAGGAAAAGTTTTCATACTTTTCCTTTGAATTTTCTTATCACTATGGTCAAAAACAAATGCTGATTTGATCTCACTAACCATTAAAAAATTATACAAATGTTCCAACCGAGAAACATTTTTTTTACTGTCCCCCATACGCTCTAGAATAGAGACCTGAATGACCTGTTAGTCACCACCCTCTGCCCCTCCAGTGATAACTGGAGCCGTGTGCTGAGGGCCAGTACTAACTGTTCATCAGGCAGCTGGGTAGATTCCGACAATATGGTCGGGATCTTTCCAGAGCCTGGAGTGGCTCTGTGACATCAGCTGGCTTTAGCCCATTGCCGGATGATTCTGGGTTACAGGACAGCAAAAATAAGTGAAAAAATAAGTGACCCACAGGAGAAGTATGGCCAAGAAAGCTTTGGCCATACTTCTCTTTTAATGAAAATGTTACTAGTGTATGGCCAGCTTTAGACCCTGTAAAGCAGTTTGCTTTAGTAGCACTTGTTAAACCCATACATGCCCTAAAGCTATAGGAATTCTTCTGACTTTGTCACCCATGAAACAAATAAACTATAGATCAGTTTTGAATCCACTATGCAAATGTTTGAATACACTCATTTGCATTCCTTATTTTGAACATACGGTATTGTTTTTCATAAAGCCTTTATATAACCTAGGCAATGCTCAGAATAAAGTATGAGACGGGAGCGCACTTTTGGTAAAAGTAGTTTTCGTAATGGAGATAGCACATTTGTCACTGATAGCACATTCGTCAGACTGAAAAGCGTGAATCGTCTCTCACCAAAAAGCAACAGCAAAAGCAGCCCCAAGGGTGGCGCCAGTGGAATCAAACTTCACCTTTATAGTGCCGTCGTACGTGTTGTACGTCACCGCGTTTGAGAACGACGAGATTTTATCTTGACAGTGTGTATGCAAAGAAAGCTTGACAAGATTCTCGACAAGCCTGACAAGAAATTCATCGAGGAAAACGACGTTTCATTTACAACGAGATTCTTGGTCGTGTGTACGAGGCCTGACTCCTGGAAAAGTGTTAACGATATAACAAGGGGCAGGAGAGGGCTCCTCGCAATTGGGTGCTTAGAGGAAGGGTATCTGCTATAGCTAATGTGAGGGGAGCTGAAGGGTGGGTGGGGGGAGTAGAGTGGACTCACAAGGATTTACAAGGTCCCTCTGTTGTGTCCTTGGCTACTGAGAGCATATCTAATTCATTGTGATGTCATTTATTCTATGGACTATGACTAAAGACTTTGAACTATGGGATATGTAGTGTGCATAGGGCAGTGGACCTCCGTTAATGTGCACTGCCTATTCCAAACAAATGGAAACAAGAGGGAAAATAAAAGTTTCAGGAGCTTAGCGAGGAAGTTGCAAAGAGGCAGGGAGACACATTAGGAGCAATTTCATGAAAAATGTATTACAAAACAATCAACTGGTGGATGTGCATGGATCATTTTTGGAGTATAAAATTGTTTAGTGTCACCTAAAGTCTTATCTATGAAAAATGATTTATGAATTTTACACTATATAGGTCGCAAATATGACAAAGATGGGAATTTACATCCATGGTGGACCACAGAATCTGAGGAGAGGTTCAAGGAGAGAACAAAATGTATTGTGGAACAGTACAATGATTATTATTGGAAACAAGCTGGCATGAATGTAAGTTTTTTTTTAAAGAAAACGCCTATCAGAATGAACTTGTAACGGAACGTCCCACACTCCGCTTGAGTGTTTCTGTCATATACCGCTTCCTATCAGTCTGGAGATAGATATCGGATATTCCAGCTGCTCTCAACACACAACGAGACGAGACTTGTTTGTGTGCTAAACATGGAGTGTTTAATAAAACAAAGAATGCACCCTTATATACAGTTTAAGGAGGAGGTAACCAGAACATAAATTAACATGAGCTAATTAACTAATCATTTACCCAGACTAGGCGAGTAGACGTCACGTCTCCGCTCACCTGCTATACAATACACATTATCATAAGTGTAAACACAGGACATCTTCACACAATAGCAGAGTCAATTAGCACAGAGAACAGACAGATGGCTGAAGGTGACCGCATTAGCATCTAACAGTATGTGTCCCATCATTATGAATGAGTCACTCTTACAATTAACCCGTTGAGTTCAGAATCAACAACCAGTAAATAGTTCTTTACAGATATCCTGGAATATATTGTGGATAATAATTACAGAGTAATCCCATCTCAGGTAGTCCAAGATATAATTTCTCAGTCATCCTATGCCCCTAGTGGACATAGGATGATTTTAGACATAAGAGGGTCCGAGTCTGTCACAGAACTTAACATAAAAACAATGTTGAATCTTAAGTGACTGTCCAACCAAAAGTATTTTTTTTACGTTTTAGTTAGAATTGTGAAACGTTAGAATCTCTTTCAGGTTTTACTGCTATTTGAGTCTCCATTAGGCCCCTTTCACACTGGGGCGGGAGGCGCGGTGGCGGTATAGCTATACCGTCGGATTTGCCGGGGGATTCGGCCGCTAGCGGTGCAGTATTAACCCCCGCTAGCGGCCGATAAAGGGTTAATACCGCCCGCAATGCGCCTCTGCAGAGGTATTGCCACGGTTTCCCATTGTTTTAAATGGGAAGGAGCGGTGAAGGAGCGGAACCGCAGCACCATCTACATGTGCTCCGCCTCTGGACACAGACAAAGAGGAGGTAGGGGAGCATTTTGGAGCTTCGGCGCCCCCACCTCTGCGGCGCCTGGGTGTGGAGCACCCCATGCACCCTGCCTAGGATCGGCCCTGTGTGCAGCTGCATCCAGGAGCAGTTCTCAGAAGTGGTCACACAGATGGAGGTAGTCTACAGGTGAAAAAAAGTAAGGTGGTCTCTATCTGTGTACTTCTTGACCTAACAAGCAGTTAAACTTTGCAGTGATGAGGGGCTATTGTTTTTCAGAATTGAATTTCAAGAAAAACAAGGCTTTATTTAAAGTGGTTGTAAACCTGATCGAAAAAAAAAAATACCTGCAAGACAAAGGCATAATGAGCTGGTATGCATAGCATACCAGCTCATTATGAATTACTTACCTTAGATCGAAGCCCCCGCCCCCCCTCCAGTGGCGACATTTCTCCCAGGGGTTGCTTCCGGGTATCGCTGCTCCGGGGCTGTGATTGGCCGGAGCCGCAATGACGTCACTTCCGCAAATTCACATGGGAGCCGCTGGTAACGGCACATGGACTGGTGTGGTGCTTTAGTTTGCTTTAGTGCACATGTGCCAATGACATTGGCACATGCAGGGGACAGGGGATATCTCCTAAACCGTGTAGGTTTAGGAGATATCCTGGGTAGCTACATGTAAGCCTTAACCACTTCCCGACCACCGCATGTATATGTATGTCCACAGACTACATGCGGCGGTCGGATTCCCGCGGGGAGCGATCCAGGACGACGGCGCGGCTATTCGTTTATAGCCGCTCCGTCGCGATCGCTCCCCGGAGCTGAAGAACTGGGAGAGCCGTATGTAAACACGGCTTCCCCGTGCTTCACTGTGGCGGCTGCATCGATCGAGTAATCCCTTTTATAGGGAGACTCGATCGATGACGTCAGTCCAACAGCCACACCCCCCTACAGTTGTAAACACACACTAGGTGAACCCTAACTCCTACAGCGCCCCCTGTGGTTAACTCCCAAACTGCAACTGTCATTTTCACAATAAACAATGCAATTTAAATGCATTTTTTGCTGTGAAAATGACAATGGTCCCAAAAATTGTCCGAAGTGTCCGCCATAATGCCGCAGTCACGAAAAAAATCGCTGATCGCCGCCATTAGTAGTAAAAAAAATAAAAATAATAAAACTATCCCCTATTTTGTAAACGCTATAATTTTTGCGCAAACCAATCGATAAACGCTTATTGCGATTTTTTTTACCAAAAATAGGTAGAAGAATACGTATCGGCCTAAACTGAGAATATATGTTTTTGGGGGATATTTATTACAGCAAAAAGTAAAAAATATTGCATTTTTTTCAAAATTGTCGCTCCTATTTTTGTTTATAGCGCAAAAAATAAAAACCGCAGAGGTGATCAAATACCACCAAAAGAAAGCTCTATTTGTGGGGGAAAAAAGGACGCCAATTTTGTTTGGGAGCCACTTCGCACGAGCGCGCAATTGTCTGTTAAAGCGACGCAGTGCCGAATTGTAAAAACGCCTTTGGGCATTTAGCAGCATATTGGTCCGGGGCTTAAGTGGTTAATATAGGCCTACCTGTAGCATACAGTGGTTTATAAAGGGTTTACAACCACTTTATTAAAGCCATATAAACTTTTGGTAAATGAAATATTTTTTTTTAAAAGAAAACAGAATATTTTGCCCAGACATGCTAATATAAGTGGGAACCAGTTTAAAATAGCTAATAGTTGCTAATGCTGTGCAAAAATTGAGGTGAATCGAAATGAAATAAAGGGAAAAAAGAAGCATAAAAAGCTGAAAAAAAAACAGAGAATTTGGATAAGAAATACTAGCAGCAGTAGAACAGTTTATTTGTTATCTTAAAGCTTTTACCACATATAAGCTTTTCTATGAAGTTTAAAAAGTATAAATACATTTCTATTAATTAAAATTATTAACTAACTTTTTCCTCCCTGCTTATACTGGAAGGTCAATTCTTTTATCAGCGTTTTTATACAAAGAACACTTTAAAGGTAAATCACGATAATAATAGCAACTGTTATACAGTATAGAAATCGATTTTCTGACTGAGCTTTGGTTTTACCTGTTAATTGCAGGACATTGCCTAACAGTATGTGCAATAATTTAAAACCGAATGCTGAGCAAAACAAATATTGCCTAAAGAGTCATATGTATTTTTGCTTGAATATCGGCATTCTTCCAGATCTTTGCCTCTTTGTAGACGAGTCATCGCCACTCTCTGTCCTTGTACATGGTGACTGGTCTTTAACCCGCCCATTGTAGTTTTCTGCAGGCATCCTGTAGCGGGTGCACCTGAAATAATTACGCAGATTCTCAATGGGGTTTAAGTCTGGTCTCGGACTAGACCATGCAAGGACATTCACTCTCTTCTCCTTCAACCACTGTGTGGTTATTTTTGCTGTGTGCTTTGGGTCATTGTCATGTTGGAAGGTAACCCTTTTTCCCATTGACAACTTTCTGGCAGAGGGCAGCAGATTTTCCTCGAGAATTTCATGGTATTTTGCCCAATCCATTTTGTTTATATCCTGACAAGTGCTCCAGTCCCTGTTGTAGAGAAACCCCCATAACAGGATTTTACAACCTCCATGCTTTACTGTAGGAATGTCAGCAGAAGTGTAATCATTGGAGGACTGGTAGCCTGTTCTCCTAGCACAGCCAGAAAACTGACCACCCTCAGATTGATGTGCTTTCATGTCTAGCATGGCCAGTTTGCAATAGTAAAGCAGGAGGGCTGGCAGGATCATCAGGTATTTCACATAAAGGAGGCAATACAAGTAGAAAAAGGATAATTTTTACTATACACACCATCACTTTATGTGATGAAAAAAAATGACGTTTTTAAAAACGTCACTTTAATTGACTGTGTGTGGGGGAAAACGTCGTTTTATGTCTTGTAAAAAACGACCAAAAAAAATTGAAGCATGCTTCAATTTTATGTGTCGTTTTTCAAAAGTGCACTTTTTGCTTCACAGAAATTGACCGTGTGTAGCAAAAAACGTCGTTTTCTAAGACGTTTTTTCATCCACGCATGCCCAGAAGCTACTTATGAAGCAAGCTTCAATGGTAAAACGTGGTGGAACGTAACCTCACTTTGCAAGATCATTGTGAGAAAACGATGGTGTGTAGGCAACTTCGTCTTTGAAAATTGAAGTTTCAAAAACGTCATTTTTTACTTCACAGAAAGTGTCGTTTTTTTCCATCACAGAAAGTGATGGTGTGTACGCGGCATTAGTACATGGTGCAACAGACGCATGTCATGAATATGAATTGTTGTGGTAAGTATACACTTTAAATCAAAGGTTAATATGTTTGATGCCAACACAGACAGAAGTCAAGGCCAATCATACAGCCTAGCCCTGAAATAAAAGTGCTCAACAAAGACAGGGGTTGATTTTGAAATTCATATTAGGTACATGTACGAACCACACTGGTTCATCAGTTCAGTATTAACTGCTTAGTTTCCATTTGCTGATGTCCATTTATTAATACTCTGTGGTATTTATTCAGTAAGCTGTTATTTTTTTAATTTTGTTTAGTTGTGTTCCAACTTATGTTGGGTACACACTATCCCTGGAATTTATAAAGACTGGCACACAAAGATTTTGCGAAAGGGTCTATCATGCATTCTAAAAGTGGTGAAGAATGCGCAAAATTCACATACCCGTCTAGAACTTGTACTTTGAATTTGATTCATGCTGTGCTACGTTTACAATGCGCGCGAGACACTTTCACAAAATCAGTCTGAGACAGTTTTTCTCTCTGTATGCCCAAAGAGAGTTGGTCTTAACCCCCCTGGCGGTATTCCCGAGTCTGACTCTGGGTTACATTTTTGTGCTGCGATCGGTAACCCCGAGTCAGACTCGGGCTCGCCTCGCAGAATCCACAGGCTTGGTTTACTTACCTTGTCCCTGGATCCAGCGATGCCACCGCGCTGTGTGAGCGTGCAGGTGCACGCTCGATTCACACAGTGCCTCTGTGTGCCGCTGATCTCCGTTCCCTGCGACGTTACAGTTCAGTTTTGGGCACCAGTTCTCAAAAAGGACATCGGAGAACTGGAGAAAGTGCAGAGAAGGGCAACCAAACTGATAAGAGGCATGGAGGAGCTCAGCTATGAGGAAAGATTAGAGGAACTGAATTTATTCACTCTTGTTAAGAGGAGAATAAGGGGGGATATGATCAACATGTACAAATATATAAGAGGTCCATACAGTGAACTTGGTGTTGAGTTATTCACTTTACGGTCAACACTGAGGACAAGGGGGCACTCTTTACGTCTAGAGGAAAAGAGATTTCACCTCCAAATACGGAAAGGTTTCTTCACAGTAAGAGCTGTGAAAATGTGGAACAGACTCCCTCCAGAGGTGGTTCTGGCCAGCTCAGTAGATTGCTTTAAGAAAGGCCTGGATTCTTTCCTAAATGTACAGAATATAACTTGAGTATTAAGATTTGTAGGTAAAGTTGATCCAGGGTAAATCCGATTGCCTCTCGGGGGATCAGGAAGGAATTTTTTCCCCTGCTGTAGCAAATTGGATCATGCTCTGCTGGGGTTTTTTGCCTTCCTCTGGATCAACTGTGGGAATGGAGTTGGGTGTATAGGATTTTACTGTGTTTTTTATTTTTGTTTTTTTTATTTTTTGTGGTTGAACTGGATGGACTTGTGTCTTTTTTCAACCTGACTAACTATGTAACTATGTAACTATGTAACGGGGGCGGAGAATGGCGCCAAATTCAAAAAGGTAAACAAACACAATATATACAGTATTTTGTTTTTAAAAAAAATTCATACCCGGGATGTCTACTAGACTCTTGTTTGGACAGATTTAAGTGAGTTATTCCTAAGAATTACAGCCCTACAGTATAAAACGCCAAAATTCCTTGCAAATAATGGTACCGCTTTCAGCACCTTTTTTCAGAAATAATCATACCGCTAGGGAGGTTAATTAGCTCCACTTTTATATTTGGAGCATTCAGTGCGATACAATGTAAAGTGGCGCATTTAATGCGACACAATGAAAAGTGACACATTCAATGCAAAACAATGAAAAGTGGCGCATTCAATGTGACACAATGAAAAGTGGCGCATTCAATGCGACATAATGTAAAGTGGTGCATTTAATTTGACACAATGAAAAGTGGGGCATTCAATGCGAAACGATGTAAAGTGGCGCATTGAATGCGACACAATGTAAAAGTTGCACATTTTAGAACTACAGGAATTTGTTACACGAGTTACTGTGGCAAATGCTTCATGAATTCGGTGCAATACATTAACTGGTTTAAAAAATGGCAGAAAAGTGGTGCAGCAGCTTTATCGAATTCCCAACCATATAAGATTTTTTTTTCATTCAACTCAAATGGCTGAAAAAAAAAAAAGTACAGATCACCGTACTAACACAAGCGATGTTAGTGCAGCAATCTCCCCTGGAGAGCTATTGTGTTATGACAGGGGGACTGCCATTGTCTGAGAGTGCTGATCAGATGCTGGCTTTCCATCATGCTCATTCAACAGAAGCCAGTCATGAGACCAGCTTATGAGTACACACGGTCCAAAAGTTGGCCGGTTCCTGCGAAACCAATGCTTTTCAGATGATTTTGGGCCTGTGTGTACCCAGCCTTAGTTATCCATCCCATAAACAGCTGCCACAACATGTTATCTGTTTTGGATGCTATACCACAGTCCGCAAGTGCATGTTCTTCCCTGCCTTTCTCATGTACATTTCCTTTATTCTTATCCAAACACCTTTCCCTCTAAAGGCTCTGTTCACACCTAGGCGTATATACGCCTGTAGTGCGAAGCCGCAGCAGCCCCTGAGACGCTGGGGGGATGATTTCACATTGCCCTCTATCGAGATGGTTCACATCTCCACGCCGAACGCTGTACGCCTGCCGCCCGAAAACAAGTCCCGGACCTTTTTTTCAGGCGGCTTTCGGCGTTCGGCATAGGAGATGTGAACCATCTCCATAGAGGGGGTAAGCTGCATTCACAATCGCGGCGTTTTGTGGCCGCAAATCGAGGTACAAAACGCCACGATTTGTCGCCGCAATTCGCGGAACAAAACGCCGCGATTAGGTACGCCAAGGTGTGAATGCAGCCTAAGAGAGTTGGTGTTTGCTGACCTTTCCAACATGACAATAAGGTTTGTAGAAGAGATTCTCATCAATGGCTAACATTGGAATAAGAACATTCTCCCACCAGGGAAACAAAATGTTTTTTTTTTTTCTTCTTATCACTGTCTATAGGAAGGATTTTTATTGTCACTGAAAGGTTTAACTATTCGGTAAACATTGCAGCAATTCATAAAATAGTACTGCATTCTTTATAATTAATTACCATTGTTTATCTTGTATCTTTCTTTAGGTAAAAGGAACAAAAACTTTGGCAGAAAATATTGCAGATAATGGAGGAATGAGAGAATCATTTCGGGTATGAGAAAAAATTATGATTCAATAAATGTTTTATGACCGCAATGAACAGATATGAAAAATACAGATCGTTTAAAGCATGATAAATATGGGTTTGGCATTAGTGCTGCAAAATAACAAAAAACATGCAATTTAGCGATTATTCTTAGATTCACACTAACTCATACTGTACACTTTAAATGATGGACACATTTTGCTATTGTTTATAAAACTGAAATCTACAAAAATGAACAGTAACATTTTGAGTCTTGAGACAAATTACACCGTCCAGCTGCTGAAATTACTTTTACTGGAAAGCCATACTAATTGTTATCTTTTTATTATTTGTTCAGAATCATGTGTTCATCAGACTGAAAAAAAATCCAGGTTGTTCATTGCAATTTATTTTCATTTTTTCAGGCATACAGAAAATGGATTCAGGATAAAAGAGCTGGAAAAGAAGAACTGCTCCTTCCTGGCCTAGATCTTAATAATAACCAACTCTTTTTCTTAAGCTATGCTCATGTAAGACTTTGTGCCAAATGGTCAATTAGGAATCAAGCAGTAATCTTTCTCCTTTTCATAAATAATATGGCTGCCTCTTAGTGCTAACTTTAAATGCCTAAAGTGTTACTAAACCTAAAAACTTTTTTTCTCTTAATGCATTGCCTACCAACACCTCAAAAAAATGTTTTCAATGTCCCTGTGCACCCCCTTTCCTGTGTGAAGTGGAAGAGAGGAGAGAAGAAATCAACGCTATGCGCGGCTGCAACTATTCCCCCCTTACTTCCTTTTTACACTGCATTCGAGCATCAGCAGGATCCATTGGCTCTTGCTGCTGTCAATCAGAGGAAGTGGGGGGAGTTAATAAGTGCAATATAGTATAAAATACATTTTATAGTTAATGAGGTAGTAAACTGAGAAATGAAAAAAAAATCCCCTGTAAGGCAATGTGATAATGTGCTAGTATGCAACGTATACTAGCACATTATGTGAAACTTACCTTAAAACAAAGCCCTCCAGGGGTGCGCTGTCACCGCTGACAGGGCTTCCATCTTTACCCAGTCTTCCTTCCGGATTTGTGAGCTTCGTGTACAGCGGTGCGTTTTCCCTCTTGGTGAGTTCTAATAAAATGAGATATGTTGTGCTAGTGCCCCTTCTTCACCATTCAGACATTAATCACAGCAAGCCTGCAGTCATCCTCATCCAGATCTGTGATCACAGTGTCTTCAAGAGGAAACTCCTCTAGCACTTATGTCCTTTTGCAGTCCTAGGATGTCATCAGCAAATGTCAAGAGCCATTAAGAAAAATGATGTCCTGTACGTGCAACCATCTTTTACCATGCCCATCAGTAAATGCAGGGCCATGGCACTCTTTGCATTGTACATTATATGTTCTTACCAACAGTATTTTTACTTTTGAGAAGAAAACTGACAATTTAACCACTTCCAGACCACCCGCTGTCATTATATGGCGGCTCTTTGAAGAGGAATTTAGTTGTTATGGCAGCAGATAGCTGCAGGGGCCTCTGCCGCTTACTGGACCTGCCGGTAAAGATGGAGACAATCGCATCCTCTCCTGTGTTTGGCATGGAGCCGAGTAAGAGGAAGATGCAGAGAATTTTTTTATTTTATTTTTCAAATGACTTTTTTTTTTTTTTTTTTTTATTGCATTTTAGTGTAAATATGAGATTGGAGGTCTTTTTGACCCCAGATCAAATATTTAAGTGGTCCTGTCATGCTTTTTTTTCTATTACAAGGGATTTTTACATTGTTTTTTAAAAGGACAGTGTCAAAATCAAAAATCTAAGTTAAATAAATAATAAGACATTTTTATTAAAGCACACCCTCCCGCCGAGCTCGCACACAGAAGCGAACGCATACGTGAGTAGCGCCTGCATATGAAAACTGTACTCAAACCACACATGTGAGGTAGCAACATGATCATTAGAGTGAGAGAAATAATTCTAGCCTTAGACCTCCTCTGTAACTGGAAACATCTAGACATTTTTAACCACTTAAGGACCGCCTCCTGCACATTTACGTCAGCAGAATGTCACGGCTGGGCACAGGCACGTACCTGTACGTCCCCTTTAAGTGACCAGCCGTGGGTCGGTCCGAAGCTCTGTGACCGCAAGACCCATGGACCCGATCGCCGCCAGTGTCCCACAATCGGTCACAGGAGCTGAAGAACGTTCTTTACACTGGCAATGTCACTGATCATCTGTTCCCTGATGTAACACATCCAGCCCCTCCCCCCTACAATTAGACACACATATGAGGTCACACATAACCCCTACAGCGCCCCCTTATGGTTTACTCCTAAACTGCAATTGTAATTTTCACAATAAACAATGCAGTTTTATAGCATTTTTTGCTGTGAAAATGACAATGGTCCCAAAAATGTGTCAAAATTGTCCGAAGTGTCCGCCATAATGTTGCAGTCTTGAAAAAAATCGCTGATCGCCGCCATTAGTAGTAAAAAAAATATATTAATAAAAATGCCATAAAACTATCCCCTATTTTGTAAATGCTATAAATTTTGCGCAAACCAATCGTTAGACGCTTATTGCGATTTTTTTTACCAAAAATATGTAGAAGAATACGTATCGGCCTAAACTGAGAAAAAAAATGTTTTTTTAATATCTTTTTTCAGGGGAATTTATTATAGCAGAAAGTAAAAATATTGATATTTTTTTCAAAATTGCCACTTTATTTTTGTTTATAGCACAAAAAATAAAAACCGCAGAGGTGATTAAATACCACTAAAAGAAAGCTCTATTTGTGGGAAAAAAAGGATGCCAATTTTGTTTGGGAGCCACATCGCACGACCGCGCAATTGTCAGTTAAAGCGACGCAGTGCCGAATCGCAAAAACTAGCCAGGTCCTTTACCTGCCTAATGGTCCAGGCCTTAAGTGGTTAAACATTGCCTATGGAGCTTTTTAAGGGAAAAAAATTGTAGCCATTTCACAAGAGGGCGCAATTTTGAAGCGTGACATGTTGGGTATCAATATACTCAGCATAACATTATCTTTCAAAATATAAAAAAAAATTGGGCTAACTTTACTGTTGTCTTATTTATTTATTTTAAAGTATATTTTTTCCCAAAAAAGTGCGCTTGTAAGAGTGTTCGAAAAAATATATATATAATTTTTGGGATTATAAGTAATTTTCTAGCAAAAAAAAATGATTTTAACTTGTTAACCCTGAGTCTGAAAAATAGGCCCGGTCCTTAAGTGGTTAATGTCAGTCAACATCATATAGGACTCAAAAACATGTATGTCTTCATTGAATAGCTATCCCCTTTATCTAAAAATCTTTCAGGGGAATCAGTTTGCTTATCATACTAATTATCATACTACTTTAACTGCTTAACATAATCATACAAACTATCATTTAATGGCATTTATGTACCTTGTACTTTTTGTTATGTTTGAAATTACGATAAGTGTTTTCAGTTAAAGGGGTTGTAAAGGTTATTTTTTTTTCTAAATAGGTTCCTTTAAGTTAGTGCATTATTGGTTCACTTACCTTTTCCTTCAATTTCCCTTCTAAATATTTTTTTTCTTTGTTTTCTTTGTCTGAATTTCTCAGTTCCTGTTCCTCCTCGGTAAGTTGTTTAGTAAGCTATTCTGGCTGACTAACCACGGCTCGGATGATGGTGGCAAGTTTACTGAGGAGAAACAGGAAGTGAGAAATTCAGACAAAGAATTTTTTTGGGGGGGAAATCGAAGGAAAAGGTAAGTGAACCAACAATGCACTAGCTTAAAGGAACCTATTTATAAAATAAAAAAACAAACCTTTACAACCCCTTTAATTCCCTAATTTGGCAACTGTTCTGTCCTGGTTCATCCAGGATGCCCTGGACAGCCCAGTTATCTTACTTGTATATTCTAAATCAAAGTAAAAAATTGCTTTATTGACAGAAAAAACATTGTTTTTTTTCAAATACAAACCTCCTAAAATATATATATTTTTTTCTTTTACATTTTTAGGTGAGGTGTAATACATTTCGTCATGAAGCAGCAAGAGATCAGATAATAAATGGTGTACATAGTCCACCACAGTTTCGGTGAGTTATTTCATTTTTTGGTTGGGTTAATCAAATATGTATCTAATGGTGGACAGCAAATATAACAGTTCTGTGGGTGCTTGCAACTAGGACTTTCCCAAGCAGTGTCAATATAGAGAAAAATTGCCACAATTGCAACACAACACTCCACAATTTTTTGAAGCTTCTTCAGAAAAGCTCAATTTCCGGTACTCCACTGAATAGTTTCATTTATGGAGTCGTTATAGAAGAACAGTTTCAGGATTTATTCAGTACTTCTTCAGGTCTGACACGTATATAACAATTTGTTAGAAAGTATCCACCTACATTTTCAGGAACTGCAAATGACATGAATATAAGTGTTAACCATATTAGCAAGTGATCATGTATAGTTTTCAAAGAGAAACCTTAATGTCGGCAAAACAATCACACCATCATTCTAACCAGGGGAGGGCTGGCAGGGGGGGGGGGCAGGGTGGAAATCTCCCCCCGGGCTGGTGACACTATGCACAGCCACCGGCCACCACTACCAAATGCTGTTTTTGCAGAGCAGGAATATGCTTGCTGGAGCTCTGTTAACACAGGTCATGGCCGCTGCTCACCTCCCACTGTGCAGCCGTGCCTGTGTCAGCTCCAAGGTAGATGGCTGCAGAGCTGAGCTATGTCTCATCTCACACATAGCTCAGCCTCAACGTGCACCAGCGCTGACATCCCCTTCTCTCTCTGCACAGACAAGAGGAGAGATAGAGCTCATCTGCTCCTCCTCCTTCTGAGTCTACCTTGCCCACACTCCCTGGGCATGTGTGGGCACTGGACAGGAAGTTTGAACCCAAAAAAGCATCAGACAGCCTGCCTGCGCCTCAGCCTCCATCCTGGTAAGCTCACCCTCTCTAGTCTCTCCTGCCTCCCAGTGTATAAAAAGGGGTGCCCTGTGGACTTTGTTAAAGGGGAGGGGGGCAGGCTTTGGTGAGCAGAGACCCTCTTTACACAATAGTCCACAGCATGCACCCTTAAATCAAGTTTCCCAGAACACCCCTTACATCAGATCTGCGCGGACTCTCATGTAAGGGGGGTCTCTGTGCGGACTCTCATGTAAGGGGGCCTCTGCGCGGACTCTCATGTAAGGGGGGCCTCTGCGCGGACTCTCATGTAAGGGGGGCCTCTGCGCGGACTCTCATGTAAAGGGGGCCTCTGCGCGGACTCTCATGTAAGGGGGGCTCTGTGCAAACTCTTGGGATCATGAAAAATCTTAGACTGTTTTCCTCGATCCATCACTTGTCCACACTATATGGGCCACTTGACTGAACTTGCCCCCCAGGCCTCAGGCTGCCAGCCCTCCCCTGATTCTAACATTTTATCAAGATGAAGTGTTTTCGTGAAAAATATCTAAAAAAGAAAAGTGTAAAAAATATGTTTAATCCACAACTTTTATAAGAATACATAGAATTCCATGATGTATAGTATCAAGTCTATGGGTCCACTGGACCTCTTGGTTTCAGTATAAACTTCCTGTAACTTTCCTGTGGTGCTACATAATCCCTTGGCAATATACTTAAGTTGGGAAACTAAGGGTGAGTACACCACACAACTTCTGACTACTGGTAGTTAAATTTTCTTAATTGTACTGCACAGGATCGCAGGCAGCCTATAGATGGATCAGAAGAAAACTGACCTGATTCCTCCAGCAACACATTTGTGATGCATGAGGGAATCTTCCCAACTGATTTATTTCGTTCTGACAGTGGGTAGGCATTTCTGCCATCAGAATACACTGATCAGCACTGCCGGGTATAGCCTGTGGCACTAATCGAGTGGTGGGGAAGAGGGTGGTTGCATAGAAGACAATTTGTAGATCAAGTTCTGTACAACCTCCCTATCCATACATGGATTGAAATTCATCCAGTCCCTGCTGAACCAGCTGCATTTTGATTCATGCATGGCCAGCTTTAGTCATAGCCATGGTTATATGCAGCTATCTTCACGTGATTGGACACAGATAAAAAATAAAGCTGCAGGGACAGCCCCTATACAACTCCTCCTACAAGCAAGTTTCAATGTTGTGCCAGTGTCCTTAGGTGATGGACGCAATCTCTCCAACAGCCCTGTAATGTCACTTGGGGGTGCTGGATCCTGGGTGGGTGCTCACCTTTTCATGCAGTGCACCATGTTGAGTTAGCCGGTAGATGCTTTACAGGTCCTGAGCTATGGCCTGCCAGTGGCAGAACCCTATTCTGGAAAGCCCCTTGGGGGGTAGGACTATTATGGAGGGTGAAGCCAGAATGAGGCGGGTCCCTATTCATCCTGCCCAGACTAAGAATACACCTGCTGTGGTAAGTTACATGGCTTTCACTTTTCTATGACATGTGCACTGACTGTCTGATGCTGTAGTGAAGGTTGTGACACTCTAAATCTTTTGGGGGGACCTGCCTTTTAAACTGACTTGGGTAACAAACAAGCCCCTTCAGTCTCCTCTCTTGAGTTGGTCTTTGGCTTTGCCCTTGTGGCTGATGCGCTGTCTAAGGATTAGATAGACAAAGCAGATCCCACCTTGAATTCTGAAAAATTGGATGAAACAATGTTGGCCGAGATCCCATCAAAGGGTAAAGAGTAACCTTTGCTTATGTTGTGAAAAAAAACAATCCCCTTTGGGTGATCAATGTACATTACATTGTTACCTTCAACCTGGGTATCAATTTGAAAAAAACTTGGTCGATATAAACTTTTAAAATGTAATAACTGATTCCAACCCATGGGTTTGGTGAAAAATGTCACCTCATACTTGGTCTCCTAAAAGCAAATTATGAGTAGCCAGTGGTAGAACAGACTGTCACACTCACCTGCTTCTCATTCCAGAGCCAGGATTCCAACACAAGGGTTCCACCTGTGCAACAAACAGATTCCAACCACTTTCTTAATGGGCTAGGTAGCGCATTGCCCAGCATTCTAGCAATGCTTCACCATGCTAATTTCCTAGCCCCTGCATAGCCCAGGGTCTTCAGCCTGCCTATGACCCCACAGTATTTTGCCTTGCTGCACCCTTGTGCACACTCAGTGCTCTCCTGTGACTCTTGTACTCCTATTCTTCTATAAACCCTGTGTATTTCTGTGACCAAGATGTTCCTGTGCTTTAGCCTCCTATGCCCCAGTCCACTGAATCCTCATTGACACCAGCTCATCCTGTGTCTCCAGTAACCCCTGCGGATTATGTGTCTCCAGTAACCCCTGTATTATATTTAAGACTTGGTTTAAACTATTGAGGCTCTGCAAGCCGCATTTGCACAGGCACAGCAGTCTATTCATTTGAATGGTCTGCTGTATCTGCTTTTCATGCAGAAAAAAGGTTCATGCATCATTTTTAAAACATTGCAACAGGGAATTTTCATGGTGCTTTTGCACCTTGTGTTTTCCCAGCAGTTTTCACACCTGCAAACACAGTTTTAGTGCTTTTAGATGCATGGGGGTGCCATGAATGTCAGACCCCTGCGTTTTGTCTGTGGGTGGTTGCAGATGAGGGAATAGGTGTGATTACCGCACCTGCAACCATCTGTAACAGTGTGAACCTAGTGTAAAGTGTGTTTTTTAAATTTTATTTACATAGGGAAATATTTAGCAGGCAATGTGACAATGAACAAGTAATTACTGTAAGTATATGCTCCTGGTACATGGGTTACGTGGAATTATTAACCACCTGTGAATGTTGGCTAAATGTCACAGTCACTGCTTTATAAGTACAGTGGGGCAAAAAAGTATTTAGTCAGCCACCAATTGTGCAAGTTCTCATACTTAAAAAGATGAGAGAGGCCTGTAATTGTCAACTGTGGGAACAATAATTAGAAAATTGAAGACATACAAGACCACTTATAATCCCCCTCAATCTGGGGCTCCACGCAAGATCTCACCCCGTGGGGTCAAAATGATCACAAGAACGGTGAGCAAAAATCCCAGAACCACACGGGGGGACCTAATGAATGACCTGCAGAGAGCTGGGACCAACGTAACAAAGGCTACCATCAGTCACACACTATGCCGCCAGGGACTCAGATCCTGCAGTGCTAGACGTGTCCCCCTGCTTAAGCCAGTACATGTCCGGGTTCGGCTGAGGTTTGCTAGAGAGCATTTGGATGATCCAGAAGAGGATTGGGAGAATGTCATATGATCAGATGAAACAAAAGTAGAGCTGTTTGGTAGAAACACAACTCGTTTTGTTTGGAGGAGAGAGAATACTGAGTTGCAACCAAAGAACACCATACCTACTGTGAAGCATGGGAGTGGCAACATGATGCTTTGGGGCTGTTTCTCTGCAAAGGGAACAGGACGACTGATCCGTGTACATGAAAGGATGAATGGGGTCATGTATCGTGAGATTTTGAGTGCAAACCTTCTCCCATCAGCAAGGGCATTGAAGATGAAACGTGGCTGGGTCTTTCAGCATGACAGTGATCCCAAACACACCACTAGGGCAACGAAGGAGTGGCTTCTTAAGAAGCATTTCAAGGTCCTTGAGTGGCCTAGCCAGTCTCCAGATCTCAACCCCCATAGAAAACCTTTGGAGGGAGTTGAAAGTCTGTGTTGCCCAGTGACAGCCCCAAAACATCACTGCTCTAGAGGAGATCTGCATGGAGGATTGGGCCAACATACCAGCGACAGTGTGTGACAACCTTGTGAAGACTTACAGAAAACGTTTGACCTCTGTCATTGCCAACAAAGGATATATAACAAAGTATTGAGATGAACTTTAGATATTGACCAAATACTTATTTTCCACCATAAGTTGCAAATAAATTCTTTCCAAATCAGACAATGTAATTGTCTGGATTTGT
Source organism: Rana temporaria (assembly GCF_905171775.1). Taxonomy (NCBI): domain Eukaryota; kingdom Metazoa; phylum Chordata; class Amphibia; order Anura; family Ranidae; genus Rana; species Rana temporaria. The sequence goes on from NC_053490.1 coordinate 425,987,368, forward strand.
TTCCACATTTTGTCTCTCATAGTTGAGGTATACCTATGATGACAATTACAGGCCTCTCTCATCTTTTTAAGTGGGAGAACTTGCACAATGAATGGCTGACTAAATACTTTTTTGCCCCACTGTATGCCCCTTAAAAAAAAAACACTTGTTATGAAATACTACCTGTTACTTTTAGACATAGGGCTTGATTTACTAAAACGAAAGAGTGCATAATCTGGTGCAGCTCCGCATAGAAACCAACCAGTTTCCATTTTTTTTTTTTTTAAAGTTTAATTGAACAAGCTGAAATTAAAAGGTGATTGGCCTCCGTGCACAGCTGCACCATATTTTGCACTCTCCAGTTTTACTAAATCAACCTCATAGAAACAAAGACAAAGAAACACAGCACACAAAGTAGCCATGTTTTTTTTTTCATTTAGGTTATTCTTTGATTTGATGTTGTTGTCTTTTGTTTTTTGTTTACCCTTTTTACCTGAGTAGGTGAAAAAAGTTCATATCTGGAGTGCAGTTACCTGTTGGTGTTTGCATAGATCTCTTGAAGCTCCAGTTTTCTAACCAACCAGATTGGGAACTTCCTCATAGTGTAGAACAGGGGTCCTCAAACTACGGCCCGCGGATGACTTTTAACCGGCCCACCCCACCCTGACAAGCAACGCCGGTTACACGGCAGGTTGTAACACAGCGGTCCCGCTGTGTCACGGAGATCACAGAGTTAACAGTTCGGGCGCGCTGTGATAAATGTCCCGCCCTCCTCCTCTTCCTAGACTAGCTCATGTGATAGAGCCAGTGTTCTGTCTATCACACGAGCTGGTCTAGGAGGAGGAGGGCGGGACTTTTACCATAGCGCGCCAGAACTGTTAACAACACTGTGAGCTTCGTGACACAGTGGGATCGTGACACAGCGGGACCGTGACAGCAGTTTGGCACAGTAAGGAGTAAGGCTGTGAGGGGCTTACGATGGTGAGGTGAGGGGAGGGAGGGAGGGGGGCTTGCGATGGTGAGGGGGGTTGCAATGAGGGGCTGATGATGATGTAATGATGATGATGATGGTGGGGGGGCTTGCAATGGGGGGCTGATGATGATGTAATGATAAAGGTGGGGGGGGGGGCTTGCAATGGTGAGGGGGGGTTGCAATGAGGGGCTGATGATGATGATGGTGAGGGGGCTTGCAAAGGTGAGGGGGGCTGCAATGAGGGGCTGCTGCTGCTGATGATGATGTAATGATGATGGGGGGGCTTGCAATGATCTTGATGGGCTTGCTATTAATGATTGTGAGGGGGGGCTTGCAATGAGGGGCTTACAATGATGATGGCGAGGGGGGGCTTGCAATGAGGGGCTGATGATGATGATGTAATGATGATGGTGAGGTGAGGAGGGCTTTCAATGATCATGATCATTTGCAATTAATGATTGTGAGGGGGGGCCTGCAATTAGGGGCTTATAATGATGAAGGGGAAGGGTTGCAATGATCGTGAGGGGCTTGCAATGGTGAGGGGGGAGGCTGGAAATGATGGCTTGAATTTGAAATGGTGATGAGGGGGGCTTGCAATGATGGCCTGAAATGACGGTGAGGGTGTGCTTGCAATGATGGTTTGAAATGACGGTGAGGGGGGGCTTGCAATGATGGCTTGAAATGACGGTGAGGGTGGGCTTGCAATGATGGTTTGAAATGATGGTGAGGGGGGCTTGCAATGATGGCTTGAAATTATGGTGAGGGGGGGGGGCTTGCAATGATGGTGAGGGGGGCTTGCATTCTTCATTTTAAATATTGTATCTGTTCCCATTTTGTTTTTTCACTTCAAAATAACATATGTGAAGTGTGCATAGGAATTTGTTCATAGATTTTTTTTATAGTCTGGCCCTCTAACGGTCTGAGGGACAGTGAACCGGCCCCCTGTTTAAAAAGTTTGAGGACCCCTGGTGTAGAAGAATGGTCTGCTCTTTTAAAGCTGCCTCACATACCCATAAGCCTATCATGATCCTACGGGGTAAAAATGACCGCACCAGCCAAGTAGATTCTGGCTGGAAAAAGCGCCCAGAGGCGATTCAGTTCGCATGCGTTGCGCTATACAAGTCATTCATTCATTCATTCACTATTATGCACAACCTCACTTGCCAATTGGGCTGCACAGCAGTTGGGATGGAGCAGACCACACTTTTACACAATCAGCTAGTATCCAAACTAATTCTTAAATGTGGCCAAGGTTTCAAAGGACCAGCAATGCTTTTTCTAAGTTCTAAAGAAATTACTAGCCATTGGACATTCTCAGGTAAGACTTTTTGTGACAAAATATGCAAGATTGATAAAAATGTTGTGTACTTGCCAGCTGTCGTTTAAAATCTGCATCTATATTATAAAGGTTAATTCAATAATGACAAAATATTTTTTTTTCTCTCCAGAGTAATTGGTGCAATGAGTAATTTTGAAGAATTTCGTAAAGTTTTCAGTTGTCCAGAAAACACATTAATGAACCGAGGAAATAACTCATGTAGAGTCTGGTAGACGGGGAAATATTTAAGAAAACAATGTTTGAGCTGCTGTACAAACTGCTGTTTTTTTTTTCATTTGAAATTTTGGAACCAAAGAGGATAATCCACTTTAATGAATTTCTGCTATCTGGAAAAAAAGCCATCATTATCTTTGAACATATTTTCTTGTGCATATCTTACATGCTGTTAACCAGGTCTTTATATGATTATGACTATTGTATTTTGTAGTGTGGATTACAAATTATTTCTTTTAAATTTATACAGAATTTAAGTTTCTGAAATATGCAAATAAAGAGAAAAAAGCGTGCACTATTATATATTAGTGTAATAAAATAGTGAAATTAATGTAAAGGAAGAAATCTTATTTTTGAAGGGTGCAGTGTTGTACATAACTGTATATTCTTGGTAATACTTGCACTGAAAGCCATTAATGTATTTAAAATGTATTTTAAAGTGTAATTTCTGAATGGTATTTTATATTACCAGCCTGGAGAAACACAATTTTATTAAATGAAAACTACATTAAAGTACTTTTCTGAATAACTAATGAATGCCTTGTATATTCATTACGCAAAGAAATGTAGGAATTTTCCTGTATTGTGAAACTAATGAAAGTTTAGTGTGTTTGTATAGGAAACAAATAAGCTATCTGTCTGCTTACAAGACTGCAAATATAGACAATACTGAAGGCATTTTAAAGAGTCATCTGAACAACAAACCTGTTTTCATGACCAAAAGTTCAAATTAGGGGAGGAAATAGGGCTAAGGCCGGTCATACATGGTGCAAATTTATTTCCTGTAGGGAATAAGCCTCTAGTGATAATCGTAAGAGAATCTGGCAGGCTGGTTGTACCCAAGTTGATCGATCAATCAACTTGGTACATTCATAGTATACAGAAAAATACTGCGCTGCCCTATAGGTAAGCCGCTAACACTTCAAATAGACAAATAGCAAAAAAACTTGAAAAGTGTAGCGCTAATTAACCACTTAAGACCCGGACCAAAATGCAGCTAAAGGACCTTGCCCCTTTTTGCGATTCGGCACTGCGTCGCTTTAACTGACAATTGCGCGGTCGTGCGACTTGGCTCCCAAACAAAATTGGCGTCCTTTATTTCCCACAAATAGAGCTTTCTTTTGGTGGTATTTGATCACCTCTGCCGTTTTAATTTTTTGCGCTATAAACAAAAATAGAGCGACAATTTTGAAAAAAATGCAATATTTTTTACTTTTTGCTATAATAAATATCCCCCAAAAATATATAAAAAAAAAATGTTGAGCTTAAAGGACAACGTACATATACGTTGATGTGCCCAGCCGTGCCATTCTGCCGACGTATATCGGCGTGAAGGGGTCCTTAAGTGGTTAAGTTAGGTTGGCATAAAACTTCAAATTACCAATATGACAATAAAAGTGAAGTGAAAATGTCCACATAAATATATAAATAAATTTCCATATGTGAAAAACACGAATAGTGTAAAAATACAAATCTGACTATAGAATAGTCCAGCAATAATATTGGTGAATTCCAAAGCCTGGTGATAACGTCAAAGAGGTGCTAGAGTTAAAGGAGCGTTGAAATGAATTAATGTGAAGAGAAACCACCACCGATAGGTAAGGGGCTTACCAGAGAGTTTGAACCCAGGAGAACCTACCTTCAGATGGGTCAAACAGAGCTTTGTGTGGTAAAACCATGATGGAACCTGGGAAATACTGTATATGTCTCCAATGGCTGTAGCAAGAGTGACCAAACGGCAGAGGAATGGAGTATACCACAGACGAAGATAGCTGGTTACCCAATGGTCTTACAGGACATAATGGTTAAAAAAAAATCCGGATGAGTATGGAAGGGGGTGTGTACCCTATATTAGGAAGAAAAAAACATCCACATAGCATAACTCTGTGTTGAATGTTGAACATTTTATGTAGCAAAAACACTTACATTTAGATGGATGTACAAGCGCTTTGTGCAAAGTAGTAGCAACAGGGGGGTGACTACCCGACGCGTTTCATCCCAAGAACATCATTTCCCGAGAAACGTGTCGGAAGGACCCCACTGTTGCTACTACTTTGTAAAAAGCGCTTGTGCATCTATCTAAATGTAAGTGTTCTTGCTACATTACATTTCCAACATTCAACACAGAGTTATGCTATGTGGATGTTTTTTTCTCCCTAATTTATGGTACACACCCTTCCATACACATCCAGATTTTTTTTTGGACCATCATGTCCTGTGAGACCATCGGATAACCAGCTAACTTGGTACATTCAGCCTGCCCATTAACGATTACAGTGACAGTTTTAATCCAAGATAATCAATATAGTCAAGATTTACTTTTCATTCTGTTTAATTGCCTTTTTTGTGTTGATGCTGTTGCACATATCAAGTAATAAATAAGTCTGATAATTCTTTAATGCCTCAAAAATGTGTATGCAACATATTGTTCTGGTTACTAAATGTATTATCATATATTTAGAATATATATTATTTTACAGAGCTTATTTTTTTCTGTTGGGCAAAAACAATTACTTATGAGACTGATCACTAAGCAAAATAATGAAAAATTGAATAAGCTACTCAATGAGTCCTTTCTTTTTTTTTTTTTTATATCAATTCCTAGTTTATTGGTGCATGACATTATAGGCAGTTCAACGGGTTCTGCTGATATACTATATGATATTGACTGTGTGAAATGAGCTTTAAGATATCTTTCACCTTCAACTGTTTTTAGTACAGCACAGTGGAACCTCAGATTGCGAGTAACATGGTTAACAAACGTTTCGCAATACGAGCACTGTATTTCTAAAAATCCTGACTCGGTTTGCGAGTGTTGTCTCACAAAATGAGCAGGATTCAAGCCACAGTGGTGTGCAGTACCGCGTTTGGCCTGAGGTGGGGGACGCCGAAGCCGAGCAGCGCTGAATAGCGCCGATCGGATCGATTGACTTCATTGGGGAAACTTGCTTTGATATGTGAGTACTTTGGATTACTAGCATTCTCCTGGAATGGATTATGCTCGTAATCCGAGGTTCCACTGTATATTAGTTTGTAAATACCCCTGTGATTGGAATACTCAGGGAATAGTGTCTAAAGTGTTTTTGGATTTCTGCCGTTAAATTTTATTTGCCTGTATATGCAATTTAGATAGATGTGTGCACTGCAAAACAGCTGTGTCCATTTCAAGTGCCTTGTCCAGAATGGTTTTATTATTTAACATATATGTACAAAGCAATAAAATTAATGCACACCAGAAAACAAGGAGATGACCTAATGGTGGAAAAATATAGTTCACATTCAAGTTCATGTAAGCTCTTTTAAATTAACTCAATACATACCTGTTTGGAGTATCTTTATCTGCTGATTTGTTAAACTTTGTGGTGAAGGATCTGGCCTGCTGTCCCTCCATCCCTCCTTTTTCTCTCTTTCTTTCTCTCTTTCTTTCTCTTTCTTTGTCTCACTCCCTCTCTCCCTTCTTTCTTTCTCTCCATCTTTCTTTCTCTCCCTCTTTCTTTCTCTCTCTCTCTCTTTCTTTCTTTCTCCCTCCATTCCTCATTCATCTCAGACTCTAACCACACCCCCACCGAGCCACACCCATGTAAACCACGCCCACAATTTCACATAAACATTCCCATTTTTTTGCCACCGTAGAGGGCCCCATAGCAGAATTTTGCTTAGGGCCCCAGGGGGGTCAGGATCGGCACTGCCATAGCGGGGTGCATATTCCCAGGTGGGAAGTAATCGTGGCCAGTTAAGGGCATCAGGGGAACAATCCCCCTTTTAAGAAGAAACTATAATAGTTTGTGATCAATAGAGTTGGGTGAACAGCTTGCCCCGAGCATCACGTGGTCACACGTTTGGCGAACATTCGAATTTGCGAGGTACTCGGCGGGATGTTTGCCTTGAACTGGACCGCTGGTCAGGTTCAAGGCTTTGCCAATTAGGGGACAGAGCACCGTCAGAGCCCTGATTGGACAAAGTGATGATGACTTTGTCCAATCATGGCTCAGTGCTCATAGTCTCAGCCCACACTATAAAAGGTTCCTTCTCACAGGAAGCTTTTGCAGTGTGTTTTTGGAGTAGAGATAGATGCAGCAGTTCACTTATTGTGACTTTGAGTGTAAAGTGTTAGTGTAGTGTTAGTATAGTGTAGTGTGAGTGTCAGTATAGTGTAAATATAGTGTAGTGAGTCAGTATAGAGTGAGTATAGAGTAGTGTGTCAGTATAGTGTGTGCGTATAGTGTGAGTATAGTATAGTGTGTTAGTGTAGTGCAGTGTTTAACTAAGGAACACAACACATTTAGTGCTATATACAGCACTGTATACCCCCTTTTTTTTGGGTGATGCGTGTTTTTTTTGTATTTTTTCTTGTCCCCTGCCTGCCCCTTTTTTTAATTTTAAATTGTCAGCTGTAGTTCTTCTGACTGTGACTCTGTTGTTCCCTTTTTTATAGATTTTACATTTCTGTCAGCATAAGTCCTTAATTTAAAGTGCACCAAACACCGCTTTTAATTCAATAAAGTGCATCCAATTAAACATTTCCCAGTTTCTATTAAATTTGGTTAATAAGCCTGGGAGGCCAACATGCCACTATGAGGGGGCCAGCAGCGTTTGTGTCCACAGGCAAAGGTGGACGTGGTCCGCCTCCAGAATCATGCATGGAGGAGTCAGCTGAAATATTTGAACACAGCATCAGCCACTTGCTTCTTGAGGATGCACAGACATTACTTGATTCTGATGTTGGTTCTGAGGTAGAGGAAAGGAGTAACATGAGCCTACAGAGAGGGGAGAACAAATGGCAGTCATGTTCCCCCAGCCGCAGCATCCTGTCAATTTGCCTCAAGGCATGATAAGGATGAAGGGGATGATGATGATGAGGTCACTGACACAACTTGGGTGCCGCATAGAACGGAGGAGAAAAGTGAGGGGGGGGCACAACCCCAACGAGGCAGAATGTCCTCCAGAGGCAGACACCATGGAAGAGTAGAGAGCAGCCACCCTATTCCATAAGATTGTGGAGCAGTTATTTCTTGGCCCACTTCTCACAGCTCAGTTGTGCAGGCCTTTTTTTAGCACATGTGAAGACTATCGCACTGTTGCAATTTGCAAACTCTGCGGCAAGCAGATCAAGTGTGGCAAAACACCAGCCATTTGGGTACCACATTCTTGACAATGCATTTAACCTCCAACCACTCAGCCCACAAGAGCACCTGAAAGCCATACAAAAGGGACACAATTCTCCTCAACTTCCATGTCTACCCTCGCTATATCTCATGACCTCTCAGCAGCCTCCACTGACAGGATCGTGGTATAGTAAAGGGTGTCACAGGTCCTTGCAACATGTCTGAAAGCAGCACACCACCAGCTGTAAAGTATAGCAGGCAAGTTTCTCTGCCCCAGCTGCTGCATAATAAAATAAAATACACTCCCTGCCACCCCAGTCTCAAGTCTTTTGCAGACTCTAATAGGTTTTCTTCTAAGATTGCCCTGTATTTCGCTTCATTCTTCTTCACATAAACTCTGACCAGCTTCCCTGTCCCTGCTGAAGAAAAGCATGCCCACAGCATGATGCTGCCACCACCATGTTTCACAGTGGGGATATTGTGTTCAGGGTGATGTGCAGTATTAGTTTTGCTTTTAGGCCAAAAAGTTACATGTTGGTCTCATCTGACCAGAGCACCTTCTTCCACATGTTTGCTGTGTTCCCCATATGGATTCTCGCAAACTGCAAACTAGACTTCTTATGGCTTTCTTTCAACAATGTCTTTCTTCTTGCCACTCTTCCATAAAGACCAGATTTGTGGAGTGCACAACTAATAGATGTCCTGTGGACAGATTCTCCCACCTTAGCTGTGGATCTCTGCAGCTCTTTCTATCCTTGACCAGTCTGTCAGTTTAGGTGGACGGCCATGTCTTGGTAGGTTTGCAGTTGTGCCATACTCTTTCCATTTTGCAATGATGAATTGAAAAGTGATCCGTGAGATCTTCAAAGCTTGGGGTATTTTTTTATAACCTAACCCTGCTTTAAACGTTTCCACATCTTTATCTCTGACCTGTCTGGTGTGTTCCTTGGCTTTCATGATGCTGTTTGTTCACTAAGGTTCTCCAATAAACCTCTGAGGGCTTCACAGAACAGTATTTATACTTAGAATAAATTACACACAGGTGGACTCTATTTGCTAATTAAGTGACTTCTAAAGCCAATTGGCTCCACTAGACTTTAGTTAGGGGTTTTAGAGTAAAGGGGGGCTGAATACAAATGCACGCCACACTTTTCAGATATTTATTTGTAAAAAATGTTGAAAACCATTTATCATTTTCCTGCCACTTCACAATTATGTTCCACTTTGTGTTGGTCTATCACATAAAATCCCAATAAAATACATTTATGTTTTTGGTTGTAACATGACAAAATGTGGAAAATTCCAAGGGGTATGAATACTTTTTCAAGGCACAGTAATAATATTATATTATAATATGATATATATTATATGTATGAATTCCACTTGGTTAATCAAGCAATTACTATTGTGTTGATGGGCTCCAAAATCTTTTTCAGCTATTTCATTTCTCCATGTGTTTTGTCATACAAAGGTCTACATGTTACTCAGTTACTGTTTTCTTTCTCAAGCGTTCATTTAATTGGGGTATTACCTCTAGATGACACTGTTCCTCTTTCAGTGTCATGTGAACCTGAAGGCAATACATATTTTTCTTTTACTGACATAAACTGTCTAGCCACATTATTTTAACATTGTCAGTGAAAATAACCTTATTCTTTAACAAGTCCATTCTATGAATATTCTTGGACTTCATCCAAATACCCAAATGTGCATAAAATACTTTTGCACGTTGGTCCATTTCTACAATTTGTTTCTAAAATATGAACACAAATGTTTGAGCTGCATTGCTAGTTTATATGTCTTTGCAGACTATTTTGTTGTGTTTATTTTTTGTTATGTGGTAAGACCACAGGACATAAAATGTACAGCCCCAGGCATGACCCATTTATGTTGCTTGATATTGTAAGTCTCCATCTATCAAAGGCAAATACCCAGAAATAACATATCTGAAACATCACATAATTTATGGAACTAAGAAATATTCTTAGAGGGTCACTGTGCCCAAAACTAATATTTTAACAGTGCATACTCTGATATACGGAATCACACACACGTCTCATGGGGATTCTATCAGCAAGATCTTTCAGGATTTACTACTTCATTTTCCTCTATGGCAGTGTTTATTAAACTGAGGGTCGGGACCCTAATTGGGTTGCGTGTTTGGAAATGTTCACCACATGACTTTGTGTCCAAGTGCAAATCAGCAGATATATTTACAGTCAGTCGCATTTGCACAGTCAGTGTGATGTAGACTTGGAGTAGAAATGGAGCTGATAGATTGTTTAGAGACAGAGGGGCAGATCCACGTACATCGGCGCATATATCTGCCGGGCGTAGCGTATCTAAGATACACTACGCCGCCGTAACTTTTTTTTTTTTCGAATCCTTAAAGAATTTGCGCCGTAAGTTACGGCGGCGTAGTGTATCTTTGGCGGCGTAAGGGCGCGGAATTCAAATGCATGTGATGGGGCGTGTTTCATGTAAATACGTCGTGACCCGATGTTAACAACGTTTTTTTTAACGGCTCATGCGCCGTCCGTGGGGGTATCCCAGTGCGCATGCTCGAAATTAAACCGGAACAAGCCAATGCTTACAACGGTGACGTCATTCTACGCAAATCCCTGTTCGCGAACGACTTACGCAAACAACGTAAAAAATTCTAAATTTGACATGGGAACGACGGCCATACTTAACATTGAGTACGCCTCATAATAGCAGGGGTAACTATACGCCGGAAAAAGCCGAACGCAAACGACGTAAAAAATGCGCCGGCCGGACGTACGTTCGTGGATCGCCGTAACTAGCTAATTTGCATACTCAACGCGGAATTCGACGGAAACGCCACCTAGCGACCGGCGGAAAAATGCATCTATGATCCGACGGCGTACTAAGACGTACGCCTGTCGGATCGATCCGAGATGCAGTCGTATCTTGTTTTGTAGATACAAAACAAAGATACGACGCAGGAAATTTAAAATTATGCGGCGTATCAAGAGATACGCCGGCGTAATTCTTTTGTGGATCTGCCCCAGAGGTTATTGCAGCTCCATTTCTACTCCCAGTCTACAACACGCTGACTGTGTAAATACGACTGACTTTAAATATATCTCTGTAATTAGAACTTTTCAGCAGCACTGTGTGGTCAAGCAGCATTTACCTCCAGGTCTCTCCAACATACACTAATGGTGAATAGGACCACTGCGCTGCAAATAGCACTTTTCAGCAACGCTGTATCCTATTCACAATTAGTGTGTGTTGGAGAGACCTGGAGGTAGATGCTGCTAAACTACACAGTGCTGCTGAAAAGTTCTAATTACAGAGATATATTTACAGTTATATTCTAATTACAGCTCAGTTCTAATATACACAACCAGAGCTCTGGAGTAGATAGGGAGAGCTGGCAGAGGGAGTGGTAGCTGCTGCTGAAAAGTACCATAAAAAGTGCAGTGCTGATATACCGTCCCGGCGTATAGCGCGCACCCCCGAATTTGAAGGAAGATTCCTGCAAAAAAAAAAAAATACTTACAGTTTGGATGCCCCTCGTCGGTGTCTTGCCCGTCGTCCATCGCGTCCTGCCCGACGTCCAGCGCGTCCATCCGCAGCGTCGTCCGCTCAAGCGTCCTTCTGCGGCAATCCTCGCTCGATCCCCGCTTCCCGCACTCTGTTCGAACCACTGTGCCGACATATACCGAGCGGAGTACACTCGTGTATAGTCGGGCGGGCTAGGCTTCTCTTGCGTAAACGACGTACAGGACGCACATGACGTGACCGCGAGAGGAGCCGAGCCTGCCCAACTATACCCGAGTGTACTGCGTTCGGTATATGTCGGCGCAGTGGTTCGAACAAAGCGCGGGAAACGGGTATCGGCGTATATCGCGCACCCATGATTTTGCCCTGTTTTTCAGGGCAAAAAAGTGCGCGATATACTCCGATAAATACGGTACATACAGTTTGTGTGCTGGAGAGACCTGGAGTAGGTTGCTACTATACTATACCATACCTCCCAACTTTTTTGAGATGGGAATGAGGGACACCTATTAGCAAAAGTATGCAGGCATAGGACACACCCCCTGCCATGCCCCCTTAAAGGAGAATTATACAAAAAAAAATTGTTAAACCCACAAGTGTTTTATTTTTCCCACTACTATTGCTTTAAAGCGGAGTTCCGGCCACAATTTCACTTTTTAAATATAAATACCCCTGTAATACACAAGCTTAATGTATTCTAGTAAAGTTAGTCTGTAAACTAAGGTCCGGTTGTTACAGCATTTAGACACTTTATAAAATAGAAATTGACTGGGGCCATCCTAAGTGTGGGCATCATGAATCCAGACTGTATGACTTCCTGGATTTCAGCCTTGCAAAACTCGCACATGCTCAGTGCTGCACAAGCAGTGTCAGATCAGGTTTCAGCACCTGTGGTGTCCAAGTCACATGATTCTTTGAGACTGGGGAATGCACAGACTCATGGAAAGTTACACCCACTACATTCCCAGGAGTCTGTGCGGTGTAGGTTAGGAAGCATTAAGCACCTAGGTGCAGGAAGTGGGAAGATTAACTATTCTGCCTAGCAACAACACTTTGAAGGCATCTAAAAAAAAAAAAAATTTTCGTAAAGGACTAATGACATTTTTTTAAAACTACTGATGTAATGTTATATTTATGGGTGGAACTCCACTTTAAATTGGCTTTTGAAATTTACAAATGCAGCAATTTAGCAATTGGAAGAAAGGTTTAGCACTGGGAAACACTTTTTGAAAGATAAATAGTGTATTTGCTATACAACTATGTAGATCAGATGAATAAATGAGGGATGAATGAGGAGGAAAGAGGGACAAGGGACAGTCCCCTGAAATCAGGGACAGTTGGGAGCTATGCTATACTGTGTTGATGACAAGTACTATATACAGTTGAGTGCTCCTATACACAGTCAGTGTGTGTTGGAGAGACATTTAGTAGACAGTAAGAGCTGACAGAGTGTTTTCAGGGAGAAAGAGTTGCTGCTATACTATACAGTACAGTGCTGCTGAATTTGCTATACCCAGTACTGTATTTTGCTACATTACATTAAATTAAATTGTGGTGGGCTTCATAGTGTATACCACCTGTGTTCACTGTGCTGTAATGTGCTACATTATTATTACTTTTTACTTTCAGTTCACATGTAGTCGGTTCACATATATGCGGTGCAACACCAGTATGTATTTTCTGTGAATTTAAAAAGAGTCTCATACGTTTTCTAAACACTGCACTGTAGGTTCACATGCAAATTGCGTGCTCATAGTCTTCTATAGCAGCAGCCCCCAACCTTTTTGGCACCGGGGGTAAACGTTTTTAGTGGGCAATGGCTGGTGTTAATGTCGCTTCAATCATCACGGCACCATGCTTGATATGTTGTCAGGGTGATTGAAGCGCATTATTTCTATTATTACATTGTAGTAATAAATGAAATAGTTCAACTCATCATAATGCAGAATCAGTGGGAGCCCTAAGCGTGTCATTTGCCACTGTCGCTTGCCACTAGATGCAGAATGTCACTTGCCACGCTGCCTGCCACCAGATGTGGAATGTCACTTGTCACGCCACCTGCCACGATGTCTGTCTCTAGATGCTGAATCACTTGCCACGCTGCTTGCCACCACTGCATTGGTGGCAGCACTGGTCCATTTAGCACAAAGGCAAGCCTCTGTGCAGTGGTGGGTTCTGAATAAAGGCAGGAGAGCAGTGATGTGGGGCGGGCAGTAAGACGCTCCCCGCCGCACCTCCGAGACTGAGGCTGACAGAACACCAGCTGTGAGGGCGGAAGAGCAGTGATGCAGAGGTAAAGAGAGATGATGTCATTTCTGCATGTTCGCCTGCTTGCTTCTTCCATCCACCCAGCTCTTATATGCCAGCCGCTCGGCTGTCTCATGCCTCCTACCTGGCTCTCTTATGTCGGCAACCCGGATCTTTTTTGCCACCCCTCCGTCCAAGTGTCTCATGCCGGCTGCAGAAAGGCCATGGGCCGGCAGTGGGCCGTGGCCCGGGGGTTGACGTCCCCTGTTCTATTGGAACACATCTGAATCGCACATCTGATCAGTTTTGAACGTGAATTTGATCCAAAAAACAGCGTGTTTTCCCCCAATCCATACCAGGCCCTTTGGGGTCTGGTATGGATTTTGAGGAGAACCACACACAAAAATGTAAACAAAAAATGCCTGGTATCTCCCCCAAATCCATACCAGACCCTTATCAGTGCATGCAGCCTGAACCATACCAGGCCACATGCCTTCAACATGGGGGGTGCTTTAGGGCAAGGGGGCATTCCCCCACCCCAAAACACCTTGTCCTCATGTTGATGGGGACAATGGACTCTTCCCCACAACCCTGGCTGGTGGTTATGGGGGCCTGTGGGCAGGGGGCTTATCAGAGTCTGGTAGCCCCCTTTAACAAGCGGGCCCCCAGATCCTGCCCCCCATGAGAATGGGTATGGGGTACACTGTATCCCTAATCATTCACCAAAAAAGTGTCAAAAAGAAATAAAAGCAGAGAGTTTTTAGGACAATTCCTTTATTAAAAAAACAAAAACAATGTCCCCCGGTGTAGATTCATCATCGATCATAACGCCCATCCCACTGCCTACCAAAAAAATAAATAAAAATAAAAGCTCCGCTCGTGCCGAGGGCTCCCACCGTCTGCCTGCTCCATTGTCTGACAGTTATTAAATAGCTAAGGGGCAGGGGCAACCCGGCGACATCAACTGATGGCACCGCCCTCTTGTGATGTCATTGACTGGTGCTTGCTGGTTCGATGATAGCACAAGAGGATGGTGCCACCAGGTGACGTGGCTAGGTGTCCCCACTCCTTAGCTATTTAAGAAATATCAGATAGTGGAGCAGGTAGACGACGGAAGCCTTTGGCACAAGCGGAACTTTTTTCTTCTTTTTTTGGTGGAGGTGGGCGTCGTGATTGATGATGAATTTACTCCAGGGGACATTAGTGCGAGGTGTGAGTAATAATTTGTATGATATCCATTCAGCCAGTGCATTAAAAATAGCACTTATCAGTATGCCTTCCTCTTGTGGTTTGAGCACACTGTTGGTCCTCCAGGGATCACCTGAAGATCCACTTAAAGCGGTGTTTCACCCTGCAGAACAACTTTTTAGCATAAAATTAGGCATAGTAGCGCGAGCTACAGTATGCCTGTCTTAATTTTTTTATCCCCGTACTCACTGTACATAGAAGATTCTGACTGCCTGCGGGGAATGGGCGTTCCTTTCAAGAGGGAGGGTGATTGACGGCCGGCTCTGGCACGTCACGCTCCCCGAAGACAGCCGGAGTAGGTCTCGGCTCTTCACGGCGCCTGCGCACAGACTATGCGCAGGCGCCGTGAAGAGCCAAGCCTGTTTCGGCTATTTCCGGAGAAGCGTGACGCGCCAGAGCCGGCCGTCAATCACCTTCCGTCTGGATTGGAACGCCCATTCCCCGTGGAATTTTATGCTAGAAGAAAACATTTTTTTTTTTTTTATAGGGTGAACCCCCTCTTTAAGATCCACTTAAGACCTGGACCAAAATGCTGCTAAAGGACCAGGCCCCTTTTTGCAAATCGGGACTGCGACATTATGGCGGACACTTCGGACAATTTTAAAACATTTTTGGGACCATTGTCATTTTCACAGCAAAAAATGCATTTAAAATGCATTGTTTACTGTGGAAATGACAGTTGCAGTTTGGGAGTTAACCACAGGGGGCGCTGAAGGGGTTATGTGTCACCTAATGTGTGTTTACAACTGTAGGGGGGTGTGGCTGT
The DNA here is from genome assembly GCF_905171775.1 of Rana temporaria. Lineage (NCBI taxonomy): Eukaryota > Metazoa > Chordata > Amphibia > Anura > Ranidae > Rana > Rana temporaria. The sequence goes on from NC_053490.1 coordinate 426,002,766, forward strand.
AGGTGTGATGTCATCGATTGTGGATCCCTATAAAAGAGATCACGGGATCGATGACACTGCCACAGTGAAGAATGGGGAAGCCGTGTTTACACACGGCTCTCCCCGTTCTTCAGCTCCGGGGACCGATCGCGGGACTCCGGCGGCAATCAGGTCCGCGGGTTCTGTTCACGGAGCTTCGGACCGGGTCGCGGGAGCGCGCGCCCGCGACCCACGGCTGGGCTTAAAGATCAACGTACATATACGTTGATGTGCCCAGCCGTGCCATTCTGCCGACATATCTATGCAGGAAGCGGTCCTTACGTGGTTAAATATCCTCAAATCAGTATTGCAGCAGCCTATCACGGATGTCTTCCTAGCAGACACTGTGTTCCGTGTTCCGCCTATCACGAACGTTCTCTTGTCCGAGGATGAAAAAGCGTCTGTGATTGGCGGAACACTGAACACAGTGTCTGCTGGGAAACCGAGTCCGAGGATGAGAGAACATCCGTGATAGGCGGAACACTGAGCCGCGACTTTTAAACATTGGACGCTTGCAGGCCTTCAGGTAAACCGATTCGAGTATAAGCCGAGGGGGGTATTTTCAGCCCTAAAAAAAGGGCTGAAAAACTTATACTCGAGTATATACGGTAGCATACATATTTCCTTTTTGGGTGCCAGCTCAATTAAGCTTTGACAAAAATACTTGAAAGCTGATTTCTATGCAGAGCTGCACATGATTTTGCACACTCCTGTTTTAGTAAATCAACCTCATTGTATAATAGCAGCAAAAGCCTATAATCTATGTCAAATAGGGGAAGGGAGGCATGAGAAACGTGTGCCTATTTTTTACATATAATGATGATCGCTTGCATAATAGCACTGCAGGAATCAGTTTCCCCCTTTAACTTCCCCTCAAGGACTAACAAGAAGTCTGTCCTTGAAGACATTGCCGATAAGTCTAGCACAAGCTGGAGAGAATTTAGTTACACATACTGGCAATGTATAGAAATTCAATAAAAATGTGCAATTCTAAACCTCAGCTCTTTATTCTAAAAAGTATAAAACTCAATATTGAGTGATTGGTACTTATGGAATTATTATTGTATCTGGAATTATGGACTGTAAGACGTATGGTATTCACCAAATGTGAGCTGATGTGTGGGCTAAACTTTCTAAATGTATTTAAGTTAAGTGGACAGTAAAAATATGTATGCGCATTTTTGCATGTCAGAATTCTTAAACACATTTACCTGATTGAAACCTGCCTTGGGCTTAGCTTTCATTATTTGCCAAGCATTAGAAGTTAGCTTAAGTCCGTATTGCAAAATATTGTTGATCTGCTTCAGCAGTGTTTATTGTCACTTGCCTGTTTACTAAAAGGGAAAAGAAAATGTATTTGCTGAAATTTAAAATGCATGTTCAAATACAATTTCTCCAGCACAGATATTGCTTTGCAGCCATACCTCAGCTGCCCTTAGCAGCGGAATACATAAGCCCATTGAGAAAGCTTTAACAGTGCATTCGATATATTCTGTCAAAGGCAGATAGCTGCACTTTCCTCAATCCCCAAAGGCTGTGTTTCCAAATGTATGACTTGCTATAAAAACACTTTGGAGTAGTCCCCGTCCCCCCCCTCAAGAATATAGTGGAAAATGGAAAAGCGCATAGAACAAAGCAACGTTTTGTCATAAATAATGATCTGCACAATACCTATTTATTTTACCAAACACAGGTTTAATTGGATTTCTCTAAAACTGAAAGCACTATTCGCAATACTCCTACTGCCTCAGATTTGAAAGGACCATACTCTCACAACATGGGGTTCCTATACACACACACACACACACACAAATTATATGTGTAACAATACCCTATCCATTTCAATGCCACAGCATAGCTTTCTATGAAAGCAAAGGTCAATTCACTGATCTTTATGAGTTTTTTTTAAATTTAATTTGTTCTTTTGTTTAATTGTAGATTTCTAATCAAAATGTTCAGTTCACATACATAATTCTCACAAAGGCATTAAATTATTGTTTCTGCATCATAAGCAGTTATTTAAAGGGGTTGTAAAGGATATATTTTTTTTTAAATTACAAACATGTTATACTTACCTCCACTGTGCAGCTCGTTTTGCACAGAGTGGCCCCGAACCTAGTCTTCTGGGGTCCCTCTGCGGCTGTCTCGGCTCCTCCTCACTTTCCCACTATGAACTTTAACATATTATTTATCACTATGTATCTACAATGCAACATATCCATATGTGCTACTAATAAACAGTCTATTTTATTTACCCACTGATTCGTTCTGCCCTTAATGTTTTGTTTCATTTAAAGTCCCAAATTCTCCCTAGTCCCCATTAGTCCCTCTTTGTTCATATTACCAGGGATGGAGATTTGTGTGCCGCAGGGCCACACTCTCATTTAAAGTCCCACACTTTGATTTTTGGATTTAGTCATCCAAAATCTTTCAGTTCCTCCTCACAAGAACTAACCCCCTTCATGGGAGCTCTCTCCCATAGGGGTTAGTTCTTTCGGGCGCGCTTCCGTGATACAGCCAGCGGCTATAGGTGCACACTGTATCACTGCGTCATTAGATGTGATCGACAGCAGCGCGAGCCAATGGCTGCACTGCTATCAATCCATCCACTCTGGCCAATCAACTGCCAGACTAAGCGGAGAAGAGGATGTCGGGGGCGAACACAGCAGGTAAAAAAACATGAACCTTTACAACCCCCTAGCTATTGTATGCATTTTTTATTTTAAATTGGTACTGATTATTTTATCACACTTTGAATAGCTCCATCTTCTACTCCCCTCTCAAAATACCTTGAAGAACTTATTGACATTTAGTGGCCGACTGGGGTGCTGCCATTTGCAGGGAAAGTCAGGCAGAAGAGGAACCTTGGCACGGGTCATCGTGTTTGCATCAGGGCATCATTTATCATGACTGAGTATGGATCTTCACTGCAAATGACAGCTCCCTAGCTGGTTGCTGAAGGTCAACAAACTGGCCAGCTGACATCAATGATAAAATACGTTTGCAGCGCTACCCCCGCAGGAGCCGCTGATTTATTGTTGGGATCGGCATATTGAGTTACCTTAGTGTTGTCTAGGGATGCAGTTGAAGAACAGAGTAGTGAGCGAATGTCCAGACAATGAATAAAGGTTTTCCAATGCTTTATTCCCAGGCCAACACGGCCAACATCAACATCAAATAGGAAGGAAAGGTTGATGAAGCAAAAGAGAGAACTTTGCAGTATCAGGCCTGGATATGAACCGAGCAATCCTGCTCTCAGTAGTATCAATTTCAATTCGTCGCCACTCTAGCCAGAGTGGGTGAAGTGCCCCTGGCCAGACTTCTGCCACAAGTCTGGCAGCTGAAGTGTCACTTTGGATTTCTGGGAGGAACAGGTCTCTCTCACAGACCTGGCTCTAGGGCCTCTGCCACAGGCCTATTACTTAAGCAAGCTAAATGAATGGATTGAGCGAATCCTCCCAGTAGATTTTAGCATAGGTCACCGGATGACAGCAAAGTGTACCTGCCAGCATACCGGTCACAAGATCCCTGATGGTTCGTTCAAGCCCTGTTAGATAACCTGCCTCCGGGTTCTCCTCAAGCCGACCCCCCAATCGAGCGGCATCTAGCCTGGGATCTTCTGAGCAATGTGGGGAACCCAGCAAGTCACTGGGGCCCCTCTCAGAAATGTAGAGCTCCACATAGCATTTGACCCCGGCCTGGAAGGCCATCGCCAGGGTCCGTTGGATGCGCACACCCTAAAGGTGGATGCCGCACCTGGAACCCGCGGGAAGAACCAATAAAGATGGCGTCTGCCACAGATATACCCTTCCCCAGCATGCTCCGCGAGGGAAAACTCCTCTAATTGGCTGCTGGGGAAAAGTAGCTCTGCCAGAACCCCTCTAGCGCCACCTGTCGCCCATGGGTGGAAACAACACCCCTGAAACGCAGACTGACCTACAGGACAGTTCAGGAATGACAGCAGCCCAAATTTGACAAATTGTGAACGGGAGCAAAATAACTCTCCCATTCCCCACTAACTTTAACGTAGTGCCCATACTGAAAGTAAGGGGGCGCTACACGTTCATGACCATGTTTAGTCAATACATCACAAGGGGTGCCTGTCCGCATGTTTGCAATTTCAAACAAGCCAGGAAAATGGAATTTAGTTGTGGTAGTAATATTGCCACTAAATGAATGACTTCCAAGTACAGCTGCCAGAGATTCAGGTAGACAGGCAAACTGGTCAAATCTGGCCATTTACTTCATCCATTTAAAGCGGGAGTTCACCCGAATTTTTTTTTTTAACATTAGATTGATGCTCTATACGGCGCCTGCGCACCAACGTTCGGCTACTTTCGGAAAATCGTGACGCGATGTATGCGACCATCGGAAGCCTGTCGGAAGCCTGTCAATCAAATAGGAACGCCCAGTCCCGCAGCCCATACCTGGAAGCGGCGGAGAAGATCGCTCTCTAAAATGGTAAGTACTGCTTCGATTTTAAAAAAAACTACCCGATTCCCCTTGACAAAATGAGCATCAATCTAATGTTAAAAATTACGTTTTCGGGTGAACCTCCACTTTAAGTCAGAGTAGAACTCAAGGTTGAATTGAACCTGAATCTCATTCCTATACTTAAAAAAAAAGGGAGACTAGGTCATGATGCAACCACCTACAGCAGTGATGGTGAACCTTGGCACCCCAGATGTTTTGGAACTACATTTCCCAAAATGTTCATGCACTCTGCAGTGTAGTCGAGCATCATGGGAAATGTGGTTCCAAAACATCTAGGACACCAAGGTTCGCCATCACTGACCTACAGTGACATAGTATCCAAGTGGTTTCATTTCTAAAAATGCAAGCTCCAATATTTTCCTGGTACAAACTGTGGATGTGGTTTCTACAGAAGAAACAGGTAATCAAACACACACACATCACTGCAACCTAAATGAAGGCAATCTGGTAGAAACACCAGATTCACACCTGCAATCTAAGGAACCAGAAAAATAAAAACTGGTTTTGCAAACATCAATGGGGTGGTACCAGAAACACACTTATTTAAACATTCTGGTTAAGTGCCAGTGTCATGTCAACATCTTTAAGAATGTTCTTGCTCCTTTAACTTGGGCTTAAAGGGTCACTAAAGGAAAGTTTTTTTTTAGCTAAATAGCTTCCTTTACCTTACTGAAGTCCTGGTTTCATGTCCTCATTGTTAGTTTTTACTCTGATGTTGCTGTAATTCTGCTCTGTTCTGGACACTTCCTGGTTGTCTGTTTCCTGATCATCACAGTACTGGGAGATTCTAGTTTCAGTTTCCAAACCAATACTGCTCTATGGGTCTGTACATCAAATAACATGCAAAAACTAAGCTAAATGAAAAATGAAACTGAAACTAGGAGGCACATTATATGATTGATTTTTATCTATTTTTAATCCTTATTTTAAAGGAATCAGTTAACTATTATGTCTCTATACCCTGTAAACAGTCATTTCAGCTAAAAAAATGTTTTTCCTTTAGTGACCCTTTAAGAATGAAGTTAACCTCTGAACCAGAAAGACTGTAATTAGTGCTGGGGCTACTTTTTACTGCCTTTAATACTGAATAACATTATTTTGGGACTTCCATGTTCAGGATGTGGTTAAAAGGCATGTTCATTTCCTGCTTAATGTGGTAAGCATGTCTCTTTAACTGTGTCCTGACCTCTCTCCAACTGTCAAACTCATCGAGGTAGTCACTCACCCAGTATGATCACTGAGATTACAATGCATGGTTATTTTACATGTAAACCATAGGAGTTATTTATCTGACCATTAACATCTATGGATAGCCCTCCAGGGAGGTGATAAATAGGGTAAATGTACATAGAAGTCACCCTATGAAATTTTACATGATCTATAGGTGAAAATTATTGACCAAGGCTAAGAAATATTGAATTTGGAAACCAGGTAGAAAACAATCTACCCGCCTAATTTAATTTTAAGTGCTTCTTCTTTAATAACACTATGGATCGTAATTATTATCGTACTTTTTAGCATAGACAGAGGAATACATACGCACTCCTTAATTCATTGGAACACCTGTCTCACTTACTGCAGTATACAATTGTAATTACCCTCTTTTAAAGTGATCTTAGAGATCCACATACTCTTCCCAACAATCACTTTCAGTAATTACACAATATGTTCCATAGACATATGGTAAAAAAAAAAATACTGTTCAGTTAATTTAGTTGTGTATGATCTCGGTACACACAAAGCTATTTGAGGACATGATGTTAAATGCTGGCACTCCAGAGGCTGCACATTTCATACAACATATAGAGGTTAATTGTTTCATTTTCCCCAAGCCGTAAACAACACAGTACAATCCCACAGCGTGCTGGGAAATAGAAATTGATCCAAGCCTAATGAACTTAACCCAAGGAAAGACGCACACAGCCATAGTTGTTATGCTTGAAACTGTCACTTTCTTTTAATGGACAAGATGTGCTATAAGGAGAGAACAGCAGGTCAGGCTTCAGAGGACAGTCTATGACATCTTCACATGACCTTAAGCACTATAAACAAGAATGACAATGATTGAAAACAATTTGCAGTTCAAAAAATCTGCTGGGTACAAAATTCTGTAGATGAATATGCTACAGTCATTATCTTCCTCATTACCATCATCAATACTACAAGCATATGCACTAATAGATATTTCAAAGGGTACTTAATTTGCATTACACTTAAAGTGATTGTAAAGGTTGTATTTTTGTAAAAATAACAAACATATTATACTTACCTGCTCTGTGCAATGATTTTGCACAGGGCAGCCCCAATCCTCCCCTTTTTGGGTCCCTCGCTGGTGGTCCTGGCTCCTCCCCCTGCCAAGTACCCCCCAATATCTGCTCCTGCTCTTGCGGCACTTGAGCAGGCTCACTCTTGAGCCACGCTCCTGTGAATGGACATTCTTCGGCCCTGCGATCTCCTCATTGGATCACTGTCTGTGATTGACAGCAAAAGCCAATGGCTCCTCCTGCTGTGTGAGTCAATCAGTAGGGAGAGACCTGGGAAAGCCCATGCTCTCATGCACATTGCTGGATTGAGATGGGGCTCAGGTAAGTATAATGGGGGGGAGCTGTGGGTGCTGCAGAAGGTTTTTTACCTTAATACATAGAATGTATTAAGGTAAAAAAAAAAAACTTATGACCTTAGAACCACTTTAAACTACCCAAGTTTACATTATTTTACTCTTACTGTACCAATAATAGTTACAGTTATATAACATATATTTATAGATAACAGAGGTGCTAAATTTCTAGGATTTGTAAATAGCCTAAGTTTAGAATAGCAGATGCACAGGTTTTTGTGAATCTTTTTACAACCCTCTGCTGTCCTCCAAGTTTTAACAACTATTTTTTCTATGGTCTATTATGGTACTATTCTATGGTTCTAAGGTACATGACTCCAATTATCCTCCTTTTAATACAACACTTAACAGAATAGCGTTACATTTGTAGTGCTACCCTCGCAGAAGCCGCTGGTATTTTCCCCGGTCTTCCCCACTTTTGCTCCACAACCAGGCACAGGGTAGATTCACACAGTCAGTCTACGGGATAAGGAAGGATATAGTAGGATACTCCAAATTGAACTATTCAAACTGAGGACTCTAACTTTTTTCCTAGTGAAGCTTGGCTGAAGTCCTTGTAGAAGGAAGATAACGACTTCTTCACAGTAGCATCAAACTGATTGCAGAACAGAACAATATCCTTTAGTAAAGTAGTGGACAGTCCTGGACAAAGCTCTAAGAACACTAGCCAGTGTTTTTCTTTGTGTGGAACCTCAGCTCACTGAAGAAATAAATGCCAGTTGATCCTAAAGCCCCGTACACACGACCGGTTTTCCTGCCAGGAAAACTGCGGGGAGAGCTTTTGACCCGGGAATCCCGGCCGTGTTTATGCTTCCTCGCAGTTTTCCCATCAGAAAGACTGCCGGGAATCCCGCGGGGGAAAATAGAGAACCTGCTCTCTATTTTCCTGCCGGGATTCCTGGCAGTTTTAAACCCGGCAGTTTTCCTATGGAAAAATACTGTGAGGGAGCATACACACGGCCGGGAAACCCAGCCAAAGCTCTCCCCACAGTTTTCCCGACGGGAAACCCGGCCGTGTGTACAGAGGGAAACTTACCGAGCAGGTTTGCGGGTTTTCCGTTGGGATTTCCGGTGGAATTTATACAGCCGGGAATCCCGTTCCTGTGTACAGGGCTTCAGGGTATCTGTACCCACCTGAGGCCAAGTAACAGCAAGTGCTGGGGGAGGCAGGGATCATACAATCTGGTAAGCGGCTGTTACCTGGTGGTGGAGGATCCTTTCATGCTATATTTCACTCCTTTCTGGGTGTTGTATTTATGTCACCGCGGACATCTTTGAGAAACCCCCTCTTTGGAACTTTGTTGTGGACATTTCAGTGGTGTTTCACAGTGTGCAAGGGAAATAGGCTCTCTTTTTTTAACCACTTCGTTACCGGGCCTATTTTGGCACTGTTCTCCTTTATGTAAAAATCACAATTTTTTTGCTAGAAAATTAATCAGAACCCCCAAACAATATATATTTTTTTTTAGCAGACACCCTAGGGAATAAAATGGCGGTCATTGCAACTTTTTTTCTCGCACGGTATTTGCGCAATAGTTTTTCAAACGCCTTTTTTTAGGGAAAAAACAGTTTCATGAATTAAAAAATAACAAAACAGTAAAGTTAGCCCAATTTTTTTATATAATGTGAAAGACGATGTTATGCCGAGTAAATTGATACCTAACATGTCACGCTTTAAAATTGCGCACACTCATGGAATGGCGCCAAACTTCGGTACCTTAAAATCTCCATAGGCGACGCTTAAATTTTTTTTACAGGTTACTATTTTTGAGTTACAGAGTAGCTCTAGTGATAGAATTGTTGCACACGCTCTAACGCACGCTATGATACCTCACATGTGGGGTTTGAACGGTGTTTACATATGTGGGCGGGACTTGCATGCGCGTTCGCTTCTGCACGCGAGCGACCGGGACAGGGGCGTTTTAAATTTTTTTTTTTATTATTTTAGTTTATTTTTTTACTTCATTTTTTTATTTTTACACTTTTTTTGACATTTTTTTTTTTTGATCACTTTTATTCCTATTACAAGGAATGTACACATCCCTTGTAATAGGAATCACTGTGACAGGTCCTCTTTATGGAGAGATGTGGGGTCAATAAGACCCCACATCTCTCCTACAGGCTTACAAGCATGAAATCGGTGAAAAACATTTCACCGATTACATGCCGACAGCCGCGATTGCGGCTTTGTTTACTTCCGGGTACCGGGCGTGACGTCATAACGTCGCACCCGGCCCTCCGACGGTCATAGAGATGACTGTGACCGTCTGGTCACCAGTCATCTCTATGGTTCAGCAACGCGCTCCGGCCGATTCGCTCTCCGGGCCCCCGATGGCACGGGAGAGCCCGGAGAAGCACCGGATGGCGGCGGGAGGGGGGGGGGGCGTCCCCTCCCGCTGCCTAGAAGAACGATCGAGCGGCGGAATTTTGATCGTTCTTCTGGTGCACAGAATCGCCGGCTGAAGACAGAGATATCTGAATGATGCCTGCAGCTGCAGGCATCATTCAGATATCACTGCTCAAAGTCCAGGACGTCCCAGGACGTCCTATGGATCTGAAGTGGTTAATCACCTTTTTTCATATAGCATTTACTGAGATAAGTTATTCAGCATTTTTTGGGTAGCATTTTCACATTCATTTGTATGACACATGGTTATAGTGATCATTCACAAACACGAGACAGTTTCTTCAACACTTTTTGTGTATGTACACATATTTACATTTTAATTTAATTGCATTATTATAGAATTTTGCGCAGCTTTATTTCTTTTGCTACATATTCTTGGCTCACATTATTTTGCCATCAATAACCTTAAATGCTTTAATCGCTTGTTTGGTGGTGTTATGGCAATGTTTTATGTTTTGTTAATTCAATGACATCATCATTCATGCAGACATACAGAACTGAATTGGTAAATGTGTCCACTGTAAGCAGCATTCTTTTGTCTGGAAAACCTTCTGAAAAATAGCAGTCAATTTCTGTGTATATGAACGTGCTTAGACATGTCCTCATTTATATAGCTGTATATATGCATTAATGTGTTGCTAAACACACAACAGTAAAATCAGTATGTATATGCAGTAAAGCATGCTTGTTATACTCACTGTGGTTTATTGTCTGCATTATGTAAAACAAGCTGTTTGATCCTGTGTTCTCTGATTCTCCCCTTCTTTGACAGTCCCCAATCTATCTGCTGATAGAACAAAGCCTTGGGGGCACTCTGCACAAGCTCAGTTTGGTGTGTATTGCTAGAGAGTGTTTTTGGAGAGTGCATGTGAGCAGCACAGGGCCAATCATTACTGTTCAGACATAGGATCAGGGGTCCTGCAGCCTCACATAACAGTCAGAATATATTGAGAACACCTCCTACAAGCTTTTACCAGACAATGGTAGAAGTCACAAGACTTCTCTAACTGCTGATGAGAAAGGGTGTTTAGCAGTTTATATTTACTAAAACAATTGCATTTCTATGTTTACTGTGGGGGACTAGATATAGTGAATGCAGGGTCCTGAAAGGTTCATGCAGTATGCGGGACCAACATGGGAAAGCTCAAAGGGGGATGTTGTTTTCTATTAATATTTTGACAGGCTGTCATTGGTTACTGCAGCAGTTACCTGCACAGCAACAGAATGAGGATTGGACAGAATTGGCGGGTTGTCAAAGCCTGCGGATCAAGAGCCTATATAATGAGGAAGTCGGCCATTAACCACATACCCCCTCCCTTCAAGACCGGGACCAGAACTGTGCCGCAATGAAGTGCCATTCACCTGACAGAAGAGAGAGCCTTCTCCGTCGCCTCATTGAGAGAGCCGAAAGTTACGGTGGTGAGGAGTGGCTTATGTACTGCCTGGAGGAGGGTCAGTCGGCGTCTCCGCCTGAGATACATCCCACAAACATAGAGTAAAAGGCAGCAAGCATGCGCAGTCCACAATAGCAGCCAGGGAGAAAGAAGAAATGTCAGAGGAAGAATGCTTCTCCACAGCCTGACAGCCAGGAGGGAGCTAGCAGTGTTTCTCTCAGGTATACACATCAGCACCAGTTAAAGAGAGCTACTTAGCAGCTTCTGAGGCGGCCAGCGCTGGAAAATTAAATAAATAAATACATAACAAAATATATATGCAAGCCAGCACTAAGGACAAATTTATAAAAAAAATCCCAAATAGACTATATGGTAAAAACAGTGCAGCGCAAAAGGTGAAAAATCAAACTAATATAAATAAATAATCATAAGTTCATAGGAGAACATGTGAAAAGAAAAGAAAAAGTGTCCATGTGAGTAAAAGTCCATCTGATGATAAATCCAAAGATCCAAGTCAGAAGAATCCAGATAAAGTGTTTGGAAATGACACCAAAAGATATCCACCACCAGTGTAAGATGGCCACTCACCTTACAGCTTCGAGCCTGCCGGGTCATAAAGCATATCAGTGTGAACCACGGGTCAGATAGAAACTTCCATAGGGAACGAATGGCTATAGATGGCACCACGGATCCTAACCAGATCACTTTCCGGCAATATTACCAACATGTAAGAGAAACAAAGGAGATCTAGTGCTCTCTGGTAGACTTCATTTAATTGGACAAAGTAAGCAAAAGATACACTCACATGTTAAGACACTCTATACGCCAAGTGTGAGCTGTAACAGCATGTAAGGTCTCCCCCCTGTACGGGGGGAGGAGCCACGCAGGACATCACCTACGATCGCCGCAGACTGTTTATGCCTTACACGCTGTTACAGCTGACACTCGGCATATAGAGTGTCTTAACATGTGAGTGTATCTTTTGCTTACTTTGTCCAATTAAATGAAGTCTACCAGAGAGCACTATATCTCCTTTGTTTCTGTTACATGTTGGCAATATTGCCGGAAAGTGAACTGGTTAGGATCCGTGGTGCCATCTATAGCCATTCTTTCCCTATGGAAGTTTCTATCTGACCCGTGGTTCACACTGATATGCTTAATGACCCAGCAGGGTCGAAGCTGTAAGGTGAGAGGCCATCTTACACTGGTGGTGGATATCTTTTGGTGTAGTTTCTTCATCCAAACACTTTATCTGGATTCTTCTGACTTGGATCTTTGGATTTATCATCAGATGGACTTTTACTCACATGGACACTTTTTCTTTTCTTTTCACATGTTCTTTTATGAACTTATGATTATTTATTTATATTAGTTTGATTTTTCACCTTTTGCGCTGCACTGTTTTTGCCATATACTGTACTAATGTCTCTGATTCTCATGTTAATATTGCTGAGTTACAAGTAATGGTTAATTAACTGTCTAATGTGTTAAAAAATATTGAAGGGGCACACACAGTTGGTGCTTTTGATAAACGAAAATCTGGGGGAGCCCAGACTTCTGGTGCACTGATTTCTGGTGATAACAGGACTAGTATTATGGGGGTATTTCAGATGGTGCTATTTTATGATGTTTTGTTTCAACAGAATGACATGGATGACATCAGTCCAATATGGCAGAGTTTATCTGATTCTACTATAGACAGGACTTTTAAAGGTGGCTATTATAATGTGTCCAAGAAACCTGTTTCTATCTGTAAATTATTTGCCCCCATTTCACGCTCCCCCTCACTCCATAGTTGCGGAGTCCTCCTTTAAAGAACCAATGGCTTGTAAAATTTCTCCTTTGGGATATCCAAATCTGAAAAGAGAACGGAAGACTGCACTGAGTAGGATAGGAGGAGAGCCATCCCCAAAACTTTTCAGAATTGGCTGCAGGCCTTCTGCTGCCTCGCACACACGACCGGTTTTCTCTGCAAAAACCAGCAAGGAAACTGCTGGCAGAGCTTTCTTGCCGAGAAATCCGTTCATGTGTACGAGGCTTTCAGTTCTCTCTTCAGAAAATCTGGCCAGAATCTCGACAGGAAAAATAGAGAACCTGTGCTCTATTTTCTCGTCGAGATTCTTGTCGGCCTGTTTCCCGACAAGATACCTGAGAGTGTGTATACTTACCTGTCACCGTGGAAACCCGCGCATGCTCGAAATGACTTTGACGCATGCACGGTAGCTTCCACGGCATAGGTAGGGTGAATTAAGATAGCGGCGATGGCATCGAATGTGACAAACGCATTCTCATAGTACGCGATGACGTCACTGCGTTCTTGCCTTTCAAGAGAACCGCAGTTCTTTTGAAATGTCAGTGTGTACACTCGGACAGCAAGAATCTCATCTGGAAAAACAATGTTTTTTCCTGACGAGATTCTTGCCCGTGTGTACGAGGCCTTAATTTATGCAGCAGTATTGGGTGAACGATTTCCTGAAAAATGTTCAGGTTTATTCCAGCACTTGGATATAGTTTCTGAAGCCTTTCGTCATTTTGGTGGTACAGCAGGCAGAAACTGGTAGTTCACCCTACATTACGTTGGGGGTCAAAAGACGTAGGCTTATGGTTTAACCCTTCTGCTACCTCAGAAACTGCAATTCGTAAAGGTTTCTGTTTTTGCCGTCAATGAAGGGCAATGCAAACACTTGTTAAATTGCAGATACAGGCATGAATGCTCATACTGCACTAGAAATCACCCTGCAAACAGGTGTTTTCAGAAGTCATCAGCAAACTCTCTTCCCAGTGATGCTGGTGGGAAAAGCCATGACTCCAGTGAGCCTAACAAGAATGTTACCCTGGCTAGATCGATATCCAGTGCATATGTTAATTAATGGCTTTAGAGAAGGTTTCTTGGTTCCCTCCTTCTCGGGGAAAGGTTGCACATTGGTAAAAAATGTATGTTCTGTTGCAATTCATCCTGAAATTGTTAGGGATAAAATCACTAATGAAGTCAGGGAAGGATGGGTAGAGGGTCCATACCTTCGCCCACCATTTCCAAATTTCTGACTATCTCCCTTGGACATTGTACCCAAGAAAGAGCAGTGTAGTTTTAGATTAATCCACCATCTGTCCTATCCAGAGGATTACTCGCTTAATGACGAAGTCTCAGATGTCGATTCCCCTGTTTCAAATGCATCATTTGATGAAGCTCTGGTGCTATAAAGGCGCTTCAATCAAGGTGCATTGTTAGCAAAGGCGGACATCAAAGGTGGACATCAAATCTGCCTTTCACCTTCTTCCGGTACATCCCCAAGTTTTGATTTGCTGGGTTTCCACTTCCAAGAACAATTTTATTTTGACAAATGCATGCCCATGGGCTTTTCATTATCATGTTTTTATTTTGAGGCCTTTGTAAAATTTCTTCATTGGGTTTTGGAGTTGCAAGCCCCTTCTGTTCATCAGATTCCCCCCTTTGTTTTGAGTCACTAAATGTTTTCTTTCACGTCTGTGAAACCTTTGGAGTTCCTCTTGCAAAGGAAAAAACAGTTTTCCCTACTACTACAATTGAGTTTTTAGGGATTACTATCGACTCATCATTAATGTAGTTCAGATTACCTTCAGAAAAATTACATTTGGTGAGAACAGCGATCTCTTTATTCTTGTCAAAGCATAAGGTGTTGTTAAAAAAGGCCCAATCCTTATTGGGCCTCTTTGCCTTTGCAGCCAGAGTCATACCAATAGCTAGAATATTTTCCAGGTGTTTTGCCTTGGCCCTTAGAGGTTTTAAAAAAACTATTTACACGTTCGCATATCTAAAAGTATTAAAGAAGATTTGAAAGTTTGGGATGCTTTTCTTTGCAACTTTAATGGGGCGACTATTTGGCAACAAGCTTTTACTCAGGATTTCCAGTTTAATTTCTTTACAGATGCTGTGGGTTCATCGGGCTTTGGTGCCTTTTTTGGACGGTCATTGGTGTGCCTCTGAATGGCACTCAAGTTGGCTACATCAAGACATCTTACGCAACATAGTCCTGCTGGAGTTGTTTCCAGTGATAGTTTCTATAGTTAACTGGAAAGAGAACTTTATGAACCACAGAGTAATGTTGCATACGGATAACAAAGGTGTACTCTTTGCTATCAATATGCTATCATCCAAATCTGAAATGGTTATCAAACTATTGCGTTTCTTCGTATTGCATTGCACAAGGTTCAATATCTGGTTAAAAGCTAGGCATATAGCTGGAATACATAATAATATAGCTGACACTTTATCTTGTTCACAGTTCAAGAAATTCTGGGAATTGGTTCCATCAGCAGACCCATACAACACACCTTGCCCAGATTTCCTCTGGGGCTTGATCTGGGATTGATATCTACTTATTTCAGGAATTCAGTATAACAAAAGACATGGCAGGTTTATAGTCTGGCCTGGTCCAGATGGTGTATTTTCTACTCCAGCATGATGTTAGATACTATGTATATACCTCGTTAGCATTTGTGTCTTTTCTACTCAAAGCAAATCTTAGTCCCGCCTCGGTGAGCAGGGTATTAGCGGGGGTATCCTTTTTCCTTAAATGAGCAGGCTTGCCAGCCTTAGCTTCCTTCTTTCAAGTTTCCCAGATCCTAAAAGGATTTAGGAGAGCACTCCCTTCACAGGATTCAAGACATCCCATATCCGTTCAATTACTGACTAAATGACTCAGTTTTGGAGTTGTTTATCACAATATGATTTTTTTCTTTAAAGCGACTTTTACAGTTGCATTCTTTGTCTTCTTTTCTAATATTTTCTCATGTTTCGCTGGATGCGGATTGTGTGAAGATATTTATCTGCAGATCAAAGACTTTTGCTTCAGGTAATGGTCACTCTGGGAAAATCCCCTGATCCTTTGGTATACCCTGTTTTCCATGTATCTGAATACATTTCGGTCAGGCAAGGTTCATTCTTTGTAGATCAGGGCTTCTTTCCTTTGACTAGATATCAGTTCTCAGCAGTACTATCTTCATGCCTTAAAGCGGTTCTCCACCCTAAAGTGGAGTCCTGCTGATCGGAACCCTCCCCCCTCCGGTGTCACATTTGACACCTTTCAGGGGGGAGGGGGTGCAGATACCTGTCTAAAGACAGGTATTTGCACCCACTTCCGGCCCGGCATTCACGGGCAAAATACGGGCATTCCGCCACTTCCCGTCACCCCCCCGTTGTGTGCTGGGAACACTCGGCTCCCAGCACACAGCGGGAGCCAATCGGCGGGCGCGGCGCGACTCGCGCATGCGCCGTAGGGAACCGGGCAGTGAAGCCGCAGCGCTTCACTTCCTGGTTCCCTCAGCGTGGATGGCGGGGGGAGCAGCAGAGAGACGAGCGATCGCTCGTCCTCTGCTGCGATCGGCGCTGGACTCCAGGACAGGTAAGTGTCCTAGTATAAAAAGTCAGCAGCTGCAGTATTTGTATCTGCTGACTTTTAATATTGTTTTCCCATGGCACATCCGCTTTAAGCACCTCAACCTATCAGGTTTCAAATCTTCGTCACACTCCTTTAGGATTGGGGCTGCTACTACAGCTAATTCTCTAGGTCTCTCTTCAGATGTTCAAAAGAGGGTGGGTCGCTGGGAAATTAGTAGATACAAGATACATGTTTGCCCTGAATTGTTAATTGTTTGATTTCTCTTTCAGATTCATCCAAGAGTACTATCTGGATAATAGGCCATTCCTATGTCTTCTGGGCTGGGAAACAGGCAGAATCCAGGATTTACTCACAAAATCTAGGTCTGGACGTCAATAACTTTCTAGTTTTAAGGTCAGGAATTAGGGCCCAGATTCACAAAAGAGATACGACGGAGTATCTCAGATACTCCGTCGTATCTCTCAGAGTATCTATGCGACTGATTCATAGAATCAGTTACGCATAGATAGCCCTTAGATCCGACAGGTGTAATTGTTTTACACTGTCGGATCTTAGGATGCAATACCGCGGCCACCGCTGGGGGGAGTTTGTGTCGTAAACCAGCGTCGGGTATGCAAATTAGGAGTTACGGCGATCCACGACGGTTTTTCGCGTTCGCTACGTCGCTGCTAGTCTAGTTTCCCGTCGCAAAGTTAGTCGTCGTTTTTTGTGCCTTAACTTTACACAGCACACGTATGTGCTGTATAAAGTATGGCCGTCGTTCCCGCGCCGAAATTAAATTTTTTTTCCTTCTTGCGTAAGACGTCCGGGAATACGGAAGTACGCTACGCATGTCGCCGTTCGAAAAAATGACGTCACTTCGCGCAAAGCACGGCAGGAAATTCAAAAGGGAGCATGCGCAGTAGGTCCGGCGCGGGAGCACGCCTAATTTAAATGGCACACGCCCCTTTGAATTACGCGGGCTTACGCCGGAGGCCGCCGGCGTAGGTTTTCATTGCAAGTGCTTTGTGAATCAGGCACTTGCGATGAAAACTTGCGGCGGGGTAACGTATCTACGATACGTTATGCCGCCGCACTTCTACATGAATCTGGCCCTAGGGGCCTTACATGGTGTAATCTTAGGGACTACTTAATGTTTTTGTCCAGCATTTGGCCTCCCCCCCAGGTTATAATTATTCATTTGGGAGGCAATGACATTGGGAAAATTAAAACACAGGAACTGCTATGTGAAATAAAAAAGGATTTTTCTGCCATTAAGCTTTTGCTCCCATCGTCAGTTTTGTCCTTCTCCAAAATGGTCCCTCAACTGCTTTGGTCTCCTTACAGTAATCTATTTTATGGAGATAGAATTAGGAGATGTTTGAAAAGAACTATAAATAATTTTCTTCTATCTTTAAGTTGTTTACCATTTCGTCACATGGAGATTGAAGGTTTTTTGCCTGGGCTATTCAGGAATGATCTAGTCCATTTATCTGCAGATGGCATAGATATATTTAATATGGATCTTCAAACTATGATCGAGAGGGCCTCAGTGTTGGGGGGACCTCAGCCGGTAGGTTCTCTGCCGGCTTTGGTCGTTGGGGAATAGTCGTCCAGCATTGTCTGGATGGACACTGTGAAATTCTTATGTTAATTCATTATAGCCTGGATGGCTTCATAATTTATTTTAATACATTATCAGGTTACCCCTTGATCAACACCGTGGCCTAAAAGTAATTTGCCAAAACAAAATGAATACTTATTGAAGAAGAAATGTGTGTTGGTCTTTTATTTGTTTTGAATGATCCCTTTTGTGCTAGCCCATGAAAGGTTCATGTAGTATGCAGCACCAACATGGGAAAGCTCAAAGGGGGATGCTGTTTTCTATTAATATTTTGACAGGTTGACATTAGTTTCTAAGGCAGTTACCTGCGCAGCAACAGAATGAGGATTGGACAGAATTGGCGGGATACCAAAGCCCACAAATCCAAAGCCTATATAAGGAGGAAGTCCGGCTGTTACCCGCAGACTCCCTCCCTTCAAGACAGGATCGAGACTCCCACCCTCCCCTCCCCTTTTCTTTTGAAATCGGTCATAGGTGTTGTTTAGTGGGGAATAGTCACCCAGCATTGTCTGGATGGACACTGTGAAATTCTTATGTTAATTTATTATAGCCAGGATGGCTTCATATTTAATTTCAATACATTATCAGGTTACCCCTTGAACAACATCGTGACCTATAAATAATTTGCCAAAACAAAATAAATACTTATTGAAGAAGAAATGTGTGCTGGTCTTTTATTTGTTTTGAATAATCTCTTTATGCTAGCCTATGGGCTTAGTAAAACTTCAAGGTACTGCTGCCTCTCACTGCTAGTCGGTGATTTGGCGTGAGATTTGGCGAAGTCACAAGTGTGCCGCTGACTCTGTTGTTCTTGCCGTTGTTCATGCTGAAGGCTTTGACATGAGGAAGCAAAGCCTTGCCACTAAGAAGATTGATATGCCTTCACATAGAGACACAGTGAAGAAGAAGCATGGTAAGTTAGTACTAGAGGAAAGATCATCAGGCAATACTTCTGACTAGTCCTCTTCCCGCCACCTCCTTTTTTTGGGCACAGCTTCCATTTCAATTACTTTGCAATTGCATAGATGTGGAGAAACATAATTAAATTGTATGTCTAGCAACCAGGGATGAGCTTCGTATTCGAGTCAAACTCATGTTCGACTCGAACATTGTATGTTCGATCGTTCATCGAATTATGAAAGTTTTGGGCCGTTCGTGCCAAATTCGAGTTACGTTTCACGGCCCATAATTCACTGCGGCATTGCAGTGCATTGCTGGCTGATGATTGGCGAAACATGCACTATGACTCGCATGCTTGGCCAATCACAGCTTGCAAAAAACGGACAGCCATAATTGGCCAAAGCCATGGTGGCTTTGGCCAATTATGGCTCATGGGATTTAGTACATGCCCCACACTATAAAAGGCCGCCTGCAGGTGGGCCTCTCGTGTAGTGTGCTGCGGTGGTTAAAAGAGAGCAGACAGTGAGAGAGAGAGAGAGAGAGAGAGTGTAATTTTTAGTAGGTAGATAGAGCAGGCAGGCAGGCAGGCAGGCTAGTCAGTTAAAGTTACAGTGTGTAGAGGATATACAGTACAGACCAAAAGTTTGGACACACCTTCTCATTCAAAGAGTTTCTTTATTTTCATGACTTTGAAAATTGTAGATTCACACTGAAGGCATCAAAACTATGAATTAACACATGTGGAATTATACATAACAAAAAAGTGTGAAACAACTGAAAATATATTTCATATTCTAAGTTTTTCAAAGTAGCCACCTTTTGCAGCAGACACATCTCTAGAACTGTTAAGAGGAGACTGTGTGAATCAGGCCTTCATGGTAGAATATCTGCTAGGAAACCACTGCTAAAGAAAGGCAACAAACAGAAGAGACTTGTTGGGGCTAATGAACACAAGGAATGGACATTAGACCAGTGGAAATCTGTGCTTTGGTCTGATGAGTCCAAACTTGAGATCTTTGGTTCCAACCCCCGTGTCTTTGTGCAATGCAGAAAAGGTGAACGGATGGACTCTACATGCCTGGTTTCCACCGTGAAGCATGGAGGAGGAGGTGTGATGGTGTGGGGGTGCTTTGCTGGTGACACTGTTGGGGATTTAATCAAAATTGAAGGCATACTGAACCAGCATGGCTACCACAGCATCTTGCAGCGGCATGCTATTCCATCCGGTTTGCGTTTAGTTGGACCATCATTTATTTTTCAACAGGACAATGACTCCAAACACACCTCCAGGCTGTGTAAGGGCTATTTGACCAAGAAGGAGAGTGATGGGGTGCTGCGCCAGGTGACTACCTCTTGAAGCTCATCAAGAGAATGCCAAGAGTGTACCAAGCAGTAATCAAAGCAAAAGGTGGCTACTTTGATGAACATAGAATATGAAATATATTTTCAGTTGTTTCCACACTTTTTTGTTATGTATAAGTCCACATGTGTTAATTCAGAGTTTTGATGCCTTCA
This sequence comes from Rana temporaria, assembly GCF_905171775.1. Lineage (NCBI taxonomy): Eukaryota > Metazoa > Chordata > Amphibia > Anura > Ranidae > Rana > Rana temporaria. Next base: position 426,023,092 of record NC_053490.1, read on the forward strand.
GTGTGAATCTACAATTTTCATAGTCATGAAAATAAAGAAAACTCTTTGAATGAGAAGGTGTGCCCAAACTGTTGGTCTGTACTGTATATGCATCCCAGGTGTTGTATATATATTTATACACTGTATAGTTTAGCTAGATCAGCTCTTCCTAATTTACTGGCAGGCAGGTGATTGTGCTAGCTGCAGTATTCTCACGTGGTGTACTGCCCGTGTCCTCTGCAGATTGCACCTAAAGCTACGTAGTGTGTACTGCCTTTGTCCTCTGCAGTTTGCACCTAAAGCTACGTGGTGTGTACTGCCTGTGTCCTCTGCAGTTTGCACCTAAAGCTACTTGGTGTGTACTGCCTGTGTCCTCTGCAGTTTGCCCCTAAAGCTACTTGGTGTGTACTGCCTGTGTCCTCTGCAGTTTGCACCTAAAGCTACGTGGTGTGTACTGCCCGTGTCCTCTGCAGTTTGCACCTAAAGCTACATAGTGTGTACTGCCTGTGTCCTCTGCAGTTTGCACCTAAAGCTACTTGGTGTGTGTGTACTGCCCGTGTCCTCTGCAGTGTGCACCTAAAGCTCAATGCTTTTCATCCATATTGCAGGGACCAGACATTGCATTAAAGCCGCAAGCAGTTTTAAATTATTTTTTTTCTTATAGTAATCTCATTTTGTGCAGGGACAGTTCTAAACACGTGCCACTTCACAGGCATACTATAGACGCCCAGCAGGTACGATATTTAAAGGAATTTTTCATTTTTTTTTCACTTTAAGCATCATTAAAATCACTGCTCCAGAAAAAACAACCGTTTTTAAAACTTTTTTTCCATTGATACATGTTCCCTGGGGCAAGACCAGGGTTCTCAAAGATGTTTTACGACAATAACTTGCACATTAGGCTTTAAAATTAGCACTTTTGAATTCGAATGTTCGAGTCCCATAGACATCAATGGGGTTCTAAACGTTCGGTCGGTCCGTTTGAAGGTTCAGTTGCGAACCGAACGGGGGGGGGGGGTGTTCGGCTCATCCCTACTAGCAACGCCAGACTTTCTCATTATATACAGTGTATATATATATATATATATATATATATATATATATATATATATATATAAAATATTACATATGTGTCAAAATGTCTCATTTGCATGGAAGTTTAAATGGTATACATACAGTATACTGTAGGATGAAGGTAAATGTAAAAAGCAGCAAGATGTAATTATGAACAAAGCCAATGTTAAATTACCTTAAAGTCTCTAATAATGTAGACAGTTTTGATTGTTTTGACTACCAATAAAATATTAAGTCATTGCGATGTTCGGTACCTTATATTATATTAATATGAAGTACACTCCCTTAATTAATACTTAACTTTTTGTATCCTTCCATCCTATCTTCTTACATTAAATTAATGATCTCTTCTAACAGTGAACGAAAAAACGAGGGGAATCCAAGAATGAGACAAGGACAGAGAGAAAGTAAATTGTTCATCACCACTGCCAGTCAAAAAGATTAGTAACAGCATTTTGAAGGTGCAAGGGATTAATAGCACCAAAATTGTATAGGTCTGGGAGTCCATTAGATGGGCTAATTAAAAATTAAGTTACACTGACCCTTCTTGATGATCTGAAGCATAAACTGTTATTAGCCGAAAATGTAAAAACTGTGCCCTACAAATGTCTTTCATCAGTATTTATACTTGCTTTACTTCATTAAATGATGCTATAGCAATGAGTAAAGCAAGAATAAATACAATAAGTTAAACCATGAGTCCAGGCTGCACATTTGTATCACCTACATGCTATCATATAAAGTTAAACTGAAAGTGTGTTTGAAAGAGTCTAAAAAAAAAGTTCAAGTGACTAGATACTGAGGTTCTATATTTATGCTATTACTGTAGCAATATCAAATAACAGAAATCTAAGCATAGTGCAGATAAGCAGGTGGACTGGAGGATAGCAAAGATCAGTAGGAGACTAAAGGCAAGCAGAGCATGGACTTGATTTACCAAAGGAATATAAACTTTTCACTTAGCAGAGTGAATGTTCACATTGGCTAGCCAACATCTATTCCTGTGCAAGTAAAATTCCTGTTTTTTAGTTTTCCTCACACATGATTGGGTATGCAACGTAAAAGCAACGTCAACTTATTTACTAAGATAAGTAGACATACACTTTCAAAAGTGAACATTCACTTTGCTAAATAAGCAATATATGGGGTTTATTTACTAATGCTGGAGAATGCAAAAGCAGGCATTTCTGCACAGAAACCAATCAGCTTCCAGGTTTTATTGCCAAAGATTGATTGAACAAGCTGACATTAGAAGCTGATTGGCTACCATGCACAGGTGCACCAGATTCTGAGAGCAGCGGCTTTAGTAAATCCCCCCCACGTCTCCTAACTCAACCCAAACCGGATATTATTGTAGTCAGCAGGGAGATCTACGGGTGGTTGTGGTTACGTATTGTTACAGGTGGACTAGCAGAGTTGACAAGCGCCTCTCTTTCTGCAGCAAAGTCCACCTATTGTGAGAATTGTCCTACGTCCCTAATGTGTCACAAAATGACAAGAGGCAGCACACAAATGGCTGCAACAGGCAACGTGCATTGACTTTTTTTCCCACTGAAGTAACAATGCTCCCCCCCCCCTCATTTTGCAAATTTTCAAGAACAACAAATTTCAAAAGGTCATGCTTCCTAAACCTACTAACCTACTATGTTTGGAAGACTTTGTATATGGAAAGTGAGGCAAAATCCAACTAGAGCAGCAATAGAGGGGACATCTTACAATGGGGATACTCGTTCTAGTGACTCTTTGAGAGGGTATTTTTCTCAATTTGGAGAGATTTCTTACCACTTCCTGTTGTATACAGAATAGGATGTGAATTGAAATGTCCCAAATGGGATGCAGATGGCAAACATAAGAAGAAGTGACAGGGGTGTTAACTGTTCCATCCTTGATCTAAAATAAATGAACAAATACAAATATAACTTTAGCAAACTGGAAATTAATTGGCTAGTATTGTTGGCCACAATGCAAGGTGCATTGGTGTTTTTTTTGTTGCATGAACATGTCCTCTGTTTTTTTTGTAATGTTCACAATTATGGACTGTTGAAGAATGGGGTGCTTGAACATATTTAGGATATATAGTATATATACAGTGTATATATAAAAGGTCAGCTTTTAAGGTTAATCTCAAAGGTGTATTTACAGGTTTCCTGCCCACTTTCATTCACAAGGAAGAATAAAAAGGAGGATTCCACCCTGGCAGGGTTTATTCAGCATTATACCACAAAATATCTGAGAATTCTAACTATTTACTACAGCTCTGCCCAGTTCTGACTTAGACCTTCAATCTGTACACCAACAGATTAGCTTGGATGTACACACCCATTGTGTCTCATCTATCTGCTGCCTCAGAAGCAATGGCTTATACAGATCCATGGCCTTAATGCAATCTTTCTACTTTGTGTGCCCCCCGCCTGGTCTCTCCGGCACCCTCCTTTTGTCAATGACTCCTTCATTGTCACCAACCACCCTTGTACTCCCACAGATAGTGCTTCTGTCACCATATACAATAAGGCTAGGTTCCCATTTGTGCTGCATCTGAATGGTAAGTTTGCACAGGTACAGAAGCCCATTCCTTCAAATGGGCTGCTGTACCTGTGGGAATTGTGGGGAGAAAGTACCCGATCCCTTTTTCAAAATGCAACATGTTTTTTTTTGCACCATGTGGTTTCATGCACCCAAAAACATGCTGCGTTTTTTGATACTTGAAGGTGCCCTTAAAGAGCTGTAAAGGGAGAAGTTTTTTTTAATCTTAGTGCATTCTATGCATTGAGATAAAAACACTTCTGTGTGTAGCAGCCCCCCCCCCCCCCCCCCAATTACTTACCTGAGCCCTTTCTCTCTCCAGCGATGTCCATGATCTCCTCAGCAATCCTGGACACTTCTCCTGATTGGCTGAGACAGAGCAGTGACGCCATTGGCTCCTGCGGCTGTCAATCAAAGTCAGTCAGCCAAATAGGGGAGAGAAGGGGAGGCCAGGTCAAGGCTCTGTGTCTGAATGGATACACAAGCTTTGAGTCGGCTTGGGTGCCCCTATAGCAAGCTGCTGGCTCATGGGCACTCAAAGGAGTGAGGGGCTAGGAGCAGTGAAGAGGGACCTGAGAAGAGGAGGATCAGGGCTGCTCCAAAGCCAACTGCACAGAGGAGGTAAGTACACATCTTGTAAAGAACAGCGTGTCTTGCTTGAGGATCAGGGAACCTGGGGGATTTGCATGCCTATCTTGACCTGCATATGTGTGAACCTAGCCTTACCCAGATTTATAAGCTCTGTATCATTAAAGCCTTGTGATATTAAACCATCATTGTTTGTATATTAAACAAATGCAGAATTATTGTTGTAGCTTATGTAGAATGAAATGAGTTACATTTTTGTATGCTTAAGAAGAGAGATAGACATATGTCATTTCATTTTAAAAAGTGATCATGTAATGTATTTTATTGGTGAAAGAAAATTGCAAACAAACTACACCACGAACACAGCCTCAAATTAATCATCTTCTGCATTCAAAATGGGTTTTGTAATGACACGTACAGTAAACACAGCAATTTATATTTCTTATCAATCAAATGGCCTCTGGGTTTGGTGTTCAATCTGCCATTGTGAATCAATGAGGCAAACCATAAATTGTATCCAATTAGGTGTAATTGAGCCAGCCAAGAAATAAGCATTTTCTATTATGCAGCAGCATTTGTACATTATGCAAAAAATAAAAAGTAATGGAGATGGAAAATTGTTGGTGGCTGGCAAATGGAAATGCGATTTACATACAAAAGAGACATTTAAATGGTACCTGCAAACATCCACGTTAAACAGCTAAAATAAGAATATTTTGAAGATTTCATACATTTTGTTATTGTGAAGCCTGTTCTTAAAGGTATGCTGTGAATAATGATTTTGTATATTAAAAAAAAAAGTAATACTTTTACAATCACTTTAAAGATTAACTGCAGACACGCATAAAAGCAAAAATAATTAAAGGAACACTAAAGGTTCGTTTTTTATTAGATCAATTGATTGCTGTAAGCTAGAGCATTTAAATATCACTTACCTCGTTTTTCCTTTTGACCTCCAAAATACAGTAATTCAGGTTTGAAAATGCCATTTCCTGTCACTCCTCTTCTTGCTTTCCACCAGCATCTGAGCCGTTTTGCATGGTGGAAAGCAGAATGTGCTCACCCCCTCCCTATGACTACAGTACTGCGTGAAGATGCTCTCTTATCCCTCACAGGCATGGAGGCTAAGCCTAATGGGAACTGTAGTTCCCATTAGGCCGTGATGTAGCAAGAATGAATGTGCACCGCAAACCAGGAAGTCAGTGAGAATAATGATTCAGGAGTGACGGAGGTGAATAAAAGAGCTCAATTTCAACAGGTATCAAACTAGTTATAATGCAAAACATAACTTTTTACTTTATCAGCTACTGTCAGACTTCAATTTAAAAGGAAAATATTTTTGTCTTTACAACCCCTTTAACTCTGTATTAACCATTTGCTGACCAGCCAACAGTAATTTTACTTGAGCTTGAGTAGACACTGCAATGTACCAGTATGTCGCCCTGTTCATGCACACTGGCACACTCCCTGGGGCACTAAGCGGTGCGATGTGCAAAGACACATCGGAATGCAGAGCTTGGTATCGTGCTGCTGTGAGCGGCCTAGATACCACCTGATCGTTGTACAATCGCATGACACCTAGTAAACAACAGTCATGAATGGAATCCATTCATGACATCATAATTTACTACTGTGTGTGATTGGTGATCACATGATACCTGGGCCAATCACAGTACCCACTCTGTACCATGTGATAACTGTGGATAATCACAGCACCACAATAGTAATCAATGAGTCATGAATGAAAACCATTCATGACAGTTTAAACAATCGCTGTAACAAGCAATCACAGTGTATAAAAAAAACCTGATCACCACCCCAGAGTCATACAGTGTCACTCTGGGGACACCAAACTACTTCGATGACAGTATGTAAAAAAAAAATATTGTTAACAAAGAAAAAAAATTATAAAAAAGAAAACAAATTGTGTTTAAAATATTGAATCAAAATATTTTTTTACATACTATCACCATACTATCACCAGTCAGTATACCTGATCACTGATATACCAGTCGTATAATGACATTATACTGCACTGGTGACAGTATGTAAAAAACAAAAATTGTGAAAAAAAAACATTTTTATTAGGGCTGGGGAAATTAAAGATGAATTCCTCGATTAATGTTAAATTTTTTTAATCAATCAAAATTCTTGATGTCACCGGACAGCCTGGACAGTGAGACTTACCCTGCTGGATGAGAGTAAACTGCACCCATTGGATTGAGGTACCTTTGCATCTGTGGAGCATGAGGATGCATCAGGCTCCATCAGGGGAAGGGGGCAAAATATCCATCGTTTTCCTGTCCTAAGCAGTTTTGTGCCGACAATTCTTTGTGTATCGACAACATCTGTTCTGTGCGAAAGACTGTTCAGTTCTTCAGGGTATATTGTCAATAAAATGAGATCATATCTGCTTCCAGAAAATGTAAACAATCGGGTATGTCTGTGTGACTGACTAAAGTGATGCCTTCTTGCCTACTATAAAGTGACTGACAGTGAAATACTAGATAAGTTTTATAATTAAAGTTAAATTAACTTTCTATGTTTTTCTTAAAGTTTAATAAGAAAAAAATGACTTACGTCAGTGCTACAGTTTGAATTTAAAACGTATTTGTGTGAACTGTGAAGTTAAGCCATGGATTGTGGAAACTAACTAGTGACGGGTGATTGTATATAGTGTATACCACATTTACCACTGACTAATGCAGAGTTGCAATGCAAGAAGAACAGCTAAAAGTAGTTGGATCTGTAAGTGCGTTATAATTAATCGAAATTAGTTGATTAATCGATTAAAAAAAAAAATCGATTAATCGAACACGAAAATTTTAATCAGTAACAGCCCTAATTTTTATGCATTTCGCCATTTTCCAAAAAATCATAACAAAGAATTACAACTTCAAAAAACAGTAATGCATCTTAATAAATACCATGGACTGTCCACTTTCCAAAAAGGTGTCATTTGGGGGGTATTTGTACTATCCTGGCATTTTAGGGGCACGTGAATTAAGATAGGCAGTCAGTACATCAGGAATGATCAGTTTTCAAATAAATATACCATTTAGTTTGTAGACTCTATAACTTTCATACAAATTAAATAATATACATTGGTTTAGGTTATTTTTACCAAAGAAATGTAGGGCTAAATTTACGATGAAAGATTATTTGTTTGCAAAATTTTATAACACAAACTAAGAAAAATGTGTTTTTCTCTAAAAAATTAAAAACCCACCAAAGGAAAGCTCGATTTATAAATTTCATTTGAGTAGTGTTGCATGACTGAGCACATGCCAGTTAAAGTAGCACGGTACTGAAAAGTAACAATGCCCTGGTCATAAAGGGGATAAAACCTTCCGGATGGTCAAGTGGTTAAAAATATGTCATTAAATATATTTTTTAGTAAAGCCAAACTCTGCCTGGGGGAGGGGGAAACATCACAGGTATTCAGTTAGTTGTGCTGCAGTGCAAGGAAAGAGCATGCTGATAAAATGAGACAACAGGGAGACAGAGAGATGAGCTCATTAGTGTGTCACTTTTCATTTCCAGTCACAGGCTGTAAAAGAAACACATCATGCATGTGTTACTTAACTGCAGCTGAGAAAATACAGGTCTCCTTCACTACCAGGCAGGGCTGTGCTGTTTGGCAGAGCTGTGTAAATCTCAGGACTGGATATATAGATATACAATCCTTTAGCTGGTAAAACTGCTTAAATATATGTACTCTATCATATGTGTGTATTTAGCTTTTTTACCTGAAATCCAAGTCTAAACTCCCCAAAGAGGTAACATACTTTGATTTGTGGCAGTATTCATTTTCTCTTTTTAAGGCAAAGTACATTTTCCGCAACTACAGAAAAATAGGATTTTTTAATACAGCTTACCTGTAAAATCCTTTTCTTGGGAATACGTCACAGGACACAGAGCCTTAACTACTTAATGGGTTATGTAGTCACCACAGGTGATTGGACATTGGTAAACCCAATTAAAATTGAGTTCCTCCCCTATATAACCCCCTCCAAAATGGAGAGTACCTCAGTTTTGTAGAAAAGCAAAAAATGTCCCACGTTTAACTCCAAAGAGGAGCTCTGTGTCCCGTGATGTATTCCCAAGAAAAGGATTTTACAGGTAAGCTGTATTAAAAAATCATATTTTCTTTCTCAGACATCACGGGACACAGAGCCCTAATTACTTATTGGGATGTCTTATAGCAATGCTAAAATTGAGGGGAGGGAGACACAGATCAGAATAAGACCGCTATTGGGCCAAAGGATCTATACTGCTGCCTGCAGTACACTACGCCCGAAGGTGTCATCCTCGTACCCTCTCACATCTACCTGGTAGAATTTAGTAAATGTATGGTGATGCACTGCCCATGAAGCACCAACTGTCATCATGAATAATCATATACGGTTCTTTACACAAAAGAGCCGCCAATTTCGATACCCTCCTTGAGGATATGGCTATGAGAAAAAAATGTTTCTTTGTCAAAAGACTAATGCCCTATCCACACGATCGGTTCGTCTGATGAAAACGAACTGATGGATTTTTTCATCAGATATCCGATGAAGCTGACTTTCATCAGTCTTGCCTACACACCATTGGTTAAAAATGTGATCGTATCCAATGCGGTGATGTAAAACACAACGACGTGCAGAGAAAAATGAAGTTCAATGCATCAACTTGATTCTTGACTGATGGATTTCCCCACAGACGATCGTTTTTTTCTATCGGTTTTTTAACCATACGAAAATTTTAAAACAGGTTCTATTTTTTTTCACCAATGGGAAAAAAACTGATGGGGCCCACACACGATTGGTTCGTCCGATGAAAACGGTCCATCGGTCCGTTTTCATCAGACAAGCCGATGGTGTGTACAGGGCATTAGAGAAGCATGGTGTAATGGTTCAAAAGGTAATTTCTGTAAAACAGACAATACCAAATTCAAATCCCATGGGCACACAGTGGACTTTACCGGCGGATTCAGGCATAGTGCTCCCTGAAAAAAGGCCCAGATTAGGGAATGAGAGACAAGCAGTCTCTAAAAGAATATCGACACGGCCAAGATTTGGCCCTTGATAGTGCTCAAGGCCAACTTCATATTTAAGCCCAACTGAAGAAAGGCAAGAATCTTATTAATGACATACTTCCTAGGATGCCATCTTCTGGGTTCACACCAGGAACATATGCCTTCTAGATTCTGCAATAGATGAGCCTAGCATTAACCAGAGTGTATAGGACTGGACCTGAGAGCCCACGTTTTCTCAAAATGTGGGTCTCAACAGCAAAACCATCAAGTTTAGACTTTGTAAGGTAGGATATGGACCCTGTGATAGTAGGCGTAGTGGGAGAACCCAAGATCTTCCTACTGCCATCCTTACGATTTCTGCGTACCAGGGCCTCCTGGGCTAAGCCAGGGTGACCAAAATCACTGGCTTTCCTTCCCTCTTGACTCTCTGAAGGAATCGTGGGAGAAGCGGAACTGGAGGGATCGCATAAATCAGAGAATATCAATTCCCTCAAAATTGTCAGGGCATCTGAGCCTTGAGCAAAAGGATCTCTTGTTCTTGACATAAAGCTGTCCAGTTTTGTGTTGAACCTGGAAGCCAACAGGTCCACATCTGGGGTACCCCATTTTTGACATATGATTTGAAATATGTTGGGCTTAAAAAATCCACCTGACAATTTTCTACCCCTGGATTAAAGACCGCAGACAGGCAAGGAACATACCTTTCTGCCCAGGACAAGATGTGATTCACCTCTCTTTGAGCATCCAGACTTCTGGTTCCCCCTTGGTGATTGATATAGGCCACAGCTGTAGCATTTTCAGACTGTATCCGAACAGGACAACCCTGCAGTCTTTAAGACCAGACTCTGAAGCCTCGTACACACGGCCGAGGAACTCGACGTGCCAAACACATCGAGTTCCTCGGCCAGTTCTGCACTGAAGCCGCCGAGGAGCTCGGCGGGACGAGTTCTCCCATAGAACAACGAGGAAATAGAGAACATGTTCTCTATTTCCTCGCCGAGCTCCTCGTCGGCTTCCTCGGCCGAAAGTGTACACACGGCCAGTTTCCTCGGCAGAATTCAGCCAGAAACTCGGTCGGAAGCTGAATTCTGCCGAGGAAACTGGTCGTGTGTACGAGGCCTCAGGGCAAGATGAATTGACCGAATCTCCAGAATGTTGATGGGTAGGAGCTTTTCAGCTCCTGACCACTTCCCCAGGGCAGATGCCTCTTCTAGAACTGCCCCCCAGCCTAGAAGGCTGACGTCTGTGGTTACCAATTTCCAGGTAACCGGAGTAAAGGATTTTCCTTTTGACAGATTTTGGGGGAGCAACCACCAATTGAGGCTCTTGCGAACCTTTGGAGATAAGATCATAGGAAGGTCCAGGGCCTGAACATCTTTGTCCCAAGCTGCCCTGTAACGGCCTTGAGTGAAACTGTGCATAGGGGACAGCCTCGAATGAGGCTACCATCTTTCCAAATAACTTCATGCATAGACGAATGGAAGGCCTTCTTTTTGCCTTTATCACTCGGACCAAGTCTCCTATAGCTTTTGCCTTTGGCTCGGGAAGTACTACCTTGCTTTGGGATTTGTCTATAATCATGTCCAAACACTCCAGCCTTCTTTGAGGCTGTAAGCAGGACTTCTCCAGATTGAGGACCCAGCCTAGGTACCCCAAATACTCCACTGTGCTGTGCACATTGTGTACCAAGCATGCAGAGGACCGATCTATGATGAACAGATCATCCAGATAGGCTGTTACTGCTATGCCCCGTGCCCTCAACCTTGCCAGGGCTGGGGTAAGTACTTTTGTGAAAACTGGAGGTGCCATAGCCAGCCCGAAAGGAAGGGCCACAAACTGAAAGTGGCGCTGATCCACCGCAAACCTTAGAAATCTTTGGTGAGCGGAGAATATTGGCACATGTAGATATGCATCTCTGGTGTCTAGTGATGCCAGGAATTCTCCTCCCTGAAGGGTGGAGGCAACTGAACGGAAAGACTCCATGCAGAGGAGCTGATGTTCAGAAACTGATTCAGGCCTTTAAGATCTAGAATAGGTCTGACATCCCCGTTTGGTTTTGGAACCGTGAAAAGGTTTGAGTAGAACCCTGATCCCTGATCCTCTGGGGTTAACTCTATGATTACCCCTTGGGTCATCAGGCTGGATGTTTGGCAATTCGTCATTTCAGAAACCGGGGTGGCGGAGGTTCTCTGAATTCCAGCTTGTAGCCTGAGGACACCGTGGAGATGACCCACTTGTCTTGAACTTCGTTCCACCAGGCATTTGCAAACTGCAGCAGCCTTCCCCCCCACTCGGCCGAGCGGGGCGTCCCTTCATAGGGAAGTTTTGGGGTTCTGCTTGGAAGATTTAGAACCCCAAGTTCTTTTCTATCCTTGGGCTTGGCTCTGGGCCTTTCCCCTAGTGTTAGACTGGGGAGGCCATCATCACTGCCTGGAGAATGAGGTTCCAGGGGCTGGGGAAAGAAAATGCTAAAATGAAGGAAGTTTACTCTTCTTTTTAACCGGGCAACAGAGTAGACTTGCCTCCGGTAATCTTTTGGATGTATTTATCCAAGTCATCCCCAAACAGGCGTCCTCCCCAAAGGGGATCACTGCCAAGTATCTTTTGCAGGAAACCTCAGCTTCCCAATGTTTCAACCAAAGGGACCCGCGCATGTGTACCAGCAGGAGATTCAAGTAAGATGCTTGCTGAACAGAGTCCATAATCGCATCAATCGCAAAACACAGGGCCTTAGGAAGGTCCTCATAAACCTCAATCTCCTCTGTAGGGAGGAGGTTAACTATTTGCTTAATTTGTTCTTTGAGGAACTGACTTATGCCAATCGCTGTACTACAAAACCAGCCATAGAGGAGGAGGCTTTCAATAAAGATTCCGAGGGCCAGATCCACAAAGAGACGGCGTAACGTAAAAATTTCCATTTAAGTTACACTGCCTTAAAACTTCTACCTAAGTGCCCGATCCACAAAGCACTTACCTAGAAATTTTCAGCTGTGTAACTTAAATTCCGCCGGCGCAAGGCGTTCCTCTTCAAATGGGGGCGATTCCCATTTAAATTAGGCGCACTCCCACGCCGGCCGTACTGCGCATGCTAGTGACGTCATTTTCCCGACGTGCATAGCGCGAAATTACGTTACGCCGAGCTTTGTGGATCGTGTCGGGTCAATAAAGTTGCGTCGGGAAAAAAAAAGATACGGCAAAAAAAAAAAAATTTAAAACAAAAAAAAAACGCGTAGCTGGACAGAAGGGTCTGCTTTTACAAGCTGTAAACAGTTTACACTTTGTAAAAGCAGCCCTAATTTTACGATTGCAAACTAAAACTTACGGAGAAAAAACGAAGCTGAAAAGCTTCGTGGATCTCCGTAAGTGCTAATTTGCATACCCGAGGCGGCATTTCGACGCAAAATGCCCCCAGCGGCGGATGCGGTACTGCATCCTAAGATCCGGCAGTGTAAGTCCCTTACACATGCCGGATCTTCTGTCTATCTCTTGGAAACTGATTCTGTGGATCAGTTCCAAAGATAGAAACAGGGATACGATGGCGTATCAGTAGATACGCCGGCGTATCCCTTTTGAGGATCTGGCCCCATATTCTTATCAATTGGATCCCTAAAGCCCTGAGCATTGTCTATAGGACAGGTCAGGCTTTTGTTTGCACAAGAAATAGCTGCATCTATAGCAGGTACCCACCATTTCTTAGTGAAACCTTCCTCCATAGGATATAGGAGGAAAAACTGCTTATAAGGAGAAAACAGTTTATCTGGGTGAACCCAGTCATCATACATCAGTTTATCCAGCAATGGATGAACTGGAAAGGAGCATGCAGCCTGTGGGGATTTCTGGGATCCCAAAGAAGAAGCAGAGGACATAGAAACTTCAACAGGAGGCAATGCATGGCACGTACCATCTCTGCATAATATTGCACCTGCATCTTTAGCGACTGAGAAGTCGCAGGAATCCTCTCATTCACTGAGTCCTCAGACTGCACATTATCCTCATCTCCAGAGAGGGATTTTTCACCCTCAGAATGCTCATCTGATGAGAGAGCCAGAGCAGATGAAGGGGATCTACCCTGTTTTCTGCTATCCTTTAAGTAGGTTGCGATTATAGTAGCAATCCTTCCTTCTAAGTCATCCAAAGCAACTTAAAAAGCGTCCTCAGTGAAGTATACAGGAGCTGCCATAGGAGAAGCTGCAAAACCAAACAGGGGCACATGATCATCCTGTGAGGCTGCTACCAGACTGACAGAGGGGGATGGTAAACTGCAGGCAAGCTCAGAATCCTTAGCCATAAGCAGAGATTTCCTGGGGCCTCTTTTACTAGCCCTTGTACCTCTTCTGGGGGACATAGTCTATACTGCAAGCAAAGGTACTATCCACAAAATGCACAACCTCATGCCGAGTAGGAGTCTTAGGTTTGCCTGGTTCAATCCACAGGGATGCTTACAGTCCACAGCTCTGTGTCCATGCCGCTTTACAGAAGGCTTCTGGCATGCTGAGCTTTAAATCAGCCTATTGGTGCCTGCACACAGGCACGAGCAACCACGGCCCTCCCCCTCTCCACCTGCTCATAGACAGTATACAAGTGCACTCCCGACATGCGCGCGCCGGCCATCATGGCGGCACCCAAGGTGAAGAGGAATGGAGAGCAGATCACTGGGGTTTCTTGGGGGGACCCCTGTATGCGTATTTTGTGGCAGAGTATGCAGCGGAGGTGAGTGTTGTTTAACTGACCGACTTCACTGAGCGTGTCCTGGATGGCTATGTAAGAATACACCAGGTATGTACTTACTCCCTCTAGTGGTAAAAACCAGAAAAGACATCCTACTCACAGAAGATAACATTTATTTAAAAATTATCCTCTCTTACCTTATCCACGCCGCAGGAAAGCTACTAAAAAGTAGATCCAGCTTTCACCCATCACGGCGGGTATGTTGTGCCAACCTTCAGGTTTAGCAAGGGCGCCTACTTAGAGGAACCTCATACCTGGACCCGTAGAAGACTCTGCCAGTAACGTTTCGTGCCACAGTTGCATTAGTACACCAAAGCCTGGATCCCAGAGCCCAGACCTCCGCAGAGAGACATTACAGGTAAACCTTGTTTCTTCTTTACACGAGGCCCGGGTACCACCCATCTTAGGCTTTTCATACCGGCCCGAGGTATGGATCCGGTTTTAGCTCCTAGGCCTCCACAGAAAACCATCAAAAGAGCTTTTTCTTCTTAGCACATGTTCAACATGACCAACCACCTTAGACACTGGCGAAAAAAACTGAGGTACTCTCCATTTGGGAGGGGTTATATAGGGGAGGAACTCAATTTTAATTGGGTTTACCAGTGTCCAATCACCTGTGGTGACTACATAACCCATTAAGTAATTAAGGCTCTGTGTCCCGTGATGTATGAGCAGGAGATACTTGCTAATCCTCCCAGAAATCTAGTATCCTTGTAACTTTCTGTGTAATGAAATTAAATCCCAATCAATGTTATTAGCTTTCTTACCTATCTTCTGTGAAATACAGAACATATCCTATCTATGTAGTGGAGATGAGGACAGGATGAGGTTTTTGTAGTCCAAATCAGAACAGCAGCCAAAGAGTAACAACACTGCTCCTTGATTGTTACAGTATAGTAACTGAGCATTGTCACTCTAGGACAGAAAGTGTGCTACTGGCAGGATAACCAGGTAAAAAGAAAAAGAAATCCTAAAAATTGAAAACTATTGCCACCACCATATATAGCCAGACGTCATGGTGTTAGAAAGAGGTTGACAGGTACCCAATTCCCAAGTTCTCCTCTCCCCCTCCCTCCTTGCAGTCTTCTGGGACACTTTACTTCACAGACTTTTGCGCAAACTAATCAATATACGCTTATTGCAATTTTTTCCCCCAAAATATGTAGAAGAATACATATCGGCATAAACTGAGAAAAAATATATATATTTTTTTTAAATTGGGGATATTTATTAACGCAAAAAGTAAAAAATATTGTGTTTTTTTCTAAATTGAAGCTCATTTTTTTGTTTATAGCGCAAAAAAATTAAACCGCAGAGGTGATAAAATACCACCAAAAAAAAGCTCTATTTGGGGGGGGGTGATAAAAATGTAATTTTAGTACAGCATTGCATGACTGCGCAATTAAACTGCGCAAGTAAACTCTGCCTGTGGAGACTGCAAGGCGATCCTGAGTCTGGCTCGGGGTTACCGCTTTTGGTCCTGAAATTCCACCCCGAGCCAGACTTGGGAATACCGCTGAGGGGGTTAAAGGGGTAGTAAAGGTACAATTTTTTTCCTAAATAGCTTCCTTTACCTTAGTGCAGTCCTCCTTCACTTACCTCATCCTTCGATTTTACTTTTAAATGTCCTTATTTCTTCTGAGAAATCCTCACTTCCTGTTTTTCTGTCTGTAACTCCACACAAGTAATGCAAGGCTTTCTCCCTGGTGTGGAGTGTATGTGACTACAGGAGAGTCAGGACGCCCACTAACACACAGCTCCTTTCTCTATCTGCAACGTAGAGAGCCTCCTGACTCTCCTGTAGTCCAAGGGAGGGGGTGAGCATGACACTCCACACCAGGGAGAAAGCCTTGCATTACTGTGTGGAGTCACAGACAGAAGAACAGGAAGTGAGGATTTTTCAGAAGAAATAAGGACATTTAAAAGCAAAATCGAAGGATGAGGTAAGTGAAGGAGGACTGCACTAAGGTAAAGGAAGCTATTTAGGAAAACAATTTGTACCTTTACAACCCCTTTAAGTTTGGTCTCTTTGTCTATCTTGGTTACATATTCTTGCACTGTTTTACATGTATCTTTGTAGTCATTATTGTTGGCTAGAGGTGTTAGAATTTCTTTTATTTCTCTGATACTGGATTCTACTTTCTCTAATTTGATCTGTCTTCTTTTGATAATTAATTCCAAAAGTTTCGCTTCGCTCCTATGGATATGTTCCTTCCTCTTCCCCATACAAACCCCATGTACGATTGAGTTGCATTCGAGAAAGGAGTCGGGAGCAGCAGCTGAGGCCCCGTACACACGGCCGAGGAACTCGACGTGCCAAACACATCGAGTTCCTCGGCCAGTTCAGCCCTGAAGCCGCCGAGGAGCTCGGCGGGCCGAGAGCTCCCATAGAACAACGAGGAAATAGAGAACATGTTCTCTATTTCCTCGTCGAGCTCCTCGTCGGCTTCCTCGGCGAAATTGTACACACGGCCGGGTTTCTCGGCAGAATTCAGCCAGAAACTCGGTCGGAAGCTGAATTCTGCCGAGGAAACTGGTCGTGTGTACAGGGCTATAGAGGTTTTTCAGCTGGCTGATTTTGCACAGAGCGCTTCTGCTGGTTTATAATATGACCAGCTATTGTTTCTGGTGAGTGATCTCGAAATACTGTATATGGTGAAGGAGCACAACGGGTGTCGGTGCACTTGGATAGACGATTCACTGTTGATCATCGTTTGGACTCATATAGCTTCTATGTACTATTTTGAAAAGGACTTTCTTTGAGTATATACGGATTCACCTTTTTTATATTTTTTTTGGACATTTATTAGAGTTTTTTTGCACTAAGCACTTTATATTGCACAGGTTATTTGTTATATTTGCACATTGCACATTTATTGATAGTTTGATTTCTCATCAATTAATTTTCATATTTTTGCAGCATTTTTATTGACATGTAATAGATGTTTTACTCTGCACTAAGCAGTATTTATTGCACAGATTTTTTGTACTTTGTCATATTTGTATATTATTGAGTGTTTGATTGCTCATCTATTATTGTTCACATTGAGGTGTCTCACCTCAAGACATTTTCATTATGTTTCTTTAGTTTGATGTATGCACTGCACAGTTCACATAGCCATATTTGAGATCAGGCATATTAGTGGGTCACTATATCCGATTGAGATATTACAAGATTGCGCTGCTCTTTTTTTCCATTTTGGGTTTTCACTGATCAGATAGCAGCTGCATTCTTATTCAAATTCCTCCACCCTTCCAATAATTCTTTGGCACTGCATTCACTTGCATTTTTAACATTGAATTAAACCATGTTATGGTCACTGCTACCCAGATTTTTGTTATATGAACATTAGTAATTAGCTCAGCATGGTTTGAGATTACCAGGTCCAGCACTGCAGCATTCCTAGTTGGGGTCTTTATGAACTGTACCATAAAATTGTCTTGTAATAGGTTTATATATTTTTGCCCTTTAAATGTTCCTGCAGTGCCATTACTCCAGTCAATTTCTGGGTGGATAAAACCCCCCATTATTATCACTGTGCTAGCCCTTGTAGTCTTTTTTATGTGTGCAAGGAGCTGAGTCTCCACCTCCTTCTTTAACCCCCTTAGCGGTAAACCCGAGCGTGACTCGGGGTGGATTTTTTATGCTAAGAACGGTATCCCCGAGTCACGCTCGGGGTAGCTGTGCAGAGTGTGCAGCAGCGCGGCTTACCTTTCGCAGCATCCACAGACAAGTTACTCACCTTGTCCCTGGATCCTGCAATGTCTCCCCGCTGTGTGAGCGAGCGGGTCCTCCTCGCTCGATTCACAGTGTCCCCGTGTGCCGCCGATCTCCGTTCCCTGCGACATTACGACGCACGGGGGCGGAGAACGGCGCCAAATTCAAAAAAGTAAACAAACACTATACATACAGTATACTGTAATCGTATAGATTACAGTACTGTATGTAAAAAATACACACACCCCTTGTCCCTAGTGGTCTGCCCAGTGTCCTGCATGTACTTTTATATAATAAAAACTGTTCTTTCTGCCTGCAAACTGTAGATTGTCCAAAAGTGTCCCTTTATGTCAAAAATGGTTTTAGATCAGCTAGAAAACAGCGATAGAAAATTATAATCACTTGCAGAATTGTGCGACAGCGATTTGTGGGGAAATACGTCATAAAAAAATAAAAGTAATGACAGCGACAATTTTGCAACTGAGCAACTTTCAGTGATTTTGAATTGATTACATTATTGAATAATTTTTATTATAATTATATCATTATTTGTTATAATTATTTATAATTATTTATTATTATATAATTTATGATTTTGTTTAAAAAAAAAAAATCATACCCGGGATGCCTACAAGACTCTTGTTTGGTCAGATTTAAGTGAGTTATTCCTAAGAATTACAGGCCTACAGTATAAAATGCCAAATTTCCTTGCAAAATAATTGTACCGCTTTTGGTACGTAATTCCAGACAGAATCATACCGCCAGGGAGGTTAATACTGGGTGGCCTATTACAAACGCCAATGATTACCTTTGTAGTACGCACACCCATGTGCAGTTCTACCCTTTAATGCTTCACCCACTTTACTCCTCACATAGAGACAGACCCCACCACCTTTCTGTTTTACACTGTTTCTCCGAAAGAGAGCATAGCCAGGAATATTTATAACCCAGTCGTGTAAAGAATGAAGCCAAGATTCAGCAATACAAATTAAAACATAGTTCTCTTCATGCACCAAAGTTTCCAGCTTGCCTATTTTGCTTGGCAGACTTCTGGCATTGGTGAACAAACACTATAACCACTTCAGCTCTCACTCCTGTTTACCCCTATGGACCAGACCATATTTCACATTTCTGCTATGTGTCTGTTTATGAGTCCATAACTTTGTAATTACTTATGATAAAGAATCGATACATATATGTGTTTTTGTGGGAAAAACAGGGATTTTGCATGATCCTAAAGTCCTCTGAGAATTGTTTTTTATTTACTTGCATTTTAAGGAGAAATGGAGTAAAAATCGGAAAAAAAATATATTTTTTCAAGTTTAACCAGTAATATTTTGAGCAAGTATCATTAAAGCGGAGTTCCACCAAAAATTGAAACTTCCGCTTATCCCACTCCTCACCCCCTTACATGCCACGATTGGCATGTAATTTTTTTTTGGGGGGGTGGGGGCTTCAGGAGGAGTGGGACTTCCTATCCCACTTCCTCCTTCCGCCAAGAGGCTGATTAGGCGATTAAGCCTAATCGCCTACAGCAGCCCCTCCCTGTAGGCGATCGCCTAGGACACGTCACAGGTCCTAGGCGATCTCCTGTCCAATCAGACGGCGCAGCGCCGTGCCACACGCGCATGCGCAGTGCCGCTTGTGCATGCGCAGTGGGTGCCCGGCCGTGAAGCCGAAAGCTGTCATGGCCGGGTGCCCACAGTTGAAATGAAGACGCCAGCCGGGGAGGGGGGGAGAGGAGCGGAGCCCCGGCCGGCGTGTCGCTGGAACGCTGAGGCAGGTAAGTGTATGTTTATTAACACTTTTTGTAGCTGCTGACTTTTAATAAACATAAAAATTGGCTGGAACACCCCTTTAATGTGAGGAAAACATATACATTTTATTCTGCTTCTTGTTCCATTCTCTGTAACATTTAATTACATTTTATTTTAAGCATGTTAAAGTTGTTTACAAAATAAATAACGTTTTTTTTTTCTCATAATGCATCAGTAAATTATAGGGCCAGATTCACATAGAACTGCGGCGGCGTAACGTATCGTAGATACGTTACACCGCCGCAAGTTTTCATCGCAAGTGCCTGATTCACAAAGCACTTGCGATGAAAACTACGCTGGCAGCCTCCGGCGCAAGGTGGGCCAATTCAAATGGGCGTGTGCCATTTAAATTAGGCGCGCTCCCGCGCTGGACCTACTGCGCATGCTCAGTTTCGCAATTCCCGTCGTGCTTTGCACGCCGTGACGTAATTTTTTCGAACGGCAACGCGCGTAGCGTACTTCCGTATTCCCGGACGTGTTACGCAAACGACGTTAAATTTTAAGATTCGACGCGGGAACGACGGCCATACTACGATTGCTGAGTAAAGTTAGGGCAGGTCAAACGACGACTAACTTTGCGACGGGAAACTAGACTAGCAGCGACGTATCGAACGCGAAAATCCGTCGGGAATCGCCGTAACTCCTAATTTGCATACCCGACGCTGGTTTACGGCGCAAACTCCCCCCAGCGGCGACCGCGGTACTGCATCCTAAGATCCGACAGTGTAAAACAATTACACCTGTCGGATCTTATGGATATCTATGCGTAACTGATTCTATGAATCAGTCGCATAGATAGAAACAGAGATACGACGGCGTATCAGGAGATACGCCGTCGTATCTCTTTGGTGAATCTGGCCCATAGTTCTTACTGATTTAAAATAAAATAGATATACCCTAATCCACTTATTTTTAACAGTTTTTGTCAGAGTGATTATTCAGTGAGGAAGGCTTAAGACTAGCTAGCTCCCAGTCATAAGATCTCATGGGTTGTGCACAGTAGCTGAGTAGAATGAGATAAGAAAAGATAAGACAGGGCAAGGCATACAAGACACGTCCTGTGTACAGAGGAGGAGGTTTTCTGGACGTTTGTAAGATGCCCAAGGTAGGCAACTGGTTAATACGTTGTTACATTTTCCACAGCATTTTGCATATTTTTTATTTTAGTAAAAATAGTACCATTTCTTATGGTTATTTGTAACGTGGGGGACTTCGTATCACCTGCCATAGCCTTCCCATCTTTCCCCATTCCACCCACCAGTAGGGACTGACTTGTTAGTCCCATTATAATATAAGTTTCCCTCCCCCCTCAATCACAGTTTAAATACTCCTCCAGCCTTCCCATAAACCTCTCCCCCAGCACAGCAGCATTGACCTATATATAATTATGTATTTAATAGAATGTTATTATGGCATTGTTTGTATGTTTCACTCAGTTTTCCCCTCCTGATTTACAAGTTTTCTAGAACAACAAATGTCATTAGGCCATCCTTCCCAAACCTACAATCTTACCATACTTGGAAGACTTTGTATACAGAAAGTGAAGGAAAATCCTCAATTTTTAGCTGTAACCAGAGCAGAAATAGAGGGGTAATCCTAAAATGGGTAGACTTGTTTCAGTTACTCACTTTCTAATGTTTTGTTGTGTTTTCAGTACAGAACATGAATTGATATCTCTCAAAAAAATTACAGGGGGTTTAAATGCTCCCTCCTTTATCCAAAATGTAAAATATATATATTATTGCATTGTGAGCTACATTTTTCACATGATCATTGTTTTCTGCATTGCTGTACTGAATATTCTCATAAGTATAAACTGTATGTGCTAAATCTAACCTTTATAGAATTATATGAAGATGCTTATCAATTGCTTTAATCACATGCACAGCCTGTCAGACCCATATGCTGTGTAAGAAAACAACAAGATTTTTTGTTGATGCCAAATCACGTCTGCTAATATAAAGCAATTTATTTATGCTGTCATTTACATGCACGCACAATCAACATGAGTCTCCTGAGTATCAGCTGCTTTGGGAAATCTGAAAATGTGATCCACATGGAAGCTATGTATAGCAGCCAATAAGTCATACTGTATATATTCAGCTATAAAAATGCTATATCTAATATCAACAGCTATTTTATTAACAAACTATCATTTATATTATTTTTAGAAAATTATTCTTCTAGAAAATCACATTATTTACCCTAATATTTTCTACTTACTTTCCATCTCTGAGCTGAAGGCATCGCCTTATTCTTTCCCATTTGCTTGACTGCCTAATTTCACTCCTCCAACATGCATGAGTTAATGCTTTCTTCTACTATCTTCTCGAATACAGTTTCTTACATTTCAGAAAGTCAAGGCAAAACACAATCTTTTATCTTGAAAATTACTGCTGCTTCTCCGTGCCTTTTTTGTGCAATTTGATGGCTAAAATATACAGACAATATTAAATAAATGCCAGCTCACGATTCTGAGTATTCTATTTTGCCAGGCTTCTTTTTTTCTGTTCGTGAGTCATACTGATTCATAATGTAGTTTATCTTTGCAAGGGGAATTATTTTATTCAAACAGGCTATATCTTCTTGTATACACAGTAAACCCTAGAGAACAGTAAACATTTTTAATTAACAATACATACATTAAAACAAATATTTGTATTTTAATCACTGTTGAGGACCTTGCATTGTGACAAACAGCCCATGGGGCCCCTGCTACTCTTGCTGGTTGATATCAAATAAGGACTCGATGGATGCACAAATAGGATCAGTAGTCAGCGGATCCCATTTCCTTCCCGCCTACTGTGTCGAATCATCCCCTTCATCCTGGTAGAGGATACAGTGGTAGTAGTCGAAAAAATCATCAATTCTCGACTACGCAAACTCCCTCTACTTAGGGCTACCAAAATACCAGATTTTGCGCCTACAAGTCATCCAGAACACGGCAGCCAGGCTGGTATTGGGGAAAAAACCCTGGAAATCCATCACCCCATCCCTGAGGACCCTTCATTGGCTAACAGTAAAGAATCGGGTCAAATTCAAAAGGCTCCTCAATACTTATGCAAGGAAATAAAACACTACATCCCCAATCGCACTCTCAGATCGACTAACCAAAGCCTCCTCTACATCCCCAAGTCCCACTACAAATCTAAGGGAGAACGAAGATTTGCAGTCCAAGGACCATGGCTATGGAACGCTCTACCAACGAACATCCGCATGGAAGAAAACCATCGAGCCTTCAGGAAAAAAATTAAGACCTACCTCTTTTGAAGGATAAGGACGACACCGGATGGAAAAAGCACCTTGAGGCATTTTAGTTCGCATTTGTAGCGCTATACAAGTTATTCACTCACTCACTCACTTAGCTAAGTCCAAATAAGAAAGGGATTGTGTAATTGGAAGCCACTGGTGATGTAATCATGGCCTTACAGCTGCATTCTGTGATCTTCCTGTAACATGTTCTAGGAGACAAACCCAGACTTCCAGGGGGTAAAGGTAAATGAGTTCAATTGTCCTTAGTAAAAATGGCCACCATTAGAAGAATGGGGAGGAAAAGAAAAATAAGATATGTAAAGAATAAAAAGTCTGAAATCATGTATATGTTTGTAGACTGCTATTACTAAACATTTGTAAAGGTACATTTGTTGTAATTTGTATCATGGGGTAAAGTCTCTTCTTAATGCCAGAAAGACATGGCACATAATCCATATACTGAATTGAAGAGATTTCTGGCAAAAGAAGGACAAAGTCACTTATCATGGTCCAGTTATTTCACAGCAACCAATTGAAAGTTATTTTACTAAGATCAGATAAGTACTGACAACACGAGTTCTTATCAGTTGCTATTGGTATTACACTTCACAGTTAGCCATTTTTGTTTTTGGACATCTAACCAGTTCACAATGCATGCTGGGCTGAAAAAGTATACAAAACACATTGGGCCAGATTCAGAGAAGAAGTACGCCGGAGTATCTGCTGATACTCCGGCGTACTTTCAAATTTGCCGCGTCGTATCTTTAGTTTGAATCCTCAAACCAAGAAACGATGGCATCTGGCTTAGATCTGACAGGCATACGGCTTCGTACGCCTTCGGATCGTAGGTGTAATACTTTGGTGCCCGCTGGGTGGAGTTTGCGTCGGGTATCCTAATTAGCTGTTTACGGCGATTCACGAAGGTACGCGCGGCCGTCGCATTCTCTTACATCGTCACTAGTCGGCTTTTCCCGGCGTATAGTTAAAGCTGGTATTTCGTGGCCTATCTTTAGACTTGCCATGTTAAAGTATGGCCGTCGTTCCCGCGTCGAATTTCAATTTTTTTTTGCGTAAGTCGTCCGTGAATAGGAAAGGACGTAACTCACGTCGACGTTCAAAAAATGACGTCGGTGCGACGTCATTTCGCGCAAAGCACGGCGGGAAATTTCAAAACGGAGCATGCACAGTACGTTCGGCGCGGGAACGCGCCTAATTTAAATGATACACGCCCCAT
Source organism: Rana temporaria (assembly GCF_905171775.1). Classification (NCBI taxonomy): domain Eukaryota; kingdom Metazoa; phylum Chordata; class Amphibia; order Anura; family Ranidae; genus Rana; species Rana temporaria. The sequence continues at coordinate 426,047,028 of NC_053490.1, forward strand.
TTGAATTAGGCAGGCTTGCGCCAGACGGATTTAGTGCTTTGTGAATCAATCACTTGCCCATAAAACTTGCGGCGGTGTAACGTAAATGCAATATGTTAGGCCGCCGGAATTCTACGTGAATCTGGCCCAATAAGTCAAAAAACACATTTATTGATAATGAATTCACAAATACATACCTCCCAGGATTCTGCAGCATCTAAAAAAATGTCTACAGTTGATCTTCTCCAATGCAGGATCCCAAAAGAGTGAGCAGAAGCTTTTTCTTCTCTTTTCAGGAGGGGTTGGGCATTACGATGGTTTATGTGTAGGTCACTTTAGGAAGGTGTCTCCTTTGGATTTCCTGTGACATCACTGACTACCAGTCCCTATTTGGTATTAGTTTAATATAGGCAATAGCATCAGATTATAAGCAGGACAAAATTACCCAAAAGGCTTACCAGTGAATTTACCAGAGAATCCTTTTGAAATCCTTCCTGATGACTTAGCAGTTTGACCCTATGGCCCTGGGTTCAAATTCAAGTTTTATCCCTGTCAGGATGGGTTTCCTCCCACGGTCCAAAAATAATACTGCTAGGGTCACTGATTATCTCCCCAAATTAGCAGTAGTACATGCATGATTGCACCATGAACATTAGATTGTAAACACTGTTGGGGGGGACAGGGACTGAAGTGAAGGCTGCTGTATAGGCTGCAAAGCAGTATGTAATTTGTTGGTGTGATGCAAATATGAAAAATAATTAAAGTATGTTAGACTACAAAAATATATTTGGATTTATATAAGAATGAGCATCATGTTTAATTGAACCTAAAATTGTGACAAACTTTTCAGAATCTTCAAAATATGTCATGTTTATCACAATTGACTGTCTACATAGATGCTTTATTTCCTTCAATATGAGAAAGTAACTATATAAAACACTGTAAATACAACATTCTAATGTTATTCTTTAAAGGGTCACTAAAGGAATTTTTTTTTTTTAGCTAAATAGCTTCCTTTACCTTGCTGCAGTCCTGGTTTCATGTGCTCATTGTTCGTTTTTGCTTTGATGTTGCTGTAAATCCTTCTCTGTTCTGGACACTTCCTGGTTGCCTGTTTCCTGATAACCACAGTACTGGGAGATTTCTCACGGTGGTCACTAATCAAGGAGGTGTGATTACTGTGTGTAAAACGAAACTGGATTGGTGCTGAGGAGTTTTAGACAAAGTATCACTGCTCTCTATTGGCTGACTGCCCTCTAGTGGCTCTCTGTACATCAGAGAACCAGCAAACAACAGCAAAAACGAAACTACACTGCAGGCACATTATATGATTGTTTTTTTTATCTATTTTTAATCATTTTTAAAAGGAATCAGTTAACTATTATGTCTCTATGCCCTGTAAACAGTCATTTCAGCTAAAAAAAAAATTTCCTTTAGTGACCCTTTAATGTTATATCTGCAAAAGCTGTATGCACTGACAAGCACTATGACCTTGCATGGGATTCATACACCAAATTATGTGATGGGCTGACACCACATTTGTCAGGTACATATTATGCCTGTCTGCTCCGTGTTCCCCCATTCATGGTGTAACTGTATCCTCTACATGCAATGGCAGTTTGCCCAAAAAAGAATTCAGACAGTTTAGAGGGTCTGTTGGTAAGCAAAAATGGTAATGGAAAACAAAATGACATAACTTTTCTAAAACAAAGTAATCTCTGCTCTGTTTTGGAAGAAGCTGAACAGTAAGATTTTCTGAGCATAAGGCCCCTTTCACATTTATACGATTTCAAAGTCGTGCGATTTTGCCGCGATTTTGCGGCCGCGTTTTTGCTGAGATTTTACCGCGATTTTGCGGCCGCGATTTTGCCGCGATTTGGGATCAGTACAACTCCGACTTTGCCACAACTTTGGCATTAACCAATAAAAACATACATGGTGTGAGGCAATTCCTTTTCCTGCCACCGCAGTTGTCATTGCTGCTGCGGCATTGGTGGTCAGTGGGAAGAATGCTCCTAACATTGGTGGTCAGTGGAAAGGATGTCCCTTACATTGGTGGTCAGTTGGAAGAATGCTCCTTACATTGGTGGTCAGTGGGAAGAATGCTTCTTACATTGGTGGTCAGTGTTAAGAATGTCCCCTTCATTGGTGGTCAGTGGGTCATTGTCTTTGTAGTTTGTCTTTGTAATTTATCTTGTCTTTGTAGTTTGGGTCACACAAATCATAAATAGCTGGGCACTCACAAATAAATCGAATGATTTGCTCATTATCGAGGACGTCTCTTATTTTTACCTGTTTGGAGCACATTGTTCCCGAGGGAATAACCAGGAAGTGAATGTTTAGTGGAAAAATGTGCTTGAGAGGGGCTACTATGCTGAAAGAATTGGGTGGGACAAGGGTTAAAAAGCTGCTTGTGCTTACAAAGTCGTACTGAAATCATACTGAAATCGTGTCTATATTATTCAGGTATGATTTGCATGCTACTTCAGGGGTTTAACATTGAGGTCTATGGACATCAACTCGCATGGAAATCGGACCAAAGTAGTGCAGGGACTACTTTGAAGTCGGCACGACTTCAAAGTCATGCCAGTATGAATGGTGTTCATTGAAAATCATAGAGAATGACTTGTCATACGATTTTGCAGTACAAAATCGTGAGACAAGTCGTATAAGTGTGAAAGGGGACTAAGGGTCACATGACGAAACGCGCGTAAGGCATAGCTATCTCACACGCAATCACGTTACTTCTGGCTGTTGAGTGTGGAGCAGTGGAGCGCACGCCGACTCTCAGCCTTTTTAGATAGTGTGTATTTTGTAGTTTTATTTGCATTTACACTACATTCATTTGATGTGATTTGGATTGCCTTTTTTAAAAACATTATTTTTTTAAATAAACCATCGGAATTACACCATGCCAGATAATTTTTTCCTGGTCTTATGAGGATATTAGGAGCTGACATGACAGGAAATAGATAGCGAAGCACAGCTGAAAAATCTGGTCAGTGGACTGGGAGCCCAGGAGTCTAAGCGGAGGAGCAGTAACCAGACTTAGAGAGAACCAACACTCACTTTCGCCTACTACCCCTGCAGGGGTTCCTGGATCTGGTGAGTGGGGTATCAAAGGGGGAGCACAAAAGTCACCTTGACCTGTACACTTGAGGATAAAGTCTTCATAGGACATTGAGGACAATCACAACTGTCACTTTATCAGAAGATCCAGTGAAATTTATATCTCCGCATTTCTATTTATGATATGAATTTTGGATACGGCAGCTGAACTTACATCTACGCAATATCATTTTTTTTGTGTTTTTTTACCATTTTTGGTTATTATTTGGGACGTATATTTAGCCCTTTTTTGGGGACTGATACACAGGACACAATTATCTAATATTGCCCATAGGTGTTTGAGGTTCAGGGCAATCACAATATATATATATATATATATATATATATATATATATATATATATATATATATATATATATATATATATATATATATATATATATATATCATTTTTTTTTGTTTGCTTTTTCATTTGCTTTGATATTAAGCCCATGCTGTTAATTATCGGTCATGGTATTGGATATGGTTTAACACTTAGTGCACTTGAGGTTTTATACCAAACTCACACGGACCAACATCACCCACTGAAGGGTGACATGAGTTGGGATTACCTTTTTAGGCTGTTCACAACCTGTTTTTGAGAACACCAAAGAGAGGATTGACTGAGCATTAACCACTTATTGTATAGTACATACAATTTTTAAGTCAGTGCCCCCAGGAAGAGCGACTCCCAATTGACTTGCTCTTCATAGGTGGCATATAGCATTAGGTTCACTTGACACAATCACTACATATAACCTTTTCACCTTGGAGGGATCACTACCAGCTTGGACACGTCACTCAAGTGGTAGTGGATTTCATTTTATTTTTACCATTATTATTTTTAACACTACCAGAAGCTTACCTATGAAAGGATTTAACTATACCTTTATCCACATTACCATTTAATTGGAGGGCAGCGCCATACACCCCAATATCACACATCTTTTACATAAGGGAATAAAGTCAAGCAGCTGACAGAACTGACTTTAACTGCTGCTTCTTTAACCTACTTCTACCAAACCCTTGATGGAGTTTAAAAATCTTGATTGAATAACTTTATGTTTAAAAAAAAATGATGTGCACCTGGATATTGCTACTGTTTATGATCACAGACTCTCTGAGCTGGCTAAGAGCAGGGCTACCAACTGCATGTGTTGTTAAAGAAAAATATTTTAAACATTTGCAGATGGATTCATTTATGAATAATAATTCCAAATACACTTCAAAAGTCCTTTTAGCTTGCTACCTGCTATCACAAAATCCTCTGTTTGCTCTTGACAAATAATCTTAATATTGCTTTGACATAAATTTTCGAAGCAGAGTACTGTGGCTGTGCCCCTTGGGGCACTAAAACATATTTTATCTTTCTTCACTTCCATCACTGTTGGATGATATTCTTGTTATCACTTCTCTCCTGAGAATATAGCTTTATACAACTGACCCAAGATGTTCTGCGTGCCCGAATGCACACTTAGTAGCATATATTTTTTCCCTTTTTTTTACAGTATGGGTTTGATTTACTAAAACTGGAGAGTGCAAGACCTGGTGCAGCTGTGCATTGTAGCCAATCAGCTTCTACAATTATGCTTTGACAAAAAAAACTAGAAGCTGATTAGCTACTCTGCAGAGCTGCACCATAATTTGCACTCTCCAGTATTAATAAATCATCCCATATGTGTTTTCTCTTCTATTTCATATGTAGCCAAAATTTATTTTAAGGCCCCTTTCACACTGGGGCGGGAGGCACGGTGGCGTTATAGCGGCGATATACCGTCGGAATTGCCGTGGGATTCGGCCGCTAGCGGTGCGGTATTAACCCCCGCTAGCGGCCGATAAAGGGTTAATACCGCCAACTAGAGTAAGAGAACCTCCGCTACCGTTTCAAATAGTATACATACCGCTCCTCTCACCGCTCCAAAGATGCTGCTTGCAGAAGATTTTTTTCTCTCCTGCCAGCGCATCGCCTCAGTGTGAAAGCCCTAGGGCTTTCACATTGAGAAGGCTGGGCAGGAGTTTTTCAGGCGGTATTTAGGCGCTATTTTTAGCGCTGTACCGCCTGAAAAACTCCTCAGTGTGAAAGGGGTCTAATAGTTATAATTTTCAAAGTTGGATGGGAGAATCCTCTTGTGGAACACGCTGTGGCCCGGATTCACGTAGAGCGGCGCATCTTTTGGCCGGCGTAGCGCATCTCATATGCGCTACGCCAACGTAAAACTGAGAGGCAAGATCAGTATTCACAAAGCACTCGCCCCGTACGTTGCGCCGGCGTAACGTAAAATCGTCGGCGTAAGCCCGCCTAATTCAAAGTAGGTTGAAGGTGGGCGTGATCTATTAAAATGAAGCATGACCCCATGTAAATGAGGGGACGAACGAACGGCGCATGCGCGCGCATGCTCAGAATCACGTTGCATATACTCCCTAAGATACGACGGCTCAATGCCTACGACGTGAACGTAACCTACGCCCAGCCCCATTGACGTACGACTTACGTAAACTACGTAAAATCTGACGGCAGTTCCGACGTCCATACCCTAACATGACTTACACCTGCTTTAGGTGGAGTAACTATACGCCGGACGTACGCCTTGCGTAAACGGCGTATACTACTGCGACGGGCGCAAGTACGTTTGTGAATCGGCGTATCTAGGTCATTTACATATTCGACACGTAAATCAATGGAAGCAGCCAGCGCAAAAATGCGCCCAAGATACGACAGCGTAGGAGACTTAGGACGGTCGTATCAAGCCAAAATTCAGGCGTATCTTGGTTGCTGAATAAGGCGCATAGATACGACGGCGCATCCGTGGACTTACGCGGCGTATGAGTAGATATGTCGCGTAAGTCCTTTCTTAATCCGGGCCTGTGTGTTCAAGTTAGACCTGGACTTTTATGTTTGTCCTTGACACTGTGTTGCCCAGCCCTGCCTCCCTGGCAGAATACAACTTTAGAAGAAATTACACAAAAATAATTTATGTGGATTATCCTGCTTTAACCCCCTTGGCGGTAAACCCGAGCATGACTCGGGGTAGGTTTCCAATGTTAGGATCGGTATCCCCGAGTCACGCTCGGGGTGGACGTGCAGAGTGTGCAGCGGCGCGGCTTACCTTCTCGCTGGATCCACAGGCAAGTTACTTACCTTGTCCCTGGATCCAGCGATGCCACCCCGCTGTGTGAGTGAGCGGGATCTCCTCGCTCGATTCACAGTGTCCCCGTGTGCCGCCGATCTCCGTTCCCTGCGACGTTACGACGCACGGGGCGGAGAACGGCGCCAAATTCAAAAAAGTAAACAAACACTTTACATACAGTATACTGTAATCTTATAGATTACAGTACTGTATGTAAAAAATACACACCCCCTTTGTCCCTAGTGGTCTGCCCAGTGCCCTGCATGTACTTTTATATAATAAAAAATGTTCTTTCTGCCTAAAAACTGTAGATTGTCCAAAAGTGTCCCTTTATGTCAAAAATGGTTTTAGATCAGCTAGAAAACAGCGATAATAAATTATAATCACTTGCAGAATTGTGCGATAGCGATTTGTGGGGAAATTCGTCATAAAAAAAAAAAAATAATGACAGCGAAAATTCTGCAACTGAGCAAATTTCAGTGATTTTGAGTTGATTACATTATTGAATAATTTTTATTATAATTATATTATTATTTGTTATAATTATTTATAATTATTTATTATATTATAATTTTGTTTTAAAAAAAAAATCATACCCGGGATGCCTACAAGACTCTTGCTTGGTCAGATTTAAGTGAGTTATTCCTAAGAATTACAGGCCTACAGTATAAAACGCCAAATCTCCTTGCAAAATAATTGTACCGCTTTTGGTACGTAATTCCAGCCAGAATCATACCGCCAGGGAGGTTAAGGTTTAAAGGCAAAATAATCATATATATCTCAGATGATTTATATATTTTTAGGATGTGAACTTTAATCTTTATAATAAAATATGGAGTATTTTCCGTAAACACTTGATTTGGCTGCAGTAAAGTCTCATGGGAGATTTTTTTTTTGGTAAATCTACACATGACACAGATGTAGGCAAAAGTAGGAGTTCCCCTTTAACACTAGTCACTTCCCTCAGTAGGTGGGCTGGTAGCCATTTTCCTGCCATCTTCCTTTATATTTGGGATGAAAAGATAATTCACTATATTTTCTTTACAGAGAAATATGTCCAACTAGAGAAAGAGAACCTCTGCTACAGCTTGGGGAGAAGGCCTATGGCCTGGGGTTAATTCTAAATATGATACTGAGTGAATACACCACAGCAACACAGGGCCAGATCCACAAAAGGGATACGCAGGCGTATCTGCTGATACGCCGTCGTATCCCTGTTTCTATCTATGCGGCTGATTCATAGAATCAGTTACGCATAGATATTCCTAAGATCCGGCAGGTGTAATAGTTTTACACTGTCGGATCTTAGGATGCAGTACCGCGGCCGCTGCTGGGGGCATTTCTCGTCGAAATTCCACGTTGGGTATGCAAATTAGCACTTACGGAGATCCACAAAGGTTTTTCCCTTCGTTAAGTCTCCGTAAGTGTAAGTTTGCCGTCGCAAAATTAGGGCTGCTTTTACAAAGTGTAAACTTAGTACACCATGTAAAAGTATACCCTTCTTTCCCGCGTCGCTGTCAATTTTTTTTTTACATTTTTTTTTTCCGCCGCATCTCTTTTTTACACGTCGCGATTCACAAAACTCGGCGCAACGTAACGTAACGCAAAGCACGTCGGGAGCATGCACAGTATGTCTGGCGCAGGAGCGCGCCTAATTTAAATTGGACTCGCCCCATTAGATTGGGCCCGCCTTGCGCCGGACGGATTTAAGTTACACCGCTGCAAATTTCTAGGTAAGTGCTTTGTGGATCGGGCACTTAGGTAGAAATTTTGCGGCGGTGTAACTTAAATCGGAACATTTAAGTTGCGCCCGCTGGCTGTGGATCTGGCCCTTAGTGAATAGTGGGGCTGTTTCCAGTATATATACTCAGCTGTATGGACTGTTATACTTTCAAATACAGTAAAACCTTTGTTTGAGAGTAACTTGGTTTGAGAGTGTTTTGCAAGACAAGCTACATGTTTAAATAAATTTTCACTTGATACACAAGCAATGCCTTGATATACAAGTTGCAACTGAGTATAAAAGAGAAGAGAGGCACCTCTAAGTGTAGCAATATGCTTAAATTTAATGAAGTTACAACATTTAGCAACTCACATGGTTGATGATTAAAACAGGCACATCTAAGTATGCAGGTATACGAGGTAAAGCTGTCCACATAGACCGTCCTCCTTTGACGTAGTCCCTTCCACGCTGCTCTCCACGAGCGGTTCAAGTCTTATTTTAATATCCCTGTACTGCAGGGTAGTCTTCCCGGTCATGATTGCAAACTGACAGCAGTGAGGAGGACGATCTATGTGGACATCTTTACCCCGGATGCCTGCATACTGTATCTAGATATGCCTCTTTTAATCATCAACCAAGTGAGTTGCTAAATGTTGCACCTTTATTATTGCTACGCTAAGAGGCGATTCTCTTCTCTTTTGTACTCTATAGCTACTGCTGGATTTTGCTTCTAATCCCCTTGTGGAGGCTTCCATTTGTGGACGGACATTTTATGGTTGTGCAACATTGCTATAATCTTTTTATATGTACTATAAACTGAAGGACTTACGAATAAATGGTTGTGGAACTAATCATTTTAGTTTCCATTATTTCTTATTGGAAAATTTGCTTTGATATACAAGTGCTTTGGATTACAAGCATGTTTCCGAAATGAATTATGCTCGCAATCCAAGTTTTTACTGTACTGATATTAAGTAAAGTTTCAAGCAAAAGAATCAACTTGTTTCAGTATTGTCTTAGCTGGTATCTGGGCAGTGTATAATATGTAGTTTCCCTATTACTGTTCTGTACTTTGTGTGAAGAACAAATTCAGTTAAAGAATGGAGGCATGTTAACTGTGTGGTGGTTGGTGCATTTTGATCGACCCCAGGCCAGGTGGTGGTTGGAGAAACATAGTCACCCACCTGATCTCTGAGGTAGCACGCATCAGGTGACTTGAGCCTCTGTGTAACATTGGTCCTGAGTGTTGAGATGGACTTTTGGAGCCCTGACCTAGACTATTATAAGTTAAGTTAAGAGTCCAGGACTACACCTAGCACCCTGGCATATGGGGGTGGGTTGATGTTTGTGAAATTGGTCTTGACAGAGAAATCAGGGGAAGTGGCACGTGGGGGAGGAACTATTATGAGCTTGGCTTTGGACAGGTTAAGTTTGAGGAAGTAGTGTGACATCCAGACTGATATGTCAGTTAGTAAATTAGTAATGCATTAGGAGACTGATGTTGTGAGCTAAGGGGTAGAAAGATAGATTTGGGTGTTGTCAGTGTAGAAATGACATTGACAGCCATGGGAGGCTATCAGCTGACCAAGGGAGGAGGTGTATATCGAGAATAGGAGAGGTCCATGAAAAGAACCTTAGGGGACCCTGACAGAGAAAGGAAGAGGAGAGGAAGAAGTAGTATGGTAAGTGACACTTAAGGTGCTGCTGGATAGGTAGAATAAAAGCCAATGAAGAGCACAGTTGTGGAGACCAGAGGAGTGAAGTTTTTTGAGGGGGTGGTCAACCGTATCAAAGGCAGCTGAAAGGTCCAGAAGTAGGAGTAGAGAGTAGTGTGTATTGTTTTTTGCTGCTAGTAAGTTGTTTGTGAGTTTTAGGAGACCAGTTTATGTGGAATGTTAAGGGCGAAATCCAGACTGAAGGGGATCAGGAAGGTTATTCTTCGTGAGGTGGTCACTCAGTTGTTTGTAGACCAGGTGCTCAAGAAGTTTGGAGGATATGGGGCATAGGTTGTTAAGATTGGCGGGCTCCAAAGAAGGCCTTTTAAATATGGGGGGGACAAGTGCATGTTTTAGAGTTGGGGAAGATACCAGAAGAGAGGGAGAGATTGAAGATGTGGGTTAGAGATTGTAGGATAAAGTCAGAGGATGACCGCAGTATTTGAGAGGGAACTGGGTCCAGGGGACAGGTGGTTAAGTGGGAATTAGTAGTACGTTTAGCAACCTCCTCTATAGTAGCAGGGTTAAATAAGGGAAGTGTTGATTGTACCTGTGGATATGGGGTATTAAGTTGGGGGGGGGGTAATCTGTAGAGTGGAGATTTCATCACAAATTGAAACAAACTTATTTTTTAAGTGATTGGCGATCTCCTGGGCAGTGAGTGAATTAGTTGGTGGAGGCAGTGGAGGACAAAGTAGAGAGTTAAAGGTAGAAAAGAGTTGACAGGGACTGGATGACAAGGTGTTAATGAGAGTCATAAAATAGGTCTGCTTGGCAGTGTAGATTCAATAATTTTATTTTTGGAGGGCAGATTTGTATTACTTGAAGTCTTGGTGAGTCTTAGTTTAAAACTACAGAGGCTCAAGAGCGTGGCTACGTTTTTTGAGACTTCTGATTTTTTTTTAGTTATCTGTTATTGTTTATTTATTTAAATTATCACGGATTGTTTTAACACACATAACGTAAATTTATTGTTGGCGTGAGAATTTCACTATATACCAATCCCTGGACTGCATCGCTCCCCATGCTGCAACACCGCTGCAGCCTGCAACTACTACTTACTACTTGCTGTTACATCTACTGCAACAGAGAGCTATTGCTGGGGACAACCTTGAGGCCTTCCTTGCTGAACACCTTACACCACGGAATCCCTACTTCCTACACTGAAGCCTGCAAACGGATAAGTAGCTATTGTGTCACTTGTAGTGCCATAGGAAGATCTGCTGCTTATGGGCCTATGTCCTAAGTTGCGGAACATGTTCGCCTAAACTTTTCTATGCTAAGGGTTGACGTATTTCATACCTTCTCCCTTAGTGGCCTAATGCACGACACTATGTAATACTGATAATTACTTGCATACAGTTATGCATTGGAATCTTTAAGTGCATACTATAATTTTAAAAGCTAAGCTCTGGCCGCATGTTGTAATACGCCTATCTTTATGTGAGAGAGAGATGATGTAGAGAACCCCCAAATTCCTGTTTGTGTGGAGTGATGCCTGGGGCCTAATACATAATTCTCACATAAAGAAGAGCATTGAAATCCTTTTTACCACAGTTGTGGTTCACTCTCACTCACCAGTACCGTACACAAGTAGATTAAAAAAGTTAGTGACAAAAAGGTCATGAACAGAGGTGAGTTTGTTGCAGACAGAGAGCATTGCAGGGAGCACAGAAGAAGGGGAGGCTGGTTTTGGGAAGAAGAAGAATGGAAACTAAATTGTGTGGATTGTGGCTGCTGTCAGAGGGTACTGGGTGATGGGTACATTGGGCATAGTCAAATAAAGGAGACCCAGGTTTTGGGAAAATATCTCAAGTTAGGAGAAGCAGGAGGGTTTGGGAGGTAATATTAGAGTGTAATTTATATGAGGAGACATGCCTCAGCATGATGGGGGTTTTATTAGCATGTGTGATTAGAATTGGGGGGGGGGGGTGATGAGTACAGTAATAAGGTGAGGACAGAAGTGAGAGTGATATATACACAGATTGTGGGGTGGAGAAGAGGGGTGATGAAAAAAGAGTTTATGGAGAGAGGATATAACAGTGAAAAGGAGAGGTAAAGAGTGCATGTTGCAGAGATGAAGGAGAGCCGAATGGGAAAATTAGGTCACCTGCAGTCTGGTGTTTTTTTAAAGTAACTTACTGTAGATAGAAAGGAGGAGATGTTGCGCTAAAAACTTAAATAAATCTAAACAATGAGATTGAGGTATGATAATTAATGAAGCCAATAAACCCAAATCGATGGGGGACTACAAAAAGGAGGAACTCAGTCCCAATGTGTCCACAATAGTGTAGTTCATATGAGAGTGAACAGATGTTGAGGAGCAAATATGAAAACCACCACCACGAACCAGTAAAAATTGGAGGCTTACCACATGGCAAGCAATGTATGCTTGCGGCTGCAAACCCCAGCCAGGGCCTTTGGGCGATCCTCACAGGGGGAGGTGGGAGGGGAAGATGATTCTTGGAGCCTCCAGCGAAAACAAGATTTTTGAACCGTGTCACAGAAAGAAAACACTCAATGGTGAAGTATGTTTAACCAGCACACACATGAGGTATAAAGTGACTTAGAGAACCACCACCACCAGCACCCTATAAGTAGGAGGCTTACCAGAACATGTATGAACATCAGCGGGTGGCTAAAACCCTAGCCTGGGCCTTTAAACTCCTGGGCTGTGATAGTAGTCCTAAGTATCCTCCGTGTTCAATAGGTACATAAAGGGAGTAATGGAGCCCACATAGTGAAGTACGTTTTAACGCTATACGTTTAATAGATAAAAATTGCACTTACAATATCACAATAGGGATAAAACAGAGAAAAAGCCGGCCGGCTCGGAACAAACGCTCGTCCACTCTGAACAACACGTCCTGCGTCAGCACGCTACCTTCCCGACGCGCGTTTCGTCATAAAATGACGTCATCTGGGGCACGGGCGACGTGCTGACACATCGCATTAAATACATTCCAGCAAAGCCAAGCCTCGATCTGAATCCACGGGCTAATTGACTGCTCATGGTGGCTGCGCTGGGACAAATTAGGATTGGAATAATTCAAGTAAAATAAAAATAAAAAGGCCCTCTTGTGGTTGAATTATATATAGCAACCAGAGCCTGTATGGGCTTAAATTGAACTTATATGTAAATAAAAAAGTAAAAATTAGAAGGCCATCTTGTGGTCAAATTATATATGACAACAAGAGCCTGAAAGAGCATAGAATATGTTTATGGAGTAACAACATAAAAAAGGACATTTATCCTAGAAAGAGGTCAGTTACGCTCTCCAGAAAAAATGTATATCTTTCCTGTATGACTACCAGGGAACTATATAAATGCTCTAAAGGTCAAAATAGGGCATATAGTGTTTAAAGAGTGAATAGAACAGTGACAAAAAACTTTATGTGTTTAGATTGAGCACTGTGAAAAAATGGAAAAATCAAAAGAATAGTTTAATGCATAAAAAGACCTAGATTCAAAGCATAAATATTTAAATTGCAAGGAAAAACTAGGATAAGTGAAAAAAAATGTATAAAGTGAAATATTAGATATAAATTAAATATACCTAAATAAGCGTGAAATATAAAATTATTTTTATGTGATAAAAAATAGGAGATATAAAATAATGTGAAATATTCAATATTAATAAATTTAATATGCCTTCAAATATATGAAGCATAAAATAATTTATATAGTGAAAAATATATATAAAAAATATATAAAAGTTATATATTATTAATCATACGTGAATGTGAATAATTGTGATATTAAAAATATATTAAATTATTATTAATGATTAAAAATAGAAAAAATAAGGAAAAAATATATATATATAAAAAATATAAAAATGAAAATAAAAAATATATAAGACTCCAAGAGATAAATAGGTATATTAAAAAATATATTGAAGAGGGGCCCAAAAATGACCAGCATCAACTGGTAGAACCAAGTTTGTCTAAAAACGTGTATCCAATTAGAAGAAATGTATATATAAACCCAGTTATAGGCCAATATAAGGGTCCACCTATAATTCAGATCGAGTTCACAGATATAAGATGGACCATACAATAAACATAAACTGACATAAAAAATCAAGAGTTGTCAATAAAAGCATTGACGTCAACCTCGATATTGAGTCCATATGGGGTATAGCTTTTAATTTTATGTACCCATAGCATTTCTGATCTAGAGATGCTCCTCACTAGTGGGCTACCACGCCAATGAGGGCTATATCTATCAATCCCCAAAAAGATTGTCTTTGAGGGGTCCTTATTGTGTGCCAAGCAATAGTGCTTTGATACTGAGTGGTTCAAAAAAACGGCTAAAATATTTGTGATGTGCTCATTAAGTCTCACTGAGAGGGCTCTCTTGGTTCTACCCACATATTGGAGCCCGCAGGGGCATTGCAGCAAATAAACCACCCCCTCAGTCGCACATGTGATGAAGGGTTTGATTGTGTGTTGTTCACCTGTGACCGTAGAAGTAAAATTATGCGTTCTTCTATGCGTACAGCCACTAAGGGAACACACCCGACATTTCCTACACTGGTAAAAACCAGTAAAGGAATTGAGGAAGGTGGTTTTAGTAGTAGGTGGTTCAAGAACATTGGGAGCCAATTTGTGTCTCAAGGCCGAACCACCCTTAAATATCACCTGAGGGTTGTCAGGCAGAATAGGGCCCAATATTGGATCATTCTTGAGAATGTGCCAATGTTTTTTAAGGAGTTTTTTTACACTAAAATGCTGAGTAGAGAAGGTGGTAATAAAGGGGACAACAGGCAACCTGCTAGTGTCCCGTGGTTTACTCTTAAGTATTTGAGCTCTATCAACAGTCTTAACTTCCTCAAGTGTAGATGTCAGAGAACCCAAATTATACCCCTTTTCCAGAAATCTATTAGTTAAAATAGCTGATTGGTCCAAGAAGTCGGTCTCATTAGAGCAATTGCGTTTGATACGCAAAAATTTACTTTTTGGCACCGACTTCAGCCAAGAATCATGATGACAGCTGTCAGTAGGGATGTAGGAATTTCTATCTGTACCTTTAAAATAAGTACTCGTACAAAAAGCCCCTGCCTGAACTGAAAGGTTACGATCTAAAAAGACAAAGAGTCTAACCCCCTCTGGCATCTTCAATCTTAGCACTGTTATCCTCAATAAAGCTGAGCAATCTATCCTGGACAAAGGGTTGAAGTTTGTATTGCCACGCAAATTAAATAAATTTGAAACTTACATGGACACACATAAGTTTATTCGTAGACTAAATATTAAAAGATACATGCTATCTAACCCTATTGCCCAGGACCAATCTATCACCACCGGCTTCACACACACAGGCCTTTCTAATGCCTCTTTATACAATCCTCCAGGCACTATGGCTCCATCTATCAAAGTCTTTAGGGACATTGTGCTCAAGGACTTGGACCGGCTTCCCATTAAAAGGATGCAGTCTAACCATACCCTTAAAACTGGCCTTGACTCTCTGTGTGACAACAAGCAGATTGTCATCAGACCTGCGGATAAGGGGGGAGGCATAGTTGTCCTTAATAGGACAGACTATCTTTTAGAGATGAATAGAATATTGGGTGATAGGGATACCTACACTCTTAACAAAAAAGAGAAACTCTATCTTGTACCAAAGGCTCCAAGAAAACCAGTTATATATTATTTACCGAAAATTCACAAACATCTTACCTGCCCCCCGGGACGTCCTATTGTGAGTGGGATAGATTCCCTCACATCCCGGGTGGGCAGGTATATTGATTTTTTTCTACAACTGTTAGTTTCTAAGATGCCGTCTCACTTGAAGGATTCCCGGCACGTTATTAATTTATTATCTAGCCTTACACCTACTAAAGATATGTGGCTAGTCACTGCTGACGTAACGTCACTGTACACAGTGATCCCTCATGACCTAGGTCTGTCAGCAGTTGAATACTATCTTAAAAGTGATTCCGGCCTTTTTGATGAACACATTTTCTTCATACTTGAACTGTTACATTTTGCTGCGACTAGAAACTATTTCTGGTTTCAAAACCAGTTCTACCGGCAAGATAGAGGTGTGGCAATGGGGGCAAAATATGCCCCTAGTCTGGCCAATTTGTTTATGGCCATGTGGGAGGAGGATGTCGTCTATGTTTGCCAACAACCCCAACTCAAGTTGTGGGCCAGGTACATCGACGACATCCTCCTCCTATGGGATGGTCCCCTTGTCGAGCTCCAGTCCTTTATGACATTTCTTAACACCAATACTAGGGGTATCCACCTCAATTTTGAGACGAGTCAATCTAATATTAACTTCCTGGATCTCACAATTTCAGTTCAGGCAGGGGCTTTTTGTACGAGTACTTATTTTAAAGGTACAGATAGAAATTCTTACATCCCTACTGACAGCTGTCATCATGATTCTTGGCTGAAGTCGGTGCCAAAAAGTAAATTTTTGCGTATCAAACGCAATTGCTCTAATGAGACCGACTTCTTGGACCAATCAGCTATTTTAACTAATAGATTTCTGGAAAAGGGGTATAATTTGGGTTCTCTGACATCTACACTTGAGGAAGTTAAGATTGTTGATAGAGCTCAACTACTTAAGAGTAAACCACGGGACACTAGCAGGTTGCCTGTTGTCCCCTTTATTACCACCTTCTCTACTCAGCATTTTAGTGTAAAAAAACTCCTTAAAAAACATTGGCACATTCTCAAGAATGATCCAATATTGGGCCCTATTCTGCCTGACAACCCTCAGGTGATATTTAAGGGTGGTTCGGCCTTGAGACACAAATTGGCTCCCAATGTTCTTGAACCACCTACTACTAAAACCACCTTCCTCAATTCCTTTACTGGTTTTTACCAGTGTAGGAAATGTCGGGTGTGTTCCCTTAGTGGCTGTACGCATAGAAGAACGCATAATTTTACTTCTACGGTCACAGGTGAACAACACACAATCAAACCCTTCATCACATGTGCGACTGAGGGGGTGGTTTATTTGCTGCAATGCCCCTGCGGGCTCCAATATGTGGGTAGAACCAAGAGAGCCCTCTCAGGGGGGGGCGTGGCCAAGCGTGGACGGCGGCGGACGTCTCTGAGGGGAGCTCCGAGTCCCACGACTGTAATCCGCAGCCATCCGGGTGTTTGTTCACCATCCTATGCTGCAATTCACAGCATCACTGAGCCCTGGTCCCCTCGGAGTCTGAGGACCGTACTCTGGTGAAATTTGGACGATCCGCGCCGGAGATATCCCCACAACAAACCGCGAGGCAGCCACCATATTGCCTGCTCGAGGCCTGCCAGAGGAGCCGGATCCCACAGCTTCTGGAGGTAGGGGATCACATCCAGCCCTTACCCAGCTCCTCTCCACCTACCCGGTGCTGTCTGAAGGACTCGCCTGGTCCCGGAATTGTCCGCCGCGGCCGCGGTCTGGTGCGGCCTAGTTAGGCCTTGGATCCCCGGACTTTCCTGACGCGATACACCGCGGAGGTGAGCCCTCGGCGATACGATCGCCCACTACCATCCACCCTCCCTGCTATCCTGAGCCCCTCCACGACCTGGACTTGGTGCTGACCCTATTGTGCAGAGGCTGTGTAGCAGACCCACAGCGGCCATCTTGGCACACCCAGGGCCTGCTGTTCACCTGCAAATCGAGCCAAATCCTGCCTAGCCTTCCAGACCCAACGGCACTGCACCCCAGTAGGAGGCTGGATAGGGTTTTTTTTTTGTATATGATTGGAGGGGGTGGAGATGGCCTGCTCTCTACACTACTACTGCACTGAGTTACATGAAGCCAGACCTGCTTAGCTCCAAGATGGCAGCATAAGAACGGTGCTCCAGGCCCCACAGGGAATATTTAATGCATAGCAGCCCACACAGAAAAGATTGAGACAACCCGCCTTTATAACTACCCCTCATTTCTGCAACATGACTAAAAAGCACAAGGGGCCTCAGAAGCCGCAAAAACTGACAGAATACTTCGCCCTAGAGCAGAGGCAGGAGAGCACTGGCACACCTGGGCCCTCTGCTGCCAGCACCCCCCATCTACCGCAGAGAAGGGATAAACCCTTTAAACGAATGTCTCCAGCTAGCAACAGACAATCTCCTGCCTCTTCCTCTGCATCTGGAAGCCCTGAGAAAGCCAGGCCTAAATTGGATGCTACGGGGCCTTCCCATGAGGTGAGTGCTAGTCTTGAATCTGGAGACGACACCAGGGAGCTCCCAGATTCCATCGACCGTTTCCCCACGAGCAATCAACCAGTGTTGGATACCACGCTTAAAGATATGCTGGTATCCCTGAGGAGCTCCCTCCACAGCGACATGATGGCGTGCGTCCAAAAATTTGGGAGTGAGCTACAAGCTGTGACATCACGGGTAGACCACGTCGAAAACAGGATGGGGGAATTTGCCACCACGATCAACAGCCTTGTAGATGCCCATGACGCTAGGGACGAGGAAATGGAAGCAGTCAAAGCTAAAATGGCAGATATAGAAGACCGTTCCAGGAGGAACAATCTCAAAATACGCGGGGTCCCCGAATCCGTTCAACAATCAGAATTGCGCGACTTTGTATCCAAGATCTTTATCTCAATCCTACCAGACCTCACTGAAATGGACATCACAATGGACAGAATTCACAGGCTACCAAAACCCTCCTACCTTCCAGATAAAATACCGAGGGATGTCATCCTACGCCTGCATTTTTTTCACGTAAAGGAACGCCTGATGTCCAAGGTGCGTAATAGGGATCTCATCCCCCCGCAATACAAAGATCTTCAGTTCTTCTCCGATTTGTCTCAATTTACGTTGCAGAAGCGGCGAAATCTCAACACCATTTCCAAGGCATTGCGCAACAACAAAATAGTCTACAAATGGGGGTTTCCAACCAAACTCATTATCACCAATGATGGAAAAGAGCATACAGTAGATTCCTTGGCTAAAGGCTTGGCCTTGCTTAAAACATGGAATATCATCCCGGAGGATCCCCCCGGTGGGCCTAACAACCGCAGTCCGGATCAGGTTGGCAGTGATTGGAATGTGGTCAACTCCAGAAATGCTCGCTCACACCGCTGAAGTTATTATGGGCTGCCAAAATTGTCTTACTACTCCTAATTGCCCTGTTCTGGAGGCACCTTGCTGAACTTGCCTCACACCCTTTTGGTTACTTGCAGCCATGAGCTGCACTCAGGTCATAATGACCTATGTTCACCTGTTTTGGCGCTTTTTTCTCTGTTTATGTGTTTGTTTTTTATTTTTTCCGTTGGTTTCTCATTTTTTACATAGCAGTCTAACACCCCAGTCTGCAGTTGGTCTCGGAAGAGTCCACAGATTCACTGAAGAGTTATTGAATGGACCCACTCGTGACCGTCTGACCTTGAGGGCGATTCTTCTTGGCTCACCGGTGTGGTATGCTAAGCCACCTGATGTAAGTGTTACTTATTCTTCATACTGCTTATCAATTAAGACCGTTGTCCCAGGATGACTATTACTTTCTTAACTATTAACGCTAAAGGCCTCAACCATCCAGCCAAAAGAAAATCACTGTGGGCTGAGGCGATTAGATTTAACTGCGATGTCCTCTGCACTCAAGAGACTCACTTTCAGGGCGACAAAACGCCTAACTGCACTCATCCAAAATATCCACACATCTTCAAAGCCAGTGCCTCGGCAAAAAAGCGGGGGGGTGATGACAGCAATTAGGGACTCTGTTGCGTTCAAGTTGCACAATGAAATTGCTGATTCCCAGGGTCGCTACCACATCCTTGTGTGCGACATTAACTCCACCACTTACACAGTGGTCAATGTTTATGCGCCTAACGACCACCAAATTCATTTTTTGAAACAAGTCCTCAGAAGTGTTAGACCGATACAAAAGGGCTTCCTTCTCTTATGTGGAGACTTCAATCTCCCCCCTGACCCTGAGGTGGACTCCACATCGTGTTCACGCAGACATCATCATTCTCTGCAATCAACACTACACTCACAGGATCTCTATGACGCTTGGAGATGTCTCCATAGCACTGAGAGGGACTACTCTTTCTTCTCAACGAGCCATGGGGTGTACACAAGATTAGATCTTTTCCTTACGGACAAATGGCTGCTACCTAAAATTGTGGACACTAAAATTAATGATATTACTTGGTCGGATCATGCCTCTGTGACACTCTCGGTTGCTGATGCGCCCGGCGTGGGTACCACATTCGTCTGGCGTTCCAGCCCGAGGTTGTTTCAAGCTGACCACTCCAAAAAGACCTTGCAGAAGGAACTGACCGATTTCTTCTCTTGCAATGATGGCTCTGTATCGGACCCTATGGTATTATGGAATTCCCACAAGGCGTTTATGAGAGGGGTTTTGATTCAGATGGGGGCGAGGGCTAAGAGGATGAGGGGGCAGCAGATACAAACTCTCATTTCTAAGATACACAATCTAGAATCCCAGAATAAACAAAGGGCCTCTCCACTAGTCTCTAGTCAATTGACACAACTTAGGAGCGAGCTCCGCTCGATTCTGCTTGACAACTTTGAAAAATCTTCCAAGCGCCTTAAGATGACATACTACGTCAGTGGCAATAGGGCTGGGAAACTCTTGGCCAATCGCCTCAGAGGAGTACGGCATAAGACCACTATCCCCTTTGTTCGCCACCCCTTCACCCATAATAAATTGTTCCACCCCCAAGCGATAGCTGACGCGTTCAGTTGCTATTATAGCTCACTCTATAATTTAAAAGATGACCCCTCCACAATCCAACCCACGGGACCCATTATCTCAGACTTCCTGAGCAAAATTAAACTCCCCCGAATATCATCTAATCAACTGGAGGATTTAAATTCTCCCTTTTCAGAAATTGAAATCGCCAAAACAATAGACTCCCTTCCCAACAACAAAGCCCCCGGGCCTGACGGCTTCACCGGAGAGTATTATAAAGCCTTTAAACTGGAACTGGTCCCATATTTAGCAGGTATTTTCAATCAAACTGCCTCCTCGTCCTTTTTTCCTTCTGAGATGCTAAGGGCTATGATTGTGGCGCTGCCGAAGCCCGGGAAGGATCCCGACACACCCCAGAATTTTAGGCCCATTTCATTGCTCAATACGGACCTGAAGTTATATGCCAAGCTCCTCGCCAATAGATTGGTAGACCTCTTGCCGTCATTGATACATATGGACCAATCGGGGTTCACAAAGGGCCGACAGACGTCGGATGCCACTAGGCGCTTAATTAATATAGTGCATCTGGCCAATCGAACAGAAACGCCTTCTCTGCTCCTCGCTTTGGATGCGGAGAAGGCGTTTGACAGAGTCCACTGGGATTATTTAGCCAAAGTGCTTTCCAAATTTGGGTTCGAGGGCAGAATACATTCAGCTATTATGGCACTATACACGACTCCATCGGCCCAAGTGTATATATCGGGGATGCTCTCCAAGGCATTCAATATTTCTAACGGAACCCGCCAGGGGTGTCCACTATCCCCTCTTATATTTAATCTCCTTATGGAACCCCTGGCAACCTATATTCGCTCTCACCCCCAAATAAGTGGTTTTATGGTTGGAGGCGTACAACACACCATAAGCCTCTTTGCGGACGACATAATTTTGATGCTCACCAATGTTGAGACCTCTCTGGCTTCGGCTCACCAGGTATTGCAATTGTTCACGACAGTGTCATACTATAAGGTTAATGAAACCAAGTCGCATATTTTAGGGGTGGGCATTCCTGCCCGAACTAGGCACGCCCTTAGCACAAGGTTTCCCTTTCCATGGAAGGAGAAAGGTATATCATACCTGGGTATAACTCTTACGTCTTCACCATCTGAGTTAGTGAGAGAAAACTATACCCCATTTCTGCAACGGTTACATACTAAATTAGAGGCTCTAGCAAAATTCGAACTATCCTGGTCGGGACGTCTGGCCGCCTTCAAGATGCAGGTCCTCCCACAACTACTATATGTCTTTAGAACCCTGCCCATCCCGGTACCACCCTCATTCTTCCTCTCAGCACAATCTACTCTTAATAAGTTTCTTTGGGGGGGCAAGCGGTCACGTTGTGCATTCCACAAAATTATCAAACATAGGAGGGCGGGAGGTATAGGTCACACCCACATCAAGGATTACTATACAGCCTCGATCTTAGCCCAGCTGAAGAGCTGGTTTCCTTGCTCCACTCCGTCCCTCTGGGTTGCTCTAGAGCAACAGCAGATCCCGGGCCAAAATCTCTATGACTACCTCATCACTAGCAACCTCCGCCCAGGCCGATCCCCGAACATTGGACCGACTATAAGAGCATCTATTGATGCATGGCGAATACTGACTTCGCAAGTTTCCCCACAGTATAAACTCATACCAATGAAATTTCCACTGACTGCCCTATCCTATCTTATCCCCGATATCTCTGTAGAGGGCTGGAGTTCCGGGGGGGTACTAGATATAAATGACTTGTATGTGGGACCTGCACTCAAAACATTTAGAGCTCTCCAACTGGAGTACTCTATACCCACAACTGAATACTTTCGGTATGTGCAAATTTCACACCTTCTGAAACGACAGACTGACCTCCACACCCTCCTCCCGTGGCATATAGCTTTATATTATACAGCGAAGAGTACGAAAGTCAAGGGCATATCAGTGTTCTATTCTTACCTACAGGATAAGCTAGCACTTATCAAATCCTCTGATATGCAAGCCTGGGAGAGAGAATTTGACACAGTATACTCTGTTGATCAGTGGCAGACGGCCCTAAGGGTAACATACTCATCCACCAAATGTGTTAATCTGTGGGAACTATTCCAAAAAATCTTGTTGAGATGGTATCTCACCCCATTCAGACTGTCTAAGATCGGCAATGGTATATCCCCCGGGTGCTGGAGGGAATGTGGGGGAACGGGGACGTTGTTCCATATTCTATGGTCCTGCCCCGTGACAATACAATACTGGCAGCTAATCCAACACCTGGTAGCACAAGTCCTTAAACTTAATGTGACCCTGTCCCCGGGGCTGGCGCTACTTTCCTTGGGTATAGATCAGATCCCTTACCATTCGAGGACGCTTTTATCCCACGTCCTTCTAGCTGCTAGGCTAGCGTTGGTCAGGCATTGGAGGACCACTGCTAGACCTCCTCTGTCGGAAGTTATTCAAATAATCAATACCCATGGCTCATATGAACAACTATTTGCCTCAGGGGTAGGTACCTATGCAGAGATTAATAAGGTATGGGAACCGTGGAACGACTGGTATAGGGTTCAACCTGGTCATGGCCTGTAGTAAGTTAGCCCTTGCCTGACACAAGGCTGGTATACTGCCCAATACTGTTTACAATGCTCTAGTTTTAGACTGCTTCTCTGTTTGTTTTTGTTTTGTTTTTCTTGTTTCTTCTTATTTTTTGTTATCTCAATTGCACTATCCCATTTTAGTCATGTTGAGTTTGGTGCTGAACCAGTACCTCGGGTTTACATGACAACTAGCCCGTCAGACATGATGGGTTACGGGAATCCAACTACTCTCATCTGTTGTATACACCTTCTTAGTACTGTATGGATAAGATGCCTCCTCACCTGGTGATCCAAACCGCCAATATGATCTCTGTGTATCTTTGTGCATGTAATTTGTGTTTAATACTGTTAAAACTAATAAAAACTATTGAAACTAAGAGAGCCCTCTCAGTGAGACTTAATGAGCACATCACAAATATTTTAGCCGTTTTTTTGAACCACTCAGTATCAAAGCACTATTGCTTGGCACACAATAAGGACCCCTCAAAGACAATCTTCTTGGGGATTGATAGATATAGCCCTCATTGGCGTGGTAGCCCACTAGTGAGGAGCATCTCTAGATCAGAAATGCTATGGGTACATAAAATTAAAAGCTATACCCCATATGGACTCAATATCGAGGTTGACGTCAACGCTTTTATTGACAACTCTTGATTTTTTATGTTAGTTTATGTTTATTGTATGGTCCATCTTATATCTGTGAACTCGATCTGAATTATAGGTGGACCCTTATATTGGCCTATAACTGGGTTCATATATACATTTCTTCTAATTGGATACACGTTTTTAGACAAACTTGGTTCTACCAGTTGATGCTGGTCATTTTTGGGCCCCTCTTCAATATATTTTTTAATATACCTATTTATCTCTTGGAGTCTTATATATTTTTTATTTTCATTTTTATATTTTTTATATATATTTTTTTTTCCTTATTTTTTCTATTTTTAATCATTAATAATAATTTAATATATTTTTAATATCACAATTATTCACATTCACGTATGATTAATAATATATAACTTTTATATATTTTTTATATATATTTTTCACTATATAAATTATTTTATGCTTCATATATTTGAAGGCATATTAAATTTATTAATATTGAATATTTCACATTATTTTATATCTCCTATTTTTTATCACATAAAAATAATTTTATATTTCACGCTTATTTAGGTATATTTAATTTATATCTAATATTTCACTTTATACATTTTTTTTCACTTATCCTAGTTTTTCCTTGCAATTTAAATATTTATGCTTTGAATCTAGGTCTTTTTATGCATTAAACTATTCTTTTGATTTTTCCATTTTTTCAGTGCTCAATCTAAACACATAAAGTTTTTTGTCACTGTTCTATTCACTCTTTAAACACTATATGCCCTATTTTGACCTTTAGAGCATTTATATAGTTCCCTGGTAGTCATACAGGAAAGATATACATTTTTTCTGGAGAGCGTAACTGACCTCTTTCTAGGATAAATGTCCTTTTTTATGTTGTTACTCCATAAACATATTCTATGCTCTTTCAGGCTCTTGTTGTCATATATAATTTGACCACAAGATGGCCTTCTAATTTTTACTTTTTTATTTACATATAAGTTCAATTTAAGCCCATACAGGCTCTGGTTGCTATATATAATTCAACCACAAGAGGGCCTTTTTATTTTTATTTTACTTGGATTATTCCAATCCTAATTTGTCCCAGCGCAGCCACCATGAGCAGTCAATTAGCCCGTGGATTCAGATCGAGGCTTGGCTTTGCTGGAATGTATTTAATGCGATGTGTCAGCACGTCGCCCGTGCCCCAGATGACGTCATTTTATGACGAAACGCGCGTCGGGAAGGTAGCGTGCTGACGCAGGACGTGTTGTTCAGAGTGGACGAGCGTTTGTTCCGAGCCAGCCGGCTTTTTCTCTGTTTTATCCTTATTGTGATATTGTAAGTGCAATTTTTATCTATTAAACGTATAGCGTTAAAACGTACTTCACTATGTGGGCTCCATTACTCCCTTTATGTACCTATTGAACACGGAGGATACTTAGGACTACTATCACAGCCCAGGAGTTTAAAGGCCCAGGCTAGGGTTTTAGCCACCCGCTGATGTTCATACATGTTCTGGTAAGCCTCCTACTTATAGGGTGCTGGTGATGGTGGTTCTCTAAGTCACTTTATACCTCATGTGTGTGCTGGTTAAACATACTTCACCATTGAGTGTTTTCTTTCTGTGACACGGTTCAAAAATCTTGTTTTCGCTGGAGGCTCCAAGAATCATCTTCCCCTCCCACCTCCCCCTGTGAGGATCGCCCAAAGGCCCTGGCTGGGGTTTGCAGCCGCAAGCATACATTGCTTGCCATGTGGTAAGCCTCCAATTTTTACTGGTTCGTGGTGGTGGTTTTCATATTTGCTCCTCAACATCTGTTCACTCTCATATGAACTACACTATTGTGGACACATTGGGACTGAGTTCCTCCTTTTTGTAGTCCCCCATCGATTTGGGTTTATTGGCTTCATTAATTATCATACCTCAATCTCATTGTTTAGATTTATTTAAGTTTTTAGCGCAACATCTCCTCCTTTCTTTCTTTCTATGTTGTTGTGTTTGTATGACACTCCGTTGTTGCAGCTTTGTTAGCAATTTATTGTTTTTTAGCGCGGTAAAATTTCCTCTTTTGTTCCAACTTACTGTAGATGTTCTCGTTGTGCAAATTGCTGAGGTACAAAATTGGAAGTGCCACTTAATTAAAGAACCCCACTTTATTAGAAGAACCCCAGCATGTGTCTCCCTGGTCTGTGTCCCCCTGGTCTGTGTCCCCATAAAGGTGCTCTTGTTTTATATTGTGGTGGATGTGGATGGAATGTGCCTAAGAATTAATTAGGAGTTATTATCAGGCACACAGCTGACACAAAACTTTTTACACCACAATCAAACTACAAGGGGACCAAGAGGGCAGAGTTGTGAAGATAAGATAATTAATAATAATTGAAGTAAGTGATAAAAAAAAATAGGCAACACAATAATGTGAACAGAATTAGAGCCGGTTCACACTGGGGCGACTTGTCGCATCCCATTCTATGCAATATAACCATTCTAATAGGAGGGACGCAAGTCGCTCCGACTTAGAAAAAGGTTCTTGTACGACTTCGGGGGCGGCTCGGGGCGATTTGCATTGACTTCTATACAGAAGTCATTTTGCTAATCGCCTCTGAAGTCGTCTTCAGGACGACTTGCAGAGTCGCCCCTGAAGTCGTGCCGCCGCAGTGTGAACCGTCTCTTACAGATGGATGTTGAGCAGTAGTAATATAAATGCAGCTTTACCATCAAGACATTTGAAAGCAGTCAGTCTGCTTTGAGGTGGATGTTGAGCAGTAGTAACACAGATGCAGGTTTACCTGTGAAGGGAGAGAAAAGATGTTAAGATGATCAAGAGTGGAAGTGCCACTTAATTAAAGAACACCGCTTTATTGGAAGAACCCCAGCATGAGGATGAGAGGACCTCCGTGATAGGCGGAACACCGAACACAGTCTCTGCTGGGAAACTGAGTGTTCCACCTATCATGGAACAGGATGAGGAGGCAGCGTGGCTTCTGAACAATGGACGCCCAAAGTATGACTCTGCATACAGGGATAAGGCATGGAGATCTGGAGATCAACACAGTGAGGTAGGCATTGGGCACAGTGAGGTATGCAGTGGGCACAGTGAGGTATGCAATGGGCACAGTGAGGTATGCAATGAGCACAGTGAGGTATGTAATTGCCACAGTGAGGTATGCAATGGGCACAGTTAGGTATGCAATGAGCACAGTGAGGTGTGTCAGAAGGGGGTTATCTTATATGGCAAGTATATCCCAAAAAAAAATTTTAGCTGGAAAATTAGGGGGTCGTCTTATACGCCCAGTCGCCTTATACGCCAGCAAATACGGGTAGTACAGTTCTTGATAACTTTTCTGTAACTTGATTGTAGCACTTTGGGTGGTAGGTGGAATACCCAAAAGTGAAACTGCTTCTCAGGCAGACAGCCCCCTATGCGTCTACAGACAGACAGAATTAGAGCTAGCCCCTGTAAGATAGGGGGTTATCAATGCCAGATAGATGACTGCAACAATCAGAGCAGTGGAGGTTACTGTGAATGCTCAATTGTCTACTACACTTTCTTTCTCTACAGTAACAGCTCAAATGGTGTCCTCAAGCATGAGTAGGCTCTGGCTTGCAGCCCTTGAAGGCTCCAGTACAGAATCCCTAACAGGGACTACAGACTGCAGGCAAATGCAACCAGTAGTTGCTCAACATGCAGCATCTCTGATACAGCAGTCAACAGAGTCTGGCATATAATATAACACACATAAAACACATAGCACAGCTTAACTAGAGGAACCCTTGTAAAATATGAAACAGTACAAAAGTGTCCATTAAGCAGGTTTTAAGGAAACACATCCCTACACACCAAATCAGTTTCATGCATTTTTGATCTTTGCAAGTATGTTGGTACTCAATAATGCGATGCTGAGATGTACAGATCCTATTTTTTTTTATTTCATTCTTATGTTTGATTTTTCTATCTTGACCCAATAAACAGTAAGGGGCAGATAATAAAAAAAAAAAAAAGGGGGTAGATTTTTTAAAGCATTGAATATGACATTCACCATTCGCTGAAGGTGAATCCACCTACAACACCTTTTAAATTGTAGTGATTGATTTAATCACAAATGTTTTGTGAATGTTACATTAAGTGCTGTAAATCTGTCTTAAAGTGGAGTTTCCATCCAAAAAAATTTTGTCCTTTATAGTGCACATTAGACCTAAAAAAAATGGGGCCAGATTCTGGTACATTTGCGGCGGTCTAACGTATCCCATTTACGTTACACCGCTGCAAGTTTTAAACGCAAGTGCTTGCTTCACAAAGCACTTGCGTGTAAACTTGCGGCGGCGTAGCGTAAATGCGTCTGGCGCAAGCCCGCCTAATTCAAATGGGGCGTGTATCATTTAAATTAGGCGCGTTCCCGCGCCGAACATACTGCGCATGCTCCGTTTTAAAATTTCCCGCCGTGCTTTGCGCGAAATGACGTCGCACCGATGTAATCTTTTGAACGGCGACGTGCGTTACGTCCTTTCCTATTCACGGACGACTTACGCAAAAAAAAAATAATAATTTAAATTTGACGCGGGAACGACGGCCATGGGCAGTCTAAATATAAGCCATGAAATAGCAGCCGTAACTATCCGCCGGGAAAAGCAGACTAGCGACGATGTAAGAGAATGCGACGAACACGCGTACCTTCGTGGATCGCCGTAAACAGCTAATTAGCATACCCGACGCGGAAAACGACGCAAACTCCACCCAGCGGGCGCTGAAGTATTACACCTACGATCCGAAGGCGTACGCCTGTCGGATTGAAGCCTAAAGCCGTCGTATCTTGGTTTGAGAATTCAAACTAAAAATATGACGCGACAAATTTGAAAATTCACCGGAGTATCAGTAGATACGCCGGTGTATTTCTACTGTGAATCTGGCCCATTGTACTCACCTGGAAATGCCTGTTGCTATGTGGTCCCATGAAATCTGCCTTTGGATTCACCTAGGATCCTGACGTCAGCTCCCTCGGTTCCTCAGAACGCTAATGCTCCTGGGAAATGTGTGTCATCATTTCCCAGGATACATTGCACTACCCCTAGTGCTGGAATCATGGAACTTCGAAACAGGAAGTGACGCGATTCCAGCTCTACATTGTTGTAGTTGTTGTTGGTTGCCATCACAACGGCGGGCACGTCAGCCGCCGCCGCCCGTTGTGATGGCAACCCAAATGGTTGACGGCGCGGCACTGCTGCTGTCTTGCGCATGCGCGAGAATGGGGCGGGACAGGCGGCCCTTTAGCACACGTCACCAGCGGATTCCCGGAAGTAATTGCTTGTGGGCTTCAAAATGCCCACAAGCAAAATGACACCGATCTGCAGACAAGTTTATAAAGTGTTGGATGTGAATAAGTCTGCGGAGCGGCAGCGGATATTTAACTAGTAAGTGACCGTATGTATAGCCCAACAAAGATTGATGAAAGAACATACTTTAAAAAAATGCAAATTGTGGTTGGAACCCCGCTTTAAAGTATTTTTTTCTCGATTATTTAATACTATGATGAAAAACATGTTCTTTTCTATCAGACAAATGTTCACTCTAATAACAGTTATTTAACATGTTGTGTTACAGAACTGGGACATTTCTTAAAGCACACATTTAAAAACGAATAATAAATCACATATTTGTTTCTGCACCATCAAATATGCTTTGTAAATTAGACGAAGCAGGTATCTGTTGCTTTCAAAGCTACTTAACCAGATTGCCTTCAGAGATCCAATCTATATTTAGCACCAGAATGACTCAGCTTGTGTTTTATACACAGATGCTGAAATATTTTTAGCTTTTGATTATACGTGGTGTGCCTGTCACTGCTGTCTGATGCATTAGCACAAAACAGGTAGAAATATGATTATTGATTCTCTCTGAGATTCGTACTCTGAGGTCGCCTTGAGATGAAGAAAGAATCAAAGTGAGATCACATAAGTTTCATTTCTGCCAAGTGGAAGGTTAATTTAGCACATTTCATGTCATTGAAAGCAGCTTCACCGATTCCCAATGTTATACGCATGTCTTGTCATCAACAAAACATATTTGGGTATAAACTGCATTGATGTAAATGTTTTATTTTTTATTTTTTGTTTCATCTGTCTAATTAAATCCTTTTTTTAGGCTTAAAACATAATCGTAGACATGATTATAATAGAATGGTGTTATTAGAGCTTGGTAATTCTAAATGTGTGTAAAATAAATTTCATAAAATATATTCGATGTGAAATATTTAATAGTTTTTTTTTATTACAGAATTAAACAATTGATAAAATTATTGCTTTTTTGAGGTCTGTTAATTTAATAAATTATACAATTTGTTGACAACTCACATATAATACACACAGAGCCGATCCTGGGCAGGTGCCTAGGATGCACCCAGGCGCTGCAGAGGTAGAGTAGTCCTTTCCCTCCTCCTTTCCTTGCCTGTGTCACACACACACACACACAGGGCCAGATCCACATACATGTAGATCGGCGCAGCGTATCAGAGATACACTACGCCGCCGTACCTTACCTGGCGCATTATCGAATCCTCCGCGATTTCACACCGTAAGTTACGGCGGCGTAGTGTATTTCTGGCAGCGGATTTCAAATTGGGCGGGTTGGGGGCGGGTTTCATTTAAATGAAGCGCGTCCCCGCGCCGAATGAAATGCGCATGCGTCGTCCAGAAATTTCCCGCCGTGCTTTGTGCGAAATGACGTCGCAACGATGTAATTTTTTGAACTTAGACGTGAGTTACGTCCATCCCTATTCACGGACGACTTACGCAAAAAAAATATATATATTTCGACACAGGAACGACGGCCATACTTAACATGGCAATAGAAAATGCGACGGCCGCACGTACGTTCGTGGATCGTCGTAAATCGCTAATTTGCATACCCAACGCGGAAAACGCCACCCAGCGGATGCCGAAGTATTGCATCTTAGATCCGAAGGCGTACGAAGACGTACACCTGTCGGATCTAACCCAGAAGCCGTCGTATCTTGTTTTGAGGATTCAAAACAAAGATACGACGCAGGAAATTTGAAATTACGCGGCGTATCAATAGATACGCCGGCGTAATTTCTTTGTGGATCTAGCCCACAGTGTTGTTACTAGGCAGGGCAAGTTTATTTCTTGCCCCCGCTGGGAGCTTTCTCTCTCTGTTGTACTCTCCCATGCATGCTGCTGCAACCCAGAGCACACAGTACAGGAGAGCATAGAGAGAACTGAGCAGATTCAACCATCAACTTGCCCACCTAAGCACTGATGATCGAGAGCTGAGCTCCCTCGGGGGCTGAGCCAAGCCCCAGATCAAGAGTCTTGCTGCCACACATCCAGACTCCACTCAGGGTGGGAGATCCTGGCATTCTCGCTATGCCCTGCCACTAGACGTGATTGGCTGAGAGGAGAAGCGATCGTATTGGCTGGTACTGGGGAGGATGTACCAGCTGCCACTGCTCCTCAACCCTTGTTTTTCCCCTTGGACCCCACCCAAGCACCCCCATTCAGTTGAATGGGTTGTGATTGGCTTGCATGCAGGAGGGTTTAATTCCAGCCACAGCTGTAAAACAAATCATTGCAGCCGTGACATGTGTACACATCCAGCCGATGCATCTGAAGCTAAAGGTGGGTAGTTATTGAAAGGAAGTAAAACCGCAACTCAGTTGCAAGGTTTTATTGCTCCCTAACCTTATGTTTGAATAAGTACTAATAGTGTAGCCAGTCACAGTGCCTCTGATCTCCCCTAAACCAGTCACAGTGTTGCCAGATCACTGTAGCTAGAATCAGTATTCCTGATTGCCACTACACCAGACCAGTGCAGCCAGCAACAGTTTTACCGATTACCACCACACCAGTCCCAGTGTCACCAGACCAGTCTAAGTCAGTATCAGTGTTCCTGATTGTTGCTATGCAAGTCCCAGTGTCACCAGACCAGTGCAGCCAGTAACAATCTTCCTGATCACCACCACACCAGTGCAGTATTGCCTCTGCCACCTGTACTGACCCTGGCCTGTTTATTGACCATGTTTCAGCCTGCCACCCTAACTAACCCATCTACACGTTTAACTGACTTGCAGGTGGACACCTGCACTTCTGGAACCACAGGAACTCTTTTGTTCTTCCTTTCTTAAAGTGGATGTAAACCCACTCTCATCCTTTCTAAACTACTGCCATAGTGGTTATCTATAAGGATATACATTTATCCCTACCTGTCAAATGTTTCCCCTCTGTCTGTTATAAGAACTGAAAAACAGCAGATTCTGTGGGTGGGTCTGTTTTCTGGAGCTCGGTGGGTGGAGTCGTGATGTCAGTAGACTCCCTGCCCACCTCCACACTCCCCTTCTCAACATGAATTTTCTCTTGTGTATTCCTTACACTAAATTCTGCTATAATCACTAACATCCAGTCAAAATCCAGAAAAGGAGTGGGGGTGGAAATTAAAACATAATGCCCGTCTCAGTCTAGTGCATGAGATATGTAAATAACCTGATGTTGCAACTGTGGTCAAGTGACCTCAGACACACACAATGCAATATAACAATCATCAGATCACTCAAGCTTCTCCTCTGCCTAGCTCTCACTTGATACATCTAACCCAAATCAGATCACTTGTCTGTGTACTGTATATTCTGCTTTCTGTTCTCTGCACTATACATGCATTTCCTAATCACACTGAACTGTGGATCACACCCCATGATGAGAAACATCCAGTCAAAACACAGTAAATGCAGCCAATCCTGGGAGAGCTAGAAAGGAGGGGAGGGGACAGGGATGTGAATTGTGAACTTTTTACACAGGATGTGCCTCTGTCTCAGGCTAGTGCATGAGATATGTAAATAACCTGTCACTCACAGCAAGGGGGCGGAACGGACCAAGGTTTTTCTCTGTTAGTCCGTTTTATCTCACTGAGCAATAAAAGAGGATTGCTCAGAGCTGGATTAACTCTGTGTGTCAAGACTGGGCACAGATGATAGGAAATCTTATACCCTACATTGTGACATCAAAAAATAATAATAATAATTCGGGTTTACATCCACTCCTGTACTTCCTGGCCATTCATATGGCATTCCTGGGGGCATCCATGTACCAACAGGCTAGGTTTGCTTGGCTTATAGGAAGGGGGATTGCTATATGTGATGCTACACTAAGCTGTATTCCCTGACCACTGGTATAGAGATGAACACTACAGTTCACTGGTTTTGATACAATTGGCTGATTTGTGTGATACACAAGATACAATGTCTAGTACATAACCAGTCCAATCATTAAAAAAGTCTCACACATCTGGTGTCGCCACACTCGGGAGGAGTAGCAGAATGTGTTTTGGGTTGCAATTTCTAGTATGCCCATGCCATGTGTGAAAAATATCTTACTATATCAACAACTGCAAAAAAATAAACATTTTATTTTATTTCCGCATTTTCTAAAAACTTGCAGAAAAAAAGTATTCAAAAGAGTCGCTGTGCCTCTTAAAAAAAACCTTAGGGCATTTACTCTTCAAAATGTGGTAATTTTATTGGTGTTTCTGCTGTCCTGGTGCACCAGGACTACCAAAAAGGCAATCCTTTATGTTCCTTAACAGGTTAAGACTTGGACCAATATGCAGGTTAAGGACCTTGCCCCTTTTTGCGATTCGGCACTGCGTCATTTTAACTGACAATTGCGCAAGCGTGCAACGTGGCTCCCAAACAAAATTGGCGTCCTTTTTTCCCCACAAATAGAGCTTACTTTTGGTGGTATTTGATTACCTCTGTGGTTTTTATTTTTTGCGCTATTAACAAAAATAAAGCGGTAATTTTGAAAAAATTAGATTTTTCTGAATTTTTGCTATAATAAATATCCCCAGAAAGATATAAAAAAGAATTTTCCTCAGTTTAGGCCGATTTGTATTCTTCTATCAATTTTTGGTAAAAAAAAATCGCAATAAGCGTTTATCGATTGGTTTGCACAAAATGTATAGTGTTTACAAAATAGGGGATAGTTTTATGGCATTTTTATTAATAATATTTTTTAACTACTAATGGCGCCGATTAGTATTTTTTTCGTGACTCCGACACATTTTTGGGACCATTGTCATTTTCACAGCGAAAAGTGCTATAAAAATGCACTGATTACTGTGACAATTACAATGGCAGTGAAGAGGTTAACCACTAGGGGGCGCTGTAGGGGTTAAGTGTGACCTCATGTGTGTTTCTAACTGTAGGGGGATGGGGCTGGACGTGTGACATCAGTTATCGTCATTCACTATATCAGGGAACAGACGATCGCTGACATTGCCACAGAGAAGAACAGGGAAGGTTTGTTTACACACACCTCTCCCCGTTCTTCAGCTCCTGTGACCCGATCGTGGGACACCCGCGGGCGGGGCGCTCACGAACCACGGCTCGGCTCTTAAAGGGGACGTATATATATGTCCATGTGCCCAGCCGTGCCTTTCTGCAGACGTATATCATCGTGCGCCGGTTCTTGAGTGGTGTAAATCTCAGTATGCTTAACCACTTCCCGCCCGGCCTATAGCCGATTTACGTCCGGGAAGTGGTTGTGAAATCCTGACAGGACGTTCACGAACGTCCTGCAGGATTTCATGCCACGCGCGCCCCTGGGGGCGCGCAGCGCGGCGATCGGTGATGCGGGGTGTCAGTCTGACACCCTGCATCTCCGATCTCGGTAAAGAGCCTCCGGCGGAGACTCTTTACCACATGATCAGTCGTGTCCAATCACGGCTGATCACGATGTAAACAGGAAGAGCCGTTGATGGCTCTTCCTTACTCGCGTCTGACAGACGCGAGTAGAGGAGAGCCCATCGGCGGCTCTCCTGACAGGGGGGGTTCGCGCTGATTGTTTATCAGCGCAGCCCCCCCTCGGATCGCCACACTGGACCACCAGGGATGCCCACCCTGGACCACCAGGGTGGGCCAAAAAAAAAAAAAAGTAAAAAAAAAAAAGCCTGAAAAAAAAAAAAAGTAAAAAATAAATAAATAAAGCATTAAAAAAAAAAAGATGCCAATCAGTGCCCACAAATGGGCACTAACTGGCAACCTGGGTAAATCACCTGTGCTGCCCCACAGTGTCCATCAGTGCCACCCCAGTGTCCAGTGCCACCCCACAGTGCCCATCCATGCCCAGTGCCCACCTATCAGTGCCCATCTGTGCCACCCATAAGTATCCATCAGTGCCACCCATAAGTGCCGCCCATGAGTGCCCATCTGTGCCGCCTATG
The DNA here is from genome assembly GCF_905171775.1 of Rana temporaria. NCBI lineage: Eukaryota > Metazoa > Chordata > Amphibia > Anura > Ranidae > Rana > Rana temporaria. The sequence goes on from NC_053490.1 coordinate 426,081,754, forward strand.
AGTGCCCAGTGCTGCCCAAGAGTGCCCATCAGTGCCGCCTATGTGTGCCGCCTATGAGTGCCCAGTGCCGCCCAAGAGTGCCCATCAGTGCCGCCCAAGAGTGCCCATCAGTGCCGCCTATGTGTGCCCATCAGTGCCGCCTATGTGTGCCCATCAGTGCCGCCTATGTGTGCCCATCAGTGCTGCATACCAGCGCCGCCAATCAGTGCCACCTCATCTGTGCCCATCAGTACTACCTCATCGATGTCCATCAGTGCCATCTCATTGGTGCCCATCAGTGCCACCATATCAGTGCCCGTAATTGAAAGAGAAAAACGGATTTACAAAAAAATTAACAGAAAAAAATAAAAACATAATTTTTTTTTCAAAATTTTCAGTCTTTTTTTAGTTGTTGCGCAATAAAAAAAAATCGCAGCGGTGATCAAATACCACCAAAAGAAAGCTCTATTTGTGGGGAAAAAAGGACGCCAATTTTGTTTGGGTACAGTGTAGCATGACCGCGCAATTGTCATTCAAAGTGCGACAGTGCTGAAAGCTGAAAATTGGCTTGGGCGGGAAGAGGCGTAAGTGCCTGGTATGGAAGTGGTTAAGCTGTGTGTTAGAAATAACTTATTAATTGACAACTTTGATAAAGAAAATATATTTTCATTTTCTTTTCCATTTTCTAAAAACTTGTAGCAAACCTTGTTTTCAAAAGACTCGTTGTTTTCAAAAAGAGTTCCTGTGGTTCAGAAAATACCTTGGGCTGTTTGCATCCCAAAATGTGGTCATTTTGTGGGTGTTTCACCTGTATTGGCACTTACAGGTCAGTATGATAGGTAGGAAATATTCTATGCATCTAGGCTGTGAAAATTCACACACACGTGGTATCCCCATACTCAGGAGGCACAAAAGAATGTGTTTTGTGGTGTAATTATAAATATTTCTATGCTGTGAGACATAACTTGTTAAAATAATAACTTTGTGGAAAAAACACATTTAATTCAATATCTTAATTTTCCACAGAATTGTGACAAAACAAAATTACAACTCCAAAAACTCACCATGCATCTTATGAACTACCTTGAACTGTCTACTTTCTAAAAATGGGGTCATGTGGGATATTTACTCTCCTGGCATTTTAGGGCCCCAAAAATGAGACAGCTGCAGGCTTGCAAGTAGAGGGACATTCTGCTGCACTGAGGACAGAGTGTCGATATAGACACTTCATATATAGTGTGCCCCTGCACATACAGTAGTTCTTGTCCTAAGACCATTGATCTGTTTCCAACAGGTACATGAATTTGTCAATAGAAAAAAGAAGATGGCGCAAAGATAGGTGCAAACACGGCGCTATGAAACTAATGGGATATAACAGCAAGTTTAAAAATAATATACACAGGGTATAATGTAGTCTATAATAATGAACATAACTGATCAACCTGAAAAAGTCCATAAATATAAAAATGAAAACAGCAGCACTGTTGGCACCTACCTTAAAGGAGTTGTAAATAAAAAAAATTTTTTTGCTGAAATGACTGTTTACAGGGTATAGAGACATAATAGTTAACTGATTCCTTTTAAAAACAATACAAAATAGATAAAAATCAATCATATAATGTACCTGTAGTTTCTAGTTTCGTTTTTGCATGTTTCCTGCTTCTCTGCTGTACAGAGCCACAGAGCCAATACAGGGCAGTGATGGTTTGGAAAACGAAACTGATTGGTGCTGTGGGGTTTTAGACACACAGTAATCACACCTCCTTGATTAGTGACCACAGAGAGAAAGCTTCCAGTACTGTGGTTATCAGGAAACAGACAACCAGGTAGTGTGGAGATCAGAGAAGAATTACAGCAACTTGAGAGCAAAAACGAACAATGAAGACATGAAAACAGCACTGCATTAAGGTAAAGGAAGCTATTAAGATAAAAAAAAAAATTCCTTTACAAACCCTTTAAGGGTGAAGCAGACTCTGGAAGGCAAGATAGGAGACAGAAAGGTTTACCTACTAATTGCATTATGTTAATAATAACAACGATTTATTAGTCTAATCAGCCAAATGGCTACTCACATGACAATAGTGAAAAACAAGCATGGATGTCTATATATGGAATGTGCGGTCACTGTGAAGTCCTAGAATCCATCCCGAGTGTGGTCCCAATGTGCTGCAGCGATCCAGACTTGGCAGGAGGATCAGGAGATGAAGCCGGCCAGCCTGTATCCTGCTCAGCGGCAGCGTGTGTACGAGCGTGGAATGCACTCGGTACGATCCGGAAGTGGAATTGGGGTGTGTCAGGTGACGCGTTTCAAAGCTTTCACTTTTTCCTCAGATCTAATTGGTTATAGGGGCTGTCAGTCTTATATAGGCACCCCGTGACGGAGTCGGAAAAAAGTAACACTGGCTGCTATTGGACAGAAGTTTTAAAGGAACCACTGAATCCCCAGCATGCACCAGACACACTTTCAGTAATATAATGGAATAACAATAATAAGAATAAAAACAAAAGTAATAATAAATGTTTTCTTGCATTATTTCAGGTATCTGGGTCATTTCATATACCCAAGGCTCACCTTTTTCTTTCTCTTTCCCCTTCTCTTTGTCGCTTTCTCAATTTCAATTTTTCTTTCTTGTTTTCTCTTTCCTCACCAACAGTCTCCTTATTTCCTCTGAGACCACTTGGTGTCGAGCTTCTGGGATGCAATGAGGTTTTAAATGAACTTTCACCCCTGGCTCGGTCACAAGATCATGCTTTATTACTGAAGTTACCCCTGGAAGATCAGAGAAGAACTCTCTATTTCTTAGCAGAAATTCCTTGTTCTCTTGTTTTTAGGCTTATGGACAGGACCTTAGCGATCTCTACCCCAGGCATGGTAGAAGAACCTGCATCACTAGCTATGAGTAAGCATCACATGATTTGAAACATGTCAGCCACCTTTTTCCTGTTGTTCACTTAATTTTGACTGCATCACTTTGGTTGTTTTTTGGATTTCATTTGTACAATAAAGACATCATTTTAAGGAGTGCGGCAATCCAGAATCTTCTTCTATCCAATGCACCTGTGCATAGCCAGCACCTTTTTGGTTTAGTGGGACGGAAGCAAAGCCACGGGATCAGCAGTTTTTAGAGCGGTATCATCTCTCAAAAACCTGCAGTAGTCATCGCCAAGGGTGCTTGGACCATAAAGGATTCTATGTTTTTCCAGGGCTTCAATAGATTGACATGGTAGATTTGGTAGGGCTTCCTTTTGCCAGGCTGATGTACTCTATAGTTAACTTCCCCCACCTGTTCTACAACCTTGTGTTGTCCTTGCCATTTCTCCAGAAATGTACTCTCCACCCTAGGTACCAGCACAAGAACTCTGTCACCGGGTTAAAGGTTCGGATCCTGGCTGAACGCGTTATAGACACTAGTCTGGGCCTGCTGAGCTTTTAGTGGGGGTTGTCTATTGTTCCCAGGTCTCTTTTGCTATATTTAAAAGGCCCCACGGGTGTCTGCCATACAGCAACTTGAAGGGGGAAAAGCCGGTGGAGGCTTGGGGTACCTCCCGTACAGCAAACATGAGATAGGGCAAGAGGCAGTCCCAGTCCCTACCATCTGCCGCTACCACTCGCTTTAACATAAATTATTTATTATTATTATTGTTTATTTTTTAATTAATTAATATTTCCAATTTAAAATCTTAAATTTTAAATTAAGTTCATCCTTATACATATACATAACCAGATCTGACCATCTGTTGGAATTTCTTCCTCTTTTTGAGATGTTTATATATGTATTTATCACATATATGTGCATTTTCATTGTAGCATTTATTATTATTTGTATTCTTATTGTTGATTTTCCATTATATTGCTGAAAATGTGTCTGGTGCATGCTGGCGATTCAGTGGTTCCTTTAAAACTTCTGTCCAATAGCAGCCAGTGCAACTTGTTTCCCACTCCGCCCCGAGGAGCCTATATAAGACTGACAGCCCCTATAACTAATAAGATCTGTTATTATTAACACACTGAACTTTGTAGGCGCACCTTTTTGTCTCCTAACATGAATTTGTCACCTGCACCAACTTTTGTCATTTGGAGGCATAATGGAGCTCTCAAGAGTGGTGGGTATGAATTGCCCTGATTATATGTTATGTTCTCAATTAATCACAGAATGAACAGATTGTAACATTACGATTTCATCAAGGAAGGATGTTGTTTTTATTTTTTTTACCCTCATGTAATACTGTCACATTCAATTTTCCTGCATACAAACACACAACTTTAACTAATTCAAAATCCTCAATTTTTTATGAAGGACAGAAGCTAAGATCTAATTTTAGAATTTCCCTTTATATTATAGATACATTCAATGAAGGAAGAGAGGGCTAGATTCACAAAGAGATACGACGGTGTATCTCCTGATACACCGTCGTATCTCTGAGTTAGGTCGGTCGGTCGTATCTATGCGACTGATTCATAGAATCAGTTACGCATAGATATGCCTAAGATCCGACAGGTGTAACTGTGTTACACCGTCGGATCTTAACTGCAATTTAAAAATGGCCGCTGGGGGCGTTCTCGCTGATTTACGCCTAGTCACCCCTGCTTCTATGAGGCGCAGCCAATGTTAAGTATGGCCGTCGTTCCCGCGTCTAATTTTTTTTTTTACGTCGTTTGCGTAAGTCATTCTCGAATACAGATGGACGTCATTTACGTAAGCGTCAAAACCAATGATGTCGTTGCGACGTCATTTGGAGCAATGCACGCCGGGAAAATTTGCGGACGGCGCATGCGCAGTTAAATCGGCACGGGGGCGCGCCTGATTTAAATGCTACACTCCCCCTAGCCGCGGAATTTGAATTCCGCCGGGGGATTTAAGATACGCCGCTGCAATTTTGGAGGTAAGTGTTTAGTGAATTACCCACTTGCCACTAAAACTTGCGGCGGCGGATCTTAAATCAGATAGATTAGGCGGATCTAAAGATCCGCTGATCTATCTAAATCTAGCCCAGAATCTCTATATCCTGACATTTTCCTACCAAGTCTTTGTTGATTTGGTGCATCTTGTCCCCTAAAATGAAAATATCTAGGGCTAGATTCAGCATTGATTTACGCCGGCGTATCTATAGATACGCCGCGTAAATTCAAAGCTGCGCCGGCGTATCTTTTTTCTGTATTCAGAAAGCAAGATACTCCGACATTAGCCTAAGATCTGACTGGCGTAAGTCTCTTACACCGTCGTATCTGAGGCCCTGTACACACGAGAGGATCTATCCGCTGGAATTGATCTGCGGATCAGTTCCAGCGGATAGATCCGCTGGTGTGTACAACCCAGCGGATCTGTTTCCGCGGATTTTTATCCCCTGGGATGGATTTCAAACGGATACAAATTTGAAGACATGCTTTCAAATCTATCCGCTTGAATCCATCCCAACGGATTGATCCGCTGGTCTGTACAGACTCACCGGATCAATCCGTCCGAATGGATCCCCCGCATGCGTCGTAATGATTCGACGCATGCGTGGAATTGCTTATATGACCGCGTCGCGCACGTCGCCGCGTCATCATCGCGGCGACGGCGCGACACGTCATCGCGATGGGATTTCGGCGCGGATTTCGATACGTTGGACCGTATCCGCGGATAAATCCTCTCGTGTGTACTAGGCCTTAGGGTGCATATTTACGCTGGCCGCTAGGTGGCGCTTCCGTTGTTTTCGGCGTAGAATATGCAAATGACCTAGATACGCCGATTCACAAATTTACGTACGCCCGGCGCTTTTTTTTTACGTCGTTTACGTTAGGCTTTTTCAGCGTAAGGTTACTCCTGCTATTAGGAGGCGCACGCAATGTTAAGTATGGCCGTCGTTACCTCGTCAAAATTTGAAAAATGTACGTCGTTTGCGTAACTCATCCGTGAATGGGGCTGGACGTCATTTACGTTCACGTCGAAACCAATGACGTCCTTGCGGCGTACTTTGGAGCAATGCACACTGGAAAATTTCACGGACGGCGCATGCGCCGTTCGGGAAAAACGTCAATCACGTCGGGTCACCAAGAATTAACATAAAACACGCCCCCCTCATCCTCATTTGAATTACGCGCGCTTACGCCGGCCCCATTTACGCTACGCCGCCGTAACTTAGGAGGCAAGTGCTTTGTGAATACAGCACTTGCCTCTCTAACTTACGGCGGTGTATCGTAAATACGATACGCTGCGCCGCCGTAAAAATGCGCGCCCCTACCTGAATCTAGCCCCTTGTGTTTTGAAATACTTTAGGGATGGCGCCTGTTATCATCATGTGTGTTGGAGGATATTTTGAGAAACCTGTACCTAATACCTCATTGTGCAAATGCATAACTTTAATGAGCAGAATAGCTTTATTATTGTAATCAGTGTTGAAAGTTGTGCTCTTACATGCCTTCACCACCACCATACCCATAAACACAATTAGTAGTCTGTTGGGGAAATTGCATATTTCCCAATTATTGTTGGTTCATATTGTGGCTCACGAATGAATTCTAGGCCTCCAAATCCTGGTCAAGGAGCCATATAAGGACATAAACATAACTTTACCGTATACCAAAGGAATGTTATTGTTAACTGGTCAAGTTCTTGAGGGGTCATATTGCCAAGAGAGTTGGCTGGGGGTGGGCTATTTCAAGTTCTAAATTACCACAGCCAAATCCTATATGGGTTTAGTCTCACCCAGAACAGCCATAAGGCAAGTGTCTGGTCCGATCACCTGTGCCATGTATATGGAATTCCATGGAGGGAAAAGGCACCTTTAGTTAAGTATTCTTGATATTTTATCTGCAGCTGCACAAGAATTTTTGCAGGCTGGAGATTGGAGCCATGTAGCAAGCAGGATTTTTTCTTGGGTCAGTTTAAATGCTATAACGTCTTGACCATGTTAATATTCAACACAGTCTTTAAAGTGGAACTTCACTGATTTTTCCATCTTTCCATCTATTACATCTTCTGCCCTTGTTGTTTTACCTTTGGATAATAAAACATTTTTTTTTCTGCCAGTAAATATCTTATACAGCCCACTTCCTGTTTCTTGTTTGGTCATTAGCCTAGGCTTATGACATCATGCACAGCTCTCTCTCTCACTCCCATGAGAGGTTGCCAGGAAGGGAGGGGGGGAGTCATAAGAGGGCCAATAAGAGCTGCAGACCTGGAGGTTTGTCTGTGTAAATCCAGGAAGTGAACAGGCAGCAGCTTCAGCTGCCCACAGTTAAAATGGATGCAGCTAGATTTAGTAGAGGGAGATTCCCGCAGCATATTTGGCAAGTACAGAATCATAGTATATATAAAATAATATGTAAAGTGGTTGGAGGGAAGCTTCAGAATGGCAAATTCGTTTTTATTATAAATTATGTGAACAGACTACAGTTTCTCTTTAAGTTGACTTTTGTAACAGTTGAACATCTTATATTGTCTTCTGAAATGCAACGATAAAACAGTTTGTATAATTTGATCACTCTTAATGATCAAAGTATTGCTATAAATCTTTTTGAAAACATGAGGACTATTACTTGATGTGAATTCATGATAATTAATCTGATACATTAAAGTCCACTGATTTTTGGAACACTATTGTGTTTTTTTCCCTCTAGGAGATACATATGCAGTATTTGCGGTTTGCTTTAAAATTATGAATGTTGTTCAGTCTACTGGCAAAATGAATAGTTCCTTATACAAAATAACATATCGCCAGTTGAAATGTTACAGAAGTCACCTGCTGATCTCAGCAGGCTATGCTCAAACAATGCTTGATTTGACCTTTAGCATGAGTCTGTGATGCCGAATACATTTTAAATCTCTAACGCTCATAAAAACATGCAGAAAATGTCATTGTGTCATGGAGTAGTGTTCCTGGCCAAGGTCAGAATAAGCCTTATGTGCTGTGTCAGTTGCACAGTATGACAATACACGTATACAAGAAGCAACATTTTTTTCCACATCCTACATCCCAAGTAAATGTATTCTTAAGTGTACCTATTGCTTGCTCCCCTACTGCTTTGATTCATAGCCAACCCACCCAAGATTCACATGTAAGAAATGTTAACGTATGTTGTGGTGCAAGAAGTGGATGGTAAGATTTAGGTTAGGGGCTAAAATCTAGGGGCCAGATCCACAAAGAAGTTACGTCGGCGTATCTATTGATACGCCGCGTAACTTCTAGGATGCCCCGTCGTATCTTTGTTTTGTATCCACAAAACAAGATACGACTGAATGGGGGCTAGATCCGACTGACGTACGTCTTAGTACGCCGTCGGATCTTAGGTGCATATTTACGCTGGCCGCTAGGTGGCGCTTCTGTTGATTTCCGCGTGTATGCAAATTAGCTAGATACGACGATTCTCAGAACGTACGTCCGGCCGGCGCATTTTTTTACGTTGTTTACGTAAGGCTTTTTTCGGCGTAACGTTACCCCTGGGTCTATGAGGCGCACGCAATGTTAAGTATGGACGTCTGGCCAGCGTCAAATTTTCCGTCGTGTACGTCGTTTGCGTAAAACGTTCGTGAATAGGCTTTGCGTAAATTACGTTCACGTCGAAAGCATTGACTATTTGCAACGTGTTTTCGAGCATGCGCACTGGAATACCCCCACGGACGGCGCATGCACCGTTAAAAAAAAGCGTTATTTACACAGGGTCAAGTTGAATTAACATAAAACACGCCCACATCTTTGTCATTTGAATTCTGCTCCCTTACGCCGACACAGGTTGAGCCATGCTGTGTGTGTTTATGGATGCACACAGCCCGACTCAGGAGCGCTCCTGAATGAGTGCCCCCACAGGGTACTCACAGGGAGAAGGAGGGGAGAGTGCAGGCAGGGGACCACTAAAGAAGAGGTAGGAGGTAATATCATTGCCAGGAGAAGGTAAGTATAAACCTATTTTTTATTTTAATAATAAAAAAAACACAAGCATTTAGAACCACTTTAAAGTTTGGATTGGAAGTTTTAGGGACCAATGTTAGGTGTTAGAAGACATTTAGGGTCAGTTTAAGGCTTAACATTAGAGTGAGGTTAGTGGTAAAGTGTTATGCCGTGTACACACAACCGTTTTTCAGGTTCTAAAAAATGCAGTTTTTAAGGCTCGAGAAAAAACATTTTTTTTTCAACCCGATCATTAAAACAGCCCTGCCTACACACGATCGTGAAAATAAATGCTCTAGCAAAGCGTGGTGACATACAAAACACACGTACGACGGCACTATAAAGGGGAAGTTCCATTCAGATGACGCCACCCTTTGGGCTGCTTTAGCTGATTTCGTGTTAGTAAAAGACGATTCACGCTTTTCTGTCTGTTACAGCGTGATGAATGTGCTTACTCCATTACGAACTGCCGTTTTACCAGAACAAGCGCTCCCGTCTCATAATTTGCTTATGAGCATGCGCGTTTTTTTTCACGACATTAAAGCCCACACACGACCATTTTTTACAACCTTAAAAACGACAACGTTAAAAACGTTGTGAAAAAATAGAGCATGTTCGTAAAAAAATTTGCCCATTTTTTAGAACCCCAAAAATTGCTCTGAAGCCCACACGGTCGTTTTTAATGACATTAAAAAAAAATCATTTTTTAGAACCTGAAAAACGATCGTGGGTACGCGGCAATAGGGTCATATTAAGTGTTTTGAGTTAAATTTCAGGGTTAGTGCTAAAGCAAATCTAAACTCAAGAATAAAAACATACAGGTGCATCTCAATAAATTAGAAATGTTAGCAAAAAAAATATTTATTTCAGTAATTCAATTCAAATAGTGAAACTCATATACAGTATTATTATAGATACATAAAAATGGCTTACAGCTAGTGAAAACCTAAAATTCAGTATCTCAAAGAATTTGACTATTGTGAAAAAGTTAAATACTGTAGACTCATGTTGTCACACTCTAATCAGCTAATTAACCACTTCTGGATTGCCCGCCTTTGTTATACTTGGTACTTTGACGTTGAATACTGTTGTTAAAAACTGTGGGCAGTCCTATTTCTGATAAAAGTGGTCTCAGCGGCAGATTCGCCACAAGATCACTTTCATCAGGGGTGGGAGAAGGCCCCTGTCCCGATGTGTTCTGGTCATCTTCGTCAAACGTCACTTCCACCCAATATTCTTAAAGGGGATTTTTTTTTAATTGCATTTAAGTGTAAATGTGAGATCTGTGGTCTTTTTGACCCCAGATCTTACATTAAAGAGATCGTGTCATGCTTTTATTCTATTACAAGGGATGTTTGCATTACTTGTAATAGGAATAAAAGTGACCCAAAAACTTTTTTTAAATGGACAGTGTCAAAATAATGTAACTTTTGAGCAATAAAAAAAAGATTTTAACTTGTAAACAACAAGTTTGAAAAATGGGCCTGGACCTTCAGCGGTTAACTCAAAACACATATAAAGGTTCCCTGTGCCTTTAAATGGTCTCTCAGTCTGGTTCAGTAGATTACACAATCATGGGGAAGACTGCTGGCTTGACAGTTGTCCTGAAGACAGTCATTGAAGGTCAGTGCTAAAGAAGCTGGCTATTCACAGAGTGCTGTATCCAAGCATATTAATGTAAAGTTGAGTGGAAGGAACAAGTGTGGTAGAAAAAGGTGCACAAGCAACAGGGATAACCATAGCCTTCAGAGGATTGTGAAGCAAAGGCTGGTTAGGAATTTCGGGGAGATTCACAAGGAGTGAACTTTGGCTGGTGTCAGTGCTTCAAGAGCCACCACACACACAGATCCATAGCATCCAGGACATGGACTATAACTGTCGCATTCCTTGTGTTAAGCCACTCTTGAACCAGAGAAAACGTCAGTAGTGTCTTACCTGGGCTAAGGAGAAAAAGGGCTGGACTGTTGCTCAGTGGTCCATAGTCTTCTTTTCGGATGAATGTAAATTTTGCATTTAATTTGCAAATCAAGGTCCCAGAGTCAAAAAGTGGAGAGGCACAGAATCCAAGTTGAACAAGGTGCAGTGTGAAGTTTTCACAGTCAGCGATGATTTGGGGAGCCATGTCATCTGCTGGTGTTGGCCCACTGTGTTTTATCAAGTTCAAAGTGAGTGCAGCTCTCTACCAGGAAATTCTAGAGCACTTCATGCTTCCCTCTGCTGACCCGATTTATGGAGATGCTGATTTCATTTTCCAGCAGGACTTAGCACCTGCCCACACTGCCAAAAGTACCAATACCAGGTTTAATTATCATGGTATCACTTTGCTTGATTGACCAGCAAACTCTCCTGACTTAAACCCCATTAAGAATCAGTGGGGTATTGTCAAGAGAAAGATGAGAGACACCAGACCAAACAATGCAGATGAGCTGAAGGCCTCTATCAAAGCAACCTGGACTTCCATAACACCGAAATGCCACAGGCTGATCACCTCTGTGCCACGCCACATTCAGGCAGTAATTCATGCAAAAGGGGCACCAAACTAGTATTGAGTGAAAGAAGGGGGAAACGCCACCTAAGTGCAATATCACAGGACACAGGCACTTCCATCCTAGCATTCATGCAAATTGGTCCCCTCCTGGTGATGTCACATCCGCCCGAGCATTCCAGGCTGGTTTGGTGTGGACGTCCTACATACCTTTTAAGAACTTATTTCCACCTCCACTGCTTCCCAGGGAACCTAAACCCCGCAGGCCATGCAGAAGTATGGACCCAGGATATTCTGGCAGACAAACCAGTTCATGATAAACCTTCTTTTACCTTACCTGTTGTAAGTGTTTTTTACTGTTGTACTAATAAACCCCCTGTGATATTGCACTTAGGTGGCACTTCCCCATTCTTTCCTTCTTGTGTTATTTTACAGAGCTGGCTCAACTCTGAAGACAGCAGCCCCACAGTGCATTACAAATTTGTGCCCAAGCATCAGAGACTATTAACACCACCCAGCAGCTACAGCTGCATATTTTGCCAGAACTTCAGCTTACACTCCCTCCTTACACTATGACTTCTTGACCAAGTATTGCGTGCATAGTATACTGTACTTTTCAGTAAGCCAACATTTCTGTATTAAAAGTCCTTTTTTTTTATTGGTCTTATATAATATTAACATTTTCTGAGATACTGAATTTTGAGTTTATACTAGCTGTAAGCCATAATCATCAAAATTAAAAGAAAGAAATGCTTGAAATATTTCACTCTGTCTGTAATGTATCTATATAATATATGAATTTCGCTTTTTGGATTGAATTACTGAAATAAATAAAAAAATGTATGATATTATAATTGTTTTAGATGCACCTATATACAGTATATAGCAGCAAGACTGATGAAAGTCAGCTTCATCGGATATCCGACGAAAAAATCCATCGGATTAGATTCCATTAGATATCCGATCGTGTGTACAGGGCTTTAGTTTCACCTGGTGATCCTACCAGTAACAAACTTTCTGTCTAACTTTCTGTCTGACTTTTTTGCCAAAAAACGTCAAAATTAGCAAGTTTTTCAAAACATCCGACCGTGTGTACGTTCCATCGGACAAACTTTTTCGGTTTTCATCGGACAAAAGTTTGCTCTGCAAATGAACAAACTTTTCGGCAACAAAAGTCCAATGGTGCAAAGTCTGACCATGTGTACAGAAATCCATCAGACTTTTGTCTGAAGTACAAATACGCATGCCCAGAACCAATGTTAAAATCAACCAACAATAGCAGAAGTTGACCAAAGGGTGGCGGTAAAGAGCAGAAAAGAGCAGAAAAACCACATGATGTTGGGAAAGTTTGGGGAAAGTTTGCAGAAAAGTCCTGCCATGTGTATGCTATGGGTGTGCTCGGCCAACTCGCTTTGGACAAAAATCCACGGAAAAGTTTGTTTATAGTCCGATCGTGTGTATGAGGCTTTAGAGTTACAACGCTCACTCACTGCTCACTCCTGATTTGGACTACAGAACACCTTTTCCACCACACTTTATAAGGGGTATGGGGGGGGTGAACAAAGGTGAACTGGAAAGGGTTTCTAGCTAACACTGCTTGATATTTCAGTGCTGCAGAAGATAAAGAAAGATTTCTGGCAGGACCAACAGGTTTTTTTTTTGCACTCAAACAGATAAGAGGAAACAATTTCAATTGTACATTTATCAGACCAAAAGGAAGCATGTAAAATTAATTAATAGTTATGTTTTTTCACTCAGTTTAAGGGGAAGGATAAATGTTAAGGATTTATTTAATAATGCCTGATGCCCTGTACACACGATAGGATTTTCCGTCCAAAAAAGTTGGATGTGAGCTTTTGGTCGGATAATCCAACCGTGTGTATACTCCATCCAACATTTTCTGTCAGAATTTCAACCAGCAAAAGATGGAGAGCAGGTTCTCTATTTTTCCGATGGAATCAAGCAGAAGAGCCAAACTGCCTATTGAACTTCATTGATCTCGGCTCGTCGTACGTCTTGTACGTCACCACATTCTTGACGGTCGGAATTTCAGACAAGATTTGTGTGACCATGTGTGTACAACACAAGTTTGAGCCAACATTCCGTCAGAAAAAAATCTGATCATGTGTACGGGGCATGAGGCCCCATACACACGGGAGGATTTATCCGCGGATACGGTCCAGCGGACCGTTTCCGCGGATAAATACTCTCGAGGATTTCAGCAGATTTTAATGCGATGGAGTGTACTCACCATCGCATTGAAATCCGCGCCGAAATCCTCTGGCGATGACGTGTCGCGCCGTCGCCGCGATTATGACGCGGCGACGTGCGCGACGCTGTCATATAAGGAATTCCACGCATGCGTTGAATCATTGCGACGCATGCGGGGGATCCCTTCGGACGGATGGATTCGGTGAGTCTGTACAGACCAGCGGATCCATCCGTTGGGATGGACTTCAGCAGATGGATATGTTGTGCATGTCAGCAAATATTCATCTGCTGGAAATCCATCCCAGGGGAGATTTATCCACGGAAAAAGATCCGCTGGCTATCCGTTGAAACCCATTTGCTGGGATTTATCTGCGGATGGATTCTATGGTGTGTATGGGGCCTCAGAGTCAGGTTAGGGTTATACATTCTGAACCCCACACCAAAAATGTTCTGCCACCGGGTTCTAAATGGCAAAAATCAACATACTGCATCAAAATAAATTACTTAAAGAAGAATTCCAGGTAAGAATATTTTTACATAGTAACAGTGTCTTGCAAAAGTACTCGCCCCCATAGCATTTTTTTTTGTGTTTTGTTGCCTTACAACTTGGAATTAACATGGATTGTTTGAGGATTTGCATCATTTAATTTACAGAACACGCCCATAACGTTGAAGATGGTTTTTTTTTAATTGTGAAGCAAACAACAAATAGGACAAAATAGCAGAAACAGTCAATGTGCATAACTATTCACCCCCCTTAAATCAATACTTTATAGAGCCACCTTTTGCGGATCACAGCTCCAAGTCGCTTTGGATAAGTCTCTATGAGCTTGCCACATCTTACCACTGGGATTTTTGCCCATTTCTCCTTATAAAGCTGCTCCAGCTCCTTCAAGTTGGATGGTTTGCGCTTGTAAACAGTAATCTTTAAGTCTGACCACAGATTTTTTATTGGGTTGAGGTCTGGGCTTTGACTTGGCCATTCCAACACATTTACGTTTCCTCTTAAACCACTCAAGTGTTGCTTTAGCAGTGTGTTTGGGGTCATTGTCCTGCTGGAAGGTGAACCTCTATCCTAGCCTCAAATCACACACAGAGTGGTACAGGTTTTTCTCAAGAATATCTCTGTATTTAGCACCATCCATCTTTTTCTCAACTCTGACCAGTTTCCTACGAAGCAGTCATGACTGCTGAAAAATAAAACCCACAGCATGATGCTGCCACCACCATGTTTCACTGTGGGGATGGTGTTCTATGGGTGATGCGGTGTGTTGGGTTTGTGGCAGACATCATGTTTTCTTTGATGGACAAAAGGTAAAATTTTTGTCTCATCAGACCAGAGCACCTTCCTCCATACATTTTGGAAGTCTCCCACATGCCTTTTTGCAAACTCGGCTTACTTGGCTGAAAGTAATGGCTTTTTTCTGGCCACTCTGCCATAAAGCCCAACTCTATGGATCATATGGCTTATTGTCGTCCTACAGTATGTACAGATACTTCAGTCTCTTCTGTGGAACTCTACAGCTCCTCCAGGGTTACCTTAGGTCTCTGTGCTGCCTCTCTGATTAATGCCGTCCTTGCCCGGTCCGTGAGTTTTGGTGTGCGGCCGTCTCTTGGCAGGTTTACTGTTGTGCCATGTTCTTTCCATTTGGTAATGATAGATTTGGTGGTGCTCCTAGGGATCATCAAAGATTTTAATATTTTTTTATAACCTAACCCTGACTTCTACTTTTCAACAACATTGTCCCTTACTTGTTTGGAGAGTACCTTGGTCTTCATGGCAGTGTTTGGTTAGTGGTGCCTCTTGCTTAGGTATTGCAGCCTCTGGGGCCTTTCAAAAAGGTGTGCATATGTAATGACAGATCATGTGACACTTATATTGCACACAGGTGAACATTATTTTACAAATTATGTGACTTCTGAATGTAATTGGTTGCACCAGAGCTTGTTATGGTCTTCATAACAAAGGGGTGAATACATACGCACATGCCAATTATCAGTTTTTTATTTCTGAAAAATATTTTTATGCATATATTTTTCTAATTTTACTTCACCAATTTAGACGATTGTGTTCTGATCCATCACATAATTCAGATAAAAAAAAATGCTGTAATGTAACAAAATAGGTAAACATCCAAGGGGGGTGAATACTTTTGCAAGGCACTGTACTTTGGTCCAGCCTGGTATGTGTATACCATACTTGTGGGATCTCTCTAGAAGCTAAAAATCACTGTAGTAGGCACGATTACTGTAGTCACCTCAACTAGCTTTAAGGTCTCATGCAAGTGACTGCCCTGCTGAATTTTGAACACAGGAGGTGAGCTGCTGGGCACAAGTTCTATTCAGAGAATGCTTTGGATGTTACTGCAAATAAAAAATGATCACGGACCGTACTCAATTGCTTTTGTTCCACCTTGTTCAAATGCAAAGCAATCTCTTAATGGCACCCATGCTGGGCAGAATGCAACAGGGAGGCATCTCTCAGAATACCTGGAATTATTTAAATGAAACCAAGCCATATGACATGGACCTCTACAGTCAGCATAGTTAGAATATGGTCTGGTACTGAATTTTCTTTGATTCAACTAATGTCAGCCTTGCAAAAAGCAATATTACTACTAAAAGTAGACCCTTTAATATTTCAAGATTCATCAAGAGGTCTCAGAGGTACATAAAAGACAATAAAAGACCAATCTTCTCTGTCACCAATCTGATGTTCATCAAATTGTACTGTACTTATTGACCAAATCCTTTAATACACTGTGCTGGCACTCAGGATTTAGATTGCATGTTTAGAGGATTAACTGCACAGAAGGTTACATCGAGGAAATGTCTCAGTCACAAATAGAATGTGATTTTTTATGTAAGGCAGAGGAAGACAAGAGATTTAGACAGACAGATACGCTTATCTGTTAAGCAAAGAGAAGATGGATGGTATTCTCAATGCAAGGGATAAATGGCACCAGGCCTTATCAAACATCAAGGACAATGTTGACTGTCAGGAAATGGTAATTGCAAGCCTTGGATATGCCAAACCAAAACTCATTGGCCTCCTGATAACATGGTTAATATCCTTTGCATTCACACTTTAATGTATTTATTTCTTTCCTATTACATCTTTACAAATAAAGCAATCAAGTATGATGTTTGACCTCTAAGTGCAAATTAAAATTTTTAGGAAGTATACTTTTTTTTTTTATTGAGCCACGAGAAATGAAAAACTATATTAAGTGGCCATGCTGTAACATTGGGCCAGATTCAGGTACATTTACGTTGCTCCCCCGCGGCGTAACGTATCTGATTTACGTTACACCGCCGCAGGTTTACAGCGTAAGTGCCTGATTCACAAAGCTCTTACCTGTAAACTTGCGGCGGTGTAACGTAAATCCGCTCGGCGCAAGCCCGCCTAATTCAAATGGGGCGGGCACCATTTAAATTAGGCGCGTTCCCACGCCGAACGCTCTGCGCATGCTCCGTGTTAAAATTTCCCAACGTGCTTTGTGCGAAATTACGGCGCCCCGACGTTTTTTTTTAACTGCGATGTGCGTTACGGCGTTTCGTATTCCCGGACGTCTTACGAAAAAAAAAATTGAAATTCGACGCCGGAACGACGGCCATACTTTAACATGGCTGTTCTAAAGATAAGCCATGTTAAAGCAGGTGTAACTTTGCGACGGGAAAAACCAACTAGCGACGACGTACGAGATTGCGACGAACGCGCGGACCTTCGTGGATCGCCGTAACTAGTCATTTGCATATTCTATGCCGACCGTAATGGAATCGCCACCTAGCGGCCGGCCTAGAATTGCATCCTAAGATCCGACGGTGTAAGTCAATTACACCTGTCGGATCTTAGGGCTATCTATGCGTAACTGATTCTATGAATCAGCCGCATAGTTAGGACGGGCGGATCACAGAGATACGACGGCGTATCAGGAGATACGCCGTCGTATCTCTTTTGTGAATCTGGCCCATTATGCTTAGTCATAATCTTGGAAACTCTGTAATTAGGGTTTTTTCTGATAAATAAACTATGTTGAAAGATACTGTTTGCTGATATTATTTCTTCTCCTTATTATGATATGCTAACATAGCGATGCTGAATGTGCATGTTTTACATGAAGTGCAAAACAGGTGAACAACTGTTTTAGTAACACACTGGGTTTTCTGCATTTGTTGGCTGTCAGAACTTAGCTTTACATATTTCTTCTCCAGAATAGATCCTCTTGCAGCATCAAAGCATAAATGGTTATGGATATCGTTGGGGAGGCAAGTCAGACATCCAAAGGTGCAGCCTAATACTGGATACTGCAATAGTGATTGGTCAAAAAAATCATAACACTTTTTTTTTGTTAGCTAGGTACAGTTGGACAGTGCTATTGAAAGGCTACTGTCTGGTCTGACAACAGGCGACAGTGTCCACTCACTCATATCTTATGTTACCTGGCAAACATCTTCTAGCAGTGCTACTGCATTTACCACTGTTAGACTGGGTCTCCACAAGCCATGGATGCTAAAACAGAGGATCATCCATGTGTCCACAGTCAATGTAACACTTCTACTTTGCTGATGGAAGATGTGTGTCAATAGGGTGAGACAGCCAAATGTTTCCCGCAACGTTCGGACCATAGTCTATTCAAAACGTACAGATACAGAATTCTGTTCTATGACATTCAGTTCAGTATACACAATATATTGGGTGCTGGGGGCACTTGGCATCAGCCAGAAATCCTTATCCATGGAAGCAAGGCCTTAAAGGGGTTGTAAAGGTACAATTTTGTTTTTCTAAATAGCTTTCTTTACCTTAGTGCAGTCCTACTTCACTTACCTCATCCTTCGATTTTCCTCACTTCCTGTTCTTCTGTCTGTAACTCCACACAGTAATGCAAGGCTTTCACCCTGGTGTGGAGTGTCATGCTCGCCCCCTCCCTTGGACTACAGGAGAGTCAGGATGCTCTCTATGTTGCAGATAGAGAAAGGAGCTGTGTGTTAGTGGGCGTCCTGACTCTCCTGTAGTCCAATGGAGGGGCGAGCATGACACTCCACACCAGGGAGAAAGTCTTGCATTACTGTGTGGAGTTACAGACAGAAGAACAGGAAGTGAGGATTTCTCAGAAGAAATAAGGACATTTAAAAGCAAAATCGAAGGATGAGGTACTGTAAGTGAAGGAGGACTGCACTAAGGTAAAGGAAGCTATTTATGGAAAAAAATTGTACCTTTACAACCCCTTTAAGTTTAGCTGAAAATAGGAAATTAAATGTGAGGTTGTCATGTGTATAAGTTTGTGCAACTTAAGCTGGTTATACATGCACAGTTTTTTTTTGTTTGTTTAACCAGTGGGTTGAACAGAAAAACCTCACAGATCCCTGCATCAACACAAGCAATGTTGATGCAGTGGACTCTACTGCTGTTCTATTGTATTCTGATAGTACGAACTCCTCTCCAAACCACCTTTTAGAATACACAGATCAGGGCTCGCAGCCATTGGCTATTAGTCATTAGCCTGGCTTCTGTTTAGCTGACAGTGGTACAGACGTATCATTTTGCCAATTTTGGCAGTTACTGCTGACCAGGCTGAATTTTGGTATGTGGATACTATGCTTAAGTAAAAGAGGCTTGGGTTTGATGTGTTTACATATTTTTTCCATGTCTTTGTTTTAAGGAATTTATTTATTGTAAAGAAGACCACAATAATGAAAATGTTTTTAACATATTTCAGCTTGAAATTGTCTATATCAAAATAACAACATTATGAATAAATTGTATCTTTACCCAATTTATTTATTTTTTTGTTTATAAAAGAAACAATATTACATTACTTACCTGTAATAATGTATGTCTCATGATGTGAAGACCACTGGATTCTGTAGAATTCCTCACTGCAGGGCTGGCAGCCCTGTCCTCTTCCTGCTGCTAAACTTCCGATGCTGAGGAGATTAAAGGAGTTGTAAAGTGAAAAAAAAATTCACCTTAATGCAATCTATGCATTAAGGTGAAAAAACATCTGATGCTGCCGGCCCCCCCGAGCCCCCGTTATACTTACCTGACCCCTCGAAAGTCCCGCGCGGTCCCAAGATCCTCTTCGCCGATTGGCTAGAGCGGATAAATTGAGAGCAGCGCAGCCATTGGCTGGTGCTGCTGTCAATCACATCCAGTAAAGCGGCGCGCCGAGGGGCGGGGCCGAGTGATACAACGAGTGGCTATGGCCGCTCGCTGTATCACGGGAGCGCGCCCGCAATTACTCACCACCATGCGAGCTCTCGCATGACTGTGATCAGTACTTGCGGGGAGGACCAGAGACGGAGGGACCCCAGAAGACGTGGATCGGGGCCACTCTGTGCAAAACCACCTGCACAGTGGAGGTAAGTATAACATGTTTGTTATTTTAACCACTTAAGGACCAGCCCATGTACATATACGTCCACAATATGGCACGTACAGGCACATGGGCGTATGGGTACGTCCTCGCCTATTAGCGGGTGGGGGGTCCGATCGGGACCCCCCCCGCTACATGCGGCGGTCGGGTCCGCTCGGGGAGCGATCCGGGACCACGGCGCGGCTATTTGTTTATAGCCGCTCCGTCGCGATCGCTCCCCGGAGCTGAAGAACGAGGAGAGCCGTGTGTAAACACGGCTTCCCCGTCCTTCACTATGGCGGCGCATCGATCGCGTCATTCCCTTTATAGGGAAGACACGATCGATGACGTCATTCCTACAGCCACACCCCCAAACAGTTGTAAACACATACTAGGTGCACCCTAACTCCTACAGCGCCACCTGTGGTTAACTCCCAAACTGCAACTGTCATTTTCACAATAAAGAATGCAATTTAAATGCATTTTTTGCTGTGAAAATGACAATGGTCCCAAAAATGTGTCAAAATTGTCCGAAGTGTCCGCCATAATGTCGCAGTCACGAAAAAAATTGCTGATCGCCGCCATTAGTAGTAAAAAAAAAATAAAAAATAAAAATGCAATAAAACTATCCCCTATTTTGTAAACACTATAAATTTTGCGCAAACCAATCGATAAACGCTTATTGCGATTTTTTTTACTAAAAATAGGTAGAAGAATACGTATCGGCCTAAACTGAGGAAAAAAAATGTTTTTATATATGTTTTTGGGGGATATTTATTACAGCAAAAAGTAAAAAATATTGCTTTTTTTTCAAAATTGTCGCTCTATTTTTGTTTATAGCGCAAAAACTAAAAACCGCAGATGTGATCAAATACCACCAAAAGAAAGCTCTATTTGTGGGGAAAAAAGGACGCCAATTTTGTTTGGGAGCCACGTCGCACGACCGCGCAATTGTCTGTTAAAGCGACGCAGTCCCGAACTGTAAAAACACCTTGGGTCTTTAGGCTGCATATTGGTCCGGGGCTTAAGTGGTTAAAGGAATTTCTTTCCTTTAATAACCATTTAAGAGCTGTGGGTCTTTGTGCGGAACAGATGCTTAGAAAAATATCTTCTCCTTTTTCCTCTTACATTGAAAAAAGTATTTCAATGATTTGCCTGTCTGAATGGGGGAGAGTCTGAACAATCACTGGATTTCCTCCCCTATTCACAGATCATTTTAAAGGCAGTGTAACCAGTGAAAGAACTTTTCTCATTAGAGGAGACGGCAGGAGAAGGCATGTTCGTGTTGGATCATCTTTAGTGCAGCTTAGCACAGAGATAGAAAACTTGTAAAATAGGGGATAGATTTATGACATTTTTTTCTTTACTAATAATGGCGGGTTATCTGTGATTTTTGTCAGGACTGCGATATTGCGGCGAACAGATCGGACACTTTTGACACTATTTTGGGACCATTCACATTTATACAGCGAACAGTGCTAGAAATATGCACTGATTACTGTGTAAATGTGACTGGCAGGGAAGGGGTTAACCCTAGAGGGCAATCATGGGGTTAAATGTGTGCCCTAGGGAGTGATTCTAACTTTAGGGGGAGGGGACTGACTGGGGGAGGTGATCGATTGTTGTCCCTATGAACAAGGGACACACAGAGATCCACGTCCCTGGCTCTGTAACTGCCAATCGTGGGTACCTGGCGGACATCGCGGACGCCAGGCATGCTCATCGGCACCCGAGTAATGTGGCGGCCAGAGGACGTCATATGACGTCCACCCAGGATGACAGAGCCACCTTGTGGATGTCATTTGACAGTAGGCTGGATGGGAAGTGGTTAAACATATTCTTCAGTGTTACGTGCAAACAGTCTTAGTTGCAAATATAGGTTGGCCTAAACCTTTATACTGCAGAAGTTACTGGGAACCTAGAAAAATATGCTCTCTGTGATGTAAAACATAGTTTAATGATTCAATAAAGTAGTCAAAAGAGTAATACCACTGGGGATTATTTTCATTTGTTTCCCAGTGACAATCCAATATCCCCATTACACCATGTTCTATGATTTCTATGTTATGTTTAGTGCTAACAGTGGCCCTGATCTCTACTGAGAGTTACTTTTTATGCATGAGCATTTAAAATGTATTGCCTACCTTAATTTATATAAAAATGTATTCAAATATGTTAAGGCTTACCATACAGGTAAATTACATGTTTAAAAATGAAATTCAGGCTAAACAAATATTGTCAACCTACAAAAGCCATTACTTACCGTACTTGTATATGGTTGTCCGTTGTGTATTTCTTTCAGAATCCAGCATAAAACTACTCATGTACTTTGCCTCTGTGCAGAAGTTTCTTATAATAAAGACTGATTAGTGTTGCTTTTTCTTTGTGCATGATGATTGGTCTCGCATCTGCTCCCCTCCATTGCAGTTCCCACTCACAGCTCTTCTTTCTACAGGGATTACATGTAGCATACTGAGGTCTACTACATCAACCAAAATAAACGTATTATGTATATATTGTATATATATTGTATAGGCTAAATTATATCACAATATGCATTATCATATGAAAATAAATAATATGCATGAAATAAAAACAATGTTTCACAATTCTTCCTACTATGAAACCCACAGTGATTGGTTTCCAAGTGGAATGTGCAGAAAAACACTATAAGGGAAAGTGTAGATTCAAATTCCTATATACTGTATGTGCTGTGATGAAACAGTGGTGATGTACATCATCGAGAAAATGTTTGAGACCAACTTAAAGCTGCATTCTCTGAGATGCCATTAGCCGCCACCCCATGGTTGTTGCAGTGCCACATCCTACATGCCCTCCGAGCCCATTTACCTATTGGACCCACCATTTCTTGCTTCTGCACGGTCTGTTCTAAGTCTGGTGTATCTTCCATTCCTGAATCCTTATCACCAATCCAACACACTTTGATTTCCCACCTGGGATGGCTACCTCATTCCTTGCAGGTGCAGAACATGCCTCTGTTTTGAGATCCCACCACTTGTTTAAAGATGGTAAACTGCTTGCGCACAAACATCTCACCTCTCAATGGCCCAATGCCCACTTAACACCATGGACCCATTTACAAAGCCATAATTTTCTAAGCAGCCCAGACCATGTGTTATAGTTTACCTCGTATTAAAAACTTTGCTCACACACTACCCCTCAACATGTCATATCCAAGGTCCATGATCTTGTGGGGGAGAATGTGCCCACAAACTTGGGGAAGGCATGCGTTGCTTGGACCAGGGACCTACAATTTGACCTGTCTCTTGAGGAGTGGGACCGCATATATATCACAATGTTCACAAAGGGCCTGTAAATGTGTGGGTCCGGTAAAACAACTACAAACTCTTCTCACAATGGTACTGGATGCCCACCCTGTTTCATAAATTTGACCGAGCCATACCCAACTCTTCCTGGCCCTGTGACCCAGCAGCTGGTACCCTATTACTTATTTGGTGGGAATTCCCAGTGCTGCAACTTTTCTGGTATGAGAGGCACTCAGTAATATCTCAAGTAACGACCTACACTATTGACTACTCCCCAGCATTCAAAGCTTATTTCAAATCTCTTGCAATGAACATGGCGGATGCTGCCAAGATGTGCATTCCCATCCACTGGGGCTCTGCTCATGCATTTTCCTTCCCAAAATGCTTCACTCGCGTGAACAATGTCGCGTAGCTGTAGGAGCTCATTCACACAGCAACATGGGCCTGCTGGCTTTACTTTTAAGAAACTGATTCTTACCGCTGATTGATGGGTGACATCTCTTTGTCTGGATACCAAACACATAAGGCACCTGACCGAGATTTCCCCTTGTTACTCTGTCCGAATACACATGTCCTTTCTGGGGCTGTTTATGGCTATTTCTTTCTCCTTCCTGCTCACTAGAGTATAACCTACTTATGAACTGATCTAACTACAAGGTGGATTTGGCTGGGTAAACATACCACCAGAGGAGCATCCTGGAGGATTGATGTTCCCCCTTCCCTTTCCCTATTCACCCCACACCCCGCCGATATGAAGCCTTCTGCCACCAAAACAGATGTCCCCTTCCCTGGCCAGGAAGGAAACCCTGTCAGTCTAATCCCTCATCCCTCTGCACTATTTATCCACCTCAGTCGTTGCTCACAAAATTTGGTCCACAAATTTCTCTGTTTGATACGCATGTCACTGTCAGGAAACCTGATCCCAGTTGTATTTTACATAGTATTTGTATGAGCTTTACATTTAACTGTTTGTTACGAGGTTGTATTGCCAACTGAAAACACCTTGAATAAAATTGTTTGGATAAAAAAAATGAACAGTGGTGAAAACCCCTTAAAAAAAAGCTTTTACAATCAGATAAATAATTATAGCAAATAATCAAAAAGAGTGCATATCAGCATATTAGCAGTCAATATCAGCATGAATTTAAGTGTCCAATCCTGTATCTCCTCTGTGTACACTAACTCCAACACCACGTGATCTACCACCAATCAACCTATGTGTTTACCTTCTACTAAGACCTATCAACATGTCCCAATATGCCTCCCCTCTGTGGGTATTATCCAGTGGTTACAAAATCTCCAGATTCTGCAACACTTCAACACATGAATTTCAACTATTTGATCACCAATCTTCAGCATTCACATATAAGTTCAAAGGAGAATTATGGAGACCATCCTAGTGCTTCACTGTGCTTAAAATTGCCTCATGACATGTTGATTTGGTTTCCAAATGAAATTACATATAGATTCATGTAGTAATGAAACCTCCACAGAGTTAACAGTTGTCTCAGACTCACAGACATAGGGGGTTATTTACGAAAGGCAAATCCACTTGAGATCAACTTGAAATTGTACTAAAATTGCACTTGGAAGTGCAGTCGCTGTAAATTTGAGGGGTAGATCTGAAATGAGGGGAAACTCTGCTGAATTTATCATCCAATCATGTGCAAGCTAAAATGCTGTTTTTTATTTCCCTTGCATGTCCCCCTCAGATCTACAGCGACTGCACTTCCAAGTGCACAGTGGATTTGCCTTTAGTAAATAACCCCAATAATTTCTTCATACAGCTGTTCTCCAGCTGCTTTGTTTTTTTCTTAAAACCTTGAAAACCTTGAAACCTTGAAAGTCTCATTCTTCAGTCCTTGCTTCAGTTCCATTTATCTGGCCACTTACCTCTTGGTGCTTCTGAAATTCCTAAATCTATTAAAACTATAATCTTTTTACCATATCACTATCCTGGACAAAACCAACCAATAAAATGTCCATCCCACCAAAGCTACTTTTTTCTTTTTCCAAATGCCTTCCTACTTATATTCCCAAATCTAACTTTGAATGCTTTCAGTTGGAAGTTAATAGGTCATTTTGCTAGTTGGATTTCTAGGGACCTTGTTTCCCCAAGATATATTTAACCTATGTCACGCTTTATCCCGATTGGTCAACTCAGCCAGCAGGTCAACCTGGCCTCCAAGGACTTTTACAGAGATCTGCAAATTGAACAGTTCTTCAGTATGCTCTAACACTTAACCTTTATGACCCCTTTATGCACTTTGAACAGTTTTGTCTCTCAGATCCTCGACTATGAGACTTTATCTCCCCTATATATTTAAATCTTAAAGGTTTGCACCTACCGGAGAAGTCAATTCCATTGTCCCATTGAGAGTCCGACTTTGCTCAGATGAAGGGCTTGATATGCTAACAAACCTTTGAAAACTTGCCAGATTTATATCAGTTTTGGAAATGGCTCTAAAATTACATACCAGGTGGTTCGTGACCCCCACTAAAGTGCATGCCTTCAATCCAACATTTTCAACAAATTATTTTTGGGCTTTCCAAGACTTAGGCACTTTTGTTCATACTTTTTGTAGCTGCAACAAATTCCACCCCCTGTGGCAATAGATCACAACTCAAACAGCTCATATTGCAGAAGATACGAAGAGAGGAAATGGATAGCCGCACTCCAATAACCAAAAAGGTTAGTCTAGCCATTATTAAGCACTAGCTCAGTGCGAAACGCGTTGGCTGTTCCCCTGTTCCTTTGCTGTAACCTTGTGAAGTGATGTATTTGCTGTTCGTTTGAATAAAAAGACAACCTTTTTGGTTATTGGAGTGCGGCTATCCATTTCCTCTCTTTGTATCTTATTCATGGTCAGTGCATTGCCAGCACCCACGGTATCCTGAGTCAGTCTACTCTACATAAAGACCCACCTGGAGCGGTGATCCTCTTTTTTAGCTCATATTGCAGGTTACTCAATTCCTCTCACTTTTTTTACACACCTTATTCTGTGTAGCTTAATGAGTTATAGCCTTGAATTTGTTCTCCTCTGAAACACCTTGGGCCCAGTTAAGGCCTGGAATTTAACAATAAATGGAGCTATTGAAATGTGAACTAGTAGAGGCATCACATTGCATCACCCTCTTAGACATTTGTCATGTTTAGGATGCTTTCTTTTCTATCAGACCCAGTCCTTTAGCATTGCAGTTGCTAGACAACTGGAAGTGCTTGGAACCTATTATAGAATTTTGGTCAACTTCAGACTCTTTACGTGATGGTTTTGTATTGTAAGATCTTTCATCGTTGTATCTCATTGTGATTGATGCGTGCACATCTTTTTTGCCTCTCTAAGCATTTGCTTAATATGACCTGACTTCTATTCATCCTGCGTGATGAATCTAACCACACTTTGTATGTATGAATTATTATAGAGCTGCATTAAAATGGAGCCGTTAAATCTGCCTTTAAGACAATAAATACCATTTAGGGCAATACATAAATACTATTTAGGACAATAAATATCATCGTAGTAAA
Source organism: Rana temporaria (assembly GCF_905171775.1). Classification (NCBI taxonomy): domain Eukaryota; kingdom Metazoa; phylum Chordata; class Amphibia; order Anura; family Ranidae; genus Rana; species Rana temporaria. The sequence continues at coordinate 426,108,469 of NC_053490.1, forward strand.
TGTGAACCTGCAATAGCATAAAAATATAAATTTACTTACACAAACCACTTAAAGAAAAACTCCAGCTAAAAATAACCAGATAAAAGTTATCACCCCATAAAAGGTATATTAACCTCTTGACCACCGCCCCATGTCTAAAAGACGTCCTCTTTTTAAAGATGAATATCTCGGTAACGGCAGCAGCTGCTGCCACAACCGAGGTATTCATCTTTTCAGTGGGCGGTGGTGTACATGATAACGGTGGTCTCCGCGGCGGATTCGCCGCGTGATCGCCGTTATCGGTGGCGGGAGAGGGCCCCCCCTCCCGCCGCTTACCGGAGCCGTCGGTAGCGGCGGAGGCGATCGGGACCGTTCAGCAGCTGACTGGGGTTGCGAGTGAAGGAAAAATCTCCTTCACCCGTCCCCATAGCTCTGCTGGGCGGAAGTGACATCAAAACGTCAGTCCCGCCCAGCGTCTTAAAGAAACATTTTTTTTTTATCATTTGAAAAAATGACAGTTTCAATTTTTTTTTTTTTTTTTGCATTTAAGTCTAAATATAAGATCTGAGGTCTTTTTGACCCCAGATCTTATATTTAAGAGGACCTGTCATGCTTTTTTCTATTACAATGAATGTTTACATTCCTTGTAATAGGAATAAAAGTGATCGATTTTTTTTTTATTTCAGTGTAAAAAATTATAAAACTAAATAAAAATAAATAAGAAAACAAAAACATTTTTTTTTAAAGCGCCCCATCCCGACGAGCTCGCGCACAGAAGACGGATATGAAAACGGTGTTCAAACAACACAAGTGAGGTATCGCCGCGATCGTTAGAGTGAGAGCAATAATTCTAGCCCTAGACCTCCTCTGCAACTCAAAAAATGCAACCTGTAGAATTTTTTAAACGTCGCCTATCGAGATTTTTAAGGGTAAAAGTTTGAGGCCATGCCACGAGCGGGCGCAATTTTTAAGCGTGACATGTTGGGTATCATTTTACTCGGCGTAACATTATCTTTCACAATATATAAAAAAATTGGGAAAAAATTATTGTTGTCTTATTTTTTAATTAAAAAAAGTGTTTTTTTTTTAAAAAAAAAGTGCGCTTGTAAGACCGCTGCGCAAATATGGTATGACAAAAAGTATTGCAATGACTGCCATTTTATTCTCTAGGGTGTTAGAAAAAATATATATATAATGTTTGGGGGTTTTAAGTAATTTTCTAGCAAAAAAAAATGTTTTTGTCTAGTAAACACTGAATCTGAAAAATTAGCCCGGTGGTAAAGAGGTTAACAATACCAGTTTTTGCAATATTTACTTTTAATTAATAGATTTTTACCACACTACATTTTTTCTGCCACTAGATGTCCTCAGTCTGATGGCCAGCATCATTCAACTCACTTGCTCTGAGTCCAGGTCATCCTAGACCTGCACAAGCTGTGACTGGACTGTGAAAAGAGAAGCAGTAGAGTGATGGGTCGGTCCCTCGGATTTCTTCTGCTATCAGCACGCTTCTTGTCTCATGAACTGTTTATCTTTTTCTACATCTTCCTCCTCTCACATTTCACTGCTGCTGTACAGAGGATTACATGAGGTTGATACCAAAATAATGAAATTTCACTGCTTGAATTTAAAAATACAGTTAATGATGCATTTTTGATTAATAGAGCTAAATACATTTTTAAAACAAAAATAAATAAAAAATCTCTATTGATAAAAAATAAAATAAAATTAATAATTAGTATATTTTATGATAGAGTTATACCTGACCTTACTTTTTCACATCAATGTTTTACTACTGTAAATGTCTGTGTTCCTTCTTCAATAACAAAGGGAAGTCTTTCTTAGTTTTCATAAACATTGCCCAAGAAGGCAGCAATTTTACAAAAAATAGCAAACGCTCAACATAAAGATATTTTGTTAATGTTTTTACAGGTGCTACTTAATTATTTTATAAATATGTGCTTTTAACTCTAGGTATCATATGAAAGGGTTAAAAATAGCAATTACATTGCTAGCTATACAGTTTTACATCTACAAATTGATTTGGGCTATGTTGATTAATATTGAATTATAATGTGATATCCAAAGTGCTGTGGGATAGAATTGAACACTCTCTAGAGAAAGCTAAATTTAGGGTCAATGATCATTTTGTTCTTGGCAGGTAGAATAATTGTTCAGTTCAGCATATCACCTGGGAGTTGTGTATGAATAATGAGTCTACTTACAGTATATAGTTTTATATTCTTTTTTTTTTTCATTCAAATTTAAGTTTATTTTCAATAAAAGTACATACATTTGTACTATAACAGCAGTATACGATTCAGTAATACACAGAAAATAATAAATCCAATGCATTGCTTTACATAGAAGATGGTCTTGTCATAGAAACTAACTATCATATACAGCCATATCATATGCTATCACCATACAGTGAGAGTATAACAGATTGTAATAGCTAAAAAGAAAAGCTAGGTATAACCAATAATTTATAATTAAATAAATAAAAGGATATTTCCATATACTATATAATTCCTTAGGCTTATTGTTGTCACACAATAAAAAACCCCATTTGTGTACTGGGTCTAATTTCATGGAACGAATAAAGGACAGGATTTCTGGATAACAATGACCTCTCTGACACCCCCACTGGGAACTGTCTGTGTCCAAGAGGTTAAGCAAACCTTTCAATCCCCCTTCCCTCCCTCCAATAATTATCACCAATACCCACCAGTATCTGTAAATATATATTTTCAAAACCCTTAACATACCTAACATCCCCAAAAATTTGGTGGAATCTTTTGATAACCTAAACATAGGCTAATACAAATGTTTATATATATCTTTTTTTTTTTTTTTTTCTAAACATAACACTCTGAGAATGAGAAATAACAAGGATGTTATCCTCGTGTAAAAAACAAAATTATCAAATCAAAGAACAATCAATGAAAAGAAGAGAAAAAGAGAAGAAAAAAAAATAAATAAATAAAAAAAAAGAAGATCAGGGGAAAGTAAAAAGAAAGAGAGATGGCAGCCTGCCTGCCAACGAACAACATCGTTCTAAGGATATAAATATCACCACAGCCTTTATGGGATAAAAGATATTCCCATAAATTTCATCCATGGTTCCCATATTTCATGGAAAAGAGTAGACATATCCAACATGGAACAGACCCTCTTTTCTTGTTCCATAATCCATGTAACCTTTTGTTTCATATACCGGATGGAGACAGTAGATTTTTTCCACGCAGCTGCAATTGTGATCCTGGCACCTGTCAGAATGTATAGGATGAGTTTTCTAGTAACCTTGGAGGTTTGGGGTAACATCCCGTGAAGTAAAGCGATAGTGGGGGATTGATGCAAATTACAGCCTGTGACACGTCTTATTATGTTGAACACCTTATTCCAGTATCCACGTATTTTGGGACATTCCCACCATATATGTACCATAGACCCCAATCCCTGACAACCTCTGAAGCAAAGGGGCGAAGTTGACGGATACATGGAAGCCAGTTTAACGGGAACTAAATACCACCTAGTATAAATTTTTACATTAGCCTCTACAAGGGATATATTCACATATCCTTTAATGGATCTAGTATAATTACTACACCAGTCAGATAAATCCCAGTTGTTATTAAGTTCCCTTTCCCAGGCCAGCATATGAGGTAATTTGGTGCAGTTATTAGCAAGCGATTGATATATGATTGAAATATTCCCCTTCCTGATCAAACCCTGATCACAATTACTTTCATAAGGTGTCAATAGTCCAGAGATCGAGCCACTATCCCATAGGCTTTGTGCATAGTCATGTAGTTGAGAAAATCTTAATTTTTCTGAGACAGGAAGACCTAGCTTGTCAATGAAGTGTTGTTCAGGAAGTGGACCCGAGCGCGAAAAAAAACGGCCTATACGATACAACCCTTTGTCATGCCACCATTTGAACGAATCTACTTCAATTTTAGAAACAAAGAGTGGGTCTAGAAAAACACTCGATAAAGGTCTGCCTTTAGAAATTAGAGAGGGATTATTTTTAAGTGAATCCCATAAAACAAAGGTTTGAGAAAGAGTCGGAGATAAAATAGAAGGCCTATTCTTGGTAGGACTCCACATTAACTCCTCTATCGTTAGATTCGGGGTTGCCTGCTCTTCTATATCTAACCAGTCAGGGCGTTCATGTTTAAGAAACGTTTCCGATAACTGTGCCAATCTTGCTGATTGATAGTACCATAATAAGTTGGGTACCCCCAGACCCCCCTGTTCAGGCAAGTTATAGAGAGTGCGAGATGGAAGGCGTGGACCCTTATTGTTCCAAATAAACTTGATAATCTTTCCTTGAAAGGATTTTAGATGACTTTTAATTATCGGTATGGGTAATGATCTAAAAAGATACAAAAGCCTAGGGAGAAGAGTCATCTTAACCGAGTTAATTCTACCAATCCAACCTATATTCTGAGTCCCCCAATCTCTCAAATCTTTCTCAAGTTTTCTATACATAGGTGGATAATTGGCCAAATACAAGTTTTGGATGTTGGGGGTCAAATAGATACCTAGGTATTTGATATAAGAGGTGTCCCATTTGAATCCATAATTTTCCTTCAGTAGAGAAACCGTGGATTCAGAGAGAGAAACATTGAGGGCCCTAGACTTGGCCATATTCACAGTTAGACCTGAAACCATAGAAAATTTGTCTAAAAGAGAATATAATTCCGGTAGGGATGTATCTGGAGCGGTCAAAAACAGTAAAAGGTCATCTGCAAATAAGGCACATTTATGCTCCATTTTGGCACATCTAACTCCCCTGATGTTTGTGTTCTCACGAATAGCTATAGCCAAGGATTCCATAACTATTGCAAACACCAGGGGAGACAGAGGACAACCCTGCCTAGTACCCCTATGAATATCAATAGGTTCCGAAAAAATACCCTGAAAGCGTATATTAGCTTTAGGATGAGAGTAAAGTGCAGATAAGACTCCAAGAAATTTCGTGCCAAACCCCCAACGTTTCATCACTTCTAACATGAATGGCCATGATACTGAGTCAAATGCTTTCTGTAGATCAATAGAAAGAAGCATTCCCCTTTGATTAGTATCACCAGTCCAACCCGAGTTCAAAATGGAGATCAGATCCACAGCCCTCCTAACCTGATCAGGACCTTGCCTTCCAGCGATGAAGCCTACTTGATCTTTACTAACATACTGGCCAATGAAAGAGGACATTCTATTGGCCATTACCTTAGTGAGTATCTTAAGATCGTTGTTAATGAGGGATATAGGTCTATAGTTTTCCACCAGGCTATGGTCTTTTTCTGGCTTTGGGATAACCGAAATATAAGCTAAATTAAGTTGCCTGTCTATGGGAACTCCACCGGTCATGTGGTTGAAAAATTTAACCATGTAAGGTGTCAAAATGCTCGAATATGTTTTATAATAAGCACTTGAAAACCCATCAGGGCCCGGGGCTTTATCTAATTTTAGGTTTTTAATTACTAACAACACTTCTTCAGCTGATATGGGAGACTCCATCATTTCTCTATGTATTTCAGTCAATTGAGGTAGATTCAAATTGTCCAGAAAATCATCCATTCCCTCTGAAGAAGAATCATCAGTGGATGCATAAAGCTTAGAAAAAAAATCATGAAAGGCCTCCATTATCTTCCTAGGATTCAGGGTAAGAGAACCATCAGTCATCCTTATTTTAGGGAGAGACCGTGATTGAAATCTAGGTGAGAGTTTATGAGCTAGCATCGGGCCTATTTTATCTTTAAATTTATAAAAATTAGCTCCAGTCCATTTCATATCTTCCCCAGCTTTAGTGGTAAGTACCAAGTTTAGGGCAGATCTAGCTGCATCAAGTGCCTGAGTAGGAAAGTTAAGAGGATCAGATTTATGTTTTTTACGGAGCTCTAGATAGTTGTTTTCCAGCTTCCTTATGTCTATGTTTCTTTGTTTCTTGAGGCCAGCGGCCACTTGTATAATTTTGCCTCTGATAGAAGCCTTGTGGGCAGCCCACAGAGTTTCAGGGGACACATCTCCTGTATCATTATGCTTAAAGTATTCTAGAAGAGATCGCTCAATATCCTTCATTAGGACAGGGTCCTTCAAAATAGACTTATTTAGTGTCCAATGAGACACTTTAGGAGAAGTGTCCTCTCTCCTCAGTGACAATAGAACCATCGAGTGATCTGACCAAGAAACATCAACTATATGAGACTTAATGGCAGCTGGGACGTGATGGTTAGAGATTAATATATGATCTATACGCGAATAAGAGTGGTGAGGGTTAGAGTAGTGAGTATAGTCCTTAATTTTGGGGTTCATCTCCCTCCAGATGTCAGTTAATCTAGACTGATGTAGAATGCGTGCTACTTGTAGACTAAGTTTAGTCGGTCTGACGATTCCCTTGACAGAAGGTTTGGACTTATCCAATCCCGTGTCAAAAGCTAGGTTAGAGTCTCCACCCATAAGAATGATCCCCTCCATAAATGGTCGGAGGGTATCAAGCATCTGTGAGAAAAACTTTTTCTGACCTCTGTTAGGAGCATAATAAGAAATAAATGTGTATAGTCTGCCATCAAGGGTACCTTGTAACAATAGAAACCTACCTTCCGGATCTCCAAATTCTTTAGTCAGGTTAAAATTACAATACCTAGAAAACAAGATGGCCACACCCTTAGTTTTGTTTTCTGCTTTAGCTAGGTAAAACAATGGAAAGTGGGCATGCATAAAGGAAGGGTTGTATCGTTTAGGAAAGTGGGTTTCTTGAAGGAAAACCACATCTACACGGAGAGACTTGTATACTTGAAAGGCTTTGCGCCTCTTAACAGGAGAATTCAACCCCTGAGTGTTGTGAGTAACAACACTAAGGGGTTTAGATACATCATTCGATCCAGCCATAAGTCTTGTCGACATCTATGAACATGCGGGACCGTACAGATATCATCAATAGTCTCGCAAATACGAACAATGGCAGGCAGGCTGAAGAAACGAAGAGAGTATGAAGAAGAAAGAAAAAGAAATGAAAAGGAGAGATAAAAAGAGAAAAATAAAAAAACATATAGCACAATAAACTATTAGATCGTGCAAGGTCAATTCGTGACCCAGAATGGGGGAAGAGAATGATTCTCCTTCCCTCATTCAAACAAGAAATTTTTGCATAGTCCCAGAAAAGGACTATATTCTTACCCATTGGGTCGACAAAGTGTCGACACAAGAGGTAAGTTGAGGTTCAATACCTCACCGTCGTCAGTTGCCGACAGAATAAACATTACACCTTAAAACAAGTTTAAGAAAAAAGGCATGTGAATCATAGGATGACCCAAAAACAATAGGAGAATAATCTAAAGAAAAACGGCATTAATCTAGACATGTAATCCCGGAGTCTTCTTTTTTTAAAAAGCATCCGGGATAAAAATCCATCTGAATTAAAGATTAAGAGATACGTCCTGGGTAAGTCTATTCAATATCAGGGTGCTTGGTCACCTCCAATTTTCCTGTACTTGACCTTGTTCCAAGGATTTTGAGTCGGACTAGTAGGTGTGTTCCTCTTGGCAGATGGAAGTTGAGGCGGATTAGTGTCCATGACAGGATCAAGAGATATAATTTTCAGATCAGACAGAAGTCGTTCACCTTCTTGGAAATTATGTATTATATGGTTTCTACCATTATAATTGAATTTTAAGGCGAAGGGGAAAGCCCATTTATACTTGATGTCTTTGTTGATGAGGGCAGACAATAACGGTTTCATTGCTCTTCTTTTCTGAATGGTATATGGTGAAATGTCAGAAAATATTTGTATATTAGTACCTTGGTATTGAAGATTCTCCTGTTGTCTGGACCGTTTCATAATGTCTTCTTTGGTGGAGAAATAATGAGGCTTGACCACCACATCCCTGGGCAAACCATCTCTTCTCAGTGGACCTAATGATCTATGAGCCCTATCAATTTCCAATTTTATATCAGGGGCAGATGGAAGGAGGATTCTCATAATGTCTCGTATTGCTGAATGAACGTCCATAATGGACTCAGGAAGACCCCTAACTCTGAAGTTTTCTCTTCTTGACCTGTTTTCCAAATCGTCAATCTTAGCCTGAGCGGCCTCCAGTTGTTCTTGTAGGAAATGGATATGGTTATCATGTTGTTCAGTTTTAGAAACGTTAGTGTCCAATTTATGTTCTACAGAATCAATCCTGTTGCCAAGACATTGGAAGTCTGCCCTAATATCTTTAGTAATTTTCTCAGCCGTGTGAGCTAAACCCCTTTCCAGCATTTCAGAGATCCTGTTATAGAGATCAGTAACATTGAAAGAAACTTCTGGGGCAGTTTCAACGTTAGCAGTTACTTGTATAGGGTCATGTGAGGGAGACACCATAGGAATCCCTTGATCAGCCATTTTAGGTATTATTCCCTCCCTTACTACAGATGAAAATATAGCTGAAGTTGTAGTAGAACCTAAGGGAGGAGGCAATGAGGAGGGCATCAAATGAGATGAGATTTGTTCATTAAACTTCGGATCCACCACAGGCACCTGAGGACTTGTATGAGGAGGGGTGTCCATATCAAAAAGACTCTCCTTGATAATTGAGTTCTTATTTTTTTTGCCCTGTTTCCCCTTCATATATAATAAGTGCTATAATGAATTTGTATCAGCAGGAGTTAAGTCGCACTATAATTTAGAATCAGCAGTTCACTCCTATAACTCCTATATAAGCTCCTATAGGTATAACAGTCCTATAACCATCATTATTCAGCGGGTGTTAATCATGTGATCAGTCCATACCTAGCTTTGAGCCTTTACAGTAAGTATTGTAAAAAGACTAGCACCATGAAAATGCCTCCAATTACGTATCATGTAGGTGTCATATTAGTGGATAGGTCTGCAGCTTTCGTCGACTAACATCAGACAGTGAGTAGGAACACCTCAGTAAGTTTCCATTGCAGGGATAATCATAGGATAATCCGATAATGTATAACACAGGCCCTGGGCACCGTGTCGAGTTGGTAACCAACCTCTGACTACTGTGATTAGTCTATTATTGCAGTCAGGAATCCAGTGTACAAAAAAAAAAAAAAAATGACTTCAGTTTAGAGAAGAAATAAATATATTAAAAATTCCAAATAGTGTGATACAATGGATTATGTAGGTTGCAAGATGTAACGGTGACCTGGGGATAACATCCATCTATATTCTATCAGTTCCTTGCATTAATGTCGCAGGAAAATGGTCACAAGTCACCACACACTGAGTTTTAGTCACTGAGGCGGATTATGAGAGAGAATTCCAAAAAATCGTACAGTCAGTTCTTATATTTAGGTAACTAGTTAACAAAGAAATACCTCAGCATAAGAAAGTCATCTAAAATGCTTCAAATAATATTAATAACAGGGCAGACCCTGTTTTCTCACACAGGCGTGAGGTAAAATGGATCCTGGGTGTTTATTAAGACCCTGAGGAGAAGGCCTTAAAAATAAAAAAAAATGGGTTGCTTCCAGGCTCTTGCAAATATTTGTAATTAATACTGCTTAAACCCCCACACTGAGCTTTTAGGAACTGGAGGGTGATTTTATGAGGAAAGTTATCCAAAAGCCAGCAGCTTTTACCTCATAAAAAAAAAAAAAAATGTATGTATGCTGCATTAAGTGCGTAGGCCACAAGATGGTGCTATCACCTCAATTGATGAGTGCATCAGAGGGCCTCCGTTAAGAAGACGGGTGTTTCCTTCAGTCACCGTTTGGATGGTTGCTCCGGGCACCCCTCTCAGAGCAGTATGTCGCTGGATAAGGAGGACGGGTGAATCGATCGGTCCGCTGTCCCCGCTGTACTCGATCGCGGTGTCGTCCGCAATTCACTAGGCCCCAAGATGGCGACGGAGCTCCTATGAGGGAGTAGGCCTCGAATCACCCCGGTGAGTGGGAAGACGTCCCAGGCAGCTAAAAAAGGTATGGGACTGTACAGGGAGAATCCCGGGCACTGGATGAGGGTATTTTGGGCATCCAAATTACAGTACCAATGCAGGATGGCTGTAGATTAGATCTCCACAATCAGAGCTCATCCAGAGTACGTCCAGCGCCATCCTCGTCCGGCCACGCCCCCCCATTGAACTAGTTTTATATTCTTAATGGACTAAGGGGTTATAATCAAAGTCTGGGAGCATTTTCCCATGGTGAATAGCAAATAGGCTGCAATTGCGGACCTTGCTTTCTAAAAATTGCAGCTGGATGGTAAGCTTACTGTCATGCTAATCCTTAGTTCCCAGTACGTTAAGGATAAGGCATTTACAGTATAAGGTTTTATTACTTTACCCTGACTCTTTCTGATTGGCATACTAGATCAACATCAGTGACCTAGAAAGTACCAGGTCAAAGAGAATGTATAGTTTATTTGTAAGGGACGCATATTTCGAGAAAATATAATTTGAGCCCAACTTGGGATTCTGTATTTATGCCCACGATTAGTACCCATTTTGACCCACACTAGCTATATATATTTATTTATTTTTGTTTTGAAACTTGCTTTTTTTGAAGCTTCAAGCCAGAAATATCCAGTTCTCATGTCCTTGGGAAATGGTGACCCCCCTGTGCTCTGTAATGCTTTCATACAGTGTTTTCACAATTTCTCATGGAAAATGTGGGCTGGCATAGAGGAAAAATTAAGGACATTAAGTCAGCATGGAGAAGCCCACTGATCACTACACTGAACCTAACATGAGTGTAAAATGTAAAAAAAAATTGTGGTGAATTGGTGGATATCCTCATTGAGCAAAAAAAGCATAATCTAGATTCAATCCAAGTTCAGACTCATCTTTACTGCCTTGTGATAAATACTTTTTATTATGAAGCAGTAAAACAGAGACTAAAGCCCCGTACACACGATCGGACCTTTGTCCGACCAAAAAGAGTAAAAGAGAATATGTTCTCTATCTAAGCTCCGATGGAATTACTTTGATGGGGCATACATACACGGTCAGAATTTCCGATGAAAAAAGTCCGTCTGACTTTTTCCATCGGAAATTCTGATTGTGTGTACGGGGCTTAAGAAATGCAGTCTTTGGGAAAAATAAAATTTCCTCTTTACCACAGAATTCTTTTATGCTAGGGAAATTTCACAGCTCATTGACAATATCCAGATTCAAAAGAAATCACTGTAGAAAGGAATCGAAAATGTTCTTAAAATCTGTCTCCTGTCATGTAGAATCAGTCTTCTTTTTGCCAAAAGGATGTTTCTGTGCTTAACTGTCAAATTAGTTATGGTCCAGCAGTTTGGTCACATTGGGTTCTCTTTCCATACTACAGATTTGTACATACCACATGACATACAGAAGGGATGAAAGAGACTAGTAAAGTGCCCTAGTCATTAGATAGCCCTTGTCTTTGCTTTGCAGAATAATAAACTGTTGTTTATTTGTATTAAAAAAGCATCAGTCCTGGAGCAACAAAATAAAAAAAATATATATTTATTTTTTTAACTTGGGTGCAATGTTTTCTGCACAACACGCTCATTTGAAATCAGTTATAATCTACTTTAAATTAAGAATGTAATCTTTTCCTTTCTAACGCTGTGCAGTTAGAATGGCATGGCCATGTATTAGCTTCACATAAAGACTTTGTCTGCTCTATAAAACCGTTCGTTGGGGAGATATATCTCAGCCAAGTTATTGTTACTAGCGCATTAAAGGCACTCATGGAAGCAAACCATTTAAATAGCTGTGCTCCTGATCACTGGATGTTAGTCACTCTATGACTTTGTTGCAGCTACTAAATGCAGTGAAAGCAGACCCCAAGGCATAGAAAATGACAATTGCTCAACTACCTTTAACTGTCAACTGGTATGCGTCACACAAGCTAGTAAAAATTGTGTTCCATGCTTAATTATGCTTAGCATTCTACTAAGCACTAAGAAATGTGCTTACTGACTATTCTTGTTGCAGCAAAGTTTATCAAGTAAGTCGTTTGTATTTCATGGCTGCTATTTATACATATTACATACAGTATGTTGTACATACAGTTTCACCATCCAGATAACCTGGTGCAGCAGTCTAAGGCCCCATACACACGATAGAATCCATCCGCTGAAAAATCCCAGCGAATGGGTTTCAGCGGATAGATCCTATGGTGTGTACACTCCAGCGGATCTGTTTCCGCGGATATTTATCCCCTGGGATGGATTTCCAGCAGATAAATATTTGATGACATGCTATCAAATCTATCCGCTGGAATCCATCCCAACGGATGGATCCGCTGGTCTGTACAGACTCACCGGATCCATCCGTCCGAAGGGATCCCCCGCATGCGTCGTAATGATTCGACGCATGCGTGGAATTCCTTATATGACAGCGTCGCGCACGTCGCCGCGTCATAATCGCGGCGACGGCGCGACACGTCATCGCCAGAGGATTTCGGCGCGGATTTCGATTCAATGGTGAGTACACTCCATCGCATGGAAATCCACGGAAATCCTCGAGAGGATTTATCCGTGGAAACGGTCCGCTGGACCGTATCTGCGGATAAATCCTCCCGTGTGTATGGGGCCTTAGTGCTTGAGAACTGCACTGTTCTTTCTCTTCTTTTCCTAGGGATAGTTCTGACTGGTCAGCACTGGCATGTGACTGCACTGATCAGTCAGAACTTTTCTCATCCATATCCCTAAGGAAAAAAAAAGAACAGCACAATTTTCAATTCTCAGGACTGTTACACCGAATTGTGTGGATGGTTAAACTGTATCGCCTACAGAGGTAAATGCAGCAGGGACCATGGGGGTGGGAAGGATATAGGGTGTTCGTTTTCCTTTTATTTTTTTCTGAAAAGGTGAACTTACACTTTAAGGGGCAGATCCACAAAGAAATTACGTCGGCCTATCTCTTGATACGCCACGTAATTTAAAATTTTGCACGTCGTATCTTTGTTTTGTATCCACAAAACAAGATACAACGGCATCTCGGCTAGATCCGACCGGCGTACTTCTTAGTATGCCGTCGGATCTAAGCTGCAATTTTTTGTGTCAAGTATGCAAATGAGCTATTTACGGCGCATTGTTTTTACGTCGTTTGCATTCGGCTTTTTCCGACGTATAGGTAAAGCTGCTATTATGAGGCGTACTTAATGTTAAGTATGGCCGTCGTTCCCACGTCCAATTTAGAATTTTTTATTTCGTTTGCGTAAGTCGTTCGCGAATAGGAATTTGCGTAGAATGACGTCACCGTCGTAAGCATTGGCTGGTTCCGGTTTAATTTCGAGCATGCGCACTGGGATACCCCCACGGACGGCGCATGCGCAGTTAAAAAAAAACGTTGTTTACGTCGGGTCACAATGTATTTACATAAAACACGCCCCCATTACATCCATTTGAATTCCGCGCCCTTACGCCACCAGAGATACACTACACCGCCGTAACTTATGGCGCAAATTCTTTGAGGATTAAAAATAAAATAAATAAGTTACGGCGGTGTAGTGTATCTCAGATACGCTGCGCCCGGCGCAAAGGTACGTGGATCTGCCCCTAAGTTACTAAAGATATCTTTATAAACGTAGTAAATGGTTAAAGCTAATCTCTTGGCATCTATAAAAGACACCCATTAACCACTTGCCAACCATGTCAAGCCAATATATGTTGGCAGAATGGCATGGCTGCGCAAAGCAACGTGTATATATATGTTGCTTTGAACTTCAGAACGGGGGGAGGGTGCCTGTGTAAACAAGGCATCTCCCTGTTCTGCCTTGTGACAGGACACTGATCTTCTGCTCCCTATCATCGGGAGCAGTGTCAAATGTCACATGTAGCCCAGGCCCCACACAGTTAGAATCACTCCCTAGGACACACTTAACCCCTTCCCCGTCCCCTAGTGGTTAACTCCCTGCCCTGCCAGTGTCATTTACACAGTAATCAGTGCATTTTTATAGTACAGATCGCTGTATAAATGACAATGGTCCCAAAATAGCGTCAAAAGTGTCCGCCATAAAGTCACAGTCACGATAAAAATCACTAAACGCTGCCATTACATGTAAAAAAATACATTTATCAAAATGCCATAAAACTATCCTCTATTTCGTAGACGCTATAAATTTTGCGCTAACCAATCCATAAATGCTTATTGCGATTCTAGCAAAAAGTAAACAATATTGCTTTTTTTTTCAAAATTGTCACTTTATTTTTGTTTAAAGCGCAAAAAATAAAAACCACAGAGGTGATCAAATACCACCAAAAGAAAGCTCTATTTGTAGGAAAAAAAGGACGTAAATTTTGTTTGGGAGCCACGTCGCACGACCGCACAATTGTCAGTTAAAGCGACACAGTGCCAAATCGCAAAAAGTGGCCCGGTCATTTGGCAGCCAAATCCACGGGGCTGAAGTGGTTAATGCAGCTCTGCATTTATTAATACATGGTACAGAATAGAAAAGGAGGCAATCTGAAGCATGCTGATAGGAAGAGATAGCAGAATGTCATAGAGACAAACTAATCTTTGTGCCACTTCTCCTTCACTATCCAGTCACAGAATAGGGGTGGGTTCATGACAGTCAGAGTTAACCACTTGCTGACCAAGCCGTAGCCGAAAGACAGCTGCAGCGCAGTTGGTTAGTTCCGGTGGCGCGTCAATTGATGTCCTCCCGAATTTGCATTTCCTGCATGCCCCCTGGGGTGCTCACACGGAAGTGTCTGTGATGACCAGGGCATCCGGACCCGGCGCATCACGGATCGGTATAAAGGGCCAATGACAGCTTTGTTCTTGATTTGTTCTTGCCCAGCCATGCCCAGACATGGTCATCCATGCTCATCCATGCCCAGCAATGCTCATCCATGCTCATCTATAACCAGACAAGCTTGTCCATGCTCATCCATGCCCAGCCATGCCTCATTCATGCGCATCCATGTCCAAACGTGTTACATTAGTGCTCATCTGTGCCACAGCAGTACTCATCCGTGCCACATCCATGCCACTTCAGTACTCATCCGTGCCACAACAGTACTTATCCATGCCAAGTCCAAGCCACATCAGTGCTCATCCATGCCACATTCATGCTACATCAGTGCTCATCCATGCCACATCCATGCCACATAAGTACTCATCCGTGGCACATTAAAGCCACATCTGTTCTCCTCCATGCCACATTCATAGCACATAAGTACACATTCATGACACATCAGTGCTCATCCGTGCCACATCCATGCCACATCCGTGCTCATCCATGCCACATCAGTGCTCATCTGTGCCACATCAGTTTTCATCCATGCCACATCCGTGCCACATCAGTGCTCATCCATGCTACATCTGTGCTTATCCCTGCCATATCCATGCCATATCAGTACTCATCCATGCCACATCCATGTCACATCAGTGCCTTACAAAAGTGCAATAGGTAAGAAATTAGATTTGAAATGTATGTCCCTAGAACATCTGACTGAGCTCCCTGCATGTTGGCCCTCTGTATGTGGCCAGGCTGTGTAAAAGTCTCACATGTGGTATCGCCATACTCAGGAGGAGTAGCAGAATGTGTTTTGGAGTGTAATCTTTGCTATGTACATGCTATGCACAACTTTGTGTAAAAAATAAATAAAAAGTTAAAAAACTTGTGGAAAAAAATTACATTCTCATTATGTCTCATAGATTAGAGGTAAGAAATTAAATGTGTCATTTATGTTTCTAGAATACCTGACGTGCTCCCGGCATGTTTGGCCTCTCTATGTGGCTAGGCTGTAAAAAAGTCTCACACATGTCATAACGTCATACTCAGGAGGAGTAGAAGAATGTGTTTTGCGGTGTAATTTGTGGTATTCACATGCAATTTTGTGGGAGAAAAAGGAAAAAATCCTAATTTTGCAAAGAATTTTGGGAAAGAATACAGCTTAAAAAAACTCAAAAAACTCACCATGCGTCTTACTAAATTCCTTGTATTGTCTTCTTTCCAAAAAGGGGTAATTTGGAGTGTATTTGTACTTTCCTGGCTTGTTAGTGTCTCAAGAAATGAGATAGGCCATCAGTACATTAGGTGTTATCAATTTTCAGTGATTAGCACCATAGCTTGTAGACTCTATGGCCCAGATCCTCGTAGATCGGCGTAAAAATGGGCAGGTGTAACGTATCTGATTTACGTTACGCCGCCACAAGTTTTTCAGGCAAGAGCTTTATTCACAAAGCACTTGCGTGTAAAGTTGCGGCGGCGTAACATAAATCACCCGGCGGAATTTAAATTCGGCGGGTAGGGGGTGTGTAGCATTTAAATGAAGCGCGTCCCCGCACCGAACGAACTGTGCATGCGCCGTCCCTAAAATATCCCAGGGTGCATTGCTCCAAATGACGTCGCAAGGACGTCATTGGTTTCGACGTGAACGTAAATGGCGTCCAGCCCCATTCACGGACGACTTACGCAAACAACGTAACTTTTCAAATTTCGACGCGGGAACGATGGCCATACTTAACATTAGTGATGAGGTAAATAGGGGACGCTAAAGAAAATTATTGATAATACACATAAGAAAATCCAAAACAGTAACAATAATAATCACAACTAAAGTACATGTGCAATTAATGCCTGCTCAAAAGTGCAATAGTGCAATAGGTGATATGATCTGATCCATATGCTGAATCCATAGAAAACTCAAAAATAAAAATAAAAAACACAAAATGTTCATAAACTGAGTGGCAAGTGTTCATATAATCTTTGTAGATCACTGTGCAAGTGATAAATACACGCATGTTTCCACCTTCACTGAACTACGTCACCCAAAAGTGCAAATAAAGGATGGCCCCTTACCGCAAGATATTGACCTATTCCGCAAAAAAAAGGTCAAATTAGGCTTGTTGTCACCACGGACAAAATAGAGGACACCTAGATTTCCTGTGGGTCAGCTGCTTGGAAGCGTCATGTGGGGTATAAGAAAGAAGCAGAGAGATACCGCCATGGCATAATAACGTTTAATAAAAAAATTAAAACATACACAGTGCCGAATGGAGGCTTACTTGAATAGTGCCCACATCCTGGCACTGAGGCTTTAGGCTTTGTTGTCAGAAAGGGTCGAATTGAATCAACCAGATGGAGAACGATGTCCACGCTGGGGAGGCTGTGGCGTGCGCTCCACCTCTCAATCGTAGGAAACCAGCTGGACAGGAAGTTTGCTGTGCGTGGTCCATGTACCGCCTCGACGTACGTTTCAATATGTCGTCATCAGGAAGCGCATTGGACACACGCACAAGACCTGATATAAATAGGTCTCGCAAGATATTGACCTATTCCGCTAAAAAAAGGTCAAATTAGGCTTGTTGTCACCACGGACAAAATAGAGGACACCTAGATTTCCTGTGGGTCAGCTGACTCTGTGTACCCTTAAATGATAGAGGGTAACAAACACCTTCCCTTTACGGGTGTAAATCCAAGAAATCCACACTCCCGAAATGGCAGCGACTGACAAACTCACAAAGTTTTCCAATATGATTCTGTGGCTTCTACTTTCGTTTCTCCTTTTCATCTCCTGTATCTCTGTGCTCGTTCATGTGATTCAGGTTGCTGTAGTGAATTGAACTACATTTCCCAGTGTCCCTTGCGGTCGCACATGCACAGCAAACTTCCTGTCCAGCTGGTTTCCTACGATTGAGAGGTGGAGCGCACGCCACAGCCTCCCCAGCGTGGACATCGTTCTCCATCTGGTTGATTCAATTCGACCCTTTCTGACAACAAAGCCTAAAGCCTCAGTGCCGGGACGTGGGCACTATTCAAGTAAGCCTCCATTCGGTACTGTGTATGTTTTAATTTTTTTATTAAACGTTATTATGCCATGGCGGTATCTCTCTGCTTCTTTCTTATACCCCACATGACGCTTCCAAGCAGCTGACCCACAGGAAATCTAGGTGTCCTCTATTTTGTCCGTGGTGACAACAAGCCTAATTTGACCTTTTTTTTGCGGAATAGGTCAATATCTTGCGGTAAGGGGCCATCCTTTATTTGCACTTTTGGGTGACGTAGTTCGGTGAAGGTGGAAACCTGCATGTATTTATCACTTGCACAGTGATCTACAAAGATTATATGAACACTTGCCACTCAGTTTATGAACATTTTGTGTTTTTTATTTTTATTTTTGAGTTTTCTATGGATTCAGCATATGGATCAGATCATATCACCTATTGCACTATTGCACTTTTGAGCAGGCATTAATTGCACATGCACTTTAGTTGTGATTATTATTGTTACTGTTTTGGATTTTCTTATGTGTATTATCAATAATTTTCTTTAGCGCCCCCTATTTACCTCATCACTATTGCATTCAATCTCTGAATTTTTGAGGAGCAGCTTTTTCTTTGTGTTATTTCACTCATTTATTATTTTGGCGCGAGACCCCTTCCTCATACTTAACATTGGTTGCCCCTCATATACCCAGGGGCAACTTTACGCCGGGAAAAGCTAACGTAAACGTCGTAACTTTACTGCGTCGGCCGCGCGTACTTTCGGGAATTCGCGTATCTAGCTAATTTGCATACTCGACTGGGAAATCGACGGAAGCAACACCTAGCGGGCCAAAAAAAAATTGCAGTTAAGATCCGACGGGTTAAGAGACTTACGCCTGCCGGATCTGATGGATATCTATGCGTAACTGATTCGAAGAATCAGTCGCATAGATACGACGGGCCAGATTAGGACTTACGACGACGTACATGGCGCTGCGCTGTCGTAAGCCCTTTGAGAATCTGGGCCTATAACTTTCACAAAGACCACAGACGTTTGGTTATTTTTACCAAAGATATGAAGCAGTATACATTTTGGCCAAAATGTATGAAGAAAAATTACTAATTTGTTAAAATTTCTAACAGAAACGAAGAAAAATCTTGTGGTGGAGAATAAGTCCTGTTAGGGACAGCTCCAAGGTAAAGGACAGATTTAAAATTAGTATTGCAGCAAAAACATCTTTTATTTATTGAATGTATCTGTCCATGGGCTATTATTTTTTACTTTTAATTTTGGCTTGAGTTCTATTCTATTATTAAGATTTGCATGCACATGTGTGCCCTAAAACTCAACTCATCTTTTTTTCTTAAAAAAAGAAAAAACATCTTTCACAATGCTATCTTACTTAAATCTATGCCATTTTCAAATAACCATCTAGGGATTGTATATAAAAATTATATTCTGTTTACATCTAGTCTGTGTTTTTTGAGGATGCACATACAAAGTCTATGACACAGTACATGCAAAGTGCAGCACAATCATATACCTGTATAAATATGAACTGTGTGAACAATAAAAAACGATCAAAACATAGGTGCTCAACCAGCCCAATAAATAGTCTCCAAATTCCAAAAATGTCCGCCTCTTGTGCAAACTCAAAGGTGATGGTTAACTTCAATGTGTTCAGTGCCTACCACCTTCAGATAAAGTGCCTGCTCACCTCCAGTCTATGACCCCCCGCTACAGTAATAAAGACCTAAATGACTTCCACTTTAGATGGTGTAATGCTTGGAAGATGTCTCTAAATGGTGTCCCTGAATCATATTTCTCCACTTCTTAGTTCTCATTCACCCATAGAACATGCCATGAAAATAGAAATGGAGAAACCATGGTGCTCTCTGCTTCAAGTAATTTATATAAATTGAATCATAGGGTTAAAAATACTTACAAAAGCGATATAAAAACAGGCAAAACAGTCAGCTCATCACGCTGAAGCCTATAGCATGTAATAACATCACAGAAAACAGCTCCTTCCAACCGTACGTATTACGCCCACTAGCGAGCTTCTTCAGCAGGTACAGTACATGCATTACTGCATTAGCACATGCATTATCTTGTATAAAAATCAAAAATGTTATACACACATATATGTTGAATCCATAGCTAAGATAGAACTACGGCTATTCATATCTACATCTAAATTATATGTCAACTCCATGTTTTGTTGCACGAAAAAAAACTGACAGCTCTGGTCAGAGCTGCTGTACTAACCATGCAAGGTTAGTTCAGCGATCTCCCCAGCTGAGCTGTTGTGTTCTGACAGGGGGACGCCCCCCGCCAGAATGCTCCCATTGCTGTATGGCCGGCTTCTGTCGCACAGACATATACACAAACCGATTGTTGGCTTCTTTTTTTTTTTAACCGGTCATTGTTTTCCGACATTCAGTCTGTGTGTACGGTGCTTTACTGTATAATTTGTTGTCAACTTTTTTTATCTGGATATCTTGCAGTAACATCACTTCCTGTTGCAGGCTGACAATACTAATACACTGCTGTGGTGCCTGTTTGCAATTTACTTAAGTTGTTATAAATCCAGTCATGCCAAACTCTTTGTCCGAGTAACAAAGAAATATGACATATTGAAGAGAAAAGTAACTCTTGTGATGTATGTTAATAGCCATTTCTGTTCGGTTTGATTGCTCGCCACTGAAAATAATATTTCAGTAAAACCATTGTTTATTATAAAAACAGCCCAGTTAATTTCATTTTCCCTATAATTAAAATATCATTTGATTGTTACTTTTGACAACAACAGCAATATTACTTCCAGTATGAAAGAATGCTTGCAGGTTTCTTGCCTTGTATAGCAAATTAGCATGTGTACCTTTGACAGTAACGCAGGCTGAATCAATAATTACCAGTACTTTACAGCAGGAATGTGAATGGAATATGGCTTTTCATCCCACACTGAAATAATCACAGTTTAATAAAATTTATGAGTTTCAGAGTGCTCATACATAGATATGAATACATCTTGCATAACTTTATATATCTCCACATTTCAAATAGAGAATGAAAATATCATAAAACTCCAATCAAGGAAGCACGGAACGCTTGACTAATTTCATCATAGGTTTACTCTTTACTAATTCCCAGACCAATTACGTTGTAGGCAAAAACTTTAAATATCCATGTTAATTACATTTATTACTGCTTACTGCAGCAGTTTTTACAAATGAGCCAATCTGCTCCAGGCATCTGCTTTTAGCGAAGCAATACATTATTAATTGGTTTTTCTACAGTGTGATAGGTCATACTTGTGCCTCATAGAATTCATTGTTCAAGGCAATATATATTAGTGATTTCAACTTAAATAACCCTTAAACCTCTTATATAACAAACCTAAAATGCAAATATTATATCCAAAAGTTTAGAATATGGAGTCTGGAGTCATGCTCACAAACTTTCCTCCTCATATGAGGATGTCATACAGTTTAGGAGCCATCCATTCCACCACCCACCTGCTGAGCCAACCCCCTGCCAGTACCAGTGAAAAATGATCTTATATGCATATTCCTGTAAACTGTTATGGAAAGAAATATACATATTTTTATAATTTTTTGTTTTCTTTGGGCTCTAGGAATTTTCTTACTAGACCAGAGACATAGTCCTATATACATTTAACCAGCACCAGAAAAATAAACTTCTGGAGGTGTTGGATAAACAGAACTTACCCTATGATCTGATGGGTGATCCCGCCCCCTCGTACGGCATACCCCGCCTACGTCATTGGCTATTCCTCGGCAAGTGGGGAAACCCGGGCTTTCCCAGTGACGTGTGGGTGACCCCGCCCCCTCTGATGTAACCCAGGTTTCCCCATTTTTTTTGATGTGGGGTTCCCCTTAATAACCATACCAGACCTGAAGGGCCTGATATGGAATTTGGGGGGGACCCCCACGCATTTTTTTTTATAATTTTGGTTCCCTGCAAAAAATGTCATTTTTGAAGGAAAACAAGTCATTTAAAACTACTGTATCTATTAATGAATTGTCGATCTGACAATACAGGTAAAAGTAATTAAAAAAACTGCAAGGGTTCCCCTTAATATTCATACCAGACCCAAAGGGCCTGGTAATGTACTGGGAGGGGGGACCCCTGCCATTTTTCTCAACGACTTTTCTCTGTATTGCCGGGGACCCGGGATTTCCATATAGCCACGAGTGGTTTTAAATGACTTTTTTTCCTTTAGAAATTACACTTTGTGCAGGGACAATTCTAAACACAGGAAACATGAGTTGCTATAGAGTCATACTATACACACCCCCAGGTACTGGGAAATTTAAAGGAATATTTCACTTTAATTGTTTCACTTTAAGCATTATTAAAATCACTGCTCCCGAAAAAACGGCCATTGTTTAAAACAGTTTTTTTTTGCATTGATATATGTCCCCTGGGGCAGGACCCAGGTCCCCAAACACTTTTTAGGACAATAACTTGCATATAAGCCTTTAAAATTAGCACTTTAGATTTCTCCCATAGACTTTTACAGGGTTTTTCCGCGGCTTTTCGAATTTGCCGCGAACACCCCAACTTGTTCACTGTTCAGCGTACAGACGAACAGACAATGTTCGAGTCGAACATGAATTCGACTAGAACTCTAAGCTCATCCCTATTGTGGTTATTTAGGGCCAGATCCACAGCCAGCGCCACAAATTAAGTTACTCAAAACGTATGTCATTTAAGCTACGGCGCCCTAAGTTGGTGTCGTAATTGCCGTATCCACAGGCGGGGTTATTGCAAGTGGGAAGGAAGTGGGCGTGCTTCATTGTAATGAGTCGTGACCCCATGCAAATGAAGGGCATGCGCGCACGAATCTGCTTCTCACTGGGCATGTGCAGAACTTTGCTCGGCGCAATCAGTGAGATAGGTAAAAGGCCAAGCGTACTTAGTTTGAGGATCGCCCTGTGTATAAATAGCCCCAGTCAAACACACTTCCCTTGCAAAAGTATTTCCCTGTGTTACCCATCCTAGAGCAAGTTGCTTCTGCTCTGAATGTTTGTCGGTGTTTGTTGGTGAGTTGTGTGTGATAGAGAAGTTTTGGAGGAGTAATAGATAGTAGTTGGTGTTTGTTTCTGCTAAGTGTATTTTCTGTTTGTTTTTTTCTGAGTGTATTTTTTTTTTGATTGTATATTGTGTTTGTTTTTTTCTGATTGTATTTTGTGTTTGTTTTTTGCGTGTTTGTTTTTGAATTTGTAGTAGCTGTCTGCTTGTGTGTTTTGCTTTTTGTGAGTTTCTTCTGTGAGTGTTTTTGTTTGTTTGTTGTGTGTGTATTTTTGTTTGTTTGTTCTGTGAGTTTATTCTTGTTGCTGAGTGGTGTCTGTGATGGCACCCAAGCGCAGGAAGCTCAATTTAAATCAGGTTGAGAAGCAAATCCTTGCTAGGTCCATCGTCCTATATGGGCGCTATTTATATGGGCCTGACAGCCGGAACACCTCCCCGGCCCAAAGGAAGAAGATTCTAAAGAAGATAACGGATCAGATCAATGCGGCGGGGGGGGGAGACGAGGACCCCCGCTGGGATCCAAAAAAAGATCAATGATCTAAAGAGCGTGGTCCGTAATAAGGTGGCAAAGATCAATGCCCATACCACGGGCACTGGAGGAGGCCCAGCCTGCCCCATCCGTCTAAATGAGGAGGAATGGGCAGTGGCCCGGTGTTTCCAGCCAGAGCAGGTGGTGGGCCTGCGTGGATATCAGACAGGTGTTCCTGTGGGGCCAGGTAAGTTTTTGTTTTTTCTATCTGGTGATTAGCATGTGTGGGTGGGGGAAGGGAAGATGTGCCAAGTGTGTGGATCCTCAAACCTGTGATTGTTTTGTGTCCTCCACAGATGACCAGGAGATTGCAGGCCCATCAGGCCAGGAGGTTGCTGGCCCATCAGGCCAGGCTGCTGCACCACCCCAAGGACAAGAGGATGCTGAGGATTCCCCAGGGGAGGGGAGTGGCCAAACCTCCCCTCATGAGGTGGTTGAGGGGGAGGAGGATGAGGGGGTGGAGGAAGAAGATCTTCAAATTGGCCGGGAAGTCCTTTTGGCCTCTGATATGATGACCTTTGAGGATACCCTTGAGGCTACACTTGAGGCTACCTCTGAGGCTACCCCAGAGCCTACCCCAGAGGCTGGCAGCAGTCAGGCCACCATCAGGGGTAGCCCCTCCCACTCCTCCCCCAACAGGCCGCAACCCACAAGGGTCACTCTCCCCCCTCCTCCCAGGCCACAAGCCTCAGGGGCAGGCAGGATGTCGACCCAGGAGACCAGGGGGGTGGCCGAGCATCTGCCGGCCAGTCTGCAGAAGGACAATGCCCGGCAGACCCGCACTCTGGGTCAGATAAAAGTCACTCTGACCCAGATGGAGCATAGCCTGGGTGTAATGAAGGAGTCACTCGGTGATGTGGCCACCAACTCATTGGCGGTCATCACATGTTTGTGGGACCTGAAGACCGCCACAACAGGCGTGGCCCAGGAGGTGACTGCCCTGACCCAGGCTGTGCAGGACAATACCTGGGCTGTCCAGGACAATACCCGGGCTGGCCAGGCCAATACGGCTGCCGTCACTGTCTGTCTGACAAGGATAGCAGTGGCCTTGGAGGGCAGGCCAGCAGGAGGACAGACACCAGGGGAGGCTCCTCCTTCCCGTGCTCAGCCATCCCCCCATGAAGATACTCCCTCCCCTGCTAACACCCCCCCATGAAGATTCTCCAGTTGGCCGTGGCCGTGCCCGTGTCCGTGCCCGTGGGCAGCCCAGACGGAGCAATCGCCGCCGAAATTAATTTGCAGGGGTACTTTTGATTTTTATTTTTATTTTATTTTTTTTATGATTTTGTTTTGTATACTGTACTTATGATTTGGTTTATGTGTGTGAATGATGTGTGAATGTGGGGGGGGGTGGCATTCCTGATTAAATAAGGGTGTCACCCTCAGTTTTGGTGGAGAAGGGATCCCCAGGACCAGGGAGAAGTGATCCCAGGTTCCTGAATGGTGTATGAATGCACAGTAACAGAATTGGAGCCGTGGCGTGGCGTTACTGCTCCCAAGTACCAATGGGGGGGGGGGTACTTTGATCTAATCCAATTAGATGTGCATGTGATATGTCTGTGCTAGGGACCACAGTGGTGTGCATTCATGCATTCTCATTGTGACATAATTAATGTGTGTGTTTACTGTGCAAAGATGCATTCTGCGAGGCGTCTCCTGACTGCTGTTCCCTCAGAAGAGGGGGTACCCTCGGTCACTGAAGTCACTAGTCTAGCTATGCGCATGGATGCCCCTGGCATGTTGGCATACAGATTGTAGTCCAGCAAGTGTGTGTGCTCAGCTCTTCCTTAATGGTGTTGCTTTAGCTGACCTTTACACGGCATGTGTAAAATTAGGGCTGCTTTTATAAAGTGTAACTTTACACATTGAAACTAACAGAAGCGCACAGGGCGTAATCTACGGCGCACACACTTAATTTTGTGGATCGCCCTATCTCCCTCATTTGCATCTTTGCCTATCAAAACAGTGGCGTTTCTAGCGTAATTTGCGCACAGAAAAGCGCCGGTGTAATTATTTTAGGTAGGACGGAAAAACAGGATTTTAAGGCGTATCTCATTTTGAGGATCAGGCGCAAATATACGCGCCGTGTAAATTTCAATTACGCCGCGTATCTCGAGTTAAGTCGGCGCATTTGCTTTGTGGATCTGGCCCCTAGTGACCAACCATTGATTCAGCTTTGAGAAAGACAAACACAGGGCGAAACACCTATCAGAGAATTTAACTGG
Organism: Rana temporaria; assembly: GCF_905171775.1. Classification (NCBI taxonomy): domain Eukaryota; kingdom Metazoa; phylum Chordata; class Amphibia; order Anura; family Ranidae; genus Rana; species Rana temporaria. The sequence continues at coordinate 426,133,909 of NC_053490.1, forward strand.
TTATAACTATTGCTCAAACTCAAATAGTTATATAAGTCAGTTCACAAGCTTTACATTTCAAGTCATAAAGGTCAAGACTTTCATTACACTGCATTCATACATATATCTATCTATGCCTGCTTACAAACCAATGGATTATGAATTATTTTACTAGACAAAATACTATAATTATTGTGGACATACAGTGCCTTGAAAAAGTATTCATACCCTTTGAAATTTTCTAAATTTTTTAACCACTTCCCATTCCGCCTAATGTCAAATGACGTCCACAAGGTGGCTCTGCCATCCTGGGTGGACGTCATATGACGTCCTTGGGCCTCCCGGCCACCAGGGGGCACGCACACGTGCCCGCCGCGTCACACCGGTGCTGATGCGCGTGCCTAGCAGACGCGATGTCCGCTAGGTACCTGCGATCGGCAATTACAGAGCCAGGCCAGAGCCAGATCCTGTCAGGGAGAGGAGACCAATGGTGTGTCCCTTGTACATAGGGACACCAATCGGTCATCTCCCCTAGTCAGTCCCCTCCCCTCAAAGTTAGAATTACTCCCTAGGGAACACATTTAATCCCTTGATCGCCCCCTAGTGTTAACCCTTTCCCTGCCAGTCACATTTATAGCACTGTTTTCTGTATAAATATGAATGGTCCAAAAATAGTCGCAGTCCTGACAAAAGTTGCAGATACCCGCCATTACTAGTAAAAACAAATAATAAAAAAAAAATCATATTTTTTTTTTTACTATTTTGTAGGCACTATAGCTTTTGTACAAAGCAATCACTATAGGCTTATTGCATTTTTTTTTTACCAATAATATGTAGCAGAATACATATGAGCCTAAACTGAGAAAAAAATATATATTTTTTAAAAACAATTGGGATATTTATTATAGAAAAAAGTTTAAAATATTATGTGTTTTTTTTTCAAAATTGTAATTTTTTTGTTTGTAGCACAAAAAACACAGAGATGATCAAATACTACCAAAAGAAAGCTCTATTTGTGGGAAAAAAAGGATGTCAATTTTGTTTGGGAGGCACGTCGCACGACCGTGCAATTGTCATTCAAAGCGTGACAGTGCTGAAAGATGAAAATTGGCCTGGGCAGGAAGGGGGTAAAAATGCCCTGTATATTTATATTTTATTGGGAATTTATGTGATAGACCAACACAAAGTGGCACATAATTATGAAGTGGAATAAAATTATAATTATTTTTTTAATATTTTTTACAAATAAATATCTGAAAAGTGTGGCATGCTTTGTATTCAGCCCCCCTGAGTCAATACTTTGTAGAACCACCTTTCTCTACCAGCTTTTCACATCTAGAGAGTGAAATTTTTGCCTATTCTTCTTTGCAAAATAGCTCAAGCTCTGTCAGATTGGATGGAAAGCATATGTGAACAGCAATTTTCTTGTCAACTTTGTTTATAATTTTTTAAATATAACAAAGATTTACAAATTGAGTAGGTACAAGGATAGTGGTACAATATTCAAATAGCAAAGTTAAACAGGATTAGTACATAACAAAAAAATGTAATGAGTAGAGCAACGAATAAACCAAAAAAGTATTACATCGAAAGCATTGGAAAATTCTATTAGAAGGAAAAAAGTAAGCTAGTGACTATTCATTTTGCAAGAGCAGTAATTAGGAGATCAATCTAACAGATATATATTAAAACCAGAAGAGATAATGGGCCAGATTCAGAAAGAGTTATGCCGGCGTATCAGTGATACGCCGGCATAACTCACACTTTGCGCCAGCTTATCTGTTTTTCTGTATGCAGAAAACAAGATAAGCCGGTTTGCAGCAAAGATCTGACAGGCGTAATTGTATAACACCGTCGGATCTTAACTGCAAATTTAAACTTTGCGCGCGGCTTTCTGAATCTGGCCCAATGTGTTTATAAGTAATGCACAATATTAGAAGAAAGGTAGAAAACAAAAAATAGGAGTAGATAGTGAGAAGAGGGTAGAAAAAGGGGGAAGTGGATAGGTGGGGGGGTTTACAATTGGTGATGCAATCCCAAATGAATAAAAAGTAAATCAAGGCAAATAGAGTAAAATAACCAAGGTAATAATAGTGTGTTATCAAAGTCTGGAGGTAACCAATGCTTAGCCCAAGGGAGACAGAGTTTCTCAAAATGAGCAATTCAATCTCTTCTGATTGCTTCTATTTTAGCATAAATTAAATAGTGAGTTTTCCATGCTTTAGCAATTGTTTGTTTTGCGGCTGTTAGGAGCTGTAAAAGAAGGCAACATTTATTCCGTGTGATGCCATCAGTTTTCAGGTTTAATTTGGCTGTAGCAGTATTGGGCTGTATGGGCGTATTAAAGATTTTAGAGGCTAAGTCAAAAACTGCCTTCCAGAATTTTTGGGCAATTGGGCAATTCCACCAAATATGAGTGCCAGACTCTGAACAGCCACAAAAACAAGCTCTAGTGAGTCAGTTCTAGTAGTTAGAACCGACTCAAGTGTAGTGATCAGGTATAGTGTCCAACACAGAATCATAAGATCCAATGTACTGAAGTCAGAGAGTAAATTAGGTTGTTCCGCAACAACTCACACCAGGTTCTCCAGAGAACGCATTTAATGGATCTTCCAATAACATACAAAGTCCACAGACGATACAAGAATCCAACAGAGTATAATTCAGAATCCCATCTTTTCCTAGACCTCGCTTCTCGGCCTTTTGGCTAAGATCAAGTGTAGTATCTGTTCTTATCAGTTTTCGGAGGAGCACTGAAGCACTTCTTTAGTAGAGGGCTGAAGTAATCCAAAGATGTGATAGGCACCTGGAAGGATGGTTTCAGCAGGGGCTATGCTATTGCTACCCGACAGTACTGGGGGCAGGCCACTAGTCGAGTCTGAGCCATCTGGAAGGGTGCTCCTGGTAGACGGAGAGGCATGAGATCTTAGCGGAAGGCCGGGGCCCTGGCCTTCTGGCCTGGATTTGATGCGGTCCCTGACCTGCCAGTCTCTCGAGAGGGAAAGCCTGTCTCACCCTACTGTTAAGGGGAGACCAATAGGGTGGCGAGTACCTCTTGGGTATAATTAGGTAGAGAGCGAAGGAGGCGAAGGGGGAGTTTTTTTGATTGAGCTCTCCCCAAGCTTCTGGAACTCTTGGTCCTTCCTGGTGTGGAAAAGTGGCTGTGACTGTCCGGGCCGGTGGTCCAGGGTCCATTGAAAAGCCTGTGGAGATAGTGCCCCTGGAGTGGCAGTCCAGGGGTGCCATACATTGCACTGAGTGTGTGAGGGACACTCAACGTGTGGCACCTTTTTGGTCACTTATCTCCACACACACTTTTTTAGCACCTGCCTCTAGGGCCCGGCGTTTTGGCTAGGACCAGAGGAATTTTTGATTCCTGGCCGGAGGGCCGGCCAATGTATTGCACATTGGTCACTTTACCTCACTCTCTCATCTTCCTTCTTCCCCACTTTCTTTTTATTTTTCCCCGTGTTTGTCTAGTTTGTCACTTATTTTTGTTTGGTGCACTGCACTTTATGTGTGATAAGTAGGGTGCTGGTCCTCGGGCCTGCCCTGAACGTCTTGGGAGTAGGTGGACATGGCCTTCTGGCTTAGTTCGCCTGCTCTCATGGGGTCTCCCTTCGGGGGAGCCTCACTGTTGGGTCCGTGCTGGCTTCGGCTACATGGGCCTTGGATGGGTTCATGTGGCTTCGGCTGCATGGATCACTGACAACCTCAGTCCCTGTCAGGAGCCTTGCGCCCCGGGGGATCAGGGTCAGGCCCTCTTCGGAGGGCCTATTGACGATGCACCTGTCACAGGTTTTTGTTGCACCTCCTTATGTGTGTGCACTTTTTCCCTGCACCGGGTGAAGTTTTTGGGTTGTGTTTTGCACGCCACAGGCTTTTCAATAGAAAAAAAAAAAAATCTTTTCCTAGACCTGTGCAATGTTCATCATAGAGTGACAAGACAAGACTAGACTCGAATGCCAGCTTGAGTCCTTCAAATATTGGACTCACACTGGAAGGGGGGGGGGGTCAACCAAATGTTCCCATTGAATGAATATCCCACAGAGTCTAATTAACATCAATAAACATTTCCTTATGTAAGGAAGTACCAGGCCACACACCTAGGTCGTCTTAGATAAGATTAACACATCAAAGAGTCCTTTTGATACATGTCGTTTGACCACTAACCCCTTTGATGTGTAACCTTGAATGCCTGTATGTAAACCTATATATACTGTGCCTTTCATATACCACAATATTTTACAATACCTACATATCTATATTAATATTACAACATAGTGCAGGGGTCTTCAAACTACGGCCCTCCAGTTGTTCAGGAACTACAATTCCCATCATGCCTAGTCATGTCTGTGAATGTCAGTGTGTTACAATGCCTCATGGGATGTGTAGTTCTACAACAGCTGGAGGGCCATAGTTTGAGGATCCCTGCTCTAGTGTATTCAGAAGCATATTTTGATATTGTAGCGGGGACCAAATACCAATGGGTTAGCACCTTAAAATAAATTTCCACAGCATTAGAAGACATAGACTTAGTGGCGGACCATATTCTAGACAATTCAATAGCATTAAATGAGCTATTAAAGTCTAGTTTCCATTTGGAGACATATGAGGTGGGACCAGTGCTAGTAATAGCTTCAATTTGCTTATAGAGAAACAAAACAAGTCCTCTAGTGTGAGGATCAGAAATACATATGCGTTCAAAAAGAGGCATCTGGGATAGTTGGGAATTGGATTTGAAATAAGGTTAGAATTTTTTTTCAAATATCGAAACGGTTCCGATTGAGGAAGTTCAAATGTATCACATAAGGTAGGAAAATAATGTATGGAGGAGGCAGATATACATGATATACATGGGATAAATTAGCTATATTCCACGCTTTGGAAGAATTAGGAGAGATCCAGGCAGGGTAAAAAGCGTGATTTTGACCAAAAGAAAGGAGCGATAAATGAGGAGATTGATGGCCAAGAGAAGTTTTGAATCTGTCCCAGAGGGATAAAGAATGTTCCATGATAGGATTACAAATAAAAGTACGATTAGTTGGTATTAACCATAACATGTTAGATACTGAAATAGGGTCGCAGTCAATAGACTGAATTGTTACCCATAAAGGAATTTCTTTAATTGCATGGTATTTTGGTAAATGTGCAAGGTGTGCAGCATGATAGTAATCAGAAATATTTGGGAGACCTAAACCTCAGCAGAATTGTAGGAGACAAAGAGTGGATTTAGAAGTTCAAGGCTTAGTTTTACCCCAGATAAAGGAGATAATTATGCGCTGTATAAGTCGTAAAAAATTAGGTGGAAGTGGGGTGGGCAAGACACTAAGACATAATTCAGTAACCAATTTTTTAGTAATGGAGGGAAGTTACCTAAGTATACCTCAGTTATCTTAGGAGTGAGTTGTATTCATGGGTATGGAAGTCCATGAGGTGTCCAAGAGACAGGAAGTGGATCTTTAGCAAGCTAAGGGTCTGAAGGAGGCAAGGCAATGTTGAGTACTGTCAATTTATGATAGTAAGATGTTAAGCCCAAAATGTGTGCAAAACGGTTTGGAACAGAGAGGAGATTAGGTCCTGTAATATGGGGAGATGACATGAAGAGTAAGATACTTTTGCAAAAAGACATACTTTATGATGACATCCAGTTAATTCAATACCTTTTATGTTTGGATCAGATCTAATCAAATGGGCCAAGGGTTCAATGAGGAGTGCAAATAGGAGGGGGGAGAGAAGACATCCTTGGCGGGTTCAAATAAGAAAAGGGTATGATTTAAAACCAGCATATTTGATAAATGCATTAGGCTTGGTGTATAAGGATGAAATCCACTTCGGTCCAAACCCCCATTTTGGAAGAATGGGCCAGATCCTCAAAAGAGATACGCAGACTTAACTGCTGTTCAGTCTGTGTCTAACTTTGGAAACGATCCTCAAAAGGCTTTTTCCAAAGTTAGGCAGAAGATCAGGCATGTGTAATTGAATTACACTGCCGAATCTTAGGATGCAGTACCGCATCCGTCGCTGGGGGCATTTCGAGTCGAAAGGCCGTTGCTAGTATGCAAATTAGCACTTAAGGCGATCCACAAAGCTTTCCAGCTTCGTTTTTTCGCCGTAAGTGTTATTTTGCAAGTGTAAAACTAGGGCTGATGTTACAAAGTGTAAACTAGTCACACCATGTAAAAGCCCATTCCAGCGACGGCATTTGGTATGCATTCCCGAGGGAGAACTCCACGGCAATTTGTAAAGACAAAACCGGCATGGGTTCCCCCCCCAGGAGCATACCAGGCCCTTAGGTCTGGTATGGGTTGTAAGGGGACCCCCCTACGCCGAAAAATCGACGTAGGGGGTCCCCCTACAATCCATACCAGACCCGTATCCAAAGCACGCTACCCGGCCGGTCAGGAAGGGAGTGGGGACGAGCGAGCGCCCCCCCCTCCTGAGCCGTGCCAGGCCGCATGCCCTCAACATGGGGGGGTTGGGTGCTCTGGGGCAGGGGGGCGCACTACGGGCCCCCCCACCTCAGAGCACCCTGTCCCCATGTTGATGAGGACAGGACCTCTTCCCGACAACCCTTGCCATTGGTTGTCGGGGTCTGCGGGCGGGGGCTTATCGGAATCTGGGAGTCCCCTTTAATAAGGGGGCCCCCAGATACCGGCCCCCCACCCTAAGTGAATGGATATGGGGTACATCGTACCCCTATCCATTCACCTGTAGGCAAAAAGTTAGTTAGTAAACACACAACACAAGGCTTTTTAAAATATTTTATTATTCTGCTCCGGATGCCCCCCCTGTCTTCGTTATTAGCTCAATTAGCAGGGGGGGCTTCTTCCGCTCTCCGGGGGTCTTCCGCTCTCCGGGGGTCTTCTCCGCTCTCCGGGGGGGGCTTCTCCGGACTCCGGGGGGCTTCTTCCATCTTCTCCCCTCTTCCGCTGTTGACTCGGCGAACCCCGGTTCTTCTGCAGCTCTCCGGTGCCTTCTTCTTCAGCGCTGGCTGCCTGCTATGTTTGTGTGTTAGCTCGATTTCAAACAGGCAGCCAGCGCGGTCTTCTGTGACGTCAGGGTCTTCTCTTCCCTTCTTCCGATGTTGACTCGTCGCCTGTTGTCGCTGTAATGATGGAAGCGCGCCTTGCATCCCATTTATATAGGCATCACCGTCCCATCATGCTCCGGCAGGTACCCACGTGGTGGGTGCACGTGGGTAGGCACCCACCACGTGGGTACCTACCGGAGCATGATGGGACGGTGATGCCTATATAAATGGGATGCAAGGCGCGCTTGCATCATTACAGCGACAACAGGCGACGAGTCAACATCGGAAGAAGGGAAGAGAAGACCCTGACGTCACAGAAGACCGCGCTGGCTGCCTGTTTGAAATCGAGCTAACACACAAAGATAGCAGGCAGCCAGCGCTGAAGAAGAAGGCACCGGACATCTGCAGAAGAACCGGGGTTCGCCGAGTCAACAGCGGAAGAGGGGAGAAGATGGAAGAAGCCCCCCGGAGTCCGGAGAAGCCCCCCCCGGAGAGCGGAGAAGACCCCCGGAGAGCGGAAGACCCCCGGAGAGCGGAAGAAGCCCCCCCGCTAATTGAGCTAATAACGAAGACAGGGGGGGCATCCGGAGCAGAATAATAAAATATTTTAAAAAGCCTTGTGTTGTGTGTTTACTAACTAACTTTTTGCCTACAGGTGAATGGATAGGGGTACGATGTACCCCATATCCATTCACTTAGGGTGGGGGGCCGGTATCTGGGGGCCCCCTTATTAAAGGGGACTCCCAGATTCCGATAAGCCCCCGCCCGCAGACCCCGACAACCAATGGCAAGGGTTGTCGGGAAGAGGTCCTGTCCTCATCAACATGGGGACAGGGTGCTCTGAGGTGGGGGGGCCCGCAGTGCGCCCCCCTGCCCCAGAGCACCCAACCCCCCCATGTTGAGGGCATGCGGCCTGGCACGGCTCAGGAGGGGGGGGGGCGCTCGCTCGTCCCCACTCCCTTCCTGACCAGCCGGGTAGCGTGCTTTGGATACGGGTCTGGTATGGATTGTAGGGGGACCCCCTACATCAATTTTTCGGCGTGGGGGGGGGTCTCCTTACAACCCATACCAGACCTAAGGGCCTGGTATGCTCCTGGGGGGGGAACCCATGCCGGTTTTTTCTTTGAAAATTGGCATGGAGTTCTCCCTCAGGAATGCATGCCGCTGTCATTTTTTTTTTTTTTCGACGCAACTTTTTTAAGCCGTCGCGATCCTCAAAACTCGGCGTAACGTAACTTCGCGCATGCGCAGTACGGCCGGCGCGGGAGCGCGCCTCATTTAAATGGGACTCGCCCCATTTGAATAGGAACGCCTTGCGCCGGCGGAATTTTTGTTACACAGCCTGAAATTTCTAGATAAGTGCTTTGTGGATCGGGCACTTAGGTAGAAACTTTAAGGCAGTGTAACTTAAATGGGATTTTTTAAGTTACGCCAGGTTTTTGTGGATCTGGCCCAATATATCGTAAGTATGGCCATTAAAAAAGTGTCAAATGCTTTTTTTATAGCGTGCGATACAAAATAGGCCGGTAGACATCTGGATTTAGTGACATGGGCGAGTAAAGAAGCTCTACAAATATTATTACTTGCTTTACATGAGAGGATAAACCCAACTTGATCTCAAACAAGTTTGTCTATTACTTGAGTCAAGCGGGTCGCAAGTATTTTAGCTTAACCTCTTCCGGCCCGCGCTATAGCCGAATGACGGCTTCAGCGCGGACCTCAAAATCCAAGAGGACGTCATTTGACATCCTCCTGTTTGTTCGTTCCCCGCGCGCGCTCCCGAGCGCGCTGCGGGGAAATTCTGTGTTGGCCGTGTCCCCTGGACACAGCCAATTACAGATCGCCGCAAACGGCCAATCAGAGTGGCCGTTTGCGATGCGATCTGTGTGGCCAATGAGAGATGATCTCAAATGTAAACATATGAGATCATCTCTCATTGCCGCCTCTCCCTCCTCACACAGACAGCGCGTGTGAGGAGAGAGAAGGTCTGATTACTGTGATTACTGTGAAAAGTTTACAGTGCCCATCCCAGTGCCCATCCCAGTGCCCATCCCAGTGCCATCCCAGTGCCATCCCTGTGCCATCCCAGTGCCATCCCAGTGCCATCCGTGTTGAACATACAGTGCCATCCCTTTGCCACCTCATCAGTGCCAATCAGTGCCCACCTGTGCCGCCAATCAGTTGCTACCTGTGCCGCCAATCAGTTGCTACCTGTGCCGCCAATCAGTTGCGACCTGTGCCGCCAATCAGTTCCCATCTGTGCCGCCACATCAGTGCCCACCTGTGCCGCCACATCAGTGCCCACCTGTGCCGCCACATCAGTGCCCACCTGTGCCGCCAATCAGTTCCTACCTGTGCCGCCACATCAGTGCCCACCTGTGCCGCCACATCAGTGCCCACCTGTGCCGCCACATCAGTGCCCACCTGTGCCGCCACAACAGTGCCCACCTGTGCCGCCACATCAGTGCCCACCTGTGCCGCCAATCAGTTTCTACCTGTGCCGCCAATCAGTTCCTACCTGTGCCGCCAATCAGTGCACATCTGTGCCGCCACATCAGTGCCCACCTGTGCCGCCACATCAGTGCCCACCTGTGCCGCCACATCAGTGCCCACCTGTGCCGCCAAATCAGTTCCTACCTGTGCCGCCAATCAGTGCACATCTGTGCCGCCAATTAGTGCACATCTGTGCCGCCACATCAGTGCCCACCTGTGCCGCCACATCAGTGCCCACCTGTGCCGCCACATCAGTGCCCACCTGTGCCGCCACATCAGTGCCCACCTGTGCCGCCACATCAGTGCCCACCTGTGCCAATCAGTGCCCATTTGTGCAGCATTATCAGTGCACATCTGTTCAGCATTATTAGTGCACATCTGTGCAGCATTATCAGTGCCTACCTGTGCTGCCAATCAGTGCCCACCTGTTCCGCCACATCAGTGCCCACCTGTGCCGCCACATCAGTGCCCACCTGTGCCGCCACATCAGTGCCACCTCAGTGCCCACCTGTGCCAATCAGTGCCCATCTGTGTAGCATTATAAGTGCACATCTGTGCAGCATTATCAGTGCACATCTGTGCCGTCTCATCAGTGCCCATCTGCTCCGCCAATCAGTGCCCATCTGCTCCACCTCATCAGTGCCGATCTTCTCCACCTCATCAGTGCCCATCAGTGAAGGCTTAGCACACACCTGTGCAGTTGCATCAGCAACCATGTCCAAAAGGTCCAAAAGGTCCTATTCCCTTCAGGAGGCATTCCAAATCATTTCTGCCCCCGACGAGAGCAACGGGGAGCTCTCTCTTTCAGAGTCCCTTTCAAATTCAAATTCTGAGTTGGACGTCAATTATGAGCCCGCCCTCAGTAGCGGAACACTGAGTGACTCAGAGGAGGAAGATAGCCGGCCGGCTAAACGAAGGCGTTCTAGTGAGGAGGCAGTGCCATCCACCAGCACCGCAGTGCCATCCGCCAGCACTGCAGGGCCATCCGCCAGCACTGCAGGGCCATCCGCCAGCACTGCAGGGCCATCCGCCAGCACCGCAGTGCCTCGGCAACAAACTTCCAGGACCCATGCCAGCCTTCCCTATGCCCTTCAGAACCCCTTGTGGCTTCCTCCTAATTCAGGAGAAGCCAACATTCCCCCTTTCACGGCCCAGCCAGGAATCCAAGTGGACACAGAGAATTTTTCACCAATCAATTATTTTAACCTCATGTTTACAGAGGACATGCTATCCGAAATTGTGGCCCAGTGCAACCGATTTGCACAGCAATTTATTGCAAATAATCCCACGTCATACCATGCCCGTCCCTTCCAGTGGAGAGACCTTACGGTGGAGGAGTTTAAAAATTTTTTAGGCCTAACATTTTGTATGGGACTCAACCCAAAAAACACTTACCGTGCCTTTTGGTCCAAAAACCCGATCTACCACATGCCCATCTTCTCCAGCGTAATGCCCAGATCCCGATACTTTGCCATAATGAGATTCCTACATTTCAACGACAATACCCAGAACCATCCCCGAAATCATCCAGAACATGACAGACTTTTCAAAATTCGGCCCTTACTGAATTATTTTTCAGAAAAATTCCCCCAATTATATACCCCGGACCAACACATCTGTGTGGATGAATCGCTTGTTAAATTTAGTGGCAGACTCCAAATAAAACAATTCATGCCCAGCAAAAGAGCCCGCTATGGCGTGAAGGTCACAGGATACCTGTATGCCTACAGAGTATACGAAGGCAAGGACACCCAGCTCAATCCCCCTAATTGCCCAGACTACTTGGGATCAAGTGGCAAAATTGTTTGGGAACTCATTAACCCCCTATTGGAAAAAGGCTATCATCTATACGTAGATAATTTCTACACCTCTCTTCCCCTGTTCCACAACCTGCACCGGAAGCAGACGCCAGCATGTGGCACCGTCAGAAACAATAGGAAAGGCTTTCCTCAAAGCCTGGTGAACACAACGCTGAAAAGAGGAGAATCAGCAAGTCTGCGTAACAATGCGGTTCTGGCGGTGAAGTGGAAGGACAGAAGAGACGTGTACATGCTATCTTCCATCCATAATGATACCGTCGTTGAAACCCGCAGAAGGCGTGGCACCACCATCCGAAAGCCCACTTGCATCCAGGACTATAATTTGTTTATGGGGGGGGTCGACTTCAACGACCAGATGCTTGAACCCTATCTTGCTACAAGAAGAACGTACCATTGGTACAAAAAAGTTGCCATTTATTTTTTTCAATTGGCCATATACAATTCTTATGTAATTTACAGCAACTCCACCCAAAACCCCAAACAGTTCCTTGGCTACCAAGAGGACCTTATCACTGCCCTTATTTTCCCGAACGGCCCACCCCAAACCATCCGATCTGATGTTTTAAGTCGTCTCGCCGAACGTCATTTTCCCGATAAAATCCCTCCCACAGAAACAGGCCGACGACGTCAAAAAAAATGCAAGGTATGCGCCAGTGATGGAGTCAGACGAGACACATCTTTCCATTGTGTGGATTGTCCTTCCCAACCAGGCCTCTGTATAATTAACTGTTTTCGCCGTTACCACACCAAACTAAAGTATTAATCCTCCGTTCCTGCCTTCACACACCTTCACACCCCTTATGCCACCGCCTGCTCTGTAACTGACCCCGGCTTGTTTTTTGACCACGATTCTGCCTAATGATTTTGTAATACCTCTGCCCGATATGGAACTGACCCCGGCTTGTTTTTTGACCACGATTCTGCCTAACGATTTTGTAATGCCTCTGCCTGATTTGGAATTGACCCTGGACTGTTTTTTCGACCATTCTTCTGCCTAACGATTCTGTACTGCCTCTGCCTGATCTGGAACTGACCTCGGACTGTTTGACCATGTTTTTGCCTGCCTCATGGACTGATCTTGTACCCTGCTACTGAACTAGTGGGAACACAGGGGTCTCACATATGTGAGGGGCGCCAGAAAAGTTTTTCTGGATGAAGAAAACTTTTTTGTTTTCTCATCCTAGATTAGGGTCTGGTTGCCCGGAGGCTTCAAAGAGATTTGGGTGGGAGAAGCCTCTACCCCTGTCCCCATTCTGTCCTGAACGAGGCCCTACTTCTGCCTGCTGCCTGTAGGACCTATGCCATCATGCCTCTGCCTGTTGCATGAACTGACCACCTGCACTAACCCTGACGGGACAGTATCCCTGCCTGGACGTTGCTGACCAAGTCCCTGCCTGCTGCCTGGACCAGTGCTATCCTGCTGTAGAACTGCGCTACTATTACCACAGGTAATCTTTTGTTTACGCTTTGCTCAGCATAATGTATTTTGAGGTGTAATTCTTGGTATGTGCATACTATGTGTCTCTGGAACACCTGACGGTGTTCCTTGCATGTTGGATCTCTGTATGTGGTCAGGCTATGTAGAAGTCTCACACATGTGGTATTGTTGTACTCAGGAGGAGTAGCAGAATGTATTTTGGGGTGTAATTTTTGCTATCTAAATGCTATGTGTTGGAAATATCTTAGAAACATACAACTTTGTGTAAAAAAAATGCGTTTTCATTTTTCTTCCACATGTTCCAAAAACTTCTGGAAAAAAATGAACCATTCAAAAGACTCATTATGCCTCATAGATTATACGTTGGGGTGTTCGCTTTCCAAAATGGGGTCATTTTGTGGGTAATTCCATTGTCCTGGTGTTCCAGGGCCTTCAAAAGTGTAATAGGTAGTCAACTAGTTAGATGTGCAATGTATGCTCCTAAAACCCCTGATGGCGCTTCCTGCATGTTGGGCCTCCGTATGTGGCCAGGCAGTGAAAAAGTCTCACACATGGGGTATCATTTTACTCAGGAGGAGTAGCAGAATGTATTTTGGGGTGTAATTTTTGCTATGTACATGCTATGTGTTGGAAATATCTTATCAATGGACAACTTTGTGTAAAAAAAATGCGTTTTCATTTTTTTTCCACATTTTCCAAAAACTGCTGGAAAAAAATAAACCGTTCAAAAGACTCATTATGCCTCATAGATTATACGTTGGGGTATTAGCTTTCCAAAATGGGGTCACTTTGTGGGTAATTCCATTGTCCTGGTGTTCCAGGGCCTTCAAAAGTGTAATGGGTAGTCAACTAGTTAGATGTGCAATTTATGCTCCTAAAACCCCTGATGGCGCTTCCTGCATGTTGGGCCTCCGTATGTGGCCAGGCAGTGAAAAAGTCTCACACATGGGGTATCGTTTTACTCAGGAGGAGTAGCAGAATGTATTTTGGGGTGTCATTTGTGGTATGTACATGCTATGTGTTGGAAATATCTTATCAATGGACAACTTTGTGTAAAAAAAATGCGTTTTCATTTTTTTTCCACATTTTCCAAAAACTGCTGGAAAAAAATAAACCGTTCAAAAGACTCATTATGCCTCATAGATTATACGTTGGGGTATTAGCTTTCCAAAATGGGGTCACTTTGTGGGTAATTCCATTGTCCTGGTGTTCCAGGGCCTTCAAAAGTGTAATAGGTAGTCAACTAGTTAGATGTGCAATTTATGCTCCTAAAACCCCTGATGGCGCTTCCTGCATGTTGGGCCTCCGTATGTGGCCAGGCAGTGAAAAAGTCTCACACATGGGGTATCGTTTTACTCAGGAGGAGTAGCAGAATGTATTTTGGGGTGTCATTTGTGGTATGTACATGCTATGTGTTGGAAATATCTTATCAATGGACAACTTTGTGTAAAAAAAATGCGTTTTCATTTTTTTTCCACATTTTCCAAAAACTGCTGGAAAAAAATAAACTGTTCAAAAGACTCATTATGCCTCATAGATTATACGTTGGGGTATTAGCTTTCCAAAATGGGGTCCCTTTGTGGGTAATTCCATTGTCCTGGTGTTCCAGGGCCTTCAAAAGTGTAATAGGTAGTCAACTAGTTAGATGTGCAATTTATGCTCCTAAAACCCCTGATGGCGCTTCCTGCATGTTGGGCCTCCGTATGTGGCCAGGCAGTGAAAAAGTCTCACACATGGGGTATCGTTTTACTCAGGAGGAGTAGCAGAATGTATTTTGGGGTGTCATTTGTGGTATGTACATGCTATGTGTTGGAAATATCTTATCAATGGACAACTTTGTGTAAAAAAAATGCGTTTTCATTTTTTTTCCACATTTTCCAAAAACTGCTGGAAAAAAATAAACCGTTCAAAAGACTCATTATGCCTCATAGATTATACGTTGGGGTATTAGCTTTCCAAAATGGGGTCACTTTGTGGGTAATTCCATTGTCCTGGTGTTCCAGGGCCTTCAAAAGTGTAATAGGTAGTCAACTAGTTAGATGTGCAATTTATGCTCCTAAAACCCCTAATAGCGCTCCCTGCATGTTGGGCCTCCGTATGTGGCCAGGCAGTGAAAAAGTCTCACACATGGGGTATCGTTTTACTCAGGAGGAGTAGCAGAATGTATTTTGGGGTGTCATTTGTGGTATGCACATGCCATGTGAGAGAAATAAGCTATTACAATGACAATTTTGAGAAATTTTTTAAATGAAAAATAAAAATCTTAATTTTGCAAAGAATTGTGGGAAAAAAACACAACTTCAAATAACTCACCATGCCTCTTAATAAATACCTTGGAATGTCTACTTTCCAAAAAGGGGTTATTTTGGGGGCATTTGTACTTTCCTGGCTTGTTAGGGTCCCAAGAAATGAGATAGGCCTTCAGTACATCAGGTGTGATCAGATGTGACAATTTTTTATGAGTTGCACTATAGCTTGTAGACTCTAAAACTTTCACACAGACCAAATAATTTCCGAAAATTTTGGGTTATTTTTATCAAAGACATGTAGCAGTATAAATTGTGGCCAAAATTTATGAAGAAATATTAATAATTTGCAAAATGTTATCACAGAAACTAAGAAAAAATCATTTTTTTTCCAAATTTTCGGTCTTTTTTCATTAATAGCGCAAAAAATAAAAAACCCAGAGGTGATCAAATACCACCAAAAGAAAGCTCTATTTGTGGGAAAAAAAGGACAAAAAAATTATTTGGGTACAGTGTTGCATGACTGAGTAATTGTCATTCAAAGTGTGACAGCGCTGAAAGCTGAAAATTGCTCTGGGCAGGAGGGGTGTTTAAGTGCCCAGTAAGCAAGTGGTTAAAGTTTAATGTCAATATTAAAAAGTGAAATAGGATCATCATTTGGCCAAAAGGTTGTATCAGATTTAGATTTGGAAAGCATGGGAATTTTGGCCATTAAGGAATCTCAAAGAAAAGAGTGTCCCCACAACAATGAAGGCCTTAGTTAGAAAAGGAGATAACATATCAGAACATTTCTAGTAGTAGGAAGCAGAAAATCTATCTGGACCAGGACATATATTAAGTTTTAAAGCCTTAATAGCTGCGATGACTTCTGTTGCAGACATTGGACACTCGAGTTGTTCATGGTGGGATTCTGATAGTGTGACTGGGTAATTTGTGAAAAAATGGAATCAGCAGCAGCGTGGTCAAAATTTTGATTTAAGCGGAATGTGTGTAAAAGTATGAATCACGTTTTAGTTTGAGTCACACAGATGTCGTAAGTTTTTGCAGTGAGTGTAAGGTTCGAGCTAATAGGGTACCTGGTATGTTTGAGGCAATAAAGGTGTGATTTACATATTAATTTATCTGCAGAATCAGTGAGAAACAATTCAAATTTTAAGCAGGCTCTATCAAGCTTAGCTTTAGTAGCGGGGGGGGGGGGGGAGAGTTTTGGAATGCATCGTGACACAGATTTAAGTAATTTTCTAATTTGTAAGGGTAAAGGAGTTTACGCTCACGTTTGAGATTTGATGCTTGCCCGATAAGCGTACCTCTATTTACAGGTTTTTGGGCTTCCCAAAGTGTGAAGGGGAAATATCTGCAGAAGTGTTATTAATCAGATAATCATTGAGAGCATGTTTAATATCTAGACAATGGGACAGGTGAGTTAGAATGGAATCGTTAATGCACCAAGACAAATCCTGGGATCTTGGGATTGGGGAGGAGATGGCAGTACCAATTGCCTTATGATCTGACCAAGTAAAGGGCATAATAACTGATAATAGGATTTCCGGGGCCATGCCAACACTTAGGAAGATATGATCAATCCTAGAAAATAATTTGTGTGGGTGGGAGTAATACGTTAAGCACTTACCAGCTGATTTAAGCCCATGCCAAAAGTCTAACATGTTATGTTTAGAGATAAGTTGCTGAAATTAAAGTTTAAAGCTTAGGACAGGGGTGCCTGACTGCTGGCCCATGGTGCTCTTTGATGCGGCCCACCATCCTGCTCTGGAATGGCGGGTCGGCAAGTCCAGATTGAGGGTTCCTGACTAGCCATCCTCAAGCATCAGCGTAAAGAAAGGAGCTGGCACTAGAGGAAGCAGAGCTGATGCTTCCTGTATCGCACCGGCTCCTGTCACAGGCAAAGTGATATTAAATGTACTCCACCTGTGACAGTTCCTGGCATCATACAGGAAGCATTGGCTCTGCTCTCTACTGTAGCCACATGCTTCATCCAGCACTCCTGCTCTTTATTGGCAGGTCAGGAACCCACGATCTGGGACAGCAGCCACCAGGGATACTCACCAACAGTGCCAGCATTACCCACCAACAGTGCCAGTGCCAGCAGTACCCACCAGGCTTTTTTTCCCCTATAGCCCCTGCCAACAAGGATAGCAGTGGTATAGATCTTATATTCACCCTTTAAACTGTGAATGGACCACATGGCGTAGTTGTAAACATTTATAAAAATTATTACGAGGCAATTGGTAAAACTCCTGAAAAAGCCGCATAACATTTTGAGAATAAAACTGAACAATATATTGTATTTCTTTAGAGCGCCAACGCTCAAACCCCTCCAAATTACAAAGTTATTCATAGTGCATATTCACACATAATGGTGAGAATTCTGACACCCCTTCCAATTTCATTATGTGCCTCATTTTCTGCCATACTTTATTCATAAGGAAAGAAAACGATATGGAGCCACCTATAGGTATCTAACTGGAAATCTGAACCACATACAAAATTACAGAGAAAAACACAAAAGGGGGTTGCCCCTGGTATCGTATGGGCTTAGGGAAAAGACCAGATAGAGGAGTAACAGGCATATGTAAAAAACATATACAACATTTATTAGGTAACAAAAATATAGAAGTATAGGTTCATACACAACATTAGAGTATCCTAAAATCAAATTAGATCATATTAGTCATACTGTATAAATACATTACAGCTAGGTTCTGAAACACATAGTTGATCTCATGGGACTCCAAACAAAGTGCCTGTACACAAAAGTCCCAACATGTTTCGGAATATATGTTTAGATACTTAGGGCCTGATCCACAAAAGGGATACGCCGTCGTATCCCTGTTTCTATCTATGGAACTGATCCACAGAATCAGTTTCTCATAGATAGGCAGAAGATCCGACATGTGTAAGGGACTTACACTGTCGGATCTTAGGATGCAGTACCGCAGCCGCCGCTGGGGGCATTTCTCGTCGAAATCCAGAGTCGGGTATGCAAATTAGCACTTACGGAGATCCACGAAGCTTTTACGCTTCGTTTTTTCTCCGTAAGTATTAGTTTGCCGTCGCAAAATTAGGGCTGCTTTTACAAGGTGTAAACTTAGTACACCATGTAAAAGTAGACCCTTCTATCCCGCGTCGCTGTCATTTTTTTTTTACATTTTTTTTCCCACAAATAACACATATAAAAAGGAGCGTGGCTAAGGAGGAACTTACTTCAGACTGCCAGTACAATAGGATATCCCTTTTCCCAGAGGAGTTGTGTACTCCTGGCTGTGTAGCAGGTGACTGAAGGAGTTACCTGTTTAAATAGGCAAGCAGGTCAGATAGTACACGCCCACGGCAATGATTCAATCCAATGCTCAGGGCTGTAGACATCAGGTGTTTGGAGGGCCAGTCATGAAGTTGAGGAGCCTCTCCAATTACCTGTGTCACAAAAAATCCCTTTCTCCTTCTCCTCTCTTTTCTCTCCCCTTTCCAGGAACTCGTCTACCTGACCACCCCCCAGCACAAGCGGTGTCCGGCGTCACCACACACGCAGTGCGATGACTTCAGACATTGGAGGAGATGGAGGCGACTAAACTGCGCATGCGCAGAACACCTATCCATTGCGTGGATGGAGGACTAAGCCCAAAGGGGATGTCCCGAGATGTCAAAGCACCAGGGGGCCCCGTGTGCCGGGGAGCTCCAGTAAACAAATAGCGGCAGGGCTAATAATGATACATACTCAAAAGGGTCTTTGAAATACTGTGCAAGGGGACATGGATACAAGAGATGAAACAAAACCTGGGCAATAAAAAAACAAACAGGAGTGTTATTATTTATACAATAAAAGTATACATTGAAGAACCACTTATGCTATACATTGTACATCTGACATTCAGGGAGGTATGCACAATGGGAGTGGTCAAAATATACAAAGCACAGCTGGAAACTATGAGGCCCCGTACACACATCCGAGGAACTCGACGTGCCAAACACATCGAGTTCCTGGTCGAGTTCAGTGTGGAAGCTGCCGAGATCTCGGCGGGCCGACTTTCCTCATTGAACATTGAGGAAATAGAGAACATGTTCTCTTTTCGGCCCGACGAGTTCCTCATCGGCTTCCTCGGTGAAAACTGTACACACGACCGAGTTTCTCGGCAGAATCCAGCTCCGACCGAGTTTCTGGCTGAATTCTGCCGAGAAACTCGGTCGTGTGTATGGGGCCTGATAGAATATAGAAATCCCCAAAGAGTGGTAAAAATGGGGATGACAAAAAATTTGATCGACAGGCAGGGGTGATGACAATCCTACTTCAACTCCCCCATTGGAACCCAGTACAATTTCAGTCACTGTGTATATCCACACACAAATTTACTTTGTGGAATCCATCTGCACTTGCATGTAGACATGCGGGTGTGCTTAGCTGAAAAAAGCCCCTCCTCTTGATGAGAAAAAATGCCCATAAAGACTCCTGGGATGTATGAAATAATTTTGGCAAAGGACATAAACCAGGGAGAAACTAAGGAAATGTAAAAAAAAATAAAAGAAAGTAAATATAATATGTCTTTTTGTCTATTTACTAGCAGGATAAGGATTAAAATAAGTAAATGTTGAGTTTATCGATACTTAAATTTATTACCAGCCTTTATGTATGAGGTGATATAGGTAGTTATATTGAAACTTCATTAGCAATATCCTTACTTAGAGTATATGCTAAATGAATAGCTATCAAATTGCTTGATTGCAGTAATACATCAAATACAAATCACGACCAAAAAAGCTTTATGCTTGATAAATCTACGGCCCTTAAAAAACGTTTTGTTAAATGCACAAATACTTCTCGTTATAAGGGCGCGAGAGCTATATAATCTCTAAATGCAATGAAAACCTTTGAATGGCCCTATTTGTGGACAATAATGTAAACATTTTAATCCGGCCCTAAGTTTAATAAATTAGTTCTCACTTTATATCAGATTTCATGGATCTATTACATAGCTACACAGGTTTAACATTTTAAAGGGTTATCCCCCTCTGCATCAGTTGATAAGTGCATGTGTGGAAGAAGAAGATCTGTTAGAAGCACTAGAGAAAGGCATTTTTTATTCTCTGGATGGCTCAATTTTTTTTTTTATTGTTCAATAAAATTTGCAGAATAAGAAATGATTAGGGCTAAAGGGGTTTACTTCTTTTTCACCTATTTATTATACCTATAAGTATAAAGAAGTGGCGGAATTTGCCCTCTGTAAAATGATGTAAACATTAGATAATGATAACATTAAGTGCCGATTCACACTGAGGCAGCACAACTTGCCGCGCGACTCTGCAAGGCGATCTGCACACAAGTTCAGAGGCGACTTGCAAAATGACTTCTGTATTGAAGTCAATGCTAGTTGCCCTGAAATCATCCCAAAGTCGTACAGGAACCTTTCTCTAAGGCCCCATACACACCATAGAATCTATCCGCAGATAAATCCCATCAAATGGGTTTCTGCGGATAGATTCTATGGTGTGTACACTCCGTCGGATATCTATCCGCAGATAAATCTCCCCTGGGATGGATTTCCAGCAGATGGATATTTGCTGACATGCTCAACAAATCCATCTGCTGGAATCCATTCCAACGGATGGATCCGCTCGTCTGTACAGACTTACCGCATCCATCCGTCCAAAGGGATTCCCCGCACGCGTCGTAATGATTTGACGCATGCGTGGAATTCCTTATATGACAGCGTCGCGCCCGTCGCCGCGTCATAATAGCGGCAACGGCGCGACACGTCATCGGCAGAGGATTTCAGCGGGGATTTCAATGCGATGGTGTGTACACGCCATCGCATAGAAATCTTCTGAAATCCTCGAGAGGATTTATCCGCGGATACGGTCCGCTGGACCGTATCTGCGGATAAATCCTCTCGTGTGTATGGGGCCTAAGTCGGAGCGACTTGAGTCGCTCCTATTAGAACGGTTCCATAGTACAGAACAGAGCGCAACTTGTCAGGTGGCTAAGTCGCCTGGCAAGTCTCCCATTTTTGGGACCATTGTCATTTTTACAGCGATCAGTGCTATAAATATGCACTGATTACTGTGAAAATGACACTGGAGGTGAAGGGGTTAACCACTAGGTGGCACTGAAGGGGTTAAATGTATCCTAGGGAGTGCTTCTAACTGATAGGGGGCATGGCTACGAGTGATACGTCACTGTTCGCTGTTCCCGATGAGAGGGAACAGACGATCAGTGACAGTGTCACTAGGCAGAACAGGGAGATGTTTACACTTGCCTCTCCCTGCTCTTCAGTGCTGTTTTTTTTTTAAATACAATACTTTTTTTATTGTTGTTTGCATACAAAAAGATACAAAAGATATTACATCATCGTGCATAATATAAAAAATACACAACCATACATTTTTCCCCATTTTCCCCCTATCTTGTCCTCACCTCTTTCTTTGTACCATTTTAAATAAATGAAAGATCTCTTTATTCTAAACTGTCATACATCGCCTCCCCCCCCCACCCCACACACCCTCACCCTCCCACCCACCCTCCCATCACACCGTGAGCCAATTTTGGAAATCAATATACTTTAAGTGAATCTTCCCCATGGAGGAATGCCCGATAGCAGGTTAAGATATTTATTGAATTTGGATGACGACAGTCCTCTTTTTATATAGAGCATCCTGTTTCGTCTAGCCAGGGTTTCCACATCCTCACAAACTTACTATAATTCCCTTGTCGGGTAAGTGTCACTCTCTCACTCCAAATCATTGCGTTAATAGTTTCAACCCAAGATTTAGCAGTGGGTGGTATCTGGGCCTGCCACCTCAACGCAATTAACTTCCTTGCCTGAAAGAGGCATCTCAGCACCACTTCAAGGGAGCTGGCTGGCACTCTGTTTTCCTCTATGCTGCCTAATAAGCATATCTAAGGCCCCATACACACGATAGAATCTATCCGCAGATAAATCCCAGCAAATGGGTTTCTGCGGATAGATCCTATGGTGTGTACACGCCAGCGGATCTGTTTCCGCGGAGAAATCTCCTCTGGGATGGATTCCAGCAGATCGAATATTTGTTGTGCTGCACAACATATCCATCTGCTGGAATCCATTCCAACGGATGGATCCGCTCGTCTGTACAGACTTACCGGATCCATTCGTCCAAAGGGATTCCCCGCACGCGTCGTAATGATTTGACGCATGCGTGGAATTCCTTATATGACAGCGTCGCGCCCGTCGCCGCGTCATAATCGCGGCGACGGCGCGACACGTCATCGGCAGAGGATTTCCGCGCGGATTTCAATGGGATGGTGTGTACACTCCATCCCATCGAAATCAGCGGATTTCTTTGAGAGGATTTATCCGTGGAAACGGTCCGCTGGACCGTATCTGCGGATAAATCCTCTCGTGTGTATGGGGCCTTAGACTCAGCTTCAAGCTTAGTTTTAAAAGTTTTATTTATTTTGGCAACCACCTCCTCCCAGTATCTAAATAGCTTAGGACATTTCCACAACATGTGGATAAGATTGCCTGTCGCTCTGCACCTTGGGCATTCGTCAGTACTTCTCCACCCGAGATTGAACATTCTCCTGGGGGTATAGTATACTCTATGCAAGAGGAACAAGTGTGATACCTTCTGAGATGGGGAGATCGAAACCAATACCCCCCTACTCAAGATCGCACTCCATTGTTCCGTGGTCATTTGACCTAAGTCTTTCTCCCATCCTGTCCTGTTCTTAGTAAGGCCTGCCCTACTTATGGTTTTAGCTCCTATTCTTGAGTACAACTCGGATATCAGGCCTTTAGTTGTTTTTGAAGAGGTTATTTTCAGGAGGGTGGGAGCTGGGGACCATACGATGGGTTGTAGCCCAAACTGAGCTTGGATGGCATGTCGGATCTGGAGATATCTGTAAAATGTTTTATTTGTTATGTTGAATTCCTGTCGCAAGTCTGCGAAGGATTTCATCTGTTCTCCATTGTACAATTGGTTTAAACGGGTTATCCCTTGTCTCTCCCATTCTTTACATCTCTCAATGTTCTTTAATTCTTTTAAGTTTTGATTGCACCAGAGAGGGGTAAAAATTGTTATTCCCTTATAGCCCATCAATACTTTTGTTGTTTGCCACACTTTAAGGCTAAGTTTTATAGTTGGACATTTATGGACAAACGAGCCCGCCTCAAGTGCCTCCACTATTGTCCTATGTGGTGCCCCAGTTAGCATCAATCTACCGGAATTACCCCCTCCCTCCAGTCCGCAGTTCGCAAGATGTTGTAACTGCGAGGCCAGAAAGTATGTTTTCGGGTGTGGGACTGCCATTCCCCCCTCTTTAGCTGGTAACTGCATGGTCTGGAGACAAATCCTGGCTTGTCCCTTCTTCCAGATTAACTCTCTGAAGAGGGATTCTATCCTTTTGAACCATTTTTGATCTATCCAAACTGGGGAGTTCTGGAGGATATAGAGTAACTGGGGCAACCATAGCATCTTTATTAAATTACATCGCCCCGCTATGGATAATGGTAGTCTACACCAGGCGTCTCTTTTATGTTCCCATTTGGATAAAAGAGGGATTAAGTTATTTTGGACAAAGTTATTAATGTCCCTCGTGATCCAAATCCCGAGATATTTCAATATAACTACTACTTTTAACTGAGGGATTCCAGGAGGTATCTGGGCGCCAAGGGGATCAATTGGCAATAGTGCTGACTTTTCCCAGTTAATGACCAACCCGGAGCTTAGCCCAAACTCGCCCACTGTTTTGATCACATTTTTTAACAAGGTTTCAATGTCTCCCAGAAAGAAGAGGACATCGTCCGCAAACAGTGCAATCTTATCCTCTATAGTCTGTCTGCGGAACCCCTGTATATCTTTAGTATTTCTAATTTTGATAGCTAGTGGTTCCATCGCCAGAGCAAACAAAAGGGGGGAAAGGGGACAGCCCTGACGCGTTCCTCTCTCTAGTTGAAACATTTCTGAAAATTCATTATTAATTTTATTTTTTGCTTTTGGTTGATTGTATAACAACTTCACCCAACTCATAAACCTGGGGCCAAACCCGAATTTTTCTAGGGCCTTCCATAGGTAGTCCCATTCCAGGCTGTCAAAAGCCTTGGCAGCATCCAGGGCTAAAACGGCTCTGGAGCCCACTCCCTCTGTTGGAATTTGCATATTCAGGAACACTCTCCTGATGTTGGTACTGGTTGACCTATTGGGGATGAAGCCAGATTGGTCAGGATGTATAAGCGCATGGATATACCGGTTAAGACGAGTTGCTAACACTTTGGCCAAGATCTTGGCGTCAGTACATAGAAGCGAGATAGGACGATACGATGAAGCCTCAGTTGGATCCTTCCCCTCCTTATGTAAGACAATAATAGTGGCTTCTGTCATGGAGGTGGGAAGTGTTCCGTGAGTCAATGCCCAATTTAATGTCTTTAGGAGTTCTGGTAGCAGGGTATCCCCATACCTTTTATAGATCTCTAAGGGCATCCCATCTGGGCCTGGTGACTTTTGAATTGACATCCCCGCCACTGCCTGTTTTAATTCTCCTAGGGTGATTGGCGCCTCCATGTCGATATTATCTTCCTCCGAGAGGGTCGGGACGGACAATCCCTGGAAAAAAATTTCCGGTCCTTCAGTCCCCTCCCTTCTCTTGGAGCTATAAAGAGATACAAAAAATTCTCTAAAAGTATTTAATATCACCGTTTTATCGGAGGAAATTTCGCCGCTTAATAACTTAACTGCTGTAACAGTGGAGGGGGGGGGGGAATTGGTTCTAATAATCAGAGATAGTAGACGCCCCACTCGCTCTCCCTCTCCAAACTGGTTCTGTTTCTGGAATATTCGTTTTCCCTCGGTTCTTTTTAATATAGTCATTTTGTATATTTGTTGTTTTTCTAACCACTCTTTTAAACTGTGAGAGGTTGGGGCTTCAATGTATCTCTTCTCTGCCTGTAGCAACTGATTCCTTGTCTCACTCTCTCCCTCCCTGTTCTTCCTCTTAATCCCTGCTATCTTTTGGATCAGGAGGCCTCGGAGGTAGGCTTTTAGGGAGTCCCATACCACCCCCACTGGTGCAGTTCCCTCATTTATCTGTAAGAATTCTTTAAGAGCCAACGTCACCATGCTGTGTTCACTCATTAGTTCGAGCCAGTGAGGGCTAATTTTCCATTCTCTTGGGTACCATTTGCCCCTAGTTTTTATTTTCAGCTCGATCGGTGAGTGATCAGAGACTCCTCTTGGGCCATATTCTATATTTGTTACTAATGTTGCTGCCTCCTCGTTGCCCAACGCCATGTCTATTCTGGATAAAGTGTGGTGAGTCTTCGAGAAACAGGAGTATTGACGTTTCTGTGGATAGCGCGTACGCCACATATCACATAACCCCACTTCATCCAAAAGTAGCGCTAAGCGGTCCTCTCCTTTTGTTTTAGGTCTATTTCCTGGCGGGAATCTATCCTGGGTCCTATCTAAGACTTCGTTAAAATCGCCTATAATAACTATCGGTATTCCTGGTTTGTCCAATGTAAACTCAATCAATTTATGTAAAACTTCAAATTTAAATGGGGGGGGGAATATAAACGCTGGCTATCACAAATAGCTTATTTTCAATTAAGCAAAGTAAAAATATAAACCTTCCCTGATCATCTATTCTGCTCTCTCTACAGGAGAATACCAATCCTTTCCCCACCAGTATACTCACACCCCTGGAGTAGGATGAGTGATACGAGTGGTATGTGGCCTGGAATTTTGGGCCACACAACTTTGTAGCTGTGCTTGCAGTTAAGTGTGTCTCCTGTAGACAGAGCAGACCGGCATCTCCCCCCCCCCAACATATCCAAGATAGTTGCTCTCTTGATTGGGTCTCTCATTCCACGCACATTCAGGGATTTTATACAGAACGTCTTATCTACCATATATTATAGTTGATTTTAGTAGCCCTTGACCTTTGCCCAATTAGTATCTTGGTGAAAAAAGAAAAAGGGGTCCCGATGGCAAAAAAAAGAAGGGAGAAGTCCCAAAAACTGGACTGAACAGCATTCAAAAATTGTATGTATTGAAAAAAAAAGGGGCACAAAAAACACGTACATCCAGGCATAAGATACTACTATAATAAAAAATAAAAAAATACAAAAATAAAAAAAAACACACAAACACCCCAGGGCACTGCTTTTAACATAAGCAAAAGCGTAATACGACTCTCCTGTCACTAAAGAGGCAGTAAAAAGAAGGGGAGAGAAAAATGAAAGAAAAAAAAAAAAAGTGCTGTTACCCAATCGCGGGACACCGGCGGACATTGAGTCAGCGGGCACGGTCACGGAGCTCGCAACAGGGGCGGGCGGTGCAGTGTCATCTTAAGAGCATTGTAGGCCCCCGGGCAATACAGTGCACTGGGGCCCTGTCTACACAATCACGCACGAGAATTTACTGACAAAAATCATAAAATTTACTGGCAGAACCACATCTTTTACTGCCAGTGCAAAAAAAAGTACCTAAAATTACAGTTTTCAGTGCCGAACAATGCAAATGTCAGTATTTAAACTATAAACATATACAGTAGCTAGTGCTATTAGCAGTGTGTTTAATTTAAACAAAAGTAAAACAAAAAAGGTCAGGTTACTATAACCCAGCCTGCTCAGAGTTTCCTCTGACATCAGAGTCTGCAGGATTCCCCCCTTACAGTGAAAGGGAACTCTTATGTAAAGGGGAACGCTGCAGATCGTGATCTAAGGAGGGAACTCTGATATGGAGGGGGGCTCTGGTGACCAGAGACCACCTTATATAAGAGTCCACTGCTTTCTCTTTCCCACTTACATCAGGGTCCGCAGACTGAGTTCCCCCTTGCATTGTAAGGGGGAATCCTGCAGACTCTGATGTAAAGGGGAACTCTGATGTGGGGGGCACTCTGGTGACCAGAGACCACCTTCCGTAGAGTAAATACACTAAGGTAAGGGGGGTCACTAATATAGGAGGGGGAACCTTTATATCAGTGCCCCCTTACATTAGCAACCCCCCGCATTCGTGGAGGATCGGATCTTCTCTGTGATTTCCGCAAAACTGGGCATGGGCAGTTCTAACCCGTCACTCTCCACAATTTTTTACTGGAGTTGCTGGGAAGCCGGTGGGGCCCCCCAGGCAAGCGGGGGCCCCCGGGCAACTGCCCAGCGTGCCCAATGGAAAAGATGGCCCTGGGGCGGTGTGAATTTCAAAGTGATCTATATATGCGTTACTTTGCCCAGCCATGCCATTCTGCCGACGTATATGTACAGGAGCCGGTCAGGAACCGGTTAATAAGCACTCAGAAGAAGTTTTAATGAAACATCCCATGAACTATAGAGAGCTTTGACCTCAAGACATAGTTTATGCTGAATAAGATAAATTGTTACAGATATTAAGTGTGATTTTATCGGTCTTTATAACAGCCTCTCATACACTTTATAGAGCAGACCTTCAGATTAGTTCTAATTTTATTAGATGTGGGCAGGTCCTGGGAGATTTTATACGTATTATTTGAAGTTGTCCTAAGCTAGAAAGATATTGGAAGGATGTCTTTCAACATATTATTGTTATTTTTGAACAAGTGTTGGATGTAATCCATATACTTGTGTTCCAGGGCTTCTAAAAAAATCTATTTAATTTGAGGTTGGGGTTTAGAAAACTGCTAGAAAACTGATTACAAAAGTAGAAACTAATCAAGGTAAATGTGAAATTAGAGCAGTTGACTTTTCAGCACAAGAGATCTCCAAATATATTTCAAAAGTTTAGGGTAAAAATACCCTGGTTTAGTACCAAATTGATGAGAACATGAATGGTGCTACAAGTTTGAGAATGTTAGAGTAATAAGAAAAAAACAATTTTGAACCAGAGAAATGAGATGATGTATACATCTTTTTTTTTTTTTTAACCAAGAAAAACAAGTTTATTGATCAAAAATTTGACACATACAGTCCAAAGTACCGAATCATATCCAATATAGCAGACCCATACATGGCCATATACAGAACAGTGGTATATGTAAACCGAAAACAACATATTGAAAGGACATATAAACCGCATCCAACCCCTGCACCACCCCCTGTCCCGCTAACCCAAGAGTCTGTCCATGACTAGGTCGTTCAGGGCTAGCCCCGGCGTTCCCAACCACAAGTCCCATAACCTTTCAAATTTACCAGAGCAACCCCTATGCTGGTATATAACCTTCTCCATCCTCAACGTATTCCCAAGTGTAGTGATCCACTCCCTAACCGTGGGGGGCACCTCGGATATCCAATGCAGCATAATCAGTTTCCTGGCCATAAAAAGGGCCCTGGTGATGGCCTCTCTAGTATGGGGTTCCCATTCCAGCTCATCTAAAAGATTCAGGAGACATTGCTTAGGATCTAACGGGATCGAGACCTGGAATACTGTGTTTAGTGTGTCTGTCACCCCCGTCCAGTAGGTGTGCAACTTGGGACAGCGCCAGAGCATGTGTATCAGATCCCCATGGTCTCTTTTACATCTTGCACATGTCGGTGTGGGCCGCAGTCCCATAACGTGCAATGTGTGGGGCGTATAGTATACTCTTAGGAGTGTATACAGTTGCGTCAGGCGCTGTGTCACATTCAGGGAACAGACGGTAACTGACTGCAGGGCCTCCTCCCACTGCTCCTCGTCCAAGGGACCTACATCCACCTCCCACTTCCTCCTAACTGTCAGGGGATGTTTCCTGAGATACCTGCAAAGCAGTATACTATAGCTCTGTGAAATAAAACCCTTAGACGTCTCTGCACTCTTGAGCTGTGAAAGGATTGCAAGGGAGTCCACATGCCACTCCGAGGCCCTGGACTGGGCGACAAATGCATGCCTAAGCTGCATATAATAGAAGAGCATGCTCACTGGTAGCTGGTATGTCTCCCTCAACGTCTCAAAAAGGCAATAAGCCACCATTACCCAAAACCTGTGTCAAGTAGCGGATCCCATACCTCTTCCATCTTTCCCCTTGTTGCAATTTGGCTATGATAGGAGTCATTTGCCCAAATGGGGCTAAACTCAGTAAGGCCCGAGGCCCTTTGTAAATACTTGGTCTTGTTCCATATCTTTTGTATTAAGCTATATGTGGGGAAGCTTTTATGGGATTTTTCAAAGGCCAGGGACTCAAGCGCTGTCGGGATTGACTCTCCTCCCACCGTCCTGAGCATAATATGCTCAGAGGCGCTGGGGACCCTGTCCAACTGCCCCCCCTCTGGGTAAAACTTCTTCATACACATAAATATCATTGTACGTTTCAGGGGGGAGTTCATGCCCCCAACATTCCAGGAGATCAGGGGGGTACCCTCCATTGCAAAAATTGTGATCGGGCATGAGGGACGGTGTGGGTGGTCCTTCGCGGCAGCGAAATGTCAGGTGGCCAAAATAGAAAAAAAAAAAGAAAAAAAAAAGCATGAAAAGACAGTAATCCCTTGGACTGTAGGACAGTGAATACTGCAAAATATAACCAGGCACAACAGTGCCCACAAACAGTAGTGCAGTGGTGCTTAGGCAGGCCCCAACCAGGCAGGCCATCCCAGTTCCTGGGAGCGCCCGGATGGAACCTGAGTATGGTCAGGCATAGTGATATTGCCAACAGGGCAAGTCCTGGCACTGCAACCCGGCCTAAACGCTGGCCAACTAATCGCCTCAACATGTCAGCTGAATTCCGATTCATCCGTAGAATAAAGTCACAGTTAGTTTCCTAGCGCTTTAAGAAGGTGAAGTTGTTTCCCCGGCAACTGGTACATGAAGAGGAACCGGATAGAGAGAAAGGGTAACCAGGAAGCCAGAGCTACGGCTCATCAGTGTGAGGAGATTAGTATTCCAAATACCAAAGCACAGTCAGTGTGTCACGGATCGTGACGGGGTCAGTTTCCTCCAGCATCAGCCCTACGGTGACGTAGGGCCTGCTCGTTGTGGTCCAGCCAGGCCATAGCCTCCCTGGGGGACTCAAAAAATTGCGCATGGCCCTCTGCTGTTACGCGCAACTTGGCCGGGTAGAGCATGGCATATGGTAACTGCAGGGCCCTCAGTCGTTTTTCCACGTCAACAAATCTTGCCATGCTCCTCTGCATCTGAAGTCCGGGTAGAATGACACTCTGACCCCATTGAAGGTAACATTGCCTCGTTCCCGCGCACAGCGGAGAACCGACTCTCTGTCTCGGTAATGCAAGAGCTTGGCTAGCATCGACCGGGGGGGGGCCCTTGTGGGAGGGGTCGGCCCGGCACTCTATGGGCTCTCTCCACGGTGAAAAATGTCGAGAAAACTTCCCTGCCAAACACTTCTATAAGCCAGTTCTCCACAAACATGGTGGGGTCTCTGCCCTCCGTTTTCTTGGGGAGACCGACAATGCGAATGTTATTTCTGCGTAAGCGATTCTCTGTGTCCTCAGCTCTGCTAAGCGTGTCTTGGGCCATACGATGCGCTGCCCTGGCTTCACTCGCTATTTGTGGGAGCTTGTCCTCTAGGTCACTCACTCTGCTCTCAACGGCCGTTGCTCTTTCCCTGACCTTTTGGAGGTCCTGCCGCAGAAGGGACACCTCCTCTCTCAGGCCCCCAAACTGCTCCTTCATGTCAGCATTGCCCACCTGCACCGCTTTCAGAATGTCTGCTAGTGTCGGCTGCCCCACAATGTCCTGTGTGTCATCTGAGGGGGGGGGGCATCTGCATCTGCCTCTGCTCTGGAGCTGTGGGGAGCTTCCTCAGTATCATGGCCCCACTCTAGCTGCGCAGCCCGGCCTCCTCCACCTCCGCCATCTGCTGACCCCCCCGCCCCAGTGCAAGCAGGGCCCTTACGTTTTTGGGCAAAGAAGGGCATGTCCCTCGGCTGCTCCTTACCCTGTGCCTTGGGTGCCTTCTTGGCGGTGCCATCCTTGGACTTGTCAGCTATCTGTGGAGTGCGCTGTGTGAGGGCCGCGGCGGCGCCATCTTGGATGTCCGGTCCCGTCATCTCTGTCGTTCCGCAGTGGGCCTTTCCCCTAGTACAGAGGGCCGGCGGTGGATCCGGGCGGTGCAGGGACTCGGTAGCCAGCGGAGGAGCCGAAGAGAGCCGGATCAGAGACGCCGGGGAAGGATCAATGGACGGATCAGGCAGGAGCTGTGAGAAGTGCGTCCTCTCACATGCCGGTCTTGGCCACGCCCCTGATGTATACATCTTTACTCATGTAATTTTAAATTTAGTTTGCTATTTTTTTTGATTATTTTTGTATGTGGTTTATTTTGTAATGTGACTTTTTTTTTACATTTTTATCAAAAAAGGTTTTTATTGCTCACAGAACATACACAACATAAGAAAATGACATACCGTACACAGTATACAAACAGAATGGCAATGTAACCTCAATCCATGCGCATAACAGGTAATAAGTATAACCAGCAATACATATTTGGCCCTTACTTGCCTACAAATCTCAAGCTATATCCCTAAAGCCCATTCCCACATCAGTCCCCGAGAATCTCCCAGCTGTTCAGGTGTTCACACCAATGGCCAACCGGTCCACCCCACTCCACCATACCCAGCACTACACATCCCCCAACAGCCTTATACGAACAAGTTCTAGGGGGCTTAAGCCTGGTGTAGCAAGCCATGGATCCCACAGCCTATCAAACTTTCCCCTGTGTTGGTAAATGTATTTCTCCATTATAAGCGTTTTACCCATATGTAGTAACCAAGTTTTGATCGTGGGGGGCGCCTCCAACTTCCAATTTAAAAGTATGCTTTTCCTAGCCTGAAATAACGCTCTGACAAACGCCATGCGAGTCAGCTCCTCCGGTATCACCCCCTCCACAACTCCAAGCAGGCAGTGCAGGGGGTCAAGAGGGACATTGGTCTGGAACACCGAATTGAGTATAGCCAGAACCCCTGTCCAAAATCTGTGGAGTTTGGGGCAACGCCAGAGCAGATGAATCAAATCACCAGACATCGCCCTGCACCTGTTGCACAATGGGTCAGGGACCCTGCCCATTTTGAAGAGTTTCTCCGGAGTGAAGTGAACTCTCAGCAGGATGTACAGTTGAGACACCTTCTGTGCCTCATTAAGCGAGCACATATTAACTGCCTGCAATGCCTCCTCCCACATCTCCCCCGGTATGGGTCCGGCATCAGCCTCCCACTGGCTCACTGCTCTCATGGGGTGCCCTTCCAAAAACGAAGCTAACAACATGTTGTAGCACTGCGAGATAATACCCTTGGCCTCAGATGCAGCCTGTAAAATGTGGAAAACCGGAGTGGGAGACTGAGCCCACTCCACCACAGCACCCTGGGCTCTGACAGCGTGCTGCAGTTGTAGGTAGCAGAACAACATGGTGGGAGGGAGCACGTATCTAGACTGTAGGGCACTAAATGGAAGCAAAGCACCATTATGGAAGATTTGCCTGAGGTGTGTTATACCCAAGGGGCGCCATCTAGAACCCTGCTTAATCTTGGACAGTTCGGCATACGTGTTGTTCCCCCAAAGCGGGCTGTACGCAGTGAACCCCGTGACCCCCTGTAGCTGTTTCGCTTTGTTCCAGACCTTCTGAAGAAGTGAGTATGTGGGCATTCTATATGCACATTCTATATGCACAAAGGCAAGTATCATCGTTACAGTAAACATTTTACAGTACAGAAACACATATCTCCCGAGGGAGTCCACTGTCGAGTCTATTTCCTGGTAGGCCAAGGATTTATGTACCAATACACTCACCCCCTGAGAGTACGAGGTGTGGATGGAGTGGTAGGTCTTGCCCACCCAGGAAAACCACAGGCAACTAACCGTATCTTTCATAAGGTGGGTCTCCTGGAGGCCCACAATGGCAGGGTGAAACTTTTTCAAACAGGAACTAAGCATGGTGCGTTTAAGTGGATCCTGAACACTGCAAATGTTCCAGGTCACTATCGGGGTGGTGACCATGATGGGTAGAAAAAACATCACCGCCGCAGGCCGTACACCCCGGCTGCACAGTTCTGGGCCAATGGGATGGGGTATTTCACCCGGCCAGGGCACAAGTGTCAAGTGAGAGATGAGCAAGCATGAATGGGTAAGGCCAAAAATGGTATAGGTAGTGGAGCAAGGATAAAAAGAAAAACAGCAAGTAGCGCAGCATATTGAGCAATAAATCAAGTGTTAACAGTCCTGTACAGACCCTCCTGGCTCGCAAAGTGCACCCATCAGGGGGGAGGCAGATCGCTTCCCTCCACCCCTAGCGGGTTGGCCCGTTGGGGAATTCGTGCCAACAGGACACCAAACAAATTGTCCCTTCAACTGGGACTCTGGATGAACATAGGTGTCACAGTGGGCAAAGATCCCCCACTGCGGCTCATAATCCATCATAAGCATTCTCCAAATTCCAAAGCTCTGAACAAGCGCCAACAGTGTAGAAGATAGTAATAATGTCCCGCTCTGTAAATATTAGACAAAATCTGCCTGCAGGTAACATACTGGCCTCATGAAGTGGGGACCGGAGTCTCACTCCCCCATATCCGCATCTTGACGTCTCCGCAGGTCTTGCTCATTACGATCCAGCCAGTCAGCAGCTTCCGCAGCAGATTCAAAGAAGGTGGCTTGGCCTCTGGCAGTGACCCTTAATTTGGCCGTGTACAGCATGGCGTAGGTAACTTGGATCCTCTACAGGCGTTTTTTCACTTCAGCGAATTTGGCTCTTTTGCGTTGCACCTCTGCAGAAAAATCCGGGTAGAATGATACCTTTGCTCCATTGTAGTGCACCGCTCCCTTTTCCCGGGCCAGTCTAAGTATAATCTCTCTGTCCTTATAGTTCAAGAGCCTGGCCAGCATGGATCTAGGTGGGTTGCCCGGTGGAAGGGGTCTGGGGGAAGTGCGGTGCGAACAACACAGTGAACGCTTCTCTGCCGAAAATCTCCTGGAGCCAAATTTCCATGAAAGCCATGGGGTTCCTACCCTCCACCTTCTAAGGGAGCCCCACGATGCAGACATTGGCCCAGATTCAGGTAGATTTGCCCTTTAGTTGAACATGTGAAGAGCAGCTGATTTGCTCTGCGCTGGGGCAAATTGGAAAGATTGCCACCTGATTCAGGATTCCTTGGGCCAGATTCTCAAAGGCGTTACGACGGCGCAACACCATTAGCGCCGTCGTAACACCTCATCTGGCCCCGGGTATCTATGCGACTGATTCTCAGAATCAGTTGCGCATAGGTACCCATTAGATCTGACATGCGTAAGGCTGTTACGCTGTCAGATCTTAAATGTATTTTTTTTTCCCGCCGCTAGGTGTCGCATCGTCGCTTTTCCCCGTCGTCTATGCAAATGAGGTAAGTACGGCGATTCCCGAACATACGCGAGGTCGACGCAGCGAATTAACGTCGTTTGCGTAGCGTACCCGACGCGTAAGGTTGCCCCTGCTAATTAGCAGGCGCAACCAATGTTAACAATGGCCGTCGTTCCCGCGTCGAATTCAATAAAAATTATGTCGTTTGTGTAAGATGTCCGTGAATGGCGCTGGACGCCATTTACGTATACATCTAGGCAAATGACGTCAGGGCGACGTCATTTAGCGCAATGCACGTCGGGTAATTTACCCGACGGAGCATGCGCAGTACGCTCGGCGCGGGAGCGCGCCTAATTTAAATGGTGCCCGCCCCATTTGAATTGGGCGGGCTTGCGACGAGCAATCTAACGCTACACCGCCGCAAGTTTACAGGTAAGTGTTCTGAGAATCAGGATGTAAACCTGTAGACCTGCGGCGGTGTAACGTAGATCTCATATATTCCGCTGCCCAGGAGCAGCGCGAATGTATGAGAATCTGGCCCCTTTTGTCTGCTAACTTGCTCCTTTGTAAGGCAAAAATCAGGGCCTAAGGCAGCGCAAGTGAAAGTGGGTGTGCCCTATGCAAATGATCTTTTTTCCACTCAGCAGTGGTTTGCGCCTATTTTCAGGGCAAATTTTGCCCACCTGCTTGCACTGAGCAAATAAATAGGGGCAGACCTGCGCAGGTCCTGTGCAAAATTACATCCTGCTTGTTCCCCCCCTGAGCAAGGTAATTTTGCCCTTTGCTGCGAGATGGCACCTCCCGGCCAAAAAAAAAAGGCTAATTTTGTGGCAGCGGAGATGGAGATCACGCTGGAGGCACTGACGCGCCATACTGCTGTTCTGTATGGCGCTGAACGCCAAAATACTACCGTAGCCCAAAGGAGGGCAATATTTGAGGTGATAACCTTAGACATCAATGCCCTGGGCTTTGAGGACCGGACTTGGATGGACATCCAGAAAAAGTTCACGGACATGCGGCGTCGCGTCCGGGACAAAATTGTCCTCATTAAAAAGCACAGCAGGGGCACCGGAGGAGGACCAGCCTGTTCTGTGCGACTCAATCCGGAGGAGGAGGTCATCTCTCAGAGTCTAGCGCTGGAGCAGGTGGAGGGACTGCCAGGCTATGACTCCACTGTTGGGGACTTGGGGACTGGTAAGTTTTTTGTTTCTCATATCTGCTGTGTATCATGGGAGGGGTAGAAGGGAACATATGAGGGGGTAGAAGGGAACATGTAACAAGTTTTTGTTTCTCATATCTGCTGTGTATCATGGGAGGGGGTAGAAGTGAACATATGAGGGGGTAGAAGGGAACATGTAACACGTTTTTGTTTCTCATATCTGCTGTGTATCATGGGAGAGGGTAGAAGGGAACATATGAGGGGGTAGAAGGGAACATGTAACAAGTTTTGTTTTCTCATATCTGCTGTGTATCATGGGAGGGGGTAGAAGCGAACATATGATAAGTGTGTTGCTCCAGCAACATTTTTGTTTTGTCTCATCCACAGATGTTGATGATGAGGCTGGGCCATCGTAGGCTGTAGGGCGACCCACGCCATCCCCAGAACATCATGGGGTGCAGTCAGGCCCTCTGCAGATCCTGGGCATGTTGGTGGAGGAGGAGAGCGGCCAGAGTCCATCTAGGGAGGAGGAAGTGGTGGAGGAGGCCGTTATCCTCAATCTGGAGGAAGCAGTGTCCCTCCAGGAGGATCCCACCATCCCTGACCGACCCACCACCCCCCGACCATAACATCATCCCCCTCCAGGGCAAGCCCCTCCAGTGTCCCCCCCTCCAGTGTCCCTCCCTCCAGTGTCCCCCCCCTCCAGTGTCACTCCCTCCTGTGTGCCCCCCTCCCCTTCTGCTCCCTCAGTTCGTGCCCCAGCCTCTCCTCCAAGGAAGGCTCTTTCTAAAACTAGGGGTGTACCCTCCAGCCTCCGTGAGGGTCTGCAGGAGGAGCAGGTAGGGTTGCCACCTCATCCCTTTAAAACAGAACACATATGAATTACACAGGTTCTGTGGCTGATTTAATTTAGATAAGGCTCCACTTGAGTTCAATTAACACCTTAATGAGCCACAGAACCTGTGTAATTCATATGTGTTCTGTTTTAAAGGGATGAGGTGGCCCGACAGACCCACCATATAGGGGAGATGGTGGGAGACCTGAGGCGGGTGGCGGACAGCCTGGCATCCTCCTCCTCCTCTGTCCAGCAGGCCCTCACCCACCATGCTGACCGGGGGGACCGACAGAATGAGACCCTGGAGGATGTTAGTGGTAACTGCGCAGCCATTGTGACCTGTCTGGTTGAACAGCAGGATGCCACTGCATTATTAACTTCGGAGGTGAGCAGGTTGGCAGGTGCGGTGGAGGCCAACACTGCTGCTGTGCGGGAGGAGGGGAGACTTACCCGACGGCAGTTGAGGATCACCACCACATGGCAGATGGGGATGTTGGGACAGACCAACACTGTCCTCAACCGCCTGGCCAACGCCATAGAGGGCTTGGAGGCACCACCTGCCAGGAGAGATGAAGTAGGGGTTGATGCTCCCCCCCCTCCATCCCCACCCCATGCTCCACCACGGCGTCTGAGGAGCCAGAGCCGGGGCACCCTTGGGCCAAGGATGTCCAAAAGAAAAAAAAAATTATGACCATTTTTTATTTTTTTTTTGTGGCTCAGATTATGAGCTTGTTTTTTGGTTATGCTCAGATTTTGAGTTTTTTTATTTTTATTGATGCTCAGATTATGAGCTTTTTTTTATTTTGTAGCTGCCCCTGGCATGTTGGCACACAGATGTGAGATCCAGAAAGTGTGGGTGCTCTGCTTGTTCAGCTCGTCCGTCTTGGTGCTGCTGTAGTTGCTCTCCAGCTGACCTGTGGCCATCTGTTGCTAACTTGCCCCTGCTTTTATAAAGTGCAAATTTGCCCCGGCCAAACAGCTTGCGCGCTTTGGGAGCAAAATGCTCCTCACACGCGCAAGTTTATGAATCAGTGGCAGTTCCTCATTTGCATATTTGCTGAGGGAAAACCATGAGAGCGCAAGTTGCTCCCTGAGCAAAATTGCCCCTTAATTGCGCCGGGGCAGAGAAACTGCCTCAGTGCAAAAATGGCACATTTCAGGCTTAGCTTGCTTTCTGGGTCATCCGCAAATTTGCCTGGGAGCAAATCCGTACTTGCGCGGCGCAAATCACACTTGCTCCCGCGCAAGTCGTACCTGAATCTGGGCCATTGTTTCTCCTCAGGCGGTTCTCAATGTCGTCAGTTTTTGCGTTCGCCTGTGCTGACCGCAGATCTGGTATCTCTAGTAAGGGGAGGCAGCTGATTTTCTGGATATCATGCCTTATGAGAGATACAGTATATGTAAGCGCACCAAACTGCATTTTCAGGCCGTCCACCAAGGCTGTCACGAAGGTGGTGCAGCGCTGCACGGCGTGCAGGATTTCACTCAATGTGGGCTGCAGAGCATCGTTAGGCCTCTCAAATATGTCAGGCACCGGGTCAGAGGGATCCTCCAATGGCAGTGTGTCATCCAGGTTAAAGGCGCCATTTTGCCCCTGAGCCTCATGTGCCTGTGCCTGCAGCAGTGGGGGAAGGGAGAAGCCAGGGCTCTGCAGCTTTTGAGCATAGTATAGCATGTCTTTGGGCTGCTCCCTCCCCTGCTGTTTCTGGGCTTTGTGAGACTTACTGCCCTATCCTGCTGCTTGTCTCCTCCACGCGCCGTTCTCTGAGGCAGAGAGGGGCCGGCGCCATCTTGGGAATCCATGACCGCTGCAGATTCTTTCTCGCCTTTGCGAGTCATTCAGGGACCTGGGCGAGCTCCAATATCTCCTCCGCTGTGGCTAGCAAGGTGAGTCCAAGCCCCCAGACTGATTGTCAGCACGGGTATAGTGCAGGGAAAGGATCAGAGAAGGATCATCAGCGGGAGCTCCATGTAGTGCGACCGCTCACATGCCCGTCTAGGCCACAATATTTTTATTTGATACACTTGTTTGTAGCAAACAATTTTCAAATCATTTGTCAGGAAAATTTAAAAAAGGATAAGATTGATATTGATATTGACACAGCTTCCTTCCATTCACTTAGCTAAGTGAAAAGAATCCTTTTATAAAGTGAAAATTATGTCAGATGTGATAAAATGCGTAGGCTAGGGCTTCTGCTTGTAATGTCACCATGCACGCTGTAACCAGAAAGAGGCTAGACTGAGTCCCAAGACCGGTATTTTCATTACTAAGCGCTTGTTGATTTTAGTTATTGTGAGTGACTAGTTATATACTTATCAAAGTATATATACCTTATCAGCCTTCCTGATTTTCTTTTTATGTCAGGGCTGACTATATTTTGTCTATGGATATAATGCCTTGGTAACCATGTATGGAGATTTGGAGGTGGTTTTAGGTCCTTTACAGATGATGTATTAATCCACAAGCTTATGTGACTCTTTTTACATAAAGGGTCCACTTGTTCTGGTAAGAGTCCTTTATACTTAAGGTGGAGGTACACTTTGGTGTTTAAAAAATATCCGGACAAAAAAAACTTTTCTCATTACACTTTTTATTGATTTTGGACATATTTAGGGCCATATTTTTCTTTTCACTTTTCATATATTAAGACATGATATTTGCTTTCATGATTTGTATTTGTTACAATAAGGATGGCTATATGATTTTATATTTTGTACAACATTTATCTAAGTTTTTGCCAGCTGCTATTAGTTGATCTGTCAGCACGATCTCTGCTTGGAAAGCTTTAGTAAATCAACCTCACTGACTGCAAGCATATACTAACATCAAAAATTGTCTGCAATTCTAATTTGCTGCATACTTGTTTTGGGTCTGTGACTTGAAGCCAGATACAGTCAGGCAGCTATTATTTTCACATACCTGTAAAAACAGCATGCACTTAAAGCCAAACTCCAGCCCTACCTTTAGATTTGCACCCATCAACAGGCTTCTCTACTGTACTTAAACTGCTTTCTTTGATGTTAGTGCACAATGTGAGCTTCTCACAGTGTGCATTAGGAGCTGCAGAAAGTCAGATAGAGACCACATAATTTCCTGGCTAAAGGACATCCAGTATCATCTAGTCCTTTCCCAATATCAATATTTGGTGCGTAGTAGTTGCTAGGTTTCTTTAAATGTTTAAAATTAAACATTTTAATTAAGTCAAGACATCATTGTTAGAGTACTGTAATAGTCTGTTGCATTTTGATTTATTTTATATCCATTTAACAGGCCTGGAAGGACAAAATTACAGATTTAATTGTTTATCTATAAGTTGTTTCTTTAATCGTGCTGGGATTAATTGCATTAACTCTTAAAAACAATTGTACTAAAACTTACAGTATTAGTTTTATAAAAAAAAAGGATTGGTTTCTCTACTAATAGGTAACGTTTAAAAGATTATTTACTCCTGCTTTTTCCTTTTGTGCTACCCATTAGCCCTTTCTATTTATGAGGTTAAACTACCTATAGGAAAAAGTTAAAATCAAGAAGCATATCATTAATGTTAATGTATCCAAACCCTGAGAGATAGATCCTCCAAGTTTGCATAATTAAACATAATCATTTGTTTACTGGGAATAAAGAAGAGAAGTTGAATTAACCTCTTTTAGAATATATTTTACCATATACATGTGAAAATACATTCCCCTCCCCCAACTACTTCTGAAGTGCCAAAATGAATTGGTCAAATAATACAGATAATTGAAAACATCAATTAGGAGCCATCTCATTACAGTTTGAAGGCCCACATCTTTTTAATGAATTAGGTTAATGTAATTAAGATATATAACCACTGCAGCCAGTGTCTTACACACCCTGCTGCATTCTCTGTTATGTAAAGCAAAACCACATACACACTATGGCCCGGATTCACAGAGACTTACGCCGACGTATCAGTAGATAAGCCGTTGTAAGTCCGAATGTGCGCCGTCGTATCTATGCGCTCATTCTTAAAATGAGATACGCCTGAATTTTGCCAAGATACGACCGACGTAAGTCTCCTACGCCGTCGTATCTTGGGTGCATATTTACGCTGACCGCAAGGGGCGCTTCCGTTGATTTACGCATCGAATATGTAAATGAGCTAGATACGCCGATTCACGAACGTACTTGCGCCCGTCGCTGTAACCTACGTCGTTTACGTAAGGCGTTTTTCCAGCGTAAAGTTAAACCACCAAAAAGCTGGTCTAAGTCATTTAGGGTATGGACGTCGGAAGTGCCTTCGGATTTTACGTCGTTTATGTAAGTCGTACGTGAATGGGGCTGGGCGTAATTTAGGTTCACATCATACGCATTGAGCCGTCGTATCATAGGGAGTATTTGCGACGTGATTCTGATCATCCTCACCCATGCGCCGTACGAACGGCCCTTCATTTACATGGGGTCACGGTTAATTTAAATGTAGCTTGCCCACTACCTGCCTACTTTGAATTAGGCGGGCTTACGCCGGCCCATTTTCTCTACGCCAACGTAACTTAGGGAGCAAGTGCTTTGTGAATACTGGCCTTGCCTCTCTATTTTACGCCGGCGTAGCTAAAATGAGCTGCGCTATGCTCACTTAAACATACGCCGATCTACGTGAATCTGGCTATATTAGATTTTCTGCAGATTTTTGTCTTTATATTTACCCAAAACCATATCAGGGCTCAAAATTTAAAGTCCTGAGCTACTTGCCAGGCCTCAAGATTTGCTCCTCACCAGTTGCTCCACCCAGCCCGCCCTGCCCCTAATTCCGCCCCTAAACACACCTTCATTAATTATCTCATGAAATTACACTTAAATGTTTTATGCAGAAAATAAATATTAACAACAACAACAACTGTATCCGTGCCCACCAATGCAGGCTGTCTGTGCTTACCAATGCAGCCTGTGCTCACCAACGCAGCCTTGTGCCCACCAGTGCAGCCTTGTGACCACCAATGCAGCCATGTGCCCACCAATGCAGCCTTGTGCCCATCAAAGCAGCCTTGTGCCAACTAATACAGCCTTGTGTCCACCATGCAGCCTTGTTTCCACCAATGCAGCCGTGTGTCCACCATGCAGCATATGCAGCCTTGTGCCCACCATTCAGCCTGTGTCCACTATGCAACCTACCTGTGCAGGAGAGGAGCAGGAGAGCCGACCAGGTGATCAGATCGCAGCGCAGGGAACAGAACGATAACAGATTTCATTTCAATTGCCGTGTTCCCGCCGTTCAACGTCATATACAGCCCCTAGCCGGGGAACTTTGATTGACAGATGTCTATCAAAGTCCCGGGACCAGGAGGTGGGGCTGTATCTGACAGCGAGCGGCGGGGAACACAGGAATAGAAATGAAAACTGTTATCGTTGTGTTCCCTGCGCTGCGCTCTGATCACCTGGGCGGCTCTCTCTCTCTCATTCCCAAATCTGAAGACAAAAATCTGCAAAAAATCTAATCGTGTGTATGGGGTCTTAGTAAAACAAAGATGGGTATACATGTACAGATTTTTATCATTCAACCAGCAAGGATTGTTTTCCTGGGAGAGATAGCTGGGAACCTAAAATATCAGGGGCTGGCCTTCTCATCCTTATCTGTCTTTTAGTAGTTATTAGAGATTATGTATTAAAACAATACAGACTGTTCACTTAGCAAAGTGAATGTTCACTTCGGAAAAGTAAATATTTACTTAGCTTAGTAAAGCTGTCATTATTTCTTTAAAATTTCCTTCACACATGATTAGATATTTATACACTTAGACTGGCCAGACATGAACATATTCCCCACATCCACACAATTGAGGTGGATGGAGGAAGCCTCCTCGCTGTGTTATTGTATTCTGACAGAGGTGACTCCTTCACTGGCAGAATACAAGCTGGTTCGAAAGAAGTTGATCATTAGATCAATGCCTCTGAAACAGGAACGGCCATCGATTGGATCCAAATGTATCCAAACCCTACTGAAATGAACTGGCAGAATTTTAATCCATCTAGGGCCAGACATAAATACTAAGCTATGTGGTCATTCACTGGTGTTTTTTTTTTTATTTTTTCATATTTTACCAGAATAATTGCAATTATATAAAAAGTGCAAAGTATGGCTCCAACCTAAATTGTTTAAACATGTGCAGCTTCTTCTTTAAGTGAATAGCCCACTTTTAAAAATGAATAAAAAAGTCAGACTTTACCAAATAACCTCAACCTCTCAGAACAAATCCAGCATAATTCACATAAATACAATATGTACTAAGCATGAATCCATAAAAATCCATTGATGTAAAAATTGTGAATACTAAAAATCCATATAAATATGTGTGCAGCCATTTTTAAATCCTCCAACCACTCTGTCTTCAAATTGTAAAGTGCCTAGGACTCCTTCCATTAGTGCTCCACCACAGTTTGTACAAAATGCACACTTACCAACCATACATGTTACTGTACATACGCCTTGGATAATTAAGGTGATCACCAGATATTACTCCTTAAATCACAGTCCGGATGTTCCATGTATATACTGCCGTATATGGTTGCACCAACCACTGGCCCTCCAGATTGCATTCTCTCATTACCAACCACCGGGACCCAGAAAAAAAGTGCAATATTCCAAGATAATGTGCGACTGAACTGTGATTTGAGAAGTAAAATTGTCTGATAAATATCCAAGGCGTATGTAAAAATAAAAATAAGGGGGCCCCAGATACTGTTCTCCCATATAAATGAATAAGTGATACATAGTACTCCTCCTTATTCAAAAAGAAATGTAAACAGTAAATAATACATTAAGGACTTTCACAAGACCTTAACAAATTTCCCACAATGGAAATCCTGCTTCAGTCAATTCATCCAGTGATGCAGATCCTTGTCAATAATGATGAACAATACTTCTTGATCTTCACCGAATGACAGATTAAAGTGGTTGTAAACTCCCCCTTTCACCTTGCACCTACAGGTAAGCCTAGATTATGGCTTACCTGTAGGTGCAAAAAATATCTCCTTAACCTACACGGTTAAGGAGATATTTGCAATAAGGAATGTGACGATATCTACGGCTCATGGGCGCCGTAGACAACGGCACAGGCGCACTGTCAGGGACCTGCTAATAGATGCTGGCGTGCGCGCATTCATGTGCACACTGCCACGCAAGATGATCAGCAGCAGCCGTCTGTGCCTTGCGCCGGCGCATGCCAAATGCACGCACGCTTGCGCCAATGGCCCGTGCGTGCACGCTAATAAACAATTGGCGCCATTTTTCCTTGAAAAGTCAGCTGCTGCAGTGAAACGTTCTGATCTGCAGCGTTGCACCAGTATTCTATACCCCCGTTGCACCTGCTACCATTACCGACCCGGCTCCGCTTGACCACCCGAACCTCTCCAATCCGACCCTTGGCTTGTTTTGACCCTGCTCTGCTCTTTTGCCTAACCATTGCCAGACCCCTTGCCTGAACCTTGACTGCACTTATAGCCTTCAAGATCCTCTGTCTGATTACCCGCTTGACCCGGCCTGTCTGACCCTGCTACTGTCTGATTGCTCTGGATCTAACCCGGCTTGCCTCACCCAGCTCCTGCTGCCGCTGTTCCAGTACCTACCAGCTCCAGAGTCGCTGACCCTCCACTTCTGCTACAGCTGTCTCCTGTGCCAGCCATCATTGAAGGATCACCATCCTGTGCCTGACTGCTGCCATTACCCAGGCACTCTTACCTCACTGTGCTCCCGAGCTCGCTGTCCCCACTTCAGCGGCTCCTGAGCCAGGGCTGTAAGAGAGGCCTCCTCCTGCAAACTAGGCTCTGACTACCAGGTACGTTTCATACATAACACGCACTGAGCGTGCCGTTCTTTGTGAATGGCATTACAGTGTTAATGCCGTATTCCCGCGCATGCACGGGGATTTGCTGGTCCCGCGCGCAATCACATCGCCGGAGCAGCGATAACAGGAAGCAACTATGAATGGACATGGTGGCGGTGGTGGACGGGACCGAGGAGGGCTTTGGGGGCTTCGATCGCAGGTAAGTGCCACATAATGAGCTAGTATGCTGTGCATACTAGCTCATTATGCCTTTCTCTTGCAGGTGTTTTTTTTGTAAAGGTTTACTTCCTCTTTAATTGGCTGATAACTGGCTTTTAAACAAAAGGGCAAGGATGGTGCCACTATCCCGGCTCCTTCTTTTTTACACTCAGCCGGAAATCCAAGAATGGGCTGGGTGGGGAGGCATCACTGATTGCTAGGAAGGCAGCAGCTACTTAATTCTTAACAACAAGCCTGAGCATGAAGCTGCCACATTTAGCAGCGGTAATAATACTGTTGCCTTAGGTATCATTTCCCCACGGTCCACGATTCAGCAGTCGGTGAACAGGCAAACAAAATGGGGCGTTCTTCCATTTGCCAAACACTGAACGGACAAAGTAAACTAAATTTAACTTTAACCCAAAGCTCATACCTAGTGTGGAGTTGAGAGTACACATTTATGATCAGGTTTCTTTAAACATGGTCACAAAGACAGTTC
This sequence comes from Rana temporaria, assembly GCF_905171775.1. Lineage (NCBI taxonomy): Eukaryota > Metazoa > Chordata > Amphibia > Anura > Ranidae > Rana > Rana temporaria. Next base: position 426,178,625 of record NC_053490.1, read on the forward strand.
TCAAGCCAGTTATTTCCAAAGACTGCATTGATTTGAATTGTTTTACTATTGAAGCTGTTGACAAACTGATAGCACAAATACCTAATGCCTTTAGAAGCCCACCATACAGTGACCATACTCTTCCTGGTGTGTGACAGTGCTTTTGTTCTCCTGTGTCTACAGCCTAAAAGCTGTCTATATTCAGTGTGAGATTTAAGGCACTGTTGCATCTGACTGCTAGCCTCTTTGGACAAAGATATGGTTTATGCACTACAGTGCTGATAACTGTTCTTGCTTAGAGACTTTATCAAAGTGGTCATCTACATACATTGGCACAATGCAGAACAAGGAATGGTAAGTTAATAATGAGGAAAATATCAGCTAAAAGGGGACAACATGTAATATTGGTGACTGGTCCTTTGTCCTCAGCCGGGCTTTCTGTGGAGGTTAGACATGTGCATTTGTTTTCGTCCAAATGCATTTTTATCCGAATTTCAGGTATTTTCGTTATCGTTTTAACAAACGAAAACAAACGCACAGAATATGAAAACTGAAAGATCCGACATAAACAAATGCTTTATTTTTGTTTTCGTTGGTCAAATGTGCCTAACCTTAACTCTATTAGTCCAAGATTATTCTACATAGAGAGAAAAGATTCAACATTATAGAGAGAAAATATTCAACGTTATAGGGAGAAAAGATTCAACATTATAGAGAGAAGAGATCGTTGCTGGAATTGGGTGGGGGAAGTAAAATAAAAATAATGATGATGATGAATGTTATTGGCTGATTGTAACCAGAGGAGGAGAAGTAAAATAGCTAGAACTAACTTGACAATTCAACATGAACGACGAAGATTCGACAAAGCATCGAAAAACTCTCTCAAGACTCAAGAGATCCTCAAAAGAAATGTTTTGCCATGGCAAACTGCTATGCGAGGCGCTGAAGTGTCTTATGATTAACCCAGAGGTACATTGGTTTACCTTTTCTCAGAGTCCTGGAGGGTCTTGGCAGATGCTGGGAGCCGAAGTGCTCTGTTTGCAAGCCTGCTGGTAACACAGTGTAAGGATTCTACGGGCATATACGGGCTATGTCTCTGACCAAGACTATAGCCATACTTTCCTGACAGGCTGTAAAAGGCACTCACACCCGCTGGGGTCATGTAAGTGCATATTTGATTTAAATATTATTTGCTAAATAAAAATGTACATAACTTCTATTGACATCAATCTATAAAAAAAATCGCCCAATGGGCTACATAAATTTAAAGGCATATAAAATAAGTATAATTCATCACTTAAATACTATCATTGGTACTTCAAGGAGTACCCTATGTACACATGAAAAATCCCAGCATGTTTCAACTTGTGAGTAGCATATGTCTTCCTCAGGGGGTAACATCATTAACGATTTGTTAACCATGTTAATACTCTGAGGTAGATATACAGTATGCTATTTGCAAGTTGAAACACGTTGGGATTTTTCATGTGTACATTGGTACTCCTAGAAGTACCAAGGATAGTATTTAAGTGATGCATTATACTTTTTTTTATATGCTTCTAAATGTATGTAGCCCACTGGGCGATTTTTCAATAGATTGATGTCAATAAAAATTATGTAAGTTTTGATTATGTTTTTCTTATGTGTTTATATTGGTGCTTTAAAGCTATTTTTTATTATTGAGTTGGGATGTGGCACCAAATATATTTCTCTCGTCTGGATCAAGAACATGCATCTATATTTGCTAAATAAAAGTTTTTCTTGAACTAGTGGTGCACTTCCCTTGTGTTCCCTTTTACAAATACGTCGGAATTTTCCATTGTTCCATACACACACCTGCCCTTTTTGGTAACTTCAGTTTTCATAGTTTCTGCAGCAAATATCCTAGATTGATGTTCTAATGCAAATATATATATTTAGATGTGTTGTTTATGTTTGCTACCTGTGATTTTTTTTATTAAATGTGTTAATATTATAGTTGTGGCTTTTATGGGTTTCTGCACTTTGAAAATCAAACTACTTATATTGCTGCTATGGTTTACTGCACTTTGCACATCGATATTGCTGTTTACACTAGGGGTTCCTTTATGCCCAATAATTGGTGCCAAATCAGCAAACTGCTGAAAAGTGGGAAGAGCTAGAAGCACAGACTCACTGAGCAGACATGAAAAGGGTGAAAGTGAAGTAACGGCTTGTATCCACAGAAATGAGGGAAATACGGCATACTCTATATGTTACCAGTACAAAATGTAATAAGGGTATGGTAATACATTTTCAGTAATCCTGGGTTGATGGACAAAGTAATTATAGGAAGTTCAGTATTGATTAACAGACCTAACTGTGATTCTAAACAAAAGAGTTAAAGAGTCCATGATCTAAATTAACTTTTTAAATTAGATGATGGTCAATTGGTATGTTAAGGGCATGACCCTGACCTTACTCCATTCACACTAAAATGCTGCACTGTGCAATAATACACTGAAAGCTTTATCGCTATGTTGGCTCTAATTTGGTTGATTTTACAGCATACATTTTGTCACATCACAGTGAAAGGTTAAAGCTGAAAGCACACATCTCATTCAACTGTGTCCTGAAGCATTGAGGTTAATGCGAAAAGAGGATAACCGACTTGTGGAGATTTGCTAATTTAATTGATCTGTTTTGCTAGTTAACATCAGGAATTAAACTGTTGATAATAAAATACAAATGTAAATCCTGCCCCTTTGACTCACAGAAAATCAATGCGCAAAGCGCGGCTGTTGCACTTTCCAGTTTGACAGAATATAAATGATGTAAACAATTAGACAAATATTCAACTTAATGCACAGTTTTCATTCTGTGCAGTAGACTTACCATAATTTTTCTATTTATTCAAGTACAGAAGTATACAAGCAGATTCAGTAATGTCTAAGAAACAGTCATTGTAATAACTGATGGCTACCGAGTTTCAAGCACAATACAATATGGTCAAAACAATTCATGTAAATTCTGTTTATTATTAATCAATAAAAAAGATGTGATTCATCTTCTCATGTATTCAGATTAATTGTGTACTGTCTGCTAAACAAGTAACAATGCAATATTGATTTTAAAGCAAATTAAGTTATCATCGCAATAAAAAAAAGATGTATAGTGAATGTGAAAGATTATAAAATGTGCATATACAAGATCTTTCATGTTTACCAAACATAAGATACCCCAAATAATTGACCTTTAGGATTGGGTTATCCAGGCCATGTTATATCTAGTAATCGTTTGTCACATTTAACTGAAATTGGTATGTAATGCATGTAAGACATTTTGCAGTGCATCCAATCTGCTTTTTCCATTATGATATCTGTCAAGAACCTACCTGTCAGAGAATCACTGTGAGATGTCTGGCACATAGATGTGCGCAAGCACATAGAGTTTCCTTAAGAATGGCTAACAGGTGCACGCATGCCCTTGATTGTCAGCAATTGTGTATGTGCATGTGCACGGGCATAATCCCTCTTGTTGCCAGAAGGCCTATTCAAAGGGAGTCTAGCATCCTATCCTTTGCTGACTGATCTTCAGCTGTGTCCTGTATCCTGATCTGATCTTGTGTGCTTTTCTGATGCTGACCTGGCTTGTTCTTTGACCTTGGCTGTGTATCCTGTTCCTTGTTTGCTGCTCACCTCTGACCCGGCTTCGTTCCTGACTCTGGATCTGTCTATGATTTGGTCCCCCGCTGCCCGCATGCTGACAACCCTGGCATTCCTGAGACTCTGGCTTCTGTTAACCCTTGGGTGCCTGCCTGGCTGTCTCCTGCTCCAGTCGGCACACGGCTGCATACTCCAGTCTCCAGGAACTTGACAAGCTGCTGGCCCGGAATCATCCACATCAGGCACTCGTGTCCCTCCTGTCCTTCGGGTTCCTCTGTCGAATCCTCAGTGGAGATATAACAGAGGTTGACCCCATCAACTCAGTCTCCTATCAGTTACATGACAATACCACAGCATTCATTGCCACATGGGCATATTATTCATGTTAATTAAATTGGCCATGGGATTGTCATGGTCTTACCTCTTTGCAGGCTTCTCATCACTGACATGTGCTGGCGGCCATCTTGCTTCATGGGGTGCTTGTAACCTGCCTCACTCTGCGGCTCCTCCTTCCCACTGGGAGGAGCTGGTTGCTCTGCATATATATATATGATGGCAGCTGCAGCATTTCCTTGCTTGGGCCTCTCATCTGTTACCCCTCCTGTGATCGTGCTGCTTGTTCCTGGTTACCGACCCGGCTACGGACGTTCCTTCTGGTTCCTGTGGACTTTGACCTTGCTGTTTGGTTTCCAATAAAGATCCTCTTATTCATTTATCTGTTTTGTACGTCTGATTCATGCTTCCGTGACATTAGGCCCAAGCCATGAATTCTGACGGTGCAGGGCCATCCTCTCTACCCATGCTGGTTGCCAGACTTGATCAGCAGGATCACCTGCTGGGTCAGTTCGCTCAGGCGTTGCAAACCCTGCTTGCACACACTGCTCATCTCGCTCCTGCTGCTGTTAGGCCGGTTGTCGCTCCTGTTTCCGCTCCTACTGCCGCTCTGGTTGTTGCGCCAGAGTCTACCCCGGCACCCGTTGTTGCGCCTGCGGTGTCTCGGGGTATGATCGGTTCTGCCCCCCTCCCACAGCGCTTTGGGGGTGAGCCAACTCAGTGCCGAGGCTTCCTTAACCAAGTGGGCATTTATTTTGAGTTGCTGCCGCATGCCTTCCCTACTGAGAGATCGAAGGTGGGCTCCCTGATCTCGCTGCTCTCGGACAAGGCCTTGGCCTGGGCAAGTCCTTTATGGGAGAACAACAATCCGGTGGTTGCCGAGTTTTCCGGTTTTGTTGCTTCTCTTCGGAGGGCTTTCGATGTGCCGGCTCGCTCTGCCTCTGCTGCGAAGCTCCTCATGTCCATCAGACAGGGTTCACGATCGGTAGCCGAATACGCCATTGAGTTGCGTACCCTGGCAGCAGAGGTGGGCTGGAATAATGAGGCCCTGGTGGCGGCCTTCTCCCATGGTCTCTCTGACACCTTGAAAGATGAGATTGCGGCTAAAGACCTACCCGTGGAGCTCGAGGCTCTCATTTCTTTCCTGATATTGATTGACACCAGACTCAGGGAGAGACCTTCCTTTAAGGAGAGCCTGCGGAGGCCTCCCAACAGATTGGCGCCTACGTTTGCTTTCCCACCCATTCCTCCCTCTCCTCCCACGCCTCCTGGGGTTGATGTGTCTGGGGGTGAGCCCATGCAACTGGGGTTTGCTCGCCTGTCTGAGGGGGAGAGGGAACTTCGGAGACGTGAGGGTCGTTGCATGTACTGCGGTCTCAGTGGGCATTTTTGGTTATCATGTCCGAACCGTCCGGGAAACGCTCGCACCTGAGATCCTGTCGGGGACAGATCTTGGGTGGAGTTTCCTCGTCCCCGGTTTTCCGTGCTGAGAAACCACTGCTCACCGTTTTCCTCTCCTGGGCCAGGGGCTCGGTGGCGGCCCAGGCATTGGTGGATTCTGGTGCTGGTGGCATTTTCATCGACAGTAGATTTGCTGCCGCAAACTCCATTCCTCTGCCGGTTCGAGCTTATACGCTGGTTCTTGAGGCGATTGACGGCAGACCCCTTCAGCCGCCGCAGGTGACTCATGAGACCCTTCCAGTGGAGATAGCCATTGGGGCCGTTCACAGGGAGTCGGTCTGCCTTCAAGTCATTTCGTCTCCTCACTACTCGGTGGTCTTGGGGTACCCCTGGCTCCAGAGGCATAATCCGACTTTCGATTGGAGATCGGCCGAGATCCTCTCGTGGTCCCCACAGTGTGGGGCTAGTTGCATCCATGGGCCTGTCAAGGTGTTGTGTGCCTCCTCGGACTCTGTTGCCTTCTGAATACAGGGAGTACCTAGATGTATTCGATAAGGTGCACGCGGGTGCTCTGCCTCCGCACCGCCCATACGATTGTGCCATAGATTTACAACCTGGTGCCATTCCTCCTCGTGACAGGGTATATCCACTGTCGGTTGCTGAGAATGAAGCCATGGAGGAGTACGTGAGGGAGGCGCTTTCCCGGGGGCACATTCGCAAATCCTCTTCCCCAGCGGGGGCTGGAGTTTTCTTTGTAAAAAAGAAGGGCGGAGAATTGAGGCCTTGCATCGACTATAGGGGCCTAAATCGCATCACGATTAAGAATGCATACCCGATTCCGTTGATTTCCGAGTTGTTCGACCATCTCAAGGGGGCTACGGTCTTTACCAAACTCGACCTGAGGGCTGCATATAACCTTGTAAGGATCAGGGAGGGTGATGAGTGGATGACCGCGTTCAACACCAGGACTGGTCATTACGAATCCCTGGTTATGCCCTTTGGGTTGTGCAATGCGCTCGCAGTCTTTCAGGAATTTATCAATGATGTTTTTCGTGACCTGTTGCAGCAGTGTGTAGTGGTCTATTTGGACGATATCTTGGTTTACTCTGAATCCATGGAGGCCCACATTTCGGATTGTCAAGCAAGTGTTGCTACGGTTACGAGAGAACAGGCTTTTCTGTAAGCTCGAGAAATGCAAATTTCACCGGTCCCAGGTAACCTTCTTAGGTTACATCATTTCCGCGGAGGGGTTCTCCATGGACCCTGAGAAGGTTTCGGCAGTCCTACAATGGCCACAGCCCACTGGTCTTCGTTCCCTGCAGCGCTTTTTGGGCTTCGCCAATTATTATCGGAAGTTCATCAGGATCTTCTCCATGCTGGCCAAGCCTCTCACGGATCTGACCAGGAAGGGCAGTAATTCCCATGATTGGCCGGCCGAGGCCATCCTGGCTTTTGAGGCTCTTGTTATACCTGAAGAGTTCCACATGTACTGGCACTTTAAGGCTGGCTCCACCCAGCAGTGATGACAAGGGTCAAGGGGCATAGTAGCCATCTTAGAGAGACCACATGTAGGAAGGAGAGATATGTATTGTCCTGAGATGCATGTTACAGTGTACAGCCTGTACTGAATAAACATCCATTGTTCCAGACCAGAGTCTTGTGTCCCTCACAACACAGAGGATATAACAGTGGCGACGAGGATGGGATTTACAAAGTGTCTATCAGTCTGAGAGAGGGACAAAGACATTGTGGATTGTCACCTGGATAAAAGCAATCACAGATCCCAGCAGGAAAATGTCATTAATCGGGACATTAAGTGAGTTTGATGGAGAACAGACATCCTGGAGTTCCTGGGTTGAGAGACTGGAACAGTATTTCAGTGCAAATGCCATCCCAGACAACAGGCAAGTAGCAGTGTTTCTGACAGTGGTTGGGGCCAAAACATATGACACTCTGAGGGATCTGCTTTCCCCTGTAAAACCAGCAGCTAAGACATTGGCAGAGCTGCTGACACTGCTAGAGGATCACTTCCAGCCTCAACCACTAGAAATAGCAGAAAGATTTCGCTTCTATCAGAGGCAGCAGCAGACAGGTGAAGAGATTAAGCCTTCGCAGACTAGCCTCTACCTGTTCTTTTGGGGACTACCTACCTACTGCACTGAGAGATAAGTTTGTCATGGGACTGAATTGTGAGTCAACACAAAAGAGACTGTTAACAGAGAAAGACCTTACCCTTACACAGGCAATTGAGATAGCTTCAGTGATGGAAATGGCTGTGAAAGATACAGAGGAATTGAACCCCCAGAGCAGAAGGGAAGAGGTGAAGCAGGAAGTTTTCAGAACAGCAGTCAAGCCAACTGCTGCAAACTGGAAATACAGACCCCCACCAAGCCGGGAGTCAGCTTGCCACCGTTGTGGGAATACAGACCATGATCACAAAGTCTGCCGGTTTAAGGATCAGACCTGTCATAATTGCGGTAGGACCGGCCATCTGAAACGAGTTTGTCGTAGCAAGAAGGTGCGAGATAAACAACCTCTGAACCCCAAGACTAAGACATATATGGTGGGAAGATATACATCATCATCTGAGTCAGAGGATGAGGCTGTGCTCCACAGGTTAGACATACATCATATGCATTCAGCACCCTCCGCAATGACTGTAGATGTAACCATTGAGGGAAAGAGACTCAAGATGGATGTAGACACAGGAGCAGCAGTTTCAGTTATCACCCAGAAACAATGGAGACAACTTCAGACCCGAAAAACTGTCCGCCCAACACCAATCAAACTGCAGACATACTCAAAGCAGATACTCCACCCACTGGGTTACGCAAAAGTAAAGGTATTGTACAAGGGTCAGACAAAGAGACTGCCATTATATATCCAAGACAATGGGGGACCCCCTCTATTTGGGAGAGACTGGATTGCTCACTTTGGTATGCCAGACATCGCCATAAGTCCCTGTAACACCGTTACAATTCCATTAGGAGATAATGAGGGATGGGTGGTGTCCCTGAAGCAGCGGTTCCCAAATATTTTTGATGACCAGTTGGGAAAAATAAAGCATGACTGTGTGAGACTCAAGCTGAAACCCAACGCCCAGCCTAAGTTCTTCAAAGCTCGGACAGTACCTTTCGCACTCCGAGCAGGTGTGGAAGCAGAACTAAGTCGGCTGGAGGAACAAGGTGTCATCTCAAAGGTAGAGCACAGCGAGTGGGCATCACCAGTTGTACCGGTAAAGAAAGCGAATGGGGACTTGCGCATTTGAGGCGATTTCCGCATGGCACTGAACTCTCAACTGGAAATAGACCAGTATCCCCTACCCAGAGTAGATGACATTTTTGCCTCTCTTGCAGGAGGTCAAAAGTTCACCAAGCTTGATCTCAAACAAGCATATTTACAGTTTGAGGTCCATCCTTCTTCCCGCAAGTTTCTGACCATCAACACCCACAAGGGACTGTATCAATATAATCGGATGGTGTTTGGGGTAGCCTCTGCCCCAGCCATTTGGCAACGAAAAATGGATGAGATTTTGGCGGACATTCCTTTCACTCAGTGCCTGCTAGATGACATGCTCATTACAGGACGGACCGACCAGGAACACAAGCAGAATGTGGAGCTTGTGTTGGCGAGACTCCAAATACAGGGTCTGAAAGTGAACTTAGCAAAATGCCAATTCATGGTGCCTAAATTGGAGTTTTGTGGCCACCTTGTGGATGCAGAAGGTATACACACCATGGAAGCCAAGGTTGATGCTTTAGTCAAAGCTCCAGCCCCAACCAAAGTCCAGCAGCTGCGATCATACCTTGGCTTGCTGAACTATTACCACAAATTCCTGCCAGATCTGGCACACACCTTGTTTCCGTTGAACAAGCTTTTGGAGAAACACTCCAGATGGGACTGGTCGGCTGCATGCCAACGTGCTTTTGAAGTTTCTAAGCGGAAGCTGTTGGCGTCACGCATGCTCGTGCACTATGACCTCCAGAAGCCTCTCACCTTTGCTTGTGATGCCTCACCCTATGGTCTGGGGGCGGTACTATCTCACATCTTACCAGATGGGTCAGAAAAACCAGTGGCATTTGCCTCCAGGTCTTTGACAAAAGCAGAAAGCAATTACTCACACATTGACAAAGAGGCTCTTGCGCTGATATGGGCAATTAAGAAGTTTCATCTTTACCTGTATGGTAGGGAATTCACCATACTGACGGACCATAAACCACTCCTTCAGATCTTTAGCCCTGACAAAGGCATCTCCCAGACTACTGTGGCCCGCCTCCAACGCTATGCCCTATTCTTGGGGGCATACAGCTACAAAATTCAGTATCATGGTCATGATGCCAATGCTAATGCGGACGCTATGTCCCGACTGACAGGGAGGTCCATGGACTCTTCTCCACCGGTCAAGAGTTGTCGTTACACCAGCCTGTCCTTCTTGTCTTCTGGGGAGATAGCAGCCCATACAACCAAGGATACCTTTCTGAAAACAATACTCTCCTGGGTCCGGTCCGGTTGGCCTGCAACTGTCACACAGGAGTATGAACCTTATTTCCGTAGGCGTATGGAATTAACTGTGGCTGGCAACTGTGTTTTATGGGGAGACCGAGGGATCATTCCACAGACCCTCCGGAGACACATTCTGGACTTGCTACATACTGGTCATCCCGGGAGCACACGTATGAAACAAAAGGCCAGAGGCTATGTGTGGTGGCCAAACCTAGACTCAGATATCACAACATATGTGAATGCTTGTGCTGGATGTGCACAAACGGCAAGAGACCCTCCTCGAGGGTGCGTCCAGCCCTGGACTTGGCCCACGGTTCCTTGGTTTCACCTACACTTGGACTTTGCAGGCCCGATCAGAGGACACACCTTCTTGATCATAGTGGACGCCCATTCAAAGTGGCCTGAGGTCATTCCTGTTACTCAGCCAACGACTAAGGCAACGGTTTCCATACTGTTACATCTCGCTGCTACGTTTGGATACCCCAGAGAAATCGTCACAGACAACGGTGCACAATTCACCAGTCAGGAGTTTCAGCATTTCCTGACTGCCCACAACATCAAACACAAGTTGACCGCACCTTACCACCCTGCTACAAATGGTCAAGCAGAGCGCTTTGTGCAGACTTTTAAATGCTATTTCAAAGCTACAGTGGCTGCAAGTAAACAACAGTCCCTGTCACCCCAGCAGCTGGACTCCTTCCTTTCTGCTTACAGAAACACACCACATGCAACCACTGGGAAAACTCCAGCAGAACTCCTTCTGGGGCGGCAGCCATGGACTGTTTTGGATATGCTCCACCCTCAAACAGTCCAGGAACATGTATTACAGTCCCAAGACAAAATGGTCAAACACAACGAGCTCCCCCGATTCACAGCCCAACAAAAGGTATGGGCCAGATCTTATGGGGCTTCCAACACCCGTTGGCTTCCTGCTGTCATTGCAGAGACCTTGGGACCCAAGATGTGCAAGGTCCGCCTGGAAGATGGTTCCATTTGCAGACGTCATGCGGACCAACTGCGTCCTCGTTCTCAACTGCCTGAATCCCTGATGCCGGCTGAACCACCAGTGTCTCAAGGATCTGCTCCCAGCGAATCAGGATGCACAGAGACTGATGATTGTGGGGACTCTGAACTTTTGAACTCAGCTCCAACAGAGCCCTCCAGCTCTGGTCCGGAGGTCTGTTTACCCTCTGAGCTGGGGGATCCCTTCTTGGCCCCGCCGGTACCCATTCCGGCCAGCCCTGTTTCCTCCGGGCCCGAATCGCTGGATGCCCGGCCTCAACAACACTGTCGCCCTCCTGACCGGTTTCAGTTGCAAGAGCGGTTACGAGACTTTCGACGGGGCCGACGGAAGTGATCAGATGACATATTAACCCAGCAAATGCTTCCATGACAGGGATTTGTCAAAGCAGACGTTAACATTTTATTATCTGTAACATAAGGAAATTACAGTGCTAAAAATATCTTTAAAAAGTTCAAAATTCCACTAATGAAGAAGTCCAGAGTGAATCTTGTGCAAAATAATAGGGTAACATATCCAATGTGGTCCTCCACCAAAGTGATTCATTCACCCAGTTCTTTCTCCACCAAAAGCAGAAATTCACACTCACCAGATGTAGTTACTGTCTAAAATATAGAATAGCAAATCTCACATATTAAAGGATCTAGATCATAAGATGTAAGCTGTTGTCCTTTCCCCAAAACTTCAAAAGTTTTTATTCACCCCCTGAGGTCTGGCCACCATTCTGTTAAAGACTGGCAGTGCATTATGTAAGTGTTTGCAAACCATTTATGTGCATTGTTTGACACCTAAGGTCCTGCCGCCATTCTCCTGTGTGGGTTGTTGGCTATTTATGTAAGTGTATAGCATCACTTGTTCTTATATGGTTTTATATGTTTTTATATGCTGGGTCACCAATAAATACTGCACCATGAGACTTTTGTAAATGGTGATTTTCTTTTTTGGATAGGATGTTCTGAACATTTTAAAATTATGAGAAAGAGAGTCTTCTGGATCACAATTCATATATCTAAGCACACGTAAAGAGGCAGTCCTTTGGATTGGGAATCACTTGATGTTTTGGGGGAGGAGCTACTAACGGGATGGATCGCACATCCGAATGAGGAGAAACATCTCAAGCTGAGCGGCCAAACAGAGGATTGTTTGTTGCTTGTTTAAATCGGTGGATTCGTGAGTGTGCCCTTATCACAAGCTTGCTATCTGTTCTCAAATGGTTTATGCATGTTTGCGCTATGAGGATTGTTTCTTTTTGTTTCTTGGTTTCTTATGAGCTGTGCAAATGTGGAGGATTTGACATCTACATGTGGAATAACCAGCTAAGAGTCTGAGAGCCTGATCGCACCATACATTCTTTCAAGCCAGTATACAGCATTGGGTTTTTCACACAGGAGGTGTATCACATGTGCACACACTCAGTATGCATTTGGACTATTAATTTAGTTGTGTATACATGTAATTGATTTATTTGAATTATTTATAGTTTGTTCAAAAGGTCTTTCACATCACAGGAGTTAATACTCAGCGCATATTATCATTATTTTTGATTCACTATTTTTTGTTTGACTAACACTATTATATGCTGCGTTTATTATTTAGTAATTTTTTTGATGTCATATATATTAAGGGCCAGATCCACAGCCAGCGGGTGTAACTTAAATATTCAGATTTAAGTTACACCGCCGGAAAATTTCTACCTAAGTGCCCGATCCACAAAGCACTTACCTAGAAATTTTCTGCGGTGTAACTTAAATCCGGCCGGCGCAAGGCGTGCCCAATCTAATGGGGCGAGTCCCATTTAAATTAGGCGCGCTCCCGCGCCGGACGTACTGCGCATGCTTCTGACGCGATTTTCCCGACGTGCATTGTGCGAAATTACGTTACGCCGAGTTTTGTGAATCGCGCCGGGTAAAAAAAGTTGCGTCGGGAAAAAAAAGAGATGCGGCGGGAAAATTTTTTTTTTTTAAAAATTTGACAGCGTCGCGGGAAAGAAGGGTCTACTTTTACATGGTGTACTAACTTTACACTTTGTAAAAGCAGCCCTAATTTTGCAATGGCAAACTAATACTTACGGAGAAAAAACGAAGCGTAAAAGCTTCGTGGATCTCCGTGAGTGCTAATTTGCATACCCGACGCTGGATTTCGACGAGAAATGCCCCCAGCGGCGGCTGCAGTACTGCATCCTAAGATCCGACAGTGTAAGTCCCTTACACATGTCGGATCTTCTGCCTATCTATGAGAAACCTGATTCTGTGGATCAGTTCCATAGATAGAAACAGGGATACGACGGCGTATCAGTAGATACGCCGGCGTATCCCTTTTGTGGATCAGGCCCAAAGTATTTAGTAGCGCTGTAGTACTATATTTTCACGTAAAGAGGCAGTCCTTTGGATTGGGAATCACTTGCTGTTTTGGGACAACAGCTTACATCTTATTAGCTTGATCCTGTAATATGTGAGATTTGCTGTTCTATATTTTAGGCAGCAACTACATCTGGTGAGTGTGACATTTTGCTCTTGGTGGAGGCGGCACTGGGTAAATGAATCACTTTGGTGGGGAACCACCTTCGATTTTTTTTTGAGGAGTCACAAGTTTAATAGATCAATAGAGCACAGCGTGTTTGACCCACAGATTGCAAAACTGAAGGTCCATTATCTCTGGTGGGTGGGGTCATAAGAGGGAAGTGTGGCACATGACACCACAATTAGTTTGAGCACTATAGCACTTTATCTGTTTGGAGCAGCAAACACATTGCAAGAGACTGTTTTTTTCAATCTATTGATGTATTTTGATTTATTTCATTTTTATTTTAAATGCTGGTGTATATTCCTCACAATTACTAGAACTTTAAATGTAAAATAGTTCCAGTTAAATATGACCAACTACAAATAGATATAGTTGCCCCTTGTTAAAAGGTTAAAAAAAACAGACAAATATACAAACAATACTTGACCAATAGTCCCAAGTAGACCTGATTTGACACCCCCTTCTCTTACAGCAGAACTAAGGTCCCACAAAGTAAAATGTACAAGGAGTTAGAGTTTTAAAAAAAGAAGATATATGCACCCTAGGGCAAAAGCCCACATCCACACAGTGGGCTCTACGTACACTTTAATGCCTTTGTGGATCAAGGGGGTGCTTGTTTAATTGTCAACAACAGATTGTGTAGCCACAAGTGTCTATATTTATTTGGAAGAGGGGTGGCACCCCATCAATGAATCTGTGAGTCTTTTGGGGACAGTATACCCAAACTAAATGTACATGTGCCACTCAAAGCTCCATCTCTTATGTAGCAACTGCTTGAGTGCAGACAAGCTTGTCCCAGCTCTAGACATCTAATGGAAAAGTCCTACAAGTCACACATCTCTGCAAAACCCACCATGACTAAGCTCAGTTGGCAGAGTGAAACACATTGGGGGCGTGGCCTGTTTGGAGCCTGGGCTGAGCTGTCATATAACATCTTAGGGGGTTCTGCAGAGACTTCCAGGACTTATGTTTCCATCAGAAAAGTATAGTTGAGTAATATAATACAGTAAAACCTTGGATTGCAAGCATAATTTGTTCCAGAAACATTCTTGTAATCCAAAGCATTTGTATATCAAATCAAATTTCCCCATAAGAAATAATAGAAACTCAGAGATTTTTTACATTGACCATTTATTCATAAGTCCTCCAGTTTATAGTCCATATAAAAAGATTATAGCAATGTGACCAGATTGTGTACCCATAAAATGTCCATTCAAAAATGGAAGCCTCCACAAGGGGATTAGAAGCAAAATCCAGCTACAGAGAATAAGAAAGAAGAGAGGCACCTCTAAGTGTAGCAATATGTTGCTAAATATTGTACCTTCATTAAATGTAACCATATTGCTACACTTAGAGGTGCCTCTATTCTCTTTTATACTCAGTTGTGACATGACGCTACTTGTATATCAAGACATCACTTGTATATCAAGTCAAAATGTAAATTCAAAAATAATTTAGCTTGTTTTGAAAAACACTCTCAAACCAAAGTTTTACTGTAATAGTCTTTCACCATATACCTTGTAAAATGGGAATGGTAGACGTCATTAATAGAATGTCAATGTGCCTGAGAAGGAGCAAATAAAAACCACTATTAGAATAAAAGTACTTTTTTATTACATCACTAAAATTATCAAAATACAATACACATTAACTGATTGCCACATCTATACACAATGTAAAGGACAAATAATTGTGATTTCCAGAAGGCATATTGAATTGACGCGTTTCGCCCCCCAAATGTATCAAAATAAAAGGAGACGTGTTGCCTGACTATGTGGCTAGGGGTGAATTCTCATTACTAAAAGCAGTAACCCTGAGCCACACTGAAGATTGCATCGCAGGATCCATGTAGAGGTTACTTACCTTGTCCCAAGGATCCTGTGATGTCCTCCCGCTGTGTGTGCGAGCTGTGTCCTCCGCTCGATCTATCACAGTACCAGGCTCCATTCCCTGCGAGCATTGCAATGCATGGGGACGGAGCTCAGCGCCAAATTCAAAAAGTGAAAAACACAGAACACATATAGTACACATTACTATAGTAATCTTACACATTTCTGTAGCAAATTATTTCACATCCCTTTTGGCCCTAATGCTTTGTCCAGTTCCCTGCATGCAGTTTTATATTCTATATACTGTTATTTTTGCCTGGAAATTGGAGATTGTCCATAGCAACCAAAAAGTGTCCCCTTACGTCAAAAGTGGTTTTAGACCAGCTAGAAAACAGTGATAATAAATTAGAATCACTTGCAGAATTGAGCGATAGTGATTTGTGGGGATATTAGTCATCAAACACTGAAATTTCAGTGTTTTTGATTTGATCACATTATTGAAAACATTTTATTATTATTATACTATTATTTGTTATAATTATTTATAATTATTTATTATAATGTATGATTTTGTGTTTAAAACTTTATCATAACCGGGATGTCTACTAGGCTCTTGTTTGGACAGATTTAAGTGAGTTATTCCTAGGAATTATAGGCCTACAATATAATATGAAGCGCCAAAGTTCCATGCGAAACAATGTACCGCTTTCAGCATCAAATATCTGACATATCATACCGCCAGGTAGGTTAAATATGCATTCGATATAGAGCACTCAAATTAAAGCTAGCAGAGTTTGGAAAAATACTACAAAAAATATAATACTAATGCTATTGACTAAAGTCAGTGTACCTGTAAGGCCTTGTACACACGATTGGAATTTCTGATGGAAAAAGTCAGACAAACTTTTTCCATCAGAAATTCCGACCGCGTGTATGCCCATCGGAGAAATTCCATCGTAAATTCTGATGAATTCCATTGGAGATTACATAAAGAACATGTTCTCTTTTCCGTCGGAATTACGGTGTGAGTTTGGTTGGGCTAAAGCCCGATCGTGTGTACAGGGCATAAGTCAAACTAACCTAAAAATAGAGCATTTACTATAAACAAATAAAAAAATTGTACCTCAATGAAAAAAATCTCTGTATACGTGAAACATTTACTAGAATGCCTAGTACATATGATCGGTTTTCCTCTTGGCAAAGCTGCTGTGTTTTCCTTTGGCCGGCAAAACCGGCCATGTGTATGCTCCTTAGCATTTTTCCCGACAGGAAAACTGCAGTTTAAAAAATGAGAACATGATCTCTTTTTTCTCGCTGCGAATCGCTGCATTTTTTCCCTGCAGTTTTTCCCTGCAGTTTTCCTATGGAAAACACTGCGAGGGAGCATGCACACGGCCGGTTTTCCCAAACAAAGCTCCCCTGGCAGTTTTCCTGTCTGGAAAACCGGCCGTGTATACAGGGGAAAAGGGACTGAGCTGGTTCTCGGTTTTTCCCTCTGTTTTCCCGGCGGTCTTTTGATCGTTGGGAAAACTGATCGTGTGTACTAGGCATAAAAAGCATCAGGAGTTGTTTTGGTGAAGAATAATCAGCTGTAACACCAATAGTCATGTACTGTACTGTACATGTCTGATGGTCTTCCATTCCGAAAACACTGTGGGGTTGATTTACTAGAAAACCAGAAAGTCCAAAATCTGGGGCAGCTGTGCATGGTAGTCAATCAGCTTCTAACTTCAGCTTGTTAAATTAAGCTTTGACCAACAAAAAAAGGAAAAAACTAGAAGCTGATTGGTTTCTATGCAGAGTTGCAGCAGATTTTGCACTCTCCAGTTTTAGTAAATCAATCCCTGTGTTTTAATATTTATTTAGATTAATCTTACTTAAACTTTTACAAATGTGTTCAGCTAGCCCCTCATGCAGATATGAACAGTGCACATACAAATCATGTAGCTGCTTGTCAATTTAAAACAGTACAAACCCATGGCATAACTGGTGTAGGCACACTTTTCTCATGCCTTTCCGATTTGGGTTATTAAATTGGGTAGTACTGCTCCATAGCTGTTGTAAAGTTTGGTAATATTTGGGAATCCCATACCCATGCGATTGCTTCATAGTGCAGTTTCGGTGCATTTGCTATAGCTTTAGAAAATCAGCCCCAGTGAGACCATTCTATAAAGTGCATAAAAGGGGTTTATAAAAAAGGATTTAGTCTCATTTGTATCATCCCATCAATCAATCAATCAATACAGTGGTACAACTTAAGCTGATGATGACTTATCATAGTCAAGATTGTGTGCCACTTAGCATTGGAAGGGAAACACCTTTGTTATTTTATTGCATAAGCTACCTTTCATTAAAATGCATCAATGCCTGTTTCCATGAAAGGAACTGAAAACATAATAGATGAACCTGGTTCATCCTGCCAAACCTAATAGTAATGTTTCTGAGCATCAACAGTTGTTAGAAAGAGAATAACTGATGAAATCACCAAAAAATATGTTCACCAATTAATTCACTTAAACCAGTATCAAGTCCCTTTCAGAACTTTTTTTAGAAGTCTGAGCACCTTTTTTATGTATCCTGCCATTAAAAAGATGCACAAAACATTATCATTTTTGGTAAAGTAATAAGCGGCATCCTTGACAAATAATTTGGGGAATAATTGGAGAATGGAAATTTATCACTGTCAAGAGACAACACACCATTCACTGTTTTATTCATAAATCCTAACACAGGGCAATGCCTTTGGTTCTTATTCTTTAATATATACAGTATATATCAATGAAAAGAAAATGATCTTTAAGCACCATGGTGATTCTAGAAAAAAAATATTGTTAGCTGAGAAAAAAGAGAACTACAAAACGGAAGGAGTTGACTGGCATGGGCCTTTGTCTGGAAAAGCAGCTGTTAGCAGTATTGCTTCCGAAACCTTCTGACATGGAAGTGGAACAGTTAATATTGGTCAATAAATCATCTTGCTAGTTAAGCCAGAGGGAAAAGTTCTATAGTCCATAATGACTCAACAATTAAAGCAAACTAAGAGAACACTTATAAACGGTACCTTGCCATGAAGTGGTCATGCAGTATATGTCATACAACCATGCTTCTTTATTCATTCATCAATCACAGGACTAGGCCAGTGTGAGCAGTTCTCTATTTCACATTTAGAATGTCTACACAGTTTAACAAGAGAAAGTCACTTGTTTAAATCATTGTGATTGATTGCCAGGAACCATAAAATATGATTCCTATGAATTCATTGTAGAAATAAACAAACTGATTAGAAAAAAGCAGCCCCGCAAAAAAATTTTTAAGCCCTCCTCATTCCAATGTAATTGTTACTAGCCAATTAAGGAAAATAAAAGTGGAATAATCCCTTGCTTTTCAGCAACACCTTAAACACTCATTTATTTAGTCATTTTCATTGGGTCTTTTCACAGCCCTGACATAATTTTTGTAGCAATGACACCTGAAGGAGCAGCTTGGAATTATGTGGGTCCCCCTTACCTGTTCGGAGACTGCCTTTCCTGTTTCCAGTCCCAGTTGCACACCGATAATCTCAAGCTCAAGTCTAGAGTTTTTTTAAGGTTTATTGCAAGTTTAGCAAAAAATGCAGGGAGGTAAGTTTAGGGTATAAGATACCCAAGGCATATGGAAATCTGATAACAGCTTCCTAGAAATGTTTTGCTTTTTAGCAGCAACCTCAAAAATCATTCTAATGAAAAGGGATAGACAGCCAAGTAAATTTGTGACTCTATGCAATCACAGTCCTTATATAGCCCCCCCCGGTGTCTAACCCTCAATGAGTGCTTCGGTATCTGGAGCTATGGGCGAAAAATGACATCTGCTGAGGCCTAGTGGTAGCTTATATGGAACACACATACCTCCTCCCACGGGAAAGTCACAGAGAGAGAGAGAGAGAGAGAGAGAGAGAGAGAGAGAGAGAGAGAGAGAGAGAGAGAGAGAGAGAGACTGATCAGATCCTCCCTTAAAGTTATTTTTGCCCCAGCCATATCTTCTGGGTCAGTCTCCCAGGGATTGGCTTTGCCTAGTTATTGATACTCCCACTCTATTTGCTTCTTCCAACAGCAGACAGGAGCAATCAACCACTAGGTTTAGGGAAAAACCTGAGCAGACCTAAAAGATTAATGGCATCTCTCAGCAAAACCTTATACTAAATGTATCCACTCCACGGCAGGGGCACTACATTTTAATTGTTGAAGCAGTTAGATAACCTGATATCTTACTGTCTGCCTGCTCGAGTTTGAGTTGCTACCTGTGTTCCAAATGCCACTTGGAGCAGTGCTCTATGTCCTACCAGTTTCCAAGGGTTTCTGCAGCCAAAGGCCTTGCAAGCACTTGTGTTACGTACTTGCTGTTGTCCTAATACCACGGTCCAGGGGTACATGAACTAAAGGGCCACATTAGGGAATGCTTTTGCCTCCCTCTCTAACCAGAGACTCGATAGCAATTCAAACTGATTTATTTAAACTTTTAAATGTACATACAGTATAGACTAAATTACAGTACACAAACCATATATAAAAAGGTTAGAATTATGATTACCAGTTCAGGTTTAATTAAATCGTTTTTTCACCCTCATGACTAATTCTTTATCTCCCCCTTTGTACCTCCAAACTATTTTCCTGCTTGTATAGAGTTTTTGGCAGTTTCTGTAGATTAGCAGAAATTTGATCAGTTGGGCAGCTTGGCATTGGATTAAAGACAAACATCCAGAAATATCTCTGGACACTTCCTAAGGACAAACACAGTGCCAGCTTCTGTGCCCTTTGATATGCAGATGGTTTGTCGGTAACATGAAAAGACCTTGGTACAGTGTATAACCTAGCCAAGACAATTAAAGATTTCCTAGTAAAACACAAATGCTGCACAGTAATTACAGAATATTTTAAATTTGTTTATTTGTTGATTATTCTTCAAGATTATGCATGCACCACATGACATGGCAGGGAATAAATACAGAAATGCATAGTTGAGCTCAATTTTAGTCAGAAAATTAGTACAACTTCCTCCCATTTTTTAAAACCAGTGACATATTTTTGCATTTTCCTATAAATGTACATCAGATTCAGTTGCTTTAGGCACTAAGCCCAATGCGTCAAGATTAAAGGTGCCTGCCCAAAAGTATAACATCACATGCTCATTGATCCATTTTATTTTGGGCACTTAAACAATAATTACATGCAAATGATTCAATTCAAATTAGCCCCAAGCAAAAGAATAAGTAAGAAGAAGTATGGCTGGACCTGTTACTTAAAGTAGACCTAAACCTAGTCAGTAACATCCCATATAAATTTCATCATGTTACTGTAATTGTTTTAATCTTTTTTAAATATGCATCTTGCATTAAAAGATTACTGTTGATTCTGCCACAAAAAGTTCTCCTCCAGATACTTGCTGTTTTGGAGTGACAAAAGTTTTCCATGTGTGCTCCAGTGTTATCAGTATGTCACATGCACTCCTGCTGGAGACCTCAAATGACTGTGCCAATACACACTTAAAGGGGTTGTAAATTCAGAAGTTTTTTTATCTTAATGCATTCAATGCATTAGGATAAAAAGCCTTCTGTGTGCAGCAGCCCCCCCTCGCCCCACCCCCCAATACTTACCTGAGCCCTATCTTTGTCCAGTGATGTCTACGAGTGCCTCAGCTGTCTGAGACTCTCACTCCTGATTGGCTGAGACACAGCAGTGGTGCCATTGGCTCCTGCTGCTTTCAATCAAAGACAGCTAGCCAATCAGGAGAGAGAAGGAGCTGGGCCGGGTCATGGCTCCATGTCTGAATGGACACAGGGATCTGTGACTCAGCTCGGGTGTCCCCACAGTAAGCTGCTTACTGTGGGGGCACTCAACAGGAGGGAGGGACCAGGAGCACCGAAGAAGGACCCGAGAAGAGGAGGATCCAGGCTGCTCTGTTCATATACAATACACAGAGGAGAATCCGTGCTGCTTTGTGCATATCCAATGCACAGAGCAGGTAAGTATAACATGTTTGTTATTTTTATAGAAAAAAACATGAGACTTTGCAATCACTTTAACAGGCATTGTTCACTATTGTCACTATCAGGTAGCCAATTCTGAGTAATGATTAGGGATGAGCTCCGCGTTCGATTCGAACGTATGTTCGAATCGAACATCGGTCGTTCGATCGTTCGGCGAAACTCGAACGAAACGGGTCGTTCGCGCCAAATTCGAATGACGCAAAACGTCCCATAATTCACTGCGGCGTTGAGCGCTGATGATTGGCCAAGCATGCTGTATGTCCCGCATGCTTGGCCAATCACAGTGCTCAAAAAACGAAGAGCCATAATTGGCCAAAGCCAGGGTGTGTAGTGTGTTCCAGCTTGTTACAGAGAGCAGATCAGTCAGACAGAGAGAGATAGATAGAGAGATAGAGACGTGTCTTTTCTACCAGATAGATAGATAGATAGATAGATAGATAGATAGATAGATAGATAGATAGATAGATAGATAGATAGATAGATAGATAGATAGATAGATAGATAGAGTAGGAAGTGTAGTCAGTATAGTTAAAACTACAGTTTGTAGAGAATATATTCACATCCTTAGGCGTTGTCAATATATTTATAAACTGTATAGCTCATCTAGTTGATCTATTAGTATCTGTCAGGCAGGAGATTGTTCTACATGCAGTGCTCTAACGTGTTGTATTGCCTGCATTAGGGATTAGCTTGAAAATATTATTCTGTGTTATTGAACGTGTGCTAGTTTAATTGCACACACAGACGCATTACCTGTTACTGCACGTGTGCAATTTATTTGCACAGAAGCGCAGTCGCGGTTAATGCAACTGGGCTATTGAATTGCACAGAAACGCAGACATTCTTACTGCGTGTGTGCTGTTTAATAGCAACTAAACGCATTTGGTGTCACTGCGTGTGTGCTGTTAAATCGCATTTGACCGCAGTCGCTATTACTGCGTGTGTGCTGTTTAATAGCAACCAAATGCAGTCGGTGTCACTGCGTGTGTGCTGTTAAATCGCATTTGACCGCAGTCGATATTACTGCGTGTGTGCTGTTTAATAGCAACTAAACGCAGTCGGTGTCACTGCGTGTGTGCTGTTAAATCGCATTTGACCGCAGTCGCTATTACTGCGTGTGTGCTGTTTAATAGCAACTAAACGCAGTCGGTGTCACTGCGTGTGTGCTGTTAAATCGCATTTGACCGCAGTCGCTATTACTGCGTGTGTGCTGTTTAATAGCAACTAAACGCAGTTGGTGTCACTGCGTGTGTGCTGTTAAATCGCATTTGACCGCAGTCGCTCTTACTGTGTGGTTGCTGTTTAATACCATCTGAACGCAGTTGGTGTGACTGCGACTATTTTGTTACATAACACTTGAGCCAAGTCGCTCTTACTGTGTGGTTGCTGTTTAATACCATCTGAACAAAGTTGGTGCGACTGCGACTATTTTGTTACATAACACTTGAGCCAAGTCGCTCTTACTGTGTGGTTGCTATTTAATACCATCTGAACCCAGTTGGTGTGACTGCGACTATTTTGTTGCATAACACTTGAGCCAAGTCGCTCTTACTGTGTGGTTGCTGTTTAATACCATCTGAACAAAGTTGGTGTGACTGCGACTATTTTGTTACTTAACACTTGAGCCAAGTCACTCTTACTGTGTGGTTGCTGTTTAATACCATCTGAACTCATTTGGTGTGACTGCGACTATTTTGTTACATAACACCTGAACGCATAACTATGGCTGGAAGGACAAAGAGAGGCAGAGAGTCACGAGGGCAAGCAGGCTCTGCATCTAGAGGTAACGCTGGTGATGGATGTGGTGCATCCTCTTCAGCACATGGCCGTGGCCGCTCATCCTTCTTTATGGGAGCTGGCCGTGTTGAGCCTCAACATGCTGAGAAATTAGTTGAGTGGATGACCAAGCTGTCCTCATCCTCCTCATCCTCTCTCACACAGACTGATCATAGTTTGTCTGGCAAAGCAGCTGCCAAGGCGTCCTCTACCCTCTGCACAATGGCATCACACAATCCTTCCCTAGTCCCACCGTGTCCTACTGAGGAGTCCCCCGAACTGTTTCAACACAGTGTTGGGTACATGCTAGCTGAAGATGCGCAGCGTTTTGAAGACTCCGATGACGGAACACTGATAGAGGAAGGCATTGATGTGAGCCCAGGGAGAGGGGGTGGCCGAGAGGGACAACAATCTGGGAGTGATGTTCCCCCAGCTGGAGCATACTGCCAGGTTGTCGCCAGTGATGATGAGGAGGGAGGGGATGATGAGATCATTGACTCTACCTGGGTGCCTGATAGGAGAGAGGAGGAGGAGGAAGAGGAGGACGAGGCACAGGCACATCTCCAAAGAGGCAGAATGCCCTCCAGGGGTCAGCTTAAGGGCAGCACACCAACTGCATTACGTGGCGCTGCTGTGTCTCAACGTTACAGCAAAAGTTCTTTGGTGTGGGCCTTTTTTGAAACCTGTCCATCAGATCGTACCTTTGCTGTTTGCAACATGTGTCTCAAGTGTATCTCGCGTGGCCAAAACATCACCCGCTTGGGCACCACATGCTTGTCCAGACATATGTCGACCTGCCATGCAGCTCGTTGGCAGGCATACCAGAAAGATCCACACCAAAAACCAATGCGGTCCTCCCCTTGCCCTTCTGTGACCTCCAACCCACTAGACCCCCAGTCCTCTCTGCAGCCTGCACCGAAGGTGTAGAAATAGGTGTGTCACAAAGTAGTAGTGGTAGTACATGTGGGCAATCTACTGATATTACCAGACAAATTTCCCTGCCCCAGCTGCTGCAGCGCCGAAAGAAGTATGCTCCCAGCCATCCACATGCCCAGCGGTTGAATGCTAGCTTAGCAAAATTGCTAGCACTTCAACTGCTACCTTTTCAGTTGGTAGATTCTGCCCCCTTCAGTGAGTTTGTGGAATGTGCAGTACCTCAGTGGCAAGTACCCAAACGCCACTTTTTCTCACGGAAGGCGATTACAGCTCTCTACAGGCATGTGGAAGGCAATGTCCATGCCTCGCTGGACAGGGCGGTCAGTGGTAAGGTGCATCTTACCGCTGACTCATGGTCCAGCAGGCATGGACAGGGACGTTACCTGTCTCTTACGGCCCATTGGGTGACTCTGCTGGCAGCTTGGAAGGAAGCAGGGCAAGGTACAGTAGTTTTAGAGGTTGTTCCGCCACCACGCCTCCAAAACACTACTACTGCTTGTGGCACACCTCTCTCCTCCACCCCCTCCTCTTCTTCTTCCTCTGTCGCCTCTTCCTGTGGTGATGTTGGCTCAGAACCAGCCGTGCTCCGTAGGCGTACGACGGGCTACGCAGGAATGCAGGCCAAGAGATGCCATGCGGTGCTAGAGCTGGTGTGCTTGGGAGACAGGAGCCACACTGGGGAAGAGGTTCTTTCAGCTCTGCAGGGGCAGGCTCAGAGGTGGTTGACGCCATGCCAGCTGAAGCCTGGAATGGTGGTCAGCGATAATGGCACCAACCTCCTCTCTGCCCTGCGACGTGGAAAACTCACCCATGTGCCCTGTTTTGCGCATGTTCTCAATTTGGTGGTGCAGCGGTTCTTGGGCAGGTACCCTGGCTTACAGGATGTCCTGAGGCAGGCCAGGAAAGTCTGTGTGCATTTCCGGAGGTCATATAATGCCACTGCTCAGCTGACAGACCTCCAGAGGGAATACAACCTGCCCAAGAACCGCCTAATCTGTGACATGCCCACCAGATGGAACTCTACGTTGGCCATGCTGCAGCGGCTGCACACGCAGCAGAGGGCCATCAATGAGTACCTGTGCCAATATTCACCACGCCAGTGGGCCTTGATCAGGGATGCATGCACTGTCCTGTCACCATTTGAGGAGGCCACGAGGATGGTGAGCAGTGACAGTGCATGCATCAGTGAGACTGTCCCGCTTATTCACATGTTGGAGCACACCCTACGTGGAATAATGGACAGGGCCCTTGAGGCAGAACAGAGGGAGGAAGAGGAGGACTTCCTTACCTCTCAAGGCCCCCTTTATCCAGACACTGTTCCTGCTTGCCCACCTGGAACACAGGAAGAGGAGGAGGAGGAGGAGGATTGTATCAGCAGCATGGAGGTGGAGCCTAGCACACAGCATCAACAGCAGCAGTCTTCAAGGGATCATTTACAGTCCCAATGAACACGTGGACTTTTACGTGGCTGGGATGAGGTGGCTGAGGATCCTGTCGTCCTCAGTGACCCAGAGGACTGTGCCCCGAATGCCTCTGCAAACCTACGCTGCATGGCCTCCCTGATCCTGCAAAGCCTGCGTAAGGATCCTCGTGTACGTGCTATCAAGGAGAGGGATCATTACTGGCTGGCAACTCTCCTTGATCCACGTTACAAGAGTAAGGTAACGGATCTTATGTTGCCATCGCAGAGGGAGCAGAAGATGAAACTACTGCGGGAGGCCTTGCAGAAGGGTCTGTGCAATGCGTTCCCAGAACCGGGGGGATTACCAAAACCTGGCCCAGGACAACGTCTTGCTGAGGCTTCGGTGAGTCAGAGAAGGAGCGGTGGAGAAGGTGGCCATCTGACCGATGCGTTCAGACAATTTTTTAGTCTGCAGCCCCAAGGTCTGACCGGTTCCAGCAACCATCGCCAGCGTCTGGTTTACATGGTCCGGGAATACCTAGCGGCAAGATCCGACTTGGACACCTTCCCCACGAAAAATCCTCTGGCTTACTGGGTCTTGAGGATGGATCACTGGCCAGAGCTTGCACAGTACGCAATTGAGCTACTGGCTTGCCCTGCATCCAGTGTTCTTTCAGAACGCACATTCAGTGCTGCTGGAGGCTTTGTGACCGATCAAAGGGTACGCCTCTCCACCGACTGTTGATCGACTGACCTTCATCAAAATGAATCAGGCTTGGACACCGGCTACCAAGCACCTGATGCTGATGTTACTGAATAAGAATTTTGTGTTGAAATATCAGATCCCTTTGAGACTGCTGATGCTGAGTGACTGTCCTGTTGTGCTGCTGATGGAATATCCTTTCCTTCTCACTTTTCATGCTGTTAGCTAGTAAGAAATGTTGTTTTTCTGTGCTCCGCCACCAGTGCCTAAGGCCTAATTTTTCTGCCCCTGTTTAACAGGGGCGCCTAATAAAATTTTTTGATGCAATACTTTGCACGTGGCCTAAGGCATAATTTTTGTGCCCCTGTGTAACAGGGCGTCTAATAACAATTTTTGATGCAATACTTTGCATGTGGCCTAAGGCACAATTTTTGTGCCCCTGTGTAACAGGGGCGTCTAATAACAATTTTTGATGCAATACTTTGCACGTGGCTCCTTGTTGCGCTCCAATTACAGATATTGGGAGGGGTTGCAGTGTTATGTTGCGCCTACGGACACATTTTTATGCCCCTGTGTAACAGGGGCGCCTAATAACAATTTTTGATGCAATACTTTGCACGTGGCTCCTTGTTGCGCTCCAATTGCAGATATTGGGAGGGGTTGCAGTGTTATGTTGCGCCTACGGACACATTTTTATGCCCCTGTATAACAGGGGCACCTAATAACAATTTTTGATGCAATACTTTGCACATGGCTCCTTGTTGCGCTCCAATTGCAGATATTGGGAGGGGTTGCAGTGTTATGTTGCGCCTACGGACACATTTTTATGCCCCTGTGTAACAGGGGCGCCTAATAACAATTTTTGATGCAATACTTTGCACGTGGCTCCTTGTTGCGCTCCAATTACAGATATTGGGAGGGGTTGCAGTGTTATGTTGCGCCTACGGACACATTTTTATGCCCCTGTGTAACAGGGGCACCTAATAACAATTTTTGATGCAATACTTTGCACGTGGCTCCTTGTTGCGCTCCAATTACAGATATTGGGAGGGGTTGCAGTGTTATGTTGCGCCTACGGACACATTTTTATGCCCCTGTGTAACAGGGGCACCTAATAAAAAATTTTGATGCAATACTTTGCACGTGGCTCCTTGTTGCGCTCCAATTGCAGATATTGGGAGGTGTTGCAGTGTTATGTTGCGCCTACGGACACATTTTTATGCCCCTGTGTAACAGGGGCGCCTAATAACAATTTTTGATGCAATACTTTGCACGTGGCTCTTTGTTGCGCTACAATTACAGTATGTTTGAGGGGTGCCCTTTTTTCTACAATTTTGCTTTCCTAAAAAGATAATGCCACCCCCCCACCACCCCTAAAATAATCAAGATATTGTTCCCACACAGCACGTGCGCAAGCAGTATTAAATTACTTTGTTCTTATAATAATTTAATGTTGTGCAGGGACATTTCTAAACACGTGCCACTACTAGAGACACACAGCAGGTGTGATATTTGAAGGAATTTTTCATTTTTTTTTTCACTTTAAACATCATTAAAATCGCTGCTCCGGAAAAACGTCCGTTTTTAAAATATTTTTTTCGATTGATACATGTTCCCTGGGGTAAGACCCGGGTTCTGAAAGATGTTTACCAACATTAAATTGAATATTGGTCTTTAAAATGATTGTTTTTGAATTCGAACGTTCGAGTCCCATAGACTTCAATGGGGTTCTTAATGTTCGTGCGAACCCGCGGTCTGTTCGAACGTTCTGATGCGAACCAAACCCGGGTATGTTCGGCTCATCCCTAGTAATGATATGCCGCTGATGCTGGGTTGAGTGAATGTACATAGGAAACTATTGAAAGAGGCTAAAGAGGATGAAAAACAATTGTTAAAAAAAATTGAATTGTTGTGATAAACAGGGCTTTGGGAAGCTATATGTAATCAAGGGTTCAGATCTAGATTAAATTGAGCCATATAAACATTTGGATGGATAGCAACACAGCTCATGTAAATATATATATAGTTTATACAAAAAGGTGCATATCTCAATATAAACTCAGATTGCACCATTCAGTGATTTTATCAGCTTGCTGTCCAGTAAAAGTGAGGATCTAACCTATGTCAGAGGAGCCAAGTTAGACCTTACAAGGCTTTCTTCCAAAACAAAGATCACAGAACCTGCAACTTTGCATTTAGGAGCAGCGTAGATATTCTTGGATCATACTTTTGCCAAGAAAAATAACATTCCTTTTGTTTCCAAACCAAGGGCCAGATTCACAGTACAAGTACGCCGGCGTATCTACTGATACTCCGGCGTACTTTCAAATTTGCCGCATCGTATCTTTAGTTTGAATCCTCAAACCAAGATACGACAGCTTTTGACTTTGATCCGACAGGCGTGCGGCTTCCTACGCCTTCGGATAGTAGGTGTAATACCTAGTAGGTGTAATACTTCGGCGCCCGCGTCAGGTATGCAAATTAGCTTTTTACGGCGATCCACGAAGGTACGCGCGGTCGTCGCATTCTCTTACGTCGTCGCTAGTCGGCTTTTCCCGGCATATAGTTAAAGCTGCTATTCTGTGGCGTATAGATAGACTTGCCATGTTAAAGTATGGCCGTCGTTCCTGCGTCGAATTTTAATTTTTTTTTTTTTGCGTAAGTCGTCCGTGAATAGGAAAGGACGTAACTCACGTCTTCGTTCAAAAAATGACGTCGGTGCAACGTCATTTCGCGCAAAGCACGGCAGGAAATTTCAAAACGGAGCATGCGCAGTGCGTTCGGCGCGGGAACGCGCCTAATTTAAATGATCCACGCCCCTACCTGGATCATTTGAATTAGGCGGGCTTGCGCCGGAGGGATTTATGCTACGCCGCAACTTTACAGGCAAGTGCTTTGTGAATCAAGCACTTGCCTGTAAAACTTGCGGCGGTGTGACGTAAATGCGATACGTTACGCCGCCGCAAATGTACCTGAATCTGGCCCCAAGAGCCTAATCTGATCCTGGGAGTGCCTCTGACGATGGGAAATGCTTGTCCATTGTCACAACCAGAACAAAAGTCAGTTGAAGAGTTAATTCAGGACAGCTTGGAGAGAGGCTTTATCCATCCTCTTCTCCTCCAGTAGGGGCAGGATTCTTCTTTGTTTTTTTTTTTTTTTTATTTTTTTTTTTTTTTAAAGTGTATTTTGTGCGTGTACTCGAGAGAGGAGCCGGACTGCAGGAGTTGGGAGTAGGCAGGCCTCCCCCAGAGGCAATCTGCCACCTTTCTCCATGCCCCGGGTGGCAATGGCGGGTGTGTGAGGGGGTCCTCCCACACAGCCCGCCCTACCTGCTCCGCTTTGAAGCCCAACGGGGCAGAGGGACTCCCTATAAGGGAGTGAGAGGATTAGCCCGCTCAACCAGCCCCATTAGTCCTTCGCCTCTCTTTAGAGACCGCGTGGTCAATGTGCGTGTGTTAACCCAATTTAGAGTGCGTGTGTAGGTGTGGTGGTTTTTGTGAGAGGGGGGTGGGCGTACTAAGCACAGGCTTACCTTGCATAGCACACCCACCGGGAGCCGGGCTGAGACCACCAAACTCAATTCACATGAAGCCGAGACCGGGATCCGAACCCCTAGCTGCAGAGGTGAATGGCTTGTCAGCGCAGTGCCAATCGCGTTGAGCCACCGCAGCTCCCTCTCCCTCTTCTTTGTTGAGAAAAAAGATAGGGGCCTCTGTCCATGTATAGATTATCGAGGCCTAAACCAAATCACTGTAAAGGATTTTTATCCTTTGCCCCTCTTCCTAGTTATTTGATGTTCGGAAAGGAACACTTAATATTATCCAATTTGGATAAGAGCAGGTGAAGAGTGGAAGACAGCATTTAACATTTGCAATGGACACACTGTGTACCTCGTTATGCCATTTGGACTCTGCATTCTAGCTGTCTTTTAGCATTTCATGGATGAAGTGTTCCACAATTTCAGAAACAAGTTTGTGATAATCTATCTTGTTGACATCTTAATCTTTTCGAACTGGAACTTGTCTCACCTGGAACACATTTCACATGTGAAACTAGTGTTACAGTGGCTACGTCAGAATTGCCTCTATGCAAAAGTCAAAACATTTCATTCCCATCAAAGTCACCTACCATTTCTGGGTTATATCATTAACCTGGAAGTATTTAAAATGGACCTGCAAAAGCTTGCTGCTCGCCTGCACATCAAACACCTTAAGAGGGATTCAGAGCTTTCTGGGATTGCCAATTACTATAGATGTTTCATTAAAGACTTTGCCACTATTGCCACCCCTCTTACTGATATGACCAAGAAGGGGGAAATTGTTACGTTTGGCCCCCTGAAGCAGTGTAAGCTGTCCAGCACCTAATAAAACTGTTCAACATGGCTCCAATACTTCAGCATCAAAACCCAGACCCTTGGTATATTGTTGATGATAGGGGTGCATCGGAAGTAGGGGATGGTGCATTTCTGTCTCAAAGGCAAGCCAAAACAGGTAGAATTCATCCAATAGCATTTTTTTTTAAATTCCTATGCCTAAGTCAACTATGATGTCGGGAACCGAGAACTACTGGCAATTAAACTTGCTCTGTCTGAATGAAGGCATCTCCTGCACTATATGACAAAGTCCTTCACTATATGACAAATCACAAAAAAAACATTGTAACTCCAGACAGCTAAATTCATGTCAATTTGAATTCACTTCAAGCACTACGGGCTCTTTTATTTTCCCTTTTCCATTTTATTCTTTCATATATTCCAGGACACAAGAACAAAAAAGCTGATGCACTTTCCATACAGTTTGAAACTTCTGAAGTAGTTCAGCCCACTGAACAGTGCATAACTCCACCACACAAGATAGTTGCCCAAATCTCCACAGCCCTTCTGACACAATTACAGGAAGCCCAGAACCTTATTCCTTAAGATTTGAAAAGTACCACCAGGTCGTCTGTTCGTAACCCCTAGTCTAAGGTAGGGTGTACTTCTTTGCGCTCATGATGGAATATTGTCTGGCCATCCTGGTGTCACAATCACCCTAAAGACTTTGGACTGTCATATTTGGTAGCCAAGTATGAAAAAGGATGTTTCTGATTATGTGGTCGCTTGTCCTACTTGTCCTGCTAATAAAGTTCCACACACATTACCCACCGGCTTTCTACAAGCACTCACCACACCTTGACAGCCTTGGACCCATTTAATCAGGAACTTTAGCACGGATCTACCCAAATCGGTTGTTATAACTGTAATATGGGTCATAGTGGATCACTTTTCTAAAATGACTCACTTACCACTTTCTGGACTAGCAACAGCCAAAATACTGTCTTCTCTCTTCTTATACCATATTGTTAAACATTATGGAATACCTACCAGCATCGTGTCCTGAAAGGGGTTCACAGTTAATTTCCCGATTCTGGTGAGCTTTATGAAAGAAGTTGGGGCTAACAGCATCTCTCTCTACCTCACACCACCCACAAACTGATAGACAAACCGAACACATGAACCAGACCTTCGAGACCTACCTTCAGCACTGTGTCAACTCATTACATTCTAATTGGTCTGAGTATTTGCTATCAACTCCTGTTGGCACAGTGTCCTTCATACCACGCCTTTTTATGCAGCTCTAGGCTATCACCCACATACTTTCCTCGTATTGCAACCTTCTTTTGGTGTCAAGAACACAACAGCCACCTCCTCCTGTTTTTATTAATGGGCAACATGAGTATGAAGCCTCTAAGATCCTAGATTTGAAAATGCATAGCTGTGGTATACAAAACTCATCCACTGGAAAGGGATATCCTGTGACTGATCGATCTTGGGTTCCTGCTAAAGATTTACATGCTAATGCACTAATCTGGGATTTCACGCCACTTTCCTCACTATTCCCAACTGGGCCCCGAGGGGGGTTCATGGGGGATCTTTAATGTGTCTATGTGGTTTTAGATCTGAAGCCTTCTGGTTCTGTGCTTCAGCTCTGTCCACTCTACCACTAAAGGAGCTGAAGCTCTGCAGAACATACTCTGCTTAGTGCACCTTCCCTCCAGCAATCAGCTCAGCTTGTAAATTGCAAGACTTCCTGTGCTCTGTGTCTGTCTAGGTGGATTCATTCCTGATTGTATGCTTTTCTGCTAAGCCCCTGAACTACTAGATTTATGAACTTTTGCCCAATTATCTGACTATGTTTTTGTCAGACGATTCTGCATTCCTCTGCAAGGCTGTGTACAGCCCCTGCTCGCCTCTGACTACTCTTTTGGTTCCTGATTTTGTATCCTGCTGCCACCACTTGTTGCTGACCCTGCCTGCCTGACCATGCTGATGCCTCAACCCTCAGCCAAAGCTCCACTTTGGACTAAATCCTACTACAGGTACCTTACAGGAACACTTAAACCCTGTCTGTGGTTCCATTAGAGAGATTTCACCATGCTAACTTTGGTTACTATGGGCCAGATTCTCGTACATTTGCGGCGGCGCAACGTAACCCGTTTACGTTACACTGCCGCAAGTTTTAAGTGTAAGTGCATGATTCACAAAGCACTTACCTGTAAACTTGCAATTCAAATGGGGCGGGTACCATTTAAATTAGGCGCGCGCCGGACGTACTGCGCATGCTCAGTTTTAAAATTCCCGCTGTGCTTTGCGCGATTTGACGTCGTTTTTTAGAACGGTGACGTGCGTAGCACCCATTCATATTCCCGGACGTCTTACACCAAAAATAAATAAATTTAAATTCGACCCGGGAACGACGGCCATACTTTAACATGGCTCGACTAAAGTTAAGCCATGTTAAAGCAGGTGTAAATTTGCGATGGGAAAAAATTACTAGCGACGACGTAACGACGGGAAAAAACTTTGTGGATCGCCGTAACTGCTCATTTGCATACCCGACGCTGGAATACGACGCAAAATCCCCCCAGCGGCGGCCGAGGTATTGCATCCTAAGATCCGACGGTGTAAGTCAATTACACCTGTCGGATCTTAAGGCTATCTATGCGGAACTGATTCTATGAATCAGCCGCATAGATACGACAGGAGATACGACGGTGTATCAGGAGATACGCCGTCGTATCTCCTCTGTGAATCTGGCCCTATGTTGTCAACAGGACAAGTAATGAGGAGAAAATTCTCTAAAGTGTTTTTAAAAAACATGATTTTTTTTATTGATAGTGCTGGAAAGAAGGCTAGAACTTATTTTAACTTTTTATTGGTGACCGTCTCCCCAATAAAGATTTTCTCTCACTTCTTGACACAGTGACATACTGTAATTGTCACCAAGACAAGAGGTTTTGTTCACACCATGTCCGTTGAGCTGATTTTTTTAGCGCACCACTGCACATGTATGGTGCGAACGGGGCACATAGAAACAAAGTATCTTCTGTGGAGAGTTTTCTATTCGTTTGGTACAGGTCACACAATTTTACTGGTTTGTGTACAAGTTTTTATTAGAAATGTTCAGAAACACGTACTGTAGCATTAACTATTCCTTCTGCAAAGTTTCTATGTTCATTTTGGTTTGTTAAAAGAAAACTAAAACGTACCACTCAAGCCTTGATATCTTTAACCCTTTGTTAGACCAGATATTGTACAGTACTCACCTAGGTTACATTTAATAATGAAGATATGATAGCATCGTACAGGCAGGGTTATTTATTAAAAATACACCATCAGCCCCCTCTAAAACATTATATGGAAGGGGAAACCTAAGTAAACATTTTAAAGAATTCCAGGAATCTTCAGTCCAGTTATGAATCATCATAGGTCCACTTTATTGTTTCCTACAACAGTGGGCGATCCCAAAAGCTGCAAAGATCAGCACCACTGTGACTCCTTCAGGGGGCCTACAAAATCACTAAACTTTAGGGAAAAAAAGTTTTATGCATACAGTACCTGTTTATTGGCCCATTTACTAAACCATCATGCTGCAGCAGAGCTTTCCAGTTCAATTCCACATTTCCAGATGTATGTCCCCCACTGATGGCTGTATTTTTTTTTCTCTAAATGACCCCTACATCACTATTGTGTAATGCAGTGACTAGGAGAAGCAAGAGAATCTTGAAGAATCCAAGCTTGAAGAATCTAATAAGATATGCACTGGAAGCTTTGCTACAGTGCATAGTTGTAGCCATCAGACAGGTATGTATAAAGCTGTTTTGCTTATTAGTCAATTCTTTTGTTATTTTGTAGATCCTGACAGGGTCACTTTAATGATGTGGCACCTAACCCTCTGCAGCATTCCCTGTGAGCCTAAGTTGGCTTGATGACATACCCATGCAGCATGTCTATGAGGAATGGAAAGAAGTGGGTTGCATGAGCATCATTTATCCCAGAAGGGTACTGGCACGAGAATACAGAGCAGTGAATCTGCAGGAGACAGAGATAGGGTGGGTATTGCAGTATAGGCTGTTTTCTTTAAAAGAAATCGGCTTTAAAGAGTTGCATCTCCTTAAGTGCACAGTTGGGGAATTAAGTTAAATATAAAACATGATTCTAAGTCTGCATCACCTGGAAATTAGATGTATATTTGAAAATGACAATAACTTACCTTTGTAATCACTGATTAAGCATAATAAGCCTGGCATCTCATTTATTTTCTGCACAGAGCAATGCACTTATTAAATCACCTATTCATCTCCCACAAGACTCTACAACTAATAATACAGGCTCTCTTTCAAGTTTTACAATTGTGTATCATAAAAAATACCTAATTAGAAGCATAAACTATGGCAACTTAGTTGATATCAAATCAGAACACAATTAAACCTCTGTATAGTGAATGCTTTCTGTACATGTTTGTGTGCCCTTATCTAAAATATTAAAATCATTATTTTTCTGCTCTCTGAAAAGTATAAAAAGACACTGCAGGCCTTCAACAATTTTTTTTTCACTATACACACAGCAACTATTGACGAGAGTTGACTGTGCTGTACAGATGATTGTATTTTACTTTGGTACTTGCAAATATAATGTGTTTTTTCCCAGCTCTTGAATAGGTGGGCAATGTATCCATTAATTTTCCAATATGGCACGGAGAGGGCTTTACTAATACTGACATGATACGTGGTAAAAAGCAGTGTTAAAGCTGTTGGAGATAATGGGCCAGATTCACAGAGGAGATACGACGGCGTATCTCCTGATACACCGTCGTATCTCCTGTCGTATCTATGCGGCTGATTCATAGAATCATTTCCGCATTGATAGCCCTAAGATCCGACAGGTGTAATTGACTTACACCGTCGGATCTTAGGATGCAATACTTCGGCCACCGCTGGGGGGAGTTTGCGTCGTATTCCAGCATCGGGAATGCAAATGAGGATTTACGGCGATCCACAAAGTTTTTTCCTGTCGTTACGTCGTCGCTAGTAATTTTTTCCCGTCGCAATTTTACACCTGCTTTAACATGGCTTAATTTTAGTCGAGCCATGTTAAAGTATGGCCGTCGTTCCCGGGTCGAATTTTTTTTGTTCTGGCGTAAGACGTCCGGGAATACGAATGGACGCTACATACGTCGCCGTTCTAAAAAATGACGTCACATCGCGCAAAGCACGGCGGGAATTTTGAAACTGAGCATGCGCAGTACGTCCGGCGCGGGAGCGCGCCTAATTTAAATGGTACCCGCCCCATTTGAATTGGGCGGGCTTGCGCCGGACGTGTTTATGATACACCGCCACAAGTTTACAGGTAAGTGCTTTGTGGATCGGGCACTTACACTGAAAACTTGTGGCGGTGTAACGTAAACGGGTTACGTTACATGGCCGCAATTCTACGAGAATCTGGCCCTATGGGTCTACTCTGAACTCAGGGGGAGTGTTTACATTACTTATTTTATCTTTGTACATTTTGAAGAATGCTGCTCAGAAACAGGTTATCACAGTTATGCACACTGTTATAAGACTAAAGTTTGATGCAGAAGTGTATATAGAAATCTATGAAACACATGCTTTATTACCTCTGATCATGTGAAAGTTTGCAATATCTCTCTAGCTCATTAAAGCATATCTAAACCAAAACCCAATACTTTGATATATTGCAGCTTACTAATCCTTAGAAGTTGTGACTGCAAAAGTTTTTTTCTTTTTAGTTTTCTTTTTTCTTTTATTGTCACCCGGTGATCCAGCCAGTAACACACTTCCTGTCTTAGGGTGGCTTATTTTATCTGTAGAGTGTTAAGCTGGCCATGCACTGTTCAAATTGTATCCGGTTCCTGAGAATCTGGCTGCAATTCCCTCAGTGTGTGGACCTGTTGGCCACCTCCCTCAACCCTCAACTGAATAATTTAAGGAGGTTGGGCATATATATATCTTGGCTGACAAAAAAAAGGTTACATGAAATTAAAATATTGATTGTGCTACATAAAAGCTCTAATCTCAGTTGAAACACCCGCTAAATGGGGTTGTAGTACCTTTGACATGACACAGCAATGATGAACTTCCCTGTAGAATCAATAACCTAAAATGACAATTAGACGGAACGTCTGTATTTCACAAATTTAACCGTTACTATACTGCAGGTAAGTAAGTAGTTAAAATCGTGAAATAAAATTAGATGTTTGTTATGTCAGTACTATGGAAACTATGCAAATGGCAAATATTGAAAATGTAATCTTTAGAGAAAAATCTACCAAGCAGTTATTGATTCGGGAGAATAATTATCAATTGTATAATAATCAATAAGTCAAATATGAATATACAGTAAAAATCAACACAACATAATTACCCGTTCTAAAGCGGCTACTGGTCTGAATTGCTGGTTACCAGATTTTTTAGAATGGCTGCTGTGGCTTTCAAGATGGCTACTCTTAAAGAGCAATTACTTCTTGCAACCTCCGAGTTCCAAAGCATAAGGTGTTCAGGAATCTTCATGAATGTACAGTGCCTTGCAAAAGTATTCACCCCCTTGGCATTTTTCGTGTTTTGTTGCCTCACTGTCAGGTCACCTGTGGCCAGGTGACAAGTGCACCCTGTAGGGGTCAGGGATGCACCACAGGGAAGTGAACCCTATAGCCGACTACTGCTGGCAGGGAGGAAGCGTAACCCAAGATCTCCCAGGGCGCGGAGTCTAAGACCCAGTTTTGTATTCACCAGAGCCCTTGATGGTAGGGATGGTCTTGGCCGCAACTGGGTCCAGGTCGCGTTCCCGGGATTCCTCAAGTCACACTCCGCAGGGAGAAGGGGGAAGCAGCCAGCAGGACAAACAGTGGTGATGGACAGGCCGAGGTCAGGGCAACAGGCAGACAAGGATAACCGTGGAACATGCAAATAGTCAGGGGCACAGGCAGACAGGGAAGTCGGGGACAAGCCAAAACAGTACACGGAAGATGATCGTAGCACTCTGCAAACAGGAACTAGCAATACACTGCAGACAGGAACTAAGCATAGGAACACTGTTGAACAGCACTGCAGACCTGTAGATCAAAGGTTAATATAGGCTTCCTGGGATGGACTAGGGTGGAGCCATACAGGAAGAGGAAGTGATAAGAAGGGAAACCAGAACAGGATCTGCCTCTAATGAACACATGGAGATCAGATAGGCAGACAGACTTGATGCATATTCATGACAGTACCCTCCCTCTTACGAGGCCTCCCCCTTCCCCGCCTGGGTCCGGGTTTAGAGGGAAACTTCAGATGAAAATTCTTCAATAGACGAGGTGCAAAGACCTCTGATGCAGGAACCCAAGACCTCTCCTCAGGACCAAAGCCTTTCCAATGAACAAGGTACTGAAGAGCGCCTCTACAGAGTCGGGAATCCAGAACTTGACTGACCTCATATTCCTGATTCTCCTCAGAGACTGGTGCCGTGGTGGGGAGAGGACGAGAGAACATATTAAGGACTAAAGGCTTCAGAAGGGAAACATGGAAGGAGTTAGAGATTTTGAGGTTTTTGGGAATCTGAAGTTTGAAACAAACTGGATTCAGCTTAGCCATTATGGTGTATGGACCAATGAATCTTGGAGCAAACTTCAGAGAAGGAACTCGGAGCTTGATGTTTCTGGTGGAGAGCCAGACTTTGTCCCCTGGTTGAAGAGAAGGCGGTTTACGCCTGCGGCGGTCAGCAAAGCCTTTGAATTTGTCGGCAGCTGCCCGGAGGGAATCATGGACGTCGCTCCAGATGGAATTGAATGACTCTTGAGCTGAAGCCAAAGCTGGGATATCCAGAGAACAGGTCATGGGAAGTGGAAGTTGAGGATGTCTTCCATAAACTGAGAAAAAGGGTGTTCTCTGCGAACTGGTATTTACATGATTGTTATGGGAAAATTCTGCCCATGGAAGTAGAGAGGACCAATCGTCATGATGAGCGGAGACTAAGGTACGAAGAAAAACCTCTAACTCCTGATTAACCCTCTCCGTCTGCCCATTGGATTGAGGATGGTAAGAAGAGGAAAAATCCAAAGCAATATTGAGGGATTTGCAAAAGGCTCTCCAAAAACGAGACGTAAATTGAACACCCCTGTCCGAAACAATATGAGAAGGAACCCCATGAAGACGGAAAATCTCTCGAACAAAAATGGGGACCAAGGCAGGAGCAGAAGGCAGACCAGGAAGGGGAACAAAATGTGCCATTTTGGAGAACCGATCGACTACCACCCAAATGACCGTATTACCGTCAGACAGTGGAAGATCGGTGATAAAATCCATGGCAATGTGAGCCCAGGGCTCCTTGGGAATGGGAAAGGGCATTAGGAGACCAGCAGGAGCTTGTGTGGAGGATTTGAACTGAGCACAGACATGACAAGCCTTGACATAGTCTTTAACCTCTGAGCGGAGATTTGGCCACCAATAGTGACGACTAATGAGTAGGAAGGACCGGAGGAAACCAGCATGGCCCGCCACCTTGGAATCATGTCCCCAACGAAGGATCTTGGCTCTTAGCTCAGTGGGGACAAAGGTCTAACCAGGAGGAATTTTTGAGTCCAGGGTGGTAGAATGGGCAACAATGCATGAAGTTGGAATGATCGGCTCAGGTTCAAGAGTGAGATCTTCGTCCAAGGTGTCAAAGGATCTAGAAAGCGCATCAGCTCGACCGTTGCAGGAACCAGGTTTGTATGTAATCGTGAAACTGAAATGGGAAAAGAAGAGACTCCACCTGGCCTGTCTGGGATTCAGACGTTTAGCATTCTGTAAGTACTGTAGATTCTTGTGATCGGTGAAGATCGTTATGGAGTGAGGAGAACCCTCCAAAAGATGACGCCACTCTTCTAGCGCCAATTTAATTGCGAGAAGTTCCCGGTCACCGATGGCATAATTTCTCTCTGCCTGAGAATTTTTTTTGGAAAAGAACGCACATGGTTGACGTCTCTTCTCAAAAAGTTGAAGAAGCACCACTCCCACTCCCACTGAAGAAGCGTCCACTTCAATAAAGAATGCCTCCTCAGGGTTTGGTCTCCTCAAAAGAGGTCCAGAGACGAAGGCCTGTTTCAGATCGTGAAACGCAGAGACAGCTTCGGGAGGCCAGTCTTTGGCATTAGCACCCTTCTTGGTCAAAGCGATAATAGGCGCGGCAATGGAAGAATAATTCCTGATGAACTGCCTATAATAATTTGTGAAACCAAGAAAGCGCTGTGTGGCCTTGAGGCTAGCAGGAAGAGGCCAATTGGTAATGGCTAAGACCTTCCCAGGATCCATACGAAGGCCCAAGCTTGAAACAAAGCATCCTAGAAACAGGACCTCAGAACATTCAAAGGAGCATTTCTCCAGTTTGGCATAGAGATTATTCTCTCTGAGGCGCTGGAGTACAGTGCGAACATGGTTCCTGTGGACACGCAGATTTTCCGAAAAGATTAGAATGTCATCCAGATAGATGACAACAAACTGGTACAGCAGGTCCCTGAAGATTTCGTTGACAAAGTTTTGAAACACGGCTGGGGCATTACATAACCCGAAAGGCATGACCAGATACTCATAATGGCCGTCTCGAGTGTTAAACGCAGTCTTCCACTCATCACCTTCTCGTATTCGAATGAGGTTGTACGCCCCTCTGAGATCCAACTTAGTGAAAATGGAGGCACCCCTCAACCTATCGAACAATTCAGATATCAAGGGTAAGGGGTAACGATTCTTAATAGTAACAGCGTTTAATCTTCGATAATCAATACAGGGTCTCAAGGTACCATCCTTCTTGGCAACAAAAAAGAACCCTGCTCCTGCAGGCGATGACGATTTCCGAATGAAACCTCTGTCAAGGTTTTCTGCGACATACTCAGACATGGCCTGGGTCTCTGGGATGGACAAAGGGTATGTGCAACCCCTGGGCAGAATTGCTCCAGGAACAAGGTCAATGGCACAGTCAAAAGATCTGTGGGAAGGAAGCACCTCGGCTGATTTCTTACAGAACACATCCCGGTAATCGCTGTAAGCAGTGAGAAGATCCGAAGATACTGATGTGGTAGCAACCGGAAGTTCCCCCTTAGGAGTCACCTTGGAAAGACATGACGAGAAACATGAAGGACCCCAAGCCAGAATCTGCCCAGAAGCCCAGTCCACATGGGGAGAGTGGAGCTGTAGCCAAGGAAGGCCCAATACAATGGGAGTGGAGGCTTTAGGTAGGATGAGAAAGGATATCCACTCCTGGTGGAGAATCCCTATCGACATCCTAATGGGTAGTGTCTGGAAGCGAATAGGACCCCCTGGGAGAATAGTGCCATCAATTGCCGAGACTACCAGCGGCGTAGTGAGGGGTGAAAGGGTAAGCTTCATAGAAGAAGCAGTTCTCCAGTCCAAAAAGTTGCCGGCAGCCCCGGAATCCAGATATGCAGAGATCGATAGGGGAGAAGTGCCTACATGAAGGGACACCGGAAGGAGCAGACGGGAAGCTGATGTTTCTGGGTCCAATACTCCACCTTCTAAATGTATTAGACCTGAGCGTTTCCCGGGCGAAGCGGGCAGGAGGCACGAAGATGGCCCTTGCCTCCACAATAGAGGCACAAGCCCAGAGTTCTGCGTCTAGCACGTTCTTCGGGTGTTAGTCTGGTCCGGCCCAGCTGCATAGGTTCCTCAGCAGGCAGAGGATGGTCCACGGGACGAAGTGAGGGAAGCACAGACTGACTATGACCTAGGGAGTGCTGGTGTCTTTTCTCAATGGACCTCTCCTGAAAACGAATATCGATCTGATTGCACAGGGAGATGACATCGTCCAGACCGACGGGGATGGTTCTTCCCGCTAATTCGTCCTTCACTCGGTCAGAGACGCCATGTAAAAAGGTAGCGACTAGGGCCTCATTGTTCCAGCTCAATTCAGCTGAGAGTATACGGAACTGAAGAGCATATTGACCCACTGAACGAGATTCTTGGCGGAGACGTAGCAGAGCACTGGCTGCTGAAGAGGCCCGAGCCGGCTCTTCAAAGATGTTCCGAAAGAGCTTTAGGAAGTTGAACAGGCTGGAAACTACCGGATCATTCCTCTCCCACTGTCAGGACCATTAAGGTAGGTACTCACCGAGGCCGAGATGCTGAGGGCGGCTCACCTTTGCGACCCTGTGCAGACCACTCCCTGGAGTTAGAACAGAGGAGGGACGGCACAAGGAGGCACCAGTGCCGGGAACTGGTAGGCAGACTTGGTGCAGCTGACGAAAACAGGGCAGGTGCAGAGGACTGGAGACAGTCGTTGATCAGGCAGGAACAAGCAGGTAAGTCCAGAAGGGACCCACAGGAAACAAAGGCAAATCCGGGTCACAGGCCGTGGGTCAGGAGTTGGAGAGATCAGAGGAAGTCCGTGAGAGCAAGCCAAGGTCAAGGGGCAGGAGACAACAGCAAATCCGATAAGCAGGCAGGGGTCAAGTGTAGGAGATGGCAGAGAATCGTCAAGGTCCAATCCGGGTCAAGCAGGTCTGGGTATACAGGTTTCCAAGGTTCTCTCACAGGGTAAAGCTGACAACGAACCAGCAATTAGCAGAGGGGAAGGGGCTGGCTTAAATAGGCCGCACTGGCCACTGATTGGTCCACAGAAAGTACAGGTTCAGCACCAGGCTCAAATGGATAGCAAGCAAAGTAATACTTGAGCAGTGGCTCAGAGGCAAAGAGCTGGACTCACAATGGACAGGTCCCAGGTTCAATTCCACCCAGAGCCAACTGGGGAAATGTGACCGTAAAGGGCAGTGCCCTGACACCCACATAGGGGCAGCCCGGGCTAAAGCTTCACCGGAAAGGAGGGAAATAATATAGGCTACCTTTGCCCGATCAGACAAGAAGTTATGAGGCTGTAGTTCAAAATGGATGGTGCACTGGCTAAGAAACCCCCTGCAGGCCTTGGAGTCTCCAGAAAAACGGACTGGAGGTGGTAGCTTCAGCGAATGCGACTCTGCGACTGGTGCGACGGGCGCAGCCGCTGCCGCTGGTTGTACTTGGGGTTGTAGATTCGGGGCTCCCAACGAGGTCTGAAGCTGATCAAAGCAGGAAGCCAGATCCTGAAGGGAACGCATCACCTGAGCCTGATTAGCTTCATGCGTCTCGAGTCTGTGAACAACGCCCTGTAATGGGTCATCTGCAGGAAGCGGCACGTCGGCCGGGTTCATGGCTGTTCAAACTGTCAGGTCATCTGTGGCCAGGTGACAAGTGCACCCTGTAGGGGTCAGGGATGCACCACAGGGAAGTGAACCCTATAGCCGACTACTGCTGGCAGGGAGGAAGCGTAACCCAAGATCACCCAGGGCGCGGAGTCTAAGACCCAGTTTTGTATTCACCAGAGCCCTTGATGGTAGGGATGGTCTTGGCCGCAACTGGGTCCAGGTCGCGTTCCCGGGATTCCTCAAGTCACACTCCGCAGGGAGAAGGGGGAAGCAGCCAGCAGGACAAACAGTGGTGATGGACAGGCCGAGGTCAGGGCAACAGGCAGACAAGGATAACCGTGGAACATGCAAATAGTCAGGGGCACAGGCAGACAGGGAAGTCGGGGACAAGCCAAAACAGTACACGGAAGATGATCGTAGCACTCTGCAAACAGGAACTAGCAATACACTGCAGACAGGAACTAAGCATAGGAACACTGTTGAACAGCACTGCAGACCTGTAGAGCAAAGGTTAATATAGGCTTCCTGGGATGGACTAGGGTGGAGCCATACAGGAAGAGGAAGTGATAAGAAGGGAAACCAGAACAGGATCTGCCTCTAATGAACACATGGAGATCAGGTAGGCAGAAAGACTTGATGCATATTCATGACACTCACAACCTGGAATTAACATGGATTGTTTGAGGATTTGCATAATTTAATTTACAGAACATGCCCACAACTTTGAAGATTTTTTTTTTTATTGTGAAGCAATGAATCTATTTAATATATGAGTTTTACTTTTTGAATTGAATTACTAAAATAAATTAACATTTTGATGATATTATAATTTTTTAAGATGCACCTACAGTATATAGCAGCTTACTTGTCCTCAGATGTGGTGGTTACATAATTTTTTTATTTTTTAACCATTCCTTCCCTTAGTTTCATCTGGTGATCTTGCCAGTAACAAACTTAATGTCTTATGCCGGGTACAAACGAGAGGATTTATCCGCGGAAACGATCCTCCGGACCGTATCCGCGGATAAATCCTCTGGCGGATTTTGATCTC
Organism: Rana temporaria; assembly: GCF_905171775.1. Taxonomy (NCBI): domain Eukaryota; kingdom Metazoa; phylum Chordata; class Amphibia; order Anura; family Ranidae; genus Rana; species Rana temporaria. The sequence goes on from NC_053490.1 coordinate 426,222,211, forward strand.
CTGGTTGTACTAACCAGGAGATCAAAATCCCCGTGGAATTCCGTCTGCGGTGACGTGTCGTGCCGTTGCCGCGGCGACGTGCGCGACGCTGTCATATAAGGATATCCACGCATGCGTCGAATCATTACGATGCATGCGAGGGATGGGTTCGGACGGATCGATCCGGTGAGTCTGTACAGACCACCGGATCGATCCGCTGGAGCCGATTCCAGCAGATAGATTTCTTAGCATGCTAAGAAATTTTTATCCGCTGGAAATCGGTCGGCCCGAAATATATCCGCGGATAAATATCCGCTGGATCGTACACACCAGCGGATCTATCCACTGAAACTGATCCGCGGATCAATTTCAGCGGATCGATCCTCTCGTGTGTACGGGGCCTAAGAGTTACAACACTCACTCACTGCTCACTCCTAAATTGGACTACAGAACACCTTTCCCACCACACTTTATAGGGGGTAAGGGGGGGGGGGGGGTTAGTGCACAAAGGTGAACTGGACAGGGTTGCTAGCTAACACGGCTTGATATTTCAGTGCTGCAGAAGATAAAGAAAGTTAGGTGATCAAAGATTTCTGGCAGGACCAACAGGTTTTTGTTTGCACTCTTCAAACAGATAAAACAATTTCAATTGAAACAATTTCAATTGTAAATTTTTCAGACCAAAAGGAAGCATGTAAAATAAATTAATAGTTATGTTTTTTCACTCAGTTTAAGGGGAAGGATAAATGTTAAGGATTCATTTAATAAACCCTGATGCCCTGTACACACAATAGGATTTTCCATCAAAAAAAGTTGGATGTGAGCTTTTGGTCAGATATTCCGATCAGAATTTCCACCAGGAAAAGATTGAGAGCAGGTTCTCTATTTTTCCGACGGAAAAAGTTCTTGTCGGAAATTCCGCTCGTCTGTATGCAATTCCGATGCGCATAAAAACACGCATGCTCAGAATCAAGCAGAAGAGCCAAACTGCCTATTGAACTTGGCTCATCATATGTCTTGTACATCACCGCCTTCTTGACGGTCGGAATTCCAGACAAGATTTGTATATACAACACACATTTGACCCAACATTCCATCAGAAATAATCCACGGTTTTCTTGACGGAATTTCCAATCGTGTATACAGGGCATAAGAGTCAGGTTAGGGTTCCACATTCTGAACCCCACGCCAAAAATGGCAAATGGCAAAAATCAGCATACTGTATCAAAATAAATTACTTAAAGAAGAATTCCAGGTAAGGATATTTTTACATAGTAACAGTGCCTTGCAAAAGTACTCACCCCCTTGACTTTTTTTGTGTTTTGTTGCCTCACAACGTGGAATTAACATGGATTGTTTGAGGATTTGCATAATTTAATTTACAGAACATGCCCATAACTTTGGTATATGGATAAATGTATATCTTGTATATCCTATAAAGACTTGTCTATCTAGGAAAAACACATGCTATATTTTTATACAGTTATAGTCATGATTCACGTCTTTCATAACACTGATTGGCATCTTAAAGCAATTCTTACTTCTAATTTGTTCTACATCAAAATCTTATATTTTTACCTTACAACAGAATTATCATTAGGTCAGTAGACACTAAAATCATAATTGTATGTATGACCTGCAATATAATATATACTGTAATTTGAGTGACTTTTAATCAAATATAGGTATTTTTAAATAATACTGACAGCACAAATTTCAAATATCTTCCTAAAATGTTTTGAAATGAACCTTGGACAGACTCAATTAATATTTAGAGAGAGTTTAGCTGTATACATGTTAGACAAGGGTGATTTCTTTGTGATAACAGTCGAGTTACGTATCTGTGTAACCTTTTTTATGGCTGTGTTTGTTCTTTTATTTACCCACCAAGGACAGGTAAATATCTTCTGGTTTTGTGAAAAGAAGCATTATTGTTCATGAGACTCTGTTTCAACATAAGGTTTGTATAATTTAGAATGGTTGATCCATTGAAACTTGGAAAACATACTGTATGAAGTCATGGAAACCTTTAGTTCACCTATCTTGAGGCATAACTGAATTTAACATCTCCACCAGAAGATTATGAAATGTATTATTTCTTCATCATAATTATAACACCCTCCTGACTAGTTAGTGAGACATGTTATTCTCAATGCCAGGAATTGGCTGTAATTTGTATTTATTTCTCTATGAGTGTCTGAAATCTGTGTATACTCCGTAATACTAAAACTATGCCAACATGTCGACTGTTTGTATTCTGTTGAACCATTCGGTAAAATTTCAAGCAAATTCATTCATTGCCTCATCCTTGTCTAAGCTGAGGAAACATAAAAGATGTGATGGTGTGGGTTAAGCCACGATCAGAAAAATAAGTAAATTTGTTAATTGTGCAAACCTGGTTGGTTTAGAGGTGAGGGAGGGACAATGGAAAAGGAGTCACTTGCCCAGTGGTGAGTAATGACTCCGCTCATGATGTTTGGTCTGCATGATAAGTGCTCCAAGTATAAGGGGTTAATGGGGCATTGACCAGAAGGATGTGACAGTGGGGTTTCAGACCAACATTGTGCACTTGAACAGAATGCAAGCTACTAGTGGGGTGGCCTTGAGACTCTGTCTGAAGGTGGGGCGCAGTTGCATGTGCCAGTCACATGCAGGGAAGATAGGCAGTTGCTTACAAGTATATCTACGAATAAGACTATTGTAGTATCTGAAATAAACTTAAAGTATAGCTGAACATGAGTCAAAACAAATTAAATAAGCATCATGGAGACATGAGCTGCTTTGCAAACAGATGCCCTATTTGCTTGTTCTGATTTTGTGGAATGGCCCAGAGCTAGTATTGAGTTAAACACATAAAAAACACAACAAGAGCATTGTGAGGGCCTGTCATGTAAATCAGGTTTTTTAGTTTTGGATGAAGTAGAGAGGGATTGGAACATCTGTCAGGCTTCTATTTTTGTCCGTGCCTCTGTTAAGGAGATTTACCCTTTCTATTTGTCCTGTTTACCATTATCAATGTGAGAGAAAGTGTCAGGGAAGAAACCGTAAAAGAACTGGCAGATATGTCAATATCCAATATGGCCGTGGCAGTCTGCGCATGTGCATCAGCGACCAGCACACAACTTTGAACGTTTGTTCGTGACATTGAACGTACGTATGCAAAATGCCCTAATTACCAGAGTTTGCTGGCCTATATAAAGACTCCAGTGGCTCTCACAAATCGCTGAATTTTTGTCAGCTCTGTATCCTGTGTTCCTGTATTACTTGCTCCTGTTTGATTGCCTGTTCTTGACCCAGCTTACCCTGACCTGCTCTGGCTTCTCTCTTGGCTCTGAACCCAGTTTGTTTCATGGACCTGCTCTTGCCTGTTCCAGATTGACATCATGTGTTTTATACTGGCTTGATCTCAACTACTCTCCCTGCTTCTGCTTCTGACTCCCTTCCTGTGTTTGACCCCCGGCTTGGCTTCTGACATTGTCATTGCTTATCCATCTGTCAAGATCCAGCAGTAACCCCAGAGAATCATTGGCTGTGACCACCTTCTCTGCTCCTGGGTGACCCGCTTCTGGAATGATCAGACATCTTCACCGGCAGGCAACCCGTGCATCTCTGGGCATAGCACCCTCTGTCTTCAACTCCAGAGATACACTGCACTCAGCCACAAGGGGACCCCTCTTGTCGACTCAGCCTCCAGTCTGGTACTGACAGAAAAAGAAAGAAAATCAAAAAATGTAGGTTGCCGCTAGAACAGGAATAGAGGAAAAACAAAACAAAAGGGACACTCGTTCTGATGACCCTGTTGACAACCAGGAATTCCCTCACTTTGGACTTATTTCCTCTCACTTCCTGTTGGCTATGGGTCAGTAAGTCAAAAACACATCTCCCCAATGGGATAGGGGTTATAACCTTCCCATACTCTATTCAAAATTGAAAAATTAAAAAAGATTTGCTGTTAAAATCTCCTTATTAGTGAATGAATGAATGACTTGTATAGCGCAACTCATGCGAACTGAATCGCCTCTGGGCGCTTTTTCCAGCCAGAGTCTGCTTGGCTGGTGCGGTCGTTTTACCCCGTAGGATCGTGACACGCTTGGGACGCACAGTCATACACACAGATATACATATATATACTGGGCCAATTTGGACAAGATCCAATTTACCTATCAGCATGTCTTTGGAGTGTGGGAGGAAACCGGAGTACCCGGAGGAAACCCACGCAGGCACAGGGAGAACATGCAAACTCCAGGCAGATGGTGTCGTGGTCGGGATTAGTACTATAGTTATTTCTGTGACACTTAGGCCGTGTACACACCAGCAAACATGTACGATGAAACCGGTCCGCCGGACCGTTTTCACCGTACATGTCTGCCTGGGGCTTTCTGTACGATGGCTGTACTAACCATCGTAAAGAAAGCCGCGCGTAAACAATACGCGGGGCGTGTCCGCGGTGTCGCCGCGTCGATGACGCAGTGTCGCCGCGACAATGACGCGGCGACGTGGGCGGGCCTGCCAGTTAAATGCTTCCACGCATGCATCAAAGTCATTCAACGCATGCGAGGGATGGCGGGCGCTCGGACATGTACGGTAGGTCTGTACAGACGACCGAACATGTCCGAGCGGGCAGGATTCCAGCGGACTGTTTTAAAACAAGTCCAGGAATATTTGTCCGCTAGGAAAAAGGCCCGGCGGGCAAATGTTTGCTGGAATCCTGCACGCTTGGGCTTACACACGACTGAACATGTCTGCTGAAACTGGCCCGCAGATCAGTTTCAGCAGACATGTTTGGTCGTCTGTACGGGGCCTTACAATAAAAACCAGTTGTATTCTAATGCCTTGTTTCCACTGCACGGATCGGTTCGGGTCAGAAAAAATGGAGCGGTTAGAATGGGACCGGTCTATTCTGCAGAGCATTTCCACTGCAAATCGGACCATCCGGGACCATGCAAGGTTTAGAAAAAAAGCCTAGCACGTCCACCAATCAGTGAGATGTATTTGTAGGTCCGCCCTAATGGAACCGTTCCATTCTCTATGGCCCCACATCTGAAGCAGGACCCAGAATGGTCCGGTACGGTTCGCTTTTATGGCACGCTTTCATAATGGAAACACCCAAAAAAGCGTACCGAACCGAACCGTACCGAACCAATCCGCTCAGTGGAAACAAGGCATAAAAGTCATTATTCTGAATGATTATTGTTCATGGTTTGAGTCCTAGTTCAGCAAAGGCCATATGATTGTTTTAACCACTTCTATCCCGGAAGGTTTACCCTTCATGGCCAGGCCATTTTTTTTCTTGATATAGCACTGCGTTAATTTACCTGACAATTGCATGGTCATGTGACATTGTACACAAATAACATTTTTGTCATTTTTTTCCTACAAATAGAGCTTTCTTTTGGTGGTATTTGATCACCTCTGTGGTTTTTATTTTTTGCTTTATAATCAAAAAAAGCAACACTTTTGAAAAAAATTAAAAAAATATTGTTTACTTTATGATATAAAACATATCCAATAGCAAAACGTAAAAAAAAAAAATCAAATGTCTTCATCAATTTAGGCCAATATGTATTCTGCTACATTAGAATTTTGAGAGGAGGAAAAAAGTGATTTTAATGGTGCAGTTGATATTACAGTAGTGATGAGAAAAGACTCGTCTTATATCCATAAAAGTACAAAATTGTTTTATTTAATACAAAAATATTAAAACCAATGGTTCAATCAAGATAGCGAGGTATAATGGTCATCAGATAACATAATTGCAGTTGAACCATACAGAAATCGCACACTCTATGTAGTCTCCATTGACTACATATATATATATGTTTAATGTTCTATATATCAAGATTACATATTGTAAGGGGCGTGGCTTGCACGCGATCGGGATAGCCGCTTGAGCGCAGAGTTCCGTCGGAGAACCGGGGATATAGCGGCAAAACGATCACTTTGAAATTGACAGAAGGTCGGCAATTATCGATCATTGCCCGCGGAGCATACCAGATGTATCCGCGGAAGAAGAAAGACAAGGCACCGAACACGAAGCTCACAGACTTCTTAGAGATGCCGTGCGCAGCGTGATCACGGATGATTGATGGCGCAGATACCGCAGCTGTACATCAGGCACCTGCATCCTACTCTGATCTGCCCGATGACGACGGGGCTACATGGCAGGATGAACAACTTCCATCCATTGCTAGAGGCTCCCCCTTACATAGCCCTTCATCACAAAGCCCTGCCAAATCAAGGAGGAGGATCGATGACGCAGCTCCTGCTCTGATCCCAGGTATGTCACCTGTGCTGCATACCATAGCTAACCCCTGTGACGCATCTCTAATTAACAACTATCCCACTGTGGGACAACCAGTGTTGGATACAACAATGAAAGATATGCTCATTTCACTGCAAGCATCGCTTGTGTCTAATTTCTCAATGATAATGAATACTTTCTCTACTGAATTGAGAGGTCTGAATGACAGGGTCATCACCATTGAAAACAAAGTGGATGACCAGTCTGAAGCTGTTACTGATCTTATGGACGCTTATAGAGACCTGTCAGATGATAACGTAAAAATTAAAGCCAAACTCGCAGACCTTGAGGACCGCTCAAGGAGGAATAATATTAAACTGAGAGGGGTCCCTGAAACCGTTCCCCCTGATGGTTTATTTAAATATGCGGATGATTTAATTGCTACTATGTTACCGGAAGTTTCCAAAATGGAAAGAATGATCGATAGGATCCACCGGATTCCCAAACCTAAAAACATGGACGCAGCTATTCCTAGGGATATCCTTATGAAAATTCATTTTTATCCCACAAAAGAAAAACTATTGGCGAAAGCTAGGATCCTTCCAGTTCTTCCTGGTCCTTATAAAGACATTCATCTTTACGCAGATCTGTCACAATATACTCTGCATTTGAGGAGACTACTTAAATCTACGACCAAGGCGTTGAGCGATCGCAGGATTCCGTATAAATGGAAGCATCCTGCTACATTGATAATTACCTACAATGGATCAACTACCGTCGTGTCCAGTCCTAAAGATGGTCTGCAATTGCTTCATTCTTGGGGTATTGTCCCATCTCTTTCTTCTGAGGACAGAAAAAATGCGACTGGAATGAACTTCGGCAATCAACATCTCGATAATTTCCGTATGAACAGAGGAAAATGAGGAGCTATTGTGCTTTCCCTTTATGTTTCCTTCTCCTTCCTTCCTTTTTTTTTTTTCGCTACAGTCAATTGCAAATTATTCCTTTGCTGTCAATACGTCCCCCTAGTATCTGACATGTTATTTTTATTACTCTTATCTGTTGAACATTGCCCCTCCTCTGGGTCGGTTAAAGTTTTCACCCGACTTCTATGATATTGCATTGCTAGTACCAGGTTCACTTCCGTAGTACACAAAATAGCGATTTGTTTCATATACATATACTAGCAATTGCATTCTTTTGGTTTGTTGCCATCTCAATTATTTTGGCTATTTTGTTTTATTTGTTTTGAGTTAATTTTGTTTTGTTTTGTTTCTTGTTTTGATTTTGTTTCTGTTTTAGTTTTTGCTTGCAGCTGTCACAGAACGATTGGTTGATTCCGTGTTCCCTGACAGTGCATACTTCTGGACATCTTTCGCTTTTCATTGATCCGTATCGCCTAAAGGTATTCCCACCCTGTAAGTATCATACATATTGCACATACACACCGCTGCATAATGTCTATCAATTTTCTCTCTATCAATACTAATGGTTTGAATCACCCAGCTAATTGCGATGTTCTTTGCTTACAAGAAACGCATTTTGTCAAGGATAGCGCTCCACAATGTCGCCATAACTCTTATCCTCATGTTTTCAAAGCAGACTATACTCGCAAGCAGAGGGGTGTGTTAATTGCTATACGAGATACATTGGCTTTCAACCTTTTGAACGAATATGCTGATCCTGAAGGCAGGTTTGTTGTCTTGGTATGCACATTGGACAATGTATTATACACGATAGTGAATCTGTATGCACCAAACTTCAGACAAATGAAATTCCACAAGGCCACTATGAACAAAATTAAAGAAATGCAGAAAGGACATCTTTTGATTTGTGGAGATTTCAACTTGGTACCAGATGTGCACATTGATTCCTCCTCAAATGCTAAAAGGTTTGCTTCCCCTCTTGCAACTTTTCTGGCAGATAATGAGTTATATGACATTTGGAGATGCTGTCACGCGTCTGAGAGGGACTAAACGTTCCATTCCCCACGCCACAACACATACTCCCGAATTGATCTATTCATTTCCGACAATTGGTTGCTACAAAATGTTTTAGAGTCTCGCATCCATACTGCTACTTGGTCGGATCATGCACCAATCAGTATTAGGCTGAAGAATGTTAATTCTAACAACAAATCTTATTTATGGCGCATTAATAATTATTTATAACAACAACCCGATAATATAAAGTATATTTCTCAAAAATTGATTGAATTCTTCGAGGACAACAAAGGTTCCGTGTCCGACCCAGTAGTAGTATGGAATGCTCATAAGGCCTTTGTACGTGGACTATTCATTCAGCTTGGATCACGGGCAAAAAAGATGAGGAGATCTAAGATTGATGAACTCACCAAAAAACTAGCGGATATTGACTCTGAAAACAAATCCAGCCCTTCACCCTTTCTTAAATCCAAAATATTTAAACTTAGACATGATTTGAGATCTATGCTAATGGAATCGTATGATTCTAATCTCAGGAAATTGAAAGCACACTCCTATATCGCTAATAACAAGGCAGGTAAACTTTTGGCTAACCGTGTTAGAGGTCATAGACTAAAGACGAAAATTTCTCATCTCTATGACCCAGTTTCGAAAGATAAAATTATTGACCCCCAACTCATTGCAGACTCATTCAGTTCCTACTACAGTGGTTTATATAATCTCTTCAAGGACGTCAATACCCACCAACCCTCCACTGATGAGATTCGGGCGTTCCTATCGCATATTAAATTACCCAGATTAACGAGTGATCAGCTTATACATTTAAATAGTCCCTTTAATAATATTGAGATTCTCTCTGCCATTGATTCTTTGCCTAAGGCGAAAGCACCGGGTCCGGATGGATATTCCATTGAATATTTTAAAACGTTTAAACAAGTGCTTCTACCCCACTTGCAGGACATGTATAACCATTCTGCATCTTTATCTTCATTCCCAAAGGAAATGCTGTCTGCACTTATTGTCACTCTACCTAAACCGGGTAAGGACCCGACCTCCCCACAAAACTTCCGCCCCATATCCCTACTGAACGTGGATTTGAAAATTTATGCTAAAATGCTTGCCAATAGAATTGTGGACCTACTCCCTAAACTAATCAATATAGATCAAACTGGTTTCACCAAAGGTAGACAGTCATCCGACGCGACTAGAAGATTAATTGACGTTATCCACAATATCAATGCAACCGGAACGCCTTCTCTGCTCCTATCATTGGATGCGGAGAAGGCGTTCGACAGGGTCAATTGGACCTATCTGTCACTTACTCTGCAGGAATTCGATTTTGAGGGCTTTATTCTCAGAGCAATTCTCGCCCTGTATTCAAATCCCATAGCGCGAGTTTTCAGTTCTAACATGCTGTCTAAGCCATTCCATATCACCAATGGCACCAGGCAAGGTTGCCCATTGTCCCCCTTGATATTTAACCTATTGAACCTTTGGCTGAACATATTAGATCTAATCCGGATGTTTCAGGTATACCTATCGGCAACTGCACCCATAAAATTTGTTTGTTTGCAGACGATATTATTTTAATGTTATCATCCCCATTTTCTTCTCTTCTTGAAATTCAGAAGGTTTTGGCCTGGTTTAGTAGAATTTCATTCTATAGAGTCAACGACAACAAGTCCTATGCCATAGATATAGGTATTGACGCCGTGTCAAACAGCCTGCTCCAGCACCAGTTCCCATATTCTTGGGCAGAAACCAGCATTCCATACCTAGGGATACAACTATCCCGATCCACTAGATCTCTATTCACACATAACTATATTCCCCTCAAAAAAAAAATTGCTGATTGACCTGACGAAACTGGGCAAACATGAATTATCTTGGTGGGGCAGACTATCAGCATTCAAAATGATTCATCTACCTCAAGTATTGTACTTGTTTAGATGTCTACCCATACCTATCCCCGTTCACTTTTTCAAATCTTTGCAATCGATCCTCTCTAAATACATTTGGAAAGGGAAAAAATCTAGGTGTGCCCACTACAAACTAATCAAACATAGGAAGTGGGGAGGAGTGGGTTATGTCGATTTTCGTGATTACTTTCATGCATCTATATTGTCCCAACTAAGAGAATAGTTTCAACCCTATCCCACTACTGCATGGGGTCAGATTGAATCCTCCTTCTGCGGTTATGGCTCTGCTAATTTGTGGTTGTTTGGTGCAAGTCTGGGGATAAAAATCCCCACACATCTACCCCCTACAATGCAGTTATCCATTGCTACGTGGCTTAAAGTTTTAAAATCTGTAGACCCCTCCGATTCTACTCGTAAAGTGCATGCTCCACTGAATGTATTGAGGCTAGTTTTGAAACATGTTCCACTGGATCTTTGGGGTGATCACGGTATTACGCATATACATAACCTTTTCTACAATGAAAAGATTAAATCATTCCAAGACATTCAATCTGAATTCGATTTGCCTAAAGGGTGCCATACTCATTATTCTCTCATAGTGAAATCTACACAAAAATTGAACGTTGACACTATTCATGTACATCCCGAAATGTGGTCCTATTTAACTTCGCTAGATGTTAGAAAAAAGGGAATCTCCGTTTTTTATAATTTACTCCAGGAAAAACAGAGATTTTCTAAAACCTCCTCACATGTTCAATGGGAGAAGGATCTGGGTCAATCATATACGGATGACCAATGGCACATTGCGTGCAAACTAAATCAATCAACATCTAAATGTACTACATTATGGGAATTGTCAATTAAATTCACCTTGAGGTGGTATTATACTCCGGATGTTTTGTCAAAATTTGGCGGACAGCAGTCTGACGAATGTTGGAGGCTATGCGGAATCAGAGGTGACTTACTACATACTTTGTGGGGCTGCCCTATGCTTGCAAAATATTGGGCGGAAGTGTTCGAAATGATATCTGTTTTATCTGACAAACGGATAATTCCTGACCCCGCCTTGGCTTTTCTTTCCCTGGGTATTGAAAATTTTTCAGCGAATCTTAGAAGCTCAATTGTTCATTTACTTATGGCTGCCAGGCTTTCGATAACCAGGAAATGGAAAGATCCATGTCCTCCTAGCATTTTGGAAGCTATTGATTTAACTAATATCCATTTCACGTATGAGAGGATGATGGCTGTGTCATTGTTTACCTTACCTAAACACGTAATCTCATGGGCCCCTTGGAAAAAATGGTATGAAAATAACACGTAACCATTGATGCTCATGTCATTCCTATGAAGGGTTATTGCTTTTATTTCCCATTGTGAATTCTGCGACCCATTGTGTCGCTAATTACCAATACTCAATTTGGGTTACCTTGTTGTTCTTTTCCTGTTTTTATATCAGAAGCTTCATATTGCGCACATCTTGATTCTCAATATGCTAATCGATATGTGATGATTCTCCTAGCTTAGTTCGATCTATTCTACTTAATTAATTACTTACATACTCGTCTGATCATACATCTTGACTACTTACTGGATTTGTCTAATCTTATGTATGCTTATTATTTACATGTTTAATGAACAAAACGGATAGTTACTCTTGATTGTTATTCATGTATTATTATATACCAATAAAAATTTATTGAAAGAAAAAAGATTACATATTGTATCTTTGACCCATGTTCCATCCCTCAGCCCCCCCCCCCCCTTTAGCTTCTTTTGTGGCTTGCTCAGAATTCTTCTTCCATTTTTAAGTGGGGGGTTTTCACATCATGACCCCATGTCTTTGAGGTTTGTCGGTCACTTGGTACAGCGTTTGCCTGTGGGTAAGCATGTTTATACTGTCCGGTATCTAACACTCGAGTCATCCATTCTCAACATTTGTATATATATGTTATGCATATGCAGTGTTCTTATGTAATTCTGTATATCTATTTCAATGTTTTTCTATTTACGTAGTTGCAATAATATGAGTGGTTATTGTTTTCCCCTGAAGAAGCGTATTTCGCTAAACATGTCGGGAGTGTGCGATTTCTGTATGGTTTAACTGCAATTCTGTTATTTGATGACCATTATACCTCGCTATCTTGATTGGACCATTGGTTTTAATATTTTTGTATTAAATAAAACAATTTTGTACTTTTATGGATATAAAACAAGTCTTTTCTCATCACTAATGTAATATCAACTGCACCGTTAAAATCCCTTTTTTCCTCTTATCAAAATTCTAATATCTTTGTTTGGGATGTGGTGCCTATCATAATGGGTGTTTCTATATGTGTTTGGACTACTTTAAAACAAATATTCTGCTACATATTTTTGGTCAAAAAATCCCAATAAGCGTACAGTGGAACCTCGGATTGCTGTATTTTTAAAAATCCTAACTCGGTTTGCGAGTATTGTCTTGCAAAATGAACAGGATTCAGGCCAAAGCGGTGTGCAGCACTGCGTTTGGCCTGAGGTGGGCAGGCGCCTGAGCTGAGCTGAGCTGAGCTGAGCGGAGCCGGACGCCGCTGATCGTCTGCCGTTCAGAAAGGCCAGAGGACAGCTCGGCTGACCTCAGGAACAAAGTCTTTCTGAGGTTTGCCGAGGTCAGCCGAGGTGTCCTCGGGCCTTTTTGGCCATTTCCGAGGCTCTCCGGCGCCCCCCACCTTTGGCCGCATGCAGTATTGCATGCCATTGAAGTCAATGCAAAACAAATTATTTTAATTTCCATTGACTTCAATGGGAAAACTTGCTTTGATATACGAGTACTTTGGATTACGAGTATTCTCCTGGAATGGATTATGGTCATAATTCGAGGTTCCACTGTAAATGGTGTCGATCAGCGATTTTTAGCAGGACTGCAACATTGGACACCTTAAAAATTGGACACTTTTGACACTTTTTGGGGACCAGTGACACTAATACACTAATACAGTCATCAGTGCTAAATATTATGCACTGTAACTGTACTAAGGACACTGGCAGGGAAGGGGTTAACATCAGGGGTGATCAAAGGGTTAAGTGTGCTCCTAGGGAGTGATTTCCAACTGTGGGAGAAATGCTGTGACTGGAGGAAGGCATAGATCTGTGTTTCTGCTTAGCACAAGATCTCCATCTTCCTCCCTCACAGAATGGTGGCATGCCTTGCTTACATACATCTGCCTCTCCTGTGAACGATCGGTGGGTCCCGGGGGCCGATCGCGGCCCCAGACCCAATCAACAAAATCACGTACCTGTACATGGTTTTGTGCAGGAGGGCCACCCTGCCACAGTATATAGGTCCTTAAGTGGTTAAACTTGGCAGTCACTCTACTCATGTATATTATTATATCATCCATAATTCCTTCCTCCTTTACAAGAGGTGTATTTTTTTTCTTTTGGGCACTCTTAAAAATACAGTACATAAGCAGTATATGTTGGTCTACAGAAAATATTATTTTGTGCATTTTCTTGCAAGAAAACAGCAGCTGCAAAACCACACTGTGCTGAGAACCAGACAGAATAATTCACATGAATATTCCTGATGTGACAGTGTGCTGGGTGGTAAAAGACAATTTATTGGAACACTGGAGTAGAACTTCTATAATAAACTAAAGAAAATGTCCATCCTCAGGAATATATTTAGCACTAAAGTAAAATGCTATAAGTTAGTAGAAAGTTCATATTTTTTCCAGGCTGTTTTATACTTGGATATTTGGAAATATGAAAGTTTTACACAATTTTTGTATCTGTCTATATGGTCATTTTGCTTTGATATACAAAATATTGCACTCTCGTGGCTTTTTGGCTTTATGCCTTGTCTAGATTTCGCTGACCTCACAAAGAATCTGACAATATTCCTAATTGCAGAAGGTACAAATCATTACTGCATTTAATTTTCTAACTTAGTAAGGGTTAGAAAAAGTACAATTCTAAAATGTAATGCATTGATGACATTTTCTTGATGACAGAAATGTCACTATTTCTTATACTATGACATTGTTTTTGGCCTTGTTTTGATTCTTGTTGCATATTCTTTTTAACCTTCCTGGCAGTATGATTATGCCAGATTTTTGATGCTGAAAGCTGTACAATTGTTTTGCATGAAAATTTGGTGTTTTATATTGCAGGCCTGTAATTCTTATGCTGCGTACACACGGTCGTTTTTTGTGATGAAAAAAAACGACATTTTTAAAAACGTCATTTAAAGTGACCGTGTGTGGGGAAAATGTTGTTTTATGTCTTCTGAAAAACGACAAAAAAAAAATTCGAACATGCTTTAATTTTTTATGTCGTTTTTCGTGTGTAGGCTAAAACGATGTTTAAAACAACGTTTTTAAACCCGCGCATGCTCAGAAGCAAGTTATGACGCAAGCTTGAATGGAACAGAGTGCCGCCGTACGTGCTGAACGTAACCGCGCTTTGCTAGAGCCGTTTGAAAAAACTATGGTGTGTAGGCAACGTCGTTTTTTAAAATGAAGTTTGAAAAACGTCGTTTTTTTTCATGAGAAAAAAACAACGTTTTTTTTCATGGGAAAAAACAATGTTTTTTTACAAGACAAAAAACGACCGTGTGTACGCGGCATTAGGAATAACTCAATTCAAGGTCATAAACCACTTTTGATTTAGAGGCACGCTGTTTTGATGTCATGGTAGTTCTCCAGTTTCCAGGCAGAAAGTACAATAAAACTGCAGTCAAGGGCCCTAGACAAAGCACTGGGGGGCAAACAGAGGTCAAATGATTTGATACAGTAATGTAATCCAATAAGATTACAACGTATTGTGTGTGTTGTGTTTAACACATTTTGAATCTGCTGCCGGTTCCACCTCCCTGCATCACAACGCTCGCAGGAAAAGGGAAACAAGAAGACACAGAGCATCGGGTGGAAGATCCGGCCGCTGGACACAGTGGGTGTACATTGCGGGATCCCAGGGACAAGGTAAGTTACCTCTTCCAGGATCCAGCGATGCAATCCCAATGCAATGGCTTGGGAGCATCCATCAGAGGCTCTTTACTGAGATCAGTGTTGCGGTGTGTAAGACTGACACACCGCACCACTGATAGACACGCGCCCCCATGGGTGTGCATCGGCAGTTATCCTGAAAGACATCAGGATAACTAAATCACCGCCCGGCTGTCATTTTGCTATAGGCCAGATGGCAATTGGTTAAAATTACCCTGAAATTTCTACTTTCGCTCTTGGAAAGCTTTGGGGTTCCTCAGTCAATTCAAGTCCTGTAGTGATGTACAAAAACCAGTGTATGCATGAAAAGAGCAGGTATTCTATACATTGGGAAATTTAATAAAGACATTTAGCACACCAAGAGGCATAGTTTAACTAAAATATAAAAAGCCTATATTTAAAAGTGTAAAAAGTCCATACTGATAAAGTGTAGTACAAAGTCCCATATACACTAGCGACTGCTTTCTCCTGGGAGCTAGAAGCAATCTCTGAAAAAAATCATTGACAAGGGAGGGAGGAGGAAAAGTGCCATCTAAGTGTAGTATGGAAGGAAAACATTTTATTGTCACAAGCTAGGCAACTTGCATAAAATAAGCTAAAAAGCACTCATCTATGTAGATCAACAATCATATGGTACCGCTTTGATGGTAACACTGTGGAACCTGCTGAGTCAGCTATACTGGAGGCACCCAGGACTTCCTGGTCAGTGTGAAATGTAGCGTGGTGGCAGAAATGACGTCACTCCCGGATGCTAATGTGTGTGGGTGAAGCAGATAAATATAAAAAAAAAGTTCACAGAACTACCCTATAGCTAGTTCCCTATAAAGGGAGTTGTGTGTGTTAAGTTTAAAAGGCTAGAGGACACCATAGTCTACATCAACTGTCGCTATTGGGATGCGTTATTTTTACAAGAATATCTCACATATAAAATTTCACAGAGAGGTTTAAGGATTCTAAAAAGTTGTTTGTTTATAGACTAAGATCTCCGACATGATTGGCCCCAAATCTCAGAGTTTTGCACCCAAAAATTGATTCAGGTGATCATTTAGCAGAGGAATAGGAAATGTAAGAAACTGCAACAGAGAGTCCATTATCTGTTCCACACATTGACCCAGCGGGTACCATATTCACCATCTAACTGGTTCAAGAGCCTTAAGAAAAATACCAAAGGCAAAGAGGATGATTTGGTTAAAACTGGGTAACTTTTAGAGGGATGTAGGCGATTATAACCATAACAGTGTCCACCACCATGCTGCATTCCACGTCAACCAGGAAGTCCTGGTTGCTTCCAGAACAGCCAGCTCAGTGGATTCCTTTTTATAATATTTTTATTTTAAATTAATAGATTACAACAGTTACAGTATGTCAGATGACAACAACTTAGAATGAGATACAGCATTGAAATACAGATAAATGCAATAATAATTGTACTGTTGTAGGAGTTGAAGTATTATACAGATATAAATAAACATAAATAAATAAAGTTACTAATAAATGGGAATGGGAACTATTGGAGGGAAGGGAGAGGGTAGTGGTGTTCCGAAGGTGGATTTCATTTTTTTTATTTCACTATTATCCATCAAAGGGTATCAATACATGACATGAGAACTCTTGAGTCAAACGTGTCTGACATATAGTATATGGCCCAGGGTTTCCATATGCTATCGAATTTTCCTAATCAATTTTTGTCTAGCGCTTCTAGTTTAGCATGTACGAATGAAAGATTTGTTCTTTTTTCGGCTTCCGACAACAGTAATGCAGGTGATTTCCATGCACTAGCTATTACCTGTTTTGCGGCTATCATAAACAAAATAAATAACTTATGCTGATTCCGAGAAAGGGTTTCTGGTTTAATGTTAAGTAAGGCCGTCATTGGATCTGGTAATATAATACAGTCAAATATTTTTGAAGCGATTCTAAAAATCCCTTCCCAGAATTTCCTTACAAGTGGACACTGCCACCAGATGTGGATTTATGTTCCTTTGTCTGGGCAACCGCGGAAACAGAGATCTGAACAGTTTTCTGAAAATTTTGCTAATCTATTGGGAACCAGGTACCAGCGGGAAAGCACTGTATATGATGTTTCCATTGCCGATACATTTATAGATGAAGAGCTAGTATTAGACCAAATGCTTGCCCAGGTTTCATTATTGATTTTACATTCCAGGTCCAATTCTCATTTAGCAATATAAGAAGGTATTATGGTATTTGTTTTAGTGATCAATTGGGAATAAATTATTGAAATACGACCTTTGGCATGTGGATCTTTGAGACATATCCTTTCAAATTGGGTAATATTATTTAAATTATCGCTAAGGCCAAGGGAAGGTCCATAAAAGTTTTTGATTTGAAGGTATCTGAAAATTTCTGTAGTGGGGAGGCCGGATGCCTCACAAAGGTCTGGAAAAGGTTGAATTGTAGTTGTTGATGCTATGTGATATAAACATGTAATACCAGCCCTGATCCAAGCTTAAAAGTTTTTGGAAATACCCATGCTGGATAAAAGGTCGGATTTTTATAAAAGGAAAGAAGCGGAATGTGTGGGGATTGCAATCCATGAGAGGTTTTGTACCTATCCCATAATGACAATGAGTGTTTCGAGATTGGATTGTTCATTTTCCTACGGTTTTGAGGGCTCAGCCAAAGGATATTATTAGTAGGAAGAGGGTCAAAGTCTATTGCCTCAATAAGTACCCACAATGGGATTTCTGTGGTTGAGTGGTACTTTGATAGTTGTGCCAATTGTGCTGCTTTGTAATATGTTGCAAAATCTGGAAATCCCAGCCCACCCATCAATTTGGGTAGAATTAATGTTTTTCTAGGCAATCTGAGTTTTTTCTTCCCCCACGTGAACTGTGTTACTTTATGCTGGATCAATCTAAGAAAATAAGTAGGAATGTGAATTGGAAAGGTTCGAAATAGATATAAAAACTTGGGGAGTATAGCCATTTTTATTATGTTGATTTTCCCAAACCAGGAAATCGGTAAAGAAGACCAGTCGGATAACAATCTAGTGACACTTTTCAGTAAGGGAGGGTAGTTGGCGGTAAATAATTTGCAGGCATTAGCTGTAAGGTGTATACCCAGATATAGTATACTACGGTCTGCCCATTTAAAGGGCAGTGAGGACTGTAAATTTGTTTCACCGTGTCACTAAGTGAATTATTCAGTGCCAGGGATTTTTGGTTATTAACTGTGAGGTCGGAAATGTGGGAGAATTCGTGAAGTACTCACATTAGATTAGGGGCCGATATCTGCAGTGAGGATAAAAATAAGAGTATATCATCCGCAAATAGACTTATTTTGTGGTGACATCCGCCTAGCTCTATACCCGTGTTCGTTGGTTCCATCCTTATCCTTTGTGCTAGAGGCCTCGATAATTAAAGCGAATAATAGCGGTGATAGAGGACACCCTTGACGAGTCCCTCTCTGTATATTAAACTCTTCCGATTTGTAACCGGCATATTTAATATAGGCCTTGGGATTGTGGTACAGTGCTGCAATCCAACCCATAAAATGTGTGCCAAAGCCCCATTTCCTAAGAGCGAACTGCATATGCATGAAACTGTATCAAATGCTTTTTTTATGTCAAGAGAAAGAAAACACAAGGGTATTTGACGCATTTTAGCTGCATGGGATAGAAGAGCAGCACGTCTAATATTATCGCCAGCTTGTCGGATAGGGATGAAACCAGTTTGATCACAGTGTATTAGTTTGCCAATTATCATATTTAATCTGGTTGCTAAAACTTTGGCTAAAATTTTCACATTGATATTCAGCAGAGAGATGGGGCGATAGTTTGACCAAACTGAATCGTGCGCATGTGGTTTAGGCAGCATGCAGATAGTTGCAGTTAAGGTTTCTTTCCTAAAAGAATGGTTATCCAAGAGAGAATTAAAGGTATTCGTTAGAATTGGTGACAGGATATCTGTAAAGGTTTTGTAGTAGAGGGCAGAAAACCCATCAGGCCCTGGTCGTTTATTTACTTTCAAAGTTTTGATAGCCTGGGACACTTCTTCACTAGACACCGGTTCCTCCATTATTTCCATTTGTGCCTTGGATAATGCAGGAAAGGAGAGCTGAGAGAAAAAGCTGTTTGCTTTAGATTGATCCAACTCATTATTAGATGAGTATAGACTTTCTAACTGTGTTTGAAATTTTTGTAGGATTTTCACAGGGTTAGTGGAGTATACTCCTCTTGAAAGCTTAAGGCGAATTGGTTTATTATTATTTTGACAGGATTTCAATGTTCGGGCTAGAAGTGTATTTGGTTTGTTTGCATTTATGAAATAATTATGTTTCGATTTTTTAAATATTCTATCTGCTGACTCAGTGAGGAATAGATCAAATTCCAGCTTGGCTTTCTCTAGTCGCAATCTGGATGATGTAGAGGGATTTTGCTGGAAAGCCATATGACAGGAGTTAAAATTTGTTTCCAGGGTATGGTACAAGGCTTTTCTTTCTCTATTACATAACTTAGCTTGACGTAAACATATACCCCGGAGAACAGGTTTATGGGCTTCCCATAAAGTAGTTGGGGAAATATCCGGAGTGGAATTAAATTTTAGGTACTCCCGTAGTGCAGTTTCAATATTCTGTTTATATAATGGGTTTTTGAGCAAAAAGTCTTTAAGCAGCCACGTGGCGTCACGCGCTTTCGGTATTGTAGATGCTATGGTATTGAAGACTGCACTATGGTCAGACCATGGGATGGGTAAAAATGTGGAGTTTAATATTTCCGGCGTCATACCTATAGGCATAAAAATGTGGTCTATTCTTGAGAATGACTGACAGGGATAGGAATAGTGAGTGTATTGCCTTTTTTTTTTTTACAGAAAGGTGTTTTTATTCACAAAACAGCATTACAAGATATGCATTAGTCGACTATCAGGTTTGCAGAGAAACGGTAACAGTCAGAAACAAGCATTATCAGCGTTTGCAGATACTAAAACAAAGGAAAATCAAAAAAGGGGAAATAATAAAAATAAAATAAACAATAAAAATAAAATAAACAGAGTGTATTGCCTTTTAGTTGGATTCACTTTGCGCCAGGAATCCACTAGGTTGTACTTTGCGATTAGTTTTGAAAAGGATTGTTTATCAGCTTTTGGGGTTTGTGGGATTGGCGACTTGTCTAAAAAAGGGAAGATGGTCTGATTGGAATCTCCACCCAACACTACTTTTTATTTTTTATGTGAATCGATGACCTGCGGCAGATGAGATAGGAAAGAGTTAGGTTTTTTATTTGGAGCATAATATGACACAACGGTGATATCAGAGTCCAATAAATGCCCTGTTAGGATCAAGTATCTGCCTTCCGGATCCTTGATCTCCTTAGTGACTGAGAACGGGGTACTACTGTAAAATGCTATAAGCACATCCCTTTTCTTTGTGGAGGCCGAGGTTGTGTAAACTTGCGGACCTACTAAAGAATTTGGGAGTGGATGATGGTGTGAAATGTGTTTCTTAAAGACATATGACATGTGCTTTTTTGGAACTAAAGGTACGAAAGGCTTTAGTGCGTTTTTGCGGGGATATTTAAACATTGGACATTAAGGGACAGTATGTTCAATGGGGCCATGGTATTAAAAAATTGTCAGATCTAATGTTGCCCAGACATGGAATAACAAAGAAAGAGACCACCTTCGGGACACAAGGAGAAATTGGAAGTGGGGGTGAAAAAATAAAAAAAATAAGATTCAGGGAAAAAGTACATTTTAGATATATTCCCAAAAAAAAAACAGAAAAAGTATAAGTTCATGACATTTCCGTTGAGGGGAGAGAAAGTCTCCCTCCAAGGCGGATGAGGGTAGCAAAGGGAGGCGCAAAGAACAGTCCCACGGAACCCGAGGAGCCAACCAATTAAATTAAATTCTTACAAACATAGAGTAAAATTAAAACAAAAGTAATAGACCAGGTAGTAATGAACACTTACTAACTGGGGGTTAGTGGAGCACATACCGTACTCATGAAGCAGAGAATCGTGAAAAGGCGAGCCTGGAGGATTGGAGACGTCTACTAGTCATTCTCAAAGTTTAATAATAATCTATTACAACTGAAATTTAAAGATAGACCCGACCAATACCTGGAAATAAAATATTGGTTAATAACAGTAGAGGAGGACCTGTAAAAAGTAACTACAACAATAACTTATGCTTTACTGAAATGAAAAAGTTACCAGGCAGTCATATAGGGGCCAAAATAAGATCAAGACCAACAGGGTCAAGCAGATTCCCAGAGAAAGGGAGAAAGGGAAATAAGCACAGTTTGTGATCCTATTCAGTCCATAGAATCACAGGGATCAGGAACAGGTGACGATTTGCAAAGTCTCTTGTTGGGACTATGATCCCCATTTTCTATGGAGGCAGAAGAGGAGTTATACTTGTCAGGATGTGAGGAGTACTTTCGGCGAGAGTCCGAAGCGTCATGGACGGCGTTCATCAGCCCCACATTCTGCAGAGTAGTTTGCAAATCCATTGCGCTACGGCAAGTATATTTGTGGTTTTGGTATGAGAATCTCACAGAAAAAGGGAAGCCCCACTGGTAGATGATGGTGTTGCGTTGCAATATTTGGAGGAGTGGTTTCAGAGCCCTTCTTTTGTTGATAGTTAGCTGCGACAGTTTGGCAAAAAGTTGGTAATTGTATCCTTGAATTTGAAACAAATTTTTATGCCTTGCTGCATTCATTAGTAGTTCTTTGGTTCGGTAGTAATGAAATTTTGCGATAATATCGCGTGGCAGGCCATCTGTTTTTTTTGGAGCAAGCGCTCTGTGTACCCTATCCATTTCAAGTCAATTCCGGGTTGCAGTTCCTGAAAAAGAGCAGTCATTGTGGCCTGTAAATCAATCACTGTTTCGGGGATTCCTCTAATGCGAATATTTGACCTTCTCGCGCGATTTTCGTAATCTTCCAATCTTGTTTGTAGAGTCAAATTCTCCTCTTTAAGGTTATCGATTTCTGAGGAGAAATCAGCTGTACATTTTTTCAAATCGTCAGTCCTTAATTCTAGTGCTGATGTTCGCTGTCCTAGTTCCCTTTTCTCCTTAGTAAGGCTTGTAGTGATATAGTCTGAGGTAGCCTTTAATTAATTTTGTAACAGCAGCTCTATTTGTTCCAGTGTTACTTGTGGCGGCAAGTCCTTCTGTAATGTATTATCACAGTTCTCCATAATATTCCCTGGAGAGTATTTATTTTGGCTTTGTTGCTTTAATGGGGCCGGAGCTTCATTGTGTGACACAGCAGGAGGGGCTGTCTGCTGTTTCAACTCCCTCCCTGTTACATCTGCATGGGATGCTTCAGTGCCATGACAGGAACACTGTAACACTTTGAGGCGGCTCTCTCACGCCTGTTTTTGGCACAAAATGTGCTCCAAAACCACCCGAAAAGGGTACCCTTGTGAGGTAGGTGGCTGTGTGGTCCCTGTGGGGGTTACCTCTGCAGTTATCAGGCTCCTCAGGTCCGCGGTGTAGGGAGCTCTAGGCAGGCATTACCTCACCGCTGAGCTCCGCCTCTGCACCTCCAGCTCAGTGGATTCCATGACACTTCCATCTGAGCTGTACCATATGGGTGACACAGAATGGTGATCTACATTGATTAGAGCTTTTTATCTTATTTTATGTGAGTTGCCTACCTAAAATGTTTTTCTTCCATACCACACTTCCTTATATACCAGAAAATGTGGAACACTTTCAGCGGCTGGATTGCATACCTATGCAGTTTTAGTGCTTTTTGCATTTTGCAGATTTGCTCTACAGTTCATTTAACATGGTTTCCTATGGAACACGTTCTGTAGTGCAAATCTGCAAAATGCAAAAAGCACAAAAAATGCATAGATGTGAATCCAGCCTGAAGTAGTGTTTTTTTTCACATACGAGTCAATTGAAAAGTAAGCATAGTCATCTTTTTTACTTATGCATTTGAATTGTAGAAGAAAGAAGGAGACCACAGAAGCAGATGGAGATCAAAAAGCATGATGAGAAGTTGAGAACAGAGTTATTTTATCCTCATATAATGCTAAGACAATACAACACTTGATAGTGGAGATGATATTGGTTCTAGTCACCTCAAGTTTATTGCAGTATTGTATCAACATTGAAGGCATGTGAAGAAAGGGTTTTATTGAATGAAAATTAAAGTATATGTAAACTCCAAAGGTAAAAATACTGCCTTAGTGTGATTCTATATACAGTATGTATGCAAAGTTGTCACTCTAGGATGTGCAATCCCACTGCAGTACAATTTGATGTGCCTAAACAAACGCACATTCAGCTTGATTAAAACTAAGTGGCAGGTCATCATGATTGATGAGACATGATTGACATTGGATTTACATTGGAGGACATCGTTTTTTTTTTTTTGTATTATTCTTAATAAAGGCATTTTCATGTTGTGGGTGTTTTTATGTAAGTTTTACTTTATATTGAATAAATAAGAAGGGGTATTATGTACTCTGTATTTATTCACAATTGGGCTGGATATCTGGGGTCCCCCTTAAACTAAAGCTGCCTTTAAGATTCTAATAAGTCCCACATTAATTTTGCAGGACAGGATGTGGGGATGAGGCCCTGTGTCACAGGATGTGGGGACAAGTGCTTTGCAGGGGGGGGGGGGGACTTTGACCCTCTTCTTTGCAAGGTATGCTCATAATTTTGAGGGCATGTGGCCTGGTATAGTTCAGGAAAAGGGTGAATGCCACTGTCCCTTTTTCATTACCACATAGGCTGCATTCTTGCTGATGAATTGTTGAAAAATTTCTAGGGGGACTCATCACTGTATAATGTTTTCATGCTGCCATGATTACCTGCCGCCTGATGATGTTGATCTGTCACACTCCACAAATAACAGATTCCTGGTTGGCTGGTGTTTGTAAACAACACTATTTGGTCAATGACATCACCCAGGATCCCTGGCTGGATTGTCTCCAAATAAAAGTCATTTAGTGGCGGTAGTTTTACTACTGCTAAATGACAGGTCCCATGATTTGTTTGCATGTTTGTGTACGATTCACATTGCACATGAGTTAATACGAGCGCATCAGTATTTCATTTGTTTAAATTTCATTATTACTTTTTTCATTATTGTTCACCATTTGCGCAGATATATAATTTTTGCTAATATTTATGATTTGCTTAGGATGCTGTATTGCTGGGAATTGCTGTCAGAAATTGGTCATGCCTTAGCTCTGAACATTATAGTGACAGAGTTCTGAAGAAACTCAATGTCTGCCTCTTCTGTGCAGCCGACAAATGTATATCTGGAAAAACAACCCCTCAAGGTCATTTTCTTTCAAGCATAAAAAGATCTCTGAAGTAAAAAGTGGAAAGGTGAAAAACATTCCTTTGATTATAAATGCATTTAACCACAGGGAATCCATGGTGATAAAAGAGTTCCTGTCTACAAACCCTTGAGATGCCCTTTGTCTTTCAGGAATTTGGTAAAGATTATAATTGTTTTAGAAAAATTTGATTGAAGTTATGACACATAATATCCTCTTTTTTAGAGCAATCTAAAGTATTTTTTTCTTTTGTTGGCTATAGAAAACTGAAATACTGACATACAAACTGTTTAATGAATATATATTTTGGACTGCATGTTCCTTCAAACAACGATTCACTTTTTGTTTTGATGAACACTGTAAAAATGTGTGCTAGTAGATGCACAAAATCCCATAAGAACTTCAATTTATTTGCAGCATAGTGCATCAAATGCTGCTAAAAGCATCTATTTTTACAGCTCTTATTTATGTTTTTCCCTTGGCACTCCAATTGTCAGCACTCCACACCTAAAAGAACATTTGGTGACCTTTATGGACCAAATATGTCCTCTAACTTTTTTCCCGCAGGTTTTTCTTTTTTATGTTGATGCATCAATTGCAGGGGGGCTCTGATATAACAAGCATACCTTATTTTTAATGCATGTTATTTGATGGACTAAATTCTTTCAATTTTGGAAGCTGCTGGGGAGAGGGGACAATTTATTTCTGCCATATGAACAGGATTGCAAACTGTGAAGCCTCGTACACACTCGGTTTACTCGGCAAGAACCAGCAAGAAAACTGCTGGCAGAGCTTTCTTGCCGAGTATACCGAGCGTGTGTACGAGGCTTTCAGGTTTCTCGTCAAGAAAACTGCCTAAAATCTAGACGAGAAAAATAGAGAACCTGCTCTCTATTTTCTCGTCGTGATTCTCGGCAGGAGAAACCCGAGAGTCTGTATACTTACCTGTCGCCGTGCAAACTTGCGCATGCTCGAAATGACTTTGACGCATGCGCGGTAGCTTCCTAGGCATAGGTAGGGTGCAGCAAGATGGCAGCGACAGCATCGAATGTGACGAGCGCATACTCGTCGTATGCGATGACGTCACTGCGTTCTTGCCTTCCAAAAGAACCGCGGTTCTTTTAAAAGGAGTGTCTGTACACTCGGGTGGCAAGAGATTCTTGTGTACAGGGCTTTAATCCAAGAACATTATCACTGACACAAAGAAAAAACAACCCACAATGCCTCTGTCCACATGTCCATGTTCACACACCTCCCAGTTTTCTGATCACAGAATATAACTAACTGGAGCTTATTTCTTATATAAAGCTTCCTTTATATAATATATAGATATCTATGCCAGAGCAAAAAAGGAACAAGGTATAGAGTTATTATGTTTCAAAAGAGGGACAGTTGGGTCATTAACCAGTTCCCGACCCCCGCATGTACATATACGTCCACAATATGGCACGTACAGGCACATGGGCGTACATGTACGTCCTCGCCTATTAGCGGGTGGGGGGTCCGATCGGGACCCCTCCCCGCTACATGCGGAGGTCGGGTCCGCTCGGGGAGCGATCCGGGACCACGGCGCGGCTATTTGTTTATAGCCGCTCCGTCGCGATCGCTCCCCGGAGCTGAAGAACGGGGAGAGCCGTATGTAAACACGGCTTCCCCGTGCTTCACTGTGTCGGCGCATCGATCGCGTCATTCCCTTTATAGGGAAGACACGATCGATGACGTCATTCCTACAGCCACACCCCCCTACAGTTGTAAACACATACTAGGTGCACCCTAACTCCTACAGCGCCCCCTGTGGTTAACTCCCAAACTGCAACTGTCATTTTCACAATAAAGAATGCAATTTAAATGCATTTTTTGCTGTGAAAATGACAATGGTCCCAAAAATGTGTCAAAATTGTCCGAAGTGTCCGCCATAATGTCGCAGTCACGAAAAAAATTGCTGATCGCCGCCATTAGTAGTAAAAAAAAAAAAATTTATAAAAATGCAATAAAACTATCCCCTATTTTGTAAACGCTATAAATTTTGCGCAAACCAATCGATAAACGCTTATTGCGATTTTTTTTACTAAAAATAGGTAGAAGAATACGTATCGGCCTAAACTGAGGAAAAAAAATGTTTTTATATATGGTTTTGGGGGATATTTATTACAGCAAAAAGTAAAAAATATTGAATTTTTTTCAAAATTGTCGCTCTATTTTTGTTTATAGCGCAAAAACTAAAAACCACAGAGGCGATCAAATACCACCAAAAGAAAGCTCTATTTGTGGGGGGAAAAAGGACGCCAATTTTGTTTGGGAGCCACGTCGCACGACCGTGCAATTGTCTGTTAAAGCGACGCAGTCCCGAACTGTAAAAACACCTTGGGTCTTTAGGCTGCATATTGGTCCGGGGCTTAAGTGGTTAAAATGTTAAAAAAAACAAAAAAACGCTGTGGGGCAAAAAAGGTAATTATTATGCTTATCTATCCCCAGCCTTCATTCTGCAAGGGGTGACATCATCATCTTTCCAACAAAATTCTGAGGAAAGCTGAATATCCCATGTCTTACAAGATAATGCTATAGTTCAAGCAGGATCATTTATTCATGAAATTAGGCTTCTCAACACTCCCCATGATCTTTCCAAAGGATAATGACATCATTTCCACCTTGGTGCAAGGATCAGGGGAAAGGCATGTATATTAAATATTCTTATTTATTTTAGTGCAACATTTTGGGATGGGGGAGAGGGCCTCATTGAATAAGCAAACCTTCCCATTTTTAGTACAATGTTGGCTTTGACATGACAAAAATCATGAAACAAAAACATAGCTAGGTCAAATTTAATAAGAATCCTCACTTCAATTTACATTGATAGCTTGTACATTTTTGGATATTTATAATATTACCTGTTGATTGATACTATATTCTGAAGCATTCATTTAAAAATTGATAATGTTTAAAACTGAGCTTTAGATCTGCTGCACTTTATGAAGTCTATACAACCAAAAATACACATGCATGAATACTTCAGTTATGAACTTCGATGTAAAAAAAAAAATATCACTTCCATTTCATGAAAGTCATGGTTTTACATTGACTCTTACTCACAGTTACAGTCTGTTTATTTTAATAACCATCTGTTTTTGTGGCAGCTTGCCTGCTTGCTAATGTTATATGCTAGACTCATCGTAGGGCTTGTGCCAGCCCTAGATGTTTCTACATGGACCACTGCCACACTGTAAGGATTTACACATTTGACATGGGTATCAGGCCTGCTAGACAAGGGCAGTTCAGAATTAGCAAAGATCTTTTGCAAGTGCTTCTTTTTCACTCTCAGTGGTAAAGCCAATAAATGTACTGTGCCTTCATTTATAACTATATAAATTACTTGTATACATTTTTAAACAGTACTGCACATCGCCGGTAACACTGATAAATGCTGTTCAAATAGTATTCTGTAATTTAATTTAAACACGCTAAAATTCACACCATATAAAGTAGATATAAACCCCATCACTAAACTCAAAAGCTTTAATCTAATCATTTTATGTGAATCTATTGCAAAGTTTCTTGTCTTTAGCGGGGCTGAGACAAAGCATAAAAGGCAGTGTTGTTGTATGGAGAGTGGTGCTACTGCACATAGTGAGCCCATAAAAATACCTGGACTGGATCAATAATAATTATTGGAAAAAAATACTAAAAATAAAATACCTGGACTGCCAGTAGTCGTGCTGAAGCCCGCAAGACTGAGCACTGTCTCTGCCCAACTCTGTCTCCAGAGTTTTCCCCAGTCATTATAAAGGAGAGAAAGCTTTATCTGCACCATCTCTCAAGTCCTGCCTTTCTCTGTCTCCGAACCTCTACCATGGCCTGCTGTAAACCCACCTTGGATCTGGTGTGTGTGTGTGTGTGCATGTGCTATGCACTAGGGTATATTTACTCTTTATCCCTGAACTCTGTATGTTACATATTCCTGACCCCTGCACTCTGTACATTACACATTCCTGACTAAGTATGAGCTCAGGTATTTTCAGATCCTATTTCAAACCTACCTGACCCATCCTGCTGGGAAGCTGTCACTGCACGTAACCAATCATAAGCAGCCAAGGTATTCCCCTTCTTACAGTTGCAAGTATAGTTGACCCTTAAATATGTGTGGTAATGGGTAGGGGAATGCCGCCCTCAGCCACTTATGATTTGCTTTGTGCAGTAACAGCTTCCTGGCAGGATAGCTCTCCTGGGTTCGAAATAAAATCTGAACACACCTGAGCTCATCCTTCACCCTGACTCCTGTACATGTATGTTGCATATTCCTGACCCCTGTACTCTGTACTTTACATGCTCCTGACCCCTGTACTTTGTACTTTACATGCTCCTGACCTTTGCACTCTGGATATTTGCATGATCCAGACCCCTGAACTGTGTTAATTACATGTCCCTGACTAATGCCCACTGCCTTACACACTCTTTACTCCTGCATGTAGTAAGTTAAATACCTCTGTACCTTGCACTCCAGTAATATTTACATTCAGTGCAAGGAGACTGGCAAGGACAGAGAGCTCACAGCAGGAAGGTCCCAAAACAAATATAAAAAAGTGAGTAGAAACTGTGCTAATAAATTAAGTCATATAACAATTATCTGAGCAGCATTTCTCCTGTGAGATATAAACACAGTCAAACCATAAGTGATATTAAAAAAGTCCAAAAATAATAAAAGTATTAAGAGTATTCGTTTTCAATACACCAGCATCGCCACCCATCTGCCACCTGGAAAATGTGATCCCTTGAAGCATCACCACCAACACAAAGAAAATGTGGTTATAAACCCAGCCAGGGCCTTTGGTGCTGTCTGAGGGTCCTCTCGCTGTGTGCAACCGAACCATCCAGAGATTGTCATAGGTAATCCCCAAAATATAAAATTCTCCACAAAGTGCCCTAGACGACATCACCATATGACAAAACATGTAGGGTGAAGCAGTGTGCAGAAGTAATTGCGGACAGGTTGGAAGGATGGGTTGCTGCTAATTTGCCAGCTGGCAAAATTGATTTTAAAGGCTATAATTTATTTATTTTGATGTAAGTGAATTTTTTTACTTTACTAATGAAGTTTTAAAGATTTTACACTATGTGGACCCTTTATATTTTGGGGATTACTTATGACAACACTGCAAGAGGACCCTCAGACGACACCCAAGGCCCTGGTTGGGTGTATATCCACAAGTGTCACTGACCTTCCGAAACAGGAGGTCTGTGCAAGCTGGTAAGCAAGAATTTTCTCTGTGTTGGTGGTGGTGCTTCAAGGGATCACATTTTCCAGGTGGTGGATGATGTCTGTGTATTGATAAAAAATACCCTCAATACTTTTCATTATTTTTGGACTTTTTAATATCACTTATGGTTTGATGTATTGAGTTAGGTCCCAAAACAACATTGCACAATTCTGGGTTGTTGTGAAACCCAGTTTGCAGACCTGGGACTAGGCAATAATGCTGAGACAGGCACCGTTCCAGCTGGGAGTTGGATTATGGCTGAAAAAGACAATCAGGTGAACACAAAACAGAGGAGGGGGGAATAGTTTGGCATCTTCACCCTGGGCACTGGGTGGCCTTTGCCCTGGCACTAGTCTGGAGATCCAGCCAGTAACAACACCTTACAGTTAGCAGAAACTTTGTCAAATATTCAAAGTATTTTCACAAATAAACTCATTCACTTACAGTTTAAGCCCTCAGCCACACCAGTGGTGAAGCGGTCACATTTTGAAAGTAGTTGTTGCACTACTTTTTGCAAGTTCAGGTGTGACGTGCATAGACATCTGTGCATGAAGTCGCACAGATGCCTTCCAAGTCACACCTGAATTCCCACTGACATGTGGCTTAGAAATCATGTGATAACAAGTGAAGTAGCATGATTTCCAAGCCGCGTTCAGTGTGACCAAAGACTAAATATTTTTTAAACTATTTAAATTAATATATTAAAAAACATAGACAGATTCCCAATTCTTACTGCTCACTGCTAGTGGGATCTAAACCAAAAAAATCCCTGGAGCTCGGTAAAAAAATTAGTCCCAGTGAACAACGTATGTCACAAGGATTTTGTGGCAACTGATTATTATATCCAAAGCCCTTTTGTGTGAGTGATACTAATGATACTAATTTAACAAAATTAATAAATCCTCTCTAAATCTAGTTTTAAAATAACATATATCTATTAGGGTGTTGTTTTTCTTCATGTCACCTAATTATGTTAGAATGACGCCTTGGGCTACACAAGATAAGTACATGAACTCAGATCCAGCTGATTGCACTTCAACATTTGACTCATAATACAGCAGTGCGCAGCCCACAGCTCCAGAATTCTCAGCTTCTTAACTGTTTAGAAAAGGGTAGGACTAAGCAGATGTTTATGCATCCCCAGCAGTCAATCTGAAATGCAGCAGCAAGGCATTAGTATAACCTTTCAAAAGCATGCTTTTCTAAAAGAGAAGTCTCTGTAGCATATGGTCTTGAAGAACATGATTCATTAAACACGTTTTATGTATTTTGTTTACCTTTAAAATACACTGGTTCATTTAGTCCTAAAAGATTTATTTAAAGAAATATTTAATTATTTAATTATTGAAGATTTTAAGTTACATGTTTGTCATTAAGAGAGAAAAAAAAACATTAACATAGCTAGTAGTTAAAGTACATCTGCTGTGAAAGAATTATGTGGGTTGCCATCGCCGACTTGTCTTTTTAAGAGCATTCATTCACCGACTATTCATACTGTTAATATTCATCGGTATATCATTTTTTTACAGATTAAAATTCAAATCGTTTCGCCATTGACCCAACATGCCCCCGGTCAATGATGTCACAAGGAGGCGGGGTCACCACTGACATCATCAGGTGACTCTGCCTTTTAGTTATTTAAGAAATGTCAGGCGGTGGAGTAGGCAGACGACGGGAGCCCTAAGGTACTATGTGCCCCATACTCATTTACATAGGGGGCGGGGGTTTGTGGGCCTCCTTGTGAAATAGGGCTTCCAGATTCTGATAGGCCCCCAGCCCACAGACCCCTACAACCACTGGCCAGAGTTGTGAGGAAGAGGCCCTTGTCCCCATCAACATGGGGACAAAGTGCTTTGGGGTGGGGGGAGCAGAGCCACCCCCCATGTTGAGGGTACGTGGCCTGGTTTGGTTCAGGAGGAGGGGGTCGCATGCTTGGATAAGGGTCTAGTATGTATTTTGGGGGGGGACCCCACCCATTTTTTTTTTTTGGCATTGGGCTCCCCTTAAAATCCATACCAGATCTGAAAGACCTGGTATGGATTGGAATGGGGGGACCCAACACTTTTTTCTGATGTTTTGATTGCCAGTATTCTTTAGTTTTCATTTCAGCTGTCATTGGGGAAGCATGCTGTCAGGTGATGAGTCATCAGTTGTCAAGTATGCAGCGGCTGGCTTCCAGACCCACTTCTTAACAACCAGCTATTCTTTACACAGAATTAAAATTTATAATTTTTTGACTGATCAAAATTCAAATTGTTCCAAAAATGTGAAATTTTTTAGAAAACAAATAAAGAAACAAAATTAAATGTTTTTCGGACAGAAATTAATTGCACATGTCTATTGTTGCTTATTGCCTGTTTTTGTGATATTTTTCGGTAAATATTTTCTTAAAAATTATATATAGCACCTGTGTACTTTATGGTACCAGTGCTAGTTAAATTTAAGGGTAGATCAGAGTGTAGTTAAACTCTGATCCAGATTGTTAGTTGTAAAACAGGGTCTCTGTCTCAGCTTGGCTGTGCTGTGGGCCCTTTCTGCTGTACTGGGGTGATCTTACAGCCCCGGTGCTGCAGGTGGCAGCAGTAAAGTCAAGGTTTGGGTGCTCTTTCCCAGCAGCCAATCAGGAGGGTTTGACCTTGCTGTGCATGCTGGGGAGGGGTATTTATGAGGCAGATGCCATTGGTTCTGGGTCTTCTTCGTCTAGTGTGGCACCCACCTTTAGGGTGGCCACACCACGGCGCCCGGTGTTATGGCCTACCTGGCCGGGGCGTGTGTGCCACGCGGTGTTCCTGGTTCTGGAGCCCTGCTGGCCCGGAGCATCTGAACAGTGATGGGGACCCAGTGAGTAACTGGGTTCCCACCTTTGAAGATCCCAAGCTGTACTGCTGTTTGGTGGGGAGTCAGTCTGAGGAGCGCCATTGAGAGGCTGGTGGTCCAAAAGGGCCTGAACAAACAACCAGGGATCGAGGTAACCGGACACTGAGGGATTGATCACCTGTCAGTCGGTACCTGGGCAAAAGTTGAAGGAGATCCAGACGTAACTCATCCAAGGATTTGTGGCAGAAGTACCTTTCTGAGGCTCACCGAGGAGGGTCTGTAGCAGACACGTTCTCCTCAAGTTCAAGTTCATCAAGGAGGGTCTGTGGCAGAGACTTTATCCTGAAATTGTCCGAGTGATACTCCGGCTGCCAGGTCAGTGAGAGGGGCCTGTCCGGGTACACTAAACCCACTCCAGCGGGAGTGGCGCAGAGAAGTGTTACGTTTGGGAACAGGACTGTTTCCTTATCATAAAGCCAGAATCTGCAGTTCTCTCTTCATCTTCAACTTTACTTTCCTCACCACAAGTTATTGTTTTTACCCGGCTGGGTAATAAAGAGCACAGCAAAGAACACCTGTCGTGGAAATTCCTTTACTTCCACTATATGCAATACGCATCATTCACCCCTAGGAATTTGAGGAGCCATGAGGTGATACACCGCCCAAATATCCAGCAGCTCCACTGGGGGTAATGCTACATATATAATTACAATTTTTAGATAAGAAGAATCTCTGAATGCTCAAATCAGTACAAACAATTTCCCCTTTGAAAAAAAGCTACCATATTGAAACTCTGTTTTGGTGTGGTATTGAGTGATAGATCTTCAAAAAAAATTACTTGCAGTCTGCAGGTTCTTAAATTGTTGTCCAAGAGCTGGAAAATCTCTGTCT
Source organism: Rana temporaria (assembly GCF_905171775.1). Classification (NCBI taxonomy): domain Eukaryota; kingdom Metazoa; phylum Chordata; class Amphibia; order Anura; family Ranidae; genus Rana; species Rana temporaria. The sequence goes on from NC_053490.1 coordinate 426,255,510, forward strand.
GTTCTCCCAGAGTGTGTAAAAAAAGTCACAACCTGGTTCCCAGGACTGTTTTTTTTACCACTGACTTGCAATTTTTAGAGAAATGAGGGTGACATTGTACTCAATTTGAATTCTTCATTATTTCCCCACCATGTGTGGTCAGGTTGTTAGACCTCATTAACCTCACACCTGTTATAGATTACCCTAGCTCAACCAATCAGTAGCTGGACAGGTGAACACAACACATCCACAGCTCAAGTCAGTGCAGAAGAGTGTCCCCAATATATCTAGCAACATGCTCAAACATTTAGGAGGACACAGCTGCCAAACCCTGACAAACCAGGAAGGTTGAAGGCAGGAGGTAACCCCACAACATATTGAGAGCCAAAGCCTTAGGGCCTTTATCCATCACATTGTGGGGCAGACTGACATCACTGACTGGGTTGCTTCTCTCTACTAGTTCAGTCTGTTTCCTATCACTCATTGAGACATTGTGAGCTGCTGGGTGAGAGGCCGTGGGAAATATCCCCTTCTATAGCTATGGCTGACCCCATATGATGTCTAGTTCACACTACTGCCCCCCAATATGAATGCAATATCAACATTAAACTGTTTGAGGCTAGTAGTCACTTCCTGTTGTTTTCTGATTTTTACACTAACTTGTACCAGTCAGCAATGAAAAAGGATTATCCTGGGTTACTGGCACTTTTCACATTAGGAAAGGCCTTTTATAATTGTGCAGAAAAAGGTTCTTTCGCTTTTAAATTTGCACTGTTATTCTTTTTGATAGAATGATACTATGATGACATGGCCACTGTCGGCGTCTCACTTAGACATTGTGAGCTGCCTGGCAAGATCAGTGTGAATCTGATGGGTGGTAGCCCCAGCCAATCAAAATGCACAACTACCTCTGTAACGGTCAAGGGTTAATGCCGTTATGATATTCCATTCGACCAACCCATGACAGCTTCTCGACACTCCACAATCCAGCAGACAGGACCCATAAGCATTCCCCAGACAAACGAGACACAGCTCTGATCTCTGGTTCAAATGGATAGACTTTAATGACAAACTCAGGCTCTTTTTATACAGTAAAAGGCATGCTGCAATAATCAAAGGGACAATGACACACTCCACCCACAACATCATACAATGGGTACTAAGGGGTCCCCCTCAATCCACATCTTAGACAGACATTCTGACTCCGCAATAAGCTATTCTCACCTGCTACACAATACACATTCCTTTAGTAAACATAAGTCAGACGTTTGACCTTTAGAGTGTGCTAACTCACAACACATATTAGCATCAATAGAACTTTCACACAATACAGTGTTAATTAGCATCACCTAATGAAATATCTAAGGAGCCAGACTTAATTAACACCTTAACAGTATGTGTCCCCACATTGAATGAATCACTTTATTATTGACCTGTTGGGTTCAGAATTAACCACCTGTAATTTTTCAAGATATCCTGCAATACATTGTGAATTATCATTACTGCCCATCTCATGTAATTCAAGATATAATTTCTCAGTCATCCTATGCCCCTAGGATGACCCTAGACACAGAGTGTCCCTAGATGTTCCTAGACACAGGAGTCATTGGTGAAGCTGAACCAGGAGTACCCTGCATCCTTCAAGAGCCTCTGGGTCCCACGGGCCATACCGTTATACCCTCCTTCCCCATTTTATGTCCCCTACAGCAACACAAAATAATAATGAGCTGAAGCAAGCAGTAATGCCACATACACACGACCGTTTTTCGGGTTGTAAAAAATGAAATTATTAATGGTCTAGAAAAAACGAATTTTTTTTCAACCCGATCATTAAAACAGCCTTGCTTACACACGGTCGTGAAAAAAAAATGCTCTAGCAAAGTGCGGTGAAGTACAACACGTACGAAGGCACTATAAAGGGGAAGTTCCATTCGGATGGGGCCACCCTTTGGGCTGCTTTTGCTGATTTTGTGTTAGTAAATATGATTTTTTTTTTTCAGTCTGTTAAAGCGTGATGAATGTGCTTACTCCATTACGAACGCTAGTTTTACCAGAACGAGCGCTCCCATCTCATAACTTGCTTATGAGCATGCTCGTTTTTTCACGTCGTTAAAGCCCACACACGACCATTTTTTACGACGTTAAAAACGTTGTGAAATATTTGAGCATGTTCAAAATTTTTAATTTCCATTTTTTACATCTGGAAAAATGCTCTGGAGCCCACACACGATCGTTTTTAATGACATAAAAAAAGTCACTTTTTACAACCCGAAAAACAGTCGTGTGTACGCGGCATAATGCTTTCACTGGAGAAACTGGGGTAGCCAATGACATTAGATGGATCCTGTTACAGCTACAGGGGAGGAACTTGGATCACCGTTTCCCACTGGAAGACTGAATGCTAAAATTTTGTATTAGAACCAAGAATTTAAAGTGATACTAAAGGATAGAATTTTGGTGAATTAAAATAAAAAAGATGGTATAATTACCTGTTCTGTGCAACAATATTGCACAGAGTGACCCCCTCCCTTCTTTTTGGCAGTCCCCTATCAGTGCTGTCCACTCTTCTTTCTTCCAGGGGCCAACTTATCAGGCTTGGTGCTATGAATACGCCCTTGCTGGGACTGTGCTGGAGTGGTAGGAGAAGTCAGGTAAGTGTGTAGAGATAGGGGTGGCTAGAACAGTTAGTTTTTTTTTAACCTTAATACAAGTGTAGCACTACCCCCGGGGAGCTGCTGGTTTGATTTGGGCGGCATGTCACCTCTATTTCCTCGCTGTCTAGGGTATCAGATGAGAGTTGAGAAAAAGTTCATAGTCCACACTTTAGACTTCTTTTTCTTTGCTTTATTTGCCGAACTTGTTAAAAGAATAAAAAAAAGTTGAAGAGTTGGAGGGGTAATAGGTAATAGGTTCAGGTGTATAACTTCTGTTCGGAAACACTCCTGCTTCCAGCAAAGCAGCTTTCGTCGCCACTCTAGCCAGAGCGGGTATTGTGCACCTGGATAGGCCTCTCTCATTAACCTAGCAGCCAGGATGTCACACGGAAACGTGGTAAAGTCTCTGCCACAGACCTTCCCAAAGATAGAGGTATATTCGGTCCAAAATCCTCTCAGCACAGGATTAAGCACCCAGATCTCTCCCGAATTTCTTCTTGTGAACTTAGAACTGACAGGCGACCATCATTCAGCCGTCCAGTAATGGTGCATCCTTCGATGAAGTTTAGGGCCTCTCCTGAGATACCAGCCTCTTGCTCGGTGCTCTCCAAGACAGGTTCTTCATCGAGTGGCTTCCTCCTTTAGGACGGACAGCACAGGACCACTCTGCAAGAGTAGACCCAGTCTGACTACCGGGCCTACTTTGTAGATCACAACCCCCGGACCAACGTGGTCCTGGAGCTAGGAACACCGGCGACAAATGGGGGGGGGGGGGTGGGACGAAAGACCCAGGATCGACGACGACCCCAGACTAATGACGTCTGTCCCTTAAGTACTCCTCCCCAGCATGCACAGCGGGACGAGCAACTCCCTCTGATTGGCTGCCAAAGGGGAACACCCAAAACACCCTGACCTGACTGCTGCCACCCTCGGCCTGGAGTGGTAACAGCACCCCAGACAACAATAGTGGTCACTCACAGTACAGCCATGGCAAGCAGCACCAGCTAGAAAGTAGCAGGCCGCTACACAAGGAATGAGCTAAGATAAAACAATGTTTTGACTTCAGAACATATTTATTATCACTGTTTTGGACATAGTTAAATACATTTGCTACAAGTAAGACTAAAGAGAGAAGGCAGCACTGTATTTTAAAACAGATATTAAGGAATCATATTTGAAGATAGCATGAGTGTAGTATAAAGTAACAATTATACATACAATACATGGCATCTATATATATATATATATATGTGTGTTTTGGATCTTAAAATGTTATGTAGAGAATGCAATAAAGCTGCAGGAAAACGTAGGGGCACCTCTGTCCCTATTTGCTCCACATGTTCGTGACTATCCGCTATTTCTCCCGGACAGTCCCAGGCAACGGGAGCCTGACAGAAGGCGTTGGCTATGGCAGCGTGGGGCTGCTCCATCAAAAAATGTTTTTTGATGGAGACCCAGACTTTGGGAGCGACAAGGAGTGGCAGTCGGAAGACATACTGAACTTCAAAGATAAGGTGCTGGACCTCCCCAAAGAGGCGTGTGACCTGGAGGAATTGGAGTTCCTGGTTGAGCAGGAATGGGAGCTCGAGATTGGCTACAAGCAGCTGTTTGACAGTGATCAGCAGCCTGGCATGGCTCCCGTTGCCTGGGACTGTCCGGGAGAAATAGCGGATACTATGCGGCTCATATTTTAAAACAACTAGCCAATTCTCCTAGACAAAACGAGCATCCATCTAAGGGTAAAAGAGAAAAAAAAACTTCATTGGGTGAACTCCCACTTTAAGGGCTGGTTATGGCGAATCTGCAGGCTTCGGGTGCGTTTGGAGGACAGGAGACACAGGTCTGGTGGAGATGTCCACCTGGGGTATACAGATCCGTCACAGTGGTGGCAGCAGTGGGATGTCTCCTGCAGTCCGGGACATCTAAACCACCACCAGGATTCAAGATCCGAGCAGTCGCTGAGGAGAGATATGGGGACCGGCCAGCATGAGAGCAGAGTTTGGGAGGAGGCTGCAAGGCATGCGGAAGCAACATCAGGGACCAGCGACGGAGTACACCATGCTGGGGTGGGGGATGTGATCCGCCGGCAACACTGACATGAGACGCTAAGCCACGAGTGGTACCATCAGGGGAAGATCCTTCCCTCCTCCACAGTGATGTACTGGACACTGAGGGAACGACCGTGAGATGAGTGGAAGATAGACCTCGGAAGATTGGTCCGTAAAGAGATGAGGCTGGACGCCAGCTACAGAGCCCTCCAGTGATTCGTGGCTCAACTGTGGCCAGGTACAGATAGCCTACAATGGTGTTAAGTCTGGAAAAGAGAATTTTGGCTAATATCTTGATATTGACATTAGGGATAGATATCGATTTATAATTAGACCAAGATGTATCGTCTGTGTTGGGTTTAGGAATCATGGAGATGGAGGCAGTGAGTGATTTAGTACGGAAAGAGTGACTGTTAAGGAGGTAGTTAAAGGCATCAATCATGAGAGGAGAAAGTAGAGATATAAAACATTTATAGTAAGTGGCTGAAAGACCATCAATACACAGGCATTTACGTAACTTGAGTGATTTTATAGCGATTTGTAATTCTATTTCAATGACAGGTTTCTCTAGAGTTTCCTGTTGGGATGAAGAAAGTGAGGGGAAATAGATTGTGGATTAAAGTGTTGCCAGATGAGATTGATCAAATTTATTAGTATCCTTGTATAATTAAGATAGTTTTTTTTTATGAAATACGTTAAGAATTTTTAATGGGTTGCTAGTATAGTTATCTTTAGAAAGTTTTAAACAAAAAGATTTTGGGGTATAATTGGTCTTTCGTAATGCCAAGGCCAGAAAGGTTTGTTAGCTTTCATATAAAAAGTATGTTTAGATCTACAAATCGATTTTTCAGCTGATTCCATCAGGAAAAGGTCAAGTTCCAGTCGAGTTTTATCATAAACAAGTTTATTTGATGGTGAGGGTGTAGCCTGAAAATTTTCAGAAGCTTTATGAAATGCTTCCTCTAGGCGTTTATGTAGTTGTTTTTTTTTTCTTACGGTGGTGGGATGCTTGGCTGATACAAATCCCTCTCCTCTAATATAAGTTTTGAGAGCTTCCCAACGGGTCAAGGGGTCTGTATCAGTAGCATTATTGTGGATAAGATAATCCTTTATGGCTTTCTCAAATTCTTGTTGATATGTTGATATGTAGAATTTGTCAACAGACTATCATTAATGTACCAACTTTGATGATTGGGCCTTGGAACCAAGGAGGAAAGAGTTGTTACAACTGCATTGTGGTCTGACCAAGTGCATGGTATAATATGTGAGTCTAAAATGAGTTCTGAGGCACTAAAAGGAACAAAAAGATGATCTATGCAGGAAAATAGTTTATGAGGATGGGAATAATGAGTGTATTGTCGCTTTGGAGGGTTATGTTCTTGCCAGGTATAAAGAAGAGAGTATTGGCTTATGAGTTGCTGATAGGGATGAGGCGAACATACCCGAGTTCGGTTCGCACCAGAACGTTCGAACAGACCGCGGGTTCGCGCGAACATTTAGAACCCCATTGAAGTCTATGGGACTCGAACGTTCGAATTCAAAAACGCTCATTTTAAAGACCAATATTCAATTTAATGTTGGAACACATCTTTCAGAACCCGGGTCTTGCCCCAGGGAACATGTATCAATGGAATTTTTTTTTTAAAACGGCCATTTTTCCAGAGCAGCGATTTTAATGATGCTTAAAGTAAAAAAAAAAAAAATGAAAAATTCCTTCAAATATCACACCTGCTGTGTGTCTATAGTAGTGGCACGTGTTTAGAAATGTCCCTGCACAACATGACGATCTAGAGATCGAAACGCGTCGGGACACGCTGACCTTACTGCTTATTTTTACTGCGTGCCTGATGTAAATCCTCTGAAATGTGAGTGTAAACTTTTATTCCTTTGCTGCCAAGTAAACCAATATCCAACAGATTTACACTATGTGCATCTTCGTTTTTTCTCTTTTTCCCTCATATACATGCTGAGAATTCTTGTTTGATAATGGTGGCTTAAACCCTCATTACCATTGGCTGTCTTTGAGATAATCTCTGCCTCTGGATATCATATATAATTTATTAGTGGAAATCATCTTCCTGCCTCTTAGGCCCCGTACACACGTCCGAGGAACTCGACGGGCAAAACACATCGTTTTGCCCGTCAAGTTCCTTGTGAAGCCGCCGAGGATCTCGGCGAGCCGAAATTTGCCATTGAACAACGAGGAAATAGAGAACATGTTCTCTATTTCCTCGCCGAGGTCCTCGTCGGCTTCCTCGGCCGAAAGTATACACACGGCCGGGTTTCTCGGCAGAATTCAGCTCTGAACCGAGTTTCTGGCTGAATTCTGCCGAGAAACTCGGTCGTGTGTACGGGGCCTTACTCAAGATATCTCTGGATTCAGGACAACATTATTTCTAGCCTTCATGACCCATTAAGTATATGCTTATTTGGGTCCACATTATCCGGTAAGCCTCCAATTTACCTTGGTGGTGGATCTTTTTACACATCGTCACTTTATGTCTTCAATATTAGATCACAAATTGTTGGACTTTTTCTAATTTTTGAATCTTCTATGGGACTTTACCATTCCAGTGAAATTGTGATTCTCAAATAAGGACTTTGAGCACGTTTTGGTGTATTTTTTACATGTTTCTGAGATATATTCACATTTGTTCTCTGTCATTTCACATGTGATTAACTTTTTTTTGTTTTTTTATGTTTCTACTTACAGAATTGATCTGATTCTGTGGTGTTGGCTGCCATTCACATGCTATCTTAGGTAGCGCAGTGATATATATACTTTGAGTATATTGTTTGTTTTCAACATGAAATTATTATAAGAACAAAGTAATTTAATACTGCTTGCGCACGTGCTGTGTGGCAACAATATCTCGATTATTTTAGGGGTGGTGGGGGGGGGCCATCATTTTTTTGTGAAAGCAAAATTGTAGAAAAAAGGGCACCCCTCAAACATACTGTAATTGGAGCGCAACAAAGAGCCACGTGCAAAGTATTGCATCAAAAATTGTTATTAGGCGCCCCTGTTACACAGGGGCAGAAAAATTAGGCCTTAGGCACAACACAACACTGCAACCCCTCCCAATATCTTTAATTGGAGTGCAACAAGGAGCCACGTGCAAAGTATTGCATCAAATTTTTTTATTAGGCGCCCCTGTTAAACAGGGGCAGAAAAATTAGGCCTTAGGCACTGGTGGCGGAGCACAGAAAAACAACATTTCTTACTAGCTATCAGCAAGAAAAGTGAGGAGGAGAAGGATATTCCATCAGCAGCATAACAGGACAGCCACTCAGCATCAGCAGTCTCAAAGGGATCTGACATTTCAACAAAAAATTATTATTCAGTAACATCAGCATCAGGTGTTTGGTAGCTGGTGTTGATCCAAGCCTGATTCATTTTGATGAAGGTCAGTCGATCAACAGAGTCAGTGGAGAGGCGCACCCTGTGATCGGTCACAAAGCCTCCAGCAGCACTGAATGTGCGTTCTGAAAGAACACTGGATGCAGGGCAAGCCAGTAGCTCAATTGCGTACTGTGCAAGCTCTGGCCAGTGATCCATCCTCAAGACCCAGTAAGCCAGAGGATTTTCCATGGGGAAGGTGTCCAAGTCGGATCTTGCCGCTAGGTATTCCCGGACCATGTAAACCAGACGCTGGCGATGGTTGCTGGAACCGGTCAGACCTTGGGGCTGCAGACTAAAAAATTGTCTGAACGCATTGGTCAGACGGCCACCTTCTCCACCGCTCCTTCTCTGACTCACCGAAGCCTCAGCAAGACGTTGTCCAGGGCCAGGTTTTGGTAACCCCCCCGGTTCTGGGAACGCATTGCACAGACCCTTCTGCAAGGCCTCCCGCAGAAGTTTCATCTTCTGCTCCCTCTGCGATGGCAACATAAGGTCCGCTACCTTACTCTTGTAACGTGGATCAAGGAGAGTTGCCAGCCAGTAATGATCCCTCTCCTTGATAGCACGTACACGAGGATCCTTACGCAGGCTTTGCAGGATCAGGGAGGCCATGCAGCGTAGGTTTGCAGAGGCATTCGGGGCAGAGTCCTCTGGGTCACTGAGGACGACAGGATCCGCAGCCACCTCATCCCAGCCACGTAAAAGTCCACGTGTTCCTTGGGACTGTAAATGATCCCTTGAAGACTGCTGCTGTTGATGCTGTGTGCTAGGCTCCACCTCCATGCTGCTGATACAATCATCCTCCTCCTCCTCCTCATCCTCCTCCTCTTCCTGTGTTCTAGGTGGGCAAGCAGGAACAGTGTCTGGATAAAGGGGGCCTTGAGAGGTAATGAAGTCCTCCTCTTCCTCCCTCTGTTCTGCCTCAAGGGCCCTGTCCATTATTCCACGTAGGGTGTGCTCCAACATGTGAATAAGCGGGACAGTCTCACTGATGCATGCACTGTCACTGCTCACCATCCTCGTGGCCTCCTTAAATGGTGACAGGACAGTGCATGCATCCCTGATCAAGGCCCACGGGCGTGGTGAAAAAAAAACAAGCTCCCCTGAGCCAGTTCTGCTGCCATATTGGCACAGGTACTCATTGATGGCCCTCTGCTGCGTGTGCAGCCGCTGCAGCATGGCCAACGTAGAGTTCCATCTGGTGGGCATGTCACAGATTAGGCGGTTCTTGGGCAGGTTGTATTCCCTCTGGAGGTCTGTCAGCCGAGCAGTGGCATTATATGACCTCCGGAAATGCACACAGACTTTCCTGGCCTGCTTCAGGACATCCTGTAAGCCCGGGTACCTGCCCAAGAACCGCTGCACCACCAAATTGATAACATGCGCAAAACAGGGCACATGGGTGAGTTTTCCCTGTCGCAGGGCAGAGAGGAGGTTGGTGCCATTATCGCTGACCACCATTCCAGGCTTCAGCTGGCGTGGCATCAACCACCTCTGAGCCTGCCCCTGCAGAGCTGAAAGAACCTCTTCCCCAGTGTGGCTCCTGTCTCCCAAGCACACCAGCTCTAGCACCGCATGGCATCTCTTGGCCTGCATTCCTGTGTAGCCCCTCGTACGCCTACGAAGCACGGCTGGTTGCCCTCGTGACTCTCTGCCTCTCTTTGTTCTTCCAGCCATATTTATGCGTTCAGGTGCTATGTAACAAAACAGACGCAGTCACACCAACTGCGTTCAGGTGTTAGTAAACTGCACACGCGCAGTAAGAGCGACTGCGTTCAGGTGCTATGTAACAAAACAGACGCAGTCACAAAAACTGCGTTCAGGTGTTAGTAAACTGCACACACGCAGTAAGAGCGACTGCGTTCAGGTGCTATGTAACAAAACAGACGCAGTCACACCAACTGCGTTCAGGTGTTAGTAAACTGCACACACGCAGTAAGAGAGACTGCGTTCAGGTGCTATGGAACAAAATAGTCGCAGTGACACCAACTGCATTCAGGTGTTAGTAAACTGCACACACGCAGTAAGAGCGACTGCGTTCAGGTGCTATGTAACAAAACAGACGCAGTCACACCAACTGCGTTCAGGTGTTAGTAAACTGCACACACGCAGTAAGAGAGACTGCGTTCAGGTGCTATGTAACAAAATAGTCGCAGTGACACCAACTGCGTTCAGGTGTTAGTAAACTGCACACACGCAGTAAGAGCAACTGCGTTCAGGTGCTATGTAACAAAACAGACGCAGTCACACCAACTGCGTTCAGGTGTTAGTAAACTGCACACACGCAGTAAGAGCGACTGCGTTCAGGTGCTATGCAACAGCACACACGCAGTGACACCAACTGCGTTTAGTTGCTATTAAACAGCACACACGCAGTAAGAGCGACTGCGTTTCTGTACAATTCAATAGCCCACTTGCATTAACAGCGACTGCGTTTCTGTGCAAATAAATTGCACACGTGCAGTAACAGGTAATGCGTGTATGTGCAATTAACTAACACACTTTGAATAAAACTGAGTACTATGTTTAAGCTAATCCCTAATGCAGGCAATACAACACGTTAGAGCACTGCATGAAGAACAATCTCCTGCCTGACAGATACTAATAGCAGATCTAGCTGAGCTATACAGTTTATTTTTTTTTTATTTTTTTTTTATTTATTTTTTTCCCACTTCAGACTCCACCTCATAGAGTGTGCGTTATATGCTCATGTTCTGCGCACCAGCCCATTGCATCTCTATGTTGGTTTTGCATCATAAGTGTCGCTTCTTCTTGTGTGAAATTTTTTTTATTTTTCTTCGTTTTTTTTTTTTTTTTTTTTATTATTTTATATATGAATATATATTATTGTTATTTATTCAATGTCACTCCTCATGTTTCAGAGGCACAAAAAGATTACAATTTCATTTTTATCCCCCCCTTATCCTTCCCCCCCCATCCCCCCTATCTCACCTTAAACAATCTCCTATATCTCAAGTTCTTTCAAATTTTCTTCTAGTGTATCTTTTAAGCATCTACCCTTAATTTTTCTGCGTAACTCCACGATTTCTTGAAAATCCTCCATTTATCCCATTTCGTGATTTGTAAGATGTTATTACCCTCTATGCCCTCTTTTAATTCTTCCATTCTATAAGTTTCTTCGACCGCATCTATCCACTCCCAAATTAAGGGGCACTCCACTTCTTGCCACCTCCTTGGAATAAGTCTCTTAGCGGCATTGAGTAGATGCGGTACAAGCGTTTTCCTGTAACTTTTTATACCTTCCTCCCCCCCATGGAATAGGATGACCCATGGGTCCATCTTGATCTTTTTCCCCGTGATCTCTTCCACACATGCCAAGATTTTTTCCCAATACCTCTTAACCTTGGTACATCCCCACCAAAGGTGTGCCATATTTCCTGGTGATCTACATCCCCTCCAACACTCTCCTGTCTGTTCTTCTTTGAATTTTTTTAGCTTATCCGGGGTCATGTACCATCCGGATATGCATTTAAAACACATCTCCGCCGTACGACTATCTACCGCAGAGGAGTGTGTCAAAGCCAACATTTTATCTATTGTGCCCCTATCCCGTTGTGTTCCCAATTCCCTTTCCCATTTTTTAATGAATGGAGGTATGTTCTGCTCATCCATCTTCAATAGAATTCTATATAGCTTTGAGGTAGTTCCTTTTGCTCTTTCAATGAAGCATATTTTTTCTAGTTCTGTTAACTGGTCTCCCGCTCTCAGTGGGCCTGGTAGACCCTGGATAAAATGTTTAAGCTGCTGGTACCTCCATTCATTAATTTCCATTAAATTCTTTTTAGCTTTTAACTCAGGTAGTGTCATTATGTGCCCTTCCCTCATTATATCCCTTAATTGAGCCGTGTCCTGTTTGATCCAATTCCCCCCGACTTGTGTTTTACCTGGTGCAAAATAATCATTATTTTTTAGTGCTATGAAAGGTGAATTATATTCCTTCTCAATTTTTTTATATACATTATCCCATATTTTAAGTGCATTTTTTGTTATTTCATGTGCGTTTTTATCTAGTGTTCTAAATTGGGGAGGATTCCATATTATCTTGTCCAACCTCGTCTGTGCTAACTCATTTTCTAGACTAACCCACCTTTTTTCTTTGTTGGCTCTGGCCCACTCCACCACCCTTGTCATTACCACTGCGTCATAGTATCCTTTGACGTCCGGTGCCGCTAGGCCCCCCTTTTTTTTTGGTTGTTTTAGGGTCTGGAGTGATATCCTATGTTTCTTATTTCTCCATATATAATTCATAATTATTTTTTTTAGTGCGGAAAATAGTGTTCTCGGGAGGGCTATGGGAATCATCTGAAATTTATATAATATTTTAGGTAAGATAACCATTTTGCAATAATTGATTCGTCCTATCCATGATATTGCTCTATTTTCCACTCTTTTTGTTTCTGTCTTAATTTCATTTAATAGGGGGATGAAATTTATCTTATACATTTTTTTTATAGAGTTTGCTAACAGTATCCCTAGATATTTAAGTTCTTTAACCCAGGCGAACTGGTACTTCACTTTCAAGAATTGCTCTTCCAATTTACTTATATTTATACTCATAATCTCCGTTTTGGTGAGGTTTATTTTAAAGTTCGAAATTTCCCCGTAATCTCTACATAGATTTAATAGGTTTGAGATTGATGTTTTGGGTTTGTCCAAATAGAAGAGGACGTCGTCTGCAAAGGCAGAAAGTTTGTATTCCTCCTCTCCTATTTTAACCCCTTTTATTTCTTTGCAGTTACGGATCCTGGCCAGCAACGGCTCCAAAGAGAGCACAAACAGGAGTGGCGACAAAGGGCACCCCTGCCTTGTACCATTTTTCATTGAGAAAGTTTGAGATAGACTGCCATTTATCTTTATTTTGGCAGTGGGAGACAAATAAAGGGCTGCAATCCAGTCTATCATTCTCTGTCCAAACCCCATGCCTCTCAGAGTCTGCAGCATAAGTCCCCAGTCTACTCTGTCGAACGCTTTTTCTGCGTCAATCGACAGAAGTAAACCTGGGGACCCTACTGCCTTCATTCTCTGGAGCAACAAGAGTGTTTTTACTCCATTGTCTCTACCCTCTCTACCCTGAACAAAGCCAGTTTGGTCCGGGTGTACCAGTTTTGTCATTTCTTGTCTAACTCTTCCGGCCAATACCTTTGCGTACAATTTTATATCTGTGTTCAGCAGAGATATCGGCCGGTACCCTGAACAGCTTCCTATGTCTTTGCCTTCCTTTGGAATAACGGTGATGGTTGCCTCTGATGCTTCTTTACTTAATTCATAATCTCTTCCAAGGCCATTAAAGTACTGGCATAGTTTTGGGAGAAGGATCTCTTTGTATTTTTTGTAATACAACACTGTGAAGCCGTCCGGGCCCGGGCTTTTTCCTGCTTCTGAACTTGTTAATGCTAGTTTAATTTCATTTTCTGTGATAGGCCTATCCATCTCTTCTGCCTCCGTTTGATCAATTTTTGAAATTCCTGCTTCTTTTAAAAATGTTGTAATCTTATTTTCTTTCTCCCCTTTTTGCCAGTTCTTTTGTTCTACCGAATATAGTTTTTCATAGTATATTCTGAATGTTTCTGCAATATCTTTTGTTGTATGTAAAACCTTACCTTTTTCATTTTTAATTTTGTCTATATAATTCCTAGATTTCTTTTTTTGTACCATCCGAGCCAGGTGTTTGCTTGTTTTATTTCCCCACCTGTATCTTTCCCTTGCTATTGAGTTAAATTCCCTTTTTGTATCTTGATCTAAGAGTTCTTTTAGCTCATTTCGCTTGTTTACTAAGTTTAAATATAGGTCTTGTTGCTTTCCCATTTTCTTATGTTTTTGTTCAAGATTATAAATCTCCCCTATAAGTTTTTCCCTTTTACTACTCTCTTCTTTCTTCTTCCTTGCTCCTTCAGAGATCAGGACCCCTCTTATCACCGCCTTATGGGCGTCCCATAGTGTTGCTTTAGATATTCCATCTATCTCATTTGTTTTAAAGTACTCTTCTAATTCTTTTTTAACCCTCAGGAAACTTTTCTCTTTGATTATTAGCTCCTCATTAAGTCTCCAGTTATGATAGGGCTTTTGATTCCCTGAGATATTTATGGATATGCTAATGGGGGCATGATCCGAGATCGTCATGGTTTCTATTCTTGTCTCGACCACCGTTTCCAGCATTCTATGATCTACCAGTATGTGGTCGATCCGAGAATAACTACCATGGACCGGGGAAAAAAACGTGTAATCTCGTTGGCCTGGGTTAAAGATCCTCCATGTATCCACTAATTGATTTCTATACAAACTTTCCTTAACCTTTTTTAGTTGTATGTCTTGGGTATCTGATGTCTGATAAGTTTTATCTACTTTCGGGTCCATACAAAAGTTTAAGTCACCTCCCAATAATAACTTTCCCCTCCTAAAATCTTTTAATTTCCCCAGTATTCCCAACAGGTATTTCATCGGGGAGGTATTCGGAGCATATATATTTACAAGAGTGTATTCCTCCTCCTCCAATTTTCCCCTTAAAAAGAGGAATCTCCCTTCCGGGTCTGTCATTCTATCTGTTAGAACAAACCGTGTCCCCTTCGCTATTCCAATTGCTACCCCTCTGGCTCTTTTTGAGATGGTATCTCCATAGTACCATCTGGGAAAGTCGGGGGAATATATCCCTGTATTTGACCCCAATGTAAGATGGGTTTCTTGTAAAAAGGCAATGTCTGTCCTATACCTTTTCAATTCCCTCAATATCTTATGTCTCTTAGTTGGACTATTAAGGCCTTTTATGTTATAGGACAGACATTTAATCACTGGCATCCTTGTTTTCCTTTCTTCGGATTATGCTCTCTTCTGATTGTTTTGGTGAGATAGGGTTTCTTCCCTCCCTCATTCCCATCCCTCTCCTCCCTCCCACCCTCCCATCCCCTCCCCCTCCAACCCATCCCTCCCTCCTTCTCATCTCCTCCCCCCTCCCTCCCTCCCCCCCTATTTGGCCTATTAAAGGCCTCTGGACCATCTTCTATGCCTTGGTCCAGATCGCTCTGGGTGGGGGTCTGAGATTGCCTCCCCCCCCTCCCGGTTTTCCAGCCGGAAGGGGGGGGGCGGGGACAAAACCCCAGCCCGAGGTCAGCGGAAAGCCCAAGCCAGGGATAAAAAAGAGCAAGGGAGGAAAAGGCAAAAAAGAAGACACAACAAAAAAAAAAAAAAAGGCAACTAGGGAAAACAAGGAAGAGGGGACAGGGCGGGAATTTCCATTCTCCCCCCTCTCCCTCTCGTCCCCGCCCCCCCCACCCCCAACCTGGTAGGTCAGGGACCTGGATATCTAATTTCCTACAAAATTCCCTTAAGTCCTCGGGAAATCTAAGTGTCGCAGATCTCCCTTCCTTTGTTCCAATTAGGCAAGAAGGGAACCCCCAGTTATATTTAATGTTCAAGTCTATCATCTGCTTTAAGAGCGGTTTTAACAACCATCTCCTTGCCAGGGTTTCTGGGGCCACATCCGTGAATATCTGCAGCTCCGTCCCTTCAAACACTATCGGGGGTTGTCCCCTCAGCTTCTTCCAGATTGCTTCTTTATCTTCATAAAATCTGAACCTTATTATGACATCTCTTGTTCGCTCGGGGGTCGCTCTTTTCGGATTTCCCACTCGATGGACCCTTTCAATTCCAATTGGGTTGTCTATTGTTCTTTCCAGTATTGGTCCTCGTCCCTCTTCTCTGGTATAAATCTTATCCTTAAGTTTTGTCTCCGACTTCTATTTTCCTGATCCTCCAATTTGTAGAGAATATGCCTCTGTTGTAATTGAATCTGATCCATCTGGGCTTTTAGTGCGTTTGATTCCTGTTCCTGTTTCTCTATTTGTTCTTCTGCTGTTTCGATTCTAGAGAGCATGTGGACAAAATCTGTCCGTAAATTCTGTATTTCACCTTTTATCACGTTTTCCAGCCTTAACAACATCTCTGCCATTTCTCCTTTTGAGGGGGACTGAGTGTCTGCGCTTCGTTCATCCATCCTGCTACTTTCCAGTCTGCTTCCTGTAGGCCCCTCCTCTCTTGATTCTATGGATGTTTCTCTGGAGTTATCACTCTGGGGTTTCTTATTTTCAGCTTTTTTGACTTTGTTCGCTTGTTGTTGCTTTGTTACCCCCTGGGCCTCAGGGACGCGCGGACTTTCCCCTCTTGTCACGAATGGTCTTATTGAACTTGTTGCTGTTGTATTGCTTGGAGTAGTTGGGGGTCCCCCCCTTGTTGATCTACTCGTCATTCTGCTCATCTTAGTCTCCTTCCTTCTAATTCTCTTCCCCAGCTTGGCTTCTTATTCCCAGCGGGTTAATAGAGAATCCAGTGTCAGGGAAGAAACCCAGTATGACCAGGTCTTATCCCCCTTCGAATTTGAATTTTCTTTGGTTTTCTTTCTCATTCACTCCCCCTGAGTAAAAATTGCTTAATATATCTCAATCTCTGCTCAGATGGTTTATTTGACCAATATCTGAGGTCTCAAGCACAAAATAAAACAAACATCAAAAAAAAAAATAAAAAAAAAAAAAAAAAGGAAAAAGGGAGAGAAAACAGAAAGGAATGGACATAAAAGGAGAGAAAGAGAGAAAAAGAGGAAGAGAGAGAGTGAGGGCCAAAGCAAAGATGCTCGTTTAACCCAATCAAAATTCACGGTTCTCAGTAAGCTTGTGAGTAAACTGTATTGGTGTTCTTATACAAGGAGATGAGTTTTATATTTAATGGATTGATTCTAAAAGTCATTTCCTTTCGCACCTTTTACTGCAGTGCAAGTTTTATCCTTTAGATCTTCTCACCATGTGTTTCAAATGCTATCACTTGAGCTTATGTAGTCTTGATGGTACAATATATATATACATACACATGTCAGTGGATATTTAGGGCCATATTTTCACCATACTTTTAGTGCCTTTGTTTCACACTTGTTTCAATTTTCACTTTTCTGTTGGTTTCCCGTACAGAGATAGTTGGTAACTAATAGATAATATCACTTTTTTTTTCCACATTCTCAGTCCTCCTTAGCCTCTCACTCAGTGTCTTCCCCTCTCCACACCTCCGGCGTTTCCTATATGCTTGCACTTCTAGCAGTGAGTTTCTCTGGGCTGACTTTCCAACTGGCTGTTTACCTTTGCAGCTTATACATGCGGGGGGTGGCTATGCTTGCCTGATCTCCTAGCTCCATCCGCCCGCTGTATAGCCCATCTCCTACCTTACTCCGTCCGTCTCCGCTCCTCACCGACAGATCTCTAGTGTCCTCCGGTGCAGGTGCGGGGGGGCCAACGGAGCCTGACAGTCGCTCCCGCCACGGTGGTGTCGGCTCGGATCCCCTGGTGTGCGGCGGTAAACAGCGCGCTTGTCAGCTTGTGAAGGAGGGCGGTCCATCCCCCGGCAATCCCATCGTTCTCCTCTCCCCCCACCTACGAGCGCGCTACGTTCTCACATGCACGTGCACGCCATCGTCCAGGCCAGGAAGCAAGCTATACAGTTTATAAATATATTGACAACTCCTAGGGATGTGAATATATTCTCTACAAACTGTAGATTAAACTATACTGACTAGCCTTCCTGCTCTATCTATCTATCTATCTATCTATCTATCTATCTATCTATCTATCTATCTGGTAGAAAAGACACTGTGTCTCTATCTATCTCTCTCTCTAACTGTCTGACTGATCTGCTCTCATTAACAACCGCAACACACTACACAAGGCCCCCTTGCAGGCTGCTTTTTATAGTGTGGGGCGTGTACTAATCCCCCTGAGCCATAATTGGCCAAAGCCACCCTGACTTTGGCCAATTATGGCTCTTCGTTTTTTGCGCGCTGTGATTGTCCAAGCATGCGGGACATACAGCATGCTTGGCCAATCATCAGCGCTCAACGCCGCAGTGATTTATGGGACGTTTTGCGTCATTCGAATTTGGCGCGAACGACCCGTTTTGTTCAAGTTTCGACGAACGATCGAACGACCGATGTTCGAGTCGAACATCCGTTCGTATCGAATGCGAAGCTCATCCCTAGTTGCTGATAAGAATGTTTAGGTGTGTTAGTTGGGGTTGGGAATTTGTCAAGGAATGGGTATAATATGTGGTTTGAGTCACCGCCAATTATAAGAGTACCTTGTTTATGTGTTCAACAACCAAAAAAAGATGGGAAAGAAATAACAGAGGGTTTTTGTTAGGAGCATAATAGGAGACGATTGTAACTTCACTATCTAATAGCAACCTTGATAGGATCAGGTATCTCCCCTCTGGGTCTTCAAGTTCTTTTTTAGGGGTGATTGATGTTGTGAAGTGGAAAGCAATTAGGACTCTTCTTTTTTTATTTTTTTTTATTATTTGCCAAAGCCGTATAAATTTGGGGATATTTGCGACTATAATATTTTTGTGCAGATTGTGAGATAAAGTGTGTCTCTTGTAGATAAACCACATGTGCCGATTACTTGGGGGGGAAAATTAACGCTTTAGTGCATTTCTTGTAGATTAAGGGCCAGATTCATGTAGACTTACGACGGGCGTATCAGTAGATACGCCGTCGTAAGTCCGAATCCCCGCCGTCGTATATTTAAGCGTATTCTCAATGTGAGATACGCTTAAAAAATTGCTAAGATACGACCGGTGTAAGTCTCCTACGCCGTCGTATCTTAACTGCATATTTACGCTAGCCGCTAGGGGCGTGTATGCTGATTTACGCCTAGAATATGTAAATCAGCTAGATACGCCTATTCACTAACGTACGCCCGGCCGTCGCAGTAAAGATACGCCATTTACGTAAGGCGTTTTCAGGCGTAAAGATAAACTACCAAAAAGATGGCGCAGCCAATGTTAAGTATGGATGTCGGAACCGCGTCAAATTTTTCACGTTTTACGTTGTTTGCGTAATTTGTCCGTGAATGGGGCTGGGTGTAAATTACGTTCACGTCAAAACCAATGAGTCTTTGCGGCGTAATTTGGAGCATGCGCACTGGGATACGTCAACAGACGGTGCATGCGCCGTTCGTTAGAAACGTCAAATACGTGGGGTCAGCAGTATTTAGCATAGAACACGCCCCCAACCAGCCTATTTTGAATTAGGCGGGCTTACGCCGACCCAGTTACACTACGCCGCCATAAGTTAGAGCATAAGTCCGCGGGCCAGTTTTAGCAGACATGTTCGGTCGTATGTGGGCCCGAGCGTGCAGGATTCCAGCAAACATTTGCCCGCCGGGCCTTTTCCCAGCGGACAAATATTCCTGGACTTGTTTTAAAACAGTCCGTTGGAATCCTGCCCGCTCGGACATGTTCGGTCGTCTGTACAGACCTACCGTACATGTCCGAGCGCCCGCCATCCCTCGCTTGCGTCGAATGACTTCGACGCATGCGTGGAAGCATTTAACTGGCAGGCCCGCCCACATCGCCGCGTCATCGTCGCGGCGACGCCGCGGGCACGCCCCGCCTATTGTTTACGCACGGATTTCTGTACGATGGTTAGTACAGCCATTGTACAGAAATCCCCGGCCAGACATGTACGGTGAAAACGGTCCGGCGGACCGCTTTCATCGTACATGTTTGGTCGTCTGTACACGGCCTTAAAGGACCAACGTACAGCTATGACGGTCCGCGGGAACGAGCAGAGCTGCCGCAGTATAATGACGGCGGCTGGTCGGCAGGCGGTTAATATTACTAGAACATTAAAAATTCCACGGGCGTTCCTAGTGTTAAGGATACTCCATTCACACAGAATCACCAGTGTGAAATGTAAAAAGTATTCACCATTAAAAGTTTAACCAAATTAAAAATTTTTACCCTTTGGTCCTCTTGGCTGCATAATCCCAATAGTACAATCAAAGCTTGACAACCACTATCATACTGTATAATCTACTATGTATTGCTTGAATTCCTATGTTCCAATCCTGTATCGTTCATAATCGCTTAAGGGAAAAATAAGTTTGGGTACAATTAAAGACAGGTACACACGATAGACTGCACAGGAGTTACATTACAGCAGTAATAGAGAATATTCACTCTAAAAGTAAATGTTCAAAGTTATTTCATAAAGTATGGGACCCTTGGATTAGATATCTTACAAATGATCCCTGAACGCTCACTTCCTAAATATATTATTATAAGATGGGCCTCTAGGCACGGAGCCGCGGTTCATCCCCTTCCAACCCTTCCTTCTCGGTTTTGTTCCCCCACTTATTCCTTTCTTTCTTACCTTTTCTCTAAAAAACTTCATACTATGGGGTATTGATTTCAACTTTACAGTCAAGGTACCTGTTTTGTTTGCCCTCAGCAGGTTATTGCTCACCAGGGAAGTTGAGGGCAACACCCGCACATTTGGAGGAGTTAGGCTCTCCCGATAGGCGGATAGGGAACCGGCACTTCCTAGCGGGTTAATTGCCCGATAGGGTCTGGGAAGGGTGAGGCGAACTTGGGGCCCTGGACACAGTGGGCTTGTGTATGGTTTATTTTTGTGCTACTGTACTTTGGCCCACTTGAGAGGGTCATTATGGATATTGTGGGCAATATTAATAGGGCTCTCCAATGTCATAGACTATTTTATATATATATATATATATATATATATATATATATATATATATATATATATATATATATATATATATATATATATATATATATATAGGATTTCCTAAATATGTTTGATACTGTACAATGAAATGCTGAGAGTTACATTTTTTTATATATACTTTGTATATAATAAAAACGATTGAAACATAAAAGTAAATGTTCAGCTTGTATAGTCACTTACATGAAGCTATGTTTACTTTGAATATTCAGTCATGTGCTGGGGAATATAGCAAGTGATTTTTTCCTTGCATATGATTGTATTACTCAGGTCAAGACCGTTTTACTTTACTCACACAAAATCAACCCTATTAGTGTCTATTTTGAGCTATGTGTTAAAAAGGGGGTTCATTTAAAGAGCATAGAAGTGATTCTTTTGCCGTTGGCTGTGTCACGGAACATGTATGATACTAACTGTTGTCAGTTCAGTTGTGCATAGATGTGCTTCTAATAAACTATGACAATGCAAACTCCTCAGGAGTGCTAAACACTTCAATAGTAGAGTTATTGTCAGTTTGTGAATATGTGGAGCCTAAGGTCCTCCTAAACTTCCTTGTTTTTCTGTAGTAGAAGGCATACATTTAACTAATGCATTTCCACATAAAATCTCTTTGTCTGCTATGTAGCTAGTCCAAATCTATGTCGGGCACCTCAGTGTACATAAAAAATAATAATAATAATATTAACAATTGTATCATGTTTTTGTGAAGACACGTGACAAATACTCATTGGAGAGGGGCCAGGGCAGAGGAGAAGCCTTCAGAGACGCTGCTCTCTCGTGAGGTGATTTGTGGCATAAACAACACACTGATCGGATTGGGATTGATTTTTTTTTCATGTTATGTATAGAGTGGTGCGCTGGTAGAACCTCTAAGATGTGAATATATGTAGTTGTGCTCATAAGTTTACATACCCTGGCAGAATTTATGATTTCTTGGCCATTTTTTAGAGAATATGAATAACACAAAAACTTTTCTTTCACTCATGATTAGTGTTTGGCTGAAGCCATTTATTATCAATCAACTGTGTTTATTCTTTTTAAATCATAATCACAACAGAAACTACCCAAATGACCCTGATCAAAAATGTACATACCCCAATTCTTAATACAGTGTATTGCCCCCTTTAACATCAATGACAGCTTCACAAAGTCATGTGTGGTATTTTTGGATGAAGCTCTTTATATTCTCAGATCTTAAAGCTGCCCATTCCTCTTGCCAAAAAGCCTCCAGTTTCTGGAAATTCTTGGTCTGTTTTGCATGAACGGCACATTTGAGATCTTCCTAGAGTGGATCAATGATATTGAGGTCAGGAGACTGAGATGGCCACTCCAGAACCTTCACTTTATTCTGCTGTAGCCAATGACAGGTTGACCTGGCCTTATGTTTTGGATCATTGTCATGTTGGAATGTCCCAGTACGCCCCATGCGCAGCTTTTCAGGCTGATGAATCCAAATGTTCCTCCAGTATTTTTTGATAACATTATCATTCATATTCTCTGAAAAATGGCCAAGAAATCATAAATTCTGCCAGGGTATGTAAACTTATGAGCACAACTGTGTATATATATATATATATATATATATATATATATATACACATATCTATCTAGGACATCCACCGTGGAGGGGATTGGTGTTCCACAGAGTCCACTAACCCTGAACCCAGTGGGGGGGGGGAGCATGTGTGTGGAATCACTGAAAATTTCCAACTGTGAAGTACCAAATCACTGCAGATTCTGTTTTGGAGCACTGAATATATATTATACCTATATGGACTTTATTTACACCTATGATGTTAGCACTAATCATATCCAATTAGTTATTTATGGTTTATATATCACTGCATAAGTGTCTTCAAATAGCACTTACTGTATATTGTAGATTGTATGGTGCGATTGAGTGCACAGCACAATGTATAAGATCGTTTGATAGGTATTATTTTTTCAATATTTGCAATATATTCAATCATTTATATATGAATGCATAGACACTTGTCTGGTTTAGCATTTTCACTTTTGATAACCTATAGGTTGCCATAGAGAGAACTATATATAATACAGACAGTATATTCACAGTCACTTTATACATTTTTTTTATTTGGCATTTGCATGTGATGGCACATTGGATATTAATATTAGCACAAAGGTATATACAGCACGGCACATGTTTATTTTATTTATCTTTTTCAATACAGTTCATATGAGTTTGTCTGGTCCTAGCAACCGAAAGTAATCAAGACACCTCCTCATACATGAGAGTTGTTTTATTGGATGCTTAGGTTAGTGGATTGGTAGCTTGCAAGTTTTTTTAGTTGATTGAGCTGTCTTATTCTCTAGGGTGTTAGAAAAAAAATATATACTGTTTGGGTTCTAAGTAATTTTCAAGCAAAATACCTGTTTTAAACACCAAATCTCAAAACGAGGCTCTGTCCTTAAAGCAGAGGTCCGCCCACGGCTGCAAAAATTAAAATAAAGCCAGCAGCTGCACATACATACTGCAGCTGCTGACTTTTAATAATCGGACAATTACCTTTCCTGGAGTCCAACAATATCGGCACCGCAGCTGTTGTTTCCGTCAGCTGTCGGGTGCATTCCGCCTCCATTGCGAGTAAGGAAACCGGACAGTGTAGCCTTAAGGCTTCACGCCGGGAACCCTACCACGCATGCACGAGGCTCTGCTCCTCTCTCCTACTATGGAAAAGGAAGTAATTGCGCTAAACCAAAATGATTAATTCATATAAAGAACAACTGTGTGTGTGCATAGGCCCAAGTAGTGTATCGTATGTGACCTTGATAACACTCCAAACAATATTTGACAGGTGTAATATCTTGGAGCAAAGGAGGCCAAAACCACCCAAAGCAATCTGGGTAGGTGTAGCGTTTTTAAGCCCAGAGTATTGCTAAATAGTAAAAATTAATAAAAAATACAGTGATTGCTCACAGCACCATGAAAAAGTATAAATTGTGAACATAAGTAAAGGATGCAAATCTAAAGCAGTTCAGACATAAACGACCAAAGTCCATATGATTGTCTGAATAAGTGCAAAAAGAGTCCGTGAAAGATTCAGATGAGGAAAACACCCGTCCACAATCCAAATAAATGGTCCTGATCACCATATGTGAATCCACCACCGAATATGAATCTGCTTACCAGAAACAAAGGTCCTACCGGACCAAACTCAGCATATCGCTCCACAATGGGGGCTAGATATTGATGTATCCACACCACAGGGACTGGAGATTGATGTGTCCACGGCAAGATATGGGTTCACACAGGGCTCAATAGCAGAGCAGCAAGTTTGAAGCAATCCAACGTGCTGATCCCGGCTGCTGTGGGTGGAGTTGCCCCAGTACAGCTCAGAGGTAGGTGAGATAATTCAGTGATGACGGAGGGTGTCCTCTGGCAGTGTTAGGAGAGGACCCCGGTGCAGTGTCCGGTGGGGGGTGGCGGGGGGTCCCTGGTAAAGTTGCTCACACAGCGCCGCAGCAGGAATGCGAGGAATGATGGAATTCTCTTCCTGGCAGGTGGGCAGCTCATGGGGAATTCAGAGTGTCCCCCCACACGGAGAGGTACTAAATACTTGGATACAATTTGTTTTTACCTTAGTCCAGTCCTGCTTAATGGCCCGATTAACAACCTTACTCTCTTCGCCTCCGTGGGGTGCTTGTCGATTGCAGAGTGTACTTTGTGGGAGCTAGGTGGGGGGGCCCTCTAGGGCGCTCTGCAGCCTTTTCCTCCCCCTCCTCTCCCCTCCGACACAAGCAGATATCCGATGAAAACGGTCCGCCGGACCGTTTTACTCTGACATTTCTGCCCCGGATTTTGATCTGGTGGCTGTACACACCATCAGATCAAAATCCCAGCGGAAAACATACGCGGTGACGTGGACGCGCCGTCACCGCGACGATGACGCGGCGACGTGCGCGACCCTAGAAGGTAAATACTTCCACGCATGCGTCGAATCACTTCGATGCATGCGAGGAATGGGGATCGGTTGGACTTAGCCGGTGAGTCTGTACAGACGACCGGATAAGTCCGACGGACAGGTTTCCAGCGGATAGATTTCTTAGCATGCTAAGAACTTTTTATCCGCTTGAAAACGGTCAGCTGGACAAATGTCCGCCGAAAAATGTCAAACGACCGGATTTGTCTGCTGGAACTGATCCGTGGATAAATCCCAGCGGACAGATCCGGTCGTGTGTACGGGGCCTTACACCTGTCGGATCTTAGGGAAATCTATGCGTAACTGATTCTCTGAATCAGGCGAATAGATACGACCTCCCGCACTCAGAGATACGACGGCATATCATGTATCATGCATACCGTCGTATCTTGTATCTGAATCTGGCCCAGTGTCTGTCAAAAATGGATGAGGAATCTCACGGTGAAGTTATCACTGGAAATGTGTAAACCATCACTGGAAATGTGCCTTCAAACAAATGGTATGTCTTAAACAGTTTACCAGAACTGTTGGACCCGACTGTCAGCGACAACGGATCGATCAGACATGGGTGTTCCCAATTGGTACGTGAACCGGATATCCAAGGGATCCAAAGAAACTCGGAGTGCTCCTTGCAGGAGTGGATGGGAGCAATCATGTGATCTATCATACCCGATTTTCGCAGGCTTTTTCATATGTTAGCACCATGTGCTTGCTTTTAACTGATTCCAGGTACATTTGATGAGTCATCACTAACCTGGAAGCGTTTTATAGCATCTATTATCATTGGTTATGGGTTTAAGGTTTGGAGCTCAGTGCATCATGTGACTGGTTCTCCTCCAACCACGGACCTGTTCACTGAAACCCTGACTGATTAGTTAATCATTAGTCTAGATATTATATATATATATATATATATATATATATATATATGCAATATGGAGAACAGGTAGATGCCCCAGCAGATGTCTGATTAGGACGAAATGCGTCAGGCCTGGTACACTGTTCCCCATATTGTTTTTACTCTATAGTGATCACTTTTAATTGTATGCTGTTTTTCTTATCAATAAAAGCCTCAGTTTTTTGACCTGCACCATTGGAAGCCTCTTTCCACTGCCCATGCTACCACAGTCCTCCTTAATGGCTCTGCACCCATCCCAGATTGCTTGCTCCCAGTCCTCTCATTCATGCCTCCCAGTCCTCCTGACTGTGTGTCACTCACCAGCCATCTTGTTGCAACCAGCTGCACCGTGTTGTTCCTCCTAGAGACTTGTCTGGCAGTGTTCTTCTGCTGTCCTCTTCTTGCTCCTGTGCCTCCTGTCCATAGGTTGTAGGAAGGTCCTGCACACACCCAAGCCCAGGCCCAAGGTCACCCCCCAGACTGAGGAGCTCCCTTAAAGGCCAATAACAGCCTAAGGCCGCGTACACACGATCAGTCAAAACCGATGAAAACGGACTGAAGGACCGTTTCATCGGTCCAAACCGATCGTGTGTGGGCCCCATCGGTCAGTTATACTTCGGTCAAAAAAAAGAGAACTTGCTTTAAAATTTGACTGATGGACGCCTATCCGATGGGTCAAAACCAATCGTTAGTATGCAAAAGCATCGGTCAAAAGGCCGCGCATGCTCAGAATTAAGTCGATGCATGCTTGGAAGCATAGAACTTCGTTTTTTTCAGCACGTCGTGAGCTTTACGTCACCGCGTTCTGACACAATCGTTTTTTTTAACCAATGGTGTGTAGGCACATCAGACCATCAGTCAGCTTCATCGGTTAACCGATGAAAGCGGTCCTTTGGACCGCTCTCATCGGATGGACTGATCATGTGTACGCGTCCTAACACTCCATCTTCAGCTTCCATCTGAATAACTCATCCCAGCTGGGCTGACCCTAAATATTTGAGGAGGCCTGCCCTCTGCCAATCTAAGTTGGGAATTGGTCAGGGCCCTCAAAATGCTCCAGGAAGCTCCACCTCACCCACCTCACCCCTCCTCCTATCTTTCCAGAAGGTTCCAGCAGGTTCTGGAAATAAGTGGGATGTCTCAGTGAGTCATCCAGCTCTCCCTGGATTTCTGCCAATCCAGGAACAAAAATAAGCAGGCCCGGATGCCAGTCAAGCCTGCATAGATGTGCCTTCACTGATGAAAAATCAGGGGTGCTACAGATGTATTTCCCAATGCTGTATGACTGTTGCAAGATGTTCTTAGTCTGGTAGTCAGCATCCTATCAACATGCTCCATGTGAGAAAATTAACTGATTGGCTCCTTGTGCTGCTTCTTCCTCTCACACTCCAGCTCTGCTATACAGGGACTGCAATAAACTGATACTAGGTCAAGTTAGGAACTTACACTGCTTGCATTTCAAACAAACATTTATTGATGTGTTAATGATTACAGAGCTGCATTCATTTGTGTTTGTATATCTGTCTAGAGCAGGGGTCTCCAAACTGCGGCCCGAGGGCCAGATGTGGCCCTTTACTAGCCTTTATGCGGCCCTTGGGGCACTATTCCTCCAACTGATATGAGGCACTATTCCTTTCACTGACACCAACAAGGGGGCACTATTTCTTCTACTGATATCAATGATGGGATACTATTCTTCCTCCTACTAATAGGGGCCCTACTCCTCCTCCTACTGACCATCAACCCTGAGACCACATTTATTCTTACTGGTGCTGGGCCTGGGACATTTTCTGCACCCACTGGCTACAATCCTGCCCCTTCTAAAGTTTGAGGGACAACAAAGTGGCCCTTTGTGTGAAAAGTTTGGAGACCCCTGGTCTAGAGGTTTACTTGAATGATGCATACTTTAGAAAATGTGCTGAGAACCCCACCAGTTTGATGTTTTTTTTGTAATGGTTGCATGAAAATATTAACATTCTTATAGTTAACATCCTTGCATTCTATTAAAAATAAATCCAACCTGGTCTATATTTTTTTATACATATGTATTATATTACAAAAAATCTAACATAGTGCACCCTATACATGCTGGAATTTTTAATAATTGAAAAAAACTATTTCATTTGAAATGCTCTTTCCTGAGCTTTTGTATACTATTACTTGCTATTTTGTTGTGCTAATTTCACCGAGCCAAGTGAGTCTCTGAGCGTTTTGCAGTTACCTGAAACATATGTTGCTGTATTACATTATTTCCCATATGTAAATTGCAAAGTGTTCAAGAGAGATACAGGGCCAGGCATCCAGCTTGTGACCTCTGTGACCTCATAGGTTGTAAACACAGAAATACAGAAAGTGAGATCAGTATGTATGTTAGGCAAGATGGTGCTTTTGTAG
Source organism: Rana temporaria (assembly GCF_905171775.1). Taxonomy (NCBI): domain Eukaryota; kingdom Metazoa; phylum Chordata; class Amphibia; order Anura; family Ranidae; genus Rana; species Rana temporaria. Next base: position 426,283,410 of record NC_053490.1, read on the forward strand.
ATACTGGGCAGATTTACAGATTATCATAAAAACACAATAAATTACTTGTCACTTGTGGGTGTATCCTCTGAGATAAAAGAGACTATAACTGTATCATTCTAAGCTGCTGTATATTGAGTTCACATGTTTTCTTAATTCTTGTGGTAGGTTAATAATGGCCTTGGTTTGTAGCATTTTATCTGTCAAAGTTAAGGGGATTCCTTAAAATGATAGTGATTCCCAACCATCTAAATTCAGTCACAGTAACTGTAAATTACCCTCCATACAGAACACAGAAAGGACAGATGAATCAGGCAGAAAATACTTATTCTGGCCATAAAGCATAACGGAGCATACATTAGATAAAACCTGCTGTATGCTATAATCATAGGCGTGCGCACAGGGTGTGCAGATGTGCCTGGGCACACCCAAATAACCCCATGCACATTAGCATTATCACTTTGTGTGCCAGCAGGAAGATGGGAAAGATCTCCCTCTATCTGGCTCTGCCATAAGAGAAGTGTTTACGCACTTCTCTTTCACTGTGTCGGCAGGGAGATCAATGTGCTGAGGTCATATACATGAAGACACACACGTGTGTGTTTGAGTTTCAGGGTGCACACACCTAGGGCTATAAGCCTCATAAGAATTAATAGTAGTGTCAAAAAAGTCAGTTTTGGATAAACATTGTTAGAAATATTGATATACAATATATATTGAGATTTTTTTTTTTTCCAAAACTGGGATGATACATGGGTAACATAATTGCTTAATTTCCTTATGTCTATAAGAACATAAATTACTATAATAGTAATTATAGTAATTTATGTTCTTATAGAAATAAGGAAATTAGGCAATTATGTTCTTATAGTAATGTACACACGACCGTTTTTCCTGACGTTCAAAGACCCGTAGTTTTTCACTACGTGATTCCTCTCCAGCCTGACTTGCATACACACGTTCATGCAAAAAACTGTCCGACCAAAGCGCGGTGACATACAACACGTACAACGGGACTATAAAGGGTAAGTTCCTTTCAAATGGTGCCACCCTTTTCGCTGCTTTTGCTGTTCTTCATGTTAGTAAAAGTTTGGTGAGAGACGATTTGCGCTTTCAACCTTGTGCTTTTCAGTCCGTTACAGCGTGAAAGATGTGCTATCTCCATTACGAACGCCAGTTTTACCAGAACGAGCGCTCCCGTCTCATACTTGATTCTGAGCATGCGTGTTTTTTTCCCCTTGGAAAAGCATACACACGACCGTTTTTCATAACGAGAAAAAGACTGTCGTGAAACACGACACGAAAAAAGAGAGCTGGTTTAATTTTTTTGCAAGCAGTTTTTTCATCGAGACAACTGCTAGGGTGCATGCCCACGACCGTTTTTTTCCGACCAATATGAAAAATAGAATTTTTTTCGTCGTGAAAAACGGCCGTGTGTACGAGGCATAGGATCAAAATTTTCAGGCAATATTATGATTACATGTATATTATATTTTAAAGGAAAGAGGTAGGGTAAGATCAAAATTCAAAGCAAACAGCTTTGGCCAAAAGGGATACACATTTTAAGGACAATTATACATCTTTATGAATGAATGAATGAATGAAAAAACTTATATAGCGCGGCACATGCGAACTGAATCGCCTCTGGGCGCTTGATGTTTCGTGTCTCATGACATCAAAAGAGCAGAGTTTTAATCAGGTGGTTTTCCTCCAACCGAATACTGGTTGGTAAAGCGTTCCATAGTCTCGGACCTTGAAAAGCAAACCTTCTTTCTCCTTTGGACTTGTATTTGGTTTTTGGCACCTTGACCAGATTTTGGTCAGTGGATCGCAGAACGCGATTAGAATTGTGAGGTTCTATCTTGTCGCAAAGATATTGCGGCGCCTTCCCATGGATGCACTTATGTGTCAGGCAGAGTGCTTTAAATACAATTCTGTCTTTTACTGGCAACCAGTGAAGGGTTCTCAGCAAAGGTGAGATTGATTCCCATGTCCTTTTCCCAGTCACCAGTCTGGCGGCCGTATTCTGTACGACTTGCAGACGAGAGATTTGGTACTTTGGGAGCCCGAGGTAAAGGGCATTTGCATAGTCCAGTCTGGAATTTACGATTGTTCCCACCACGACTGCTACGTCTTCTTTGGGGATAAATGGAATAAGTCTGCGTAGTAGGCGCAACAAATGGTGCGATCCGCTGACTACTGACCCTATTTGTGCATCCATTGTCATGAAGGTGTCAAAAATGACTCCTAGACTTTTCACTTTGGAGCTAGGGGTGATGCTTTGGCCCAGAATGGGCGGCGGTGTCCAGGTTGTTGCCAGTTGACTCTTTCGGCTGGCGTGAAACATAAGAAGTTCTGTTTTGGAACTGTTGAGTTTAAGATAACTCTTAGTCATCCAGTTTTCTATCGAAGAGAGACATTTCTCTAAACTGAGATGATGATCCTTTTTGTTGCAGATGCGAAAATACAATTGCGTATCGTCTGCATAAGAGTGATAAAGTAGTTCTTGGCTACTGATAATATCAAAGAGAGGGCGAAGATAGATGTTGAACAGTACCGGTGACAGGGGGGATCCTTGGGGGACTCCACATGGCACCGTGCGTTTTTCCGACGTGAAAGATCCCAGTTTCACTGTTTGTGATCGGTTTTCAAGAAAGGAGGAAAACCATGGTAAATCACCATCTGCGATTTTGGCTACCTCGGCCAGTCGCATCAGTAACATTTTGTGGTCTACTGTGTCAAAGGCTGCGCTTAGGTCCAGCAGAACCAGGAGACAGGATTCTCCCTCGTCTGCGGCCTCGAGGGCATCGTCCCATATTTTGAGTAAGGCCGTTTCTGTCCCGTGTCCGGGACGGAAACCTGATTGAAATGGATCGAGTAGATTGTGGGTATCCAGATGCTGTTGCAGCTGTTGTACCACTATTTTCTCCATTATCTTGGAGAGAATATTTAGGCCTGTTATGGGGCGGCGGTGAGTTGGGTCCTTGGGATCCAAGTTAGGTTTTTTCAAGATGGGCTGGATTGTGCCCTCTTTCAGCAGGGATGGCACTATGCCTTCCTTAAATGACTGATTTATAAGCTGTGTGATGGGAGGCGCCAAAATGTCGGCGCATTCCTTCAGCAGCTTGGTGGGAATGATGTCATTGGGTGCTGTGCTGTTCCGCAACGCACCAATGATATTTTTGGTGGTATCGATGGAGATGGGTTCCAGAGTGAACTTAGTTGATTGTAGAAGGTTTCTGTTGGTGTTTTGTAGTTGATTGAAGAGGGGGCTGAGGGGGGTATTATTTTGCAGAATACTTACCCGGATTCTTTCGATTTTGTCGATGAAGAAATCCGATAGTTCATTACAGAACTCTTGGGTGTCTGAATTGGGGACTTAAAGACATCCAGGATTCATGGTCTGGGTGACCATCTTGAAGAGTTCTCGGGGGCGGTTCATGGCGCTGTTAATCATCATAGAAAAATGATGTTTCTTGGCTTTGAAGATTTCTTTATGATATTGTGTTGTTATTGCCTTGTAGATGATGAGGTGATCTTCTGAAGGGCTTCTTTTCCAGGCGGCTTCCGCCCTTCTGCACTCTTGCTTCAGTAGGGACAGCTGGTTGTTGAACCAGCCGGACTTTTTTTTCCGGATGCGGACTTTGCGTTTCGGTGCTACTAAGTCGGCTGATTGTAGCAGAGGTTTATATACCCACCCCCCCCTTTTTACCCCTAACCCCTAGAGTTTAATATTCCCCTACTTATATTTCTGTAAGTTCCACTCTATGGAGCCTGCACCTCATAGAGATTCACACAGGAGCCCTTTAGATGGTTCCTCACTTCTTCTGCACATGCACAGAAAAATCCTAGTCTACCTTAGATGAAGCTGCCCGTGCATTGTGATCCATCATTTGTCACAATAATAGGCAACTACGATCACGGAGGCCTATAGCAAAATGATGATGATCCTAGCAGTGCCAATTTAAACAATAGTATTACTATTTTGCAGTAGCAACAATAATAAAAACGACTATTATAACAACCATAGTGATATTTTACATTATTAAAGAATTCTTAGTATTGCTGTACACAATTCTATTACTTTAATACAAAACATAATTATTCCATGTCTTTTTTACATATTACAAACCTCAAATGCCTTATCCTATGCGATTTCTGGATGACTGTGTTAGGCGACATCACAGTCTGAAAAGACGTCTTCTTTGTATCCAATGACAGCTCTTTTAGACCGTAAAATATACTGGGTTTTAGGGTTGTCATCAACTGCAACACCCACAACCCTGTACAGTCATGGATCTGTGTTTTCTTCACATATGCACAATTTTCTATGTTTAATTTGCCTCAACAAACTCCATAGTGGGGACATCATACTACCTGCAAAGCCCACCTATTGTAGCTGCATTGGCTGCTATGGCTATAATTACACTGCTGGGTCTCTCAATAGAAATTAATAGAATTTTACATGCATGCAGAGAAAAATCAAGGACCTCCTGGAGAGTCTGAAGAGCTGACTGTGTGACTGCACAGAGCAGATCTCGTAGGAGAGTGGCCAGGTAAGTATAAACTTTGGCGAAGTGCTGTGTGGATAATTGTACAAAAGTATAGTTGTCTATTAATGGACTGATCCTGACACAGAGAGCTAAATGGTGTCCAGTTATTTTAATTATAGGTTATTGTGTGTACTCATGCAGTTGGAATGCATCTGGTTCAAATATTTTAAAGATAAAATCATCATTTATTCACATGTTTAAGTTCTAAAAATAACTGCTTTATTGTCCTAATGCTAGAATCCCAAAATGTTTAAAGAATAGAAAAATTCGAAGGAAATTTAGATTCTTCAAATAAATAATATAGAGACCAAATGAGAAATAATAATTAAGTAGATGTGACAACCTGCACTTGCTGATGTTAAAATTTTTCATATTACATTGTGAAGATATGCTTCCCCACTAATTAATTTAGTAAAAAATTGCAAACATAGAAGTGGCAGTTATTACAAAAGTGTAATAGCAGTTGTCTGAAATTAGGGAAGAGATTAACTGTAAAAAATTAATAAAACAGAAAACAAATTATGAATGTCTACTTCTTAAAGAAAAACAATATTGTTTTATGGTAATTTGTTTACTTTTTATTTTACATTTTCTTAACATTTATAAATGAATACTTTATAGTATTGTTTTTATTTGAATGCTGGTATTTTTAACAACAAAGCCTAATGCTAGTTCATTATGTGCTAACTGCTCCTGCAGACTGAGGTGGGAAGATACATTTAGGCTGCATTCACACCTGAGCGTTTTGTCCCCTGAAGCGCTCAAATACGCTAGAGGGGAACAAATACATTATTGCCTATGGAGATGGTTCACATCTCCACGCCAATATGCCTGACGCCGAACGCCTGAATCTAAAACAAGTTCCGGACCCTTTTTTTGCGCGAATCGCGCGGTTTGGGCTTATTTGAGCGTTTCCATTTCCCATAGAAAGTAATAGAAACGCTCAAGCGACTAGCGCGACAACGAGCATTTGCTACGGGCGTTTTGTCGCTTTAATCAATAGAACTTTTCACCCAGGCAGAAGATTAAAAAAATCTACCAACATAGCAACAAGTGATGAAAAGATGATGATTTTTCCTATTGGCTAAAATAAAAAATGCCGAAGTACAAAAACGCTGTATGCAAACGCGCAAATAAGCATGAATACGCGTGAAAAAACAACCAAACGACCGACGCTTAGGTGTGAATGCAGCCTTAAAATAATTACTGATGATTTTATAGTGATTTTAAGATGGCTTCTAAAAACTAACCTTTGCTTTTACTTCTCTTTATGTGTAACGCAAATATGCAATTGAGTTATCTGAGTGTTGAAAGCAGTGACCACAAGGATCATTGCCAAGTCTTGGGACATTGAATTATAAAAGTCTAAATTAAGATTTCCAGAATCAGCAGGAAGTCCAGAAGTCCCCTATTATTATTAAAACAACATTAACATTTTCAATAATAAATACTCATTTCAATCATCCAATAAATAGAGACAGCTTCATAATACATCTGGTGCCTGTTACTGATCTTCTATACTGCATTATAAGTTATTAAATTAGGCCTTATGGACTAACTGTGGAGTAGCTGTAATTGTGCTTCCAAAGAAACGCACAACATAATGAAAATACAGAAAGGCTCTAGAGGAGGAGAAAAGGACTCGGCTATGTGTGTATAAAAAAAATAAGATTGTGTGTCCAGACCATAGTGGTAAATATTGATAGGCAAATTTGGCCAATTGTTATTAAGCTCTTGTTAAAGCAGAAGATACCACAGATGATACAGTAGAGTAACACTGGCTTGCAGCAGGACACATTAATGAGGGAGAATTGGCCAAAATTTACTAGAAAAAAGAATACAGGCATGTGCTTTATGACAAAAAGAGACCACAGATGGCACAGCAATGTAAAACTCATCAGCAGTGGGATAATTTTAAATTGCAAGACTAGAAATTGACCGGGTCTTTACTGCAAAAATAAGGGTACTACAGAACAAATTTTGAAAGTGAAAAAACTGTGCAAAACGACAATTTGTTTAATTGGTTGTGAAAAACGGTCGTGTGTATGCTCCAGAGCATTTTTCTCGACGAGAAAAATGGCAGATTTTTTTTTAAAACCTGCTCTATTTTTTCTCGTTTTTACGTCTTCTTTTCCACGTCATGAAAAATGGACGTGTGTACACTTTTACGAGGGGGAAAACAACGTGCATGCTCAGAAGCAAGTTATGAGATGGGAGTGCTCGTTCTGGTAAAACTAGCGTTTGTAATGGAGATAGCACATTCGTCACCCTGTAACGGACTAAAAAGCACGAAGACTGAAAAGCGTGAATCGTCTCTTACCAAAATTTTACTAACACGAGGATCAGCAAAAGCAGCCCAAAGGGTGGCGCTGTTTGAGTGGAACTTCCCCTTTATAGTCCCGTCGTACATAGTGTACGTCACCGCGCTTTGCTCGAGCATTTTTTTTCACGAACGTCTGTATGCAAGGAAGGCTTGAGAGGAATCATGACAAATCAAGTCGTGAAAACGTTTTTTTGCATGACATGAATAACGGTCATGTGTACGTGGCATAATAGGCCAAAATCGACAAGAGACAAAGGGGTTGATTTACTAAAAACAAATGGGTTGCTCACTTGGAAGAAAAACACACATATACAAAGCTACAGTAGTGTATAGAATGGGTAACGCAACTAAAGTCCACAGAAAAGAGGTCCCAATAAACAGATCATGTAAGGCAGCTCCTTAGAGACATGAAGGGATTTCTGCAGCAACAAAAGAACACAAACAAGGTACATGCTCTGGTTGCAGCATTAAAAACACAAGTGATTTATTAAAAACGAACAGCTGGCAACTCACATTACAATGGAGTAAATGCTCTTGTTACATCAAGAATAATCGGTGTAGCCGCTGTGTCCAGGGCATCCATGGCTCCAATCGTAAGCAGAACCACTATGTTCCACGGTAATCCTGGGAGTCGGGAAGCGTCGGATTCCTTTCTCAATGCAGGCTTTGAAAAAAGTTTATGGGAGGTTTGGAAACACCTTAGCTATGCCTCTTTCTGCCCTTTCCTGCCCTAGGTGCTGACATCACCTCCGGTCAGTGAGGCCTAGCATCCCATGGCCCTGGGGCACTTCCCAGCTCCTAGGATTACTGCAGAATATAGTGGTTCTGCTTGTGAATGGAACACACAGCAGCTGCATTGATTGTTCTTGATGTGACAAGAGCATTTACTCCTTCGTAATGTGAGTTACCAACTGTTCATTTTTAATAAATCACTTTTTTTTTTAATGCTGTACCCAGAGTGAGGCCCTTGTTTGTGTTTATTCACTTTGTAAGTACATTTTCACATTGCATGAGAATTTTCCCTTAGCTTAGTAAATGTGGTAACAATTCACTTAACAAAGAATATCTAATTATTACAAGATACTACAGAGGACACAGCAATGTAAAATTAGCAGAAGCAGTAACACAACAATTTCAATCATGGATAGTAGGCCCAACTGGTGTATGTCTAATATTTATTTTATTTGGGGGATAGTGATGATGAGTGATATAATGTGATGTGGTTTAGCTGCACACTGTTCTTGCACTTAGCTTTTTTTTTCATTTAAATGGTGCAGTGGTATGCTGCAAACAAAAGGCATCTCCAAGAACAGGTGGTCAAGTGAACATGCTTTGAGCACTGGAAATTTTAAAATGCCCTACCAACATGAATTAAGAATAGAAAGCAGACAATAGAATTTAAAATCCCTTCATTTCACCTCTGGAAAAAAGTCCACTAGGGCTTAACGTAATTCTCATGAACGATTAAATTAACATATAGTAACTGACGTTTAAAAACATCAGTTTTGCCTCATTTACATGCCACTTTAGAAGTGTTTAGTTGCATTTGTGATTAGAAGATTTTATTTTTTTGCAAATAGTCAAAGATGTATCTCCATTAAAAACACCAGTAAATTAAACGCGGCTAAATGTGAGTTATCGTGTTTACACACGTTTACAAGCTGTTACAGGCATTTGAGTTTTCAAATGCCTCAGAACATCCATCCTGAATGCATTTTTTTGCTTTAAAAAATGCTTCTAAACTCAACTGCCTGGAAACTACTATAAACGACCCTGTGTGGTTTGTCAGCTTTCCTTTTGCTTTCCCTACAACAGCTTCCTGTTCACTGACATGTGGTATGGCTGATCTGTACCACTCATTTTATAGTGGGGGGCTGGCTTAACTTAAAGGTCCCTTAATGGCCCTTCTAAGTCGGCTGGCCATAGTTCATACAGTGCCTGATTTTAAAATAAATTAAATTCTCCTGGGTGAATCTGCACATAATCTATTGACATTATATGCATTAAAGTAAAAAAAAAATCTATGTTCTGCTCTCTCCCCCTCACCTTATACTTACCTGAGCCTGATCTCCACCCAGTGCTGTGCCTGAGAACAGTGGCTTGTTCAATGCTCTGTCTCTCCTCATAGGCTCAGAGACAGTAGTGGAAGTCATTGGGGAGACAATTACAGCCAGTGAGGAGAGAGCAGGGGTGGGGTCAAGCCACAGTCTATGTGTCAATAGTCACACTGCAAGGCCACACGAGTGCCCCCATAGCAAGCAGCTTGCTATGCAGGAATAGGAAAGTAGATTTCTGGACAGTTGCACTCTGAACAAACATTGCCTTTATTAAAATAGGACAGCACTACAAGCCACAGCAAAACAGCAAACTGGACATCTGACGCGTTTCACACTATTTGATTTAATTTGATTTTATTATTTGTAAATAAACACTATTCCTAGTGTTTAATCATATCTTGCTATGATGAACAATTGGCAGGGGGGAAGCAACAACATTTAGAAAAAAAAAATGTTAGTCACTCAGTAACCACTGTTGTTATGGGGCCCCTTCTGTTCTGCTACTTCCGGTCCGCAGTGATTTACGTCATATCCCTCGGCGGCGGTGCTCCTGGGAGATTTGTGTCATCTTTCCCGGGAGTCAGTGGGCAGCGCTGAAGGCTAACATTGCGTTGTTTACAGATCGGAAATGATGCAAGCAAAGGCAACAACAGGGTGGGCACTTCCTTTTTCACTGACCGTTGTTATGGCATCAATATAATAATCCTGTGTAAACAGCATATGTGCAAGCATGGGAGGTGCATGCTGGGTATCCAGCATCACCATATTCAGGAAGAGAATGCTAGTGGGCTTCACATGCCCACACTAGAGATGGAAGCGCTCTGCAGAGCAGAAATAAAAAGTAAGTACTATAAAAAACTGGAATTGAGAGGCAATTTCATTAATAACATGGATTAACAATGTTTAAATTGTTTAAAAGAACGGATTACCTTTTAAAAAAAAAAATATGTGTGGAACTCCGCTTTAACATATTTATTTATTTATACATAATGGGCATTTATATAGCAGAGATTTGTGCAGCACTTTACATACTGTACATTTCCATCTTTTATAATTATTTCTGACTTTCTCTAACATCTGTTGCATTTGATGTTTAAACCTGCTTTTAAAATACCCTGTAATTGTTTTATACTACTCACTATACTTTGGCAAGAAGCTAATAGGCATAAATGTTAGGCAGAACTAATTATCTTTTGAAGCTTGATTGACTCTTAATTATCCTATGACACACAAGGTGCACTGCTTGAAGACAATGATTGCTGATGCTTTTTGGCACTGAAATTTTAAGCAAGCAGTCCGGTGAAACATTTTCTTACAAAACAATTGTAACTATATCCAGAGTCAATATAAGACATAATGTATATCCACCATTTTGCTAATGATTTACTAAGTCTGGAATTTTTTGCAATATTAGCACCAGTAGCTTATGATATCACAAAGATGATTTGAAAGTAGCAATAGCAGGACAAATGGCAAATTACTAGCCAGATTATTTTACACAAAGGTTCTACACAGCAGGTTTTTTTTAAATTTTGACTGATGAGAGGAAGGGTTTTCCATCTCTGGCACTCCATTGCTCCCCATGTGATTATTGTATCACTCCCACTGCTGGTAAACGTTTTTGGCAACTTATGTGATTTCCTAACCAAAACTGGCCATAGATGGGTCAGTATTTTGTTAATCTAGCTGGAAGAATGAAAAAAAAAACACATCCAATTTCCTCATCCATGCAACATGAGGTGTATGGGGAATCCTCCCCACTGTGTTACTGTATTCTGACAGCAGGGAAGCTTCCCCACAGTCAGAATACACAGATCAACACCACAGTCAATAGTCTGTAGGACTGATCGAGAGGGAATTTTCCAGCAGGCAGGTTGTTTAAAAGTTGATTTGTAGATTGACTTCTTTACAAAAACAGTGCCAATAAATGGATTGAAATTCGGCCAGTCTCTGCTGAACTAGCCAAATTTTAGTACATTTATGAGCAGCTTTATGATGTCCCCTATGAAATGTCAAGTAAGCAGCACCCAGGCAATGAATTACAGTCAATTTCTGGAGTATGAACAGGAAACAAACATTGTATAAACTTTAAAACAACTAAAGGGTCTTGCAAGCTACTGGAACTAATGTGTAAATCATTAAATGTGAATACATTTCCAGCTGCTGGCCCTGTTCACAGTCCCATAAAAATTTGCTAAATAAATCTAAAATTGTAAAGTGCCGCACTGATAAATATATGTTGACAAATAACATACATGCAAATGTAAAACAAAAAGTGTATTGAAGGCCTACAACACACCTCCCAGCGCCAGCACTGAATAAAAGCTATTACAATAACCCAATAACAGATAACCACAGATGACAGAGGATCTGTATAATACGGTAATGGGATCAGCCGTTTAAAAAAATGAAGACATAATAAAAATGATCAAAATTAAAAGAGCATGAATGCACAGATAATAAAATCACAAACAGCGCTGATAGTGATTTTATTATCTGTGCATTCATGCTCTTTTAATTTTGATCATTTTTATTATACATGCAAATGTGCTGATGAAACCATGAAATATAAATTTAATACAGCAACATATTATATAAAATTCCATATATCAAACATGCAAAAAGTGCCAATGTGCATATAAAGTGCTCAAATGTCCATAATAAATAAACTTCCAGTTTAGATCCTTGTAATGGTGCTCCAAACTTAATGATAAGTGCCACCACTCTCGTGCTCCCCATTTGTAGTTTTCCTGGTGTGTGACCGCACACTTAAATTTGGTAAAAATCACACAGTTGGGCTCTATTAGGTGGATTCAGAAAGACTTAGGCTGGCGTATCAGTAGATACGCCAGCCTAAGTCTGAATGTGCGCCGGCGCTAATATAAGCGTATTCTGGTAACCAGATACGCTTAAATTAGGCTCAGATACGAGCGGCGTAAGTGTCTTACACTGTCGTATCCTAAAGTGTACTTTTTAGGCTGACCGCTAGGTGGCGCTTCCATTGCGGTCGGCCTAGAATATGTAAATGAGTAGATATGCCGATTCACGAACGTATGCTTGCCCGACGCAGTAAAGATACGCCGTTTACGTAACGTACTTTCAGGCCTAAAGTTATTCCATCAAATAGCTGGAATAGTAATGTTAAGTATGGCCGTCGTTCCCGCGTCGAAATTTGAAAATTTTACGTCGTTTGCGTAAATCGTCCGTGAATATGGCTGGACGTAATTTACGTCCATGTTGAAGCCAATAGGACCGTGCGGCGTACTTTGTCGCAATGCACACTGGGATATGTACACGGACGGCGCATGCGTCGTTCGTAAAATACGTCAATCACGTCAGGTCACCCCCATTAGCCTAAAACATGCCCCCTCAGCCGAATTTGAATTATGCGCGCTTACGCCCGCCCGATTTACCTCACGCCGCCGTAACTTAGCAGGCAAGTACTTTGTGAATCATGTACTTGCCTCGCTAACTTACGGCGGCGTAGTGTAAATGCCATACGCTATGCCACCGCAACTATGCGCCCGCCATCCTGAATCCAGCTATATGTTAGTAGCCTTTTCAGACTCCTTTGCCGTTCAGAGATTGCATTCTCGGTGCATATAATAAAAAACAATCTGGATGGTGTTTTATCATTTAAAACCACACTTTATTAAAAAATCCCTTTACATGGGTACGAATGCTTTCAAGGTGCTTGTAGCGCAGCAATCTATATCCAGAAATATAACGTATAACGTATATCCCAGTAGAAGCCGTAGGTCAGTTCGTGTAGGCACAAAAGGTAGTTCTAACTCTGCTGTTTTTTTTTACTTTCTGCTATAAAACATTTCCAAAAAAAAAAATGTATTCATCATTTTAGGCTAATGTGTATTCTGCTACATATTTTTGGTAAACAAAATCCCAATGGTCAGTGCATACAAAAGCTAGTGCATGAGCTGCCATACATGCACGGCGATACGCGCAGCCGAGCCACCTTGTCGCAGTATAACTACAGCGGGTGGCCGGCAACTGGTTAAATTGCCACTTATAATCTCACTTCAAAGCCTATGTGGCAGATAGATATCAACCGAGTGCAAATAGGAGACAGGAACAGAGCCGATAACATTGGGTGCCTAGATAGGGATCTACATTGCAGAGTCACCAGGTATTAGTTTATTTAAAAGCTGAAGATTTAAAATGATTGAAATTTACTTCTGAAAATATATAAAACGTTTAAGGTTTTTAAGAGATTTTAGTAATTAGGTTTACATCTACTTTAAGGCCTCGTACACACGATAGGTTAGAGCAGTGTTTCTCAACTGGGGTTCCGCGGAACCCTAGGGTTCCGCAAAAAGTCCCCAGGGGTTCCGCCGCAATCTACCCATCAATCAGACAGCTGACGGGTAGATCGAGTCTCGGCCAGCATGCAGAGTAGCGCTGTAATAAGAGCTCTCATAGCACGATACTTCCGGCCGGCCCCTCCTTTCTCCCGTCCACCCCAGGTGATGTCATATTAGAGAGCCTGGGGTGGACGGGTGGAAAGGAGGGGCCGGCCGGAAGTATCGTGCTATGAGAGAGCTCTTATTACAGCTGCTTCCCACGCTACTCTGCATTTAAAAAAACTCCTGTACCCTGATGTGTGCTGGATTCCCCCTGTGACATGTGCCCTGATGTGTGCTGGATTCCCTATGTGACATGTGCCCTGATGTGTGCTGGATTACCCCTGTGACATGTGCACTGATGTGTGCTGGATTCCCTATGTGACATGTACCTTGATGTGTGCTGGATTCCCTGTGTGTCATGTGCCCTGATATGTGCTGGATTCCCTATGTGACATGTGCCCTGATGTGTGCTGGATTCCATGTGTGTCATGTGCCCTGATATGTGCTGGATTCCATGTGTGTCATGTGCCCTGATATGTGCTGGATTCCCCGTGTGACATGTGCCCTGATATGTGCTGGATTCCCTATGTGACATGTGCCCTGATGTGTGCTGGATTCCCTATGTGACATGTACCTTGATGTGTGCTGGATTCCCTGTGTGTCATGTGCCCTGATGTGTGCTGTATTCCCTGTGTGACATGTGCCCTGATATGTGCTGGATTCCCTGTGTGTCATGTGCCCTGATGTGTGCTGGATTCCCCGTGTGACATGTGCCCTGATGTGTGCTGGATTCCCTGTGTGACATGTGCCCTGATATGTGCTGGATTCCCTGTGTGACATGTGCCCTGATGTGTGCTGGATTTCCTGTGTGACATGTAGCCTGACGTGTGCTCCATTCCCTGCTGTGTGACCTGTAATTGGCTATTAACCTGTACCATGTTGAGTGACCTGTACCATACCCGGTTGTGTGCCCTGTACTGTGGTGTGTGTGTTTCAGAAGAAAAACCACACACGTTTCACATAAAATAGGTAAGTCCTAATATTTCTATTGTTTAATGCTATTTCTTAAAATAATTGTTTGTTCTATCACAGCTCACTATTCACATCAATGTTCCATGAGCTGTAGATCTGAACGCTATTTTCGGGGGTTCCCTGAAATCTCAAACCTTTTGCCAGGGGTTCCTCGATGGTAAAAAGGTTGAGAAACACTGGGTTAGAGAGAGGACAACGGTCTGAAGGACCGTTGTCTTAGGTTAACCGATGAAGCTGACTGATGGTCTGATGTGCCTACACACCATCTATTAATGAACCGATCAAATCAGAACGCGGTGACGTAAAACACAACAACGTGCTGAAAAAAACGAAGTTCAATGCTTCCAAGCATGCGTCGACTTGATTCTGAGCATGCGCTGGTTTTTAACCGATGCTTTTGTATATTAACGATCGGTTTTGACCTATCGGTTAGGCGTCCATCGGTTCAATTTTAAAGCAAGTTCCTATTTTTTTAACCAAAGGTTAACTAACCTATGGGGCCCACACATGATCGGTTTTGACCGATGAAAATGGTCCTTCAGACCGTTGTCCTCTGGCTATCCTATCATGTGTACGAGGCCTAACACTTTTAATAAAATTAATGTAAGTACCTTAGTTTGTATTGATGTCAGCCTACTGCTCTGAGAAAGGAAAGGCCAGTAGGGCCCAATAATTTTTATTTTTCTGTCAGGGGTGTTGAACAAGAGCCAATTTCCTATAGTGTATGGCAAACTTTAGCATTAGGGTTAGCAGTTCGGGTTAGTGTTATCAATAGCATGCATGGTAGGATTGGGTTTGTTTATCAACAAATGTCTTTGTTAAAAGATTTAACTATGTGACTTTTTTTAGCAAATTTCAACGAAGTGACCCACATGGCAAGAATATATACTAAAGCCTCGTAGACACGCACGGTTTTCTCAGCAAGAAACAGCAAGAAAACTGCTGGCAGAGCTTTCTGGCCAAGTAAACCGTGTGTGTGTACGAGGCTTTGAGGTTTCGTCAAGAAAACTGCCCAGAATCTAGACGAGAAAAATAGAGAACCTGCTTTCTATTTTATCTATTCTCTCTATTCTCCTGGCGAGAAAACTGAGCGTGTGTATACTTACCTGTCTCCGTGGAAACCTGCACATGCTCGTTTTATAGGCAGTGGCCCAGATTCAAGAAGCTATTGCGCCCGCGCAACCATAGGTTGCGCGGCGCAATAGCTGTTTTGCTCCCGCGTAGCGAATGCCCCTGATTCAGGAACATCGCTACGCGGACTGCAGCCTAGGATATGACAGGCATAAGCCTCCTTATGCCTTCATATCTCAGGCTGCATTCTTGCGTTGGCCGCTAGGGGGCGCGGCCATTGTGATCGGCGTATAGTATGCAAATTGCATACTACCACCGATTCACAAAAGTTGCGCGGGCCCTGCGCACGCAAGGTATGGAGTTTCCATACGGCGACTTTAGCGTAAGGCTGCCCCTTCTCATAGTAGGGGCAGCCAATGCTAAAGTATAGCCGCCCTTCCCGCTCGTGAAATTTAAATTTCACGTCGTTTACGTAAGTGATTCGTGAATGGCGCTGGACGCCATTCACGTTCACTTAGAAGCAAATGACGTCCTTGCGACGTCATTTGCCGCAATGCACGTCGGGAAAGTTTCCCGACGGAGCATGTGCTGTTCGCTCGGCGCGGGAGCGCGCCTAATTTAAATGATTTCCGCCCCCAGTGGGATCATTTACATTAGGCGCCCTTACGCAGGGCTAATTAGCATAGCGCCCGGCGCAATTTACGGAGCTACTGCTCCGTGAATCGCGGGCAAATCCAAATATTTGCGTGGGCGCAGAGCAAAATCTTTGCCCTTTGCCCACGCAAATATTGCGCAGCTCTACCTGAATCTGGGCCACTGTGAACTACAGATACAGTGGGTGACCACGATATTGTGTCAATCTCGTTCCCTTTCTCGGCTAGATTGACCACATACGATCCCCATCGCGGGAGCCAGCGCCAAATTTTAAATACAAAAACGGCATGGGTTCCCCTGCAGGGGCATACCAGGCCATTAGGTCAAGTATGGGTTGTAAGGAGAACCCCCCTACGCCGAAAAACCGGCGTGGGGGTCCCTCCACAATCCATACCAGACCCGTATCCAAAGCACGCTGCCCGGCCGGTCAGGAAAGGAGTGGGGATGAGCGAGCGCCCCCCCTCCTGAGCCGTACCAGGCCGCATGCCCTCAACATGGGGGGGTTGGGTGATCTGGGGCAGAGGGGCGCACTGCGGCCTCCCCACCCCAGAGCACTCTGTCCCCATGTTGATAAGGACAGGGCCTCTTTCCGACAACCCTGGCCGTTGGTTGTCGGCATCTGCGGGCGGGGGGCTTATCGGAATCTGGGAGCCCCCTTTAATAAGGGGGCCCCCAGATACTGGCCCCCCCACCCTAGGTAAATGAATATGGGGTACATCGTACCCCTACCCATTCACCTGGAGGCAAAGTGTAAAAGAAAATAAACAGACGACACAGGGTTTTTAAAGTAATTTATTAGTCAGCTCCGGGGGGCCCCCCTCTCTTCTTTGGCTCTTTTACCAGGGGGGCCTTCTTTTTCGGCAAGGGGGGGTGGTGTCGGTCTTCACCGCTGTCTGGTTCTCTTCCGCTCTCCGGGTTTCTTCTCCGCTCTCCGGGGGTCTTCTCCACTCTCCGGGGGTCTTCTTACATCTTCTCTGCTCTCCGCTGTCATCTCGGCGCTCCCCGGTTCTTCTTCAGGGCTGGCCGCCGCTGTCTTCGTGTTAGCTCAATTACTAGCGGCGGCCAGCCCGCTCTTCTTCTGCCTTCTTCTGCCTTCTTCTCTTCTTCCAATGTTAAAACAACGCTTCTTCCTGCTGTAATGCCGGGTGCGCGGTTCGCACCGATTTATATAGGCCTCTTATGATGTCGCAGTCCCATCATGCTCTGGTACCTACCCGCGTCGTGTCAACATTGAAAGAAAAGAAAAAGGCAGAAGAAGGCAGAAGAAGAGCAGGCTGGCCGCCGCTAGTAACTGAGCTAACACAAAGATAGTGTCGACCAGCCCTGAAGAAGAAGGCACCGGAGAGCGAGCGGGAGAAGAACCAGGGAGTGCCGGGATGACAGCGGAGAAGATGGGAGAAGACCCCCAGAGAGCGGAGAAGACCCCCGGATAGCAGAAGAGAAAAAGACGGCGGTGAAGACCGACACCCCCCCCTCACCGAAGAAGAAGGCCCCCCTGGTAAAAGAGCTAAAGAAGAGAGGTAGGGCCCCCGGAGCTGACTAATAAATTACTTTAAAAACCCTGTGTCGTGTGTTTATTTTATTTTACACTTTGCCTCCAGGTGAATGGGTAGGGGTACGATGTGCCCCATATTCATTCACCTAGGGTGGGCAGCCGGTATCTAGGGACCCCCTTATTAAAGGGGGCTCCCAGATTCCGATAAGCCCCCCGCCCGCAGACCCCGACAACCAATGGCCAGGGTTGTCGGGGAGAGGCCCTGTCCTTATCAACATGGGGACAGGGTGCTCTGGGGTAGGGGGGGCCGCAGTGCGCCCCCTGCCCCAGAGCACCCAACCCCTCCATGTTGAGGGCATGCGGCCTGGTACGGCTCAGGAGGGGGGGCCCACTCCTTTGCTGACCAGCCGGATCCCAGTCGCTTCTATGACACGCTCGCTGGAATGTGCTTTGTCTATTCCAGCGAGTGCGAGATGTCGTGACCCTGTCGCCGAGAATCAGCGCGATGCTGTCATGCTGGAAACACATTCTTGGCAACGGGTACTGTATCTGGACGGAAAAGCCTACAAAATGCCACCCGCTGAAGAAAATAAATAGGCATAGGAATATATTGCTCGTTTAAAGCAGTGTTAAATATGATTAAAACTACAATGCTCTTTTTTTAATTTTTAAATTAATGTGAATTTCAGTAGTAACTATTGGTCAGTTAATACCTACTAATCCATATACTGAACTTTTTAAAGTGGTTTAAAGTCAGAAGGTTATTTATCTCAGTCCATTTTATGCATTAAGATAAAAAGCCTTCTGTGTGCAAAAGCCCTCCTAATACTTACCTGATGTCCATCTCGATTCAGCAATGTTGCAGAACTGCCTGGGACTCCCCTTCTCATCAGCTGAAACAGCAGCGTGGCGCCATTGACTCCTGCTGCTGTCAATCAAAGTCAGTCAGCCAATGTGGAGAGAAAGGCGGTAGGGGCCGACCCATGGCTCTGTGTCTGAATGGACACACAGAGCTGTGACTCAGCTCGGGTGACCTCATAGCAAGCTACTTGCTGTGGGGGCACTCAACAGGAGGGAGGAGCCAGAAGCACAGAAGAGGGACCCGAGAAGAGGGGAATCTGGGCTGCTCTGTGCAAAACCACTTCACAGAGCAGGTATATAATATAACAGGTTTGTTATTTTTAACTAAAAAACAACAACTTTAGTATTCCTTTAAGTTTAAATGAAAATATCAATGTTTTAAGACTTCTTTTGTCAAAGAAAGGATTCTATTGAAATATAAGTAAAAGTGTTTTTATTACTACTTAATTAAAATTACGCTTTTAGTGGCATTTCATCTTCATTAAATTCAAAATGTATTAAATTAATTAAAAATGTGCACATCTTTTGAATTTCTTATAATTACATTTCAGTTTATTCTCTCAAATAGATTTTTGCAATCACATCTGACAATTAAAGTTTGAAACCATCTCATTGTCCATAACCATCTAATTTCTGTTTTTCTTTCTCCACCACCTATGTGCAAAATATATATATATATATATATATATATATATATATATATATATATATATATATATATATATATTTTATATTTAATTAGATGCTCATGGAAAAAAACTGTGTGAATGAACATTCTTTTTAAAAATAGATATACAAATATATAATTACAAAACAAACCATTTTGTAAATTATTGATATAAAAAGTATTTTTCCATTACAATCTGCAGCCATCTATGACTGTCTAGAATTATGCAACCATGGAAACTGTACTCTGTTTTTAGAATGATCACTGAATTATCTGTTCATGCAATGGACTTAGGCCTCGTACACACGATCAGTCCAAACCGATGAAAATGGACTGAAGTTTAGTTTCATTGGTCCAAACCGACCATGTGTACGCCCCATCGGTCTGTAGTCCTTCAGTCCAGAAACAGAGAACTTGCTTTAAAATTTAACCGATGGTCGCCTGACCAATAGGTCAAAACCGATGGTTAGTACGCAAAAGCATTGGTTCAAAAACCGGGCATGCTCAGAATCAAGTCGACGCATGCTTGGAAGCATTGAACTTCATTTTTTTCAGCACATCGTTGTGTTTTACGTCACCGCGTTTGGACTCAATCAGTTTTTGAACTGATGGTGTGTAGGCACATCAGACCATCAGTCTGCTTCATCGGTGAACTGCTAAAACTAAACTTCAGTCTGTTTTCATCAGTTTGGACTGATCGTGTGTGCAGGGCCTTACTGTTTTGTACAGAAGTCTATACAGAGCTTAGAACAAACCTATATTTTGCCCCTGCAACATCACATACTCCCTTTATCTTGAGTAGCCTGAGATTCCATTCCTTAACTATAAGCCAAAGTATATATCACCTGCACACCGCAGATCTTTGAGATACTGTCCAAACATTTTATTCAGGTGATCATATCACATCAGTAAGGTGCATCAATTTAGGGCCCCTTTATCAGGCATGTGATTTGCCTTTAGTAATTCAACCCCAAATAGCATAATATAGGGTACTTGGGTCTAGGGTCCCCGGACCAAAGAACTAAGAGGAGGGAAAATACGGGCGAATTAGGACTATCGCGGTACCGGTGTAAAGTTACAAAATAAAATAGAAATATGTAAAAAATTGATAATTTTTATTTCAGATTACATACAGAACAATTACACAATTAAAATAGTGACAACCGAACAATGGCACCAAAACAGAGGTCCCCAGAGGGGAAAACATTGCGATGAGTTGAGGGTTGTGACAGTATCTCAACTAGTTTTGCGGATTTGTACCGCTTCATCAGGAGAAAGCTCTAGAAATGATTAAACAATACATCAATAATAAGTTAAAAAACAGCAATATAAACAAACAAGGGGAGAAAACCATAAGTTAGATTGCTCACCTAAAAGAAGTCCGCCAATGGGGTAAAGCGGACGGGACCAGACAAGAAACCCCTGCGGTGGCCAACAGGGACACAAGTGTGGAGGGACCTGCTTGTCTAGTATAGACAAATACATTGTCAACAATAAGCCAAGCCTAGGGTACAACGGGGGGGGGGGGGTGTTGGTGACACGCGTGAACATTGCAAAATGGTGGTGAAAAAGTGAAGAGTGCAGAGTGAACGTGAGATGAATAAGTGGGAAATGATAAGGCAGGGGGAAGAAAAGGGGGGGAGGGGCCCCAAAGGGGACAAGAAGGACAGTGGAAGGAAAGGGGAAGGGAAGGGGGGATGAGGAAGGAAAGGGAATGGATGGGAGAATGGGTGAGGAAATAAGTGGGGTGGGTAAGTGATTACAAAATGAAAAAATATATATATTGTATGAATACCTGGGTGATAAAAAAGGGTAATGGTGAATGGGGGGGGGTCCCGGGAGCAGGAGCCCAGTAGTGGCACATATTGAGGTACAACTGTGCCACATTGGTGGGTGTGTGTGTTGTTGGGAGGGACCAAAACTTGTCTCAGTGGAGCATCAGGGTAGTGATGCAGCCTGCAGTACCTATAAAAGAGTTAAAAACCATGTGTGAATGGGGTTGAGGGAAGGGGGGGGGGATTTAGGAATGTAAGGCTGGCTAGAGAGATAAGGTATATAGAAAGGGGAAAACTTACACTGGGCTGGGTAGAGCCACAGCAGTCCCAGGAATCGGGGATGGTGATTGCTGGAAGAAGGAGGTCCTATTTATGTGTCCTGATCCCCAGTGACGCTGATCCAAACAGGCGGAGGTCGTGCTGCAGCGTCACTGGGAAGGGACCATGCGCATGACGTCAGCACGAATGCGCGTGCCGCGTCATGCGTCGGTGTCAATTAGTGAGGGCGTAAACCCGCACCAAAACACTGCGTCCACGGCGTCCACGGCGTTGAATCACTGCGTAGGCAGTGATTCAACGTATCTTAGGCAGTTGTTTCGACATGATTCTGAGCATGCGCACTGGGATGCGTCCACGGGACGGCGCATGTGCCGTACGTTATTCGTAACTTTATGACGCTCAGTCCTTCATTTACATGGGGTCACGCCTCATTAGCATGGCTCACGCCCACTTCCACCTACGCTGGCTTACGCTGAGGAAACCCAGCGTAGATTTGAGAGCAACTGGGGGCGAGTGCTTTGTGAATACTTTGCTTGCCTCTTCGATACGCTACGCCGGCATAAATATGCGCCAGTGTCTGTGAATCCGGGCCTATGTGTGACAGTGCTTCAGAGCCATATTGCCCTTTACTCATGACAATCACGCCCCCCCTTATCTGCCTCTTTAATAATCAAATCCCAGGATTGTTTGAGTTTCTGAGGTGCAATAAATTCATCATGTAAAATATTGTAAAACGTATTAAATGCAGTATTAGTTTTACGCTTAACAAGTTCCTTTTGTACAATATTTTGAAAAATATCAAATGTAGCATTGCAGGAATGTAAAGGATAAAAATATTTATTTAGTGGGCCAGCTTCTACTCCACAAGAGTTTGGTGTGGAGGCAGTCAAATACCATCTTAACAAGTATAACAACTATCCTTCTTCCCTGCAGGAATTTACTGTCAAATCTGTGGACTTTTTACTCGCACATAATATTTTTCTTTTTGACAATGTTTATTATTTGCAGTGCTGTGGAGCCTTCATGGGGGCAAGATTTTTCCCCTCCATGGAAAATCTATATATAGGTTGGTGGGAGGAGAATTTTATTTTTAATCCGGACAACCCCTTTAGGTATTTAAGGGGTATAAAGCCCTGTACACACAATAGGTTAACCAGAGGACAACGGTCTGAAGGACCGTTGTCTTAGGTTAACCGATGAAGCTGACTGATGGTCCGTCACGCCTACACACCATAGGTTAAATAACCGATCGTGTCAGAACGCGGTGACGTAAAACACAATGACGTGCTGAAAAAAATGAAGTTCAATGCTTCCAAGCATGCGTCGACTTGATTCGGAGCATTCGCAGGTTTTTATCCAATGGTTTTGCATACTAACGATCGGTTTTGACCTATCGGTTATCAATCCATCAGTTAAATTTTAAAGCAAGTTTGCTTTTTTTAACCGATGGTTAAATAACCGATGGGGCCCACACACGATCAGTTTTGACCGATGAAAACGGTCCTTCAGACTGTTGTCCTCTGGTTAACCTATCGTGTGTACGAGGCATTAGTGATTTACTCCATATTATGCTACATCCCTATATGCAAACATGGGAAAGTGGGCATTGCCCTTTAGTGGGGCTTTATAGGCACTTAACTCATATAACAATTAAGTAAGAAAAAAATATTCATATCTCATCAAATTAAAAACAATAATGATATCCTTCACCAGACACGTTTCAGAGTTTTCTTGCACCTCCTGAAGTAGAATAACAAAGTTTTGAACCAGGAAGGACTTCAACAATGCAGGTTTATTAACAACCGGTAACATACAGTTATGTTCAAAGTATTACAAGATACAGGTCTAATTTATATAATTTATTACAATGCAAGCATATTAGATATTGGCATGGGCGTCCGCTCATAGGGTTAAGGGGGGGCGAGTGACCCCCCCTGGAATTGACAAGTGTCTGCCATGCTCGCATCTGTAGCTGTGCTGACTTTCTCTGTGTTTGTGTGAGTCGGCTCCACAGCTATTGCAAGATCAGTGTCACGGAGCTTACAGAGCTCTTTACTGCCACCTCTGGCAGCTTCCTGTATGTGCGTTCTCGTGTTTGCTTTGATGCCTGTAATGTATTTTCAAATGGACATGTGGAAACAGGACTTGGGATAGGAAGACCACTGTGACCTTACAAGTGGGGGCTGTGAGTACAAGTGAAGGGAGGAGGCTGTTTGTGTACAGGGGGGCTGACATATATACAGATGAGGGGGGCAGCTGAGTGCATACAGATATGATCAGTGAGGGGGGGGGGTGCCAGATATAGGAAAGATCATATCATCTGTCCTGTCCTGTATACAGCTATATACACCCATCTTCCTTCCTGTATTCCTCCATCATCACTGACTGCAGATACACATCATCTGTCCTGTATATAGAGCTGTATATACCCACCTTCCTACCTCTATATACCAATACCTTACCCCCAATCTATATACACATACTGTACACCCTCTGTATTGTACATTTGATCAGCACAGTGAGGCTGCATATCATGGGCACATGCCTGCGCTTTATGGGATAATGACTAAGCCCCTCCCCTTCATGACATTGTCAAAGAATCAGAGCATAGGTTACCACAAAATTATGCCCCCCCCCCCTGGAAAAAGTTCAGCGGACGCCTATGGATATTGGTATTCTTATACTATAACCAAATTGAAACAATAGTGAATTGTTCTCATCTTGAACCAGAATGGGTCTTTTCTGCCAATTCTTGGAAACCCGTTACCTGATGGGGACCAGTTGGTCGACCAGCTTGACCAAGCTTGTAAAGGAACATTCACCTTAACCACACTCTGGAACAAGTTAAGAAGTTTTCCCCATTTGACTCGTACGAGGAAACATATTTGCCTACTGGTTCTGACCGTGTACCACCTGTGCTATAGGGCTGCATGGACAAGCGGTCAGCCTGATAGACGCCTATCTGACTTGTCTGACTAACAATTGTAAAACTGGCTCTTATTTACCCTGACGAGCCTTATCTTAGCCATCTCTCCTAGATGTGATTGGTTGCTAAGATCTACGTCAATGTAACACCTGTCCTACAACCAGACAAACGTAATTATTGCCAGAATTCCTATGTGTTCATTAACCACTTGGGATCCGCCTGCCGTCAATTGACGGCTGCAGTGCGGATCCCAATTTCCAAACTGCCGTCAATTGACGGCCGCCCCTTTGGGCGTTCCCCGCGCGCGCTCCAGAGCGCGCTGCGGGGAAAATCTGTGTTGGCCGTGTCCCTCGGACACAGCCAATTACAGATCGCCGCGAACGGCCAATCAGAGTGGCCGTTCGCGAGGCGATCTGTGCGGCCAATGAGAGATGATCTCATATGTAAACATATGAGATCATCTCTCATTGCCGTTTTACACAGAGACAGCGGTGCTGTCTCTGGAGAGGAGACCGATCTGTGTCTCTTGTACATAGGGACACAGATTGGTCACCCCCCCAGTCACCCCCCCCTCCACCTACAGTTAGAACACTAAGCAGGGATACATTTAACCCCTTCCTCACCCCCTAATGTTAACCCCTTCAATGCCAGTCACATTTATACTGTAATTAGTGCATATTTATAGCACTGATCGCAGTATAAATGTGAATGGCGCCAAAAATGTGTCCGATGTGTCCGATGTGTCCGCCATAACGTCGCAGTCCCATTAAAAATCGCAGATCGCCGCCATTTCTAGTAAAAAAAAAATAATTAAAAAAAAATAATTCTGTCCCCTATTTTGTAAGCGCTATAACTTTTGCGCAAACCAGTCGCTTATTGCGATTTTTTTTTTTTTTTTTTACCAAAAATATGTAGAAGAATACGTATCGGCCTAAACTGAGAAAAAAAAATGTTTTTTTTTTTTTAAATTGGGATATTTATTATAGCAAGAAGTAAAAAATATTGTATTTTTTTCAAAATTGTCTCGCTTCTTTGTTTATAGCGCAAAAAATAAAAACCGCACAGGCGATCAAATACCACCAAAAGAAAGCTCTACTTGTGGGGAAAAAAGGACGTCAATTTTGTTTGGGAGCCACGTCGCACGACCGCGCAATTGTTAGTTAAAGCGATGCAGTGCCGAAAGCTGAAATTTCACCTGGGCAGGAGGGGGGTATATGTGCCCAGTAAGCAAGTGGTTAAAGTGATTTATAACTGGTTGTGTCCAATTAAAGACATCTGTGTGGAGACAGTCTGGCACCCAACTATGTTAGCCACAACTTCAAGGATGACAGATTTATAACTTTCAGAGAATGAACTTTCAATAACCCCACCTTATCTGGTATGTCTTACTAATTATATGTGTATGTATTTATTAATTTGGTTTCAAAAAAGGTACTGTATTATTCACATTATATATTATATATATATATATATATATATATATATATATATATATATATATATATATATATATATATATATACACACACACACACACAGCGAATTACTTTATTCAATATTGTCTAATTATTAATATATCTTATACAATGTATTTTAAGTTTTGATGATGATGCATAATAGACCCTGCCAACAAACTTGATTAATGTTCTGTATGTAACTTTCCAAACCCCCTGTATTTTCTCCTTGAAGACTATCTTATCTGATCATGCTATGATTTAACTGCTGTCAAAATGTTTCTTCTCTAATTAGCTGAACTTAAAATGAACTTTCACCTAGTTAGCTTATGACTGTCTTAAAAATACATTCTGTATTTTTATAGAATAACATAGTGTACATTAATACAGATTTAATAACTATTTACTATTGAATAATAATATTGATAAGATCACTACTATAATAATAATAATAATAATAATAATAATAATAATAATAATAATAACAATATGGATAATAATATGAATAATAATTATATTATCAGTAAAACATATGCAAATCAATATGAATAATATGAAATAATAATATGAAATACATTGGCTAATATGAGATTCTACAACACTCCTTCATAAGAGGAAAGGGGAGATATCAGTTACATATAATGCAAATACAACAATCAATAACAGTCCATTCATTTACCATAAATAGGTATAACAGTCACTCCAATTGTGTACATGTGAACATTCCATGTTACATTAAAAGAAAACACAGTCTCAGAAGTTCCTGCTTTCTTTGCCCTCACTGTAAATGACACTTATTATATGTTCAAATAAAGAATCCAATATTCTGGAGGAGTATCGCCAGGTTCTCCCCTTAGCATAGGAAACCATCAAACACTGAGGCCTGACAGATGTGATCCTATAGCTAAAACATTTTAAATAGTGTTTGTATTTGGAGGGGATTGAGGATATTTATATGGTATCACATGTGCCCAAAGATTAAATATAGTTAAGCATACCTGCATTTATGAACCCGTTAGCGGAATAAGAGGTCTCGCGGTGAATGGTATTGGAGAAGTGAACTAAAAAGTAAAACATATATATATGTATGTAAATATATATGTGTGTATATTTATCTCCACGATCATGCAATTGTATATATATGTGGTCCATACTTGTATGTAGGTAATCTCAGACTGTATATATGTATAAACATATGTGTAAGCAGTATATCCCCTAATACTGTATGAAGCAGAATATGTATATAATTGTTGTGGATATAGGGTGCATGTGTTTACTTTTAATGTAACATGGAATGTTCACATGTACACCATTGGAAAGACTGTAAGTCTGATACTTATCTATTATACCTATGTATGGTTTTATTATGACTAAGACCTATGTAAGAGGCTGGAACTCGTCAATAATTACAGATATTGATTCCTTTTAATGGATGGATCTAATAAAATAGTATGTTTTATTTTTATTGTGTTGCAGGATTTTTTTTCTCTTTCCATGGAAGTTCATATAAATTGTAGGTGTATTAAATGCAACAATTAACCATTTGCCGACCATTCTATAGCACATTTACTGCTACAGGGTGGCCGTGCTGTGCAGAATCACGTATATATATGTGATCCTGCAGTTCCGGGTATCGGACTCGATTTTACACAGTGGGAGCTTATGAGCGGGTCCTGATGTCCCCTGGCATCCACTTATCATTTGGTACACAGGAAGAATGGCAGTCTGCCTATGTAAACAAGGCAGATTGCTGTTCTGTCAGTACAGAAGGCATGGATCTTGTGTTCCTGTAAGGCAGGAACACTGATCTATGCCTTCCTATTGTAAAAGCACCTCCCCCACTACACGGAATCACCAGCTAGGCACACCATTTAACCCTTTAATCACCCATGATATTAACCCTTTCCCTGTCAGTGCTATTAGTACAGTGCATATTTTAAGCACTTATTACAGTAATAATGTCACTGGTTCCAAAAAAGTGTCAAAAGTGGCAGTTAGGTGTCCGATTTGTCCACCCCAATATCACAGTCCTGCTATAAGTTGCTGATCACTGCCATTACTAGTAAAAAAAAAATCCATAAATATATCCCATAGTTTGTAGACGCTACAGAATACATGAAAGGATACTCCAACCTTACTTACAACTAATTATTGCAGGTAGAAATGGGATATTAAAGGTGCAAACATACACAAAAGTATATAATAAATATACATTTATTAAAGTAGAAAAGCATGATAAAGAAAGATAAAAATTCCATCCAATATATAATACAATTAATTGAAAGTGCAGACTTGCAACAATTTCTATACATATGTTTCGCCAGTGGATTTGGCTTCTTCAGGAGAATGAATCAGTCAATCACTGTTTACTAGAAATAGAAAAACATGATATCAAAAAACACATACAAATCAAAAATGTACACAATGAAAGAATAATAGAAATACAATAAAGAATCATATACCCTGTGGGCTGGGACCCGAATAAAAGGACCAATATGGAATTAGACAATTACCTGTAGGTGAAATCAATCACCATTATGGACAAGAAGCCAGGAGATAAAAAGAAAAACCCTATCTAGAATTGAATCATCTGGTATACCACAGAGGCCGGTAGGTAAATATAGCGCTCATTTAAAAGCCAGAACCTGGATCTGTTTGGAATGTCTGGGGGTATGAAAAAGCCAATTAAGTAATGTGGAAAACCTAAAAACACAATATAAAGGGGAAAGGAAGAGGGAGGGGACCCTTGATCATACATATTTTGTATACTTTTAGACTGATGACAAAAGGATGAGGCTGATGACTGATGCTCTTACAAATATGCTGAAGATCCAACCAAGATCTGTCAAAATAAGGCAACTCAAAAACAGGGAGGCCCAGAAAAAACCCTAAGAAAGGGAAATTCATATAACCAACCTATATAGTTTTTGCTGGCAAGATAAGGGATTCAGACATGGACAAAGAAGATTTTTTCTATTACAAGGGATGTTTACATTCCTTGTAATAGGAATAAAAGAGACCCTTTTTTTTGTGTAAAAATTAATAAAATAAAAATAAATAAGAAAAAAAAAAAATTTTTAAAGCGCTCCGTCCCGACGAGCTCGCGCGCAGAAGCGAACACATACGTGAGTAGCGCCCGCATATGAAAACCACACAAGTGAGGTATTACCGCAATCGTTAGAGCAAGAGAAATAATTCTAGCCCTAGACCTCCTCTATAACTCAAAAGATGCAACCTACAGAATTTTTTAAACGTCGCCTATGGAGATTTTAAGGTTAAAAGTTTGACGCCATTCCACGAGCGGGCGCAATTTTGAAGCGTGACATGTTGGGTATCATTTTACTCAGCGTAACATTATCTTTCACAATATAAAAAAAAATTGGGCATACTTTACAGGTCTCTTATTTTTTATTAAAAAAAGTGTTTTTTTTCCAAAAAAAGTGCGCTTGTAAGACCGCTGTGCAAATACGGTGTGACAAAAAGTATTGCAATGACCGCCATTTTATTCTCTAGGGTGTTAGAAAAAAAAATATATATATATATAATGTTTGGGGGTTTTAAGTAATTTTCTAGCAAATAATTTTTTTTTAATCTTGTAAACACCAAATCTGAAAAACAGGCAAGGTCCTTAAGTGGTTAACTGGTTCTCTTGAACTGCCAACCAGCCAGTCATTTGTATTTAACTTTTCCATGTACCCCCGCCACCCCTGTTCATCTCTATTCCACAGGGTTAATGAACTGCTCCTCTACCCAGTGTGACAGAGTTTTGCTTTGGGGTTTTCCCACTCAGGCGAGAGCGCTGCCCCTGAAAGGTTGGGGTATTATTAAGAGAATCTGTCACTTTGCCTTGAATATGAAAGGTTTCTTTTAGCCATCAATCCATGTGTTGTAATCTGGCAAGACCGGCACTGGCCAGTAGCTGATTGTTATGCATTGATATGATCTTTTGTTGACTAATAAACATTGGACAGTTTCAGTTGATAACAACTTTATCCTTATAATCTAATTAGCCAGTTCCTGACAGGCCACCGCAGTTATACTGTATGCCGGCCCTTTAAGACGCTGTCTGAGGCGCGTGCGCCCGCAGCCTGTGCCCGGAGCCAATGCGAGTGCCCAAAAGGCGCAATAACTGCCGGGCACCCAGGATCGCTTGTGACAGAGTGAGAACCGGGATCTGTGTGTGTAAACACGCAGATCCCGGTTCTCTCAGGGGAGAGGAGACAGATTGTGTGTTCATACTAAGTATGAACATCGATCTCTATCCACCCCTAGTCAGTGCCATCCCTCCTACAGTTAGTACACACCTAGGGAACACAGTTAACCTCTTGATCGCCCCCTGGTGTTAACCCCTTCCCTGACAGTGACATTTATACAGTAATCAGTGAATTTTTATAGCACTGATCGCTGTCTAGTTCCGCTGGCCACTAGGGGCGTGAATGCTGATTTACGCCTAGAATGCGTAAATCAACGAGATACGCCTATTCACGAACGTACACTTGCCCGTTGCAGTAAAGGTACGCCGTTTACGTAAGGCGTTTTCCGGCGTAAAGTTAGTCGAACAAAAAGCTGGCCTAGCCAATGTTAAGTATGGACGTCGTTCCCGCCTCGAATTTTGAAAAT
Organism: Rana temporaria; assembly: GCF_905171775.1. Taxonomy (NCBI): domain Eukaryota; kingdom Metazoa; phylum Chordata; class Amphibia; order Anura; family Ranidae; genus Rana; species Rana temporaria. The sequence continues at coordinate 426,313,517 of NC_053490.1, forward strand.
TTTACGTTGTTTGCGTAAGTCGTCCGTGAATAAGGCTGGACGTAATTTACGTTCACGTCGAAACCAATACGTCCTTGCGGCGTACTTTGGAGCAATGCACACTGGGATATGTCCACGGACGGCGCATGCGCTGTTCGATAAAAACATCAATCACGTCGGGTCACGAGTCATTAACATAAAACACGCCCCCCTGTTCCTCATTTGAATTAGGCACGCTTAGGCCAGCCCATTTACGATACACCGCCGTAACTTAGGAGGCAAGTGCTTTGTGAATACAGCACTTGCCTATCTGACTTACGGCGGCGTAGCGTATATGCGATACGCTACGCCGGCTCAAAGTTAAGCCAGTCTTTCTGAATCTGGCTATATAACTTTTGCACAAACCAATCAATATACGCTTATTGCGATTTTTTTACCAAAAATATGTAGAAGAATACATATCGGCCTAAACGGAGAAAAAAATATATATATATTTAAAAAAAAATAGGATATTTATTATAGCAAAAAGTAAAAGAATTGTCGCTCTTATTTTGTTTATAGCACAAAAAATAAAAACCGCAGAGGTAATCAATTACCCCCAAAATGCCACATGGCAACGCAATTGTCAGTTAAACGCAGTGCCGTATCGCAAAACATGGACTAGTAATTGAGCAGCCAAATCTTTGGGGGCTGAAGTGGTTAAAGCAGAGTTCTGACATCAGATTTTTTTTACAGGCATCCCCTCCCAATGCATTAATAATACACTAATAGCTGGATTCAGGTATGGCGGCGTATTAGTGAGTCGGCATAGCGTATCGTATTTACGCTACACCGCCGTAAGTCAGAGAGGCAAGTGCTGTATTCATAAAGCACTTGCCTCCTAAGTTACGGTGGCGTAGCGTAAATGGGCCAGCCTAAGCGCGCCTAATTCAAATGTGGAACAGGGGGGCGTGTTTTATGTTAATGACTGGTGACCTGACGTGATTGACGTTTTTAACGAACGGCGCATGCGCCATCCGTGGACATATCCCAGTGTGCATTGCTCCAAAGTACGCCGCAAGGACGTATTGGTTTCGACGTGAACGTAAATTACCTCCAGCCCCATTCACCTACGACTTACGCAAACAAAGTAAAATTTTCAAATTTCGGCACGGGAACGACGGCCATACTTAACATTGGCTAGGCCAGCTATTTGTTCGACTAACTTTACGCCGGAAAAAGCCTTACGTAAACGACGAAAAAAAATGTGCCGGGCGCACGTACGTTTCTGAATCGGCGTATCTAGCTCATTTGCATATTCTACGCCGAACTCAACGGAAGCGCCACCTAGCAGCCAGCGCAAATATGCACTCTAAGATACGATGGCGTAGGAGACTTACGTCGCTCGTATCTTAGCCTAATTTAAGCGTATCTGGTTTCCAGAATACGCTTAAATTTACGACGGTGTAGATTCAGAGTTACGACGGCGTATCTACTGATACGCCGGTGTAACTGTCTCTGAATCCAGCTAATAAAATAGATGTTTATATGGTAGTGGAAAGTAATCCTATTTTTGTTTTTTTACTTACGCTTTATCTGATCCTCTTCTGGCTGTTGCCATGACATATGAAGCCCAATCGCAACCTCTTCCTGGATAACATATAACTGCGCATGCACGAGTAGCGCTGCTATTGGCCAGGCAATCTTCTGGGACTTGTGACGTGTTCCATAAGATAGCTGGAGGGAGGGGAGGAGGAGGAGGAGGAGTAGCCTAGCCGTGAAGAGTAAGGAGGAAGTGAGACAGGAAGTCCCACTAAAAAAGGCACCCACTCCCCCCCCCCCAAAAAAAAATAATACATACCAAATGTGACATGTAAGATGGTGAGGAGGGCATTACCGTAAAACGTAAGTTCCACTTTTGGGTGTAACTCCGCTTTAAACACTGCTCATTCAAAAATGTTTTATTTATACAGAGCACTAAAGTAAATGTTTATTGGAAAATATAAAATGTGAATCTGAGAATTCAAGCTTTAATGTTTTTTTTTTTGTTTTAGATGCCTATATACACTACATCTCCTTTAGCAGTTTCTCAGCTTACTGTATAAAAACATCTTCTGCCACTAGAACTCAGTTACTATAAAGTGACATTCAAAATAGCATTTATAGAGAATTCGTTTTTCATGCTACCCAAGAGGCTCATACATATTTATTGTGGTAAGCAGAAAAGGTTAAACTGCCATCATAAAAACATAAATCTACTTTGAAAGGGTCATCACAAAGCACAGAATCCCATAGGGCAAAATAAAATTATATGTGTACACAAAAAAAAAAAAAAAAAACACAATTGAAAATGTTATGTGTTTAAAATTATAGCATCTGGCTGCTGTTTTGGTGGAATCTACTTGGATTCTACATTTCTATTGCCCATTACGTATTTCTCTTGCTACCTCTCATTCATTGGGTCACCAGTGGTTGATAAACAATTTCCCTTTGCATCAGAGAATTCCATAGATATGGTCAGTTTTGCCTCTTTATATTACAGCTATGATGTTGGTTAAGCAAAGGCTTAAATTAGACCTTTTTGCAGGTTATGGACACAAAATTATTTATTATACTTAGGCCCCATGTACACGAGATGCTGCTAAATGTACGTTCAGAGGCAGTTGGACACATTTTTCAACTGCTCCTGAACTCATTTAATGTTATCCTATGTGACCATGTTCACAGTCTTGTTTATTGCCGTTTTTAGGCAGTTGCGTTTACCAGCATTTCTTTGAAAGCAAAAAAATGGGTTCAGACATTTTTTGAAACGCTTCTAAATGCAAACGTGGCAAAAAGCAGCAAAACGCGGCAAAACTGACATTTTAAACGTGGGTTACTATCTGTCAAGTTTAATCATTTATGAGCAGTTGTAAAAATGTCTTGTGTATATGGAGCCTTAAGCAGTAGAAAGCTTTAAAACAAGTATTGGTGAGCTTTAGACATGTGCAATAAGTTTTGTTACAAATGAATTTTCAGACAAAATTCGGCATGTTCATTCATTTGGAATCATCCGAATAAACAATAGACTATTTTGACACATGCATACGAAAAGAAATTGTCAGAAAGAATGAAAATCCGAAAAAATGTAAATCCGAAAATACAAAAACTCGACAGATCGAAAATGCAAAAATCCGAAAGAACGAAAAACAATTCAACCTATTAGTTTAACGATTACATTCGGATAATTTTGTTTTTCACATTTTCTATTATAATTAAATTATTAACTATTTATATAGTTTTTTATTGGATTGTTATTATTATTTATTATTTAATATTGTAAACTATTAAATTATAGGTAATATAGCTGAAGTCAGTAATTCTTCTATTTAGAATAGAAGAACATGATTGCATCCAAAGTTACGCATTATCTGAAGTAACGAATGCCACATCTAAACTTATGGAACGGAACAAACACAATGCATCAGAAGTTACGAAATATCCGAATTAACGAATGCCGCATCTAAGCTAATGGAACGGAACTAACACGAATGCATCCAAAGTTACGAAATATCCAAATAAACGAATGCTGCATCTAAACAAATGGAATGGAAAGAATACGAATGCATACAAAGTTATGAATGTTCCTAAGTAATTAATGCTGCATCTAAACGAATAACACGGAATGAATACGAATGCATCCAAAGTTACGATGATCAGTGGCGACCCGTCCATAGGGGGAGTATCGGCGCTGTTCCTGCAAAGCTAGTCACAAAAAAAATAAAAAAAAAATAAACAAGAAATAAACAAACAAAAAAAGGTCCTTTAAGTGTGTGTACGGGCACCAGACACAGCTGTTTATGGGCAGCGTAGCATCTATGCAATTACATGTTTGCAGATGAGCAAAAGGGATGAGTAAATGAGTGAAAAAATGTAATTAAACAATTAAAAATGGAAATCGCTGCTATGTCTATAAGTGTACATGTGCACTAAAAACTGGGTATGAATAAATAATGATCAGCGCAACTTCCTAAGTGAAAACTCCAAGTCTGACCCTATAAGCCAGACTATATATAAATGCAAATGTCCACACTTTTCCAAATCCAAAAGAAAATAGTGAAAACAATAGTCCTTCTTAATAATGTGAAATGAGTGGCACAATTCTTTAAAACTAGTGCATCAAACGATTCCTCAATAAGTGATCTTCGTAGTGGTTAATGCTCACAGAGCGCTTACCTCACACCAAATTACACTGAGCCTTCAAGCTAAGGGGAACAACGGTTATCCGGCTCCACACATATCCGTGCTCCTGATGGTTTGATTGGGACTCTCCGGTGGTGGTATAGATATCCAAATTTCCAGATGTAGATGAATCTCTTGATATATGTATTAAAAAAATAATAAACAGAGAGCTTCCCATAGCGTAAAAACATTTAAAAGTTGCAGTTTATTTAATGGCCAAATGGGCACTTACATTAAAACAAAGAAAAACAAGCAAATACAGTGCAAACTGTGCGTTGAGGACACTTCCAGCGTCACTTCCAGTTTCAGTAGTACACCCGCCCTACGTGTTACGTCACACCACGTGACTTCATCAGGGTGACGTAACGCGTAGGGCCAAATGTACGCATTAAGTCACACCACTGTATTTGCTTGTTTTCCAAAAAAAAATGTTCATAAAAGAATTCTGGAATAAATAAACCATGTGGTTGAGCAAGTCCCAGGTCATTTTTTCTGTTGAATGCTTGTTTTTTTGGTGGGGAGGCAGAAGCAGACCAAGATATACTGTAATTATACTTGCTCTTCTAACTATCTTAAGGGAAACATCAAACATATGGATGAATAGACATGTTCTAAATGTTAGAGATGTAAGATATTGGATATCTAGTTACATGGTTTTGAAATATTATGCTAGCCTGCGAAATAGGATCTATTCAGAAAACTTTCTAATTTTTAGGTGGCTTCAAGTATTGTAATGCAAATGGAAAAATGGTGCTGTACCTTTAGTTCTTGTGGAGTTCCTCTGACATCCTTCTGATTTTTCTGATCTGTATGCTTGCTCCAAGTCAGTGACCAATGGTCAAGAATGTCAAGAATGACAGCCAAGCAATTATCTTTATCTGCAGGAAAGATCAGCAATGGCAGTAACTGTATTTTTCTGTTTACAGGTTTCTTGTAAACAGTAAGCTCATCTGAAGGCTATAGACACACACATATGGACATCTTTGCATTATAGGGCAAAATGGTCATAGAAATACCAGGTATTTAAAAAATTCCTGTATTTACCACTAAATAACTCTAGAGCAAATTTGAGTGTCAAACATTTACAAATGTTCATAACGTGGCTGTAGTGAGAACTACTGAACACCTCCAAATTATTTAATGTACTACATTTGTTTTTTTTTGGCAGATATTGTTAATGCTGTGTTAAAGAGCATGTATATGCTTTGTTCCTGCCCCCCCCCCCTCCTCATACAAGTCTGTGGGATTGCAAAAGCAGCTGAATCAGGAGGGATGCAGGGCACTGCATCTGCAAAGGATTCTGAATCATCTCAAAAGCATCTCATACTGATGTCAAAAGAGTGCTGCATTTGCCCATTTAAGCCTGATGACACAGGCCCTACAGCTGCTGAATGTATCAGCTGGCGCTCTCCAGAGTGCTGAAGCTGTGTTTTGACACACATTTAGACATGGCATATAGGTTAACTACAGCTCTTTTAAAACAGAAGGTGTTCACATGCCTCATTTTATCTTACCAAGGCAGTTGGCCAGAGCCATGAAAATTATTGTTTTATGCCAAATTGTCCCAATGCACCTCCAGAACCGCTGGTGTATACAGTAAAGTTAGCCTAATATTATATAGCCATGCAAACTTCTTGATCATTCATTAGGGCAGTGTTGAAATGGAAAATATGGCTTCTATGGAGTACTCTTCCAATGGGGATCACCCAGGCTCACATAGTATATAATCATCAATGTAAAGTTTATTATAATGGTTAAAAGCACTTAGAAGTGTGTGAAAAACAATTGGCATCCTGCAATGCACAATTTCCACAATGCATGTGTGGGGATTTTCGGCTCCGTCCTATGTACGTTTCTGAAGTCTTTAGGGGCAGGCGTTTGAGTAGTTGCATCCCCTTTGAGTAGATTTTTGAGTTTGATTTATAATGTTGTGTTTGCATAGAGAAGATTGCTCTTCTTTTCCTGTACAGCTTGACCCATGTCATGTGAAAAGTACAACGTAAGTCAGGGCAAACTTCCATCCTAAGAACACAGACTACAATAAATTCAAACAAATGTGTTCATCCTGGCCCGCATCTTCATTTTTATACCTTTGGAATGCAATAGAAAGGAAGGGTGAAAATTGTATACTCACTTTCTGTTCTCTCTGACACGTGTAAAATTGACAGAGAGCAATGAGGAACTCCATTGGTAGGGGCACAGCTAGCAAAAAAATAGGTTTTACTCCATCATTCCAAAACAAATGTAGTTTTATCAAAAGTTGGGATTGAGGGTATATCTAAGTTGTAATGTTGAAAAGTGAAATCTTTTTTCAGCTAAAATAATTCCTTGTGATCCTACCAGGAACATGTATCCACAGACACCTTTTTGCCAGGGTATATTGGTCTCCTAGTTCCACTGAAACATTCTCAGCCTTTGTTGCATGAACCTAAGCTTGACAACAAACAGTTAATGCTGGGATGTTTTGCTGTAAGTGTAAAGTGTAACGTTCTGCCTTCACTGGAGCATACACATTTCCAAAGAAAGTTAAAATATATTGTAAGTCCTACAGTATGTAGCAGAATATATATTGGCCTAAACGTATGAGGAAACAACATTTTTTCAATTTTTGTTATTGTATATGTTTTATGGTAGAAAGTAAAACATATTGGGCCGGATTCAAGTAGATTTGCGCATTTATTACGGAGGCGCAGGGCAACGATTTTGCCCTGCTCCCCCGCAATTTTTTTGCGCTGCCCTCGATTCACGGAGCAGAAGCTCCGTAAATTGCGTGGGCGCGCCCCGGCAAAATGCCTGGCGCAAGCGTGCGCAATTTAAATGATCCTGTAGGGGGCGGAAATAATTTAAATTAGGCGTGTTCCCGCGCCGAGCGTAGAGCGCATGTTCCGTTGGGAAACTTTCCCGACGTGCATTGCGGCAAATGACGTCGCAAGGACGTCATTTGCTTCAAAGTGAACGTGAATGGCGTCCAGTGCCATTCACGATTCACTTACGCAAACTACATAAATTTTAAATTTCGCGTCGCGGGAACGACGGGTATACGTAACATTGGCTGCCCCTGCTAATAGCAGGGGCAGCCTTACGCAAAAAACGCCGTACGGAAACAACGTAAATTGCGTACGCAGGGCTCGCGCAACGTTGTGAATCGGTGTTAGTATGCAATTTGCATACTATACTCTGAGCACAATGGCAACGCCACCTAGCGGCCATCGCAAGAATGTAGCCTAAGATATGCGGGCATAAGAGCCTTATGCCACGCATATCTTAGGCTGCAGTCGGTGTAACGAGGTTCCTGAATCAGGAGCACTCGTTACGCCGGGGCAAGTAAGCAATTGCGCTGTGTAACCTATGGTTACACAGGCGCAATTGCTTCTTGAATCCACCCCAATGTTATTATACTGTTGAATCTATTTGTGGGGGAAAAAAATAACATACATTTTTTTTTTTTTGGGGTAAATTGTCACACGATCGCGCAATTGTCAGTTAAAATAACGCAGTGCCATATCACAAAAATGGCCTGGTCATGAAGGGGGGTAAATCTTCTAGAGGTCAAGTGGTTAATCTTATAGAGGTTTTTATAATTGTAGTTTGAACAAACTCACATTTTCCTATTCAGAGCATATTGATTAAATCACCCTGCCTTGCAAGCTGATCCCTTTTTTTCTAAAGCAAGGCCTGATGACAAATGCGATTCTATGCAGCAGGTTTGGAAAATCATATATGGGGTAGGAAAGCAGGAAAATATCATAGGGAAGTTCTCAAGGTGTCACCCTAACATTAAGACCCCTTTCACACTGGGGCGTTTTTCGAGCGTTATTCAATCGTCTTTCGAGCGTTATTTGAGCGTTTTTCGAGCGTCATTACAGCTTTATTACAGCGTTATTTGAGCGTTATTAGAGCGAATCCTCATCTGCAATCCCAATGTGCTGGTAAAGCACCGCTAACACCCTAAAGTTTTAGGGGGGTTTTGCAGTGCCTCGATGTGAAACGGTAAGGCGTTTTTACAGCGCTTTTCAATTCATTTCAATGGAGAGGGGCGTTTTTGGAACGTTTTTTTCAGCGCTCAAAAGCTGCTCCAAAGATGCTGCTTGCAGGACTCAGTGTGAAAGGGTCCATTGAGATGCATGGAGAGCGTTTTATGAGCGTTTTAAGAGCGCTATTTTTAACGCTAAAACGCTGTAAAAACGCTTCAGTGTGAAAGGGGTCTAAAGGGACTGTACACACGATCAGGCTTTTGCCCGGCCAAATCACATCGGAATTCCGCCGGAATTACATTGGAAAAAAATAGAACATGTTCTATATCTAAACTCTGACGGAATTCATGGGAATTTCCGATGAAAAAACTCAGATGGGGCTACACATGATTTGAAAATCAGATGGAAAAAGTCCATCGGAGTCGATCGCGTGTACGGGGCATTAGACTTTAAGACATGCTTATTAGGCTATAGGCATGCTTGATAGTCGCCAATTAATAGACCATTCTAAGGCAGCCCTGCCAGGCATTTATTCCAAGCCAGAAATCTTATCTTGCAGCACTGGAAGTTGGAACATCCACTTACACATCATGAATGGATCGATCGCATGGGTCATACATTATGCTTACCTTTCAACATCAAGGGTGCCCTGCAAAATTCAATAAAGTATGGAAAAACTGGCTGGCCATACTGGGCTTGTCCCCTATTTAATGGACCACCTCCTATAATTGTTTTACTTACCTGATGGTGTGTATATTTATAATGGTTGTGCCCAACTGTATCCTTTCATCTTTGTACTGTTTTTTCTTTATGTGATCTACACAGGATGTCCCTAGGGAATGTTTCCAATGTGAATGTATGCTCTGGGTGACATTATGAGGATGATTTACTAAAACTGCAGCGTGCAAAACCTGGTGCAGCTGTGCATGGTCCACTTAACCCCCGGACCTTTAGCTAAATGCCTAGGCCAGGTTTTGGGATTCGGCACTGCGTCGCTTTAACAGACAATTGCGCGGTCGTGCGACGTGGCTCCCAAACAAAATTCACGTCCTTTTTTCCCACAAATAGAGCTTTCTTTTGGTGGTATTTGATCACCTCTGCGGTTTTTATTTTTTACGCAAAAAAAAAGAGTGACAATTTTGAAAAAAATGCAATATTTTTTACTTTTTGCTATAATAAATATCCCCCAAAAACATATATAACATTTTTTTTCCTCAGTTTAGGCCGATACGTATTCTTCTACCTATTTTTGGTAAAAAAAATCGCAATAAGCGTTTATCGATTGGTTTGCGCAAAATTTATAGCGTTTACAAAATAGGGAATAGTTTTATTGCATTTTTATTATTTATTTATTTTTTACTACTAATGTGCGATCAGCGATTTTTTCCGTGACTGCGACATTATGGCGGACACTTCGGACAATTTTGACACTTTTTTGGGACCAATGTCATTTTCACAGCAAAAAATGCATTTAAATTGCATTGTTTATTGTGAAAATGACAGTTGCAGTTTGGGAGTTAACCACAGGGGGCGCTGAAGGAGTTATGTTTCACCTAGTGTGTGTTTACAACTGTAGGGGGGTGTGGCTGTAGGTCTGACGTCATCGATCGAGTCTCCCTATAAAAGGGATCACTCGATCGATGCAGCCGCCACAGTGAAGCACGGGGAATCTGTGTTTACATACGGCTCTCCCCGTTCTTCAGCTCCGGGGAGCAATCACGAAGGGCGGATAGAAGTGAATAGCTGCGCCCTCATCCCGGATCGCTCCCACACGATTTCCGACCGCCGCATGTACCGCGGGGGGGGGGTCCCGATCGGACCCCCGACCCGTGGAAAGGCAGGGACGTAAATGTACGCCCATCTGCCTGTACGTGCCATTCTGTGGACGTATATGTACATGCGGCGGTCATTAAGTGGTTAAGCTTTGGCAATAACACCTGGAAGATGATTGGTTTCTGTGCAGAGCTGCACCAGATTTTGAACTCTCCAATTTTTGTATGTTCCCCACCTAGTGAGAGCCCACAGGCTTAAAATCGATTCGTTGCTTTGGGTGATCTGTGTTAGACCATGCCCTTTATTTCTTGCTGCCTAGGCTTGCCCTCTAAACAATACTAATGTTGTTAGCAAACATAAATCAAATATAATTTATGATAAATGTAAATGAATACAAAATGTATAATAATGTAAATGAATAAGGGAAGTCAGTATATGTTTAAAAGAGGAAAGTAGAAAGAATTGCTTTTCAGCATAATAAAAATTCACGAATCCACTTAAAATGGTTTTCCCTTTCTAAGTCTTTCCAATGTCATTAATACTGCTGAAAATGCTGACTGGACGTTTGTCACCACATAAGATTGATCATGTGGTAGGAATGAACTGTGTGATAGATTATATCACTTTATTTTTCTTCAGTCTGGTAATTAAAATAGACTTTTTAGTACATAATATAGCTTTGGGACTTGTTTTAATTGTCATCAACATTATTTGGGTTACATTGATGTCTAGTTACTGTAGTAAAGATACTGTACAGTTACATGGCACATTATGTGGTGTAAATAGTATAAATCTATGACTTGCAGATGTACATCTTTTACAGTATGTTGTCTAGTTACTGTTGTTCATTGTTTGGTGGTATAAATATATGGAGAGTGGTATGTAACCTCACAAAAACAAATACTGATGACAGACAGTCATTTCAGAATTAAAGGAGAAGTTTGGGGTACATAAAAACCTTCTACTCACCTCTAAGCTGTAGCATTGATTTAATCCTGCAGCTGTCCCGTGCTGGCTCTAAGCCTGAGAAATGAGGGATCACATGACCGCTGAATGCTCAGTTCTCAGTCAGCTTGGAGTTGAGGGAGATGACTGTCAGAGCCAAAGCTAGCTGTCAATCAGGTAGCTGGGTGGATCCCAACAATATGGTCTGGATCCTTCCAGAGCCGGATCTGTGATGTTAGCTGATAGTGGGCAATAGCAGTAGCGCAATAGTAAGTGCACTTCTGTGACCCACAAGTAGGGTTGCCACCTCATCCCTTTAAAACAGAACACATATGAATTACACAGGTTCTGAGGCTAATTTAATGCAGGTAAGGCACCAAATGAGTCTAATTACCACCTTAATTAGCCACAGAACCTGTGTAATTAATATGTGTTCTGTTTTAAAGGGATGAGGTGGCAACCCTACCCACAAGTGACCCAAGAGCACTCCTGTGACGCAAAAAGCTTTAGTCATACTTCTATTTTGAGAAAATAACATATACTGTGTTAACACTGAGGGATGGTGTACACCACAAAAATGCAGAAAAGATCCATTCTGGGTGCGTTTCTGCATGTGCATTTGTAATGGATTTTGATGCGTTCCGGTGTGTTTTTGTTGAATTTGTTATATGTTGTTGATGAGTTTCTGGATGCACTCCAGATTCTTTTTTTTCTTTCTTTCTTTCCTGTGTTTTTTTTCTAACTGTACTGGGGTCGGTGCACTTTAGTGTGTGTTTGATATGTTTCTGGATACATTCCAGATGCCTTTTTTTCTTCTACTTTACGTTTTTTTTTTTTTTTTTACTGTACTGAGGTCCGGTGCATTTTTGATACATTTTTGATGCGTTCCATTGCTTTTTGGTGCATTTTTTCTGCGTTTTACTGCATTCCAGTACAGTCCATGAATGTTTAGAAATAAAGTGGCACCATTTGTTTAGCACAACTTTAATATATACGTGTATACCTGAAATGTTGGAGGTCAAAAATGAACTCAGTTTTAAAAGAGATCTTAATCTTTGAATCAATATTAAGGCAGAACTCGTTGTTTTAGCCTTAGATGGAGTGTTCTTTACTGCTATCTTGCACTATAATTATGTGTATGCTCTTTTATCTTTTATCTTATTCCCTTAAAACAATTATGAACTTTAAGCTCTTTAAAATTAACATTTAATTTTGATCAGATACATACATTCCAGGTGCATTAAAAGAAAAAGGTGTTCTATTTCTTACAATTTTCTTTTTGCTGAGGACATCTGCAGCCTGAGAAAAAGCATGTCCCCAGCCAGCACTCTGTAGAGAAGCACCTGGCTCTCTGTTTGGAAGCAGTGGCCTTTCTGCAAATATCTGACATACCCTCTGCATACTCTTCACCTGAAAATATCTGAATACCATCCTCTGGGCCTGTGGTTCACTAAAGTTAATGCTATTAGTCACATGGAAGAACGTATGGCCTCTTTGCACCTGTCATGTACCTGGTCCTGAAGCCAAAATGCTGAGAGGGCTTTCCTTGCAGCTGAGTGCTTGGTGTCCCTGAAAGTAGAAACAGGGAACACGAAGCCCGGAGAAGCAGGGATTGCCGGCTAAGCCATAGATGGGAGATGCAGGTGTAAAGATCTCTCTGTAGATGAATATCAGAGGAGGTAAGCAGTAAGACCCAGTGAAGCTGATGATTGTACAGACTGCATACAACAGGAAACAGTTTGCAGGCTGGGAACTGTGGTTAGGCACCAGGGCAGATGACAGCAGACGGGGTAAAATAGGAAGCATAGTCAGGAATGGATGCCAAGGTCGGTAAGCCAGTGGTCAGCAGACAGAAGAACAGAGATGTGGTCAGGCAAGCCAAAGTCATACACAGGGCAGGAGACAAGAGCAGATCTGTGTGCAATCCGAGGTCAGAGCTGGAAGAACGACAAGAGGTATCCAAGGGCAGACCAGGTAGTAAACAGGAGATCAGAAGCATAAGCACGCACAGGAACAGGAAGCAGAAAGCTGAAGACCAGTCAGCAATGTCCATGTGCTGTAGTCACTTTTTTAACCACTTTAACTGACAATTGCACGGTCGTGCGACGTGGCTCCCAAACAATTTTTTTTCCCCACAAATAGAGCTTTCTTTTTGATCACCTCTGCAGTTTTTAGTTTTTGCGCTATAAACAAAAATAGAGCGTAAATTTTGAAAAAAATTAATATTTTTTAATTTTTGCTATAATAAATATCCCCCAAAAATATATAAAAAAACGATTTTTTCCCTCAGTTTAGGCCGATACGTATTCTTCTACATATTTTTCATTAAAAAAAATCGCAATAAGCTTTTTATTGATTGATTTGCACAAAAGTTATAGCGTTTACAAAATAGGGGGTATTTTTATGGCATTTTTATTAATATTTTTTTTTACTAGTAATGGTGGCGATACGCGGTTTTTTTCGGTACTGCGACATTATGGCGGACACTTCGGACACTTTTGATACATTTTTGGGATCGTTGGCATTTTTATAGCGATCAGTGCTATAAAAATGCATTGGATTACTATAAAAATGCAACTGGCAGTAAAGGGGTTAACACTAGGGGGCGGGGAAGGGGTTAAGTATGTTCCCTGGGTGTGTTCTAACTGTAGGGGGGTGGCCTCACTAGGGGAAATGACTGAGCTTCTGTTCATACATTGTATGAACAGAAGATCAGCATTTCTCTCCCTGACAGGACCGTGCCTCTGATGGCGCGCACGCGTCCCTAGTGGCCTGCGCGAGAGCCGACGTTATATTACGTGCTCTCGCGCAGGGGAGCCGACCTGCCGCCGTAAAACGATGGCAGCTGGACGGAAAGTGGTTAAAGGCCAGAGGGCGCCAGGCCAGCATGAAAACGTCTTCACCATGGCGATCGTGCGTTCGCAATAAGCATGCGGGTGTGGCCATATTGGAATTTGCCCACTGCCTGCCAGATGCCCAAAGATGATATCTTTTCAGGGTTTCTGTTGAAGAACTCACGCAACAATCTAGGAGGATGAATATTCCCTTTGAGCTCCCAGGAATTCTCTACAGGAGGGTAACCTTTTCACCTCACAAGATATTGAGTTTACCTTCCTTGTTTCCTGCAATCCAGAATTGCCTCTGCCTCAAATTCAGTCTCCTCACCCACTGTAACTGGTGGTGATGGTGGGTCTTCTCTTCCAGGAAAATGGTCTGCAGGGGCAGGTTTTAGAAGAGACACATGGAAGACTTGTTGGATCTTGTAAGACTGTGGAAGTGTCAATTCAGGGTTTATCACTATCTTTATTTCAAATGGCCCAATGAATCTTGGACCCAGCTTCTGCAAAGGGCAAGGGAATTTCAAATAAGCAGTAGACAACCAGACCCTGTCTCCAACTTTCAAAACTGGACTCCCCTCCTCTTATCATAGTGCCTTTTATAATCCTCCTGAGCTTTTAAAATGGCCCCCTGAAGAACCTGATAGTTGGTTAGGATGGAGGTTAATCTGTCTTAAACTGTCGGCACAGGAGTTTTTGGCAGCACATCAGGTAGAAAGGATGGATGGTACCCATAGTTGGATTAGTTGGCCAGTGTTGTTGTATGCAAATTCAGCACAGGATAACAGAGATACCTGATTATCTTGCAAGAAAGTGGAAAAGCACCGAAGGTATTGTTCCAGGGTTTGGTTGGTTCTTTCCGTCTGGCCATTGCTTTGGGGGTGGTAGGCTGAGGATAGGCAGACGTCAATGTCTAAAGCTTTGCCAGAATCTGGAGGTAAATTGTACCCACCTGTCAGATAAAATGTTTCTTGGCAGGCCGTAGAGCCTTACCATCTCCTTTAAAGAGGCATGTGCTGTGTCTGCGGCAGAGGGAGTGCCCACCATAGGTACAAAATGTGACATTTTAGACAATTGGTCCACAATTACAAAAATGGAAGTGAATCCCTCCGAAGGAGGTAGATCCACGATGACAGCATTTTCCAGGGAAAGTTTGGGACTGGTAATGACCTTAACAGGCCCAAGGCTTTAGTGTTACTCCCTTTGCTGCAAAAGCAAGTTGTGCAGGAACCAACATAATATTTGCAGAAGGACCGTTGGACAAGTTCAATGGTCTTGTGTACACCAAAATGACTGGCTAGCTGATGATCATGGCATGCTTTAAGAACAAAAGTCCTGTTCTCTTGTGGTACAAAAATGTTATTGTTATGCCAGAAAAATTCATCTTGCTTCCTTAGAGAAGGAACTTTAATTTCCAGGCTTTGGGCAGATGCTTGCTGTATGGCTGACTTTAGATCAGGTAGCAATAGTAAAAAATTGTGAGGACAGGATGGTGCTGGGAGATGCTACTTCAGGAGTTTCCAGGAACATTCGAGAAAGAGCGTCAGCTTTGCTATCCTTGGATCCTGGCCGGTAAGAAATGTGGAAGTTAAATCAGGAGAAAAACAGGACCCACTGTGCTTGCCGGGGTCTAAGATGTTTGGCAGTCCTGAGGTATTCCAAATTTTTGTGATCTGTAAAGATCATCACACGGTGGGCTACACCCTCCAGCAGGTTTCGCCATTCCTCTAAAGCCGTCTTTATGGCTAACAGATCCCGGTCACCGACATCATAATTATTTTCTGCTTGAGTTAATTTTCTTGAAAAGAAGGCTACTGGGTGGAGCAAAGCTTTAGGCCCTTGGCGCTGTCATAAGATCGCTCCAGTAGCAACTTCTGAGGCATCTACCTCCTGGACGTAGGGAAGAGTGAGGTCTGGGTGCTGTAATGCTGGAGCAGAATTGAACAGGGCTTTAAGTTCATCAAAAGCTTCCTGGGCCTCCTGAGACCACTGAAATCGAGAGTTAAGTCATGTCAGTTGAGTGATGGAGGCAATAAAGTCTGAGAATCCTCTGATGAACCTTCTGTAGCAATTAGCACATCCTGCAAATCTTTGGATCCTTTTTTATCCACTGGGGCAGGCCACTCAAGAATGGAAGACACCTTCTGGGGGTCCATGGCGATTCCATTGGTGGATATTATCAACCCCTGGAATTGGATGATTTGTTTCTCGAACTCACATTTCTGTTCTTTTGCATAGACTCCATGTTTTCTGAGGGTAATTAAGACTTTCTTCACATGTACACAGTGTAGTTCGAGTGATGCAGAGAAAATAAGAATATCATCAAGATAGACAATCAGGAATTGGTCAAGGTTTTCTCTAAATATGTAATTTACAAATTGCTGGAATGTTGCCGGGGCATTACATAATCCAAAGGGCATGTCATGACAAGATACTCAAAATGTCCCAAACGGGTTCAGAAAGCTGTCTTTCACTCGTCTCCCTCTCTAATCTGGACTAAATTGTAAGCATCTAGTTTTGTGAAAATATGGGCAGTCCGAAATCTTTGAAAGAGTTCTGGTACTTTGGGATGCGGATATCGATTTTTAATGGTGATTTTATTTAATTACCTGTAGTCCACACAGGGCCTGAGTGTGTGGTCCTTCTTCTCAACAAAGAAGATCCCTGCGCCTGCCGGGGAAGAGGATGGACGAATAAATCCTTTCTCTAGATTTTCATCAATGTAGAGCCATAGAGCTTCCAATTCCATCTTGGATAGCGGGAAGATGTGGCCAAAGGAAATTTCTGCAACTGGAAGCAATTCTATGGGACAATCATGGGGCCCATGCAGTGGCAAGATATCGGCTTTGTTCTTATCAAAAACATCTGGAAAGTTGTGGTAACTGGAGGGAACTGGTTGAACAGTCATACAACTGGAAGAATTCAGGGACTCGGAAACAAAACAATGTTGGTGGCAGTAGACAGAGGAAAACATGATCTCCCCCTTAGACCTGTCAATCCTGGGGTTATGGGCTCATAACCAGGGATTATGGGCTCATAACCCAATATCACAGGAAACATGGGTGAGCAGCGGACATTAAAGCACAGAAATTCCTGATGTTCAGAGTCAGTTATAGTCATGATGGTTTCAGTCTCTTGAGTGATGGGCCCCGACTTGGGGATGGTGCTATCTGCCAGATGAACAGTAAGGCTCAGTCTTTTAGGTCTAAGTGGGATCTTAGGGCCAGATCCACAAACGAGATACGACGGCGTATCTACTGATACGCCGTCGTATCTCTGTTTCTAACTATGCGACTGATTCATAGAATCAGTTACGCATAGCTAGCCCTAAGATCCGACAGGTGTAATTGAATTACACTGTCGGATCTTAAGGATGCAATTCTAGGCCGGCCGCTAGGTGGCAAGGCCATTGCGGCCGGCGTAGAATATGCAAATGAAGACTTACGGCGATCCCCGAACGTCCCGAACGGCCCGTCGATCTAAATCTACGTAGTTTCTGTCGGGTTACGCCGCGTAAAACTAGGGCTGAGCCCTAGTTCTCCTAAGCCATGTTAAGTATGGCCGTCATTCCCGCGTCAAAATTTAAACATCCACGTCATTTGCGTTAACGTCTAAGCAAATGACATCGGTGCGACGTCAGTTAGCGCAATACACGTCGGGTAATTTACCCGACGGAGCATGCGCAGTACGTCCGGCGCGAGAGCGCGCCTAATTTAAATGGGACTCGCCCCATTCTATTTGGCCCGCCTTGCGCCGGACAGATTTAAGTTACACCGCTGCAAATTTCCAGGTAAGTGCTTTGTGGATCGGGCACTAACTTGGACAATTTGCGGCAGTGTAACTTAAATGGGAAAAGTTAAGTTACGCCCGCTATTTGTGGATCTGGCCCTTAAATTTCTTGGCCAGAGCGAGGTCTAGGAAGCAACTGCAGGCACTGGAGTCAATTAGGAGTCAATTATGGCCTGAAACTTAATTTGCCCGTCTGCCACCTGTAATGAGATGGGTAGAATGAGGTGAGCCGGATGAATCCCAGAGACTGGGGAGTAAACAGGGCAAGGAGGCAGGGACTTATTGGGTCTCACAGGGCAATTATTAAGAAAATGGCCCTCCACAGTAGAGGCATAGATTGGTCTGCTGATGATGTGTCCTTTCTTCTCGAGTTAGGGCAGAACGCATCAGTCCAATCTGCAGTGGTTCCCCCACCATAGGTGTTGAAGAAGGTGAGGTAACAAGCGTAGAGTGAATTGCTGGGGGAACTATGAGTAGCATCCAGGTAGGTCTGGAGGATTGAATTTGTGCAGATTGTCACTCCCGTAGTTGGTGATCAAGCTGGATGGCCAGTTTGATGAGGTTTTCCAGAGTGGCAGGAGCCTCCACTTGCACCAGTTCATCTTTAATTGCTTCAGATATGCCAAGCCGAAACTGGTACTTTAATGCGGCGTATTGGTTATGATTGTGTGTTCACAACATATACAAGGAATATAAACATTATATCAGCCATCATAAGGTTGTGAGGTTGTCTTAATGTCTGAATTAACAATGTCAGAGCTACAAAAGATTATAATTTTGTAGCATCAATCTGCTTTGTATATTATAAATGCTCTTTACAGGGATTGTCAATCCTCTACATGATGCCAGTGTAAATTAGTAATCCAATATGATGGCTGGGTATCTCATGGTCTATATATTTTGACAGGGTTGCCATTGGCTTATGTAATCATATAGGGCCAGATCCACAAAAACCCGGCGCAACGTCATTTAAGTTACACCGCCACAAATTACACAAGGTAGTGCCCGATCCACAAAGCACTTACCTGGAAATTTGCAGCCGTGTAACTTAAAATCTTCCGGCACAAGGCGTTCCTTATTTAATGGGGCGAGTCCCATTTAAATTAGGCGCGCTCCCGCGCCGGACGTACTGCGCATGCTCCCGACGTCATTTTCCTGACGTGCTTTGCACGGTTTTACGTTGCGCCGGGTTTTGAGAATTGCGACGGGCGTAAAAAAAAATACGAGTTGCGGCGGGAAAAAAATAAATAAAAAATAAAAAAATACACCGTCGCGGGAAAGAAGGGTCTACTTTTACATCGTGTACTAACTTTACACCTTGTAAAAGCAGCCCTAATTTTGCGATAGCAAACTAATACTTACAGAGAAAAAACGAAGCTGAAAAGCTTCGTGGATCTCCGTAAGTGCTAATTTGCATACCCGACGCGGCATTTCGACTCGAAATGCCCCCAGCGGCGGCCGAGGTATTGCATCCTAAGATCCGACAGTGTAAGTCCCTTACACATGTCGGATCTTCTGTCTATCTATGTGAAACTGATTCTGTGGATCAGTTTCATAGATAGAAACAGGGATACGACGGCGTATCAGTAGATACGCCGGCGTATCCCTTTTGTGGATTACCCCCATAATGTATAACTGTTAGGAACAAGAATAAGTAAAAGAACATTAATACATACTTGATGTGCCCAGCTGTGCCATTCTGCCAACGTATATCGGCGTGAAGGGGTCCTTAAGTGGTTAAGGTGATTGTAAACCACTAACATGAAATATAAACAACACATATCCCTCTATAGTGTGTACTTGTCTCAATCCAGAGCACTAGGTGTAATTTCTGTCTGCTGCCTTTTTCTTCTGCTATCTGCATGAGTCAATTCTGGCAGGTGTTTCTGACACCAAGAGGTAAAAAGGCAAGTAAATATGCCAAATTTTGCTACCAGGTTCTAGGAGAAAGATTCAGCATAGGGAGGTATTTTAATACACCTGTGTGAATGATTTCTTAGGTGTTGGTAACCTTACAAGCAGAAGCCAGGCACCTTGGTGACATCAGAGCCAGTACAGGGCTTACTACAGAAAGCAGACTGTTACTGACAAATAGCATAATGAACTTCTATTGCAAGGGCATCATCAGTAAGTATTACTTTGTTCAGAAATAATTCTGTAAGAAAAGAAATACACAATAGAAAGCATTTAGGAAGTTTGAAACAAGATTTCCATACAAATATATTTTTATTGCCTCAAAAATCAAATTGCTATTCCAAGTAAACTGTGTTATATGTGTTCTAGTCTTCCACTTCATCTCCAAAATGAAGAAAAGCTTGAAATAAAAAATAAAATATAACACCCATTAAATTTGTAATAGCTTACATCCAGTACCTGGCATTGCAGCAAATTATTGAACTGTTTATTCCATGTCATTAAGGATGCAAACACATCATCAACCGAAGCAAAACCATTTTTATATTTTTTATCTCTTGCTATTAAATTGCTACAATTTTGGAACATTTAAATGTGAAATTGAACTTACCTGGTAGTGGTAAACACAATTTATTATCTGATTATCTGATTTACATCTAATAGTCTCTTATCCATTGCAAAGTTTGTTGCACTTATTAACTTATTTTATTAACATAAAACATTTTGAATTCTTTAAAATGTACTCTAAAAATATTTTATGTAGAGGATGTCATTGTTCATGTTTTTTTTATCTTAAATGTGTTTTTTTTATATATAGTTTATTCAACACACTATTGTAACACGCAGTCATATTGAATTACAACCTTCCTGTTATGATTGTGTGTTCACAACATATACAAGGAATATAAACACTATATCAGCCATCATAAGGTCGTGAGGTTGTCTTAATGTCTGAATTAACAATGTGAGAGCTACAAAAGATTATAATTTTGTAGCATCAATCTGCTTTGTATATTATAAATGCTCTTTACAGGGATTGTCAATCCTCTACATGATGCCAGTGTAAATTAGTAATCCAATATGATGGCTGGGTATCTCATGGTCTATATATTTTGACAGGGTTGCCATTGGCTTATGTAATCATATAATGTATAAATGTTAGGAACAAGAATAGGTAAAAGAACATTAATAAAACAGTTTGAGGGAAGTTTTTAAGACATATAGGCCCGGATTCACAGAGAGCGGGCGCACATTACGCCGCCGTAGCGCAAATAATATACGCTACGCCGACGCAGCGCAGAGAGGCAAGCATGGAATTCACAAAGCCAGTGCTCCCAAAACTGCGCTGCGTTTCGAAGGCGTAAGTCGGCGTAGGTGGAAGTGGGCGAGAGCCATGCAAATGAGGTGTGACCCCATGCAAATGATGGTCCGAGCGCCAGACAGATACCTATCACGAACTGCGCATGCGTCGGGACGTGGACGCATCCCTCTGCGCATGCTCACAACCACGTCAAAACAACTGCCTAAACTACGCCGGATCAATGCCTACGCCGTGAACGTAACCTACGCCCAGCCACACACACGTCCAACGTAAACTCCGTAAAATACACCGGTTTGTATTCCCTGGTGCACACTATTGCATGTCTGCTGCTGGGTTACACCTCCTTTATGGGACTTAACTTTACGCCGGACGTACAACTTACGCGCACATCTTTCAATCCTAACGCCTCGTACACACGATCAGACTTTCTGTGGACAAAGCCTAGGACTTTTGTCTGAAGGGCGTTGGCCGTGAACTTGTATTGCATACAAACGGCAAAGAATTGTCGGCCAACAAACACAAATCAACATGGTTTTTCAGCTCTTTAGCGCCACCCTTTGGGCAACTTCTGCTAATGTTGTGTTATGTTTAGCATGCGTGTTTGTACTTTGGATTTTTGTCCGACGGACTTGTGTACACACAATCGTAAAATCTAACAAGACACAGTTGTTGTCAGAAAATTTTGAAGAAAATCCAACAACAATTGTCTGATGGAGCATATAAACGGTCAGATTTTCTGTCAACAGCCTGCCATCACACAATTCCCGTCGGAAAATCCTATTGTGTGTACGGGCCTTTAGATTGTGCTGTTATCTGGTCATTTTGTATGCAAGTAGGGTTCATTCCGTTTTTTCATAAGACAGCTAGCAATAGTAAATAGCTTTTACACTCATATCATAGAGTTCCATATACAGTGGAGGTTCCAGATATTCTTTTGGCATTAGCTCTGATGCCGCGTACACACGATAATTTTTCGGCATGTAAAAAACAACGTTTTTAAAAAATTTAATTTAAAACGATCGTGTGTGGGCTTCACATCATTTTTCGGGTTCTGAAAAACGAAAAAAAAAACATTTTCGAACATGCTGCATTTTTTAACGACGTTTTAAACTATGTCGTTTTTCGGGTTGTAAAAAGTGTGTGGGCTTAAATGACATGAAAAACCTGCACATGCTCAGAAGCAAGTTATGAGACGGAAGCGCTCGTTCTGGTAAAACTACCGTTCATAATGGAGTAAGCACATTCATCACGCTGTAACAGACAGAAAAGCGCGACTTGCCTTTTACTAACACAAAATCAGCTAAAGCAGCCCAAAGGGTGGCGCCATCCGAATGGAACTTCCCCTTTATAGTGCTGTCGTACATGTTGTACATCACCGCTTTGCTAGAGCATTTTTTTTAAACGATCGTGTGTAGGCAACGTTGTTTTAATGATGAAGTTGGAAAAAACATTGTTTTTTCTAGAGGCTGAAAAACGTCATTTTTTACAAGCCGAAAAATGATTGTGTGTACGCGGCATTACAATAGTCACACTTCCGTACAACATTTTAACAAGAACAGGTGATTTGAGTGAGGATATTAGATTCCTAATGGCGAAAGGGAAGAAACTGAATTGTCTGGGAGGAGTTATGTTTGGAAGCCACCCAAGGATTACTTATTAAACCTTTAAAACTTTCTACATAAAATAGGAGTCTGAACTAATTTGTATGTGAAGTACTATCATTATGCTTCATTTATTGCTGGCCTCTTTTACTGAATTTGCAAAATACTTACTAATTACCATTTGTCCTCAAGAATAAACTCACAAAGCAATTATTTACATGCAACTTAATCAGCACTATAAGTTAACCTTTCTGTAACTACTGCTCCAGTAACTTTCTGCTTTTGGAAAGCATTACATGTCAGGCATAATATAAGAAATGACATGAATGCAGATTAGGGAATAAAATCGGTGAAGCAGAACAAAAAAAGTCACTAGTGTCTAAGAAATTGCATTAAAACATTCAATATCAGCAAAGCACAAGAGGGATGATGTATAAACCATCTTAATGTAGCACATGAATGCTTCATTGCTGCAGGTTGCCTTATCAAGTACTGCTTCAGTGCTCTGTCTGTCTGTGTACATATATTTTCTGTGCTAACTATCATTATTTTTAATGGGCAAATTAAAATATATCTCCTAGCATTACCACAATATTTTACAAACTGTTAAATGATCACAGCTGATATGCTTCTTTATACTGTAGGTATATATGGTAACATTCTGCACATGGTTGATATGCTGCAGTGCCTGGGAAATGTGAATACCTGCTCATGTGTTTAGTCCATTTCTGTTGCCAGCATTGTTTATCTACAACACTAGGATTTATATTGTGATTGCAGCAGGTAGACCTTCAGCACTCAGCATCCTCCGGTAGGGCAGTGCAATACAATTTTCTAAAATCTATTTTGTAATGTACATAACTGACCAAAAAATAATATTATATATGGGTTCTCTCTTTTCCTTTTTTCAGTGGTTGCAGTCCTTGATCCTGTACTGAATGGTGCTCAACTAATAATGGGAAGGCTGTTTTTCTTTTACACCTGATGGGCAATTAATCTTATTAGAAAAACCTGGAGGTGGATCCAAAGCCAAGACATGCTGGAGATGGTGTGCTCTGCTTTTTTTTTTTTTTTTATTTAATGTAACGCTACTAAAATATGCTACACCAGTTTAAAGCTAGAAAAAACATTGGGCCAGATCCACAAACACCCGGCGCAACGTAACTTTTGTCATTTAAGTTACACCACCACAAAATACACAAGGTAGTGCCTGATCCACAAAGCACTTACCTGGAAATTTGCAGCGGTGTAACTTAAAATCGTCCGGCGCAAAGCGTTCCTAATTTAATGGGGCGAGTCCCATTTAAATTAGGTGCGCTCCCGCGCCGGACGTACTGCGCATGCTCCCGACGTCATTTTCCCGACGTGCTTTGCGCGGGTTTTGAGAATCGCGACAGGCGTAAAAAAAAAATACGAGTTGCGGCGGGAAAAAAATAAATAAAAAAAGACACCGTCGCGGGAAAGAAGGGTCTACTTTTACATGGTGTACTAACTTTACACCTTGTAAAAGCAGCCCTAATTTTGCGATAGCAAACTAATACTTACGGAGAAAAAACGAAGCTGAAAAGCTTCGTGGATCTCCGTAAGTGCTAATTTGCATACCCGATGCGGCATTTCGACTCGAAATGCCCCTAGCGGCGGCCAAGGTACTGCATTCTAAGATCCGAGAGTGTAAGTCCCTTACACATGTCGGATCTTCTGTCTATCTATGTGAAACTGATTCTGTGGATCAGTTCCATAGATAGAAACAGGGATACGACGGCGTATCAGTAGATACGCCGGCGTATCCCTTTTGTGGATTACCCCCATTGTCCACAGAATTTTACGGTCTTGTTACTACAACTATCATAGACTCTCCTTCTTTGGTGTTGCATTAAGTCACAGGAAGCCAATAGTTTCTGCTCAAGGAAAGAAAGGAAACCTAAATATGAATATTATGTTCGAAATCTGACTATTTAACCCCTCTGTCCTAGGCACTAGCTCATGAATTATTTATAGAAAATGCAGCCCTACTACCAATGAATGCCCTTGAATTTACACATATTTAATTCTGTATTGTGTATATACTATATATATATATATATATATATATATATATATATATATATATATATATATATATATAACATTTAAAAATGCTATGTATAATTTAATAATTTAAATAAATAATTAATAAATAATTATATATAAATATAGTCATGCTTTTTCTATACTACTACCAAAGAATCAATTTAATTTTGTATTGTGTATATACCGTGTATATATATATATATATATATATATATATATATATATATATATATATATATATATATATATATATATATATATAACATTTAAAAAAGCTATATATATATAATTGAAAAATTGAAATAAATATTTATATATAAATATAGCCATGCTTTTTCTATACTACTACCAAAGCATCAAACTTGTCAGCATCAAACACATGAAAACATTAGACTGGTTTTGTGATTGTGGATACCCGAGCTGCTATTTATAGCACCAAATCCCAGAGAAAATTGAGCAGACAAGAATGGTATTGGGATTTTGCTGCAAGAAAAAATTATATCAAATAATTTATTTATAAATATTTTTATTTTGAATACCAAAATAAAAAAAGGTAAAATTAAAGGAGAGTGCAAGTACAAATATCAAATTCTTCACCGTTTGTATGCAATACAAGTTCACGGCCAACGCCCTTCAGACAAAAGTCCTAGGCTTTGTCCGCAGAAAGTCTGATCGTGTGTACGAGGCGTTTGGATTGAAAGACACTCTCATAGCTCCTGAAAGACAGCCTTCTTCTAAACGTAAATATTTATATTTATATTTTCCAAGACACTTCCTGTTCTCTGCCGATTTTTGACTCTTTTATAGCAGTTACACCTCCTACCGCTTCCCAAGGGCCCTCTCGTGAGTAGCGTGATATACCTTTACCCATCTTTCCCTTTTTTTTCTCATTCCAGCCCCTCTCCCTAACCCCCCCCCTTTTTTTTGCTCTTTATTTCTCCTCCTCCCGTACCTTTATAAGAATATAGTAATCTTACCTGTAGATTCACTGCACTTTCAGGCCATATGTAATGAGCCTTGTTTTTTTTTATTTTTTCGTTTTCTACACCACTGTTTACAGTATAGTGGTCTACTGGATACTTGATTTACCATTACTTGGTTTCTTTCACTTATTTCTACGTTCATTAAGGATATCTGCCGGATTATGCGTATGTGCTACATGTTCTTTTAGTGTCCTTCTGATCCTAATGTAGACTTGTACACTCAATGGACATATGTTATTCCTGGCCTATGTTTAGTCGATATGTTTTACAAATGATTGTAACTCAATAAAACAGATTCAACATAAATAGTTGCTAAGGGTATAGTTATAAAACAATGAATGTAACACTCACCAAACTTTCAGTGCAGGTGTATTTTTTCAATGCACGTGTTGAAAATTGCAGTGATTTATTCACCTGTAGTGAATATTTTGAGAATGTCACATTAACTGCAAAGTATGTAGTGTCTGGACTTCCTGGGACAGAACCTGAAGCCTCGTACACACGACCGAGGAACTCGACGGGCGAAACACATCGTTTTCCTCATTGAGTTCCTTGTTAGGCTATCGAGGAATTCAACAAGGCAAGTTTCTCCATTCACGTCGAGGAAAAAGAAGACATGCTCTCTTTTTGGCTCGATGGGATCCTCGACAGTTTCCTCGTCGAAAAATGTACACACGACCGGTTTCCTCTGCAAAAAAAAAATCCCAGCAAGTTTCTTGCAGGTTTTTGCCAAGAAACTCGGTCGTTTGTACGAGGCCTAAGAACTAGACTATTTTAGCAGGGCTATGTTTGGCCCTAACTGTGCTGCAGATTTCCACAACGCATCCACCTACCAGCCACTGGTCATAGAACAGTGTTCCCACTGCTGCACTGGGTCCACTTTCGAGCTGCCATCTTATCAGGAAATTAAGCACTGCTATGCCGGAGTCACCTGCACACTGCAACCACACTTCCCAGATTGTGCCTGGCACTCTCAGCCCTACTGAGCTCAGCAACACCTATACATGCTACCTAGTTCTGTATGCCTATGACTTTGCTGGCTAAATATAAACCTGGGGAGGCTGGATACTCCTTAAAAGCACATATCCACCAGCTAACAGTGCCTACTTCATTACTGGTTAAAATATGTGAACTACTTACCACCAAAAACGTATTGCTATATTAGCAATTATATACTTTATTATGGATAAATACATTGGTGAACACACATGGCTGAGGTTAAATGAGCTGCATTCAAAACAAAAAATAAACTTAAAATGACTCCAGTGAATCACTCTCACTCCCTCAATCACCTCCACTTAGTCCACTTTTGGGGCATCATGAAAAGTCTTCTTGTGACAGTATTGTACCACCTCCATCTGCAATCATGAGATCCAAAGTGGAAGAGTTGTCAAAAATACTTCTGTGTTATTTTGATGAAAATGTGCATCTCTGTAGCACACTGTAGTTTTTTCAACCAAGTTGCCGAAAGAAGCCGGACTGCGAGTCAGCTCTATACGGCGCCTGCGCACCAACGTTCGGCTTCTTTCGGCAACTCGTGACGCGCAGTATGCGACGGTCGGAAGCCTGTCAATCAATTCGGAACGCCCAGTCCTGCAGAAGACATACCCGGAAACGGTGGTGAAAATACGGTATGTACAGGGATAAAATAAAAAAAAACAGCCGATTGTCATTCTGACAACTCGGCTGAATGTAATGTTAAAAAATATTTTTTTTTTGGTGAACCCCCGCTTTAATGAAAACTCTGAATATCAGAGCAAAAAAATAGATAATACATTTTTACAATATTTAGGCAAGTAAAAATGCATTTATTTAAATAAAAAATAAATCTGAAACTAGGCTAAATAAAATGCAAACATACATCTTTATTTTATGGCTCATCTCATCTCCCAAAATATTTGCATTAATATGATACATTTGAGATGCTAAATACATTCTGAAAGAGTCTTACAGTGTTTATGGGCCAAATCCACAAAGATCGTGCCTAACTTAATTTTTTCCATTTAAGTTACACTGCCTTAAAATTTCTACCTAAGTGCCCGATCCACAAAGCACTTATTCCCATTTAAATTAGGCGCGCTCCCGCGCCGGCCGTCCTGCGCATGCTCGTGACGTCATTTTCCCGACGTGCATAGCGCAAAATTACGTTACGTCGAGCTTTGTGGATTGCGATGGGTCAATAAAGTTGCGTCGGGAAAAAAAAAAGATACGGCGGGAATTTTTTTTTTTCAAAATTTAAAAAAAATCGCGTCGCTGGACAGAAAGGTCTGCTTTTACATGGTGTACTAACTTTACACCTTGTAAAAGCAGCCCTAATTTTGCGTATGCAAACTAAAACTTACGGAGAAAAAACGAAGCTGAAAAGCTTTGTGGATCTCCGTAAGTGCTAATTTGCATACCCGAGGCGGCATTTCGACACAAAATGCCCCCAGCGGCGGATGCGGTACAGCATCCTAAGATCCGGCAGTGTAAGTCCCTTACACATGCCGGATCTTCTCCCTAACTATGGAAAACTGATTCTGTGGATCAGTTCCATAGTTAGGAACAGGGATACGACGGAGTAACAGCAGTTACTCCGTCATATCCCTTTTGTGAATTTGGCCCTATGTTCCCAGAAGCAGGTGTGATCACACTATGAAAGAAGCTGCCTTAAGGGCAATCAAATTTAACAAGTTACACCTGAATAATTAACCATTATTTTCTCCAAAGACTAAACATCAGGACTTGTAACAATATAATAGTAGTGAAAGTTGTGGTGTAGCGCTAAAATAATAATAAAAAGTTCATATGTAACATTCCAAAAAATGAGAATTGAAATGTGGATCCAATCCAAAGTTCATATGTATCACTCCAATAGATGACAATCTGAAATATGGAACCAATCCAAAAGAAATCCAGAAGAGAGGAGGAATCAAGTGCAAGGATAATAGCCAAGCCTCCACCAACACCCAAACACATTGACCATTACCATCAGTACATATAAAATGCACATATTTGCAGAATGGGTCCCACCTTGCACACTCTTGGTTGGGGAGGATCAGTGTTGTAAAGATAAACATACTACCCAGGCTGCTATTCTTGTTTCAGATGATCCCTTTTACGATCCCTGTGGGTTTCTTTAAGTTGGTAAGATCCCTCCTTTGCAGATACATTTGGAAAAGAAAGCGACCCAGATTAGCTAGGACCATTCTCACTAGATCTAAGAAAGAAGGGGGCCTTGCCCTGTCAGATGTTAGGGGTTATTTCTTGGCCGTGGTTCTCAACAGGATCTCGGATTGGAAATTTCACAAGAATACCAAACTATGGGTGGCCTTGGAGGGGGTCTTGTTTGGTGAAGATCTTTTCACACAACTGTGGATACCGAGGAGGTGCAGGGCTCTAGCTACGTCTACATCGCCACTTACACATTCTACCCTAATGATTTGGGACTCACTGTGTAAGTCCTACAATTCTCCTTTAATGCCCTTAGCCGGTCACAATTACTTCCCCCCTGGGAACACATATCCTTCCAGTCGCACTTGGTCTCTGGGGGATGCAACCCTGCTCTATCACGTAACTACTCCTTCTGGCATTGTCCCATTCTCCGACCTGTAGGCCCCTCTCCTGGTGCACCCTTGGATTACTGGAAATACCGCCAACTTACAGTTTTTGTGCGATCTCTTCCAAGGCCCCTACGAGCTATCACAGACCTAACACAAATAGCCTTTGTAGAAGACCATCCAATCGAGAGACCTCTTTCCTACTTTTCTAAAGTGTTGCAATCCCTTTCCACCACAGGTCAGTCCATCTTTTTGCGCAATTGGGAGAATGATCTTCGTAAGAAACTCTCAGAGACTCAAAAATCTACAATTCTATATCTTGCTCACACCTCTTTGATGTCTTCAAGGACTGCAGAAGTCAATTACAAAGTGCTCACTATATGGCACCTCACTCCAGTGGTGCTTCATGGGATTTTTCCTCAAGTTTCCCCTCTTTGCTGGTGGGGCTGTGGTGACCGTGCGACACACGCACACCTGTGGTGGTACTGCCCTCGCATTCGCCCATACTGGCGGTCTGTCCTTCACTGGATGAAGGAAATCCAGGGCTTTGAGACTCCTGGGGATCCTTAGGTTACACTGCTTCATTGTACAGACCAACCAGTTAGGTCATATAAGAAATCTCTAAGGCCACATTTACTAAATGCTGCGAAATCTCAAATTCCTAAATTTTGAAAGCAGGCCGCTATTCCAACCCTGCGCCTATAGTTAAAGGAGGTGGATCACACTTATCATATGGAAGACCTCACGCATTCCATTAGGAATAAAGCTGACCTATCACGTAAAATATGGTCTGACTGGTTTGCCTTTAAATTTACCCCTGCCTATGCTGATATTATGTCTCAACATGTGTAAAAATGTGTGTTCTGATAGCTCGGTATGTCTAGAAGTTGTCTGTGGCGGGGAACCCCCCCTTTCCCTCCCCCCCTTCTCTTTCCCAGCCTTGATCCCTTCTTTTACTTCCTCTACTATTCTCTCTATTTTGCTTTCTTTTGGTTCTTTTCTTTGTTTTATACAGGACAGGTTAGGTGCAGTTAAACAGAAGCGGTCCTGGTTGGCTTCCTATTGCTGTACTATTCTTGCCACCAGTGTATCTTAGGTTGCTTCCTGTTTACTTTTGGTGTATGATGTTTGGAGGGTTATGTTCCTAAACAGCCTAACTAAGTGTACCGCTTTTGTAATCTTGTAATTTTGTAATTTTGTTATATATGATTGTCACATGTCCTTTATTTTGTCCTAAATAATAATAATAAAAACTTATTGAACACAAAATATAAAATGCACAGGTAGGATATTCCAACCCAAAGAGCAGATGGAACTCTTGATTCACAGGATAATAGATCATTCAAAGAAAAAAACATCCACCACTTCTCCTTCTATGGACTTGTAATTTTAAAGTGAGCTTGGAGATCAGCAATGCATATAACCCAATAGGCTCCAATAGCATGAACACATGTGTAGGAAATGAAAACAAAAACACAGCTCATTGCGCAGACATCCCATTAAACAAAGGTTTATTTTAAGTGGTGTAAGGATGCACTCGCATGTAAAATATAAAAAGCAGGCATGTAGTTATGAAAGCGACCTGCGCTTCCTACCAGTAAGTTGGCGCTCTTCCGTTCAGCCCTCCAATAGCAAAATAGCGTTAGCCTTCCTCCAATGGCCCGACGTTTCTCCACCAGCATGTGTCATCAGGTGGCCCTGATTGTCTGCGCAATGAGCTGTGTTTTTGTTTTCATTTCCTACACATGTGTTCATGCTATTGGAGCCTATTGGGTTATATGCCTTGCTGATCTCCAAGCTCACTTTGAAATTACAAGTCCATTGAAGGAGAAGTGGTGGATGTTTTTTCTTTTAATGATCTATTATCCTGAGAATCAAGAGTTCCATCTGCTCCTTGGGTTGGAATATGCTACATGTGCATTTTATATGTACTGACGGTAAGGGTCAGTGTGTTTGGTTGTTGGTGGAGGCTCGGCTATTATTCTTGCACTTGATTCCTCCTCTCTTCTGGATTTCTTTTGGATTGGATCCATATTTCAGATTGTCATCTATTGGAGTGATACATATGAACTTTGGATTGGATCCACATTTCAATTGTCATTTATTTGAATGTTACATATGAACTTTTTATTATTATTTTAGCGCTACACCACAAATTTCATTATTTTCCATTGTATCCAACAATATTGTGTCAGCTGCTGTAGGTTATTTTTTTTTATTTTATTTTTTTAGATTTAGCGCAACAAGCACTCTATTACAATATAATAGAAGTCATTTATAAAAAATAAAATAAAAAAATCTCATAGAAACAATTTATTGTTGCAATTTGGAAAGTACAACATGCCCTTTGGACATCAAGGTGAAAAAATGCAAAAATATTTTTCTAATCTAATACAATAAATCTATAAAGTTGCACCATTTTATTCTAATATGAAAGCTGAGCTTCGGGCAGAAATAAAATAAACACCTTAACCACTTGCTTACCGGGCACATATGCCCCCTCCTGCCCAGGTGAAATTTCAGCTTCCGGCACTGTGTCGCTTTAACTGACAATTGCGCGGTCATGCGACGTGGCTCCCAAACAAAATTGGCGCAATTTTTTTCCCCACAAATAGAGCTTTCTTTTGGTGGTATTTGATCACCTCTGCGGTTTTTATTTTTTGCGCTATAAATAAAAAAAAGCAACAATTTTGAAAACAAAATCAATATTTTTTACTTGTTACTATAATAAATAGCCCAATTTTTTTTCAAAAAATGTTTTTTTCTCAGTTTAGGTCGATACGTATTCTTCTACATATTTTTGGTAAAAAAAAAAAAAATCGCAATAAGCGCTTACAAAATATGGGACAGAATTATTATTATTATTATTATTTTTTTTACTAGTAATGGCGGCGATCTGCGATTTTTTTTATTGGGACTGCGACATTATGGCGGACACATCGGACACTTTTGACACATTTTTGGCGCCATTCACATTTATACAGCGACCAGTGCTATAAATATGCACTAATTACTGTATAAATGTGACTGGCATTGAAGGGGTTAATACTAGGGGGTGAGGAAGGGGTTAAATGTGTACATGTATTGTGTTCTAACTGTGGGGGGAGGGGGTGACTGGGGGAGGTGACCGATCTGTGTCCCTATGTACAAAGGACACAGATCGGTCTCCTCTCTCCCCTGACAGGACGTGGAGCTCTGTGTTTACACACAGAGCTCCACGTCCCTGCTCTGTCATTACCGATCGCGGGTACCTGGCGGACATCGCAACCGCCAGGCACGCGCATCGGCATCTCGGGGACGCGCCGGGCGCACGCGCGCCCCCCAGTGGCCAGAGGAATCCAGGACGTCAATAGACGTCCTGTTGGATTTTCAGAGCCACCGTGAAGCCGTCATTTTACAATGACCCGGGGCTCGAGTGGTTAAGGCCCCATGCATACAGACCTATAGACAATCAGGTGAGGTGCATGCAAATGTGATGACAAGGAACATGCTGATAGGTTGACAGAGACTGGATAACCTTATTAGCCTTCTGCTGCTCTTATACGTGAGTTGAGTGTAGGAATGTGTCAGCAATGTAATCCTTAACGTGGTTCTAAGGGCAGGACTTTTTTGTATCTTAATGCATTTGCTGCATTAAGGTAAAAAATACCCCAGTAATTGTATTGCCCCTTCAGGCTTATTCGATCCAACACTGTCCCCATCTGCAAAGGTGATGGTATATAATCCTCTTCTCACAGGACATAGAGGCAGCAGCAGAAGATGTGATTAGGGAGCAGGGTACAGGGCTGAGCCAGGCTGTGTGTGTGTTTTGGCATGTGCAGCCTGGCTAGGGAGAAAGCTTGCAGGTGTGTCCCTATAGTAAGTAAGTGGCTTTCTATGGGGACACAAAAAGAGTTAAGAAGACTGGTGGTGGACCCCAGATGCAGGGACGGACTGACAACTCATGGGGCCCCCGGCCAATAGGGGATTATGGGACCCCAGGCCAATAGGAGATTATGGGGCCTCCAGGCAATGGGAGATTATGGGGCCCCCAGGCAATAGGAGATTATGGGGCCCCCAGGCAATAGATCATGAGGCCACACACTATACATGCACAGTATACACACACAGTATACATACACACAGAATACACATACACACACTGAAAAGGTACTGGAGAGGCGGGCCAGCTATAATCTTGTGATTTTTTTTAAAACATATTTTTTTACATGCTGTCCCTTGTTTTACTGAGGCTGGCAACCCTGATGGGGCCCCCTAGTGGCATAGGGCCATTGGGCAGGGCTCAAGTGCCCGAATGGTCAGTCCGCCCCTGCCCAGATGGACCCCAGATGAGGAGGTTCAGAGATGTTCTGTGCAATACTGTCGCACAGAGCAGGGAAGTACAAAACATTTTGTATTTTAGCGAACAAAAATTACCTTTACAACTACTTTTATCATAACAGAGAAAGTGGTATTTGTGTTTATATATATTTCCAGTATACTCTAAAAAAAATACATTGTTACCCATCTTGCAAAAATTATTTACTTTGAATTGGGTCAATTCACTAAGAGTAAAATACCGGCTCATAAAATGTTGTAAAATACCACATGTGGTAACAATTGTGCAAGTGTTCAACTCAATAAAAAAAATTGCGTTCAATTCTGAATGTGGTATTGGTTATATTTAGCGGCGGTGTCCCGAACGACTTATGGCTCATCAGCTGTCAGCGGGTTCCCCACTGATAGCTGAATGTAAAGAAAAAAGCTGACAATTGAAAATGATGAAAAAAAAAACAGCGTGAGGCCCCCCCAATATATATCAGGCCCTTCAGGTCTGGTATGGATTTTTAGGGGAACCCCACGCATTTTTTTTTAAATGGCGTGGGGTCCCCCCCAAATCCATACCAGACCCATTTCCGAGCATGTAGCCCTGCAGGTCAGAAAATGGGGGATGAGCAAGCGCCCCCCCCCTGCTGAATCATACCAGGCCACATGTCCTCAACAATTGGGGTGGGCAATTTGTTGATGGGGACAAAGACCTCATCCCCACAACCACCAGCCATGGGGTCTGGGGTTCTGGGGTTAGGGGGCTTTTTGGAATCTGGGAAGCCCCCTTTAACAAGGGGGCCCCCAGATCCCACCGCCTATCTGAATGAGTATTCACAAGTGTCACAACAACTAATAAAAACACAGAGACAGAGAAAAATGTAAAATGTAAAGATGTAAATCCATCATCAATCACCCGCCCACACACCGCAAACCCGAAAAAATAAAAAAATAAAACTGCTCCTGCCATCTATGAAGGCTGGCCCCCTACTGCAGGTCCACTGTTTGCCATTTCTTATATAGGTAAGGGGTGGGGCTACCTGACTAATGTCTCCTGGTGGCCCCGCCCCTTCTGATGTCAATGACCCAGCATGCACCAGACCATGATGTTACAAGAGGGCATGACTACCAGATGACCAGCTATTTGTCAAATAACAGTGTTTTTTTTTTTACAAATATCACATGTAATACTACTAGCAAAACCCTGGTGGTAAATTTTGAATGCCTTTTTACTCTCTGGTCCATGAAGAGTTTTTACTGGCCTTTTTTTTTTTTGGCGGTAAATACTGCATAATCTTTATTTTCTTTTTATGAATTGGACTTAATTTATCACATGCGTTAATTTATCCAAATGCGTTACGTGACTGTGTTATTGCATGTGGTAAACTTTAGTCAACTGACCATAATCTGTTTGCATTGCATAAAGGCAATAAAGCTAGCAGTGAGCAAAAAACAAATATATTGACCTAAATAAGCCCGATGATACCAATCCTGGGTAATCCGGCTTTAGAGCCAGGCCTAAAAGATCAAGATTTTATGAGCCTAAAACGGCGGGCAAAAGTTGATTGATACACTTTTTGAAGGACAACCGAGTGTTGTCCAGTGAGGAGATCGAGTGTGAATTTTCAGAGAAGTTAGACCCATTTAGTTGAAGGCAGCTAAGTGCTTTTTTTCGGTCAATTTCAAGGTTAATGACAGAGATAGCGAGGCCCTCTAAATTTGAGAAGATATGTTTAAAGGGTGACCCAGTTAGACATTCGGTATCACTGATATACGCAATGCTGACCGAACTAAAAGCCCCACAAGAACTGGGATTTATACAGGCTTAGGAAAGAGAGGGTTACATTCTCAGAGACGCAGAAGAACAAGATATTTAGGTTCACACATAAAGCCTCATTGGCAACCAGATACCAAGAAGGGGGTATAAGATTCTGAGTATAGAACCCCAGTAGTACTGAACCGGATATTTCCACAGGTATTGAATCTATGTTGGTGATGTCAAGGAGAAGTGGGTACCCTGTTACACATTTTTTGGGAATGTCCGAGAATAAAAGATTTTTGGAAAATGGTATCTGAAGGAGTCAAAGAAATTACTGAGGTGTCTCTTGGAGAGAATCCGGCGGCCTTTTTGTTGTTCGATATCCCTGTGTCGATGGAAAAATATAAAAAAATCACTGGTGAGACATTTGCTTACAAGAGCAAAAGCATGTATCCCAGTTCTCTGGAAAAGTACTATCGCACCAAACAGATCACAATGGTTTGCAAAACTAACAGAAATTCAACAAATGGAAAATCTTACTATGACGCTTAGGGAGCAGGAGGACAAATTCTGACAAACCTGGACTCCCTATATCACATATAGGGAGCAGATGGGGTGAGGGGGGAGGAGGGGGGATGTAATTTTTTTTTCTCTCCCTGCTTTTTTATTTCTGTTATTTCTTTACTTTTCTGGTCTTTTGGTTCTTCTTTTTCTTTGTTCATGCTTCATGCCTGAATTTCAGATGTATTCTCTGTGGGCAGGGGGGATAACTGGGCATGGGCCCAGGTTAATGAAAGTATAACAAGGATATGTCACTATAGCAGACTAGTATAAAGGGGTAGTTAAAAGTGTATGAGAATGTAACAAATCTCTATTGTGTATGAAGGATGAATTGATGTTAATGTAAAGAAGATGTATTTATGCATATAATAATATAATTGTTGTAGCGATGCATACTGTCTAATGCTGTTGTATGACTATCCATGTGAAAGAAAAAAAAAAAGAGAAAAAAAAAGCTAGCAGTGATGTCACCACTGAATCATGTTCAAAGTGATGTCTAAAATATGTTATGTGGTTACAATTTTATATTTGTATATTAATGAGGAGAGAAATGAAGAACCAGGAAAAGCAAAATATAAGCAGGTTAAGAAGCTTCAGCTTCAAGCAGACCCATGCAGACTTATCAAGCGGACATAAAAAATAAAAAATAAATACTTACAAAAAACCTCCATATACTGTACAGAATCCAATAACCACAGTTAATTGAGAGGCAGACAAAAAACCCCTATAATGCATGTCTCAATTTTCTCCTGCAGAGGAAAAATAAATTCCTTCCTGATCCCCTAGAAGGTAACTGGATAATCAAAATTATTGATATTCTATGATTCTATAAATAGTTATGTGTTTATTGTGTTTTACTGATCTATTTCTTAGTTTCAATGCTTGCCAAGACCAAGTAACGGTTGACTGTTCTGCATGCAATGCAGTACACATGGTAATGCACATGTAGGTGTGGATAGGCTCAGAGAGTTTCCCTTTCCCTTAAAGAATAAACTGCAATGCATTTGTGAGAACAGCTACATAGAAAATAATATAATTCCTTTTTTGAAAAACATTTTCAAAATGCATGCGTTTTTTGCTTCATTAAAAAGAACAAATATAAACAGGCTATATATGTGTACAAGTGGATAACTGACTGTTTTTAGGATGTTGTTTTGCCAGCTAAGTTTTTGGAAACCTGCAGATCTCATTCGTAGCAGTTAGTGTTGCTCACGAATATTCGTATTGCGAATATTCGGCTCGAATATGGCATATTCGAGTATTCGCGATATATTTCGAATTTCGCAATGAATATTCGCAATTCCGAATATTCGCATTTTTTCAATTTTATTTTTAAAACAGATCACATCCTATCGACGTCTAAAAGCATTGCTGGTATGATTAGAGACCCTGGGCCGAGTAGCTAAGCTGAGGCGATCCTTTTATGTTGCCGAATATAAAAAAAAAAAAATGCGAATTTTCGCTAATGCGAATGCGAAAATGATTGCGAATTTTCGATAACTGTGGTAGGAGAACTCTGATTGTCTCTGATGCAAAAGGGGGGGGGCTTTGTGTATGTTTCTGTTATGAATATTTGTATGTTTGATATTATTTTTTTTTGTAAGAAGGAAAAAATTGCGCATACCTTAAAAAAAGGGGAGAATACAGCAGCAACTCAAAAATGTTATACAACATAAATTAATACAAGACAGAAATTGGAGTCGCTCTACAAGAATAAAAAATATGTCTAGTGACAAGACATGTGGGCAAATTATAAAATAAGCAAGCGCAAATAACTTGTGAAATACACAGTGAAACAAATATATAAAGAAATATAGTCCCAATAATAGAAAAATTATCTTTCATAAAAATGTCTTTGATATGTGAAGTGAAAAAAAGTCCAAAGCATGCAGCATGAACGTGTTCAATCTTCAAGGTGTTTGATTGACAAACTGCTGTGACAGATGGATAGAGTAAAGAATCACCACCAATGCAAAACACTTTTTATTTTCTATTGTAAAATATCAAGAATATTCTGAGCCAGAGTGCTCCTTCCGCATTTGCCGAATATTCGCAATTATTTTGTATTGTAAAATATCAAGAATATTCTGAGCCAATCAGAGTGCTCCTTCCGCATTTGCCGAATATTCGCAATTATTTTGTATTGTAAAATATCAAGAATATTCTGAGCCAATCAGAGTGCTCCTTCCGCATTTGCCGAATATTCGCAATTATTTTGTATTGTAAAATATCAAGAATATTCTGAGCCAATCAGAGTGCTCCTTCCGCATTTGCCGAATATTCGCAATTATTTTGTATTGTAAAATATCAAGAATATTCTGAGCCAATCAGAGTGCTCCTTCCGCATTTGCCGAATATTCGCAATTATTTTGTATTGTAAAATATCAAGAATATTCTGAGCCAATCAGAGTGCTCCTACCGCAGTTATCGAATATTCGCAATTATTTTGTATTGTAAAATATCAAGAATATTCTGAGCCAATCAGAGTGCTCCTTCCGCATTTGCCGAATATTCGCAATTATTTTGTATTGGAAAATATCACGAATATTCTGAGCCAATCAGAGTGCTCCTACCGCAGTTATCGAAAATTTGCAATTATTTTCGCATTCGCAATAGCGAAAATTCGCAATCATTTCATTTCGATAAAATATCACGAATATTCGAATTTAGCGAATATATCTCGAATATTCGACTATATATTCGAGATATATCGCGAAATCGAATATGGCGTATTCTGCTCAACACTAGTAGCAGTACACATATATGGGTGAAGAAATAGGAGACCTGCAATAACTTTAGCATATTAAGGTACTCTTAGGCAAAAGCTTAGGATAAATATAATGAAATGTAACAAGAAATTGGATGATGTTAGAGATACTGGACGTCAGTGGTGTACCTAGCATATCTGGCACCCAGGGCCAATCATTTTTCACAACCCCCCTACACACAAAAAAAAGAACTAAAGGAATACAGTGGGGGCATGATGTGCTGAATTATTGGCATAGTCAAATTGTGGGAAGGGCTTAAAGAGTCCAAACAGTGTGAATAGCTTAAAGAGCCATGGAAAAAAAAACTGAGCCTGCGACTGTACTTGTACCTGCAATCTCAGAAGTGCATAATGCACAGACCACTGCACAGAATACAGTCATAAATGACTCTGTCTTGCCAGTACAAAATTACAAACCATTATACTCCACAGACAAAATCTCAACCAACAGCCACACTCTCCCCCCTAGTACAGATCTTCTCCCACAGCCTTGATTCTCCCCTTCCAGTTCACTACTTCATTACAGACCCCCTTCCCAGCCTAACACTTCAGTACAGCCTATGCAGTACAGTCCCCCCTCCCAGCCTAACCCATCACTCCCAGTACATGCCCCCCCAATATACAGTAACTGCAAGAGGCTAATATATGGTCAAATACAGGTACTTACTCTGCTTGCATTATGTGTGTGTATATATATATATATATATATATATATATATATATATATATATATATATATATATATATATATATATATATATATATATATATATATATATATATATATATATATATATGTTTAATGATGCATCTGCATTTATTTGTGTCCTTTACTGTATATCTGCCTACAGTTCCACTTTCATAAGCATTTAATAATGGCATGGTGCAAATGTACACTCCATATGAAGTAAATTATGTAATTGAGCTTTGGTGTCAAATTGCAATATTTCATTATGTAACTACATTTCTTACTTAAACGTAATTTATCCCCTATTTTGATTGTGTGGACTGTCAGGGGAGGTAGACTCCATCTTTGCATTCCTCACTACCCCTGGTGTTCCATTGGAAGACGTACCTTTTGATCTGGTAGCAACTTGGTAGCAATTTTGGATTCTAAAACAAACACCATTAACACTGGTCTTTAAAATGTATTATATATGTAACAAAATTGAAGCTATTGCTTGGTCTGCAAGGGCTTAATGAGGCAAAACCAGCCACTATGGAATAGAGATCTAACTCCAAGAATAGCAAAAGGTGAGTGATTGACTCAGCCCAGCAAACCACAGAAATGCTGGGTTTGAGTAGGTATAGCAGTGGAAATTTGTATCTGAAATATAATTTGAAATTGTATAATTATATTTATTTGGGATAACAATATAATGATGCACTAGTATATATGGACGCACATGTTTTGCTAAAATACATTTTCATTGTGGTTTAAACAGTGATAGAAAAAAAAGACCAGATAAGAACGCAATACATGCGGAAAGAACTCATAATAACTAGCTTTTAGTGTGACTCCACTGCATTCCTCATGCAATTAGAGGTATAAAAAACTATTCCATTGAGACATTTGAAAAGGGCATGCTGCTGTTAAAATGCGTTCTTGACTCAGTGTGCAGGAATGGAAAATTCTCCAGCTAGTTATAGCCTAGGAATGTGTTTGAATTATTCACATGATGGTACTGTAGTTTCAAACAGTTATAAATATGCAAATTACTCCACTGAAGGATGTTTTGTATTTTCAAATAGACTTATGTAATGTACTCTTCTTGCTAAATAATAATTAAATATATATTGAGCAATATAAATTATGGCGTAATAAAATTGCTATTCAATTTTGTGTTTCTTATTCATTTAATAGAAAACTAGTCAATGCAGTTGAATGAAGTTTAGGTCCTAATGAGAAGAAAAATATATCTTAGAACCCATCTTTCTAACCATGTTTCATGTTGCATGCATATTAAAAATGCAAAATGAAACATAGTGACAATCCACAGCACCCCAACTTCCTACCAGCAACCCACCTTCATATCACCACCCCCCGTTCTTGCTGAATTGAGAGATTCCTCATCTCTGATCACACAACTGCATCATTCATTCTTATATCTGTGAATAGAAAGACCACAAGTCTTATCTGCCACATGGCAGGGAGAATCATGGATTTCAATGAAGCACAGACATAGTGATGTAACCACATTTGAAGTCCATTGATACCTCCTCCAGCACGGTAGCAGAATGTCTATATCTCAGTATAGACCTGCATTTGGAAGAATAACCTGCAGGAACCTGTGCATTGCACCCAGGATCCATTGAACATGGTTGTAATACTTTACAGGCTCCAATGCAGAAAATGTATAAATGCCTATTTTTTTATTAATTTGGCAAAAAGTACAATTAATCTTTAATGCAAAACTGTATAATATAAATGTATATGGTATACATGTAGAATTATGGCAGTACACAATCCTAGGCAGATGCCCTGGTGCTACACAAAAAAATAAAATAAAAAAACAAGTATAGTAGTTGTAATGGAATGACCCGTGACAACCAGAGACTTTGGAAGGATGGGGGGTACTCCTGTGCCAGCATCACTAATGACTCTTGGGTCTAGGGTCACCCTGTGCCCCTTTTGGGCATAGGGTGACTGAGAAATATTAATTATAAATTACATGAGATGGGACATTACTGTTAATTCATGTTTTTCAGGATCTTGGAATATTACAGTTTGATTTCATGCTGACCCCCAACCGATCAATAAGAGTGTCTTCTTCAATGCTTAACCTAGGCTGTTGAGATGCTAACTAAGTACGTCTGCTCCTAAGACCTTTCATTGTGTGAAGATGCTATTGATGATAGATATGTGTTGTGAGTTAGCAGTCTAAAGGTCAGATGTCTACTTTCAGGGGTAGGGAATTAGCATGTCAATTATGTTTAGTAAAGGAATGTGTATTATGCAGGTGAATCACTTATTGTTGGAGACGGAATGTCTGGGGGAATAATTAACTCAACTGAATGTCATTGTCTAAGAGAAGGTGTATTGAAGCCCCCCCCCCATTGTGTGATGTGTGGGTGGAGAGTTGCATTGTCCCTGTAACATGCCTGTACTGCATAAATAGCTGAGAGCTAACCATTAAAGGTCATTCATACATTTTGAACCCAGTACCAGAGCTGTGTGACAACAGCTACAAGGACACAGGACAATGGAGACACAGTATGAACGTCTGAAGCTCTCTTCCCTCATGGACTTACTGGAGAGCCGGGGGCAGATCGGCCAGCAACCATAAGAAAAGGGACATTATTGCAGAACTTGTCAAAATGGATAGAGCTGAGAGGCCCAGCGTAACAGACAGGACACCCGAGGAAGAAAGTTTTGATCGGGCTGTTAAACGTGGACTGCCACAGTATGGTCCTAATCCTCCACCCGAGATCGTAGACCTGGTTATAGCGGCTGTGGATGCCACTTGACTACAACAAAGAGGTGCTGCAGCAGCAGCAGAAGTCACAGCAGCACCAACTGAAGAGAGAGGAGAGGTGCAGATACTGGATACAGCACAGAGGACCAGTATCAGAGGAGGCCCTGCTGGGATGGTCGGATTGATTTGTTGCCAACTCTGGAAGGAAGCGCTAGCTCTTGAGCAGCAACACCAGGGGCAGTTCCTCCCCTCCATCCATGTAAGGCACTGGCCGCAGTATGACACACGAATGTCGTTATTAGGGGAACAACCGAAGCAGGAGTGGACAGCTGAGTTAAGCAGCCTGATCCGGGCAGAGATGCGGTTGGACGAGAGCTACAGAGCCATCCGGTGGTATGTAGCCCAAGAGTGCCCGTGGTCAGCGGATGACAGCCCCATGGAAGGCTTTGACTATGATGGCCTGGGACTATTGTATTGGAGGATGTCCAGTGATCCTGACCTTGGGGATAATAGGGAGTGGCGCTTGGAGGACATAATGGAGCACAGAGAAGGAAAATTGAATGTCTCGGAAGGGCACTGGTTACAGGAAGATTTGGAGTTTCTAGGCGGTCAGGAATGGGAGCTGGAGATCGCCTACAGACAGCTGCTAGACTCTGCTCAGCAGCAGGGTGGGGCTTCCGTTGCCTGGGACTATGAGGAAATTTCAGCTGACAACTCTGGGGTCCTGGCTGATGAATCGGCAGTGGAAAATATGGAGATTGCCATCCCTAAAGCCGAAG
Organism: Rana temporaria; assembly: GCF_905171775.1. Lineage (NCBI taxonomy): Eukaryota > Metazoa > Chordata > Amphibia > Anura > Ranidae > Rana > Rana temporaria. The sequence continues at coordinate 426,356,029 of NC_053490.1, forward strand.
CGGATGATGTGGAGTTCCAGGGGGCTAGGGCAGTTGGCTCATCGTCCCAGCCACAAATTACAGAACTTATGGACTTAATGGACCGTTCAGAGGATGTTACGGTTTATGCATACCCAGCAGAAGAGCTGGCAACAGAGCAGAGTGCCACAAGCCTCTGCTCTCAACTAGCAGGAGAGGGAGTTCCTGTGGTAGTGGATGGGACTGTGGTCTCCACTCAAAGCAACCCAGCAGAAGAGCTGGCAACAGAGCAGAGTACCACAAGCCTCTGCTCTCAACTAGCAGGAGAGGGAGTTCCTGTGGTAGTGGATGGGACTGTGGTCTCCACTCAAAGCAACTCAGCAGAAGAGCTGGCAACAGAGCAGAGTGCCACAAGCCTCTGCTCTCAACTAGCAGGAGAGGGAGTTCCTGTGGTAGTGGATGGGACTGTGGTCTCCACTCACAGCAACCCAGCAGAAGAGCTGGCAACGGAGCAGCGTGCCACAAGCCTCTGCTCTCAACTAGCAGGAGAGGGAGTTCCTGTGGTAGTGGATGGGACTGTGGTCTCCACTCACAGCAACCCAGCAGAAGAGCTGACAATAGAGCAGCGTGCCCCTGTAACATGCCTGTACTGCATAAAAAGCTGAGAGCTAACCATTAAAGGTCATTCATACATTTTGAAACCAGTACCAGAGCTGTGTGAGTCTCGGTAATTCTGGGGAATGGAATGGATCGTGCCTGTCGGATTGTGGAGTGTGAGATAAGCTGTCGTGGTTGATGGAATGGGAATACCATAAACGGTGGTGACCGTTACAGTAGTCACTATGAGAAACCAGGATTATAACATGAATATAACATAAATATAAAATGTGTTGAGCAACCTGGTATTGAAAATAAAAATAAATATATCAGCCGCACTTCAATTAGCTTATCTTGCAGTGTTTTTAATAATCAGTGAATTGGCTGCTTACAGTATGTCTCCAACCCAAAATCAACCTTCCTTGACATATTCCACCACACCTGGCTTGCTGGTGAGCTGGTTGGTTTTGGGTTGAAGACATAGTGTATGTTGTGCTGGCAATTCACGTATTATTAAAAATACTGCAAGATGAGCTAATTGACGTGCAGCGCATATATTTTCCTATTTTCAAAGAAGAATGGATTTTGAGCGGAGAAAGTGGATCTGTGTGAGTACCCTGTTATGTTTTCTTCAATGTGTTCTAGAACCACCATAGGAGAATTTGTGTGTGTGTGTGTGTGTGTGTGTGTGTGTGTGTGTGTGTGTGTGTGTATATATATATATATATATATATATATATATATATATATGTATAGAGCCAAGCATCCCTGCAATCCTGAAGAGTTTGATAGCAGTATACAAGTATTTCTTAAAGAGACGGATTAAAGAATAAGTAACAGAGTCTCTCTAAAACCCAGCCTTGACATAATTTTGCTCCCTGTTGCTGTGTTTCTCTGGGCCTTCATCGTAGGCAGTAAAAAATAATACCCTGTGTAAACCCTGTGTCAGATGGTATGGGAGCTGAGGGTTGATGATGTCACCCCCTCTGTCATGTGACATCTGTATAATGGGTCACACACTAGGTACCGATTCTGGTAATCGCTGAATAAAGTGTAGTTTAGAGGTAGTGTCTAGTGAGGCTGCCCAATAGGACTGCTAATACTAGACAGAGCGAGCCAGGAAATTGAAACGTGCTGTTGTGTTTTGCTGTCTTTTTCAGCTAATAACTAATTTCCTAGTCCAGAAGTTATATGCTATGATAGTTTTTTGGGGTACAAAGAAACATATACCGTATGTGGCTCTTGAATGATGGTTTCTTTTGTCACCAATATAATATGTGAGGTATGCAGGTGTCAGAACGACTAATAGTAGTAGTAGTAGCCTTAGATGAAAGTGGTCATGCAAAATTTAGGTATGTACCAAGGCCCTAAAACTGACATTTTGCGTGGACTTGCAGTTTTGTTCATGTCCCTGCTATAGACATGCCTACTACAATACTTTGGCTGTGGACCTGTTTTTTTTATCTTGCGCAATATATGAGATAAACAGTATAGGAAATATATACTTTTGGATAAATTGATAACCAGTGCCACATTTTAATTTGAGATTCTTAAATGTTGGAAAAAAAATATACATTTAATTATATCTTTGACCAAATAGGCTGGATAATTGAACTGTGGTATAGTCCTGTCTGACTTCCTGCTCCTTCCCCCACAGCTGCTGCTGTGAATATGTCACCACAACTAATTCCTAGCTGCTTCCTGGGTACATCTGAGAGCCAGCCAGCCAGCCAGAGGGGATTGTAATGGCAGTGTCCTCCACTGCCTGAGGTGAGCTGTTGATAAGGGGGTGGGAGGTGTGAGCTGGCATGGTATCCATTGCTCATCACCTGAGCTAATGTGATAGAGGCTTAAGGTGTGTTTGTGTCTGCCCTGCCACCCTGAGCTGATCTGGGAAGGGGGGGAGGTTGCTGTGTCCACCACCACCACCAGATATAGTGTAGCTGAGCTGATTTGATAGGTGGGGTGGTATTGCTGTGTGTCCACCACCCACTTATAGTAGTAGTATAATATAAAATATTTTAGTACACCATTTGGTTCAGAATTTTATTTTTTCTTGTTTTTCTCCTCTAAAACCTAGGTGCGTCTTATGGTCAGGTGCGTCTTATATGGCGAAAAATACGGTATGTGGCTCTTGAATGATGGTTTCTTTTGTCACCAATATAATATGTGAGGTATGCAGGTGTCAGAACGACTAATAGTAGTAGTAGTAGCCTTAGATGAAAGTGGTCATGCAAAATTTAGGTATGTATCAAGGCCCTAAAACTGACATTTTGTGTGGACTTGCAGTTTTGTTCATGTCCCTGCTGTAGACATGCCTACTACAATGCTTTGGCTTGCGCAATATATGAGATAAACAGTATAGGAAATATATACTTTTGGATAAATTGATAACCAGTGCCACATTTTAATTTGAGATTCTTAAATGTTGGAAAAAAAATGGACATTTAATTATATCTTCGACCAAACAGGAATGGATAATTGAACTGATATAATTTGAGGATACCACTGGCTAAAACTGATTGAGAACCCTTTGCAAAAAAAATAAAAAAATAAAAAACAATCGGAATTACAAAGCTTTTAGGTGGAACATTGGTCATTAAAAATTTCTGGATAGACAACTACATTTCTGTATTATAATACTTTTTTAACTTTGTTATTTAGGGAAATGGGAAATGTACAGTATGTTTGAAATGTGTTTTACCATATTTTAATGTATCATATTGTCTGGTTAAAAAAAAAACACTTAAAATAAACCTTGAATAGTTTTTATTAGTTTTAAAATTGGACTTTATAAAATAAGAGCAATATGGTTGTGGTTCATTTTATTGCATGCTGTATATTGCATACCTGTATATAGTGCTATTTAAACATTTCACTTTTCACATAGAGGCCGCATTGGTAACATTAAGAGCTCTCTATAAACTCAAACATCATTATCAGACACTAAGTACATTTCTATGCCAGCTCTTTAGTGCTCAGTTCAGTTCTGGCAATGCATCATTTTGACATGTAAATGTAAAGACAAGATTTGCACAAAAAAATCTCATGCACTAAAAAGAGAACTATGCAAACATGCAGTATGTGAGGCTACGGCAGTATGCTGAGCCTGCATGGGATAGAGCAGAGGGAGAAGTGGGCTGCCGCGCTCTGGGGTAGTAACAGCCTCTGATTGGTCAGCTGCGGCAGCCCCCTTCTCTGATAGGTCCGTTCGCGTGAGGTAAAACCTGCACTGGACGAGCCTATATAAGGGAGAGGCTGAGGCGATTTGCTCAGTCACATCTCCTGACAAGCAGCATCGCCCGCCTCTCCCTCTCTCTCAGGATGAAGCGCGCTGTGCAGGACAGCCATGAGGAGCTCTTATGTAGACTCCTAGAGAAGGCGGAGAGCAGGGGAGGTGAAGAGTGGCTGAAGCGTTGCCTGTCTGAGGAGAGTGGCTCTGTTTTATCTGTCAGCCCAGCTGCAGTACCAGAGATGAGCGTGGGCGCCCCCAGGAAACAGCCTGGAAGGAAAAAGAAATGTAAGACCAATAATTTAGCTCCTCAAGCTGAGGGAGCTGCAACAAGAGGTGCTTCTTGCCAGCAAGGGAGCAGCGCTGCCTCTTCCCCCCCTCCTGGGGACTTGGGTGAGCATGTTTTACCTGAAGTTGTTTTCAGTAATGTTAACCAGTTATCTGCATTTTCTAGTCTAATTGAATCTTTGTCTGTCATTGTGCAGCAGTTCAAAGGTATACATGATGCGGATTTTACCTCACAAAATGTAAATATGTATGTGCAACCAGGTGAGAGTCTGAGTACTCAGGCATGCACAGTAAGTCAGAGTGCACAGGAGACTGGTGCTGGAAATAGCGATAATGCTATTGATATGGAGGAGGTTGGTGTGGTGTGGCATGAGGCTGGTCATCCCTCTCTGCTAAATAAGGATGTTACTGTCAGATCGAGTGTGAGGTGTCCTGCTGTTAATAATACTTTACCCCTCAGATCCTCGGCTGCTATGGTCAGCGAGTCTTCCTTTAAGGAACCCCTCCCTTGCAGTTTATCCCCGCTGGGTTTTCATCTGTCTAAGTCAGTCAAAGAAAAAATTTGGAGGGGTGAATATCTCGATATATTATCACTTCTCCCTGCTTCTAAGGAGTTTTTGGCTAAATCTGACAGGCAGTCCAGCGAAAGAACAGAGGAAGATAGGAGGAGAGCGGTTCCTAAGACATTTCAAAACTGGCTGCAAGCGTTCTGTATCTATTCAGCAGTTATGGGAGAACGCTTCCCGGGGAAGTGCTCAGGTTTATTCCAACACCTGGATATTATTGCGGAGGCCTTTCGCCACTTTGGCGGCTCCGCATGGTTCTCATATGACGAGAATTTCCGTCAAAAACTAGCTGTGCACCCATCGCTGCATTGGGGGGCTAAGGACGTTGGTTTATGGTTAAACCTTATGCTGCCACCTAGGCCCCAGTTCACCCCTCGCCCCGCTTCAAATGGTCAGAGTCCAGTCAGGAAGGGTGTATGCTTTGCATTCAATGAGGGTCAATGTAAATTCTTATTGAATTGTAGATACAAACATGAGTGTTCTTATTGTGGCGGTACTCACGCGGCGAGCAGATGTTTTCGTAAAGCTGCCGCTAGTTCCTCTCATTCAGGACCCAAGGACACACATGGGAAAGGCCCCGACTCCGGTGAGCCTGGCAAGAATGCGCCCATGGCTCGAGCGCTATCCAGACCACAGGATGGCGGCTCTGCTAACTGAAGGTTTTGCCAATGGTTTCTTAGTGCCATCCTTTACTGGTTCAGGGTGTACACCAGTTAAAAATTTACTATCGGTATCCATGCACTCTAACTTAGTGCTTGAGAAAATTTGCAAAGAATTGTCTGAGGGTAGGGTGGCTGGCCCCTTTAATGACCCGCCATTCTCTAATTTCCGGTTGTCCCCTTTGGACATCGTACCCAAGAAAGAGCTGGGTGCGTTCAGACTGATCCACCACCTATCTTACCCACCGCATTCGTCACTCAATGACGAAGTTGCCTCTGTGGAGGCTCCAGTCTGCTACGCCTCATTTGATGAGGCTTTGTGTCTTTTGAGGCAAGCAGGGCAAGGGGCTGTGCTAGCAAAGGCTGATATTAAGTCGGCTTTCCGCCTTCTTCCCGTGCATCCACAAGGCTTCAATTCTTTGGGTTTTCAATTTTTGAATAAATATTATTTTGATAAATGCATGCCAATGGGGTTTTCTATGTCATGCTTTTATTTCGAGGCTTTTTCCTCCTTCTTACATTGGGTCGTGTCAGTCGTTATCCCTCAAGGCCTTATCCTACATTATCTAGATGACTTCTTGTTTTTAGGTCCCCGGGGGTCATCAGTGTGTATGGAAGCTTTACAGGTTTTCTTTGACGTTTGTCATGACTTTGGCGTGCCTCTGGCCCAGGAGAAAACAGTTTTTCCCACGACAGTTATTGAATTTTTGGGGATCACGGTTGACTCCGAACGAATGGAATTCAGATTGCCACAACAGAAGATACATAAAATGAAGTCTATGATTGCAACCTTTCTTGTCAGTAAGAAGGTGTGCTTAAAGGAGGCACAATCTTTGCTGGGTCTTTTTGCTTTTGCAGCCAGAGTCATCCCTATGGCGAGGGTATTTTCGCGCAGGTTCTCGTTAGCCATAAAAGGTATGGTGAACCCTTACGCTCATTTCCGAATTTCAAAAAGCATCAAGGATGATCTAAGAATTTGGGATGCTTTTTTAAATGAGTTTAATGGTTCCTCGGCCTGGCAAATGGACTTTATTAATAGTTCTCAGTTGGAATTCTTCACCGATGCAGCTGGCTCTGCTGGGTTCGGGGCTTTCTTGGATGGGCGCTGGTGCGCCCAGTCCTGGCACCCTGATTGGCTCCAGAAGGAGATACTTCAAAATCTAGTTCTGTTGGAGCTCTTTCCAGTGATTGTGTCGGTGGTTGTGTGGGAAGACATCTTTAGGAATCGTAGAATCTTAGTTCATACGGATAATAAAGGTGTCTTTTTTGCCATCAATACTCTGTCCTCTAAGTCTGATCCCGTTCTGAGGTTATTGCGTTTCCTTGTACTTCATTGTATGAACTGTAATATATGGTTGAGAGCTGAGCATATTGCAGGTAAAGAAAATAACATAGCAGATTCTTTATCTCGTTCACAGTTCAAGAGATTCCGAGAGTTGGCGCCATCAGCGGATCAACATGGCACCCCTTGCCCAGACTTCCTCTGGGGCTTAATTTGGGAATAATATTCCGGAATCTCAAGGCTTCAGTAGCGGAAAACACCTGGAGGGATTATAGGCTTTCATGGCACAAATGGTGCTCTTTCTGTCAACCATTGGGTTTGGATCCACTAGATGTATCTTCTTACGTGGCTTTGTCTTTTTGTCCTTTCTCATTCAGTCTAATCTGTCCCCGGCTTCCATAGGTAAAATATTGGCTGGAGTTTCTTTTTTCCTTAAGTTTGCAGGCCTTCCTGCTCTTACCTCTTTCTTTCAGGTCACTCAGGTTTTGAAGGGCCTCAAAAAGTCTAGGCCCTCTTTAGATAATAGGCGTCCCATATCTATCCCCATTTTGATCGATCTTCTTCAGATCCTTCAAGATGTCTGCTCATCCAATTTCGAATCTTTGCTTTTTAAGGCTGCTTTCTCTATAGCATTCTTTGGAGCCCTTCGGTTAGGTGAGTTTACTGCAGCAAATAGAAACGCTTTTTCATTTCTCCGTTTTTCTCATGTTCAGTTTGACGTCGGTTCTGTCCGTCTGTTTTTGTCCAGATCAAAGTCCTCTCAGGTTGGCCAGTGGTTTTCTTTATCCAGTTCTCCTAATGAGGCTATCTGTCCCGTGTTTCATGTTCGTAATTATCTTTTGGTCAGACCATTGAGTAACGATTCCTTTTTTATTCATGAAGACTTGTCCTCTCTAACTAGGTACCAGTTCTCAGCTGTTTTGGCCTCCTGTTTGAAGCGCTTGAATTTATCTGGGTACCAATTTTCTTCCCATTCTTTCCGAATTGGCGCTGCCACCACAGCTGATTCTATAGGTTTTTCAGAGAGTAAGGTTAAAAAAGTGGGCAGGTGGGGCAGCAATAGATATAAGTTATATGTTCGTCCCAGTCTTCTAACTTTATGATTCTCTTTCAGATTTATCCAGGAATATCGCTTGGGTCATAGGTTCACTCCTACGTGTTCTGGGCTTACAAGCACTCCGGATCCAGATCATACTCTGCTAACCTGGGGCTTGATCCTGATTTATTTTTAATTTTATGGTCAGGTGTTAGAGGTATGCGGTGGCGCAATTTAAAAGACCACCTAGCTTATTTGTCTTCTGTCTGGCCTCAACCCCAAGTGATAGTTATCCACGTGGGGGCTAATGACTTGGGTAAATTCAACACATGGGACTTGTTATGTGAAATGAAAAGGGATCTCTATTCCATAACTCAAATGTTCCCAGGTTCAGTGTTAGTATATTCTGAGATGGTTCCCAGGCTGTTATGGTCGCCGCACGGCACCCTTTTCTACGTGGATAGAATCCGCAGACGGCTAAATAGGACGATTCATAGTTTTATGCCTTCAATTGGTGGCTCTTCCTTTCGTCATTCCGAGTTAGAGGGTTTTTTGCTTGGGTTGTTTCGGGTTGACCAAATTCATCTGTCAGGCATTGGCCTGGACATTTTTAATATGGGTATCCAGTCCATGATCGAATCAGCCACGGTGGTGGGGGGGCCTCGGCCAACAGCTTCGCGGTTGGCCCCGGCCGGTGGGGAGTAGTCGTCCAGCTTTTGCTGGATGGACAGAAATTAATTTGATTTTAAAGTTTTAAGTTTAGCCAATTTGGCCTTTTGTAATTTAATTTATTTATTGAGAAAATTTTTGTAACCCCGCCCCCACATTTTATGGATGACACCGTGGCCAATTTTACCAAAGTTAAATAAAAATGTTGTATCAAATTGTTGTTTGGTCTCCTTATTCAATACCTCTGTACTAGCCCATGTGAGGCTACGGCAGTATGCTGAGCCTGCATGGGATAGAGCAGAGGGAGAAGTGGGCTGCCGCGCTCTGGGGTAGTAACAGCCTCTGATTGGTCAGCTGCGGCAGCCCCCTTCTCTGATAGGTCCGTTCGCGTGAGGTAAAACCTGCACTGGACGAGCCTATATAAGGGAGAGGCTGAGGCGATTTGCTCAGTCACATCTCCTGACAAGCAGCATCGCCCGCCCGCCCACCCTTACCTGTCAGTTTGTCATAATAAGTCATGGGGTCGTCTGTATGGGGGGAGTAGTCGTCCAGCTTTTGCTGGATGGACAGAAATTAATTTGATTTTAAAGTTTTAAGTTTAGCCAATTTGGCCTTTTGTAATTTAATTTATTTATTGAGAAAATTTTTGTAACCCCGCCCCCACATTTTATGGATGACACCGTGGCCAATTTTACCAAAGTTAAATAAAAATGTTGTATCAAATTGTTGTTTGGTCTCCTTATTCAATACCTCTGTACTAGCCCATGCACATTAAAGGCAACTTTTTTTATTACAAAAATGTTTTGCGCAAATCTGTTCTATATGTATCCGAGACTCAAAATATATTACTACAATTACAGGTATATAGAACCTGAATTCTATTATGACCGCATGAAATAAAAAATGTTGTGGTTACCTAATAAACAAGGTATAAAAATGTGCTATTTGTCAAGTTCGCTCGACTTTATGGGGACAGCACTTGTTTTACAGGATGCATACGTTTTTGCTAACATTTCCTGATCAATGGGTCCATTGATCATCATACAGGCTATCCTTTAATTTGTCAGATGATACAATTTTTTTAGGTACAAAGGATCTCCATGTATGATCTGCATTCACACATACCCAATGCTTATAAAATGAATGACTCAATGGATTAAAAATTTGTGTCCAGTTTTTTAATCATTTCAGGTAAATAGTGAATCATTTCCATTTGTGTGTGTGATTCCATCCTTCTGCATAGCGAAAGCTTAAAAATGCATTTACTTAAATAAAACAAAAACAAACTAAGAATTAAAAGGATACAATCATTTATGACAACAACAACTAACAATATCTTAGGGGCTAGTGAATAAGGTGAACCTGTGTTCACTTTAAATATCTAATCATGTGCTAGCAACATTTTTTTTTTAATTTTCCTAAAATGCGACTGGATATTACAAGTGAACACAGGCTCTTATTTACTTCAACGTGGTTGAATGCAGTGAGCAACAGAGCAAATAAATGAGCAAAGAAAAATATAACTAAAAGCGTTTATTTTTACTTTTTGGCACATTGGAAATGGATTAGAACACCAGTCAGGTTTTTATTGCTGTCTGTGTCCCAATTCAGAAAATGTGCCCATGTTATTTGTCCTGCTTACTGTTATTATCAAAAGTAAAAAAAAAAAAAAAAAAAATCAAAAACTTTTGGATGGCCCAAGAATATATATATATCTTCCAAAGGGGACACTAGTTCTGGTGACAACCAGAAATTCCCACACTTTCTATTTTGGCTATGGGACAGGGAGCAAAGAAAAACTGTTTAGTCTTTAGTTTAGTCTTTAGTCTTAGTCTTCTACTTTAGTGCAGGAATGATGCAATACTGTGAAAATGTGTTGTGCTCATTTGTTAAGGGAAGATAACTGATAAAGATTATTTGCGATAAAGATATTTTATTCAGGTGAGTCCATATTATTTACAGAGCTGTAATCATTCCTTTCAGCTCATAAAGTAGTTCTTCATTCAAAATTAATCCTATATATATATATATATATATATATATATATATATATATATATATATATATATATATTGTAATGTTGGGGTTATTTAGCATCTGGGTAGAGCATACCAGTGAGCAGCAGAGTCCACGCCAGTTGTGCTTTTTAAGGGTTTGTTGACCCACTTTTATTAAAAGAAAGAAAAACGTCCATCCAGACTTTCCCACGCAGGGGGTTTCAAGTTTCTACATCAATAAAGAAATGGTCAAACGAAAATGCCAAGCCACCTGGTTCTCTTCAGAAATACAGCCCCCTAGGCTTACACTTCAGCCCTCTTGGCCACGTACCAAAGTACCTGTACAATCACTGTACCTTCTCTCAGCTTCTGTGCTGCACAACCCACAGCTTTGGGTCCTCTCTCTATACCATGCAGACATGCATGCTTCTCCCTTGCTTGCCTGGACTCCTCTGGAGTGTGGAGTCCAGAACACTGGTCGTGATTCTACTATAAGCCCAGGACCCACCTGCTCAATCAACCAGCCAGACTCCTGGCTGTTTCCAAAACCCGGTCCCAGGATTGGAGATTCCTGCCTATTGGAGAGTCCTGGGCGACCATTACCAGGACAGGGAACTGGACTATCACATACCCCCCCCCTTTGTTTCGATCCAGAGGGAGGAACACCAGCACCCATCATCATGGTTGGGACACCTCTGTGCTGGCTGTCAGCCACATAGGCCCAACCTTTTTTCCGGGTGCGCTTCCAGGTACGTCCCACCCTGGATCTTAACCAGCTATATTTCCCTACACTCAGCCTTCTCCCTCTTCTTTTGGGGTTCCATAAGCACTTCCTCTTTTGAAATTTAAACAGGGCACCCCTGGTCTTTCTACCAACCCTTCTGCCTCCACGCTTCAGGTTCCCCGGTTTCCCAATACCTTTGGACACCACACTGTCATGTACCTTTAACAAATTATTTGGTTCATCATTGATATACATATTCAAACCAACTTTACACCTCTCAATGTTGCAAAAGTCACCAATGCCTTTTTTTTCAGTATTTGCTAGGGCAGAGTCTGCAGAGGGCACACATACCAGAGGGTTGCCATCACCCACGGGAACCTCACAGGACGTCACCTCCCCGGGGTTCACCCTCTCTGCAGGCAGCTGTCCTACCACTTGACTTGTTCTGATGCCATTTGTATTTTTATCCACCTGAAGAGACAAGTTCTCTTCTGATCCACATACAATTTTTACTGCACTTATCTGTTTGTCACCTAAACCAAACATTGGACTGGGGACCCCAGTCTTTTTAACCATCTTCGGTTGGGCCCCAGTTAGGATTTCTGCTGCTTTCTGGTCCACACTTGGCCCTTCCATCTCATGTGATAGCACCACTGGTACAGCATACACGCCCTTCACCGACAACTGACCAGTACTATCTTGAACCATAGCAGCAGAAATGCCTTCTACCTGGCTGTTAGGTGGTGAAACCTCAGACACTTTCTTTTCGCCAAAGCCTCTCCCATAAACCTCTTGTACAGGAAGTAACCCATCAGCATACCTAGAGGCGACTTTTAACACTAGTAATACAGTCATAAATAAACCATTTTTGTCTTGTCTTCCTTTGTGCTGTACCACCTGCCACTCAGGGGTCCACCTAATGGTACTCCGCAGTACCAGACTGTCTGACTGTGGTGGAGACACCCCAGTATAGACTGGCTGTACATCCCAAAGTTTAAGCATCTCCTTTAACACTTTTGTTAGAAAGCATACCCTTGGCTTCGGATTGAAGTCCTTCCTGGGGACTTTCCTGACACTAGGAATGCAGACAGACTCACTTGCTGAGACGTGAGAGGTTGCAAGGTTTAATGAAACCTTCTCCCAGCTGGAGATGACCACAGCCTGGTGCTCTACCAGAGCGCTGCCAGGTGCTTGACTCACACTCAACTTCTCAGGTTCAGCACCAATGAACTGCTTCACATTACCATTGACAACATCACTTTGACACGCTACGTCAGCATCATTTTTGTAGGTTGCGGACAAAGTGTCTGCTGTGTGCTCGCCCTTATGTGGTCCATATTTCTCACGAGGGTTAACCCCTGCAGCAGCCACCGCACCCTCAGGTATAAGCTGTTCTGCCATCACTCCTGCTGGCACAGCAGAAACTTTGTCCACCTTACTTTTATGCATGAAAGCCTCATCTATCAGGGACATTAGATTTTTACCCCAACTATCCCAATCTGTTGTAGCTGTGCTCCATTCATCGGCGCTCCTTAGCCCTGATCCATCCGCCCAAGGACACACATTAGAACAGATGGGTTTAGTTGCAGATTCATTACCCAAATTACAAATCATGGCAGACTTCGGTAACACATGTTCTAGCACCACAGGTTGCAATACACCACAACCACCACCACCTTGCTCGGGCGGCGCTTCATAAGCCTCACACACCTTTGCATTTTTCACATGTTGTTTTAACCCACCATTTACCTGCACATTTTTAGTACTAGCAGCTTGCACTAACACATTACCATTACACGGTACAGTTCCACTCTGTCCCACCAGAGTGACATACCAGTTGTCCATGGCAACCTCCGACTTCAATACATGAAGTTCCCTGGAGATTTCTGGGGACAACTGTGCTGTCTTACCACCAGTTGCTACAGGCAACGGCCCATTTGTGACAACAGCTTTTGCTCTGAAAGAACCTGGGATTTTCCCAACAGCAGCAAACTTTTCATTAACAATAACACTTATAGCATTTTTAGTTTTTGCTGGCTGTCTTAGCCCACTGCCTACTTGAGACTGGCAGACATTAGACACAACACTTTTAGTCATCAATACAGGTTCTGTTTGGACTTTAACCCCTGCATTCCCACTTTGTAGGGAGAAGTAATCTTCAAGCACACATTTAGTGGCCCCACTAACTGGGGTCACTCTCACATCATCATGGACAGTCTCGTAACCAGTTCTTTTATACCTGCAATCAGCAGTCCCAGACATCATTTCATTAAAGAAAGTCTTACCCACCGCAGTAGTTGGGGTCACCATCTTCATTTGAGTACGTTGTCTTAAACAGTCCTCAGCCGCACATTTACTGGCCAACTCCCCCTGGTGGCCATGGGATGAAATCGCACCCCCTGCAGACACAACAGAAAACTCCTCCTTGTTGCCAGGGGTGACGGCAAATATATTTTCACAGGAAACTGGCTCAGCATCATTACCTCCAGGTGCACCCCAGAATCTAGGGCAAGACAACATTTCGTGCCCCAGCTGGCCACATTCCAGACATGGAACAGGACGACTTTTCTCCAGTGTGTTTCTCTCCTGATGATTCCCAGCTGGCAAGAATGCACAGGGCTCTTTGTGGGGACGTTGAGGCAAATCTCTCCTGCAGCTCTTCTCTCCAGGCACAACTTCCACTCTTGTTGTCATGGGAGATCGCACTCTCCCTGCAGAGCTTTGCTGGTTCTCTCCAATATGCTGTATTGGCTCCTCCGGAAGCCACTTGTCACGACCCTTGCAGGCAGGTACACCCCATGGTCCACAGACAGCCCGACTGGTCTCCTCTGTGTTGCTATGGGCAACCACTCTCCGTCCTGGCTTTTGGTCAGCCTCTCTTCTGGCACATAACATAGGATTCGCAGACCTTTGTTTTGCTAGGTAGCTTTGCATTGGAGCCAGGGACAAAGGGCACTTGGAGACTGCATGCCCCCACTCGCTGCACCGCAAACAGCGCACTTGGTTTGCTGTCTTGTCAGGGTTTCCCACACTGCATATGCTGGACCCTGTCTCAAGCTGTGTCACTTTCACAATTTTCACAACAGCTGCTGGTTTAACTGCAGCAGTGTTGCCAGGGGCAACAACACCCCTCTCCCAGGCATGGATATTTGGCAGATGTCTCTTTTTATCAAAGGTTGGCTTCGCTTCCACTTTAGCTTGGTCCAATCCTGCCAGGTGTCGCTTGCACCAATCCACTGTAGATTCAAACGCTGGTGGACGCTCCACATTAGCCGTCTGTGCACTCATTGCACCAGGGTTGCTAGGGACAACAGCAGCCCACTTTTCCCTTGGAAAACTCTGTTCGGGTATGTATTGGGTTCGATCAGGCGGTAACAACCCCTCCAGCCTCAGAGCTCCATCTATCATCTCAGCCATCCTTGCTTCTTTTAGGCATCTTGATCGCCCCATACTCACAATCACTCCCACAAAAATTTGCACAGTTCAGCAACAAATTAGAGCACTGTCTCTTTAAGGCTAATCACCTTTCTCTTGCAGGTTCTCCTCACCTGCACACACACAGATTATGCAGTTTCTGGCAATAGCTCACTGGTATTTGCAAGGATCTTCAGTCCATGCCCGCATTCGAGCACCAATTGTAATGTTGGGGTTATTTAGCATCTGGGTAGAGCATACCAGTGAGCAGCAGAGTCCACGCCAGTTGTGCTTTTTAAGGGTTTGTTGACCCACTTTTATTAAAAGAAAGAAAAACGTCCATCCAGACTTTCCCACGCAGGGGGTTTCAAGTTTCTACATCAATAAAGAAATGGTCAAACGAAAATGCCAAGCCACCTGGTTCTCTTCAGAAATACAGCCCCCTAGGCTTACACTTCAGCCCTCTTGGCCACGTACCAAAGTACCTGTACAATCACTGTACCTTCTCTCAGCTTCTGTGCTGCACAGCCCACAGCTTTGGGTCCTCTCTCTATACCATGCAGACATGCATGCTTCTCCCTTGCTTGCCTGGACTCCTCGGGAGTGTGGAGTCCAGAACACTGGTCTTGATTCTACTATAAGCCCAGGACCCACCTGCTCAATCAACCAGCCAGACTCCTGGCTGTTTCCAAAACCCGGTCCCAGGATTGGAGATTCCTGCCTATTGGAGAGTCCTGGGCGACCATTACCAGGACAGGGAACTGGACTATCACAATATATATATATATATATATATATATATATATATATATATATATATATATATATACTGTATATATGAGCAATCATCCCAAACATAACTCCAGGTCCCACAAGAAGAGGAAGAGAAAGGTCTCCCTCCACCTGCTTCCTTATTATATCCCATCAGAAAGGGACCACACCCTTCCCAGCACCAAATGGGCTGCAGGTGTAAAAAGACCGACAGCTCACCATCTAAGTCCCCAGGCATAAGCGCAAGATGGCGCCTAGGTCAAAAACCAAGCCAACACATGGAAATGGCATGCGCTGGCATGCTGACGCTGTGTGCGCAATAGCACAACAATATCATCAGCTAAAAACATGGTGCTAATGTAAATGGATTCCACCGCCACTGCAACAGACAGTTGATGGTGGGGAACATCGCAACTCCCAGAAAAATGCCAGACTCCACGCAGCAACCCCACAGGGGATCACTCAAATGTTACCTTTCAAAACACTGATTTAGTAAACAGATATCATTCAAAGTCATAAATGCTAACGTACCTGGGTTTAATCGGCAAAATACCAATCTCACTGTGGAGAAAAATATTAATAGATTTATCATATCGATTATATCAGTACTAGAAAACAATATAAATTCTCCATATCAGTTATATCATAACCTAAAAATATTCCAATATGAATATATAAAAAAAAGTATTGGAATATTTTTGTTTTGTTTTGGAATCAGTGGACATAGGTGGATGCAGCATTGGTCCTCCGCTGGCTCTAAGGCTAAGAGCCGAGCGATCAAACACCGCTGATTGCTCACTTCTCAGTACTCCCTGAGCAGAGAGCTGGTGACTGTCAGATTGTCAGTCTCTGCTCTGGAGTTCTGGGCTGCGGATGGTATAGGAGCGGCTTGTTTAGGCTCTCAGCGGCATGCTGAGAGGCTGTGTGTTAATCCAGGCATATGGGCAGATCCCGACCATATGGTCACAAACTTTCCTGAGCCTGGACAAGTTCTGTGATGTCAGCTGACAGCGCGCTTCTGTGTTTTGAAAATGTATCACAGGAATGCAGAATGATCTGCACTCCTGGGATCCACAGGGTAAGTGCAGCCGAATGAGCTTTGGCTGTACTTCTCCTTTAAGAAAAATGGCTCAGGTATGCACATTAAAATTGATACACAGCATTATAGTTACTAAAAGATACAAAGAGCATTAAAATACAGTAAGCATGCACTGTATATTAAAGATCAATACATACAAAAGAACAATACTATGCTCTTATTTTAATTCCTTTAATGAGAATGCTAATAAACTATCACAAAATTGAAGGTCTTATAAAAAAAAATGGCCTCTTAAAATAATGTGATTATAAATATATTTGAATTGTTATGTTAAATCTGATAAGGGATTAGCTAATGAATTGTAGCAGTATCAAAAGAATGGAGGCTCATCAGCAGGAAATTCATAGAGCTATTATACAATTATATTACTGCCTGCATACTTGATTAAAATCCCTATAACATTACACAAAAAAGCATGAAGTCTACTAATGCTCCCTGTGGAATACAGTTACATGATTTACACTTTAAAGTTCTAATTCTATATTACAGAGGAGAATGCAATTACATGAATTGAAATTAGAGCTGGAATAAAGTTTCAATTTCAGTTACATACAGGTAAATGGAACATTTTTCTGAATTCAAAAACAGTTTTCCACAATTATTTTAATCATTTAATAACTGTTTGTTTTTGAAAAATGTAACTTGATCCCAAGCATATAGTAAATATTACAAAAATGTGATACTAAGTAGAAAGTATAAGTGGTTAAACCCCGAACCACGGGCTCAGGACTTTGTATTCCAGTGCTACTCCCCAACCCATTGCAGCCCCACCTTTTCCAGAGCTCATGTAATACCACAGAGCCCCTTCCTTGTTGTCTCTTATCCAGGTTTGGTGGTCCTTAGTGATGCAAAGAGTGTAATATTGCAAAGAGTGGCACTGAAAAGATGATATCAGAGCCACTCTCTGCAGCATTATATAGTAAGTACAAGGTTAAATATAGTAGAAAATACCTGTAGTAATTCCCCAAGGTGGCGAGAGGTTGGTGCACTGGCTTGTAGTGTCCTCTTCACAGTTTTCTAAACAGGTGCAGAATTATGAAAGCTGCACAATCACACAAACAATGACTATTCATAGCAATGTCTCTGAGACTCAGTCAGGGTAACATGTGGCTGTATTGAATAGACTCTATAAGACTCTATAACAGGGGTCTCAAACTGGTGGCCCTCCAGCTGTTGGGAAACTACAAGTCCCATGAGGCATTGCAAGGCTTACAGTTACAAGCCTGACTCCCTCAGGCAGAGGCATGATGGGACTTGTAGTTTCGCAACAGCTGGAGGGCCACCAGTTTGAGACCCCTGCTCTATAACAACAGAGATTCAAGCTGAAAATAACTACTTCAGTAAACAGTTCAGGACATACACATCAGCTTATAATTATCCTTATAAAAGGCATCCTTAACATTGAAGTCCAAGATAGCTCTGGTAAAACAGGTGGACAGCTGGAGAGAACTGGAGGGCCCAAAGACAAATGGTCACCCAAATAGAACTGGAGTACAGTGGTAACAATTTATGAGGGGCTTCCCACAGTAAAAAGAGAAATAGAAGTTACGTCCACAGACTGCGGCTTTGTCATAGATATTTAAACAGTACAAGAAGTCCTTTATTTTAATTTATATAACATCAAGAAATATTTAAAAAATACACAAAAATAATCCACAACATCTCTTCACCATACCCATATTAAACCATATTATACCCATATTAAACCAAAGACAATGTTGTCTCATACTCCAAAAGTTGGCTAGCAGATATCAAACTGACCACAATAATAAAGCAAAATAATACAACGCTGACTCAATAATAAACAGTATATTATTCTTCAGTGTGAAAATGCATGCACAATAAATCATTCAATAAATGTTGTGATCAAATAAAGTCCTCCAAACAATACATGAAAATATTTTTAACCAAAAGTAATGGCAAAGTTATAAATAATAAAGTTCAAATAAAACAATCCAACTAAAAAGTTCCTATCACCAATATTATTCCACCAAGTGTAGAATAATCTTTGATTCAAGGTGACCACCACTACTAATACAGGAAAACACACTTACAGGAAGCATGGTTTTATTTACTGACTCTTCTTTAGTTTTGTAGGTAGGAAAAAAAAGCGATTTATTCTGTAAAGAGATGGAAAATTAATGATGCTCACTTTTCTGTACATTTTAGTGCCTGCTTTACAATCCATTAGTTATTTGTTTTTAAAGCATCAAGAATGCAGTAAAGCACGCTAGTTAACTAATGCTTCCAGGAACCAACATTCTAACATTAGATACTATTGTTCCACTTGAAAGGATATTTAGAGCAAATTAAGGATATACTGATGCACTTTAGTCAGTCTAAATAATATAAAGTGGCATTTACTTTACAGTTTTCTGGTGCTCCTTCTTGTTTGATCTAAATAAACCTGTTATTTAAACACATTAACTCAAATTTCAGTAATTTTAACCATGTTCACCGCGTTCCAACCAAACAAAATAAGGATAGAAGCAGACATTATATGCAGGAATTTCTTTCCAAAAATGTTCACTCTGTGATCACTTATTCATTTATGTTTACGATTACAGTGAGGAAAGGGGTATCCCATTTTGGTGTTTGTTTATCTAGGGGTGAAACAAAAGTGGAATAATTAGATTGTCCATTTAATTGATTCTTTCCAGAGGGTCCTGATACCCATGATCTGACTATGACCATCTAGCTCAGATTATGATTATCTTAAAGTGGAGGCTCCGCTTATTTGCCTCCCCCCCATCCACTGCCACATTTGGCACCTTTCGGAGGGAGTGGAAACCTGGCTTTGACAGGTACCCACTCCCACTTCCTACTGAATTTGTGGCGACCTCATTCGGAAGATCATCCCCCCTTCCCCCCACTAGACCATTCGCAAAATGCAGAGCGTTTCATACATGCGCAGTCGGGAACTGGCTGTGAAGCCGCAAGGCTTCACTGATGGTTTTCCTTACCGGAGATGGCAGCGGTAGCACCCGAGAGCCAATTGAAAAGTTGGCTCAGGTGAAGACACCACTGGATTTGTGGTCAGGTAAGTGTCCTAATATTAAAAGTCAGCAGCTACAGTATTTGTAGCTGCCGACTTTTAATATTTTCTAAAGGACCCTAGAGCTCCTCTTTAAGTGGTTGTAAACCTCAGGCATGAAATATATACAAAGCATATACCTCTATAGTGTGTACTTTTCTTAAATCCAGAGTACTAATTATCATTTCTGTCTGCTACCTCATCCCTCCTTTCTGACAAGTTTTTAACACCAAGAGAAAAGGGGAAAAACAAGTTTATTGAAAACAGCATAGGGTTTGATTTACTAACACTGAAGAGTGCAAAATCTGTTGCAGCTCTCTATAGAAACCAATCAGCTTCAAGTTTTTTGTCAAAGATTATTTGAGCAAGATGAAGTTAGAAACTGATTGGCTACTATGCACAGCTGCACCAGATTTTGCACTCTTCAGTTTTAGTAAATCAACCCCATAGTGTCACCCAGAGCATACATTCACATTGGAAACATGACTAGGGACATCTTGTGTACATCACATAGAGAAAAAACAGTAAAAAGATAAAAGGATACAGATACACACCATCAGGAAAGTAAAACAATTATTAGAGTCTGTCCATTACAAGGACCCACAAGATAATAAAAATGTGAAAGCCTCTAGGATGTATTTAGGAAGCTGGGATGGACATAATCTAAGACATTTTCCCATTTCTCCTCAAACATGCCAACATCCCTTTCCAATTTCTCCATGACTTTGCATGGATAGCCCTCCAGGTGGGCTGCGAGAAGCATTCCATAACAAGAGACTCATGGTGGTATATGCATGTTGAATAATATGGAAAATAGGGGTGAAGACAGATGCCAATCCAAGGAGGGGGGAGGGGGGCTGGCCATCCGCTGCATGTTTAAGTTGTAAGTATTTGAAATACATGTTGTTTGGTAAGTAGTACCTGAACTGCAGCACTTGAAAAAAGAGTAGAGGGCCAACCTTAAAAATATGGTGTAACTGAGTAAGGCCTCTTACTTGCTCTCTAAGGGCATGCTGGAGCTTAGCCAACTTAAGGGTGTCAGATAAGGGCATAGCTAGAAAAGCTCTGTACTGGGTCAAATTGGTTAACTTCATTCTATACTTTATGCATTAACACATAGGTTGGATAGACTTTGTTGAATGTGTGAAAACAAAAGGATTCTAACTGACCCAGGACATCCAAACACAGAAGATAATTAAATCCAAAAAAGAAAACACCAGACTAGAGCTTTATGCATGCAAAACTTTAAAATCGTGTACCTTGTTAAGTTAAATGTGCCAGGAAAAAGGTGCCTAGCTTAACCACTTCCCACCCACCGTATAACAAATGACAGCTTCAAAGTGGTTGTATTATCCTAAACAAGAAGGGGCGAAGCTGGTGAAAGGTGGGTGAATGTGATGTCTCAGTCCCAATTAGTATTTATACAACAACAATCTTATGCCTGCGGGTCTTTTAATGAGTCACACCTCAAAAGTATAAAAAAAAAGAGAAAAATGTATTAACATACATTTATTTTTTTCCTTTTTTTTCCCCCAAATTTCTTTATTGATTTTCATTACTAATACAGTACAAAAATATTTCGTCCTTACAATAAGTTTTACATACATTACCCCAACCCATACCCCGTACAGTCTCAATACATTCTCCTTATCTATAAACGTATTAAAAAAACAGTAAGAAGTAGTAAGAAGGTCTCGGCCCCCTCGTTCACCCCAAAGTCAAAAACCTCTCGTTGTCCTCCTGTCCAAAACTTGGCCCTACCCATTTTCTACTTTTCCTCTGAGAGGTCGGGGATCCCAGAGTTGGAAGTCGATACGAGGAGCAAGGGGAAAGATAGGGATGGGGAGAGGAAGAGGAGGGGGGAGAGAGAGGAAAAATATAGGGAAGAGGAAAAAAAGAGAGGGGGAGGAAAAAGGAAGGGAGGGGGGAGAAGGATTATTTAGATGTATATTATAACATACATTTAAAAGCAACACATAAAACATGAATATTTAAAAATACATATAAGATACTAAATTTGGTTCAAATAAAGAACCTGAAGGTTCATGTTATTAGCCACCATCAATCTGAAAGATCTGTGCTAATAGACTCAATGCATTTCCCAAAGCAGACTCAGGATGGTATCTGGAGATAAAAAACATATGTAAATAACGCAAATATATATATATATATATATATATATATATATATATATATATATATATATATATATATATATATATATATATATATATATATTGTGGCAGCAGGCAGGTTAAATCCCCTGGTTGCATCCAGGATGCAATGTATATATCTCCTAGGTTCAGGCTTTATGCCAGTTTATACCTCTAGGGGGAGAGCTGGGAATCCTGCTGGGAGGACTTGATGAGCCCAGCTGAATTAGGTGGGCTTGTTGGGTTCTCTACAAAAACTTCCAGCATGCAGAGAGATGTGCTCCACCCTGGAACCAGACTTGTGTGAATAGTCTGGGGAGTGTTCTCTGTGCGGTGAGACGAAGCCTACTACTACCAAGACTCTAAACAGCAGGGAGTTAGGGACTGGGGCAGCACTAGGCTGTACCCAGGTGTTAGTTAGGGACACCTATGTGTTTAGTGAGCCGTCAAGTGACCAGGGTTTACTTTTGTATTTCTTTTGTTTCTGTCACATCTATTTTTGTATATAGTTCAAATAAAAACCACACCTTTTTGTTTTGTTTTTCATTTTGGGTGGAGTAGAGCAGTGGTTATCAACCTCAGTCCACAAGTATCCCCAATGGGCCATGTTTTGGGAACTTCCCTTAGATAAAATAGTTCTTATCAATACCATGTCATTGATATTGATTTAAAGCAGCTGTGCAAAGTAAAGGAAAACATGAAAATATGGCCCATTGAGGGTACTTGAGGACTGAGGTTGAGAACCACTGGAGTAGAGAATGGCTAAAAAAGAAGAATTTCAGATATATTTTTTTTTTACCTAGTGACATCCACCGCGTCCAATCAGTGAACAATTTGCATTTATTGAGGTAATGCAAAGCATTCTCTGAATGACATCCAAGAGCTGTCAACCTCTTGTGTTTGGCAAGACAGCCACTTGGCAAGGGATCTGGAAACTAGGGGAGATCACTAGAGTAGTGATGTCTACTCTAGTGATTTATTTTTTCTAGATGCATCCTTTGGATGTACATTAATGCTCTTTTTAGTAAATCACATTGAAATTGTCTCAATAAATGAGTTCTTCTGTTTGCTGATATCTTAGTTGTATTGTGGCAGTTTTCTTCTTCCAAGAGTCTTTTAAAGGATGGAAGTAGTTCATTTAGACTATGGTAAGTTATAGAATCATATATATATACCGTGTGTATATGTATATATATATATATATATATATTTATATATATATATATATATATATATATATATATATATATACACATTTATGTATGCACATATTACTTCAGAGAGCAATGCTGACATGCAAAGTGCACTAAACCTTTGCACCCAATCAGGTCTGACCTTTAACTGCTTGCCGACCAGCGCACGACTATATACGTCGACAGCATGGCACAGACAGGCAGAAGGATGTATATATACACGTTCCATTTAAGATTGCGGCATTGTGGACACGCGCGTGCCCGCCGCAAGCTCCGTAAGCCAGACCACGGGTTCTGCGGACTTCATCTCTGCGGGGATACCCGTGATCATCTCGCGGTGAGGAAGAATGGGGAGATGCTGATGTAAACAAGCATCCTCCCGCTCAGCCTAGTGACAATGACAGTGATCACTTCCTTCTGTAATCGGAAGCGGTGATGACTGTCTTGTCACACACAGCCAAGCCCCCCTACAGTAAGAATCACTCACTAGGGCACACTTAACCCCTACAGTGCCACCTAGTGGCTAACCCCTTCACTGCCAGTGTCATTTTCACAGTATCAGTGCTATAAACTGATCGCTGTAAAAATGACAATGATCCCAAAAATGTGTCAAAAGTGTCCGATGTGTCCGCCATAATGTCGCAGTCAAGATAAAAATCGCTGATCGCTGCCATTACTAGTAAAAAAAAAAAAATATTAATAAAAATGCCATAAATATATCCCCTATTTTGTAGACGATAGAACTTTTGCGCAAATTGATCAATAAACGCTTATTACGATTTTTTACCAAAAATATGTAGAAGAATACGTATCGGCCTAAACTGAGGAAAAAAAATGTATTTTTATATATTTTTGGGGGATATTTATTATAGCAAAAATTATAAAATTTTGCTTTTTTTTAAAAAATTTACGCTCTATTTTTGTTTATAGCGCAAAAAATAAAAGCCACAGAGGTGATCAAATACCACCAAAAGAAGGCTCTATTTGTGGGGGAAAAAAAATAAAATTTTGTTTGGCAGCCACGGGACTCAGTGCCGAATCGCAAAAAGAGGCCCAGTCTATGACCAGCAAAATGGTCCAGGGCTGAAGTGGTTAACCAGACTAGAAATGCAAAAATTAGTTGGGGTCACTGCACATTGCTCTGACACCTGTTTTTCTATAATTTTTCATTTCGTTTTCCGAAACATATTTTGCTGATAGTGATCTGTTTGCTTGCTATGACTTTATATTTCATTTTGTTGTTATAGCTTAAACCTTTTCGTTTACAAAAAATGCTTGTCAGCACACGCTGACAGGATATAGGAAAGGTATTTTAGCTACCAGCAAAGCTGACAGCCAGTAGGCAAGTATACAAAAGTAATTCAAAACCATCTGTCAATATGCTTACAGCGTTAGATATCTGTAGGTCCTTAAAAATTCCTTTAAATGTAAAGCCTTGCAGAATGTACTGCTGAAATATGAATGCTAGAAATGAATCAAATGCTTATAGTAAAAATAGATGGCATACAAATATCTGAATATGTGTGAAAAGTAAAATAGCTTACCAAACAATCAAGTTTAATTACATCTTCCTATGCAGCATACATTTCTATGTACAGATATGTTAGATGCATCAGGACATTTTTGCATGCTTTGCAAAGTAATAAGACACATCAATGATAGTTTAATGCTAAAAAAAATGTAGACATTTGGAAATACTTTACCCCTTTGGTGCCCATGACCTTTATAGAGCTTGAATGAAACAAATTACTGTTTTAGAGAAAACTATATTACAACCTGGGTCATGAGTGGAGATTATGGCTCCTTGGGTAACCTACAGAGTCTTGGTTTTGGCTAGAGTTACACACAAAATTTATTTTTATTGTGCTTGTTAAAACCCCTGCATTCTTATTAATTTTACACTTGATTCTTTTTTTTATTTATTTTTTATGGATCCACTGAAAGGACTATTTAACAGCTAAATTAATAAGTTGGAGATCTAAAGCAGGCCATACACGGTTGAATTTTGAATGAATTTTCTTTTCAAAATCAGAAAGTTTTTATTTTTTTGTGATCCGATGATGCCACCATTGATTTTCAAAATTTGGCCGACCAAGCCTTCATGTTGTTACAGAAAATTCTTTTCTCTTCTGGAATTTTCTTTTCTTGCACATGTGCAATTTTTTTTCTATTACTGTACATTTTTCGCACAATTCTCCCATCATTGATTAGAAAATCGTTTGTTTTTCAAAAAACTTCCAACATGTCCGATTCCTCAAATTTGATTGCAGCATGAAAATCGGCTGTTGCTGCAGCCCACTAACGGTGCGAAATTCGTAAGAAAATTATTTTGAAATTCGAACCAAGTATGGCCGGCATAAGTAGTCCACTACTGTCACATAATTGCTTAATGTCTAAGGCCGCATACACATGGTCGGTCTATCCGATGAGAACACAACGACGTGCAGAGAAAAATGAAGTTCAATGCTTCCAAGCATGCGTCGACTTGATTCTGAGCATGCGCAGGTTTTTAACCGATGCTTTTGCGTACTAACCATCGGTTTTGACCTATCGGTTAGGCGTCCATTGGTTCAATTTTAAAGCGAGTTCTAAAATTTTTGACCGAAGAATAACTGACCGATGGGGCCCACACACGATCGGTTTGGACCGATGAAAACGGACTGAAGGACCGACCGTGTGTACGTGGCCTCAGTGTGTATAGTGTGAAAGGTATCACTATTTCTGACAGTATTTTTAGAAAGTCTAGTAATGGCATTCTACAATCAGATACTTATAGATAATTGCACACTTTTTATTCCTTGCATACCTATTTTTTCCTCCCCGATTTTCACACAATGGCAATTTTCCCTAATCCATTTTCCTTTACTTCCTGGACATCTGCTTAGAACTCTGGGTGTGCCTCCTCAAACATATAACAAGAACTTCCCAGGATGCTGATGTGAAGCCCTTATTACATCACCAGTGCCTCACTCAACCAGGAAGTGAAAAAATGTAATCGCAAGTAAAAAATGTTTGCTTACCGGTTAATGTAAAGTGATTTTTATATCAGTATGCAGAACTGCAGGATGGAGAAAGCTTTAACATGATAAAAAAAAAGATGTTTTAAATACACACCAGTGAGCTGGCCTCAATATAATCTGTCTATTTATTCTAGTTTGGATATTCTAGGGTTGTCTGCTACTCAAATGAACAAGACAGACAATAAAATGCACACAGCCTTTTAGCAATCTTTGTCTACAAGGGATGAAATGAAAAAATTCATAGCTTTCAAAATTATCTAAAATCTGCACCACATATGTGTAATGCACTATGAACATTTACATTATAGAGCTAATAAGAGGTATTAACAATAGTTGTCTAAAGGTAAAGCCAATGAGGAATTTCCTCTGAACATTTTGAAGCAGGCTCCTGTGATACTTTTATATATCTAAATTATGATCTTCTAGAATCCATAGTAAATATTATAAAAAACAAACAAAAAAAAAACATTTAATTCTGCATGTTATAAAAGTATTCATTATATATTTTTTACATGCTTTTATTACATGCAAATAGACTATGGTGGGGTATTTGTGCAATTGCAGCAACAGTTTTTTTATTTGTTATACATTTTACCAAATCCGTGTCACAGTCAGTTGCTTCAAAGCATAGTAAATGAGATAAAGCTTTACTTTGCAATGAATATCGCATGCAAGGAAATACAAAAAAAAAATGTTTTTGCTTGCACATGCTTGGGTGATGGAAGTCAGCAGAGCTTCTGCTCATTTACTAAACTCTGGAGCAATTGCACTTGTAGAGTGCAACTTCACTTTGCAAAAAGCAGAGTCTATTTTCCTTTAGTAAATCAACCACACAGTTTGCATAGAAAAATAAACAAAATGTAATCCTTTTCTTTTCATTTTTTTTGGGGTTGTCAATGCACCACGAAAAATAAAACCTGCACTATTTATTTCCAATGCTGCACATTGCAATTCACACTATTAACTGTTAATATGCAGATGTATTGAAGGTGCGTTGGTTAAGTGGATTGGGGCATCAGTAAAAATTAATGACACCCCATTGCAAAATAATTTGTGCAATTCCCAGGATTAAGGTACTGCGTGTTTTCATAATTAATGTGTGTCAACCCAGCCTTAAAGTAGGACTTAACAAATTTATGTATTGCATTTTTTTTACATAAAGTGTTTGTCACCCTAAAAAAAAAAAAAAAAAATCATCTTGTTCCCTTAAAGCATGAACAACTGCACAGTGTTTGTGCTGTATGTTGTGCCCCTTCTATCACCTAAAAAGACCTGGCTGATCCTGCCTGGCTTTACCCTCCCCCTGTAAACTGACCATGGTTTATCATGGCTGCTGAGCCATCTGGAAAGGTAAAA
This sequence comes from Rana temporaria, assembly GCF_905171775.1. Classification (NCBI taxonomy): domain Eukaryota; kingdom Metazoa; phylum Chordata; class Amphibia; order Anura; family Ranidae; genus Rana; species Rana temporaria. The sequence goes on from NC_053490.1 coordinate 426,383,077, forward strand.
ATATTTTATTATTTGAACATGAATTTATCGATGTTAACAAATGTATTTTAAGTGGCTAAAGTAGAGACAAAATCCATCATCCGCAGTCCTGTTATCTCCTTTTCTGCCCCCACCCTGCCTGTCTACTCTGTCAGTTCCCACCCCCTCCCCTCCTGCTGCTATCATAACTACAATAAAAACATCCCAGAGCCAGACTGAAGTTAAAGTGGTTGTTAAGCCACTACAATATAAACATTCCATCCCATCTGTAACATAACATTATGTGCCCCTGTGTCTGTGTTATAAAAAAAAGATGCTGATCTGTACCTTATATCAGAGCGTCTCCCGGCACTCATGTAACTCCTTGGCTCTCGCTCCTCTCTCCGCCCCTCCTTCCTGGCTGACGTGGGAATGCTCGGCCCCTCCCGCTATAGATGTCAGCCGGAAAGAGGAGAGAGCTGAGGAGTCACGTAAGTGCCAGGAGACACTCTGATGTAAGGTACAGATCAGCAGTTTTTTTTTATATAACACAGACATAGCACATAATGTTATGTTACAGATGGGATGGAATATTCATATTGTAGTGGCTTAACAACCACTTTAACTTCAGCCTGGCTTTGTTCCCTGTAGAAAGTCCTTTCATCCAATAGATCCTGCTCCTCTTCCAGGTTAAAAGATGACCAGCAACATTTAATGTTCTTCGTGTGAGCTCAGGTTGCCACGGACATATCCATTGGGGGGTGCTTTACAACACCAGCTTCAATTGCACTAAACTTTGCTCACACATCATGTCCTGTTCAGTACAGATCTAAGGTCATGTGGCTGAGCTATACATTTTGAAATTTAAGGTATTCTGTAAGGTCTCCCATAAAATGTACTTGGTTAATAAACCACTTTCCTGGTTTCCTGGTTCTAGCTATTCTTGATCATCAGAAATCGAAATAGTCCTGAATAACCTAATTAAATCAGATAAATTTGTCATGTTCTCCAAAATATTTTACACTTTGCCTTATATATGCAAACTAAACATCAGTTAGTCACTTTCTAGACTTTCATAGACAAATGCATTGTGTTATATTCAGTCAGCGCTGACACTATAAAATGTCAAGTCAATCATGTTTTCACTTAAAGCATAATTCATTCTGCTGAGCCACATAAATGCATTATTATTCTGCAAATTGTCAGATAACCCCTGGAACTTAAGCAGTTGCTTCATGTTCTTTTCTAATTACATATTTACTGGCATTCTCTGTGCAAAATCCAACAAACAGACACCTTAGCCAATTTTCAGTCAGCATGAAGTCAGCTTGGCAAGTGTGTTTGTGTTTGAGTAATTGCAAAATGTCAGACACTGGAAAGTCAAGCCTGGATGCTGTTGCAGGTGGATAACTCCAAACAGGATGAGTTATATTCCTATGCATACAGAGCTGTCAAGGCTAATTTCTTTTCCAATTTCTGTTTCAAAAACTGTTAGCTGTACCCACCAGAGTACAATTCTTTATTTTTTTTCTTTCTACGGGACAACAAAATTACACTCACTCATCTATCACTTTAATTTTACTGCATTTATAGGAGACATTAACTTATCAGGTTGGTATGTATACACCATTTTAGAAAAGCTTTATATTTATAAAATGCATTCTATAAATTAAGTTTTTAAAACATTACTTTATTGAAAATCTATAGTTTAACAATAAATCATAATGTATAAAAAAGATAACATAATAATAAATAATAATATAATTGGCAATTCATAATAAACAACATTTAATACAATGTACATACTAAAACAGTTCAAGGATTAGAAGACAAGATAAATGATTACATAAAAGTGTTAACTTCACCTTAAATATATACTGCATACTGTATATAACACAAAATTATACTACAACAGCCCTCCACATAAGAAGACACCAGGTGGATTTTTTCTCTGCTTTAGCCACTTAAATACATTTGTTAACATCAATCCCTCCTGTATTGAATTGTATTGTAACTGTACTGTCTTCCATGATGTTGTAAAGCGCTGCGCAAACTGTTGGTGCTATATAAATCCTGAATAATAATAATAATCAATAAATTCATGTTCAAATAATAAAATATTTGTAACTTTCCAGATGGCATTTTTAAAATGACTAATAATCTTTCAGTGTGTATTCTGTTTACCATTCGGATAGGAAAAAAGGCAATAGAAAAATATATTCATTGTTAAAACCTTTAAGGCCACAGATCTATTTCACTATTTCAGACCTGCTTTCTTACAGACCTGCTCTGCACAAGGACAGTTCCAGAATATATCTTGAATATCAGAATATCTTGGGAACTTGACTCTCGCCACCAGGCCTCACCTGTGCTGTGACTATCAGGTTGGAAGGCAATGGTGAATAATTTCTCAGACGTGGTCCCAAGATCAGCAATGTACCTAAATTTCCCTTATAATTTGCATATTTGGTTTTTTTTTGCAACAGCCGTTTTCTTACTTCTTGATATTGTATTATGACTTTACCTTTTGATCTTTATCATCCAAAATAAGCATCCAGAGATAAACAATATTTATGAGCATGAAAACAAGCAGTTCCTGGCATTTTACTTGGCAGAATTATTGGATCAATAAGATACCTAATTTTCCTACAGTTCTTTTATTTTTAATAAAGTCATGCAGGTTTGGACATTTTAGAGATAGCTTTATATTACCCAATTGATTTGCTAACATTTTAGCCAATACCTGCTATCAATATTCATTACTCATTGATCTGTGGTTGGTAAAAAAAAAAGTAGAATAATGTTAATTAGAATGGTTCACATTGATCGGAAAGCAAGGAACATTTTTTTTTCTCTTCATGAACCATTGTATTTTAGTGTCGCTTTCAAAAGAGAAATCTAAATCTCCAATGGAAAATGATCTGCTTTATGCATAAATAGTTAATTCTGTTAACAACAAATATCACATGTATTATTTAGGTTAAAACCCATCTCTAGGCAAATATATCTGCTGTATCTACCTACCACCCCCATTTCACCCATTAAGCACTTATTTAAAAAAAAATACATTATAACATTTTTGTACTCACCTAACTCTGCTGTCCTTGTCTCTAGCTGTCAATGCTTCCAGGAGTGACAGCTGGTGGATCTGGCACTGCAGTTTGTGCCTGCACTGACCCATCATGTCTTTCTGAAGTAATCACACTGCTGCATATATCAAGATCCTGAGAAAATCCTGACACTGGATGACCAATTTGAGGTGTCAACTGAGCTATTGTGTTCTGACAGTGGGCTATAGCTGGCGGAACTGCTCATTCAGGAAAAATCCAACAGGCTGCTTGTACAGAAGTCGATCCGCAGATCAACTTCTGTACAACCAGACTGCCCATACATGAATTGACATTTGGCCAGTCCCTGCAGAACTGACTACATTTTGATTTGTGTATAGTTGCCCTTAGACTCTAAACTCCACAAAACAATTTAGAAAATTAATAATTACAACTGCCAGGTGGCAATACTTACATATGAGACATTTTCTTAAAGTATAGAAAGTCATAGCAAATAAATAATGTTAAAAAAGTGGTCAATAAACACAAGAAAATAAATGGAAATCAACACCCTCATTCAAAACATGCCAGTTTAAATGCTATTTAAAAGCAATAGATGGGTTTGACCCTCAGCCAGATAACCAATACGGATTAGAACTTTGCAGAACCTTTAAAGTTAATGGCCCGGATTCAGAAAGGAGATGCGACGGCGTTACTCCGGATACGCCATCGTATCTCTAAGGCCCCGTACACACGACCGAACATGTCTGCTGAAACTGGTCCGCGGACCAGTTTCAGCAGACATGTTCGGTCGTGTGTAGGCCCGAACGGACAGGATTCCAGCATACATTTGCCCGCCGGGCCTTTTTCCAGCAGGCAAATATTTCTGGATTTGTTTTAAAACAGCCCGCTGAAATCCTGTACGCTCGGACATGTTCGGTCGTCTGTACAGACCTACCGTACATGTCCGAGCGCCCGCCATCCCTCGCATGCGTCGAATTACTTCGACGCATGCGTGGAAGCATTGAACTGGCAGGGCCGCCCACCTCGCTGCGTCATCGTCGCGGCGACGGCACGGACACGCCCCGCGTATTGTTTACGCGCGGATTTCTGTATGATGGTGAGTACAGCCACCATACAGAAATCCCCGGGCAGACATGTACGGTGAAAACGGTCCGGCGGACCGGTTTCATCGCACATGTTTGGTCGTCTGTACACGGCCTAAGTGTGCGGCGTCGTATCAATGCGACTGATTCATAGAATCAGTTACGCATAGGTTTCCCTAAGATCTGACCGGCGTAGGTGTCTTACACCGTCATATCTTAGGCTGCATATTTACGCTGGCTGCTAGGTGGCGCTTCCGTATATTTACACAAGGAATATGCTAATTAGGTAGATACGCCGATTCAGAAACGTTCGTCCGGCCGGTGCATTTTTTTACGTTGTTTACGTTAGGCTTTTTCCGGCGTAAAGTTACCCCTGCTATATGAGGCGTAGCCAATGTTAAGTATGGACGTCGTTCCCGCGTCAAGTTTTGAAAATTTTACGTCGTTGCCTAAGTCGTTCGCGAATAGGGCTGTACGTAAGTTACGTTCACGTCTAAAGCATTGACGATTTGCGGCATAATTTCGAGCATGCGCACAGGGATTCTTTCACGAACGGCGCATTCGCCGTTCGTAAAAAACTTCAAATACGCGGGGTCACATGTAATTTAAATAAAACACGCCCACATCATCCACATTTGAATTAGGCGGGCCACCAGGACAGATACATCAATGTATCTGAATCGGGCCCAATGTTTATAGAGGACTAAGCTCCACAATATATGGTGAACACACGTGGCAGTATATAACTACATTCCATGGTATGATAGTTTGGATAGTATGATACATCTATACATAGTATGATGTCACAGTACAAGACCAAAAATCATGCAATGCTTCCCACTATGAACAGTAGTTTAGTGAACATTTCATATTTCTGAGCATATCTCAAACCATGTAAGTAGACCATTGTGAATTCAATGTCTGCTGCTAAAACCTTATATTTATTTATATTATTTGTGTCATTAAGAGCTGATTACAGAGTTCAATGGGGTTTTTCTCTGGTCCTATTGGACTGCACATTCATACTAAGACACCATGAAGAACTGATGTAACAGGATTATAAAGGTAAGACTATATAATGGAAGCCTGTTGGTAAAATATCTAGTTTGTGACTTCAACTGGGCTTTAAAACAAAGACCATGACAGACCTTTTAGCCACCATAGCAACCCAAAATGTGCAAATTCCACTTATTTAGCTAGCTACAAGCTAATGTAAACAGGGTAGAAGAGGCACATGTATGTGCAGGTACAGGTATGACTATGGACACAGGTATTTACAAATTGGAGTCCCTTGCATTATATAAATTAAAGTTATAGGACACATTGGGCATGTGAATAATTACATGTTCACATAAAGAATATATTGATTATGTAATAATATAAAATTAACCATTTGTTTTAATTTCGCTGACTTGCAATTGCAAATATGCTTAACCTGAACCATCCTTTATGAACCTGCATTGTTTTAAATGTTGCATAACAATCAAACTAGAATAATGACAATGTTCAGCCAGAGGCACTTTCTTCATTAAGCTACAATTAGGATGATAAACGAGGAAAGGTTTTATTTACAGCTTTACTTGGAAGAGCTTATCCCTTTATAACTGAATGCTGTATACCTAAAACTGGACGAACAAATAGAAAGCCAATTATTCCCAAAAGAAAAGATAAGATTTCATACAAAGGTTTAGAAAATGTTTATAACATGAAAACATGGATATTTCTGTTTTATTCCAAAGGCAATATTTTAAGTAATATATTTTGTAGTGGTGCACCGAAATGGAAATTTCAGAACCGAAACGAAACCGAAATAAAAAAAAATGTCAGGCCGAAACCGAAACCGAAAATTACATTTTTATTTAAATAATTGTATGTTAAAACATACTCTCACTGTGCCCCCCATTACCGCCTCACTGTGCCCTGAATTGCCGCCTCTTGTTTCTTTTTTTTTATTTATTACTTTATCACTTTTTTTTTGTAGCTTGTTTTACTTTTTTTTTATTTTTGTATAATTTTCTTATTTTTAATATTTTTCTCATTTACTTTTTAATTACTTATTTTAATAATTTAGCAATTGTGATAGCAATTGGAGGTGACAGGTTCTCTTTTTTAACCCTGTCACCTCCAAAAACATGTTGTATGAGTGTGGTGAGGAGACAATGAGCACAGTCTGCTGCCCATTCACTCAGTGCAGAGAGTATACATCTCCTGTAACAGCAGTAAGAGGAGCATCCAGCAGGTCTGTTCTGGTGCCACCACCATCCTTCTAGCAGTACACAGGGATGGCATTAGGACTGGGCACAGTGCTGCTGTGTATGGGCTGTCTTCTCTCTCTCTCTCTCTCTCTCTCTCTCTCAGCCTTGGTACGGATGTGTGTGCGGAGTGCAGAGAGCCCCATGCAGGAGCTGGAGCAGCCCGCAGCCTGAGCCAACATTACTTAATACAGCGCGGCCCCGGCTCGGGGGATGGTCTCCAGATAGGCAGATGGACGGCTCCTGGATGCCGGGCTATTCCTCTCCTCCTCTACACGCTGGCCTGCAGTCCAGGAATTCCAGCAACAGAGACCCGCCGGTTAGAAAACAAAAGAAACTCACCGCCGCCCGTAGGATGAAACTGTCTCCGCTCTGCTACACAGCCCTGCCTCCTCCTAACCCCACGCTGCGATAGACAGAAAACATCTCAGCATTAGAACGGCATTCTGTTTAACACAGCGTGGTTAGGAGCAAGCGGGGCTGTGTGCGAGCAAAGCGAAGACAGTTTCAGTGTGTTTTACCGCTCTGCAGCCACTAGTCATATCGGCAATTTTAAAGCTGTTTCGGCATTTGCCCAAAACAGCTGTTTTCGGCCGATATGTTTCGGCACCGATATATCGGTGCACCCCTAATATTTTGTATTACCGTATTTATCGGAGTATAACACACACAGGTGTATAACACGCAACCCTAACTTTGAGAGGGAAGTTTCAGGAAAAAAAACTTTCCACAGCCCCCTGCGTATAACATGCAGTCACAGTTTACCCTCTATTTTCAGGGTAAAAAAGTGAGTGTTATACGCCAATAAATACAGTACAAATTAATATTGTTACTGCATGCATTGTCAACTTCTAAGATATTTTTGCAAATCAAGAACACATTAATGGTTTCTATCAGGATGCACTTTATTTCAACAGAGGTATGGATACTTACTGTACATAAAAAGTAGCAGACCGCTATTAGACACTTATATTTATCTCCCTACTTTAAGAGATGCTATACTTGAATTTCCAGGCAGATTAGGTGAACCTAAATTTTGGTATTTTTTATGTTTACAGACTACTACTGTACATTATTTCTCTGTTACCATCACTGTAATTTCATTCATTTTTTTGGTATGCATTTTTTCCTTATGTAAAATAGTTTTTGGATTTTAATTTCTATCAGAATTAGTTACCTTACAAGAATGTCAAACTAGTAAGCTCTTTTGGATTCCGCAGGAAACCATTTTTAGAATTTGTTGATTCATTGAATCATTTAAGATGGAAATTTAATTTATTCATGTATATATACCAAAACTTTTGAGTTATTTGTTCACTTACACCAGGGGTAGGCAACCTCAACCCTCCAGCTGCTTTTAAACTACAAGTCCCATAAGACATTGCAAGACCCCGACAATCACAGGCATGACTCCCAGAGGCAGAGGCATGATGGGATTTGTAGTTTCAACAAAGCTGGAGGGCCGAGGTTGCCTACCCCCGACTTACACCTTTTGGACTCAACCATGAATGCTACTGCTGTTAATTAGTGGAAATTTAAAGATATATTTTTTAAAAATTTGTATTAGTAGGAGTATTTTGTTATAGTTTTTATCTTCTTCTGAAGGGGTTTGTTCTTATTGATCCTATTTTACTATTATACTGGATGGTTATTTTATTAGGGAGATTAATTGCCCAGTTCTAGAAATGAATCTTCAGGTATCTGTTTACACCTTGCTGTGCTGCTGTCTTGACTATTACTATAAAGTAGTCCCTGGAAAAGTATGTCTGAACTCAAGCCCATCTCTTGCAGTAGCCGGCAGCATCATCCTAAGAAGAAAAGCAGAATATAAACAAATGATGGGAGAATGCAAACAGTGGTGCTGGAAACAAATCTTTTAAATGCAGGTGCAGAATGGCCTTTTCTATTGAAGTGCAGACTCAATGGACAATGACAGGTAATGAATCTTCTCTGAACTGCATTTATTATTTAAATGTGGCCACCTCTGTTACATCAATACTTTAATAGTTATTGATTAATAGATAAATATAGTATTTTATAGTTCTAATGATTTCCATTGGGGCATAAAAAAAAATGAAAAATTTACTTTGTTTCAGTTATCCTTTTTTTATGTTTAATATTCTTACACCGTTGAGGATTGTATCTACAAAAAAAGTCAATCCAACTAGCTTAAGTAAAAGCAAAACTTTGTAGGAGAGGAGAAGGGGTATATTCTCATCAAGTTTGTGTTGCTGCCTTTTCCTTAATAAGGAGAGTGACACCACACCCATTTCTCCTGATGGCCACTGTCGTCAAGGCAAAAAATGAGGAGAAATGTAAAATAATTATCATTCAGTTATCAAAATAGGAGGTGATAGGTAAATCCTACTATGAATACGTCTGTGTCAGTGTGTACAATGAGACTTACCCACACATTGGAGAGATTTCCATCACTTCCTGTTGCATTGCAAGGACAGGAAGTGAAAAGATTTCTCCCCAACCATTCCTAAACAAACAAAAACTATTTTGCCTATACAAATTAAATATTAAGCCATATTAGTCAAAATTAGAGATGGGCGGAACACCCCCTGCTTCTGCTTGCGCCAGAAATCTCGAACATTGTGAAAGTTCGGAGCCGAATAACGAACCCCATTGAAGTCTATGGAACTTGAACTGGAAAAATCAAAAGTGCCCATTTTAAGGGCTTAGAAGCACGTTATTGGGCATAAAAAGGGCATGGGGTCTGGATACTGCCCTGTAGGACTTGTATCAATGAAAAAAAAGTTAGTAAAAAACATCATTTTTAAATGATCAGTGATTTACTGATGCTTAAAGTGAAACAATAAAAATGAAAATTCCTTCAAATATTGTGCTTTGGCATTCCCCTTAGTCTGCCTGTAAAGTGGTGCAGCTGTACCATGTATAGAACCTGCTGCAGCAAAAATGACATTTATAAAAGGCAAAAAAACTACATGAATAAAAGGCAGTGCAGCACTCTAAAACTAATTACACACATAAAACAGAGTCCTAGAGTGTTCTGAAGAAAAAAGGTGTCAATAGCTGACACACCAACAGGAAGAAACAAGACTCCTTGTTAGTAAGCAGGGTGCTTAGAAATGATAACAATCACTGTGCATCCAATTCAGTGTTTCCACCACCAAAGGTACAGGCCGCTCACCTTATTGCGTGGACCTCTGAGCTAACAGAAAGGTCACTCATGCAGTCCCTTAAAAAGGGTAATCATAAAATTGGGAGAACTGACTTCCTGTATGGTCCTCCAATCAATCTCCACATTCATTTGATAACCCCAGATCACACTCCTAGGCATGTATTGTTCAAAAACCAGGTAGGTGGCTGTCCTGACATCACATAGCCCCCTGCACGTGTATCGTCCGTGGGTAAGGACTTCCGAATCTTTTTAATTCGCTGAGGAAGTCCTTACCCACGGACGATATGCGGTTATAGCGGATTTGAGAAAAAGAAGACACACTTTGTTGTTGTTCAAATTTTTTACTTTGTGCATATTCACACACATGGGGGCAGATCCACAAAGATCTACCCCGGCACAGCGTATCTGAGATACGCTACGCCACCGTAACTTACTTTTGTTTGCGTCGAATCCAGAAAGAATTTGCGCCATAAGTTACGGCGGCGTAGTCTATCTCTCGCGGCGTAATGGCGCATAATTCAAATCGCGAGTAGGGGGCATGTTTCATTTAAATGAAGCGCGTCCCCGCGCCGAACGAACTGCGCATGCGCCGTCCCTAAATTTCCCGTCATGCATTGCTCTAAATGATGTCGCAAGGACGTCATTGTTTTGACGTGGACGTAAATTACGTCCATCCCGATTCACGGACGACTTACGCAAACAATTTTTTTTTTTTAATTATACGGGTGAACTACGGCCATACTTAACATTGCGTACGTCACCAAATAGCAGCTTTAACTATACGCCGGAAAAAGCCGACTAGAGACGACGTAAAAGAATGCGACGGCCGCTCGTACGTTCGTGGATCGTCGGAAATAGCTAATTTGCATACTCAACGCGGATTACGACGGGAACGCCACCCAGCGGACGCCGAAGAATTGCATCTTAGATCCGAAGGCGTACGAAGACGTACGCCTGTCGGATCTAACCCAGATGCTGTCGTATCTTGTTTTGAGGATTCAAAACAAAGATATGACGCAGGAAATTTGAAAGTACGCCGGTGTATCAGTAGATACGCTGGCGTACTCTCTTTGTGGATCTGCCCCATAGTCTTTAGAAATTTCTTGATGTGTATACATTTTTTTTTTTGGATTGCCATAAACTGCCATGTTGTTTTTTTTTAAAGAAAATCCAAAACTCTCATTAACATACCACAAAATACAACAATGTAAAACTCGAGGCAATATCTATGACATTCTACTTTTTCTAAAATTCCTACCTGCCCTTAATAAGATGGGGTTTTGTCACCCCTAAACAAGCCAACATTTGAAGATCCACACAGTCTTTTTTGGGTAAAAATGGGTATTTCCCTCCTGATCCCCATTGTCAACATGTACTATCTGCCATCATGGGTGATCAATGGATGTGTTTTGTGGGTGCAACCCCTTCTTCCTTTCACCTACTTGAGGAAGGGGTTGCACCCACAAAACACGTACATGGATATCCCAAGATGGCAGATAGCACATGTTGACCCACTGTGTGCATCTTCAAATTTTGGCTTGTTTGAAAAAGTGCAACATTTGTTTATGCAAACTGGGAACAAAAAAAAGGGGGTTTTATTCGTTTCCCCCAAGACATCAATTATGTCCTTAAAGGTTTGCTCAATAAAGACCATTTTTTTTTTAATGACGTCCATTTCCCTACTACACGCCTTGATTTGGAGGAGGATGTTTTGGGCACTAGAACTGGAGAAATAAGGCCTTTCTTCAAAATGTTCATCCCCTAATAATAAATCTGCAGGCCTACATCTCTTCTTACCTGAAGTTGTGGTGACAGACACTGACCTGTTGTGCTGACAATTTCCACCATGTCCTCCACCTCTCCTTTTTCCACTTCTCCTTCCTCCACATTCTCAAGTTGGTGTTTCTGGCGAGGTTGGTGTTCCTGGCGAGGTTTGGAGTTTGGAGGAGTGGTGTCCTCCCAGTCTTCTCTCCCATATGAGAATGAAACAAAAATAGGAATATGAAACGTTGCTTGGAAGTGGGGTACAAGTGTCTGTTTGGGCAGAGTTACAAGCAGAAGACATGATTTTTCCAAACACATATCTTGACTACTTCCCTTTGTGTGACACATGTCACACATGTAGACACCCCAAAAATCCACTGGAGCACCTGTGTGGGTCACCCTAAAAAGGTTGTTCTGGTGGCCAACACTAGTGCTCTTGAGTGCATATGTGTAAACAGCTGCTGAGTGTCCTTTCCTTTACACCGATTTAAGTTTGCATTTCATTCTAGTTACAAACACATCAGCTAGACAACAATGTAATAACATTTCTTGAATAGAAACAGGCATATTAAAGTTTTTTTAACTCTGTATCTTTAAAAAAAACATTGTATGTAGTGGCCGAACGATGTGTCTGAAATGACCGATTACTGTGCGCACAAAAGTTTGAAAGATTCAATTTTCTATGGTCCAATAGTAAAAAGAAACAACATGGAGCAACATGCAAGTTCTAAAATACAATAATAGGGACACAGGAGAAGTACTTACTTTTTTCAAGCATTCTCTTAATGCCCCTTAGGCAGGTAACGTTCAAAAATAAAAAAGGTCAAATTAAAAAGGGACAGATAACACCAAACAATCTCCTTGAAGGAAAAAAAATACAAGATAATAATGTTTAAATTGGGGTAACTTGACACAACAAAATAAAAAAAAAATCATGGAGATCACTAGAAATTAAATAATAATTAAAAATGTAGATCTGGAGTGCGCATGCGCGGGACTTCCGGAGCAGACACGCTCTAGCTGAGCTCCGCTCGCTCCGGCCCTGGACACAGCTACATACAGCGCCGAAAACCGGGATCGAGAGCCGCAATACCCGCGGCAGTGTTCCCTGGAGGGGGATGAACAGGCGGGCCCGAGGACAGCCGAAGAGGGGACAATTTAAGCGCGCCGGATCGTCCGGCGGCCCGGGGCCTTCCCCTGAAGCTAGGCCGCAGCCTAAGATGGCGTCAGGACGGAGCGCCGCACGAGGCGGCGACACTTCCAGAACCCCTATGGCCAGAACGCCAAGCCAGGACAGCTTCCCGGAGTTGGTGGGGGACCCGTTCGCGTCCCAGTCCTCGGGGGATTCGGCGGCCTACAGCAGGAGGGGTGAGTCGAATGTGCAGCGTCCGTCCCCAGGCCCCTATATGGCCCAACAGGAGGCAATAGACTCCCCGGCTTCATCCCTGGAGGGGAATATGGCGGAGTTAGCTGAGGCCATGTTCAGCCAGGCCAGCCAGGCTAGCCAGCGAGGCCAGGACATTGGGATGGCTCAGATCCCTCAGATCCCTCAGTATTCTCCGGATGCTGTGCTGCTGGCCCGTTTCTCCACCATGCTGCAGCAGGAGCTAGCCAAGGCCTGTACCCTCATAACTACAGATCTCAAGAGGGACATTCACAGTTTTGGGGAACGCTTTGATCGGATGGAAACTAAAGTGGATGGCACGATAAAGAAGGTCAATCAGAATGCTGGCATGATCACTGACCTCCAAACCAGGCTGGAGGAAGCCAATAATAAAATCGAAGATTTGGAGAACCGATCTCGCAGGTATAACGTTCGCATACGGGGCCTTCCTGAGACGTGCACGGACTTGGAGGAGGCCATGGGAGAACTCATGAAGGAACTGATACCTGACATTGTTGGCCACCATATGGAGATCGACCGTATCCACAGGGCCCTGACGGCACCTCGGCAGGATGGTCTGCCGCGAGACGTGATAGCCAAGCCGCATTTTTACCGTGTTAAGGAAAAACTGATGTTGGCAGCTCGAAACAGACCGGATCTGTCATTGCGGGGGGCTCAGATACAGCTGTTCACGGATCTGGCTCCATCGACGGTCATGAAACGCAGAAATTTGAAACCTTTACTGCAGCAACTGATTAACAAGCAGATAAAATACCGGTGGTCTTTCCCGTTTAGACTGTCTTTCGCCTATAAAGGTCGCCCTTATTCATTCACAACGTTCCAGGCGGGAGAAGACCTGCTCCTGGAATTAGGAATCATCTCTCGGAGCTCTCCGACCCCGTCGCCTCGACAGGATGAAGATCGTCCCATCTCTCCGCTATGGCAGGATGTCAAGAGGCGCCAGACCAGACAGTCACAACGAAAGACCTGAACGGGCGCCCGATTGCCTCGGTGGTTTTCTACTTGTGGTGAGACATGTCAGTCTCGCCGCCACGGAGGGAGCTCGGTTGTCTATTTGAAGCTCCCCTGTGATCTCCCTTGTCGCACCTTTTTGTGCGGAGGGGGTTTTTGCATTTTTGTATTTTTACAGTTCATAAAGGAAAGAAATCTTTTTATTTTTGAGTTTTTTCTATTTTTATTTTTATTTTTTAGGCTTTTACTTGTTATACTGCCCCCCTGGTCCATCTGGCCCCCCCCCTCGGGGTTTCGATAGATAGAACCCAGACAGGTTGGAACTCAGTATTACCATGTACTATTTCTTATGATGGACTGCCTGAGGTTGGGGTTGGGAATATTTGAGTAATTGCTTGCTTGGTTGACCTGTTTTTTCCCTCTTAGCAGGAATATTGTTTTACCATGCAATTTATCTGTCCCAGTTGACGGCACAGGTGTGTTTGATTTTTGGGTCGGAGTGGTAATTCATGCCACCCGATTGCAAGACTACTCGTCCTCTCAGGAGGACGGTACCCTTGCGCACTTTGTTCCGGGGATTTTTCCCGGTGGGGGTTTTTCCCCGTTTGGGTATGATGTTGATCTGTTCTTACAGATATGTTCATTTAAAAACTAGGCCACTAGGGCCATTGTTGTTCTCTTTGCTTCTGTCTTCATTTTCTCTCACTTTCTCTTCTTTTCTTTTGGGAGCGCCGTTCCAGTCCCCGGTCCGCCTCGCATCTCCGGTGTATGCCCTGCGATCCTCAGTCTTCACTCCAGAGATGTCCTCAACTCACATGACGTCCCAAGGTAAGAGTGCTCTGCCCTACTACGATGGCTAGGTCATTTTCAACTGATTATGCGGTCATTTCTCATAATGTCCACGGATTTAACTCCCCTATCAAGAGGACTAAGGCTTTTCAGTTTTATTATAAACAGAGAGCTGATGTTCTCCTGCTACAGGAGACTCATTTCGCCAGGTCCTCATCGCCTCGTTATCTCAATGCAAGGTATCCTCACTATTTCCTCTCGTGTGGTACAGAAAAGAAAGGGGGAGTAGCCGTTTGTTTTTCTAAAAGAGTTCCCTTCACACCTATAACTATAGTCAAGGATAGGGAGGGGAGATACTTGATGGCGGTAGGTCGTTTACATGATCAGCTGGTCTCTTTCATCTCTTATTATGCCCCGAACGTGGGTCAGCTGGAATTTTTCCGAAATATGCTTCGGATATTACTACCTAAGGTTCAGGGACAAATAATAATGGGGGGGGATAGTAATATCCCATTGGATAGGACTGTGGATAAATCAGATCCGACTAAGTCGATCTTGAGACGTCCCCCGGCCAGTAGCTGCAAGGTAGCACGTTTATTTCATTCATGTGATCTGATTGATATATGGAGGGAGTGTAATCCTTCAACGAGGGACTTTACATTTTACTCTCAGGCGCATCGATCTTTTTCTAGAATCGATCATCTGTTGGTTCGCACCCCGCTGCTCCCATATATAACTTCTGCAAAAATTTTGACCACCCCTTGGTCAGATCACTCTCCGATAAAATTGACCACCAGAGGGTTGTGGACTAAAGCCACCCCCTCGCCATGGCGCCTTAACGCTAGCATATTGAACGACCCTACCCACTATGTAGAAATTGAGAGAGAGATACAGGCATACTTTGAAGTTAACAAATCATCTGACACTTCCCCTGCGATCACATGGGCGGCCCATAAGGCAACGATACGGGGCAAATTGATCCAAATAGCGAGTAGATTGAAGCGGACTCGGGAGCAAACGATTTTGCGGTTGGAGGATGATTTAGAGGCATTACTGTCTGAACAACATAGGAACCCCCAGATTGACTTGAGTTTTAAAATTGATGAGACACGATTGGCATTGAATCTTAGCCTGACCACGCAAGCTGAAAAACACGTCAGCTGGTCCAAACATCGGTTCTATACGATGGGAGATAAACCGTCTACGCTGTTAGCAAGGAAATTAGTGCCCCAACCATACACTCCGACGCTACCGAAGCTGCGCTTACCGACCGGTCACTTCACACAAAATCCT
Organism: Rana temporaria; assembly: GCF_905171775.1. Lineage (NCBI taxonomy): Eukaryota > Metazoa > Chordata > Amphibia > Anura > Ranidae > Rana > Rana temporaria. Next base: position 426,398,790 of record NC_053490.1, read on the forward strand.
GAACGGATCGTCCGGGAATTTTACAAATTTTACTCGTCGTTGTATCTCCGGGGAGACGGCCTGGACCAGGCTAAGCTTGAGGCTTTCTTTCATGACCTTAAATTACCCAACCTCTCCCGGGACCATGCGGACCTGATGGACGATGCAATTACTGAGGAGGAGGTGGGAGCGGCCATTAAACTTCTGAACCCTACGAAGGCCCCTGGACCGGATGGCTTCTCGGGTCATTACTATAGAAAATATCGAGACATTCTTAGCCCTCATTTATGTAGATATTTTAATGATTTACGCCGGGATGGCAAAATTCCTACACACGATAACGCAGCATTCATCCACGTCATACCGAAACCAGGCAAGGATCATGGAGATTGTGCGAACTATCGCCCGATCTCTTTGATCAATTCCGATTTAAAAATATTGACCAAAGTCCTAGCCCTGAGACTGAACACATTCCTCCCCAAATATATCCATCCGGACCAGGCTGGCTTTGTGCCTAATAGGCAGGCGTCGGACCAAACCCGTAGAATTGTTAATTTGATTTCAGCGATTCAATCTAATTGGGATGGGGAGGGTGCTAGAGGAGGTATGCTGCTTTCGTTGGACATCCAGAAAGCATTTGATTCCCTTTCCTGGGACTATCTGTTTGAGGTGTTACGTCGATACGGATTTGGGGAGCGCTTTCTGGTTCTCCTTCGAACGCTCTACGATGCACCGACAGCCACATTAATGATTAGGGGATACCCCTCCCAATCTTTCAACATCAGACGGGGCACTAGGCAGGGATGCCCCCTGTCCCCACTCCTATTTGTCCTGGCAATAGAACCGCTAGCAATAAAAATCAGGGACAGCCAGGATGTTAGGGGGATCGTCGGGGGTGGCTACGAGCATAAATGCTTGTTCTTCGCTGACGATCTATTGCTGACAATGTCCTCGCCAATCACGTCCCTTCCCAACCTATATAAGATTCTTAAGCCTTTTTCGGATATTTCGGGCTTGCGAATAAACCACAGTAAATCCAGGGCTCTTAATATATCTTTGCCTAGCTCGACTCAGTTAGCGATTGAACGAACGCACCGGTTCCATTGGGAATCCGAGACGCTTTCATATTTGGGGGTCAATCTGACCTCTTCTTTCCAGACTTTGTATAGTAAAAACTATCCAGCTCTCATTAAAAAGATAACCGAGGACCTGGCGAGATGGCGAATTCATCCACCATCGTGGTTTGGCAGACTCCACTCAATCAAGATGAATGTCTTACCGAGGATATTGTACTTATTTCGTACATTACCGGTGGCCTTGGTACGCAGTGATTTGGAGATGTTGCAGAGAAAAATCCTAGAATTCATCTGGGGAGAGAAGAGACCTAGGGTGAATAAACGCACTATGTATACTTTGAAGAGGAAGGGAGGATTGGGCTTACCTAATCTGCAGAAGTATTTTTATGTGGCCCAGCTAGCCCAACTCTCCAGGTTCCACTCAAAGCGATCACAGGCGATTTGGATGACTATGGAATCCTACGCCTGCCGCCCGTTTCCTATTTCCCATATTATGTGGCTTCCGCCTAAAGACAGACCCACTATTCTATGCCCATCCCTGTCATTTTCCTTGGATGTCTGGGACAGGGTCTCTAGAACACAGAATTTCAAATCACCCCATTCCCCATTGGCTCCTTTGTTGAGAAACTGTGCATTCACCCCGGGTCTCGATCCGGTTGCTTTTCAATGGTGGACGAACAAGGGACTGCTGCGTATAGCGGATATTTGTGACAGGGGGAAGGTTCTATCGGAGCAGGTTATGCGGGAGAAGTATCAAATGCCATTGACAGAATGTTATAGATATGTTCAGATAAGTCATTTTATACGAACGTTGGCCCGCCAGGGCGACCTGGAGGTTCATACCCCCATGGAGTACCTTTGCGTTCGCTATGACAGTTTACGGGGTCATATCTCTGAGTTATATGCAATGCTGATGTCCTCTTCAATTAAGCTAAATTACATGCTCCGGTGGGAAGAAGACCTGCAGGAATCTTTTGATCTAAATAAATGGTGTACGTTGGCGGAGACAGCCTCCAAGTCCCTTATAAATACATCCATAATAGAAGCCAACTATAAAGTGATGCTTAGATGGTATATGGTGCCGGCTAGACTAGCCACATTTGTTCATGGGGCCGCCCCTGCCTGCTTCCGGGGATGTGGTCTGGTGGGGACTGCCTATCACATCTGGTGGTCATGCCCCAAGGTCAGGAGATTTTGGATTCGGGTATATAATTTCATATACTCATTGACCCAGATGAACATGACTAAATCCGCAAAACAGGCTCTATTGGGCGACAGGGTGGAGGGGGCCTCTAAAGCCCAAAGGCGATTGCTTATGTTTATTTTTATATCAGCTAAAATTACGATAGCTAGAAATTGGCGCTCCGCCTCCTTGCCGCTCGAACAATTTAAAAGGAAACTGTCATGGTTAATGTTAAATGAGAGATTGACAGCACTGGTTCAGGACAAGCTGGAGATTTTCAATAAGGTTTGGGATCCATGGCTGGCTTATTTAACTAACGATCTCAGATCGCTGGAGATGTGAGCCGCGGCTGTGGTTTCGTTTGGCGGACTCCTGGGGGCTGGCCGGTCGCTCTCTACTCTACTCTCTCTTTTCTCTTCTCTTTCTTTTCTTTTTCTTGTACGCTTCTGCCCATTTCTTTACACTTCCACCTTTCTCACGGAAGATCTTCAATACGGGTCCTCCCGTTCGGGATGGCAGGGCTGGTGGTTGGTTGGAAGTGGGGTCTCCGGGTCTGGGATCCTTGACGGGAGGGTCGTGGACCTACTAAGGTTGGGTCATTGAATAATTGGTGGGGATTATGTTTTGTGTTATACCCTGGAGTATTTTGTTATGTATTCTTTTTAATTGTCATGACAATGATGCCAAACATTGTATGGTGTTCTGTACTATGATTGAGACCTCTCAGGGGCTCATTGATACCTTCTGGATTTGTGGCGATGCTTCTGTATTGTTGTAGTATTCTTTCTTTCTTTCAATAAAAACTATTGAAATATAAAAATGTAGATCTGTATTAAAAAAAAAAGAGTAAAAAAATATATCTGGCTCTGTAAAATAATCAAAAATATTCATGAGATCAGCATTCAAAAAGTTGCAGAAAATTAGACAGCAGCAAAACAAGTTCATTATTGTACCATTCTAAAGAAGATTTAAATGCGCAGCATTTAAACGATGCAATAATTTTTACAGCGTGATGAATGTGCTATCTCGAGAAAACTGTGGTGAATCTTGACGAGAATCACAACGAGAAAATTGAGACTCCCGACAAGAAAATAGAGAGCAGGTTCTTTTTTTTTCTCGTCAAGATTCACAGCAGTTTTCTCGATGAACGATTTTCTTGGCAAAAAGCTCTGCCAGCAGTTTTCTTGCCATGAAAAACGAGCATGTGTACGAGGCTTCAGAGTGCTTGAGAGATGAATGCCGGACTGGGCAGGGTGACAGATGAACCACAATACTCAGCATCCCCTACAGGGCATGACTACATTATGTCCTGGAGATACAACAGAACATTATTGGAAAGATCTTTAACGTGAGGAGAATTGCCCTATAGAACACGTCACTGGAACATTGGATAATTTCTCCTAACCTAAAATGTTGGATTTCTAATCACTTTTTGTCCTAGTGGCAAAGGCCAGCAAAATAGAGAGGAAGAATCTTCATAATAAAAAAAATCCAATATATCCCTACTTTTTCCAGATAAAAAAAAAAACCTGTCCCTAGGGATCTACTATTACTAATAAAATAAATAAATACATTTATCGGGTCAATATTCTTATCAGGAAGAGTATGTAAACCAGCTATTGTGTTTTTCAAAACAAAAAATCTTAGGCAGCAGCATCATTTTCATAACAGCAATCTGTAAATAGATTGATTCCAGCCTGTAAAAAGTTAGAATGCTTTCATTTGCATCATTTTGATAAAGCTACTGTTAGTTTTATGCATGTTGTTGAGATGTTCTGATTTCCATTTCATTCAAGAATAAACAATGTATTTCTGTATTTAAATGATTTCTCAACATTTCTGATTTAGACATAACTACAGTGCAAAATATAAGTAGTGAGACTTCAGACAATTCTCCCTGGGAAATAACCCTCTCCAAAAGGAAAAAAGCGCTTCTTTCGCAGACATACTGTATGATTTAGACACGATAGACTTAAATGTGAATGCATTCCAGACTTCTTCATAATGTTAATTACAGATGACAAATATCTGCTGAGACTGCTCAGAGCTACAAGTATGTTATCCATATATATTATGCCTTAATATTTGTAAATCTAATTATAAGATATAACATGTACCTAGGAAATACCATGTAAAGCAACTGGACTATAGATATGGCTGACTTTAAGTTCCTGCCCCTGCCCCATCTACTGTATAACTGGCCTTCACAGCAAGGAGTGCATGGAAGGGCAACGCATGCAAGACAAAACCAGAGTAAATTCCCAGCTCAACTCACCAACCAGTCTGCTTACCAACCGAATTAACCTGTCTAACAGTATGTGTTAAAAACAGGGGTTTGGTTAGCACACATTTGCAAATGCATGCGTAAGCTGCAGGGCCCCTTCACGCTTCCCTGTATTACCTGCAGTCCTAACCCTTTTAAATTTATGAGAGTCTCCAACAGTGGGAGAACATGCATTCTAATGGATGCCCTTAAGGAGGACTGGGCTACCTCTAGGCTCACCTGCCCTCTATCTATCCATTAGAATGCATGTGCTCCCACTGTTGAAGGGTCTCATAAATTGACAAGGGTTAGGACTGCAGGTAATACAGGGTGCCATGAAGGGGTCCTGCAGCTTACGCATGCATTTTCAAATGTGTGCTAACTAAAACCCTGTTTTTAACACATACTGTTAGACAGGTTAATTTTGTTGTTAAGCAGACTGGTTGGTGAGTTAAGCTGGGAATTTTATCTGATTTTGTCTGACTTTAAGTTCTGTATAACTATTTGTGTTAACCCCTTCCAATCTACCATCTGTAAATGGAAGTTCCCTAGTATGATGCCTCTGTTGGGGATGCATTAAACCCCCCTCTTTAAAAAAATCACCAAGTGACACTTATTGCAGTAGGTGGGTCTCAATACCTCTTCCACTGACAATCAGAAGTCAGTCAGCATGCACCACATGTTAAACAAAAAGCTTCACTGAAAAAAAAATGAAAGACCTAAGGGCCGAATATTGGATGGCATCGCCCAGTTCAATAGAAACCAGCTGAGATTGAGCCAGTGTTTATGATAGCCGGTCTGATAGAAGCTGGCTGAACGGACGACTTCTGGCAAAGGGGCATGACTAAAAAAACATTGGCTGGGAGCACCATTGGCTGAGAGTGCTGACCAGTGTGTTCTGGGGGTGTCAGAACACAATATCTCAGTGGGGGAGATCACTGTATTAACATTGGATTGTTAGTACAGAATCTCCTCCTGAGCTCTTGTGTTGAACGAAAAAAAACTGATAGTGTGAACCAGGCTTTAAGCATTCAGATGAACACTGTCTCATTCAGACTGCTGTGCCCATTTGCAATACCATAGGTTTAATGTTGTAATTATAAAAAAATAAAAAATAAATTGTAAGATGCCGTTTGGATGGATAGTATTCCAAGGTATAGCGATCATCACCATTCAGGAAATCCCCTATTCATAATAAGCTTTTGTTTTCCCACCAACTAAGCTACCATGGGGTGAGCCCCTGGATGAATTTGGGATAATTAGGAATAGGAGCTAGGGAAGTGTGAAAACAATTTAGTTTGCTCCTAGTCCTTTGCTTTTCCCATATGGCAAGTGAATTTGATAGTGGGCAAAAGTTAGAATGTAACCTACTGGGAATCCACATCAGTGCACCAATAGAGGAAGAAGAACACGATAGAGCTTCTATGGAGATCCATTGAGAAAGAGGTCTTGTAGAATAGTATAAGCTAGTTGTGCTATCTGAGCAATGTAATAATAAATCTGGAGGTTAAGGTGTCCTAGGTCCCCCGAGGTGTAGGTGTATATAATGTTAACACAAAAGATCGGTATTGCTGAAACTTGGCTTCAATCCTCACATGACTGGGCTATTAATATTCCTGGCTATGCTCTCTTTCAGAAAGACAGGGTAAAAAGGAAAGGTGGTGGGGTCTGTCTCTATGTGAGAAGTGACCTCAAAGCAAGCGTGAAAGAGGATCTGGTTGATGGAGAGTGTGATGAAGCTGAAGCATTATGGCTGGAACTGCAAACAGATGTGCGTAGTTCAAAGTTATTCATTGGAGTTTGTTATAGACCACCCAATGTTAACGAGGAGGTGGAGACTCGGCTCCATGCACAGATGGAAAGGGCTGCAAGGGCTGGGATGGTGATAATAATGGGGAATTTTAATTACCCAGAAATTGACTGGATAAATGGCACTGCTGGACAATTTTATGCTCCAGTTTATTGAGGCCCCAACTAGGAATGATGCTCTGTTGGACCTGGAAATCTCAAACCATGCAGAGCTTATTACTAATGTTCAGATAAAGGAACACCTGGGTAGCAGTGATCATAACATGATTTCATTTGATGTTAGCTGTAAGCCAGAAATACATACAGGAAAGATAAAAACACTTAATTTCAAGAGGGCACATTTTTCAAGGAGGAGGGCTGCTCTACAGGACTTGGACTGGGAGGGAATATTGGCATTGATGAACACAGAACAGAAATGGGAATTCTTCAAAAAGTTCATTTATGAACTCACTACAAAGTATGTTCCCATGGGCAATACGTTTAAAAGGCTAAAGATAAAACCTATGTGGCTCACGGTCAAAGTTAAAAAAGCTATAAACAATAAGAATATAGCTTTTAAGAAATATAAAAATGAAGGAACACTAGTGTCGTTTAAATGTTACAAAGAATATAACAGGATATGTAAAAAGTAAATCAAGGATGCAAAAATTCAAAACGAACAACAGATTGCAAAAGATAGTAGGACAAACCCCAAAAAATTATTCAAATATATTAATAGTAAAAAGGTCAAGTCTGAGCATGTAGGCCCTTTACAAAATAATCTAGAGTGGGTGACTGGGGACAAAGAGAAGGCTAATCTTCAGCTCTGTGTATACACTGGAGCATGGGGGAGCTCATGTCCAAAATGGGGGTGGTAGTGACACAGCCCCAAATCCACAATGGCTCAAAAGTGATATGGTCCAGAAATATTTAGACAGAATAAAGGTGGATAAAGCACATGGACCAGATGGCATCCACCCATGGATCCTAAAAGAATTGAGCTCTGTAATTTCAAAGCCATTGTATCTAGTTTTTAGGGACTCATTAATGACAGGAATAGTACCACTGGATTGGTGTAGAGCCAATGTGGTGCCTATATTTATGCACTTGGGGGCTAAGAATATGCATGCATCATACATCCTAGGAGGTGTACAACTGGGGGTATCCGTAGTGGAGAAGGATCTCGGGGTTTTAGTTGATCATAAGCTCAATAATGGCATGCAATGCAAAGCTGCGGTTTCCAAAGCGAGCAAAGTCCTTTCTTGTATTAAGAGAGGTATGGACTCCAGAGACAGAGATATTTTGCCCCTGTACAACTCATTAGTAAGACCTCATCTGGAATATGCAGTCCAATTTTGGGCACCAGTTCTCCAAAAAATTATCGGGGAACTGGAGAAAGTGCAGAGAAGGGCAACCAAACTGATAAGAGGCAAGGAGGAGCTCAGCTATGAGGAAAGATTAGAAGAACTAAATGTATTCACTCTTGAGAAGAGGAGAATTAGGGGGGATATGATCCACATGTACAAATATATAATGGGTACATATAGTGAACTTGGTGTTGAGTTATTCACTTTACGGTCAACACTGAGGACAAGGGGGCACTCTTTACGTCTAGAGGAAAAGAGATTTCATCTCCAAATACGGAAAGGTTTCTTCACAGTAAGAGCTGTGAAAATGTGGAACAGACTCCCTCCACAGGTGGTTCTGGCCAGCTCAGTAGATTGCTTTAAGAAAGGTCTGGATACGTTCCTAAATGTACAGAATATAACTGAGTACTAAGATTTGCAGGTAAAGTTGATCCAGGGTAAATCCGATTGCCTCTCGGGGGGTCAGGAATAGGGATGAGCTTTGTGTTCGATGCGAACGTACGTTCGACGAATTTCAAACAAAATGGGTCGTTCGCGCCAAATTCGAGTGACGCGCAACGGCCCATAATTGACTGCGGCATTGCGCGCTGATGATTGGTCAAGCATGCACTATGACCCTGCATGCTTGGCCAATCACAGCGCGCAAAAAACGGAGAACCATAATTGGCCAAAGCCAGGGTGGCTTTGGCCAATTATGGCTCAGGGGGTTTAGTACACGCCCCATACTATATAAGGCCGCCTGCAAGGCGGCCGCGTGTAGTGTGTTGCGGCGTTGTTACAGACCACATCAGACAGTCAGTCAGTTAGAGAGAGAGAGAGATAGAGAGAGACACAGTGTCTTTTCTGCCAGATAGATAGATAGATAGATAGATAGATAGATAGATAGATAGATAGATAGATAGATAGAGCAGGCAGACTAGTCAGTTTAGTTAAATTTACAGGGCCAGATCCACATAGAAATGGATCGGCGCAGCGTATCAGAGATACGCTACACCGCCATAACTTTTCCGGCTTTGGTTCGAATCCTGAAAGATTGCGCGCCGAAAGTTACGGCGGCGTAGTGTATTTCTGGCTGCAGAATTCAAATCGGCGATTAGGGGGTGTGATTCATTTAAATGAAGCACGTCCCCGCCCCGATTGAACTGCGCATGCTCCGTTTCAAAATTTCCTGCCGTGCTTTGTGTGAAATGATGTCGCAACAACGTCATTTTTTGAACTTAGACGTGACTTACGTCCATCCCTATTCACGGACGGCTTACGCAAAAAAAAAAAATAAAAATCAAATTTCGACGCAGGAACGACAGCCATACTTAACATGGCAAGTCTATCTATACGCCGCAAAATACCAGCTTTAACTATACGCCAGAAAAAAAACGGCTAGAGATGACGTAAGAGAATGCGACGGCCGCACGTACGTTCGTGGATCGTCGGAAAAAGCTAATTTGCATACCTGACGCGGAAAACGCCACCCAGCGGACGCCGAAGTATTGCATCTACGATCCGAAGGCGTACTATTTGTCAGGCAGTAGATTGTGCTAGCTGCAGTGCTCTAACGTGTTGTATTGCCTGTATGCTGTTTAGTTTACACCTAAACATAATACTCAGTGTTAGTGGACGTGTGCTATTTAATTGCACATAAACGCAGTTGCTGTTAGTGCACGTGTGCTATTTAATTGCACATACACGCAGTTGCTGTTAGTGCACGTGTGCTATTTAATTACACATAAACGCAGTTGCTGTTAATGCACGTGTGCTATTTAATTGCACATAAACGCATTAGCTGTTACTGCACGAGTGCTATTTAATTGCACATAAACACAGTTGTTGTTAGTGCACGTGTGCTATTTAATTGCACATACACGCAGTTGCTGTTAGTGCACGTGTGCTATTTAATTGCACATAAACGCAGTTGCTGTTAGTGCACGTGTGCTATTTAATTGCACATAAACGCATTAGCTGTTACTGCACGTGTGCTATTTATTTGCACATAAACGCAGTTGCTGTTACTGCACGTGGGCTATTTAATTGCACATAAACGCAGTTGCTGTTACTGCACGTGGGCTATTTAATTGCACATAAACGCATTTGCTGTTACTGCATGTGTGCTGTTTTTTTGCCCATAAGCGCAGTTGCTCTTACTGCACGTGTGCTGTTTTTTTGCCCATAAACACAGTCGCTCTTACTGCACGTCGGCTGTTTTTTTGCCCATAAACGCAGTCGCTCTTACTGCACGTGTGCTGTTTTTTTGCCCATAAACGCATTAGCTGTTACTGCACGTGTGCTATTTATTTGCACATAAACACAGTTGTTGTTAGTGCACGTGTGCTATTTAATTGCACATACACGCAGTTGCTGTTAGTGCACGTGTGCTATTTAATTGCACATAAACGCAGTTGCTGTTAGTGCACGTGTGCTATTTAATTGCACATAAACGCATTAGCTGTTACTGCACGTGTGCTATTTATTTGCACATAAACGCAGTTGCTGTTACTGCACGTGGGCTATTTAATTGCACATAAACGCAGTTGCTGTTACTGCACGTGGGCTATTTAATTGCACATAAACGCATTTGCTGTTACTGCATGTGTGCTGTTTTTTTGCCCATAAGCGCAGTTGCTCTTACTGCACGTGTGCTGTTTTTTTGCCCATAAACACAGTCGCTCTTACTGCACGTCGCCTGTTTTTTTGCCCATAAACGCAGTCGCTCTTACTGCACGTGTGCTGTTTTTTTGCCCATAAACGCATTAGCTGTTACTGCACGTGTGCTATTTATTTGCACATAAACGCAGTTGCTGTTAGTGCACGTGTGCTATTTAATTGCACATAAACGCATTAGCTGTTACTGCAGTGTGCTATTTATTTGCACATAAACGCAGTTGCTGTTACTGCACGTGGGCTATTTAATTGCACATAAACGCATTTGCTCTTACTGCACGTGTGCTGTTTTTTTGCCCATAAATGCATTCGCTCTTACTGCACGTGTGCTGTTTTTTTGCCCATAAACACAGTCGCTCTGACTGCACGTGTGCTGTTTTTTGCCCATAAATGTATTTACTCTTACTGCACGTGTGCTGTTTATTTGCCCATGAACGCATTTGCTCTTACTGCACATGTGCTGTTTTTTTGCCCATAAACGCAGTCGCTCTTACTGCACGTGTGCTGTTTATTTGCCCATAAACGCAGTTGCTGTTAGTGCACGTGTGCTATTTAATTGCACATAAACGCATTAGCTGTTACTGCACGTGTGCTATTTATTTGCACATAAACGCAGTTGCTGTTAGTGCACGTGTGTTATTTAATTGCACATAAACGCAGTCGCTCTTACTGCACATGTGCTGTTTATTTCTGATTTTGTCCTGTGCAGGCCATTAAAATGTCTGGAAGGACAACAAAGAGAGGCAGAGAGTCACGAGGGCAAGCAGGCTCTGCATCTAGAGGCAACGCTGGTGGTGGACACGGTGCATCCTCTTCAGCACGTGGCCGTCTGACACGCTCGTCCTTCTTTTCGGGAGCTGGCCGTGTTGAGCCTCAACATACAGAGAAATTAGTAGAGTGGATGACCAAGCCGTCCTCATCCTCCTCATCCTCTCTCACCCAGGCTGAGCTTAGTTTGTCTGGTAAAGCAGCTGCCAAGGCGTCCTCTTCCCTCTGCACAATGGCATCACACAATCCTTCCCTAGTCCCACATGTCCCCCGAACTGTTTCAACACAGTGTTGGGTACATGCTGCATGAAGATGCGCAGCGTTTTGAAGGCTCCGATGATGGAACACAGATAGGCAATTGGAAGGCATTGATGTGAGCCCAGAGAGAGCGGGTGCCCGAGAGGGACAGCAATCTGGCAGTCATGTTCCCCCAGCTGCAGCATACTGCCAGGTTTTCGACAGTGATGAGGAGGGAGGGGATGATGAGGTCACTGACTCTACGTGGGTGCCTGATAGGAGAGAGGAGGAGGAAGAGGAGGAGGAGGAAGAGGCACAGGCACATCTCCAAAGAGGCAGGATGCCCTCCAGGGGCCAGCTTAAGGGCAGCACACCAACTGCATTACATCACAGAGCTACGCCTGTGCAGGGTGCTGCTGTCAACGGTACTGCAAAAGTTATTTGGTGTGGGCCTTTTTTGAGACATGTGCATCAGATCGCACCGTTGCTATTTGCAACATATGTCTTAAGCGTATCTCGCGTGGCCAAAACATCACCCGCTTGGGCACCACATGCTTGACCAGACATATGTCGACCTGCAGTTCGTTGGCAAGCATACCTGAAAGACCCACACCAAAGAACAAAGCGGACCTCCCCTTGACCCTCATCAGCTGGGACCTCCAACCCCACTAGACCCTCAGTCCTCTCTGAAGCCTGCACTGATAGGACTAAAGGTGTAGAAATAGGTGTGTCACAACCTAGTAGTACATGCGGGAAATCTACTGATGGTAGCAGACAAATTTCCCTGCCCCAGCTGCTGCAGCGCCGAAAGAAGTACTCTCCCAGCCATCCACATGCCCAGCGGTTGAATAGTAGCTTAGCAAAATTGCTAGCACTTCAACTGCTACCTTTTCAGTTGGTTGATTCTGCCCCCTTCCGTGAGTTTGTGGAATGCGCGGTACCTCAGTGGCAAGTTCCCAAATGCCACTTTTTCTCACGGAAGGCGATTCCCACTCTCTATCAGCATGTGGAAGGCAATGTCCATGCCTCGCTGGACAGGGCGGTCAGTGGTAAGGTGCATCTTACCACTGACTCATGGTCCAGCAGGCATGGACAGGGACGTTACCTGTCTTTCACGGCGCATTGGGTGACTCTGCTGGCAGCTGGTAAGGACGCAGGGCAATGTACAGTAGTGTTGGAGGTTGTTCCGCCACCACGCCTCCAAAACACTACTACTGGTTGTGACACACCTCTCTCCTCCACCCCCTCCTCTTCTTCTTCCTCTGTGGCCTCTTCCTGTGCTGATGTTTCATCTGAACCAGCCGTGCTCCATAGGCGTACAAGGGGCTACGCAGGAATGCAGACAAAGAGATGCCATGCGGTCCTAGAGCTGGTGTGCTTGGGAGACAGGAGCCACACTGGGGCAGAGGTTCTGTCAGCTCTACAGGGGCAGGCTCAGAGGTGGTTAATGCCACGCCAGCTTAAGCCAGGAATGGTGGTTAGCGACAATGGCACCAACCTCCCCTCTGCCCTGTGACAGGGAAAACTGACCCATGTGCCCTGTTTTGCTCATGTTCTGAATTTGGTGGTGCAGCGGTTCTTGGGCAGGTTGCCGGGCTTACAGGATGTCCTGAAGCAGGACAGGAAAGTCTGTGTGCATTTGCGAGGGTCATACAATGCCAGTGCTCGGCTGACAGACCTCCAAAGGGAATACAACCTGCCCAAGAACCGCCTAATCTGTGACATGACCACCAGATGGAACTCTACATTGGCCATGCTGCAGCGGAGGGCCATCAATGAGTACGTGTGCCAATATGGCAGCAGAACTGGCTCAGGGGAGCTTGGTTTTTTTTCACCACGCCAGTGGGCCTTGATCAGAGATGCATGCACTGTCCTGTCACCATTTGAGGAGGCCACGAGGATGGTGAGCAGTGACAGTGCATGCATTAGTGAGACTGTCCCTCTTATTCACCTGTTGGAGCACACGCTACGTGGAATAATGGACAGAGCCCTTGAGGCAGAACAGAGGGAGGAAGAGGAGGACTTCCTTACATCTCAAGGCCCCCTTTATCCAGACAGTGGTCCTGCATGCCCGCCTAGCACACAGGAAGAGGACGAGGAGGACGAGGTGGAGGAGGAGGAGGATGATTGTATCAGCAGCATGGAGGTGGAGCCTAGCACTCAGCAGCAGCAGTCTTCAGGGGATCACTTACATTCCCAAGGAACCCGTGGACTTTTACGTGGCTGGGATGAGGTGGCTGCGGATCCTGTCATCCTCAGTGACCCAGAGGACTGTGCCCTGAATGCCTCAGCAAACCTACGCTGCATGGCCTCCCTGATCCTGCAAAGCCTGCCTAAGGATCCTCGTGTTCGTGGTATCAGGGAGAGGGATCATTACTAGCTGGCAACTCTTCTTGATCCACATTACAAGAGTAAGGTTGTGGAGCTTATCTTGCCGTCGCAGAGGGAGCAGAAGATGAAACATCTTCGGGAGGCCTTGCAGAAGGGTCTGTGCAACACGTTCTCAGAACCTGGGGGATTACCAAATCCTGTTCCTGGACAACGTGTTGCTGAGGCTTCGGTGAGTCACAGAAGGAGCGGTGGAGAAGGTGGCCATCTGACAGATGCGTTCAGACAATTTTTTAGTCCGCAGCCCCAAGGTATGACTGGTTCCAGCAACCATCGCCAGCGTTTGGTTTACATGGTGCGTGAATACCTAGGGGAAAGATCAGACTTGGACACCTTCCCCACCGAAAATCCTCTGGCTTACTGGGTCTTGAGGATGGATCACTGGCCAGAGCTTGCACAGTATGCAATTGAGCTACTGGCTTGCCCTGCATCCAGCGTTCTTTCAGAACGCACATTCAGTGCTGCTGGAGGCTTTGTGACTGATCACAGGGTGCGCCTCTCCACCGACTCCGTCGATCGACTGACCTTCATAAAAATGAATCAGGCTTGGATCAACACCAGCAACCAAGCACCTGATGCTGATATAACTGAATATTTTTTTTGAAATGACAGATCCCTTGGAGACTGCCTACGCTGATGCTGAGTGACTGTCCTGTTATGCTGCTGACTGAATATCCTTTTCCTCTTCACTGATCTTGCTGATAGCTAGTAAGAAAATGTTTGTTTGTCTGTTTAACAGGGGCGTCTAATAACAATTTTTGATGCAATACTTTGCATGTGGCTCTTTGCTGCGCTCCAATTACAGTATATGTGAGGGGTTGCAGTGTTGTGTTGTGCCTAAGGCCCAATTTTTCTGCCCCTGTTTAACCAGTTAAGCCCCGGACCAATATGCAGCCTAAAGACCCAAGGTGTTTTTACAGTTCGGGACTGCGTCGCTTTAAGAGACAATTGCGCGGTCGTGCGACGTGGCTCCCAAACAAAATTGGCGTCCTTTTTCCCCCCACAAATAGAGCTTTCTTTTGGTGGTATTTGATAACATCTGCGGTTTTTAGTTTTTGCGCTATAAACAAAAATAGAGCGACAATTTTGAAAAAAATGCAATATTTTTTACTTTTTGCTGTAATAAATATCCCCCAAAAACATATATAAAAACATTTTTTTTCCTCAGTTTAGGCCGATACGTATTCTTCTACCTATTTTTAGTAAAAAAAATCGCAATAAGCGTTTATCGATTGGTTTGCGCAAAATTTATAGTGTTTACAAAATAGGGGATAGTTTTATTGCATTTTTATTAATTTTTTTTTTTTTACTACTAATGGCGGCGATCAGCAATTTTTTTCGTGACTGCGACATTATGGCGGACACTTCGGACAATTTTGACACATTTTTGGGACCATTGTCATTTTCACAGCAAAAAATGCATTTAAATTGCATTCTTTATTGTGAAAATGACAGTTGCAGTTTGGGAGTTAACCACAGGTGGCGCTGTAGGAGTTAGGGTGCACCTAGTATGTGTTTACAACTGTAGGGGGGTGTGGCTGTAGGAATGACGTCATCGATCGTGTCTTCCCTATAAAGGGAATGACGCGATCGATGCGCCGCCATAGTGAAGGACGGGGAAGCCGTGTTTACATACGGCTCTCCCCGTTCTTCAGCTCCGGGGAGCGATCGCGACGGAGCGGCTATAAACAAATAGCCGCGCCGTGGTCCCGGATCGCTCCCCGAGCGGACCCGACCTCCGCATGTAGCGGGGGGGGTCCCGATCGGACCCCCCACCCGCTAATAGGCAAGGACGTACGTGTACGCCCATGTGCCTGTACGTGCCATATTGTGGACGTATATGTACATGCGGGGGTCGGGAACTGGTTAACAGGCGCGTCTAATAACAATTTTTGATGCAATACTTTGCATGTGGCTATTTGCTGAGCTCCAATTACATTATCTGTGAGGGGTTGCAGTGTTGTGACACCGCCACCAGTGCCTAAGGCCCAATTTTTCTGCCCCTGTTCTAGTACTTTTCTTTGTTTGATTCTTTTCTAATTTGAGTTCATTCTAGCTTTCTCCTACGTTATCATAGTGTCATTTTATTTTCCTGTAGTAAATACTCATCATTGTCAATGTAAACACCACAAATCTAGATTTGTTCTTTTAGTCAGCATTGATATAATAAGAAGCCACACATTGTTGAGTATCCAAAAATATTTATTGTATTACACTTAAAATGTGTCATTTTTATTTTTTTTAAAAATATATTTTTGTCAAGAAATATATTTTTGCTTTGAAATACTTGTCTACATCTATTTTTTTTATTATTATTTATTTATTTTTTTAAACCCTCCCCAGCACATCAATGAGATTCTTCAGTTTTTGGTCCACCTTTCGGTTTTTCTTTATAAGCTTCTCTAAGGCGAGGTTTGTGTCCTCTATTTCTGCCCTGCAGGACATGATCTCCCCAATTAGGACCTGGGCACTTAAGGTGTCCAATCTGCCCCCAACAGCTCCTGTAATTTGGAAAAAAAAAACATGTATTACAATTATGCAGGCCTACATGTTTTACCTGAAGCTGTGCTGTATGACACTGACCTGATGTGGTGGCATTTTCCACTTCCTGCACATCCGGCGAGGGTGGGGCTTGGCTCTGTGTGGGGTTGGTCGGCTCCACTGCTGCAGCTTGATTGTGCCCTATGAGATTGTAAAAAAAGGGATACATGAATCAAAAAGATTAGAGGCCTGAAAGAGGAATATCAATCATTCGTTTTATAAAGTGTGGTACAATTGTCTGTTTTTACAATCCTTCTAAGCTTAACACAGGATTTTATCCATTACCAAAGCTGCTGCATTTCTCTATCTTTTGCCAAGTTTCCTACATGGAAAAACAACAAGTATACACTGGATCACCTCTGTGTGACACCCTAACTAGGTTGTTCTTATGGCCAACACTCAGTTCCGATCCTGCCCTCCCTGGGGCCCTAAGCAAAATGACATGGCACATTAAAAATGAGAAGCGGGAGGCGCTGACGACAGTGACATGTCACATTAAAGAAAGTTGAGAAGTGGGGGGAAGGGGGTGTTCTGCTGTCGGAAATGACATCTTATATTAAATTGAGAAGCAAGGGGTGCTGACTTCTTGCCTCTTCTCCCATGCAGCCAGCGAGTTGAGAAGCGGGGTGAGGGGGCGAAAATGACTTCTTACCAGGCAGGGCCTCTAGTTATTTGGGGGGCCCTTCGCTGCTTTGCGGGGCCCCAAGCGGCTTGCATAGTGAGCCTATAGGGCGGATCGGCCATGCCAACACTTCTGCTACTGAGCCCATATGTGTAACCAACTGCTGAGCATACTCTCCTTTTACTGTATATTGACTTAAGTTGGATTATTTAAATCTAGTTAATAATACATCTACATTTAATAAAAAATTGGTCTCACATAAAAAGATCTTAAATAGAATGAACAACCAATTATTATGCCTACAAACATGAACCTTGAGACATCTATTCTTGAACTGTATATATACACAACCTGAAATAAAAAGCACATGCCGCAAAATAATAAAAACAAATATTCAGAGTACACATGAAAATTACTTACGTCTTCTGATGACTCTTTAAATTCTCTCCATCTGGTCCGGCTCTCTGATTTTCAAATCAGACCATCTCTTGCAGCAACTGCTCCCTGGACCTCTGCACCCCTAATTTTGCATGGATAGTCCTCCGTACCTTCTCCATGATCTGGGCCTTGACTTTATTTGGGTTCTTGTAAGGCCCTTTTTTGCAGTCGTAGTCCTCCTTTTTAAGAATAGGCACCATCTCAACCATCTCGTCGAAGGTCATGTTGGTGGCTTTGTACCTCCTGCTCCTCCTGGTGTGTGCCTGGCCTCTCCCCTGCTTGGTTGCAGCTTGCTGTCTCTCCTCCATCATGTCTTCAGACTCTTCACCGTCTTGCATTGACGACTTAAAAGGGGCGTGGCAATCACTAGAACGATCATCATGGGCGGGGAAACGTGTGGAGCTTCTTACATGCGCAGTGTATAAAGGGATATTGCGTGAATGAAAACGTCGTTCACAGTCGGTAGAAAACGTCGGAAAAACGATCGTTCAAAGGGGGCCCCGGATGGCAACCCCCATTTTTTCTAGAATTTTTATTTCCCCAAAAAAATATTCAGCCAAGGTCTGGAATTGTAATGGCCCCCCCAACCCTAAGATAATCGACATATTGTTGCCAGTTGCCACACAGCATGTGCACTTTGGGGGGCCAAGCCTGTATGGACAGTCTCACGGGCCACCACCACTGGAACATCAGTGGCCTCATCAGGCACAAGTGTCATGTAGTTTGTTGAGGGTCTCTTTAGGAAATTGTGCAATATGCAGGAGCAAAGTATGACATGGTTCAGATTCTACTTAACAAACCTACAGTCCTTATCTTGTTTGCAACGCCTGTATACTGCTGTTCAAAGTATATAGGGCCAAAAGGTCTTGTCAGGGCCGATCCTCGCTATAGGCTCACTATGCAAGCCGCTTAGGGCCCCGCAAAGCTGCAAAGGGCCCCCAAATTACTAGAGGCCCCGCCTGGTGAAAAGTCATTTTCGCACCCTCACCCAGCTTCTGAACTCGCTGGCTGGCCTGAGTCATTTACGACAGCACAACACCCCCTCTCCCCGCTTCTCAACTTTCTTTAATGTGACATGTCACTGTCGTCAGCGCACCACCCGATTCTCATTTTTAATGTGCCATGTCATTTTGCGTATGGCCCCAGGGAGGTCAGGATCTGCACTGGGTCTTGTAATGACTTGGGGGGAGTGCTGGCGTGGAAACTCATGCTATTTTTTTCAATGATTTTTATCCATATTGCAGGGACCAAACATTACATTAAAGCCGCAAGCAGTATTACATTTCTTTTTTCTTATAGTAATCTCATGTTGTGCAGGGACATTTCTAAACACATGCCACTACTATAGACACCCAGCAGGTACGATATTTAAAGGAATTTTTGTTTTTTTTTTCACTTTAAGCATCATTAAAATCACTGCTTCACAAAAACCAACAGTTTTTAAAAGTTTTTTTTCCATTGATACATGTTCCCTGGGGCAAGACCCGGGTTCTCAAAGACGTTTTCCAACAATAACTTGAATATTGGGCTTTAAAATGAGCACTTTTGAATTCGAACGTTCGAGTCCTATAGACTTAAATGGGGTTCTAAATGTTTGCACGAACGTTCGGTCGGTTCGAAAGTTCTGGTGCGAACCGAACGCGGGTATGTTCGGCTCATCCCTAGTGAGTAGTAATAATTGTGTAAATAAATAAATAAACAAAAAATATGTAACAAATGTGTTGAATATATCAAATGATAAGTTCAATAAAGTCCAGAAAGCAACAACACAAAAAACTTCTTGAATGGTTCAAATGAAGAAATCCACCACCGAAAGAAAAAACATCATAGGGAATGCACGCTTACCAGATGGTAAGCAAGGATGGCTTGCGGCTGTAAACCCCAGCCCAGGCCTTTAAACGTGGACCACAGCACCACCAGTGGTGCAAGGGAATCAATGGATCCTCGGATATCGATATCACCCAAGCAGATAGGATGCCAGAAAAGAAAAGGACTCACCATAGTGAAATTCCATAGGAACAATGTGAAATTTAGTAAGATAAAAAACTTAAAAAAAACGATCGTAAAACAGCATGTATAAGAAAAGCCAGCCAGCTAAGCGAACGCCCATCCACTCGGACTGTCACATGATAACGTCAGCACGTCTCCTCCTCCCGACGCGCGTTTCATCACACAATATTCTCTTTCTAACTCCGTCTGAATTTTAGACAGAAAAAGTCCGATGGGGCATACACACGGTGGGAATATCCAATGAAAAAATTTTGTCTGACTTTTTCCATCGGAAATTCCAATCGTGTGTACGAGGCATAAGAATGATTTCATGTAAATATGCATGCAATGATTCTGGCTGTTAACTGTGACATAAAAAACTGGCATGAGTTTTAACAATTAAATATGCCTCATCCCTCCCACTAACATAATTGCCAAGCATAAATACTTCACATAATGTACAACCAAAAAATTAAGTATCCCTCGCTGTTGTCTTTGAAATAACACACAATTTTTAATTCATAATAAAAAAAGAAACCACCTATCCTACTTACATGCCTAGTACCCATCATGTTGTCTACATACTCTGCAGCCACTGTGCTATATGTTTGGCTGTTGTTATTTTATTTTTCATTGTTCCATGTCCCTCCTGGGAAGGCAAATTTTTAAGGCCTGGTTCCAACTGATTTCAAAGGGGTTTGAATTAGCATCCAAAATAGCAGTTTAGTGAACATCCCGTGAACCAAGTGCATCAGGGATATGAGGTGAGGTCAGTGGCTGGTGAGGCACTGACTAGTATCAGAGCCAGATACACACAGGTTACGTACATAATCGTTAGAGCGAGGGCAATAATTCAAGCACTAGACCTCCTCTGTAACTCTAAACATGTAACCTTTAAAAAATGTTAAAGCGCCACCTATGGAGATTTAGAAGTACTGAACTTTGGTGCCATTTTACAAGTGTGGGCAATTTTAAAGTGTGACATGTTAGGTATCTATTTACTTGGCACAACATAATCTTTCATATTATACAAAAAAATCGGTCTAACGTTAGTGTTTTTTTGTTTTTTTCGTCCCCCCCTCCCCACAAAAAAAATGTTAAAAAATTGCTGCGCAAATACTGTTATATAAAAAGTTGCAGTGACCACCATTTTATTCCCTAGGGTGGCTGCTAAAACAATATATATAATGTTTGGTGGTTCTAGGTAATTTCTAGCAAAAAAAAAAGATTTTTACATGTAGGAGAGAAGTATCAGAATTGGTCTGGGTGGCTAGGGGTTAATTACCATAAGTAATATACAAATAATTATTATATATTGTTTTTAGGGTAATTTACTATATTTTCAAAATCTGTACTCAAGCAGGTGGCTTAACAGGCAAATTACTGAAGTTTGAAGTTATAGCTTCCAACTAGTAATTTCACAGTAAATCAATAAATAATTATGTTTTAGCAAATAAATATATGATTTAGCTGGAATATAACATTACCTTTTCAGCAGGCAGCAGATTATCATTCTCTCTCTTAACTTTGTGAGAAAAACATGGAATTGTGGGTAAATCTTATACACATAAACCCATGTTTTTTCCTTGTAGTTGAGAGGGCTGGGCTGGAAGGGAGCATTTGTCTTTTAGACACATGCCCCTTCCATGACACTGCAGTGAGAGGCGTGCCTCCACTGCAGCATTTTTATTGGACAGCTGGGACCAATAGTACTTTACTATTGGTCCAAGACTCCAAGCTGTTTAGTGAGCTAAGTGCCTCTGACAAGAAGTGAGAGGCACTCTAAGCTTAACCTCTCAGTCTGCTGCAAACAAGGTGTATTTAAAGTGGCCGCTCCGTATTTACCTCTGACAGGCTTAGCAAGGAGCCCCATATCTCTGGAACCAAAGGTCATAGAAGCCCCTTGAAGCTCAATTTTGTTTCTAATGTTCATGGCCCTGCCTCACCTGCCTCCCCTGACTGCACGTCCCTGAAATACATGTCGGTTTGGCTTATCCCTAGTGATGTGGTGCATTTAAATACAGCTATACTAAATATGTTAAATCAGTATTTTAGCTATTTAATTTTCTCAGACAGAAAAGCCTGGATCATAAGACTGTCAGAGCCTAGTTACAAATCTCTTAGTAGTACACATTTTTATAATAGTGAATTAAGCTTTAAAATTCACTTTTAATATAGGAATATAATTGCAAAATTATAGAAACATTTTTAAGAACTTCTCAGTGCTGATATAGTTAAAGCACTTGGTATTCTGTAAACAAATATGATGTTTTTTATTTTGATAATTTTGTTCCCTGAGCCAAAAAGTAGACACCCGTTGAGCTCAATTCACCCTTTTGAACTTGAAATCAAACAGGGAAAAAGATTAAGAAAATGCAAATGGCTGGTTTCCTAACAAGAGCAATGACCCTTTCAGAAAAATCACAAAGGTAGCACAGTAAACTGTATAATGGTGTCTAATCATCTCAAGCTGAAACTGTCGGCTGATTTTCCTCTGCAGTGTTTGTCTTGTTTATTCTTTTTTCGTAATTGTCAAAAACTCAACAATTAACCTCTCTCCTAGATGCTGGCCCTTGGATACTTTTCACTACAAGAAATGAATACAGATTGAATAATCAACAACACCACACTACAATATTACTTGTATTGTCAGCATAATCCTGTGGTGGTTATATGTTTTCACATGTAATATGGTACAGGGGACCTTAGTTTACATAGATTTTTTTTTATGCCAATTCGAAATAGCATGATAACCTTATCTGGTCATCTTACCTTGAATTACAAGTCCTGTTTGATCAATCCAGTTAGTAGAGGCTGTGTAATGTAGTGTCCTGCTCCACTCTCAAGGCATAATGTTGTGCTTGATCTCCATCATGTTTTAGCCATAGTCAATTAAAAGTGACGTGATTGGTAGAAATCTGCTCCTAAATTGCTTTACTGTAGCCTACAGTGTAATACTGTATGTTTTCTACTTCCCCCAATTTACTTTACACAAATAGTAATGGTATCTACAATACAATAGAACATGTGCTGCTATCTATAGGGGTGTCATGGTGCACCATGCCTCCTGTGCTGATGAACAGTAACAAGATGTGTAATTGGACTGATATTAGTAACAAGGAAAATTAAAAAAAAACATTTACCATTGTTTTCAATAGAAAACCATTGTTTAACCACTTGCCGACCTGCTGCCATCATTATACTGCGGCAGGTCGACACTATCCCGCAAACCATCGTAGCTGTACACTGCGGGGTGCCGATGCCTGGGACCAGCGGTCGCAATGACAGCCGGCCACGAGTGATCCTTGGCACGAGAGGCAGAGCAGGGACCTGTGTGTGTAAACACACACATCCCTGCTCTGTTCTGAGAGGAGATGCAGATCGTGAGTTCCTATAATCTGGGAACCACGATCTGCCCTCTTCTATAGTGAGTCCCTTTCCCCATACAGTTATAAGTTATAACATGCAATAGAGAACACAATTAACCCCTTGCGCACCCCCTAGTGTTAGCCCCTTCCCTGCCAGTGACATTTACACAGTAATCAGTCCATTTTTTACAACACTAATCGCTGTATAAATGCCAATGGTCCCAAAAATGTTTCAAAAGTGTCCGATGTGTTCACCATAATGTTGCAGTACCAATTAAAATCGCAAATCGCAGCCAGTATTAGTAAAAAAAATAATAATAATAAAAATGCCATAAATCTATCCCCTATTTTGTAGATGCTATAGCTTTTGCGCAAACCAATCAATATACGTTTATTGCAATTTTTATTACCAAAAATATGTATAATAATACATATAGGCCTAAACTGAGAAAAAAAGAGTTTCTTTGTAAAAAAATTGGGGATATTTATTATAGCAAAAAGTACAAAATATTGTTTTTTTTTTTATTTTAAACATAAGTGCTTGTTTATAGCGCAAAAAATAAAAACTGCAGAGATGATCAAATGCCACCAAAAGAAAGCTCTATTTGTGGGAAAAAACGTACATAAATTTTGTTTGGGTATAACGTTGCATGACAGCGCAATTGTTAGTTAAAGCGACGCAGTGCCGTATTGCAAAAAAATTGCAAAATTGAGCAGCCAAATCTTCTGGGGCTGAAATGGTTAAATCATGGAAAATTGCATGGGCACTTTTGGGTACACCAACATGGTATAAACTGGGAATCCTCTAAAAACAGACAAAGGAACTATGTAGGCAGGGCCTACTCGGGTTACCTTCCCTCGCAGAGCAGGAATGCCGAAGGCCAGGTGAGCCATAACACTATGTTCAGTAAAGTGCAGCATTCTTTTGGGAAAGTACTGTCCCTTGTCACTACACTCTGTTACCTAATGTATGTTGCATTAATAGGGAGGGCTGAGTCTGCACCCTCTCCACCAGTCCAGTGTACCTCTGTTACCTCACTCCAAGTAAAAAAATTGAGGTCCCTCCATGCACCATTTGCAGACCTCATGTGTGCACTTGTTAACTCCTTCCCATACATCATGACCAGGTCATGGATTTCCCTAACGTAGGGTTCTAGTAGTAAATGGAAACCGACTCTAGGCAAGGAGCCAATACATTGACCCTCTTGCTACTGGAGGACCTGTCACCTTTACCAGGTACCACACCTAACAACTTGTGGAGCAGCAGCAAAATAATTCCTGTTCTCCCTTCTTAATTCATCTTGCGGTTTCGTGTTCAATCCTCCTCACTCTGACGGATAACTATTTTGGTCATTACTTGCCCCTGAAGAAGAGGGCATTTTCTGTCTCTCCCAACCAATGTGCTGACTGATCAGAACTGTTTTCTGTCAACTTTCATGTAAACTTCATTCATCTTTTAATTTTTTGTATTAAAGATCTTTTAACTTGTCTCAATAAAATATACACCTTTTACTCAAAAAAATTAAGTGGTTGCTGACCTTCAAAGTCCTATTTAGAGTTTTGTTTTTGTTTCTGTATGTTTTGATGGAGAGTGGAAAGAGCATACAGATGTTAACACTTTTGTTGGGACACTCATTGCTGGGACAATGGACATAGTATTAGCTGATTGTACATTTTCAATACTTCATCACTTTAAATTATTATTGAACCTATTTATAATTCAGCAGTTCCTCCTTAAATGTTGAATACATTAGCTTAATTCACCACTAAATTCCTTTGCCTAAAGGCAAATCTCAGCATGGATCTATGTAATGCTGATATACTGTATGCCAATGAATGGGAACATACATTATTGCTGTAAATCAGAATAAGGCTTTTGCAAGTATTACATTTTATCCTTGTAATAAATGATTACTCTCTGTTATAATGCAAGGAGCAAATCTACCATAAAAATAATATTATAATTTGCTGCACATCAGAGGCATAGGTTAAGGTTAAACATGGTGATATAATGTTTTTTCATGTTATACCATTTCATTGATACACGGAAACTGCTGTCATTAAACCTTCAGACAGAATGTCCTTATCTCCTTAAGGTAGCATTATACTCTTGAACTGCTATGATTTAAAATCCCTTTTCCTCCGCTTGGCATTGTTATTCTCATTTTCCATAACTGGGCTCGGGATATAGTTTACACTATCAGGAGGCTTTACCAGCACAAAGACATAGTTAAATAATAGTAGTGCAGACGTTATGCAATGTATTGCAACAAAACAGTCAGCATCTTTATTTCAAAATAATAATAGTAGAACACCTATGGTATACAGAATATAATGATAGAAAGTGTCTGGATGTCCTGGGAGCAAGACCTGCTATGTGAAGATAAGTTGCAGTCTCAGTCTAAACCAGGGATGCCCAACCAGTGGCTCGGGGGCCCGCGGAGCCCTTTGATGTGGCCCGCGACCTCTTGCTCTGGGATGGAATAGAATAGAAGACTGTTATTAAAGGTAAGTGGTTACTGGGCTGCTTTTAAACTGATCTGCAGGTGCAGAGCAGTGCGCCTGCAGGCTACCTGCACTGAGCCATAGACTTATATTACCTGTGAGTTTGGTGTGCTTTCTGAAAGTGCACCACACCTACAGGATATAATAGAAGTCTATGGCAAAGTGCAGCTAACCTGCAGGAAAGCCACAGATGAACTGTGCTGCATTTGCGGTTCGGGTAAACATTGCGTCAGTGTGAAAGCAGCCTTAGGCCCCTTTCACACAGTCAATCCCACCCAATCGGACCCTTCATTCACCTCTAAGGAGTGGCAGATGTAAATAGACTTGTGTCCGTTTACAAACCCCTACCTCCATTCCGATCCGCAAAAAAAAAAAAGAGTAGAATAGGTTCTATAGAGTAGAGTGGGCTGCCATCCACCCGCTCAGCTCACTGTGGTCCGCGACTGGTTAGCAAGTCGCTTAAATGGCCTATGCTCTTCAAAAGGTTGGGCACCCCTGGTCTAAACCCTGGTCAGGCCAAGCAACTGACACATTTTGCTCCACCCACCCAAGATTACTCAGGTTCCTCATGAGTAAGTTCTGTGGGCAGAGTGAAATGCATCGGGGCATAGCCTGGGTCCAGGCTGAGACTGCTACTTATCTTCATACAGTGGGTCTTGCTTTGATGTGTGGCTCCTGGGACACCAAGCCACTTTCTATCATTGCCTGGAGCATAGATGAGCTCCCTTCTCAGCCAGCTCTCACAGCGTCGAACACAGGACTTTATTTCCATGCAGCCTGAGCTGTTAACACAGACACCCTTGGTTTGCATACAGAGAATAATACATACTTGTATTATTACTCGGTTGCATAGTTGCCACGGATTGAAGTATGGAACTACCACCATAAAAATGTATGTAATGCCTAAGCCCACGAAAACCCCCTGCCCTCATCCAGTACTGCTACTAACCTGTTTTTGCAGTATGAGAAGGTGGATTCTGTTAGATTACCTAACTAAACGTGCCCTTAGATAAGCCTGTACATGTAGAAATGAAAATATTTTATGGGGGGGAGTGAGTGAGTGAGTGAGTGAAAAACTTATATAGCGCTACACATGCGAACTGAATCGCCTCTGGGCGCTTTTGTTAGACCACTTCTTCCTTGAGCTCAGAAGAGGTGGGTTTTGATCTTTCTCCTAAAGGCCAAGTGGTTCTTAAATTTAAGTTGAAGTTCTTATTGTTGAATAGAACAATACAGCCAATTTGTTTATTTTAAGGGGATTCTTGTTAGGGTTTAGTACTAAATGAAGATAAAAAATGCACTGCGCTTGGTTCTTATAAACCAGGGGTAGGCAACCTGGGACCCTCCAGCTGTTGTGGAACTACATTTCCCATGAGGCATTGCAAGGCTGGCAGTTACAATTACTCCCAGAGACATGATGGGACTTGTAGTTCTGCAACAGCTGGAGGGCCCCAGGTTGCCTACCCCTGTTCTAAATCAATAAGTCAATTAAACGCAAATGAAAATCTTCCACAGCTGCACTCAAAAATCACTCAATACTAGTGCATGTAAAAAGCAAAATAAATATTGTAATGTGTCTTAAAAGTGAAACATGCATATAAGTGTCACCGCTTTAGCTATTAGGCTATTTAGCTTTGTAAAGTGAAGCTTTACACCATTTGCCAATGTCTAGAGCAACTGCACTTACAAAGTACACAGTCTATGTGCCTTTAGTAAATCAACCCCATAAAGTCACATGACAAATTGTAGCCCATTGATTTCAATGGAACCTGTTCCAATCTATACGACTTATGCCTCATATACACGACCAATTTTCTAGTCAGGAAAACTGCAATGACAGCTTTTGGCTGGAAAAACTGGCCCTGTGTATGCTGCATGGCAGTTTTCCTGATGGGAAAAATGAGAACATGTTTTCTTTTTTCCTGTCATGATTCCTGGTGTTTTTTAAGCTGGCAGTTTTTCTATAGGGAAAGCCTGCAGTGGAGCATACACACGTCCGGGTTTCCCAAACAAAGCTCTCATGGCAGTTTTCCTGCCAGAAAAACTGGCCGTGTGTAGGGGGAAAAAGCTACAGAGCAGGTTCTCGGTTTTCCCCTTGGTTTTCCCGGTGGACAGCCCCAGGAGGAAAAAGTACAAAGATGGATGTGGCCACCAGCCTGGACAGCGTGGGCTTCGTTTGCAGGTAAGTGCCAGAAAATGGGCTTGTATGCGATGCACCACTCAGGGGTGGAGGCCTGCAGTGTGAAGGAGATGGAGGGAGGAGGTGCCGGTGGGTGGATGCCTGCAGTGGTGCAAAGATGGAAGGAGGAGTTGCCGGTGGGTGGGGCCAACACTCTCACTCAGGGGCAGAGAAGGAAGAATGCTGGCACTCTGGCTCGCATCATCAGCAGCGGCTCAGAGTCCACAACATGACACACTGATGTCATTGGTTGCTAGACGCCAGGTGGCCCAGGTGCTAGAAACTAGTGCGGGAAAGGAACACAGAGGCCAAGCCAGTGGTGCAGCTTTGCCCACCTCCTCCTGGTCCAGGCGTGCAGCGCGGCGTATTTACACTAACACAGAGTCGTGTCTCACATCAGCCGATCCGCCACGCCGAGAGAGAGACTCGGGCAGAGCAGTCGATGTCAGTCTAGTCTAGTAAGTGATATTTGGGGGGGGGGGAATTGCCCCATTTCCTGCCCCCTGGATCCATCCCTGAGGAGTGCTGCACTATTTTTAAGAAAGAGATGGCAACTGCAACATTTTATAGTTGTCATAGGGGAAATCTTCTGATTGGGGCCTCTGTTCTATTGACAAATGTCTAGGAAAGGTTTTCTTCCAATTTGGAGAGATTTACTTTCACTGTTGTTTCTTTTGGAGCAGAAGTAGAGGAAAATCTCCCCAATGGAACATAGAGATAATCCCTTCCTTCCCAACGTTATTCAAAACTATTAAAAGTAAAAACAATCCTGGCTAAATGTGAGGTTATTTTTTGCCAATTTATTGCCAACTGGACACTAATTTTTGTTGCCACAGCTTCTGGATATGTATATGTATTCACCTGTGTTGGAATTGTTTTAGAACTGTTTTGTGTAGCCATAGCTTTGTAGTCTTGGTATGTCAGTGGTGGGTAGGTCTGTGGAAGCTCAACTTTTCTAGGGACTTTTTAAAAGCAGTGGAGTTAGGTAAGGAGCATCATGTGTAAACACAAAGTCTTGGAAACTCCAGGAAGTTGGAGAATGATGGTCAATTTTTCAATGTATGACTGACATACAGTAAAACCTAACTAACATGTTTAGGAGATTGAGGCTTCCTGTCATGTACCTGAAGGGAGACTGAAATGACGAGGTTGGCCTCTCTTGTATCTCTAGCCATGATCCCGCTGGGAGTGGAACAGAGGAAATTGAGCGGGGGGCAGCAGGAACACGAGTGCCTGCAGAAGTAGACCCGGACATTTGTAGCAGAGGATGTGACTTTGGAGAAGCGGGAGAAGCATCAATTCAGGGTAGGCAGCTGTGCACCATGGATCATCAGGGGTTTAAGAGGCACTCCGCTTGGACAGGGACACTGGAATGTCAAGTGGTGTAGAGTTCCTGGCAGGCTTGCAGCAAGAAGTTGCAGCAGGTCGCAAGACTGCAGTCGCAAACACTCAGATGGTAGTACGGACCCACACAGGGCGCTGGAGCAGAGTCTCTTGGATAGCCGGGTTCGGTAGCAGGCGGGCAGCAAGGTAAAAGACAGCAGGCAGAAGCAGGGTCAAATGGGAAGCCGGGATCCAGGAACCAGTAGTCAGAACAGAAGCAGGGTCCAGAAGCAAGAACCAATCGGACCCTTCATTCACCTCTAAGGAGTGGCAGATGTAAATAGACTTGTGTCCGTTTACAAACCCCTACCTCCATTCCGATCCGCAAAAAAAAAAAAGAGTAGAATAGGTTCTATAGAGTAGAGTGGGCTGCCATCCACCCGCTCAGCTCACTGTGGTCCGCGACTGGTTAGCAAGTCGCTTAAATGGCCTATGCTCTTCAAAAGGTTGGGCACCCCTGGTCTAAACCCTGGTCAGGCCAAGCAACTGACACATTTTGCTCCACCCACCCAAGATTACTCAGGTTCCTCATGAGTAAGTTCTGTGGGCAGAGTGAAATGCATCAGGGCATAGCCTGGGTCCAGGCTGAGACTGCTACTTATCTTCATACAGTGGGTCTTGCTTTGATGTGTGGCTCCTGGGACACCGAGCCACTTTCTATCATTGCCTGGAGCATAGATGAGCTCCCTTCTCAGCCAGCTCTCACAGCGTCGAACACAGGACTTTATTTCCATGCAGCCTGAGCTGTTAACACAGACACCCTTGGTTCGCATACAGAGAATAATACATACTTGTATTATTACTCGGTTGCATAGTTGCCACGGATTGAAGTATGGAACTACCACCATAAAAATGTATGTAATGCCTAAGCCCACGAAAACCCCCTGCCCTCATCCAGTACTGCTACTAACCTGTTTTTGCAGTATGAGAAGGTGGATTCTGTTAGATTACCTAACTAAACGTGCCCTTAGATAAGCCTGTACATGTAGAAATGAAAATATTTTATGGGGGGGGGAGTGAGTGAGTGAGTGAGTGAAAAACTTATATAGCGCTACACATGCGAACTGAATCGCCTCTGGGCGCTTTTGTTAGACCACTTCTTCCTTGAGCTCAGAAGAGGTGGGTTTTGATCTTTCTCCTAAAGGCCAAGTGGTTCTTAAATTTAAGTTGAAGTTCTTATTGTTGAATAGAACAATACAGCCAATTTGTTTATTTTAAGGGGATTCTTGTTAGGGTTTACTACTAAATGAAGATAAAAAATGCACTGCGCTTGGTTCTTATAAACCAGGGGTAGGCAACCTGGGACCCTCCAGCTGTTGTGGAACTACATTTCCCATGAGGCATTGCAAGGCTGGCAGTTACAATTACTCCCAGAGACATGATGGGACTTGTAGTTCTGCAACAGCTGGAGGGCCCCAGGTTGCCTACCCCTGTTCTAAATCAATAAGTCAATTAAACGCAAATGAAAATCTTCCACAGCTGCACTCAAAAATCACTCAATACTAGTGCATGTAAAAAGCAAAATAAATATTGTAATGTGTCTTAAAAGTGAAACATGCATATAAGTGTCACCGCTTTAGCTATTAGGCTATTTAGCTTTGTAAAGTGAAGCTTTACACCATTTGCCAATGTCTAGAGCAACTGCACTTACAAAGTACACAATCTATGTGCCTTTAGTAAATCAACCCCATAAAGTCACATGACAAATTGTAGCCCATTGATTTCAATGGAACCTGTTCCAATCTATACGACTTATGCCTCATATACACGACCAATTTTCTAGTCAGGAAAACTGCAATGACAGCTTTTGGCTGGAAAAACTGGCCCTGTGTATGCTGCATGGCAGTTTTCCTGATGGGAAAAATGAGAACATGTTTTCTTTTTTCCTGTCATGATTCCTGGTGTTTTTTAAGCTGGCAGTTTTTCTATAGGGAAAGCCTGCAGTGGAGCATACACACGTCCGGGTTTCCCAAACAAAGCTCTCATGGCAGTTTTCCTGCCAGGAAAACTGGCCGTGTGTAGGGGGAAAAAGCTACAGAGCAGGTTCTCGGTTTTCCCCTTGGTTTTCCCGGTGGACAGCCCCAGGAGGAAAAAGTACAAAGATGGATGTGGCCACCAGCCTGGACAGCGTGGGCTTCGTTTGCAGGTAAGTGCCAGAAAATGGGCTTGTATGCGATGCACCACTCAGGGGTGGAGGCCTGCAGTGTGAAGGAGATGGAGGGAGGAGGTGCCGGTGGGTGGATGCCTGCAGTGGTGCAAAGATGGAAGGAGGAGTTGCCGGTGGGTGGGGCCAACACTCTCACTCAGGGGCAGAGAAGGAAGAATGCTGGCACTCTGGCTCGCATCATCAGCAGCAGCTCAGAGTCCACAACATGACACACTGATGTCATTGGTTGCTAGACGCCAGGTGGCCCAGGTGCTAGAAACTAGTGCGGGAAAGGAACACAGAGGCCAAGCCAGTGGTGCAGCTTTGCCCACCTCCTCCTGGTCCAGGCGTGCAGCGCGGCGTATTTACACTAACACAGAGTCGTGTCTCACATCAGCCGATCCGCCACGCCGAGAGAGAGACTCGGGCAGAGCAGTCGATGTCAGTCTAGTCTAGTAAGTGATATTTGGGGGGGGGGAATTGCCCCATTTCCTGCCCCCTGGATCCATCCCTGAGGAGTGCTGCACTATTTTTAAGAAAGAGATGGCAACTGCAACATTTTATAGTTGTCATAGGGGAAATCTTCTGATTGGGGCCTCTGTTCTATTGACAAATGTCTAGGAAAGGTTTTCTTCCAATTTGGAGAGATTTACTTTCACTGTTGTTTCTTTTGGAGCAGAAGTAGAGGAAAATCTCCCCAATGGAACATAGAGATAATCCCTTCCTTCCCAACGTTATTCAAAACTATTAAAAGTAAAAACAATCCTGGCTAAATGTGAGGTTATTTTTTGCCAATTTATTGCCAACTGGACACTAATTTTTGTTGCCACAGCTTCTGGATATGTATATGTATTCACCTGTGTTGGAATTGTTTTAGAACTGTTTTGTGTAGCCATAGCTTTGTAGTCTTGGTATGTCAGTGGTGGGTAGGTCTGTGGAAGCTCAACTTTTCTAGGGACTTTTTAAAAGCAGTGGAGTTAGGTAAGGAGCATCATGTGTAAACACAAAGTCTTGGAAACTCCAGGAAGTTGGAGAATGATGGTCAATTTTTCAATGTATGACTGACATACAGTAAAACCTAACTAACATGTTTAGGAGATTGAGGCTTCCTGTCATGTACCTGAAGGGAGACTGAAATGACGAGGTCGGCCTCTCTTGTATCTCTAGCCATGATCCCGCTGGGAGTGGAACAGAGGAAATTGAGCGGGGGGCAGCAGGAACACGAGTGCCTGCAGAAGTAGACCCGGACATTTGTAGCAGAGGATGTGACTTTGGAGAAGCAGGAGAAGCATCAATTCAGGGTAGGCAGCTGTGCACCATGGATCATCAGGGGTTTAAGAGGCACTCCGCTTGGACAGGGACACTGGAATGTCAAGTGGTGTAGAGTTCCTGGCAGGCTTGCAGCAAGAAGTTGCAGCAGGTCGCAAGACTGCAGTCGCAGACACTCAGATGGTAGTACGGACCCACACAGGGCGCAGGAGCAGAGTCTCTTGGATAGCCGGGTTCGGTAGCAGGCGGGCAGCAAGGTAAAAGACAGCAGGCAGAAGCAGGGTCAAATGGGAAGCCGGGATCCAGGAACCAGTAGTCAGAACAGAAGTAGGGTCCAGAAGCAAGTTCAAGGCAAGTAGGTTCAGCAACCGGTATCAGGCAGGGTAATAGCAGTATTCAGGATATCAAGGAAGACAGCTGAAGACCAAACAGCAACGGTCAGTGGTCAGAGAACTTCCTTAAGTAGGCTGCCTGGCACCAATTGGCGCTAGGGACACGCTCCTGAAAGTGCATGCAGTCTGCTGTGCTTGAACATTGGCGCGCCTAGGCATCTGCAGATGCCCGTGCATGCACACATGCACACAGATGCGCACTGAATGGAAACTAATGGTTTTCTTACACTTCCCTTTCTTCATGGCTATGGCAGTGTGAAATTTGTTTTTTAATGGAGAATGCAGTCTGTGTCATAATCAGTGTTGCAGAGTGTCACATGTCTGCACTTTATTTTTTTTAGAATACCCAATTGTATTGGACTTTTTTCAGTTTTTTGCATGTGTCTGGCAAAGGCTGGCAAAGGCTGAGGTCTGTGTGGGAGTCAGAAAAAAAATGTCAGGTTTCCTAAGCAGGTTGTGTTTAAATTTGAATAGAGATTGGTTTCTGCCTGGAATTCTCCTGTAATATACACTGTGCTTTCTATCCATGGTTGACTATTATACTATTAAACTATTAGTGTTATTTTGGATAACATACGTTGTATACCTGGGTGGGAGAGACCAGAAGGAACTAAATGTATAGTTAATTATGCACATTTTCCATTTGTAAGCATCAGTAAATGATTTTAACATGATCTTGTGCAATATAAAATTTTGGGTATAATTTATTTTAAAAGTTGATATCAATTGTGGAATACATTTCTGCTAAATATTTGTATTAAACAGAAAATATTGGTAACGTGTAGAAGTAATTTATAACACCCATACAAATTATCTTTTGTATTTGTAAATGCTCTTGAAGTACCGTCTGCACTGTTACTCATGAGGTGGACTATTTACCTTGGAATGCCCTGTACCTGATATTCACAATTTTTTTTATAGTTTATTTATATACAAGAAACAATTTAGATGTAATGTCTTAATTTATGTGGAGAAACAACATTTTTTTTGAAGAATGTAAAAAATAAAATTACTGCCACTTTAGCAAAGATATTTGTCCTTGAAAACAAGGAAGGCGTCATAAACACCTGGTATTTATAAACTTGCTAGCAGATTGTAACAGTCATAAAAAGGAATGTTCCTGACGTTTTATGGAAATGCAAGTTCTATCTTTACAGTCAATGACATCCTTAGAGACTGTTAATCTGCTCCCTTTGGCATTCCCGGTTTGTTCATATAAAATGTATGTTAAAAAAGCCTGCAAATAAACCTACTATTAAAGAAGATCTAAAGATATTCATGCAGACACTACCTTTCTTCTCTCAAACAACATGAGGGAACTTAAGAAATCCTCTGTTACTTTTACAGCAAAATAAGCCGATTTTGACAATCACCCCAGGTGTAATAAACTGTGTTTCATGGACTTCCATAAGAAAGAAAAGGGAACACCTCTAAAAATATTTTTAGAATCCTGTAAAAAACACATTCTACCTGACCTAAACTTGCCACTGGACTTTCCAATTGAGAGAGCCCACAAGACTCCTCCAAGACCACTGGCACCAGGTGCCTACCCATACCCACTGATTGCTAAGATACTAAATTATAGTACAAGGTGGCTATCCCCAGAGCTGCATGCCTGGCAGATAAGTTGAGAGTGCAAAATATCTCCATATTCTCTAATTAATCTGTGGTCATTCAGAAACAACTTCATTCAGCAAAGTTAAAAAGCAACTCTGTTACAACTACTCTCAGCTGTTCACTGTTTTGGTACTCAAGAGAAATGCCAAATGGCCCCCACTGATCTTCCCAAATAAAAGGCCCAAGTGATCTTTCTTCAAAATGTATATTTCCCTGCTCACAAAATAAAATATACTTTACCACATCTTTCTACTCTGGCTCTCCTGACAAAAAAATAAAGAGGAGTGAGCATTTTCCTGGAAGTTTTATTTGCCTTTGGGCTGCTTTAAGCTGATTCCTTGTTAGTAAAAGACAATTTGCTATGTTACAGTATGATGAATGTGCTTACTCCATTATGAATGGTAGTTTTACCAGAACGAGCGCTCCTGTCTAATAACTTGCTTCTGGGCATGCGCGGGTTTAAAACGTAGTTTTAGCCCACACACGATCATTTCTTACAACCTGAAAAACAACATTTTTTAGAAGCCGAAAAACGATGTGAAGCCCACACACAATCATTTTAAATTATGTTTTTAAATGACGTTTTTAGTCCTAGCTTGAAGCCTTATCCATGTTTTATGAGGGAATACTTGTCTCTGGTGGTGACTTTAACTTTTTGTTGGAACATCTCCTGGACTTACCCAGAACTACATCCTATCTATCCTATCCTTGCTAGTGTACACACAAAGATTGGTATTATTTACTGCTGTTAGTTTTGTTTCTGTTTCCTAGTCTGGTCCGTGCCTGCCTCCTGTGGCCACCTGCAGGCTTTGCAGTGGATTTAGCACTTCATCATCTATTGAATAAAAATTGTGACTATTGCTCTAAGTGTTATTTCAGCAATACAGGGTAAGCATATCAGATGGCTAACATGTGCATACACATGCATAAAGTTCAATGAAATGTAAATGCTTTGTGTAACTATACATAAAATAATACAACAAATATGTTTTCTATGTAATAATTATGGTATCCTATTTGTATATTTTTGCTTTTTAGAAGTCTGAGACCCCAAGTGGGAAGCATCCCCTGAAAAAACCCAGTACATAGGGCGAAACATGACAGGATTCAACTCTATGCCGCTCTAAAAAGTTCACGGACCACATGTATGGATTTAAGCTTATGTTTTTTAACATTACTTTTTAAGATAATTTTGTTAAATACATTTTGAAGGTTTTATCATAATATTATTTCTTACTTTGATTCTTGCACCGCTATAGTCCCATCCTTTTTGCTCTACTTGTTTCCAAAACCCTGGGTCAAGGTGCTCTTTATTGTGCTAACTTATCCACATTGGTCTACAGTCTAATCTAATAGGTGTCTTACTACACCATTCTTTCTTACAAATGTAGATAGGTCACTCTATGAACCCTCCTGGCGGTATTCCCGAGCGTGACTCGGGGTGGGTTTTTTATGCTGAAATCGGTAACCCTGAGTCACGCTCGGGCTAGCTATGCAGAGCCTGCAGCGTGCGCTGGCTTACCTTGTCCTTGATCCAGCGATGTCACCGCGCTGTGTGAGCTAGCGGGACCTCGCTCGATTCACACAGCGTCCTCCTGTGCCGCCGATCTCCGTTCCCTGCGACGTTACGACGCACGGAGGCGGAGATCGGCGCCAAATTCAAAAACGTAAACAAACACTTTACATACAGTATACTGTAATCTTATAGATTACAGTACTGTATGTAAAAAAACACCCCCCCCCTTGTCCCTAGTGGTCTGCCCAGTGTCCTGCATGTACTTTTATATAATAAAAACTGTTCTTTCTCCCTGCAAACTGTAGATTGTCCATAGCAACCAAAAGTGTCCCTTTATGTCAAAAATGGTTTTAGATCAGCTAAAAAACAGCGATAATAAATTATAATCACTTGCAGAATTGAGCGATAGCGATTTATGGGGAAATACGTCATAAAAAAAAAAAATAATAATGACAGCAACAATTCTGCAACTGAGAAAATTTCAGTGATTTTGATTTGATTACATTATTGAATAATTTTTATTAGAATTATATTATTATTTGTTATAATTATTTATAACTATTTATTATATTATAATTTATAATTTTGTTTTTAAAAAAATGTCATACTCGGGATGCCTATTAGATTCTTGTTTGGTCAGATTTAAGTGAGTTATTCCTAAAAATTACAGGCCTACAATATAAAACGCCAAATTTCCTTGCAAATAATTGTACCGCTTTTGGTACGTAATTCCAGACAGAATCATACCGCCAGGGAGGTTAATGCAAAACAAATGTAGTATTTATTAGAGAGAAATAATTCTAGTTCATATGATTGCTTATTTATTTTCATTGCTTTTGTAAATTCTTGTATGTTTATGGTTTATGTTGCATTAATATCTGGCACAATGACAAAGTTTTGTGGAGAGGCATGGGAGACCTTTTGCTACAATTACAGCTGCATGTCTTTTTCAGTATTTCTCTACCTACTTTGCACATCTAGGGCCAGATCCACAAAAGAGATACTCCGACTTAACTGCTGTTCAGTCTGTGTGTAACTTTGGAAACGATCCTCAAAAGGCTTTTTCCAAAGTTAGGCAGAAGATCCGGCATGTGTAATTGAATTACACTGCCGAATCTTAGGATGCAGTACCGCATCCGCCGCTGGGGGCATTTCGAGTCGAAATGCCGTTTCTAGTATGCAAATTAGCACTTAAGGCGATCCACAAAGCTTTCCAGCTTCCTTTTTGCGCCGTAAGTGTTATTTTGCAAGTGTAAAATTAGGGCTGGTTCTACAAAGTGTAAACTAGTCACACCTTGTAAAAGCCCATTCCAGCGACGGCATTTGGTATGCTTTCCCGAGGGAGAACTCCACGGCAATTTGTAAAAACAAAACCGGCATGGGTTCCCCCCCAGGAGCATACCAGGCCCTTAGGTCTGGTATGGGTTGTAAGGGGACCCCCCCTACGCCGAAAAATCGACATAGGGGGTCCCCCTACAATCCATACCAGACCCGTATCCAAAGCACGCTACCCGGCCGGTCAGGAATGGGAGTGGGGACGAGCGAGCGCCCCCCCCCCCCTCCTGAGCCGTGCCAGGCCGCATGCCCTCAACATGGGGGGGTTGGGTGCTCTGGGGCAGGGGGGCACACTACGGGCCCCCCCACCTCAGAGCACCCTGTCCCCATGTTGATGAGGACAGGACCTCTTCCCGACAACCCTTGCCATTGGTTGTCGGGGTCTGCGGGCGGGGGCTTATCGGAATCTGGGAGTCCCCTCAAATAAGGGGGCCCCCAGATACCGGCCCCCCACCCTAAGTGAATGGATATGGGGTACATCGTACCCCTATCCATTCACCTGTAGGCAAAAAGTTATTTAGTAAACACACAACACAAGGCTTTTTAAAATATTTTATTATTCTGCTCCGGATGCCCCCCCTGTCTTCGTTATTAGCTCAATTACCAGGGGGGGCTTCTTCTTCCGCTCTCCGGGGGTCTTCCACTCTCCGGGGGTCTTCCACTCTCTGGGGGTCTTCTCCGCTCTCCGGGGGGGCTTCTCCGGACTCCGGGGGGGGCTTCTCCGGACTCCGGGGGGCTTCTTCCATCTTCTCCCCTCTTCCACTGTTGACTCGGCGAACCCCGGTTCTTCTGCAGATGTCCGGTGCCTTCTTCTTCAGCGCTGGCTGCCTGCTATGTTTGTGTGTTAGCTCAATTTCTAACAGGCAGCCAGCGCGGTCTTCTGTGGCGTCAGGGTCTTCTCTTCCTTTCTTCCGATGTTGCCTCGTCGCCTGTTGTCGCTGTAATGATGGAAGCGCGCCTTGCATCCCATTTATATAGGCATCACCGTCCCATCATGCTCCGGCAGGTACCCACGTGGTGGGTGCCTACCCACGTGCACCCACCACGTGGGTACCTACCGGAGCATGATGGGACGGTGATGCCTATATAAATGGGATGCAAGGCGCGCTTCCATCATTACAGCGACAACAGGCGACGAGGCAACATCGGAAGAAAGGAAGAGAAGACCCTGACGCCACAGAAGACCGCGCTGGCTGCCTGTTAGAAATTGAGCTAACACACAAACATAGCAGGCAGCCAGCGCTGAAGAAGAAGGCACCGGACATCTGCAGAAGAACCGGGGTTCGCCGAGTCAACAGCGGAAGAGGGGAGAAGATGGAAGAAGCCCCCCGGAGTCCGGAGAAGCCCCCCCCGGAGTCCGGAGAAGCCCCCCCGGAGAGCGGAGAAGACCCCCGGAGAGTGGAAGACCCCCGGAGAGTGGAAGACCCCCGGAGAGCGGAAGAAGAAGCCCCCCCTGGTAATTGAGCTAATAACGAAGACAGGGGGGGCATCCGGAGCAGAATAATAAAATATTTTAAAAAGCCTTGTGTTGTGTGTTTACTAAATAACTTTTTGCCTACAGGTGAATGTATAGGGGTACGATGTACCCCATATCCATTCACTTAGGGTGGGGGGCCGGTATCTGGGGGCCCCCTTATTTGAGGGGACTCCCAGATTCCGATAAGCCCCCGCCCGCAGACCCCGACAACCAATGGCAAGGGTTGTCGGGAAGAGGTCCTGTCCTCATCAACATGGGGACAGGGTGCTCTGAGGTGGGGGGGCCCGTAGTGCGCCCCCCTGCCCCAGAGCACCCAACCCCCCCATGTTGAGGGCTTGCGGCCTGGCACGGCTCAGGAGGGGGGGGGCGCTCGCTCGTCCCCACTCCCATTCCTGACCGGCCGGGTAGCGTGCTTTGGATACGGGTCTGGTATGGATTGTAGGGGGACCCCCTACGTCGATTTTTCGGCATAGGGGGGTCTCCTTACAACCCATAACAGACCTAAGGGCCTGGTATGCTCCTGGGGGGTGAACCCATGCCGGTTTTTTCTTTGAAAATTGGCATGGAGTTCTCCCTCTCAGGAATGCATGCCGAGCGACGCTGTAATTTTTTTTTTTTTTCCCCGACGCAACTTTTTTAAGCCGTCGCGATCCTCAAAACTCGGCGTAACGTAACTTCGCGCATGCGCAGTACGGCCGGCGCGGGAGCGCGCCTCATTTAAATGGGACTCGCCCCATTTGAATAGGAACGCCTTGCGCCGGCGGAATTTTAGTTACACAGCCTGAAATTTCTAGATAAGTGCTTTGTGGATCAGGCACTTAGGTAGAAACTTTAAGGCAGTGTAACTTAAATGGGATTTTTTAAGTTACGCCAGGTTTTTGTGGATCTGGCCCCTAGAGAGTGACATTTTTGCACATTCTTCTGTGCAAAATAGCTCAAGCTCTGTGAGATTGTATGGAGAGCATCTGTGAAAAGCAATTTTCACGTCTTGCCACAGATTCTCAATTGGATCGAGGTCTGGACCATTCTAACACATGAATATGCTTTAATCTAAACCAGGCATGTCCAAAGTCCGGCCCGCGGGCCATTAGCTGCCCGCATTACGGTTTTGGATGGCCCGCCTGGTGATCTTGACATATATGTCTTTTGTGGCCCCCAACGAATCTCTGAGCGCTGGGGGCCACACAATATAGTATGCTGGCTGCCTTGGAGGGAACGGAACGAGTGCCATGCATACAGGAGAGTATTTCCTGTTTACACAGCGTCCTGTGTAAAAGGAAGTCCCGTCTCCTGCGCTGCCATTAAACAACTGTTCTGTCCATCACAGGAGGCGGGACTTTCAATTAAAGAGGCCCATCGAGGAAACAGGAGTTTCTCCTGTTTGTCTGTTGGGGCTCATCCTGCCCCCTCCCTGTCTCCTCTGCAGGCTGCACTGACGATAATGGTGAGTCTGCATTCATTGCAATACAATAGGTGTTGCATTCATGGCAATTTAGTGGGTGCTGCATTTATGGCAATGTAGAGGGTGCTGCATTTATGGCAATACGGTGGGTGCTACATTTATGGCAATACAGTAGGTGCTGCATTCATGGCAATACGGTGGGTGCTGCATTCATGGCAATACGGTGGGTGCTGCATTAATGGCAATATGGTGGGTCCTGCATTCATGGCAACGGTGAGGCTGCAGGTGGGCACTGATTAGGCTGCATTGATGGGTACTGACCCTTATTTTGCTTCACAGTTCTTTATTTAAAATTCAAGATTTTTTTCCTGAAACTTACTTTTTTAAAGTGAAGGTGCGTGTTATAAGCCGATTAATATGGTATATCCAAATAACACACCCAAGCTCATCTCTTCACCACACTCAGCAACAAAGGCAGAAGAATTCTTGTTGGGCAGTATAGTAGTGCCCGGAGGAACACACTTAGACCGAATTTTAATGGTTTAAAGAATGTCAGGCAAAATTGTCGGCCATCAAGCATGCTCACTTCATCAAATCTGGCCCTCTTTGAAAAAAGTTTGGACACCCCTGATCTAAACCATTCCATTGTAGCTCTGGCTGTATGTTTGGGGTTACTGCTGGAAGGTGA
The DNA here is from genome assembly GCF_905171775.1 of Rana temporaria. Lineage (NCBI taxonomy): Eukaryota > Metazoa > Chordata > Amphibia > Anura > Ranidae > Rana > Rana temporaria. The sequence goes on from NC_053490.1 coordinate 426,439,361, forward strand.
ACCTCTGCCCCAGTCTCAAGTCTTTTGCAGACTCTAACAGATTTTCTTCTAAAATGTCCCTATATTTGGCTCCATCCATCTTCCCATCAACTCTGACCAGCTTCCCTATTCCTGCTGAAGAAAAGCAACCCCACAACATGATGTTGCCACCACCATGTTTCATGGATGGGATGGTGTGTTCAGGGTGATGTGCAGTGATAGGCCTCGTACACACGACCGAGAAACTCGACGGGCGAAACACATCGAGTTCCCCGTCAAGTTCCTTGTTAGGCTTGTCGAGGAATTCGACAAGCTTTCTTTGCGTACACACAGTCAAGCCAAAATCTCCTCATTCTCAAACGCGGTGACATACAACACACACAACGGCTGGGGAAGTTCGATTCCACTGGCTAAACTCTTGGGGCTGCTTTTGCTAATTTCATGTGTTTGCGTGTTAAATAAAAGTTTGGTAAGAGACGATTTGCACTTTTCAGTCTGTTACAGCTTTAAAAATGTGTTATCTCCATTACAAATGCTACTTTTACTCCCGTCTCATACTTTAATCTGAGCAAGCGTGGGTTTCTTAGCATACGGACGTCCGAGTTTCTCGTTGAAAACCAGCCCGTCGAGATCCTCGATGAGCCAAATCAGAATTCCGTCGAGAAAATAGAGAACTTTTTGGCTCGTCGAGGTCCTCGACAGTTTCCTCGTTGAAAATGTACACACGACCGTTTTCCTCGGCAAAAAAATATCTCCCAGCAAGGTTCTTGCTGGTTTTTGCTGAGAAACTCAGTCATGTGTACGAGGCCTTAGATTTGCGCCTGTCATGATTTCCTTTTTTAATTTCCCTTTATACTGTATATTTCAAATCCCATTTATTAACTGTATACTCCCAATGTTAACCTGTGCATTATTGTACTGTTAACTAACATCTATTTTAAGTTAATTTTCATTATCATACACTGTCAATTGTATGCAATTTTTTCCTTTAATAAAATCTTGATTGTGAAAAAAAAAGATTTGCGTCACATATAGCATTTTTCTTTTATGCCAAAAAGTAAAATTTCATCTGACCAGAGCACCTTCTTCCACATTTCTTTCAACAATAGCTTTCTTCTTGCCACTCTTCCATAAAGGCCAGATTTGTGGAGTGCATGACTAATAGTTGTCCTGTGGACAGATTCTCCCACCTGAACTGTGGATCTCTGCAGTTTATCCAGAGTTACCACGGGGCCTCTTGGCTTCTCTGATTAATGTCTGTCAGTTTAGGTGGACGGCCATGTCTTGGTAGGTTTGCAACTGTGCCATACTCTTTCCATTTTCAGATGATGGATTGAACAACGCTCCGTGAGATATTGAAAGCTTGGAACTTCTCCACAACTTTATCCCTGACCTGTCTTGTGTGTTCCTTGGCCTTTACTGTATAATGTTGTTTGTTCATTAAAGTGAATTATTGTATTTAATGCATATATTCACTTTATTTTACGATATATGATATACAGGGACTATAATATAATCACTTAGCGCCCCCATCACCCAATTTTGTTTTACATGCACAGTGACAGGTTCAGTTTTTTTGGGGGAACAGCTTTATACACAAGGTATTAGCATACTTTTTATTGCTTTGGCGCAAGTTTTTTTTCACATAGTGTCTGCATTTGCTGGTTGATCTTTGGTTTTTCCAGTGCATTATCTCCATGATATTCCTGTTCCTGTGTCTCCTGTTTAGGAATGAGCCCTATGTTCGAGTCAAACTTATGTTCGACTCGAACAGCGGGTGTTCGCCTGTTTGCCGATTAGCAAACAATTTGGAGTGTTCGCAGCAAATTCTAAAGCTTTGGAACTCCCTTTAAAAGTCTATGGGAGAAATCAAAAGTGCTAATTTTAAAGGTTAATATGCAAGTTATTGTCATAAAAAGTGTTTGGTGACCAGGGTACATGTATCAATGCAACAAATTTTTTTAAAAACTTAAGAAAAATGGCGTAGGGGTCCCCCCAAAAATCCATACCAGACCCTTTTCCAAGCACACAACCTGGCAGGCTGCAGGAAAAGAGGAAGAGAGAGCGCCCCCCCCCTCCTGAACCGTACCAGGCCACATGCCCTCAATGACTTTTATCTGTAATTCCGGGACCCGACAATTCATTATAGCCGTGAGTAGTTTTAAATTATTTTTTTTCCTTTAGAAATGTCATTTTGTGCAGGGACTGTTCTAAACACAGGAAAAATGTGCCACTTTACAGGCATACTATAGACACCCCCCGGGTAAAAAATGTAAAGGAATATTTCACTTTTATTGTTTCACTTTAAACATTATTAAAATCACTCCTCCTGAAAAAACAGCCATTTTAAAAACTTTTTGTTGGCATTGATACATGTCCCCTGGGGCAGGACCCAGGTCATCAAACACTTTTTAGGACAATAACTTGCATATTAGCCTTTTAAATTAGCACTTTTGATTTTTCACATTTGCGTCCCATAAACTTTAAAGGTGTTCGCATATTTGAACACATTTTTTGCTTGCTCGCATGTTCTGCTGCGAGTCGATCCAGCTTGTCCTTGACCTGTCTCCTGTTTGTTTCCTGTGTCTGACCCCAGCTATCCACCTGACCATGTCTGCTCTGCTATCCACCCGGCTCATTACCTAGGCATCCTTCTGACCACACTCCAGTCAAAGCATTATCCGAACCCTGCAACACCTCACAGGTGCCACCTGTCTGCTGATTCTTTGCCAGCACACCAGCTGTACTCTGGAACCTTGTACATATAGTCCAGCAGGCGACCCATGCTACTTTGGGCCTGATCTCTCCTGTTTTCACCCTCAGGGGGGTCTGAAACTTAGCCGCAAGGGAAGCCTTCTCTCTCTATTAGCTCTCAGCACCAGGTACATGATAATAATCCTCACTGACCAAGAGGACTCTGCTTATCATGCCTCTGCTAACTTGTGGTGCATGTGCTCACCTAAGGCCCCTTTCACATTGGGGCATTTTTCGAGCGTTATTCGAGCGTTATTCAAGCGTTTTTGAGCGTTATTCAATCGTTTTTCGAGCGTTATTCAAGCATTATTCGAGCGTTATTCGAGCGAAGCCTCATCTGCAATCCCAATGTTCTGGTAAAGCAACACTAAGACCCTAACATTTTAGGGCGTTTTTACAGTGCCTTAGTGTGAATGGGTAAGGCGTTTTTACAGCGCTTTCAATTCATTTCAATGGAGAGGGGCGTTTTTGGAGCATTTTTTTCAGCGCCCAAAAGCTGCTCCAAAGATGCTGCTTGCAGGACTTTTCTCAACGCCCCACCAGTGCAACGCCTCAGTGTGAAAGGGTAAAGCGTTTTTACAGCGCTTTCAATTCATTTCAATGGAGAGGGGCGCTTTTGGAGCGTTTTTTTTCAGCGCCCAAAAGCTGCTCCAAAGATGCTGCTTGCAGGACTCAGTGTGAAAGGGTCCATTGAGATGCATGGAGAGCGTTTTATGAGCGTTTCAATAGCGCTATTTTTAACACTAATGATGCGTACACACGATCAGTCCATCCAATGAGAACGGACCGATGGACCGTTTTCATTGGTTAACTGATGAAGCTGACTGATGGTCCGTCACGCCTACACACCATCGGTTAAAAAAACGATCGTGTCAGAATGCGGTGAGGTAAAACACAACGACGTGCTGAAAAAAACAAAGTACAATGCTTCCAAGCATGCGTCGACTTGATTCTGAGCATGCGTAGATTTTTAACCGATGGTCGTGCCTACTAACGATCGGTTTTGTCCTATCGGTTAGGAATCCATCGGTTAATTTTAAAACAAGTTGGTTTTTTTTAACCGATGGTTAACTAATCGATGGCGCCCACACACGATCGGTTTTGACCGATGAAACCGGTCCATCAGACCATTCTCCTCGGTTTTAATGATCGTGTGTACGCAGCATAAAACCCTGTAAAAACGCTTCCGTGTGAAAGGGGTCTTATTGTTCAAAGCCTACAAATAGACCCAAGACTTTGTGGTATCAAGGATGAGGATCATTATTTGTTGGCAACCCTACTTGTCTAAAGTTACAAGGGGAAAGTCTCTGAACTCATCCTGCCCTTGCAGAGAGAGCACAGGATGAAATATCTTGAGGATGCCTTAGACCCCTTTCACACTGGGGCGGGAGGCGTGGTGGTGGTATAGCGCTGCTAAAAATAGTGGCGCTATACCGTCGGAATTGCCGCGGGATTCGGCCGCTAGCGGTGCGGTATTAACCCCCGCTAGTGGCCGTTAAAGGTTAATATGGCGGTTTCCCATTGTTTTAAATGGGAAGGAGCGGTGAAGAAGCGGTATACATACCGCTCCTCTCACCGCTCCAAAGATGCTGCTAGCAGGAGATTTCTTTCTTTCAGGCGGTATAGCAGCGCTATGTTTAGCGCTGTAACGCCTGAAAACTCCTCAGTGTGAAAGGGGCCTGAAAGAGGAGTTTATGTTACACCTTTCCAAACTCTGGTAGGTTGCAGTCTCGATTAAAAGCTAGTTTTGAGTATTCTGTTGGTCAAAGGAGGGAGCGGTGGACAAGGGGGCCGCCTCAGTGATGCATTTAAAAAAATATTTAGTCCTCGCCCCCCAGGACTGTCAGCTACAAGATCCCATAGGCAGCGTCTGCATCAAATGGTTGAAGATTATCTACTGGCAAAAACAGACATAGAGAGCTTTCCAGTTGACAATTCACTGGATTTCTATGTCATGAGAATAGACCACTGGCCAATAGACTCTGTTGACCGGCTGACATTTGTAAAAATTAATCAGTCCTGGATTTGCAGCAGCTATCAAGTCCCTGATGCCGATGTTGCTGATTAACCACTTCAGCCCCGGAAGGATTTATCCACTTCCTAAACCAGGCCATTTTTTTGCGATATGGCACTGCGTTACTTTAACTGACAATTACGTGGTCGTGCAACACTGTACCCAAACAAAAAAAAAAAACTTTTTTTTTCCACAAATAGAGCTTTCTTTTAGTGGTATTTGATCACCTCTGCGGTTTTTATTTTTTTCTGCTATAAACAAAAAAAGACTGACAGTTTTGGTAAAAAAAAACGCTTTTATTTTCTGCTCGAAAAATACCCAACTAAAAAAAAAATCAAATTTCATCATAAATTTAGACCAATATGTATTCTGCTACATATTTTTGGCCAAAAAAAAAAAACAATAAGTGTTTGATTGGTTTGCGCAAAAGTTATAGCGTCAGCAAAATAGGGGAAAGATTTATGGCATTCTTATTGTTTATTTATTTTTTACTAGTAATGACGGTGATCAGTGGTTTTAAACAATAAATTGTAGCGCTAAAATGAAATTGAAAAAGACACTGATAGTCTATGTCCAACACTAAGTGACAGTGTAATCAAATATAAGTCCATATATGTGCATAAACTTGATAGATGAATGGACCATGTGCAGAAAATTATTCCGAACCCACGGTGATTCACAGTAAACTTAACATGTGAAAACGACACACACCACCAAGAGGGGAGGCTTACCAGATATATTGAACCCAAGTAAGTATATGCTCAAAGGGTCAATAAAGCTGAATGTATGTAGATGGAAGACGCATCAGCAGGAACCGAGTGTGCAATCGGCAGGATACACTGAAGTCTTCACTTGAACCAAGACGGGGGAAGGTATCAACAACTTGGAGATGACTCATAGAAGATCAAACCATACCCAGAGTGCATAGAGGAAATGAAAGGCACATAGTGTGATTCCGTAAAAACATGGAATGTTTACTGACGGTTAAAAACACTTACAGTAGGGGGGCGTGTCCGGACGTGAAGCAGGGAGGACGTGTGGAAGCTGAGCTCCGCACTGACAGAGCGAATCCACTCAATCTATTGCTGCTCCACGCACTCCCAGCCTTCTTAGATAGCCAAACTACCCCTATCCCCTGATTAGTGCCTTGTTGGAATCATCCACAGACTACTGGGCTCATTCATTAACCGCTGTCTGACTTAGTCCCAGAAACACTTGCATCCAGACAAATTTTAATGTAGTCCACCAATCTAGAGAGCGCAGGGGGAGCGCTATTGCTACGCAACCAATGGCTTTGTGACGCCGCTGCCCCATTCCAGATGCATGACCCGCTGACAATTGTAACGACATCGCCGCTTAAGGGGTGACCCTCTCGAGACGTGACTAGCCGCGGACAGAGATGGACGCCTGAGAGCGGAGCTCCATACCGGCGGGACACTTAGCAACACAAAGCAGCAGACCAGGCGAATCGCACGACCAGTGACCAGTTCCCACACCCTTGGGTAACACTCAGACCATGACAAGGAAGAGGAAGGAAGACAGAAAGCCGCACAAACTGACGGAATTCTTCCCGCTCAGTCAGCATGGAGATAGGCGGGAGGGCGCCGGTGTGTCATCCACGCCGGCGAGCCCTGCTCGCTCTCCTCCCCTCTCCTCTGCCTCACATAGCAGGCACAGTGGATCCCAGGGCAGCCCGCAATCATGTCCAGATACTCCACAAACAGCCAGTCCAGCAAAGGCTAGGTTTAGAATGGAGGAGCCGCAATGCAGCCCAGTGCCGGGACCTGATGTTGATTTGGGGGATGACACGAGGGAACTACCTGCTCAGATCGAAAAATTCCCCACCACAAACCAGCCTGTCATGGATACCATGCTGAAGGACATGCTGCTCTCCCTCAGGAGCACCATCCAGGCAGACATGATGTCCTGCATGAATAAGTTTCACAAAAACATACAAGCAGTGGAAACGAGGGTGGAACATATTGAAACCAAGATGGGCGAATACGCCACTACGATCAATGATCTGGTAGACACCCAGGAACAGGGAGAAGATGAGTTGGAGGGTGTCAAAGCTAAATGAGCAGATTTGGAAGACAGGAGTAGGAGAAATAACTTAAAAATAAGAGGAGTCCCTGAATCAGTGCAGCAAGGTGAGCTCAAAGCCTACGCCACCACTATGTTCTCAGAGCTACTCCCAGATCTCACAGCTATCGACATTCCGATCGACAGGATCCATCGTCTCCCGAAACCATATTATCTTCCCGAAAATATACCCAGAGATGTTATCCTGAGAATGCACTTCTTTCACGTTAAAGAGCAATTAATGGCGGTCATGCGCTCCAAAGACCGCGTACCGTTCCGAATATCAGCACTTGCAATTCTACGCCGATCTTTCTCAGTACACCCTGAAAAAACGGAGGAATCTGGCTACTGTAACTAAGGCACTGAGAAACCATCAGATAACCTATAGGTGGGGTTTTCCAACCAGCATCACCATTACTGGCTCCTTGCTAAGATCTGGTGTGGAATTTCTGATCAGAAGTGGAATTTTTGATTACAAGTGGAGAGTTAAAAACCAGGATTTGCTTTTAGCTGCTTTTAACTGTTTCTGCTGCAAGTGTTCAATTGTTTGTCTTTTTTTCTCTGACACTTTTTAAACAGCTTTTTTTTCCCTTTCTGCTAATTTAGGGGAGTGTTTAATTGTTAACAGGGGAGTGTCTAATTGTTAACAGGTGAGTATATAAGTGTCTGTAAAAACTCCATAAGAGCTGGCTCCTTGCTAAGATCTGGTGTGGAATTTCTGATCAGAAGTGGAATTTTTGATTACAAGTGGAGAGTTAAAAACCAGGATTTGCTTTTAGCTGCTTTTAACTGTTTCTGCTGCAAGTGTTCAATTGTTTGTCTTTTTTTCTCTGACACCTTTTAAACAGCTTTTTTTTTCCTTTCTGCTAATTTAGGGGAGTGTTTAATTGTTAACAGGGGAGTGTCTAATTGTTAACAGGTGAGTATATAAGTGTCTGTAAAAACTCCATAAGAGCTGGCTCCTTGCTAAGATCTGGTGTGGAATTTCTGATCAGAAGTGGAATTTTTGATTACAAGTGGAGAGTTAAAAACCAGGATTTGCTTTTAGCTGCTTTTAACTGTTTCTGCTGCAAGTGTTCAATTGTTTGTCTTTTTTTCTCTGACACTTTTTAAACAGCTTTTTTTTTCCTTTCTGCTAATTTAGGGGAGTGTTTAATTGTTAACAGGGGAGTGTCTAATTGTTAACAGGTGAGTATATAAGTGTCTGTAAAAACTCCATAAGAGCTGGCTCCTTGCTAAGATCTGGTGTGGAATTTCTGATCAGAAGTGGAATTTTTGATTACAAGTGGAGAGTTAAAAACCAGGATTTGCTTTTAGCTGCTTTTAACTGTTTCTGCTGCAAGTGTTCAATTGTTTGTCTTTTTTTCTCTGACACCTTTTAAACAGCTTTTTTTTTTTCCTTTCTGCTAATTTAGGGGAGTGTTTAATTGTTAACAGGGGAGTGTCTAATTGTTAACAGGTGAGTATATAAGTGTCTGTAAAAACTCCATAAGAGCTGGCTCCTTGCTAAGATCTGGTGTGGAATTTCTGATCAGAAGTGGAATTTTTGATTACAAGTGGAGAGTTAAAAACCAGGATTTGCTTTTAGCTGCTTTTAACTGTTTCTGCTGCAAGTGTTCAATTCTTTGTCTTTTTTTCTCTGACACTTTTTAAACAGCTTTTTTTTTTCTTTCTGCTAATTTAGGGGAGTGTTTAATTGTTAACAGGGGAGTGTCTAATTGTTAACAGGTGAGTATATAAGTGTCTGTAAAAACTCCATAAGAGCTGGCTCCTTGCTAAGATCTGGTGTGGAATTTCTGATCAGAAGTGGAATTTTTGATTACAAGTGGAGAGTTAAAAACCAGGAGTTTAAAACAAGAGTTAAGACAGGAGTCTTCTAAAACTGTAAGTATTATCTTAATCTTCATACAAGTAATTATATTGTAACTGGGAAATGAGTGCTAGCAGGGTTGAAGGTTTTGCTCAGTGCACAGTGTGTCACATGTATGCAAAATTGGTGCAACAGCTCCAAGATGGATACCGCTGTGACAGATGTGAGCAGGTTGCCCTTCTGGAAGCTCGTATTAGAGATCTGGAGGAGCAAGTTGCAACACTGGGTAGAAATGACAACCTTGAAAGGGGTCCTCTGCTCGCTGAGCAAGTGGTCAGTAAGGTTGATGTGGAGGGTGGAGGGGAAAGTCAGGATTATCAGATAGGGAGATGGGTTAATGCAGTTAGAGGGAGTGGAAGGGGCGTGAAGAAAGGGAAGGCCAGTCCTGTATTTGTGCATTAAAACAAATTTGCCAAGTTGGGTGATGATGTGGAGGTGGCAAACACAGAGGTGGCAGCCCTAGATGTTACTGCTACCCCTAACAGCCGGGAGAGCAACCCATCTAGTAGAGGTGGGGAGGGGAGTGCAGGTAGGCCTAGACAGTTGGTGGTAATAGGGGATTCTATAATCAGAAGGACTGATAGAATAATTTGTCGCCAGGATCGCTTCAACCGAATGGTTTGCTGTCTCCCTGGTGCCAGGGTTCGGCATGTGGTGGACCGGGTGGATAAATTACTGGGAGGGGCTGGGCATGACCCAGCTGTCTTGGTCCACGTTGGAACCAATGACAGTATACATGGAAGGTGGAGGCTCCTTAAGAATCAATTTAAAACCCCAAACCGCCTGGGTATACTATAGATCCCCAACAACACACCGAAAAGGGATAACAACCTTTTATAACCTACTTGGCTCCAAGACCACATTTACTAGCTGCACCGCATTAACCAACTGGGAGAGAGATCTGGGGCGAGAATTCACCCTGACTCAATGGGAAAGGGCTGGCCATTCCACCTATAAGGCTACATCTTGCTCCACTCTGTGGGAATTAGCATTTAAGATAACTTACCGTTGGTACCTAACCCCAGATAAGATCTCCAAATTTGACACCTCACTTACCGACGCCTGCTGGAGGAACTGTGGCCAGAAAGGTGACCTGTTTCATACGCTTTGGGGATGCCCAAAACTTACTCAGTACTGGACTTCAGTGTTTCAACTCCTTCACGACGTCACAAAGGTGACTATAGACAAACAACCGTCCTTGGCTCTACTATCTCTCACTATTGACCGCTTCCCTAACCCTGCGAGAACGATTATTGTTCACGTTCTCCTAGCCGCACGTCTTAGTATCACTAGAAAATGGAAGGACCCTGACCCTCCTACCCTCCGGGACGTAGTACACACCACACATACCCACTTTATCTATGAATCCACCCTGACACTACGCCATAGCAACAAGACACAACTCCTCAGGAAATGGCAACTATGGACTGAATGGATAGACTCACCAGAACTGACAGATACACTCTCCTCTTCTCTCTGACTTTCTTTAGAGGCTCACGGAATAGCACTAGGTGATACCCTCGCCCTATAGGGGCTTAGCTAGGGATCGGAGACGGCAGAGGGAGGGGAGATGGAGTTCCCTACCTGGGCACAGCATAGTACCCGCAAGGGGTGCTCAGGGGGAGGGAGCCCTCTCCCATACCCTGAGAAACATCAGTAATAGGCTATTACCCTCCGATCCGTCTCTACTAGTCTGTTTAGATATGTTTTAATACATGTTAATATGTTTTACTATGATGTTGATCAGATTGCCAACTTCAGGGCTAAGGCCCTCCATATGTCATGCTATATTATATTGACCTCTGATCTTTAGTATATCTCTGTAAAGTAAAAGAAATATGAAGATATGTACTTGCGATAATACCTATGTATGCCTTATCACTTCTTAATAAAAACCTATTGAGTAAAAAAAGAATCAATTTAAAGAACTAGGCTGCAAGATGAAGGGAAGGACCTCCAAGGTGATATTCTCTGAAATATTGCCTGTGCCATGCGCAACACAGGAAAGGCAGGGGGAGATTAGAGAGCTGAATGCATGGCTAAAGACCTGGTGTAGGAAGGAGGGATTTGGGTTTCTAGAGCACTGGGCTGACTTTTCATTGGGGTGCAGCCTATATGCTAAAGACGGTTTGCACTTGAATGGAAGGGGGTCTGCTGTGCTGGGGGAGAGGTTTATGGGAATGCTGGAGGAGTATTTAAACTAGGATTGAGGGGGAGGGTGAATTAGAATTACATCGAGCAGACAGGTCAGTTAGTGGTCAGACATTAATGGAGAGTGGAATGGGGATAGATGGGGGGAGGGTTATGGCAGGTGACAAGAAAGTTCCCATGTTGCAAACAGCCATTGGAAATAATAGTGCCATTTGTACTACTATAAATTATATGAAAAACACCAGAGAAAAATGTAACAATACATTTAAGTGTTTGTTCACCAATGCCAGAAGTCTGCCAAGCAAAACAGGTGAGCTGGAAGCTCTGATGCATGAGGAGAGCTATGATGTAATCGGTATTGCTGAAACTTGGCTTCAATCCTCACATGACTGGGCTATTAATATTCCTGGCTATGCTCTCTTTCGGAAAGACAGGGTAAAAAGGAAAGGTGGAGGGGTCTGTCTCTATGTGAGAAGTGACCTCAAAGCAAGCGTGAAAGAGAACCTGGTTGATGGAGCGTGTGATGAGGCTGAAGCATTATGGGTGGAACTGCATACAGATGTGCGTAGTTCAAAATTAATCATTGGAGTTTGTTATAAACCACCCAATGTTAATGAGGAGGTGGAGACTCAGCTCCTTGCACAGATGGAAAGGGCTGCAAGGTCTGGGACGGTGATAATAATGGGGGATTTTAACTACCCAGAAATTGACTGGATTAATGGCACTTCTGGGACAGTTAAAGGACAAAAATTTAAAAACCTATTGCAGGACAATTTTATGGTGCAGTTTATTGAGGCCCCAACTAGGAATGATGCCCTGTTGGACCTGATAATTTCAAACCATGCAGAGCTTATTACTAATGTTCAGATAAAGGAACACCTGGGTAGCAGTGATCATAACATGATTTCATTTAATGTTAACTATAAGCAAGAAATACATACAGGAAATATTAAAACACTAAATTTTAAGAGAGCAAATTTTCCAAGGATGAGGGCTGCTCTCCAGGACTTGGACTGGGAGGGACTATTGGCACATATGAACACAGAACAGAAATGGGAATTCTTCAAAAAGACTGTGTGGAACCTCACTGCAAAGTATGTTCCCATAGGCAATAAGTTTAAAAGGCTAAAAATAAAACCTATGTGGCTCACGGTCAAAGTTAAAAAAGCTATAAACAATAAGAAAGTAGCTTTTAAAAAATATAAAAATGAAGGAACACTAGTGTTGTTTAAATGTTACAAAGAATATAACAGGATATGCAAAAAGGAAATCAAGGATGCAAAAATTCAAAACGAACGACAGATTGCAAAAGATAGTAGGACAAACCCCAAAAAATTCTTTAAATATATTAATAGTAAAAAGGTGAAGTCTGAGCATGTAGGCCCCTTACAAAATAATCTAGAGTGGGTGACTGGGGACAAAGAGAAGGCAAATTTATTAAATGTTTTCTTCAGCTCTGTGTATACAATGGAGCATGGGGGAGCTCATGTCCAAAATGGGGGTGGGAGTGACACAGCCCCAAATCCACAATGGCTCAAAAGTGATATGGTCCAGAAATATTTAGACAGAATAAAGGTGGATAAAGCACCTGGACCTGATGGCATCCACCCACGGATCCTAGGTCAGTTGAGCTCTGTCATTTCAAAGCCACTGTATCTAATATTTAGGGACTCATTAAAGACAGGAATAGTACCACTGGATTGGCGCAGGGCCAATGTGGTGCCCATATTTAAAAAGGGAACAAAGTCTTTACCAAGTAACTATAGACCTGTTAGTTTAACTTCTATAGTTGGGAAGATACTGGAACGTTTAATAAAAGACCACATGGATGAGTTCTTGCTGGAAAAAAAACTATTTAAGCAGCAGACAACATGGATTCATGAAAGACAGAAGTTGTCAGACAAACCTGATTTCCTTTTATGAAGAGGTAAGTAAAACCCTGGACAGAGGCGTGGCTGTGGACGTGATATATTTGGATTTTACAAAAGTGTTCGATACAGTTCCGCACACACAGCTCATGTGTAAGGTGAGGTCTACAGGATTGGATATATCAGTTTGTAAATGGATAGAAAACTGGCTGAAAGCCAGAATTCAGAGAGTCGTGGTTAATGATTCTTACTCTGAATGGTCCAATGTTATCAGTGGTGTACCCCAAGGTTCAGTGCTGGGACCCTTACTTTTCAATATATTTATAAATGATATTGGGTCTGAGATCAAAAGTAACATTTCTGTCTTTGCAGATGACACCAAGCTATGCAGTGGAATAACGTCCTTACAGGATGTCTCCAATTTACAAGCCGACCTCAATGCTCTGTCTGATTGGGCGACTAAGTGGCAGATGAGGTTTAATGTAGATAAATGTAAAGTTATGCACTTGGGGGCTAAGAATATGCATGCATCATACATACTAGGGGGAGTACAACTGGGGGGGTCTGTAGTGGAGAAAGATCTGGGGGTTTTAGTTGATCATAAGCTCAATAATGGCATGCAATGCCAAGCTGCGGTTTCCAAAGCGAGCAAAGTCCTTTCTTGTATTAAGAGAGGTATGGACTCCAGAGACAGAGATATAATTTTGCCCCTGTACAAATCATTAGTAAGACCTCATCTGGAATATGCAGTTCAGTTTTGGGCACCAGTTCTCAAAAAGGATATAGGAGAACTGGAGAAAGTGCAGAGAAGAGCAACCAAACTGATAAGAGGCATGGAGGAGCTCAGCTATGAGGAAAGATTAGAGGAACTAGATTTATTCACTCTTGAGAAGAGGAGAATAAGGGGGATATGATCAACATGTACAAATATATAAGAGGTCCATACAGTGAACTTGGTGTTGAGTTATTCACTTTACGGTCATCACTGAGGACAAGGGGGCACTCTTTACGTCTAGAGGAAAAGAGATTTCACCTCCAAATACGGAAAGGTTTTTTCACAGTAAGAGCTGTGAAAATGTGGAACAGACTCCCTCCAGAGGTGGTTCTGGCCAGATCAGTAGATTGCTTTAAGAAAGGTCTGGATTCTTTCCTAAATGTACAGAATATAACTGAGTACTAAGATTTGTAGGTAAAGTTGATCCAGGGTAAATCCGATTGCCTCTCGGGGGATCAGGAAGGAATTTTTTCCCCTGCTGTAGCAAATTGGATCATGCTCCGCTGGGGTTTTTTGCCTTCCTCTGGATCAACTGTGGGTATGAAGTTGGGTGTATAGGATTTTACTGTGTTTTTTTATTTTGTTTTTTGTGGTTGAACTGGATGGACTTGTGTCTTTTTTCAACCTGACTAACTATGTAAAGAGGGCAGAAACCATGTGGTGAATTCGCTGGATGGTGGCCTGGCCTTACTCAGGGCGTGGAATATTCTCCCTGATGCAGCAAACGATGCTGACACTGTGAAAAAACCGAAACCTGTGACCCAGGAGTGGACGAAGGTCACCACCAAAAACTCTACAAAACACGCCTAAAGCCTGGCTTACATGACCACAGTATTGAGTCCCGCTGAGGAGGGGCTTGGCTTTCTCTAACACAAACGTTTTCCCCCCAATTGTGCCTGAGCAGCTTCTTGCTGCACTTTGAGATACTGTTGTTCTCGCTTGACCAATTGGTCAGTTCTTCAGTTAAATGTTTGCTGCGGCTCTGATGCCGGAATTACAACCTTGTTTTTTTATTTTATTTTTCAACTTATTTTGTTTTGTTCTCTTGTCTTGCTTTTTTCCGTCTGCCGAAGCGCACCCGGAGGGCCGGCTGGCCACTCATCAAGATTCGTCTGAGATCTCAATTATTGAACAATTACCTCACTACCTACTATCTGGATTCGTCTGTGAACCTCCATGGAGCGCCACGGACACCGACGAAACCCAAAGCTGTATGGCCATCTTCACAACCGTGAGTACTATGATTACACTCACTGTGTGCATATACAAGTGCTGGGACTGTTCTATACACGCATTGGGGGAGTCTGCTCAACTTCCATCCCACCTCTCTCCAATATGGAGTTCTCATATCAATGACACTACTCAGGTATTATGGGAGTGACGTTCCTCTCTATCAATACTAAGGGACTAAACCACCCCGTAAAGCGTAGGGAAATGTGGGCCGAAGCCCTGCAACACGCAGGAGACATTCTGTGCACCCAGGAAACACATTTCTGTATCTCAGCACAACCCCACTGCTCTCACAAAAATTTTCCACATGTTTTCACGGCGAGCACCAACATTAAGAAGCGGGGAGTCCTCACAGCTATACGAGACTCAGTATCCTTTAAACTACATGAGGAAATCAGAGATAGCAATGGAAGATTCCTGATCATAATATGTGACATTAACTCAGTTACGTATACGCTGGTCAACGTATACTCCCCTAACCGTCATCAATTACGTTTCATTAACAGACTTATGAAAAAGGTTGAGCGTATCAGGAAAGGCGCCTTGCTCGTCTGTGGGGACTTCAACCTGGTCCCTGACCGATCTATGGACTCTACTTACACTCCCTCCCATGTGGGCCCTTCGCTTCAGCAAACAATACGACAATACAGTCTATTTGATGCTTGGAGGTGTCACCATGCTGACGAAAAGGACTTCACCTTTTTTTCGTCCCCGCATAGATCCTATTCGAGGATTGACTTATTTTTGGTTGACTTTGGCCTGTTAAACAAAACTACCAAAACGGCCATCAATACTATCACCTGGTCGGACCACGCGTCCATCTCTCTCTCACTATCTGACGCTTTCTCAGTAGGCGCATGTCCAGTATGGAGAGCTAACCCCTCACCCCTACAACTACCAGACTCGAAAGCCTCCTTGGAAGATCATTTGAAGGAATTCTTTGAGGTTAATGTGAACTCAGTTAGTGACTGTTCTGTTTTATGGAATGCTCATAAAGCTTTCATGAGGGGAATATTTATTAAGATTGGAGCAGGGGTAAAGAGGCGGAGGCAAAAATGCATCAAAGACTTAACCAGTGAAATTGATGTTTTAGAGGTCCAGAATAAAAAGGCCCCATCTCTTTTGATCTCTAAAAAACTCACGAAGTTACGGTGTGACCTTAGACTGTGCCTTCTGGGTGACTTTGAGAAATCATCTAGACGGCTTAAAGCCCAATTTTATGCTAATAGTAACAAGGCAGGCAAAATCTTAGCTCGTTGACTCCGCGGCTATAGATACAAATCTAAGATACCCTTCATCATCCACCCCACGTCTAGAATTAAACATTACCATCCTAGGGACATAGCGGATGCTTTTAGCAGCTACTATGCCTCCCTCTACAATCTCGAGCAGGACCCCCACACCTATCAACCTAAGCCTGCCCTGATAGATGATTTTTTGTCAAGGTTGTCACTCCCCCGTCTGACATCTGACGTCTGACATCTGATCAACTCCAGATGCTAAACTCCCCATTTTCCACACAGGAAGTTCATAGGGCCATAGATTCTCTGCCATCTAATAAATCCCCAGGTCCAGATGGGTTTATAGGGGAATATTATAAAACATTTAAACTGATATTGTCACCCTACCTGGTTGAGGTGTTCAATGGTGCGGTTGCCTCGGCCTCTTTACCCTCAGAAATGTTGAAAGCGTTGATTATTACTTTACCCAAATGTCTTATTATAAGGTCAATGAACACAAATCCTACATTTTGGGCTTAAACATAAGTGATGGACTACAGAAAAAGCTAGCCAACTCCTTTCCATATACTTGGGACAGGGTGGGGATAAAATATTTAGGCATCACCCTTACACCAACAACCACCACCTTGGTCAGAGCCAACTACACACCCTTTCTAGACATGCTTAGGGGCAAATTGCAGGAACTGGCGAAAACTGAATTATCCTGGTCGGGTAGATTGGCGGCCTTTAAGATGGTAGTACTGCCGCAGATGATATACATGTTTAGAACGCTCCCTATCCCAGTACCAAAATCCTTTTTTAACGCCGCACAATCACTTCTCAACAAATATTTATGGCAAGGTCGGAAGGCTCGTTGTGCATTCTCCAAACTAGTCAAGTCTAGACGGGCGGGTGGAGTGGGCATGGTGGTGCTGAGGGATTACTACATAGCAACTCTTCTAGCCCAAATTAAAGCATGGTTTCCAAATTCAGGGCACAGGAGATGGTTGGAATTAGAGAGTTATCAGATACCAGGTCATGATCTATATACCTTCCTCTTAATGTCTCGTAGCGTCAATCTGCAACGGGACGAGTTCTCCCCGACGATTCTGGTGTCGCTTCAGGGGTGGGTATTTACCTCTCTTAGTTTTCACCAACAAGTGTGCTCGAAGGTACCTGTCCCGATCCAGTGTCTGACCAGCGCAATTCCTAATGTGAATTTGGACGAATGGGTGGCCAAAGGGATAAGAGACGTAACTGACATAATGGTAGGCCCGGCCCTAAAATCATTTTGTGCTCTTCAATTGGAATTTGGCCTATCGGCTAAAGATGTTTACTATTATTTGCAGATTAGTCACCTTTTGCGAACTCATCCGATAAAGACCATCTCCTTGCCATGGCAGGTCACCTTGTTCTACACTAGCCCTACGGTCAAGACTAGGGGTTTCTCCATGTTCTGCATGTTACTTAATCATAAAGAGGTCTTTACTAAATCTTCAGCAGTACTTGAGTGGGAAAGGGAGTGGGGTAAAGCACATTCCTCTGAACAGTGGCAAAAGGCTTTTAACATAACATATATGGCTACAAAATGTGTGAACTTGTGGGAACTTAACCAGAAAATTTTATTAAGATGGTACTTAACCCCCTCTAGAATAGCAAAATTTGCCCCACAGGCCCCGAACTGTTGCTGGAGGTTGTGTGGGAATTTAGGAACTTTGTTCCATATTTTCTGGGTTTGTCCTTTGGTGGCTAAATACTGGAAGGATGTCTTTCAGGTTATACTCGATGTCCTAGGTCTACCACTACCAATGGAGCCTGGTATGGCATTGCTTTCGTTGGGTATTGAGTCTCTCCCCCCTGATAAAAGAATAATAGCCACACACATTCTCCTAAGTGTGAGACTAGTACTCGCCCCCCACTGGAAACAAGTACATCCCCCTCCCTTGCTGGAGGTGATCACGACCACCCACACCCATGCCACATACGAACTACTATTCGCCTCCTCGCAAAATTCCCTACATAAAATACGCCCCCTGTGGCAACTATGGTTTGATTGGTACGAGCGGTACAAATTTCCTTGAATACAAATTTCGCAGAGTATAGAATTTTGACTCCTTGACTCTTTGATGCGTTGGCTATTGCCTCCATTGGTGTGGTGGAGGGCGGACGGAGGGTTGCGCTTGTTTGTTTATTTTACTTTTGTACTTTGTTTCTACTGTCTTATAGTATTTTAAATTTAGTTTCTTTTGTTATGTTATTTTCTATGATTTCTCGGCTCATTAGGCCTTCTAAAAGTATTTGAACGCCTCATTTGAGACTACGTTGCTAAGTATTGAACATATATGTTGCTGTTGCATCAGCTATGGGCCTCGAGCCTTGTTATCTGCTACTTGAAAAATGTTCAATAAAAACGTATTGAAAGTAAAAACACTTACAGTAGATGAGTAAAAAAGGATATCAATATAGAAATGTACATGGCAGCAGTAGAGTCCCGACGCGTTTCGCAAAACCTTGCATCGTCTGGGACTCTACTGCTGCCATGCACATTTCTATATTGATGTCCTTTTTTACTCATCTAACTGTAAGGCCCTGTACACACGATCAGTCCAAACTGATGAAAACGGACTGAAGTTCAGTTTCATCAGTCCAAACCTACCGTGTGTATGGCCCATCAGACTTTTGTCCTTCAGACCAAAGTTTTAGAACTTGCTTTAAAATCGGACTGATGGACGCCTGACCGTCGGTTAAAATCGATGGTTAGTACACAAAAGCATCAGTTCAAAACCCACGCATGCTCATAATCAAGTCGACGTATGCTTGGAAGCATTGAACTTCGTTTTTTTCAGCACGTCGTGTGTTTTACGTCACCGCGTTCTGACCCGATCGGTTTTTGAACTGATGGTGTGTACGCACATCAGACCATCAGTCTGCTTCATCGGTGAACCGATGAAACTGAACTTCAGTCCGTTTTCATCAGTTTGGACTGATCGTGTGTACAGGGCCTAAGTGTTTTTAACCGTCATTAAACATTCCATGTTTTTACGGAATCACACTTTGTGCCTTTCATTTCCTCTATGCACTCTGGGTATGGTTTGATCTTCTATGAGTCATCTCCAAGTTGTTGATACCTCCCCCCGTCTTGGTTCAAGTGAAGACTTCAGTGTATCCTGCCGATTGCACACTCGGTTCCTGCTGATGCGTCTTCCATCTACATACATTCAGCTTTATTGACCCTTTGATCGTATGCTTACTTGGGTTCAATATATCTGGTAAGCCTCCCCTCTTGGTGGTGGGTGTCGTTTTTACATGTTAAGTTTACTGTGAATCACTGTGGGTTCGGAATAATTTTATGCACATGGTCCATTCATCTATCAAGTTTATGCACATATATGGACTTATATTTGATTAGACGTTCACTTAGTGTTGGACATAGACTATCAGTGTCTTTTTCAATTTTCAATTTCATTTTAGCGCTACAATTTTTTGTATATTACATTTTGCTTTCTTTTTTCACTAGATTGTTTGTGGCTGCTCACTACTACGATAGCGCAGATTTAGCTTTGTTTTTGTAGTGGTTTTAAACAAGACTGTGAAATTTCGGGACTGCAACATTGCGACAGACAGCTCAGACACCTAGCTGCCACCTAGCTGACATTTTTGACACTTTTTTGGGAACCAGTGACATTATTACAGTGATCAGTGCTAAAAATATCCACTGATATTATACTAATGACACTGGCTTTGTGAGCACAATTAACACCAAGGGACCAATTTTTCCACACCTATTTAAAATTTCATTTTTTTACAACAAGGCCAATTATTGCTTTCATCAAGAGTACCTCTAGAAGATTACAGGGTCATGGCACCATCAACACCCAAAAAAATAATTTTCCGCAAACTTTTTGACAGGGGCATCATTTTTTTTTTTTACAGCAAGGCCAATTTTTGCTTTCATTAAGACCCCTTTTACACTGAGGAGTTTTTCAGGCGGTACAGCGCTAAAAATAGTGCCTAAAAACCACCTGAAAAACTCCTGCCCAGCCTTCTCAATGTGAAAGCCCGAGGGCTTTCACACTGAGGCGATGCGCTGGCAGGAGAGAAAAAAATCTCCTGCAAGCAGCATCTTTGGAGAGGTGAGAGGAGCGGTATGCATACCGCTCCTTCACCGCTCCTTCCCATTTGAAACAATGGGAAACCACGGTAATACTGCCCGCAATGCGCCTCTGCAGAGGCGCATTGTGGGCGGTATTAACCCTTTATCGGCTGCTAGTGGGGGTTAATACCGCACCACTAGCAGCCGAATCCTGCGGCAATTCCGACGGTATACCGCCACCGTGCCTCCTGCCCCAGTGTGAAAGGGGCCTTAGAGTACCTATATAAGGTTACGAGTTGAAGACACCACCAACACCCAAAGCCCAATTTTTTCAAACCTGTTACTTCTATCCAAAGTCTGCTAAAGAGACTTAACCTGAGTGTACATCAATTTGGCTTCTTCGTATAAGGTATGCTCACTGTGGTGCAAAAATTTGTTATTTCAATCCAAGGTCTGCCAAAGAGACACTACAATTTATCCAAAAAATCTTTAATCTTGTTCGAAGTGCACTAAATTGTGGCCTCATGATACAGACTGTCTCCCCAAGCTGTTATTTACAAAATAAAGAAATCTTGCGGGGAAAATCTCTTTAAATGTAATATTTTTTCCTTTATAAATTTCAGTTTAGCTGCAGCAGGTTCTATACACGGTACAGATGTGCCACCTTACAGGCAGACTAGGGGACCACCCAGGCACTATATTATAATTTTTATTGTTTCAGTTTAAGCATCATTAAAATCACTGCTCCTTCAAAAAAAAAATGTTGCATTGATACATGTCCCACAGGGCAGTAGCCGAGCCCCCATACCATTGGCCATTAACTTGCATATAAGCCTTCAAAATGGGGAATTTGTATTCCTCCTATTCTGGTCCCACAGACTTCAATGGGGTTCATTGTTCGGATCTGAACTTTTGCGATGTTTGAGAGCTCTGGTGGTGTGTTCAGCCCATCTTTTTGCGTGAGACAAACAGCTAATCGCTCTGTGTGAACAGGGCCTAATAGTATACAGTAAATAACCGGACTAAACATTGTATATACAGTAAAACATATAACAATTAGACCCAGGCTGGAGTATATGCTATACTATTATAGTATAGGAGTAGTAATAGTATAGAATGCAAACACTGTCTGCAGCCTGTGTCTTACTGTACTGTATACAGCCGGGACTGTGTGATCACAATTATGGTAATGATGATGATCACAAATGCTATGAGTGTATTGCTGCAGACAATATAATATATAGCAAACACTGCAGCCTGTGTCTTATTTCAATACAAGTTAGGTTCTTCCTACCAGAAAAATATGACATGGTCCTGATTATAACCACTGCCGCTATCACCCGATGGGTTTACAGTTGCTCTCAGCACTGTCAGGGCTGGGCTCCTACTATTTAATGGTAGCTCTTTTTTTCAGTGCACAGAGGCTGCTCAGCTGTCAGTTAATTACCAGTCACTCGTTCTTTCCCCAGTGACTCACATGGTTATCATTACCTGCATCATTAGTCCAGCCTACAGCCAGTCCCTTTTTATTATATAAACAGCTTTGCTAATTTCCTCCATGCCCTTGCGTGGTCTATGATCTTCAGTGTGTTCCTGTGTATGACTTGGCCTGGCTGACTTCTCTTCCGCTACCTGTTCCTGTTTTTGCTCCATACTATGCTGACTTCTGGCTTCCTGACCATGGCCTGTCTGATTACCCACTCTGGCATCCAAACCTTGGCTTTAATTGTTGACTACATTCCTGAACTGTTTTATTTAAGTTGTGATTTTAACAGTTTTTTCTGTCTCCGCCTGGTTTAAGATTCCTGACAAGCACAGCCCTGTTCTCCACCTTGAGGATTTACTGAGGAGCAAGGCAGCTTTATATCTTTTGCCAGCCAGGGCTGAAATTATAATCTTAGTATCGACAAATGTGGCCCGGGTCTGCCTGCTTGCTGAAAATTTAAAAAATGTTCAATGGCTGCTGCTAGCTACTGCTAGCTACCACAACTTGTGGCCCAGGGAAATGTAGTGCACACTTATTTTTATTTACTTCATGTAGGCACTGGCAGTGTGTGTCAAAGCACAGTGGGCCCCCCTGTTCTTGGGGCCTGTGTGCCCCAAACACACTGCACACATGGATGATATGCCATTGGTTCATGTGCTAGTAAGAAGCATGCCGATTGAAAGAAAAAGCAGAATGACAGAAAGATGAGCTCACCACTGTGCTGGTTCTTCTTTTATTGTCCAGGTCAGGGCTGGAGGGTCCAGGCTCTGAGAAAATTGGTTGAATGATGTTGGCATCAGATTGAGGGCATCTTGCAGCAGAATATAATACTGTGTTATATTAAAATATAGAAATGAGTTCCATATTTGGAGTTTAATTAGACAGCTAGGCCTGGGCATTTGAAAATTGACACCTAGATAACGGTCATAGATAAGGGTAAACAAACTATTATTTCACAAGCCCTCAAAAGAATGCTGGGTGACTCCAATAGCAGCAGAGAGGAAAAAACCTGTGTACACACCAGACTCCCCACTGTCTACAAATCATTTGTCATTTTGCAAGGTCAAAGGGATTATGCATAATCTCTAATAAAATCCAAATATTAGTTGCGGGGAGATGAAAATGTTTCTTTCTAATAGTATGTGTTGTATAATGTGAAAACCTCTAGGGTTGGGATTATGTGGGCAACAAAAAAATCATATAAAAAATATATTTTAATACATATGTGTAGAAAAGGTCCAGAAATTACATGAAATACTAAATTGTGTGAAAGAAAACAAAACAGATTTGAGGACATATAAAATTAACAGATTGACACTATGCCATGTTACAACATGAGATTCACCCCAAAGAGGTGAATTATGAAAGATGGACTGATCCGACGCATTTCCAAAAAAACTTTCAAAGTTTGATCTTCATCAGGGATGTAAAGTGTCTTTAATATCTGAATGGGGAAAACATTGATTGAAAAATATACAATGAAATTATATCAATATTGTACATGTTCATATACATGCAGTAAAAACTCACTTCATAGTGCCCATGATTGTGTCTCCATCCTACACCTGAAATAGCCTCCACACTGCTGACCCAAAATCCCGAGCCGATCCGTAATCCAAATCCACATAAAATCGCCAAACACTATCTCATAAGAGATTGAGACCAAAAGTGGTCAAACAATCCCTTAATGATAGAAGCGGGATATACGATGTACCGCCCATACAGAGACAACCAGACCCATGTCTCTGTATGGGCGGTACATCATATATCCCGCTTCTATCATTAAGGGATTTCCCTCTAGTCATTGCCTAACATGTGATGCATCGCACAGCTGATGCGGTCACATGTTATTTGTTAACCAATCAGAATTGCAGTCATGCTACATAAGAACGCCGGCAATTTTGAATGGCGCCATTCTCCCTCCTCAGCATATGCGAGGAGCATCGAATAGATCCTTCCATAACATTCACAAGAAGGTGCTTTCCGCCCAGGATCCCTCCGCTGGAAGTCCTTTTGGTTTACATACTCAGTAAGTTCTCGTTCATCTTCCTCATGTTACAGTTCATTGCTTATATCAGTGGATGTATTCCCTCTAAATGGTGGTGCTTTTTTCCCTCTGTTTCCAGTATATCTGTTGGATATCTTCCACAGGCTATATATTCTTTGGGGCACCTCTTCTCTCCATATGGAAAATATTTCATCTTGAGAGTCAGGCCCCTTACACACGAGAGGATTTATCCGCGGATACGGTCCAGCGGACCGTTTCCGCGGATAAATCCTCTCGAGGATTTGCGCGGATTTCCATGCGATGGAGTGTACTCACCATCGAATCGAAATCCGCGCCAAAATCCTCTGGCGATGACGTGTCGCGCCGTCGCCGCAATTATGACACGGCGACGTGAGCGACGCTGTCATATAAGGAATTCCACGCATGCGTCGAATCATTACGACGCATGCGGGGGATCCCTTCGGACGGATGGATCCGGTGAGTCTGTACAGACCAGCGGATCCATCCGTTGGGATGGATTCCAGCGGATAGATTTGATAGCATGTCATCAAATATTTATCCGCTGCAAATCCATCCCAGGGGATAAATATCCGCGGAAACAGATCCGCTGGAGTGTACACACCATAGGATCTATCCGCTGAAACCCATTCGCTAGGATTTTTCAGCGGATGGATTCTATCGTGTGTATGGGGCCTTAGTCCTTTCTTTTCATCAAGTAAGTGGGATTTTCCATTTTGCCTACTGACAAACACAGAACCCTTTTTAACCATCCATGAGTATTTGAATGACCTATTCTGCACTATGTATGTTTTTTCTTTCGCCAGATTCATTCTTTAAACGCCATTGTTTGACCACTTTTGGTCTCAATCTCTGATGATTTTGGGTCAGCAGTGTGGAGGCTATTTCAGGTGTAGAATGGAGACACAGTCATGGGCACTATGAAGTGAGTTTTTACTGCATGTATATGAACATGTACAATATTGATATAATTTCATTGTATATTTTTCAATCAATGTTTTCCCCATTCAGATATTAAAGACACTTTACATCCCTGATGAAGATCAAACTTTGAAAGTTTTTTCGGAAACGCGTCAGATCAGTCCATCTTTCATAATTCACCTCTTTGGGGTGAATCTCATGTTGTAACATGGCATAGTGTCAATCTGTTAATTTTATATGTCCTCAAATCTGTTTTGTTTTCTTTCACACAATTTTGTATTTCATGTAATTTTTGTACTTTTTCTACGCATATGTATTAAAATATATTTTTTATATAATTTTTTGAATATATATTTTTTTGTTGCCCACATAATCCCAACCCTAGAGGTTTATACATTTTTAAGGAATGATGGCAACCGCATGGTCAATTGTATAGGCTGGTTTATTTGCATAGTATGTGTTGTAAGCTACTTGCAGATATAAAATGGCATGTTCTGGTTGTACAGAACCCCCTAGGAACAGACAAAATGCTTAAATGGATCCTACCCCTGGAAGTCATGTGGTATTTGAAGAAGATGAAGCACTGATGTCAGAAATCCTAACCCTGACATATATCCATGAACAGGCATGTCCATATAACCTATGGTCACCTTGGGGCAAGACCATGCCTCACAGCAGTTAAGATGACACTCCCAGAGGTGATTAACCAAGAGTTACATTGATTCACATCCACATTCATACCAAAATAAATTGAGCAATGTAAAAGACAAGGTAATTTGCTTGGAGCCTTGTTCTAAACAATACAGATTGCTTGAACTTTCTGTGTGCTCTTACCAGCATGTTTGCTTCTGTTTTTTTTTTCTCTTTTTATTTCATAGCCAATAGCCACATTTTTAGTATGTCCTTTTTTTTGACCCATGTCTTCAGCTTGATCCATGCATCGGACCCACACGGATGAACACTCTGGGATGTGCCTGCCATTTATTTTTATTAAACACCTGTGTACAGAGGCGTATCTAGTGAAAATAGCGCCTATGGCAAGTACAGAAACTGCGCCACCTGTCGAAACATTTGAAACCCATCTTTCAGATAACCTTGACAAAAAAACAGCTAACAAAACTAGTGATATTTATCATACCTTGTGATACCTTGGGTAGTGACATATCCTCTTTATGGAGAAATCTGGGGTTTATTAGACCCCTGATCCCTCCTCTGCCCTTCAAGGCCAGGTAAATGCAGAACCAATGCTGGAAGTGATGAAATCTTCATCACTTAAGACCTCAGTTTTCACAGAGGAGAGGGAGAAACTGATGTTCCTGCCAATCCAACCAGATGGAATGGGAGCGGCTGGGAGAACAGGGGAGGGCTGTGGCTGAACGCAGCCGGGATAGCGCTGCCATTGTCCATTAGCAAAGGTGCTGAAAGGGAGATCCTGCCTATGCTCGAGAGGAGGGAAGAAGAGACCCTCAGACCCTGGTATATGCCTTGCTGCCCTGCCACTCAATAGCGTCCCCTTCATATGGCGCCCATGGCTGCCATACCCTAGATACGCCACTGCCTGTGTAAATCTCCCACAGATGAAGATGGTCTCTTTGCATTGGCGTATGGATTGATACACTCATGTACTCTCTCTCTCTCTCTCTCTCTCTCTCTCTCTCTCTCTCTCTCTCTCTCTCTCTCTCTCTCTCTCTCTCTCTCTCTCTCTCTCTCTCTCTCTCTCTCTCTCTCTCTCTCTCTCTCTCTCTCTCTCTCTCTCTAACAGTTAGTGGACATGAGCATCCTATAGTTGTTAATTCTGAACCTCAACAGCTCACTGCCCTGCATTTAAAATTCATCCAATTTTTGTGATGGATAACCTGGTCCCATTCCTTCCTATTAACTAAGCCCACTATTGGCATGTAGGACTGTAAATTGCCAGAGATGTGAGTGGGCAGGGCAAAGCTCTGTAGTCTTGTGTTTGCACACCAATAATAAATCAACCTCTTCACTTGTAGAGATCTTTGAAGCATTCATTGTGTTATATAAGAAATGTTTAGTGTTTCTGGTTACCATGGCAGAGCCATATAGAAACTGTGTAGATAAATACTGTGTACATAAATAGGCTTTATCTTTCAAAAGGCATAGACAAGCATTTAGTAGATACACCTGCAATCATTACAGTGGTATCACTAAATCAAGAGTACAAAAAAAAAATCAGTTTGGTATAATGACTACAAAAAAATTAAAACAAGTAATAACTATAGTACACAGTTAAATTACATGTCCTGAATTAAAATATTACATTTGCTAAAATGGTAAATACAATTTATGGTATATGTATTTTGCCATTGTGTTGCAATACTATTATGTAACATTTATATTGTATTATTATTATTATTTCTCCTGAGATTACCTTGTAGAGATTAAAATAGCAGTATTGTAGTAAAGTTATACACTTAAAGAAAAAACAAAATGTAAATTTACGACAGCAATGCACTGGCCTCATTTTAGGCACCCTCAATTAAGTTTTAAAAAAATTGTTTTATTTTATTACCATTTGTAAATAATGTGTACTGACAAAAAACATTCACAGAAGGTTTCATTGTATAATTCTTAGCATTAATACATTTAGTAGTATACAAAATAATTTACTCTGAGGTGTGCTTAGCAGCAAAATTAGAAAAGCCTGAAGGCTTAGTCATTTACACAGCATGCTGCCAAGTGGGAGACCTAATTTTGATACATTGCCTGTCTGGCTCTCATTTCTATGGCTGATTGGGAATGATCGTGCTGTTCAGACAACACTTGCGATGCCAGTTTGAAGCTGCTGTAGTAGGTTGTGCTTTTTTATTAACAATTGAACTCTGCAAGAATGCTTGGAAGGAAGTGGAATGAAAGATTCTTTAAGAAGCAGTACAGCATACCTAAAAAAAAATTAACTTTGGTGGAAGGAACAAACAAGCCAAAACTCAATACTATCAAAGAGATATAGTTCATATTTAGTGAGATCTTATTTTGTCTCTACTATATCCATGCCCTTAAGCAGATACTGTATGTTGAATTTGTATGAAGCTGAGTGTTAAATAGAGAAGGAAATTGTCATTGGATCTATTGACACTTGCCTAAATTGAAAAAAAAAAAAACAGAATTCATTGTCTGGGTTCCAAAGGCTTGGACTGATTTGTGTTTTTGAAGTCCCTCCTCTCAGGAATTTCATCTAATTATGGGATTTAGGACAACTGGTTATATCTTACAATCGATATATTCAGACAATGGATGTTGCATTTCTATATACATTACAGACATACACATTCTAAGGCCTCATACACACGCTCGGTTTACTCGGCAAGAACCAGCAATCAGCAGAGCTTTCTTGCCGAGTAAACCGAGCGTGTGTAGGAGGCTTTCAGGTTTCTCGACAAGAAAACTGCCCAGAATCTAGACGAGAAAAATAGAGAACATGTTCTCTATTTTCTCGTCGTGAGATTCTCGGCAGTTTTCTTGATGAGAAACCCGAGAGTATGTATACTTACCTGGTCGCCGTGGAAACCCGTGCATGCTCGAAATTACTTTGACGCATGTGCGGTAGCTTCCTAGGCATAGGTAGGGTGCAGCAAGATGGCGGCGACGGCATTGAATGTGACGAGCGCATGCTCGTCCTACGCAATGACGCGTTCTTTGCTTTCAAGAGAACCGCGGTTCTTTTGAAACGAGAGTCTGTACACTCGGGCGGCAAGATATTTTTGCCAAGAATCTCGTCGGGAAAAACAACACTTTTTTACTGACAAGATTCTTGCCCATGTGTACAGGGCTTTATAGGCATTCATTGTCAAGGCTTCAGACATTTATAAGCATCACTAAATAAAAGGGTTTTTGTACTCACAATAAAATCCTTTTATGAAAGTCCATTGAGGGGCTGCAGCCTACAGGAAATATTGACACTGGCACATAGAAACGTCCTCTTCATGTGCCACTCAGGCTCAATGGATAAGGGGTGTAAAGGCAAGTACCTCTGCATCTGCTGCTGAGAGTGCCGGCAGGGGATGGAGTCCATCCCGGCTCCTGCAGTGACTCAAAATGGAAAGGGGTGATCCCTGATGCCACACATCCGAGGAGAGTGCCAACCTCAGCCTGGACTCTGACCAGGCCACGCCCCAACAAGTTTAAATCTTCCCCCTGGAGCTTAGTCATAGGGACATAGTACCTGAAGGCCAATCTCCTCGATGCAATAACCCCCTCCATTCCCAGACGTATCCTAATATGGGAAAACGCGTAGGGTGGAGCCACAAGTCCTTGAAGTCATTACGTTCCAGCCAGCTGGTGTGAACCGCGGCTGGTTTTGAAAATTGTCTTTTCCTATGGATGTTAATATGTTACGAAGTTTGTGCAAATACATGCAAATACAAGAAATACTGCACCATGAGGATTCTTTCTTCTTCTTTTCACTGATTGACGACCTTGGGATACCAAATCTGTGCTGATATTGGGTGGAATGCGAGATAACACCACTGCCAATTCATCTCACGGTTTGTGAAGGATTATAGAGTTGTCTGCGGCGTTTGAGATCCCGTGTTTACTGTGACCGCTTCTTGGAGTCTAAGATCGATCCATGTGTGGGGAGCACCGAGGACAGATTGTCCATAGGTAGGTCGGCTTGGTTCAGAGCGCAATATTACCTGGATCTGATAAGCAGCCATTATCTTATCAGTAGCCCCTTGGATATGAATTATATGACACCAGATCATCTGTCCAACATGTGTGTTGCCGCATTATATTAATTTCATGTTTTTGGTGGTTTCATCAAGTTTGGGACATTTTTATTTCCTTGTCACATAAACTTTAGTTGTCTCTTTTGATTAAAAACATGTTGAAAGATACAAGTGATGTACATAGTAAAACATCAAATAAAGAAAGTAGATATATAATATAAACATATATTAACCACTTGCGGACCGCTCCACGTACATATACTGTGGCAGGGCGGCCACTCTGTGCCAGATAACATACTTAGTATGTGGTCTGACACTTCTGGGTTTGGGGCACGAATGTGCGCCACAGGCAACCCGCTCCTGCTGTGATTGAACACCGCCAGAGACAGGTAAACAAGGCGGACCACCATTCTGTGAGAGGGGAATGCACCAATCTTGTGTTTCTGCTAAACAGAAACATGGATTATGACCTTCCCCCAGTCAAAGCAGCTCCCCCACAGCTGGTTAGCACTCTCTAGGAACACATTTAAGCCTTTGATCACCCCTGATGTAAATCCATTCCCTGCCGGTGTCATTTGTACAGTGACAGTGCATATTTTTTATCAATGATCACTATATTAGTGTCAAAAGTGTCAATTAGGTTCCAATGTGTTCGTCCCAATATCGCAGTCCCGCTATAGGTCGCTGATAACTACTAAAAAAAAAATTATATTCCATAGTTTGTAGATGCTATAACTTTTGCGTAAAACCAATCAATATACGCTTATTGGGATTCTTTTTACCAAAACTATGTAGCATAATACGTATTGACCTAACTTGATGAAGAGATTAGATTTTTTGTTTATAGCACTGAAAATAAAAACTGCAGAGGTGATCAGAGGAAGTTAGAGAGTGAGAGGAAGTTAGAGAGTCAGAGGAAGTTCGAGAGGCAAAAGAAGTTCGAGAGTCAGAAGAAGTCTGATAGTCAGAGGAAGCTAGAGAGTCAGAGGAAGTTAGAGAGTCAGAGGGAGTTAGAGGGTGATGGAAAAGGGCATAGCATGTGTAAAAGTTTAAAATAAGAAGGAGAGTGTTGTCTCCTCTTTATGTTGTTCTTGATATGTAAGAAGAAGTTTGATTGTTTCCCCAATATTTCCTGCAAAGTATGTAATCACAAACAGATTACAAGTTTTTAAAAAAATAAAATAAAAACTTTTTTGGAAGACAATTTTGCTGTGATATCTGTCTGCATTCTTTGCATTCTTTACTATAGCTTATTATGGTGCATAGCATACAATTTCACAAAGTATATCTATAAAATTTACCTTAATGTAACAAGCAATCTTTCCGCTGGCTCCACACTATTCCAAAAAAGGGTGTTCTGATACTCCAATCATGTACCAAGCAGCCAAAAGTAATTAATTGAAACTAAAAAATAAAACCACAAAACCAATGTAAGTGACAAGCTAAAGCCCATACATGAAATCAAATTGAATGGTAAGAGGCAAGAATTCTAGTGAAAGGAGAAACGAGATAGAAAGTGGGATTGGTGGTCAGTGGGAATGGTGGTCAGTGGGATGCATGTCCTTACATTGGTGGTCAGTGGGATTGGTGGTCAGTGGGATGCAGGCCCTTACATTGGTGGTCAGTGGGATTGGTGGTCAGTGGGATGCATGTCAGTGATAGATAGAAAGCAGGAGGGAGGAGGAGAATGAAGAGGGGTACAGGTACTAACCTATTTATTGACATCTGGGATAAGTTGAAGAAATGGTCAGTGGGATGCAGGCCCTTACATTGGTGGTCAGTGGGATTGGTGGTCAGTGGGATTTGTGGTCAGTGGGGTGCATGCCCTTACATTGGTGGTCAATGGGATTGGTGGTCAGTGGGATGCCTGCCCTTACATTGGTGGTCAGTGGGATTGGTGGTCAGTGGGATTGGTGGTCAGTGGGATTGGTGGTCAGTGGGATGCATGCCCTTACATTGGTGGTCAGTGGGATGCATGGCCTTACATTTGTGGTCAGTGGGATTGGTGGTCAGTGGGATGCAGGCCCTTACATTGGTGGTCAGTGGGATTGGTGGTCAGTGGGATTGGTGGTCAGTGGGGTGCATGCCCTTACATTGGTGGTCAATGGGATTGGTGGTCAGTGGGATGCCTGCCCTTACATTGGTGGTCATTGGGATTGGTGGTCAGTGGGATTGGTGGTCAGTGGGATGCATGTCAGTGATAGATAGAAAGAAGGAGGGAGGAGGAGAATGAAGAGGGGTACGGGTACTAACCTATTTATTGACATCTGGGATGAGTTGAAGAAATTCTCCTCATGCTACCTGAGATCATTATAGAGGATCCTGAACTGGCCTCTCTCTTCCCTATTTTGAACAATTGGATGGACCCAATATCTTCTTGTACTCATCAGTCTCTTCCTCCTCCTCCTCCTCTTCCTCCTGGCTTTGTCAATCAGGACAGTAGCAGTAACAACTGCTGCCCTGATCAACGGCATATGATGAAACATAATGACCAAAAATCAAAATCCTCACTACTCACAAAGAAACCACACTCAACGACAATACTCTCCCCACAAAAGAAACCTGAGAAGAACACAGGAAGTTAACACCCATTATTTTCTTGCCTTTTCGATTGCCTGAGCACAAATCGCATCTGTGTCTAATTTACATTCTAAGCACATACAATTTGCATTAAATTCGCATTACAATTGCGCTGTTATTAACCAAACACGCAATGAAAAAATTTGCATCACAATCGCATCGCACAAGTGTGAACCTGCACTAACGTGGTTCAGGAGCTCACATGTCTTTTAAATGAATAGTGTAAATATCTAGATACACTTGTACTTATTTGAGAAATGTACATAAAAAATGAATGAATGAATGATGAATGGATACTGATATAATGTGTAAATGAATTAGAGTAAGGAGTGGGCCTCAATATCTTCATTTAACCCTCCAGGTGTGAGTATACCCAGGGAATAAATCCAAAAAGTTTTGCGCTGGCACAATCTTTTAAAACGCTCGGGCAGAGGAAAAGTACAAGGTATTGCCTCAATAATCCAGACCTTCAAAAAAATGTCTCGGAACACCATGGTGGTCTTTGCCTCTCTCAATAAATCTTCTATATTCTCTGAAGCGTTTTTTCATACCTTGTACACATGATTGGGTTTCTCGGCGGTCAAAAGACCGCCGGGAAACCCGAGGGGAAAACAGAGAACCAGCTTGGTCACTTTTCCCCGTGTACACACGGCTGGTTTTCCCGACAGGAAAACTGCCTGAGAGCTTTGGTTGGGAAAACCGGCCGTGTGTATGCTCAACAGTAGTGTTTCCCCATAGGAAAACTGTGGGGAAAAAAATCCGCAAATTCGCGATGGGAAAAAATAGAACATGTTCTAAATTTTTTTCCCGCAGTTTTTCTGTCGGGAAAACTGCTAGGGAGCATACACACGGCCGGTTTACCCGACCAAAAGAAAACATGACAGTTTTCCCGTCTAGAAAAACGGTCATGTGTACAAAACATACATGTTCTAATACTTCTAACTACGTATAACAGGCCACAAGGACATGTGAGGCAATAGACCACAAACTCAGTAGAAAAGTTGTAGAACGCCTAGATGGTGTAAGATTTACGTTGGTTTCTTTACCTCTTCTTTTTGATGTTTCTACAGTCATACTGTGCAGCAACACATTATAATATGATGATACAACCATTTTTGTAATTTTATTGCTATGCCCCCACGGATATAATTGTCACTATTCACAGGGATGTTATTGTGTATTAGGTATGTTTATTCTTCTTTTTGTTTTGTATGTTGCGCCGGTTCCTTTACCCATTCTCTTTGATTTTTCTACAGCCATACTGTGCAGCAACACATTATAATATGATGATACATATATTTTTGTAATTTTATTGCTATGCCCCCATGGATATAATTGTCACTCTCCACAGGGCTGTTATCGTGTATTATGTATGTTAATTCTTCTGTTTGTTTTGTTTTGTATGTTGTGCCGGTTCCTTTACCCATTGGCTTAGATTTTTTACAGCCATATTGTGCAGCAACACATTATAATATGATGATACATACATTTTTGTAATCTTATTGCTATGCGCCCACGGATATAATTGTCACTATCCACAGGGCTGTTATTGTGTATTATGTATGTTTATTCTTCTGTTTGTTTTGTATGTTGCGCCGGTTCCTTTACTTCTTCCCTTTTATATGTATATATTTTATATGTAAGAAAATGTCCTGCTCCTTGACAATGCCGGAGAAAGAAGACAATTAGCTAGATGCACAGAGACTTAGGCTGGCGTATCAGTAGATATGCCAGCCTAAGTCAGAATTTGCGTGAGCGCTAATTTAAGCGTATTCTGGTAACCAGATATGCTTAAATTAGGCTCAGATACGAGCGGCGTAAGTGTCTTACACCCTCGTATCCTAAAGTGTCATTTTTAGGCTGACCGCTAGGTGGCGCTTCCATTGCGGTCGGCGTAAAATATGTAAATCAGTAGATAAGCCTATTCACGAACGTACGCCCGCCTGACGCAGTACAGATACGCAGTTTACGTAACTCATTAGCAGGCTTAAAGTTATTCCATCAAATAGATGGAATAGTAATGTTAAGTATGGCCGCCGTTCCCGCGTCGAAATTCGAAAATGTTACGTCATTTGCGTAAGTCGTCCGTGAATAGGGATTTACGTAGTTTACGTCCACGTCGAAATCAATAGGCCCGTGCGGCGGACTTAGCCGCAATGCACACTGGGAAATGTAGGCGCAGGGCGCGTGCGCAGTTGCAAAAAAACTTCAATCACGTCGGGTCAAGCCTCATTAGCATAAAACAGACCCCCTCAGCCAAATTTGAATTAGGCGCCCTTACGCCCGCCCACTTTAGGCTACGCCGCCGTTTTTTAGCAGGCAAGTACATTGTGAATCATGTACTTGCCTCGCTAACTTACGGCGGCGTAGCCTAAATACCTTAAGCTACACCGCCGCAAGAATGCGCTCGCCATCCTGAATCTAGCTAAATGTGACAAAAGACATCTTGGTTCAAGGATGTAACCATATAATTTTGCTCAGCGAAAGAGTGAATTTTTCCCATGCTGTGAGAATATTCTGCAGCTATGTTTTGGAGTGGAGAAGAGAAAATGGGACCTCTTCAACGATAGATGTCATCAACTCCAGAACTTACATGCAGTTCCACTGGAGGGACTGAAATCAGGATTAAAGTTGCCTGATTTCACAGTTTTGGTAACTCTCATGTCACGTACACACGATCGGAATTTCCGAAAAAAAAGTCTGGAATTTTTTAATTGGAAATTCCGATCGCGTGTGGGCCTCATCGGACTTTTTTCCATCGGTGTTCAGAAATAGAACATGTTTTATTTTTTCCCAATGGAAAAAAAACAATAGGAAATTCCTATTGTCTGTGTGCAACTCCTACTAAGAAAAAACCCACGCATGCTCAGAATCAAGTCGATGCATGCTCGGAAGCATTGAACTTCATTTTTCTCGGCTCGTCGTATTGTTTTACGTCACCGCGTTTTGGATGGTCAGAATTTGGTCTGACAGTGTGTATGCAAGACAGCTTGAACGGAATTCCGACAAAAAAATTCCATCAGACTCTAGGCCATTGGAAATTCATGTGTACAGGGCATTAGGGTTTCACAGTGCATAAAGGGTCAGTGTTAGCAGAAACCTTTCAAAACCTTAATGATATAGTACTAAATTTGTGTATTCTTCACATGCACAGACTTTCTGGGCCAGATCCACAGTCAGCGGCGTATTTTTAGGCAGGCGTAGCGTATCGTAGTTACGGCGGCGTAGCGTAAATCTCCCGACGTAAGGGCGCGGAATTCAAATAATGAACAGGGGGGAGTGTTTTATGTAAAACAAGCTTGACCCCACGTAAATGACGCTTTTTTCCGTACGGCGCATGCGCGCGCATGCTCAGTATCACGTCGGATTTTCAAATTAAATTACGCCCGCTCAATGGCTAGACGACGTGAACGTAATTTACGCAAAGCCCTAATCGCGAATGTTTTACGCAAACGACGTACACAACGGAAAATTTGACGCTGGCCAGACTTCCATACTTAACATTGCGTACGCCTCATAGAGCAGGGGTAACGTTACGCCGAAAAAAGCCTTATGTAAACGACGTAAAAAAATTTGCCGGGCGGACGTACGTTTGTGGATTGGCATATCTAGCTAATTTGCATACTCGATGTGGAAATTGACAGAAGCGCCACCTAGCGGCCAGCGTAAATATGCACCGTAGATCCGACAGCATACTAAGACGTACGCCAGTCGGATCTAGACCAGCTTCAGACGTATCTTATTTTGTGGATACAAAACAAAGATACCCTGGAGAAACCTAGAAGTTACGCGGCGTATCAATAGATACGCAAGCGTAACTTCTTTGTGGATCTGGGCCTCTATGTTTAGTTTTCCCCAACAGCCTCCTTAATTGAGACCCTCTCACCCACAGGCCTCCTAGCAGCTGTGTGAGCTGCTATCATAGTTATTACTCCATTGCTCAGAAGGTGGACAGAAACTGGAATCCAAATATTTTTTATTTTTTTTAATGGCTTGTTTTTGGAACCTTTGGAAGAGATTGTTTTATTATGAGCTACCCTTAAAGCAGATGTTTTAATCTGCTTTAATTTTGCTTCCCTATATTTACCCCTCCCATTTTATCAATAATAATTGACAGAACTGAAAACCAATGTATGAAAAAGGCGGACCAGGTCAGAGCGCATGCGCGGGGTCTAGCTGCACGGTCATGCCGCACTAGAGCTCCGCTCCGTGGGGAGGAACAACCGCGGATAATTAGGAAATAAAAAAGCCGCAAACGAACGGGACTGACAGGACATCAGCCCGGGAGGTGAGGAGGTTCTTTCTATTGAAAAATGGTACTGGGGGGCGCCAGGAATAAGGGCAAAACTAACCCTAATAGCGCAGCCCAGCAGACAAAGGGCTCTGTGAAAAAGGCGCCATCCACCTCAGCCACCTCAGACACCTCAGAGACTTATATTGCAGGGAAAAGTAAGCAGCACTTATTAAAAGAAATGAAACCTACAGCTTCTCTGAGAACCTTTGACACAGACAGTGAGAATGAAGAATTGTCTAACACCTCACAAACGGCAGCATTAAGTACAGCTGTCCCCTCAGAGCTCCTAAAACAATTTGAGAGAATGCTGAATAAAGCGCTGAAGCGCACCTCAGAGCAAATCACCACTAATCTTACTAAAGAAATAAGGGACCTGGGCAGCCGCACAGAAACCTTAGAGGCAAAAATGGACGAAATAGAGATTTATACTCAGGATTGCCAATCAGAATTCGATGCACTTAAAGAGGAGAACCTGGTACTTCACAGTAAATTAGAAGATTTTGAAAACCGCGCCAGGAGGTCAAATTTAAGATTCAGGGGAATCCCAGAGACGGTTCTTGACCTTTCAGGTACCATTTTAGCACTATGTCAGGAGTTAGTGCCGGGAATGGTGGTAGAGCGACTGGAATTTGACAGAATACATAGGGCACTAGCCCCAAAGAAAGCCGAGGGACCCCC
The DNA here is from genome assembly GCF_905171775.1 of Rana temporaria. Classification (NCBI taxonomy): domain Eukaryota; kingdom Metazoa; phylum Chordata; class Amphibia; order Anura; family Ranidae; genus Rana; species Rana temporaria. The sequence goes on from NC_053490.1 coordinate 426,476,070, forward strand.
CAGGGATATCATTGCAAAATTCCACTACTACAGAACAAAAGAGCAGGTTTTGGAAGCAGCCAGAGAGAAGAGCAGCTTAGCATTCCAGGGGCACAATTTTCAGAAATTCGCTGACATATCGCAGCTGACAATCACCAAAAGGCGTGCAATGAAACCCCTCTTAGTGGAATTACAACAGCGATATATAAAATACCAATGGGGATTCCCCTTTTCCCTACGGTTTACGTTCCAGGGTTCAAAGATAGTGTGCAGATCGCCTGATCAATTACACCAAGCCCTAATTGATCTGAAGCTCATTGATCAAAGCACCACGCACAACCCTTCCCGCAGAAGGTCAGCATCAGCATCTTCCCGCAATGGCATCATTCAACCTGAGAAGAGCAATCGAATACAGCACACAAACAAGCGAGGAAGATTTGTGTCTCAACCCCAAGACCAAGAGGACACCATGGACTGATCACCTTCCAGTGGACCTCGCAAATTTCTTCTTCTCCTGACCAAAAGAACATTCCACAAGAAGAGATGAACAGTTCATATGGATTAAGAACCTGACGATTTTTATTTTTATTTTTATTTTTTATTTTTAATTTTTATTTTTTTATTTTTTATTCTTATTTTTACTTTTTATTGCTATTCCTATTTTCCATTTTTCATTAATTACTCCTACTTTTATTACCTTATTACTTCCATTTTTATATCACTTTCCCCCCCACTTCTCTATTCTTCCCCTCCTCCTCGCCTCTGGGCGGGGGGGGGGGGGATGGGGGGGAACATTAACGCTTGCCTCTTCTTCCACAGGGTCCCTCAGTTCTGTGACAACTCATACCATTTCATTTCACCCCAGGCAACTAGTAGGCACCTCTTAAACCCATTCTCTTACCATCCTCTAGTTTTAGCACCCGAAGCTTCTTTATCACTCTTCATCATCTCAAGCACCCCTTACAAAATAAGCGTCCAGGCTCATTGCATGCTTCAGTGTGTAGATCCTGTATTGGCTTAGAGTACACTATGTAGATACCTAATCTGACCTATGATAGATTTATAGAATCTAAACCCCACCCAGCCTATTGGATCTAATTGAGGTATATTTCCTTAATACCCCAATGAACCATATGATCCTATTACATCACCTTTGATACAGGCTAACAAATTCTTCAATCTCCCTAGAGAAATAACACCTCAGACGGTGTTTACCTGAATACACATGCAGCGGTTTTCCACCACACGGAAACAACTTGTGCTCCTCCATGATCTCCTCGGTTCCCCGCACTATTATGCGGGGGATGGATGGGATCCCCTTTCCCCTTGGCGGGGGTAGTTCCTCCCCGCCACGGGCAAACATGACAAACTTTATTTGTTTACTGTTGATTGTTCATTCACTAATTTTTTCTGTGTTTCCCTTCCTTTTCAAGGTTAAATACCCCAGAGTCCCCTTCCCCTTTTCTTTCCTCAAGTCTGCAGGGATTGGGCCGGCCAGCTGTCCCCCGGTTTATTACGGTAAGATGGGCAGAGAGGTAAATCTACCATGGCACCACTGAATATATTGTCGCTAAATGTACAGGGATTGAATGTACCGCAGAAAAGAACCAAGGCCTTTAGAACATTTCAGGCCAAAAAAGCCCACATTGTTTGCCTACAGGAAACTCACGAACACAACTCCTAGATTTTTCAGCCCCTTCTATCCACAAGTCTATTCAGCCTCCGCTTCAGTCAAAAAAAGGGGAACCCTAATTGCTTTTCATCGCACCACACCTTTCACTCTAAAATCGGAAATCAAAGATCCGGAGGGTAGATACCTTATACTAACAGGCCAAGTGTTAGATACGGATATCACAATAGTATCTTACTATGCCCCTAATCTCAATCCGATACCCTTTCTATCGCATCTTTTCCAAATAATTAACTCGCATAAATTAGGAACTCTCCTCATCTGCGGTGACTCCAACCAAGTCCTCCTTCCATTCTTAGATAAAACCCCCTATGCCACACCTAAACACCAAGCTAAATGGACCCTTCCCAACTTATTAGCCAAATACAACTTAGTGGACACATGGAGAGAACACAACCCCACGAAACGTAACTACACATACTTTTCAAACCCACACCAATCATTCAGCCGAATTGATCACATATTTGTGACAATCGGTATGGTCCCGGAAATATTATACTCGAATATAATACCCATCCCTTGGTCAGATCACAACGCGGTGTACACCACAATAGCATCAACCATTCCGAAAAACCACGATCCCACTTGGTATCTCCCTGAGATTATACTCAAACACCCTGCCCATTGCCAAATGATTGAACAAGCCCTAAAAGAATATCTAGACCTTAATACAAGTCCTGAAATATCCCCACTCACATTATGGGAAGCACACAAGCCAGTCCTCAGAGGAGCATTCCAGCGGCAAATAGGGATCCTAAAAAAGGAGCGAATACTGATGGCAAGAAAATTGGAAACAGAATACAACTTAGCATTCCTGGCCCTACAAACTGCCAAACTCAAACTAATAGAACTCGGCTTGACAAAGCACGCCTGGAATACGACTTGTTCTTAACCGACTCGGCGAATAGAGCAATTAATAGATCTAGACATGCTTTCTACAAGCAAGCTAATAAACCAGGGGCATATTTAGCTAGAGCACTAAACTCACTCAACAAGACTTTTAAACCCATAAAGTTAAAAATAGCCAATAGGGTACTTTCCAGTAACCCACTTAAAATAGTCCAGAAATTTAGCTCACATCTAAAAACACTTTACTCAGAAACTACTGTATTTGATAATTCTGAAGCTGATTCTTTCTTCGCACAAATTAATCTTCCACAACTAAGTCAATTACAGAAAGAACAATTAGAAGAACCAATTACGCAAGATGATGTAGCATTAGCCACTCGGGAACTCAAAATTAACAAAAGGCCCGGGACCGGGACCTGACGGGTTCTCAGCCAATTACCTCAAAACCAGACTGGCAGAGGCTTTCAACGACTTACTAGAACAAAAAACCTTCAGACCAGAAACATTACTAGCAACGGTATGTATGATTCCCAAACCACATTCGGATGACACGCTTTGTAACAATTATCATCCCATATCCATGCTTAACATGGACATAAAACTATTAGGTAAAATCCTAGCTACCCGCCTAAACAAATTCATCGGTACTCTAATCAACCGAGACCAAGTAGGCTTCATGTCATCCAAACAAGCAGGCGATAATGTACGCAGGGCATGTCTCTTAGCCCACATAGCTAAAAAAAGAGGTATACCGGCGTGTTTTCTTTCCCTGGACATCAAACAGGCCTTTGACTCTGTCTCCTGGGCGTATTTAAAATATACTCTACAGAAATGGGGCTTTGGCCCAAACTTTACTAAATGGATTATGGAACTTTATAATAACCCGAAAGCTTATTTTAAATACGCAGGTTATAAGTCGGACACTTTTGATGTCAGAAGAGGAACACGTCAGGGCTGGCCGTTATCCCCGCTATTGTTCGCCCTCCTTATAGAGCCGCTTGCCCAAAAAATCAGATCAGATCCCACTATCTTAGGTATTGAATTAGGAGGCTATAAACACAAATTGTGCTTATTTGCGGATGACATCCTTTTATTTATTTCTTCCCCACAAGTAACGGGCCTCTAATCCCATTACTTGACAGATTTGCAACGTTTTCAGGTTTAGCTATTAACCCTAAGAAATGTCTAGCTTTAAACATATCCCTCTCAAGAATAGAATTAAGTGCGGCAAAAGTAGGCCTCCCATTTGTTTGGTCAGAAAAGAGCATCTTATACTTAGGAACGCATTTAACGGCAGATACATCTGATTTATTCTCTTGTAATTATCCCCCTCTCCTTAAACAGATAACAAACTTACTAAGATCCTGGTCCCAGCTCCCATTATCCTGGCTGGGTAGGATTAACGCAGTGAAGATGACGATATTACCAAAATTATTATATCTTTTTAGAGTGCTCCCGAGTCCAATACCAGTTTATTTTTTGAGAATAATACAGAAAAGAATGACGACCTTTATATGGGGCACATCTAGGCCCAGAATAAAAGCGCAAATCTTACATCTCCCCAAAACACAGGGTGGGTTAGGATATCCGAATTTTGCCAACTATTATAGGGCAGCGCAAATATCAACATTGGCCAAATATCACGCAAAGAAGGAAACACCTCTCTGGGTAGCGATTGAGGCAACTGAATGTGATCCCATCCCTCCAGCTAATTTACTATGGATCCCCCCCAAGCTACGCAGAAATATTTGCAACCCCATTATCAAACACTCTCTCTCACTTTGGGACAACTATAAATCAAAGTATTCATTGGTGTCCCCCCTTAATCCACTGCTCTCATTTTATAAAAATCCGACATTCTACCCGGCATGGATCTTCCCTAACACATTCAAGGAATGGGTAAAAAAGGATTGTATATATGTTTATAAATTTTTGGATTCATCTGGTATCATGCCCTTCCCGACAGTATGTAAAAAGTATGGTATACCGCAATCAGAAGTGTTTCGATACCTCCAAATAAAAAATTTTGTGGAAACACTTATGACTCCCTCGGCTCAGAAAAAACAGATGTCACCTTTTGAAAGTATTTGCAAAGACAATCCGCATGTAAGAGGTACAATATTGGTTCTATACTTACAGGCCGACAAGAATCTCGATGAGAAAATAGAGCGCAGGTTCTCTTTTTTTCTCGTCGAGATTCTGGCCAGATTTCCAGACGAGAAACCTGAAAGCCTCGTACACACGCATGGTTTACTCGGCAGGAAAGCTCTGCCAGCAGTTTTCTTGCTGGTTCTTGCTGAGAAAACCGAGCGTGTGTACGAGGCTTGAGACTGGAATTCAACTTTAAAGCAGACCTTGCATTTTCATGGTCCACATTAAACTTTAATTTAACCTTTTTATTTATTTTTGAACTATGCTTCAAACAAATAAACATACATAGAGGGAAGTTACATTTGTGATGATACTGGGCAGATTTGCTATTATTATTTGGTAATGGTTCATTGCAGATAATTTAAGCTCTATAATGGGAACCTTTTTTCCTGTTATTTATTCTTAAGTGGCTTTTTTAAGGTATGACTTTTGTTTCCATAATAGTCTGTCTATATGCTTTACTGCTCATATTAGAGAAAACAAAAACCAATTATAAACAACAAATGCTTTCCTTAACCCGGTTAATCCAAAGCTTCATCTAGTGTTTCCGGTGAATAGGACAGATACACATTTTACACGTCCTTCTCTTTGAGTGTAAAATACAGACTTAAATTGCCGGGATTAGTTAGAATAGAAACATTACTGAGACTAGGCAACTAGAATTGAAATATTCACATAATGTAATCTGCAGCTGACTGATTAACTTCAAGGAAACAAAAACCTAATTACTCACATCCTACAGGGCTATGTCAATGTGTTAGAGATGCCGTATGCTAGGTTACACATTACAACTGTGTAGGAGGAAAAGCAGCATAGTCATTTCTTCACACCTACTAGCATGACTCAGAAGATTTGTGACATCTGTGCAGTCATACATCCGGTTCATTTATGAACTGAATTTCTGTGCATTAAGCAGAAGCAATGTACTGTATTTGTTTTGCACAGGGAAATGAATACATCTTAAAGTGGTTCTAAAGGCTTATACCACGTACACACGACCGTTTTTCATGACGAGAAAAATGCAATTTTTTTAATTGGTCGTGAAAAATGGTCGTGTGTATGCTTCAGAGCATTTCACGTTGTTATTTTTCACGTCGTGAAAAACGGTCATGTGTACGCTTTACCGAGGGGGAAAAAAAACACGCATGCTCAGAAGCAAGTTATGAGACTGGGAAATTAGCAAAAGCAGCCCAAAGGGTTGCACCATTTGAATGGAACTTCCCCTTTATAGTGCCGTCGTACGTGTTGTCATACGTGTTCTACGTCACCGCGATTTGCTCGAGCATTTTTTTTTCATGAATGTGTGTATGCAAGGCAGGCTTGAAGGGATTAATGACAAATCACATCGAGAAAAACATTGTTTTTTTTCCATGACATGAATAAGGGTCGTGTGTACGTAGCATTAAGGTTTTTTACCTTCATGTATTTTCTGCAATAAGGTAAAAAACTGTGGTGGCCTGTCCATTAGGGGCACATGGACGCCGCCCCCCCTATCCATGTGCCCCCCTGATCTACATGCAGGGCATATGTGGTGCATACTAACACAATATGACATTACCTTGCAGGGTCCAAACAAAAAAATGTCCAGTGATTTACGATCACTTTACCAAGCAGCAGAAAATGTATAAAACAAGTCATCCCTGACTACTTTAGCTGTTTGTACTGTGGGCAAATTCATACTTAAATATCACAACAAAGATGGGGTTGATTTACTAAAGGCAAATCCACTTTGCACTACAAGTGGACTTGGAAGTGCAGTCGCTGTAGATCTGAGAGGAAGATCTGAAATGAGGGGAAGCTCTGCTGATTTTATCATCCAATGATGTGCAAGCAAAAATGCTGTTTTTGTTTGTTTTCCTTGCATGTCCCCCTCAGATCTACAAGCGACTGCACTTCCAAGTGCACTTGCAGTGCACTTGTAGTGCAAAGTGGATTTGCCATTAGCAAATACCTGCATTATGCCTTGTACACACGATCGGAATTTCAGATGGAAAAAGTCAGACGGAAATTCTGACCGTATGTATGCCCCATCGGAGTAATTCCATCAGAAATTCCGATGAATTCCATTGCAGTTTACATAGAGAACATGTTCTCTTTTCCTCTGATGGAATTCTGATGTGAATTTGGTCGGACAAAGGTCCGATCGTGTGTACAGGGCATAATGCTTACATTAGAGGGCTGGGCTGCCAAGATTTTGTTGCTCAAAGAAAGAAAGTGCTCAGGTGTCCTTCCCTCCAGTCAGATAAAAACTCACCAGAAAATGTGTGACCTCTTGGTTTTAAGAAGGTCAATGTACATTTTATAGCATATGTCACTTTTCCCTTCTCTTTTCTTTTCCCTTCTCTTTGGACTGATTACTCCTCTTCTCTCAAAAAATAATCTTGCCAAAAAAACCTCACTTCTCCTCCTGTCCACTCCATCAGTACTCAATATAAAGAAAAACAAGACCAACAGAGGATTCCATCATGAAAAACAGTTTATTAAAATTGGCATTAAGAAAAAAAACAGCACTCACATGGAGTACTGACTGTCTCTCGGCACTAGAGATGAGCTTCAAGTTCGAGTCGAACTCATGTTCGACTCGAACATTGCCTGTTTGCCGAACAGCGAACAATTTGGGGTATTCGCGGCAAATTCGAAAAGCCGCAGAGCACCCTGGAAAAGTCTATGGGAGAAATCTATAGTGCTAATTTTAAAGGCTTATATGCAAGTTATTGTCATAAAAAGTGTTTGGGGACCTGGGTCCTGCCCCAGGGGACATGTATCAATGCAAAAAAAAAGTTTTAAAAAAACTGCAGGTTTTTTTCGGGAGCAGTGATTTTAATAATGCTTAAAGTGAAACAATAAAAGTGAAATGTATAGAATGCCTGTAAAGCAGCGCTTGTTTCCTGTGCTTAGAACTGTCCCTGCGACTGCTCGGATGAGGTCCTTCCCCCCCCCTTTCCCTCCCCCCCTTCTCCTCACCCCCCTGTTATACACTCCTCCTGCTTCCCTCCCCCCCCCCGGAACCTCCTTTAAGTAACCTTGCTGTGATTTCTTGTTCCCAAATTGGTATCTCATTTTATGGGTGTATGCTAGCCTGTCACCGCCTCTCTCCTGTTCATATCAGCAACACATCTAACTGGTGAAATTCTGAGTAATGCTTTCTCTGTGACTAACTGTGCTTATGCATCGCTTCCACTTTCCATTCCCAAAGGATGTCATTCTGAATTGAGAACGCTTGTCGGCGGACCAGCAAAACGTCTTAAAATACAGCAAGTCCAGTTAGTTTGATTTATTGATTGACCTGAATGAATGAGAACCTTCAGAGACATCCACCTCCACAGTACAAGGGTCTTGTCTGCTTAGGCTGGGTTCACACTACTACACTACTTTCATCCTACTTTGCTCTGCTACATTGGTCCTACATCCATCCTACTTTCATGAACAGTATACTACTTTGGTCCGACTTCAATGATATTCAATGGGCCTGAAGTAGGATCAATGTAGGACCAAAAGTAGTACAGGGAGCATTTTCAAAGTCGGACCGACTTGTGTAGGACACTACAAGACGCTCTCATAGGGAAACATTGAACACAGAGCAAAGTAGGATGAAAGTAGTGTAGTAGTGTGAACCCAGCCTTACAGGGTACCGAGAGAAACTCCAGATATAAATCATCAATGTTCTGTTTAATCCATGAATCAGTAGTTACACTATTATTACCAAACTCCCTCATCAGTGTCTTTATGGACCTTGCTTTGTGCACTGGTGTGCAGTCATGTTGGAACAGGAAGGGGCTGTCCCCAAACTGTTCGCACAAAGTTGGGGGCATGAAATTGTCCAAAATATCTTGGTATACTGACGCTTTAAGAGTTCCCTTCACTGGAACTAAGGAGCCAAGCCCAACCCCTGAAAAACAACCCCACACCATAACCCCCCTCCACCAAATGATTTGGACCAGTGCACAAAGCAAGGTCCATAAAGACATGGATGAGCGAGTTTGGGGTGGAGGAACTTGACTGGCCTGCACAGAGTCCTGACCTCAACCTGATAGAACACCTTTGGGATGAATGTGCTTCTGGAAGAATGGTCAAACATTCCCATAGGACAGCTTTCCCAGAGGAATTGAATCTGTTATAGACTGGGATGCCATTAAAGTTCATGTGCGTGTAAAGGCAGGTGTCCTAATACTTTTGGCAATATAGTATATATAGTATATATACTTTATATTCTTTTTATACTAAGTCCAGTCCATTGGACTTAGTACCTGCCGAAGGGTAATTCCAGCAGCCAAATAAAAGGAATTGGGATATTAAAGTTCTCCCCAGCACAAAATTAAAACTCAGCAGTTACACAAAGGGGGTTATTTACTAAAGGCAAATCCACTTTGCACTACAAGTGCAAACTACAAATGCAAAGTGCACTTAAAATTGCAAGGAAAGTGCACTTGGAAGTGCAGTCGCTGTAAATCGGAGGGGAGAAAGGAAAATAAAAAAACAGCATTTTATCTTGCACATGATTGGATGATAAAATCAGCAGAGCTTCCCCTCATTTCAGATCTACCCCTCAGATTTACAGTGCCTGCACTTACAAGTGCACTTGTAGTGCAAAGTGGATTTGCCTTTAGTAAATAACCCCCATACTGTACACATACTGCAGCTGCTGACTTAATATTAGGACACTTACCTGTCCTGGAATCCAGCGATGTTGGTACCCCAGCCAATGCTTCCATTGGCTTTCGGGGTGCTGCTGCTGCCATTCCCTATAGGGGCCAATTCACACCACATGCAGTCCAGTGCGTTTTTTTCTGCATGGAAAGTAGGTTATGTGATTTTCAATGGCATAATTCACACCAGTGCTTGCAGTTCCAGAAAAAAAAGTAGAGCATGCTGCATTTTTCCTGCACTGGACTGTAATGGAACACTGTAAAGCACATCAAAAACGCACTAGAATGCACCTGAACGCACTGGCACACACATGTCCTTATCTAAGGTTAAGAAAAAAAGAGGGGTAAATGCACTGGAATGCTTTAAAAACACACCAAACATGCCCTGGAATGCATCAAAAACATGCATGCAGAAAAGCATCGGAAACGCATCTGCGCAGCGAGATCTCTCGGAAATGGGGACAGGTACCTGTCAAAAACAGGAACCTGCTCCCCTCCCCCAAAAGGTGGCAAATGTGGCAAAGTAGGGGGGGGGAGGCAAATAAGTGGAGCTTCCACTTTTGGGTGGAACTTCGCTTTAAATGTCATATCCCTGCCCAAGCTGCACTGTTGTCATGGTCCAATACTAGTCTGGGCTGGAAGATAAATATGTAAGTGATGAGAGCTGCATTCTTGTGTGTGTATATACACAGTATATATGTGTATATGTGTGTGTATATAATATATATATATATATATATATATATATATATATATATATATATATATATATATATATATATATATATATATATATATATATATATATATATATATATATATATATATATATATACATACATACATACACACACATAGAGTATATCTGAGATATATATATATATATATATATATATACACACACACATATAGCAGAATGAAGATACAGTGTATATATATATATATATATATATATATATATATATATATTTATATATATTTAGAATGCCTCTCCCATCACTTACTTACATGTATAAATATTTTTCTCATTTCTTTTTTTTCATTCCTTTTATTGGGATGTGGGTCTGTGATTTCTGTGCCTTCAATCTTCTAATATGTAAATCCTGCCCTGGGAAAAACTCTTCAAACAGACAGACTTCTATCATAATACAGGAAGACAGGAAGTGAGCTGGGTGGGAACCAGAGGGGTGGTGAACTTCCACCTCTCACTTCCTGTAAAAGCCTAGTCTGAAAAGGAAAGCATGGCATGGTGGAGATACTCTGTATTCTCCTGGATGGATTCTCCTGGATTAAAGGTATGTCTTCTATCAAATAATATTAGAATTGTGACAGTATGGTGCATGAGTTAAGTTGTATTTGTCTATTTCCTGCTGAATAGTTCTCATTCTGTGTGCATTCACCTTCCCAGTTACCATGCAGCATGTTCACAGTAATGTAATATTGTAGAGCTCCTCTTCCACAGCATGTCACCCTGCTTCATATAATATGTGTGGCTTCCATGTTATATCCAGTGACTGTGTAGCATACTTTCAGTGCACCCTGCTTCATATAATATGTGTGGCTTCCATGTTATATCCAGTGACTGTGTAGCATACTCTGTGCACCCTGCTTCATATAATATGTATGGCTTCCATGTTATATCCAGTAACTGTGTAGAATACTTTCAGTGCACATTGCTGCATATAATATTATACGGCTTCCATTCTATATCCACTCATCATGCAGCATAGGGGTTGATTTACTGAAGGCAAATCCATTTTGCACTACAAGTGCACTTGAAAATGCAGTCGCTGTAGATCGGAGGGGAAGATCTGAAATGAGGGGAAGCTCTGCTGATTTTATCATCCAATCATGTACAAGCAAAAATGCTTTTTTTTTTTCCATGTCCCCTTCAGATCTACAGCGACTGCACTTCCAAGTGCACTTGTAGTGCAAAGTGGATTTGCCTTTAGTAAATATACCCCATAATGTCAGGGCACAGTGCTACCAATGTTTTATGTCTCCCTCCCCTTTTGCATATTATCTGCCCTGCTACTAGGTGCCAACATATATGGATTTTTCCATATATGTGGAAAGCCAATTTTTTTTTTTGGGGGGGGGGATTCTGACAGATGGGCCACCAGCCGCTGTCAAAGCACCTCACCAAGACTGACAACTGGTGAATGGAAAACCGGAGTAAGCACTTGGAAGAAGAAAACCGGCAACTGAGACAACTTGCCTTTGGTAAGCGGACAACTTAATTACGATGGTGGGCACCTTCCGTTTTTTTTATATCACTGCATTCAATTGGCACTGTATCTGATCATCATATCTGCATCATCCTTCATTATTCATTTGGTCATCAGTGTTTGAGTTTTGTGGTGATATCATTAAGAACTTTTAAGGTTTGGTTTGCCAATTGTGTGCTGTTGGCATACAATTTTGGGATCACCGATTTGGCGTATTAACCTCTCATTGTTTACACATATAATTGGACATTCATTTTGTGAATATAGGGCCAGATTCACGTAGAATCGCGGCAGCGTAACTTATCCTAGATAAGTTACACCGCCGCAATTTTTCATCGCAAGTGCCTGATTCACCAAGCACTTGCGATGAAAACCCACGCCCGCGGCCTCCGGCGCAAGGTGGGCCAATTCAAATGGGCGTGTGCCATTTAAATTAGGCGCGCTCCCGCGCCGGACCTACTGCGCATGCTCCGTTTACTAACTCCCGCCGTGCTTTGCGCGCCGTGACGTAATTTTTTTGAACGGCGACGTGCGTAGCGTACTTCCGTATTCCCGGACGGCTTACGCAAACGATGTTGATTTTAAAATTTCGACGCGGGAACGACGGCCATACTTTAGACAGAAATACACTTGCTGACTAAAGTTAAGGCACCAAAAAAAAGGTGTAACTATGCGACGGGAAAATATACTAGCGGTGACGTAGCGAACGCGAAAAACCGCTGTGGATCGGCCGTAACTCCTAATTTGCATACCCGACGCTGGTTTACGACGCAAACTCCCCCCAGCGGCGGCCGCGGTACTGCATCCTAAGATCCGACAGTGTAAAACAATTACACCTGTCGGATCTTCTGGCTATCTATGCGTAACTGATTCTATGAATCAGTCGCATAGATAGAAACAGAGATACAACGGCGTATCAGGAGAAACGCCGCCGTATCTCATTTGTAAATCTGGCCTTTATATACTAATTTTTCTGTGCACTCTGATTTTTTGGTTTGGTTAAGTATTGTGCATCGTTTTTGGAATATCAGCCCCTGGATGCCAATATTTCAATGTGAATTGGTATTGGTGATTTTTGTATTTTAATTTAATTTTTTATATTGGCGCAGTCTTTTCATTTTTTATCTATTTATTGTGTGTTATTCCACCAGTACTGATTTTTTTTATCTTTATTTTCTGTTTGACCAATCATTTTCCCTTTCATTCTACAGTGTTTTATGGCAGAGTTAGGCAACCTTAGAGAGGTGGAGATCTACCTGAACAACATGGGAGAAGTCAAAGATCACAGGGCACAGTGTCCTCCAATGTTGCCTCCTCACACCTGACTAAAACCTATAATTGCCGTACTACCGCGCTGCAATCACGTGCCTTTCACTGCAATTACTGGTGTTAACATTTTGCCTCCTTACCACCTTGCAGAATTTCTCAGAGGCGCATTGGAGCATTGCATACCACACTTGTGAATGAGCCCTTAGTTGCATTTGGCAATAGCACTTTTAAGGCTCATTCACATGTGAATTTGGGGGTGGTAAAACCCTGCCCCCAAGCCCTACCCCCTTTAGCTTCTAAGTGGGGGTCAGGGTGCCATAGGAGGTGGATGCTTGAGAGTTACTATTAGCTCTCAAGCAACCAGAAACATTAGTACCAATGGGGATCGTTGGGTAACTGGGAGTTTACTGTACTATTCATTATAGTATCAGTGAGTGCACTGAGGTAACTACATACTATATACACAAGTAGGATTTTTGTTTTGTGGAACATCCTTGCTTTTACCTTGGGAGAAACCCTCTTGGAATATTTTTGATCTAGTGGGGGGGAGGGGGGGTCAGCAGCAGACTGGAGGAAACCCTCTAATCATGTAAAAGTACATTTTTCCACAAGTCATCAATTTCTAACAAATGAAATTAATGGATATAGTGAGAAAATAGGCCATTATGTTACTTAAAATGTTTTTATGCATTTCCATAGATTTGCCTGGCGTAATGGATACTTTGAAAACCACAAGAGCGCAGCTAATAGTACTGAAGAATGATGGTGGAAGTTCATCCTGTGTGGGTGTATCGTGTGCATCACCTTCTGTCCCATCTGAAGAGTTGAGCTCATCTCCTTGTCAAGTGTCGTACTCAAGGCCTAAACAGGTAGGTTTTCTTTTGGTACCGAAACATTAAAACGTATTTTTTTTTTAAATATCAAACATGTCCTACTCCCATTTACCTGCTCTGTGTAAGGGTTTTTGCACAGAGCAGCTCAGATCCTTCTCTTCTCAGGTCCCATGCCGGTGCTCCTGAACCAGAGCTCTGTGTGTCCAATCACACACTGAGCCTTGCCTTGGCCCCATCTCCTAATTGGCTCACTGGCTGTGATTGATAGCATCGGGAGCCAATAGCTCCCACCGCTACAGAAAGCCAATCAGCAGTGCAAGTCCCTGAAGAGACAAGGCTCTCGTGGACATCGCTGGATCAAGAGGGGGCTCATGTAAGTATAGGGGGGCTGCTGCACACAGAAGTTTTTTTTTTTTTTTTTTACCTTCATGCATAGAATACATTAAGGTAAAAACCCTTGTACCTTTACAACCACTTCAATAAAAAGTAACTTTTAAGGCGGTGCCTCCAAGCGGCTGAAAGATGGAGAGAAGCAGGTACAGTTAGACCCTATGAAAATATCAGCTTTGACATGTAGACTGTAAGCCAATTTGACTGTTGTGTCAAAATGAGATATCTTGCGCAGTCTGGTAGTATTCTGAACTAATAAGGCAAGTTGTAGGCAAGATGTTGATTTATATACTGATTTTTGAAAAGTCTACAATATTTTGATGTTTTTATACATGCTTAATTTTGTTTGTTTTATTTACTCAGCTGCATCTGTTAGACTCCTTTCACACTGAGGCAGTTTTCAGGCGTTTTAGCGCTAGAAATAGCCTCTAAAAAGCTCATAAAACTGCATCCCTTTCAGTGCAATGAGTACTTTAACACTGGGGCGGTGCGCTTGCGCAACATTAGAAAAAGTCCTGCAAGCAGCATCTGGGGCGGGTTGGGAGCGCTATAAATAGCGCTCCTAAAACGCACCTGCCTATTGAAATTAATGGGCAGTGCTTCCAAAGCACCCTAAAAGTGCGTTAAAAACTGGTCTTTTTCCCTTTAAAAAAAAAAAAACGCCTAAAAAGTGCTACAAAACACTGCAAAACCGCCGGAGCTTTAGCAGCGCTGCAGTGTGAAAGGGGTCTTATATGGCTTTTGATTCACAGGGAAAATCTAAGAAGTCTAATATTTTCCATTTTCTTTTTAAAGCTGCTACTTTGGCAAAGTTTCCTGGGACTTCATAAGCTGTGATCAGTGACGCTGTTACGAGAAAAATTGCGGCGTTTAAATATCACCTGAAGGGAAACATCAGGAACCTCAGCAGAATACCACAAACTTTTATGTCATTAATGTCATTTACCACAGTTAACACCACTTTCTATTCCCTGTGTTGTAGTTTTTGTATATTTACATGATAATAAAGTTGTGTGTATTGTACTGTGTTATTGTTTTTTTTTCCAAATGTTTGCTAGTTTTATAGGCCTACAATATATTAAATACAATATATAAATACACAGCATTTCAAAATGTAATAGGAATGTATTTTTTAAAATTTTGCATTCAGAAGTACATTTACATTTATATTTAAAATATATTTTAAAAAAAACATTCTTAATATATTTTTCCCAAATATATTGCCATATATTTGAAATGCTACAATTTTGGCCAGATTCAATATATTTCAAAAATATATTCCAATATATTTGTGAATATATTGTGGAATGCATTGTGAAATATGTTGCAAATATATTCGTAAATATATGTTAAATGTACTTCTGAATGCATTTAGCAATATATTTTTGCAGCCATAAATATATTGCAAAGTGCATTTTGGAATGTATTCAGAAATATATGTGAAATGTACTTCTGAATGCATTTAGCAATATATTTCTGAATATAAGTGAAGTGAACTCCTGCGCTGTCTAGAGTGAGGGGACAAGTGAAAAGTGGGGATACTGCTGCAAATAAAAAAGAGGTCTACCTCGATAGACAAAAAGTGATAATTGTAACAAGTGAAATATTTGCGCTGTAAAGTGTTATACAAATTAGTGTGTGTGTGCATATAACCACATACATATACAAGTACAAAAAATGGGTGGGGAAAGTCCAAAAAAGGGGAGTGACACTAATATACCAGTAAACAATATTGTTGAATAGTCCTTAATCGAGGGCACAGTGCTGAAGAGGTCCAGGTACAACAAAATCCAACCATGTAGGGGTGCAGTTCATCAATACTTAATCCAATCAATAACGTTGTGAAGTGAAAAATGTTGAAAAACACAACAATAAAAATAAATAATAAAATATAAAAATAGAAATAAAAATAAATATAAAAATAAAAATAAGGGTCAAAGTATTTCAGAAGAAGGAGGCCTTGTATCCAAAAAGGGTGAAAGATAGAGAGTGAGCCGTAACCAATCTCATATATGCACCTCTAGTGATCCCAGCAGCTCACCTCTAATCTGGCAAGCTGGATTAAATCAGCCTGATCCTGATGGGTGTGGTCCGTTGTTGGATATCACATACGGGTCTCCATAAAGTGTATTACATGAAAAAGTAAAAAGGGTAGAAGCCAAATGGTGTGATAACGTCACAGAGAGGGGTAGCAATGTCTTCTGATTTAAACCAGTGGAGATGCACTCACATGTAGGTGAAAAAACTGGGGCTCTTATCCACGAACGCCGAGTTCGTCAGTCCCTCCTTCCTCTCCCTTACTGATTCTCCAGGGTTAGGAGTCCCGTGTCCCCAATGGTTCACGAATCGGCTCTTGTTATGTATGAGGATCTCGGTAGTGTATGTGGGGTAAGAGAGAAGGACAAGCCTGATCGTGTGATATCATCAACAATAAACAAAAACCCCCCAGGAATGCCCAGGTAGTAATGCACTCACATGAACAATATAACATAAAAGACCTTCCTCCACGAGTGCGGACTCGCAATAAATCTGTGCCTCCAACACTTCCCCTCTATCTGTGGCTCAGTCCGGACACTCAGATGTGGCAGTCATACATGGGGGGAAGTGGAATAGACAACCACAGCGTAGCCCAGTCAGACGTGAAAAGTTTATTTTAAAAGCACTTAAAAACTCACATTTAAAATCGAAATTGCTGCATCAATCCGACGAGTGGCGAACTCGTATATCCAGTGGTAGGATGCTGGAGTGTGTCAAGCCCTCCAATCCCGACGCGTATCGTCAACATGTGACTTCATCAGGGGATGATGTAGGGGACACACTAACAGATATTTATAGTCTGTGAAATTGGGCGCCCGGTGGCCATTTTGTAGAAGCCTGTGTATCTCAATGGGGACAGAGATTATTTCAACCCACCTGCGCCATGTTGTTGGTTATATTCAATACTGTCCACATACAGGGAGCCCGACGAATGCATCCACAGTATTGTCAGTCCCTACAGTGCAGACAGGCGGATGGTGTGCCAAGGGCACATAAAACCTATTACCAATGAAATATACAGAACGGGAAAGAGAATTAGGAACTCGGAAAGATAAGGAGAGGGGGGGGGAAACGGAGGACGAGGGAATCCCCCTGGTGGCAGAGAATAATATTGGAAACTAAAAACACAGACTGGGACGTAAGAGGCACTCGTGACAGAGCAAGCTCTCTTCAGTGCATGTTGCCAATAATTGGCAACATGCACTGAAGAGAGCTTGCTCTGTCACGAGTGGTTGTCTATTCCACTTCCCCCCATGTATGACTGCCACATCTGAGTGTCCGGACTGAGCCACAGATAGAGGGGAAGTGTTGGAGGCACAGATTTATTGCGAGTCCGCACTCGTGGAGGAAGGTCTTTTATGTTATATTGTTCATGTGAGTGCATTACTACCTGGGCATTCCTGGGGGGTTTTTGATTATTGTTGATGATATCACACGATCAGGCTTGTCCTTCTCTCTTACCCCACATACACTACCGAGATCCTCATACATAACAAGAGCCGATTCGTGAACCATTGGGGACACGGGACTCCTAACCCTGGAGAATCAGTAAGGGAGAGGAAGGAGGGACTGACGAACTCGGCGTTCGTGGATAAGAGCCCCAGTTTTTTCACCTACATGTGAGTGCATCTCCACTGGTTTAAATCAGAAGACATTGCTACCCCTCTCTGTGACGTTATCACACCATTTGGCTTCTACCCTTTTTACTTTTTCATGTAATACACTTTATGGAGACCCGTATGTGATATCCAACAACGGACCACACCCATCAGGATCAGGCTGATTTAATCCAGCTTGCCAGATTAGAGGTGAGCTGCTGGGATCACTAGAGGTGCATATATGAGATTGGTTACGGCTCACTCTCTATCTTTCACCCTTTTTGGATACAAGGCCTCCTTCTTCTGAAATACTTTGACCCTTATTTTTATTTTTATTTTTATATTTATTTTTATTTCTATTTTTATATTTTATTATTTATTTTTATTGTTGTGTTTTTCAACATTTTTCACTTCACAACGTTATTGATTGGATTAGGTATTGATGAACTGCACCCCTACATGGTTGGATTTTGTTGTACCTGGACCTCTTCAGCACTGTGCCCTCGATTAAGGACTATTCAACAATATTGTTTACTAGTGTCACTCCCCTTTTTTGGACTTTCCCCACCCATTTTTTGTACTTGTATATGTATGTGGTTATATGCACACACACACTAATTTGTATAACACTTTACAGCGCAAATATTTCACTTGTTACATATTTCTGAATATATTCACAATGCATTCCAAAATGCACATTGCAATATATTTATGGTTGCATAAATATATTGCTAAATGCATTCAGAAGTACATTTAACATATATTTATGAATATATTTGCAACATATTTCACAATGCAAGATATATTCACAAATATATTGAAATATATTTTTGAAATATATTGAATCTGGCCAAAATTGTAGCATTTCAAATATATGGCAATATATTTGGGAAAAATATATTAAGAATGTTTTTTTTAAATATATTTTACTTCCACATGGGTAAGCCTCCGCAGCACCTGCTCACATAAGATATTAGCCATACAGGGATTGGTTTGTTTTAGTGGATCAAACAATCCATTAATTTCCATTGTGAGGAGTGATAACAAACAACCATTATATAACTCTGCAAAGCAGGATGCCCTTACCATAGATGTTGGCTTCTTTCATGTATTGTAGATATAAAATGACAAACTCTGTATAGAGACAAGATTTGTAAAACCAAAACACAGGTATTTACATCAAACTAATTTATTTTACATGCATACCTTCAGTATTTCTTGGAGAAGAAGGGAGTAGCTTTACAGTAAGTTTGCCCTAAAAAATACGGTGACACATATAGTACTTAACCTGTTACATGCATATCTTAAAAACACAAAAACAAAAACTATATATTTGTTTTAAAATGATATTGTGGCCAGGCTGGACATTAAAGAAGTTAAACATTTTAAACAAATGAGCTTTAAAATAATGTCTTTACTGACCTCTGTAGCTGCAGGAACTGTGGAATAATCCATCTTCAAAGTTACAGTAGAAGCACTGAAGTCATTCAAGTCATTCCCTCAGTAGATCAGCCCACCCTACTTTTCCACTAGTACCTCAGAAGCCTTCCAGCCCTCCAGTATTGTCTAAACTGCACAGAGAACAACTTCAATGGCAATAGTGCTTTTGATAATTAGGATACGTTGCTTCTTGATGACTTCAGTGAGAGGCCCATTTTTAAACTCATTTACTGCTTGCTAAAGCCCAGGCAACACTTAAGATGCTATTGGGTAGCTGTTAAGATCATCCTTGATGTTTTAATAAATGCCAGCATGCAAACCCACATTCTCTCTCTCTCTCTCTCTCTCTCTCTCTCTCTCTCTCTCTCTCTCTCGCTCTCTCTCTCCCTCTCTCTCTCACCCTCTCCCTCTCTCTCTCACCCTCTCCCTCTTTATCTCCAAGATTCTTCCTATATAGGTCTTTTCATTTTTAATTAACCTTTTTAATTAATTAACCTAATTAACTTACCTTTACAATGGCCCTGCTTGCTCTTGCTACTTGTTTTTGTTTGACAACATATTACACAACAACCTTGTGAAGGAGCATATAGCTTTTAAGTGGGACTCCAGCCAAATCATTTTATTAGGTAAGAATGTCTGACGGTTTTTATAGCTTTTCCCTTGGGATTTCTACTGTGCAACGACCTAAATGAATTCCACTTGGCTGTTCAAGGAAGAATACCAGTACAATTGTCTACTCAGCTGCAATCCTGGATGCTACTTGATCAAGAAGTGTACAGCAGCAAGTCAGTATGTTTATTACACTTATTCTTGTGCAGCACTACAGATACTTTTGTGAGTGTTTTACCATGCACCTGCATATTTTATTACAATAGGAGTGGATTGATTTTTAATGCTCTTTGGATGACTTTATGCATTTTTTTTACCATTTTTGTTACTGCACTTGTTGGAGATTTGTTAGCTGCTGCAACTTTATTTTTTGGAGTTTTTGTTTTCCTTTTTTCTTGCATGGTAGGAATACCCTCTATTGTCTGTGGGTTTAAGGGAAAGAGTTCAAATTTTTCTGTTTCCTATGTTTTCACTTTATTTCTGTCCCAGTCACATGTAACAATAAAATAAAAGGTTTGTCAGGAGTTCCACTTTAGAAATTAGGAGAGCAAGCGAGAATTAAAAAATCAAAATTACTTTGACTAATTATAGTATTAGGATTGAGCAATTGGACAATGGCAGATGCACTAAAGATTGAGAATTACTGCATGCTACTATACTTATTGTATGAAAGTTTTGTCTAATGGCACAGCTACTGTATGTGTACAGTAGTTAGGTGTGAAAAGGGCAGGCAGAAAACGGGGAGCCCTGTACACACGATCGGTTTGTCTGATGAAAACAGACCGATGGACCGTTTTCATCGGACAAACCGATCATGTGTGGGCCCCATCGGTTTGTTTTCCATCAGTGAAAAAAAATAGAACATGTTTTAAAATTTTCCTATGGATAAAAAACTGATAGCAAATACTATCGTCTGTGTGGAAGTCCATCGGTCAAAAATCCACGCATGCTCAGAATCAAGTCGAAGCCTGATCTAACAACTTGGGTTCAACCAGTCTAACAGATTCTCTTGCAATTATTGTTAGTGGCTGCTATAGCTGCTAGCTATAATCACTGTCCTCCCCCACCCACTCTTGCCCCCCAGCGGGAACAGACAGTTACTCAACAGGATTCCCCTATCAGCACTGTGTGTGTGTTAAAGTGGTTGTAAACCCACTCCACTAAAAAAAAAAAATGCAAGACAAAGGCATAATGAGCTTGTATGCATAGCATACTAGCTCATTATGAAATTCTCATCTTAGATTAAAGCCCCTGCAACAGTCCCCGTACACTGGTTTGGCTGGGAACATCACTCCCGGAGTTATTTCCAGGTATTGCGGGCTCTGGCGCTGTGATTGGACAAAGCTGCAATGATGTCACTCCCGTGCACGCAAGCTGATGGTAGCGGCATGTTAGCTGAAGCAACGGTATGCATGAGCCGTTGCTTCAGTATGCATGTGCCGATGATGTCGACACGTGCTGATACAGGGGAAATTTCTAAACCATGCAGGTTTAGGCGATATTCAGGGTAGCTACAGGTAACCCGAATTATAGGCTTACCTGTAGTTTACAACCACTTTACTGGGGGAATCGTGCGAACTTGCACTGTGTATGGTTTGCTTTCTAAAAAAGATTGTCCCATGCCATGCCAAAAAAGAGATGCAGTGCGGAATCGCAAAAAGGGGCAAGGTCCTTAACCTGCATAATGTTCTGGGTCTTAAGTGGTTATTAGCCATTTAAACCCATTTTTGTCAACTTGTTTGCATGTTATCAGGCCAAAATCACCAGGGTATGTAAACTTTTGATCAGGGTCATTTGGGTAGTTTCTGTTGCCATCATGATTTCAAAAGATTAAACACAGTTGATTGATAATAAATGGCTTCAGTCAAACACTAACTATGAGTGAAAGAAAAGTTTTTGTGTTATCATTCATATTCTCTGAAAAATGGCCAAGAAATCATAAATTCTGCCAAGGTATGTAAACTTATAAGCACAATTTGTATATGGTTGTATCATTTGTGCCAGCAGCTATTTATACAGTATCTCTTCACTGTAGCTCAATTAATATCATTGTTTTTATGTCAAAAACCCGAACAAACATAAGCCCTGAAAATAATTTGTAGATCCCGAAATAAAAGCAGCTTCTTCCCCATAAGGCTTCAGATTGATCACATAGTAGTATGGGTAGCAAAAGCACTATAAGATGGTATCAAACCTAAAAAGTCAAGATTTTCATGTATTATCACCTGCCTATATCTCTGGATCTACAAATTATTTCACCATTCGGTTTCTCCTTGCATATATCCCATTGCTGTATATCATATACTTAGGTATTAATAGTATTTTATTTACTCTGTAAATTGCTTGTTAAAAAGGAGTAATAAAACAGAATAATACATTACAAAAATGTTGTTGTGTTGAAACTTTTTTTCAGTCTGTTAAAGTCAGTAGAAGACTTGGGTAGTATGAACAGCATTTTTATTCTTGTGTTTAGAACTCTGCAGATCCTTCCATTATCCATACATTTTGAAAACTTGCAGCGGATCAAAGATAACCGGATTTGTCCACTAAAGTAGATTGGAATGTGAACTGAGATCTTTAAATTATATATTGAAGACTTTAAAATGAACAATTTTGTATTGATGAAATTTGCTAGATTGAGAAGTATATGCATTATTGAAGGCAGACCACATAAACGACAAAGTGATAACCAATAAGAGATCACAAATTACTTTATGTCCTCCTTCCATGCATTCTCCCACTGCCACAGCTTGGCAAATTATAGCTTGTGCATTTTATAATTATTATTTGTTGTATGCGCTTTATTTTCTAAGTTATAGGAAATTACCTTTCTCTCTATTTTTTACAGTTATTTAGTACCCTTCTTTTCTTCTAGCTCTGTCCACAAGTTGGCTTGTACAATCACCTTAAGTTGATTGTGACTACCAGTCAAGCATAGCCTTCATGTTAAAGTGCATCAAATGCAGGAACACAATGCCCATAAACAGGACCCCTTCTCTTTAGCATTATGGCATGGGACAATCTTTTTTTAGAAAGCAAACTGTAAGGAGGCCATACACAGTGCAAGTTTGCACAATTCCCCCAGTAAAGTGGTTGTAAACTACAGGTAAACCTATAATAAGGGTTCCCTGTAGCTACCCTGGATATCGCCTAAACATGCATGGTTTAGAAGATTTCCCCTGTATCAGCACGTGTCAACGTCATCGGCACATGCATACTGAAGCAACGGCTCATGCGTGCCGTTGCTTCAGCTAACATGCCGCTACCATCAGCTTGCGTGCACGGGAGTGACATCATCGCAGCTTTGGCCAATCACAGTGCCAGAGCCCGCAATACCCGGAAATAACTCCGGGAGCGATGTTCCCAGCCAAACCAGTGTACGGGGACTGTTGCAGGGGCTTCGATCTAAGGTGAGTATTTCATAATGAGCTAGTATGCTATGCATACTAGCTCATTATGCCTTTGTGTTGCAGTTTTTTTTTTAGTGGAGTGGGTTTACAACCACTTTAACACACACACAGTGCTGATAGGGGAATCCTGTTGAGTAACTGTCGGTTCCCGCTGGGGGGCTAAAGTGGGTGGGGGAGGACAGTGATTATAGCTAGCAGCTATAGCAGCCACTAGCAATAATTGCAAGAGAATCTGTTGGGCTGGTTGCACCCAAGTTGTTAGATCAATCAACTTGGTACATTCAGCCTGCCTATTAATGAACCGTGCATGGCCGGCCTAAGACTTTGCACACCTTCGGTTTTTTATGCAACTGGAATGACAGGTCACAGCGTTAAGCTGGACCAACATGGGCGAGCTCAAAGGGGAAAGAAGACAGTTCTCCCTGCTGTGTCTCTGTTTCAGGTCCGCGAGCCGTCCCTGGGCAGCAACAGCCGCGGGATTGGCTGACTGGAGAAGCAGCTGGTTGGTCGGCTATATCGCCGAGCCTCCCGTGCTGTGAGGCTATATTAAGGTCCAGGAGCGGCGGGGTTTCAGTCAGCTTCCAGTCAGAGAAGCAGCCCCCACCCTCCCGCCACCTTTTTTCTGTTTAAAGTCATGATGTTGTCCAAATAGGGGAGTAGTCGTCCAGCTTTGCTGGATGGACACCAGTTAATTCCTGTTAATACATATCTTAGCCAAGATGGCTTATTTGTTTATTTATTTATTCATTTTAATAATTTTTGTAACCCCCCGTTATGGATAACACCGTGGCTGAATTATACCATATTAATAACTGAGTGTTGGATTATATTTTGTGTTGTGTTTTTATTGTAATTACCTTTGTGCTAGCCCAAGTATTTAGCTGAATAAAAATTTAATAATTTGGGCTTTAATCAATAAAAGTATGAGATATTCAGCAAATTAAACATATGTCTTCATGTCATGTATCAGCACATCACAGCACAGTTTTTTCCTTTTTTTAATTTGAGCTGCAAGTTATGCTTGAATTTATTTAATTTGCTTTTAGATCCTTATTGTCAAGCTGAATTTATCACAAATAATATCATTTTTCCACACACATTTCTTGTGAAATGTTTTTTTTACAACTGCTGTACATTACAACCCAATAAAAGGTAATGTACTGTCAAAAATACGTCTACAAAGTAAACTGATAGCAAGCTATAACCATTCCTGAGTGTAGAAAGCATTCAATTGTACTAAATCAGTATGTGTCTTTAACATATAAAGTATGAGAGATCTGGAAATGAGCTCATCATCAAAAGGTGCTTTTATCTTAGAAATGTTCAAGTGATCTTTAATACATACATTACATTACTCTTCTTATGATACATTTTAGATATGTTAATATAATTGACTGATTCCACCACTTTGTAATCTGAAAACATTTGAAAATGTCTCCTTCCAGGGTTAAAATAAATCTCATCTAGAATAATGTGACTTTCTAACAAATATTCACATCCACTTGCTATTAATGTTACTGATTTAGCATTAGAATCTGACAGATTTTAAAACAGTAGGATTTAGTGGGGTAATGTTGCACACTAATAATGGAAATTTTAGTTAAGTTTTCTGGGTGCCTTGTATTATTATGCAAAATAGATCCACATATGTGAACTTTTCACCAAATGGTGGTTGCTTGATGCCACTAATGTCTAACTGCCAATCAGTTTTGTTTTAATCTTATTAACTTGAAATGTTGTTATAAAGAAATACAGGATTTCATTAGTACCCCTCTGTACTGTTGCTAAACCCTTTATATTTGTGTTGGGTGTTTTATAAGTTACAATTAACATGTTAGTTATCAAGGCAAAGTGCAAGATCTATACACAGAACATTGGCCTTCCCTATTCATACAGACAAAAAATCCAACTGTTCCAGCTCGTGTAGACATTGGCCCAGATTCAGGTAGAATCGCGCAATATTTGCGTGGGCAAAGAGCAAAAATTTTTCTCTGCGCCCACGCAAATATTGCGCTTTGCCCGCGATTCACGGAGCAGTTGCTCCGTAAATTGCGCGGGCGATATGCTAAATAGCCCTGCGTAAGGGCGCCTAATGTAAATGATCCCGCCGGGGACGGGAATCATTTAAATTAGGCGCGCTCCCGCGCCGAGCGAACAGCGCATGCTCCGTCGGGAAACTTTCCCGACGTGCATTGCGGCAAATAACGTCGCAAGGACGTCATTTGCTTCTAAGTGAACGTGAATGGCGTCCAGCGCCATTCACGGTTCACTTACGTAAATGACGTAAAATTTGAACGTCGCGAGCGGGAAGCGCAGCTATACTTTAGCATTGGTTGCGCCTGCTATTAGCAGGAGCAGCCTTATGCTAAAGTGGCCGTACGGAAACTCCGTACCTTGCGTGCGCAGGGCCCGCGCAACTTTTGTGAATCGGTGGTAGTATGCAATTTGCATACTATACGCCGATCACAATGGCCGCGCCCCCTAGCGGCCAACGCAAGAATGCAGCCTGGGATGTGAAGGCATAAGGAGGCTTATGTCTGTCACATCCTAGGCTGCAGTCAGTGTAACGAGGTTCCTGAATCAGGAGCACTCGTTACACCGGAGCAAGTAAGCCCTTGCGCCGCGCAACCCTCAACACTGGACCTCAATCACGCACCACCAGATGAATCTCAGGTTAGTGAACTTCCCAGGCCACTGCGCAAATTTTCACTCCGGTTCAGTGCCGGCTCGTTGCGGTTTACCCACGAACTTTTACCCCCCAAGTGCATTCAGTAGTCTGTTCAGTGCACTACTGATCTTTGTGACTCTTGTTCCCTCCTTGTCTACTGCCCCCCCCCCCCATTTTGTCTCCCGTCTCCACCCCCTCCTTGAAGAGCACACGAAGTCTGAAATACGATCCTCTTCGGACCACACCACTCCCCTACTGAACTTCAATCGACTGCCCACGAACTGTGAGTACCGCCTCTCTCTTCTTCTACTAATTTTATCCTTCCAAGATGCCGAAATTCTTATCTCTAAACGCAAAAGGTCTCAATCACCCGGCAAAGAGATCTTCTCTATGGAAGACCGCACAGAGCTCCATCTGCGACGTTCTGTGTGTGCAAGAGACTCACTTCAAACTCAATGCCGAACCCGCTTGCACTAATAAAAATTTCCCCAATGTCTTCAAAGCCTCAGGACCTGGTAAAAAGAATGGGGTACTAATAGCTATCAAAAATACACTGTCCTTCCAACTTCACAACAGCATGACGGACGAAGGCGGTAGATATCTTGCCCTGGACTGCACCCTGAACAACACCAGGTACACCATTGTGACGATTTATGCCCCCAACAAAAAACAAATTCACTTTCTATCCAGCCTGCTGAAGAAGATCAACCGCTTCAAGCAGGGGATCCTCATCATCTGCGGAGACTTTAACATAGTTCCAGATACTATTGACACTTCGTCCAGATCCAATAGGATCCCTTCGCCTATGTGCTTCTTTATACGATCTAATGACTTATACGATGTCTGGAGATGCCACCATACCACCGAAAGAGGCTACACTTACTTCTCTCCGCGTCACAACTCCTACACCAGGATTGACTACTTTCTAGTTGACAAATGGACATTGCCAAAAATTTCCGCATCAGAGATCTCCACCATTACATGGTCGGACCATGCCCCTGTCTCGTTAACTGTGAACGACTCGCTGTCTGCTTCCCCTACACGCATTTGGAGAGCCAATGCTGCTATCATCCATTCCCCGACTTATTCAGGATATATCAGAGATAAATTGGATGAATTCTTTGCGATTAATACTGGCACTGTCGATGATAACTCAGTTCTTTGGAATGCCCATAAGGCGTTCATTAGAGGAATTTTTATCCAACTAGGAGCTAGAGAGAGGAGGAGGAGATCACAACGCCTGGATACACTCAGCTCTGAAATACAATCCCTAGAATCCCAAAACCAATCTAACCCTGACCCTGACACTAAACGTAAACTAGGACTTCTCAGAGAAGAACTGAGATCTCACTTGTTAGACTCCTATGAGAAAGCCCATGCTCATTTCAAGGCTAAACATTACTCCACTGGTAATAAGGCGGGGAGGGCCATGGCCACTAGAATCAAAGGTCACTATTCTAAAACTAAAATCGCTCATCTTCACCACCCTTCCTCGAAACAAAAACTTATTGATCCTACAGCTATTGCTGATGCTTTTCGACATTACTACGATACGCTTTACAACTTGAAAGAGGATGCCACTGTGCCACAACCATCGCCCCACGATATAGCTTCGTTCCTTGAAGCGATTAATCTCCCTAAACTTTCTGAGGACCACTTAGGAAAACTCAACGGCCCGTTCACCACCCAAGAAATTATGCTCACGATAGCTAAACTGCCCGCTAATAAATCCCCAGGGCCTGATGGACTCACTAGCGAGTACTATAAAAAATTTGGGATGATACTGTCGCCCCTTCTATCCAAGGTCTGCAATGACGCTGCCTCCTCCTCTTCTCTCCCTCCAGAAATGCTGTCCGCCCTAATTGTTACACTGCCAAAGCCAGGCAAGGAACCCACATACGCGCAGAACTTTCGACCTATCTCTCTCCTCAACCTCGATACCAAGATATATGCTAAGCTCATAGCCAATCGCTTAATTGATTTAATGCCCCTCCTCATACATAGAGACCAGTCTGGCTTTACGACAGGACGACAAACATTCGATGCGACTCGGCGGGTTATAAATATTATCCACAACGCTGAGTCAACTCGGACGCCTTCTCTGCTTCTGTCTTTGGATGCGGAGAAGGCGTTCGACAGAGTCAACTGGGAATACATGAAGGTAACCCTCATCAAATTTGGTTTTCAGGGCCATATCTTATCTGCCATACTGGCATTATACTCCTCCCCCTCAGCGCGAGTTTACACCTCTGAGATGCTCTCCAAGCCATTCGCCATCTCTAATGGCACCCGTCAAGGTTGCCCCTTATCCCCACTAATCTTTAATCTAGTTATGGAACCCCCTAGCAGAACATGTCAGGTCCAATCCCAAAATCACAGGCTTTAAAATCGGCACCGTTGAACACAAAATCAATTTATTTGCGGATGACGTGATACTGATGCTTACAGACCCCACATCCTCCCTGGCTTCGGTACAACTACTGTTGCAAGAGTTTAGTAATATATCCTACTACAAAGTGAATGAACACAAATCACACATTCTTGACTTGGGTTTAGACGCAATCACTAGTAACCTTCTTAGAAATGCATACCCGTACTCCTGGGCGGACGAGGGTATACCATACCTGGGGGTCACCCTCACCAAGTCAACGAAGGGTCTCTTCGCTTCTAATTACTCGGGCCTCAAGCAAATGATGATACAGGAAACTACGAAAATATCTAAATTTGAATTCTCTTGGGCGGGCCGCTTAGCAGCCTTTAAAATGTTAGTGCTACCCAGGTTGTTATACTGCTTCCGTACATTGCCTATACCTTTGTCGAACTCTTTCCTGAACTCCCTGCAATCCGTTGTCACCCAATTTGTATGGCAAGGCAAAAAATCCAGGTGCAGCCACTCAAAGCTTATTAAACATAGATCTGTGGGGGGAATGGGACAAGTAGACATCAGAGATTACTACTTAGCTACTGTACTCTCACAAATGACTGAATGGTTCACAGCGCACCCTGTTACGCTGTGGAGTGATATAGAAAACACAATGACTCCTGGAGTCAACCTGTCTACCTGGCTATTTAGCTTGACAACCAAATCTACACTACTGCGTCTCCACTCTCCTACCATCCAAGCCACTGTCAAAGCTTGGAAGTCACTACACCACAACAAATGGCTCTCTCTTGTGACCAAACCAGTACCCATCCCCCTCGATACCTTACAATTGCTGTCACCGGACCTACGTATCCCAGACTGGATCTCGGACCATATGTCCTTCACATATGAACTACGCAACACTACTGAAAACACGTCATTCCTACAATTACAGGAACACTTTCAGGCCCCTATGACAGATTATTTTACTTACTACAGGATACAAAGGTGCCTGTTGGCTAACCCCTCACTAGAAGACTCTCTACCCTTACACTTATGGAACTATTTCTTCTCTGCCAACCCTCAACCCAGGGGCACATCCTTAATATACTCATCCTTACAAAACAAATGCATATTTCAAAAAACAAAACCCATTACTGACTGGGAAATGGATGTACAGGCCAAATTCTCCGATTCACAATGGCAGACAGCTGTTAAATCTATTTACAAATACACGTCCTGCACCTCCTTATGGGAACTAAATCAGAGACTGCTGTTGAGTAGTGTTGAGCAGAATATGCCATATTCGATTTCGCGATATATCTCGAATATATATTCGAATATTCGAGATATATTCGCTAAATTCGAATATTCGTGATATTTTATCGAAAGTAAATGATTGCGATTTTTCGCTATTGCGAATGCGAAAATAATTGCGATTTTTTGATAACTGCGGTAGGAGCACTCTGATTGGCTCAGAATATTCGTGATATTTTATCGAAATATCGCAACATGCGAATGCGATATTTATTGCGCAATTTCGAGAAATGCTGGAGGAGCGCTCTGATTGGCTCAGAATATTCGTGATATTTTATCGAAATATCGCAACATGCGAATGCGATATTTATTGCGCAATTTCGAGAAATGCTGTAGGAGCACTCTGATTGGCTCAGAATATTCGTGATATTTTACAATACAAAATAATTGCGAATATTCGGCAAATGCGGAAGGAGCACTCTGATTGGCTCAGAATATTCGTGATATTTTACAATACAAAATAATTGCGAATATTCGGAAAATGCTGTAGGAGCACTCTGATTGGCTCAGAATATTCTTGATATTTTACAATACAAAATAATTGCGAATATTCGGCAAATGCAGAAGGAGCACTCTGATTGGCTCAGAATATTCTTGATATTTTACAATACAAAATAATTGCGAATATTCGGCAAATGCGGAAGGAGCACTCTGATTGGCTCAGAATATTCTTGATATTTTACAATAGAAAATAAAAAGTGTTTTGCATTGGTGGTGATTCTTTACTCTATCCATCTGTCACAGCCGTTTGTCAATCAAACACCTTGAAGATTGAACACGTTCATGCTGCATGCTTTGGACTTTTTTTCACTTCACATATCAAAGACATTTTTATGAAAGATTATTTTTCTATTATTGGGACTATATTTCTTTATATATTTGTTTCACTGTGTATTTCACAAGTTATTTGCGCTTGCTTATTTTATAATTTGCCCACATGTCTTGTCACTAGACATATTTTTTATTCTTGTAGAGCGACTCCATTTTCTGTCTTGTATTAATTTATGTTGTATAACATTTTTGAGTTGCTGCTGTATTCTCCCCTTTTTTAAGGTATGCGCAATTTTTTCCTTCTTACAAAAAATAATAATATCAAACATACAAATATTCATAACATACACATACACAAAGCCCCCCCCTTTTGCATCAGAGACAATCAGAGTTCTCCTACCACAGTTATCGAAAATTCGCAATCATTTTCGCATTCGCAATAGCGAAAAATCGCAATTTTTTTTTTTTCAATTTGGCAACATAAAAGGATCGCCTCAGCTTAGCTACTCGGCCCAGGGTCTCTAATCATACCAGCAATGCTTTTAGACGTCGATAGGATGTGATCTGTTTTAAAAATCAAATTGAAAAAATGCGAATATTCGGAATTGCGAATATTCACCGCGAAATTCGAAATATAGCGCGATTTCTCGAATATGCTATATTCGAGTCGAATATTCGCAATGCGAATATTCGTGAGCAACACTACTGTTGAGATGGTATCTGACACCACATAGACTGGCCCAGTTCGATAAGCGCACCTCGAGCAACTGCTGGAGGGAATGCGGCTCCCAGGGCACCCTCCTTCATATCTTTTGGTCCTGTCCACACATTAGACAATTTTGGACCGATGTAGAGATGTTGTTGCAGGAAATCCTTTCCCTCTCCATTACATTAACTCCCCACCTTGCTATCCTCAATCTGACTATTAGTGACATACCACCTGACCTCCGACTTGTGGCTACGCACGTTCTCCTGGCGGCCAAACTTTTGATCGCCAGGAAATGGAAGACTAGTGTGGCTCCCAAACTTACAGAAGTGGTTACCTTAGTACAAACTCATTACACCTATGAAACTGTCCTAGCTAGGGGCAAACCCACTTACACCGGCCTACTGAACCTCTGGAACCCCTGGACCCTTTGGTACTCGACCAAGTTTAACCATTGATGAATTATTACCTATGACATGGTTGCTCTTTCAGTGATGCTCTCCCCCCCCCCACTCCTCCCTTTCCTCCATTTTCCCTACCCTTACCCCCCCACCCCTCCCCTTGTCTCATTTTCCAGTGCTCCACATGCACTTTGTTAAAAATCCAAACTTACTACTAGTATACCTCCAGTTTTTCATTGTTCTATTGACTACTGTTAACTTAGCTTTGTGTCTTTGTGCGTTCCAGGTTAGGGACGCGCCCACTTTGAGTTTACTTACGTATTTAACGTCAACACCTACTCCTTATATGTTCTTTGATGCATTTCATTGATGTTCTTGTATAACTGTACACTTTGATAACTTCAATAAAAAATATTTGAAAGAAATATGCGCTCCATTAAATGTATTTTTAGACACCGCTGTCACAAGTACCTACATTTTACTTGATATAATAAGTAGTTAGGTGGTTAGCACTTGCGCCTAGAAGCACTAAGGTTGTCTGTTTAAATCTCAACCATGGCACTATCTGCATGATGTTTGCATGTTCTCCTTTTGCTTTCTTTCCCTTTGCCTGTGTGGGTTTCCTCTCACACTCCAAAGACATGCTGGTAGGTTAATTGGATTCTGTCTAAACTGGCCCTGGTATGTCTATGTATGAATGCGAGTAAGGCTCAATTCACACCAATGTGTTTTTTCATGCATTTTGCAGAAATGCAGGACTTTTTTTAACATAGATTCCTAGGGAACACGTTCACATCAATGCATTTTTGTGCCTCTGTGTTTTTTGGAAAGGGTCAGGGACCTTTTTTCCCGCAGCAGGTTGCATTTTGCATCAAATAGACTTCAATGAACCTGCATCAAAAACGCAACTACTGTGTTTTTGATGCATTTTTGATGCATTTTGTGTTTTAAAATCCAGCATGTGCTTAAACACATCCCCTTTAAAATACAAACTTCCAAGGCTGCCCAGAAAAAACAGGAAGTGCCAGTTTTGGCTGCAGGAAACATGGTGAAGTCTGAGAATCTGATCAGCCTGGAAGAACATACTTCTACAGTCCTGCTGATCCACGGCACAAATATTGTAGGAAACTGGACCAAGGATGGCTGGAAATTGCCAAGGAGCTTTATCCACAATATCATTCATTCTCCAATAAGAAAGCAGATTCCATATGTTAGTGGCTGTACCTATGCATGTGCCAGTGATGGCCCATCCATTAGGGGCACCCAGGCACCGCCCCCCCATCTATCCATGCATCGGGCCCCTTTCAGGATGCCAGATGCATGAATTCCAATGTTTTTTTTACATACCTGATTAGAGCCAGAAGCCCTAATAGGCTTCAAAATAGGGTGGGCTTGGGGCACAGAGCATTGCGCTACAAGCCCACCCAGGTGTGCTACAATAGCAAATTATTATTCACTATTGAATGACTGATCCTCCTCCCGGCCAAATAGGAAGCAGGTATGATACCCGCTTCCTAATTAGCTAAAAAGAGAAGAGTCCCGATTAGCCACGGAGAAGGAGGGAAGAAATGGAAGTCGGGAAGAGCAGGGGAAGCCGCAGCCGCCACCGTAATGCTCACGGAGAGCTGGGAAAGCACAGTGTTTAACAGGGGAATGTAATTAAAATTTTTGATCTAAAAAAGGCCCAATTCTTTTGCCCCAAAATTCGGGTGTGGGTTCCCCTTAACATCCATACCAGACCCAAAGGGCCATGCGTTTTTTTTTAATGATTTTCATCTATATTGCCAGGACCCGACAGTACATTACAGCCGCAAGTAGTTTTAAATTTTATTTTTTCCTTTAGAAATTTCATTTTGCTGTGGTATTGTTCTAAACACGGGGAAAATGTGCTATTTACAGGCATACTAAGGACACCCCCCAGGCACAATATTTAAAAAAAAAAAATCATTGTTACTGTTTTACTTTAAGCATTATTAAAATTACTGCTCGTGAAAAAAATGACGTTTTTAAAACTTTTTTTTTTTTGCACTAATACATCTCCCCTGGGGCAGGACCCGGGTCCCCAAACACTTTTTATGGCAATAACTTGCATATAAGCCTTTAAAATTATCACTTTTGATTTTCATGTTCGTGTCCCATAGACTTTAACAGTGTTTGCGTGTTCGAACAAATTTCTTGCCTGTGTTCGGCTCATTCCTAGTTTTGTCGAACACTGTGGCTCTTGCTCATTTTTGCATTTCCAAGTAGAGGTTTCCCACTGCTCAATTGGACTTTGTACTTC
Organism: Rana temporaria; assembly: GCF_905171775.1. Taxonomy (NCBI): domain Eukaryota; kingdom Metazoa; phylum Chordata; class Amphibia; order Anura; family Ranidae; genus Rana; species Rana temporaria. The sequence continues at coordinate 426,509,705 of NC_053490.1, forward strand.
TTCCAAAATCTTTTCATTGACATCCATTGAGGGACACAGGTCCAACCCCTCATTTTTTGCTTGTTTCAAAAACTAAAGCATGGCAGTTGGATAAAGAGCTAAACATTGGAGTGAGTTAACTTTTTATTTTACCAATGTCCATACCTCCTAAAGGCTGCGTAATGGCCCAGTTGTTTATGATTTCTACTTTTTCCTTTTTCCTTTTTTTAGATTTTGCAGCAAGTACAAAAATCAAATTTCCCTAATGTTCAAAACCATTTCATCTGCATATTCAGCCTATCCTTGGCCTATGCCCAAATGCCTAATGCTATCTCTCATTTCAAATATAATTGAAGATAACAGGAAAAGTAAAATATGAAAAAAAAAACTTCTATTCGTATTAGTCAAGTAAATTCTGATGGAGTTTTACTATCCATTACCATAAGATAAAATTGCTGTAGAAACTCAAAAAGGTTTATGAGCTAGGAAAATGTATATAAAATGTACTAGGCAGAATGTACAGGAAAAAAGCAGGAGAGATAGTTAACCCTATTCTACCCACAATCTGTTTGATTGTGAGGTTGGTGGCTCATAGTCTCAAAAGTCACTGCCAGCTCTGGTCACCACTGACAATTGGGAATCAATCAGAGTGGTTTTTGATCTTGTAATCACTATGTAAGAAATTATGTTTTTATCTGGCGCAGGCTTGGAAACTTCATTGACAAAAGAAGCCAACAGAGGGCACTACACATGCTACTGCAGTCTAAGTTTGACAGTGTTCTTCTGTTTAATAATATATATTTTTTAACTATTACGTACATCGTTACATAGCTGGTAAGGTTGACAAAAATACATCATTCCATCAAGTTAACCTTTTGTGGGTGTATGAGTGCATATGCATTTACAGTATGTCTTTACAATTTCCCATATCCCTGTATATTGCGTTTGCTAAGATGCCCATCAAAACTTTTTTTTTGTTTTTTAAATGATCAACATTCCTTTTGACACCACCAGTTTTGAAAGGTAGATCCACATCCTTACCGCTCTAACAGTAAAGAACCCACATGGTCAAACTGCTTCTCGTCCAACTTCAATGAGTGGCCACGTGTCTTCTTAATTGATCTGAGGCTGAATATTTTTTCCCTATGCTGGAATCCTATGTTAGAATCACCAGTTAGATATTTGTGTATTGCAATCAGTTCTCCTCTTAAGGGAGAATAAGTTAAATGTATGTGACATTGTTCCTAACTAAGGTCATCCAGTCACCTTATCCGCTTTGTTGCCCTTCTCTGGATTCTCTCCAATTTCCTTCCTGAGGACGGAAAAGAACCGGCTGGCATAACATAATCAAGATCTGGCTGTACCAGAGTTTTGTACAGTGGTAGAATTATCTCCTGAGTAAATACACATTTATAAAGCATAATAGGAGTCTTGCTTGCTGCAGGTTGGCATTGCATGCTATTGCTAAATCTGTGGTCTACTAGGTCTACTAGGTTCTTCCCCTAGCACATAACTTTCATTCATATTTTTAGTAAATTACTCTACATTTATCAATATTGTACCTCATTTGCCATGCAGTTGCCCACCCCTTTATTTTACTGAGGTCTTCCTGAAAGTTTTCCTTTATTTTGTTGCAAGGTTATTACCCAGCATAGCTTTGTATCATCCGCAAACACTGATCTTTGAACTATATGTAGATTAAAGAGAACTGGTCCCAGGACAGAGCCCTGAAGCACCCTGCTCACAATTTTAGACCATTCTGAAATCAAACAACTATCATCAATGCCAACCTATCTCAACTTATCAATTAAGCATTTATAGGATACTGCATCAAATGCTTTGGTGAAGTCCATATATAACACATCCACAGGCATTGGTTTATCCAGATTACTGCTTACCTTTTTAATAGAATGTTAAAAGTTTGATCTGAAAAAAATGATCCTACATAAATCCATGCTGGTTATTACTAATGATATTTTTTTATCAGTAAATGTTTCGATATAGTCCCTTATCATTCCCTCCAATAGTTTACATACTATTGATGTTAGGCTGATTGATCTGTAGTTATCAGATTTGCATCTAGGCCCTTTTTTGAATATTGGTATTAGCATTAAACTGAATGCATGTCTAAATACCTGGTGTAAGTAGGGATTTGCATTTGTAGAGCACTGGGCTGACTTTTCATTGGGATACAACCTATATGCTAAAGATGGTTTGCACCTAAATGGAAGATGTTGTCCTGGGGGAGAGGTTTATGAGAAGGCTGGATGAGTATTTAAACTAGGATTGAACTAGGGTAAATTAGATTATAATGGGATAGACAGGTCAGGCAGAGGCCAGCCCCTATTGGTGGATAGAATTGGGAAAGATGGAGGGAGGGCTATGGCAGGTGATATGAAGGTTCCCATGTTACAACCAATCATTGGAAATTGTACTATTTGCACTAAAATGAAAAATATACAAAATAAGTGTGCAAAATGTGACAATGATTTAAAGTGTTTGTTCACCAATGCCAGAAGTCTGCCAAGCAAAATAGGTGAGTTGGAAGCTTTGTTGCATGAGGAGAACTAAGATCTAATTGGTATTGCTGAATCTTGACTTCATTCTTCAGATGACTGGACTATTCATTTTCCTGGCTATGCTCTTTTCTTCAGAAAGACAGGGTAAAATGAAGGGGTGGTGGTGTCTATGCAAGAAGTGATCTCAAAGTGAGTGAGTTGATGGAGAGTGTGATGAGTCTGAAGCATTATGGGTGGAACTGTACATGGGTGTGCGTAGTACAAAGGTTATCATTGGAGTTTGTTATACACCTCCCAATGTTAATGAGGAGGTGGAGACTCAGCTCTTTCCACAGGTAAAAAGGGCTGCAAGGGCTGGGACAGAGATAATAATGGGGGATTTTAACTACCCAGAAATTGACTGGAGTAACGGTACTGCTGGGACAGTTAAGAGCATACATTTATAATGTTATTGTCCAGTTTATTGAGGCCCTGACTAGGAATGGCACTCTGCTGCACCTGGTAATCTCAAACCCTGCAGAGCTTATTACTAATGTTCATATAAAACATCTGGGTAGCAGTGACCATAATATGATTTATTTTAAAATTAATGTAAACCCATTTTTTTTTTAAATTAAGGCTTGCATCTTGTACAGTATAGGATTCCATGTCATCTGTGCCCAGTCTTGCCACAAACAGTTAATCCAGCTCTGAGCAGTCCTCTTATCTTTTTCAGTGAGATAAAAACAGTCAGACAGAGAAATAGATGTCCCCCTTGCTGTGAGTGACAGGTGATTTACATATCTCATGCACTAATGTGAGAGAGGCATTCTGTGTACATTATGTGTACTTCAGATCTCCTCTTCCTTTCTTCTCCAGCTCTCCCAGGATTGGCTGCTCCACACCTCAGCATGATCGGGCATTCTGAAGTCATGTTGACTTTCTTGGGTTTTGACTGGATGTTAGTGGTCATAGCAGAAGTTAAGTGTAAGAAATATCGATGCCTGGCCAACGGGAGGGTAGAGGTGGTCTACTGACATCACGACTCCACCCACCGAGCTGCAGACAACAGACCCACCTACAGAATCTGCAGTTTTTCGGCTCTCATAACAGACAGAGGGGAGACATTTGACAGGTAAGGATACATGCAGGAGGCATGTATATCCTTTAGCTAACCACTATGGCAGTAGTCTAGAAAGGATGAGAGTGGGTTTACATCCACTTTAATGTTAGTTGTAAGCAACAAGCTCATACCGGTAATATGGGACGTAGTATATTTGCATTTTGCAAAAGCATTTGACACAGTTCCACACACGTGGCTAATGTGTAAGGTAGAAGTCTACAGGCTTGGAAAGAACAGTTTGTAAATAGATGGAAAACTGGCTAAAATACAGAATTCGTAGTGGCTAATGATACTTATGCGGCAAACACATAACCGTTTTTAATGTCATGGAAAAAAACAAAGTTTTTCTCGACGTGATTCTTGTCAAGCCTGCCTTGCATACACACGATCGTGAAAAAAAATGCTCGAGCAAAGCACAGTGACGTACAACACGTACGACGGAACTATGAAGGGGAAGTTCTATTCGGATGGCGCCACCCTTTGGGCTGCTTTTGCTGATTTTGTGTTAGTAAAAGTTTGGTGAGAGACGATTTGCGCTTTTCAATCTGTTACAGCGTGATGACTACTACTTTTACCAGAACGAGTGCTCCCGTCTCATAACTTACTTCTGAGCATGCACGTTTTTTTCCCATCGTTAAAGCCTACACATGACACGACGTGAAAAGCGACGACATGAAAAACGATGAGAAAAAATAGAGCATGTTCTAATTTTCTAAATAATGGCCATTTTTCACGTCGAGAAAAATGCTCTGGAGCCTACAAATGATCGTTTTTAATGACCAATTTTAAAAATTGCATTTTTCTCGTCATGCAGCATTACACTGATTTGCAGTGGAATAACGTCCTTGGAGGATGTCTCAACTTACAAGACAATCTCAATGGATTGTTTACTTGGGCAACTAGGTGGCAAATGAGGTTTATTGCTGATAAATGTAAAGTTAAGCACTTGAGGGCTAAGAATATGCATGCATCATACATACTAGGTGGAGTACAACTGGGTTCATCAATGGTGGAGAAGGATCTAGGGGTTTTGGTAGATCATAAGCTTAATAATAGCATGCAATGCCAGGCTGCGGTTTCCAAAGCAAGCAAAGTCCTTTCTTGTATTAATAGAGGTATGCAGTTCAGTTTTGGGCATCAGTTATCAAAAAGAATATCAGGGAACTGGAAAAAAAGCAAAGAAGGGCAACAAAACTGATAAGAGGCATGGAGGAGCTCAGCTATGAGAAAAGATTGCCGGTTGCCTCTCGGGGATCAGGAAGGATTTTCTTCCCCTACTGTAGAAAGTTTGATCATGCTTTGCTGGGTTTTTTCAACTGTGGGTATAGGATTGTGTATATGGGATTGTATGATTTTCCCTTTTTTCTTTTACTGGTTGAACTAGATGTACTTGTTAGCTTTTTGGCAGTCAGTCGGTGCCAGTAGTCCCAGTCAGTAAACTGTTCTTATAGATTAGGAATAATACTCTTACAATAACCTGGCTAAGTTCTTTGAGGACTCTGGTTTGTAAATCAAGTTATTCACATTTAGTTTTTACAGTCTTTTTTTCAACACTGACTTCAATTAGCTGTAAGAAAACATTCTGTTGTGTTTTTAACAGTACCGTCTTGTCTTTTAGGTTGGAGGAAAACCACCTGACTTTCAGAAGACAGATCAAAACTCTGCTCTTTTGATGTCATGAGACACGAACAACTAGCGCCCAGAAGCGATTCAGTTCGCATGCGCCACGCTTTATAAGTTTTTCATTCATTCATTCTTTTAGACTCCTCCTTTTCTTAGTAAAAACATAGGAAGAGAACATATTTAACAGAGGTGCCTTCTCCTTCTCACTTATAACCAAATTACCCTGACTATCCTTAATGGGATCCTTAAGTCTTTCATAGTCCAATTTCCCACCTTACATTTCCTGCTCTTACATTTATTTTTGCATTCCTTTTAGTGTTACCTACCAGCCGCGTCATTATATGGTGGCCGTACCTGTACATTGGCTCCTTTAAGAGCCAAAGCAGGCACGTGCAGGGGACACGAGATCTGCTGGCCACCCACAATCGTGGGAAGGAGAGCCAGAATGGGGATATATTCTTTTTTATAACTATATTTTTTACAAACTAATATCTAATGACTCTTTTTGCTGTTAAAAAAAACATGTGGGGAACCTTCCATTTTTCAATCTGCATAATATTTTTACCTTCAGTGGCTATGGAAAAAAGCTGGCCCACCAGAGCTGTGCGCTTGTTGATACATTTATTGAGGTAGATTTGCTTTCCAAAGTGAATTCACATGGCATAGTTAATTAGATGAAGCTGTGTTTACGTCAATTATTCAATCATGTGCAATCAAAATGCCTACTTTTTTCCCCTTGAATGGTTGGGTATTCCAAGTCAACAAATGATGAACAATCTACTAAACTAAGTGAGCATCCATTGTGCTCAATAAGACTTCAATACTCCTTTAGTAAATTAATCCCACATTCTACAATTCCTCTTCGTTCAAAAGAGTTGCTTGAAATTCATTTTTTTAAGGTCCAGCAAAGATTTAGGATAAAGTGCATCTAAACCCATGTATTAAAATATAATAAATTGAAACTTTTTACCTTTTGCTTAGTTTTATCTGGTGACTCTGCCAGTCCTAGGGTGATAATGCTACCTATTCTTAGATATAGCATTGTCACATAAGAACTATAGAACACCCACTTTTCATTATATAGATGGGAAGTGTTCTATCGTCCACAAAGACAGCTAAGAATAATGCTAAAGGAGAAAGGTTTAGCAGAGGGAGAGACCAAAGAAAATAATCAGATCACAACATTTCTGATAGATAGACTATTTTCTGCACTAGTTGAACAGATATGACAAAATGCTTCCAATGGTCTATTTAACAGATCAAATGAGAGCAATTAAGAGAAGGTAATTGTTAGGTCTAATGAAAACTTTAAGTATTGTAATAAAAAATATATATGCAATTTAAAATGTCCAGATTACAAAGAAAATGTTACTTCTTTGTGGTATGCCGGTAAAAATAAATCTGAGTGTACTTTGTATTTATTTCTTTGTAATCTGTGAACATGTCAGTGTGTATTTATAATATGGTGTTCTGCATTTCATTGGTTGGCTGAACAAATTGTTACAATGTATAAAAATGTTTATTGTTCTTTATGCACCTCTACACACAGTTCTCAGTCCGGCTGCTTGTCACATCTAACTTTCACTAATGCTCTTGACCGAGTTCCTCTGTACGGTTCCCTGTGAACTGAAGTGTAAGCAAGCAATTTGCTTGCCCTCATTTAACTGATCTCAGTAAATCTCCCCCATAGTGCCTCATAAAATGAACATCCTAGCCTGCTATTAATTCCACTGATAGTTTACTTACCTCATAATTCTCTTCTGTGTATTACAACTTTCAGCGTAGTGTCTTAATCAAGACTTTATATTTAGACTATGCACTTAATGCTTCCCTAGTTCCTTTTCCTTTCTAATGTATTTTATTGCTAAGTGCTGGTCGCAGTTCAATATTTCATTTGAGTGACACAAAGCTGAAGTGGCTTAGTTTATAGCCCATGAAATTTTGATGAGGATTAGTTAATTTTGCATGAAGATCAGAAAGCGGGAGCAGAAAAGTCCTTCATACTAATTTTTTTTTTCATTAATGGATTACACCCTACACTTGTTTCACAACTCCCAGAGACATTTTTAATTATTTTATGAACTTTGATAAATGTACAGTATGCTGGCAATTTGATCCAAATTAAAACATTTACTTTTTTGCTATGCTGAAGATATTTATGATAATTATTTTGTTTTCTTTTGCTAAAAAAAAACTGCTTTAGCCATACGACAAGCATTGACTTGCATTGTAAAGATATTATTATAATATTATAATGATCATGTGTAAACAAACATAAATATCTGTAAGTATATGTAAAAATAAGAAATTAATGGTATTTATATTATTACATTAATTGATCACATTTTTACAAAAAAATTAAACAACAAAAAATTTACTATATGTGTGGCTTTAACTGGAGAAATCTATATATTTATTTATTTATTTTTTAAACATTGACTTTACATTACACACTATGACACCATGATAAATGCTTCAGGGTCCCCGCTCAAGCTGTCAAGGTCAGAAGAGTTGGATGCTGCTGACTAGTGAGCCACACTATATTCCATTATAAAATAGTGTTTGCTTCACAGTATAATGTTGACCTTCTCAGTCTAGTTTATAGTGCCAGTGTTGTTGGTGCATTCAAACCACATGACTTCCAAAGTTTTAGATAACAATAACATGGAGGAGAGGAAGGAGGTTAAAAGTCATAGCATGACACAGAATATGTTTATTTTATTTTTTCAAATAGGATCAGGAACTTGGAAACTACCAACACGCCCATTATACTGTATGAAGAAAAAAACAACTAAACATGGTTACATGGTTAGTCTGGTTAAAAAAAGACACAAGTCCATCTAGTTCAAACAATAAAAGGGGGGAACAATCATACAATCTTATATAAACATATGTGTTGTGAATTATATTATTTGCTGTTGTATATCAGTTTACTGAATGTAGACTCTGACATTTCATAGAGCCTGAGGAAGTGGGGTATTTGAGACCCATGAAATGCATTGTGCTATGACTGTTAAATAGTAAACAACAAAAAACTGACCATGTGTGGGACTTTAAGGGTGCCAAATCATGTATATAATATATACAACTGTTAGGCCCCATACACACGATAGAATCCATCCGCAGATAAATCCCAGCACATGGGTTTCTGCGGATAGATCCTATGGTGTGTACACGCCAGCGGATCTGTTTCCGCTGAGAAATCTCCTCTGGGATGGATTCCAGCAGATCGGATATTTGCTGACATGCACAACAAATCCATCTGCTGGAATCCATCCCAACGGATGGATCCGCTCGTCTGTACAGACTCACCGGATCCATCCGTCCAAAGGGATTCCCCGCACGCGTCGTAATGATTTGACGCATGCGTGGAATTCCTTATATGACAGCGTCGCGCCCGTTGCCGCGTCATAATCGCGGCGACGGCGCGACACGTCATCGCCAGAGGATTTCCGCGCGGATTTCAATGCGATGGTGTGTACACTCCATCGCATAGAAATCTGCGGAAATCTTTGAGAGGATTTATCCGTGGAAACGGTCCGCTGGACCGTATCCGCGGATAAATTCTCTCGTGTGTATGGGGCCTTAGACTCTATACATTTATTTAATTTCATACATTCATACATGGCTCATTTGTAAATCCACACTACACTTGTATTCAAGCCAGATGACTTCAAAAGTTTTGGATAACAATAGCAGGGGGGCATTAAGGGATGTTTGTGCCAATATATATATAATTCTTGCAGTACATATCTACGTGGTTTTACAAATAATATGTTGGCTGTTGCATTGTATCTTTTAAAAAACAATATTTTTCCATTTCAATTGATGGATATGCAAATTGAATAAAATGGTCAGTTGTGTCAGATCCATTTTTAATGTATACCAATATTTTAATGGTAGGAAATATTGGAATAATGATGCAAGTAAAATTACACACAGTCATTCAGATTTTACCAATAAAACCGCCAAGGTGCAATGGTTTTGAACAATATGCAGAAACCTTTACCAACCATATTTTATCATTTAAAAGTTGCAAGAGTAGTTTCTATGGATAACTACTATATTTGCAGTTAGGTAAACCACACTGCTTTGGCATTCTCTTGCTAGAAAACTACCTCTTGCACATTTTAAAAAATTGGAAAATACTTTTATAGAGAAACAATTACAGTTTGGCAGTTTTATATTAATGTAGTTTGCATGTTTTTAAACTGATACGTTTTTTATGTAAAGGAATTTAATGAGCACTATTGATTTACAGAGCAGAGGGTTTAGAAGGCATAACAGTGAACCAGTTTTGGCTTACTCTGTCAAATTAAAACCTTGGCTGAAGCTGTTCAGAGGGACAGAGTCAGGGGAATATGTCACTGCAACTGATTGATTCATTCATATGTGTGTAAATTGCTGCTTACGCTAGTAAAATCTGAGAGACTTTTATAACAGCAGGAAAGGAGCAACCAAAAATGTGGAAAAAAAATAAGTTAGACCACATATTCACCTGATTAAAAAAATAATAAGCATTTTATTTTAGTCCTGACTAAATACGGTAAGAACATTTTCAGAAAACCACCATACTTTCCGTTTAATTCAACATTTTGGATGCACCATATTGAAAATGTCACCAAACAGTCCTGATTCTGATTCTTTTCAGTTGATACAGTGGTAGAACTAATATAAACCAAACATGCATCCTGCTATCCATACATACTTTTTTACTTGAGCTTTGATGAACTACAACCGCAAGCAAGTCATTTTTCTGAAGGGTCAGTTTGCATATAACTAAACAGTTGTAGTTTTACAGTAACACACAGCTACTTTTATTATGCTATTTTTCTAAGCTGTTGCAAGTTGTTCAAGGAAAGTTGCTATCATAAAGGAATTCCATTCAAAATTGCAGTAAAACGTATGTTAGTAGGTTAAGATGTGTTCAATTTTTTAACAAGCCACTGAAAATTCCTCCATAGAATTTAGATAAGACTAAGAAAACAGCAGTTTTTCCCATGGATGAGATTTAAAAATATAAGCTAAAATATGGGTTTCTTTTATTGCCATTGGATTTATCTGGAAAATTGTGTTATTGTTTTTTTCTTTTTTTTTTTTGCAAGAATGTTTGTCAGTTAAAAAAAACAAAAAACAAAGAGGCCACACATCAATATCACTGTTCTAAAAACTATTTTATTCAGCCCTTAGTGACAAGTTTACCAATACATTTATGGGATACTAAGCATGCGGTCCAGAAACTGAACAAAAGGGCATAGGAGGAGAAAAATAAATGCCTCACATTAGATCTCAAATATCTGTATTCTTGTATCTGAAATACCCTAGGTTAGGAGACTTTACAGTATCATTTGAAATATTATACAGAATATTCTATTGAATTTAAAAATAATTACGGTATTTGGGCAGCAGTCTCCTTATTTTTGCACATTTTTACATCTCTGGAAATGTTTTGCTTCTTTGAGTATGACATTTTTGCTCACTTATGCCAACCTTTTGTGAACCAAGCCCTACGTGTAAAAACATTTAGACTATTTAAATGAAAATGCATGTAAGCATGCATAATCTGAAATTTATTGTGAGGATTAAGGAACAAAAGACCCTTATAAAGTATTTGGATCTGACTTTAAATGGCTCAAATGTAGATTGCAAACTTAAGATATTAACCTATAGAAAACCCACTTTGAGTAACACATTTTCAGCGCAAACAGCTGTAATCCTGCTCATTTTTAATAGGAATTTCCAAAAGAACAATTTATGACCAGAAAAAAAGTGTTCCACTTTAGAAGAATTTGAGATGGAATTTTAGCTGGTGAAAAGTGAACAGGGTACACTTGATCAACCATAAGGAGTGCCTATATGTGTGCCAAAAAGCTCCCAGTGAAAATCTCTTAGCAAGGGGTTGGTCCTCGGGCACAGAAAGTTATGCATGCATGCAACACATTATTACTTGTTACTTTTGACACCTGTTATAGTTCAGAGTCTGAGGAAGTAAAAAAGATTGGGCCAGATTCTCGTCCAGTTGCGTATCTCTGCGGCGGCGTAACGTATCCGATTTACGTTACGCCGCCGCAACTTAGACAGGCAAGTGCTGTATTCTCAAAGCACTTGCTCCGTAAGTTGCGGCAGCGTAGCGTAAATCGGCCGGCGTAAGCCTGCCTAATTCAAATTTGGATCAGGGGGGCGTGTTTTATGTAAATCTTCTGTGACCCGCCCTCGTATCTCCTCTAAGAATCTGGGCCATTGTATTCAGGTATTTACCAAACCTGCAAGGATACCCAGAACTGAGAGATGTATTATCCCCAGGCATATAGTTTGTGGTTACAAAGGCATCAACAACAGCTAACATTATATCTCCTAGTTTAGTGGTTGAGCACCATAAGAATGTACAATTGTAGTTTTTCCTTTTTTGGAAATTCACATAGAGTTGTGATATGTGCATATGTATGGTTATTTGAGATCAAACTATTGGTTAATTGCAAGACGAGGTATCTAGTTTATACTTTGGGAGGACAACAAGGTGATCACGTGAGAAACCATCTTTCCAACATTAAAATGAAGAAACACACCACTTTACAATATAATAGAAGTCAGATATAGTCTAAATCAGCATCCAAATAATAGAAAGGGTTTAACAGCAACTCAGGGGAAGAGAATGTTTCTGTCTGTTAACCATTTGCCGACCAGCTGCCATCATTATATTGCGCCAGGTCGGCAAGATCCCGCGAACCGTCATAGTTGTACATCGTCCCTTTAAGTGGGATAGCTTAGGTGCTGATGCTCGTGACCGGCGGTCGTGATGACCACGGGCTGCAATCGATCACGGGCATGGAAGGCAGAACAGGGACGTGTGTGTGTGTGTGTGTGTAAACATACAAATCCATGTTCTGTTCTGTGAGGAGAGACAGATAGTGAGTTCCTAATACAGTAAATATGAACCACAATCTGTCATTTCCTCTAGTCAGCCTCCATCCCACAGTTAGAACACACAGTCAGGGAACACAATCAACCCCTTGATCACTCCTAGTGTTAACCCCTTCCCTGCCAGTGACATTTTACAGTAATCAGTGCATTTTTATAGCACTGATCACTGTATAAATGCCAGTGGTTCCAAAAAAGTGTCAAAAGTGTCCGATCTGTCCGTCGTAATATCGCAGTCCTGATAAAAATCACAGATCATCGTCATTACTAGTAAAAAAAAGAAATAATAATAAAAATGCTTTAAATCTATCCCCTATTTTGTAGACGCTATGAATTTTGCGCAAACCAATTAATATACGCTTATTGCTATTTTTATTACAACAAATATGTCGAAGAATATATTTAGGCCTAAACAGAGAAAAAAAATTACTTTTTAAAAAAACAAAATTGGGGATATTTATTATAACAAAAAGTACAAAATATCAGTTAAAGCGACGCAGTGCCGTATCACAAAAAATGGCCTGGTCATTGAGCAGCCAAATATTTTGGGACTGAAGTGGTTAAGCAGGAGAAGAATATGTTGGATATTTAAATTAGATGACCATATCCCAAATGGAAGGAACTTTGAATGGGACATGACACACTATTTTGAGTAAACTACAATTATTGTTATTTTTTTTTCTTAATTTCCTTTTTTATCACTTCTTGGTGGTATGTGGATATTCCTCTTGTCTTGCTCTTTCTTTTACAGAGTATGTCCTTGTCTCACCTTAATTAGGTAATTGTCATGAGTGCTAATGATCTTCATGTCATATAATGTTCACATGTCTTTTAATTCCCTACGGACTAAGACTAGGGCTGCCATTAAAGTTCATGTGTGTGTAAAGTAAAGGCAGGTGTCTCAATACTTTTGACAATATAGTGTATGTGTACACAGCCTTGTCCTTATCAACATGGGGACAGGGTACTTTGGGGTGGGGGGCCGCAGGGTGCCCCCCTGCCCTAGAGCATCCAACCCCCCCATGTTGAGGGCATGCGGCCTGGTACGGCTTAGGAGGGGGGGCTTGCTCGTCCCCCCCTCCTTTCTGACCAGCCGGGCGGCGTGCTTGGATATGGGTCTGGTATGGATTGTGGGGGGACCCCCACGCTGTTTTTTTATTTAAAATTTGGCGTGGAGTTCCCCCTTATGATTCATACCAAACGCTGTGGCTAGAATTGGCGAGTGCACTCCAGCGAGTGCGGGATGTCGGCACCATGTCACCGAGAATAAGCATGATGCCGTCGTGCTGGAAACACATTGTCACCAACAGGTATTGTACTTGTACATTTTAGACTTGGGTTTAGTGAATAGCTTCCGTGGTTTCACGGACTTGTGTAAACAATTTTGTTTATCTTAACACTATGATGTGATGCTTTCTCAAAACAAACAGATCTTCTAACTTAAAGGGGTTGTAAAGGTTTGTTTTTTATTTTCTAAATAGGTTTCTTTAAGCTAGTGCATTGTTGGTTTACTAACCTTTTCCTTAGATTTCCCTTCTAAATTTGTTTTTCTTTGTCTGAATTTCTCACTTCCTGTTTCTCTTCAGTAAGCTTGCCCCCACCATCCAGCTGTTCTGGCTGGGGGTTAGTTAGTCAGAACAGCTTACTGAGGAGGAACAGGAAGTAAGAAATTCAGACAAAGAAAACAAAGAAAAAAAAACATTTAGAAGGGAAATCGAAGGAAAGGGTAGGTGAACCAACAATGCACTAGCTTAAAGAAACCTATTTAGAAAATGAACCTTTACAACCCCTTTAAACTTTAAATGTGCACAGACAAAATGTCATATGGTGCACAGCTTGATAAACCAATCAAGACGTATGTTAAATTTAGAATGAATCTATTTTACACATATATCATAATAAAACCATTGTACAAGCTTTGGCTTTTAGCTTTTTAAAGACAGACACAACTGTGAATGTCTCTTAATATTTGGAATATAATTATTTCATACTGCAGTTAAAAATAATACCACTCCAATTTCCTTTGCCATATATTTAAATGGTTTTAGTAATGTATATGCAAAAACAATTTAATTACCAAAAAGGTATACATAGGAAGATTCTTAGCCAGATTCAGAAAGAGTTAAGCCGGCGTATCAGTAGATACGCCGTCGTAACTCTGAATCTAAGCCGTCGTATATTTAAGTGTATTCTCAAATTGAGATACACTTTCTATTTAGGATGGGCGCTAGGGGCGTGAACGCTGATTTATGCCTAGAATGCCTAAATCAGCGAGATACGCCTATTCACGTACGCTTGCCCGTCGCAGTAAAGATACCCCATTTATGTAAGGCGTTTTCAGGCATAAAGTTAGTCCAACAAAAAGCTGGCCTAGCCAATGTTAAGTATGGACGTTAAATTTTTACATCGTTTGCATAAGTCGTCCGTGAATGGGGCTGGGCGTAATTTACGTTCACGTCGAAACCAATAAGTCTTTGCGGCATAATTTGGGATATGTCAATCACGTCGGGTCACGATTAATTCGCATAAAACACGCCCACCTCTTCACAATTTGAATTAGGCGCGCTTAGGCCGACACATTTACGCTACGCCGCCCTAACTTAGGACGCAAGTGCTTTGTGAATACAGCACTTGCCTCTCTAACTTACGGCGGCGTAGCGTAAATACGCTACGCCGGCTCAAACATATGCCGCCCTACGTGAATCTAGCTATAATACTTTACCAGGGCTTTAATAATTGTGTCATCTTGAGAAGCAAAGTACCAAAAGGGACTTCTTTCGACATTGCTACATCTCTGCGTTTCAAGATCTCATCGCATTCCAGAATCCTCATAGCATTCTTCCTGCCCAAGAGATAGCGAGGTCTAGAATGCTCCCGAGAGGTCTTCCCTTCAGCTCCTGTCATTCCTGAGATTTTTTTTCTCTGCTATCTGTAACACCTTTTTATTCCACCCCAAAAGTGTGTGTGTGTCTCATTACTATGTCATTGATGATGTCATTGATGATGTGTTCAGCATCCATCTTGAATAATTATAATTTTCCTCTCTAGGGGCAGTATTGTATAAGACATGACTCCTAATGTTATTCTCATGACCTTTGGCCCCCAGTTAGTGAAACACCATTAATTGTCAAAAACTGTCAAACATGTGTCAATTTAGTGAAACACCATTATTGTCAAAAACTGTCAAATATGTGTCAATTAGCTTCAGACATCCTGGCGCTTCTTAAAATATATCGTTTGGGAAAGTTTGCCCCCATACAATTAGCTGAGGCTATTAGTTAAATTGTTTGAAACTGAAATCATTGGAATTTCACTCTAAGCCTAAAAAGTTATTCATGGATGGTTTCATTAACAGGATACAACAGTTGTAACCTTTACAATAATATATATGTATTAAATGGGTTTACATATGAATAACTAATACAGATACACTCTAAACATATTATAAAATAAACATTATTATTTAAAATGCATAATACAATAGGAATAAGCCCTCTTGTTTCTGTAGCTTATTCTGGAAATACTAATTAGGTCTGCGATTTCATGTTTCCCTCATTTTCAATATTTATAAATATGAAAAATATACAATATACAGCTTTATTTATATATTCTTTTAACCCCAAATTTTCTGACAGGGTGAATTCTGAAATAATGCAGGTATCACCTCTTCCCAAATGGGTTCCCAATTATTTATCTAATCTGCTTTGCTGGAACTAAGAAATGTTGTGTAGATATCTCATCACTGAGTCTCTGTAAAATGTATCACATAGTGTGCCTTGCCAACAATTACACAAAACTTTTTAAAAATCAGGGGATTTTGCCTATTAGAAAAGCTGAAAGAAAATCTCACAATTTTATTTCTGAGCATTGGTATGAGCTTAACATAAAGATTAATATTTGCTGGTATGAATGCTGGTATGAATGCTGAATACTTGAAAACTAGCCTAGCATGGTTTTATTGCAAGCCTTTGTTTTTCCACTCATGATTTTAGCCTCCGTGTAATTGTGTTCGACCAAATCTTTATGGCATGTATAATTACAGAAAATGTCACAAGTGTAATGTATGGCAACTTTTCTTTGACCTCTACTTTATAAGTTGGTCTTAACCTTATCACTGCACATAAACATCAAACCTATACTGGAATGAATTCTATACATTCTATCCATCAACACCTGCCTTTAACTCCCTATTCATTTGTAACAAAAGTTCTCATCTGGTTAAGAGCTGACTGTTATTTATTCTCAACATGTTTGTTTAAGTGGGCACTCGGTGTGACTATAATCTAGCTGTAGGGTTTTGCCTTGACTTAAAAATGTCTTAATATGTATGTTATTTTTAATTCAACGTTCAATTATTTGTTTTGTTGATCCAGTCTAATAGGTTATATTCACTTTTGCCTTTGCCTCAATTCTACACAATTCTGATACTGGAATATTACAACTTTTTAACAATCCTGATTGGCCGCTGCTATTTCCATTACTCTTGCTAATTAGAAAGACAAAATATATTGTTACAAATTAGATTGTCCTATATACTGTAGTACAATACATCATTCAGCAGCATCTGGTTTTATAAAATAGTTGTTTTTTGAGACCCCACACTTTCCCTCCCTCTATTCTTAACTTGGGGGGGAATTAACAGCTTTATACTTTGTATTTCTGTGTGACACTTTGCCTTTTGTTGCATTAGATGGATATATTTATTTGACATATATACAGATTTGTTTTGTATGATGTGGCCACTTTGATATAGTGTGTATATATATATACAATCAGCTTTTACTTTATGAACCCCCAACCGATTGAGTGGGTCCCCCTTTTACTGCCAAAATAGACCTGACCCTTCGAGGCACACATGCAATAGACCTCTGAAGGTATGCTGTAGAATCCGACACCAACCATCAGTAGCATAACCATTAAGTTCTGTAAATTGTATGGATCAGACTTATTTTTGCAGCACATCCTACAGATGTTCGATTGGATTGAGATCTGGAGAATCATCATCTCAATCTTATTGCTGTGTTCCTCAAACTATTACTAAACCGTGTTTGCAGTGTGCACATTATCATGCTGAAAGAGGCCACTGATATCAGGAAATACTGTTTTTATGAATGGGTGTACTAGGTCATTGTTGTATATTTTTTTATACAACAATGCATAAACAGGTCATACTTTTGTTTTTAAAAAGTCAATAGATTTTTATTAAAGTTTTGAAAATACAAAATCCTGCTACTGCAGGCAGTGCAGGATAAAGATAAGAGCAGAACAATAGGTTAATTAGCCTTGCAGGGCAGGGTGGTGTCCATTATTACAACAGAAAACAGTACAAGGGATAAATTGAGATCAATAGTCATACAATCATCAGTTATTTAGAAACCATCATCAGATATTTTTAGAGACCATTGTGACCACAGAAGCCAAGCCTTTTTGAAAGACTATAGTGAGTCATGCCTTATAGCTATTAATTTCTCAGAGGTGTAGTGTGATTGCACAGTTAGGAGGACTTAGGTGTCATCTCTTTCTTATAACTAGTCTAGCAGACAGCAATATGCTAGATACTGTTCCCTGATATTAGGTGGATAGTTGTCTATCCCCAAATTTAGGATAGCCAGAGCTGGCCTATGATAAATCAAGGTTCCTGTGACATCAGAGGGAAGATGACCTGGTCACGTTCAGCTACTTCCGGATTAGGCACAGAGAGGCGGTGGAATGCACGCTACTCCTACCTACGAGAGTGAGACACATTGCGGCCGGTGCTCCATGTCACATCTAGCTGTAACATGCTTGATTTCTTAGTGCCAAGGTCTCGGCATTTGCACAAGTAAGCGGCCATTTGGCTTTTGTTTTTAATATGTTTTATAATAAATGACGGAACTTCACTATGGCCCGTTTTTCTTCATTTTATCCATGGTAAATTCTTCTGTTGGAGTCCATTCCTGGCCAGTCCCTTCCAGGTACCAGAACAGACCTTAGGCCACCAACTGTACTAAAGCTCCACCTGATCCTTTTTTAACAACGAAGGGTCATGGTGGTCTGGTAAGTAGGCACTTACCTCTACCTCTCACCGGGTGTCGCCAGTTTGAAATCTGTTCTGTGGTGATGGTGTCTACTCTCAAGTTATCCATTTGATGCATGGACTTATCAATTGCTTATCATTTAGTGACCATTGCTGCATTTTTTGGACCTGTTTGTACTTATTTTTTTATGTTGTTATCATATAAGCACTTACACTTTAAATCACTATTGTATTGTTGACCTTATAGTTAACATATTGTTTCATGCTAGAATTTGGAATTTATTTATCACCTACTATTAGCACCCCCTTATTAATATACACCCCCCACAAAGAGGAGAACCTGTCAGGGAGAAGTGGGCTTTTTGGTAGGGTGTAGGGTATCATCTACAGTAGGTGAACGCGATATTGTGTCAATCTCGCTCCCTTTCTCGGCGAGATTGAGCACCTACGAGCCCCATCGCGGGAGCCAGCGCCGAGCTGGCTTGCCACGATGGAGACAGAGCCGCCATAGAAGCGACGGGAGATCCGACTTGGATTCCAGCCAATTCTACACGTGTGCGGCGTTTGTTATGAATCCTGAGGGGGAAGTCCCCGCCGGATTTTAAATAAAAATCCGGCATTGGTTCCCCCCTCAGGAGCATACCGGGCCCTTAGGTCTGTTATGGGTTGTAAGGAGAGCCCCCCTACGCCGAAAAAAACGGCGTAGGGGGTCCCCCTACAATCCATACCAGACCTGTATCCAAAGCACGCTACCTGGCCGGCCAGGAAGGGAGTGGGGACGAGCAAACGCCCCCCCCCTCCTGAGCCGTACCAGGCTGCATGCCCTCAACATGGGGGGGTTGGGTGCTCTGGGGCAGGGGGGCACACTGCGGCCCCCCACCTCAGAGCACCCTGTCCCCATGTTGATGAGCGACCCCCCCCCGGCGGTGGAAGAGAACCAGACGGCGGCCCCCACCCACCCAAAGACGTCAAAGAAGAAGCCCCCCCTGGTAAACAGAGCTAATAAAGAAGACAGGGGGAGCCTCCGGAGCAGAAAAATAAATTATTTTAAAAACCCTTGTGTGGTGTGTTTATCAACTTTGACATTTTTCCTACAGGTGAATGGTTAGGGGTACGATGTACCCCATATCCATTCACTTAGGGTGGGGGGCTGGTATCTGGGGGCCCCCTTATTAAAGGGGGCTCCCAGATTCCGATAAGCCTCCCGCCCGCATACCCCGACAACCAACGGCCAGGGTTGTCGGGAAGGGGCCCTGTCCTCATCAACATGGGGACAGGGTGCTCTGAGGTGGGGGGGCCGCAGTGCGCCCCCCCTGCCCCAGAGCACCCAACCCCCCCATGTTGAGGGCATGCAGCCTGGTACGGCTCAGGAGGGGGGGGACGCTCGCTCGTCCCCACTCCCTTCCTGGCCGGCCGGGTAGCGTGCTTTGGATACGGGTCTGGTATGGATTGTAGGGGGACCCCCTACGCCGTTTTTTTCGGCGTAGGGGGGCTCTCCTTACAACCCATAACAGACCTAAGGGCCCGGTATGCTCCTGAGGGGGGAACCCATGCCGGATTTTTATTTAAAATCCGGCGGGGACTTCCCCCTCAGGATTCATAACAAACGCCGCACACGTGTAGAATTGGCGGGAATCCAAGTCGGATCTCCCGTCGCTTCTATGACGCGCTTGCTGGGATGTGCTGTCACTATTCCAGTGAGTGTGAGATGTCGGCGAGATCTCGGCACCATGTCGCCGAGAATCAGCGCGATGCTGTCGTGCTAAAAACACAATATCACAAACACCTACTGTAGTTGCTATTTTCTGTGTCATATCCCAGTGATTTCTGCAGTGTGATATAATGTAAGAACACCGGGGCATTGGGGGCTTCAGTGCGGCTCTTTTAACCTCCACTAGCAGCTGAAAAGGGGTTAAAAGTGCTTTGTAGGCGATTCGGCAGCACCGCTAAAGCACCTCAAGAAAGCTGCTTGCAGGACTTTTTTTAACATCCCGCAAGCGCACCGCTTCAGTGTGAAAGCCCTTGGGCTTTCACATTGGAGTGACAGGAGAGGTGCTTTTCAGGCACTAGAAGGTGTTATTTTTAGCTCTATAGTGCCAGTAAAGCGCCTATGTGTGAAAGTAGCCTTAGTTGTAAGTCACTCTCCCATGCTAGAAGAGGAGTTGTTTTGGAGAATGACAGTTTGTCCTGGAATAAGTTAAACCCCTTTCACACTGGGGCATTTTTTAGGTGCTAAAGGGCTAAAAATAGCGCCTGTAAAGCGCCTGAATAATGCCTCCCCTGCAGCCTTAGTGTTAAAGTGAGGGTGCTTTCACACTGGGGCGCTAAACAGGAAGGACGTTAAAAAAAAGACCTGCAAGCAGCATCTTTGGGGTGGTGAAGAAGCGGTGTATACACCGCTCCATCACTGCCCCTGCCCATTGAAATGAATAGGCACCGCCTGTAAAGCGCTTCGGCAGCGGCAATACATGGGTGCATTTAACCCTTTCTTCTGCCGCTAGTGGGGGTTAAATGTGCCCCGTTAGTGCCCAAAAAGCACTGCTAAAACAGCGGTAAACAATATACCCTTAGTTGCATTAAACATATACCCTGATAGAAAATACATTTTATCATGAACACAAAATATTCATTTTTTTTTCTTCATATATATTTACTATTCAGTAAAGAATAAATGATAATTTTTCTAGACATGTGCAATTAGTATAGTTACAAATTTGTTTTTTAATGAATTTAGGCAAATTTGTTAATTCGGAAATATCAGAATTTCCGAATTTTTTAATTTTCTTTTTTTTTCCCGAATATTCGGAAATTTGAAAATTGGAAAATTCGGAAAACGAATAATAACTTAATTATTACTAACTATTAAATTATAGGTATTGGAATTTTCATTTTAAAAATTTGGCTGTTAGTGAATGTAACGAATACAAATGTATCCTAAGTTACAGATTATCCATAATAACGAATGCTGTATCTAAACAAATGGAACATAACAAATTAATAATAATAATAAATAAAAATAATAATAATAATAATAATAATAATAATAATAATAATAATAATGATAATAATAAAAATAATAAAAAATTATTATTATTTGTTATTATTTTGTACCATTCCATTTGTTTAGATGCAGCGTTCATTATTTTGGATAATTTGTAACTTCAGGTAAATTTGTATTTGTTACGTTCACTAATAGCCAAATTTGAAAGAAAACTCCAATACCTATAATTTAATAGTTAATTATTATTAAATAATTGGTATATATACGGTATATAAACTTTAATTCGTTTAAAAAAAAAAAAAAAGCAAATTGAAGTGTTTTTTTTTATGCTACAAACATCATTCACAGTATTGATACAATTTCCTATAGACCTTTTTGCCTAAACCACATCCCAAAATAACTTTGTAGGCAAAACTCTGTTGTGTATCTTAGGTGATCTGTTGCCCAGCTGTGAAGGGTTTCAGTCTGGTAAACTTACCAGAGTTCTGTCTCTGCAAAACTGTGTCAATTCTGTACAGCAGTTCCCTCTCTACAGTAGCTGATTATTTACATTGTCTGTGAAGAGCACAGGAATCTCCTTACACAATATTATTTCCCCTTCTGGTTAAATGTTTTTAGCTTAAAGTGTTATTATTTTTTCTATTGGTTGAATGTTCTTTAGCTCTTCTGGTCAAAAGTTCAAAAGGCTTATTTTTCTTGGGTTTGAATATTAGATACTGTAATGTTACAATCTCTCTGCGAAGGGCAACAAATCTAAAACTGACATTTCACACATATTACAACACATTACGGCTATTATGTGTGACTTTTCTGCAAATGCTGAAACGTTAACACAGCACATTTTTTTAAATAGACCCCCAAAACTCCCTTCGGTATTGCAGGGAATTCAAATACAATTTATCATTTTATTTAGCTTGTTATGTTCATCAAAGTTTAAGGCATCAAGAGTGCTCTTGTGGCAAAGATGTCAATTTCATTTAATAATGGCAGTAGGTAGCCAGACTAAACAGAATCATGCCTTTCCATTTGCAAATTGCCTGTCTGCATTGAGCATGATTCTGTGTGGTCCTGCTGCCTGCATCCTAGCAACCATAACTAGAACTCTCAGTATCTGGCCCGGAAACTCTGGACAGTCAGCTTGCCTGCTGAATTTCTAGGGCATTGAGAGTTCTCTCTCGCTAAACCTATATCAACTAACAGGAGTAGTGACAATAGCATCACTACTTCTGTCAGATAACAATAAGAGTAACAAGACAACACTAGGAAGAAGGAAAAGACTAGAATGAGCTGTGGGCTGTGATTTCTCCTCCTGCAGCACCTCATAGTGCTGGATTTCCAAATACATAGTATATCTTATTTTCATGGCAGGACCAGCACCATGTGTATCTAAAAATAAAATAAAAGAGAAGTCCTACAGGAAGCAAAAAAGCATAAGGTATAGCAGTTAGCTGAAGCTTACTACACAAAGCAGTGGCGGCCCGTCCAGATGGGGTGCAGGGGCACCACCCCCCCCCCAACCATGCGTCCGGATCCCTATTCTACATGTGGGGTGCAGGACGCAAGGATTTCAATTTTTTTTTTTGAAGCATGCAATTAAAGCCAGAGGCTCTAATAAACTTCAAAAAAGAGTGGGCTCAGGGTGCAGAGCACTGTGCCCTGAGCACACCCACTTGTGTGACAATAGCGAATGAATATTCTGTATTGTCATACTGACTCTCCTCCCAGCCAATCGCTAAGTGGGTCATGGCCAAAATGAAAGGTGATACGATTGGCTGCCTAAGAGGAGAAGGTAGGAGACGCATGGCTCATGGAGGAAATGAGGGAGAAGATGCTCGGGATTATGCAGGGGAGGAGAAGCTGGGGAAGCCCAGAGCCACCGCAACCTAGATAGGGTAAGTGCAGGGTTGGTGACCCAACCAAATGGGGGTGGCAGAAGGTGACCCAGCGGCTGCCTGGCGGGGTGGCTGTGTATCCATTGTTTGCCTCCTCCCCCTTCAAAAAAATATACCACCATCCACCACTGATACTAAGGCTGGGATGAGGCTACATCTGATAACTTTGGTATAAGTGTACACTTCATGTATTTATGGGCAAGAGGACTGTACTACTATGAGGATTGTACTACTACTATGGGGAGATGAGCAGTTCATTTATGTCTGACACCATCAACGCAAGAATATTGTTTCCTCCCACTGACACCACCAATGCAGGGACATTATTTACTTCCAGTGACACCATTGACACAAAGACATTTTTTCTCCACAACTGTTAGCCCCATATTTTTCTGGGAGACAATATTCCACAGCATGCCACAAACATTTCCACCATATTGCCACTGTCCATGCTACAATTATTATTTTACCTCTTGCTGAAGCATACTGCATGAACTACTTTAAGCCCTACTCTGTCTTAGGCTCTTTTTACTTCCAAAAGTTCACAGGTATGCTAGCATCTGATCATACTGTATCACTGAGTGATGGTTGGTGAAAGAAGATTGGAAGGGAGGACAACACAAGTAACATTGCCTTTCTGGCAACCTATTAGCTGAGCTGGATGACCCCAGTGATAAAAGAATAGATGAGGGCGCATAGGAGTTAAGAGGGAGGGTGAGAAAAGGAGAGAACCGAAAAGGAGAGGACACACACAAAGGAATGAGTGAGAATGCAGGGGGGGGGGAAGAGGAGGACAAACACACTTTGAGGAGTGCATGAAGTGAGAACAGGCCGCAAGTCACATTGAAGAGGGAATAGGGCTCAGCTGATATGTGATCAGTAATGATGCCAGTGTCTTTTAGTCCATTAAACACAGTTTGGTGTGTGTAAGAAAGTGCAATTTATGGAAAAGGGACTGTCAAGGGGTAAAAAAAAGTCTGGCAAACACTGCCTTAGATCAAACAAGCAATTTGTTCTCAAAAAGTTAAAATGTACCAGACAAGAGAGCTCACGTTAGGAGGTAGCAGACTTTAAGGAAGGGACACAGCCGAGCCTTGTAGGACCAAAAGCAGTGCAGCGGGAGACCCTAATCCCTCTATGACCTTGAAAAGTCCCCCCCCCTGAAGACTGTATCAGGATAAACTTTAACTCCACCATCCATCCGCCTTGGTCCATAGGATCTGGTTTGAAGCAGCTCCAGTATACAGCATATAGTCATTTGGGTGACTCTAAACATACCCGTGTTCAGTCTGACCGCCGTTGTGGTCAACATATCCGGTAAGGGGATTTATTTGTCACTCGGGTGTGCCCTTGGTGGAAGGTGGTGCCATCCTTTTATTACCCTCTATTTGAAGACATTTTCTGTGGAACTCATTTTTTCAAAGAAGTTTTCTTTAGACACCTGGGAATATATGGACTAACACTCCTTTTGGAGCTATTTTCTTGCACATACTGTTTATCTCTATAAACACACAGACATTTTAAACCAATTTTTATTCTCACTTATATGTATTCACCTGAGATTTCTCACTTGTATTTGTTTTTTATTTCAATATTTTTTCTTTTGATTTGTATACATTTTCTCACAGTCATTTGTTCACTTTTAGTGATACATAGTGGTTGGTTTTCATCATTTATTTAATTTTGTGTCACATCAGAATTTTTATTCATTAGTATCTTTTTGCGCTGTACCTCTTTTTTTCCTTATTTTTTCCAATATATGTATCTGTATTTTCGGTACCAGCAGCATTCTCACGGTTCTTTTTTGGTTTAGCGCAGTGTTTTTTTCCTTTTTTATATTTCCTTTTTTTTACTCAACATTGTAACTGGATGAACATTTCAAGATGGTAAAAATGATCATTTTGCTGTTGTTACTATGACCATTACAAGTATTGTCAAAATAATGTGGTTCACTTTGTGAGTAAGGTTAGGCAGTTATGTAAACATTGATTTGGTGTAGGTGATTCATTCACGTCTTTAGTGTGTCATCATTGGTGAGAGATTTGGGAATAGTGGGATTTAAAGGGGTAAAAAAACATGTACATAATAGCAATTGAGGTCAACCTTATTGATCCATTAGCCTTGGTTTCCATTGCTTAATCAAAGTCTAGTACAATGTTCTCTTTGTAATGTCACAAGGGACTGTGGTGCAAAAAAATCTCTTTCATCTAGAATCGTGTTTGCTTATCAGTATTGACTGATCTGTAATGAAAGTCTTCTCAGTTTGAAGTACATTGAACTTGTGCACTGCCAAGAAACAAGCCTGCATGAATATGTGTTTCAGTGAAACAAAAACAAAAGTTACTTGATTAATTCTAAGGTCAGGTTGATATGGATGTCTTAAAAATGGCAGGCAGCGGGACATCTGCTTTCCTTCAACACCTGAAACAGGTATGATCTGTTCCTTTGTGCCTTGTTACATTTTATTCTTAGAAAAGAGAAATGGATGACACCTGCTTACACAGATTGTTTTTTTTCAACAAGTTGAGAAATCCTTGGAGCTTTAATGAACTTTTAATTGCCCTCTGAATCTTTGTACAACATGTTCACAAGTGATTAATAAAATGAGCACATCACTTACTACATTGGGTCTTTACCTGTAAAAAAAAAAAGCTGCAAATGTAGATTTAGTAGGGCTTAATAATAATATCCACTAAAAAAAATTATGAAAAAAATGATTGTGTTGAACCATGTTTTTTTGAAAATCTGCTAAATTATGTAATATTCCTTAAAGTATACATGGACAAGGTCAATGCACACAGTTAGACATGTAGACTCTTGGTTTGCCACTAAGTAGCCACCACACTGAGTACAACACTTCTAAGCTAAAAAAAATTCTACTCAGTAATTTGGGTTCACTCAATTAGTCTCCTGGGTTATTTTATTATTGTAAACTGCTAGGGATGAGCTTTATGTTCGGGTCAAACATGAGTTTGACTCGAACATTGGCTGTTCGCCTGTTCGCCGAATAGTGAACAATTTAAAAGTTTATGGGAGAAATCAAAAGTGCTAATTTTAAAGGTTAATATGCAAGTTATTGTCATACAAAGTGTTTGGGGACCTGGGTCCTGCCCCAGGGGACATGTATCAATGCAAAAAAAGTTTTAAAAACTGAATTTTTTTCGGGAGCAGTGATTTTAATAATGCTTAAAGTGAAACTATAAAAGTGAAATATTCCTTTAAATTTCATACCTGGGGGGTGTCTATAGAATGCCTGTAAAGTAGTGCATGTTTTCCATGTTTATAACAGTCTCTGCACAAAATAAAAATTTCTAAAGGAAAAAAAGTCATATAAAACTATTCACGGGTATAATGAATTGTCGGGTCCCGGAAATACAGATAAGTCATTGAAAAAAAAAATGAATGAATGAATTTTAAGGGGAACCCTGAAACAAAAAAAAAGCGTGGGGGTCCTCCCCAAATTCCATATCAGGCCCTTCAGGTCTGCTATGGATTTTAACCCTGCGCCAATTTTTTTTTCCTCCGTATCGCTCGAGAATGGATTACATTATTGTAATTTTTTTTCTTTTTTCTTTTTTTTCTTTTTATTAAAGGACTTGTCCCAAGCTGTCTCCTGTGGTTTTTAACATTTTGACACTTTTTTTGTGAATTGATAGGGGTACAATTACCAATTCACATAGGGGGGCCAGGATTTGGAGGTCCCCTTTGTTAAAGGGGCTTCCAGATTCCGATAAGCCCCCCTGCCCACAGACCCCCACAACCACCGGGCAAGGGTTGTGTTTATGAGGCCCTTGGCCCAATCAACATGGGGACATCCTCCCCATGTTAAGAGCATGTGGCCTTGTATGGTTCAGGAGACGCTTTCTTGTCCCCCCCTCATTTCCTGCGGCCTGCCAGGTTGCATGCTCGGATAAGGGTCTGGTTTGGATTTTTGGGGGAACCCCACACCATTTTTTTTATTTTGGTGTAGGGTTCGTCTTAAAATCTATACCAGACCTAAAGGGTCTGGTATGGATTTTGAGGCGACCCCTACACCATTTTTTTTTAATTGGCGCAGAATAACACTTTTTTTAGTCCTCTTTTTGGTTAGTCTACTTTCTCTCAGTTCTCTGTATTTTAATGTTGAATGTTTCATAGCTAGTTTCTGAAATAATGTGCACATAGACCTGCAAAGTAAATTCCAGCACAGCACAAGGAAACTCAATAACAAAACTGGGCACTTTGGACATAGATAAATAAATAAATAAATAAATAAATAAATAGGGATAAATTAATCTGCTGGTTAAATTTGTGAGAAAATGGCCAAATCCTGTGTGAAGTCCACAAAATCTGAAAAAAATTAAACCCCTTTGAAGTCTATAGGCTGAAATTTGATATTATATTCTGACTATTTTAAGCGGTAATAGGCAAGGTAGTGTCAAAAAAGGACACGGGGAGCCTGGCACTGCCATGGGGAATATGTAATGCAAGGCATTTAAAATGTATTTAAAATTGTTCAGCCAGAAGTGAACTTTTAATGTGACTTTGGGAGAGAAATGGCACGAACACAAATTCCTTAATTTACAGGCTTAGGAGATGCCTTTAAATTGTATTTGGTGTTACAGAACAGTACTGTTTCTACAGACAGCATCAGCAAGACCATATCCTGTCATCATATTCTTTGGATGTGTACTTGATTTTTTAACTTTTACATTTAGCTTGGCCTAAATACAGCAGCACCCCAATCTGCTTTATTTAACCAGTCCTCGCCTGACATATAGTCAAATGACAGACGGGAAGGACTGCTCTAGTTCTGGAATATGACGTCCTCTCATTCTTTAATAATTTATGCTATTCACTAGTCCTGAAGGAGGAGTCGAGGCGGAGCTCTATCACAGGCATGCTGCCATGGAGGCACAGGTATGCTGCCATTAATAAGCACCAGGAAAAAGGATTTAAGGTAGTTTTAGCTGCAACATCTGCTTTTTCTAGTCAGCAGTAATAGGCCTGAAATTAATGATGAAAGGCACACCACAACAGATCTAAAAACTATGGGGAAGATTTTCTTAAAAACAATAAAGAGAAAGAGAAAGTTTTTATCTCCTGCTCTTTCTCCTCAAGGGTGCAGAACAGCCATTTTTCTGCAATTTCTGCTAATGCACTATTTTCTCCTCCTCTTCCTCTTCCTCTTTAAGAGTGCAGAGCAACCATATTGCTTTGCTTGTGCTGCTAATGTGTCTTTTTCCGCCTCATCCATAAGGGAGCAAAGAAGCTACTTGCCTGTAAGTGTTCCTAATAAACCCTTTTATTGCTCCTACTTAAATAAGCAGGGCAGACACTTGCCTGCAAGTGCTGCTAATACACACTTGTCCTAAACTTGCTCCACTTTTTCTAACCCAACCATAGCCCCACCAACAGCTTATGTAGAGTCAGCAGAATTATTTGGACACTGCTTTTCCCAGGGCTGTCCACAAAGCTATGTAGTGTTTTGAGAGCATGTTATAGTGTATCTGTTGCTAAAGTTAAAAAAATAAATGTTTTCCCCAAATAATTCCCATGTTACTTAATGACGACTTTGCCAAACACCCATTTCCACAAGTTTGTGTTTTGTGGTACACCACAGTGGAAGGTCCAGAACTCTGTGATTGCTTTCTTTTTTTGGAGCTTCAATTTTATATATGTGCTGCTGACACAGGAAAGTTGCCCTTTGCTGGCATAAAACCACCACATAATTTTATGGTAAAGTAGTGTGCACCAAAGTATTACATATTTATCCCCTTTTTGCTACTGTACCACTGGCATTTCATTTAGGCGATGCCAGGCAAGCCTAAAGTAGGAGGCAGAGGTTCTGCATGCAGAGATTTACACAGGTTTACATACACACTCATATGCCTTATACACACGATCGGTTTTCCCGGTGGTAAAAAGTCAGCCGGGAAAACTGAGGTGAAAATCGAAAACGTGCTCGGTAGCTTTTTCCCCCTACACACGGCCTGGTTCCCCCCGGCAGGAAAACTGCCATGAGAGCTTTGGTCGGGAAACCCAGCCGTGTGTATGCTCCACTGCAGGTTTTCCCCAAAGGTATACTGCTGGCTTAAAAACCGCCGGGAACCCCGGCGGGTTCTCATTTTTCCCACCGGGATTCCCAACGGTTTTCCTGTCAGGAAAACTGCGATGGAGCATACACACGGCCGGTTTTCCTGGCCAAAGGCTGTCAGGGCAGTTTTCCCGCCAGGAAAACCGATCATGTGTACGAGGCTTTAGATGTGTTCAGAGTATTAAATCGGACCCTGAACTCACAGATTTCTATCTTTTCTAAGAGCAAATGTACTAAATGTACCTAAATCCAAATAAAAACACAGTGTAATTTATGCAAGTTAAGATAATTTTCTGAATAATTATGAATATTATGCATTTAGAAATATCATATTAAGGCATAAAATGATCTTAACTTGCATAAATTACACTGTGCTTTTATTTGGATATACAGTATATATATATATATATATATATATATATATATATATATATATATAAATATATATACTGTATATACACATAAAATGTAATGCCAGTTTGACTGAGGCCTAAGAGAATTGTTTTTATATATTGCTCGCTGTATGATTGTGCCCTTCCTGACATAATTTGCAGATTATTTTTACTAACTCTCTTCACTGAACTACAATATATATTACTATAATTACAAACTCTGACTTAACAGAAAATAATCCTTAATCCACAGATTCTAGCATTTGTCAAGCATTTCAGAGTCTTAGAAAGATTTATTTTTTAAGCTTATTTTGAATCATCACCTTTCTTACTATTATTGTTTGGTCATGCAAATGTTATTTTCTCAGGAAATTTATTTTCCAGTTGTCGCAGCTCAACATAATGTGTGCAACCATAACTTAACACAGTTATTCTTCTGAAAAAAATTGATAGGTACAAATACAAACTATGGCCCGGATTCACAGACACTGGCACATATTTATGTCGCCGTAGCGTATCTCCTTTACGCTACGCCGACGCATCTCAGTGCGGAACAACTGCCTAAGATACGTCGGATCACTGCCTTAGGCCTGAACGTAACCTACGCCTAGTCATATTCACATCCTACGTAAACTACGTAATATACGTCGGCTTGTGTTCCCTGGTGCAGCCCTTTGCATGGATGCTGCTGAGTTACACCTCCTTTATGGGGCATAACTTTACGCCGGACGTATGACTTTACGCACACTGCGTTGGATGGATGTACGTTCGTGAATCGGCGTATCTCCCTCATTTGCATATGTGAATAGAAAATCAATGGGAGCACCAAATACGTCCAGCGTAAACATGCGCCCACTCTATGCTGGTGTAGGCAAGTTACGTTGGTCGGATGAAGCCTATTTTCAGGCGTATCTTCGTTTCTAAATCCGGCGCATAGATACGACGGCGCATATTTGCACTTATGCGGCATATCTCGAGATACGTTGGCGCAAGTGCTTTGTGAATCCGGGCCAATGTGTCTGGAGTCATTATATGCTCCAAAGTTTGAACATACAATCTTGTTTCACCTGGCTTGTGGATTTTGGGCAGCATGTAGAAGTCCCCAATTTCTGGATTTTCTGGAATCACATATAATGAAAATATCAATATAGGGATATTATCTATATGGCTTTTGTTGTGTTCTTCCACTCTCAGCATACCAAAAGGGCAATCACATACAGCCAGGCCATCAGATACCACCAAATTTGCTCAGACTTAGAAGACAGAAACAAACATCTCAGAATACTAGCAGACTCCTTTAATAAAAAAGGTTACAAGGACAAAACCATCAATACAAACATCAACAGCCTGAAGAGAAATCAATAATACAAAGAAAAAAAATAACAGTGTACCTTTAGTAACCACATATAATCCAGTACTAGAATTGTTAGGAAAGATAACCAAAGATTTGCAACCCATCATACCAGAGTATGAAACACTGAAATAAATATTCCAACAACTCCCAACACCGGGTTTCAGGAAACCACCCAACCTCAGACTTAAACTAATTAGCAGGAAACTTATTTCTGATTATGAACTAACAAATAAAAGAACCTTGCAGCAAAAAATGCTAAAGGTTGTACAGCGAAATCAATCCATTAAAAAAGTGTCACGCACACAAAACGGGCCTTCAATATTATAGAATCATACCGTTGTACCTTCAGTACCTCATCAAATGAAAAAAAAATCAGGATCTTACATTGGTAAAACAAGACAGAAATCATAAAAAATAATGAATTTACACAGACATGCCATTAACCACTTGAGGCCGAGCCTCTTTTTGAGATTTGTAGCTGGATTCATGTAGGGCGGCGTATGTTTCAGGGCGGCGTATGTTACGCCGCTGTAAGTCAGAGAGGCAAGTGCTGTATTCACAAAGCACTTGCCTCCTAAGTTACGGCGGCGTAGTGTAAATGGGCCGGCGTAAGCGCGCCTAATTCAAATTGTGAAGAGGTGGGCGTGTTTTATGTAAATAAACCATGACCCCACGTAAATGACGTTTTTAACGAACGGCGCATGCGCCATCCATGGACATATTCCAGTGTGCATT
Organism: Rana temporaria; assembly: GCF_905171775.1. Taxonomy (NCBI): domain Eukaryota; kingdom Metazoa; phylum Chordata; class Amphibia; order Anura; family Ranidae; genus Rana; species Rana temporaria. The sequence continues at coordinate 426,541,312 of NC_053490.1, forward strand.
GCTCCAAAGTACGCCGCAAGGACTTATTGGTTTCGACGTGAACGTAAATTACATCCAGCCCCATTCACGGACGACTTACACAAACGACATAAAATTTTCAAAATTCGACGCGGGAACGACGTCCATACTTAACATTGGCTAGGCCAGCTTTTTGGTGGAATAACTTTACGCCTGAAAACGCCTTACGTAAACGGCGTATCTTTACTGCGACGGGCAAGCGTACGTTCGTGAATAGGCTTATATCGCTGATTTACGCATTCTAGGTGTAAATGAGCGTTCACGCCCCTAGCAGCCGGCGGAACTAGACAGCTAAGATACGACGGCGCAGGCAGTCGTAACTTAGCTACATTTAAGTGTATCTCAATTTGAGAATACACTTAAATGTACGACGGCGCAGATTCAGAGTTACGACGGCGTATCTACTGATACGCCGGCGTAAACCTCTCTGAATCTGGCTATTGGTGTTTACAAGTTAAAAACATTTTTTTTTTGCTAGATAAATACTTAGAACCCCAAACATTTTATATTTTTTTCTAACACCCTAAAGAACAAAATGGCAGTTGTTGCAATACGTTCTGTCACAACATATTTGCTCTTACAAGCGCACTGTTTTTGGAAAAAAATACACTTTTTCGAATAAAAAAATAAGACAACATTAAAGTTAGCCCATTTTTTTTATATTGTGAAAGATAATGTTGCACCGAGTGAATTGATACCTAATATGTCACGCTTCAAAATTGCGCCCGCTCGTGGAATGGCGACAAACTTTTACCCTTAAAAATCTCCATAGGCGATGTTTAAAATATTCTACAGGTTGCATGTTTTGAGTTACAGAGAAGGTCTAGGGCTAGAATTATTGCTCTCACTCTACCGATCGCAGCCATACCTCATATGTGTGCTTTGAACACCTTTTTCATATGCGGGCCCTGCTCATGTATGCGTTCGCTTCTGCACGCGATCTTGGCAGGACGGGGCACATTTAATTAATACATTTTTTTCTTACTTATTTTACTTATTTTTTTACACTGTTCTTTTAAATAAAATGTAAACATCCATTGTAATAGAAAAACAGCATGATAGGACCTCTTAAATATGAGATCTGGGGTCAAATGACCCCAGATCTCATATTTACACTAAATTGCAATACAAAATAAAATAAATGACATGTCATTGGTAAGATCACCAGTACAGAATGTGTACATCGCTATCATATCCCCTCTCAAGCGTCTCCTCTCCAGAGAGAATAAGTTAAATGCATGTAGTCTTTCCCCATAGCTGAGATCCTCCAGTCCCTTAATTAGCTTTGTTGCCCTTCTTTGGGTTGGGTTGGGTTTGGTGCTGTGATTGTGTTTAGTGGACATTTTTCTGGGTCTGATACATTTTGCAGGGTTTTACCACCCCTACATTCTTGTTAATATTCTTGATCTCTGTACCATCCCCTTTCTGATGCTGTCTCTCTGTAAGCTTGTATATCAAGCCTAAAAAACAAATGTTTATGGTATTTGCTTATAATTAAAGACTAAGTTCACCTTTTGTAAGAAAAAATGATATATGCACCTGAATTTGCAGGTAAAAAACGGACATCTATTATTTTTTTTTACACTTTAGCCTGCAATCAATGGATCACAGCTGCAGTGTCATTCTTCGTATCTCCGTACAAGCAGACAGTTCTTCAGCAGCAGGAACGTGTAGCCCATCCCCCCAGAAGACGTCACTGCTGACGAAACATGTATGAGCGTGGCTACTCTTGGAATCCGTTTTCATTAGCCAATGAACACCATCTACTGTTCACTGCTCACTGCTCACTGCTCTACATTGTCAGTGAACCCTGTAAGCTTTGATAAACTTTGATGGCTATTATGGACTTCAGAATTAAAATTTGTATTTCTTTCCTGGCATTCCAATGGTATTGCCAGGCAGAAAGTGTGATGACCATAATTTTCCTGGCTGACTGCCCCGCCTGTGTTAACATATTATGTTTTTTTTTTACCATTATAACCTTTGGCCTGTCTTTTCTGGTAAGAGGCATGATGATTACTCCTAGCTGGTGGTGGATCTCTTTACACCTGAGTTGGAAAAACACATGCTAATGGTTTTTGTTCTCACAATAGACTTCACAGTTCCTTTTTATTTATGACATAGCGACATTTAAATATGCACCGCGTTTGTTTGCACATTTTTTGTTACTTTTATGCATGGTTAATGTGGATGTAAACCCACTCTCATCCTTTCTAAACTACTGCCATAGTGCTGATCTATAAGGATATGCATGCCTCCTGCATGTATCCTTACCTGTCAAATTTCTCCCTTCTGTCTGTTATAAGAACTGAAAAGCTGCAGATTCTGTGTCTGGAGCTTGGTGGGTGGAGTCGTGATGTCAGTAGACTCCCCGCCCACCTCTTCACTTGTCAACATGCATTTTCTCCTGTGTATTTCTTACACTAAATTCTGCTATGATCACTAACATCCATTCAAAATCCAGAAAAGTAACCACATGACTTCAGAAAAGGAGTGGGGGGTGGGAATTAAAAAATAATGCCTGTCTTAGGTTAGTGCATGAGATATGCAAATAATCTGTCATTCACAGCAAGAGGGAAGAACGGACAAAAGTTTTCTCCTGTTTGTCTGTTTATCTCACTGAAACAAGAAATGAGGATTGCTCAGAGCTGGATTAACTCTTTGTGGCAAGACTGGGCACAGATGATAGGAAATCTTATACTCTACATTGTGACAGCAAAACAAATAAAAAATGTGGGTTTACATCCACTTTAAGTGTTGGATGTATAGCCACAATTTACTAAATGCTGTTCCATATTGCACTCTCTGGCACTTTATCTATTGTTTCTTATTGGATGTTTAAATATTTGCTGTCTTATATTGCACTTTGTTTGCTGTTTTATATTGCAATTATTTGCACATTATTTATTTGATCAATAGCGCTGCTTTGACACATAAATTATGAGAACTGGTATCAAAATTTCTTAGTAAGCTACTTTTTTAGTCTTACTTACCCAGCGCAGATTGTTCTACACTGTTTTATTTCAGCAACAGGAACTGTCAGTGAACTATAAGGGGGCTGATTATTTCCCTAAGGCCTCGTACACACCACAGGACATGTCCGATGAAAACGGTCCGCGGACCGTTTTCATCGGACATGTCCGCTCGGAGATTTTGGTCTGATGGTTGTACACACTGTAATGGAACTATGTATTCTGCCGGGACATTTATAATCATCATGCAGTGAGGCATACCAAGGGTTAATTGTAGAGTAACTTTTGGGCACAGATTGAGCCAGGAGATGGGGTGGCAAGTGAATCATAATCCATGTTTGCAGGATGTCTGGAGATGTCACAAGTTGTTGGCTATTCACTGTGGGGACACATTCTTTTGAAAGGTGTTAATTGCATAGACTCCTAGAGATTTCATTGTCCCTTGTGTAATGGTGTTATGTATGCTAAATACTGTTTGTCCGCTGGAAATCTGTCCGCTAGCCTGTACACACGATCGGATCTGTCCTATGAAACTGGTCCGAGGACCAGTTTCAGCGGACATGTCCGGTCGTGTGTACAAGGCCTAATAGTTCATTGAGAACTACAAGCTGTCTGCCGCAGTGATAGATGGGACTTGTAGTTTTCTCATTCACAGACCTCTGTGAATGAATAATGCAGCTGTGCTTACTTTTGGGAACAAAAAATTAGCTTTTACACTATATACCTCAATAGCCACAAATGATATAAACCTACATTGTATGCACTGAATAACTTTGGAACCCAGATATTATCTTGTGATATCATCATTGTGCTAAACACAGTAGATCAATGGGTGAGGCAAGCAGGTCAACCCACTTCAGGCTAATAAACTTGCAGCAATCTGAGAATACTTGGGTGTGGGACTGTTTACTACAGAATTTTAATACTTCACAGTTGGGCAAGACTGAGGCCCCATACACACGAGAGGATTTATCCGCAGATACGGTCCAGCGGACCGTATCCGCGGATAAATCCTCTCGAGGATTTCAGAAGATTTCTATGCGATGGCGTGTACACACCATCGCATTGAAATCCGCGCTGAAATCCTCTGGCGATGACGTGTCGCGCCGTCGCCGCTATTATGACGCGGCGACGGGCGCGACGCTGTCATATAAGGAATTCCACACATGCGTCAAATCATTACGACGCGTGCGGGGAATCCCTTTGGACGGATGGATCCGGTAAGTCTGTACAGACGAGCGGATCCATCCGTTGGAATGGATTCCAGCAGATGGATTTGTTGTGCATGTCAGCAAATATCCGATCTGCTGGAATCCATCCCAGAGGAGATTTCTCCGCAGAAACGGATCCGCTGGCGTGTACACACCATAGGATCTATCCGCAGAAACCCATTTGCTGGGATTTATCTGCGGATGGATTCTATCGTGTGTATGGGGCCTGAGTCTTTAACAACTTCAATACAGGGCTTTTATACCACCTCAATACCTCAATACCACACCTATTCTGGCACTTTTCTCCTACATGTACAAATCATCATTCTTTTGCTAGAAAATTACTCAGAACCCCCAAACATTATATATGTTTTTTTTAGCAGACACCCTAGGGAATAAAATGATGGTCATTGATTTTTATCTTGCACGGTATTTGCGCAATAATTTTTTGGGGAAAAAAATTGTTTCATGAATTTAAAAATAACAAAACAGTAAAGTTAGGACAATTTTTTTGTAAAATATGAAACATGATGTTACGCCGAGTAAAAAGATACCTAACATTTCACGCTTTAAAATTGCGCACACTCATGGAATGGCGCCAAACTTTGGTACTTTGGTACATCTCCATAGGCGATGTTTTGAATTTTTTTACAGGTTACCCGTTAAGAGTTACAGAGGAGGTCTAGTGCTAGAATTGCTGCACGCGCTCTAACGCACGCAACGATACCTCACATGTGTGGTTTGAACGGCGTTTACATATTTGGGACGGACTTACGTGTGCGTTCGCTTCTGAGGGCAAGCTAACAGGGGCAGGGGCGTTTTAAATATTTTTTTTTTATTTTACTTATTTTTAAAATTTTTAAACTAAATTTTTTATTACTTTTATTCCTATTACAAGGAATGTAAGCATCCCTTGTAATATGAATAGTTTATGACAGGTCCTCTTTATGGAGAGATGCAGGGTCAATCTTTTTGCTCTTTCCTACTAGTAGCTATTATTATTATTATTTGGAACCACTGATCAATACTAAAACGAGAGCTACCTATGTATAAGATAAAAGAGAAAACCAAAGAGGCTGTAAACATAACCAAGAGTCTTTTTGCTATCCATTTCATGTAAGCGCATGGGTGCTCAACCTGTGGCCTTCCAGCTCTTACAGAACTACAAGTCCCATCATGCCTCTGCCTTTGGGAGTCATTGCTTATAACTGTCTGCCTTGCAATGTCTCATGGGACTTGTTTTGCAACTGTAGGAGGGGCACAGGTTGAGCATGCCTGAGTGAAGAGTACATATTGTTTAGTTTGTCCGTCTGATAAGAAACATTTGAATTTGTTTACTTTGATACTTTATTATATTTATGAGTAAGTATAAGCTTAAAGCGGTTGTATAGGGATTTTTTTAACTTTTACCTATAGGCTTACCTGTAGGTAAAAGTAAAAAAAAATCCCTAAAACAGTAAGGCCCCATACACACGATAGAATCCATCCGCAGATAAATCCCAGCAAATGGGTTTCTGCGGATAGATTCTATGGTGTGTACACGCCAGCGGATCTGTTTCCGCGGAGAAATCTCCTCTGGGATGGATTCCAGCAGATCGGATATTTGCTGTGCTGCACAACAAATCCATCTGCTGGAATCCATTCCAACGGATGGATCCGCTCGTCTGTACAGACTTACCGGATCCATTCGTCCAAAGGGATTCCCCGCACGCGTCGTAATGAATTGACGCATGCGTGGAATTCCTTATATGACAGCGTCGCGCCCGTCGCCGCGTCATAATCGCGGCGACGGCGCGACACGTCATCGGCAGAGGATTTCCACGCGGATTTCAATGCGATGGTGTGTACACTCCATCCCATCGAAATCAGCGGAAATCTTTGAGAGGATTTATCCGTGGAAACGGTCCGCTGGACCGTATCTGCGGATAAATCCTCTCGTGTGTACGGGGCCTTATGCAGTGTATATCAGAAACGAGCAGCGAGCTCACACTGTGCAAACGTCACTTCCGGTGTCCTAGTGCGAGCTCGCTGCTCGTTTCTGATATACACTGCATTACTGTTTTAAATGTGACACACTTTGGAGCTGTCTTACCTTGCTGACCACCCAGCCTGGAAGGAAGCCTTAACACCCTAGGCACCACACCACTGGAAGGACAGATATGAGTTATCCCCTCTACCCCGAGTGATTCCATTGGTTTTATTGAAAGCTTCTTACCTTGCAGCCATAAGGTAATTTGCTAGCACACCTTCGGGTGTCACCATACACCGAAGATTCACCAACAAGTCACCTTGACACCTGCTGATGTCATTTAGCACCCAGCACTTCACTTGCACTTTGCAATTTCTTTTGATTAAATTGCATCACCTCTTGGACTGAGTCGCAGTTGCATCATCCATCATTGGTGTATATCAGTTATGTTCAGTCATTCATGTTGATGGGAGCATAACACCATCCTGCGATTTCCTCTGCGACTACATATTTTATCTTTATGCTGCGATTCTATTTCTGCACCCAGCACTCTACTTGCACCTTGCAATTTCTTCACCTCTTGGACTGAGTCCCAGTTGCACCATTTACACTTTGTAACAATTGGACAATCTTGCGGTTCCATCCACCAATCATATGATGTGATTTTACTTACATTATACAGTCACCTATTTGTATGTATTTGCACTCATTTCAGTTCACTGTTTTATTCATCCATCATTGTTGTATATCAGTTATGTCCAGTCATTCATTTTGATTGGAGCATAACACCATCCTGCGATTTCCTCTGCGACTGCATATACTATTATCTTTACGTTGTGATTTTATTTATGCACCTGATATCGATTTTTTCCATGTCTCACAGTGGGTAGTGGTTGGCCCATACGGTAATTGCCGCACCTTTACCCCCTGCACACATAGTTTCCACTGTAGCATAGGAATAACTACTTTACCCAGACATCCCAATGTATTTAGTAAGAGGCATGGTGAGTTTTTGATGTTTTTTTTTTACACAAAATTGTCATAAAAACAAGTTAGTTCTCTCACACAGCACATGCAGACTTACAATGACACCCCAAAATACATTCTGCTACTCCTCCTGAGTATAGTGATACCACATGTGTAAGACTTTTACACAGCCTGGCCACATACAGAGGCCACATGCAAGTAGCACCTCCAGGCGTTCTAGAAACAGAAACTAAACATTGTAAACGGCGCTGTTTGCCGTATTGCGTTCCACGCTGAAAGGCATTTGGCGACTGCGCAATGACGTCATCGCCCGGCGCCGCGTGCGTTCCACCTTGGAACGCGGAAGTGCCAAGCGCAATCAGCGCTGCATTTGGCACACATGCCTCTCAGCTATAAACAGAATAGCATGTATTAGGCCCCGTACACACGACCGGATCTATCCGCTGGGATTTATCCGCGGATCAGTTCCAGCGGATAGATCCGGTCGTGTGTAGGCCCGAGCGGACAATTTTCGGCGGACATTTGTCCAGCCGACGGATTCCCAGCGGATAAAAATTTCTTAGCATGCTCGTCTGTACAGACTCACCGGATAAGTCCGTCCGATCCCCATCCCTCGCATGCGTCGGAATGATTCGACGCATGCGTGGAAGAATTTACCTTCCAGCGTCGTGCACGTCGCCGCGTCATCCGCGCGGCGACGGCGTGGACACGTCGCGACACATGACCGCGGATGTTTTCCGCGCGGATTTTGATCTGATGGTGTGTACAAGCCATCAGATTAAATTCCGGAGGAAAAATGTCCGATGGAAACGGTTCGGCGGACCGTTTCCATAGGATAACCCCTCGTCTGTACGAAGCCTCACACACGCCATTCGATTATTGTCAGTCATAGCCGGCCACACTACAACTATTGGCACCATCGATCCCCATGCTACAAAACTTGCCTTACTGGACTTTATGGCCGTCTAGCTAATGTCTTCACTGCATTCATGCTGCCATTACTGGGGACACCTTAAAGATATCTTCCTTCCTGCCACCCTACACTACGGAATCCTACGGCTGCTAACATGCAGCAAAACTCAAGCCCTGCAAACGGATAAGTAGCAATTGTTTTACTTACTACATATATAACTTCTAATCAATTACTGTAATTGACCCTGGTTTACTAAGAACTAACATACTACTGTACTTGGGATTGTCTGTTGTGTCCTCAGTTGCTTGCTGTGAAGTATCTTAAAGGAACATATACTTTCTATTTAGCTGAGCTATATTTGCCTCTCTTACACAACTATCAGTTGCCCACACTATTCCTATTTACTACGTGCTTGACATAAGTTATTACTTGTTTATGGGCCCACACCCTAAGTTACTGAACATGTTCACCTTAAATTTTCTATGCTAAGGATTGAAGGTATTTCATACCTGCACCCTTTGTGGCCTATTGCATTCCTTTATGTTAAAGTGATATGATGTAGAGAACCCCCAAACTCCTGTTCTCTGATTGGAGTGACGCCTGGGGTCCGGTACTGATAATCACTTGCATATAGAAGTTCATTGGAATCTTTATGTGCATTATAATCTTTTAATGCTAAGGACTGGACGCATGTTGTAATACGTCCTCCCTTAGTAGCTCAACGCATTCCTTTGTGTGAGAGAGATGATGTAGAGAACCCCCAAACTCCTGTGCTCTGATTAGAGTGATGCCTGGGGTCCAATACTGAAATCTCATATAACATAGAGAGGTGCATTGAAATCTTTTGCTAACCGCAGTCGTGGTTCACTCCCGTTCACCATAGTATGTGACAGAATAATAGAATGTTATTATGAACCCAGCGGAAATTGCAAACCATGTTGTTACCCTTACTCAAAAGGTAGACGCTCTTGCTCAAACTGTACAAAACCTGCAAGAATTAGTTGCTCAGAACCCTAACGTGCCTCGTTTTCCCCCTGAATCTAAAGTCACTCCACCTGCACCTTTTACTGGTGATCGAAAGACCTATAGAGAATTCATTAATGCATGTAAATTAATGTTTGAACTTCGCCCTCGCACCTTCTCCAATGATAGGATTAAGGTGCTTACCCTTATATCCTATTTAAATGGACAACCTCGTGCTTGGGCAAATACCTACTTAGAAAAAGAGGATCCAATCCTGAATTCTTGTCCACAATTTTTCTCAACTATGTCCTTGCTTTATGATGACTTCAATAAGCAACTCACTGCTGAAAATGCGATTAGGAATCTCAAACAAGGTAGACGACCAGTTGAGGACTTCATAGCGGAATTTCAGAGGTGGGCCATTGTGACTGAGTGGAATGATCTTACACTGCATAACCAATTTTGCCTCTGCCTTTCCAAACCACTCAAGGATGAGTTGGCTAGAGCAGATCTCCCTCAAACTCTTAATGACATCATACAACGCTCTATTACTATAGATCGTAGATTAAGAGAGAGACGAGCAGAACGTCAATCAAGTCCCACAACACTTGTCCCTATACCTAAAAAATTGAGTTTGACCTCGTTTTATGAAAAAATGGACATTGGGACTGTGCGTGCCCCACTTACCTAATCTGAGAGGGCCTGCCGGCGCTCATTGAATCTTTGCCTTTATTGTGCCTCATCGAACCATGCAATCTCCTCATGTCCCCTTGTAAAAAAGAAAAAGAACGAACATAAGCCAATTCACCTTTGCAAATTGACTCATTTTGTTTCCAAGCATACCCCTTACATTTTTCTACTTCCTATTTTACAGTGGGATCATGTTAGAATTCCTGTTAAAACTATGTTGGATACGGGCGCTTGTGGTAACTTCATTGAATCAGGCATTCTCTCTTAAAAAAAAATTCCACACTTGAAGAAATCATCTCCCCTTTCTGTGAGTTTTATTGATGGAACAACTTCTGCATCAGGGCCTATCGTATACCAAACTCAACCTCTATTGACAACTTGTGGAGATAATCACAGTGAATTTTTGTCTTATGATGTTATCCCGTCTCCTCTCTTCCCTGTTGTATTGGGTCTACCATGTGTAAGGGATTAGCTCGGTAGCGTGGGTGTGTGACCCCCTGGATGGGTTCACTACACACTGAACGATACAGAGAAACAGCCGAAGACGGATGAAAACAAAGAAGTTGGTTTATTCTTTCATCTTGCTTGAAACAATTGCAAGCATCCAAACAGCATAAACAAAATCAAACATAAAATAAACCCTGGCCACTTGGGGCGTCTACCTTCACCACACAGGAACCTATCTATGGAGTCTGGCACAGCCTACTGCTGAGCAGACACTGCTGGTCATACAGCAGAAAAACAAATAGTCTTTTTGATTTTTATCACACAGAAAAATCAACCGTACCTCCCCTCTTCAGAAGTATTTCTGTTCACTGCTCTCCTTCACTCAAAACGCCTCAGGATGCAGCAATCAATAGTAATCCTCTGGATTACATATAGAGGCCTTAATTGCCTCATTCTGAACAGCTGAAGTTTTCCAACGCCCTTAAACCTTTCTGGCTACTTCTGCAGCTGACACCCGATAATAATTGGTGTATTGTCTAAACAAGGCAGAAATGTATCTCCCATCTGTGACAATACCCACAGATTTACCTGACTTCCTGTCACACTATGTAAACAAGTCAGAGTGGCGTTCTATCAGTAGGGAAGGTATTGATCCTGTGTTTCTGCAAAACAGGAACGCAGATCTCTGCCTTCCCATAGTGCAAGCACCTTCCACACAATAACCAGGCACATTTTTGGCACACATTTAACCCTCTGATCACCTCTGATGTTAACCCCTTCCCTGCTAGTATCATTAGTACAGTGACAGTGCGTATTTTTAGCACTGATCACTTTATTAATGTCACTGATTTCTAAAAAAGTGTCAAAAGTGTCACTTAGTATTCGATTTTCTCCTCTGCAATGTCGTAGTCCTACTATAAGTGCCTGATCGCCGCCATTATTAGTAAAAAAAAATTATTGCATAAATATATCCCATAGATTGTAGACACTATAACTTTTGCGCAAACCAATCAATATACACTTGTTGGGATTTTTTTTTACCAAAAAATATACAGCAGAATACATATTGTTCTAAATTAGATTTAATATATATATATATATATATATATATATATATATATATATATATATATATATATATATATATATATATATATTGGATGTGTTTTATAGCAGAAAGTTAAAAATATTGTTTTTCTTTTCAACTTTGTTGCTCTTTTTTTGTTTAAAGCGCAAAGAATTAAAACTGCAGAGGTGATCAAATACCACCAAAATAAAGCTTTATTTGTAGGCAAAAGGGACATACATTTTATTTGGATACAGCATTTGTATGTCAGTTAAAGTGACGCAGTGCCGTATCACAAAAAATTACCTGGTCATGAAAGGGGTAAACCTTCAAGAGTTGAAGTGGTTAAAAAAATGTGTGTATTTTTTAACATGTATGCACAACATATAGACTTGTTACCTATGAACTTAGTACAAATATATATATAAAATATCGTTAGCATGTTCAACAACTGTTGTAAGTATGATAAGCATTAGTAATCATTGTTAACTATGGTGAACACATTGCTTACAAGAGGCAATATTTTAGTCAATGGGCTTCATTAAAACAAAGGGAAGTGGTTCTGGTATCCTGACTGGGTGCCAAATGGCATCCAGCAGGATAGTATGCCGGTGCATGCCTGTGGGGTTGTGCAACGCAGCGATCGCTGGTGCAGTGTGTCAGTCTGACATACTGCATATGATGGAGGCTCAGATGCAGTGCACTGCACTGATGGAGGCTCCTTATCACATGATCAGCTTGAACCAGGAAGTGCAAGTAAACGGCTTTCCTCGACTCGCGCTAACAGGGAGAGACAATCGGCAGAGGGCGGGGTCAGCGCTGATAATCAGCACATTGATTATCAGCACAGCCTCCATGAGAGGTGCAGATCAGCTGCCAGTCAGTGCCCATCATTAACAATCAGTACCAATAAAAGTGCCAATCAGTGCCCACAACAGTGCCAGTCAGTGCCCACCCTAGTGCTAATCAGTGCCCATAAATAATACATGTCAGTACCTCATCATCAGTGCTGCCCATCAGTGCAATCTATTAGTGTCCATCACTGAGACCCGTCAGTGCTAATCAGTGCCGCATAACAGTGCCAAGCAGTGCCGCCTATCAGTGCTGCTTGTCAGTGCCCATCAGTTCCACCTGCCAGTGCCCATCAGTGCCACCTATCAGTGCCCATCAGTGCTGCATATTAGTGCCGTCTATCAGTGCCCAACAGTTCTACATATCAGTGCCTCCTAATCAGTGCCCATCAGTGCCACCTTATCAGTGCATATCAGTACCGCCTATCAGTGCCCAACAGTTCTACATATCAGTGCCTCCTAATCAGTGCCCATCAGTGTCACCTTATCAGTGCTAACTCATCAGTGCATATCAGTGCTGCCTCATCAATGCCCATCAGTGAAGGAGAAAACTAAATTCTATAACAGAAACGAAGAAAAACTTTTTTTATTATAAAAATGTTGGTCTTTTTTAGTTTGTTTATCAAAAAAATAAAAACCCCAGTGGTGATCAAATACCACCAAAAGAAAGCTCTATTTGTGGGAAGAAAATGATTACAATTTAGTTTGGGTACAGTGTTACATGACCGCGCTATTTTCATTCAAAGTGCGACAGCGCTGAAAACTGAAAATTGTCCTGGGCAGGAAGGGGGGAAAGTGCCCTGTATGGAAGTGGTTAATAAATCACTGCTGCTGGCAAAATATAATTTTCTAAACTTTCTCTTTCAATTGGTAAATGTTTCCCAAGACAGTGTCCATCCCCATGTTATTTTTTGACACCTTATTGCCCATTAGCCCAAAAAATTTAAATTTTAAAATTTGACAGATTTCCTTCCCTTTTCTTTCCTTAAAAAAGGACCACTGTCTAAGATTTTTTTTTTACATTTCAATAGGCTTAATTTATATTATTGGGCAACATATTTAAAAAAGGCATTTTACATTTAAAAAAGGTCATTGTATTTCAAAGTTTCATCATAAATGAAAATCTCCATCACTAGACGCTAACAAAGTTAACAAATCATAATGTTAGAGACCTAACATATGTAAAACTCTCAATTTGATTTTAACACATTACTGCAGTACAGGTTAATGTAGCTGTGTCTAGGTTCAAACCTACCTTACGGGATAATATCTATAATGTGTCTATGATTCGAAGCTTCTGCTAATTAAATGCTTGGTAAACAGCCAAATTGAACAGATGTAATTTATATAGTGCACACTGTTTGGAATGGATTACTGATACATTCCTTCTTAGCAAACCAGCATCTTATTGAGTAAGGTCTACAGGTCAAACTGCACCAGGCTGAAATTCACACCTTTAATGCCATTTAAGCACACTTCAGATTTTTAACAAAAGTGATAAGCATATTGCTAACCACAGTGTTGTAAATTACGAATTTGTGTAAAAAAATATCACCAACGCTGATGTGATTTTAGCAGGATATGGTGTGAAGTGGTGTAGTGGGTATCACTTTCACCTAGAAGTAAAACAGGTTGCTGGTTTGAATTCCAACCAAAACACTACCTGCCTGGAGTTTCCATGTTCTCCCTGTGCCTGTGTGGGTTTCCTCCCACACTCCAAAGACATGCTGGTAGGTTAATTGGCTTCAGTCTAAATTGACCCTAGTATATGAATGTGAGTTAGGGACTTTAGATTGTAAGCTCCTTGAGGGTAGGGACTGATGTGAATTTACAATGTATATGTAAAGCACTGCATAAATTGACTGCGCTATATAAGTACCTTAAAGAGGTTAGTTTTTTTTTTTTTTTAAATAGGTTCCTTTAAGCTAGTGCATTGTTGGTTCACTTACCTTTTCCTTCGATTTCCCTTCTAAATGTTTTTTTCTTTGTTTTCTTTGTCTGAATTTCTCCTTTCCTGTTCCTCCTCAGTAAGCTGTTCAGTAAGCTGTTCTGGCTGACTAAACACCGCTCGGATGATGGTGGCAAGTTTACTGAGGAGGAACAGGAAGTGAGAAATGCAGACAAAGAAAAAAAACATTTAGAAGGGAAATTGAAGGACAAGGTATTTGAACCAACAATAAAACCTGAAAGCAGATTGGTTTCTGTGCAGAGCTGCCCCAGTTTTAGTAAATCAACCCCCTTATGTTAACCATTATGGATGGGCCAAACACCCCGCAGTTCGGTTCTCATCAGAACATGCGAACAGGCAATAAATTTGTTCGAAAATCGGAACACTGTTAAAGTCTATGGGACTGAAAAATTGAAAGCGCTAATTTTAAAGGCTTATATGCAAGTTATTGTCATAAAAAGTGTTTGGGGACCCCGGTCCTGCCCCAGGGCACATGTATCAATGCAAAACAAGTTTTAAAATCTGTTTTTTTTTATGGGAGCAGTGATTCTAATAATGCTTAAAGTGAAACAATAAAAGTAAAATATTCCTTTAAATTTTGTACCGGGGGGGGGGGGGTTGTGTATAGTATGCCTGTAAAGCGGTGCTTGTTTTTCATGCTTAGAACTGTCCCTGCACAAAGTATCATTTCTGAAGGAAAAAAAGTCATTTGGCTATAAGGAATTGTCAGCTCCCAGCAATACAGAGAAAAGGCATTGAAAGTCATACATAAAAAAAAAATGGTATGGATTTTAAGGGGAACTCCACCCCAAATCAAAAAATGGCATGGAGTTCCCCCCAAAAATCCATACCAGACCCTTTATCCGAGCACACAACCTGGCAGGCTGCAGGAGAAGTGCGCCCCCCCTCCTGAACCGTACCAGGCCACATGCCCTCCTTAACATGGGGAGGATGCTTTGTGGGTTTGTGACCCCTCAAATCACCATGTCCCCATGTTGATGGGGACGAGGGCCTCATCCCCACAACCCTTGCCTGGTGGTTGTGGGAGCCTGCGGGCGGGGGGCTTATCGGAATCTGGAAGACCCCTTTAACAAAGGTGACCCCCAGATCCCTGCCCCCCCATGTGAATTGGTAATGGGGTACATTGTACCCCTACCATTTCACAAAGAAAGTGTAACAAATTGTATAAAAACACACAGACACCGTTAAGTTTTTTATTAAAAAGAAAAAAAAGATTCCAGCGGTGGTAATCCACTCTCGGTCTCCGCTCCAATGCTGTTGGTATCCTGCGATGGATGCTCTCCTCTCTGGGGTCCAGCGATGAGATGATCTCCTCTTCATCCAGGTCCAGGATCCAGCGATGAGATGTCCAGCACAGCACATCCTGTCTCCACCGAAGACACCCAGGCAATGATGCAGCGGGAGCCAGTGACAGCTCTTATGTAGCTGAGGGCGGGGCCACCCATCACGTGACCCCGTCCCCCTCTGACGCAAGGGGAAACCCGGGCACCCTCTGATGTAATGCAGGTTTCCAGTTGCATCAGAGGGGGGCAGGGTCACCCTTTGGTGCATCTCCTTGTTCGGGACCTCTTTTTCGATTCCGATTCAGTCCATCCATGGGAAAACCCCAATTATTCATTGGATTTGGATTATCCAAGTTATAGTTATATGGCAAATGGTCATACTGATCCAGATCACTCCCCATATATGGGTAAGAACCTGGATACTGATTCTTCTCTCTTAAAGGGGAGAATCTGTTGTAGGTGGAGACCGGATAGCACTCCTGTGAGTGAGATTGTTCTTGTCTCATATCAAAACCCATTTAGGGCCTTGAATGGGTCTATCCCTCTCATGATAAGGATAATTAGGCCTATGTGGAGACCTAGGGGTGGCCTACCATAATTATTTGGTTGTCCAAATGTTCTATTATCATTAAGGCAGGGCCTGGGACTGAAATAGGAACTTTCATCCCGGGTCCGTCTAACCTGGGCCCTCCAATTCTTATTATGGCTACTTGGGGGTCTAAAACTAGGCCGTCTACCTCTTGGTGGTGGTAGGTCCTGTTGTTGTGGTCTCGCTGTTCTTTGAGGTTGGGATACCTTTACAGTGGGGGTTCTAGTATGAACTCTAGTTTTTCATTGGAGAGGGATAATGTTGACATTAGTATCTAGACATGTGCACACTGAAATATTTTGTTTCGGAATTTCATTTCCGTCTGAAAAAATGTATTTAGTTACTCCCGAAATTAGTTTTTATTTATTTTGTTTTGTTAAAAAATGCATTCGTCCCATTCGTTATGGGGTCTGTCGAATGTTCTAAGAAAATTCGACGAACCAGCTAAACTGTACGACGCCGCAATCATACATTTCCGGTCCAATGCTCCGCCCACAAGCTATAGTAGAATTCTAATGTTGTATGACTATTAATAATTATATTTATTAATTATTATTACTAGTCAACCAACATTAGAATTCTTCTATAGCCTAGGGGCAGAGCATTTGACCATAAATGTCCGCTTGCGGCGATCGTATGTTTTTTGCTGCTTCGTCGAAATCTTCATGTCGCTATAATGATGAATCTTTTCTCTCTATGTCGAATAATGTTGGACTAATAAAGTTAGGTTAGGCACATTTAACCGCAGGTTCAATAGACACAGATCGCTATTGTCACCGTCATGCCAAATCTTCTATCTATATCGAACTGTTGTCACAATGAAATGAAAATAAAGCAATTTTTATGTAGGATCTTTTGGATTTCGGATTCTGTGCATTCGTTATCGTTTTGTTAAAACTAATGCGAAAATCCCCGAAATTCGAACGAAAATGCATTCGAACTAAAACGAATGCACATGTCTATTGGTATCCATACCCTCCACCTCTTCTGATTTTTAACAACTAAAAACTAGCCCCGATTTATAGTCTCCCTCATCTCTGATATGCTTTATTTTTCTTAGGTTTTGTTCACACTCTTCTTTCTCCCAGTAGTTTTTCAAACCAGAAGAAAGTGAGCTGTATTCAGGGAAATTTTTAAATGGTAACTTTATCTTTCAGGATTTTAATCTCATTGTTAAATGGCTTAACTTATCCCTCTTTTTATCCACTAAGAAGCCAAAAAATTTAGTCCCAGCTTCATAAAAAAATTTGAACCAGGAATCCAGTTGTAAGTCACCTTCTTGGGGATTGACATCCCAACAAAGGCTTCTAGGGACCCTCTGTTTAGAGATGTACTGTTCTAGGTAAGGTACTGTATAGGTATTTGATCGCCTCTAAGATTTTTATTTTTTGCGCTATTTACACAAAAAAACTCAGATAAAAAATATTTTTTTTTTACTTTTTTTACTTTCTGCTATAAAACATTCCCAATAAAAATTCCCAAGAATTTCATAAATTTAGGCCAATATGTATTCTGCTACATATTTTTTGTAAAAAAAAAATCCCAAAAAACCTATATTGATTGTTTTTTGTGCAAAAGTTATACCATCTACAAAATAGGAGATAGATTTAGGGACTTTTTTTTTATTGTTTTTACTAGTAATGGCAGTGATTTTTAGTGGGACTTCGACATTGTGGTAGATAAATCTGATACTGAGTAACACTTTTAGGGAGCAGTGACACCAATACAGTGAACAGCGCTATAAAAATGCACTGGTTACTGTATAAATGGCACTGGCAGGGAGGGGGTTAACACCAGGGGCGATCAAAGGGTTAAATGTTCCCTAGGGAAGTGCTTACTAACTGTGTGGGGTAGTCTCACACTGAAGGAAAAGAGATCTGTGATTCAGCTTAGCTGAATCACAAGATCTCTATTTCTCTTCCTGACATGTCTGCCGTTTGCCTTGTTTACAAAGACAGACGGCTAATCCGTCTCTCCTGTGAATGATTAGCGGGTCCAGCGGCCACGATGATTGGCTCCTACCGGGTGCCAAACACAGCAGGAGCAACATGCTGTCGGTGCACCCACGCCCCCTAAACCGCATGCACAAAATCACATACAGGTACGTGATTTTGCCCACCCGGGCTGCCCTGCCACAGTAAATGTATGTGGGGCAGCCCGAAGCAGTTAAAGGGCAATCCACTGTTTATTTTTTTATTCATTAAAATGTCAGTGTATAATTCATTTGTTTAAACTGCATCTCCACTGCAGTGTGTAATAATGCAGGGAAAAACAGAACCGCAGGTGTGCTCCAGTATGGGACAGAAAAATACAGACATGTTGTGGATTTCTGCACTGCAGCTTATCCAATGGCTGTGTTCAGGTGTGAACAGGTGTCAGTGGCAGTTGCTTGACAGTGCCAATGTGAATCAGGCCTTAAAGCATTATCGATTGTTCCTCTGGAAACATCTTAGCAGAGCAGTGCTTGGATCAAAGAAATGTCTGGCTCAAAGTAAATGTATTGTCATGGTAACTTTTTTTTTGTTGTACTAACATCCACATTTTTAAAACTTTGGGGATGTATCCTCTTATTCTAAGATATTTGTTAGGGAAGTAGAGGATTCCAAATTCAGTGAAAATGCACATCACTGGCACCTAGGCAAGGACATAAGAAACAGGGTTGTACAGATAAATAACATGGCAATGTAGGATACACCTATCCCTCCTTAAATACCCACTTAACATATAATAAATAACTACACTCACGACATACATGTGACCTTTTGCACCTTCCTGATTGGATCAATGACATTCACTATTACCACCTATTGTACAATTTTTTTTATTATTTTTTTTTTAAAGTGACATGATTTATTTTTTATTATTATTAATAAATAATCAATATCTAGCTATCCGGGGGGCATCCACATGTCCATGCTGTCCGGGCCATATTCTTTAGCCCTCTCAGTCCATTCTTATTGTTCTAATGTGTTTTTGCCAGGAATTTTATGTGGGGAAAGGGGGCTCCAACAAATACTAGTACCTTATATTTTGATGCAGGGTAAATTTGACTTCACATACCATTTGCAGTTTCTGACCTTTAAAAAGCAGTGTGATGAGTAAAAAGCAGTCCAACAAGTGTAATCTTTATTGACACTGATGTAACAATCATATGCCTGAATGATGCACCTCTTCTTTGCAATATTTAAAGAGATGCTGAAAATCTTCCCCAAAGAAGCTGCAGGTTTTTCTGCATTAACAGTTCAATTGCCAACCATACTATATCCAAGACATTTTGAAGCTAAAGATGTAATGATTTTGAAGGTACTGTATAACAAAGAAATGTATAAGATCTTTTGTAGGTGTTATATATAGTACTTGTTTTTATGAATCAGCCTTTCCCAAACTTTTTACACACAGTGGGTGCACTGCTGTGCGTTCCCTGTTTGAACAACATCGCTTCCCTAACACTGACCCACCTCTCAGCCAATCAGGTGCACCGGGTCAGGTTACCGGTCACCTGATTGGCTGAAGCGATAAGCAAGCAGAGATGACATCGAGGACTCGGAGGGAGCGTGGAGGAGGACGGTGGTGACCCGACAAAGGAACCCTTGAATTATTGTTCATGTCTCGTAAAAAACACCTTCTAAAAATGATTATATAATGGTAGATTGACATAAGTAAATTAAAATAAATATGGTTTTGTGAATTTGACAACCAGAGATTGCTTTTTTAACAAACAAAATGTTGTAGTTGTAGTAAACCAAATACAATGGATGCAATTGTAAACATGTCCCCTTACTTTGGAGGTCAGTGGAGAAGTGAGGATTTCTCAGAAGAAATAAGAACATTTAAAAGCAAAATGTAAGGATGAGGTAAGTGAAGGAGGACTGCACTAAGGTAAAGGAAGCTATTTGGGGAAACATTTTTTTACCTTTACAACCCCTTTAAAATTGATTGCCAATGGGAGAAGGAAACCTTACACTTTCTTTGCATTGGTGGTCAGTGGAAGAAGGAAACTCTTATATTGGCAGTCAATGGAAGAAGAACATCCTTATACTTGCAGTCAGTGAAAAACATACCCCCTGCATTGGTGGTCACTATAGTACCCTTTAATCCTGGGGTCAGTAGGAAGAACACAACTTACATTGATAGTCGGTGGGAAGAATGACCCTTACTTTGGTGACCCGAGTAGGGTCCTCTTATATTGTGGCCACTGAAATTGGTGAATTCAATAATGCCCTCTGGATCAGTAGAAAAATAATTCCCCTTACATTAGGGGTCATTGGGAAGAACCCCCCCCCCCACACACACACACACACACACTTTACAGACCGCTAACATGTTCATTGGTGTCAATAAATATGTAAAACAGTAAATGTTTATCTGACAAAAAGGAGAAGTTCCAGTGTTTGGTGCCATAACTTTGCAGACACTGAATGCCAGAAGCTCAATCTGCCACTGCTCATTGTGCAAGAGATTCTTAGCAACATCTGCAGGAAGCCTTTGGCTCCACAGAACCTTTATTGAGTAAGATAAGAAGGTAAACAGATAGTCACAGAATATCTACACACACATAAACTTGCAAACACCCACATACACACACGTCCTCTATTAAAAATCCTGCATTCACTTATATATCAATTATTAGGGAATTCATATTTGAGAGAATTTATATATATTTTTTACCTTCCCTCTGTGTGTGTAATAGCCATTGAGTAGACCTTTTTGTTAGATGTTATAATTTAATTCTTAGAGAAGTCTAATACTTCAAATATGAAATCCATGATTTAAAAGTGTGACTGCAGCTCTTGAATGGTTTAATGTGGTATAAATGCTCTAACATTTTTCAGAACCACAGAATATTCCTGGCAAACTTCCTAAATGCTTGCAATACAAGATATTAATACTGATCTAATGGCTCACACACTGCACGCAAAATTCCATGTAATAAATATTGCCAAACTGTATTAATCAGTTTAGATTATAGTGACTTCTTCCACTATATTCTGTTCTAGTAAACATTTTCTTCATAAAATTTCACAACTGATGTCAAAGATGCTCATGGTAATGCAAATCGAAATGGTGATTTTAGTTCACAGAACCTAGGTCAATTCAGCAATTTTTATTGCCTTTAGTGTCACTGTAGTTTATCTGTATTGATGTATTATAATTTCTGCCAAACTCAAGAAATGCAAGACTAAATAAATTAATACTGTATGAATGTATGAATTTCCTAATTTATAATTAAGAAGCACACAGAATTCTAATAAGCCAGTTCAGTTTGCTAATAAATATTATTTTAAAAGGGGGAGGCGTTGTTTATCCTACACCATCGCAATTAGCATCTA
Organism: Rana temporaria; assembly: GCF_905171775.1. Lineage (NCBI taxonomy): Eukaryota > Metazoa > Chordata > Amphibia > Anura > Ranidae > Rana > Rana temporaria. The sequence continues at coordinate 426,562,570 of NC_053490.1, forward strand.
CAATGTTAACAAATATAATAATATTTTATTCTTAGTACGTTAAGCATGATCTGTTGTATGTGAATAATTCATGTTACCACTTGCAGGAATCAGGTGGTAAGATGTGGGCCAAAAACATCCTAAGCAATGGTTTTTTTTATTGCTATGCTTTGAACAGCCTGGCTTGTACTTTGAAAGGCTAAATATCAGAGTATAGTCACAAACAACCAGGGCTTTTTTTCAGGGGGATCTTGGGGGAACTCAGTTCCACCACCTCTGGCTCAGACCCTTGGGGCGGCCTGCTCACCACAATCACTTGTAAACACAGAAGTCCGTTTTTTGTGATTACAAGCGACAGCTCTGCACTCTGTGTGTAACCCCCTGAACTCTGCACTATGTATGTAATGCAATCCTAGTATTTATTGCCCCTTTAAGACCCTTCTACTGTTTGTGAAATTTGAACAGGGTCGTGGTTGAGTTCCTGCACCTATTTTCTGGAAAAAAAGCTCTGCAAACAACTGAGGTAGTGCGACAAACAAAACCACATCCATCAACATTTCTATTTACAGTGGTCATCAAGGATTTAGGAGCTAGTTTTGATTATTCCTATTACAGATCAATGTTATTCAGAAAAGGTGAGCAATAGGAATTCCATTCATTTTGGGAGATTTTCCTTTAACTTCATGTTGCATCTCTGACAGGGATTGAAGGGAAATGTCCTCAATATTACACAGACAGGAAAAAAATAACCTGGCAGGGGTTTTAACCTTTTCTTACGCTATCCAAAGCAATTTAAAACGTTGGCTACACATACCTCTTTATGTAGAATATGTTTAAGGTGATGCTTTATAAGAAGCTTCAGAAGTTTCTTCAGAAACTTCAAGAAAGCTCAGCATGTGGATTACAAGTCAATTGCTGGTAGTGTATAACATACAAGATCAAGTCAAAATTTGCACTTTGAAAAGTCAAATTATTTTGTAATTTTAAAGCTGAACTTTTTCTAGTTCATTGAGAAACGAACAGAACCTTTGTCAGGCTTTTTTCCATTTGTTTCTCCTCCTGTAGGACAGAAAGTGAATGTAAATCTCTCCAGTGGGGACACCTTTAGGTAGATTCAGGTAGAGTTAGGCCGACTTATCAGTAGATAAGTCGACCTAACTCAGAATCTACGCCGACTTATGTTTAAGCGTATGCTCAAACAGAGATACGCTTAAATATATCTAAGATAGGACGGCTTGCGCCATCCCATCTTAGATTGCAATATTTTGGATGGCCGCTAGGTGGTGCTTCCATTGCGGTCGGCGTAGAATATGTAAATGAGTTGATACGCCGATTCACAAACGTACGCCCGGCCGCCGCAGTCGATTTACGCCATTTCCGTAAGGCATTAGCAGGCCTAAAGTTATTCCATCTATTAGGTGGAATAACAATGTTAAAGTATGGCCGCCGTTCCCGCCGCGAGATTCAAATTTTTTACGCTGTTTGCGTAAGTCGTCCGCGAATCGGGATTTACGTCGTTTACGCCCACGTCGAAATCAATAGGCCCGTGCGGCGTACTTAGCTGCAATGCACACTGGGAAATGTAGGCGCCCGGCAGTTAAAAAAATATGTAAAAAACGTGAGGTAAAGCCTCATTACCATAAAACACGCCCCCCTCCAACACATTTGAATTCAGCGCCCTTACGCCTGCCCGCTTTAGGCTACGCCTCCGTATATTAGCAGGCAAGTACATTGAGAATCATGTACTTGCCTAGCTAACTTACGGCGGCGTAGCCTAAACACGCTAAGCTACGCCGCCGTAACTTTAGTCCTATCTACCTGAATCTACCTATTTTTGTTTGGGTAAAATGAGAATGGATTGAAACTCTTGTCAGGTTATTAATATTGGATGTGTCTTCCAGTCTCAGTGACAATCATGCCTTTTTTTTGTGCTGCTGTCACAAGGACAGAAAATGAGCTAAAAGCTAAAAATTCACATTTTTTGGGGGGGGGGGGGGGGTCCTCTCTATCAATTTAAATGATTTGGGGGGGGAGACGCTGCGGTTGATGTTCTAAAAACCATTTGAGAAAAAGATGTGTAAACAGTTTGTTATAATTAATTTTGGTGGGTTACCCAAATGAAAATTTTGTTTTGTAGATTGTTTTCCACAATATATATATATATATATATATACACACACACACAGTATCTCACAAAAGTGAGTACACCCCTCACATATGTATTCTTCTACATATTTCTCCGTAAAAAAAAATCGCAAAAAGTGTATATTGATTGGTTTGCGCAAAACTTATAGGGCCAGATCCACAGCCAGCCGCGGTAACTTATCTTTTCCCATTTAAGTTACACTGCCGGAAAATTTCTACCTAAGTGCCCGATCCACAAAGCACTTACCTAGAAATTTTCGGGTGTGTAACTTAAATTCCGCCGGCGCAAGGCGTTCTTATTCAAATGGGGGTGAGTCCCATTTAAATTAGGCGCGCTCCCGCGCCGGACGTACTGCGCATGCTCGTGACGTCATTTTCCCGACGTGCATAGCGCAAAATTACGTTACGCCGAGCTTCGTGAATCGCGCCGGGTCAAAAAAGTTGCGTCGGGAAAAAAAAAAGATACGGCGGGGAAAAAAAATAAATAACAGTGTCGCGGGTAAGAAGGGTCTACTTTTGCAAGGTGTAAACAGTTTACACTTTGTAAAAGCAGCCCTAATTTTACACATGCAACTTAATACTTACGGAGAAAAAACGAAGCTGAAAAGCTTTGTGGATCTCCGTAAGTGCTAATTTGCATACCCGAAGCAGCATTTCGACGCGAGATGCCCCCAGCGGCGGATGTGGTACTGCATCCTAAGATCCGGCAGTGTAAGTCCCTTACACATGTCGGATCTTCTGTCTATCTCTTGGAAACTGATTCTGTGGATCAGTTCCAAAGATAGAAACAGGGATACGCAGGCGGAACAGCATATCCGCCTGCGTATCTCTTTTGAGGATCTGGCCCATAGAGTTTACAAAATAGGGGATCGATTTATATCATTTTTATTATTATAATTTTTTTACAACTAATGACAGTAATCTGTGATTTTTATCGTGACTGTGACATTGCAGCGGACATATTGGACACTTTTGACACTATTTTGGGACCATTCACATTTATACAGCGATCATTGCTATAAAAATGCACTGATTACTGTATAAATGTGACTGGCAGGGAAGGGGTTAACACTAGGAGGCAATCAAGGGATTAAATGTGTGTCCTAGGGAGTGATTCTAACTGTGGGGGGAGGAGACTGATGAGGGGAGGAGACCGATCAGTGTTCCTATATACAAGGAACATACAATAAGTTCTCCTTTCCCCTGACAGGATGTGGATCTGTGTGTTTACACACACAGATCCACGTCCCTGCTATGTGATGAATAATCGCGGGTGCCTGACGTCAAAAATAGAATCCAATTAAAGTGTTAATATAGGGTTCAGTGGATTTATTTATTTTTTTAACTAAACCTGCTGCACATCAGCCTCCACTCTTTAATTTCTCTGAGTAAAAAATAAATAGCTTAATCTGTCAATTTGAAAGCCCAAAGGAAACCAGATGTTGAGTCATTCTAGCCTGCTGCCTAATGCATGTATGTAAATAATTGCTTTCTTGTCATGAAGACACTAAAATTCTCTGAGGTTCGTTTACTAAGAACATGCTGTACATGACACTTTGCATTCTGATTGCAGTTGTATTCTTGATCAGCATGTCCATACTGGGCACAGTTGTGATTATGTGCATCCAACATGGGTCCATAGGGGGACAGTCATTTACAAGGGCAAATCATTCTCAGATGCTCTATATTTAAAGTTTATGTAAATTCTTCATCTAATTTTCAGTATATTTGGTATCAGGTCTCACTGTATGATTAAAGTGATTGTAAAGTCTATTTTTTAACTAATTACAAGTCTGGTGAAGATCAGGTGTTACACACACTGACACATGTTTTGATATTGCTCAGACTATCCGTCATGCCCTGTAAAGGGGCGGGATCTTTGTCTGAGCTGTATCATGATATTTGTTCTTCCTTTTCCCCTTTCCTATATTTGCCCCACTTTTTATTTGTGTTTTTTTTTTTATATTTCTTTGGTCCCTATGGTACTTATATACATTCACATTTAATTATTATTGATATAGTAAGTGATTCCTACTTACATATATTTAGGTTTACAAGGCATGTGCTTAGTTCATACAGTCTATCACCTTCTAAAATTGTATATATAAAAAAAAAAATGTCACTGTATTTATATGAGGAGGCATAATGAGGTGTGTACAACCTTTAGCACCTTTCCCTTTTGTTGCTCATTCAGGTCTACTCTAATTTTTCTTTCCCATTTCCCTATATATTGAGTTTTCTTTTAGTGCACCAAATGAGTCTTAAAAATATAAGCGTTGCAATGAGTTGGGGTCACCCAAAAACTCAGTTGGTAGTGCCTACACTCATCTAACAGAAAAGTGCCCCATTTTGCCTTAACTCTTATGCCCTGTACACACAATCGGTTCGTCTGATGAAAAAGGACCGATGGATTTTTTCATCAGATATCCGATGAAGCTGACTTTCATCAGTCTTGCCTACACACCATCGGTTAAAAATCTGATCGTGTCCAACAGTGTGACGTAAAACACAACGACGCAATGAGAAAAATGATATTCAATGCTTCCGAGCATGCGTCGACTTGATTCTGAGCATGCGTGGATTTTTGACCGATGGATTTCCCCACAGACTATCGTTTTTTTAACCATAAGAAAGATTTAAAACGGGTTCTATTTTTTATCACCGATGAGAAAAAAAACCGATGGGGCCCACACACGATCGGTTCATCCGATGAAAACGGTCCATCAGTCCGTTTTCATCAGACAAACCGATCGTGTGTACAGGGCATCAGAATGTGCAAAAGACACACAGACTGCGTTAATGTTGTTGTTACTTGGCAGGGGAGACACCATGATCATGAAGGTGGTTCTCCCAGGGCGAGGCACGGCTATTGCACACTCTAGGCCGTGCTGATTGTGGTTGTCTTCCCTGCCGCTTCTCGGCCTTTTGGCTAGGACTAGGTGTGGTATCTGTCCTTATCAGTTGTCAGCGGAGCGCTGAAGCACCTCCTACATGGGGAGGGTGGATGCAATCCAATGACGTCATTGCACCTGGAAGGATGGTTTCAGCAGGGACTACGCTGTGCTGCCCGACAGATACTGGGGGCCGGCCCATGGTTGAGTCTGAGCCATCTGGAAGGGTGCTCCTGGTGAGGATGGGTGCTGCTCTTGGTCTTGGTCTTTTTGCCGAGTTCTAGTCTGGCCTTCTGGCTGGCTGGTGTAAGTGGTATCTCTGTCAGCGATCCGGTTGGAGGAGCTGGTAATGCCCTGTATGGTGGAAGGGGGTAGGACCATGCAAATTCGCCGGGTTGGCTGGCAGGGGTGGAGGGCTGCACTGGCCGGTCGGGGGGTCGGATATGGAACGAAAAGCCTATGGTGCATGTGCCCCTGGAGTGGCAGTCCAGGGGTATCTGAAGATCACTGTGTGTGAGGGACACATTGATTTAAGATACCACGGTCACTGCACCAGATACACGCTTTTTTTAGCACCTGCCTCCTGGGCCGGGCCTTTTGGCTAGGACCGGAGGAATTTTTTATTCCTGGCCGGAGGGCCTGGTCATTGTTGAACACAATGGCCACTTCTTTCACTCTCCTCTTCACTATCCCTTTCCCCCACTTTATTTAAGTTATTGCCTATGTTTTGTCACGTTTTTGTCTTTTTTTGTTGTGCACATTTTGTGACACTGTGTGATCAGTAGGGTGCCGTTCCTCGGGCCAGCCCTGAACGTCTTGGGAGTAGGTGGACATGGCCTTCTGGCTTAATTCACTTGCTCTCATGGGGTCTCCCTTCGGGGGAGCCCCACCTAGTACTGGGAGGGTTCTGTTTCGGCAGTCCCTCCGAGGAAGTTGGGTCCGTGTCGGCTTCGGTTGCTCGGACCACAGTACCTCAGTCCCCGTCTGGAGCCTAACGCCCCGGGGGCTCAGGGCTTGGGTCCCTCTTCACAGGAGGACCACTTGACATTGCACCCGTCTGCACGTTTTTGTGAACACTCTTTATGTGTGTGCACATTTTTTCTGCACCGGGTGGAGTTTTTTGGGTGTGTTCACACGCCATAGGCTTTTCAAAAAAAAAATTGAATTGTATTGTAACTGTACTGTCCGCCCTTAGGTTGTAAAGTGCTGCACAAACTGTTGGCGCTATATAAATCCTGAATAATTTGTTATCAAATACAGTTTTACATTCCTGGGTGAAAATAACTGTTTATTATTTTGAAATAGCACCAGCTGTTCTATATTAGGTTGTGCCATGAGTATGTCTATAGCATTGAAAAAAACAAGTCTCTGATGGAGAGGAGGTTGCTCTGACAACAAAACAGCACACCGCTGCTGAATGCATGGAACAGTGTGTACAGAGAAGCAAAGGGAATGTTCTTATCTCAGTCCCCAGAGAGCAAAAAAGTGGGAGAAATATCCTGTCTTGTAATCTCTTCATGGAATGAGCCACATTTAATTCCCGCTATAACACAAGCCTGCACAATATTACTGCAAATTAAAAATGTGATTAGCCTATACTGACATACTGGATCTTCAAAATAATATGTTGTTTTCAAAGCTGAAAGAAATAATTTAATACACGTTACTGGTTGTCTCATAATATATTTCACAATCAAAATATATTAAGTAGAGGATAACATCCTATAAACAAAATGCAGTATGCAGCTAGGCAATCAAACTGCATTTAGACTTTTCAGGAATGGGATTAAATTGCATTTTTCTAATGGACTGAGCAATGCTCAGAATATTAAATATGTGTATTGTATAATGTAGAACAATGTGAGTTATTCATCAAAGTGTTGCACTACAGTGGCAAAAAAATATTTGGAATTCAGCAGTAACAAGGCATGAAGTATCTTATTGACAGAATACAAATATTTTTAGTTGTTACAAATGATCATCTTGGACTATCAGCATTACCCAAGTTAGTTGTCAATTAAAATGTATTGCTGGAATTGTATTTTATTAATTTAGATTAGGTTGTGTTGTTGAATTCCAATTGAATGTTCTTAAAGACTCAAAATCAACATTATTCATGGGGTAATGCATACATTGGCCCGGATTCAGAAAGGACTTTCGACGGCGTATCTCCAGATACGCCGTCGTAAGTCCAAATGCACGCCTTCGTATCTATGCGCTTATTCAGGAACTGAGATACGCCTGAATTTTGCAAGATACGACCGACGTAAGTCTTCTTACGCCGTCGTATCTTGGGTGCATATTTACGCTGGCCGCAAGGGGCGCTTCCGTAGATTTACGTGTCGAATATGCAAATGACCTAGATACGCCGATTCACGAACGTACTTGCGCCCGTCGGATTTAGCTACGCCGTTTACATAAGGCTTACGTCCGGCGTAAGTTTACCCCTCATAAACCAGGGGTAAGTCATGTTAAGGTATGGACGTCGGAAATGTCGAAACAGCGTCATATTTTACGTCATTTGCGTAAGTCGTACGTGAATGGGGCTGGGCGTAAGTTACGTTCACGTCGAAAGCATTGAGCCGACGTATCTCAGGGAGTATTTGCGACGTGATTCTGAGCATGCGCGCGCATGCGCCGTTCGATCGGCCATGCATTTACATGGGGTCACGCTTCATTACAATACAACACGCCCACTGCCTTGCTACTTTGAATTACGCAGGCTAATGCCGGCCCATTTACGCTACGCCGACGTAACTTTGGGAGAAAGTGCTTTCTGAATACAGTACTTGCCTCTGAATGTTACGTCGGCGTAGCGCATATGAGATGCGCTACGCCCGCTCAAAGATATGACAATGTATCTGAATCGCGGCCTATACATTTCAAAGATTAAATTCACTTTTGCTAAGAAAAAAACAACCCCCTCAGTGTGATCACTGTGCATTGCAGAATTTTACCAAACTTTGTTGCAGATACCTACCTGTTTCTTGCTCTGAAGAAAAAGCTGTTTTTGGTCTTTAGAGTGCATCTAAATGGGAGTGACTTTTTTTGTTATGAATCAGCTGATTCACTTGCAATGTTCTAAAGAGGAACATGCATCCCTTTAGAATTGATTAACCCTTTGGGAGTACCTCCCCAAAAATGTAATTTTTGTTGCAAAGGATGCCTAAAATCTGACTTTTTATGTGTGCTGACTTCTGGGGAAATCTGTGAACCAATCACCAATGGTGTTTGGAACGCCTCCAGGTTGCCATATTGCATTGAACTTTACAGAAAATTACAGCACTGCAGATTGAAAAGGATAGGTCATTTGTAATAGCAATTACAATATGGCTTTTGTAGCAATCGTATATGCTATATATATATATATATATATATATATATATATATATATATATATATATATATATATATATATATATATATATGTCTTGTGTTTATGGACAGACACAGCCGCATATTCTTGACAATAGGGTATTAGCCTTCAATTAGGAGAGGACTAGGCAGAAACATGTTAAAGTGTTAAATCGACATTAAACTGTACAGTCCCTCTCGGTACAACCCCTCCCCCCGCATCTGGTAGCTCAGTTCTTTTTCTGCCTAGCATAGGAGAAGGACCTGGCTCCCTGGGGGCCCATTAGCCTACTTTGATCCTGTAATCTACTATCAACTGCTGACTGGGCGACAGGCTGGATGTTCTAGATCCTTGTAGTCTTCCCAGTTTCGGCCATCGAGCGTGTGCAGACCTTTAACTACGCGCTGGGTCGGCCACATCATGCCCCGTTTTTTCCAGGGGTGGCAGGTGAGCTACGTGCTCCGGGGCACACATATGACTGGGCTAACTACTGTCTGTGTCACAGTGTGCCGGGCGGACAGCTACCCCCGTATTACTCGGGTGGCGGATCTGTCAGGGATGCTCCAGTGGTCCACACAGGACAGGTAAGTAGCAGTTCCCCCTGCTTCGGCAGGCTGGCATGGCTGGGAATTCCCGGGGAGGTGGACTAGGGTTTGGCCACCCTTCCTTTCTTCTCTCCCCTCCTTCCCTCCTCCCTATGCTCTGGGAGCTAGGCTTGCTGTATGTGGCTGGGGCTCCATTCTCTAGTGGGGGGCTGCGCTGTCGGTCCGCTCTCCTAGGGGTGCTGTCCGGCTGTCATGTGTGGGGGGGCCTCCGTTCGGTGCCCCTGGGGCGTTCGCCGCCTGTTTTGTGTACTTTTCCTTTTATTGCATGTGGACGGCGGCCATTTTCTTGTAGCCTGTGCTCTCTTTTTACAGTGCGAAAGACCGTGGCCATCTTGTTGTGGATTTTGACCTCTAGTGGTGGCATAGGTATCTGAATGGTGCGAACAGCTTATTACACACCTTAGGGAGAGAGTGACACATGCAGTTGTGCGGGGAGAGCACCTCTAGGGGCGGACGGCAGCTGTACAGCACCTGGCTTGGGTGGTGAGTCCTCTGTGGGGGGCCCTCGGAATCTGTAGCAGCTAGGAGGGTGAGCTGTGTGCCTTGCTTTGCGTCCCTAAGGGTGTCAGGCATGTGGGTCAGCATGGCGTCGGAAGCTGATGCTTCTTCCCCAGACATACCTGTGTTAGCAACTGGTGCTCCTGCACCTGCTGTTTCTGTGGACGCTATGTTAGTGGTCCTGGAGGCTTTTGTTGCCAGGGTGTATGCAGTGTGTGGGCGAAAGGGGGGTAAAAAGCGCCTCCTCCCCCCACCATCTTCCGGGGACATCTCTGACTCGGATTTGGGCCCAGCTGCTGCTTCCGGCCCTGGTTCTGACGTGTCAGAGGATGCGGACCACGACCGTTCGGACAGTGTGGATGATTCCGTGTCTGGGTCAGCGCATGATAGGGCGTGTGTTGGGGCACTTATCACTTAAATTGGAGGTTAAGGCAGATGCATCTACAGAGATGTCGGCCCCTTTTGGGTTCCGTAAGCCGACCCGCACCGAGAAGGTGATTTCTTGTGTACCTTATCTTGATAAACGTTTATACGAGGAATGGCAAAGGGTCTTTTCGGTCCCCAAATTTATAGAGGTCCGCTACCCTTTTAAAAGAGTTTCCTAAAAAATTGACTTCTTCCCCGATAGTGGACCCTTCTGTGTCCAGATTAAACAAAGTGACCACGCTTCCGGTGCAGGGGGCTCCTGCTTTCAAGAACCCCGCGGATAGGAGGGCTGAGGCTGTGGCTCACTCCCTGTTCATGGTGGTGGGGTCAGCAGACCTTGGTGTCACAGACACTTATTGAATGGGCAAAAATGTTGCACCATGAGCTGAAAGAGCAACAGGCTCCCCCGGCCTGTGTGGAACTGGCCGAACAGTTGTTGCAGGGCCTTAAGTTTGTTTGCGAGTCGGCTTTGGATACGATTCCCTTGTTGTCCAGGGCCTTGGTCTCTGCGGTGGTACTGCGCCACCAGATCTGGCTGGAATGTTGGTCCGCAGACCAAGCTTCTAAGAAGGCTTTACTTGATTTGCCTTTTGAGGGTGAGAGACTTTTTGGAGCCTCGCTGGAGGACATTATCAAGGATGCCACGGGAGGTAAGAGTATTCTGCTTACTTGGGTGGGGGGTCGTCTCGGTGGACGTCACTGCTCTCTGACTGGTGGGTTTGCGCAGTAGTTTCCTCAGGGTACAAGATAGAGTTTCTATCTTGCCAACCAAAATATGTTTTTTCCCTCCAACCATCAGCTTCCTCTGATTCGTCGGGATGCCCTGTTTGGGGCAGTAATCATACCCATGCCATTGCAGGAAAGGTTCCAGGGTTTTTATTCAAATTTGTTTGTAGTTCCAAAGAAGGAGGGGGTCCAACCAATCCTGTATCTCAAGGCCCTCAACAGCTTTGTAAAGGTTAAAAAGTTCAGGATGGAATCAGTGCACTCTGTAGTTGCGGCACTCCATCCGGGGGATTTTCTGGCATCCTTGGACATAAAGGATGCATACTTGCATGTCCCCATATTTGTCAGGCATCAGAGGTTTCTGTGCTTTGCGGTCGGGGACGACCACTACCAATTTCTGGCTCTCCCCTTCGGCCTGGCATCGGCACCAAGGGTTTTCACCAAGGTGCTCGCCCCAATTTCGGCCTTATTGAGACAGCCAGGATTTGCTATTGTGGGCTATCTGGATGACTTTCTTCTGAGAGCTGCTTCAGACTCAGAATTAGAAGGGGATGTGGCGATTGACAGTCAGACCCTTCAAGAATTTGGTTGGGTGCTGAACTTCCAGGAGTCGGTGTTGGTACCGACTCGGCGCCTGGAATACCTGGGCCTGGTTCTAGACTCCTTGGAAGCAAGAGTTTTTCTGAAGCTGTTGGCATCCCGCAGATGGTCGTCAGTGCACTTTTGAATGCGAGTTCTGAGTCTCATGGTAGCCTCCTTCGAGGCGGTACCGTATGCTCAATTCCATACTCGAGTCTTGCAGAGGGAGATCCTGGCCAAATTAGACAAATGGGACAAATCTCCGTTGTCCCTGGATTGCCAGATCTGGGTGAGCCAACTAGTCAGGGCTTCCCTGGTCTGGTGGCTGAGATCTCTGGCCCTTCAGTACAGGAAGTCGTTCCTTCCCTGTCACTGGACGGTGATCACGACGGACGCCAGTTTGACCGGTTGGGGGGGAGTCTGGGGTGTTTGGTCAATACAAGGTCGCTGGATGCAGGAAGAATCCCACCTGCTGATCAATGTGCTGGAGCTTTGGGCGATCAGGCATTGCCTCTCCACATGGTCACAGAGGCTACAGGGGTGTCCAGTCAGGATCCAGTCGGACAATGCCACAGCAGTGGCGTATGTCAACCATCAAGGGGGAACGAAAAGCTTGGCTGCAGCTTCGGAGCTTGCTCACATTCTGCGGTGGGCAGAGCGGAGCGTGCTGGCTCCGTCAGCTGAATACATTCCGGGCGTAGAAAACTGGCAAGCGGATTACCAAAGTCGCCAGATGCTGGACCAGGGATAGTGGTCGCTACACCCGGATGTGTTTCAATTCATTTGCCTGATGGGGCACATGGATCTCCTGGCTTCTCGACTCAATCGAAAGGTGTTGAGGTATGTGGCAGGTCAAAATACCCCTGGGAAGACGTGACAGGCTACTTTATGCCTTCCCCCCTAAAGCTTCTCCCTCGCCTACTTCGCAGGGTGCAGAGCGAGGAGATTCCGCTGACCCTAATTGCTCCAGATGACCGTGGCGTCCCTGGTACGCTGACCATTGCGTCTGGTGGCGGATGCTCCTTGGCGACTACCAATGCGAGAAGACCTTCTGACGCAAGGTCCCATACTTCATCCTGCTTTACAGTCGCTGGCTTTAACGGCATGGCTATTGAAAGCCAGGTGTTGAGGGACCGAGGCCTGTCGAATTTGGTGATTTCTACCATGTTGAGGGCACGTAAATCTTCCTCTCGGAATATTTATCATCGAACGTGGAAGGCTTACATCTCCATGTGTGAGGAGATGTGGTGGCGTCCATGTGCTTATTCGGTTTCCAGGATCCTGCTGTTTTCACAGTGTGGAGTGGACCAAAAGCTTGCCTTGGCTGTCTTCTTTCAACAATCTTTGGCGGCTCACTCACTGGTGAGTACGATTGTGCAAGGGGTTCGACATGTGGCCCCTCCGGTCCATCCACCGATTCATCCGTGGGACTTAAATCTGGTCCTCTCAGTGCTTCAGGAACCGCCGTTTGAAAACATTAGAGAGATTCCCTTGTTGACACTCTCTTAGAAAGTAGCCTTTTTAGTGGCTATTACGTCAGTCAGATGGGTTTCTGAGCTGGCGGCCTTGTCTTGCAAGGCTTCTTATCTGATCCTCCACAAGGATAAGGAGGTGCTGTGCCCGCAGCCTTCATTTCTTCTTAAGGTCGTTTCGGCTTTCCATCTCAATAAGGACATTGTACTTCCGTCCTTGTGTCCTCGACCGTCGCACCCAAAGGAAGCTGTGTTACATTCCTTGAACGTTGTCCAAGCTCTGCGGGTGTACCTGTCTGCGACTGCTCCGTTCCGGAGGTTGAACTCACTGTTTGTTTGGGTGGGTGGTCCTAAGAAAAGCCTGGCGGTCTCGTCGGCCACCATCTCTAGGTGAATCAGATTGTGACTCAGGCTTTTGCCCTACGAGGGCGAGTGCCTCCCTTTCCTGTCACGGCGCATTCGACCAGGGCAATAAGTGCCTCTTGGGCTTTCTGACATCAAGCATCTGTTTCCCAGGTGTGTAAGATGGCGACCTGGTTGTCCTTTCACACCTTCACTAAATTTCACAAGGTTGATGTGAGTGCATCCTAGGATGCTTTCTTCGGCCGCAAGGTTTTGCAGATGGCTGTTTAAGGTTGTAAATCTTCCGTTGAGGAGTTCTGGTTGTTTGGGGTGAAGTTTGTTTAATTGCTGTTCCCACCCCTTCTTTTTTTGACATTGCTTGGGGACGTCCCTACTGTCAAGAATATTGTCAGGACCTGGATTTGAACCTGGGACCTCAGCTATGTCTGGCAGTAAACCTTCTCACTGAGCTATCTGGGATGCTGGACAGCTCCCTGTCTGATCTGCTGGACAAACCCATCTGATCCATTGAACATTCCTGCCTTGTGTCTTGATTGTCTTGAACCTTGAACCCCTTGCTCCTCCCACGAACTTCCTGATATAAGCCATGTCTCTGCACTTCCTCCTTGCCAGAATATTGTGCTATCTCCAGCCTATATCTCGCTCCTGTCTTCCCTGCTGCCGTCCATATTTGCTACTGCTCGTTACCGACCACTTGGCTTGTTATCGACTACGCTTCTGCCTGATCCCAACCTACAAATACTTATTACCGACCCCTTGGCTTGTTATCGACTACGCTTCTGTTTGATCCTCACCTGCTTATCTGCTATTGTACCCCGGCTTTCTCACCTCCTGGTGGGGCAATCCTGAGGACCGCGACCTGGCGCTAACACGCAGCAAAATCCATCTTCACCTTCAGAAGCTCTGGTGAATACCGGTTAGCGCTTAGATTCCGCACCTCAGGTGACCCCGTGTCATCAGCCAGGGTGACCTGTTCTGCTGCTATAGCTACTGGCCTCTGAGCCTGACTCCAGACCGTGACAGAATATTCTGGCCCAAAACATGGAGGCCGTTGTAGCAGCTGCTGTAGCTCCTCTCAGGGTGCAAATCGCTGAGTTGCAGACGTTTGCTGTTAACTACCAGGAAAAATGTTCTGAGTTACAAATTGAAGTGAAAGCACTACAAGAGGAAATCCTTGATATGAATAAACAATTGCGTGACTTTCGTGCTCGAGACACTGCTGCCGTAGATACTAATACACGAATGCCCCTACCACTTAAGTTTAACGGAGACCGCCGCCATTATAGAGGGTTCCTTAATCAATGTCGCATATACTTTCAGATGCAACCTGCTGCATTTACTTCGGACAGGAAAAAGGTGCTGTTTATTATCAACCTCCTGACTGAGGAAGCTTTAGCCTGGGCCTCCCCTTATGTGGAGAAAGATGATGTCGTCCTGGATGATTTCAATTCTTTTGTGACTGCGATGAACCAAGTTTTCGATGATCCTAACCGCTGCACTACTGCTGAGGCAAAATTGCACAATTTACGGCAGGGTAGACGCTCTGTTGCAGAGTACACAACTGAATTTCGACGCTGGATCTCAGATACCAATTGGAATCCAGCAGCACAAAAGAGTCAGTTCCGTCAAGGACTCGCGGAACAAGTAAAAGATGAGCTTGCCAGAGTAGAAAGTCCTGACGACCTTGAGGCTTTTATTAAATTGTGTATTCGAATTGATCAAAGACTTACTGAAAGGAGAAAGGAGAGACTGGGAATCTTAGGCAGTAATGGTGGCATGCGTTTTTCTACTACTCAGTATCCTCCTAAGGTTTCAAAATTTACTCCTGATTCTGACACTCCTGAACCTATGCAGGTGGATGCTCTTAAAAGATCTATTACTACTCAGGAGAAAGAAAGACGACGTTCAGAGAACTTATGTCTTTATTGTGGAGACTCCGGACATTACGCAGTTAATTGTCCCAATAAATTTAAAAGAACAATTGCAGCAACAGATATTACAGTATCTGAACAAATAAACTCAATTTCTCAGTCCGTCTCTCCTTTAATTCAGGAAGCAAATAAGGTTAATTCTTTATTAACTCATTTTGTCATGCCCATTAAGCTAATTTCTGAGGGCCGTGAAATCCCCTGCTCTGCTATGCTGGACTCTGGGGCTGGAGGAAACTTTATGGATATAGAGTTTGCCCACCACAATAACATTCAAGCCATAAATACATCTTCTCCTATTGAGATGGAGACAGTTGATGGTTCACCCTTATCCTCAGGACCTGTTACCCATAAAACCGTTCCTTTGGTAATCCAGTTTGAGGCGGATCATCGTGAGACCATCAGCTTTCAGTTGATCACATCACCCAAATTTCCCATCATTTTGGGCATTCCGTGGTTCTCCACTCACAATCCCTCTATCAACTGGGGAGCACGGACCATAGATTTCACATCCTCCCACTGCAAGGAACACTGTAGGGAATCTTATCAAACAAGTTCTCCGCTGGTCAAGGAATTGCAAGTTGGTGTGGTAACTACCCAGTCATATGACGACTTGCCTCCACAATACCATGCATTCCGGGATGTCTGTGATAAGAAAAATGCAGATCAATGACCTCCTCATCGCCCATACGATTGCCCCATTGAGCTGCTTCCAGGGGCCGAAATACCTTTTGGCCGCCTTTTTAATCTCTCAGAACCTGAATTAAAAGTGCTCAGGGAGTGGCTTGATGAAAATTTAGAAAAGGGTTTTATTAGACACTCAACATCTCCTGCAGGAGCAGCTCTATTCTTTGTTGAAAAGAAAGACTCCACCTTGCGTCCATGCATTGATTACAGGCACATGAATAAGGTCACAATTAAAAACCGTTATCCACTCCCCTTGATCTCGGAAATGTTGGAAAGACTTCGTTCTGCCAAAGTGTTTACAAAACTTGACCTACGGGGGGCATATAACCTGGTCCGTATTCGTTCAGGAGATGAATGGAAAACCGCCTTTAGAACCAGATATGGGCATTTTGAGTCCTTGGTCATGCCTTTTGGTCTCTGCAATGCCCCTGCGACCTTTCAGCACTTCATAAATGATGTTTTTCGAGATCTGTTGGACCAATTTGTCATTGCTTATCTGGATGACATCCTTATCTTTTCTGATAACCTGGAAGAGCACCGCAAGCATGTTTGCATTGTCTTTGAAAGATTAAGGCAGAATCGACTTTACATCAAATTGGAGAAATGTGAGTTTGAACAAACCCAGATCCAGTTCTTAGGGTATATTATTTCTCCAGATGGTGTGGGCATGGATCCTGAGAAGATTAAAGCAGTGGTAGATTGGCCTGCCCCCGGAAACATTAAGGAAATCCAACGATTTGTCGGGTTTGCCAACTTTTACCGAAAATTTATAAGGAACTTCTCTAAGGTGATAGCTCCAATTACCCAGCTAACAAAGAAAGGGGTGCCCTTTGTGTGGTCATCTGAGGCACAGGCTGCTTTTGGAAAGTTAAAAACTCTTTTTACTTCTGCACCAGTATTGGTACATCCCAATCCTGAATTACCTTTTATAGTGGAAGTGGATGCTTCAAACTCTGCCGTGGGAGCTATCCTCTCCCAACGACATGGTGAAAAGATGCAGCTACATCCTTGTGCTTACTTTTCTCGTGTAATGTCTTCAGCCGAAAGAAATTATGACATTGGGAATAAGGAGTTGCTAGCAATTAAAGAAGCATTTTCTGAATGGAGGCATTTGCTGGAAGGCGCTAAGCATCCTGTAACCGTTCTCACTGATCATAAGAATCTGGAATTCATTCGTTCTGCCAAGAGATTGTCTTCTAGACAAGCACGTTGGTCATTATTCTTTTCCAGGTTCAATTTTATTATCTCATATCGACCTGGGTCAAGGAATGGTAAGGCTGATGCCTTATCACGAATGTTGTCTGGGCCTCTCCAGGAAGACAACTCTGAATACACAGTCCTGCCTCAAAAGAACTTTCTAGGTGTCACAAGTTCTAAAGCATTCTTGAGTCTTCTCAAGGAAGGGTATGAGAATGACCCACTCCTCAAAGATCCTCCTATGAACATCATCCTTGATTACAAGAATGGCTTCTGGACTCAAGCACATCGCCTCTATGTACCTGAAGTTGCTCGGGTTGAAGTCCTCAAGTTGGTTCATGACTCCAAACTTGCTGGACATTTTGGAGTTTCTAAGACGGAGGAACTTTTATCCCGTTCCTTTTGGTGGCCTGGGTACAAAAGAGATGTCAAAAGTTATGTAGCCTCGTGCCTGGTCTGTACTCGCAATAAGACACCCCGAGCTTCTCCTTTGGGGTTGCTCCAGCCACTCCCTGTCCCATCAAGACCATGGGGATCAATTTCTATGGACTTTGTGGTTGATTTACCCCCCTCTAAAGAAATGACCACTATCTTGGTTGTTATTGACCGCTTCACTAAGATGGCTCACTTCATACCAGTGAAGGGGGTACCCTCTGCAGAACAAACTGCAGAGTTGATGGTTCGAGAAGTCTTTAGACTACATGGAATTCCAGAAGATGTAGTTTCTGACCGAGGAGTACAGTTCACTTCAAAATTTTGGAAAAGCTTTTGCTCAGCTTTAGGAGTAACAATTAATCTATCTTCTGCTTTTCATCCTCAGTCTAATGGTCAGACCGAGAGGACCAATCAAACGTTAGAGCAGTACCTCCGATGTTTTGTTAGTTATCTTCAGGATGACTGGGTGGACTATCTTCCTACAGCGGAGTTTGCTTATAACAATTCTAAACATAGCTCCACCTCTCAGACCCCTTTTTTCCTAAATACCGGGCTTCATCCAGCTTTTATCCCTGATCTCCCTATCTCAACTCCAATTCCTGCTGTTACCAACAGATTAACTGCTTTACAGGAGATCCAGGGAAAATTGATCGAGACTTTGAGGGAAGCTCAGGAAAGTTACAAGAAGGCTGCAGATAGACATCGCAGAGCACTTCCTACCTTTCATGTGGGTGATCAAGTTTGGTTATCTACTAAAAATCTGAAGGTTCATGTTCCATCTGCAAAGTTGGGACAAAAGTTTGTGGGACCTTTCCAGATCTTGGCCCAGATCAACCCAGTTGCCTTTCGCCTAAAACTTCCAGCAAGTATGAAGATTCACCCTGTGTTTCACATTTCGCTACTTAAACCTTTTCACGAAAATACTTTTTCTGGAAGAACACTTCCACCCCCTCCACCTGTTGAGGTACAGGGTGAGGAAGAATACGTGGTGGAGAAAATTCTTGATTCCAGGATCTATAGGAACAAATTGCAATATCTGGTTCAATGGGAAGGATACGGGACAGAAGAAAATTCTTGGGAGCCTGAGCAGAACGTTCATGCTCCTAGATTAACAAGAGAATTCCACCAGAGGTTCCCTCACAAACCAGGCCCTAAGACGTCCAGTGGACGTCCTGGGAGGAGGGGAGTACTGTCAGGACCTGGATTTGAACCTGGGACCTCAGCTATGTCTGGCAGTGAACCTTCTCACTGAGCTATCTGGGATGCTGGACAGCTCCCTGTCTGATCTGCTGGACAAACCCATCTGATCCATTGAACATTCCTGCCTTGTGTCTTGATTGTCTTGAACCTTGAACCCCTTGCTCCTCCCACGAACTTCCTGATATAAGCCATGTCTCTGCACTTCCCAACCTACAAATACTTATTACCGACCCCTTGGCTTGTTATCGACTACGCTTCTGTTTGATCCTCACCTGCTTATCTGCTATTGTACCCCGGCTTTCTCACCTCCTGGTGGGGCAATCCTGAGGACCGCGACCTGGCGCTAACACGCAGCAAAATCCATCTTCACCTTCAGAAGCTCTGGTGAATACCGGTTAGCGCTTAGATTCCGCACCTCAGGTGACCCCGTGTCATCAGCCAGGGTGACCTGTTCTGCTGCTATAGCTACTGGCCTCTGAGCCTGACTCCAGACCGTGACAAATATGCTGCTGTGTCCATCCATGAACAAAAGAGAAAATTGGATTTTTGTACTCACCGTAAAATCCCTTTCTCTGTAGTTCATGGACGGACACAGCACCCACCCCTCCTTGTTTTTATGTTTGTACTGCTTGTTGACAAACTGAGCTACCAGATGCAGGGAGAGGGGTTGTACCCAGAGGGACCGCACTGTTTAATGCATTAGCCAAAAATTTTAAGTGTGTGGCACAACTGCAAACCTACCACTTCAACTGACAGGTTGAGCAAGAAAAGCATTAATGAGAGGAGCAGCCAAGAGGCCAATAGTTACTCTGGAGGAGCTGCAGAGTTCCACAGCTCAGGTGGGGGAATATGTCAACAGGACAACTATTATTCATGCACTCCACAAATCTGGCCTTTATGGAAGATTGGCAAGAAGAAAGCCATTGTTGAAAGAAAGCCATAAGAAGTCATGTTTGCAATTTGTGAGAAGCCTTGTGGGGGACACAGCAAACACGTGGAAGAAGGTGCTCTGGTCAGATGAGACCAAAATGTTACTTTTTGACCTAAAAGCAAAATGCTATGTGTGGTGGAAAACTAACACTGCACATCACCCTGAACACGCCATCCCCACCGTGAAACATGGTGGTGGCAGCATCATGTTGTGGGGATGCTTTTCTTCGGCAGGGACAGGGAAGCTGGTCAGAGTTAATGGGAAAATGGATGGAGCCAAATACAGGGCGATCTTAGAAGAGAACCTGTTAAAGTCTGCAAAAGACTTGAGAGTGGGCAGAGGTTCTCCTTACAGCAGGACAACAACCCTGAACATACAGGCAGAGCTACAATGGAATGGTTTAGATCAAAGCATATTCATGTGCCAAACTTTTCAAATATTTATTTGTAAAAAAAAGACATTTATCATTTTCCTTCCACTTTACAATTATGTGCCACTTTGTGTTGGTCTATTACATAAAATACTAATAAAATACATATACGTTTTTGGTTGTAACATGACAAAAGGTGGAAAATGCCAAGGGGTATGTATTCATACCCCTTGGCATTTTCCTGTATCTATATCTCACAAATGGAGCACACCCTCACATTTTTGTAAACACTTTATTATATCTTTTCATGTGACAACACGGAAGAAATTACACTTTGCTACAATGTAAAGTAGTTACTGTACAGCTTGTATAACAGTGTAAATTTACTGTCCCCTCAAAATAACTCAACACACAGTCATTGATGGCATATAGGTCAGGCTATCCATGCTTTAGGCAATGGAAGAATGTCAACTCCTTTATTTCCCAAAGGAGCTGAGTCCAATTATAGGGTGAAATCAACCAACAAACAAAGGGCCAGATTCACATAGAAATGCGTTACGCTGCGGCGGCGTAATGTATCCCATTTACGTTACACCACCACAAGTTTACAGCGTAAGTGCCTGATTCACAAAGCACTTACCTGTAATCTTGCGGCGGCTTGGCGTAAATCCGCCCGGCGCAAGCCCGCCTAATTCAAATGGGGCGGGGACCATTTAAATTAGGCGCGTTCCCGCGCCGAACGTACTGCGCATGCTCTGTCCCTAAAATTTCCCGACGTGCATTGCGCTAAATGACATCGCAAGGACGTCATTGGTTTCGACGTTAACGTAAATGGCGTCCAGCGCCATTCACGGACGACTTACGCAATTGACGTAAAATTTCAAATTTCTACGCGGAAACGACGGCCATACTTAACATTGGCTAGACCACCTAGAGGGCAGCTTTAGTTTTACGCAACGTATCTCTACGGGAACGATGTAAATTTAGAGCGACGGGCAAAGCGGACGTTCGTGAATCGGCGTAACTAGTCATTTGCATATTCTACGCCGACCGCAATGGAATCGCCACCTAGCGGCCGGCCTAGAATTGCAGCCTAAGATCCGACGGTGTAAGTCACTTACACCTGTCGGATCTTAGGGCTATCTATGCGAAACCTGATTCTATGAATCAGGTGCATAGATACGACAATCGTATCTCAGAGATACGACGGCGTATCAGGAGATACGCTGTCGTATCTCTTTTGTGAATCTGGCCCAAAGTCTTCTGTAGGTGTGCCTGTCCAGGCCTTTCGGGTAGGAGCAAAGTTGACTCTTTTCAGAGAGGCTTTGGTGGAAGAGATGAAGGATTCCTGAGATTATCCAGAGGCTATCATTTGTAATTTGCAAGAAGACCTCCTCAAAAGCATTTTTTTGGCAACTGGTATGCCTGCATTCACAGAGATAATGTGGTGTTGGCAAGCATATAGAGTGGAATTATTTACAGTTCAAACCATTCTTCCAGCTCAGAGACACAAGTAGGGTACTCCTCTTTGATCCTTGCCACCAAGTCTTTATGGGCGGATCTTCAGACCAATCCTAGATCTGAGACATATAGGCCCGGATTCACATACAGCGGCGCACATTTATGCCGCCGTAGCGTAAGTGGAAGTGGGCGTGAGCCATGCTAATGAGGCGTGATCCCATGAAAATGATGGGCCGTGTGCCAGACAGATACGTATCACCAACTGCGCATGCGCCGGGACGTGGACGCATACTCCAGATCACTGCCTACGGCGTAAACGTAACCTACGCCCAGCCATATTCACGTCCAGCGTAAACTACGTAAAATACGCTGGCTTGTGTTCCCTGGGGCAGACCTTTGCATATCTGCTGCTGGGTTACACCTGCTTTATGGGGGCTTAACTTTACGCTGGACGTCCAACTTATGCGCACATCGCGTAGCCTGCGTCGGGCGCATGTATGATCGTGAATCGCTGTATCTTCCTTATTTGCATATTTGATTAGAAAATCAATGGGAGCGCCACATGCTTCCAGCGTAAATATGCGCCCACTCTATAAGAATAAGTGGGCCTTTAATCCTCTTAGTAATTCCATTTTTGAAGATCATAATGAATGTTAGACCACCGATGAGACCTTTTTTCCCCAAATGGAATTTGGTCCTTTCCTGAAAACCTTATTTTCCTTATTTGATCCAGTCTCCTCTTGCTTCTTATTTAGTTTACCCTTAAGAATAATGGGCCAGATTCATGTAGAATCGCGGCGGCGTAACATATCGTAGATACGTTACACCGGCGCAAGTTTTCATCGCAAGTGCCTGATTCACAAAGCACTTGCGAGAAAACTTCCGCCGGCGGCCTCCGGCGTAAGCCCGTGTAATTCAAAGGGGCGTGTGCCATTTAAATTAGGCTCGCTCCCGCGCCGGACCTACTGCGCATGCTCCCTTTTGAATTTCCCGCCGTGCTTTGAGCGAAGTGACTTCATTTTTTCAAACGGCGACATGCGTAGCGTACTTCCGTATTCCCAGACGTCTTAGGCAAGAAGGAAACATTTTTAAATTTCGACGCGGGAACGACGGCCATACTTTATACAGCACATACGTGTGCTGTGTAAAGTTAGGGCACCTAAAACGACGACTAACTTTGCGACGGGAAACTAGACTAGCAGCGACATAGCGAACGCGAAAAACCGTTGTGGATCGTCGTAACTACTAATTTGCATACCCGACGCTGGTTTACGACGCAAACTCCCCCCAGCGGCGGCCGCGGTATTGCATCCTAAGATCCGACAGTGTAAAACAATTACACCTGTCGGATCTAAGGGCTATCTATGCGTAACTGATTCTATGAATCAGTCGCATAGATACTCTGAGAGATACGACGGAGTATCTGAGATACGACGGAGTATCTGAGATACGACGGAGTATCTGAGATACTCCGTCGTATCTCGGCTGTGAATCTGGCCCAATATTCCTTACTTGTTTCTGTAGCGCCTTGCTCCTGATGACCAGGCGCTATGTTTAAATTTAGTGGGTGTCTGAGCTGGTAGTTAGCTCAGACTCTGATGATTAAGGCTAAACCAGCCTCTGTTCCGGCTATGGCTGTGCTTGGAGGGTTTTTCCATTGTTTGCCTGTAGGTGGCATTACCACCACAGGCCAATGTTGGAACACAGGTAGGCCAGAGTGTATTGGGTGTTTTTCCCTGGGAACAGCCCAGTGGGAGTGGTCTCCCCGCTGGGCATGCTGGGGAAGGATACTCAATGGGCAGACGCCATTTTCTCTGGACTCTTTGTCTCGTGTCCCTCCTGGCTCGAGGTATGTGATGGTCCATTTTCAGCCCCGGACCACTTTGGCCCGAGGCTGCATTCCCGCTAGGTAGGCCCAGTTGTCTTGACTGGGGCCTGCACTTTGAAGGTGACCCTGTGCTGTCTTTCCTGCGGGAGGAAGCCACTCAATGGAGGAAACCAGGGGAGAACCTGTCCTGGGGAGCACCAAGCGGAAGGCTGGTATCTCGGAAGAGGCCTGGTAACTTTATTGGAGGATTCACAGTATTCTATGATGCCTTACAATGTTGCCGGGTCGGCTTAAAGGCTCTAAACTGTACGGCTGGAAATCCGGGTACTAAATCCTGTGGCAGAGGATTCTGGAACAGTTTATTTCTACTTTCAAAGAAAGGTCTGTGGCAGAGACTGCATTCTTTTTTTTTTTTGACCGTGCATTATCCCAGCTGCTAGGCCAGTGAGAGGGGTCTATCCGGGTTAGCAATACCCACTCTGAGGAAAGTGGTGAGTGTGACTTTTGAAACGTAGAAGTTCCCCAGTGATCTGCATCGTGCGCCTGAACCTTCCCCTGACCCTCCATCCCTCTACCTATACAAGTTTGTGTGAAATAAATCCTGACAGAAAAGGGATTTACAACTTGTGTGGACATTGAAGTTTCTTAGATTCTCATCTCATCCCCTAGACAACGAAGAGCAAGGTAACGTGCAAGGCCCAAATTTAAACCAGCAGTTTCTACGGGGGTAGTGCTACATTTCCATAAGAAATGTGTCTTATGGAGTTGCCGCCTGGTTCTTAAAGATGTTTTTTAGGTTAATTCATGCTTTTTGTTTCAAGATCTCAACTGCATTCTATATTAATTGAGAAGTCTGTCTTTCCAAAATGCCTGCAAGATGAGACAGAAAAGAAATAGTGAAAATTGGATCTGGTTTGTTCCCTCTCAACCTTCTGGGATCAGATTAGGGAATTTTGAAGGCAGGATAACTTTTTTGTATTTACAATTTGTTTGAATAAATGTATCACAGTCATATTTTCATGGATTGCCAAACAATTCAGATTGCCTACAGGTCCCTGGGTTTTCCTCTGCCATTGAAGGTGACATTCTATTAGAGTTATAAGGGCCTCGATGGTGGCATACGTTAAGTTTTCAACAGAAGTGGTATGCAAAGTAGTGAGCTGAAATGCAGCTATTACTTTAATTTCATTTGTGGCTAAAGAGTGAATCTGGCCCTTTAAAAGCATTTAGTTATTCTGTTATTTCTGTGGCTGTAATTCATGTATTTAGTTATGCAGCAAGTGGTTGTGTTTGAATCTTTTTCCTATCCTATCTTTTCTCCTATTTCAAAGATCAGAATCTATAATAAACACCAGTGCCTTCACTTAATTGGGTCTTGTGGATAACAAGTGCAGTCCCAATTCAGAAAATGTGTCAGTTACAATAGACAATAAAAATGGCAGGTTTAGACATTTAAAATAGAAATATGGCCAAAACTTTTTAGTCCATACTTCTTTTCTGGGTCACAGGAGTGCACTTGCTTGTGCTTTCTTATGACCCAGAAACATTCAGCAACCCCTCGCTCTGGAAAGGATGAAGATAATAATGTTAAGATCCACCCAGTAATGATGACTGACAGCTGGCTCCCGCTTTCAGCATGCTGCTGAGAGCTGAAGCTAGCTGCGCCCACCCTTCTCTCTATCCCAGAGCTCCACTGAGCACTGGAAAAGCAGAACAGACTGCAGTGACTGACAGTGAGTGCACCTTATTGGTAAAGGGGGCTTCTAGATTCTTATTAGTCTCCTGATCGCAGACCCCCACAACCACCGGGCAAGGATTGTGGGCAAGGTGCTTTGCCAGCCCCCCACCCCCCAGCAAGGCACAACCCCATGTTAAGGGCATGTGGCCTGGTATGGTTCAGGAGAGGGGGCTTCATGATGATTTCCCACCCTTTCCTGGCCAACAAGGTCTGCTCGGTTTAAGGGTTTGGTATGAATTTCTCAGGGGAACTATAAATTCTCAGCAATTTATATTTTTTGCTTTGGAAAAGTTGGCACAAAAAAAATCACTACTCCAGATTTCATGGAATTTTAAAAAACATTTTTGCATTGGTACCCCAGGGCAGTGCCTCCACATAGTATTTTTGTTTTACACCCTCTTGACTATCAACCCAGAAAATGGGCCTTTTTAATTTAATAAATTCAGCTGCCATTGTTTTTAATGGGGCTCTTTGTCAGCGTCACTAAACCTCTAAACTGAACCCAGGGCTGTTCAGCTCAGCTTGTCACTATTCTGCTCAGCTTGTAACTATTCTTCAGTATTCTAAGGCTGTATTTTTTTCTCCTGTTCAATATATGCACTTCACAACTGATCTGGATTAAAAATTAAATTTGGCCATTTATTATGCCTGATTAAAATCTTAATTCAAATGAAAATATTTCTAGTTGGAAATAGCAAAGTTAATTGGAAGTGATTTTCTGAGAAGCTTTTGAAGGTCAGTAAAATCCTCAAATGTCTTTTTTAGACTGTAGAATATGTTAAACATCTGTGCCACATTACAGAAAATTCTAGGTCTGGTAATATTTAATGCTAGGAATATCAGGCAACACAGGTGTTACTTGTAGTCAAATAACATTGCAAAACACATAACATGCACTATATTGTCAAAAGTATTGGGGCGCCTGCATTTACACGCACATGAACTTTAATGGTATCTCAGTCTACGTCCATAGGATTTAAAATTGGCCCACCCTTTGCAGCTATAACAGCTTCAACTCTTCTGGAAAGGCAGTCCACAAGGTTTAGGTGTGTCTTTATGGGAATGTTTGACTATTCTTCCAGAAGCGCAGGCTTATCAAGTTCTTCTACCCCAAACTCGCTCATCCATGTCTTTATGGACCTTCCTTTGTGCACTGGTCCAAATCATTTGGTGGAGGGGGATTATGGTGTGGGGTTATTTTTCAAGGATTTGGCTTGGCCTTATAGCTCCAGTAAAGGGAACTTTTAAGGCGTCAGCATGCCAAGATATTTTGGACAATTTCCTGCTCCAAACTTTGTGGGAACAGTTTGGGCAGTTTGTGCACCATAGCACAAAGCAAGGTCCATAAAGACATAGATGAGTGAGTTTGGGGTGGAGGAACTTGACTGGCATGGGCAGAGTCCTGACCTCTACCCGATAGAACATCTTTGGGATTAATTAAAGCGGAGATTGCGAGCCAAGCCTTCTTGTCCAACATCAGTACCTGACCTCACAAATGCGCTTCTGGAAAAATGGTCAAACATTGCCATAGACACACACCTAAACCTTGTGGACAGCCTTCACAGAAGAGTTGAAGCTGTTATAGCTGCCAAGGGTGGGCCAACTCAATATTGAACCCTATGAACTAATGAACATTAAAGTTCATGTGCGTGTAAAGGCAGGTGTCCCAATAATTTTGGTAATATAGTGTACATATAAATATATGTAACACCCTCTACCATAGGTAGGTGCTAGAGTGAGAATTTTTATGAGGAAAGTTGCCATCACAGGAAAATGTAGGCAGGCCTATGCTTCAGGCTAGGCCTGCTTGTTTTGATCTGGGGGCAGGGAGTGGTTAGTGTAGCAGTGGGTGTGACCACCTGTGCTTTATTTCTAAGGCGCCTCCCCTGCTTCCAGGGATAATGTTCCGGAGGGGGCAGGGCACAGGACTACAGTAACAGGGAGCTCATGTGAGGAGCCCTGACCAATCCCCATGTTGGTATTGGCAAGGGGCAGGCCTCCCATATAAGCTGAGGTAACAGCTCACTGGGGAGGATTTGTCGGCTGGGAGATGTGGAGAAAGGAGTACTAGATAGCAGCAGGAGGCCATCTCCATCTGGGAGGGTGCTCCAATAGTGGAGGATCCCAGGAGGGAGCCTCATCCTTAAACGGTCATGGAGGAGGTGTCCTGGAACAGAGAGGCTAGAAAAGCTATTAGAACGCATGTCTAGTTAAAGTTCTCCATCATGGGCTCGGGGCAGGAGAAGGCCGTGAGTGTGACACAGTGGATTTTTGGAAGAGGCATGCCAGGGGAGCTGGGTGCGAGGCCAGAGGAGAGACTGTGGGATTTATGTCAAATCGATATGGCCTGCGGGCGCAAGATTTGCAAGTTGATCTAGCTGGAATCAGTAATCCACCAACCAATACAAGCTGCTAAAATACTAGGCCGCCAGGTAGAGGTTCTGCAGACCTCTGGCCTAGTAACTACACAGCCAATTACAGCTAATTACAGACAGCAATCTGGGATTATTCAGAGTGATCTCTTTTGTCAAGTGAAGATGATGGGACAGAAAGGATAAGGGCCCTTTCACACAGGGCTGTCCTTGTGCGGGCTCCGCTTTGCTCAGCAGGTATTGCTCCGTGGATCCCCGCTGAGCAGGCAGATGACAGGTCTGTCTCTGCACACTGTGCAGGGACCGACCTGTCAGAGCCCCACTCTTCCCTATGGGGGATCGGATGATGACGAACCGTAGAGTTCGTTGTCATTCGATCTGATCTGCCAAATGGATGGAAAAGTAGGGTTTTCCTCCTTCACACTTTGGCGGATCGGAGCAGGTCGGATGTCAGCAGGCATGTCACCGCTGACATCCATGGCTTCATAGAGGTGCACGGAGCGCCAGTTTAGGGCGCCCATGTGAAAGGGCGCTAACAGTTTACAGTGCACGTTTTGTGCAGGAGGGTAGCAGTCTGCAGGAGATGATGCAGAGGAGGAGCAATAGTCTGCATGGGTTATGCAGGGGAAGTGACTGTAAATGTTATGGTTCATCAGTTCTTCAAGGTTCAATCTATTCTTTCAATTACTTCAATATGATAACAAAGCAACATGCTCTATGGGCATCCCGTAACCCCTTTCCCCCAACCAAGTTATATCCCCCAATAAACAAAAAAACAAATCAACGCAAATGACTGTTCATTGTCTCTGAGGTAATAGATGAAGGTCTTGCAGCAGGGGGATATGGTGGATATTAGTAACTAGTAGCAACCATGTGCTAAATATATAGGGCCAGATCCTCAAACGAAATACGCCAGCGTATCTATGGATACGCCGCGTAATTTCAAAGTTCCCACGTCGTATCTCTGTTTTGTATCCACAAAACAAGATACAACGGAATCTGGGCTCGATCCGACAGTCGTACGTCTTAGTACGCCGTCGGATCTTAGGTGCATTTTTCCGCTGGCCGATAGGTGTCGTTTCCGTCGAATTCCGCGGCGAGTATGCAAATTAGCTAGATACGGCGATCCACGAACGTACGTCCGGCCGGCGCATTTTTTTACTTTGTTTGCGTTTGGCTTTTTTCGGCGTATAGTTACCCCTGCTATATGAGGCATACTCAATGTTAAGTATGGCCGTCGTTTCCACGTCGAATTTTGAATTTTTTACGTTGTTTGCGTAAGTCGTTCGCGAATAGGGATTTGCGTAGAATGACGTCATGGTTGTAAGCATTGGCTTGTTCCGGTTTAATTTCGAGCATGCGCACTGGGATACCCCCACGGACGGCGCATGCGCCTTTAAAAAAAAACGTAATTTACGTCGGGTCACGACATATTTACATAAAACACGCCCCCATCACATCGTTTTGAATTGTGCGCCCTTACGCCGCCAAAATTACACTACGTCGCCGTAACTTACGGCGCAACTTCTTTGAGGATAAGGAAAATACGCTGTAAGTTACGGTAGTTATTCACAAAGCACTTGCTCCCACTTGCTTCCGAATCTACGCTGGGTTTTGAAAGCGTAAGTCGTCGTAAGTGGAAGTGGGCGTGAGCAATGCAAATGAGGCGTGACCCCATTACTACGTTTAGCGATAATGAATGGTTTAACAGTATCAAAATGTAATACAATTTGCATTGTTACTGGTAGCGGTATTTAATGTGACATATTTTTTGGGCTAAGCAATAACTGTACAAAAACTTGTGCAATAACATAGATGTTATAAGATGCTTGCTGCTTTTAGGATGAGCAATTTGAAGTTTAAGTGCTAAGCCAGAGAAAAACGGGATAGGGCCATGAAAACCCTAAAGTACATGTTTGGGTTTTAAACCCATGCAAAAAAGGATTGAATCAGTGAATCTTAGCCCAGGTTCACACTGTGCTGCGGGAAAGAAGCCGTGCGAGTTCAGCTGAACTCGCACAATTTCACTCCTGATTGTCAGTGCCGATTTTGCCCGCCATTACAGAGACATCTGTGCAGATGTCAATGTAAATTGCGGCCTGAAATCGCAAAAATTTGTACAGAAACTACTTTTTGAAATCAGTGCAGCACCGCAGATGCAGCGTTGCACCGATTAGGACGGTGCCATTGCTGCCAATTACCGGCAAATGCTGCCGATTTGTCAAATCGCATGTCAGAACACACCAGTGTGAACCAATTGGTATGAAATAAATGTAGACACCTTGCCTATTATATCTAGAAAGGATTGAAATGTATAACATTTCTGGCATGTGATATCATCAGTGTAAAAAAACATGTATTGGTTTTCCATATAAAGTGTATATATGGTGCTTTGAGTTTCTGATCAAATAATTTGCCAGCTTTAGAAAGAAATTTCTTGCCTGGAGATTTTCAGCTCTATGAATGCATAGGAAAGACATGCATATGCAAAGTTATTAAAAATTGAATATGTCTGAAATTAGACCTTTTCATGAAGGTTCATCCTTACAAATCATTTTATACCATGCAGAGTCTGAAAAGACCACATTTTAGTAAACGATCAGGCAAAATGTCTAGTGTATAAAAACCTAAAAGAAGCTTTGGAAAGAATGCTAAATTTAGCTTGAAGTTTTAGGAATGTAAAAATGATTTTGTCTGCCTCAGGCTGGGTTCACACTACTACACTACTTTCATCCTACTTTGCTCTGCTACATTGGTCCTACATTTATCCTACATTGGTCCTACATCCATCCTACTTTCATGAACAGGATACTACTTTGGTCCGACTTCAATGATATTCAATGGGCCTGAAGTAGGATCAATGTAGGACCAAAAGTAGTACAGGGAGCATTTTCAAAGTCGGACAGACTTGTGTAGGACGCTACAAGACGCTCTCATAGGGAAACATTGAACACAGAGCAAAGTAGGATGAAAGTAGTGTAGTAGTGTGAACCCAGCCTCAAACAGATGATGACTGCTGCTGTGTGCTCCACATATAACAGACAGCTTTCAAAGATCTTTCCTGTGTGTGCATTGGAACTCTGGTTACCCCAGGAGCCTAAAGTGTCATTAAACCCAGACTATGAAAAACTCACATTACATCCTATATAACAGTATGATCATACTCACAAAGCCACTAAATCATTTGTTTTTTTGTAGAGTGAAATATACCAGGTTGATCCTGCCTTCAGCTGTCCCTCCCATCGTCTTTGTGTCCCCATTGCTGGCTGAGTTTGAGTAGACCAGCTGGTGCTCTGTAAGGAGCTTGCTCAATTTCAGTTCCCTTCTAAACTCTTAAAGTGGATGTAAACCCCAATTTTTTTTTTATGTCACAATGTGAAGTATAAGATTTCCTATTATCTGTGCCTGCCGCCGGCCGTGTTATTGAGCCACAACATGCAGAATAGTTAGTGGAATGGATAACAAAGCCTGTAGACATATTCGCCAGCAAATGATGCCTGACGAAGAGGTCCTGTGCGACCTCGAAACGTTGCTGTTTTGATCGCTTCTATGCATTAAAGAATCTCTGGACGTTTTTCTAAATGATCCTCGGTGTGCTGGCGAAAATGTCTACATGATTTCCTTTCCGGTTCCCAGCTGGTAATCGCTTCAGTACCTTCTTTTCTTATTGGCCATTTTCCAGGAAGGTGTGCAATTGGAAAATTTTTGAGACTGGATAACAAAGCCGTCCTCATCCTCCTCATCCTCTGTCACCCAGACTCAGAGTAGTTTGTCTGCCAATGCAGCTGCCAAAGCAGCCTATTCCATCGGCCACATGTCAACAGTCACTCCTTCCCTATCCCCACCATCATGCATGAAGGAGTCCCCCAAACTGTTCGACCACAGTGTCGGGTACATGCTGCAGGAGGATGTGCAGAGTTTTGAAGGCTCCGACGATTGTGCTCAGGTTGAGGAAGGGAGTAACGGGAGCCTAGACAGAGGGGGTGCCCAAGAAGGACAAGAAACTGGCAGTCATGTTCCCCCAGCTGCAGCATACTGCCAAGTTTGCTCCAGTGACAAGGAGGGAGGGGATGATGAGGTCACTGACTACTTGGGTGCGTGTTAGAAGAGAGGAGGAGTAGGAGGCACATCTCCAATGAGGCAGGATGCCCTCCAGGGGAAGCTTAAGGGCAGCCACCCTATTGCATCACACCGCACAGAGCTAAGCAGGTGCAGGGCGCTGCTGACTCCCCGCATATTTTGAAAAGTTCCTTGGTGTAGGTTGTTTTTGACACGTGTGCAGCAGATCACACCATTGCTGTTTGCAACCTATATCTGAAGCGTATCAAGGGTGGCCAAAACAGCAACCGCTTGGACACCACATGCTTGACCAGACATATGACGACCTCCCATGCAGTCCGTTGGCAACAGCACTTTAAAGACCCACATCAAGGGATCCTTTTCAGTGGTCAGAAACCCATGGAGTTGTACATGGCTGGGAGGATGTGGTTGTGGATCATGTGATCCTTAGTGATCCAGAGGACTCAGGATCGAATGCAAACTTACGCAGCATGGCCTCCCTGATCCTGCAAAGCTTGCCAAAGGACCCTAGGATTCATGGTATCAAGGAGAGGGATCAATACTGGCTGGCAACCCTTCTTGATCCATGTTACAAGGGTAATGTTGCAGAACTCATACAGTCTTCGCAGAGGGAGCAATGGATGAAACATATTCGGGAGGCCTTGCAGGAAGTATTGTGCAATGCGTTTCCAGAGTGTGGGAGGTTAAAATTTCCTGGTCTGATCGGTTCCAGCAACCATTGCCAGTGTCTGAATTACATGCAGGAATATCTAGGGGTAACATCAGACTTAGAGACCTTTCCAACAGAACATCCACTGGGTTACTGGATCTTGAGGATGGATCACTGGCCAGAGCTTGCTCAATATGCAATTGAGCTACTGGCCTGTCCTGCATCCAGCGTTCTTTCTGAATGCACATTCAGTGCTGCTGGAGGCTTTGTAACCGATCACAGAGTGCGCCTATGCACAGACTCTGTTGATCGGCTCACATTCATAAAAATGAATCAGTCTTGGATCACCAGCTAGTATGCTGATTTAACCGATTACTATCCTATTATGCTGAGTGACTATTCTATTCCTCCTCCATCTTCGTGATGATAGCTTCTAAGAATATTTTTGGTTCAGGGCACCACCGCCACTGCCTAAGGCCAAATTTGTCTGTCCCTCTTTAACAGGGGCCTGTAATTAAAATTTTTGATCCAATATTTCACAGCAGGGCTCGTTCCTGCGCTCAACAAGAGTATCTGTGAGGGGCTGCAGTGTTGTGGCACCACCCCTACCACCACCAAATGCCCAATTTTTCTGCCCCTGTTTAACAGGGGCGTGTAATTACAATTTTTGATCTAATATTTCACAGCAGGTCCTGTTCCTGCACTCAACAAGAGTATCTGTGAGGGGTTGCAGTGTTGTGGCACCACCACCACTGCCTAAGGCCCAATTTTTCTGCCCCTGTTTAACAGGGGTGTGTAATTCTAGATTTTCCTAGTGTAGGGACGGAAAATATTGATTATATGATGACAGGAGGCGAGTATCTTGCATTAATCTTTCCATTTTAATGCTCATAGCAGAAAACATTTTTACATTTAAATGAACTGAAAAAACTACGTTTCCCATCAGTCCCAGCGTCCATCTAGCCCCCCCCCCCTTAGGGGTCCGAGCCTATAATTAGGACTGCCCCACTGTAAATCCTCCTCTTTCTGTAAGCGAATGCCCAACTCCGGACCACTTTGAGGAAGAAACAACATCACAACTCTTCGACCAGCCGGTCAAACCTGCGACGACGTCAACATAGGCAAGCTGGAGGACAAAATGTAGTCAACAGGACTCCAACCGGGAAACTAAGCACGACTTCGTTCCAACAGGGAACACAGGAATCTCTTCCATGACTGTACCAAAAATCTGGGATGATATTCAGTATCCTGAAAAGAGAAGATAAATAACCGTAATAGGGCGGGTAGGGAGGGAAGATACTCGCCTCCTGTCATCATATAATCAATATTTTCCGTCCCTACACTAGGAAAATCTAGAATTATATATCAGACAGGAGGCTCATATCTTGCAAGTTCAAAGCTAAACATGTGTGAACCTCCTGAAATACTCACATATTTATCATATATACAATATTTTCCAAAGAAAAAACCTTAAGAATGATAACCGGGATTCATAAACTAAGTGTTGAGAACAGATAATGAGACATGATCTTCCGGTCTAAAGTAAAAACGACGAAAGGTCACCTCAGAAGACCAATCAGCCGCCAATAAAAGATCTGATAGAGATCCCCCTGATGTAACCACTCTAGTGGCCATGGCACCTCTGGTGGAATGAGCTCCAAAGAGAGATATATCTATACCTGCTATCTTCATGACTGACTTTACCCATCTAGCTAGGGTTGCTGAAGATACCGGCCGATGTGGTTGCACAAAGGATATCAACAATTGGGAAGAATCTGGAGCACGAAGCGCCAAAGTGAGGGACTCGTACGTCTGTAGGCAACGGACCACACAAAGACGCGGATACGCTGGAAAAAAGGGGTAAAAAACTGTGTGTAGATTGGTTTTTGTCCTGCGAACCACCGAAAACTTAACCCCTTCCGGCGAGAATTGTCGTCTAGAAACGTCTAGAGCCCTGACATCGGATACTCGTTTAATAGAAATTAAACATAACAGGGTGGTGAGTTTTAGGGATAAGTCTTTCAAGGATAACTGATCATTATCCTCCCAAGAAGAAAATACCTGAAGTATTTTGGACACATCCCAAGTAGAATGGTATCTTGGACGAGGAGGGCGTTTGTATTTAACGCCGCGGAGTAAACGACACACAAGAGGGTGTCTGCCTATAGGAACTGCGTCTACCGGACAATGGTAAGCCGATATAGCTGACCTATAGACGTTCAGGGAACTGTATGATCTTCCCAGCTCATAAAATTCCGCAAGGAAATTTACAACTGAGGAAACAGGGGCATGAATGGGATCAATCTGTCGTTGATCACACCAACGGACCCACAACCCCCAGGCAGATCGATATGCCGATCTAGTCCCTGGGGCCCAGGCCACGGCGAGAAGATCTCTAGCCGATTGTGAAAGGTCTGAACCTGTCTCTGACATCCCGAGACCAACCAGGCCAGGAGTGGCAGCCTGTTTTCCAACAGCAAAGGGTGTGGACCTTTGGACGGGTTCGTCAGTAGCTGAATTGAATGTGGGAGAAGTCTGGGGTAGTCGATCGACATGCCTAGAACTAGCGGGAACCATGGTTGCGTTGGCCACCAGGGAGTGATCAACGCCACCGTCGCCGATTGAGTCATGACATGAAGGAGAAGCCTGGTGATCAGTGAGAAGGGGGGAAACGCATAGTTCACTCCCTTCGGCCATACCTGGAGGAATGCGTCCACCGCTGTTGCTTCTGGATCCGGCCTCCAACTGAAGAAGTGTATCAGTTGTCGATTGATCCTGGAAGCGAAAAGGTCTGTGTGGAACGGACCCCAAAGTTCCTGTATTGTTAAGAAGGTTGATCTTTCCAGCGTCCAATCGCTGGCGTCTGACAGATAACGGGAATTCCAATCTGCCACGTAATTGGAAACCCCGGGGATATATTCTGCCACTGGCAGGATGTCCCTGGAAAAACAGAAATTCCAGAAGTCGGACGCGATATCCGCCAGCATCTTGGATTTCGCGCCCCCTAGGTGGTTGATGTATTGCACCGCCGCCACGTTGTCCATGCGTAAAAGAACGCAACAACTGGACCTCCGGGAGAGAAAACTCTTGACGGCAAAGAATGCCGCCAAGAGTTCCAGTGCATTGATGTGAAGGGATGACTCGTCGTTGGACCAAGTCCCCCCCGTGGAGGCTTGCCCGCAACGAGCACCCCAACCCTGTCTGCTCGCATCGGATTCCAGTATGACATCCGGTCGAGAACTGAAGATAGTTTTGCCATTCCATTCTATGGCATGATGGAGCCACCATCGTAACTCCTTTTCGGATTCCGCACAAAGAGAGATTTTGTCCGAATAACCCAGACCCTGTCTCAGGTGTAAAGTTTTGAGGCGCTGAAGGGCCCGGTAATGTAGGGGAGCTGGAAAAATAGCCTGAATGGAGGCTGACAAAAGTCCGACAATGCGTGCCAGGGTTCTCAATGATATCTGGCCTTTGCTCAAAACTGACCTGATTTCTTTCCGAATCAGGGACAATTTTGACTGAGGCAAACGTAAAATTGCCTGTCTGGTGTCTATCGTGAAACCTAAGAATTCCATCTCCTGCGCTGGGGACAGTACGGACTTCTTGAGGTTGATGAGGAAGCCTAGTTCCTCTAAAAGTGACACTGCCCATCGCTTGTGTAGGTCTGCCTGTGCTTTCGAATGGGCCATGATTAAGAGGTCGTCTAGATATATTATCAGACGTACTCCTCTGCATCGAAGGGCAGCTACCACGGGCTTCATTATCTTGGTGAAGCACCATGGAGCCGAGGAAAGGCCGAAGGGGAGGCATGTAAACTGCCACATACGGCCCCACCATAGGAATCTTAGAAAGGTTTGTGAAGACAGGTGCATGGGAATCGTCAGGTAAGCATCTTTCAAGTCTATCTTGACTAGCCAATCCCCTTGAGAGAGTAGGCCTCTTAATAGATGAATGCCTTCCATCTTGAAGTGACGATACGCCACAAATTGGTTTAATCCTTTCAAATTTATAATTGGGCGATGACCTCCGCCTTTCTTCTTCACTAAGAATAGGCTGCTGACAAACCCGGGTGATAAGGGGTCTACTTCTACTATGGCCTGCTTTGTTGCCAGGTCCTGAATCTCCTCGTCTATGAGATGAGTACATTGTTCTGAAAACTGAGCTGGGTGTGGGGTCCCCAGCATGATTGGTTGCGAGATGAAATCTATGTTGAAACCCGCTACTGTCGATAATATCCAAGCGTCTGCCGTAATCGTGTGCCAGACGTGGATAAAATGCTTCAGTCTGCCCCCTACTGGAATGTGAGAAGAAAACTGAGGAACACTTACCAGTGGAAGGGCGTGATCTGGGAAAACCTCTGCCCCCGCGTCCTCTCCATGGGCGTCCTCTGGGAGGGAAGAATGGCGCCGGTTGTGCCACTGGTAGGGCGTATTGCTGATGCATGGGTGTGTAAGGTTGAGCGGTTGCTCTAGGGTAGGCCCTGAAGTAATTGTTTCGACCGGCAGATCGGCCTCTCCCTCTGCCGGCCCTACCAAAAACCTTAGATCCAGAGCCCGCTTTCTTTAAAGAAGTCTGGGCCTTGTCCAGGCTATTAAACAGACCAACAAACCTGTTAATATTTTTCATAAGATCTTCTCCGAAGAGAAGACCTTCTGCAGAGGGGCCCGGTTCTGATTCTGCCAAATGGGAAAGTTGTGGGTCCAACTTCATTAATATTGACCTGCGACGTTCTACAGCGCAGGCTGTATTAGCCGAGCCTAGCAGGCAAATGGCCCTTTGTGCCCAACCTCGTAATTGCCCTAAGTCTACTGGGCCCTCAGTGGAGGCTGCTTGCTCCGAGAGGTTTAGGATTTTTGTTAGGGGTCCTAACATATCTAGGATACGATCCTGGATCGATTTAAACGATCGTTCAATGCCCTTTTTGGCTTGTTTGCCAGCTTTGGTTAGATATTTCAAAAGCACTGGATCGATCTCTGGGGTAATAGCCACTTTCTTTGGAATAACGGGTCTCGGGCATTCTGCCCTTAGTTTATTCCTATTGACCCTATCCAGACCCTTCCTAGTCCAGTGTTGTACATACTGGGCTACCTGAGGAAGAGGTGTCCAGTCCCCCGATCTGGGGTGAGTAATGCCCTCTGGGTTGAAAAAGGGTTCGCCTAGCGAGTCTAGAATTGTCTCAGATGGCAAATCTGAGTTAGCCCCAAGGTCCGTGAATTCTTGCCCAGAGTCTCCCATATCGGATTCATAATCTTCTGATGCGGCGATCAGAGATCCCTCAGAGGCATCATCATCTGAGTCCTCATTAAAAGAGTCCGGTTTGGACCGGTGGTAAGACTTAAATTTTTTCTTAGAAGACTCCTTAATTTTTAAGGGTCGTTCACCCTCTGGGTGATTGGGGCGGCAGGCCGTGTGGGGTCCTGCGTCAAGCATAGATTGTACTTCCCCTGCCGGGGAGTCAGAACAAGCGGTCAAATTTTTACGCTTGTAAAGGGCCTTGCCCTTTTTTACTACCTCCTGCTGGGTAGTAGACGGATTGGGATGAGAGGCTAGGGCTGCTTGAATAGAGCAGTTAATAAGGTCCTGTATTTGAGCAGCAGTTAGAAGCTGCGGGACCTCAGGGGTTAAACCTGTAGCAGCATTAACTGTCATGTTAATATCATCCGTCATGGTGAAATTATATTAATGTAAGCACAGGTACAATAAATGAGGGCTAAAAACTGTTCTGCTGAGATATCTCTGCAGAAGCACAGTTTACAAGCAGTGAGGGTTAAACTTTTTCCTGCAGAGTTTAACAATAGAATAATCAATTAAGGGACCTCAGGATGTCAGCAAAATCTAATATTACAAATATATAGTGCTAGCAGACCACTCCTCGAGTGCTCCGCTGTGAGAGAGGTAATGAATAAAAAATATACAAGCGTTACCGCTCTCCTCACCGCCCAGCAGCAGACTGACGTGCGGTGAGGAAGCGGTGAATACAGTCTACAGCGCCGCCCGAGATCTCGCGAGATCTCGGCTGCGGGCTGTGATTGGTTAGACAGCGCTGAGGAGAGAGCGCGCTAGACGTCGCCCCCCTTCCTCTGCCCACAGCCCGGGAAAGTCGGCTAGTGACAGGGAAGAAGAGGGGGGGGTGAGGAGGACAATGGAGGACAGAGCCTGCCTTTGACCAGGAGGGAGAATACCGCAGAGGCAGCTGAGCCATGACGCCCTATAAGCAAGGGCAGGAATACCAGAAACCTGAACACAAAATTCCATATGCTAATAAACCTTCATTAATTCAATAGAAAATTAATAAAATATAAAATAATAAAATTGAAAATAAACAAATCGATAATAGATGCACAAGGAGTGCTCTATGTAAAAGCTGTTAATAGCACATATCTAAAAAATCATAAATATCAAATAAATGTCAGATAATATCAAATAAATATCAAAGTAATATACTTATCTCTGCCATGAGCGGAAAGAAAGAGGAGGATTTACAGTGGGGCAGTCCTAATTATAGGCTCGGACCCCTAAGGGGGGGGGCTAGATGGACGCTGGGACTGATGGGAAACGTAGTTTTTTCAGTTCATTTAAATGTAAAAATGTTTTCTGCTATGAGCATTAAAATGGAAAGATTAATGCAAGATATGAGCCTCCTGTCTGATATATAATTAACATTTTTGTTCTAACATTTTACAGCAGGGCCTGTTCCAGTGCCCACCAAGATTAACTGTGAGGGCTTACAGTGTTCTGGTACTACCAACACCTAAGGCCCAATTTTCCGCAGAGTATATAGATCAGGCTGTATAGTATATACAGGTGGTCTCCTACTTTTAAACATCCGACTTACAAAACGACTCCTACTTACAAATGGAGGGAGACAACAGGAAGTGAGAGGAAAACTACCCCTAGGAAAGGAAATTCTCTCCTGTAAGAGTTAATATGGGAAAAGGGTGTCTCCACTGATGCTTTATCACCAATCCTTGTTTCCCTAATAACCCAAATTTTTCAAAATCCAATTGTCATTGGGACAGAAAGGGAGGTGAAATCTTCTGAACAGGAGCACAGGCAGCAAAACAAATGTTACACGGGTGATTCCCTATGTTATCCAAAAAGCTTAAAAAAAGTTTTTTGGGCTGAAGCTACACTTAAAAAATGTATCTGTTCCAAATTACAAACAGATTCAACTTAGGAACAAACCTACAGTCCCTATCTTGTTTGTAACCCGGGGACCGCCTGTAAACTG
Source organism: Rana temporaria (assembly GCF_905171775.1). NCBI lineage: Eukaryota > Metazoa > Chordata > Amphibia > Anura > Ranidae > Rana > Rana temporaria. The sequence continues at coordinate 426,601,716 of NC_053490.1, forward strand.
CTGTTCAGAGTATATAGGGCCTGGGGACCCCACGCCTTTTTTTTTTATTTGGGTGCAGGGTTCCCATGCTGTTTTTCTCAAGGATTTTCATCTATATTGCCAGGGCCCGACAATACATTACAGCGGCAAGCAGTTTTAAATGACTTGTATTCCTTTAGAAAAGTCATTTTGCTGCAGGGACTGTTCTAAAAACGGGAAAATGTGCCACTTTACAGGCATACTATAGTAACCCCCCTGGCACGATAGTTAAAGGAATATTTCACTTTTTTGTTTCACTTTAAGCATTATTAAAATCACTGCTCCCGAAAAAACTGACGTTTTTAAAACTTTTTTTTGCATTGATACATGTCCCCTGGGACAGGACCCGGGTCCCCAAACACTTTTTATGATAATAAATTGCATATTAGCCTTTAAAATTTGCACTTTTGATTTTTCACATTCGGGTCCCATAGACTTTAACAGTGTTTGCGTGTTCACACAAACTTTTTGACAGTTCGCATGTTCTGCCGGCAACCAAACCGGGGGGGGGGGTGTTCGGCCCATCAATAATTGCCACGTTTCAAAGAAAACAGGTACACATTGGGCACAGTGACTGGAGAGTATGAAAGCAGATTGATTTAGGCCTGGGGCTGCAATCTAAGAGGGGGAGATTTTTTAATTTTTGTATCTGAAATAACAACTAGAGTGTGTTTTTTTTAAGACAGACACTATAAATATTGTATAGACTCTCTGCACATTATGCAAGCATTTATACTTGGCCACTATGTATAAGGAAAAGATAAGGCATATTTTATTCTGCAATTTTTTTTTATTATGTCACAGTCAAGAGCCAGAAATATTGGAAGTGGTAGATTGATAGTGCAAGAACCTTGGGTGAATGATACTTTAGTACTTGAGATTGTATTATAACTCTACGGATAAGGACTCAATGGAGTATATGTCGGCTTCTCCCATAAACAGAAGAAGTGCCACAGAAACCTTTGGATGTGAATGCAATGTTTAAGTTTAAATATCAAAGTGTCCCCCAAAATATTAGAATCCAAAATAGGTCTTATTCCAAACACGTAAAAGGTTCAACAGCCCCATTCATCAGGACTTGAAATAGTTCTAAAGGGAAACATTTTTTACCATAATGCAATCTCATCATAGGGCTATGTGCCCCCACAGCATGCAGCTTGCTATGGGGGAATATGCAAGGAAGGGGGAACAGAGAGCACCAGTGGAAAAAAGGGACCACACTGTGCAATACCATTACACAGAGCGAGTAAATATAACCTTTTTTGTATTTAAGGTAAAAAAACAACAACTTTAGAACTACTTTTAAGAAAATATGAAGTCGGCTGGTGTAGACTAGAGGTACAAACCCCTGGAATGAAGTGGGACTTTAGATGGATTTAGATTCTATGATATAATAGATACCAACAATTAAGATGTATAAAAAATATACAATTTTTATAAGTTTATGTCATAAAGATTAAAAAAATATATGTTAAAAACATATTCACGCATTTTGTATTTTATCAGTACCTTGGATCCATAAATGGTACTACAACTATATATAAACATGCATGAGGTATTTTTTTAAACACTATTGTCATGTCATAAAACATACTATTACAGCTATAGAAGAAATTTAACCACTTGCCCACTGGGCACTTATACCCCCTTTCTAACCAGGCCAATTTTCAGCATTCAGTGCTCTCACACTTTGAATGACAATTACTCAGTCAAGCAACACTGTACCTATATAAATGTTTTGTCCCCTTTTCACAAAAATAGAGCTTTCTTTTGGTGGTAATTAATAACAAATGGGTTTTTAATTTGTTGCGCTATGAATGAAATAAAAACTAAAAATTTTGTAAAAAAAAAAATATTTTTCTTAATTTCTGTTATAAAATTTAGCAAATTAGTAATTTTTCTTCGGAAATTTTGGCCAAAAGATATACTGCTACATATCTTTGGTAAAAATAACTCAAAAAACAACAACAAGAAAAACAAAAATAGGTTATTTTTTGTGTACAGTTGAAAATATAAACATTGAAAAGAATGACACCACGTGTTCAAGCATTTATTGAAATAGGCCACAATTTCAGGGATACAGTAAGCAAATTACATCCACAAGTAAAAAAAAGTCTTACTTTTTCAAAGGAGGAATCAAGAAAAAATGACAAATTTGTTGCTAAGCTGGAAATGCTTTTTCTTTTTGCCCGGTCACTTTTTCTGAGGGAGAGAGCAGGTAGATTATTTTTTCTCCAGAATGAATTAAGGCAGTAAGTGTAGCACAAGAGGGGCAGATCCTCAGAGCGTGTACGCCAGCGTATCTACTGATACGCCGGCGTACTTTCAAATTACCTGTGTCGTATCTTTGGTTTGAATCCTCAAACCAAGATACGACGGCATCTGGGTTAGATCCGACAGGTGTACTTCGGATCTAAGGCCCCGTACACACGACCGAACATGTCTGCTGAAACTGGTCCGCGGACCAGTTTCAGCAGACATGTTCGGTCGTGTGTAGGCCCGAGCGGACAGGATTCCAGCATACATTTGCCCGCCGGGCCTTTTTCCAGTGGGCAAATATTTCTGGACTTGTTTTAAAACAGCCCGCTGAAATCCTGCCTGCTCGGACATGTTCGGTCGTCTGTACAGACCTACCGTACATGTCTGAGCGCCCGCCATCCCTCGCATGCGTCGAATGACTTTGACGCATGCGTGGAAGCATTGAACTGGCAGGGCCGCCCACGTCGCCGCATCATCGTCGCGGCGACGGCGCGGACACGCGCGGAATTCTGTATGATGGTGAGTACAGCTACCATACAGAAATCCCCGGGCAGACATGTACGGTGAAAACGGTCCGGCGGACCGGTTTCATCGTACATGTATGCTCGTCTGTACAAGGCATAAGATGCAATACTTCGGCGTCCGCTGGGTGGCGTTCACGTAGTTTTCCGCGTTGGGAATGCAAATTAGCTATTTCTGACGATCCACGAACATACGCGCGGCCGTCGAATTCTCTTACGTCGTCTCTAGTTGGCTTTTTCCGGCGTATAGTTAAAGCTGCTATTTTGCGGCGTATAGTTAGACTTGCCATGTTAAGTATGGCCGTCGTTCCCGCGACAAAATTTAAATTATTATTTTTTTGCGTAAGTCGTCCGTGAATCGGGATGGACGGAATTCACATCCAAGTTAAAAAAAATGACGTCATTGCGACGTCATTCAGCGCAATGAACGGGGGAAATTTAGAAACAGAGCATGCGCAGTTCATTCAGCGCAGGGACGCGCTTCATTTAAATGAAACACGCCCCTTAATCGCCAATTTGAATTCCACCGTCAGAGATACACTACGCCGCCGTAACTTACGGCGCAAATTCTTTGGGGATTCGAACCGGCCAAAAGTAAGTTACAGCGGCGTAGCGTATCTCTGATACACTGCGCCAATCTATTTCTATGTGAATCTGGCCCATAGTTTTTAAGCCTGCTTGGGCAAGCTGCTTAAAGTTGGCCATACAACAAGCAGACTGAATTTTCCAAAAGTCATTTATATCGAGACAGAAAAGAGAGACAATAAAAAGAATTGCAGCACAATGTTTTGGACAAGCTGATAGTGTTATGGGAAAAAACTGTTAGATTGCATATGAAAAAAAGGAAGTATTCAGTTTTTTAAATTAAAGCCGAAAGATGTAAGCAATTTTAGGTGAACGTTTAAGCTTTTTTGGATAGATCACTATTTCTGAAGGAGCAAGTAAAAAATATAAAATTAGATGGGAACTTTGTATAGATGTATTATAAATATTCCAGATATTTGTTGCAGAGAATGTTGGACCAGATTCACAAAAGAAATACGACGGCGTATCTCCTGATATGCCGTCGTATCTCTGTGAACCGTCCTAACTATGCGGCTGATTCATAGAATCAGTTACGCATAGATAGCCCTAAGATCCGACAGGTGTAATTGACTTACACCGCCGGATCTTAGGATGCAATTCTAGGCCGGCCGCTAGGTGGCGATTCCATTGCGGTCGGCGTAGAATATGCAAATGACTAGTTACGGCAATTCACAAACGTACGCTTTACCCGTCGCTCTAAATTTACGTTGTTTCCATCGAGATACGCCGCGTAAAACTAAGGCTGCCCTCTAGGTGGCCTAGCCAATGTTAAGTATGGCCACCATTCCCGCGTCAAAATTTTAAAATTCACGTTGTTTGCGTAAGTCGTCCGTGAATGGCGCTGGACGCCATTTACGTTAACATCGAAACCAATGACGTCCTTGCGACGTCATTTAGTGCAATGCACGTCGGGTAATTTGACGGACGGAGCATGCGCAGTACGTTCGGCGCGGGAATGCGCCTAATTTAAATGGTGCCTGCCCCATTTGAATTAGGCGGGCTTGCGCCGAGCGGATTTACGTTACACCGCCGCAAGTTTACAGGTAAGAGCTTTGTGAATCAGGCACTTACGTTGTAAACCTGCGGCGGTGTAACGTAAATGGGATACGTTACGCCGCCGCAGCGTAACGTATTTGTACCTGAATCTGGCCCGTTATCCTTATTAATGGGAGAAAGGAAATTGAGGAAAATATTAGGCCTATTTCAGCCAGAAATGCATAAGCATTATTTCAGACACAGGTTTCAAAAAAGTATGCATGTTTGTAGAACTGAATTTCATTCTTTTTAACAGCAGACACATTTTTAGCCAGAAATATGAAAAAAAAGTATTTTCTAAAAAAATACTGTAAAAAACGTGCATGGATTAGCTTAAGAGAATATCACCAATTTTAATGCGAGACAATCTTGGAGACAGCTATTAGGGCCAGATTCACGTAGAATCGCGGCGGCGTAACGTATCCTAGATACGTTACACCGCCGCAATTTTTCATCACAAGTGCCTGATTCACCAAGCACTTGCGATGAAAACTACACCCGCGGCCTCCGGCGCAAGGCGGGCCAATTCAAATGGGCGTGTGCCATTTAAATTAGGCGCGCTTCCGCGCCGGACCTACTGCGCATGCTCCGTTTCCTAACTCCCGCCGTGCTTTGCGCGCCGTGAGGTAATTTTTTTGAACGGCGACGCGCGTAGCGTACTTCTGTATTCCCGGACGGCTTACGCAAACGACGTTGATTTTTAAATTTCGGGAACGACGGCCATACTTTAGACAGCAATACACTTGCTGACTAAAGTTAAGGCACCAAAAAAAAAGTGTAACTTTGCAACGGGAAACTAGACTAGCGGCGACGTAGCGAACGCAAAAAAACTTTGTGGATCTGCCGTAACTCCTAATTAGCATACCCGACGCTGGTTTACGACGCGAACTCCCCCCAGCGGCGGCCGCGGTACTGCATCCTAAGATCCGACAGTGTAAAACAATTACACCTGTCGGATCTTAGGGATATCTATGCGTAACTGATTCTATGAATCAGTCGCATAGATAGAAACAGAGATAAGACGGCGTGTCAGGAGAAACGCCGTCATATCTCATTTGTGAATCTGGCCCTAAGCACCTGATTCCAGCATGAAAAATTGAATGAAAGTGTATTTCACCACATGTAATTTCATTTTACAGAATTGTACCTTTTTTCATGGGAGGCAGGGAGTTGGCATATTTTAGCCATAAAATAAAATTGTATTTGCAAAAGCATTTTCTCAATTAAATTAAATTATTTTTTGCATGTTATTACTCTCTTCCAGATGTTATGGGGCTTTGGAGGCAAATAGGCATATTTCATCTAGAAGTACTAGGTGTAGCTTTATTTTTCCAGAGAGTTTTTATGCAAACTGTATACACTTTAGGTACAGAATCCCATCCATTTTAATAGAAGGAAATTTGAGAGCTAGGGAGTTGGCATATATCAGGCAGAAATATTACATTTAAATTTTGTTCCTCAAATATTGCATAAAATGTGAACAGATTCAAGGAAATTTCAAAAGCAGGATGAAGTCTCTTGTCAGCCAAAAATAAGCAATGAGACTGTTATTTTTCGCAGAATATATGTTGTATTATAATGGTATTGATTGGTTGCACTGCATTTATTTCTTTTTAGAATAGAGTATTTTTAATACAGTCATATAAAGTATTTTTTATTGATGGGTTAAAAACTGTAAAGTTTTCATTCACAGAAAATCATCCTTTTCTATAGGATTACATTTTGGAACCTAAGAAAAGTCATATTTCAACCCACAATATGCAATTGTATTGTTATTTTGAATACATAGTTTTTATAAATCATATTCCATAGGAGGCAATTCAGGAAGGAGAAAGCAGGCAGACTTCTTTTTACAAATAAATAAAACTGTATTCCTCCTTTTCAAAAAAGAGCAAAGGAGTACAAATTAGCTACCAAATGTAAAGAATGGAATTTAGAGTTATGTATTGAGAATTTTTTTTTTTTTTTAGGAATCTATCTTAGGCAGCACCATTTTAAAGAGTGTGTATCCAAAATAGTTTTTGATTTTGCCAGTGTACTCAAGAAGGGTCAAAGTATTAATACAAATAGTATAATATAAAAGAAAAAAAAACTGAGGCGAATGATGCAGAAACATAACATTCTGTCCAGTTTTAATGATGATGCACTGTAATGAAATGTAAACATTAATGACCAACACAGTAGTTAGCCAGCCAGAAAATATGTAAACATGTAAACAGCTGTCTAAAAATTAGGTTTTGGGTATCATTTGTTAAAGCACACTGTACACCAAAGTTTAATTCTTTGCAAATGTAAAACAGCTATAGAAAAATTGGGTTTGGGGTGTTAATGGTACAAAAACCTCATAACTCTTGAGAAACATTTGTACAGAGATATGAGGAAAACTGTGCTCCAGCCCATGCTCAAGCTCATGCTTGAATGTCTGTACACAAAGGAATACCCATGCTCAAAGGAGTGCCTGTGCTTGCACAAATGTGCATGTGCCCAACATAGTTCATAGGACTTTGCACAGAATTAGGACCCTGCGTGCATCTACATGAGCACATACCTGCATTTTTATAGCACCAAGTGACCTATTTAAAGTCCTACAGGATACAGAACCATTGCTGAATGGTCATCAGCCCCTACTGCCTGTGACCTGATGCTGAGTACATCTGTATCTTTACCCCGCTTGTTGACCCTGCTTGTTTCTTAATCTCTGTTGCTGACTTAAGCTTGTGACCCAATCTTTCTTCTTACCTACTGTTCTGGTACCTCCTCTGCTTACCTGATACTGACCTTAGCCTGGCTCTGACTCCATTCCTGATTCTTGACTCTATACTCCTACTGCCCAGTTGTTGCCATCCTCTGCCCATCTGATTACGCATCCCAAATCCTGAGTTTACCTGCACCAAGCTTGCTTGCTTTGGCTCTGCATTTGCTACCAAGATATTCCAAAACAGATCTCCTACAGGCACCCATGACACTCTGTGCCCAGTTATACAATGTCAACATCCCCAGGGGAAACAGGAAGGGTGGTATAAGGACAACCCTCTCATCAACTCGGCCTTGTCCAGGAAACTGACAAGACCACAGGATATTACCTGGCCAAAAATGTTTTAATTATTTAGAAATTGTGAAACAGCTGTGGAAAAATTGGGTTTGGGGTGATGGTGGGACAAGAAAACACTGTAACCCTAAATAAATATTCATATAGAGAACAGGACATTATCTGACCAGAAAATGTATATTCTTTGCAACTATAAAAAAGTTGCGAAAAAATGGGGTGTTAGTGGTGAAAAACTCTGTATCTCTACAGAAATATTTGTGCAGAGTGCAGGATGTTATTTCGTTAGCAGTCGGGCTAGGGTGTTTAAGGCTGTCGATGTGCTTGGTGGGCTCCGATGTAAGCAGATCTCTCCAGCGGCCGAGCGGAGCTCTCAGCTCAGACGTCCATCTTGGAGCTCGGTCGCCACACTCTCGTTACCATCTTCTGACGCTCCTTTCTCTCTCCTTTGTCCTTTCCTGTATTAATCTATCTCATCTTTAGTCTTCTCCACTTTCTTCATTCTTTTTCAGTTTCTGCATTATTTGGAAAAATAACTCAAAAAAATATCTTTAAAACAATACATTTTAGATATAAATAACAATATTCTTGTTTTTAAAAGTGTTTTTAATATGGTCTCTTAAGTATCTACTCACACTTGTATTTCTTAGAACTATTTCTTTTTTTTTTCACAAACTTAATCTTATCCAAATTTACCTTCAGTTTAATTTTGTTGTTACTATTTCAGGCATATTTTCAAAGTTATAATTCCACTTAATAGCACAATATCATTTGCATACACTGAGGTTGATTTACTAAAATTAGAGATTGCTAAATCTGGTGGAGCTCTGCAAAGAAACCAATCAGCTTCCAGTTTTTTTGCCAAAGCTTAACTTGACAAGTTGAAGTTACAAGCTGGTTGGCTAACATGCAGAGCTGCACCAGATTTTGCACTCTCCAGTTTTAGTTAATCAACCGCACTGTGCTCTGTTCTTCAATGCTCTTTTAATTTATTATGATGCCTTTAGAGTTTTCTGTTATCTTTTGCATTATGTATGCTAGGAAGAAATTAAACACAATTGTAGAGATAATATGTTATTGTTTCAGCTGTCTACTATTTCTATTAGGGTGCATTGTATTCATATCTTTATTTAGTGTCTTTAAGTCGACCTTTGTCACCAAATTCCTGTAAACGTTGAACATCTTTTCATGGTTGACATATGCATGTTTATAAATCTGCAAATATTATACTGACAACTTGCCTGTAAATGTTTTTCCAATATCTGGCAGATATTTAAATTGTGTTCAATTGTCCATCTGTTCTTTCTAAATACTGGCAGACATGTATTTCTTCCACTGTACACAGCTCCAGTCTCTCAGCTAGAATTTCTGTGAAAAGCTATATTAGCACTTGGCATAAGTCGAAAAAGAGTGAAAGAGGAATTGGGAGGCACTCCAAATAGAAGACATGTGGAGGGAAGCAGTAGACCTTGGGAACAAAATAGGAAGTAATTTAAGGCATTGTGCCCCCCGTTGTGGAAAACTAGTTTTAAATTATGAAATATGGGCCAACATCTAAGGTGATAACAGAGTGCATGGTTCATAAAAGAAGAGGTGTTTGGAATTACAAACAATACAACATAACATCGGAGCACTATTATGGGACTTGTTTTGGACTATTTGTGATCATTATTTCATGGTGTTGGTGAAATATTATTCATTTAACACAATTGTATTTAAAATGCCTGAATGCTGATTTTTTTTCACTTTTGATTAAAATGTAGTTTTGTAGTTATAACAAGTATTTTGGTTTGAAGTAGCACTGCACTATTCTTTGTACTGTATATGGTGATGTGGAAACACATGACAGTGCTAGCAAGCTACTATGCATTATATTACAAAGAGGGATTATTTCCCAGGAGTATATAATAAATTGAGCACTTGTAGGGGGTAATTTACCTAACTCCTTGCCACTGTTGTGCTTTTTTAAGGTCAGTTTTCCCCCCGCAAAGTATTTATTTTGAATTCTTTTTAATGAAGATATTTTTGAATACAAGTCAATCTATATGACATAGTCTATAATATGAAACTTATTCACGGAGACGTATGATCATACAAAATAGCTACATTTATTGGTTGACAAAAATATGAATATTTACATGAAATTAAAATACCAATTGTGTTACATGGGCATGCAGTACATTTGACATTGGTGTCATGATATATTCTCAATTTGGTTCAATAACCTTGTGTAAATGACAATGAAACAGAACGTCTATTTCACACATCCATCCGTCACTATACTGCGGGTAAGTAAGTGGTTAACAATGTGAAATAAATTGGACATTTGTTTTGGATCTAAGCAAAAAGAAAAGTATAATGAAAAATTTACTCTTTAGAGAAAAATCTACCAGTTATTGATTAATGAGAATAAAACATAATTGTAAAATATTCAATACTTCAATATTTTAAAGAACAACAATAGATTCAGGATAAAATCAAAAATGACATTACCCATTCCAAAAGTGGCTATTTTCTATTTGCAAGTGACCAGAATTAAAATGGCTGCCGTGGCTTTGTATGAATCTTCATGGGATAAGAATATGTCTTAATGCATTATGCAAGTGTATCAGTCTGTCTGAGAGTGTAAATCTCCCAGTGTGCCCCCTCCGCATGGGAGTCAGTCTTGAGTCCTTTTCCTTCTCTTAAGTATCCTTTTCGGACAATAAGACTATAAAATTGTATACTAAGTTCTCCCCAACCAATATGTGTCCTTAACTCATAGGTTGGTTGTAAATATTGGAGTAACTGTCAAAAAGTGTCTGGTTTCTATAGGTTGACAACTTAGGGCCAGATTCACCAAAGAGATACAATGGCGTATCTCCTGATACGCCGTCGTATCTCTGTTTCTATCTATGCGACTGATTCATAGAATCAGTTACGCATAGATATCCATAAGATCCGACAGGTGTAATTGTTTTACACTGTCGGATCTTAGGATGCAGTACCGCGGCCACCGCTGGGCGGAGTTTGCGTCGTAAACCAGCGTCGGGTATGCAAATTAGGAGTTACGGCGATTCCCGATGGATTTTCGCGTTCGCTACGTCGCTGCTAGTCTAGTTTCCCGTCGCAAAGTTAGTCGTCGTTTGACCTGCCCTAACTTTACTCAGCAATCGCATTGCTGTTTAAAGTATGGCCGTCTTTCCCACGTCGAAATTTAAAATTTAACGTCATTTGCGTAACACGTCCGGGAATACGGAAGTACGCTACGCGTGTCGCCGTTCGAAAAAATGACGTCACGGCGCGCAAAGCACGACGGGAATTGCGAAACTGAGCATGCGCAGTAGGTCCGGCGCGGGAGCGTGCCTAATTTAAATGGCACACGCCCATTTGAATTGGCCCGCCTTGCGCCGGAGGCTGCCAGCGTAGTTTTCATCGCAAGTGCTTTGTGAATCAGGCACTTGCGATGAAAACTTGCGGCGGTGTAACGTATCTACGATACGTTACGCCGCCGCAGTTCTATGTGAATCTGGCCCTTAATGATTAACTGTTATCTGGATTTTTGAGCTCCTCAAGTAAAATCACTTTCAACCACCATGTGTGTCGCATGTATTGTGAGATTATCTCTTTGCGTTGAGATTCTAATTTCAAAATGCGTATAAATCTATATAATGCTGGGAAGACATGTATATATATATATATATATATATATATATATATATATATATATATATATATATATATATATATATAGAACATTCTGGTAACTCTCTATATCACATAAAATACAATTAGTATATTTTTGATTCCTACATAACATGCTTCTATATTCCTGTATAAATGAATATCTTTTAAAACAGTTTTTCTAAACATACACAGATTATATCTATCAATCTACACAAAATGATTATTAATGTGGATACATGAATCATTTTGATATGTGTTCGATAAATATGTGTTACTCTAAGTACAGGTTCATTCATATTTTTATAATCACAATTTGACGCCTTTCATAATGCTGATTAACTCTTTAAAACCTTCTATTTATTATATATATTTATATATATACTGTATAAATATAAATATATATATATTTATTTATTCTAACAAAGTCTATAGATCAACAGATGCTATAATAATCATACTTTTTTTCCTATGACCTAAGATATCATTGATAATCTAAACATTATTTTTCATTTATTCCATGTCAAAATATATTCTTACTTTTAAGATCATGTGTATTTATAATGCAACCTGCATACAGAGGTTTTCTTGAAATGTCTGAGAAGTGGCATATGCATCACATATGATCATATATCTATATATACAGATATATAAGACAAATTTATACATGGCTTGGTTTGTTTATGGTTTGTTAAAATCAGACTTTAGACTGTCTTCTAATGAAGACAGGACACTAGCCCAGCTGTATAAACAAGTTCTTCTTATGGACCCTTCTTGATCAACATCATCCATTGTTTTTAGGACAGCTAGAGTCAACATTAGTATTTACTAAAATCTATTCACAATGGGCTTATCAGCCATAGCTTCCTTGAACAAAGAGTCCCAATACCAAGAGCTCAAGACACCAGTTTGTCCACTCTCAGCTACTTTTATACCATTGTTCAAATCATTCTGAGTACACATCAGGCCTTGTCTTTCATTTCCACAAAGGGCTCATAAAATTAGAAGATGGCTAATCCCCTGACCATTGGAAAACATGTGTTTTTGCTCTGAACGGTTTCTTAACAAGCAACAGTCCAATAATGGTGAATTCTGGTTCATCAGCTTTTTAGGCCCAAGTGACTTTTAAAATCTCTGCCAGTAAATATAAAATTATTATTATTATTTGCCTCATAACCCACGACACACCACTGACTGCACACATATGTGTAGCCTCACTGAAGTGGGTCTTCTTCCTTGAGGCTGCATATATGCAAACCTGCACCGCTCTAATTACCAATAGATAGATTCATGCATTGCATGAATCTATCTATTGTTGCCGCTGCCGCCCCCTATTCATATGCCCGACCCCTTGTCGGGCACCAGGCGTGTGAATTACAGCGGTGGGGGTGTTTTGGAAGTGCCTGATTAGAGCCAGAGGCTCTAATATGTTTCCTGATTAAAACCTGTGGGATCTAATAGGCTTCCAAAATGGTAAGCAGCGGGCACACTGCTTACACAGTGCTGTGTTAAGGAAGCGAATACATCGCATCCCTAACACAGACCCGCCTCTCAGCCATCGGGTCTGGTCTGCATCGGGTCTGGTTACCTGTCACCAGATTTTCTGAAGTGACAGGCACTGTTATTGGACGCTTATCAGGTGTCCAATCACAATGTCACTGTGTCAAAGCAGAAGATGGAAGAAGATGGGAGAAGGGAGAAGACTTTGAGGACTCGGAGGACAGTGTTGACCCGAGACAGGTAAGTGCCGGGCGGGGGGCATTTGATGAGGCAAATCTGGCAGCACACTGGCGGCATTTGATGGGACAAACCTGGCAGTACACTGGCAGCATTTGATGGAGCAAATCTGGCAGCACACTGGCAGAATTTGATGGGGCAAACTGGCAGCACACTGGGGGAAATTGATGGGGATAACTGGCAGCACACTGGCGGCATTTGATGGGGCAAACTGGCAGCACACTGGTGGCATTTGATGGGGCAAACTGGCAGAACACTAGCGGCAATTGATGGGGCAAACTGGCAGCACACTGGCAGCATTTGATGGGCACACTGGCAGCATACTGGCGGCAATTGATAGGCACACTGGCAGCACACTGGTGGCAATTGATGGGGTAAACTGGCAGCACACTGGTGGCATTTGATGGGGCAAACTGGCAGCACACCTGCAGCAATTGATGGGGGGAAAAAAGTACACTGGTGGCAATTGATTGGGCAAACTGGCAGCAAACTGGTGGCAATTGATAGGGCAAACTGGCAGCACACTGCCAGCATTTGATGGGGCAAAGTGGCAGCACACCGGCAGCATTTGATGGGGCAAAATGGCAGCACATTGGCGGCAATTGATGGGCAAACTAGCAGCACAATGGCAGCAATTGAAAGGGCACACTGGCGGCAATTGATGGGCACACTGGCGGCAATTTATGGGCACACTGGCAGCACAATGGTGGCAATTGATTGGCACACACTGGCAGCAGCTGATGGGGCACACTGGCAACACTGGCAACAATTGATGGTTACAGTAACTGCGTTTAATGGCATGTTTTTTTTCAGTTTGTTTGCGCCCCCCCAAAAAATTTGAGCACCAGCCGCCATTGCTAGTTACCAATAAATGAAAGCCCAATTTGTCATGAAAAAAAAGGTATAATTCACCTAGATACACAAAGTAGTTGCGATGATATGTACAATTTTACTAACACGTGTCAAAGGTATGTAGCACCCTCTACCATAGGTAGGTGCTAGAGGTGAGGATTGTTGTGTGGTAGCTGCCAGGCAGGTACATTTAGGCAGGCCTATGCTTCAGGCAAGGCCTGCTTGTTTTGATCTGAGGGCAGGGAGTGGTTAGTGTAGCAGTGGGTGTGACCACCTGTGCTTCAGTTCTTGGGCACCTCCCCTGCTTCCAGGGAGAATGTTCTGGAAGAGGGGCAGGGCTGGGAGCTGGAGTGACAGGGAGCTTATGTGAGGAGCCCTGACCAATCCTCAATTGGAATTGTCAGGGGGCAGGCCTCCATCATAATCTCAGGTCCATCCCACTGAGGGAAGTTGTCGGCTCGGAGAAGTGAAGAATGGAGTGTTAGACTGCAAGCAGGAGGCCCATCATCATCTGGGGGGGGTGCACGTCTTGGCCGATGAGCTCAGGAGCTGGGAGGGAGCTTCATCCTTACACATAATGGAGGAGGTGTCCTGGAACAGAGGAGCTAGAGAAGCAGTCGGTACACATGTCTAGTTAAGTTCTTCACCATGAACCCAGGGCAGGAGAAGTTCGGTGAGAGAGGCACAGTGGATATCTGAAAGAGGCATGCCAGGGGAGCTGGGTGAAAAGGCTTTCACAGGAAAACACAGCAGAGAGAGTCCAGCTATGTTGACCAAGGCGAAGGCACAGAAGATCTGATCCATGCAGTTTAAATGGCTAGCAGAGCTAGCTGACAAGTAGGAAATGAAGACCAGGTGAGTCACTGTGGAATAAAGAGTTCTGGCAATAACCGACAGCTGAGCACAGAGCTCTGAGAAGGAAGGGCTGAGCCCAGCCCTGACATGTGCCTTAAGATTGTTACGTGAGTGTAAGTGTATGTGAGTGCTAGACTCTGAAACAAGGTAAATGTTTCTATGAGCAGGCATGCTTTTAGGTGCTCTCATAAAAGAAAATTAAAATAGATCTAAACTGATTAATATTCAGCTTTCTAAATTATTGTTAACAATTGTTTTTATGCACTCTGGTTTAGTCTATTACATTTCTAAATTGGGTTTTAACCACTTGCCGACCGCCTAACGCACATATATACGTCGACAGAATGGCTTGCATGGGCAAAGCAACGTACCTGTACGTTGCTTTGAAAATCCCGCCATGCAGCCGCGCGTGCGAGCTGCATAACGTGAGATGCTATTGTAAACAAGGCATTTCCCTGTTCTGCCTAGTGACAGGACACTGATCTACTGCTCCCTGTGATCTGGAGCAGTGATCAGTGTCATGTCACTGGTAGCCCAGCCCCAAACAGTTAGAATGACTCCCTAGGAATCACTTAACCCCTTCCTCGCCCACCAGTGGTTAACCCCTTCCCTGCCAGTGTCATTTACACAGTAACCAGTGCATTTTTATAGCACTGATCGCTGTATAAATGGTCCCAAAATAGTGTTAAAAGTGTCTGTCTGATGTGTCCACCATAATGTCAAAGTCACAATAAAAACCGCTGATCACCGCCATTACCAATAAAAGAAAATAATTTTAAAAATGCCATAAAATTATCCCCTATTTTGTAGACTTTTGTGCAAACCAATCAATATACGCTTATTGCGATTTTTTTACCAAAAATATGTAGAATACACATCGGCTTAAACTGTGGAAGAAATTAGTTTTTTTATATATTTTTGGGGGATATTTATTATAGCAAAAAGTAAAAAATATTGCTTTTTTTTTTTCAAAATTGTTGCTTTTTTTTGTTTATAAATACCGCAGAGGTGATCAAATACCACAAAAAGAAAGCTCTATTTGTGGGAAAAAATTACTTCAATTTTGTTTGGGTACCACGTCGCATGACCGCACAATTGTCAGTTAAAGGGACACAGTACAGAATCGCAAAAAGTGCTCTATTCAGGAAGGGGGTAAATTCTTCCAGGGGCTGAAGTGGTTAACATGATTGTAACGGTCACCACCGTTTACGATATTCCCATTCCATCAACCACGACAGCTTATCTGACACTCCACAATCTAGCAGACACGATCCATCCCATTCTCCAAATAACCGAGACACAAGCTCTAGTTACTGGTTTCAAAATGTATGAACGCTTTTTAATGGTATCTTAGCTTTCTTATATACAGTACAGCATGTTAAAGTTAATCACAGGGACAAATAACTCTCCACCCACACAGCACACAATGGGGGGGGCTTCAATACACCTTCTCTTAGACAATGACATCCAGTTGAGCTAATCATTAGTCATCCCCCAGACGTCCCCTCTCCGCAATTAGAGGAGGTGATTACTACAGCTTGACAAGTCACATTCCTTTACTAAACATAATTGACATGCTAATTCCCTACCCCTGAAAGGAGACATCAGACCCTTCAGACTGAATTAGCATCTCAAAATGGACAATGGAATGTCTTTCAAGAGTCTATTAACCTGGTGTGGGTCAGCATGAACCAAACTGTAATATCCCAAGATATCCTGCAAAACATGAATTATCAGTAATGTCCCATCTCATGTAATTTATAATTAATATTTCTCAGTCACCCTATGCCCAAAATGGGCACAGGGTGACCCTAGACCCAAGAGTCATTAGTGACACTGGCACAGGAGTACCCCCCATCCTTCAAAAGTCTCTGGGTGTCACTGAGAGGCCTGGACTGGCCCTTCTCCCTGGAGTTCTTTCAGCCGCTGGAGAGAAGACAGGGTGACTGGGCTCAGTCCATCATACTGTTGGGGATCTGGGCCAACTGCCCCCCATCCCTGGGGTATACCAGTGGAGACTGAAGTCCCATCCACTGGTGGTAGATGAAAATCCCCCGGTGCTTGCAAAGCAAAGCCGACATCCTCCTGTCTCAGTGCCGCACCATTTTCTGGGGTTGTGTCAGTGAAGACTGAAGTCCCATCCACTACCACAGGAACTCCCTCTTCCGTTAGACGAGAGCAGAGGCTTGTGGCACTCTGCTCTGTTGCCAGCTCTTCTGCTGGGTTGCTGTGAGGGGAGACCACAGTCCCATCCCCCGATATCACCTCAAGCTGTAGTTGTGTGCAGCGGTCAGTAGCATCCTGCCCGGCTGCCAGTGATTCAGCTGGGAGTAAAAGATTTACCACCTCAGCTTGTTGCTGGAGAGAGGGGCCAACTGCCCCGACTCCCTGGAACTCCACACCATCCGCTTTGGCTTTAGGGATGGCAATCTCCATATTTTCCACTGCCGATTCATCAGCTAGAATTTCAGAGCTGTCATCTAAAATTTCCTCATAGTCCCAGGCAACGGGAGCCCCACCCTGCTGCTGAGCAGAGTCTAGCAGCTGTCTGTAGGCAATCTCCAGCTCCCATTCCTGAATGGCCAGAAACTCCAAATCTTCCTGCAACCAGTGGCCTTCCGAGACATTCAATTTTTCCTCTCTGTGCTCCATTATGTCCTCCAAGCGCAACTCCCTATCATCCCCGAAGTCAGGATCACTGGACATCCTCCAATACAATAGTCCCAGGCCATCATAGTCAAAGCCTTCCGTAGGGCTGTCATCCGCTGACCACGGGCACACTTGGGCTACATACCACCAGAGGGCTCTGTAGCTCTCATCCAACCGCATCTTTGCCTGGATCAGCCTGCTTAACTCAGCTGTCCACTCCTGCTTCGGTTGTTCCCCCAACAACGGCATTCGTGCGTCACACTGTGGCCAGTACCTTACATGGATGGAGGGGAGGACCTTTCCCTGGTGTTGCTGCTCAAGAGCTAGCGCTTCCTTCCAGAGTTGGCAACGACTCACATCCAACCATACCAGCAGGGCCTCCTCTGATACTGGTCCTTTGTGCTGTATCTGCATCTCTTGTAACCTCCTTCTGAATTCCTCTTCCATGAAGACTGGTATCTGTACCTCTCCCCTCTCTTCAATTGGTGCTGCTGTGACTTCTGCTGTTGCAGCACCTCTTTGATGTAGCCAAGTGGCATCCACAGCTGCTATAACCAGGTCTATGATCTCTGGTGGATCTCTACTGTGCCAGTCCACGTTTAACAGCCCGATCAAAACTTTCTTCCTCGGGTGTCCTGTCTTTTACGCTGGGCCTTTCAGCTCTATCCATTTTAACAAGTTCTGCAATAATGTCCCTTTTCTTATGGTTGCTGGCCGGTCTGCCCCGGCTCTCCAGTAAGTCCATGAGGGAAGAGAGCTTCAGACGTTCATACTGCATCTTCATTGTCCTGTGTCCTTGTAGCTGTTCCTCTGGCGATGGAAACATCCCACTGCTGTGCCACCACTGTAACGGTCACCACCATTTACGATATTCCCATTCCATCAACCACAACAGCTTATCTGACACTTCACAATCTAGCAGACACGATCCATCCCATTCCCCAAATAACCGAGACACAAGCTCTAGTTACTGGTTTCAAAATGTATGAACGCTTTTTAATGGTATCTTAGCTTTCTTATATACAGTACAGCATGTTAAAGTTAATCACAGGGACAAATAACTCTCCACCCACACAGCACACAATGGGGGGCTTCAATAAACCTTCTCTTAGACAATGACATCCAGTTGAGCTAATCATTAGTCATCCCCCAGACGTCCCGTCTCCGCAATTAGAGGAGGTAATTACTACAGCTTGACAAGTCACATTCCTTTACTAAACATAATTGACATGCTAATTCCCTACCCCTGAAAGGAGACATCTGACCCTTCAAACTGAATTAGCATCTCACAATGGACAATGTAATGTTTTTCAAGAGTCTATTAACCTGGTGTGAGTCAGAATGAACCAAACTGTAATATTCCAAAATATCCTGCAAAACATGAATTATCAGTAATGTCCCATCTCATGTAATTTATAATTAATATTTCTCAGTCACCCTATGCCCAAAAGGGGCACAGGATGACCCTAGACCCAAGAGTCATTAGTGACGCTGGCACAGGAGTACCCCCCATCCTTCAAAAGTCTCTGGGTGTCACAGGCTTTTCCGTTACAATGATATCAATCAAACAGAGTACCAAATCCTTCATAAATGCAGGTTGGCACAGCATATGCCTGTATACACCTGTTTTTAAAATTGACTCTTGGAATCTGTATGGTTATTATTACCAGGAAATATTTTATTTTATCACTTCTATGGAGTACCCTCAAACATTTGATTTTTTTTGGTGTGCAGCAGAAACATGTAGCAAATTAAATACATAAAATAAAGGCAATGCACATTACTAATAATTAACTGCTCATGTGACTATTGACAATAACATCAATGGTTATTTTCCAAAAAAAAGTCACCCTTGGATGCCTCAGTCATGTGTGTTTTTCGATAGTTAAGCTCCCCTTAAGCTATTCGCAATAATCTCCCAGTGTCTTGAAACAGAGCAGATGAGACAGCACATCCTCAGCTGTTAGCAGGAAAACAGAGCTAGAGGCATTTACAAAACAACAGTGCCTCGGCAAGGTTGAAGACAAGAAAAATGATGTACTGTGAAAATAGAAAATTCTAAGTTAAATTAGAGAAAACTCTACCCTCTGCAAAGACAGAGCACACAAAAGGGAATCTTTATCCCCTTGCATCAGGCGATACAACTTATATCTCTGGCAAATTAATTTCATATCTCAGCTGACAAATAATATCTTCGGAACCAATTTTGTTTCTGCTCCTGAAAGTAAGGTTTCTACATCGATTTATGTTATAAAAATATACTCCTTTGGTGAAGAGTCCCAAAACATGCAATTCAATGATGGCACTAGGTAGATCCTGCTTTTTCTTGTAATTGTTTTGTTTATGAAAAGGAATATTTATTATTACATGTTGCCAGTAAAGATTACACTTTGCAAAAAGCATTAAATAATTTTAGTGAAAAGGAAAGCATCTTGAATTGTATAGCCTAAGCAAATGTAGATTATTCAAATATGCTGAGATGTACATTTTTATTGATGTAGGCTTTGGCTTCTCAAATGCCTGGGGCTTAGACAAGCAGCTTTATCTCATGCATTATCCACTTTATTGATGGAAAGTATTATGAAAGTTTTTATTTTCCTGTCAATACAAAAGATTACTTAAAATGTTCACCTATTTGCAAATTACTTAACCCTTTCATGCCTATGCCTATGTATGACATTTGGTGTTTACAAGTTAAAATCCATATTTTTGGCTAGAAAATTACTTAGAACCCCCAAACATTGTATATATATTTTTAGCAGAGAATCTAGAGAATAAAATGGCGATTGTTGCAATATTTTATGTCATACGGTATTTGTGCGGCGGTGTTTTAAACACAACTTTTTGGGAAAAATTTACTTTCATGAATTTTAAAAAAATGAAAAAGTAAAATTAGCCCAATTTTTTTGCATAATGTGAAAGATGATGTTATGCCGAGTAAATAGATACCAAGCATGACACGCTTTATAATTGCACGCACTCGTGGAATGGCGACAAACTACGGTAACTAAAAATCTCCATAGGCGACGCTTTAAACTTTTTTTACGGTTACCAGGTTAGAGTTACAGAGTAGGCCTAGTGCTATAATTATTGCTCTCGCTCTTACGATCGCGGCGATACCTCACATGTGTTATTTGAACACCGTTTTCATATGCGGGCGCGACTTCCGTATGCGCTTTCTTTGCTGCGCAAGCTCGCGGGGAGGGGGGCGCTTTAAAAAAAAAAAATTTTGTTTTCTTATTTATTTATTTATTTTTTCTAATATTAATTTTTTTTTTTTTTTTTTTTTACATTTTGATCACTTTTATTGCTGTCACAAGGAATGTAAACATCCCTTGTGACAGCAATAGGTGGTGACAGGTACTCTTTATGGAGGGATCGGGGTCTAAAAGACCTCCGAGCCCTCCTTTGCACTTCAAAGTATTCAGATCGCCGAAAACGGCGATTCTGAATACTGTGTACTTTTTTAAATCCGGCGCCATTGGCAGCCGAGAAACCCGGAAGTGACGTCATGACGCCGCTTCCGTGGTTTCAATGCGGACACTGAATCAAAGCCGTTTACGGCTTTGTTTCAGAGCGCGCCGAGACGCTGGAGGCGCCGGATCGTGGATCGGGTCTCCCGGTGGGACGGGAGGCCCGGTCAGAGCGGCGAGAGGTGGCGGGAGGGGGGGATGTCCCCTCCCGCTCCTCCGGCATAACAACCGAGCGGCTTTTAGCCGCATCGGTTGTTATGTTTGGAAAGCCGATCACCCGCTCTAAACAACGGTACCGGGATGATGCCTGCGGCTGCAGGCATCATCCCGGTACAACCCCTGAAAGCCGAGGACGCATATATGCGTACGCTCGGCGTGAAAGGGTTAAAATGAACTTGTACCCAGAATATGCACACTAATTATTGACATTATCCAAACAAGCAGTTATGGCACTGCCAACCGCCTTTCGCATACATACATACATAGATACGGCAAGGAATCTCGGCTGCACAAACCAACATAACTGTACGTAGGTCTGTGCATGTGATACTGCGGGGCGATCGCGGGAAAGGGAGCCAGAACATGGATCTGCCAATGTAAACAAACAGAGAGAGATCAGTTGTTCCTAGTGATCAGGAACAGCGATCTCTCTCTACTCCCAGGCAGCCCATCATCCATACAGTTAGAAACACCTCCCAGGGAACACAGTTAGCCCCTTGATCGCCCCCTAGTGTTAACCCCTTCCCTGCCAGTGCCATTTATACAGTGATTAGTACATTTTTATAGCACTGATCACAATATTGGTGCCACTGGTGCCCAAAAAGTGTAAAGTTTAAGAAGCACCTCAAGCTGATGACATTGACACAAGCCCAAACCCACCAAGCCCTAAAGTTGCTCTAGTGAACAAGGTATACAGAACATGCACATGTAAAATAGATAAGGCTATTTAAATAAAGGGTTAAAGCTATATGTTTACTTTAAAAAAGTACTCATGTTTAACCACTTGCCAACCGCCGCACGATGATCTAAGTCGACAGAATGGCACGGGCAGCCAGATGGGCGTACCTGTATGTCCCTGCCTCCCGATCGGGTCCCCCCGGTGCCTGCGGCAGTTGGCATAGTTCCAAGAGCGATCCATTCTGAGGGGGAGGCCACCGATTCATGGCCACCCCCTCATAATCGCTCCTGACGAATGAGCTTCTTCCTCTGCTTCTGTAACTGTAAACAGAAGCATAGAAAGTGATGTCACTCTTCTCGTGCCGGTCTTTTCTTCCGGCGCCTGAGGAGAGAAGACATCTCAGAGTAAGTGCACCAATAGTACACTGACACCAGTACACATAGGCACACTTTTTTTACCCCTCAATAACCCCTGATCACCCCTGATCACCCCTGCACTCCCAGTCACAGTGTCACCAATTGCAGTGTTAATTTTTTTTTTACTGATCATTGCATTTGGTGCCATTTGTGACTGTAAAAAGTGTTATGGCAGTTGGTGGTAGGCCCTTTTAGGTCTAGGGTACCCCTCTGACCCCCCTAATAAAGGTTTAACCCCTTGATCGCCCCCCAGGTAACCCTTTCACCCCCTGTCGCCAGTGTCCCTAAGCAATATTTTTTCTGATCACCGTATTAGTGTCACAGGTGACGCTAGTTAGCCAGTTAGTTATTTAGGTTCACTGTCAGCTTTTTATAGCGCCAGGTACCCCCATTTATTACCTAATAAAGGTTTTAACCCCCTGATTGTCCCCTAGTTAACCCTTTCACCTACTATAACCAGTGATCACCGTATAAGTGTTACGGGTGACGCTGGTTAGTTAGTTTGTTCTTTATAGCTTCAGGGCACCCGCCGTTTATTACCCAATAAAAGTTTAACTCCCTGATTGCACGGCAGGTGATATCAGTTTTTAGGGTCAGTTAGGGTCTGCGTCACCCCAGGCAGCGTCAGATTGGTGCCAGTAGCGCTAACACCCACGCACACAGCATACACCTACCTTAGTGGTATAGGGCCAGATCCACATACATTTGGATCGGCGCAGGGTATCAGAGATACACTACGCCGCCGTACCTTACCTGGCGTATATTCAAATCCTCAGCGAGTTTGCGCTGTAAGTTACGGCAGCGTAGTGTATTTCTGGCGACGGATTTCAAATTGGGCGGGTTGGGGGCGGGTTTCATTTAAATGAAGCGCGTCCCCGCGCCGAATGAACTGCGCATGCGTCATCCAGAAATTTCCCGCCATGCTTTGCGCGAAATTACGTCACAACGACGTCATTTTTTGAACTTAGACATGAGTTACGTCCATCCCTATTCACGGACGACTTACACAAAAAAAAATTCAAATTTTGACGCGGGAACGACGGTTGTACTTAACATGGCAAGTCTATACGCAGCAAAATACCAGCTTTAACTATACGCCGGAAAAAGCCGACTACAGACGACGTTAGAAAATGCGACGGGCGCGCATACGTTCGTGGATCGTCGTAATTCGCGAATTTGCATACCCGACGCGGAAAACGACGTGAACTCCACCCAGCGGGCGCCGAAGTATTGCATCTAAGATCCGGAGGCGTACGAAGCCGTGCGCCTGTCGGATCTTACCCAAATACCGTCGTATTTTGGTTTGAGGATTCAAACTAAAGATACGACGCGGGAAATTTGAAAGTACGCCGGCGTATCAGTAGATACGCCGGCGTACTTCGTCTGTGGATCTGGCCCATAGTGTCTGAACGGATCAATATCTGATATGATCAGAGCTATACTAGCGTCTCCAGCAGTTTAGGGTTACCAAAAATGCAGTGTTCGTGGAATCAGCCCAGATACCTGCTAGCACCTGCGTTTTGCCCCTCCGCTCAGCCCATCCCAACACACCCAAGTGAAGCATCGATCGATTACTGTCACAAAACACTAAACACATAACTGCAGCATTCGCAGAGTCAGGCCTGATCCCTGCGATCGCTAACAGTTTTTTTGGTACCGTTTGATACAGTTCCTGACAGTCTAGGAGCTTTTTTTTAATCCTACGAGTGTACCAGTAAATTTAGAGCCCAAAATGGCAAATCGAAGGTACACTAGTGAAGAGGCCTACACGTTTCTGAGCATGACAGATAGTGAAGAGGAAATCACTCATCTGTCAGATTCAGGCTCAGAATACGATCCTGTAGACGACAGCGACTCCATGACAGATAGCACTGATGACGGAGTTGTGGTCCCTGCCAAGGTCAGGCGTACCCAACACCATTCTTCTTCTGTTGTTGTTGAGGTACAAGAACCGCAGGGCTCTCATATGAAGCAGAGAAGTACTAGTGCTGCTTATCCTTCTGGTGAACTGGCAAGCACCAGCGGTCTAGTAGAGATGGCCTGGCGGTTCGCCCGGCGGTCGTTTCGTGGCGAACTTTGCTCGTTCGCGGTCCGCCGAACAGGTGGACATCTGGCGATATTCGCGGTCGTCCGCCATTTTACATTGAGAAGAACTTTGACCTATGAGACACATCCGTCAGGTGGTACAGGACAGCCAATTGAGACATTTCAGCACATGGACATACTCCCTACCTTATAAATAGACCTGATCTGGTGGCCATTTTACATTCTGCTGTTTGTCAGTGTAGGGAGAGGTTGCTGTGCTGTATGGAGCAGGGACAGGCTGTAGTACTAGTGACACAAATCGTATATAGGGGTGTAATACACTTATATACTTTTTGTCAGTGTAGGGACAGGTTGATGTGTGCGGAGCAGGGACAGACTGTAGTGACACAAATCATTACCTAACAGGTCCACAAAAGTCCTTTCAAGGACTGGTATAGGTGTACTATTTGGTGTGCAGTATATAGAGGTGTAATACACTTATATACTTTTTGTCAGTGTAGGGACAGGTTGCTGTGTGCGGAGCAGGGACAGACTGTAGTGACACAAATCATTACCTAACAGGTCCACAAAAGTCCTTTCAAGGACTGGTATAGGTGTACTATTTGGTGTGCAGTACATAGGGGTGTAATACACTTACAATATACTTTTTGTCAGTGTAGGGACAGGTTGCTGTGTGCGGAGCAGGGACAGACTGTAGTGACACAAATCGTTACCTAACAGGTCCACACAAGTCCTTTCAAGGACTGGTATAGGTGTACTATTGTTTGGTGTGAAGTATATAGGGGTGTAATATACTTACAAATTACTTTTTGTCAGTGTAGGGAGAGGTTGCTGTGTGTGGAGCAGGGACAGACTGTAGTGACACAAATCGTTACCTAACAGGTCCACAAAAGTCCTTTCAAGGACTGTTATAGGTGTACTATTGTTTGGTTTGCAGTATATAGGGATGTAATACACTTATAATATACTTTCTAATATAGAAAACATATTATAGTGGATTTGTATTGTGCAGCATTGTGACTGGTGGTGTATTTGGGTACTGCAGAATTTTTGCCTCTTTCGCTGCGTTACCTCTGCTACACACATTGGGGTAGATTCAGATAGATCAGCGGATCTTTAGATCCGCGTATTCTATCTTATTTACGATCCACCAGCGCAAGTTTTTGAGGCAAGTGCTGTATTCAGAAAGCACTTGCCTCTAAAGTTGCGCCGGCGGATCGTAAATCCCCCGGCGGAATTCAAATTCCGCGGCTAGGGGGAGTTTACTATTTAAATCAGGCACGTCCCCGCGCCGATCGTACTGTGCATGAGCCGCCGGCTAAATTTCCCAGCGTGCATTGCTCCAAATGACGTCGCTAGGACGTCATTGGTTTCGACATGTACGTAAATTACGTCCATCCGTATTCGCAAACGACTTACGCAAACGACGTAAAAAATTCAAAACTCGGCGCGGGAACGACGGCCATACTTTACATAGGATACGCCGCATATAGCAGGGGTAACTATCCACCGGAAAAAGCCGAACGCAAACGACGTAAAAAAAAAGCGACGGGCGGGTGTTCGTTTCTGAATCAGCGGATCTCCTCATTTGCATATTCGTCGGGTATACAAATGGAAGCGCCACCTAACGGCCAGCGGGAGATTGGAGCCTAAGATCCAACAGTGTAAGTCACTTACACCTGTCGGATCTTAGGGAGATCTATGCGGAACCTGATTCTATGAATCAGCCGTATAGATCCGACTGTCGGAACTCAGAGATACGACGGCATATCAGGAGATACGCTGTTGTATCTCTATCTGAATCTGCCCCCCCTGACAACATTTCCTAAAAAAAAAAAAAGTTTTATAACTGTTGCGATAAACCAGTGGCCCCCCAAAATGACAGATTGAAGCGGGGTGTTATATAAAAATATACTTTCATAATAGTGTATTTGGGTACTGCAGAATTTTTTGCCTCTTTCACTGCATTACCTCTGCTACAGATTGAAGCAGGGTGTTATATACCTTCTTCCACATATACTGCGCTTCAAAAGAGACTTTTGTCACAGGGTCATTTAAAAAATGACAGGCAGAGGAAGAGGCAGGCCCTTCCGCAGGGGTGGTAGGGATAGGGCAGGAGAACCAGGCCGGAGCCAAAGTGGGAAGTGGCACAATGTTTGTTCGATTATGTCAAAGGACGCACCAGACTTGGTTGAGCGGCTCACCACTAACACCACCACCACCATATACCCTCCGCTTGAGTCACAGGAATTATTTTCCGATCCATCAGAAGACATTTCCAATGCGCATCCATTCTTTGCATTGGATCAGGAAGAGGAGGTAGCAACAGCCGCCACTCAGCAGTCTGACGGCAGTACCCAGATCAGCCCAAGGAGGTTGGTACCCGCTGTTGCTGCCTACTCCGAGATCTCTATTGTTAGTGATGGGGAAGGTGACGTCGATGATGACGTGTCTACAGACGTCACGTGGGTGCCCACAAGAGAGGAAGTGGAGGGGTATTCAGAGGGAGAGATGGACCAGCAGATAGGGAGGAGAAGCAGGCCGAACTTACATTGCACAGGAGGGACAAACCAGACTCCTAATGTATCAGGAGCGAGCCATCAACCATGTACAGTCACATCTGGCGCTCCCAGGACGCCGACCAATGGCTCCGCAGTGTGAGCTTTTTTTAACCTGTCTGCTGCAGACAATAGTGTTGCCATCTTCAGCCTTTGCAGTCAATGCATAAGTCGCGGTAAGCCCAACACTCACCTAGGGACGACCGCCTTAAGAAGGTACCTGGCCTCCCATCACCGAGCCCAGTGGGAGCAACGCAATCAGAACCCACAAAGCCACACTCCAGGCTCTCACCGTCTAGCCTCTTCTCCTTCTCCTCTATGCTCACAATTGTCCTCCACTCCACCTTCCATCATGCCGTCCTCACGTTTTTCTGCAAAAAGGCAGGCTTCTGTGGCCCAAATGTTCTATCGTAAAAAAAACAATGACGCTGCATAACCCTTTTGCCCAACGGTTGACCGCTGGCTTGTCGGAACTGATAGCCAACTACTGCCATATAAACTGGTGGACTCGGAGGCCTTTCGAAAATTTGTGGCCATTGGAACACCAAAATGGAAGGTCCCAGAAAGGAAATATTTTTCACAGAAGGACATCCCAGAGCTATATGGCCATGTTCAGCGGCAAGTGAATGTATCTCTAGCACACAGTGTCGGTGCCAAGATACATCTGACCACAGACACGTGGTCTAGCAAACACGGGCAGGGAAGGTATATAACTTTTACTGCCCATTGGTTAAACCTTCTGATGGCCGTCAAGCATGTAACCTGTGGCACCCATGTAGATTTAGTTTTACCACCACGGATTGCATGCAGGCCTGCCTCTTCTTCTTCTCCTCCTCCTACTCCATCCTCCCTCTCCTCCTCAGCTGACTTCTCCTTTTCCGATGCTGCCGTCTCTTCTGCTGCGCCGCCCAAGATCCCCAGAACCTATTCGACATGCCAGGTGAGACGTTGCCATGCTGTGCTGCGTCTGTTGTACCTGGAAGACTAGAGCCACACTGGTCCTGCACTCCTTTCAGATTTTCATTCACAGGCAGATCAGTGGCTAACACCGCTCAATTTGACAGTTGATAAAGTGGTGTGCGACAGCGGTGTCAATCTGCTGAGCGTGCTGAAACAGGGCAAAATTACACACGTGCCATGCATGGCACACATCCTGAACTTGGTCATGCAGCGATTCGTTGCCAAATACCCTGGGGTCCAGGACGTCTTGTGGCAGGCCAGGAAAATCTCGGCCCATTTCCGAAGATCTTACACGGCCATGGCTCGCCTTGCTGACATTCAGCGGTGACACAACCTGCACGTCAGACGTCTTATTTGTGACTGCCCGACGTGAAAGAACTCGACCTTGTATATGCTTGATAGGCTGCTCCAGCAAAAACGTGCAGTTAACGACTACCTGTACAAACTCTGCGGCAGGACAGGTTCTGGGGAGCTTGGTTTTTTTTCACCGCGCCAGTGGCTGCTCATTTGCGACTCATGCAGACCATTTGAAGCGTGCATTGTGTCATTGATGAAGCCGTTGAGGAGCAGGAGCAGGAAGATGAGGAAATCACAATGCTGGATGAATTCCCAGGGGGGGCTACTCCACCTGAGACAAGTCAACAACGGGAGTCTGAAAAGAAGTCAGAGGAGGATGGAGCCGGGGCGGAGGAGGAGGAGCAAGAAGAGCATGCGTTAAACCTTTCTGGGATTTCCGTTGTTGTCCGTGGATGGGGGGAGGAGAACGAGGACGACATTATCCTGGATGATGAGCAGGAGCCAGGCCACTACACCGCTTCCAGTTTAGTGCAAATGGGGGCCTTCATGCTCCAGTGTTTTAAGAGGGACACCCGTATAAAAAGCATAAAGGGCAAGGACCAGTACTGGGTGGCAACTAGGGATGAGCCGAACATACCCGCGTTCGGTTTGCACCAGAACTTTCGAACGGACCGAACGTTCGCGCGAACATTTAGAACCCCATTGAAGTCTATGGGACTCGAACGTTCAAATTCAAAAGTGCTCATTTTAAAGCCCAATATTCAAGTTATTGTTGGAAAACGTCTTTGAGAACCCAGGTCTTGGCCCAGGGAACATGTATCAATGGAAAAAAAAGTTTTAAAAACTGTATTTTTTTCTGGAGCAGCGATTTTAATGATGCTTAAAGTGAAAAAAAAATGAAAAAATCCTTTAAATATCGTACCTGCTGGGTGTCTATAGTAGTGGCACGTGTTTAGAAATGTCCCTGCACAACATGAGATTACTATAAGAAAAAATAAATTTAATACTGCTTGCGGCTTTAATGTAATGTTTGGTCCCTGCAATATGGATAAAAATCATTGAAAAAAATAGCATGAGTTTCCCCGCCACCACTCCCCCCAGGTCATTACAAGACCCAGTGCCTGGGGCCCTAAGCACAATGACAGGGCACATTAAAAATGAGAAGCTGGGGGGCGCTGACGACAGTCACATTAAAGAAAGTTAAAAAGCAGGGGGAGGGGGTGTTCTGCTGTCGGAAATGCCTCAGCCAGCGAGTTTAGAAGCGTGGTGAGGGGGCGAAAATGACTTCTCACCAGGCGGGGCCTCTAGTAATTTGGGGGGCCCTTTGCAGCTTTGCGGGGCCCTAGGCGGCTTGCATAGTGAGCCTATAGGGAGGATCAGCCCTGACAAGACCCTTTGGCCCTAAATACTTTGAACAGCAGTATACAGGTGGTGCAAACAAGACAAGGACTTGGTTTGTTAAGGTTTGTTAAGTAGAATCTAAACCATGTCATATTTTGCTGCTGCATATTGCACAATTTCCTAAAGAGACTCTCAACAAACTACATGACACTTCTGCCTGGTGATGAGGCCATTGATGTTCCAGTGGTGGCCCGTGAGCCTGTGGCCATACAGGCTTGGCCCCCCAAAGCGCACGTGCTGTGTGGCAACAATATGTTGATTATTTTAGGGGTGGGGGGGGCCATTACAATGCCAGATCTTGGCTCAATAAATTATTTTTTTGGGAAAGAAAAATTCAAGAAAAAAGAGGGGTTGCCATCCGGGGCCCCCTTTGAACAAATTCTGTTAAGAACTCCTGTTCTCTGAAGGCCTCCATTATTTCTGCAAGTCAAAATTTAGCAAAAAAAACTAATGTCAGTCAAGCCTTAGCTTTCTCCCCATATCTAACCCACAAACTCATACACTGATCATTAAGTCCAAAAATCAAGTTTCCTATTGTCGTACTGCACGATCGTTTTCCCGGTGTTTTCTACCGGCTGCAAACGATTTTCTCACTCACGCAATATCCCTTTATACACTGCGCATGCGGGAAGCTCCGCACGTATCCCCGCCCATGACGATCGTTCTAGTAATTGCCACGCCCCTTTTCGGTCGGTCAATGCACTTCACTGAAGACATGATGGAGGAGACTCAGGAGAGACAGGAAGCTGCAACCTCAAGCAAGGAGAGAGGCCAGGCACACACCAGGAGCAGGAGGAGGTACAAATCCACCAACATGTCCTTCAATGAGATGGTGGAGATGGTTGCCATTCTTAAAAAGGAGGACTATGATTGTGAAAAAGGGACCCCAAGAAGGTCAAGGCCAAGATAATGGAGAGTGTGCAGAGGACTCTCCATCAGAAATTCAATGTGCAGAGGTCAAGGGAGCAGTTGAGGAAGAGGTGGTCAGACCTCAAAAGAAGAGAGCCAGAGCAGCTGGAGAGGATTCGAAGAGTCATCAGAAGACGTAAGTAATTTAAATGTGTACTCTGATTATTTGTTTTTATTATTTTGCGGCATGTTCTTTTTCTTTCAGGTTGTGTATATATACAGTTCAATAATAGATGTCTCAAGGTTCATGTTTGTGGGCATAATAATCGGTTGTTCATTCTATTTATGATCATTTTATGTGAGACCAATTTTTTATTTAATGTAGATGTGTTATTAACTAGATTTAAATAATCCAACTTAAGTCAATATACAGTAAAAGGAGAGTATGCTCAACACAGCAGTTGATTACACATATGGACTCAGTAGCACAATGGTTGGCATGGCCGATCCGCCCTATAGGCTCACTATGCAAGTCGCTTAGGGCCCGCAAAGCTGCGAAGGGCCCCCCAAATTACTAGAGGCCCCGCCTGGTAAGAAGTCATTTTCGCCCCTCACCCCGCTTCTCAACTCGCTGGCTGCATGGGAGAAGAGGCAAGAAGTCAGCACCCCTTGCTTCTCAATTCAATGTAAGATGTCATTTCCGACAGCAGAACACCCCCTCCCCCCACTTCTCAACTTTCTTTATTGTGACATGTCACTGTCGTCAGCGCCCCCGCTTCTCATTTTTAATGTGCCATGTCATTTTGCTTCGGGCCCCAGGGAGGTCAGGATCGGCACTGAGTGTTGGCCACAAGAACAACCTAGTTAGGGTGTCACACAGAAGTCATATAGTGGATACTTGGTGTTTTTCCATGTAGGAAACTTGGCCAAAGATAGAGAAATGCAGCAGCTTTGGTAATGGATAAAATCCTGTGTTAAGCATAGAAGGATTGTAAAAACAGACAATTGTACCACACTTTATAAAAAGAATGATTGATATTCCTCTTTCAGGCCTCTAATTTTTTTTGATTCATGTATACCTTTTTTTACAATCTCATAGGGCGCAATCAAGCTGCAGCAGTGAAGCCGACCAACCCCACACAGAGCCAAGGCCCACCCTCGCCGGATGTGCAGGAAGTGGAAAATGCCACCACATCAGGTCAGTGTCATACAGCACAGCTTCAGGTAATACATGTAGGCCTGCATAATTGTAATACATGTTTTTTTCCAAATTTCAGGAGGTGGTCGAGCTGTTGGGGGCAGATTGGACACCTACAGTGTCCAGGTCTTAATTGGGGAGATCATGTCCTGCAGGGCAGAAATAGAGGACACAAACCTCGCCTTAGAGAAGCTTAAAAAGAAAAAACAAAAGGTGAACCAAAAACTAAAGAATCTCATTGATGTGCTTGGGAGGGTTTAAAAAAAATAGATGTAGACAAGTATTTCAAAGCAAAAATATATTTCTTGACAAAAAAAATTAAAGAATTTCTATTAAGATATTTTTTGAAAAAAATAAAAATGACACATTTTAAGTGTGATACAATAAATATTTTTGGATACTCTACAATGTGTGGCTTCTTATAATATCAATGCTGCCTAAAAGAACAAATCTAGATTTGTGGTATTTACATTGACAATGATGAGTATTTAGTACAGGAAAATAAACATGACACTATGATAACGTAGGAGAAAGCTAGAATGAACTCAAATTAGAAAATAATTAAATGTAGCGCTGACATTCTTGTATATTGATGCGTGTTTGCATACTTTAATACAACGTCTATGGACATTGCTATGTTTAAGTATTTGGAGCCATCTAGTGACCAAATACTGGTAATGCAGAGATATGTTTTGTTTAGTTTTTTGGTTTCCTTGGAGATGAGGACACACAGGGGAAAACAATCCCGGTTGTTGGGGCAAGTGATCTGAGGGTGCCCGAGGGATGGTGGCCGGATTGCAGAGACCGAGAGACACTCATCCGAGCATCGGAGGACCGGATCCATCCAGCGGAGCTGAACGGAGCTGACGGAGAAGCAAGTTGCAGTCACATGACAAAAGTTACTACCCGGAGCTCCGATCCAGTGGGTAAGCGGGTCACGACCCACAGTTTGCTAAGTTCCACACGCAGTTAGACTCATATTCAGGCCTCACTGGGATTTATAGTTCCACAGAGGAGCAGAGAAATTGACACTGAGAAGGCTTGAGGCCTATCTACTTTGACGTTTCAATCGATTTTAAAATAGTTGTTGCAGTTACACCAGGAGCACTTTCACTTCAATTTGACTCATCAAAACTGTAGATTACAAATCTCAAGGAGTTACTTTAGCTAGCGAAGAAAAGAAGATCCAGGACTAAGTAATTTAAGTGAGATCTCACGCATAGCTTATGAAGTAGGGGGAGCTCCCAGGTATAAACCTATGTATATGTATACTGTTTTCAAAAAGTTTATGTTGAAATCAATTGTGCTGTCGTCTTACGTTGGGATGACAGCACAATTACTGTAAACACTTTTTTGCATATTTCACAGTAAAATATATCTCTGGTTAAGTATCCAGTTGTTGTGGTTGTGGTGTACTGTTTTTCTCCCTCCAAGTGCAGTCAGTGGATCCTGGGGTTACAATACAGGTATTTTGTATTGTCTTACATTGTATTGTATTGCATTGCATCGCAGCTGTGCCAAGGGGTTTGAGCCAAGTTAGTGGGGTTTATTGGTAGAGTGCAGGCCCAAATTAAACCAGCAGCTCCTTCGGGGGTCAGTGCTACACAAACAAAGAAAAATACTAGAACAGGGGCAGAAAAAATGGGCCTTATGCCGCGTACACACGGTCATTTTTCGATGAAAAAAAATACGACATTTTTAAAAACGTCATTTAAAATGACCGTGTGTGGGAAAAACGTTGTTTTATGTCTTCTGAAAAAAAAAAATCGAACATGCTTCAATTTTTTATGTCCTTTTTCAAAACGTCGTTTTTTGTGTCATAAAAAATGACCGTGTGTGGGCTAAAACAACGTTTTTAAACCTGCGCATGCTCAGATAACAAGTTATGACGCGAGCTTGAATGGAACAGAGTGCCGCCGTACGTGCTGAACGTAACCGTGCTTTGCTAGAGCATTTTGAAAAAACAATGGCGTGTAGGCAACGTCGTTTTTTAAAATGAAGTTTGAAAAACAACGTTTTTTTCATGAGAAAAAACAACGTTTTTTTACAAGACAAAAAACGATCGTGTGTACGCGGCATTAGGCACTGGTGGCGGTGGTGTAATTGGAGCTCAGCAAAGAGCCACATGCAAAGTATTGCATCAAAAGTTGTTATTAGACGCCCCTGTTAAACAGGGGCAGAAAAATTGGGCCTTAGGCACAGCACAACATTGCAACCCCTCCCAGATACTGTTATTGGAGCGCAGCAAAGAGCCACATGCAAAGTATTGCATCAAAAATTGTTATTAGATGCCCCTGTTAAACAGGGGCAGAAAAATTGAGCCTTAGGCACTGGTGGCGGAGCCCAGAAACAAACATTTTCTTACTACCTATCAGGAAGATCAGTGAGGAGGAAAAGGATATTCAGTCAGCGGCATAACAGGACAGTCACTCAGCATCAGCATAGGCAGTCTCCACAAGGGATCTGTTATTTTAAAAAAAATATTCAGTTACATCAGCATCAGGTGCTTGGTAGCTGGTGTTGATCAAAGCCTAATTCATTTTTATAAAGGTCAGTCGATCGACAGAGTCGGTGGAGAGGCGCACCCTGTGATCGGTCACAAAGCCTCCAGCAGCACTGAATGTGCGTTCTGAAAGAACGCTGGATGCAGGGCAAGCCAGTAGCTCAATTGCATACTGTGCAAGCTCTGGCCAGTGATCCATCCTCAAGACCCAGTAAGCCAGAGGATTTTCGGAGGGGAAGGTGTCCAAGTCTGATCTTGCCCCTAGGTATTCACGCACCATGTAAACAGACGCTGGCGATGGTTGCTGAAACCGGTCATACCTTGGGGATGCGGACTAAAAAAAATTCTGAACGCATCGGTCAGACGGCCACCTTCTCCACCGCTCCTTCTGTGACTCACCGAAGCCTCAGCAACACGTTGTCCAGGACCAGGATTTGGAAATCCCCCAGGTTCTGGGAACGCATTGCACAGACCCTTCTGCAAGGCCTCCCAAAGATGTTTCATCTTCTGCTCCCTCTGCGATGGCAAGAAAAGCTCCGCAACCTTACTCTTTTAACGTGGATCAAAGAGAGTTGCCAGCCTGTAATGATCCCTCTCCTTGATACCACGAACACAAGGGTCCTTACGCAGGCTTTGCAGGATCAGGGAGGCCATGCAGCGTAGGTTTGCTGAGGCATTCGGGGCACAGTCCTCTGGGTCACTGAGGATGGAAGGATCCGCAGCCACCTCATCCCAGCCACGTAAAAGTCCATGGGTTCCTTGGGACTGTAAGTGATCCCTTGAAGACTGCTGATGCTGAGTGCTAGGCTCAGGGGCGGACTGACCATTCGGTCCGTCGGGCACTGCCCGAGGGCCCGTGGTGGGGGGGGCCCGGGCTGGCTCAGTCCGCCCATGGAGGTGCCTGCAGCAGCGTCAGCTTCTACAGTACACAATGAAAAAAATCCAGAGAAAGCAGTGCCTTGGATCCCTCTAGCTAGGTTGATGTGGCTGCGCTGTTGTATGAGAGGCTTGTGAGGTGTGAGCTGGAGATGGATGGAGCCGTGCGGGGATTTACAGTCAGTCACTGTGACAGGCGCTCCGGCCACCTCTCCTCCCTGTGGAATTCAGCTGAGGGGGCGGGGCCGTAAGTCACTGCCGCGGAGGACTGTCTGTGAAGGAGCTGCTGGACTCGGAGGCAGAGTGAATTGCACAGCCACAGGCATGGCATCCACACAGACCTGCCTGTGCAGAAGCAGGTCAGTGTCATAATGAAAGCACTGTCTGTGTCTCATCTGTGTTATAAGAGCCATGCTGATTGTTACTTTACCTTCTTGCCCTGTGCTGTGTCTGTGCTTATTTACCAGGTAGCAGGTCAGGTGCTATTCACTAGTGCACATGATGAGCCATCCATCCCAGCCAGCTCATCCCTCCCGAGCCTCTCATACAACAGCCACATCATCCTAGCTAGCAGGATTTAATGGTTCAAGACACTGCTTTCTCGGGGGTACAGACTCGTTTTTTTTTTTTATTGTGTATGATAAGCTGCCACTGCTGCGGGCACCTCCAGGGGCAGACTGAGCCGGCCCGGGCCCTCCCACCACAGGGCCCTGAGGCAGTGCCCAACTGACCGAATGGTCAGTCCGCCCCTGCCCACTGATATCTGGTACACTGAATGCCACTCAGTGTATAGATATCAGTGTTATATATAGGGAATAGCACTTAGACCTGATTTACATTGAAGCAATATACCATGCGATTTGACATGTCAAATCGCATGGTAATAGCATTACCCGAATTGGTGCGATGCCCCATTTCTGGCGCAGCACCGATTCCCAAAAGTAGTTTCTGTGTAACTTTTGGCGACTTCTTGGTGCAATTTCCATAGACATCTGTGCAGCAACCCGCACAGACGTCTCTGAAATCACCCGCCACTGACATGCGGGTATGAAATTGTGCGAGTTTAGCTGAACTGTCTCACACAATTTCATTCCCGCTGTCAGTGTGAACCTGGACTAAGGCCTGATTCACATCTATGGTATTTTTTGTGCTTTTTGCATTTTGTAGATTTGCACAACAGTCCATTTAACATGGTTTCCTATGGAACACGTTCTGTAGTGCAAAATGCAAAAAGCACTAAAAATGCATACTGTAGGTGTGAATCCAGCCTAAGTGAGTGTTATTCCCTATATATATTCCTTACATTGGTGATCAGTGAGAAGAATGTTCCTTACATTGGTGGTCAGTAGGAAGAATGATCCTTACATTGGTGATCAGTGGGAAGAATGTTCCTTACATTGGTGATCAGTGAGAAGAATGTTCCTTACATTGGTGATCAGTGAGAAGAATGTCCCTTACATTGGTGATCAGTGAGAAGAATGTCTCTTACATTGGTGATCAGTGGGAAGAATGTTTCTTACATTGGTGGTCAGTGGGAAGAAGGAGGAGGACACACCCAAGGAGCTCTCTGAGAGATCCAACCTTTTCAAGCCTGGGCCTTGCCTGCTAGCTTGGCCCAGGAATAATGCCTGATCCTGGGGGAGGCCCCGGGACGGATCCCCCTGATGATACGGGGCCTAGTGAGGAGGAGGTGGAGGATCTGTTTGTAGGTCCAGGCCCTGCTGTGGATGCGAATGTCTTCAGTCAGAAGAGCATTGATCGTTTTAGGGCGATTGGAAGAGCTGAAGAAAAACTTAAAATTTTGAAGGCTGAACACAAATCTTTCAAAATCAAGTACTTCCAGGCCTGGAGTAAAAATCGTTTGGCCATGAAGCCTGAGTTGCAGGAATTGGAGGAAAAGGTAAAGGAACAATCTTTATTATTGGAAAAGCTGAAAGATAAAAGTGGAGAAAAGTTTGCTAATGAGAGGAGATTTGCCAGCCAGACAGCAAGTTCCAGGGACCAGCCTCAGATAATGGATGACGCGGGTCCATCTGCCTCTGCACCTCTCCCTCCATGTCAGGGCTTGGAATCGCCGATGGCAACCAGCCAGGGGCTTGAGAGTGAGCATGGAACCCTGAAATGTATCCAGGAGATGGAGTCACCCCTGAGAGCAAACAAGCCTGCTTTTACAGAAGTCCCTGAAGCCAAGCCAGTACAGGTGGAGAAATGTCAGCACACCTCACTGTCTTCCAACATGTCTGCCCAACCTGCTGTGGTGGACGGTGTCCTGACTAAGGAGCAGAAAGTGAAGGCCTTGTGCAGAGCGCTGCCTGGAGTTTCTGCTGGGACCTGTAGTTCCTCTGTACAAGGTATGCCTGTTACTAGCAATGAGATTGCCTCACCTGAGCCTCCCTGTGGTGGGGGAGGGGATCAGCATATTGCACCATGTGCAGTGGAAGAAGCAATGGAGGTTTCACCTGCTGCAGTGTCAGACCAGCCTGCACTATCCCCTGATGGAAACCCTGTCCTGACAGAAGAGAACCGACCAGCTGAAGCTTCTACAAGCACAGCAGTGGGAACTGACACTGCTGGGAAGACTGCAGGAACTGTGAATATTCCAGCAAGTTCTAAAAATGACAGTAATGATAAAACAATGGATGTGGTGGGTGTTGAAGGGGTTAATACTGCTGGGAAAAATAAAAATGACATTCCTCCCCCTGCTCAGCAGAGGAAAGACTCGCCGATTGTTCAGACCAAATCTGTGCAATCGATATCTGCTGCAAATGTGTCAGATGGTTCGAAACAAACAAATGGTTTATCTGCTGGGAGCTACGCGTCGGTTTTGGGGGATCGCACCAAGGAGGGTGGGGGGAATGGTGCAAATGTTGGTGGTCACAATTTGGGGGGGTTTAGGGGGGGGATGGTTGGTGGGTATAAGCGGAGAAATGTGGTCCAGCTGAAGTGGGAGGGGAGGGGACCCCACCAGTAAGGGGGAGGGTGGCCGAGTTGATCCTGGAAATGGGTTTAAAGTCGCAGACATTTTTGCTTTGATTTGTCCCGTTGGGAGTTGGGAATTTGATTTATCCTTTGTAAAGCCTGAGGGTCTGGATTTATTTTGGGAACGTTTTAGGGGGCGCAGGGACCTTCCGCAGTGGAATGGTTGGATGCCAAAGGTGGTTTCCAGGCAGCCTCTAATAAAATCAGTGACGATCCTTGTGCGTAATGAATCCATCCCAGAGGCTGATTTGGTAGTATGGTTACGCCGCTATGGTGAAGTCCTCGCTCCACTGCGGAAGGTCCTTGATCAGCATGGGATATGGACAGGGGCCTGGACAGTGTCACTAAAATTGGGGGTGCAGGGAAATGTTGTTCAACATCTGCCCTGTTCAGCCTTTCTGGGGAGGGACAGGCTGACCATTTTTTACCAGGGTCAGCCTAAGGTGTGCAATAAATGTGGTGACAAGGGCCATTTTGCCTCCACCTGCACCCGCAAGAAATGTTCTTTGTGCCAGGAGCTTGGCCATTTGGCTAAAGACTGTACTGACATTCGGTGCAATTTGTGCCAAAAACTTGGTCACCCGTACAGTCAATGCCCGGAGGCATTACATAACCTGCCAGGGTTGGAGGCTGAGCTGCAGAGGCTGGATAAGGAGGATGAGGCCATTGAAACTCTTGTTGTCCCTCCTGTGTCTGTGACATCTGTTTCTGTTCCCCCTAGTGATGTGGTCCCTGAGTCTGTCCCTCTGTGTCTGTGACATCTGTTTCTGTCCCCCTAGTGATGTGGTCCCTGAGTCTGTCCCTTCTGTGTCTGTGACATCTGTTTCTGTTCCCCCTAGAGATGTGGTCCCTAAATCTGTCCCTCCTGTCCCTAATCCATCTATTCGTAGATCCTCCAGACTGGCGGAGGCTGCTGGGGGGGCAGGTTTAGCGGATCTTCCCACTCAGCCTCCAGTCCCTGTCCCTCGGCAGCGCAAGCGTGGTCAGGGGAATGTGGGGGTGCTGGATGGGGGTGGGGCTGATGGAAGGGTGTCCATACCCCATGTTTCACATTCCGTTGATGGGGATTCAGATGAGGAGGGGTGGGAGAAGATTAGGAGGAGGAAAAAAATGAAGAGAAAGACAAGAAAACCGGTCGTCTCTTCCTCAGAGTCGGATCCAGAGGGGTTCCCCTTGGTAACACCTTTAATGTGTTGTCAGGGTGAAGAGATGTCTTTGTCTTCTCTTTTTCATCTATGGATGAGTCACGTTGTTTGAAGAGAGCGGTTTCTGGTGATGAGAGTGTGGTGAAGGTCAAGAAACGACTACCCCAATCATCCTGATGGCAGTTCCCCCTCCGATAAAGGTGGCGACCATTAATGTCGCCAGCATTAAATCTGCAAGAGCTCGTGATATGGCCTTATTTTTGCTCAGCGAGTTTGATGCCGAGATTTTATTTTTGCAAGAGACCTGGCTCCATACTTTGGCCGATGTCCATCTGGCAAAAAGGGAGTGGAGATGCGGTCCCTCCTTTTGGTCTCTTGCGGCTGAGCCCTGCAGCGGAGTTGCGGTACTTTTTGAAACCGATATGGTAACGCGCCGGCGGGTAATTGAGGTAGAAATAGGTAGATGTATGGTGTTGGACGTTTCTTAGAAGGGCTGCATGCATAATGGGTGTGGGTTTGTTTCTTGACCTTGCAGGTTTGTCTGGTGTAGTGGTGTGAGTTGTATTAAGATTTACTTTCCAGTGATTACATGATTTTTGCTTTGCTGTAAAGTCTTTTGTTTGAGAGCAGATTTGCTATATTTATTTTCATTTATGTAAATATGTGTATATTTATGTATATCTGATTTTATGCTTTTTGTTTGCAAGACTTTTAATAAACAAAATTGGGAAGAATGCTCCTTACATTGGTGGCCAGTGGGAAGAATGCTCCTTACATTGGTGATCAGTGAGAAGAATGTCCCTTACATTGGTGATCAGTGGGAAGAATGTCCCTTACATTGGTGATCAGTGAGAAGAATGTTCCTTACATTGGTGATCAGTGAGAAGAATGTTCCTTACATTGGTGATCAGTGGGAAGAATGTCCCTTACATTGGTGATCAGTGGGAAGAATGTCCCTTACATTGGTGGTCAGTAGGAAGAATGATCCTTACATTGGTGATCAGTGGGAAGAATGTTCCTTACATTGGTGATCAGTGGGAAGAATGTCCCTTACATTGGTGATCAGTGGGAAGAATGCTCCTTACATTGGTGGCCAGTGGGAAGAATGCTCCTTACATTGGTGATCAGTGGGAAGAATGTCTCTTACATTGGTGATCAGTGGGAAGAATGTTCCTTACATTGGTGATCAGTGGGAAGAATGCTCCTTACATTGGTGATCAGTGGGAAGAATGTTCCTTACATTGGTGATCAGTGGGAAGAATGCTCCTTACATTGGTGATCAGTGGGAAGAATGTTCCTTACATTGGTGATCAGTGAGAAGAATGTTCCTTACATTGGTGATCAGTGGGAAGAATGTTCCTTACATTGGTGATCAGTGAGAAGAATGCTCCTTACATTGGTGATCAGTGAGAAGAATGTTCCTTACATTGGTGATCAGTGAGAAGAATGTCCCTTACATTGGTGATCAGTGGGAAGAATGTTCCTTACATTGGTGATCAGTGGGAAGAATGCTCCTTACATTGGTGATCAGTGAGAAGAATGTCCCTTACATTGGTGATCAGTGGGAAGAATGTCCCTTACATTGGTGATCAGTGGGAAGAATGTCCCTTACATTGGTGATCAGTGAGAAGAATGTTCCTTACATTGGTGATCAGTGGGAAGAATGTTCCTTACATTGGTGATCAGTGAGAAGAATGCCCCTTACATTGGTGATCAGTGGGAAGAATGCCCCTTACATTGGTGATCAGTGGGAAGAATGTCCCTTACATTGGTGATCAGTGGGAAGAATGTCCCTTACATTGGTGATCAGTGGGAAGAATGTCCCTTACATTGGTGATCAGTGAGAAGAATGTTCCTTACATTGGTGATCAGTGGGAAGAATGTTCCTTACATTGGTGATCAGTGAGAAGAATGTCCTTTACATTGGTAATCAGTGAGAAGAATGTCCCTTACATTGGTGATCAGTGAGAAGAATGTCCCTTACATTGGTGATCAGTGAGAAGAATGTCCCTTACATTGGTGATCAGTGGGAAGAATGCCCCTTACATTGGTGATCAGAGGGAAGAATGCCCCTTACATTGGTGATCAGTGGGAAGAATGTCCCTTACATTGGTGATCAGTGGGAAGAATGCCCCTTACATTGGTGATCAGTGGGAAGAATGCCCCTTACATTGGTGATCAGTGAGAAGAATGTTCCTTACATAGGTGATCAGTGGGAAGAATGTTCCTTACATTGGTGATCAGTGGGAAGAATGGGCCAGATCCACAAAAGAGATACGCCGACTTAACTCGATTTTTCTAAATTTACATGGCGTGTATCTTTGCGCCCGATCCTCAAAACGAGAAGCGCCTGAAATTCGGGCTTTTCCGTCCTACCTAAAAATATTACGCCGGCGCATTCTCGTGCGCAAATTACGCTAGGCACGCCGCTTTATTTGATAGGCAAAGATGCAAATGAGGGAGATAGGGCGATCCACAGAATTAAGTGTGTGCGCCGTAGATTACGCCCTGTGCGCACCTGTTAGTTTTTTGGTGGGATTTTACACATTATAAAAGCAGCCCTAATTTTACACATGCCGTCTGAATGTCTGCTGAAGCAACTCCATTCAGGAAGAGCTCAGCACACACACGTTCAGGACTGAAATCTCTCTGCCAAAATGCCAGGACCAGCAATGATACTAGCTGCATTAGTTGATATAGAGACACAAAGAAGGAGGAGGGCACAGAGGAGGAGGATGAGGGCACAGGAGAGGGTCTACCGCCCACGGCAAGATTTGTTTGGCATGCCTGCTTGTGAAGTTTACCGCAACTACAGATTTACCCGTGAGGCCATCCTGGAATTAACAACAATACTTCAGGATGATCTTACCAGCCCAACCCAACGCTCCCATGCCCTGCAGCCACTCACCAAAGTACTGGCCACTTTGCATTTTCTGGCCACTGGCTCATTCCAACGCACAAGTGGAGGCGTGGCTGGGATGGCACAATCCTCCATCAGCAGGTGTGTGCACCAAGTGGTCCCTGCAATCCTGCTGCGCATGGGAAATCAGTTTCAGAAACCCACCCAGGAGGATCAGCGTTTAAAGTCAATGACCGACTTTTACAACATTGCCAGATTTCCACGCACCATCGGGGCCATTGATTGTACCCATGTGGCACTACAACCACCCCATGATACTGAGCACATGTTCCGGAATCGTAAAGGCTGGCATTCCATTAATGTGCAAGTCATCGTCGATGCCCATGGCCTCATCTGGCACGTCTGTGCTAAATTTCCTGGATCCTGCCATGATAGTTACATTTACCGGCAGACACAGATCTCAAGAGATTTTGACCAGAACATGTATGGAGACAGCTGGCTGATTGGTGAGTGACATGTGTGTCAGGTATGTCCCCCCCATGATGCTGACATCACAAGGGGCACATGCATGACTAATATCCTCCTGTCTTTTCCCTTACAGGTGACTCAGGATATGCCTTGGGACCTCATCTAATGACCCCATTCAGGAACCCCCAAACCCCAGGAGAGCAACGCTACAACCAGGCGCACATACGAACCCGGGGAGTGGTTGAACGGACCTTTGGGCTTCTGAAGTCCCGCTTCAGATGCCTGGATAAGTCTGGGGGTACCCTGCTGTATTCCCCTGACTTTGTGTGTCAAATAATTGGGGCATGTTGCATACTCCATAACTTTGCCCTCAGAAGGGGACTGCATATTGACTTATGTAATGACCTGACCCCTGACCCAGGCAATACTATCCCAACCAACTCTACCCGGTCTGCTGAGGGCACAACAGCTAGGAGACGCCTTGCAGAAGGCATTTTTTCCCAGTAAATGTACATGATTAATGTCACAATAAGTATGTATTTTTTCACTGTAAATGCACATGATTAATGTCACAATAAGTATGTATTTTTTCACTGTAAATGCACATCAATAAAGTCACAATGATAATGCATGAATGCACACCACTGTGGTTCCTTGCACAGACACATCACATGCACATCGAATTGGATTAGATCCAAGCCCCCCCCCCCCCCCCTTGGGACTTGGGAGCAGTAACGCCACGCCACGGCTCCAATTATGTCACTGTGCATTCATACACCATTCAGGAACCTGGGATTGCACTTCTCCCTGGTCCTGGGGATCCCTTCTCCACCAAAACTGAGGGTGACAACCTTAATTTCTTAGGAATGCCACCCCCCCACATTCACACATCATTCACACACATAAACCAAATCATAAGTACAGAAGACCAAATAAAAAAAATAAAAAATGCATAAACAAAAAAAAACAAGTATCCCAGCAAATTTATTAGCGGCGGGGCGGCGATTGCTACGCCTTGGCTGGGCAGGGGCACGGGCAGGGGCACGGGCAGGGGCACGGGCACGGGCAGGGGCACGGCCACGGCCACGGCCACGCCGTCGCGGAGGATGTCCATTGGGGGGGTGTTGAGCTGGGGAAGGAGGAGCCTCCTGGGGGGGTTGAGCTGGGGAAGGAGGAGCCTCCTGGGGGGGTTGAGCTGGGGAAGGAGGAGCCTCCTGGGGGGGTTGAGCTGGGGAAGGAGGAGCCGCCCCTGCTGGCCTGCCCTCCATGGCCCCTGCAATGCGAGTGAGACAGGCAGTGAGGGCAGCCGCATTGGCCTGGCCAGACCTTGTATTGTCCTGCACAGCCTGGGTCAGGGCACTCAGCTCATGGGCCACGCGCGTTGTGGCGGTCTGTATGTCATTCAAACATGTAATGACCACCGTTGAGTTGGTGGCCACATCACCGAGTGCCTCCATCATTTCACCCTGGCTGTGCTCCATCTGCGTCAGTTTTTCCAGAATTTTTCCAAGAATGCGGGTCTGCCGGGCATTGTCCTTCACCACACTGGCCGACAGACGCTCGCCCACAGCCACGGTCTCCTGGGTTGTCCCCCTGGCTGCCGCTGAGTCTTGCGGGCCTGGAGGAGGGGAGAGAGTGACCCTGGTGACTGGAGGCCTGTTGGGGGAGAAGTGGGAGGGGCTACCCCTGATGGTGGCCTGACTGGTGCCAGCCTCAGGGGTAGTCTCAGGGGAAGACTCAAAGGTCATCATATCAGTGGCCAGGAGGACTTCCCGGCCAATCTGCATATTTTCCTCCTCCTCCCCCTCATCATCCTCCTCCCACTCATCCTC
Organism: Rana temporaria; assembly: GCF_905171775.1. Lineage (NCBI taxonomy): Eukaryota > Metazoa > Chordata > Amphibia > Anura > Ranidae > Rana > Rana temporaria. The sequence continues at coordinate 426,645,695 of NC_053490.1, forward strand.
AACCTCCTCCCCCTCAACCTCCTCATGAGTGGAGGTTTGGCCAATCCCCTCCCCTGGGGAATCCTGCCCTTCTTGGGACTCATCATCTGCCTGTCTTGGGGGTGGTGCTGCAGCCTGGCCCGATGGGCCTGCAACCTCCTGGCCTCCAACCTCCTGGCCTCCAACCTCCTGGCCTCCAACCTCCTGGCGTGGAACCTCCTGGCCTCCAACCTCCTGGCGTGTAACCTCCTGGCCATCTGTGGAGGACACAAAACAATCACATGTTTGAGGAACCACACACTTGGCACATCTTCCCTTCCCCCACCCACACATGCTAATCAACAGAGAATAAACCAAAAAACCTACCTGTCCTCCTAGGAACATCTGACGTATAGCCAGGCAGGCCCACCACCTGCTGTGGGTGGAAACACTGGGCCACTGCCCATTCCTCCTCCGTCAGTCTGACTGGGCAGGGTCCCCCTCCTCCAGTGCCCCTGGTATGGGCGTCGATCCTTGCCATCTTAGTCCGGACGACGCTTCTCAGATCGTTTATTTTTTTCTGTATGCCAGCGGGGGTCCTAGTCTCCCCCCCCCCCGCCGCATTGATCTGGTCCGTGATCTTTTTAAGAAGCTGCCTCCTCCTGGCCAGGGTGGTGTTCTGGCTCTCAGGGCCATGCAGAAATCGCCCATATTTCACAATGCCCCGAGCAAGAATTTGCTTCTCTCCCAGGGTGAAATTAAGCTTCCTGCGTTTCGGGGGCATCTCATACACCACCCAGCAACAACAAACACACCCGACAAACAATCGACAATACACACCCAAAAACCTGACAAAAATCTATACCACAAAAAATAAAGAAAATCTAAACACACAAGGACACAGCTAATAGTAATTCAAAAAGAAACACGCACCAACAAACAAACAAAAAACAAACACCAAAAAACAAACACCAAAAAACAAACACCAAAAAACAAACACCAAAAAACAATCAGCAAAAACAATAACAAACAAATTAAATAAATACACTTCTCAAACACAAACAACAACTAGACTCTCCAACTCCTCAAACACTTTTCTCACAAACACAACTTACCAACACACAAACAAACAGAGCAGAAGCAAATTGCTCATGGAAGGGGAACAATGGGATATACTTTAGCAAGGGAAGTGTGTGTGTGTGTGGTGCTTTTTAGACACAGGGCGATCCTCAAACTAAGTACACTTGGCCTTTTACCTATCTCACTGATTGCGCCGAGATCAGTTCTGCACATGCCCAGTGAGGTCCCGATTCGTGCGCGCATGCGCAGTACGGCCGGCGCCTCATTTGCATGGGGTCACGGCTCATTACAATGAAGCACGCCCACTTCCTTCCCACTTGCAAAAACCCCGCCTTACGCCTCTGAATTTAAGTTACGCTGGCGCACATTTAGACGCAAATGCGCTGTGGATACGGCACTTACGACACCAACTTAGGGCAACGTAACTTAAATCACATAAGTTAGGACAAACTAAATTTGCACCGCTGGCTGAGGATCTGGCCCAATGTTCTTTACATTGGTAGTCAGTGAAAATGATTTAAAGTAAATACAATTATTAAAAAAAAATGTAAAACACACCCATAATCCCTTCACACACTCTATATAAAAAGGGTTATGTAGGATGAGCATATGTATGTAAACAAAAATGGATACATGTATAGTATCCACCAGAACATCAGAGTGAGAGCAATTCTAGGGCCATAATTCATAGTTAAAGGGGTTGTATGGGTTCAGTTTTTTTTTTTTTTAATAACAAACATGTTATACTTACCTCCACTGTGCAGTTTGTTTTGCACAAAGTGGCCCCGATCGTCATCTTCTGGGGTCCCACGGAGGCTCTCACGGTTCCTCCCCGCAAGAGCTAACCCCCCTGGGAAGCTCTCTCCCGAGTGGGTTACCTTGCAGGCGCACTCCTGTGTGATACACTTGGCGGCCATACCCGATAAGTGTATGACTCAGCCCCACCCCCTGGCGTGCAACAACATTAATTTGATTGACAGCAGTGAGAGCCAATGGCTGCGCTGCTATCAATCTAACCAATGAAGAGCCGATTGGAAAGCTATGCGGGAATATTGTGCTAATTTATGAAAACCTTAATTTCGAAAATGTACCATTGTTGCACTTTAATGTACATTTTATTTTTCTTTAATTCCTATAATAAACATTTATTTGGAACATAGCATCCAGAAATTCTTTGAATGCATGCAATATGGGCAGTGCAATATGTAGGTAGGATTTGTGTGGATGCAGCTTGAACGTGGGCAGGGACACATGGGCAGAGACACATGGGCAGAGACACAGGGGGCCCCATGATCTCCTTTTGCCCGGGGGCCCCATGAGCTGTCAGTCCGCCCCTGGCTAGGCTCCACCTCCATGCTGCTGATACAATCCTCCTCCTCCTCCACCTCGTCCTCCTCGTCCTCTTCCTGTGTGCTAGGCAGGCATGCAGGACCACTGTCTGGATAAAGGGGGCCTTGAGAGGTAAGGAAGTCCTCCTCTTCCTCCCTCTGTTCCGCCTCAAGGGCCCTGTCCATTATTCCACGTAGCGTGTGCTCCAACAGGTGAATAAGAGGGACAGTCTCTCTAATGAACTGTCACTGCTCACCATCCTTGTGGCCTCTTCAAATGGTGACAGGACAGTGCATGCATCCCTGATCAAGGCCCACTGGTGTGGGGAAAAAACAAGCTCCCCTGACCCAGTTCTGCTGCCATATTGGTACCTTCGGAAATGCACACATACTTTCCTGGCCTGCCTCAGGACATCCTGTAAGCCCGGGTACCTGCCCAAGAACCACTGCACCACCAAATTCAGAACATGAGCAAAACAGGGCACATGGGTCAGTTGTCCCTGTCGCAGGACAGAGAGGAGGCTGGTGCCATTGTCGCTAACCACCATTCCTGGCTAAAGCTGGCGTGGCGTCAACCACCTCTGAGCCTGTCCCTGTAGAGCTGCCCCAGTGTTGCTCTTGTCTCCCAAGCACACCAGCTCTAACACCGCATGGCATCTCTTGGCCTGCATTCCTGCGTAGCCCCTCGTACGCCTACAGAGCATGGCTGGTTCAGAGAAAACATCAACACAGGAAGAGGCCGCAGAGGAAGAAGAAGAGAAGGGGGAGGAGGAGAGAGGTGTGTCACAACCAGTAGTAGTGTTTTGGAGGCATGGTGGCAGAGTCACCCAATGTGCCGTGAAAGAGAGGTTACGTCCCTGTCCATGCCTGCTGGACCATGAGTCAGCGGTGATATGCACCTTACCACTGACCGCCCTGTCCAGCGAGGCATGGACATTGCCTTCCACATGGTGGTAGAGAGCCGGAATCGCCTTCCGTGAGAAAAAAAGGGGGTTTGGGGACTTGCCACTGAGGTACCGCACATTCCACAAACTCACGGAAGGGGGCAGAATCTACCAACTGAAAAGGCAGCAGTTGAAGTGCTAGCAATTTCGCTACGCTAGCATTCAACCGCTGGGAATGTGGATGGCTGGGAGAGTACTTCTTTCGCTGCAGCAGCTGGGGCCGGGAAATTTGTCTGGTACCATCAGTAGATTGCCCGCATGTACTACTACTAGGTTGTAACACACCTATTTCTACACCTTCAGTCCTATCAGTGCAGGCTTCAGAGAGGACTGAGGGTCTAGTGGGGTTCCAGCTTATGAGGGGCAAGGGGAGGTCCGCTTTGATCTTTGGTGTGGGTCTTTCTGGTATGCTTGCCAATGAACTGCATGGCAGGTCGACATATGTCTGGTCAAGCATTTGGTGCCCAAGCGTGTGATGTTTTGGCCACGCGAGATACGCTTGAGACATATGTTGCAAATAGCAACGGTGCGATCTGATGCACATGTGTCAAAAAAGGCCCACACCAAGGAACTTTTGCAGTACCGTTGAGACACAGCAGCGCCCTGCACAGGCGTAGCTCTGCGATGTAATGCAGTTGGTGTGCTGCCCTTAAGCTGGCCCCTGGAGGGCATCCTGCCTCTTTGGAGATGTGCCTGTGCCTCTTCCTCCTCCTCCTCTTCCCCCTCCTCTCTCCTATCAGGCACCCACGTAGAGTCAGTGACCTCATCATCTCCTCCCTCCTCATCACTGACGAAAACCTGGCAGTATGCTGCAGCTGGGGGAACATGACTGCCAGATTGCCACCCGCTCATTCTGGGCTCACATCAATGCCTTCCTCTATCTGTGTTCCGTCATCGGAGCCTTCAAATCGCTGCGCATCTTCATGCAGCATGTACCCAACACTGTGTTGAAACAGTTTGGGGGACTCCTCAGGAGGACATGGTGGGAATAGGGAAGGATTGTGTGATGCCATTGTGCAGAGGGAAGAGGACGCCTTGGCAGCTGCTTTGCCAGACAAACTAAGCTCAGCCTGGGTGAGAGAGGCTGAGGAGGATGAGGACGGCTTGGTCATCCACTCTACTAATTTCTCTGCATGTTGAGGCTCAACACGGCCAGCTCCCGAAAAGAAGGACGAGCGTGTCAGACGGCCATGTGCTGAAGAGGATGCACCGTGTCCACTACCAGCGTTGCCTCTAGATGCAGAGCCTGCTTGCCCTCATGACTCTCTGCCTCTCTTTGTTGTCCTTCCAGACATTTTAATGGCCTGCACAGGACAAAATCAGAAATAAACAGCACAAGTGCAGTTAGAGCAACTGCGTTTATGGGCAATTAAACAGCACACGTGCAGTAAGAGCAACTGCGTTTATGGGCAAATAAACAGCACACGTGCAGTAAGAGTGACTGCGTTTATGGGCAAATAAATAGCACACGTGCAGTAAGGGCGACTGCCTTTATGGGCAAAAACACAGCACACATGCAGTAAGAGCAACTACGTTTATGGGCAAATAAATAGCACACGTGCAGTAAGAGCAACTGTGTTTATGTGCAATTAAACAGCACATGTGCAGTAAGAGCAACTGCGTTTATGGGCAAATAAACAGCACAAGTGCAGTAAGAGCAACTGCGTTTATGGGCAAATAAACAGCACACGTGCAGTAAGAGCAACTGCGTTTATGGGCAATTAAACAGCACACGTGCAGTAACAGCAACTGCGTTTATGTGCAAATAAATAGCACACGTGCAGTAACAGCAACTGCGTTTATGTGAAAATAAATAGCACACTTGCAGTAACAGCAACTGCGTTTATGTGCAAATAAATAGCACACGTGCAGCAACAGCAACTGCGTTTATGTGCAATTAAATAGCACACGTGCAGTAACAGCAACTGTGTTTATGTGCAAATAAATAGCACACGTGCATAACAGCAACTGCGTTTATGTGCAATTAAATAGCACACGTGCAGTAGCAGCAACTGCGTTTATGTGCAAATAAATAGCACACTTGCAGTAACAGCAACTGCGTTTATGTGCAAATAAATAGCACATGTGCAGTAAGAGCAACTGCGTTTATGGGCAAATAAACAGCACACGTGCAGTAAGAGCAACTGCGTTTATGGGCAAATAAACAGCACACGTGCAGAAAGAGCAACTGGGTTTATGGGCAAATAAACAGCACACGTGCAGTAAGAGCAACTGCGTTTATGGGCAAATAAACAGCACACGTGGAGTAAGAGCAACTGCGTTTATGGGCAATTAAACAGCACACGTGCAGTAACAGCAACTGCGTTTATGTGCAAATAAATAGCATACGTGCAGTAACAGCAACTGCGTTTATGTGCAAATAAATAGCACACTTGCAGTAACAGCAACTGCGTTTATGTGCAAATAAATAGCACACGTGCAGTAACAGCAACTGTGTTTATGTGCAATTAAATAGCACACGTGCAGTAACAGCAACTGTGTTTATGTGCAAATAAATAGCACACGTGCAGTAACAGAAACTGCGTTTATGTGCAATTAAATAGCACACGTGCAGTAACAGCAACTGCGTTTATGTGCAAATAAATAGCACATGTGCAGTAAGAGCAACTGCGTTTATGTGCAATTAAATAGCACATGTGCAGTAACAGCAACTGCGCTTATGTGCAATTAAACAGCACACGTGCACTAACACCGAGTACGTTTAGGTGTAAACTAAACAGCATACAGGCAATAGAACACGTTAGAGCACTGCAGCTAGCACAATCTACTGCCTGACAAATAGGAATAGCTGATCTAGCTAAGCTATACAGTGTATAAATATATGTACAATTCCTAGGATGTATATGTATCCTCTACACACTGTAAATTTAACTAAACTGATTAGCCTGCCTGCTCGCTCTATCTATCTATCTATCTATCTATCTATCTATCTATCTATCTATCTATCTATCTATCTATCTATCTGGTAGAAAAGACACTGGGCCTGATTTACTAAGCTATGTGCGCTGCGCTGGTTCATGCATTAATTAGTACTCCGGGTGGAGGCTTAATTGGGCGCATGAACCAGCGCAGCAGCCGGCGCATTGAAACTAATATGAAAAGCCGCGCTGAACTCCCTATAGAAGTCTATGGGAGAAATCAAAAGTGTTCATTTTAAAGGCTAATCTGCAAGTTTTGTCCTAAAAAGTGTTTGGGGACCTCAGTCCTGCCCCAGGGAACATGTATCAATGCTTTTTTTATTTTTTAAAACGGCCGTTTTTTCGGGAGCAGTGAAATTAATAATTCTTAAAGTGAAACAATAAAAGTGAAATATTCCTTTAAATTTCGTACCTAGGGGGGGTGTAATGTCAGCATGTGAAAAAGCGCATGTTTCCCGCACTTAGAACTCCCCCTGCACAAAGTGACATTCAGAAGGAAAAAAGTCATTTAAAAATTCACTCGCGGCTATAATGAATTGTCGGCTCTGACAATTCTAAAGGGATTCATTCATAAAACAAACAAGAAAATGTGTAGGGGTTCCCCCAAATTAAATTACCAGGCCCTTCAGGTCTGGAATGGATATTAAGGGGAACCCCGCCGTAAAAACCAAAAAAAAAAAAGACGTGCGGTTCCCGGCAAATATCCATTCCAGACCCTTCAGGTCTGGTGTGGATTTTAAGGGGAACTCCACCCCAAATTGAAAAAAAAAATGGCGTGGAGTCCCCCTAAAAATCCACACCAGACCCTTATCCGAGCACGTTGACCTGGCCGGCCGCAGAAAAGAGGGGGGGACAGAGTGCGGCCCCCCCCCCTCTCCTGAACCGCACCAGGCCACATGCCCTCAACATGGGGAGGATGTCCCCATGTTGATGGGGACAAGGGTCTCATCCCCACAACCCTTGCCCGGTGGTTGTGGGGGTATGCGGGCGGGAGGCTTATCAGAATCTGGAAGACCCCTTTAACAAAGGGGACCCCCAGATCCTGGCCCCCCCCCTATGTGAAATGGTAATGGGGTACATTGTACCTCTACCATTTCACCCCAAAAAAAATGTCAAAGTGTTAAAAATGACAGTAGCCGGTTTTTGACAAATCTTTTAATAAAATCTTCTTTTCTTCTTTCCTTCGGGTTTCTTCCGCTGCTTCTATCTTCTCGTCCACATCTTGCCCGACGTCTTCTTCTATCTTCTCCGTCCGTCCTTCAGCCTTCTGGTCCCGCATCTTGTGTCTTCTCCGGTCTTCTTCTCGGTCCGCCAGCCTTCTCGTCCCCGGACTCAGCGTTTGAATTTGAATTGGGCCGTCGTGTTCCCGCTCCTGGGACCCGCCCCCCTCTGACGCCACAAGTAAACTCCTTAGAAGGTCATGTGCGTCAGAGGGGGGCGGGGTCACAGAGCGTCACACAGCGGGGGAATTCAATTTCAATCGCGCCGCCCGGAGAAGAAGTTCCCGCCGTGTCACACTCATGTGACCCCGCCCCCCTCTGACGCACATGACCTTCTAAGGAGTTTACTTGTGGCGTCAGAGGGGGGCGGGTCCCAGGAGCGGGAACACGACGGCCCAATTCAAATTCAAACGCTGAGTCCGGGGACGAGAAGGCTGGCGGACCGAGAAGAAGACCGGAGAAGACACAAGATGCGAGGAGGCTGGCGGAAGGACGGAGAAGAAGACAGGACAAGACAACGGGCAAGATGCGGACGAGGAGGCGGACGGAGAAGACAACGGGCAAGATGCGGGACCAGAAGGCGGAAGGACGGACGGAGAAGATAGAAGAAGACGTCGGGCAAGATGTGGACGAGAAGATAGAAGCAGCGGAAGAAACCCGAAGGAAAGAAGAAAAGAAGATTTTATTAAAAGATTTGTCAAAAACCGGCTACTGTCATTTTTATCACTTTGACATTTTTTTTGGGGTGAAATGGTAGAGGTACAATGTACCCCATTACCATTTCACATAGGGGGGGGGGCAGGATCTGGGGGTCCCCTTTGTTAAAGGGGTCTTCCAGATTCTGATAAGCCCCCCGCCCGCATACCCCCACAACCACCGGGCAAGGGTTGTGGGGATGAGACCCTTGTCCCCATCAACATGGGGACATCCTCCCCATGTTGAGGGCATGTGGCCTGGTGCGGTTCAGGAGAGGGGGGGGCCGCACTCTGTCCCCCCCTCTTTTCTGCGGCCGGCCAGGTCAACGTGCTCGGATAAGGGTCTGGTGTGGATTTTTAGGGGGACTCCACGCCATTTTTTTTTCCATTTGGGGTGGAGTTCCCCTTAAAATCCACACCAGACCTGAAGGGTCTGGTATGGATATTTGGGGGGACCCCACGCCATTTTTTGGGGTTTTTTTTACGGCGGGGTTCCCCTTAATATCCATTCCAGACCTGAAGGGCCTGGTAATTTAATTTGGAGGGACCCCCTTTTTTTTTTTTTTTTTTTTTTTTTTTAATGAGCAATGACTCTATTCTTTATAGCCATGAGTACTTTAACCACTTGCCCACCGGGTTAATTCTGGCACTTCTCTCCTTCATGTGAAAATCTAAATTTTTTTGCTAGAAAATTAATCAGAACCCCCAAACATTATATATTTTTTTTTAGCAGACATCCTAGGGAATAAAATGGCAGTCATTGCAATACTTTTTGTCACACCGTATTTGCGCAGCGGTCTTACAAGCGCACTTTTTTTGGATAAAAATCACTTTTTTGAATTAAAAAATAAGACAACAATACATTTTGCCCAATTTTTTTATATATTGTGAAAGATAATGTTACGCCGAGTAAAATGATACCCAACATGTCACGCTTAAAAATTGCGCCCGCTCGTGGCATGGCGTCAAACTTTTACCCTTTAAAAATCTCGATAGGCGACGTTAAAAAAATTCTACAGGTTGCATTTTTTGAGTTGCAGAGTAGGTCTAGGGCTAGAATTATTGCTCTCACTCTAACGATCGCGGCGATACCTCACTTGTGTGGTTTGAATACCGTTTTCATATGCGGGCGCTACTCGCGTATGCGTTTGCTTCTGTGCGCGAGCTCGTCGGGACGGGGCGCTTTAAAAAATTTTTAATGGGTTTTCTTATTTATTTTTATTTAGTTTTATAATTTTTTACACTGAAATAAAAAAATAAAAAAAAATGATCAGTTTTCTTCCTATTACAAGGAATGTAAACATCCCTTGTAATAGGACTAGTGTGTGACAGGTCCTCTTTATGGAGAGAGGCGGGGTCAATAAGGCTGGAAAGCATGGTATTGAAAAAATAAATAAAAGATCTCATGCTTTCAGCTGCAATCATGTTCGTTCACCACAGTGGTGTAGTGTATAGCACTTTGACCTAGCAGCAAAAGAGTCGTTGGTTCGAATCCCGCCCGTGACAGCATCTGCATGGAGTTTGCATGTTCTCCCTGTGCCTGCGTGGGTTTCCTCCCACAATATAAAAACACGCTGTAAATTGGATCCGGTCTAAATAAGCCCTAATATGCAGTAGTATATTTAGGTTTGGTTCTGCCCTAGGCCTGACTACATATCTGCACCTCCTAATAGAAAAATGACCCACCCCTTCCTGTCAAGGTCACACCCTGTTTTTGTATAACCCCGCCCAGTAATTTTCAGGGGACCCACACACTAGTTCTGGGGGGGCACTGGATTCCCTTAACCACTTCCATACCAGGCACTTACGCACCTTCCCGCCCAAGCCAATTTTCAGCTTTCAACACTGTCGCACTTTGAATGGCAATTGCGCGGTCATACAACACTGTACCCAAACAAAATTGGCGTCCTTTTTTCCCCACAAATAGAGCTTTCTTTTGTTGTTATTTGATCACCTCTGGGTTTTTTTTTTGTGCGCAACAACTAAAAAAAGACTGCAAATTTTGAAACAAAAAAACGTTTTTATTTTTTAAGGTTAATTTTTTTGTAAATAAGTTTTTCTCTTTCAATTACGGGCACTGATATGGCGGCACTGATGGGCACCGATGAGATGGCACTGATGGACATCGATGAGGTAGTACTGACGGGCACAGATGAGGTGGCATTGATTGGCGGCGCTGCTATGCGGCACTGATGGGCACTCATAGGCGGCACTGATGGGCACTCATAGGCGGCACTGATGGGCACTCATGGGCGGCACAGATGGGCGGCACTTATGGGTGGCACTGATGGATACTTATGGATGGCACAGGTGGGCACTGATAGGTGGGCACTGTGCATGGATGGGCACTGTGGGGTGGCACTGATGGACACTGTGGGGTGGCACTGATTTTCCCAGTCAGTGCCCATTTGTGGGCACTGATTGGCATCTTTTTTCTTATTTTTTAATGCTTTTTGTTTTTTTGTTCTATATTTTTTTTGTTTTTGCACACCCTGGTGGTCCAGTGTGGTGATCCGAGGGGGGGCTGCGCTGATAAACAATCAGCGCGAACGCCCCCTGTCAGGAGAGGCGCCGATCGGCTCTCCTATACTCGCGTCTGTCAGACGCGAGTGAGGAAGAGCCATCGATGGCTCTTCCTGTTTACATCGTGATCAGCCGTGATTGGACACGGCTGATCACGTGGTAAAGAGTCTCCGTCTCCGTGAGAGACTCTTTACCGAGATCGGAGATGCAGGGTGTTAGACTGACACCCCGCATCACCGATCGCCGCGCTGCGTGCCCCCACAGGCGCGTGCGGCATGAAATCCTGCAGGACGTCCTGTCAGGATTGTGTAACCACTTCCCGGACGTAAATCGGCCATAGGCTGGGCGGGAAGTGGTTAATTTGCATAGTTTTTCTCTCACTTCCTGTTTGGCTATGGGGCAGGAAGTGAAGGCAAATCTCCCCAAATGGACACAGATAATACAAAATAAACTGACAGGGCCTATAACCCTCCCTCACTCTATCCAAAATTAAAGAAAATAAAACTTGTTGATTATAGTTCTTGTCAGGGGCGGACTGACCATTGAGTCACTCGGGCACTGCCCGAGGGCCCCATGCCACTAGGGGGCCCCATCCGGGTTGCCAGGCTCAGTAAAACCAGGGACAGTATGTAAAAATCTGTGTTTTTTTTAGATCTGTCCCCGATATGTCCGAAAATGACATGCTTTTAATGTGAATATCCCAAGATTTTAGCTGCCCGCCTCTGCACTACCTCCTGGCGTGGTGGTCATCTGTAAGCCAGAGGGGCCCCATAATCTTCTATTGCCCAGGGGCCCCATGAGTTGTCAGTCCGCCCCTGGTTCTAGTTTAAGCACAAATTTCATAGAGTTTTATTGAGAGCCCTAAGAAAATATAACCATGCCAATAGGCCAGGATAGAGCGTTGCTAATATGTAGGAATGTGTGTGTTAGAGCACCCCACCCAATGTTAACTAAAAAATTAATAATTTGCAAATAAGTATTATCTGCTCATTTTTATGGGGATGTCTGCACCCCTGATAGTGACAACATTTGTGAGGTGTCTTCACCCTTTCTAATTCATTCACTTCCTGTCACATAGCCAAACAGGAAGTGAGGGTAAAACCTTACTAATATCTTTTCTTGGGGACACAGATCAATCTAAATAGTTTCCCATTATGTAAATTGCACTCTAGCATTTTGCTGTGTACACCCCAAATTATTAGGGATCGTGGACTTTGGGGTCCATTTACTAAAGGCAAATCCACTTTGCACTACAAGTGCAAAGCAAGGAAGAAAACAAAACAACTTTGCTTCTACAGGATTGGATGTTAAAACCATCAGTGCTTCCTCTCTGATTTTCAGCAACTATGCTTGTACTGCAGAGTGGCTTTGCCTTTACTAAACCCCAAACTAAATAATCATTTGGGGCAGGGATCCTCAAACTACGGCCCTCCAGCTGTTGTAGAACTACACATCCCATGAGGCCTTGTAATGCACTGACATTCACAGACATGACTAGGCATGATGGGAATTGTAGTTCCTGAACAACTGGAGGGCCGTAGTTTGAAGACCCATGATTTGGGGTGTACACAGCAGTGCTGGAGTGCAATTTGCTTAATGGGGACACTAGTTAGATTGACCTGTGTCCCCAAGAAATGACACTGGTAGGGTTTTAACCTCACTTCCTGTTCAGCTGTGTGACAGGAAGTGAAGCCAATTTTAAGAAAAGGGACAAAGCTCAACACAAAAATAAAAAAAACACAAAGCAGGGGTTCTAACACTCACTTGGCTTCCCTCAAACACCCACAATTTGAATAGGATTGCCTTGCGCTAGATTTAAGCACAGTGCTGTAAATCAGCACGTCAAGCCTGTCCACCAATAGCAAACCCCCCCCACAGGCCATGTTTGCAGGTTTTCCTTCATCTTGCACATGTGCTTTAAAATACAGTCTGGACAGCAATTCTTGATAAGAGAAATCCACAAAACATGTCCTGTCGGGGGTACTTGAGGGCTGAGGACCACTGCAGAAAAAATAAAATACTTACCAGTTTTTGTCTTTAAAGTCATGGAGAATAAACATGGCAAACATTTCATGATTACACACCAGGAAAGAAGCTTAGACAAAAATCACACATAATTTGTTAGGCCCTAACCTAGTTCAGCTGCAGCTGTCAACATATGTAGCATGAAAAAGTAACAAAAGACAAACTTAACAATTTTAAAGTAATTTTTATTGGTCAACAAAACAAGGAAAGCAAAAAAGACAAACAAACAAAAATACATTTCAAAATTCTAAACAACCATAGCTTTACACATTTTTCATAAAATAAGGCCACATAGACAAATACATCAAAGTGAACATCATTTAAAAATAAACCAAAACCATTGGCAAAAAGCAACAAACCACATTTGTGTTTAGCAACAGCATTTCTGCCAGCCTGCCCCTTCTGAGGGCAGCTGAGGACTGATCGATCCAAGCTTTTTATAACAGTGCTAGTAATGAAGCAATTGAAATCACATGACCAAATTGCAGTCTCTAGTTTGGGTGAGCTTGTAATTGGGCACACCTGCAATTAACCCAAACCACGCTCTATGAGCATCCAATGAGTGTTTTTCACCTTTTAAAAAGAAAGGATATTTTTTTTCTAAGTGTTTGAGCATGCTCAGTTCATCACACATGTAGGAACCAAGCTGCAATGGAATGAGAGCTTTTTTTTTTTTGTTTCCCCTGATCTGATGCTTTCCAGCCTGAAGGGGAGGTGTTAAAGACAGAAGTAAACACGCACATTTAATAATCTATTTGTGTGAAAAAAAAGGTTGCCAATTTTGTTTGGGAGCCACGTCGCACGACTGCGCAATTGTCAGTTAAAGCGACGCCGTGCCGAATCACAAAAACTTGCCCGGTCATTGACCAGAAATATGGTCCGGGCTCAAGTGGTTAAAAATTAACAAAACACAAAAGTGAGCCCAATTTTTGGGGATAATGTGAAAGATGATGTTACACTGAGTAAATAGATACCTTACATGTCACGCTTTACTATTGGAAACACTCCTGCAATGGGGCCAAAATGAATTCCGTGAATATCCCCATAGGCGACCTTTTATTTTTTTTTCCAGGTTACCAGTTTATAGTTACAAAGAAGGTCTAGTGGTAAAAGTATTGCTCTCGCTCTAAGGCACGCGTCAATACCTCACATGTGTGGTTTGAACGATGTTTATATATGTGGGCGGGACTTGCGTAAGTCCCGCCCACATATGTAAAAATTATTTTTACTTTTTGCTATAATAAATATCCCCAAAAATATATATTGTAAAAACTAAAAAACCCCTCAGTTTAGGCCGATACGTATTCTACATCTTTTTGGTTCCAAAAAATCGCAAATAGCGTTTAGTGTTTGGTTTTTGCAAAAGTTATAGCGTCTACAAAATATTTTTTTTTTTTGTTTTAACTAGTTATTGGGGCGATCAGCGATTTTTATCGGTACTGCGACATTATGGCGGACACATCGAACACTTTTTTGGAACCATTGGCATTTTTCTAGCGATCAGTGCTGTAAAAAATGCATTGCTTACTCTAAAAATGCCACTGGCAGGGAAGGGGTTAACACTAGGTGCGAGGGAGGGGTTAAATATGTTCCCTGGGTGTGTTCTAACTGTAGGGGGGGGTGGGACTGACATGTGTAAATGACAGATCGCTGTTCATGAAGGGGAACTCCAGACCCCCTCCAAAAAAATAAGGTGGGTTCCCTCCAGGTGCATACCAGGCTCTTAGGCTTGGTCTGGAACATAAGGGGTTAAACCCGCGCAAAAAAAAATAGCGTGGGGTCCCCCCCAAGATCCAAACCAAGCCATTATCCCAGGCACGCAGTCTGGTCAGACAGGAATGGGGGTGGGGACGAGCGAGCGCCCCCCTCCCTCCTGAGCCATACCAGACCACATGCCCTCAACATGGGGGAGTGTGTGCTGTGGGGGAGGGGGGCACTGCCCCCCCACCCCAAAGCACTCTTGTCCCCATGTCGATAGGGACAAGAGCCTCTTCCCGACAACCCTAGCCGTTGGTTGTCGGGGTATGCGGGCGGAGGGCTTATCAGAATCTGAGAGACCCTTTAATAAAGGGGTCCCCAGATTCCGGCCCCCCACCCTATGTGAATGAGTATGGGGGTACATTGTACCCCTACCCATTCACCTGGGGAAAAAAATGGAAAAAAATAATACACCACACATGAATAAATTAATTTATTAGTCAGCCGGGGGTCTTCTGCCGGGGCCCCCCACCACCACCCCATTAGGCCCCGGGCTTCGCCATCTTCTGCCGGAACCCCCTTCACCAGTGAGGCTCCTGCCTTTGGGGGAGGGTCCCGGGCTACTACGACGGTTTCTGCGGGGGGGGGTGCACTGGCACCCCTCCCCCGTCTTCAGCGACGTAATTCACCGGGACCCCCTTCACCAGGGAGGCTCCTGCCTTTGGGGGAGGGTCCCGGGCTTCCACGACGGTTTCTGCGGGGGGGGGTGCACTGGCACCCCACCCCCGTCTTCAGCGACGTAATTCACCGGGACCCCCTTCACCAGGGAGGCTCCTGCCTTTGGGGGAGGGTCCCGGGCTTCCACGACGGTTTCTGCGGGGGGGGTGCACTGGCACCCCACCCCCGTCTTCAGCGACGTAATTCACCGGGACCCCCTTCACCAGGGAGGCTCCTGCCTTTGGGGGAGGGTCCCGGGCTTCCACGACGGTTTCTGCGGGGGGGGTGCACTGGCACCCCACCCCCGTCTTCAGCGACGTAATTCACCGGGACCCCCTTCACCAGGGAGGCTCCTGCCTTTGGGGGAGGGTCCCGGGCTTCCACGACGGTTTCTGCGGGGGGGGTGCACTGGCACCCCACCCCCGTCTTCAGCGACGTAATTCACCGGGACCCCCTTCACCAGGGAGGCTCCTGCCTTTGGGGGAGGGTCCCGGGCTTGTACGGTGTCTTCCGCCGGAGGGCGCCACTCTCCGGGCTTCTGCGATGCCTTCCGCTTCTGCCTGTCTCCTCCGCGGAGCACAGGGCTTGTCTCCGCTGTCTTCTCCCTTCTCTTCCATTCGATGTTGACACGACGAGGTCCGGCGCTGGAATGCCGTCTGAGCAGTGGGCATGGACTTATATAGGGCAATGCCACCATGTGACCTCAACCCATGTGACATCACATTCCCATCATGCCCAGGGAATGTGATGTCACATGGGTTGAGGTCACATGGTGGCATTGCCCTATATAAGTCCATGCCCGCCGCTGACACGGCATGTCAGCGCGGAACCTCGTCGTGTCAACATCCAATGGAAGAGAAGGGAGAGGACAGCGCAGACAAGCCCTGTGCTCCCGGAGGAGACAGGCAGAAGAAGGAAGAGAGAAGAAAGAAGACGGAAGAAAGCCCTGGCTCCGCGGGGGAGCCAGGCAGAAGAGGGAGCAGAGAAAAGACCGGGGAGTTGGCGCACCCCCGGCAGAAGACCAGGAAGACCGGAACCCTGGCGGAAGGCACCGGAAAGACCGGGGGATAGGCGCCATCCCCCGGCAGAAGACCCCGAAGTCCGGATGCCCCTCCCTAATGAAAAAGAGCTTAAATGGGGTGGGGGCATCCGGCGGAAGGCTCCGGAGAGGACCGAGGGATGGCGCCCTCCCCCGGCAGAAATCACCGAAGCCCAGGGTCCCGGCAGAAGATCGGGAGAGAAGAAACCCCCCCTTCTAAGAGAGCTAAAGAAGAAAGGGGGGGCTCCGGAGCAGATTAATAAAATATTTTATTGTGTGGTGTTTTATTTTACTTTACACTTTCCCCCATGTGAATGGGTAGAGGTACGATGTACCCCATACTCATTCACATAGGGTGGGGGGCCGGCATCTGGGGGCCCCCTTATTAAAGGGAGCTCGCAGATTCCGATTAGCCCCGCCCGCATACCCCGACAACCAATGGCAAGGGTTGTCGGGAAGAGGCTCTTGTCCCTATCGACATGGGGGCAAGAGTGCTGTGGGGTGGGGGGGGCAGTGCCCCCCTCCCCCACAGCACACACTCCCCCATGTTGAGGGCATGCGGTCTGGTACGGCTCAGGAGGGGGGGGGGCGCTCGCTCGTCCCCGCCCCCATTCCTGTCCGGGCCAGACTGCATGCTTGGGATGAGGGCTTGGTTTGGATCTGGGGGGGACCCCCGCGCCGAATCGGCGCGGGTTTAACCCCTCACGTTCCGGACCAAGCCTAAGAGCCTAATGTAGCCCTGAAGGGGGACCCGCGCCGATTTCAAGTTTGAAATTTGGCGCGGAGTTCCCCTTCAGGGCTGAAAACAGCTCGGAGATTCCCGTGCGCCGCGTCACGCAGCGCATTCATGGGTACGCCGCTTGGTATTTACCAAGATTTTCACGGCGTACTGACAAGGCGCACGGGAATCCCTGACTTTTCTCTCTGCGCATGCCCAGTATGCAAATGAACCTCCCGAGGTTCAGGCGCACTGTGCAAGCGTACGGGGATCTGTTTTCAAAAAACACTTTCCTTTTCAATTCGGCCCGCCAAACACTTCAAAACACATGTCACTTCACTTCCCCTGCATCCCCCCACCTCCCCCCCTAATAAACTCCCGCCCAAACCCCCGCAATTTACAGTTTAATGTGCCGTGCGCCAGGTCTGTACTGGTGCACAATGCACCCTCTCCTGGGCGCACGGAGCACATTAGTAACTAGGGAAATACACTGCACTAGCAGCGTATTTCTTTAGTAAATGGCAAAACGGCTGCTACTCCTGCTTTTACTCCATGAGTCATGGAGTAAAGGCTTGGTAAATCAGCCCCACTGTGTCTCTCTCTATCTCTCTCTCCCTAACTGACTGACTATCTGATCTGTAACAATGCCGGAACACACTACACGCGGCCGCCTTGTAGGTGGCCTTATATAGTGTGGGGCGTGTACTAAACCCCCTGAGCCATAATTGGCCAAAGCCACCCTGGCTTTGGCCAATTATTGTTCTTCTTTTTTTTGCGTGCTGTGATTGGCCAAGCATGCAGGGTCATAGTGCATGCTTGACCAATCATCAGCGCGCAATGCCACAGTGAATTATGGGCCGTTGCGCGTCACTCGAATTTGGCGCAAACTACCCATTTTGTTCGAAATTCGTCGAATGTACGAACAGACAATGTTCGATTCAAACATGCGTTCAAATCGAACACAAAGCTCATCCCTAGCGGCAACGTACTTAGACCCACGGTACAAACAAAACATGGCGGAAATGTTACCACCATCACAGAGGGCTATCAGAATGCAGCACTTCCAGGCCTTGCTTCGAGAAGAGCTGCATTCTGCTTTTGCGTGCACTGGAGGAATTTCCACTGACAGAGAAACACTTGCGGGTACCAATCCAACAGCGCCTGCAGATGTGTTGGTCACTAATGATATGAGATCATTCTTTCAGAAGACCCATCGACAGCTGTCTTCCGGATCCAGCATCAGGGAACGCCTAGACCGACCGGTGTCCGACTACATTGGGTTAACGGCCGATGTGGACGCACTGAAAAGTGATGAACCCCTGGACTACTGGGTGGGCAGGCTTGACCTGTGCCAGAGCATACACAATTTGCAATGGAACTGTTGGCTTGCCCCTCGTCCAGTGTCCTGTCTGAAAGGACGTTCAGCGCAGCAGGGGGGTTGTGACCGATAAGCGCACTCGCCTAGCTCACAACAGTGTTGACTACCTTACATTTCTAAAAATGAATGAGGCATGGACCTCGGAGGAATTCAACACTTGTGACCAATAGACCATGTTTGATTCAAATTCAGGTGAACGCCTGTGGGCTAATTTTTGGGGACTGAACTGGTCAGTACTTATTTCTGTATCCGGTGAATGCCTAATTTACCACCAGCCACAGAATACAAAGTTGTTTGCTGTCAGGTGAACGCCTATGGGCTAATTTTTGGGGCCTGTAATGGGCGCCCGAAACAGACCCACCCAAATACTAGGTGGGGTTCCCCAGAAGAGAGACCCCATTAAGGCAGGCAAACTAAGCCAGAAGGCCATGTCCACCCACTCCCAAGATGTTCAGGGCAGGCCTGAGGACCTACACCCTACTAATCACACTGTGACAAACGTGCTACACCAAAGAAAAATTACATAAAAGTGACAACACAGGGGTAAATAAAAAGAGAGTGGGGAGAAGGAAGATGAGGGAGAGTGAAAGTGACCATCGTGCAATGCAATGGCCAACACTTACTTCTGTATCCGGTGAATGCCTATTGTACCACCAGCCACAGAATACAAAGTTGTTTGCTGTCAGGTGAACACCTGTGGCCATGGGCTAATTTTTGGGGCCTGTAATGGCCGACACTTACTTCTGTATGCGCTGAATGCCTAATGTACCACCAGCCACAGAATACAAAGTTGTTTGCTGTCAGGTGAACGCCTGTGGCCGTGGGCTAATTCTGGGGCCTGTAATGGCCGACACTTACTTCTGTATCCGGTGAATGCCTATTGTACCACCAGCCACAGAATACAAAGTTGTTTGCTGTCAGAGGAACGCCTGTGGCCGTGGGCTAATTTTTGGGGCCTGTAATGACCGACACTTACTTCTGTATCCGGTGAATGCCTATTGTACCACCAGCCACAGAATACAAAGTTGTTTGCTGTCAGGTGAACGCCTGTTGGCTAATATTTGGGGCCTGTAATGGCCAGCACTTACTTCTGTATCCAGTTTTTCGCTTAACCTTCCTGGCGGTGTTCCCGAGACTGACTCGGGGTTAGATTTTCCTGCTACGATCGGTAACCCCGAGTCAGTCTCGGGCTTGCCTCGCTAGATCCACAGGCACTTTTTACTTACCTTGTCCCTGGATCCAGCGATGCCACCGCGCTGTGTGAGCGAGCGGGACCTCGCTCGATTCACATAGTGCCTCCGTGTGACGCCGATCTCCGTTCCCTGCGACGTTACGACGCACGGGGACGGAGAACGGCGCCAAATTCAAAAATGTAAACAAACACCTTACATACAGTATACTGTAATCTTATAGATTACAGTACTGTATGTAAAAAAAACACACCCCCCCTGTCCCTAGTGGTCTGTCCTGTGTCATGCATGTCATTTTATATAATAAAAACCTTTTTTTCTCCCTGCAAACTGTAGATTGTCCATAGCAACCAAAAGTGTCCCTTTATGTCAAAAATAGTTTTAGATCAGCTAAAAAACAGCGATAATAAATTATAATCACTTGCAGAATTGTGCGATAGCGATTTGTGGGGAAATTCGTCATAAAAAAAAAAAATAATGACAGCAACAATTCTGCAACTGAGCAAATTTCAGTGATTTTAATTTGATTACATTATTGAATAATTTTTATTATAATTATATTATTATTTGTTATAATTATTTATAATTATTTATTTTATTATAATTTATAATTTTGTTTTTAAAAAAATGTCATACCCGGGATGCCTATTAGAATCTTGTTTGGTCAGATTTAAGTGAGTTATTTCTAAAAATTACAGACCTACAATATAAAACGCCAAATTTCCTTGCAAATAATGGTACCGCTTTCAGCATGTTTTTTCGGAAAGAATCATACCGCCAGGGAGGTTAATACTTCTGGTAGGTCAGTGTCCATGTTGTGGGACTATTTGTGCACAGCTATTAAGTATTTTGTGGCTGCAAATATGACCTGCAGGTTTTTAATGTTCACCTGCCATTAAAGTCAATGGGGCCCACCACGAACTTGCGGTTCGCAAACATTTGCGAACATTTGTGGTTAGCGTTCGCGAACCGTCCTGCCAGATGTTCATCCATCACTACGGCCTAGTACACCCTGGTTGTACATCTAGCACTGCAGTATCACGTGGTGACGTGGCAAGTCCCATAAGTGCAGTTCATGCTGGCGAGGAGGCAAGCACAAGTAGTGTCCAGCTGCCCCCGTTGTGCCCATAGTGTCCTTCCTGCAGAATTCGTCAATCCTAATTGGGAGCCCACCACTTCTGTAGCACCTGTACTACCCCCATTCACTGGCCAACCCGGAACTCAGGTGGAAAGTTGATTTTACGACACTTGATTTTTTATTCACTGTCTTTTATGGAAGATCTCTATAGATCTATTGTGGACCAAAGTAATTTGTATGCTTGTCAATTCATCGCCGTCAATCCCTAGTCCTCCCCTGCGAGAGAATGGAAACCAATTACGGTTTCCGAATTTAAGACCTTTCTGGGCCTGTCCCTCGACATGGGCATAGTTTAAATGAGTAAGTTGTGGTCATATTGGCCCATTGACCCAATTTACCATATGCCCCTGTTATCTGCCTACATGACCAGGGCACAATACGGGCAGATCTTGCGGGTTCATGCACTTCAATGATAATGAACTCTGTTGTCCTTGTGGAGACCCTGAAAACGATTGGCTCTACAAAATTCGGCCCCTCGTAAACCACTTTAACAAACGTTTAGTAGCTTGTTTACTCCTGATAAAGTTGTCTGCGTTGATGAGTCCCTGATTAAATTTTCTGGATGCTTGTCTTTCAAACAGTATCTTCCCAGCAAGCGTGTCAGATATGGGGTCAAGAAGTATAAGCTCTGTGACAAGACAACATGCTATACACAGCCCTCAAAATTTCCACTCGCCTACTAGCATTTGGCGAGTGGATTTAAGCTGGGGGCGAGTGATGACAGGGCTACATGACCAATCTCCCTCCAATCTGTGCCTACACTTAGAGTCCTGATGAGATTGGCGGCCGAAGAGGAAAGGTGCATGCTCGGGAAAAGTAGTCTGTTGAGCCGCGCACAGGCAGAGCCGTACACAGGTGTTCTACTACAATTCTCATTAAGCCATGGGACCTAACAGTATGACCTCTCTGAGCCTGCCCCCCTCCCCCGGGCCCCGACCAATGTAGCTGGAGAGCAGAAAGTAATGAGGTGGAGGATTGCAAAAATTACCACCAACTGAAAGTTGCCCTGACATGAGAGCGGCAGCCTTATAGTTTGTGCAGTTTTCTTCTCCTTGTGCTCTATGTAAGTTTAGCCTGAGCACTGTGAACAGACTGGTCTCAATGTGTGTTGTGCGCTGTCAGTGTGCACTGTGCTATGGTGTCAATGGCTGTGCAGTTGTGTGGATCTCAGCGCTGGATTATACTCCCTCCCGCTGTGCTGCAGCTCCTCTCCGCCAGCCTGAATAAAAGGGGGAAGTGGGGACATGCAAGCGTGGAGCCGCACACACAGGCCCCCCCGATAATTAGATGAATGGGAGAGAGAGGATGGATGGGAGTTGCAGAGGAGACACCAAGAGAATGGGGAAGAGACCCAGTTCTAGTGCCCTGTCCCTCTGGTCTGTCCCCAGTGCCCTGTCCCTCTGGTCTGCCCCCAGTGCCCTGTCCCTCTGGTCTGCCCCCAGTGCCCTGCCCCTCTGGTCTGCCCCCAGTGCCCTGCCCCTCTGGTCTGCCCCCAGTGCCCTTTCCCTCTGGTCTGCACCCAGTGCCCTGTCCCATTTTGTTAAAGTTGTTGTTGGTAATATTTAATTTTGTAACTTGATTCTGCATAAAACATTGTCATTCCATGAGATAATCTACGAGGGCGTGTTTACGGGTGCAATTAGGCGCAGGGCAGTGTATGAATTAGGTGGGGCAACTGGTGGCGAGTAACTCTTGAGGCCTGGCTAGTGGCTCAGGACTTGAAATTTTGAGCCCTGCTATACATATAGTTTTATGGTTTACGAGGGAAGAGATAGTCACGTAGAGCCAGAGAACTTCCCATATTACATAGGGAGCGCTGGCAAGATTGTGTGGGACTTGGTGTCACCCTTATTCGGAAAGGGGTACCATGTGGACAATTATTACACGAGCGTGCCACTTTTTAGTCACTTGTTTGATCATCAAATTGGCACATTGGCACATAATCGCCGGGGCTTACCCCAGAGGCTTGTAGATTCCCGTCTTAGGCTGGGGAAGAGAGCCTGCTTCAAGTGTAATAATTTTCTTGCTGTGAAGTGGAGGGATAATATGAATGTTTTCATTCTGTCTTCCCTTCATGCAGACACGACGGTCCAAATTCATACGGCGACTAGTGTTGTGGAGAAACCCCTCTGTGTCCACGAATATAACCAATATGGGAGGGGTGGACCTCAACGACCAGTTGTTGTCGCTGTACCTAGTTGCCCGTAAGGCCAAACGCTGGTACAAAAAAGTGTCAGTATACTAATTTCAATTGGCTTTGCTGAACGTTCATGTGCTATACAGAGCTTCAGGACGGACTGGATCCTTCCTTAAATTCTAGGATGAGATAGTCAGAGTCCTTCTGTTTCCAGACGGTGCTTCACCTCACCATCCCAATCCAAATGAGATAGTCTGAGCCCTTCTGTTTCCAGACGATGCTTCACCATCCCAATCCAAATGCAGTAAGCTGGCTGCATTCGAGGCATTTTCCGTATGTCCGCCCTAGTACACCTACCCAACGAGCCCCCCAAAGAAAATCTTGTGTCTGTAGAAAACATGGATATAGGTGTGACACCGGCTATTATTGTCCCTCCTGTCCTGACAATCCTGGTCTTTGCATTGGAAAATTTTACCATACACTAGTGCAGTTTTAGCATAGGGTACAGCATTATTCAGACTAGGACACACTTACACAGGGTCTCCCAAGATGCCATCACATTTCGAGAGACCCGAACCTGGAACCAAACTGTTACAGTAAGGCCCTGTACACATGAGCGGATATCCACTGAAAACAGTCTGCCGGACCGTTTTCAGTGGACATTTCTGCTCCAGACTTTGATCTGATGGGCTGTACACACCATCAGATCAAAATCCCTGCAGAAAACATACGCGGTGATGTGGCCGCGTCGATGACGCGGCGACGTGCGCGACCCTGGAAGGTAAATACTTCCACGCATGCGTCGAATCACTTCGACGCATGCGAGGGATGGGGATCGCTTGGACTTATCCGGTGAGTCTGTACAGACGACCGGATCAGTCCGACGGACAGGTTTCCAGCGGATAGATTTCTTAGCATGCTAAGAAATTTTTATCCGCTTGAAAACCGGTCAGCTGGACAAATGTCCGCCGAAAAATGTCCGCTAGGCCGTACACACGACCGGATTTGTCTGCTGGAACTGATCCGCGGATAAATCCCAACGGACAGATCCGATCGTGTGTACGGGGCCTTACAGTTACAAAACAATTGTTCTGCTCTTTTTTACCGTATTCTATTCTGCAATGTTTTATTGTTATTATGTTTTATCATGTTTGCTTTTCAGGTATGTATTTTTTTTTATACTTTACTGTTTACTGTGTTTTTTTGTTAACCATTTTTTTGTTTTCATGTACGCCATTCAGTAGCAGCCCAGATTTATTTATCTTGACATCAACAGCGTTTTCTCCCATGATACGCGACATGCTCCTAACTTTTGGGGTGGATACTATCATGCTTCGGCATATATATATTTTAGGCACAGATTGCGTTAAAAAATGTTTTGTTTTTTACTATGTTATTTTGTATTTGCTTTGCAGGTATGGTAAGGTAAGGTCTTACTGTTATACTGTAATGTTACTTTGTTTTATTGTTAGCCATCATTTGCTTTTGCAGGTACGCCATTTAGTTGCAGCCATTCAAAAAGAACCCCTGCCCCCCCTGTTCTCATGCAAAGGTGAACGCAAGCATCGGTCTGGCGTCATATGTAAACAGCAATTGCACCATGCATGTGAGGTATCACCATGCAGGTCAAATCGCTGCACGTTTGTGCTCAATTTTAAAGCATGTCATGTTTGGTATCCATGCACTTGGCCTAAGATCATCTTTTTATTTCATCAAACATTTGGGCAATAGGGAACAACGTCAAAGTCTATGGGACACAAAGATGAAAACTCAAAAGTGCTAATTTTAAAGGTTAATATGCAAGTTATTGTCCTAAAAAGTGTTTGGGGACCTGGGTCCTGCCCCAGGGGACATGTATCAATGCAAAAAAAAGTTTTAAAAACTAATGTTTTTTCGAGAGCAGTGATTTTAATAATGCTTAAAGTGAAACAATAAAAGTGAAATATTCCTTTAAATTTCATACCTGGGGGGTGTCTAAAGTATGCCTGTAAAATAGCGCATGTTTCCCGTGCTTAGAATTGTCCCTGCACAAAGTGTAATTTCTGAAGGAACAAAAGTAATTTAAAACTACTAGCGGCTATTCATGAACTGTCGGTTTCGGCAATACAGAGAAAAGTAATTGAAAAAATGACAGCCCCCCCCCCCAGTTCATTATCAGGCCCTTTGGGTCTGATATGAATATTAAGGGGAACCCCTGCCATTTTTTTTAATTACTTTTATCTGTATTGCCAGGACCCGACAATTCATTAATAGCCTGAGTATTTTTAAATAAAAAAAAATTCCTTCAAAAATGACATTTTGTGCAGAGAACCAACATTAAAAAAAGAAAGTGTGGGGTCCCCCCAATTTCTACATCGGGCCCACATATTTTTTTTCTCTCAAATGACGTGGGGTTCCCCCAAAAGATCCATACCACACCTGAATTTTAAGTGGAACTCCGTGCCGAAATAAAAAAATGGCGTGGGGCCCCCCCAAAAATCCATACCAGACCCTTTATCTGAGCATGCAACCTGGCAGGCCACAGGAAAAGAGGGTGGCAGGCCACAGTGATGATGTCCAGCGAGGAACATGCACACGATGCTGACTCCACCGGAGACACCCCCGGGAATGACCGCGGCACCAGCCTGACAGCTCTTATGTAGCTGAGGGTGGGGCCACCCGTCACATGACCAAAACCCAAATGTCAAGATAGCACAAACCCCCCCAAATGACCCTATTTTGGAAAGAAAACACTTTAAACTATTTTCTGAGAGGCATGTTGAGTCCATGGAATATTTTATATTTTGCCACAAGTTTCTGGAAAATTATCGTTATTATTTTTTTTTTTACAGAAAGTTGTCACTAAATGATATATTGCTCAAACATGCCATGGGTATATGTGAAATTACACCCCAAAATACATTCTGTTGCTTCTCCTGGGTATGGGGATACCACATGTGTGAGACTTTTTGGGAGCCTAGCCACATATGGGACCCTGAAAACCAAGCACCGCCTTCAAGCTTTCCAAGGGTGTAAATGTTTAATTTCACTCCCCACTGCCTATCACCATTTCAGAGACCATGGAATGTCCAGATGGCACAACACCCCCCCCCCCCCAATGACCCCATTTTGGAAAGTAGACACCCCAAGCTATTTGCTGAGAGGTATGGTGAGTATTTTGCAGATCTCACTTTTTGTCACAAAGTTTTGAAAATGTAAAAAAGAAAAAAAAATGTTCTTTCTTAATTTTCAAAAACAAATGAGAGCTGCAAAATACTCACCATGTCTCTCAGCAAATAGCTTGGGGTGTCTACTTTCCAAAATGGGGTCATTTGTTTTTTTTTATTAATAACAACAATAAAATTCATATATACAATATGCATGTATATACAGTATGTTCATTCCCAACCTCTGCATACCAACTGAAGCTTAAAATCAGCCACACTCTGTTGATATGTTGTTGAACACAACATGAAGAAAAAGCTTAAGTAAATGATACAGTATAAATCCTATTATTTCATTATCCACAGTTCTAAAATATAACATATTTCTTTGCACTGGGGAATATGTTTGGACAGAATTTCAGTTACAGGGTGTTTGAATATACATTACTGTATTGTTGTGTAGAAACACAAGCTTAAGTGCTTTTCGAATTTCACAGTTTCACACAAAAAATGCAGCAAAATACAGTAAAACACATGTTAAAACAACATGCTAAAATGCAATGCCTTCTAATGCTTTATTGTGAATCGAGGTTATTAACAGGCAAAGTACAAGAAGAACTAGAACTTCAAAAACTTGGTTGATTTAAATTTACAGGTATGTAGAGGGTTTTACACCTTTTAATCTTTTAATTCCTTGTCATAGTATTTTATTGATTGAATAAGAAAGTACATTTCAATACAGTTGTAATAAATATTACAATGAGCCATACGTGTTTAATAGAAATAGTAAAACTCTAAGGTCCAACAATAAACTACCGATGGGTAGGTTATTTAATTACTACAGAAAGTACATTAGTTAATAAAACGTGAGATAACTGACTTTGGTGGAAATTTTTTTTTTTTTTTTTTTCACAATCAAGATATTTATTGAAGGATTAAACAAAGTATACAGATGACATTTCTTTTACAATATAATGCATTTATAAGAGTTATACAGAGTAGTAAAAGATTTTATCAATGTCAGA
Organism: Rana temporaria; assembly: GCF_905171775.1. Taxonomy (NCBI): domain Eukaryota; kingdom Metazoa; phylum Chordata; class Amphibia; order Anura; family Ranidae; genus Rana; species Rana temporaria. Next base: position 426,672,590 of record NC_053490.1, read on the forward strand.
GGGTAGTACATTTAATATCATAAGTAGCGAATATTTACTAGAGGTCAGGATGTGAAGTCTAGTTACTGAAATAGTAGCTATAGAAATAAGAGGAATTGGGGATAGAGGAGAGACCGAAAAGGTCAGGTGAGAGGGAGGGACATGGAGGGAGGAGTGAAGGAGGGGAGAGGAGAAGGGGGGGAGGGGGCGAATGATAGGCCAGGAATGTGAAAAAGGAAGGAGAAGTCATACGTTTCCAGGAGTAGCTGTAATGAACTAGTTATACATCAACATTATACAATACATAGAGCACTGGAGGATTATGGAGTCTTAGCTCGTCATGAGCTTAGAGTTTGGAATTCAGCAGATAGTGTGAACAATAACCATGGTTGCCAGAGGGCATTAAAACTGTCACTGTTTTCTTTTTTCATTGCCAGTATTTCTTCCATTTTATATATGAATGCAACCCTGTTTAGCCAGTCCTTGACTTTCGGGGTGTGTTTAGTTTTCCAGTGTAGGGGAATGAGGGTTTTGGCTGCATTTAATAGGTGTCTGGTGAGTGTTTTCTTGTATTTACTGATCGTCATGGGATTAATGTGGAGCAGGCAAGCGGCTGCGTCAAGAGTTATAGAGGTCTCTGTGATGTGTCTGATCCACTCAATCACCCCCCTCCAGTAGTCAAGAATTCGTGGACAGTCCCACCAGATGTGTAGGAAGGTACCAACGTCTCTCTCACATCTCCAGCATGTATTGGATGCTGTTTGGAACCATTTTTTAGCCTTTTGAGGTGTGATGTACCATTGGGTGAGGATCTTATAAGAGATTTCCTGGTATTTAGTGCTCAGGGAGCATTTGTGTGCCATAATGCATGCTTTTTCCCAATGTGAATCTTCTATCTGAATACCCAGGTCACCCTCCCATCTTATTTTATGTTTATTAATTTCGTTGGTTAGTGGCTGGATTAGCCAAGAGTAAGCTAGGGAGGTGGTATGGGTCACCTGCGATCCTTTGAAGCATATTTTTTCAAGGTTTGTCATAGGTCTGTAGAATGAGGGGCGGAATTTGGTGTTTACCAGAAAGTCTCTTAGCTGGAGGTAAAACCAGAAGCCAGGGAGTGGTTTATTCTGTTCTTTTAGTAGTGTCTCAAATGTTTTGATTGTGGGGCCGGTCAGACAGTGCGTGGCTAAGAGGTTAGGGGCCTCCTTTCTATTAAGACCTGGGTAGAAGTCTGGGTTGTTGAAAATTGGTGTGAGGGGTCCGGGAATAGAGGCAAGACCGTGTTTTCCTGCAAGTTTGTGCCAGGTTGTGAGGGTGGTAGCTACCAAGGGGTGTTCTATTACCTTAGTGTTTTTGGAGTGTAGTGTCCATGGATAAAAACTAGTTTGGTTTGGTGCTAGTTGCTGTTCTAGTTGGACCCAATCTTTTTCTTTAAGGTGACAGTGCCAGTCGATAATTCTGGTTATGTGGGACGCCTGATGATATTTTCTGTAGTCTGGGAGCCCTATACCGCCTTCTTTTTTGGGTAGGGTTAGTTGTCTGAAATTGATTCTGGGGTTCTTGTCTGCCCATAAGAAGCGCCTTTGTAATCTACTAAGCTTAGTAAAGAAAGTGTCTGGAACATAGATAGGGAGAGCATTAAATATGTATAGAAGTCTGGGGAGTACAGTCATTTTTAAAATTGAGGCTCTGCCGAACCACGAGAACAGTTTTGGGTTCCATCTGTTAAGGTCGTCCGAGATAGATTTCAAAAGTGTAGTGTAGTTAGCATGGAATAGTGAGTCTATGGAATCGGTCAGGTGGATACCCAAATATTTGAGTGTCGTAGGAACCCATCTGAACGCGTAATTTGACTTCACCTGGTCAAGATGGTCAGATGATAGAGTGAGGTTTAGTGCTTCCGATTTGGATTGATTAATTTTAAAGTGCGAAGCAAAACTAAAAGTGTCGAAGATTTTTTGTAGATTGGGGATGGATATGTGAGGGCGCGTGATAAAGAATAGCAGATCATCTGCATACGCAGCTACTTTGTATTCTCTGTCCTTCACCACAAACCCCCTCACGTCCCTGGAAAGATTGATAGTTCTGATCAATGGTTCCAAGGAGATGATAAAGAGTATAGGGGAGAGGGGGCATCCCTGGCGAGTCCCATTTCTTATGCTTATAGGGTCTGAGAGAATGTTGTTTACTTTAACTCTGGCTTGTGGGTTATGGTATGAGGCTGAAATCCATGACAGCATGCTTCCCTCCAGTCCTATGTGCGAGCAGGCTTCAAACATATAGTCCCATGAGATTCTATCGAAAGCCTTTTCGGCGTCGGTGGAGAGAAGCATCCCCTCAAATTTGGACTTCTTGGCAAAGTGAATTAGGTTAAGTGTTTTTGTAATGTTGTCACGGGCTTCTCTACCTGGCATGAAGCCAACTTGTTCGGGGCCTATAATTTTGTTGAGCAAGGGTTTCAGCCTATTTGCTAGGATTTTGGCTAGGAGTTTCAAATCGACATTTAAGAGTGATATGGGTCTAAAGTTGGCGCAGTCAGTATGGTCTTTGTCGGGTTTGGGAACAACGGCGATGTGTGCCAGGAGAAATGAGTTGGAGGTATTTTGGTTTTTAGCTAAATAATTGAAGGTAGAAAGTAGGGGTGTACATAATAAATTTGTAAAAGTTTTATAATATTGGGAAGTGAAGCCATCTGGGCCTGGGCTCTTTCCTGTTTTTAAGTCTTTGATGGCATCCCTTAGTTCGGTTACATTTATGGGTACGTTTAGGTTGGAGATGTCGTTACGGGTGAATGATGGGAGTCCACTGTCTTTTAGGAACTCAGATATAGTGTCTGCTTTCGAGTTCTTGATATAGGGGGGTTTGTGTTGATCTGGTAGGTTATATAGTTTGTCATAAAATTTCCGAAAAAGCTCTGCTATTTTTTCAGGTTCATGTCTTGTCTGTGTACCTCCTTTGTCACTTATGGCATGAACATGGTTTGCTGATTTTGTATCCCTAAGGGCTTTTGCGAGGAGTTTCCCGCTTTTGTCTCCCTGTTCGTAGAAGATATTCTTCCGGAAAAAGAGGGATTTCTTTACCTTAATGTCTAAAATTTGTTTCAAGGAGGATCTGCATTTTATCAGCTCCTCCTCGGCAGAGATCGCTAGAGACTTCTTGTGTTGTGCTTCTAGGTTAGCTATCTGTTTTGATAATCTAGTGATCTCCTTGTCTCTTTCCTTTTTTTTTCTGGATCCCCATTTTATCAATTCCCCCCGAACGACGCTTTTGTGTGCTTCCCAATTGTTTAGGGGATTTGTGTCTTCTGCAGGATTATTTAAGAAGAATCACGTGATTGTTTGATGTATGTCGTCCTTGATCACCTGGTCTGTAAGCAAGGATGCGTTGAGTCTCCAATTAAATGTGGATTGTCTTGGAGGGCCAAAAAGAAGGGATATGGCTGTCGGGGCATGGTCTGAAAAAGAAATAATGCCTATCTCGGCTCTGAGAACATTTCCTAAATCTCTTTGAGAGATAAAAATCATGTCAATTCGCGAGTACCTCTTGTGTGGGGCAGAAAAGAATGTGAAATCTTTCTCCGAGGGGTGTGTTGACCTCCAAGTGTCCACCAGTGTGAGGGATTGTAGCATGAGTTTGATACGCTTTAGTATCTTAAAGGAAACGTGTGTGTATCCCGAGGAGGTGTCTCGTAGTGGGGAGAGGGGGATATTAAAGTCTCCTCCGAGTATAACGCATCCTTCTGCGAACCAAGTGAGCTCATCAATGATCTTACGGCAGAACGTGATATGTGCTGTATTGGGGAAGTAAACGTTGGCTAGGGTAATAGGAGTACCTGCCCATGTGCCTTTTAGAAAAAGATATCTGCCCTCTGGGTCTGCAAGGAGCTGCTTGAATACAAAGGGGGAATCCTTGTTGAGTATAATAGATACACCCTTGGTTTTAGCCAGAGGGTTCGTGGCATGGAATGCTTTTGTAAAAAGGTTGTCGGTTAATTTGGGTATGTTCTGTCCCTTGAAGTGGATTTCTTGTAGGAATACCACTGAGGGGCGTACTTTTTTGAGTTCACAAAACATTTTGGTTCTTTTTTCCGGAATGTTTAATCCGTTGGCATTGTGGGAAATGATAGAGGGTGATTTCCCTAAAAAGGCGTAGGCCATGATGTTGGTTGTTAATTCCTAAGGGCCTGTCTTGTGAGGTATGGGATGAGTCCCGTAAGTTGTGTTAGGGGGGAAGGTTGGAGAGAAGAAAAAAAAGGGGGGGGGGAAAGGGAGGAGGAAGGTAAGGTGGGTAGATAGAAAAAAGGTGAGTGATACTCAAGAACACACTAGAAGTGTGGAGAGTCTACTAAATTCCTATTTACTAAGAACTGGAGTATGCTCTTGGGGGTAAGTGGGAGGTGTACGTATGGAACTTAGCAGTTCTAGAACAATCACTACAAAGTGACAGTATTGGGTTGTTCGTGAGGAGGTGAGGGCCGCGGGACCTGAGAAAAGCAAGCATGAAAAGATGTCATCCTTTCCTGTTTTCTTTACTGAGGCCATATATATGCGGGAAGACAAAATGCAAAAAAAAAGTAAAGTGATGCAGGAGTCTGTGCGATCACTATATCCTGTATAGCATACATATCTTGTAACAATACATATTATTTAACAACAATTATAACCTGCTGTGCAATAAGGCCTGGAGGGACTATCTCAGGTAGAGTTTAGTGAGGTCTGACCTTTAGGCATAGACAGCAACTACAGAAAAAAGGTTGAAAAAAAAAAGAATGTAAATAAACCATAAAAAGGAACATGTGTAGTAACCAGCTGATTACGGTGAGTATGAGGTGGAGGTAGGATTAAATCAGCCAAATCCCATCTCCATCCTCTGCCGGAGTTTGTGTGGTTGCTCGGATAAAAAAGGGAGGACTGTTGTATTATAGTTATCAGAAAGACCTCTCTGAAGGGTTGAGGTTTGCCATTGAAAGGTTATTTCAGGTGTATGTCTATGAATGGCATGTGCTCAATGAGGAGCGAAGAAGTACACCATAAGTTTACTCACGGTTGCGATAACCAGGAAGTCTGCTTGATGTAGCAGGCTTCATGCACGTGTCGTCTGTATTATGTCCGTCCTTCCGGCTGAGATGATAGTACTTCGTTGGTCCTTGGTGTGCGGGGCAGAAAGACAGTTTTCATCATGAGGGAACAAGTGCCTGAGAATTTGCAGAAAAGTTAGTACCTCAAATCAGTAATACAAAAGCTAAAGTGTACATAGCCTGGAGTCTACCAGAGAGATACAACCTCTTAGTCTGTGGACAGGTCATTATAGGATACACGCCTGTGGAGGCTAAATGTGTGACCTCTGTTTGGTGCCATAAGGCAAAGGTGGGTTAGGGTGCAAAAGGCAAAAACTAAAACCAAAACAATAAGAAAAAGGTAAATAGCAACCTGGTGGTTGCAACCAAAGACATCTCAGGGCAGAGAGCTAGATCCTGTAAGGGGTTAATAAGTTTCTCTCTGAAGTTTTCCTCAGATGTTATCATTATGGTCAAACTTAAAATAGGTGCGCCATCTGGTGGCTAAACTGAGAGATCCCTCTCATTGCATAGAGTGTGTTAATCTATGCAGGCAGTAGAACAGTATGATGCATAGAGAAGGCGGTTTGAACACAAAAAAAAAGGAGTGTAACATATATATAAAAAATAAATCAAACTTGAAAAGAATGGAGGTCAAACTTGCTCCAACAATTTGAAAAACCATTAAGCAGTCAGCTAAGGTTTTGTGGCCACGGAAAACTTTAGAGCCTTTGTGCCTCTTTCACTTTTGGGCTTTTGTAGCTCCTGGAGGCTGCTGGTGAGCTGTTGAAACGGCTGTTCGGATTGTTGCGCAGATTTCTTTGCTGGAGTGGGGAGAGCATCGACGATGGTCCAGGTGAATGTTGAGGGTTGTTGATGGGGGGAGGAAGGAGGAATTCTGCATACCAGTCCGGTAAGCCTACCGGTGCTATCTGCAGGTTCTCACAAAATTTCATCAGTTCCTCTGGGACCCTGAGCATGTGCTGTTTGCCCATGTAGTTGGCTTGCAGGGCGAAAGGAAACTTCCACCTATCTGTTATGTTTTTCTCTCGGAGTACTTCGAGAAGGGGTTTCAGGGCTCTTCTGTTCCTCAAGGTGATCGGGGATAGGTCCTGGAATAGTTGGATCGTGGCGCCGTCGTGCACTATTTGATCTGCCATTCTTGCCTTGTGTAAAATCTCCTCTTTTAGACCAAAGCTTGGTAGATAGCAGATGATGTCTCTCGGTGGATTGTTATCTGGGGCTCTGGGTCTAAGAGCTCTATGTGCTCTGTCAAAATCAATCGGGGATTGTTCTGGCCTGTCCATCAGGTTGTTGAAGATGGCGGCTAGGGTAGGCCTCACTTGATCGGGGTTCACTGTCTCAGGTACACCTCTCACCCGAATATTGTGTCTCCTCCCCCTATTGTCGAGGTCCTCGATATGTCTGTTCATATCAATTAAGTGATGGCAATGGTTAGCTGTGATATCGTCGAGTCTGAGTAGGGCCCTATCTCGTCTCTTCCCTGCGCGTTCTGTTACCGCCATTTGCTCAGAAAGCCTAAGGAGCTCCGTTTTAATGTCCGTGATGGCCGCAGAGAAGGAGCTTTTGATGTCAGCGGCTATGTCGGCCATCATTGCGTAAGTCAGAGGGCTATCGTTGGTGTCATTACCTCTGGATGATTCCTCGGAGGCTGGGAGAGAGACCTCATCATCCTCGTCCTCGTCCATGTGCAGTCTGTGCGGCGGCGCCATCTTGGAAGCCTTATTGCTGCTGTTAAAGCTAAATTTGCTTAGGTTTGTCGGAGTAATCTTCCTTTTAGGTGTTTTCAGTGAGCGTAGCGATCGATTGTGTGATCCTCTCCTAAGTTGGGAGGACATAATCACTCAGGAAATTGGCCGTTTTCTGTTCCCAGGTCCCACGGGTTGCCGGAGCTCCTTCACACTGCTGCCATTCGCATCGCGCGCCAAGCCACGCCCCCGGAAATTATGCTTCTGTAAGAGGTAATAGCTTGGATCAGAACTATTAAAACCGTTAAGTAGAATAATACTTTATTACTCTTCAGAAAATAAGGAAAAAAAATAATAATACTAAAAAGAAATGTAAAAGAAAGAGGGGGGGAAAAAAGAGAGAGAGAGAGAGAGAGAGAGAAAAGGGGGAGGGGCACACAGAAGCAGAGATACACAAGGAAGAGTAGGAAAGAGTAGTAGAAGAAATAGAGAAGAAAGTACAGCAGTTCACTGGATTGGCACGGGTAACATGGCTTTTTGTCTGAGGACGTAAAAAGAGCATTATGATCCTCACAGTAAAGAGTAGGGTAACAGCTAGGTACTAAGAGTTTGGGTTTGGGTTTGTAAGTCACTTTTATCTGGGTAGGGTTGTCAGCTACCATGGCATGATAATTCTGTTATCACAGGGTGGTAATAAGTGGTAGTTAATCCAAGGATTACATATTTTTTCAAAAACAGAAATTTGGTCCCTTTCTATTGCTAGCATTTTAGCATGAGACATAAAAACATTTAGTCTACTTTCAGTCTCAGGTATCTCTAGGTCAGGGGTCCTCCATGCCTTAGCAATTGTTTGCTTAGCCGCTGTGGTAAGTTGGATAAGAAGTTTAAATTGTCTATATGTGATATAGTCTGGTTTTAGATTGAGCAAGGCAGTGGCTGGGTCTGGTTGCACATTGAGATTAAACATTCTGGAAGTAATTCCAAATATATTTTTCCAATATATCTGAACCAATGGGCAAGACCACCATATGTGCAAGTGGGTACCTGGGTCAGAGCATCCTTGAAAACATTGAGCTGTGTGGTTTGGCGTAAATTTGGCCAACCTTGAGGGGACGAGGTACCATCGAGTTAAAACCTTATAATTGGTTTCTACCGCCAGGATGTTTGGGGAGGAAGATTTGTTGCTGACCAGATTTTTGACCAGCCATATCAAATGTTCTTTCCAGGTCCTCCTCCCATTTGTGGGCATATAGAGGTTTGTCAAGGCCAGGGTAAGTAGAGATTTGGAAGTATATTGAAGATATCATACCTTTGGAATGGGGATTTTCCAGGTATGCTGATTCAAAATGTGTAATTTGGGACAGAGAGGTATTAGTATTTAGTAGTGGTGCATAAAAGTTTTTAATTTGGAGGAATATAAAGAGTTCGGAATTCGGTAAATTATAGATGTCGGAAATGTGAGGAAGGATGTAGGAGATATAAGATTACTAAGCCGTGTAATGTTCAGTGAGGTCCAAACCTTGAATGATTTGTGGGAGACCCAAGCTGGGTTTTTGGAGAATGATAATAGAGGGTTGTGGGGAGATTATAATTGGTGTTTAAATTTAAGTTTGTCCCATAGAGATAAATAATGTTTGGTAATGGGATTATGCAGGGTTTTGCGTTCTTTGGGGAGGAGCCATAACAGATTGAAGATGGAGAGTGGATCACATTCTGTGGCTTCTATTATTACCCATAAAGGTATTTCATGAGTAGCATTATATTTGGGGAGGCTGGCAATGTGTGCAGCTCTATAGTATTTTGCAAAATTCGGAAAGCCAAGACCACCTCTGAGTTTAGGTAAATGTAATGTGTGTAATGATATACGGGGTTTGGTGGAGCCCCACACAAAAGTTGCTGTTCTTTTTTTAAGGAATCTAAGGTAAAAAGACGGCATTGGGATTGGCAAGACTCTAAATAAGTAAAGTAATTTTGGGAGAATTGTCATTCTGATTGCATTAATTTTACCTGTCCAAGATATCGGGAGATGTGTTCATTGTTGTGATTTGTTTTAGAATTGGGGAATAGTTTGCTGTGAAAAGGTCAGAATATGAGGCTGTTAGGTGAACCCCCAAATAAGGAATTGATCTCTCTGTCCATGTGAATGGAAGTTTAACCACTTGCCGACCGCGCACCGCCGTTCTACTTCGGCAAGTTGGCTCTGCTGGGCGAGAGCACGTAGTATAACGTTCTCTCTCTCAGCCGCCACTAGGGGCGCGCGCGCGCCCCCCGCTCGCCCCCGACTCCCGTGCGTGTGCCCGGCAGGCGAGATCGCCGCCGGGCACACGCGATTGCTCGTTACAGAGCGGGGACCGGGAGCTGTCAGCAGGGGAAATGCTGATCTTCTGTTCATACAATGTATGAACAGAGGATCAGTGTTTCCCCTAGTGAGGCCACCCCCCCCCCCCACAGTAAGAACACACAAGGGACATACTTAACCCCTTCCCCGCCCCCTAGTGTTAACCCCTTCACTGCCAGTGGCATTTTTATAGTAATCCAATGCATTTTTATAGCACTGATCGCTATAAAAATGCCAATGGTCCCAAAAATGTGTCAAAAGTGTCCGAAGTGTCCGCCATAATGTCGCAATACCGAAAAAAAAAAACGCTGATCGCCGCCATTACTAGTAAAAAAAATATATTAATAAAAATGACATAAAAATACCCCCTATTTTGTAAACGCTATAACTTTTGCGCAAACCAATCAATAAACGCTTATTGCCATTTTTTTTTTACGAAAAATAGGTAGAAGAATACGTATCGGCCTAAACTGAGGAAAAAAAATGTTTTTTATATATTTTTGGGGGATATTTATTATAGCAAAAAGTAAAAAATATTCATTTTTTTCAAAATTGTCTCTCTATTTTTGTTTATAGCGCAAAAAATAAAAAACGCAGAGGTGATCAAATACCACCAAAAGAAAGCTCTATCTGTGGGAAAAAAAGGACGGCAATTTTGTTTGGGAGACACGTCGCACGACCGCGCAATTGTCTGTTAAAGCGACGCAGTCCCGAATCGCAAAAAGTACTCTGGTCTTTGGGTAGCAATATGGTCCGGGGGTTAAGTGGTTAACCGAGTCTGACTCTAATTTGGAGAGGCATATATCAAGAATTTTTGGGGTTTATTAAAAGACCAAAGGTGTTGAGGATGGGTAAGAGGTTGGGTCCTGAAACCTGTGGGGATGACAAAAATAGTAATAAGTCATCTGCAAATTGACATAGTTTATGTTGGTATCCAGCAGTTTCAATACCAGTGATTGTCAGGTCTGAACGGATTCGTTGGGCTAGTGGTTCCCCTAAAAGGGCGAATAGAAGGGGAGAAAGTGGACATCCCTGGCGAGTTCCTCTTTCTATATTGAATGGAGTGGATTTGTACCTTGCATATTTAACGTATGCGATTGGTTTGTTATAGAGAAAGTCTTTTAATTCCTTTTGAATACGTGCACTATTTTCCACTACAGACCCTATTAAAAACAAGGCAGGTAAAGACCTTCAGGACATGTATCATATACTGTATATTCTATATTTTTTCAATTTAAATTTGACCTTCTGTGCAACATGTGAAAATCTATCATTTATTCTACAGCCTTGGTAAGAGCAGAACATGTAATGAATAGTTACTGTCACCTCTCAGAAGTAATATCTGCTGTAAATTTCATCCCAACTTGTTAACACATGTCCAAATGTCCAAAAAAAACTATGATAATTTTTGTGACCATCTGCAGTCAAAAAACTCTGGTGCATTGCTTAAAAAAATTCTACTGCTCACCCAAGATCTTGAAAAGTATAGTAAAACATGCTTTATGCTGAAGAATTTGCATTTACTTTATAAACAGTCTACTGAATAGTCTACCTCCTCAAAGACAACAACATAATGCACAAAACGGGTTTAAACATAAGAACAATATGAGATATACTATAAAACACTAAGGAGGTGTTCAATAGACATAAAGTGAAATGAACCCGTGTTCCTCATGAATCCAGTCAAGCATAGGTATACAGTATGTGTCTGTTAAATTTGCAAGGGAAGTTGCACTTTTCAAGACAATTTGCCCCAGAGCTTAGTGAACGTGGTAAAGTTTCACTTTACTTGTAGAGAATTCCCAAACACATACAAGAAATGCAATTAAAAAAACTGCATCTTTGCTAGAATATGATTGGACAGCAGAGCTTCACCCCTACTAAGCTCTGTGGCAAAGTTCCTTGCAAAGTGAAAAGCCTATTTTCTTTTAGTAAATCAGTTCCATTACCTCTGCTGGAAGTTTTTTCTAGGCTATTACTTTTGAACTTTCCTCTTGCTAGTTTGAGGTACCGTATTTATCGGCGTATACCGCGCACTTTTTTCCCCTTAAAATAAGGGGAAAATTGTGGGTGCGCAATATGCGCCGATACTGCGCTCAGTTTGAATGCCTGCGCCGACATATACCGAGCTCAGTACCCTCGGGTACATTCGGCCAGGCTCGGCTTCGCTCGTAGTCACGCTCTGTGACGTTTATGCGTGAGAAGCCGAGCGTGGCCAAATATACCGGAGTGTACTGCGCTCGGTATATGTCGGCGGAGGCGTTCAAACTGAGCGTGGGAAGCGGGGATTCGACACGGAGACAGCGCGGGAGAAGCCGGGAGGACACCACCGAGGCCGCAGACGGACGCCGGACTGGACGAGGCCGCCGATGGACGCCGGGCAAGACACCAAAACTGTAAGTAGTAAAATGTTTTTTTTTTACAGGATTTCGGGTCTACATTAGGGGTGCGCGCTATACGCCGGAGCGCGCAATACCCCGATAAATATGGTAATTTCACAGTGTTGTAGAACTCCGCTTCTTATTGAAATGACTGTTCTCCTGAAACCTATTAACACCCTAAAGCAGGCATCTCCAGACTTTATAAACAAAGAGCCAGTTTAATGTTCTTTAAACTCTAGGGGGGCCCACATCATCTCAAATAGAAGTAGAAAATGTCCTGGCATCAGAGGGAGTAAACAATTCCCCATAATTGTTATTAGGGGGAGTAATAGTGCACCATCATTGGTGTCAGTGGGAGGAATAGTGCCCCATTGGCAGTGGCAGTGGCAGGAATTATGTCCTACTGCTGCTGAAACTGGGGGGAATAATGCCTCAAGTGCCATACCTAATGCATTTAAAGTGGATGTTAACCCACTCTCATCCTTTCTCAACTACTGCCATAGTGCTGATTTATAAGGATATACATGCCTCCTGCATGTATCCTTACCTGTCAAATATTTTCCCTCTGTCTGTTATAAGAACTGAAAAACTGCAGATTCTGTGGGTGGATCTGTTGTCTTGAGCTCTGTGGGTGGAGTCGTGATGTCAGTAGACTCCCCGCCCTCCTCTACACTCCCCTTGTCAACATGCATTTTTCTGTGTATTTCTTACACTAAATTCTGCTATGATCAGTAAAATCCAGTCAAAATCCAGAAAAGTAACCACATGACATTAGAAAAAGAGTGGGGGTGGGAATTAAAAAATAATGCCTGTCTCCAGGCTAGTGCATGAGATATGTAAATAGCCTGTCACTCACAGCAAGGGGGCGGAACGGACAAAAGTTTTTCTCTGTAAGTCCGTTTTATTTCACTGAACAATAAAAGAGGATTACTCAGAGCTGGATTATCTCTGTGTGGCAAGACTGGGCACAGATGATAGGAAACCTTATACTGTACATTGTGACATAAAAAAAAATTGGGTTTACATCCACTTTAAAGGTTTCACTCATTACTCCCCTTTCCTTTCTTTTCAAGCCTGTGCATATTAAGTTCTTGCCAGTTTATCCTATTTTTATATTACACAGAATTCTAAAATGGGTCTAGCTAGAGCTCTGTATAGTGGAATCAGTACCTCCTTCCTCTTGCTTGTAATCCCTCTAGAAATGCACACCAAAATCATATTTGCTTTCCTCACTGCCTGGTCATATTTTGCTTATTGTACAATAATCTGAAATGAACCTCCAAATCTTTTTTCTCTGTAGCTCTAGCAAAAACTGTGCCATCAATCTTGTACCTTGCCAATGGATTATTTTTCCTTGAGTGCATTATTTTTGCATTTCCACTATATTACCCAAATTTCTGCAATGTATTTTGACACTTTGCCAAAATATTTACTTAAATCATACCCAATATCTGACACTTATGTATCTTAAACGACTGCTAAACCTTTTATCTAAAGGTACAAACGTATGCAGGTTTGTCATTTGCACAACGTTTAAAGTAAAGAATGGAAATAGCTAATGGAACTAGCTATAGCAACTATAAACAGCAACACCTCTTCAACGGAAGTATTTACTTACCTGAAGATTCAGTAATTACTTACAGCAGCATTACTAAATCAAAGATCTGTAACATGGTGTCTTGTACACACTTGACTTTCAACTGAGGGTGATGCATTCTGTCCTTGGATGCCCTCTGCTTCTTGCGCGTGCCAAAAAAGCACAGCTATCTATAGTTTGTATAGTAGTTGTTGTCATCCAATTAATTTTTTGCTTTGCAGCCAAGATCATATCACCCAAAGACACGTGTAGCACTCCCATAGTGTTCCACTAATGCCTGGGTGAGACAGTTGTTAGCAGAGAGGCCTATGTGTTACTTGAAATAGGCCTTACTACAGGAGCAATGGGTAGCTTCTCAACTGGACCTCTTCAGCACACCACACACTTAACATCCTATCCTAGTAGAGCTTAAAAAAAAAGTGAATCCTTGCCTTTGCTTTGAATGTGAATATACATCATGGTTAGGGATAAGCTGACGGTTTAATCTGAAATTAGGTTCGGACTGAACTTGGCTGTTGGGTAGTTCAGATGAATAACTGAAACCCCTGTTTGTTGGGAGCCAATCATCATATACATAAGCAGTATTTCTACACACTTCTATATATGACAGATTCCATCTCTTAACCACCTAGCAATTGCCAAAGTCATCTGCACATTGCTAACAGGGCCAGGAATTTCCAGCCATATAGCAAGAGTCATTTATACAGTGTCAGGCCCCGTACACACGGCCGAGGAACTCGACGTGCCAAACACATCGAGTTCCTCGGCCAGTTCAGCCCTGAAGCCGCCGAGGAGCTCGGCGGGCCGAGAGCTCCCATAGAACAACGAGGAAATAGAGAACATGTTCTCTATTTCCTCGTCGAGCTCCTCGTCGGCTTCCTCGGCCGAAAGTGTACACACGGCCGGGTTTCTCGGCAGAATTCAGCCAGAAACTCGGTCGGAAGCTGAATTCTGCCGAGGAAACTGGTCGTGTGTACGGGGCCTCAGTGCATTTTTTTAGCACCAATCACTGTATTGGTGTTTCTAGTCCCCAAAAAGTGTCACTGAAGTGTCACTGAAGCCTCATACACACGACCGAGGAACTCGACGGGCAAAACACATCGTTTTCCTCGTCGAGTTCCTTGTTAGGCTGTCGAGGAACTCGAAAAGGCAAGTTTCTCCATTCCCGTCGAGGAAAAAGAAGACATGCTCTCTTTTTGGCTCGACGGGATCCTCAACAGTTTCCTTGTCGAAAAATGTACACACGATCGGATTCCTCTGCAAATAAAAAATCCCAGCAAGTTTCTTGCTGGTTTTTGCCGAGAAACTCGGTCATGTGTACGAGGCCTGAGTGTCAGATTTGTCAGTCCTGCTAAAAATCACTGACCTCCTCCATTACTGGTGAAAACATCTAAAAAAATAAAAAGTCCATAAATCTATCCCATAGTTTGTAGACGCTATAACTTTTGCGCAAACCAATCAATATATACTTTTTTTTTATTTTTTTTCCCAAAAATATGTGGCAGAATGCAAATTGGACTAAATTGACGAAGAAATTCGATTTTTTACATTTTTTTTTTTTTAGAATGTTTTATAACATAAATTTAAAAATTATATTTTTTTCAAAATTGTCAGCCTTTCTTTTTTATAGCGCAAAAAAAAAAAATACTGCAGAGGTGATCAAATACCACCAAAAGAAAGCTCTATTTTTGGGGAAATTGTTTATTTAGGTACAGCGTCGCACAACAGCGTAATTGTCAGTTAAAGCAATACCATGCAGTATCGCAAAAAATTGTCTGATCAGGAAAGGGGTAAAACCTTGCAGAGCTGAAGTGGTTAAGGTAACTTAAAGTATAACTAAAGGAAAAACTTATTTTTTTAGTTATGGATAGTGGAGAGGGATTAAAACATCTGTCAGTATTGATTGATGTCTGTGCCCCTGTTAAGATTCCCCCTCTTTATTTGACTTGTTTACCATTATCATTTAAAGTGAAAGTAAAACGCCAATTTTGAGTTGTCCCTCGAAAAGTATTGGAGGGAAAATCTTTCAATGGGGACACTAGGTCTGGTGACCTTGGGGTCCCAAGAATTTCCCTCAATTTTCAGGGAGTTCTTCTTAGTTCCTGTTTGGTTATGGGACAGGAAGTTAAGAGAATTCTTCTCAATTGGACACAGATGGAGAAAAAAAATCCTTGCTGCAAACCTCCCTTCTCCAGCTCTGACTCCCGGCCACACAAAGCACTAGATCCAGGCTCTCCCTGGTTGGATGCTGAGGAGAGAACAGGGGGGCTCTGTATGATGACACTGTATGGGCGGTATCCTGTTGTACTGAGAAGCGGGGCTCTCTCCCTCCTTCGTGTAATGTCTGGCCAGCTCCTCCCCCACGAGAGACCCCTGTACCATGCCTGCAGTCTCTGACTGTCTCCTGTACCATGCCTGCAATCTCCGGCTGTCTCCTGTACCATGCAGTCTCTGGCTGTCTCCTATACCATGCCTGCAGTCCCTGATTGTCTTTTGCACCATTCCTGCAGTCCCTGACTGTCTCCTGTACAATGCCTGAAGGCTCTGATGGTCTCCTGTACCATGCCTGCAGTCTTTGATGGTCTCCTGTACCATTCCGGCACCCTTTGGCTGTCTCCTGTTACCATGGCTGCAGTCTCTGGGTGTCTCCTATAACAAGCAGTCTCTGGCTGTCTCGTGTACCATGTCTGCAGTATCTGGCTGTCTCCTGTACCATGCCTGCAGTCCCTGACTGCCTCCTGCACCATTTCTGCAGTCCCTGACTGTCTTCTGTACCATGCCTGCAGTCTCTAGTGGTCTCCTGTACCATGCCTGCAGTCTCTGATGGTCTCCTGTACCATGTCGGCAGTCACTGTTGTCACTTCTGCCTGTTGCCTCCTCCTTCTGGCTACCAGCTGTCACCTCTGCACCGTGTCTCCCAATAACCCTCCTATGCCCATCCTCTTCCCCCCAGTGATCACAACCTTTTCCATCCCAACTCTCCCAACAACTCTGCCACCCTATTTCAACCCACCCTCAACTACCTTGCCCTCACTTACCCCTCCCTTCCCAACCTGCTGTCAACCAACTCCCAAACAACAACCCCCTCCCCCACCAGCCACCTCCCAAACCACTCCTATTCTTAAGCGATAGGTATTAATAATTGGTATCGGCGAGTACCTGCAAAAAAGTATTGGTACATTAAAAAAAATGGTATCAGTGCTTCAGAGTTTAGTTATACCCTCTATTTATTTAATGGCTGGTTTCTCTTAGATACATTAAATAATGTTTTCTAGAATCCTGGTGCAGAGCAACGTCTAATGTTCCAATTTATTTAAGTGAGTTCTATAATGTTCTAAAATTTTCAGTACTATATTGTGGCCTTATACATGACAGAATCACTTTTAAAAGAAAATTATAATAAAAAAAAAAAGATTGAAATTAAACTGGACTTCTAATAGGTTTAGTAAGCTGGACCTTCTAAGAAAATAGGTTTTCACTTTGCAAATGTCCTCACAAGCTTAACAAGCAATATTTTTTATTTTATTTTTTTTAAGATATGATTCACACCCAACAATGCAGTGGTGCACATAAATTATAAACAATATACCCATTGATTTTTCAGTTTGTAATAGCCCATATTTTCCCAGTATACGTCTGTTCAATTAACAGTCACTTTCCTAGCACAAACTACTTCTTGATTATATTCCCTTTAATTCCTTACCATTTATTAATATCACATTTTAACAGATGTGATAGAGCCATTTCTGTATGTGGACTGATTTGTCTTACAAACCCTAATTAGATCATTTAAGATGAACTAATTAATCCTCCGAGCTCAGTAATTCTCAAAAAGTTTTAGTCTTTGATATGTGGGGAAAAAGATGAAAATAGGCAATTTAGGCAGTGTGTTTTAATTTAAGTGTATCCATTTAAGTCTGAATTCTTTGCAATTACCTTATGTAATACAGAATATAAACATATTATAGGTTAATTCCATCAGGATTTCATATATTGATACTTTCCAGACTGATTCTCTAAGACTCCCCCTTAGGCCCCGTACACACGACCGGATCTGTCCGCTGATATTTGTCCGACGGACAGTTTCAGCGGACAGATCCGGTCGTGTGTACAGCCGACCGGACCGGATTCCCGGCAGAGCGGACTTTTTCCAGCGGACTAAAATTTCCTAGCATGCTAAGAAATCTGCCCGCTGGAAACCTGTCCGTCGGACGTGTTCGGTCGTCTGTACAGACTCACCGGACATGTCCGACCGACCGCCATCCCTCGCATGTGTCGTACTGATTTGACGCATGCGTGGAAGCTTTGAACTTCAAGGCCGCCCACGTCGCAGCGTCATCGTCGCGGCGACGGCGCGGCCACGTCCCCGCGTATAGTTTACGCACGGATTTCTGTCTGATGGTGTGTACAACCATCAGACAGAAATCTCCAGGCGGACATGTCCGCTGAAAACGGTCCGGCGGACCGTTTTCAGCGGACTTTCCATCCGTGTGTACGGGGCCTCAGGCTCCGTTCACATATGTGCGAATTTGAATGCGTTTTAAACTGCATCTGATTCTCATGACATGTGAACCAAACCAGCTTTCTAGGGAGCTAGTTCACATATCTGCAGTGTAGCGGCAGTGCAAATTTAAAAAGATTCCTGTGGATTTCCTGAGACCCTCAGGTCTGGTATGTATTTTAAGAGGAACACCACGCAAAAATTAAAACAAAAAAATGGCGCGGGGTTCCCCCCTAAAATCCATACCAGGCCCTTATCCAAGCATGCAGCCTGGCTGGCCAGGAAAGAGGGAGGGGGGATGAGCAAGCTTATCAAAATCTGGAAGCCCCCTTTAAAAAGGGGGCCCCCAAATTACATCCTCCCAGGTTAATAGGGTTCCCGCCTGGCCGTCATATTATAATAGACCGTGCGGAAAGGGGTTAAAGGAATTGTTTACGGTGTCTGTGTGTTTCTTTGCTTTTCACTTTTTTGGGAATGAGTTAGTACTAATGTACCGTACTCCTTCATTCATTCCCCTGGGAGGAGGCGAATAGAATACAGGGGCTTTCAGATTTCTATATGTATTCCCCACCAGTGGCGGCTGGGGGGGCACAAACGAAAAAAAAAAAAGAAATAAAATTGCAGCCTCACTGTGCCCATCAAATGCAGCCACTGTGCCATCAATTGTCACCACTGTGCCATGCCATCAAATGCAGTCACTGTGCCATGCCATCAAACGCAGCCAATGTGCCATCAATTCACACCACTGTTCCATGCCATCAAATGCAGTCACTACGCCATGCCATCAAACGCAGCCACTGTGCCATGCCATCAAACGCAGTCACTGTGCCATCAATTCGCACCACTGTGCCATGCCATCAAACGCAGCCACTGTGCCATCAATTCACACCACTGTGTCATGCCATCAAACGCAGCCACTGTGCCATCAATTCGCACCACTGTGCCATGCCATCAAACGCAGCCACTGTGCCCATCAATTGTCGCCACTGTGCCAATTGTCACCACTGTGCCCTTTAATTGTCAACACTGTGCCCATTCTCGCCACTGTGCCAATTGATGTCACTGTGCCCTTTAATTTCCACCACTGTGCACATTGTCCCCACTGTGCCAATTGTCCCCACTGTGCATATTGTCACCACTGTGCCAATTGTCACCACTGTGCCCATTGTCCCCACTGTGCCAATTGTCCCCACTGTGCCCATTGTCACCACTGTGCCCATTGTCACCACTGTTCCCATTGTTGCCGCTGTGCCCTGTAAAATTCCCCTTCCCCCCCCTGTACGGCACTTTTCTGGAAGTCAGCCATCCTCTTAGTCCTTCCACGTCCCTCGATGTCTTCTCCCACCCTCGATGACGCTTCAGCCAATCAGGTTACTGATAACCAGAACCGGTGAACCTGATTGGCTGAGACGCCTGTCAGTCTTATCCAAGGAACGCACCCCCCATACGTTCCCTGGATAAGCATCCGGAAGGCTGAGGGCTGTACTCGGAAAGCCTATCAGAGCCGCTGGCTCTGATAGGCACTTCCGCACAGCCAACCAGCTGCCGTTATTCAGGTGGCCGGCGTTTAGGTCCAGCCATCTCAATAGACCAGCGGTCTGCAACAATAACATAGATTCATGCAATGCATGAATCTATGTTAATGTAATCAGTGGCGGTGCGAGAGCCAGAGGGGGCGGCGCTCCAGCGCCCTCTATAGACGCACCACCACTGTTCCCCACAAAGAAGAAGACCTTTTTCTTCAACATTGCAACAATGCAACTTCACAAAGTGGGGGAGACTTTGACCACCTTGAAAGGTACTGTCACAACGTACTTGCTGGGTGATGTTATATACCATGTATGGCCATGACCATAATTTCCTTACATTTCCACAGGTAGAATTTCTTTCATTCATCTCTCCTTTTTATTTAATCTATTCCCACATACTGTTTGGCACTCTCCAGACATTCAAGAGCACATTCAAAACCCAGCCCTTTAGATAAGTATACAATCTGAGCTACTCTAATTGTAAGTTATTGTCTTAAGTCACAGACCTGTCACTGTTGTCACACCTGAAAAGGTACATACTGTCACCTGATAAACAACTGATTAAATTTACACACACACACACATATGCTGTATATACTATATATATATATATAGATATATATATATATATATATATATATATATATATATATATATATATATATATATATATATATATATATATATATATAGATAGATATATAGATATATATCTATATATAGATATAGATATATACAGTATTTATATCTATATATACCGTATAGATCTATATAGATAAAGGAGATTTACTCATTGTTATATTACATTTACTGTATCTATATTTATTCTCAATTAGTCGATTATGGTGATGTATGCACGTATTGACTTTTTAATAGTAACTTAATATAAAAAATTATACTCTTATATACTCTTTTGAACTTCATAGTAGTTGCCTTAAAAGTCCCAACCCTTTTTTGGGGGGCTCGTTTGTACCCATGCTATGGAATGTTGGCAACATTTCAGTCCTTCCTGCTGAAACCCCTTTGTTAAATATAGATATATATAGACAGTATCGCACAAAAGTGAGTAAACCACTCACATTTTTTTAAATATTTTATTATAAGTTTTCATGTGACAACACTGAAGAAATTACACTTTGCTACAATGCAAATTAGTGAGTGCACAGTTTGTATAATAGTGTACATTTGCTGTCCCCTCAAAATAACTCAGCACACATCTATTAATGTCTAAACCGCTGGCAACCAAAGTGAGTACACCCCTAAGTGAAAATGTCCAAGTTGGGCCCAAAGTGTCAATATTTTGTGTGGCCACCATTATTTTCCAGCACTGCCTTAACCCTCTTGGGCATGGAGTTTACCAGAGCTTCACATGTTGCCACTGGAGTCCTCTTCCACTCCTCCATAATGACATCACAAAGCTGGTGGATGTTAGAGACCTTGCCTCCTCCGCCTTCCATTTGAGGATGCCCTACAGATGCTCAATAGGGTTTAGGTCTGGAGAAATGCTTGGTCAGGCCATCACCTTTACCCTCAGCTTCTTTAGCAAGCAAGTGGTCATCTTAGAGGTGTGTTTGGGGTCATTATCATGTTGGAATACTGCAGCCCAGTCTCCGAACAGAGGGGATCATGCACTGCTTCAGTATGTAACAGTACATTCATGGTTCCCTCAATGAACTATAGCTCCCCAGTGCAGGCAGCACTCATGCAGCCCCAGACCATGACACTCCCACCACCATGCTTGACTGTAGGCAAGACACACTTGTCTTTGTATTCTTCACCTGGTTGCCACCACACACGCTTGACACCATCTGAACCAAGTTTATCTTGGTCTCATCAGACCACAGGACATGGTTCCAGTAATCCATGTCTTTAGTCTGCTTATCTCCAGCAAAATGTTTGCAGGATTTCTTGTGCATCATCTTTAGAAGTGGCTTCCTTCTGGGACGATAGCCATGCAGACCTATTTGATGCAGTAAGCGGCGTATGGTCTGAGAACTGACAGGCTGACCCCCCACCCCTTCAACCTCTGCAGCAATGCTGGCAGCACTCATATGTCTATTTCCCAAAGTCAACCTCTGGATATGATGCTAAGCACATGCACTCAACCTCTTTGGTCAACTATGGTGAGGCCTGTTCTGATTGGAACCTGCCCTGTTTAACCGCTGTATGGTCTTGGACACCGTGCTGCATTTCCATTTCAGGGTATTGGAAATCTTCTTATAACCTATGCCATCTTTATGTAGAGCAACAATTATTTTTTTCAGATCCTCAGAGATCTTTGCCATGATGAACTTCCAGTGACCAGTATGAGAGAGTGACAGCGATAACACCAAATTTAACACACCTGTTCCCCATTCACACCTGAGATCTTGTAACACTAAGTAGTCACGTGACACCGGGGAAGGGAAAATAGCTAATTGCGCCCAATTTGGACATTTTCACGTAGGGGTGTACTTACTTTTGTTGCCAGCGGTTTAGACAATAATGGCGTGTTGAGTTATTTTTAGGGGACAACAAGTTTACACTGCTATACAAGCTGTACACTCACTTCTTTACATTCTAGCAAATTGTCATTTCTTTCAGTGTTGTCACATGAAAAGATAAATTCAAATATTTACAAAAATGTGAGGGGTGTACTCACTTTTGTCAGTAGGGGTGTACTCACTATATATATATATACTGTATGTATCTCTCTCTCTCTCTCTCTCTCTCTCTCTCTCTCTCTCTCTCTCTCTATATATATATATATATATATATATATATATATATATATATATATATATATACAGTATATATATATATATATATATATATTGTATATACTTTTAGTTTGGTTGTAAATAACCATTATAAAATACCCAGAAGAGCTTTTTGAACGTGAACAAGCTATAGAAAAATCTTTTCATCACTGTGCATCAGAACGTCTTTAACGCACTTTAACTACCTTTAACTGATAATATAAACTACCATCTGACGATGCAGGATAGCCTCATTAATTTACATTTTGTTTTGTGTACTGCATTCATTATTTGAAATGCTAAACAATGGTTTTGGAAAAGCACAAATGTTGTTTGCCATGAATTAAGGGATCCACAAGTAGATGGCGCTCTTACTTCTTCTGATTGTGTTTCATGATCTTTCCTCTGGTAATATCTGTTCATGATGTATGCAAATGTTTGGAAAGTAAACACATTAAAGTAGGCCTAAGTTATGCAGTAAACAATAATAAAAATGTTTAGATGGAAGCATGAATACATTTGAATTGATCATGTTAATTTAGAACAACTCCACTCTTTGTAACATGGCCATATACTGTAGCTAGAGGTCTAATCATCTAAACTAGATGAGGTGCACTTCTTCTACCTGCTATGGACATTCACTATACAGGGCAATTCAGGGCGAAACGTAAATATTATACTCATAATAATGCAGTATCTCTTCATTACAGTTGATATCTATCAGAGTGCAACTGTCATATGATCATTTTACTGCAACAAATTCTCTGTGCAAGAATTCTAAAGCCAACAGTAAATTTGTCCTTTTAAATTAAACCTCACTTTTGGAGATGTGCTTTGGGTTTGGGTCAAACCTGAGTCTGAATCTTCTGTAAACAAACATCATACATCTTGTACCCCAAAAGGGATGTAGGGGTCTGCAAGGTGGAATCTATCAAGCCCCCTTTAGGCCAAGGTGGGCCCTAGGTATCCCCTCCTCCCAGAGAAAAGAGTATGGGATACAAAGCATCCCTCTCCCTCATATCTAAAAAATCAAAAACTACCACACGCCCTTTATTGAGGAAAAAACCTTCAATGCAAATCCATCATCAGTCATCCAGCAATGTAGATACAATACCAACAAGCACCACAATAATGACCCAACACCATGATGATCTGCTGAATGATGATGCTGCCCCACTGCTATGCCCTATTCTTATTGCAAATGACAGATCCCTACTAATTGACATATTTGGTTAATGACATTACCCAGGATCCCCAAAAGATTGGGAGTTGTCATTTAGCAGTGGTAGTTCTGAAATGTTACTTGTAGTACATCATACTGCATACACAACTTGATGTGCAGGTTTAAAGGATCTCAAAAGATCCCAAAAACATGTTATGTAAAGAATTTGTATATTTTTAATGTTTCATTTTAGGTCGCATAAAAAAAAAACTCTTTTCACTAGATATAATTTTTTTTTATGTATATGTCTCCCATGACAGTGCCCAGCAAAATGTGCACATTAGCCTGGAAAAAAGGCCTGAAAATAACATGATTCTGCTTCCATAGACTTCAATGGGCTTTGTTAGTGCTATGTTCAGTACTTGCGAAAATCAGGTTTGGCGAATGCTCTGCACATCACTACTTACTTCATTATTGTAGACTTTATTGTTATAGTCTAATGGTTCTCAACCTCAGTCCTCAAGTACCCCCAGCAGGCCATGTTTGCAGGTTTTCCTTTATCTTGCACTGGTGCTTTAACCCCCCTGGCGGTATTCCCGGGGTGGAATTTCAGGACCAAAAGCAGTAACCCCGAGCCAGACTCTGGATCGACTCGCAAAGTCCACAGGCACAAGTTACTTACCTTGTCCCTGGATCCTGCGATGCCGCCGTGCTGTGTGATTGAGCTGTGTCCTCCTCGCTCAATTCACAGTGGCGAGTGCCGCCGAGCTCCTATCCCTGCGACGTTACGACGCACGGGGGCGGAGATCGGCGCCAAATTTAAAAAAGTAAATAAACACAATACATACAGTATACTGTAATCTTATAGATTACAGTACTGTATGAAAAAAATACACCCCCCTTGTCCCTAGTTGTCTGCCCAGTGTCCTACATGCACTTTTATAAAAATAAAAACTGTTCTTTCTGCCTGGAAACTGGAGATTGTCCATAGCAACCAAAAAGTGTCCCTTTATTTCAAAAGTGGTTTTAGACCAGCTAGAAAACAGCGATAACAAATTAGAATCACTTGCAGAATTGAGCGAAAGTGATTTGTGGGGAAATTCGTCATCAACAAATTAAAAGTAATAATTATTATTATTATTATATTATTTGTTGTAATTATTTATATTTATTTATTGTATTATAATTTATGATTTTGTGTTTCTAATTTTATTATACCCGGGATGTCTGCTAGACTCTTGTTTGGACTTGTTATTTCTAAGAATTACAGGCCTACAATATAAAATGCCAAATTTCCATGCAAAATAATGGTACCGCTTTCAGCACCGAAAATCTGAATAAATCATACCGCCAGGAAAGTTAAATCGGAGTCAATGGCTTGGTATTTTGGACAGCTATTCTAACTAAGAGAAATTACCAAAACATGGCCTGTTGAGGGTATTTGAGGACTGAGGTTGAGAACCACTACTGTATTATAGACCACATATGCTTTCAATGATCCAATAATTTTACATTTTGCATTCAGTTGATTTGTAAAATATCAATGAATAGGTATTCGAAGCAACAGCATTATTAAATATTCATGTAAGATTGTAGAATTGTGCAAGCCACTGCAAATATTAGTTGATAACTATGAGAATTTTTTCACAAATGTAAAAGGCAGTTGCATATTGGTCTACTTACGTGTTGACTGCAGGTCACCTTATTCTCTAGTTGGGCAAACTGATCCACTCATCAATATTCATGGCTTTTTGTTAATATGTATTTCACAATGTATGCTGTCATTATGGATTACAATTGATACCTTTTAATTTTCAGTGTAGTTGAAACTTAAATAAGTATATGAACCACAGAAAAAAGACAGCCATGCTAATTATAGACAGCAATTTTTTTCCAATATAGCTGGTTCAAATTTCATTCTCTGCACCATTTTGCACCTTCTTGAACACTCTCTGTGACTAATCAAACCCTTACCATTTTTAAGGCAAAGTACAGTAGGTGTTTGTGATATTGTGCTTTCAGCACGACAGCGTCGCGCTGATACTCGGCGACAGGGTGCCGAGATCTCGCCGACATCTCACACTCACTGGAATAGTGACAGCACATCCCAGCAAGCGCGTCATAGAAGCGACGGGAGATCCGACTTGGATTCCCGCCAATTCTACACGTGTGCGGCGTTTGTTATGAATCCTGAGGGGGAAGTCCCCGCCGGATTTTAAATAAAAATCCGGCATGGGTCCCCCCCTCAGGAGCATACCGGGCCCTTAGGTCTGTTATGGGTTGTAAGGAGAGCCCCCTCTACGCCGAAAAAAACGGCGTAGGGGGTCCCCCTACAATCCATACCAGACCCGTATCCAAAGCACGCTACCCGGCCAGCCAGGAAGGGAGTGGGGACGAGCGAGCGCCCCCCCCCCCTCCTGAGCCGTACCAGGCTGCATGCCCTCAACATGGGGGGGTTGGGTGCTCTGGGGCAGGGGGGCGCACTGCGGCCCCCCCACCTCAGAGCACCCTGTCCCCATGTTGATGAGGACAGGGCCCCTTCCCGACAACCCTGGCCGTTGGTTGTCGGGGTATGCGGGCGGGAGGCTTATCGGAATCTGGGAGCCCCCTTTAATAAGGGGGCCCCCAGATACCGGCCCCCCACCCTAAGTGAATGGATATGGGGTACATCGTACCCCTACCCATTCACCTGCAAGAAAAGTGGTAAAAACACAAATAAACCACACAGTGTATTAAAATATTTTATTTTTCTGCTCCGGAGGCCGCCCCCTGTCTTCTTTATTAGCTCTTTTACCAGGGGGGGCTTCTTCTTTGACGTCTTCGGGTGGGTGGGGGCCGCCGTCTGGTTCTCTTCCACCGCCGGGGGGGGGTGGCTTTTAAAAAAGCCCCCACCCCCCCGGCGGGTTTCCTCCGGCGTCTTCGGCGGGGCTCTTCTTCTTCCGCTATCCCGACGGGTCTTCTCCGCTATCCGGGGGGTCTCGCCGCTCTCCGCTGTTGACTCGTCGCACCCCGGTTCTTCGTATCGCTGTCCGGTCCCTTCTTCCGTGCTGTACGTCTTCTTCCGCGCTGTGACGTCATGTTCTTCACTTCTCTCCTTCTCCCGATGTTGACTCGCCGGTCCTCCTCGCTGAAATGACGGATGCGCGCCTTGCATCGGACCTATATAGGCCTCACAGTCCCATCATGCTCTGTACCTACCCATGTGATACCTACCACGTGGTAGGTATCACATGGGTAGGTACAGAGCATGATGGGACTGTGAGGCCTATATAGGTCCGATGCAAGGCGCGCATCCGTCATTTCAGCGAGGAGGACCGGCGAGTCAACATCGGGAGAAGGAGAGAAGTGAAGAACATGACGTCACAGCGCGGAAGAAGACGTACAGCACGGAAGAAGGGACCGGACAGCGATACGAAGAACCGGGGTGCGACGAGTCAACAGCGGAGAGCGGCGAGACCCCCCGGATAGCGGAGAAGACCCGTCGGGATAGCGGAAGAAGAAGAGCCCCGCCGAAGACGCCGGAGGAAACCCGCCGGGGGGGTGGGGGCTTTTTTAAAAGCCACCCCCCCCCCGGCGGTGGAAGAGAACCAGACGGCGGCCCCCACCCACCCGAAGACGTCAAAGAAGAAGCCCCCCCTGGTAAAAGAGCTAATAAAGAAGACAGGGGGCGGCCTCCGGAGCAGAAAAATAAAATATTTTAATACACTGTGTGGTTTATTTGTGTTTTTACCACTTTTCTTGCAGGTGAATGGGTAGGGGTACGATGTACCCCATATCCATTCACTTAGGGTGGGGGGCCGGTATCTGGGGGCCCCCTTATTAAAGGGGGCTCCCAGATTCCGATAAGCCTCCCGCCCGCATACCCCGACAACCAACTGCCAGGGTTGTCGGGAAGGGGCCCTGTCCTCATCAACATGGGGACAGGGTGCTCTGAGGTGGGGGGGGGCCGCAGTGCGCCCCCCTGCCCCAGAGCACCCAACCCCCCCATGTTGAGGGCATGCAGCCTGGTACGGCTCAGGAGGGGGGGGGGGGCGCTCGCTCGTCCCCACTCCCTTCCTGGCTGGCCGGGTAGCGTGCTTTGGATACGGGTCTGGTATGGATTGTAGGGGGACCCCCTACGCCGTTTTTTCCGGCGTAGTGGGGCTCTCCTTACAACCCATAACAGACCTAAGGGCCCGGTATGCTCCTGAGGGGGGGACCCAATGCCGGATTTTTATTTAAAATCCGGCGGGGACTTCCCCTTCAGGATTCATAACAAACGCCGCACACGTGTAGAATTGGCGGGAATCCAAGTCGGATCTCCCGTCGCTTCTATGACGGCTCTGTCTCCATCGCGGCAAGCCAGCTCGGCGCTGGCTCCCGCGATGGGGCTCGTAGGTGCTCAATCTCGCTGAGAAAGAGAGCGAGATTGACACAAAATCGGGTTCACCTACTGTAACGTTACCGTGCTTGTGCTTCCCTCAAGACAAGTTGAGAAATCATGACATGTTTAGTGGGTTTAATGACAAGCAGTGATAGTTATGTCTGTCATTACTCATCATTTACAAATAAATATCTGTCCATCAATAGGAAGCCTAATATCTACTGGGTCCAATTAATGAAGTATTTAGGTAGAAGGAAGTGATGGGTAGAGTTTTTAGTTTCTTTCTACAGCCCTGCACTTTTTAGATACTTGAGGTTAAGACTGTATTTCAACACTATTGGAAGTAGGATCTATCGTCTCACATGTACAGTACAGTACATAAATGAATGTTTGGCTAGCTTGAGCTACCATGTCCATGCATTTAGTGGAGGTGAGGAGACAATAGGTAGGGTCCCCATCTCCTAAGTCTAAAGACAAAAATAGCAGTAATGCAAAAATTCAGATCAGATCATGAGGACTGTGCCCAATTCAGAACTAGGCCAGAACTTGGCACAAAAAATTCTAACCTCTTTGGGTACCTCAAAAAGTGTGAAATTTCTTAATAGGCTGAACTGCACAATTTAAATCAGAGCCAGTGTTGCCAACCATCCGTATTTTTACAGACAGTTCGTAAAAACGGGCACTTTTTTCCCCCGTTCGTAAATGTCTGTGGTTGCTTGAAATGTGCC
Source organism: Rana temporaria (assembly GCF_905171775.1). Classification (NCBI taxonomy): domain Eukaryota; kingdom Metazoa; phylum Chordata; class Amphibia; order Anura; family Ranidae; genus Rana; species Rana temporaria. Next base: position 426,700,668 of record NC_053490.1, read on the forward strand.
TGTAAAAATTGCCGAGATTGGTTTGGCTTGGAACTGCACATGGAGATTGGAGGCAGGGGGTGATTGAAGGCAGGGGGTGATGGTGGCTGCAGTGGCACCGCAGAGGGGGATGGAAGCAGGGGGAAATGGAGGCAGGGGGAAATGGAGGCAGGGGGAGATTGGAGGCAGGGGGTGTTAGTGGCAGGGGGTGATTGGAGGTAGGGGGTGTTGGTGGCACCGCAGAGGGGGATGGTAGCACCGCAGAGGGTGGGGGATGGAGACAGGGGTTGTTGGTGTCACCGCAGAGGGGGATGGAGGCAGGGGACGATGGAGGCAGGGGGTGATTGGAGACAGGGGGCCTGGAGGAGATTGGAGGCAGGGGGAGATTGGAGGCAGAGGGTGTTAGTGGCAGGGGGTGATTGGTTGTTGGTGGCACCGCAGAGGGGGATGGAGGCAGGGGACGATGGAGGCAGGGGTTGATTGGAGGCAGGGGGCCTGGGGGAGATTGGAGGCAGAGGGAGATTGGAGGCAGGGGGAGATTGTGGCACCGCAGAGGGGGGTGAAGGCAGGGGGTGTTGGTGGAAGAGGGGGATGGAGGCAGGGGGTGATGCCCTTATTGTATAAAAAATAACAAACATTTTTTTTTTTTACCTTAATATCTACCTTAAATCACATTGCTATTTGCCTAGCGTACTTGTTTGTAGCCTAAATACTGAAATTTGCACCTAAAATGTAATTTAGTAACTTTTGTGAAATGCCTGTAAAAACATGGCTGCGCCAGTAAATTTCAGGTGTCATGCCAGTAAATTTCAATCTGGTAGGTTGGCAACACTGATCAAAACTTCACTCTCTCAATCAACATTGATTACTTTGAATAGGGATGAGCCGAACAACCCCCCCCCCCCAGTTAGATTCGCAGCAAAACATGCGAACACGCAAAAAATGTGTTTGAATACGCAAACACCGTTAAAGTCTATTGGACATGAATGGGAAAAATCAAAAGTGCTAATTTTAAAGGTTAATATGCAAGCTATTGTCATAAAAAGTATTTTGGAACCTGGGTCCTGCCCCAGGGGACATGTATCAGTGCAAAAAAAAGTTTTAAAAACTTAAGTTTTTTTTGGGAGCAGTGATTTTAATGATGCTTAAAGTGAAACAATAAAAGTGAAATATTTATTTAAAATTTGTACCTGGGGGGTGTCTAAAGTATGCCTGTAAAGTGGCGCATGTTTCCAGTGTCCAGTCTCTGCACAAAATTACATTTCTAAAGGAAAAAAAGTCATTTAAAACTACTTGCGGCTATAATGAATTGTCGGGTCCTGGCAATACAGATAAAGGACCCGTCATGACAGCTCTTAAATAGCCGAGGGCGGGGCCACCCGTGACGTGTGCTGGTGACCCCACCCCCCTCTGATGCAACGGAAAATGCTGCGGGGTTACCCAGTGACATGTACTGTCACCCTGCCCCCTCTAGCGCAACAGGGGTTTCCCGTGGCATCAGAGGGGGCGGAGTCACCCACACATGTCACAGGTGGCCCTGTCCTCAGCTATTTAAGATCTGTCACAGTGGGTCTAGCGTCATTCGGCAGGCGCCTCCCATCGGATCGTGGCAGCATGTTTTTCCATATCCTGAGTCGAGGAAGAATTACATGGCTGATTACACATATTAAGGGCATGTGGCCTAGTACGGTTCAGGAGGGTAGTTGCTCTCCCTCCTCTTTTCCTGTGGCCTGCCAGATTGCGTGCTCAGATAAGGGTCTAGACTGGATTTTTGGGGAGACCCCCATGCCATTTTTTTTATTTTGTCACGCTGTTCCCCTTAAAATCCATACCAGACCTGATGGGTCTGGTTTGGATTTTAAGGGGGACCCCTATGCCATTTTTTAAAACAAAATGGCACAGGGTTCCCCTTAATATCCATACCAGACCTGAAGCGCCTGGGATGGAATTTGGGGGGACCCCACGCATTTTTTAAATAAATTTAGTTTGGGGTTCCCCTTAATATTCATACCAGACCCAAAGGGCCTTGTAATAGACTGGGGGGGGGGGGACCCATGCTGTTTTTTTTTTCAATTACTTTTATCTGTATTGCTGGGACCAGACAATTCATTATAGCTGCAAGTAGTTTTAAATTACTTTTTTCCCTGTAGAAATGTCATTTTGTGCAGGGACTGTTCTAAACACTGGGAAAATGTGCCACTTTACAGGCATACTATAGACACCCCCCAGGTACGAAACTTTTTTTGCATTGACACATGTCCCCTGGGGCAGGACCCAGGTCCCCAAACACTTTTTATGACAATAACTTACATATTAGCCTTTAAAATTAGCACTTGATTTCTCCCATGGACTTTTAAAGGGTGTTCCGTGGCTTTCGAATTTGCCGCGAACACCCCAAATTGTTCGATATTCGGCGAAAAGTCGAACACACGATGTTTGAGACAAACTTACATTCGACTCGAACATCGGGCTCATCCCTAATTTTGAATCCTTATGCTGTTAGCATTAGTAAATGGATAGGAAAGTATATCATATTTGCTTGTTTTAAACACATTTTTATGTTTCTTCAGTTACTTTCTGGTCTCCATGCCTAGGCAAATTATGTAATACATCCCAACAGTCTTTAATAGGGGAAGAGGGGAGGAGGGGCTCTCTCAGCTAAGCACACCCTCTTCTGCTTGACTGAGCTAAATTCAGGTGGATTCCAGGAAGTAAAGACTATATGAATCATCTGCTCTTACTCAAGATGGCCACGACCAGAAATGCTAGGGGGGTGTTTTTTCAAAGTGATTTCTCAAAAAATGGATGGGGGAGTTTGCTTTAAATATTAAGCATGAATTAAATAGCATTTTTGGCTTGTGGTGCTCAGATAAAGTGTAGTTCCACTTTAAGCTTTTTATATTTTTTTAATTTTATTTCAGCACCCTGGACAGCAGCTATAGTACAGCAATATTAAAAAAAGGCTAGCCACTAGGGTATCCCATAAAGAGATTTTCTCAGGATAGAAATACATGAACTGACAATTGTATTAGAATGTACAGTATATATTCAAGGACTAACATTTTCACATCACCTTGCGTGTCATCACCCTGGATCTGGCATGAAACCAGTAAAGGTTAAAAAAACTTTTGATATACATGCTTGTTCCAAGCCAGTGATTCATTAAAGCTATACACAGCTGCCTGCAATTACTAGTTGTGACAGCTCTGAAGAGATGGACAGCATTGCAGCCAAAGTTTTTTATTTTTTTATATTTATTAAGATATTCACAGTTACAAGAAGAGATACAAGTGTATAACATAGAGTGTGGTAGCCCTGATTCATAATCCTGAACAAAAAAAAGGGGGTAAACATTTTGGATTGTAGGTGAGGGACGGGGAGTAGGGAGAAGGGACGGGAGAGGTAACAGGGGAGGTATATTTACCCATAAACAATGATTTGGCTTAACATGTCAAAGCATAACAAAATTTTGAACATTGGTACCCTCAGGAGTGGAAGCAACGTTTGGTGTACTTGAATGGTGATCCTCAGAGAATAGCATAGTAACAGTAATATTAATATTAGAGGCTGCCTGTCTTAGAGAAAGGACCTGGGGTCGTTAGGGAGCTTCATGAAGGTGTGACGGTTCTAGGACAGCAAGGAAATGGAGGGGTCAGATAAGATGGAGACTTTAAATTTACCTAGGGAGTTGGTGAGGTCTCGTTTGAGGTACCAATCTGTGAAGTGAAATGGATGCATCAGATCAAAGTTGTTTTTTATTTTCAAACCAGCTGAAAAACCTTTGAAAAAAATTTGCAACCCCATTACAATTATAATGTCCCCACAATAAAACAAAAAAACAAAACAAAAAAACACATAGCCACCATGTAAAAGAAGGAGGTTGTTACCTATCTTTCTAGTAAAATCTTTACTCTCTTGAAGAGCTACCAGTACAGCTACTATCAGACACTCCAAGGTACAGTATGTCGGATAGTGTTCCCCAGAAGACATGTGCATTCATTTTCGTCCGAATGCATTTTCGTCTAAATTTCAGATCTTTTCGCTATCGTTTTAACAAACGAAAACAAACGCGCAGAATCCGAAAGATTCGACATAAAAAAAATGGAGATTCAACATGACGCTGACAATGGCAATCTGTGTCTATCAAACCTGTGGTCGAATGTGCCTAGCCATAACTCTATTAGTCCAAGATTATTCTACATAGAGAGGAAATATTTGACATAGAGAGAAAAGATTAGACATTATAGAGACAGCGTTGGGGTCGACATGAACGACGAAGATTCAACGACGCAGCGAAAAACATACAACCGTCAAATCTGTCATTGAAGGCTTATGGTGTCTGTCGAAAGTTCTAAGAAGATTCAACAAGCAGTTAAACTGTACGACGCTGCAATCGTACATTTCCAGTCAAATGCTCGGCCCATAGGCTATAGAAGAATTTGAATGTTGGTTAACTAGTAATAATAATTTATAAATATAATTATTACTAGTGTCATACAACATTAGAATTCTTCTATAGCTTGTAGGTGGAACATTGGACCGGAAATGTACGATTGCGGCGTCGTACAGTTTAGCTGCTTGCCGAATCTTCTTAGAACATTCAACAGACACCATAAGCCTTCAATGACAGATTCAACCTTAATTAATTCGGATTTTCGAACGAATGCATTTTTTGACAAAACAAAATAAATAAAAACAAATTTCGGGAGTAACTTAATAAATGTATTTCTCGGACGAAAACAAAATTACGAAACTAAATATTTCAGTGTGCACATGTCTATTCCCCAGTGGGTGCCGTGATCCCTCCCAATGTCCTCTTTTATAGAGTTCCCGTGATATAAATAGTAGGCTCTGATGAAGTCATGAGTGCAGTGACGTAACGGCGTAGGGATTCGAGACCACGTGACACCTGTACAGGCCGGAGCCCAGCAGAGTAACGTAAGACGGCGCTGTAAATGCCGCAAAAAGTATGTTCTGTATACTTTTTGCGCTTTTGAACACTTATTCATGTACGAGTCCATTTTATTCATTAATAAACACCCCCCTATTTTACTGTACTTCACCATTGGAGGCATCCGTTCTCTCTCTCCCCCTTGCTCACACGGAGCATTGAGCTACCTTACAGGTTCACCATCCATTGGTAACTGATACCATAAATAGATGTAAGAGACAGCTATAGAGGACAATATCGGGAAAGAGTGAGGCATACACCCCGGACCAGTCCACACCCACGCTACATGCTATTGTTTAGTAGCAGCAAGGTGAGAGTTCTGGGAGACTGATTATGGATGGTTCTTCATTTTATTGATTTACCACCAGCTATCTTTGAGAAGACTACCTATTAGTTTACTTATACCATCACACTTCTCTGTTCAAGGACATTATTCATTTATTCACATATTTATTATTTTAGGCATTTTTTCCATTCATTTGTTTATGGTATATTTATAATTCAGGTTGATCGCTCATTTATATCACTGTATATTTACTGGCCATCTGGCCCTATTCATGGAGAAGACATGAGCTTTTGTTGTGGACACTTATAGTAGTAGCTCTACTACTGTTTGGGGCACTTATCACATTTTTATTTTCTTATAAGCAGAGGCCTCTTAATTGTCTTGTCTTAAAGTGTATTGTAACTGTATTATCTCCCTTTATTTTGTAATGGACCATGCAAATACATCCTGTATAATAATAATAATATTAATAATAATAGCAACAAATTTTCATTGGCAACAGGGTTACTGTTAAAACAAATCAGCAATGGTAGCTACTGAATTTATTTCCTGGTAGAAATATACTGGATGCCCTATAGACACTATCCATGGTGCTGAAATAATAAAAAAAGAAATATGAATAAATGAACCATTGCAGCTCAATTCAGCCTATTCTAACATATCACACTCTGTACAGTCCTGCTAGGATATCTCTCTGTCCACATGGGGAATGAGTCATGCTGTACGTATACTAGCAGCCAAAATAATGCTAGGGATTTATCCCACTGTATGAATCACTGTGATGCTGCCAAGCGTCACCTGTAATATGGGAAAAGCAAGGCAGCGTGTCATTTTAAAATACCGACGCTTCCTTCACATTACCTATGCTGGAGTCACCATTAGAAGTCAGGAGTCATTAAATCAGCCTCTTGAATTTCCCACATGACCTGTTTTTACCCATGCATCAGCGATTCTATACCATGCCTATTTGAGTCTGTAGATTTCTTGAGTAAAACAGGCCATTCTTTTAATTAGCAACACCTTACTTGGCACAGACATCCAAGCTTTTAGCACCTTAGCAGCATCACACAGCAACACAAGATAATATTCTTTGTATATTTTCCCATTGCGCAGTGTACAAAAGCTTAAAGCGGTATCAAACCCAAAAATAAAAATGTATTGTATCACAGCTTAGACAACAATTCTCAGATGTGTTTACTGCATTTGTTTTCTTTTTTTTAAGTTTTTTTTTTTCTTAAGTATCACCTGTTGATCTTTCCATGGTCAGCTTTTATTCATTTATGCAAAACTTTACCCCCAAAAGGAAAAGCAAACTGTTGTTGTAACTGCTTAAAAGGTGTTAGCTGGAGTGGCTTTTACATTTTTTAGACAAGTTCATCTAAATCTGCTTGATCATCTCACAATCCCCCTCCAAATTTACAATGCTATTGTCCAAGTGTGTACCTGTTGCTCCTCCATTTATAGTGAAGGCACCATAAGACAGTAAGTGTGTTGCTGGTTAGATCATTGAGTTAAAATAAATAAAAACGCCTCAAAAAATGCATCCATGACCTGGATTATGCAACGGAATTGCTCAGAGCAACCTTGATCCTCCTCTTCTTGTGTCCTCTGCCAGTGCTCCAGGCTCCTCCTCTTTTTGGTGTGCCACTTCCTATGGTGGTACCTGTGGGCTCGATCCCAAAGTGCACTGCCTGCTTTCATAGACCTAGACATTATGGCTCGACCTCGACCTCGACCCCGACCCCTGATCCCCCATCTCAGGATTTAACTGACAGCAGCAGGAACCATTGCCAAAAGCCTGTGCGATCGGGGAGAGCCACTATGGACAGACACAGCGCTGGACTCAGGTAAGTATATTGGAGGATGAGGGGGCAGTTACTAGATTTTTTTTTAACTTAAAGCGGAGGTCCACTCTAAAAAAAAGACATAAAAATGCTCCAAAAAAAAATAAATGAAATGGTTTTACTTACCAGAAATGGCAGTTGCTAGGCAGATCTTCCTAATCTGCCTCTTCCTAGTCCATGGCTGGTCTGCCTCCTTGCCTTGTCTTCTGGGGAATGGGGCACGCTGTCTTCTGGGAACTGTGTGTATCCCAGAGAACAGCCGCCCATATATAAAGCGCTGTGCGACTCGCGCATGCATAGTAGGAAACAGGCAGTGAACCTGCAAGGCTCCACTGCCTGTTTCCCATAGTGAGGATGGCGGGGCCGGGACCTGCCACAATTCAGGGATCGACCTCGGGAGGGCGACATCGCGGGCGCCTAGGATAAGTAAGTGTCCTTAATAAAGGTCAGCAGCTACAGTGTTTGTAGCTGCTGACTTAAAAAAAAATCGCGACTGGAACACAAAAAAAAATACTCTCGCAATACACATCAAAATGAGCATGTGCAGCTTGTCCTCTAGTCTATGTTCTATGAAGAGATGGTATTGGGACCATGGAAGAAGGGGAGGATCGGAGAAGACAGGATCAAACAGTCTTTTTACACAATGCAGATGATTAACCCCTCTGGCTCCACAGTGAGCATAACAAGCATGCTTTATTGCATATACAACAGAAAAAACTGCGCTAACCAGACATATAAATAAACAAATTAGGCAATGATAAACCAGAAGGCTGCAATAAGGTGGTATAAACACAAATAATATACGTAAAGAAAAAACTGTGCCAGAAAAAAGTTTACTAGCAAACGAAAGCTTGATAAAAGATGGATGCAAAAAAATGTGGATTTCAAACACATAGATAAATTAAATATATAATGTCCTAAATTGTGCTGATTAAATCTCATTAGTGTCCACAATCAAGACAAACAGCACCACAGTGAGCTTTGACATCCGCGAGAACCGCCACCACATGGAAAGCCGCTTACCAAAATGACATGCTTTAACAGCATTGAAAAATGTAGTCTCCGTCCACGGATTGAAACACTGGATTGGGGAGCCTCAGCAATGTATCTTCCAATTGTGGGAGAGCTAACTTCTTTTCATACATGTGGTCCGTGAATCATAAATAACGAAAAAACGGACCATAGCATAATACCGTTTTTACAATTTATTAAAAGAAGACTATTGTACTCACAAACATTAGCTTGTAAAGAGCGTATAATAAAAAGCCGTCCGGCACTATAGGAGCTATTCCTCCTTCACATCAAGCGCGGTGACGTCACTGTACGCCGTTCCAGACACGTTTCGTCATACGTTGAAGTTTTCAATGGAAAAAGTCCTATTGAAAATGTCAACATATGACGCCCGAAATGGTGCCAAAAGTGTCCGATGTGTCTGCCATAAAAATCGCTGATCGCTGCTATTACTAGTAAAAAAGAATGATTAATAAAAATGCCATAAAACTATCCCCTATTTTGTAGACGCTATAACTTTTGCGCAAATCTATCAATAAACGCTTACTGCGATTTGTTTTACCAAAAATATGCAGAAGAATACGTATCGACCTAAACTGAGGAAAGAAATATTTTTTATATATATTTTTGAGGGGATATTTATTATAGCAAAAAATTAAAAATATTGAATTTTTTTAAATTGTCGCTCTATTTTTGTTTATAGCGCACAAAATAAAAACCGCAGAGGTGATCAAATACCACCAAAAAAAAGCTCTATTTGTGGGAAAAAATTACGCCAATTTTGTTTGGGAGCCACGTCACATGACCACGCAATTGTTAGTTAAAGCGACACAGTTGCGAATCGCAAAAAGTGGCCTGGTCCTTTAGCTGCATAATGGTCCGGGGCTAAAGCGGTTAAGGAATGATAAACTGCTTTATTTTAAATATTTGTTTTTGGGTTTAATACGACTTTAGAAAAAGAGTTGGGAGTTTCCACTTACCAGTTGTATTTTCATTTTCTCTCATTCTTCTCTCATCTCTAACTTAAAAATGAAACCAAAGCTGAAGTGAAAATACTGAGAGAGAGAGAGGGAGAAGATGCTCTTCACCCCTGTGCAGGTTGCTGGTTCAGATACAGCACTAAAGCCTGTTGCTAGTCTCACTGCCTCGCAGCAGGATTGAGAACAAAGAGGAGCACATTTCTAGCTGCTTCTCTAAACATGCAATGTTACGTAAAATAAAGAGCATGGGCTGGTTTTATAGAAGGAGCCAGTCATTGTGTTCAGGAGAATAGACAGCATTTGTACGCGGCTTAAACATTAGGATGGTCTTTTGCTCACAATCTGTATTACTTAATAAGGCAGCGAAAAGAGCAATAATTATGTGCAAAGGGCAGTAACCCATTGCTACTGATGTAGTTAGGTATTAGTCATTGTATTCTAGATAATAGGCTGTCTTTGTATTGAACTAAAATGTTAGGATTATCATTAAAAACTGCCCTCAAAAACACTCCTCCCCCTTGTTTTTGGATATCCTTTTTTTTTGTCTGTTTTCTACCTTTTTTTTTTGTTCCTCAGCTGGACTTTCGTACTACTTTGCCGCGTCGAGGCACGTCATTTCCGCATTTGCATCGGACCCTCCTCCTCCCCCCCACTGTCTTCTGGGACCTGTGTGTGTCCCAGAAGATGATGGGACCATTTAGACAGCACAGTATGACTCGCGTATGCGCAGTAGGAAACTGCCAGTGAAGCCTGAAGGCTTCACTGCCTGTTTCCCTTAGTTGCAATGCTGGCGAGCCGATGGGCTTCGGGGGGCTGACAATGTGAAATTCCTGGACAGGTAACGAACACAAACATAGAAGTACTCCCCCAGTAGATTGGAACTTTAAAGAGGAAGTAAACTCTTCCACTCTGATACTTCTTTATATTTAGTCCATTATATTAAGTAATTTTCAATCTATAGCCACTGTAATCCAGCCCAAATTACATATTACTTATTGTTTAAAGAAACTTTAAAAAAAAAAATCCAGAGGTAAGGCAGTGCCATCTTAAGTATTGTTTTCTGAGTCCACATAGAGTGTATTTCCGCCCATACATTGAGCACTTCCTGTACTGTTAACCAAGCCTCCTTCTCAATCCAACATTTCTATGGCAACCCTGCTCATAGCCACTTGTTTAATTTCATAGTATTTACTTGTGCCGATCTAGTGTTTGCCTATGTCAGTCTTATCAGCTTCAGCTGATAAGACTGCAGTAATTCAGTCCGATGCCCAGGTTTACACTCCATGTGATGTCACATGGTCACATGGGGAGTAGGAGGAAGCTCTGAGTGATTATGCAGTCTCATGGGATTTCACTGTTGTGCCGTAGAAAGTCCTGATAACAGACAGACAAGCAAACAGAGTGTGCCGTAAATCAGGGGAGATCTGGGCATGCTCCAATGACACAAAAACAATTCCTCCTGCGCTCTGGTGTTTTCCTGCTATAGGGCAATGTCATCCAATTTTAGTGTAAAGTCTATTGTCTTGCAGCCCTTCTCATAATCATGGGAATTCATAAAGCTATAAAAGAAAAGAAAAAGAAGAGCGCACCGACCTAGTGCATTATCACTAAAGGGATTTTATTGAATAAATAAAAACAATAGTCATACTCACAAACAGAGTAGAAAGACAGCGCTTATTGGACAATTATACTGGTAGACAGTATCGCTCAGCAACCACGGTAACAACACGGATCAGATGGCATCAGACGGACATATTTTGCTTACGCGTTTCAGAGGTGAACCTCCTTCATCAGAGCCTCGGTGGTCAGTAGCTGACCACCGAGGCTCTGATGAAGGAGGTTGGCCTCTGAAACGCGTAAGCCAAAAATGTCGGTCTCATGCTCCAGTGACGTCATTCTCAAGAACAAAAAGGATTACAACAAAACTAAGCAAGTAAGGATATTTCTACAAGCAGTGTTCATTGGGGTTTTTTATGCTGATTTACATGGGATGAAGTTGTGGGGGAGGGTTTACCACCACTTTAAAGGCAAGTATAAAATATTACAGAAGATAGAATATAAAAAATATCAAATTTATTGATATCATTTATTGATATATTGAAATGTATTGATATAAAAAGGATAAAAACATTGGTGCATACATCACCATAAGTAACTATAACGAAACTTGATACAGATGTGGCCCAGAACACTGAGAATATGATGGTGCACATGCCTCTTCCCATTGTACCCAACGCGTTTTGGGAGTAAGTATGAATACCTTCTTCAGTGGTATAGGTTTAGAGAAGATCATAGATTTTGAGAACTCAGAAAATCAGCGACACTGGGCTTGTCACAGTTAAAAACAATCATGTTTCTGCATCAAGATTTAGACAATCTCCCAAAACCAATCCCCAAAAGGGGAGATGTAGAAAGTCTAAGGCCCACGGATGCTTCACGCAAGGATACCCAAATGGGGGCCCTGAGTCACAGCCCATGGGTTTAGCAAAGGTGACAGGGAGAGGAAGAATGAGGAGGATTCAGTAGTGCTGGAATTTGAGGCACATATAGTCGATGGGAGTGGCTTCTCCAAATCCACAACGAACCCCTCTCTGTAGTAGGGTGTCTATCCTAAATGGCAGATAAGTATCCTTGTATTAAAAGTCAGCAGCAACATTATTTGTATCTGCTGTTTTTTTTTTTCTTTCTAGAGGCTGAAACTCCACTTTAAAGCGGAGGTCCGGTAAAAAAAAAAATTAAAAGTCAGTAGCTACTAACACTGTAGCTGCTGACTTTTAATAAGCACAATTACCTGTCCTAGTCAGCAGCGATGTCGGCCCCCGCCGAGGCCGATTCCCTCGATCCTGGCAGCTCCAGGCGCCGCCATCCACAGTAAGCTTCACTGCCCATTTCCTACTGCGCATGCGCGAGCAGCGTGTCGCTTTGTGAATGGGCCGGCTGCTTTCTGGGATACACACAGTTCCCAGAAGGCAGCGCGCCCCATTCACAAGAAGAAACAGAGTGTAGGACGAGGAAGAAGATCCACCACGGAGGATGAAGAGACAGATTAGGGACTTCCGCATAGCAACCGCTATTTCGGGTAAGTAAAAATTTTTTTTTTTTTTTTTTTTTGGTGTAAATTTTTTTCTTATGGTGGAACTCCACTTTAAGATTGAGAAAGTCCAGATAAACTGCAACCATAAAACAAAAGAAAGGGTGCACCAGCCTACTGCAATATTCTTGGATATCCTTTATTAGTAAAATCAAGAAATTAAAGATATACTCACGAACATGTGTACAAGCTCATCAGAACAAATGCAGGTACAGACTGTCAGAATTCCATATACATATGCCATCACATAGAAGACTTAAACAAGTCTTATAGGCTAAAATGTAGAGGCTAGAAGAATGGACAGCCGCACTTCCAAAAAAAACCTTAGGTTGTCTTTATTTTAAAACAGATGGCAAATGCACTACAAAGTACAGAAGAAAAGCTACTATCTCCACTTTTTTGCTGTACTTTGTAGTGCATTTGCCATCTGTTTTAAAATAAAGACAACCTAAGGTTTTTTTTGGAAGTGCGGCTGTCCATTCTTCTAGCCTCTACATTTTTGCCTTGTGCATTGCCGGCACTCCTGGTCTCCTGAGAAGCTATTGATTGTCCAGCATACCCACCTGGAGCGGTAACTCCCTTTTCCAAGTCTTATAGGCTAACGTGTTTCGAGGGACTTGCCCTATTCCTCAGAGCCATGAGCTCTGTGTCTGAATGGACATCCCTCATTCAGGCTTCCGGCCCCTTTTTAGGCGCCCGGGCGCCTGAATTGCAGTGGTGGGGGGTGTTTGTGAAGCATCTAATTAGAGCCACAACTGAACCGCCTCTCCACCAATCAGGTGCTCAGTTCTTTTACATGTCATCTGTTTGGCTGAGACGACAGGTGCCGCTATTGAACACCTTTCAGGAGGAGAGGACAGGAGTTGGGAGATGAAGATGGCAGGAGACGCTGTCTGGAAGGACCCCGCTTGTCACCGCCACCCACTGTCCCACCAAGACAGGGTAAGTGCCGGGCAGGTGGCAAGTGGGCCGGGGGATCACACTGACAGCATTTGATGGGCACACTGGCAGCATTTGATGGGCACACTGGCAGAATTTAATGGGCACACTGGCAGCATTTGATGGGTACAGTGGCTGCAATTGATGGCACAGTGGCCGCGTTTGATGGCACAGTGGCTGCATTTGATGGCACAGTGGCTGCAATTGATGGCACAGTGGCTGCAATTGATGGCACAGTGGCTGCAATTGATGGCACAGTGGCTGCGCTTGATGGCACAGTGGCAGAATTTGATGGCACAGTGGCTGCAATTGATGGCACAGTGGCTGCAATTGATGGCACAGTGGCTGCGCTTGATGGCACAGTGGCAGAATTCTGATGGCACAGTGGCTGCAATTGATGGCACAGTGTCTGCAATTAATGGCACAGTGGCTGCAATTGATGGCACAGTGGCTGCAATTGATGGCACAGTGGCTGCAATTGATTTTTTTTTTTCAGTTTGTTTGCGCACACCCCCAATTATTTGGAGCATCAGCCACCACTGGTGGCAACCCTAGAAGGAGAGAGGGCTAACACCTGGCTCAGTTTGCCACGGTGATCTGAGCCGAGAGTGGGAGCAAGTACCTGTGAAAACCAAAGCTTATTTTAACAAGGTAAGGCTGATAGATTACAATGCACAGCTGCACCAGATTCTGTGTGCACCGGTTTTAGTAAATACCACCCACTACATTACATAAAATAGACGGCATTTGTGTTGAGCTAAAACATTATGATGGCCATCTACCTTGATGGCATATTTAATCAGACGATGCAAAGCTCAGTGATAATGTACAAAGAGCAGTAACCCATAGCAAACAGTTGTATTGCAGTTTCCTTCAGTTAGGTACCAGTCATTGTATTACATAAAACAGACAACATTTGTATTGAGCTAAAACGTTTGAATTTTCATAATCTATCATGATGGCCTATCTAATCCGACAATCAGCTCAGTGATGATGTACAAAGCGCAGTAACCCATAGCAACCAATTTTGTTGCAGTTTGTTGCAGTTAGGTACCAGTCATTGTAATCCACGGTATTTATTTGGTAGGTGTTAAAATGATATCTTGCTCATATTCTGCCATCATGGCATATCTAATAAGACAGTACATAAGACAGTACAGGTGTACACAGAGCAGTAACCCATAGCAACCAACTTGATTGTAGTTTGGTGCAGTTACAGTAGATACCAGTCATTGTAACCCATAAAATAAACTGTAATTATTAATGGGTGTTATGATGATATGTTGCCATAGTCTGCCATCATGGTTTATCTAATAAGACATTACAGGTGTACAAAGAGCAGTAACCCATGGCAAACAACTTGGTTGCAGTTTGGTGCAATTACAGTAGGTACCCCATAGAATAAACTGTAATTATTAATGGGTGTTATAATGATATCTTGCTCATATTCTGCCATCAATCATGGCTTATGTAATAAGACAGTACAAAGGACAGTACAGATTTACAAAGGACAGTGTAGATGTACAAAGATCAGTACAGATGTACACAAGAGAGTGTAGATGTACAAAGGGCAATACAGATGTACAATGGACAGTACAGATGTACAAAGAACAGTACAGATGTACAAAGAACAGTACAGATGTACAATGGACAGTACAGATTTACAAAGGACAGTACAGATGTACACAAGACAGTGCAGATGTACAAAGGACAGTACAGATTTACAAAGGACAGTACAGATGTACAAAGGACACTAGTACAAATGTACAAAAGACAGTACAGATTTACAAAGGACATTACAGATGTACAAAGGACAGTACAGATTTACAAAGGACAGTACAGATGTACAAAGGACAGTGTAGATTTACAAAGGACAGTACAGATGTACAAAGGACAGTACAGATGTACAAAAGACAGTACATATTTACAAAGGACAGTGTAGATGTACAAAGGACAGTGTAGATGTACAAAGGACAGTACAGATGTACAAAGGACAGTACAGATGTACAAAGGACAGTGTGGATGTACAAAGGACAGTACAGATGTACAAAGGACAGTATAGATGTACTATAGATGTACGGACAGTAACCCATGGCAACTAATTGGATTGCAGTTTGGTGCAGTTAGGTATCTGTCATTGGGTTCAGAAGAATTGACGGCATTTGTATTGAGCTAAAAGGTTAGAATGCTCTATTGCTGACAATCTGTCTTACAAGGCAGTGCAGAGACCAGTGACGATTGGCAAATGGCAGTAACCCATAGCAACCAAGTCAGTTAGGTGACTGTTAAATGGTTGCTACGGGCTACCACTAAACATTTGTGACAGCTTGCTGTGCAGTGTGTGCACATTGCTTTAATGAGCAGCTCCAGAATCCCTGGCTATGATTTAGCATGGCCAGTTTCCTATGTAATAGCTTAGGAATTGGGAATGCCTATCTCTGCAGGCTTATCACATCACAGCTATGGAGCTCCGGCTAATGAAGCGCAGCCACCAGGCAGACTGCTAACATGATTTTAACCACCCATGGCACGTTCTTTTGCGTGTGTTTGCTATTTCCTATATATTAAAGGCTGTAAAACACAATTCATCCTGGCAGTCCCTTTGTCGTGAATCAGCAACAGCAGCGATGGGAAGGAGGATGCAAAAGGAGGAGTGAGGTGGGGGGTGCAAGGTGATGGGGGGGTTGTAGCAGTTCTCAAAGTATTTCATGGTGATTTATCCCTCTCTCCTTGCATTTATTTCTCTCCTGAAGGAGGGACAGCCCCTGTGGCAGTTGATTCAGGGAGGAGTGGCTGGAGAAAGAGGTGGTGGTGGGGGGGGGAGGATAGGGATGCGCGCTATACATCATGCTGCAATACAAGACAGCTTGCTGATGTATGAGGATTTTCTCTTTTATTATTGTCAATTCGCTTCATTTCTTATGAATGCTTTTTTGTCTGTTTTTTTTTTTTTTTTTCAACCTGTAAGTTCTCCCAGCTGCAGAGAGGTGTCCTTTAATTTCCAACAGGCTTGATTTTTTTTTTTTGGGGGGGGGGGCAAGTCTGCTGTGTCCCCCTTGCATGTGACAGCCTGTGCTGTCTGATGGTTTCAGGCATGATCATGCGTATGACTGCCGAATCCCAGCCTAGGAAGATCTCGCTCCAATACTCCAAGTGGATGTTGCAGCTGCAACAAGAGAGAAACCGTGAGATTTGGGAATAGCCTAGACGTTTTCTGGCTGCAAGGATTTGTGTTTGTTTATTTCTTTCTTTTGCAGTCTTCTCCAGTGATGTGTTGACAGTCTAAACAATCGCCTGAGACCAATGAAATACACAAAACTGTATCTCTGCGATGATCAGCCTTCTATAACAAGCATGGGATCCGACAATTGCCATCTGTGGCTGAGACCTCATCAAAGTAGTGTTGGGGATTTCGAGCAAGAGGTGGTGGAAGAAGAGCACTGCAACTTTTGAAATCATCAACAAAAAATCAAAACAATTCATCCTTTTTTTATTGGAATTCTACCTCCTGTCATAGAGGAACGCAGCAATGGGACTTACCTAAAGTGGATTTCTGCTTCTTTATGATCTTGTCTTTTTTTTTCTGCTTTAACTGCCTTTCACCATTTCTTCTTCTGGATCCACAATGGTTAAGTAAACAGAATGCTCAGTGATCCCAACCATGTCCAGGGCAGTAAGGGTGGACTTCCTTCATAGCCTGAAGCCTTCAGTCCTCACCATGGCCAATTAAAAGTCCATCCATCCTGAGAGTATATACAGCAGTGGATGTGTCTGTTCATACCCAACTTCCAAGATTGTTTTTTTTTTGGAAGGACTAATTAGTCCCTGTAGCCTAAATGACTCTGATGAGCGATGCATTCGGGTGCTGGGAGGCAAGAAGCTCACCATGTTAGAGTTGAACCAAACTACACTACTTTGCACAGATTTTTTGCCTTAGAGAGAAATAAGGGTATTTTTTTATTTATTTTTTCTCTTGCTGCTTAATCATTTGGGGAAGTCGGCACAGTTGAGTAGTCTAAGCCTTTGTTTATTGTTTTTGTTTTTTGAGCATCTCCTTATGTGTGTGGTCCCTGATGGTCCTAGCCAGGCTCTGGGAGAGCCTGACATCTCAGCCTGTGCCTCTCCCCCTCCTTGGCTCCCTCTGCACTAGGATGTTGCGGAAGGTTCTGCACAGGGGGCTGAGAACGTGCTTTTCAAGACTCGGGTTTTTTATCGCCAGCCATCCAGTGTTTTTTGTGTCAGCTCCAGTGCTCATCTCCATTTTGCTGGGGGCCAGCTTCAGTAGATACAAGGTGGAGGAGAACATTGAGTATCTGCTAGCTCCTAAGCACAGCCTAGCCAAGATAGAGAGGAACCTGGTGGATAGTCTCTTCCCAGTCAACCGTTCAAAGCACCGTCTTTATTCTGATCTTCAGACGCCTGGGAGGTACGGCAGAGTCATCATAACTTCATCCAGGAGAGCAAACATGTTGGACCAACATCACACGGATCTCATCCTAAAGGTAATTATGCTGCATAGCTTGCATGCCCAAACCACCTGTTAGCACTGCTACTTTGCATATCAATATCGTTCTGGAGAGAAAATCCCACAACGCGTCATTCCCTTTGCATTGATTTCTGCTGAACACCTTTATCATATATTGCTACATTTTTTATCTGTTTTGTGCAAGAGCAGCTTTAATATGGCTAAAAGCATTTTTAAACTGCATTAACTCATAGTAATCAAACAGCCATCCTATTGAATTGTATTGATCGTTTTAAGATGCTGAAAGGGGAAAATCTGATTGGCTGCTATGGGATATTGCAGAGCACCATTTGGTCTGTTAAAAAAAGGATCAGTTCACCTGGAACCAATATTTTGTTTTTGTACTATAATTTGGTGTAGGTCCTGGTAGGCTAAATCATTCATTTGCACCATATGTTTTTTTGGGGCTCTGGTGGCAAACTTGAATTCCAGGATCCTCATACTTAACGCAGTTATTGGTCTTTTTAAGAGGATAACCCCCCTAGAATACATATTTTGTTTTGGTATGTTATTTTGGAGTAGGTGCCGGTGGGCTGAATTACCCATTTGCACCATATTTTGGGGTTCTGGTGGTAAACTTGAATTCCAGGATCCTCATACTTAACACAGTTATTAGTGTTTTTAAAGGGATCAGCCCAACCAAGAACCAATATTTTTGGAGTAAGTGCTGGTAGGCTAAATTGATCAAGTTGCAGCATATTTTTGGGGCTCTGGTGGCAAACTTGAATTCCAGGATCCTCTTACTTAACACAGTTATTGGTCTTTTTAAAAGGATAACCCCCCTAGAATACATATTTTGTTTTGGTATGTTATTTTGGAGTAGGAGCTGGTAGGCTGAATCACCCATTTGCACCATATTTTGGGGTTCTGGTGATAAACTTGAATTCCAGGATCCTCATACCTAACGCAGTTATCGGTCTTTTTAAAAGGATAACACCCCCTAGAATACATATTTTGTTTTGGTATGTTATTTTGGAGTAGGTGCTGGTGAGCTGAATCACCCAGTTGCACCATACTTTGGGGCTCTGGTGGCAAACTTGAATTCCAGGATCCTCATACTTAACGCAGTTATCTGTCTTTTTAAAAGGATAACCCCCCTAGAATACATATTTTGTTTTGGTATTGTATTTTGGAGTAGGTGCTGGTAGGCTAAATCATTCATTTGCACCATATATTTTAAAAGGATCAGCCCCCCCTAGAATCTGTATTTTGTTTTGGTATTGTATTTTGGAGTAGGTGCTGGTGGGCTGAATCACCCATTTGCACCATACTTTGGGGTTCTGGTGGCAAACTTGAATTCCAGGATCCTCATACTTAACGCAGTTATCTGTCTTTTTAAAAGGATAACCCCCCTAGAATACATATTTTGTTTTGGTATTTTATTTTGGAGTAGGTGCAGGTGGGTTGAATCACCCATTTGCACCATATTTTGGGGTTCTGGTGAATTCCAGGATCCGCATACTTAACACAGTTATTAGTCTTTTTAAAAGGAGTAAGCGCTGGTAGGCTAAATTGATCAAGTTGCAGCATATTCTTGGGGCTCTGGTGGCAAACTTGAATTCCAGGATCCTCATACTTAACACCGTTATTGGTCTTTTTAAAAGGATAACCCCCCTAGAATACATATTTTGTTTTGGAACTTTATTTTGGAGTAGGTGCTGGTAGGCTGAATCACCCATTTGCACCATATTTTGGGGTTCTGGTGATAAACTTGAATTCCAGGATCCTCATACATACGCAGTTATCGGTCTTTTTAAAAGGATAACACCCCCTAGAATACATATTTTGTTTTGGTATGTTATTTTGGAGTAGGTGCCGGTGGGCTGAATCACCCATTTGCACCATATTTTGGGGTTCTGGTGAATTCCAGGATCCGCATACTTAACACAGTTATTGGTCTTTTTAAAAGGATAACCCCCCTAGAATACATATTTTGTTTTGATATTTTATTTTAGAGTAGGTGCCGGTGGGCTGAATCACCCATTTGCACCATATTTTGGGGTTCTGGTGGTAAACTTGAATTCCAAGATCCTCATACTTAACACAGTTATTAGTCTTTTTAAAAGGATCAGCCCAACCAAGAACCAATATTTTTGGAGTAAGTGCTGGTAGGCTAAATTGATCAAGTTGCAGCATATTTTTGGGGCTCTGGTGGCAAACTTGAATTCCAGGATCCTCATACTTAACGCAGTTATTGGTCTTTTGAAAAGGATAACCCCCCTAGAATACATATTTTGTTTTGGTATGTTATTTTGGAGTAGGAGCTGGTAGGCTGAATCACCCATTTGCACCATATTTTGGGGTTCTGGTGATAAACTTGAATTCCAGGATCCTCATACCTAACGCAGTTATTTGTCTTTTTAAAAGGATAACCCCCCTAGAATACATATTTTGTTTTGCTATTTTATTTTGGAGTAGGTGCTGGTGGGCTGAATCACCCATGTGCATCATATTTTTGGGGCTCTGGTGGCAAACTTTAATTCCAGGATCCCCATACTTAATGCAGTTATTGGTCTTTTTAAAAGGATCACCCCTCCTAAAATATATATTTTGTTTTGGTATTTTATTTTGGAGTAGGTGCTGGTGGGCTGAATCACCCATTTGCACCATACTTTGGGGCTCTGGTGGTAAACTTGAATTCCAGGATCCTCATACTTAACACAGTTATTGGTCTTTTTAAAAGGATCAGCCCCCCCCCCCTAAAATCTGCATTTTGTTTTGATATTGTATTTTAGAGTAGGTGCTGGTAGGCTGAATCACTCATTTGCACCATGTTTTGGGGCTCTGGTGGCAAACTTAAATTCCAGGATCCTCATACTTAACGCAGTTATTGGTCTTTTTTAAATGGATCAGCCCCCCTAGAATCCGTATATTGTTTTGGTATTGTATTTTGGAGTAGGTGCTGGTGGGCTAAATCACTAATTTTCACCATATTTTGGGGCTCTGGTCGTAAACTTGAAATCCAGGATCCGCATACTTAACACAGTTTTTGGTCTTTTTAAAAGGATCAGCCCAACCAAGAACCAACATTTTTGGAGTAAGTGCTGATATGTTGAATCGATCAAGTTTCAGCATATTTTTGGGGCTCTGGCGCCAAACTTGAAATCCAAGATCCTCATACTTAATGCAGTTATTGGCCTTTTTAAAAGGATCGGCCCACATAGAACCAATATTTTGTTATGGTATTTTATTTTTGGTATATGGTGCTGGTAGGCTGAATCACTAATTTTCACCATTATGTTTGAGGAACTCTGGTGGCAAATCTGAAACCACTCATCTGCACAATATGTTTTGGGGACTCTAGTGGCAAATCCAAATTCCAGGGCCCTTACCCTTTGTCTGTTTTGTACAGGAGCAGGTTTAATATAGATGAACTGTGCAAACTGCATTCATTCACAGTAACTAAACAGCTATCTTCTTAAATTGTATCACTTGTAAGATGCTGAAAGGGGGAATCTGATTGGCAGGCATGTGATATTGCACAGTATTATTGGTCTTTTTTAAAAGGATAAGCCCACCTAAAACCAATATTTTATTTTGGAGTAGGTGCTGGGCAGCCAAATCTCTAATCTGCACCATATTTTTAGGGATTCTAGGGGCATAATTGAAATTCCAGGTTCCCTCACACTTGGTTTTGTACAGGAACATGTTTAGTATGTATAAAAACACCTGCACACTGCAATAACTCATAGTAGCCAAACAGCTATCATATTAATATGCATTGATCATTTTAAGATATTGCACAGAATCATTGGTCATTTTAAACGGGTCAGTCCACCTAGAACCAATATTTTATTTGTACATTTAATTTTGGATTAGGTGTTGGTAGGCTAAATCACACATCTGCAACCTATCTTTGGGGACTGCAGTGGCAAATAGGAATTCCAGGATCTTCACACTTTCTGTTTTGTACATGGCATGTTTAATATTGATAAAAACTCATAGTAACAACCAACCTATTGAATTGCTTGATCATTTTAAGCAATGGGCAATCTCATTGGCTGTTGGCTGTTGTAGGAATATTGCAGCACATATTTATTTGCATTTCATGGTCTTTTTAAAAGTATCAGTCCATCTGGAAGCCATCCAGGTTTTATTTTGGTATTTTATTATGGATTAGGTGAGGGTTGGCTAAATCACTTATCTGTACCATATATATGTGGGGGCTCTAGTTGTAAATCAGAATTTTGGGGTCCTCATAGCAACTTTGGCAATCACAGTGGGGTGGGGGTTGGAGTTCTCATTTACTTGCATTACAGTGAATCTGAAAGGATTGCCACTGCTTTGTCAGGTGAAGGGAAGAGAAGGGGCGGGGCGGGGCGGGACGGGACGGGGGGGGGGGGTTTGTAAAAGCAAAATGTTTGCTATGTAGAAAAAGCCTGTAAATCATAGAAGCAGAATCCATTCATGACTAGAATACAATTTTTGGTAGAGTAGCTGTTTTTGTAAATCAATTGTTTGCTGCCATTACAAGCATCAAAGAACAATACAAACATGACAAAACAAGACAAAAAAAAGCCCACACACAATCAGGATTAATCTAAACCGGTAAAAGGCAACAGATCTTTTTACAAAGTGCTTACAAGTTTATCCCTCAAATCCTCTGTACTGTACTGTGGAATGTAATACATCCATACTGTAGCATCATTCTACAGTATGTGAAAATATGGCCTCCTATGTGAAATTTTGTGAATGAGAGATTCTAGTATATGGAACATAGGAGAATTAGTATTTATTATTTGGTATTTGTTTGTTTGGAAAATGATATATCTTCTTTAGATAAACACCCGAAAGGCATTTTAGCAGTGTGCTTTTCAATGAATGAAACTAGTGACATTCCAGGCCTGTTACAACGTAACTTCCATTCATGTGACACTGCCAGGTCAGTCCGCATTCACTGATTTTGCAAAGTGTTTTTCAGTAGATTCACATTTCAAAGATGCTGTTTGTAACCTGTTTTAGAAAGAATAGTCTACATTAGTAGATCTAGTGTGTTGCTAGGTAACATGCTCATTTAAAAATGCGCCAGTGTCCACATGGCATTAAAAGTACCTATTTGAAAAGGCCATACCATACTTTAGCTTCAAAAGGTAATTTCCTACAGAAATGACTTATTTAGTGTTGAATTCCTTTTCACTTCCATAAAGCCCATGTTTTATAGGCAATTATAGTATAGAAATAAAAGGTTAAAAAATAATTCTGTATGTTTGTATGTGTGTGTTGTGGTAAAAATATACAACTTATATTTACCCATACAGTCCTATTACAGTGATAAATTGCTCTGCAATTTTTTTCATTTTGAATAGAGTAAAGGTAAGATTATAACGCCTCTCATATTTGTTTTTTGACATTTGTGTCCCTTTTTGGAGATTTTCATTTACTTCCTGTCCCATAGCCAAACAGTAAGTGAGAGTTAGGCCCCTTTCACACAAATGCGGACTGTATGTCCGCTTTTTCATCCATCCGTTTACAGATGAAAAAGGGACATACAGTACATTAATCCCTATGAGATATAGGGTGTCAACGGATGAACATCCGCTGACACCCGATCTCATCGGTGTCCGCAATGCTCCGATTCTGAAGAACAGATCGGGTGAACAAGGACAGACGGTCTGTGTTCATCCGATCCCCCCATAGGGGAGAGCGGAGATCTGACAGGGTGGTCCCTGCACAGTGTGCGGGGACTGCCCTGTCATCTGCCGGCTCAGCGGGGATCAACGGAGCGACTCCCACTGAGAAAGCGGATACATATGTACGGATCCTCACGGGATGTGTACATGTGAAAGGGGCCAAAAGCCCTGCAAATTAAGGACATTTCTTGGGGGGACCCCCAGGTGACCAAAACCAGTGTACCCATTGGAAGATTTTCCCTTTATTACTTTTCTGGGGACAACCCAAAATGTGGGATTTTCTTTTACTTTCACTTTCAGTGATAATGGTAAACAGGACAAATAGAGAGGGGGAATCTCCCTAATGGAGGCACAGACAGCAAAAAAATCCCGATGGGTGTTCTAATCCATCTCCACTCTATCCAAAACAAACAAGGTTGACTTTAGTTATACTTGAAATCACTCTTCATAACTCAAATATCTAACAGGCCTTGTGAAGCAATTATAGAAGGCCCACATGTCAGCATTACCACTGGTAAGAGAAGTATCTATTTTGCCTTGTACACACGATCAGAATTTCTAAAGAAAAAAGTCAGACGGAATTTTTTCATTGGATATTCTGACCGTGTTTGTGCCCCATCTGAGTTTTTCCTTCGGAAATTCCGACAAACTTAGAAAGAGAACATGTTCTCTTTTTTTCAGATGGAAATTCCGTTCGTCTGTATGGAACTCCGACATGCATGCTCAGAATCAAGACGATGCATGCTCGGAAGCATTGAACTTTATTTTTCTTGGCTCGCCGTAGTGTTGTACGTCACCGCGTTCTTGACGGTCAGAATTTGGTGTGACGGTTTGTATGCAAGACAGTTTGAACGGAATTCCATTGGAAAAATCCTTCGGAGTTTATCCCGTTGGAAATTCTCCGTATACAAGGCATTTGGGTAGACAGATCATATAGTCCTTAGCTATGGAGTAGCAAATTAAAGGGGTTGTAAAGGTACAAGTTTTTTCACCTTAATGCATCCTATGCATTAAGGTGAAAAAACATCTGCGGATATATATATATATATATATATATATGTGTGTGTGTGTGTGTATATATATATATATATATATATATATATATATATATATATATATATATACAGTATATATATATATGTATATATATATATTTTTTTTTTTTCTAAATGCCTTAATTTTTCCTTTTTTATAAGTAAGCACATATCCTCTGTTGTTAGCTGCATAAGGAGCTCAGGGAGCTACGGGAGGAGATACAGCACACTTGTCTTCCCAGTGAATGGCTGTTTGGGATTGGGGGGGGGTGGGCGGCATGTCAACACAAGTCTAATCAATGGAGAAGAGAAGTCTGATATCCCAGCACAGTCAGCAAACTGACCACACTGTGCTCTCATGCCTAGCATGAATATTAGGAAAGGGGCGAGGGGGGGAAACTGGTAGGATCACCGGGTATCACACAAGAAGAAAGCAATTCAGAGAGATAATGATACTTTTTCTTACAAGTATGTGGTACAACAGGAATATGAAATGTGGGGGTAACATATTCTTTAATGCCTGGATGAATGGGTAATGCAAGTATGTTACAGGGAGGAATTAGAAAAACAAATACTGCTGTGTTAATGCTAATAATGGACTGCATCATATATGTTATTTTTGACTTTGCTCATAATTCCACTTTAACCACTTGCCAACCATATAACATAGATATACAACGTCAAGGCTGTTCTGCTGCGCCAGATCACATACCTAGCACATGATCTGGCACTTGCCAATGGCCAGCCAGTGTCATTAGTATAGTGACAGTGCATATTTTTTGCACTAATCAAAGTATTAGTATCACTGGCTCCCAAAAACTGTCAGTTAGTGTCAGAATTTTGCCAAAATACCGCAGTACGACTATAAGTCTCTGATTGCCACCATTACTAGTAAAAATAAATAAAAGTACCCCATAGTTTGTAAACACTCTTGCCCGGATTCAGATACAAATGCCTATCTTTAGGCGGGCGTAGCGTATCTCATATACGCTACGCCGCCATAACTTTGAGAGGCAAGTCCCGTATTCAGAAAGAACTTGCGCCCGAAGTTACGGCGGCGTAGCATATATGGGCCGGCGTAAGCCCGCGTAATTCAAAATAGGCTGGTAGGGGGCGTGTTGTATGCTAAATAGTCGTGACCCCACGTAATTAACGTTACTAATGAACGGCGCATGCGCCGTCCATGAAAGTATCCCAGTGCGCATGCTCCAAATTACGCCGCAAATAGTCATTGCTTTAGACGTGAACGTAAATTACGCACAGCCCTATTCGCGTACGACTTACGCAAACGACGTAAACGACGCAAAATTCGACGCTGGCCCGACGTCCATACCTAACATTGGCTATGCCTCATAGAGCAGGGGTAACTATACGCCGAAAAAAAGCCTTACGTAAACAACATAAAAAAATGCGTTGTTTCTGAATCAGCGTATCTAGCTCATTACCATATTCGACGCGTAAATCTACGGAAGCGCCACCTAGCGGCCAGCGTAAATATGCAACTAAGATATGACGGCGTAAGAGACTTACGCCGCTCATATCTAGGCAACTGTGAGGCGAATCTGATTCTATGAATCAGGCGCCGAGTTGCAACGGCCCGCATTCAGAGTTACGATGGCGTATCTGGAGATACGCCGTCGGAACTTCTTTCTGAATCAACCAATAACTTTTGTGCAAACCAATCAATATAAGCTCATTGGGATTTTTTTTTAAACAATTTTTTTATTGGATATGTTTTATAGCAGAAAGTAAAAAATATAGTTTTTGTTTTCAAAATTGTTGGACTTTTTTGTTTATAGAGCCAAAAAAAAGAAATGAAAGGGCGATCAAATACCACAAAAAGAAAGCTCTATTTGTGGGGGGGGGGTGAAACATTTTTTGGGTACATTGTTGCAATTGTCAGGTAAAATATTGCAGTGCAGTATAGTAAAACATGGCCTGGTCATGAAATGGGGTAAATCTTTCATAAGTCAAGTGGTTAAATAAGATGTATATCATACTTAGAACAAAATCAAGTGGGACCTGTAGGGTCTAATAAATGTAAAAACCATAAAAGTATTAAAAAGTAAACAAAATCTTTATTCTACACATACACATAATTTGATTTAAAAAGGTTGGAGACAAACCAGATTAAAATCACAGTTACAGTTAGGTTGTCCAGGGTGTTGTTATCCTGGCTGAAGAATCCGAAGAGTTGTCCTACGCGTTTCACAGGATAACCCGCTTCATCAGGCCCACAAGTTATAGCACAATATATATATATATATATATATATATATATATATATATATATATATATATATATATATATATATATATATATACATATATACTGTAATGATATACAAACATGTTATTATAGAAAAGATTTGCATTAAATATTGCAACAGTGTTGGCTAATAATATCACATTGCATTTTAAATCCTTTTAATGGTTGTTTGAAAAATCTACCAACTGAATCCTAATAAAGCCTGTTACATGCATCGTAACAAGGCAATAAGAAGTATGTGGTTAAAAAAAGTTTGATGCTGCATCTGTCCCCTGCTGTCAAACACTGCTGATCACTCAGTTCTTCCCTCCATGACTGTCAGTCCCGACTCACTCCTCTCCAGCATTCCTTTGAGCACTGGGCTGAGGAGAAGGGGGAGTGGATGGCTCATTCTCCCAGTGGCACAGTTGAGAGGCTGAGCCAGGTATCTGGGTAGATCCCAACCAGTGGTGGTGCATCCATTAAGGGCACACAGGCGCTGCCCCCTCTCTCCAGCTACCCCCTATATGAATAATGGATAGATTCATGCATTGCATCTATCCATGGCCACTGCAGCCACCCCCTATTCAGGTGTCTGGCCCCTTTTCAGAAACCCGAATTACAGCGGTGGGGATGTATTTTTGAAGCACCTGATTAGAGCCATAGGCTCTAATAGGCTTCAAAAAAGATGAACTGCAAGTGCAGAGCATTGCACTCGCAGTTCACCCAGGTGTGTTAGAACAGTGAATGAATATTCGCTGTTCTAACACTGAACGGCCTCTCCGCCAATCAGGAAGCGCGAGTGTGTTACCCATCACCTGATTGGCTGAAATGACAGGTGCTGTGATTGGACACCTTTCAGGAGGAGGTGAGGAGAGACATGAAGGACACAGCTCACCGACATCACATGCTGCCCCACCGAGATATGGTAAGTGTCAGGCAGACGACGAGTGGGCGCGTCACAGTGTTAACTATTGATGTGTACAGTGATGATATTTGATGGAACAATGGCTGCATTTGATGGGCACAGTGGCTGCAATTCATGAGCACAGTGGCTGCAATTGATGGGCACAGTGGCTGCGTTTGAAGGCACAGTGGCTGCGTTTGAAGGCACAGTGGCTGCAATTGATGGGCACAGTGGCTGTATTTGATGGGCACAGTGGCTGCGCTTGATGGGCACAGTGGCTGCAATTTATGGGCACAGTGGCTGCAATTGATGGGCACAGTGGCTGCAATTGATGGGCACAGTGGCTACAATTGATGGGTGCAGTGTCTGTGTTTGATGGCACAGTGGCTGCGTTTGATGGACACAGTGGCTGCAATTGATGGGCACAGTGGCTGTATTTGATGGGCACAGTGGCTGCGTTTGATGGGCACAGTGGCTGCAATTTATGGGCACAGTGGCTGCAATTGATGGGCACAGTGGCTGTGTTTGATGGCACAGTGGCTGCAATTGATGGGTGCAGTATCTGTGTTTGATGGCACAGTGGCTGCGTTTGATGGACACAGTGGCTGCAATTGATGGGCACAGTGGCTGCAATTGATGGACACAGTGGATGCATTTAATGGGCACAGTGGCTGAAATTGATGGGCACAGTGGGTGCAATTGATGGACACAGTGGCTGCATTTGATGGGGCAAAGTGGCTGTGTTTGATGGGCACAGTGAGGCTGCAATTGATGTTTTTTTGTTTGCGCCCCCCAAAAAAAATTGGAGCACCAGCCGCCACTGATCCCAACTATAAAGTTATCTTCCCCTAGCCTGGACCGGCTGCATTACAAGAGTGCAGAATGAATTGCACTCCTGTGATTCATAGGAAAAGTATAGCTAAGTGCTTTGGTGTACATTTTTATACAGGACGAGGCAAATATTTTTCCTGCCTGGCACCTACTAAAATCACATTCTGGAGTCAATATTTACAAAACCATTTAAACAGTGAAAATGGACCTTGTGTCAAAAGCAGTGGAAAATTTGTGACACGTTAAAGAGTTAGTTCATATTTTAAAGAGCAACTCCGAACAAGCAAAATCCAAGAGTCATCTGCTAATGCGAGCTTGCAAATACTTCAACTCTGCTACCCACAAAAATTATATTCTGTGCTCTGTTAACAGATTTCAGAAAGCTATTCACAGAGCACATAGGTTTATGAATGAATTAGTGTGTTGTAACTTCTGTTTGTTTTAAACTTAGCTTAGCTTAACTTTCTCAATGTGAGAATCAACATGGGACCTTCACTGGGTGTTTAGGAATAGTTCTTCTGCATTCTTGAAAAGAATATAAAAGGGCCTTCTAGTTTATCACATACAGTAACTAACCAGAGGGAATAGGTAGACGGGTGCACTACTCTTAGGTCCAAATAAAAAAATACATTAGCAGGTTGGCTGTGCTTTTTGTGTGTCATGTATTTTGACTGGGGTGCACCTTTAACCGGAGAGCCATGTAATGTATCATTTTGTACCGCTACTAGGTTAGTGTGTAATTTGTCACACAGAGTAAATGGTAGACATGTGCACACTGAAATATTCCGTTTCAGAATTTCGTTTTCGTCCAAAAAATAAATTCATTTAGTTACTCCCGAAATTAGTTTTTATTTATTTTGTTTCGTAAAAAAATGCATTCGTCTGAAAATCCGAATTAATTAAGGTCGAATCTGTCATTGAAGGCTTATGGTGTCTGTTGAATGTTCTAAGAAGATTCGACGGAGCAGCTAAACTGTACGATGCCGCAATCGTACATTTCCGGTCGAATGTTCCGCCTACAAGCTATAGAAGAATTCTGATGTTGTATGACAATAGTAATAATTATATTTATAAATTATTATTACTAGTTAACCAACATTCGAATTCTTCTATAGCCTATGGGCCGAGCATTTGACTGGAAATGTACGATTGCAGCGTCGTACAGTTTAACTGCTTGTCAAATCTTCTTAGAACTTTTGACAAACACCATAAGCCTTCCTTTTCAAGTTTTTCCTTCCTTTTCAGTTTTGGACTTTACTTAATGGGGATTTGTACATCATTTGCATACATTATCATTTGTGTTTTGTGGTTGCAAAAATACTTAAAAAAATATTTAAAGAATCTGGAGCATAGTGTAGGTAATAATAACGAAATCTTGTGCTAAAGAGATTCTGACCAGCTACGGGTATAAAGTACAAGCACCCAGAAGTGCACATACCTGCAGCACCTTTCAGTATTCAATGCTTTATCTGATTGCCAGGCATTCCGATCAGTCAGAGCTTTAGCACTTTCTCATAGTGCTGAAACGTGGCCTTTCCCACACATTTCTATTGGTCAGTAAGGCCACCCATCAAAGCCAATCATAATATGTGGGGTCAGGGTTTAACAACATGCTTTGCACTTCCCAGAAGTTTGGGAGGTCTGCCCAATAAGAATCGCCCAACATCTAAATAAAGCAGATAATACTGAAAGCTGTCACAGGTAGCCTGTCAATAGTTTTTAAGTTTCTCTCCAACCACTTTGCATATTATTTTATATATACTGTGATTCTGTACTTGCCAAATATGCTGCAGAAATCTCCCTTCACTAAGTCTGGCTGCAACAATTTTAACTGTTCACTTCCTGGATTTACAAATATACACAGATGCACACCTCCAGCTCTGCAGCCTGCTAGCTGTCTCCTCTCTGCTCCTGTGTCCTACTCCCCCCTCCCCCCTCCCCTCACAGCTCATGACAGTACTGCTCCTCCCCTTCCTGCTGCTTGCAGAACACTAACCTGTATACAAAATCAGCACTGCCTCCTATTGCAGTGTCCCCCTCTGTGTATGATTTATAAATATAAATGCTGCAAATACCTAATTTCACAGCCCAGATTGTGATCATATGACCAGCCAGATCTCTCCTCCTCCCCTCCAGATTGACATCAGCAGGGGAATCTGAGCCCCTCCCAATGCATCTGTCAGAGAAAGAAAGGAGAGAGCTAGCTGGTCATGCAATCTAGGCTGTGAAATTAGGTATTTGCACCAGAGAGTGTCTGGTCTCAGCAGCCATGATACACTGTGGTCAGTTTACATAGGGGAGGGCAGAAACTGGCAGGATCAACCAGCTATTTCAGGTATTATAGTGGGCCAAATGACACAGGACAAGCACTGTGTCATATAACATGCTTTTTAAGAATCAGGATCCATTTTTTTAGGAGGCAGTGCTGATGGTGTATGCAGGTTAGAGTGGGCTTAACAACCACTTTACATTTACCTAATAAGTAAACAGTCTCTATCCCTTTAACCACTTAACACTGTCTCTGTATCATGTGACCTCTGTGATTTGCTTCCACAGTGGTCACATGATCTATCCTGCTGGTTCCCAGTCAATAGCTTTGACAGAGAGCTGACCGTGATAGCTCAGCCAGTGTGCTGGAAGCATGTAGTAAGCACACTGTCAGCAAAAGTCACCTTTTTGCACCTAATCTCCTGGACTTTAGGGAGGCATGGGCACAGTGAGGCATGGGCACAGTGAGGCATGCACATGGACTCAGTGAGGCAAAGTGAGGCACAGTGAGGCATGCATATGGACACCCTAGGCGTATACTCGAGTCAATACGTTTTCCCATTTTTTTGTGGTAAAATTAGGTGCCTTGGCTTATATTTTCGGGTCAGCTCATACTCGAGTATATACTGTATATGCATTATGTGATTGGCAAGAGGTTAAGAATCAACTCAAGTGAGTGTATTGCCTGCACATATTGGTGAAGTTTTGGAACGTTTATAATATTTTAATAGAGTATTTTTTATCAAATGATTTGTAGTACATTTGGTACAGTTTAGTATAAAAAAAATCACACCAGAATTATGACTAGTCTTTAACTAGTTGTAGTATTGATCAGCAACCACTGCAGCCTAAGTTTTACGCAGTGCCAGACCTGTATGATTCACAGGGTGGCATTAAAATAGCAATCAAATTTGCATATACATCACGATGCACTGCTCTATTTGTCTACTGTAAAAATCATACAGTAGATGGATGTGACCTAACACACTAATAAAACACATGGCGGCCTCCATCCCTGATTTGGTAGATAGGAGAGAATGGTTTGTGGGACTTTAAATGAGGGAACGCCATGTCAAGAGAGAATAATAACATAAAAATTAAGTTACAGCACATGATTTATTACAATCTTGAATACATATCAGATATTTTGTATTAAATAGATAGCTAGTCACAAGACTTAGTCTAAATATGCTGCTCATAGCATGCAATACAAATAAAAAATAGGCATGGCAGATATACATGGTAAAATAAATCAATTGAAAAACATATGTAATAGAGACAGGTAACTGTTGGCATCTAGTGGCACTCTACGTGTTTCCTGGCATTTCAGCCATTCATCAGGAGTGTGATAAAGTAATATACAGAAAAGAAATCTAGACAAGGGTAAATGATAATGCCTTTGGAATAGGGGAGGACAGGGACTATGTCCCAACAAGGTGGAGACAATTGGGAGACTTACTGTACAGCCTCATGGCCAGGTCTGGTATCTGCCAAGAAAAGCAGGGGGTACGGCATGATGTCTCCCCTGGAGTTGAGGCGGGGGAACCCTCCAAGGATGGAGAACAGCACCCAGAGCATAACACAGTGGTCACAGCATGATCCCAAAAACCTATGTGTGCACGATGAGTGCATAATGTTCCTAAAACAAGTGTGTCAAAAAAATGTATTAATGAAAAAGTGTAAAAATAGTGTAGTAAAATATCTATGTGTTCCCATAAGGGGACTGCACGGGGGAGTGTGTATGGAACAAAGCCGAACAAAGGGAGGACAAATCATACCAAGAGATGGTAACTGAGCTCCCAGTGAAAATGGTGACCTGTGTGTAGGATTGGTGTGTAGTTCCTTGTGATTGAGTCAAGCAAATGAACCATCGGTCGCTCCAAGGCTACTATATACCCCCATTCCCAGGCAAGGCCCCATCAACTTCATGCCTGATTGGCCACTCTACACAAGGGAAGCGGGGAGGGGATTCCCAGCTGTGTGTGGTGGAGCTATCAGGAGTGGGTCCCCGGCCATCTCGTATGTGGTCAGGGATGGAAAAAATACATCAAATTGACGTCAATGACACCGCTAATGCGACATCGAAGCATGACGCTGATGCGCAGGAGGCCAGGCCCCGCCCCCACCTAAGGGGATTTCTGGGCTGCTGCGCATCGCAACACCAGAGCCAGAGAAAACACCCGACCCCCCTCAAACCCAAACTGAACCCGACAAGGGGTTGGGAAATGGTCTGGAAAGGATAGTGGGTCAAAGGTAATACATAGGGAAATAATGGCATAGGGATCTACTGGAAATAGGGAATGAATCTAATAACACTATTGCTGAACACTATTATGGCCCAGTATAAGGGCGATAAACAAAAGTTGATAAAGTATGTTAGGTGTGACAGGCCACTGTAAACGGGTGTTACCCACCCAAATATTTGGTATACAGTAAATTGATGTGACATGACACACACACACACACTATTAAAACACATGGCGGCCTTCATCCCTGATTTGGTAGATAGGAGAAAAGGGTTTGTGGGACTTTAAATGAGGAAACACCATGGCAAGAAAGAATAATAACATAAAAATTAAGTTACAGTACATGATTTATTTATTACAATCTTATCAGATATTTTGTATTAAATAGATAGGTAGTTGCAAGACTTACTCTAAATATGCTGCTCATAGCATGCAATATAAATAAAAAATAGACATGGCAGATATACATGGAAAAATAAATCAATTGAAGAACATATGTAATAGAAACAGGTAACTGTTGGCATCTAGTAGCACTCTACGCATTTCCTGGCATTTCAGCCATTCATCAGGAGTGTTATAAAGTAATATACTGAAAAGAAAAATAGACAAGGGTAAATGATAATGCCTTTGGAATATTTGAAATCGTGGTATCCTCTTAGTTCCCCTACAAAGTCCATTGAGCTTGTTCGTGAAGTCCACCTAATGCAGCTTGCACTAAAGTGAGATAAAAATAATTGCAAATATAAGTAATGAACCACAGGGAAGAAAAAACAAAAGTGTTTTCCTTCAGGTGTTGCCACCATCCCAAATTAGTAGGAATAAACCCTAAAAGGGCGTAAGTACCCCCCCCCCCCCCCCCGATACAGCAGGATTTTAAGGGCAAACAAAAACAAAAATGGGATACTATAATAATATATATTTATTAGAAAAGGATATTATTTATTATAATTTTTTTTTTATATATATGCAAATATAAAAATATGCCAAACATATTAATAATTTGCACAGTATACATTTGAATAGTACAAACATAAATTTTAAAACATTTATACAAATTTCCAGTGAGAGAAAGTTTTTCTCCTTTAGCCTAACATGTTTCAGGAATTCCAATCCTTTCTTTGGAGGCTCTTGGTAGGAGAAAGTACAACTATATTCTAAAATAGAGCAACAATGAAAAAGCTCAGAAAATTATTCCATAAAACAGCATCATTGAGGCCGCAAATACCTCTGTTATACATACCAGGCATTGAATTTGTAGACTTATTTGTCAAGATGTTTTATACTTAAAACAGTAAAAAAAAAAAAAACTGTATAAAATATCTTGACGAATAAGTCTACAAATTCAGTGCCTTGTATGTTGCAGGAAAAAAAAGTAAAACAAACTGTTATTAAAAATAAAATATTTCATGGTGTAATCCTATTAAAATCAGCCTTCCATATACATCTAACACCAATCAAAAAGAGAAATTCTCATATCTGTCCATGATTTTTACAGTAGATAGGAGATACGGGTTTGTGGGACTTTAAATAAGGGAACACCATGTCAAGAGAGAATAATAACATAAAAATTAAGTTACAGTACATGATTTATTTATTACAATCTTGAATACATATCAGATATTTTGTATTAAATAGATAGGTAGTCACAATTTACTCTAAATATGCTGCTCATAGCATGTTATACAAATTAAAAATAGACATGGCAGATATACATGGTAAAATAAATCAATTGAAGAACATATGTAATAGAGACAGGTAACTATTAGTGGCACTCTACGCGTTTCCTGGCATTACAGCCATTCATCAGGAGTGTTATAAAGTAATATACTGGAAAAAAATAGACAAGGGTAAATGATAGTATAGTAGCCTTGGAGCAACCGATGGTTCATTTGCTTGACTCAATCACAAGGAACTACACACCAATCCCAAACACAAAATTATGCACTCATCGTGCACACATAGGGCCAGATCCACAAAGATCTGCCTATCTTTAGGCAGGCGTAGCGTATCTCAGATACACTACGCCGCCGTAATTTAGAGCGTAGTTTCAGTATCCAGAAAGAACTTTCGCCGTAAGTTACAGCGGCGTAGTGTAAATGTGTCGGCGTAAGGGCGCGCAATTCAAATGACTAAGATGTGGGCGTGTTTTATGTTAATTCATCTTGACCCCACGTAAATGACGTTTTTTTTTTGCGCCGTCTGTGGGGGTTTCCCAGTGCGCATGCTCGAAATCACATCGCAAATAGTCAATTCTTTCGACGTGAACGTAATTTCCGCAAAGCCCTATTCGCGAACGTTTTACCCAAAAGACGTGAACGACGGAAAATTCGACGCTGTCCCAACGTCCATACTTAACATTGCGTACGCCTTATAGACCCAGGGGTAACGTTGTGCTGAAAAAAGCCTTACATAAACGACGTAAAAAAATGCACCGGGCGGACGTACGTTTGAGGATCGGCATATCTAGCTAATTACATACTCTACGCGGAAATCAATGGAAGCGCCACCTAGCGGCCAGCGTTAATATGCACCCAAGATCCGACGGCGTAATAAGACGTACGTCAGTCGGATCGAGCCCACATTCAGTTGTATCTTGTTTTGTGACTACAAAACAAAGATACGACGGGGCATCGTAGAACTTACGCGGCGTATCAATAGATACGCCGGCGTAAGTTCTTTGTGGATCTGGCCCATAGTATTTTGGATCATGCTGTGACCACCGTGTTGTGCACTGGGCACTGTTCTCCGTCCTTTGTTGGGTTCCCCGGGGGAGACATCATGCCCGTAACCCCGCTTTCCTTGGCAGATACCGGACTTGGCCTTGAGGCTGTACAGTAAGTCTCCCAATTGTCTCCACCTTGTTGGGACATAGTCCCTGTCCTCCCCTATTCCAAAAGCATTATCATTTACCCTTGTCTATTTTTCGTTCCAGTATATTACTTTATAACACTCCTGATGAATGGCTGAACTGCCAGGAAACGTGTAGAGTGCCACTAGATGCTAACAGTTACCTGTCTCTATTACATATGTTCCTCAATTGATTTATTTTACCATGTATATCTGCCATGTCTATTTTTTATTTGTATTACATGCTATGAGCAGCATATTTAGAGTAAAGCTGTGTACACAGGATTGGTTTGTCTGATGAAATCAGACCAATGGACTGTTTTCATCGAACAAACCAATCGTGTGTGGGCCCCATCGGTCTTTTTTCCATTGGTTTTAAATTTTTCCTATGGATAAAAAAAACAATAGAAAAATCAGATCGTCTGTGTGGAACTCCATCAGGAAAAAATCCATGCATGCTCCGAATCAAGTCGACGCATGCTCAGAAGCATTGAACTTCATTTTGTTCGGCTCGTCGTACTGTAACTTTGTTATTATTATTATTATTATGGTGTTCCCTCATTTAAAGTCCCACAAACCCTTCTCTCCTATCTACTGTAAAAATCATGGACAGCTATGAGAACTGCTCTTGACAATGTTTTTTTTTTGGTGTTAGATATACATGGTAGGCTGATTTTAAAAGGATTACACCATAACATTTTTTATTTTTTACTTTTTTTTCCTGCAACTTAATTTAACTTATGTTATTACCATTTAGTGAACGTGCCTCTTTTCTGAAACGTATATGTAGCAATGTAAAAGTATTGATTTTTTTTATTTTCCAATGTTGCAATTTTTTCTTATTCGTAAAAAAATTCAAATTTGATTTTGTTGGTACTTACACTGCTTCATTTCAATAAAATAATTTTGGAAAAAGTATTTTAGAATTGTTCCATTTAATAGGATTTTTTACTGAAACTATAGAATTGTCCTATTTAATAACAGGATAACGTATTTTTTCTTACAGTATAATATACAGAAGAAAAGTTGGTATTTTATTACCACCATTTAATCCATTCTGTTAATAAATGTATGTTAGGGGTTATGTAGCTCTACTGTAATAATACAGAAGCAGTGTCAGACTTTCTTTAAATGAAAATTCTCTCTATTGTAATCTGACACACTCGGCATACAAGTTGGTATCCATATAGCTGGAATGATAGTAAGCTTGGGGCCCCATTTATGCCGCTACCAGCCAATGTGCTCTTCTGCATTTGACAGGTTTTTGCCAGCTCAAGACAAAGTCACCAAAGATACACATTGGTTATCAATAAAATAAGTAACATAAACTTAATTTCCCTGTTTTACCATTTTATAATTAAATGCTTAAAAATAACATCCAAAGCATTGTCTTGTTTTTTTTTTTTTTATTGAGTGCCATGACAAATCTTAAAAAAAACCCTGCTGTGTGTTAATATTGAGGAGCATATATATATATATATATATACCTACATACTGTAAATACCAAATCATGTTACTATGTGATGCTCAAACCCAATAATATTAATAATAATAAAAAAAAACCTCCTTTGCCTTCCCCAGCTAAACGCTTTCATTTGCGTCTCACATGTTCCCCCTCACGGTCACTGCAGCTCACATTGGGAACATTTCAGTAACAGAGACAACACTATCATATCAGAAATCAGGCAGGGCTAGGTGTGGCCAAGTGCTGATTCACAAGCTACAAAGATACAGACTTTCGAATAATCAGTAACAATGCTGATATGCACACGCCCTGCATTTTTTTTAGGAATAAATCCTAAAAGGGCATAAGTACCCCCGGTACAGCGAGATTTTAAGGGCAAACATAAACAAAAATTGGATACTATAAAAATATATATTTATTAGAAAAGGATATTACCTGTTATTTTTTTTTATATATATGTGAATATAAAAGTATGTCAAGCATATTAATAATTTGCACAGTATACATTTGAACAGTACAAACATGAATTTGAAACATTTATACAAATTTCCAGTGAGATAAAATGTTTTTACATTAGCCTAACATGTTTCAGGAATTCCAATCCTTTCTTCGAGGGCTATTGGTAGGAAAAAATAGTGCAAAAAAGAAAAAGCTCAGAAAATGATTCCAGAAAACAGCATAATTGAGGCCGCAAATACATCCGTTATACATACCAGGCACTGAATTTGTAGACTTATTCGTCAAGATGTTTTATACTTGAAACAGTAAAAAAAACAAAAAACAAAAAAAACAATATAAAACATCTTGACGAAGTCTACAAATTCAGTGCCTGGTATTTATAACAGATGTACTGTACTGCATTTTACGGCGTATAAGACGACCTTTTGCATGTAAAATAATGCCCCAAAAGTCGGGGGTCGTCTTATATGCCGGGTACCTGTCTGTCAGATGGCGGCCATCCATTATTCAAAAGCCGCGCCTCCTCCTCAGACTGTTCCATGATAGGCGGAACACTAATTTTCCCAGCAGAGCCTCTGTTCAATGTTCCGCCTATCACGGGTGCCTTCTCATCCTCGACCTCGGATTAGAGGACATCCGTG
Source organism: Rana temporaria (assembly GCF_905171775.1). Taxonomy (NCBI): domain Eukaryota; kingdom Metazoa; phylum Chordata; class Amphibia; order Anura; family Ranidae; genus Rana; species Rana temporaria. Next base: position 426,738,850 of record NC_053490.1, read on the forward strand.
ATAGGCGGAACACTGAACAGAGGCTCTGCTGGGAAAATTAGTGTTCGGCCTATCACGGAACAGCCTGAGGAGGATGGCCCCCGTCTGACATACTCTGCAAACAGGAGAAGGTAGGGAGATCGTCGAGGCAGGGAATGGAATGGTACAGTGAGGTCGGCAATTGCAAAGTGGGGCATGTAATAATGGCACAGTGAGGCATGTAATAATGGCACAGTGAGGCATGTAATAATGGCACAGTGAGGCATGTAATAATGGCACAGTGAGGCATGTATAATGGCACAGTGAGGCATGTAATAATGGCACAGTGAGGCATGTAATAATGGCACAGTGAGGCATGTAATAATGGCACAGTGAGGCATGTAATAACGGCACAGTGAGGCATGTATAACGGCACAGTGAGGGGTTGTCTTATACGGCGAGTATATCCCAAAACCAACATTTTAGCTGGAAAATTAGGGGGTTGTCTTATACGCCCAGTCGTCTTATACGCCGGCAAATAGGTATTTGCAGCCTCAATGATGCTGTTTTCTGGAATAATTTTCTGAGCTTTATCTTTTTTGCTCTATTTTAGAATATAGTTGTACTTTTTCCTACCAATAGCCTCGGAAGAAAGGATTGGAATTCCTGAAACATGTTAGGCTAAAGGAGAAAAACTTTCTCTCACTGGAAATTTGTATAAATGTTTTCAAAATCATGTTTGTACTATTCAAATGTATACTGAGCAAATTATTAATATGCTTGGCATACTTTTATATTTGCATATACAGTATACAAAAAAAAAATAAACAAATAATATCCTTTTCTAATAAATATATATTTTTATAGTATCCAGTTTTGTTGTTGTTTGCCCTTAAAATCCCGCTGTACCGGGGGGGGGGGGGGGTACTTACGCCCTTCTAGGGTTAATTCCTACTAATTTGGGAAAGTGGCAACACCTGAAGGAAACACTTTTGTTTTTTCTTCCCTGTGGTTCATTACTTAACCTCCCTGGCGGTATGATTCTGTCTGGAATTACGTACCAAAAGCGGTACAATTATTTTGCAAGGAAATTTGGCGTTTTATACTGTAGGCCTGTAATTTTTAGAAATAACTCACCTAAATCTGACCAAGCAAGAGTCTTGTAGGCATCCCGGGTATGATTTTTTTTTTAACCACTTCCCGACGGCCGTACGACTTTATACGGCCGCAAGGTGGCTCTACATCTCTGGGTGGCCGTGTTTTTACGGCCTGCGCGCGCGCCGCATCGCTGAGATGCCAATGCGAGTGCCTGGCGGCCGCGATGTCCGCCAGGGACTCGCGATCGGCGGCTACAGGGACAAGACGTGAAGCTCTGTGTGTAAACACAGAGCTCCACGTCCTGTCAGGGGAGAGAGGAGACCGATCTGTGTCCCTTGTACATAGGGACACAGCATCGGTCACCTCCCCCAGTCACCCCCCTTCCCCCACAGTTAGTAACACAATTCAGGGTACACATTAACCCCTTCCTCACCCCCTAGTGTTAACCCCTTCAATGCCAGTCACATTTATACAGTAATTAGTGCATATTTATTGCACTGATCGCTGTATAAATGTGAATGGCGCCAAAAATGTGTCAAAAGTGTCCGATGTCTCCGCCATAATGTCGCAGTCACGAAAAAAAATGCTGATCGCCGCCATTAGTAGTCCCCTATTTTGTAAGCGCAATAACTAAACCAGACGCTTCTTGCGATTTTTTTTTCTTTTTTTTTTTTAACAAAAATATGTAGAATAATACGTATCGCCTAGACTGAGAAAATTTTTTTTTTTTTTTACAAATTGGGCAATTTATTATAGTAACAAGTAAAAAATATTGTTTTTTTTTTCAAAATTGTCGCTCTATTTTTGTTTATAGCGCAAAAAATAAAAACCGCAGAGGTGATCAAATACTACCAAAATAAAGCTCTATTTGTGGGGAAAAAAGGACGTCAATTTTGTTTGGGAGCCACGTCGCATGACCGCGCAATTGTCAGTTAAAGCGACGCAGAAGCTGAAATTTCACCCGGTCAGGAAGGGGTATATGTGCCCAGTAAGGAAGTGGTTAAAACAAAATTATAAATTATAATATAATAAATAATTATAAATAATTATAACAAATACTAATATAATTATAATAAAAATGATTCAATAATGTAATCAACTCAAAATCACTGAATGTTGCTCAGTTGCAGAATTGTCGCTGTCATTTTTTTTTTTTTTATGACAAATTTCCCCACAAATCGCTATCGCACAATTCTGCAAGTGATTGTAATTTATTATCGCTGTTTTCTAGCTGATCTAAAACCATTTTTGACATAAAGGGACACTTTTGGACAATCTACAGTTTTTAGGCAGAAAGAACATTTTTTATTATATAAAAGTACATGTAGGACACTGGGCAGACCACTAGGGACAAGGGGGGTGTGTATTTTTTACATACAGTACTGTAATCTATAAGATTACAGTATACTGTATGTAAAGTGTTTGTTTACTTTTTTGAATTTGGCGCCGTTCTCCGCTCCCGTGCGTTGTAACGTCGCAGGGAACGGAGATCGGCGGCACACGGGGAGACTGTGAATCGAGCGAGGAGGTCCCGCTCGCTCACACAGCGGGGTGGCATCGCTGGATCCAGGGACAAGGTAAGTAACTTGCCTGTGGATCCAGCGAAAGGTAAGCCGCGCCGCTGCACACTCTGCACGTCCAGCCCGAGCGTGACTCGGGGTTACCGATCCTAGCATAAAAAATCAACCCCGAGTCACGCTCTGGTTTACCGCCAAGGGGGTTAAATTTGCAATTATTTTTATCTCACTTTAGTGCAAGCTGCATTAGGTGGACTTCACAAACAAGCTCAATGAACTTTGCAGGGGAACTAAGAGGATACCATGATTGCAAATATTCTGACTCTTAAATGATACAGCGCATATTTTTTTTAATAGAAGGGTATACATCAGGGGTCTCAAACTGGCGGCCCTCAAGCTGTTGCGAAACTACAAGTCCCATGCGGCATTTCAAGGCTGACAGTTACAAGCATGACTCCCACAGGCAGAGACATGATGGGACGTGTAGTTCCGCAACAGCTGGAGGGCCACCAGTTTGAGACCCCTGGTATACATAGATACATGGTAGTTGAGGTTAAAAAAAGACACAAGTCCATCAAGTCCAACCTATGTGTGTGATTTTATGTCAGTATTACATTGTATATCCTTGTATGTTGCGGTCGTTGAGGTGCTTATCTAATATTTTTTTTATTTTTTATCGATGCTCCCTGCTGAAACCACTGCCTGTGGAAGAAAATTCCACATCCTAACCGCTCTTAGAGTAAAGAACCCTTTACGCAGTTTAAGGTTAAACCACTTTTCAATAAATTTTTGTGAATGACCACGTGTCTTATTAAATTCCTTTTCACTAAAAAGTTTATCCTTATTGTGGGGTCACCAGTACGGTATTTGTACATTGAAATCATATCTTCCTTTCTAGAGAGAATAAATTCAGTGCTTGTAACCTTTCCTCATAACTAAGGTTCTCCAGTCCCTTTATTAGTTTTGTAATTATTATTAGCATATTCCAGGTGTGGCCGGACCAGAGTCTTGTAGAGTGGGAGAATTATCGTTTTATCTCTGGAGTTAATCCCTTTTTAATGCATGCCAATATTCTGTTTGCTTTGCTTGCAGCAGCTTGGCATTGCATGCCATTGCTGAGCCTATCATCTACTAAGACCCCCAGGTCCTTTTCCATTATAGATTCCCCCAGAGGTTCTCCCCCTAGTGAGTAGATTACATTCATATTTTTGCCACCCAAATGCATTATTTTACATTTTTATACATTAAACCTCATTTGCCATGTAGTTGCCCACCCCATTTATGTGTTCAAATCTTCTTGCAAGGTTTCAATATCCTGCAGAGAAGTTATTGCCCTGCTTACCTTAATATCGTCCGCAAATACAGAGATTGAGCTGTTTATCCCATCCTCCATTGGGATACACTGGCTAATGCCAGCACAGGGATTTGTGTGATCTGTCAGGGGAGAGGAGACCTATCATTTGTTCCTACTAAGTAGGAACAATGATAGGTCTCCTCACCCAGTCAGTACTATCCCCATACAGTTAGAACACACTGAGGGAACACACATGTAATCCCTTGATCACCCCCTAGTGTTAACCCCTTCCCTACCAGTGACATTTACACAGTATTCAGTGCATTTTTATAGCTCTGTTTCTTAGAATCAGTTACGCATAGATATCCATTAGATCCGTCAGGCGTAAGTCTCTTATGCCGTCGGATCTTAACTTCAATTTTGTTTTAGCCCGCTAGGTGTCGCTTCCGTCGATTTCCGCGTTGAGTATGCAAATTAGCTAGATACGCGAATTCCCGAACGTACGCGTGGCCGACGCAGTAAAGTTACGACGTTTACGGTCGGCTTTTCCCAGCGTATAGTTGCCCCTGCTATATGAGGGGCAGCCAATGTTAAGGAAGGCCGTCGTTCCTGCGTTGAAATTTTAAAAAGTTACGTCGTTTGCGTAACTTGTCTGTGAATGGGGCTGGACGTAATTTACGTCCACGTCAAAACCAATGACGTCCTTGAGACGTCATTTAGAGCAATGCACACTGGGATATTTTAGGGACGGCGCATGCGCAGTTCTTTCGGCGCGGGGAAGCGCCTCATTTAAATGATACACGCCCCCTACCCGCCAAATTTGAATTCCGCCGGGTGATTTACGCTACGCCGCCGCAACTTTACAGGCAAGTGCTTTGTGAATAAAGCACTTGCCTGAAAAACTTGTGGCGGCGTAACGTAAATGAGATACGTTACGCCCGCACAATTTTGCGGCGATCTACGTGAATCTGGGCCTCTAACTTTTGCGCAAACCAGTCAATATTTACCAAAAATATGTAGAAGCATATATATTTGCCTAAACTTTTTATGGGATATTTATTATAGAAAAAAGTTAAAATATATATATATATATTTTTTTTTAAATTGTCGCTCCTTTTTTGTTTATAGCGCAAAAAAATGAAAACTGCAGAGGTGATAAAATACCACCAAAAGAAATCTTTACTTGTGGGAAAAAAAGGATGCAAATTTTGTTTGGGTACATCATTGCATGACCACGCAACTGTGAGTTAAAGCGACGCAGTGCCAAATTGTAAAAAGTGCTCTGGTCAGGAAGGGGGTAAAATCTTCCGGGGCTGAAGTGGTTAAAATATACCAATTTTTCCTCCTCTGTGCTCTTTGTTCCTAAGATTTTATCCCAATTATTTCCGTCTAGCAAGGATCATAATTTAGGGAAGTTGGCTCTTTTGAAATTCAGTGTCTTTGTATTCCACTTATGTTTCCTATTTGTGTGATTTATACTAAAACTAATTGACTTGTCATAGCTGTTTCCTAAATTGCCCCGTATTTTCCACATCCGTGATTAGGTCTGTATTGTTGGTAATAAGTAGGTCTAGTAACTCTTTGTTTCTAGTTGGTGCATTTACCAACTGACCCATGAAATTGTCGTGCAAGACATTTAGGAACTGGCGAGCTTTAGCTTCCCATTCTTGCCGCTAAGCCAAATTGTGATATAGTATAGTAATACTTTAATTTCTTATGGCCCTAACTTGACCTGAATAGAATGTGAGATTTGCTCTGCAGTGTTGAATCGCCAATCATTTTATTTTATTTTTTTTGCAGGAAAAATAACAACTTGAAAGCACCTCGTCTTTCTTCTTTGTACTTGTTTGTGCTGTAAGCCGAAATGAAGTGGTGTTTTCTTTTTCATCTTTAAAGCATATGTATGCTTAAGCTTGGAAGACCTTATTAATATGGCATGGCAACAGCCTCAAAACTAGAATTAAACAAAAACAGTGTAAAGTTTACACGCTAACAGAGCCGTTCATACATTTCCCTCCTGATTCCTTCACGCTGCTTAAGGTCTAGAAATGGTAATTACAAACTGACATGGAAAATAATTAAATTGTATCTAAAACCAAAACCTGTTTTACTTTTAGTCAGTGTGGACGTGTTATAAAATCCCTTCATGTTTAATGCTGTCTATCTAACATTCTGGGGATTTTATCCCCCGTATTTGTCCTGCCAATAATTGTCACTAAGATTTACACCTGTCATTAGAATAGGTAGGGGAAAATCTTCCAATGGGACTACTTGTACTGGTAGACAATTTCCTAAGAGGGGATCTCCCCTTACTTTGGAGAGATTTCCTATTGTTCTCGGTTGTGAATCCAGGACAGGAAGTGTAGGAAAATATCTCAAATAGGGTATAGACAGCACAGAAAAGCTTACAAGAGTTAACCACACCCTACTCAAAATCTTAAAAAAAAATCTTTGGATATAATGCACTTGTTATATTAGCTGTTCAGTATACTGGGGAGATTTTTTTGTTCTGTTGACTATTCTCACTGGAACTAAAAGTGAGGGAAAAATTTAAGGTTTTGATTAGTCATTGATTCACAAATAGTGATGGGTGAGTCTGTAGTCAATCTTATAGTTAAATGCAAAGGTTAAAAATTGCTATTAATTAAGAGGATTGTAAAAGAGGCTGCTTCACTTACCTGATTCCTCACTCCAGCTGGCTCCACAGCTGTCCTCTTCTGCCTGAAGCTCTGGCCTGTGGGCAGAGCCTGATGCCTCGTACACACGACCAGTTTTCCCATTGGGAAAACTGCCATGACAGCTTTTGGCCAAGAAAACAGGCTGTGTGTATGCTCCATCACATATTTCCCAACAGGAAAACTGCAGGGAATCCCGGTGGGAAAAATGAGAACATGTTCTCTTTATTCCTGGGATTCCTGGTGGTTTTTAAGCCGGCAGTTTACCTATGGGGAAAACCTGCGCTGGAGCATACACACGGCCGGGTTTCCGGACCAAAGCTCTCATGGCAGTTTTCCTGCCAGGAAACCCAGCTGTGTGTAGGGGGAAAAAGCTACCAAGCAGGTTCTTGGTTTTCCCCTCAGTTTTCTCGGTGGACTTTTTAACGCCGGGAAAAGCGATCGGGTGTACAAGGCATTAGCCTTATCATGTACAATACAGGGAAATTTATATGGTATGCTGAGGAGATTCCAGTGCAAATAGAGACAGTCAGAGCCCACAGAACAGCTGCAAAGGAATGGTGGCACTGCTGGTGCAAAGAGCTTGGTAAGTATTAACACCTTAATCACCTGTCCTTAGACTAAAGGAGTGCTTCAAGGGTGTTTTTTTTATTTTATCTGAAGCTGGACTTTAAAACTTACAATAAGCTTTGGTGGCATACCACAGTAGCATTCCAGTCTGATTCATTTCAGTTTAAGGAAACATGCATTTTTTTAGGTAGCTTTAGCAGCAACACATGTTTGTGTTCATGTCAATAGAATAACAACAGAATGCACCAAGGGACTTGTGTTAGGATTTGATGAAGACTAACATTTCCTTGCAGCACTAAAAGCATCTGACTGAGTCCTGAGAACTTTCACACAAACAACACATTTGGAGGATAGAAAGTGGCTAATAGTTTACTGTGTCACTGTTCAGACTGATTAAAAAATGTCTTCCCATTGGCCAGTCTTAATCAAGCTCTCATTAAGAATTAAGAGATTGTAGATGATACAGCAATTTTAAAATCTGCCAGCAGCAGGACATTTGTTTAGCAGGGCTAAGCCCAAATAATCTAGAGACAAAGAGCACAGGTTGAGCCTTTACTAAAAAAATTGGATACTTTAGAAGATATACTGTAGCAGTGTAAAGTTAGGCAGTAGAAGGACAGTTTTGTTTTGTAAATTCTTGATTCCACATATGCCAAATATCATCGGTCATAATACATAATACAGAGTAAAGATAGCTTCATAATAGACAACAAAATTAGTGATCATAAGTGATACCCCTTGAGAAAGGGAGTACTAACCTTTTTTCATTAGTAAAATGGTATAGAATTAAAACCTCCAGGTAAATTCAGAAGATAAAAAAAGAAAAACCGCCAAGCACAGTAGTGGATGTAAATTGTGTCATAACGTTATCGTGACCACTATTAGGAGATATCAATCAATAACTTTGCAGATCAGAAACCAGAACATTTTTATTGTAAGAGGAAAATTATTCAGACTTATGAACAAAGCAGAAAGTGATGCCGCGTACACATGGTTGGAATTTCTGACAAGAAAAGTTTGATGTAAGCTTTTGACCGTGTGTAGGCTCCATCTGACTTTTTCTGTCAGAGTCTCCGACAAGAAAAATTTGAGAGCTGGTTCTCAATTTTTCCAACAAGAAAAGTTCTTGTCGGAAATTCTGATCGTCTGTATGCAATTCCGACGCACAAAAAACATGCATGCTCAGAATTAAGTCGACGCCTGCTCGGAAGCATTGAACTTAATTTTTCTCAGCTCGTCGTAGTGTTGCATGTCACTGCATTCTTGACGGTCGGAGTTTTGTGTGACTGTGTATATGCAATACACCTTTGAGCCAACATTCCGTCTAAAAAAAAATCCACGGTTTTCTTGTCGGAATTTTCGATCGTGTGTACGCGGCATAAGGCAAGGTAAAGAAGAAAAGTAATAAAGTGAATGCATTAGTCTTCAGGGGGAAAATGAAAGGGGGGGAGCAAGATGGCAAAAGTAAGAAAATGATCAGCCTGGATCTGTTAAAAGAGATTTGCTTTCATTTAAAAAGCAAAATGAATTCCAATGGAAGCAAGATTTAAGGTAAAGCCCATGTCTGTTTTGTGGGAATAGCACCAAATCTTTCATGTTGTTCATTTCTTCGTGACCCACATGGACAGCGATTGGGGTTGTGTGTATTTCCACTTCAGAAGAATGCATTAAGAAGATGGCATAGAATCGATCTATTGTAGTTTTTTTAGTAGGATACATGAGTTGTGGAGTATGTAGAACTAGGGATCCTGAAGGGGGGTCAAAATCCATGAATTTTTGTGAAATCCTTTTCACTCCATTTCAAAATACTGTTAATTTTGGGCAGCACTATATGTAGCATATCTCCCGACTCGTCCTGGCATCTCCAGCAATGATCTGATACTAGTAACAATGGGTGATCTATAGAATGCGCCCTAAAAAGTCGCCCACCGTTGCGCCTATGGAGGAGTGGATGATGCCTAGCTGCTGTTTTGAAGATAATAAGTGAACAAAAAGAATGTAAGATGATGAAACTCTCTAAGGAGTGTCAACAAATTAAAACAGCGCTATCAAATAACTGTGCATATTTGACTATATAAAATACATTACTACAACCCATATGTAATGATATACAGTGATAATAAACAAAATATATCCAGTTTAAGAAATAAACACTAAACTGTGACTGTAATAATAAACACCCGTGATTGACTTAAACGTGAAGTGAACGCACTGAAAGTGCAAGAGACAGTCTTTAAAAATAATTTAGAACGTGGCCAAACAAAGCAAAGTTCATGTGTATAAGGATCCTGCGATCTTCAAATTTTTTCAAAAACTTCCACCACACCCGACAGTGCTCAGTGACTCCTCCCCCATCAAATGGACACTCACCGGATAGGTATGCCTCACACTCTCGTGTTTTGGCACAAAAAACCTTATCAGATGTAGTTGTTCCCGTCAATAAAGATGTAATCCAAATATGACATCCAATCAGTTCCACATATATGTCAGAGAGAGACAAAAGAAGTGCAAATAGTGTGATACCATCAAAGGTTTAATAGCACACCAAAATAAAACTTCAAACAGTGCACTCACAAACAAAATCTTGTAAAACAGCAGAATATCACATCAAGAAACTCCTTCGAACGTCAAAATGGTGAGAAGCGGTCACGGCGGACCCCCGATCAGCGAGAAAAAGTGAAACCAATTCTCCTACTCACGGTGCCATGGACTTCTGTCAGATGCAGCTGCACATCCACTTAAATAAAAAACTTCAAACGCACTCTGCATCCATTTACTTCCGCCCACAGTTATGGAGGAAGTGGGAAAACGCCCAGGACTGATAGGCTGATTGATCTGACTACATGCGTTTTTGGATGCAGAGTGCGTTTGAAGTTTTTTATTTAAGTGGATGTGCAGCTGCATCTGACAGAAGTCCATGGCACCGTGAGTAGGAGAATTGGTTTCACTTTTTCTCGCTGATCGGGGGTCCGCCGTGACCGCTTCTCACCATTTTGACGTTTGAAGGAGTTTCTTGATGTGATATTCTGCTGTTTTACAAGATTTTGTTTGTGAGTGCACTGTTTGAAGTTTTATTTTGGTGTGCTATTAAACCTTTGATGGTATCACACTATTTGCACTTCTTTTGTCTCTCTCTGACATATATGTGGAACTGATTGGATGTCATATTTGGATTACATCTTTATTGACGGGAACAACTACATCTGATAAGGTTTTTTGTGCCAAAACACGAGAGTGTGAGGCATACCTATCCGGTGAGTGTCCATTTGATGGGGGAGGAGTCACTGAGCACTGTCGGGTGTGGTGGAAGTTTTTGAAAAAATTTGAAGATCGCAGGATCCTTATACACATGAACTTTGCTTTGTTTGGCCACGTTCTAAATTATTTTTAAAGACTGTCTCTTGCACTTTCAGTGCGTTCACTTCACGTTTAAGTCAATCACGGGTGTTTATTATTACAGTCACAGTTTAGTGTTTATTTCTTAAACTGGATATATTTTGTTTATTATCACTGTATATCATTACATATGGGTTGTAGTAATGTATTTTATATAGTCAAATATGCACAGTTATTTGATAGCGCTGTTTTAATTTGTTGACACTCCTTAGAGAGTTTCATCATCTTACATTCTTAATGATCTGATACTGTTTGAAGCGCTTGTGTAGAACCATAGGTGTGTGATACTACCATGTAAGAATTGTATAGTTTGATAGAGGATTTGAGAAAAAGACAAATAATTATTCTGCACTTGACAGGGTCAAAAGATTGTTTCAGGTCAGACTAAAGAAACATGTGGTGAATGAGGTTCCTAACAAGTGTTGAAACTGTATTTCCCATAGACTTATGGAAATTCCGTTTCAACACTCATCCTCCTTGCTACATGATTCACCTGATGGATGGTAGTACATTAAAGCTCCACTTAGAGTCATTGACCCACATGATTTAGTTCACCCATAAGATTTTTTACTTTAGACGGGTTAACAGCTTAGTGGGATACCGCATCCTAGTTGACCCATCCAATTGGGTGGCCATTTGTGTAGTTGATTACATGATTGTGGCTAGACAATCTTGTCTCTGTTGTGTGTGTGCACATATCAAATGTTTATAAAAGTTGATATTTGGTAATTTTATAATTATTTAAAGAGGAAGTAAAGACAGATTTTTTTTTCCTACAAAAAACCCCCCTGCAAGATAAAAGCATAATGAGCTAGTATGCATAGCGATGACGTCACTCCCACGCATAATCCCGGCATGATCCCAAGCATAATGCCGAGATGCTCAGTGTGTCTGCGCCATTGTCTACGGCGCGCATGCGCCGTAGACATCGGTGCAGTGTTTTCTGCAAATATCTTCATAACCGTGTAGATTAAGGAGATATTTCTTAATCTAGGCTTACCTGTAGGTGCAAGTTGTCAGAGTGGGTTTACAACCACCTTAACCTCCCTGGCGGTATTCCCGAGTCTGCCTCTGTGTGCCGCCGATCTCCGTTCCCTGCGACGTTACGACGCACGGGAGCGGAGAATGGCGCCAAATTCAAAAAGGTAAACAAACACAATACATACAGTATACTGTAATCTTATAGATTACAGTACTGTATGTAAAAAATACACACCCCCCTTGTCCCTAGTGGTCTGCCCAGTGTCCTACATGTACTTTTATATAATAAAAACTGTTCTTTCTGCCTGCAAACTGTAGATTGTCCATAGCAACCAAAAGTGTCCCTTTATGTCAAAAATGGTTTTAGAGCAGCTAGAAAACAGCGATAATAAATTATAATCACTTGCAGAATTGTGCGATAGCGATTTGTGGGGAAATTCGTCATAAAAAAATAAAAGTAATGACAGTGAAAATTCTGCAACTGAGCAAATTTCAGTGATTTTGAGTTGATTACATTATTGAATAATTTTTATTATAATTATATTATTATTTGTTATAATTCTTTATAATTATTTATTATATTATAATTTATAATTTTGTTTTTAAAAAAATGTCATACCCGGGATGCCTACTAGACTCTTGTTTGGTCAGATTTAAGTGAGTTATTCCTAAGAATTACAGGCCTACAGTATAAAACGCCAAATTTCCTTGCAAATAATGGTACCGCTTTCAGCACCTTTTTTCTGAAATAATCATACCGCCAGGGAGGTTAATAAAGATTTCAAAAACATACAAAACCTACTGCACATACTTTCTCAAATAAAAAACAGCTTTATTCAGGCTACAATTGTGTCTGATTTCTGATAGTAACTTGCTTGATATATCTCTCTCCCTGTACTGATAATGGTTCTGGTTCAGATGGAATGTTTCATAATATGGCTGAATTGAATTAGATGACATTAGGAAATTGGTTTCAGAAGTCTGGTCAGTGTATTACATGTATTGTGTTGCACAATAGACAGTGTCTGGTAACTACTGTATAGTAGGCCATGCAGTTGCCAATATCCAAGCAGTATAAATGAGATTGCAAAGATCTCATTTATTTTCACAGTCGTGTATTGTGCTTACACAATAGACTCAGGATTTTCTCTGACTCACTGGAAGTTGACACTACTAGAAACATTTTATAGGTGACATTAAAGTGTATTTTAATGCAACACAGGACTCATTTCAATCTGCTAGTTGGATTCTCAAATGACCCCTACAAAACAGAATGTGAGGTTTCTTTGCGTCATCCCTTCTCCATGCCAAGATAAATTTTTTATCTAAAAATAAAATAATGTTTGAATCACAGCTAGAAATGTTTTTTTTTTTCTCTCTCCCCCTTCCCCCCACCCTCCCTGCCTCTACACACCCTATTAGTACCTGTATCAGGAACCAAGCCGTACAGATCTGTACATATACTAGAGAGGCTTTCTCCCTCTTTCTAAGTGAATTGGGGAGAATGACATATAATGGGCCACCATAGAATAACTTACATAAGGGATTATAAGGAGACCACGTATGTGTTGTTATATGTATGTCAATATATAAATGTAATAATGTGTAGGTTAATGTTAAGTTTTGTCAAAAATATTTAATAATTTTTTTAAAACAAATAAATAAAATAAAAATAAAATAATGTGGAATGGGGAAAAAAAAGGAATAAATTACTCTTTATATAGTGCTTTGCCTGGCCTGCACTTGGCAAATTCTTAACCTCTACAATTGTTATGTACATAGTGCATCACAAAAACACATTACCACATTATGTGGAACAGGTTGAAATTAGTTTTCCTATAAAAAAAAAATTCTATACAGATGCCATTTAGTCAAAGTACTGGTATTTCTCTAAAATGTTAAAAATGAAGAATAAGTATGATCATGGCACAATTTAGGAATGTGTCAACTAATACAAAGAAGCAACAAACATATTTAGAACACTGCCTGGAACACAACACAAAAAGCTGAAGTTTGATCAGATTATATTTGGCCACTCCCCAATCAAAATGCTAATGACGTTTTTTAATTACACCTTTTATTTTTTTACAAGACTAGACACAAATTTAGTGGGACTTTACATGTACCTTGCAGGGTTTAATAAATACACAAATCAAGAAGATTTAAAAGGAAAAATAAGCAAAATGTTATTTTACATATACAAACAGTTAAATTGAAAAAGGTAGAGATAGAGCTGGTTAAAAACACAGTTACAGTTAGGTTGTCCAGGGTGTTGTTATCCCGGGTGAGAAATCTGAAATGTCGGCCTAGGCGTTTCACGGGATGGCACACTTTATCGGAGCCTCGGATTATAGTACAGATTATTTATATACTGTAATGATACACAAACATGTTATTAGTAACACATTCTTATAAAGATCAAAATAATTGAATATTGCAGCAATATTGCCTAGTAATATCACATTTCACCTTATTTATAGTTTTATTTCATGAATCTGCCCATAATGAAGTGGGTCATCCTGCGAAACGCATAGGCCGACATTTTGGAATTTCTCAGCTAGGATAACACCCTGGACCACCTAACTGTCATGCCCTGTACACACGATCGGATATCTGATGGAATCTAAACCGATGGATTTTTTCATCAGATATCCGATGATGCTGACTTTCATCAGTCTTGCCTACACACCATCGGATAAAAATCTGATCGTGTCCAATGCGGTGATGTAAAACACTACGACGTGCTGAGAAAAATAAAGTTCATTGCTTCCAAGCATGTGTCGACTTGATTCTGAGAATGCGTGGATTTTTGACCGATAGATTTCCCACCAGATGATTGTTTTTTTTCTATCGGTTTTTTAACCATAAGAAAAAATTTAAACGGGTTCTATCTTTTTTCACCGATAGGAAAAAAACTGATGGGGCCCACACACGATCGGTTCGTCCGATGAAAACGGTCCATTGGTCCGTTTTAATTAGATGAACCGATCGTGTGTACAGGGCATTACTGTGTTTTTAACCAGCTCTATCTCTAACTTTTTTAAATTAAACCATTTGTATATGTAGAATACAATTTTGCTTATTTTTCCTTTTTAATTTCCATGATTTTTGGATTTAGTAAACCCTGCAAGATACATGTAAAGACCCACACAATTTTGGTCTAGTCTTGTATATATTCTCTGTTACCTGGTACCTGTGCAGGGTCATAATTTGCATTTGCATTATGACCATTCTAGGTAATGTCATGTGACACTGAGCCTCCATAATTGAAAGAAATTCTACGTTTTTATATACTTCACAAGCATTCATCACTGACAGTAAACCTGCTAGTGGTTTGCTAGGACTTCTATTACTTTCTCTGTTGAAATTAAATTTTTTCTCTCTGTTAAAGCCCTCATTTCTGGAAGCTCTGACTAGTCAATCCTAGTCAGAGCTTACACAAGGCTGTGGATTCTCTCTCAAACCCATGTGAAGGTGCTTGTGGGTGAGCAGCCAATATACATGCACCAACACTCTCGCATAGAAAGAAGGGGAGTACGTTTCTTGGAGGTGAACACAATTTTGGGAGAGTGAAGAGAACCTGTTGTGTCTTACATAAGGAAAGCACAAGTTAAAAAATGTAATCAAAGTGACAGTTATCAGGTATTGCTGACTTGCTGAATTACTCCAAACAAGTAACATAAATAGCTTCCTTCAACAAGAATCAAATAAACAGTTTCAGCAAAACAAGATTCCATAAAAGCCAAACTATTGGTGCCTCCCACATGTAGGGTTCTCAATGGCTCAAGGTGTCAAACAGGCTGCAGCGATCCAGCAACAAAATCAGCGGTTGCCGGCCAATGGATAACCACTGGCACCCGCTGATCAGTGAAGAGACACACTGGATTAAGCTCCGTCCTGTCAGCTGGGATGTGCTGGATTTTGTTTCCCTACAAAGCAGGGAATAGAATCCAGCACATCCCTTAGTAAAAGCAGTACATAATACACACAAAAACACTGGTTAGGCACACATTTAACCCTTTGATTGTCCTAGATGTTTAACCCCTTCCCAGCCAGTGTCATTAGGACAGTGACAGTGCATATTTTTAGCACTGATCACTGTAATAGTGTCACTGGTTCCCACAAAGTGTCGAAAGTGTCTGTTAGTGTCAGATTGTCTTCGGCAATATCGCAGTCCCACCATAAGTCGCTGATCAGCGTCATTACAAGTATAAAAATAAAAAAATCCAGGATATATATATATACACCATAATTTGTAGACGCCATAACGTTTGTGAAAACCAATCAATATATTTGTGATTTTTATGTAGCAGAATACATATTAGTCTAAATTTATGAAGAAATTCGATTTTTACATTCTTTATTGTATATATTTTATAGCAGAAAGTAAAAAATATCTTTTTTTTTTTTATAGCGCAAAACACCCAGTGGTGATCAAATACCACCAAAAGATAGCATTTTGTATAGAGTTGCATGACCACACAATTGTCAGTTACAATAATGCAGTGCTGTATAGAAAAAAATGGTCTTGTCATGAAGGGGGGGTAAATCTTCCGGAAGTCAAGTAGTTAAGTAGTTAAGTCAAGTAGTTAAAATAAAGAAAACAAATGTCTATACATTGCCCACTCTTGTTTAAACTTTCATCATGCATGTGCTGTGATGCTATCAATATTAAAGAGTTTAACCCAACTGAGTTCTATCCGTTCCCTATTCTATCCAAGTTTTTACAGCGTTGCCGTTTTCTGTTTAATTAATTTTGTTCCGGTTCTATTATAATTCACAGACTTAGCTTTTTTTATGTAATCTGACCTTATCTAATAAATAGAATTTTGAAATATCACCTTTCGCAGGAATTTTTACTGAAGATTTGTATAATCAAGCTTAGCTTGGATATGCCATAGTGGTTGGATGTTAGAAAGCAAGATAACCCCTCTCTTCGGCTTTCACATCAATGCTTCTATCTTGCAAGTGTGCAAGAATATGTAAATTGCAGTGACTCGTTATACCATGACTTATGTTCAAAAATAGCCCAAAAATTGCAAATCAAGTGATAGATAGTTCTCCCAGCTGAGATTACACATACAGGGGCAGATCCACGTAGCGCGGCGCATATTCCCGCCGGGCGTAGCGTATCTAAGATACACTATGCCGCCGTAACTTTTTTTTTTTTTAAATCCACAAAGAATGTGCGCCGTAAGTTACGGCGGCGTAGTGTATCTTTGCCGGCATAAGGGCGCGCAATTCAAAACGATGTGATGGTGAGGACTGGTGACCAGGGCCATCTTAATAGCATCATGGGCCCCTGGGCAAAGAAATGCTCTGGGGCCCCTACAATGATGACAGTGCAGGTAAACAGACATCAAGTAGGTAGGAGGCAGACTGCCTCCCCTGTGTATCTATCACGCTCAGTGCCACCATGGGGCCCCCAATTTTGTGGCAGCGTGGGCTCAAGTACCAGCTGCTTTGGGTAAAGTGCAGGGGCCTCCCATGCAGCTGGGGCCCCTGGACAGTGCCCAGGTGTGCCCTCTCATTAAGACAGCCCCGCTGGTGACTAAAACTCAAGATGTTGCTGAACTAGAGATTTGCTAAGTGTAATTACTTGAGTTAATAACTTTTTTAATCCATAGTAATAGTCTGCTAGCCTTGCATGCTGCAGCTTGGCATGCTTTTGCTGTGTCTGTGATCTACTAGGACCCCCTTCTCCATCCTAGATTTCCCCAAAGGTGTTTCCCCTAATGAGTAAATTGCATTCGTATTTTTAGCTCCCAAGTGCATTACTTTACAATTGTCAATATTAAACTTCATCTGCCACATAGCTACCCACCCTTCTATTTTAACTATGTGCTCTTTCAAAGTTACTGTATCCTGTTGTGAAGTTATTGCCTGAGATTAAAAAAATTATTCCAACCTCTATATCGTTTTTGAACAGGTTTACAGAATTGGTCTCAGTACAGAGCCCTGGGCCACACTGCTCACAACTCTAAACCATTCAGAAATTGTGCAATTAATCACCACCCTCTGAATGCGCTGCTGTAATAAGTTTTTTATCCAGGTACATACAATTTGATCAATGCCAAAGGACCTCAATTTGTAAAATAAGTGCTTATGGGGTAACATTTCGAATGACTTAGTAAAATCTAGTTACTACGCCCACAGGCCTTCCCTTATCCGAAATTACAGCTCACTTCCTCATCGAATCTTAACAATTCAAAAATGTTGGTTACCACTTATGATAATTTTCTCATCAGCAAATTTTTGGATATGGTCTACTATCATTCCTTCCAATAGTTTAAATAATATTAAAGTTAGGCTAACTGGACTGCAGTTTCCCAGTTTTCTGTATATCTCATCCCTTTTTTGAATATCAGTACCACATTTTCTTTTTGCTTTTCTGCTTTATCTGCCTACCATTTCAGTCAGTAAGCTGTCCTTAAAAATAGGAACTGACTATAACATGAATAAGTGCTTTAAGAACTCTGGGGTATATGCCATCTGGTCATGGGTATTTATTAATGTACAGTAAAACCTTGGTTTGAAAGCATAATTCGTTCCAGAAACATGCATGTAATCCAAATCACTTGTATATCAAAGCATCTCTAATTGTTGCTAAATGTTGTACCTTCACAAAATGTAACCATATTGCTACACTTAAAGGCTCCTCTCTTCTCTTTTATACTCAGTTGTGACATGACGCTACTCTTATATCAAGACATTGCTTGTATATCAAGGCAAAATTTATTAAAACATTTTGCTTGTATTGCAAAACGCTCTCAAACCAAGTTACTCTCAAACCAAGGTTTTACTGTATACATTCCTTGAAGAGCCGTTTGAGGGGAATACTGCTTTGTGAGATGTGAGCTAGTTGTTTCTCTGAAAGCCCAGATCTTGGATCTAGAGAATCAGGTGGCAACACTATGACGCATCAACAACCTGGAAAGGAGCTTCAACATTACCCAGTAGGTGCTGGCAGGGGCCACTATATAGGACAGTGGGAATATGGATGTACAGGAGCTAGAAGTAGGTAGCTGGGTGACAATTAGAAGGATTGGTAGAGGAAAGAGCCTTAGGCTAGTCTTGAATTGGTACATTCCAATAAATATGCCAAGTTGCATGATGCTGGGAAAATCAGCTCAGGGGTGGTATTGCTGGAGCAGCCTCCCCTAGCTGCTTTGATAAGGAGAAGGGCAGGGATACAGGCAAGGTTAGGCAGATACTGGTGGCAGGGGACTTACATTTTAGAAGGACAGATAGGGAAATCTCTCACAAAGATCGTGATCGCCAAACAGTATGTTGTTTACCGGCCACTCGCGTTCGGCATATCGTGGATCGAATGGACAGTTAGTTGGGTGGGGCTGGGGAGACCCCTGTGGTCATGGTGGGTGGGGCTGGGGAGACCCCTGTGGTCATGGTACATATTGGTACCAAATAACAAGGTACGAGGAAGATGGAGTTTCCTAAAAATTATTTCAGAGACCTAGGGGGTTTTGAAGAAAAGGACCTCCCAGGTGGTATTCTTAGGGATACTGCCTGTACCTCGAGCCACACCAGAGAGGCAGCAAGAGCTTTGGGAACTTAACAAGTGGCTGAGGAATTGGTGCAGGAAGATGAGTTTTGCGTTTCTGGAGAACTGAGCTGACTGTGCAGTCAGTTACCGGACCTATAGTAGGTACAAACTGCACCTAAATAGGGAGGGTGCAGCTCTGTTGGGGGAGGTGATGGCCAAAAAATTGGAAGGGCTTTTACACTAGGTGTCAGGGGGGAGGGATCAGAAGAAGCAATAACCAACAGTGAGTGAAGGTCAGAGGGTGCTAATGGGGGCATTAGCGGCAGTATAACTATAATACCTTAACCCTGGGTGAGTGGGTTGGCAAACAAAGTCACAGCAACAAAAAAAACTAAGGAAGAAACAATACACAAGGAGGATTTCAGCTTCATGAAAATATCAGAAACATGGTTTGACAGCTCACATGACTGACTATCCAGGGGTATTCCATGTATCAGAGGGACATGGACGGTAGAAGAGGGGGACAGGTGTGCCTGTATATTAAGGGGGCTGGATACCCTCAGCTATAAGGAACGACTTCAAACATGTAGCTTATTCTCCCTGGAGAAGAGATGCTCAAGAGGGGATATGATAGTAATATACAACCATCTTATTGATAATTCTAACATTAATAGGAAGCTATTCAGTCTTAGCTTGCTTAACAGGACTTGTGGCCACTTAATGAAATTGGAGAAGTGGTTTACCTTAAACTGTGTAAGGGTTTCTTAACTGTCAGAGCAGTAAGGATGTGGAACTCCCTTCCACAAAAAGTGGTTTCTGTAGGGAGTATCAAAAATTTCAGAAAACTCCTGGAAGCGAATCTTAGTGAATGCAGTATGCAGTGATTTGGGACATGGTATTAACTAGATGGACTGATGTCTTTATTCATCCTTACCTGTAACTTACATGTAAATATGTATGTAACCTCATATAACACAGCACTGTAGTATTATCCCATTCAATATACTGAAAACTATTTTCAAACAATCAAAAAACTGTGCAATATTGATAAAAACAAGCAAAATGAACAACACAGTGTCCTGTGCTTGCATGTAAAAACAAATCCCAGTGATAAGTAATACAAAAGTGTTCGTTTTCACTTAAATTTTTTTATTTATCTTTTCTGTGAAAAAGCTGCAGTCCATATTTATAACAAATCTTTCCAATGCTCAGTTCCTCTGTGCACGTCAATGTCAGCATTCAATCCACAGTGATCCCTTTCATCATATGATCAGATTTACACTCACCAGACAACAATGTCTAACTTTCCCAAGAAAAGGCAAATATGCTCAAGCTGCCCCGGCCCCCACAATAGATCCTACTCTGTCTGCATGGATAACTGTTTGGGACGCCAAGGAGGATGAATTGCTCATAGGAAGAGAAGTCTCACTAAGGGCCCTTTCACATGGGACGGATCAGTTATGATCCGCCCCGTGAACCTCTGTATGCTCAGCGGGGATTGCTTCATGATCCCCGCTGAGCCGGCGGATGACAGGGCGGTCCCCACACACTGCGCAGGGACCTCCCTGTCTTTTCTCCGCTCTCCCCTATGGGGGGATCGGATAAACACGGACTGTATGTCTGTGTTCATCCGATTCGCAGACGGAAGGAAAATAGGGTTTTCTTCTGTCTGCAGAATCGGAGCATTGCAGAGGTGGACGAGATTGGGTGTCAGCGGATATTCATCCGCTGACACCCACAATCTCATAGGGACCAATGTATGTCCCTTTTTTAACCGCACACGGATCGATGAAAAAGTAGACTTACGGTCCGCAGGTGTGAAAGGGGCCTTAGTGAAACAAATATATATACTCGTAATAACAAGAATAAAAAAACAGGCACAAAGGCATCTGTCTGGTCAGATTCCCAGTAAACTTGCCATCACACATAGAAATGAACAGCCAGCTTCTTTGTGTATACAAGGACTCCTGGGCTCTGACACCAGACGCTCCTGCTCACACTGTCACTCTGCCTCTGTCTGTGGGGTGGGGTGGGGTGGAGTATCCGGTGCCAGCGCTCAGGAGTTATCTTGCTAAATGTAATAGTTAGTAGTAAAGAATAATAAAAAAAATAAGTACATGCTCTTTACAAAAAATGTTGTTTAACCTATCATAATTTACTGTTGCAATATTAAATATCAAAATCTTTATTTCTAGTTTGAATTTCAGACTGGCAATTTAAAATATCAGTAAATCCAAAATTATTTGTGTATCATGTGTGTAAAGCTAACACATCATGATAAGTATACTTATTTTCCCAAAAAGTTATTTTCAGTCCAACAAAATTTGAAAATTACAATCACATGGTTGGAAATGTAGTGCTTTAGCATCGCTCATAGATCGATTTTTTATTCTGGTGATATATGTGTATATATATATATATATATATATATATATATATGATTCTGCACTTCTGTCAGCTGGCCACTTATGCTATGATTAATCACAGCAGAAGCCCTGCAGGTGCTGGGCACTGGATATCCTCTGGCACCCGCTGATCGTCAGTAAAACACAGATCTGATATATGCCTATGTAAATAAGGCAGATCTCCGCTCTGACCAGGGAGAAGGGAAGGATTTTGTGTTCAAATCCATATTTTCCCTTAATAAAATATACCTTACACAGTACACAAATATACTGGCTAAGCACACAATTAACTCTTTGATCACCCTAGATTTATAATCCCTTCCCAGCCAGTTTCATTAGTACAGTAACAGTGCATATTTTTAGCACTGATCACTGTATTGGTGTCACTGGTTCCCGCAAAGTGGCAAAAGCGTCAGTTAGTATCCAATTGTCTTCCGAAATATCATAGTCCCGCTATAAGTTACTGATTGACGTCATTACTAGTATAAAAAAAATCCATAAATATATACAATAGTTTTATAGACGCTACAATGTTCACATATACCAATCAAAATATGCTTATTAGGACTTTTTACCAAAAACATGTACCAGAATACATATTGGCCTAAAGTTATGATGAAATTCAATGTTTTTAAAAAAAAAATTATTGGATATGTTTTATAGCGGAAAGTACATTTTTTTTTTTTAGAATTGTCAGTCTTTTTTGTTTACAGCACAAAAAATAAAAAGTACAGCGGTCATCAAATATCACCAAAAGAAAACTATTTGTGAGAAATCAATGACATAAATTTTTTTGGGTGCAGTTTTGCTTGACCGTGCAATTTTCAGTTAAAATAACGCAATGCAGTATCGCGAAAAATGGCCTGATCATGGCCTGATCTTTCGGAGGTCAAGTGGCTAAAGCAGAGTTGTCCAGTGGTGACATATGCCTACTGCAGCACTGGCAGGCAGGCACTGCCACTGAACACAGGGCACCCAGCAGGAGATACAGGGCATGTGCCCTGAATGCCTAATGCTAGCAACTCCCATGATGCCCAAGTGAGTGTTTTTGCCCTAGCACAGGAAGTTTATTACTGCCAGCATCACCAGGTAAATGAAGAGAAAAAAAATAATTTTAACCTCCTTTTAGCCTGCATTTGAGTGGCTTCAAGTGAGTTTTGCATTCCCATAGACTCGTATGTAAATACAAAACAGGCTTGAAGCAAACAAAAGACCATTGATACAGGCCCTAATGCAACCACCACATCTAAGGTAAGGTAAGCTCTAATATATTACAGTGGAACTTTAGTCAGAAAATTAAGTCCTATTAGTTCACTTCAGGCTGGCCCCTTTGGAAGTATAGCTATGTAAAATATTAAAAATAAGTGTCTATACTGTTTAAAATCCAGTAATACACTGTCTCACCCTGTTCTGCACATGCTCAGCTGCTCTCCTTTTTTAGGCACAGACGAATTTGTAGAGGCCGATCTGCTGACAGCCTAAAGCAGAATTAAATCCTCTTATCCTTTACAACCAACCAATCCTTTCTGTATGATCTGTGGTTGCCATGGTGCTGCACGTGTGATCAGTTGATACCAACCATTTGATGGTTTGACAGTTTGGTTGAGGAAACAAGCAATTGTGACAGTTAGCAATCCCAGTATTCCAGGAATGTATCTTTTTGAAACCATTAAATCGATGGGTTCAGTTCTGCTTTATGATTTACTTCTTTACTTTTTCTTTATTTTACTTAATGCTCGGATAGATTCGAACATCCGAATAGCTGAATGAACCAAAAATATGAAAATTACAAAATTGCGAATAAGCAAAATAATGAACATGCGAAAATACGAACTTACGAATGGACAAACTTACGAAAATACGAAACACCGAAACAGTAAAAGAACGAAAATTACATCTAAAACGAATGATTTGCATTCCGTATTTTCAATCCTATGTCTGTTTGTAATTTTGTATATTCGTATTTTCATTCGTATGTTCGTAAATTCATTTCTTTGTCTGTTTGTAATTTTGTGTTCTCAAGTCGTTCTTTCGAATGGGCAGTGTAGTGAGTGACGTATCTTACTTAAAATCTTAGCCAATCAGCTTATCTCTTTCGGGTCTGAGTCACAATGCATTCCTGAATCTTTTTAGATTCAGTTGAGGAGGAGTCATGTCTCGTGACTGGGAGTAGGTAAAATAACTTATTAGAAATTAAGCAAGGATTATCATTCTTTATTTCCTTCAATTGTAATTTTGTATGCTTTTGTGGGACAGTGTGTGCACTGTACGCCCTCTCAAAATGGCGTACAGGGGCGGAGGCTATTGCCGCATGTTGAAAACGAAACTAAAATACGAGATTGTAAATGACCTTGATGTATTTACGAAAGTACAAATCCATTCGAAGCACGGTAGTAGACACGAATCAACAAAAACAAAACAATGCTAAGAATCAACGGAAAAGGCAATCTCACAAAAGTAACAATTACCAAATTACGAGTAGTGTACCAAATAAACGAAAATTATTATCTAACAAAATTATGAATTTCGGATCAAAGAAAATAAATTAGACAGAATTACGAATCATTCATTATCAACAAAAATAAAACTTACGAACATACGAACGAGTCCGAATATGAAAACTCGGGTCTTACGAAATTACAAATCTTTATGAATCCACGGAAACAAGACGAAACAAAACAACTTGTTTTTGTTGCGCACATGTCTATTTTTTATTAAGTTGTTATGGATAAAGTTCTGCTTTAAATTTGCGTTTTTGGGTTTAGATACATCTCAAAGGGCTTTATGTTCCATGACTTTTTCTTTTCCTTTTTTCTATTTACTTTAAGCACTGTTGCTGAGGGAATCTTTATCTGCCAGAAAGAGAATAGTAGCATCGCTACAGAATAAATGGCAGTTGCTTGGACAATACTTATTGCTGGGTTGTTGTGTAAAGTGAATGATTTTGTGGAAGTCAATGGAGTATATAAAAATTAAGTTGTTCTGGGTGAGAGATTTGACAGCCAGTCATTTCTGATACAAGATTATGTTTTTAGTTCAGCTGTTTGGCTGATGAAATAGTTGCAAATAAAAGAGCAATGAATCTTTTTCACCCGCATGCCTTCCAGCATTCATACACATCACAAAAAGTACTATACTGTCATCATTAATATCTGTAAACAGGGTAAAGCAAGTCTGATGTGGTAAATGTGTACCTGAAGTAAGAATTTAGAGGAAACAGAACTTAAAGAGTTGCTAAATATATATTTTTAATATAAAGGATCAAGATAGTGAGGCAATCACTGGGACCATTGTCAAGAATTTATCACCCTGGTTCTGCATCTTATAAGGCACCAACCTTCTTGGAATTTTTAAAGGGTCAGCCCACACAAACATAATATTTAAGTGCTGTGGGCTGAGTTTATTTACCCACTGGTTTCTTAGGCTGGCCATACATTAATATTTTTTTAATTTGTTCGATCAGCAGGTTAATGGAAAAAAAAGATCAGATTTTCCCATCCACACATTTGAGGTGGATGGAAAAATCACTCCTGGTGAGTTATTGTATTCTGCACTCAAGTTGCACTAAACTTCTTTGGTCGACCGTGGTGAGGCCTGTTCTGAGTGGAACCTGTCCTGTTAAACCACTGTATGGTCTTGACCACCGTACTGCAGCTCAGTTTCAGGGTTTTGGCAATCTTCTTATGCCCTAGGCCAGGGGTAGGCAACATGGGTTCTCCAGCTGTTTTGAAACTACAAGTCCCATGAGACATTGCAAGACCCTGACAATCACAGGCATGACTCCTAGAGGCAGAGGCATGATGGGATTTGTAATTTCACCACAGCTGGGGCTACCCCTGGCCTAGGCCATCATTATGTAGAGCAACATTTTTTTTCAGATCATCAGAGAGTTCTTTGTCATGAGGTGCCATGTTGAACTTCCAGTGACCAGTATGAGAGAATGAGGCCTCGTACACATGACCGAGAAACTCGTCGTAAAAGAAACATCGTTTTCCTCAACGAGTTCCTTGTCAGGCTTGTCGAGAATCTTGTCAAGCTTTCTTTGCGTACACACTGTCAAGACAAAATCTCATCGTTCTCAAAATCGGTGACGTAAAACACGTACAAAGGCACTATAAAGGGGAAGTTTGATTCCACTGGCACCACCCTTGGGGCTGCTTTTACTAATCTCATGTTACTGCGTGTTAAGTAAAAGTTTGGTAAGAGACAATTTGCGCTTTTCAGTCTGTTACAGCGTGACTAATGGGCTATCTCCATTACGAACGTTACTTTTTCTGAAGGTGCGCTCCCGTCTCATACCTTATTCTGAGCAGGCGCGGGTTTCTAAGCATACACACGAACGTGTTTCTCATCGTAAACCAGCCTGACGAGAAACACGACAAGGAAATTGAGACTCCCGACGAGAAAAAAGAGAACCTGTTCTCTTTTTTTCTCGTCAAGATCCACAACAGTTTTCTCAACGAAAAACATACACACAACCGTTTTCCTCTGCAAAAAAAGCTCTGCCACCAAGTTTCTTGATGGATTTTGTCGAGGTAAATGGTTGTGTGTACAAGGCCTGAGAGCAATAACTTTAACAAATTTAACACACCTGCTCCCCATTCACACCTGAAACCTTGTAACACTAATGAGTCACATGACACTGGGGAGGGAAATGGCTAATTGGGCCCAATTTGGACATTTTCACTTAGTGGTGTACTCACTGTTGTTTCTAGCCATTTAGACATTAATGGTTGTGTGTTGAGTTATTTTGAGGCGACAGCAAATTTACACTGTTATACAAGCTGTACACTCACTACTTTACATTGTAGCAAAGTGTAATTTCTTCAGTGTTGTCACATGAAAAGATATAATAAAATATTTATAAAAATGTGAGGGGTGTCTCACTTTTGTGAGAAACTGTATATAAATAACTGATCATTTGTACAAAGCATTATAAATTAACAAGCAGGAAAGCTTCAAGGACCACAGCCTTTAAAGGAAACAATTGCCTTTCAAGGAAACTGATCCTTCAAAAATTATAACAAGACAGAACTGGTGCAAAGCTGTACACTCACTACTTTACATTTTATTGTTGTCACATGAAAAGATATAATAAAATATTTTCAAAAATGTGAGGGGTGTACTCACTTTTGTGAGATACTGTGTGTGTATGTATATATATATATATATATATATATATATATATATATATATATACACACATACATACAGTATATATAGCCTCATTAACAAAACTGTGATTGCATACCAAGTATTAAACACTCAATACTGCATTTATTTGACACAACTGCGCTCTAAATGCCCAATGCATATAAAAAAAATGTGAAAAAATAAAGCACACAAAAGCATCCATAAATTGTTCATCACATTATATAATATTTCATGCTTCATAAAGTTTGTCTTCTATTCTTCCGTGCAAACAGGCATCGAAGTGCCACCACCTTTGACACAGAACACTCACTGGATAATCATGACCCTGTTGAAAATATGGGTCATATAGCACTTTTCCCCTTAAGGGAAGGGGGTCCCAGATCAGGAGCTTAAAGGGGTTGTAAAGGTAAATGTTTTTTCACCTTAATGCATCCTATGCATTAAGGTGAAAAAACATCCGACAGTACCGCCCCCCCCCCCCAAAGCCCCGTTTTACTTACCTGACCCCTCGAAAGTCCCCAAGATCCTCTTTGGTTCCCAGCCTGGCCGTTGATTGGCTAGGCTGGACGGATTGATAGCAGCGCAGCCATTGGCTGTCACTGCTGTCAATCACAGCGGATGATGCGGTGCGCCGGAGGGCGCCGGAGGGCGGGACCGAGTGATACAGTGATACTATGCCCGCCGCTGTATCACGGGAGCGCGCTCGCAAAAGCTTTCCACCATGCAAGCTCGCTCGCATGAAGGTGGAAAGCTTTTGCGAGGAGGAGCCGAGACAGCCACCAAGGGACCCCAGAAGACAGGGTTAGGGGACACTCTGTGCAAAACGAGCTGCACAGTGGACGTAAGTATAACATGTTTGTTATTTAAAAAAAAAAAGTTTGCCTTTAGTGACCCTTTAATCTTTACCTCCTACAGTCTCCACTCAAGTCCAGACACAGCCAAAAAGAACTTGCCTGGTGTAGAATCCTCAATTTGTTTTAAATTGTATTCTAAAACCATAAAAATGCTCACTCACATTCATTGATGCACAGCCTTGCACCAGGATAACAGCACTTAATCACACATAGCAGTAACTCCGCTGTTCCAAAAAACAATCCACAGCAAGAGTGATGCTATAGTCACAGAGATATCAGCGGGATAACATCTCTTCCTGTTCAGCCCTGTTTTTGCATAGATTTAAGATTAATTTTAACTCTTAACACATCTTTATCAAAATCACATCTTGAGTTTGTTAGTGGGGATGATTTACTAAAGGAACATTGGGTTTGATTTACCAAAATTGGAGAGTGCAAAGTCTGGTGCAGCTTTGCATAGAAAACCTGCTTCCAGTTTTTTTTTTTTTTTTTTTTCAAGGCTTAATTGAACAAGCTAAAGTTAGAACTGATTGGCTACCATGCACAGCTGCACCATAATGTTGCACTTTCCAGTTTTAGTAATTAACCCCATAGTGTTTTTGGATATTCAACATTAACATAGCTACACCTTTCTTAACCTGCCTAACGGTATTCCCGAGTGTGGCTCAGGGTGAGATTTTTGTGCTACGATCGGTAACCCTGAGCCACACTCGGGTTTGCCTCGCTGGATGCAGAAAGAGGTGACTTACCTTTTCCCTGCGATCCAGCGATGTATTTCCACAGTGCACAGCGGCCGGATGTTCCGCCTGATGCACTGTGTTCCCTTTATTCCCTGCGAGCGTCGCAACGCAGGGGGGCGGAACGGCGCCAAATTCAAACAGTGAAAAGTAAAAACACACTGATACAATTGGATTACAATAAAAAATTAAATACAGTGCTTTCTCCAGTGCCCTTGTCTGCAGATTTACTGTACTTGTGTCTGTAAACTGCACAGCGACCATGGCATCAAAAAAGCGCGCCTCTACCTCAAAATCGCTATGCGACCTGCTGGAAAACAGCGACAGCGATGCAGAATCGCTTGCAGAGGAGTTGAGTGACAGCGACGCGTGGGAAAGTTCGTCATCAGACGCAGAAAGTTATTTGAGCGATGATCCTGCGACTGTGCCCAGTGATGTGCGGACTTGGTGCGCAATTGATTGCAGTATGGAGCACGTAGCACCACCAAGATTTCCGTTTAAAGGAGCACTGGGGATCAAAGTGGATGTTGAGGATGACAATCCCTTGGAATACCTCCAACTTTTTTTGACAGATGAAGTGATCGCCAAAATTGTTTTGGAGACGAATTGCTACCAGGAACAACAAGCTGCTACCCATCAGTGATTTTCAAGGTGCGGAAAATGGGAACCTGTAACCAGCGACGACATCTGGAAGTCTCTTGGCCTTATTTTACAGGGAGTGGTGGGGAAACCCCTGCAAAAATGGAACTGGACAACCAACAAATTATTGGCCACACCTTTTTTTGGAACCCTCATGTCGGAGTATAGATTTTCACTGATCATGAAGTATTTGCACTTTGCAAATAATGAGGACTTTGATGAGAGTTCTCATCCAGCTCCAAAGCTGAAAAAAAATTGGGAGGTTTACCAGCTTATTTTGCAGATTTTCCAGCAGACCTATGTTCCAGAGAGAGACATTACTATTGATGAAAGTCTTATGGCCTACAAAGGTAGACTCAGCTGGATAAAGTTCATCGCATCAAAACGCGCTCGCTTTGGCATAAAGTCATTTATGCTGTGTGAATCCAGCTCTGGGTACATCTGGAACTCAGTCCTGTACACTGGGAAGGGGACCAAATTCTGCCAGCGATTCAGCGGTTTTGGAATGGCAACCCCTTTGGTTCTTTCCTTGATAGAGCCATTGCTGAACCAGGGCTACTGTGTCACCACAGACAATTTTTATACCTCCCCAGAACTCTACGAGTTCCTTCTCCTAAATATGACAGATGCTTATGGGACCATGAGGCCTAACCGGCGTGACATGCCATCAGCATTTGCCAACAAAAAGCTCGGGGCAGGAGAAGTAGCTGCATGGCAGAAAGGGAAAATGATGGCACTGAAGTGGCGGGACAAAAAAGACGGGTGCCTTATGAGTACAGTTCATAACACCTCGACCGTAATGGTATACACCAAAGGTGGAAAGGATGTTATGAAGCCACAGGTTGTGTTGGACTACAACCACACTATGGGAGGTGTGGACAGAGCTGACCAGGCCATGACCTTTTACCCAGCGATGAGGAAGCAGCAAAAAAAATACTATAAAAAAAATTCCGACATCTTTTGGAACAGTGCCTCTGCAATTCCTTCATTCTGATGAAAACAAAGTGACAGGTCTATGGTCTATGCGGACTTTGTCTGGAAGGTTTCAGAACTAATATTTCTGAAGCACCAAACGCCAATGGCGGTAAACCGATCTGGACGTCGGGCTGCTGGTGCTGTGAACCCTGAATGACTGACTGGTCGTCACTTTATGGACCACATTCCACCCACTGAAAAAAAAAGCACCCACAAGGATGTGTGTGGTTTGCTGCTCCAAGCGCGACGACAACGGAAGAAAAATCCGTAAAGAAACACGTTTCTATTGTCCCGACTGCGACGTTGGACTTTGTGCTGTACCTTGCTTTAAAAATTTTCATATCTGAGAAGTTTATTGACTAATGATATTGCACCCTTGTTTGACCCCCCAAAAAATCTGAGTTTTTGAATATAGTTTTTACTAAAATATATTGAATAAAAAGTATTGTTATTATTAAATTATTATTTGTTATTATTTATTATATTATAATTTATGATTTTGTGTTTCAAACTTTATCATAGTCTTCTAGACTCTGGTTTGGACAGATTTAGGTGAGTTATTCCTAAGAATTGCAGGCCTGCAATCTAAAATATTCAACATTATAGAGATATGAAGATTCAAGGAAGCAGCTAAAAACATATGATCGCCGCAAGCGGACATTTATGGTCGAATGCTCCGCTCATAGGCTATAGAACAAATCTAATGTTTGACTAGTAATAAAAATTAATACTGGTCAAACAACATTAGAATTCTACTATAGCTTGTGGGCGGAGCATTCGACTGGAAACGTACAATCACAGCGTCGTACAGTTTAGCTGCTTCGTCAAATCTTCTTAGAGCATCTGACAGACACCATAAGCCTTCAATTGACAGATTTGACCTTAATTAATTCAGATTTTTGGACAAATGCATTTTTTAACTAAACTAAATAGATAGTAGCTAAATAAATACATTTGTCGGATGAAACCGAAATTCCAAAACAAAAAATTTCAGTGTGCACATGTCTAATGTTTAATCGTTGAGCAGCAATCTGTCACAGCAAAGATGGTACAAATGGTTCCCTAATGTGTGAGCTATACAGTACATATAGGATGTAGCAGATAATGGTAAGCTCAGGAATGTATACGTCGTGCAACTGTGGAGATGGGTATGCCTTGGCCATTTATGATTGGCTTGGTACAGTGACAGCTTCCTGGTGGGTTCACTCAGAGGGATTCAGATTAGGATCCGAAAACACATGAGCGCATCACTATAGTAACAATTAATTGCATATGGTGGCACAGAGCACCAAAATTGTGCTACTGCTTGTTTAGCTTATGCCGCAGAGCAGCATCCATCTGTGTAGTGATTGGCAACTACTCTTAGTGATTAGTCTTTAGTGAATTTAGTAGCATAACCAAGCTACTTAGAGCGGTTCTAAAGGTAGATCATTTTTTATCTTAATGCATTCTCTGTCACGGTCCACATCCACTGTCTGTGCCTCCCCTTCCCTAAACACATACCTGACACAATTTTTGATCCAGAGTCTCTCCCAGCAGCCCCACTCTGACACACAAAAAAAGACACAAGTCCATCTAGTTCAACCAAAAAATCATACAATCCCATATTCACAATCCTTCAACCACAGTTGATTCAGAGGAAGGTGAAATAACCCAGCAAAGCATGTCCAAATTGCTACAGCAGGGGAAAAAAAATCCTTCCTGATCCCCCAAGAGGCAATCCTATTTTCCCTGGATCAACTTTTCCTATGAATGTCAGTACCCAGTTATATTATGAACATTTAGGAAAAAATCCTGGCCTTTTTTAACCCCCCTGGTGGTAATCCCTGAGTCTGGCTCAGGGTAAGATTTCTGTACCAAAAGCAGTATCCCCGAGCCAGACTCGGGCTCACCTCGCAGCAGCCACAGACAAAGTTACTTACCTTGTCCCTGGATCCTGCGATGCCTCCCCGCTGTGTGAGCGAGCGGGTCCTCGATCGATTCACACAGTGTCCCTGCGTGCTGCCGATCTCCGTTCCCTGCGACGTTACGACGCATGGGGGCGGAGAACGGCGCCAAATTAAAAAAAGTAAATAAACACATTACATACAGTATACTGTATTCCTATAGATTACAGTACTGTATGCAAAAAATACACACCCTCTTTGTCCCTAGTGGTCTGCCCATTGTTCTGAATGTACTTTTGTATAATAAAAACATTTTTTTCTGCCTGCAAACTGTAGATTGTCCATAGCAATCAAAAGTGTCCCTTTATGTCAAAAGTGGTTTTGGAGCCGCTAGAAAACAGCGATAATAAATTATAATCACTTGCAGAATTGAGCGATAGTGATTTGTGGGGAAATTCGTCATAAAAAAAATTAAAGTAATGACAGCGACAATTCTGCAACTTAGCAAAGTTCAGTAATTTTGAGTTGATTACATTGAATAATTTTTATTATAATTATATTATTATTTGTTATAATTATTTATAATTATTTATTATATTATAATTTATGATTTTGTTTTTCAAACTTTTTCATACCCGGGATGCCTAAAATCTGAAATAATCATACCACCTGGGAGGTTAAAGCAATCTACTGAGCTGGCCAGAACCACCTCTGCAGGGAGTCTATTCCACATTTTCACAGCTTTACTGTGAAGAAACCTTTTTTGTATTTGGAGTGCCCCATTAAAGTGAATAACTCAACACCAAGTTCACTGTATTGACCCCTTATGTAATTGTACATGTTAAACATATCCCCCTTAATCTCTTCTTCTCAAGAGACAATACATTTAGTTCCTCTAATCTTTCCTCATAGCTGAGCTCCTCCATGCCTCTAATTAGTTTGGTTGCCCTTCTCTGCACTTTCTCCAGTTCCCCTTTTTGAGAACTGGTGCCGAAATCCTAACTGCATATTCCAGGTGAGGTCTTACAAATGATTTGTACAGTACCAATACAATTGAGTGGGTAAGTATAACATGTTTGGTATTAGAATTAAAAAACATAAAATCCTTTACAATCTTTTTAAAATTACTATGTGCTCCTGCAATAGGAGTCCTCAAAATATGGTGTACTCTTAAAAGAATTGGTTTTAGTTGACACTTCTGACACATTTAAAAAGTTTTTTTAATAAAATATATGCAATATATAACCCCCCCCCCCACACACACACACCCCAACTACAGCAAGCTTCAGTGTCCTTCAGACAATAAATGGCAGTGTTTCATCTTCTGACTTCTTCAAGAGAAAGTTATGTATTAAATAAAATATACTTCCACTGTTCCACTGTGTCTTGGCTAGGCCACACTTATTTTTTATATTGATTGCTATTTGCTAGTGTTATTTATTTATTCGGTTACATGCTGCCTGTAATAACAATATTTGGTTGATGTTTATTATATATTAACCACATAAGGACCGCCGCACGACTATATATGTCGACAGAATTGCACAGCTGGGCACATGGACATATATATACGTCGTCTTTAAGAGCCCAGCTGTGGGTCGTGACCCGGTCCGAAGCCCCGTGACCGCACCCGCTAAACCCATGGACCCGATCACCATGGGTGTCCCGCGATCGGGTCACAGGAGCTGAAGAACGGGGAGAGGTGATTGTAAACAAACCTTCCCCGTTCTTCTCTGTGGCAGTTGCAGTGATCGTCTGTTCCCTGATATAGGGAACGACGATCACTGACATCACATGTCCAGCCCCACCCCCCTACAGTAAGAGGTCACACTTAACCCCTACAGTGCCCCCTAGTGGTTAAGCCCTTCACTGCCATTGTCATTTTCACCGTAATCAGTACATTTTTATAGCACTTTTCGCTGTGAAAATTACAATGGTCCCAAAAATGTGTCAAAAGTGTCCGATGTGTCCGCCATAATGTCGCAGTCATGAAAAACATCTCTGATCGCCGCCATTAGTAGTAAAAAAAGAATACGTATCGGCCTAAACTGAGGAAAAAAATGTTTTTATATCTTTTTCGGGATATTTATTATAGCAAAAAGTAAAAAATATTGCATTTTTTTCAAAATTGTCGCTCTATATTTGTTTAATAGCGCAAAAAATAAAAAACGCAGAGATGATCAAATACCATCAAAAGAAAGCTCTATTTGTGGGAAAAAAAAGGACGCCAATTTTGTTTGGGAGCCACATCGCACGCCCGCCCAATTGTCAGTTAAAGCGACGCAGTGCCGAATCGAAAAAAGGGGCAAGGTCCTTAACCTGCATAATAATCCGGGTCTTAACCAGTTAATAGAGGTGGGCTGCTGACACTAGAAGGTAATTGATAGGATATGGTTAAGACACTATTTATTCAAATTCCATGTATAAAGTATAGAATACAGATCCTCATGGGTTAAGTTCTCAAAAAGAGAAATGGAAAACTAGGAAAACTACCACAATGGTTAATTTTACCTGAATTTCTATAAATCCATTAAAAGTAACATGACCTTTAAAAATCACTGTATCTGTAATTGTATATGGGGAACCTTATAATTCTTTTACAATGAAAATTGTAACATGAACAATGGCACACTACTGCAAATTGAATAGCTCTTATTCATTTAACATCTTATCTACTGTGAGCTCCTAATTGTTGATAATAATAATGATGCACAAGTTAAATTATAAAGCAAAGGCTCAAATGTCTCTAGCTGTAATACCCATCTGCAACTCTTAAGATGAGCACAATTATTAATTAACAATGAGTTTGTCATGTTCTGTGATCTGTGATAAACTGCTTAGCTTTGTCCCTTGTGTTTTAAGGCACAATATAACTTACATATATCTTACAAGTAGCACTAATTGGAATCTATAGATGTGTTAGGCATTGCATATTTAAACTTAGCCTGTCGCAATCTTTGTCAATTTAAATTAAACATTTTCTAAAAATACATACGCCTTACCTTCCGTGAAAACCACTTGTCCAAAGGATTAGTATATCGAAAGATATAGATATTTTAAATTATATTCAAATATCTACTTTTCTATACAAACCAAACTAGTCCTTTCTCTTTTTATTTCCCAAACCTCCCTACCAAGTATTGAGGCCCTGCATGAAATTAGAGGCCAACATGCTGTAAATTTTTAAAAGAAAAGTTGTGATATGCATATCATTTTAATACAATTAAATAAAAAAACAAGATACACCAAAGCTAGTAATTTCAGAAATACTACCAATAGCATTTGTTACATCAGAGATATAGTGAGAGTTATGAGAGTTAATTGAGTGGCTGAGAATTTGAGATTAGGGAGAAAGGTTTGTGAGTGTTCAGCCAGCTAGAGGGTCTTGGTTAGAGTGGACTAATATTTATTAGGATCAGTAGAACAATGCTGGGATAAAGTATGTTTAGAAGGTTGGAGGAGATTTTAAAGGAGATAGGAATGGGAAACAGGTAAAGTGGAATTTCAGCTTAAATGGGTTGTAAAGCTTCATGTTTTTTTCACCTTAATGCATCCTACAGTATGCATTAAGGTGAAAAAACACCTTGCAGTCACCGGCCCCCGTTTTACTTACCTGAGACCCGAATCTCCGTGGGTGTGATCCTGCATTGCTTTCCCCCAGCTATAGACGCCCCTTCATTGGATGATTGATAGCAGTGCAGCCATTGGCTCCTGCTGCTGTCAATCAAATCAATGACGCGGGTGCGCCGGGGGCGGTGCCAAGTGATACACTTGGCGGCTATGGCCTCCGACTGTATCACACGGGAGCGAGCCCACAAGGTAACTTCCTCGGGAGAGAGCTTCCCAGAGGGGGTTAGCTTTTGCGGACAGGAGCTGCGAGAGCCGCCGTGGGACCCCAGAAGAGGACATTCGGGGCCACTCTGTGCAAAACTAACAGCACAGTGGAGGTAAGTATGGCATGTTTGTTATTTTTTTTTTAAACACAAAGCTTTAGTGTCCATTTAACACTGATTACTTTCAAAACTGTCCCCTAACACCTATGCTTACGAACCTTCGTAAGAAATATATATATATATATATATATATATATATATATATATATATATATATATATATATATATATATATATATATATATATTTTTTTTCTTTTATCTAAAAATTATATACATATATTTAAATATATGTAGAATATTTTTTTTCTGGCTACCCTGGTCTGATCACATCATTCGCCTGTGTCAGCCAGCATGGCTGCAGTGGAGAGGAGGGAGCACTGACAATAAATTGCCCATTAAAACCTATGGGTGATGTCACCATTTCAGACTTTATAAGCCATTGTCGGAGCGCTCGCTCCTTTCCCCTGTAGCAGGGGAATTTTGGTTGAACAATGAAGGGGTGATACCCTATCAAAAATACCAGTTTGGAGCCTTCTTGGCAATAATGAAAACAATATGTTAACAGTTAGGTTGGAAAAGGGGGTTAGTAAATGTACATTTTAGCACCCCCCACCTAACACCTATTTTAACTACCTTGTAGGGGGAGATGCTTTTACCTATTCTCAGAGTGCTCCAGTAAGTCATGTGGTCTCTCCAGTGGCCCACTTCAGGGAAGAGGCAATGAATAAAAAGCCTAAGCAATGATGACACCCATTGACTTACTATGGGGCATCTTTTGTTGGCTGTTAATCCTCTCCCCCTGAAGCCAGCCACTGTAAATTCCCTTTACATCTATATAAACTCAAAGACAAAATATAACTTGATCAGCTAGACCCAATGAAATATAAATTGGAAAATAGAGCTGTACAGGAAAAAGAAAAAGCTGAGATCATAAATACACATTATTATGTGTAAGTGTTCATGAAAAAGTCTGATTCTCTGTCCAATTTTTTTTCTAAGGTTTGCTTTGGCAGAAAGGAATTAGGTTGAAGTGGTTGTAAATGCGCATGTATGTGGCAGCGCCTCAGCCCCCCTTAATACTTACCTGAGCCCCCTCTAGATCCAGCGATGTCTATGAGAGCCTTGGTTCTCCGGCGGACTCGGACTACGCATTGGCGTTTTGCAGCAGTAGGAGCCAATCAGGAGACGGAGGGGGTGGGGCTGACCCAAGGCTCCCAGGAGCGCACCTGCTTGGGTGTCTCTAGCGCAAGCTACTTGCTATGGGGGCACTCGACAGAAGGGAGGGGCCAGAAGTGCCAGAATGGAATTCAAAAAGAGGAGGATCCGGGCCACTCTGTGCAAAATCATTGCACAGAGCAAGTGAGTATGACATGTTTGTTGTTTTTAAAAATAACAAGACTTTAAAGTAATACTAAAGTCTCGCTTTTTTCTTTAAAAATACCAAACATGTTATACTTACCTGTGTAATGTTTTTTTACAGAGTGACTCAGATCCTCCTCTTCTCGGGTCCCTTGTTGGCAGTCTTGTCCCCTCCCTCCTGTCGAGTGCCCCCACAGCAAGCAGATTACTATGAGAGCATCCGAGCCGCAGTTTTGTGTGTCCATTCAGACACAGAGCCGTGGTTTCGGCCCTGCCCTTTCTCTCTCCTCATTGGATAACTGACTTTAATTGACCGCAGTGGGAGCCAATGGCGTTGCTGTTGTGTCTCAGCTAATCAGGAGGGAAAGTATTGGACGGCTGAGACACTTGTCCACGTCGCTGGAATGAGAGGGAGCTCAGGTAAGTATTAGGGGGACTGATGGGGCTGCTGCACACAGAAGGATTTTTATCTCCTAATGCATAGAATGCATTAAGATTAAAAAAAAAACTTCTGCCTTTACAACCACTTTAATATCACTTTAAAGCAGACCCAAACTTGCTATTTCAAGAGATGCCCAGTTAAACCTGGCAAAATTAGCATAGATTTAAAAAAATGGCTTTAATGGCATTCATCATTGTGCCCTAAATATAATTAAAATGATCAAAAATATTGTATGTATTTTTTTAAGACTGATCTCTGGCATATAAATTATTTGAATGTATACTAAACTGGATACCCCAACTGAAGTCTTTGTAGATGAAACATGTCAGGTTTGATGATTCTTGTTTGGAATTTGTAAGCCAATGATAAATGTTCAATGATTTTAGGGTGTTGTCTCTAGCTTCTCTTCCTGCCTGTCCCACCTGATCTTTGGCAATAAGGGAATTGACCACCGGTAGTATTCTGTTATCTAATATGTTGGCAAAAATATAAAGATCAATGTTCAACAGTGAAATTGGTCGATAATTTGTAACCAAGGAAGGATCTTTATCAGGTTTCGATATGACTGAGATGTGAGTTTCTAGCAGGGTGTTTCGCTGTGGGTTCAGTGCTGATAGCAAATTGAATGCATGCTGTAAAGGTTATCCTAATATGTCTGGGTACGTTTTGTAATACGCTGCATTGGACCCATCAGAGCCTGGACTTTTACCAAATGTAATTTGTCTTAGGGGTACTGGTAAACTCTTCATGTGTTAGTGGGCTGTCCATCTCAGGGGCAGCAAGGTGTTGTAGGAAAACATTACGTAGTACTGAAGGTCTTGCATCATCATAGGGGGGAAGATTGTAGAGATTGGAGTAGTAACATGCAAAATGAACTGCTATCTCGTTACTAATACCAGGGATTGTCCTTGGTGTGTGTGGATATGGTGAACGATGTTGGTTGCTTTCTTAGCTTGTAAAGCCCTGGCTAGGAGTTTTCCAATTTTTGTGACTTTGCTCATAGAACAGCTTTTGCGACAAAACAATTTGACTTTTTACTTTGCGACCAAGTTCATTTGAATTCTGTCACCTTTTAAATCAGGAAGGATTTTTTTCCCTTGTTGGGAAATATCCTCAATTCAGGGAGTTTGAATTTCTTTACTCAGAACCAAAACAGTTCACAGTTTTTCAGAGGTGGAAATCATTGGATATACATAAAAAAGACAAAGTAGGAAGTGCCACCTGAGTGTAGTATTAAAATATGCAGTTTAATCACAAAGATTAAAAACACTCACAGGAACACAATTAAAACAGGCTCATCTGGTGCAAACAGACCTTCTAAAACAGATTTAGTGGGGTCTGGGATAATCATGGATGGCACTAAGGAAGTAAGTTGAGGTGGAGCCGCAGGCTGACTAGAATCGTCTGAAGCAGTGGACGTGTCTTCCAAAGAGTTGGCTTACCTCCAAGGATGACTGCCACCACTAGCCATCATTGGACTTATGGACTTGTAGTCTGTCTACATTGTGGTTATCTTTTATTGCCCATGTATATATGTTTTTATTTTTATGGTTCACCATGTTCTTGACACTGTGTTTTGCACCAGTTATTATTTCTTCAGCATACCAATCTATGTAGTTCTGACAGATACAGTTGGAGAGCATGGCATAGGTAAAATGAAATGACATTAGTAAAATGAAAAACAGAGGTGAAATGGCCCATTACAAATAAAGATAGCAATTGATGCAGATGTTCTTTGAGTTGATCAGTAAGGTGAAGTTTAGCTTGGTGATACTACAGAAACATTCTGTTTATGTTACTATGGCCTATTCTGTGATATACGTAATATGTTTGTTTTATTTTAAATGGTTTTAATATAAGTCAATGCCGCACACTGTACCTTTTTTTAAAAAGAAAACAACTTGCATGATGGAGGGAAGGTTAAAGGTTAGAAAATTTAGAAGGTTGAAAATAAGTTAGTAATTATACCCAAATTTTTGTTTGAATATTGTTTTAATTATTGAATCATGTTCAGATACAATAAAATACCAGAAATTTGCTTTTCACGTGGTTAGATAATTGAAGCGAATATTCACTTTTTGTGCGAAGACTCTCTTTTTCTTTAGTAAATAAGTCCAAGTGTCTCAAAGCAACAGCTCAATCTGCACAAAAAGAACAGATACAAACTGCAGAGAGAAAAACAAGAGGCGGCAGATTTTAGTGGATGAAGAATAAGGTCTGCACCTGAGAGACATTGCTGCAAGTATTGCAAATCAGCCTGGCTCACATTAATCAGACTGTTTAGGGGAACGGCAAAACAGTACTGCAGTATATGACCTGAACATTTTAAGTTTAGAGCAACTTTTTTTCAGATTTGAAATATCCATGGCAAATGAGTGTGATCAGCAAAGGAGTGTGTAGAGATTACTGTGGTAAATACTAGTATTACTGCACAGAAGTTGCTATCTGAAGCAAAAACAGCTGCTAAAAATAACCTTGAAACACCAGCCTTTGTCATAAAATCTTTAGCAAACCTTGGAAAGGCCGTTGGAAAGGCCATTGTTTATTTGTGTTCATGAACACACACAAATGTGCAACTCATTTTGATGTAAACATGCACAAGGCGAAGAACGTTCTTAAATATTCAAATGATATCAGAACAATCAGTTATCCTCTGATGTTATTTTGGTAGTCAATAAAATGCGTTCACAGTGGTCTTATATTCAGCGACTATGTGGCTACATTTAATGGGTTAGTTCATTTTTGGTGAAAAAACTCATTACACCTTCCTCACACCCCTGGTCCACAATGCACTCATTTAACAATTGTGCTCTGCCACCTTGTCATATGCTGTAGCTGTCTAGGCATTTTAAAAATTGAGTAAATAGCTGTGTAACATCATAATGCTTGCGATGGATAGTGGGCATTATCAGAGCTGGCACATGACCATGCTGACCAATGAGAATCCCTTTATGCCCTCTTTGTACCATGACGACATCCCAGAACAAAGAAGGACATAGAAGAGTGCAATGTTTACATGCCCAAACCACTACATCAGCTAGCATGGGCAGTATCAGACAATCATCTAAGCCGGTAAGTGAAGCAAGGACGGGGGAGTCTTAGGAGGGTGCTGTGAGTTTTCAGATGTTCATGTTTTGTGAAAAGATGAACTAACCCTAATGTAAGTGTAATAATTAAAGTAAGATTTGGCAACAATCATAATACGTCTAAGCTGGCCATGCAAATCTGTATCTACAATATCTTTACAATCTGAAAATGTAAAACAAAAATCAAAACAACTGCACTCCACCACCAATAAAGAGTAGAGTATGATTAAAATGATTGTAAAACTTCAAAACTTTTTTTTTTTTTTTAATATTAAACATGTCATATTTACCTGCTCTGTACAATTGTTATCTTCTGGGGACCCCTGCTGGCATGTTTTGCTCCTCCCCCTGCCGAGTGCCAACCATAGAATGCTGCATTCTTTTTTTTTACATTCTTTATGTACATTTCAAAAGACAAATATAAATGTAGGCATATCAACACAACAAAATAATCAGTGGACAATTCCAGAGCGAATACAAAGAAATCCACCTGTAGTAAATCTTGGAATAATATATCGTATATACTCGAGTATAAGTCGACCCGAATATAAGCTGAGGCACCTAATTTTACCACAAAAAAACTGGGAAAACATATTGACTCGAGTATAAGCCTAGGGTGGGAAAATGCAGCAGCTAGTGGGTAAACAGTGCCCATCTGCAGTCCAATTGTGCCCATTAGCAGTGCAATTGTACCCAGTTGCAGTCTCACTGTGCCCAGTTGCAGTCTCACTGTGCCCAATTGCAGTCTCACTGTGCCCAGTTGCAGTCTCACTGTGCCCATTTGTAGTCGTACCTTACATTACTAAAGCAGTGTGTGTCTCCTGTGAAATGCAGTCTGTTCCGCCATCCATTGAAACTCCTCCTCATCCGTCCGTGCTAGAGGAACACTGATATGATGCTGGGAAACTGTATCAGTGTTCCACCTATCACACACGAGGGGACTGGGGTTCCGCCTATCACAGACGAAGAGGTGACGGGGATGCCTATCACAGATGAGGAGGAGGCGGGGGCTCCTATCACAGATGAGGAGGAGGCGGGGTCTTTGTTACAATGGACGGGCGAACAGAATGCATTACACAGCGGGAGACACAGTGTTTTTTAGTAATGAAAGGTACGGCTCACTCGAGTATAAGCTGAGGGGCAGTTTTTTAGTCTATAAAATGGGCTGAAAAACTCTACTTATACTCGAGTATATACGGTATGGTTTAGAGGTTTTATTGCTATCTTGGTTACGTCCCTATATTGCAATCTTTACCAACAACTATGATTCCCCCATGGGGTGTGACTTTAAAGGCTTAAGAAGGTATTTGTTTTTAAACAAATTATACATTTTATCAAATATACAGTAAAATTGAGTACAAGAACAATGTTTAAATTCCATATAGTAAAGTGAACACTGTGTCCCATTCCATAGGGGAATCATAATTCTTGGTAAAAATCTCTTGGAAAAATCGCCAACTCGCTTCAAAGCAATATAACACCCATCAAAAGTCTAACCAACACACATCCTGTCCAAGCCATTTTTTAACAAAGACAGGACTACCACATTCACCCCATCTCAGAATTAAATTTATAGCAGCAGGAGCCAATGCTCCCACTGCTATCAATTTTCACAGCGAGGAGGGAGAGAACCACTGATTTCATGCACAGAACTGGATCGAGAATGGGCTCACATAAATATAAGAAGGGCTTTAGAGTGTTTGTAAAGGCTTCAGTTTTTTTTTTTTTTTTCATTCTCTGCATTCGGTTAAAAAAAATTACAGTGCATCCGGAGAGTTTTCACTTTTTCAACATTTTGATATGTTACAGCCTTATTCCAAAATGGATTAAATTCATTATTTT
Organism: Rana temporaria; assembly: GCF_905171775.1. NCBI lineage: Eukaryota > Metazoa > Chordata > Amphibia > Anura > Ranidae > Rana > Rana temporaria. Next base: position 426,781,117 of record NC_053490.1, read on the forward strand.
CCTCAAAATTCTACAAACAATACCCCATAACAACAACATGAAAGAAGTTTGTTTTAAATCTTTCCAAATTTATTAAAAATAAAAAACAAAAAAAATCACACGTACATTGGTATTCGTAGCCTTTGCCATGACACTCAAAATTGAGCTCAGGTGCATCCTGTTTCCACTGATCATCCTTGAGATATACAACTTAATTGGAGTTCATCTGTGGTAATGTCAGTTGATTGGACATGATTTGGAAAGCCACACAACTGTCTATTTAAGGTCCCACAGTTAACAGTGCATGTCATACCAAGAACCTGATGGCCATTCTGGAAGAGCTCCAGTGTTTCCCTGTGGAGAGAGGAGAACCTTCCAGAAGAACAACCATCTTTGCAGCACTCGACCAATCAGGCCTGTATGGTAGAGTTACCATACGGAAGCCACTCCTCAGTAAAAGGCACATGACAGCCTGCCTGGAATTTGCCAAAAGGCACCTGAATGACTCTCAGACCATGAGAAATAAGATTCTCTGGTCTGATGAAACAAAGATTAAACTCTTTGGTCTGAATGGCAAGCATCGTGTCTGGAAGAAACCAGGAACCACTTATCACCTGGCCAATACCATCCCTACAGTGAAGCATGGAGGTGGAAGCATCATGCTGTGGGGATGTTTTTAAGCGGCAGGAACAGGGAGACTAGTCAGGATCAAGGGAAAGATGAATTCAGCAATGTACAGAGAGTGGCTACGGGACAATTCTGTGAATGTCCTTGAGTGGCCCAGCCAGAGCCCATACTTGAACCTGATTGAACATCTCTGAAGAGATCTAAAAATGGCTGTGCACCGACACTACCCATCCAGCCTGATGGAGCTTGAAAAGTTCTGCAAAGAACAATAGGAAAAATTTCCCAAAAATAGGTGTCCCAAGCTTGTAGCATCATACTCAAAAATATTTGAGGCTATAATTGGTACCAAAAGTGCTTCAACAAAGTATTGAGCAAAGGTTGTAAATACTTAGGTACATGGGATTTGTTTCCTTTTTTATTTTTAATAAATTTGCAAAGATTTCAAACAAACGTCTTTCACATTGTCATTATGGGGTATTGTTTGTATAATTTTGAGGAAAATAATCAATTGAATCCATTTTGGAATAAGGCTGTAACATAACAAAATATGGAAAAAGTGAAGCACTGTGAATACTTTCTGGATGCATTATATGTTCAGTCCCCCCTCCCCCTTAAATACTGAGACCAATCTTGATCCAGCACTGTGTCCGTGAGCACTGCTTTCTCTCTCTCTCCCTTCTAACTTGACTGAACAAGGGGAACCATTGGCTGCTGCTGCTGCTGCTGTCAATTAAATCCAGCGATGAGGCAATGGGGGTGGGCCAAGCCACTCTATGTGAGTCAATAGAAACAAACAGCATGGCTCGGGATCAAGCTCACACATGTGCCACCATAGGAAGTGGAATAGAAGAGGAGATGCCCAGAGCGCTGGCGGGGGACCCCAGAACAGGAGGATTATATCCGCTCTTTTCAAAGCAGAGCAGATAAGTATAACATGTTTTTTTTTTTAAAGAACCTTTACCATCACTTTAATACATTTCTAACTTTAGCTTTGTTTTGGGAAACAGTTAAATCAGTAGGTTTAGTTCTGCTTTAGCTTTTTGAACGAAAGTTATCATTTAAATAAAAAGATATCACCAAGGCTCAGGGTGTGGGATAATCTAAAATACATTTCCTGCTATGTGTAGGTGCTTAAGTAAAAAGTGTAGCGCTGAAAATGTGCAAGGTAAGTCAACCTAGCAAGACTTTAGAAATGGCTGAATAATTAAAACAGTGATGTGTGAAAAATCTTTCTCTTATAATAAAGAATATACAATATATATATATATATATATATATATATATATATATATCAATCACACAATCATTGTATGAAAAAGGACCCTTATGTGATATAGAGTCGCAAGAAGGTCACAAATGCCAAAACAGAAAGTGCTAGCAATAATGATGTGATACGTGACTATAAACACCACAATATCATAAACAATAGAATAAACTAAAATAGATCTTAGTTCATACATCAAAACATTAATGTGAAAACAAAAATCTTGTGATATTAGTGATTGTATCCAGCAACACAAACCCATGTGTGGCCTTGGATATATAAAAAGCAAATAAACACAATACTAATTCCAACTGTGATAAAAACTGAAAACATGATAGTCCATGAGGTTAAGGTATCACAGTTGAACATATGAGGAAACCACACTGTTGCTGCAGATGTCTGCCAGTCTCTTGGACAGATATGGTGAACGGTGGATAAATACACCTGGGAGTGCCTTCACCTTCCAGGAATGGGGGAGAGAAAAGGGTACTCTTACCTGAAGCAGTGGACCAAACTCACTATATGGTGGTGGATCTATCAGGGATGGAACCAGAGACGTTAAGTCAAGCTCCACGAGTGCACCGTTCAATCCCCTCCTCTGTAGACCGGTGATGGATCCAAAACGCCAGTGATCATGGCAATAGATAATGCTCCAAACAATGGGCAATTGTAAACACGGCTCTCCAAAGTATATCTTCTCCAGATGATGGTATTATATTCAAGGTATAAAAAAGAGAGAAAAAGACCTCCACATAGTGTAAATTCAATTGATGGAATTTATTGAAGGTAAAATGTATATCCAATATTGAATAAAAACAGTTCAATTCAACAATGAAAAAGCGCAGTGTGAGGTGGCTTGGGCCAGCGTATTAACCCTATGCGTTTCGTCTACAAAGACTTCGACCAGGGTATGTGTAGGTGCTTACTATTATTTTGCGCTGCTTTTTTTAAGATGAGTACATGTTCCTGTAAGTGAATAAACAGTTTGATTAACATAGTGGACAGCATCTGAGTAATATGTTTATACACCAAAGCTAAACAAAGTGAGGACTAAGATGTTCAGACAGTGAAGTGTTATAATATGTGAAGCAAAAAAAGGAATAGGAATAGTGTACTCATTAATGTTTTTTTTTCTGATATATTAAAGCAAATGAAAATATTATGGATTTTTTTTATGTTAGAGTTTAAAAATAAAATGTTAAATTAAATTAAATTAGGACTCATCTGTGTCAGTAAAGGAGTAGTCAGGGGACAATTGAATCATAGTTTTACTGCTCCCTGACTTCCCACCTAACAATGGACATGCAGCCATTTAAAATCCCATATTGCAATCAGTGCGCTCCCCCGCTGCCAAGACCTACCTATGAAAGTGAATAGGGCCACTCTGCAACTGCCCTGCAAATGCGTACAATAGGTCAGCATTTTCCAGGGTCAAAACAGACAGTGAGGAGGTGACTTATTGCCTCCTCACTGATTGTCACACTCTTTTTTAGAGGAGAGGCAAGGAAAGCCACATGTCAGAATGAGCCCTAACTAAAAGTCTACTACTATTTGTTTAATTCTATTAAAACATCCATTTTTAAATTTCAGTTTGTCCCTCTGAACTTGTGTGGACTGATTTAATAAAGCATTGCTAAGAATAATGAAAATATGTCAAGTGAAAAGACTAATACCAACCAGTCACATTACATTTTAATGATGCCAGACAAGCAAAAGAGCAATTCCAGGCAATAAGGGGAAGCATTCATTGAGCTACTTATGTCCTCCAGGGAACACAGCAATAATGCTAAAGTCAGACAGTTCAATCAATTTACCTTAATCTGAGTTCTGTGTAATCTTTAAGAATACGCAGACACACACACCTTTGCACAGGATCCTTAGATGGGCAGTAGGAGTATAGTTCCTAAAACCTGTTCTGTGTAACATTCCCTGGCTTTGGTTCTAGTGTCACCAAAAACAATGAAAAAATAAATAAACAGAGCAGTTTTGAACGTGTCATGAATCACATTTAAGAATGAAACAGGACAGGTTGGAATGTGGTTGGTAGCTGTGGTTTGCCTTTATTTTAGTCTGTTCCAGCATCACCAGCAGGCTCCACAGATTACAGATAAGAAGAGAAGGGTATACTTGTGTAGAACAGCTTTGCTGTCTAGTTAAAAAAACAGAACTACTCAACAGTTAAGCAACATTCCTTGTATGCATCTCTGGTTCGAATATGTGCTCCCCCACTGGATGCTGTGGTTTTTCCCACCCGCTTGTATGTCCTGTGGTGATGTACAAACTGGTGGAAGAAACCAAAGTGTGTGGCAGGGGAGTGGGCATTCTACACCAGTCTTTCTCAAAATATTTTGGTCAAGGCACCCTTTAAAAGTTATAGAGAATCTCATGGCACCCTTTGGAATTTTGGACAGTCCTGAGGCACCCCATTCTAAAATGTAAAAAAAATGATTCTAATCATTTTACATAATGCAGCGACATCCACACAGGTAGGATGCCCAGCAGTGATTTATTCTTACAAAGCAAATACACTTTTGCACACTGGTACTGGCTAGTATTCCAATGTTTCTCTTCTTCCTCAATTTCTCTCCAGCAGTCAGCTAATGTAAACCCAGTGCTGAGGGAGAGGGGCGCAGGAGGGTCACACAAGGATGCTGTGGAGGGGACAGACATCCTCCTTATCAACTAATGACGTCATTGGGTTTTAGGATGGAAGTATCGAAACGGGGCATAATGAAAACCCATGGCTTTGTATAACTAAAGGGCAGGCTTAATCCACCTACTGGCTAGTATACAATGTTTGATCAATTTTTAGGCATTTTGCCAAGGCACCCCTGAAGAAACCTCAAGGCACCCCAGGGCACCTGGGCACCCTGGTTGAAAAAGGCTGTTCTACACATCCAGAAGTGTGGAATACATTTGAAGGTTGGAAAAAAGTAAATTGCTGGTGACAGTGCTTCAGATATTGCAATTGCACTTTCCACATCCTTACAGAATAAGCCTGAATGACTATAAAAATGTGATCCAATAACGCTGTGACAAAACAACTTGATAATTTTACCAACTTAGGTCAAGGCTTTATTTGGGAATCTTTTCTTTAGGAACCATAATAATTTGTCTCACAGTTTCTCCTAATATTGATATATCAATATGTAGAAGTTATTTCAGACCTTGTGCACAAAATAAAACTCAATGAAGCTTTTGAAAATAGGCTACAGTTTGACAGCAGATCACATTCTGCTTGTCTTTAATCAAAAAAGATCAAGCTGGATTTGTGAAAGGTCATCAAGCCTTAGATTCAATCTTTCATCTAGTAGATTTAATAAAAATAGCTGAATTGACCAGACCAGAATTCTATGTGTCTGCCTTCAAATGCTTAGGAACAATTTATATGATATTCGGGAACTCTGTGACCACAGTTAAGGGAAATGTAGGTGTAATAATCGAATAAAGTAAGCTTTGTGCAATGATCATTTGTCACGGCATGTAATATTGGTTGCAATTATGCTTCCCTTATCCTTTAGCACTTGGCAAGGATCTCCATTTTCTCAGATTTCTAGTTGGAGTAAAATATAGGTAATGGCAAGCATAAAAGAGTGTTTTCCAGTAATTTTATATGCATCTATTTCCATTTAACAGAATAAAAATGGAAATTATTAAACCTAAATAGGTTTCATATCGCTCGGTGCAAATTGATAAAACATCTGCTGTAAATCAATAAGCCCAATACAAGATGATAATAATATAATTTTAAATTGACCCATGCCATTATTCTTGCTGTCCCATCTAACAATATTTGTACATTTAAGCTGTTCTTTAATTACTCTCAATTTGAATAAAGTGATTGTAAAGTTTAGTTTTTTTTTCTCAAAAAATGCAGAACATGTCATACTTTCCTCCTCTGTGAAGTGGTTTTGCACATGGCAGCCCAGATCCCCCTCTTTTCAGGTCCCTCTTCTGTTCTCCTGGCCCCTCCCTCCTGTTGAGTGTCCTCACAGCAAGCAGCTTGCTATAGGGGGAACCCGAGCCAAGTCACAGCTCCCTGTGTTCATTCAGACATGGAGCCTCAGTTCAGCCCCGCCCCCTCTCTCTCTCCTGATTTGCTAACTGACTTTGATTGAAAAGTTTTTTCAGAGTGCGGCTGTCCAGACATTCTTTCTAATTTTGCTTCGTGCATTGCCGGCACCTGAGCTTTTCTGAGAGGACACGGATTGTTTCCATACACCCATCTGGAGCGGTAACTCTATTTCTCCACTCGTGAACATCGCTGGAAAGAGATGCGGCTCAGGTAAGTATTAGGGAGGCTGCTGCACACAAAAGTTTTTTTATGCATTAAGATAAAAATCTTCTGACTTTGAAACCACTTTAAGCTTTACTTATCCTGCCTTTCTTTTATCAGAGGAAAGATTATAAATATGTTTGCTCTACCACTAGGTATAGAACAAAAGGTTGCAGTAGGTGTGGTCAGAATTGGTGGTAAGCTCAGTTAAAAAAAAAAAAAACACATCAGGATAAAAATCTATGTTTTCAAATATGTAACAGTTATTTTAAGCCACTGAGATTTGAAACATACATTGGCATATGCTGAAAAAAGATCATTATCCCAATGTTAAAGCTTTGTGAATCTAGCTCTTTTTATAGGGGCAAAGCAAGCAGTGAAAACTACTCATTACTACGCCATTCAGGGAACACAACTACTTGTGCATTGCTAAAGAAATTTTATATTTGAGTATGCAACTATCTATTAGTAGGAAAGTTAGCAGTGACCAATATGCACTAGTCTAAAACCTTTTTCTGCAGGTAACCTGGTACCTGGTAGATTGATACCTTAACATGTTTTTTATATTACGCACAAGCTTTGTAAATACTTTTACAAAGGTACAAGTAGACAAGAACATTGTCATTATATGTATTACAAATAGCTTCCTTAATATTTTCTTAACTCCAGATTAATATAAAAAAGGACATGTTGTATCTAGAGTCCCTTCAGTTTAACATTCACAGCTTGTAATAGGGTTAATGTACCATTTTCTCTCCCAGGTCAAACTTGTGAACTGATTAATGAGGTTGATTTTAACCATGCTATGCACATTAACTCTGGTAACTTTAAGGCCTATAAAATTGCATGTAACTTAATCCCAGAGGACTGCTATATTTCATTTCTGTCATCAGACGGGCACGAAAAACTGTAGACATTTTTTTTTGTATAAAACAAATTACTATGTTCAGAAATAGTATGAAAAATTCTCCCTTTCTCTTTCTCATTCCTAAGGCCAGCTGCAGTTGTGTAAAAAAGTTCCTGAACCATTAGGAATTTTCTGAATTTCTGCATGAATACTGTGTTTTGTTCTTCATCTATTATTAAATAAATCTAGGTTAATGTAATGTAGTCAGGTGCCAGGCTTTAGCAATATGGATATAGTACATTGCCCTTATTCTTCTCTCCCACTTTTGGTAACTGATGTTATGCTGCACCATCCTCCTCAGCAGCCAGCAGGTGAGAGCCAAAGCCAAGCAAGCCCATAGACTTCTAATGGTTACACTACAGATCCCAAAATGCACTGTGCAGCAGAAGAAGTGGAGAGAGGATTTTTTTAAAAACTGCCTAGGAAAGTTAATCCTCTTGGCACTGAGGAGAGAGGGAGAGAAGAGCACCTCTTTCTAAATATTCACCTGCCAGCAGGCATATGAGCCTGAGACTAAAAGTGAGGATCCCCTTGGGTCGTGCAGCACCTCCCACATCACAGATCCTGCACTGCTGCCACAGATCCTGCACTGCTGCATTCACTCACCCTCTGCATCACTGATCATTGGAGGCTTTCAGGAAGAAATTTAGTGGGTCCCCCTTCTACGGTGAACATCCACAGAAGAACTCTGGGAACTAGTAAAAGGGCTATCCACCCATTATTGACATTGTTAGCAGAGACTGATTCACTGAGAGCAGAACACCAAATGTACTTGATCAATATCGCATTCATACTGTACCCTATACTGCTCTTATTCCAAATCTAGACTAAATATATACCAACCCTATACTGAATTATACTAAATCCTACTGCATCTGAACTGCATATACCTTGCACCTATGCCAAGACTATACATTGCCTATACAGTTCCTATACTTCATGCAGGTTAACTGGGACTGTTGTTAAGTGCAAGGGCCCCAACAATACCCAACAGAAGTATATCTCCTGAAATCATTATTCTGCAAGTCCTTCTTCTTTTTATTTTTTTGTACATGTGCATACCCAGTCGGTCCAGGACTAGCATCGCCACCATAATTGTGCTTTGGCAGTACAGTTCCACCACTCGGTAGATTAACCTTTATTACTGCTCACTGCTGCACTTGAGATGGCTTTGCTTGTGGTCTTGTTTATGGTGATCTTGATGCCAAATGTCATAATTGATCTGGATGTCAAATTGTTATTTTTATTTTATTTTATCAAAATGCCAACATACAAAGGTACATAAAAAAAAAAGTTTCTTCAAAATACAATTTTACATATTGTATCAATACATTTACAATTACCCTCACCCCACCCCACCTCTCGCTTAAAATCTATATTTTATTCAGTTTCGATCATTTCCCCCTTCTCTATCAGCTTATTGCCTCGATGTATCTCCATGTCTTTTTTTTTTTTTTTTTTTTTTACTACCACCTCAGCTTTTTACCAAATACTAGAGACCCGCTCATGATTCGATGCTTCTTACGTCTCTATTTGCGGTTTGCATCATGTGTGGTATATATTATGTTCACTATCTTTCTCCTTTTTTTTTTTGTTTGTTTTGTTGCTCCCCCCCTCCCTCCCCTCATGTCTCCCAGGAATCTCCTGCCCGTCCCCAAAAAGAAAAAAAAAAGAAATCAATAAGAAAAATTGAGAAGTAAGGAGGTAAGGAAGAAGACTTATCCTCTTCTGTTTGACTAAGGATAAGCTAGGGAAAGAATAGGTATGATGTAGATAGGAGAGGTGCGAAGGGAGAAAAAAATATATGTGTCTCGCATTAGAATGAGAGAGGGAGGGATTCAAATATTTGCAAGACCCTTGCGGAATCAGACCCTAACTCTCTCTGCATAGCTCCATGTTTTTTTGTATTCCTTCCATTTTCCCCATTTCTCCCTAAATTCGCTATTCTTCTCCAAATAACTATCCTTTAGTTCTTCTAATCTATACGTTTCCTCCACCGCATCTATCCAACTCCAGATATGTGGGCTTTCTGTCTCCTGCCACTTCTTAGGTATAAGTCTCTTGGCTGCATTTAAAAGGTGGGGGAGTAGGGACTGCTTGTATTTTTTAACGCCTTCTTGGCTGCCATGAAAAAGGACGACCCATGGGTCTTTCTTGATCTCCTCTCCCGTGATAATCTTTATTTGGCTCAATATTGTGTCCCAATACGTTTGAATTTTAGGGCATAGCCACCATAGATGGGCCATCGTACCTCTTTCTAGGCAGCCCCTCCAGCAGTCTGCGGTCTGACCTACTTTAAATTTGTTTGCTTTGTCGGGGGTAATATACCATCCTGAGAGGCACTTATAGTTTACTTCGGCTGTTCATATATCTATTGCAGATGTGTGAGTTAATTGAGTGATCCTTGAAAAAGTGTTAGTCCCCCTCGTGACCCCTAACTCTCTTTCCCATTTGTCTATAAAAGGTGCTTCACCCCGAGTTCCCAGCTTAACCAATAACCCGTATAATTTAGTGATTGTGCCCTTAGAATTCATAGATTTGCAAATTTTCTCAAGTGAAGTCAGCTCCGCCTCTGTCCGTAGTGGGCGGGGGAGGTGCCGCACAAAGTGAGTCAACTGGGAGTAATGCCACCTATCCAGATTCCAATAGTCCGTTTTAGCTTTCAAATCTTCGTAGGTCATTATCTCTCCGTTTTTTATAATATCCCCCAAGTGTACTGTGTCTCTCCTAATCCAGTTCCCTCCTATTTTTTTTCCCCAGGTGGAAAGTAAGAGTTTTCTTTTAGATTCATTAATGGGGAATTGAATTTCCCTTCTAATAGTGCCTGCGTCCTATCCCACATTTTTAAAGTATCCCGTGTTATATCGTGTGTTTTGTGATCTAGTGCTCTGTGTTGTGCAGGGATCCAAATAATATTATTCAGATAATTGTTTGTTAGCGCCTTCTCAATTTGCACCCACCTTTTATCTATCCTGTCCCTAGCCCACTCTACCGCTCTCGATAAGACCGCCGCCTTATAATAACTTTTGATGTCCGGGACTGCCAGGCCGCCGAGTGGCTTGGCCTGTTTTATTATGGAGAGGGATAATCTATGCTTTTTATTTTTCCAAACGTAATTTAATAGCAAGGTGTTAAGGATTCTCAGAAATTGCTGGGGGAGAGCAATTGGAACTAGTAAGAATTTGTAGAGAATTTTAGGAACTACCACCATCTTCAACAGATTTATACGTCCAATCCATGATATGGGTTTATTGATCGTTCTTTTCATTCTTGATCTCATTTAATAAGGGAATATAATTTATTTTATACATCTTCTGTATTGTGTTGGTAATAGGGGTGCAACGGATCAAAAAACTCACGGATCGGATCGATCCTCGGATCAGGAGTCACGGATCGGATCATTTTCGGATCAGCAAAAAAAAAAAAAAAAAGGGTCCGTTTTTTCATTGGTCCAAAAAAAAATAATTATATATATATATATATATATATATATATATATATATATATATATATATATATATTTATTTATATATATTTTTGGACCAATGAAAAAAAGGAACCTTTTTTTTTTTTTTTTTTGCTGATCCGAAAAAAGAGCACAATAGCAATTCACAGGGGTGGATTAAAGAGGAAGCAGGTGAGGCTGTTTGGGACTTAAAGTACAATCTTGATGTTTTTACAGCAAAAAAAAAAATATATATATATATATATATATATATATTTTTTTTTTTGCTGTAAAAACATCAAGATTGTACTTTAAGTCCCAAACAGCCTCACCTGCTTCCTCTTTAATCCACCCCTGTGAATTGCTATTGTGCTCTTTTTTTCCCCTTTCCCCCCCCTCCTCTCACACCAGTGCTTCACTGCTAACATTCCCATTCAGCTTGCTAGAGCCCAGTGCACAGCGTGACACGCCTCCCCGGGGAGGCGGGGAGGCGTGTCACGCTGGGCTCTGGCAAGCAGACTGGCCGCCGCTCCGGAGCTAGGCCGAAGCCGGGGACTTTCCTAGGCCTAGGCTCCGGAGCGCTCCGCGGATCGCGGGGTGTGCCGATCCGAACGGGGTGGCCCGTTCGGATCACGGATCGGTGACGATCCGTTGCACCCCTAGTTGGTAAGTTTTATTCCTAGGTACTTAAGTTCTTTAGTCCAGGGAAACGCGCATACTTCCTTGACTAAGTATACCTCTCTTTTATTTAAATTAATGTTCAGAATTTCGGATTTAGTTACGTTAATTTTAAAGTTGGAGATAGCGCCGTATTGTTGCAACACTCTCGAAAGCTTGGGGATAGATTTGACTGGGTTGGTTACATAAAATAATATATCGTCGGCAAAGGCCGATAGTTTGTGTTCCTCCCCTTCTACTCTCACTCCGTTGATGTCTGAGTCATTACGAATAGTGGCCAACAGCGGCTCTAGGGATAGGATAAAGAGGAGGGGGGATAATGGACACCCCTGCCTCGTCCCGTTTTTCATCTCAAAAGGTTCCGATAATGAGCCATTAATTTTTATTTGCGGGGTAGGGTGGTGATATAATGTTTTAATCCAGCTAGACATCCTGCTTCCTATTCCCATAACAGTAAGGGTTTCCATCATGAGCCCCCAGTCTACCCTGTCAAATGCTTTTTCGGCATCAACTGACAGGAATAGGCCTGGGGGCTCATTCTGCCTTATGGTCTGGAGCAAAAGGATTGCCCTTAGACTGTTATCTTTGCCCTCTCTGTTGGGGACAAAGCCTACCTGGTCGGGGTGCACCAGTAAGTGCATAACCCCTTTCAGGCGGCCCGCCAGAATTTTTGCAAAGAGTTTGATGTCTGTATTTAACAGAGAAATAGGTCTGTATCCCGAACAGAGAGAGCTATCCTTACCTTCCTTCAAAATTATTGCAACCACTGCCGCTATAGCTCCACTGCTAGTTTCAAATTCCGACCCCAGTCCATTAAAATATTTACACAGCCTCGGTATCAAAATATTGCCAAATCTCTTGTAATAAAAGGTGGAAAACCCATCCGGCCCCGGACTCTTTCTGCCAGTGGTGGAATTTATGGCCCTTTTTATTTCTTCCTCGGTTATAGGGCGGTCTATGGTCAGGCTTTCCATCTCCTCCAGTCTAGGGAGTCCTGCATTATCAAGGAATGCACGGGTCTCCTCCTCCCTTTCCCCTTCCTGCCGTCCTGGGTGTTTTATATTGTATAGGTCCTCATAATATTTTTTGAATATATCCGCGATTTCGCAGGTTGCATAAGCCAATTTCCCGTCTTTACCTTTAATTTTCTCAATATAATTCCTGGCTTTCTTTTTTTGGGCCATTTTAGCTAAAAGTTTGCTTGGTTTGTTTCCCCATATGTACCTCTCTTTGGAGATGCAGTTTAGTTTATACCTTGCTTCTTGTTCCATGATCTCTTTGAGTGCGCCTCTTTTTAGGATTAATTTATGATATGTCTCATTGGATCTCTGCGCTTTATGTTCGCATTCTAGAGTCTCTATCTCTTTCCTCAAGATGATAACTTTCTCTCTTTTTTTTTTTTTTTGCGCCCTCGGCGATTAGAATCCCTCTGATATAAGCTTTGTGCGTCTCCCACAGGGTTGCGCTGGTAATACCCTCTGTGTCATTCGTGAGGAAGAATTGTTTTAATTCTACCTCCACCCTGCTTCCCCCACCTTCATCATGGATCAGGCTATCATCCAGGCGCCACATCGGCCGCTGTCTCCTTTGTATAGCTAATATGATTTTCATAGAGACAGGGGCATGGTCCGATACAGTCATGATTCCTATCTCTGTCTCCGTAATAGAGTCAATCAGCCTGTGGTCCGCCAGGATGTAGTCGATCCTAGAGTACGTTCCGTGGGGGGGGAGAAAAACGTGTAATTGTGTTCTTTTGGATGGTTAATCCGCCAAACATCCACTAGTTGACATTCATGGAGCTTATGTTTAATTCTCTGTAGATGTACATTTTTTGTCTCCCTCCCACGGAACGTGCTGTCATCTGTTGGGTTCAAAACAAAGTTTAAGTCGCCCATCAGGATTATAAAACCCTCGGCGAAGTTGTTCAATTTTCCCAGAATTTTGTTTAAGTATTGAGTCGGTTGTACGTTTGGGGCGTATATGTTAGCTAATGTGTAAATAATATTTTCGATCTTTATTTTAAGGAACAAGAATCTCCCTTCTGGATCAGTCATCCTTGCCTCCAAGGTAAACCCAAACCCTCTTATGAACCCAATTGCCACTCCCCTTGCGCGTTTCGAGATGGAGTCACCATAAAACCAATTAGGGTACGCCGGGGAGTACAGCTGGACATTAGCATCCAGGGTCAAGTGGGATTCTTGAATAAACACTACGTCCGCTCTGAGTTGTTCAATCTCTGCTAAAACCTTTAATCTTTTACCTACTGAGTTTAATCCCTTTACATTGTAGGATAAAAATTTTACTTCTGTTATTTCCAATAACTAAATCACCTCCTTAAACACAAAGGACTTTTCAGGCAGTTTTGACCAGATCTCATCTTTATCTTCAAAATACCTGAACCTCACAATAATGTCCCTGGGCCATTTGCCTCCTCCCTCTCTCATCTTTCCTACACGGTGTACACGTTCTATTTTGAGGGGGCCCTCCGTGCCATTGTCTAAAAGGGGGAGAAATAGGTCGTTGAGAATTTTTCTCAAATCTTCCCCTCTCTCCTCCTTGATAGATCGTATTCTTAAATTTTGTCTTCTGTTACGGTTCTCTTGGTCCTCTAATCGATATTGCAGCCACCTCTGGTTTTGTTTCATCGTCTGATGTTGGTTTTTTAGTTCGTTTAATTCTAGATCCTGTTTTTCCATTTTTTTTTCCACTTCCTCTACCCGTTGCAACATGTGAGATAGATCCTTTCTTAATGCGCTAATTTCTTCTCTTATCGCGATTTCCACTCTCCTTAACATCCCATCCAGTTCCCCCTTTGTGGGGATGTGAGTGTCCTGTCTGGGGTCGTCCATTTGGCTAACCTCATGTTCACTTTCTATTGAAGTGTCCGCAATTGGGGTAACTGCCCCCCCTACTCCCTTTTTAGTTGTCCCAGTTTTTTCTGCTCTTTTTGACAGGCCTGGGCTCTTGGAGCTCCCCTCAGAGGTCATATAGTGTCTGATCGTACTGGTGGGGGGGTTATCTTTAGGGATTTTCGGGGCAGCCCCCCTTGTAGATTTATTCATGTTATATTTCTTTGTCCCTCTGATACGTTTCCCCAGTTTGAACAGCAGATGGTCACCTCACCACTTTTTTTTTTTTTTTTTGGCGGTGGTTTTTATTTATTTAAGGAGGGAAGGTAATACAGAGCAGCATTAGCTTCTCCTTCTGGGGATTTTACGCTGGTGTTCTAGAGACTCAAGGGGTCGTCCCGTGTCGCTTAGACTGTGGACAAGGGGGAAAATCCCCCATGCACTGTTTTAAGGGTGCTATACCCCCTGTTGACCCAATATAGCAGACCAGGCAGTGCTCATACAGTGGTCAAATGGTGGGGAGGAAAAAAAAAAAAAAGGATGACTCCAGTATTTCCGCCAGTGCTTCAAGTCCAACCCACTGTGGTTTAACAATGTTTAGCGCCGAGGGAGGTATAATGTCTCTAGATAGCTGGAGCCTTTTCAGCCAAGCCCCCTTACCAATGTCCTCAATATTTATGGGGTAAGGGTTCACAGTCCATGGGTGTTTAATGCATTTGATACATTTAGTAATACTGTATAGTGGGTGCGGGTTATATCTTAATGGAGGCTAGGCAGCTGGATGTCCCAAGGTGTTCAAAACAATGTTGCACAGATTATTCAGACTGAAATCGTAGCTAGTTTCACTAGCTAAGTTGCATCAATGACATATGGGATGTACCTTACAGTGCAGTGGTATACATGACACTCATTACCATATCCCTCTGCTGTCAGAGCTCGATCCCAGGTTCAGCACACTGGTCCAATTGCATCTTATAAAAGGAAAAAAAAAAGGGTTGATATTACCTGGTAGACGATTTTTTTTTTTCCTTCTTCCCCAGCCTAAGACCAGGATAGCCAGATATCACGGCAGGCAGGGGGGGGGGGGCGGCTGCTATGTGCACCACCGATGGAGGCTTCCGTGCCTTCCTCTATGCTGCACCGCGCTTACCTTCTCCTCGGGGAGCAGGGGTTAGGGGAGGCTGGTTTCCTGGATAGCAGCGTGGGACGATATGTCGGGCGTCCGGCGTGCTTGGCAACTAGCAGCTCCGCAGACTTCCGCTCTGCATCATAGCTGCTGCCGCTGGGACGCCATCGGATCTTCCTCCTTCCATCTCCCGTGCTCAGCTCAGGTCCGTAGCGTAGGAGACCCCTCCCTCAGACGTGCGTGCTTCACGTGCACCACGTCATCTGTGAATGGGGCTCTCCATGTCTTTTTAAACGCCTTCCAGCTTTCCCATTTATCTACCAACTCCTCAATTTCTTCCTCCCCACTATACCTCAGACACTCCATATTGTATGTTTTTTCTACTCTATTTGTCAATTCCCGCATTTTGGGGCTTTCTATTTCTTGCCACTTTTTGGGTAAAAAGCCCCATACACACTATCAGTTTTCCTGCAGGTTTTTCAAAACCATGTAGTGCAAGGGCCTGCCTGATTGAATACAAATTGAAACTCTTAAGCCATGTACACACGATCGGTTCGTCTGATGAAAACGGACTGATGGACCGTTTTCATCGGAAGAACCGATCGTGTGTGGGCCCCAGCTGAAAAACAGCCTGTTTCAGTTTATTCATTATTTTCAATTAATTGAATGCTCAAAAAATGTTTTGTCTCACTCTCATTTCTTCTTGTTGCATGTTGAAGCTCTACTTGGAACCTTGTTAAGATCCAACAATGTAAAATATGATTTTTTGCCATTTTTCAAGTGGTCTTAAACTTTTGATCAGGACTGGATTAACAGCAGAGCTATGTGTTCATTTCAAAATGTTTCCAATGTTGTGTTTGTTTCCTCGTGACCCCAGTTCTCTTTCCCATTTTTTTTATGTATGGCGTGACCTTCAGCTCTTCTATTGCTATTCATATTTTATAGATCCGGGATATGTTATTTCTTGTATTTACCGCTATACATAGCCACTGAAGCAGTGTTAGGTCATCCCTTGATCTTATTGGTTGAAGCAAATTCTCTACAAAATGTTTCAACTGGAGATACCACCATTCATTTACCACCATTAAATCTGTTTCATGTTTTAACTCTTGAAATGTGCTTATTTTCCCCTTTTTAATTATATCTCTAAGTTGCGCATTTAAATTTTTCATCCAATTACCCCCTACTGTCCTTTTGAAAATAATCATTTCCTTTCAGTGAAATTAAAGTTGAGTTATATTTCCATGCACTTTGTTTATGTACCGAATCCCAAATTTTAAGTGCATTTCGTGTCATTTCAGAGTGTTCTCTCCCAGTGCCCTCCCAGTGCCCTATATTGTGGGGGATTCCATATTATTTTCCTGTATTGTGCACTACACATTTTATTCTCTAATTTAACCCTGCTTTTCCTTTTGTTCCTTTGCCCATTCCGCTACTCGTGATAGCACCACTGCTTTATAATATTTTTTGAGGTCTGGAACCGCTAGACCTTCTTGTTTTTTCCCTTGACTTAGTACAGGCATACCCCGGTGAGCTTCCAGGTTTTATTACCAGTCTTAATTGAACAAGCTGGGGATAGAAGCTCATTGGTTTCTATGCAGAAGTGAGCCTGATTTTGCACTTTCCAGCTTTAGTAAATAAACCCAATTGTGTACTTAAAACCGGGGTATGCCTGTACCGAGAATGAAATTCTAGGTCTTTTATTTTGCCAAATAAATTTCATTATCAGTTTTTAATACTTTAAAGTATGACTGCAGTAATGAAATAGGCAGCATTTGAAACTTATACATGATTTTAGGTAGTATTACCATCTTTAAGGTGTTGATAAGCCCTATCCATGAGAGAGGTCTTATTGCTATTTTTTTTATTTCATTTTTTATTTAATCTAATAGAGGAATATAGTTTGCTTGATATATTTTTCCTATGGATGCGGTTAACCTTATCCCCAAATATTTTAATTCCGTCTTCCTCCATGGGAATTGAAATTCCGTTTGCTGTTTCTGTTCTTCCTGTTTACTTATGTTTATATGATTGGACCCTGGCCGAAAAAAATCTGCTTAATACTACTTACTGATTGCTTGCTAGAGGTTACAGCACATCGTCTCTTCACTGCAGAGGGGCATGATATACATATGAATGTCACCTTTATTTACATATCAATGCCACTGGCCACTGCTATTTACATATGATTGTTCTTATTATTTGCATATGAATTACAGTTATTTACATGTAAATACAGGGTCTGCAGGTTAGTCATCTGTACACAACAATAGGGCAGAGCTGGGCAGCATTAGTAGCAGCACTTCACACTGAGACATCGGGACACAGCACAGGACTGAAACTTCAAGGGACAAGGGAATTTAAACTAGGATAGTTGGCAAGTATGAGGCAGCTGCTTTGGGCCCCACAACAATGACAGGGCCCAGGACAGCTTCCCTTTTGCCCTGCCTTAAAGACGGACCTGCTGATTTAGTAAGATTTATTTTAAAGTTTTATAATTCTCCATAATATTTTAATGTCTTTAGTAAATTTGGCATTGTAATCCTAGGGTTTGATATGTAGGACAACACGTTGTCTGCAAATGCTGCCAGCTTATGTTCTTCATCCCCTGTCTTAATACCACCTATATCTGGGTTATTACGAATCGATTCAAGAAGGGGTTCTAGGGACAACACAAATAGGAGTGGTGAGAGGGGACACCCCTGTCTCGTCCCATTATTCATTTAGAAGGAGGGGGGTGGCACTCTGTTGATTTTCACGGTAGCAGCGGATGTTTATATAGCACTTTAATCCATTGGATCATTCTTGTGCCAAATCCCATAATTTCAAATATTTATCATAAAGCCAAGTCGTGTTATGGTTTTTGTTAATACATTATATGCTTACATAATTACCAACCAAATTGGCTTACAATATATACAATTCTACTACTTGTTTTTTTCCTTTGATATAGCACTAGTATTTGGTACAAAGTATTACTTCCAATGATTTCCTGTGATATTGTATGTTTTTACACTCAACCTAGTGTGTCAGAGGGGACAGAGATTCTTAAGGAGGTTGAGGCAAAGATCAGAGGACCCGTCCTATACAGCAGCTTAATCTGGGGTAGCGCTTCAGTAACAAACCAAATGCAGCGCTTTACTTTGCCATGTTCATGCAGAAAAAATGCAGTTTATGCAATCATTAGCATTGCCTGGAATAATTTGTGATTCTTGACAATGATACAAACATGAAAGTTGCCCTCTTGGTCTAAAAAAAAAAAAAAAGTCATACAATTTTGGTTTTCTACACAACATATCAGAATTAAGTACCATACAGTAAGGCCTGATGAAAAGAGATTTCAGAAGACTTTAGATGAGGAATTGTTAAATCTCATAAGGTTAAAACGGTGTTAAAGGAATTTTTTAAATGTTTAAAGAGTTTTTATAGACTTAGACCTTAATGTGCATAATCAGGTAGAAAATGTACAAATTAACCACTTCAGCCCCGGAAGATTTGGCTGCCCAATGACCGGGCTATTTTTGGACAATTGCTCAGTCGTGCGATGCTGTACCCAAACAAAATTGACGTTCTTTTTTTCCCACAAATAGAGCTTTCATTTGGTGGTATTTGATCACCTTTATCTTTTGTGCTATAAACAAAAGAAGATCAACAATTTTGAAATATCCCACATTTTTTTTCAAAAAACATTTTTTTTCCTCAGTTTATGCCAATATGTATTCTTCTACATATTTTTGTAAAAAAAAAAAATCGCAATAAGCGTATATTGATTGGTTAGTGTAAAAGTTATAGCACCTACAAAATCGATTGATAGAATTTTTATTATAATTTTTTTATTAGTAATGGTGGCGATCTGTTTTTTATATTTGTACTGCGACATTATGGCAGACTCATCGGATACTTTTGACACTATTTTGGGACCATTGTCATTTATACAGTGATCAGTGCTATAAAAATGCACTGATTACTGTGTAAATGACACTGGCAGGGAGGGGGTTAAACACTAAGGGGGCAATCAAGGAGTTTAGTGTGTCCTATGGAGTGATTCTAACTGTGGGGGGATGGGCTACCACTGACATGACAGCGATAACTCCTTTTCGATGACAGGGAGCAGTAGATCCTGTCATGTCACTAGCCAGAACAGGGAAATGCCTTGTTTGCATCTCCCTGTTCTGCCTCTCCTCATCGCAATCACAATCGTGGGCCGCCAGTGAAAATTGAGTTTGTGGGATGGTCAGTGGAAGGAAACAAAATGTCCCAACAACACTGATAGTCAGTAGGAGGAAGACATGTCCTGATAGTGGTGTCAATGGGAGGAAACATGTTAAAGGGGGCTTTGTATGGGTTTTAGGACTTTGTGTGTAGCTAGGGGGCACTGTAGGTGCATGAAGACTCAATGAGAGGCTCTGCAGAAGGCTAAGGGGCACACTAGGAGGCTGTGGGACATTGTGGGAAAGTGGAGGGGGCATTATGAGATAATGGGGTTCTGCAGAAGGTTTCAAGGGCACTTGGGAGGCTAAGGGACTGTGTGAGGAGGCATGGTGGGAGAATGTTGCAGTTCTGTATAACAGGGAGCATTATAAGGAGAAGAAGGTCTCTGCAGGGAAGAGACCTTTGGTGTGGGGTTCCCCTTGAAATCCATACCAGACCTAAGGGCCTGTAGAAATCTGAAATAAGAAGGATGAACAGAACTTGTAGGGGACAGTAAGAGATTGCTCACATCCTCCCCACCAGACACTTACCTTTCTGATTTGCTGCCAGTACCGGAACTCTATAGGAAATGAAATTTGAACTTCCCCTTTACCCTCTTTCCATTCATGTGACAGTTCACATGACTGGGGGAGTAGACAGCGCCTCCCTGTAATGTCTAAGTCCCCATTCACACTTATACGACTTGTACCACTATTTTGGACGACAAAATCGTATGACAAGTCATTTTCAATGATTTTCAATGACTACCATTCATATTGGCACAACTTTAAGTCGTGCTGACTCCAAAGTAGTGCACTGCACTACTTTTTTTATGAAGTCGGATCAAAGTTGGATTCCGTATTAACAGATCCGACTTTGGCATGCGACTTGTACACGACTTGTGCATGAAGGGGAACTCCACAGCAATTTTTTTGAAATCTATAAGCATACCGGGCCCATAGATCTGGTATGGATGGTACGGTGTGGGGTCCCCCCTAAATTCATACCAGACCCTTATCCGAGCACCAGCCCGGCTGATCAGGAAAGAGGGTGGGGATGAGCGAGCGCCCCCCTCCTGAGCATACCAGGCCGCATGCCCTTAACATGGGGGGTGCTTTGGGGCAGGGGGGCCCTGCGCCCCACCCAAAAGCACCTTTCCCCTATGTTGATGAGGACAAGGGCCCCTTCCCGACAACTCTGGCTGTTGGTTGTCAGGGTCTGTGGGCTTTTTAAAATCCCCCAGATCCCGGTCCTTATTAAAGGGGGTTCCCATATTCTGATAAGCCCCCCGCCCACAGACCCCGACAACCAACGACCAGGGTTGTCAAGAAGGGGCCATTGTCCTCATCAACATGGGGGAAAGGTGCTTTGGGGTGGGGGGCGCATGGTTCGCTCGTCCCCACCCCCTTTCCTGACCAGCCAGGCTGGTGCTCGGATAAGGGTCTGGTATAGATTCTGGGGGGACCCAAAGCCGTTTTTTTGGCAGGGGTTCCCCTTAAAACCCTTACCAGACCGATGGGCCTGTAATGCCAATGAAGGGGGAACCCATGCCGTGTTTTTTTCAAAAAATATTGGCGTGGAGTTCCCCCTAATTATTGGGGGATCAAAGTCACGTCCCTGCTCATTGAAGTCGTATTTCAAGTCGTGGGGCAAAGTCGGATCCACAGTCGTATGACTGTCTTGTTAAAAGTGCGACCGCGAATCATGGAAAAATCGCGGTAAAATCACGTGACTTTGAAGTCGCATAAGTTTGAAAGGGGCCTAATAGAGCAGTACTTGGTGCTGGAACCCTCAGCAATTCTCAGCAGTGCTCTTGATAGTTTATTGAGCCTTCTTGCAACTTATCAACGGCCTGACCATACGCAGAAGACCCCCCAAAGTCGGAAGAAGACCCCCTGAAGTCAGGAGAAGACCCCCCGAAGTCAGAAGAAGACTGGGCCCCCGCTGGTAAAAGAGCTGTAAGAAGACAACGGTGGTGCCCGGCAGAAGGGAGAAGTCATTGAGATAGAGTGGGGGGCTGGAATCTGGGGGCCCCCTTATTAAAGCACCCGCCCCATGTTGAGGGCATGCCGCCTGGTACGGCTCAGGAGGGGGGGCACTCGCTAGTCTTCACCCCCTTTCCTGACTGGCCGGTCTGCGTACTCAGATAAGAGTCTGGTATGGATTTGGGGGGAACCCCATGCTGTTTTTTTAGCATAGGGGGGTTCCCCTTGAAATCCATACCAGACCTAAAGGCCTGGTATGCTTTTGGAGGGGAAACCCATGCCGTTTTTTTATTTAAAATTTAGCGTGGAGTTTCCCTGTGGAAGGGAGGAGTTTACCTTAGAACAGGTTCACACTGGGGCGTCTCCCTGTAAAGTAGCCTCACTGTGAACGGGGATCCGACTTGGAGGCGACTTTCATTGAAATCAATGGGTACAAGTCGCCTACAAGTCGGATTGAAGTAGTACAGGAACCTTTTTTCAAGTCGGGGCGACTGCAGTAGTGTGCATTAAGAGGGCTCCATTCACTTACATTAATTTATGCATGCAGTGCGACTTGAGGCGACCAGGGGGGACCTGAAGTCAGATCCCAGGTCGCCCCTGTGTGAACCCGCTCTAAGTGTTTGATAAGAACTGGGCCAATATAGTCAATAGGTATCGTAACTTTTTATTCTGCATTTTACAGCATGTAGTCCCGAAGGCAGTAAACTACATAAAAATACTAAGTGTAAACAGGACCTTAACCATTAAATGTACTCTTTGAAAATTCTTATTTTGCAATGGTGGACATTAGTGAACTATTTTACCATTTGCACTATTTTATTAAAAAAAAAAAAATGGTAGGAGTTGTGTTTTATTTCCTTTAACCACTAGCCGACCAGCCACCGTCATTATACGGCGGCAGGTCGGCTCTCCTGGGCGAGAGCCCGTAGCTATACGTCCTATCGTATAGCCGCCCCCCGCTCGCCCCCGACTCCCGTGCGTGTGCCCGGCGGGCGCGATCGCCGCCGGGCACACGCGATCGCTCATTACAGAGCGGGGACCGGGAGCTGTGTGTGTAAACACACAGCTCTCGGTCCTGTCAGCGGGGGAAATGCTGATTTTCTGTTCATACAATGTATGAACAGAAGATCAGTGTTTCCCCTAGTGAGGCCACCCCCCCCCCCACAGTAAGAACACACAAGGGACATACTTAACCCCTTCCCCGCCCCCTAGTGTTAACCCCTTCACTGCCAGTGGCATTTTTATAGTAATCTAATGCATTTTTATAGCACTGATCGCTATAAAAATGCCAATGGTCCCAAAAATTTGTCAAAAGTGTCCGAAGTGTCCGCCATAATGTCGCAGTAACGAAAAAAAATCGCTGATCGCCGCCATTACTAGTAAAAAAAATATATTAATAAAAATGCCATAAAAATACCCCCTATGTTGTAAACGCTATAACTTTTGCGCAAACCAATCAATAAACGCTTATTGCGATTTTTTTTACGAAAAATATGTAGAAGAATACATATCGGCCTAAACTAAGGAAAAAAAAATATTTTTTATATATTTTTGGGGGATATTTATTACAGCAAAATGTAAAAAATATTTTTTTTTTTCAAAATTGTCGCTCTATTTTTGTTTATGGCGCAAAAAATAAAAACCGCAGAGGTGATCAAATACCACCAAAAGAAAGCTCTATTTGTGGGAAAAAAGGACGCCAATTTTGTTTGGGAGCCACGTCGCACGACCGCGCAATTGTCAGTTAAAGCGTCGCAGTCCCGAATCGAAAAAAGTGCTCTGGTCTTTGACCAGCAATATGGTCCGGGGGGTAAGTAGTTAAAGGACTATTTACATGCATCAATTTATAAATTCATGTGTACTAAGTTAAAATAGGAGAGAAAACTGTGACTGGGAAGATCCACTATCATGGCTAGGATACTTGCAGATTGAGACAGACTGGTTTGCATTAGTTATAAGTAACAAAAATGATATTTCAAATTTTTGACATTCGTGCTGTGTCATATTTCTCAGTTAAGACCAGGCTGAGCTGCAAAGAAATTGTAGGATGCTTACTGTGTGAGCTGAAATATGAGATTTCCCTGGCATTAATAAATGGAGTGCACAACTGATTTTACGTCTTTTAAATGTCCCACATAAATTCTACATAATATGTATGTGTTTTTAGAAAATGAATTATTTAAAAGACCACTGAAAGAGATCTAGTTTTAATCTGGCAAGTCAAACATTAATTTATTTTATCTTTCTTGGCAGATGTGCAAGTCACAGAACAATGTTATTTTTCATTAAAATGTCAGTTATTTTAAAAGATGAGTTTATGAGAGGGTGTAAATCCCTACAGCAGTATCTGGAAAGGTGAAGATAGATAGATAGATAGATAGATAGATAGATAGATAGATAGATAGATAGATAGATAGATAGATAGATAGATAGTGTGACAGGAGTGACTTTGGGTTGGGGGGGGGGGGTTGTGGCTTAACCTGGAGAGTTCTGGAGGCTCCTTGTCCAGCTTCCCCGACGCCTCTTATGTGTAAATCACCCTGTGTCTCCAATATGGGCACAGGGTGAATGAGAACCCCTCTATGATCTGCGCTAGTCAGACTCAATGTTGTATATATGTATATATTGTGTGTTGTCTCATGCTGTTGTGTACTATTTGCTGTGATGGTTTAGGGTGTGACTGTATTCTATTGTCTATTGTGGCTGTCTGCCTCAACTATTATGGGATGTGTAAGTGTCTTGCTGTGAGTAAAGATAGAGGGGGGATTCCTCCAGCAGCCCCCTGCTAAGACTGCTTACTGATGAGAAGTTTAAACACACCTGACCTGTGTGTCCATTGTCATTGGACAGTTTAACCCACCCTGTTTTCCAAGGGTGGGGGAAAGTGTTTTGAAGTGAGATATCTGTGTAACATGTTTGAAAATAAAGGAGTCTGCTGGTTTTTACCCTACACCGAGGTGTTGTCTGGTGACTGGGAGGGCTGGAGAATTTTGGATAGTGCTTGTTCTGGACAGAGGAAGCATTGACGGCAGACCTAGTGCTGTTTGAGGGAAGAGGGTTTGTCACAGATAGATAGATAGATAGATATATAGATAGATATATAGATAGATAGATAGATAGATAGATAGATAGATAGATAGATAGATAGATAGATAGAAAGATAGATAGATAGATAGATAGATAGATAGTTAGTCAAGTGGTTTTCAGTACTGGGAATTTAGCTAGGCTTAGGCAGAAATAGAGGGGTTGATTTACTAAAGGCAAATAGGCTATTTCCTTTTGCAAGTTGAACTTTTCAAGGGAATTTTCTTTAGTGAATTGTAATTGTGGTGAATTTTCATGTTGCGAAGAATATTAAATCATGTGCACAGAACATAAAAAAAAAAAAAATGGTTTGCACTGAATAGTCTTCTTTCCTTAAAGTGTAAGTAAACCCTCCTATCATTTTCCGCCAAGAAGGCTGCCATCTTTGCATATGTTTAATCTACAACTGCCATAATGCTGCACATGTGATCAGTTATGACACCAGCCATTAGATGGTTTGACAGTTTGGTTGAGAGCACCACCAATGGGAGTGTTACATTTCCGGTGAGTGCCAGAAATTAAACTGTTTTATGGATGGGTTTACTTCTGCTTTAAGTAAATCAAATAGAACAATAGACAGGTAGATAACATTCTTTATCATATTGTAAAATCCATGGGGGGGGGAGCCATGGCTCTGTTTCTGAATAGACACACAAAGCAGCAGCTCGGGAGCATGTCTGCTTGGGGGCCCCCGTGGCTCTGGGGGCACTCGACAGGAGGGAGGGGCCAGGAACGCCAGCGTGGACCAGTATTGGGGCTGCTCTGTGAAAAACCACTGCATAGAGCAGGTATGACATGTTTGTTATTTAAAAAAAATGTTTTTACAATACCACTTTAACAGTTTTTCTAGAGAGCTTTTTTTTTAACTGCAGTGTTTTGGCAGAGAGGCATCCAGTAAATAAGCTGGCCCTGCATTTTTTTTTTTTTTGCAGGATTTGTATAGCTGTAGAGTACAAAAGGAAATCACAAGAATTGTTTAACGGTCTGTGCTGTCCAATATGATCTCTACTGAAGCAAATTCTTAGCTTAGTATGTTCTATTGGGTTGAGGTCAGGACTCTGTGCAGGCCATTCAAGTTCCTCCACCCCAAACTCTCACAACCATGTCTTCATGGACCTTGTTTGTGCAGTGGTGCGCAGTCATGTTGGAACAGGAAAGGGCCATCTCTAAACTGTTCCCACAAAGTTGAGAGCATGAAATTGTCCAAAATGTCTTGGTATGGTGATGCCTTAAGAGTTTCCTTCACTGGAACTAAGGGTCCAAGCCCAACCCCTGAAAAACAATCCCACACCATATTCCCCACTCCACCAAATGATTTGGACCAGTGCACAAAGCAAGGTCCATAAAGATATGGATGAGTGAGTTTGGGATGGAGGAACTTGACTGGTCTGCACAGTGTCCTGATTTAAACCTGCTATAAAACCTTTGGGATGAATTAGAGTGGAGACTGTGAGTCAGGCCTTCTTTTCCACATCAGTGCCTGACCTCACAAATGTGCTTCTGGAAGAATGGTCAAACATTCCTATAGACGCACTCTAAACCTTGTGGACAGCCTTCCCAGAATAGTTGAAGCTGTTATATGAGAACAAACAGATCCTCGTTCTGTCAGGGGAGTAGAGTGAGATTGTCCATTTCTACTGAATAGGAACAGATCTCACTCTACTTCCTGCCAGTCCACTCCTCCCACAGTTAGAAAGCACCTCCCTAGGGAATATTTAACTCTTTGATCGCCCCTGGTGTTAACCTCTTCCCTGCCAGTGTTATTTATACAGTAATCAGTGCATGTTTACAGCACCGATCGCTATAAAAATGTCACTGATCCCAAAAAAGTGTCCGATCTGTCTGCCGCAATGTCACAGTCCCGCTAAAAATCGCAGATCACCTCCATTACTAGTAAAAAAAATTATAATAAAAATGCCATAAATGTATCCCCTATTTTGTAGATAACTTTTGCGCAAACCAAAAACATGTAGAAGAATACATATTGACCTAAACTGAGGAAGAAATTTGTTGTTTTTTTGGGATATTTATTGTAGCAAAAAGTAAAAAATATATATTTTTTTTAAATTGTCGCTCTTTTTTTGTTTATAGCGTAAAAAGCTGCAGAGGTGATCAAATACCACCAAAAGAAAGCTCTATTTGTGGGGGAAAAATTACATACATTTTGTTTGGGTACAATGTTACACAACCGCGCAATTGTCCGTTATAGAGACGCAGTGCCTTGTCGCAAAAAAATGGCCTGGTCAGGTAGTGGGTATATCCTTCCGGAGCTGAAGTGGTTAAGGGCCTTTTGTCCACATTTATTTAAAAAAGTTCTTTCAGAATGTTTTTCCTCATACAGGGGTTTTGACCATGACATACGTAGGACACAGCACACATTTTTCAGCTTCCTGACTATATACAGTATGTTTGGTCAGACCTACAGTCTGTTCATTTAACAAAATATGACTCTGCCTCCTGGCTGCAGAGCTATCCAGCTAGGGTTGAACAGACTCCCTGTCTTTTTAAATCTTTTACGCCACTTACCTTGAGCCCTTTAAGTGGGCTTTAACCACCTGGGGCCCGCGCTATATCCGAATGATGGCTACAGCGCGGACCTGAAAATCCAAGTGGACGTCAATTGACGTCCGCCCCTTTTGGCGTTCCCGGCGCGCGCTCCCGAGCGCGCAGCGGGGAGACTCTGTGTTGGCCGTGTCCCTTGGACACAGCCAATCACAGATCACGGCGAACGGCCAATCAGAGTGGCCGTTTGCTATGCGATCTGTGTGGCCAATGAGAGATGATCTCATATGTAAACATATGAGATCATTTCTCATTGCCGGCTCACAAAGAGACAGCGTCCTGTCTCTGGAGAGGAGACCGATCTGTGTCTCTTGTACATAGGGACACAGATCGGTCACCCCCCCCAGTCACCCCCCCCCACCTACAGTTAGAACACTATATAGGGCACATATTTAACCCCTTCCTCACCCCCTAGTGTTAACCCCTTTAATGCCAGTCACATTTATACGGTAATTAGTGCATATTTATAGCACTGGTCGCAGTATAAATGTGAATGGCGCCAAAAATGTGTCCGATGTCCGCCATAATGTCGCCGCCATTACTAGTAAAAAAAAAAAAAAAAAAAAAAACAATTCTGTCCCCTATTTTGTAGGCGCTATAACTTTTGCGCAAACCAGTCGCTTATTGCGATTTTTTTTTTTTTTTTCCCCAAAAATATGTAGAATACGTATCGGCCTAAACTGAGAATTTTTTTTTTTTTTTTTTTTAAATTGGGCTATTTATTAGAGCAACAAGTAAAAAATATTGTATTTTTTTTCAGAATTGTCGCTCTTTTTTGTTTATAGCGCAAAAAAATAAAAACCGCACAGGCGATCAAATACCACCGAAAGAAAGCTCTACTTGTGGGGAAAAAAGGACGTCAATTTTGTTTGAGAGCCATGTCGCACGACCTCGCAATTGTCAGTTAAAGCGACGCAGTGCCGGAAGCTGAAATTTCACCTGGGCAGGAGGGGGGTATATGTGCCCAGTAAGCAAGTGGTTAATACCCAGGAGGCAAAGTAGCTTCTTTATCAAGTAACTGCTGTCATTGACTTCACAGTGGTCACATAATTGGGAACCCATCCCACTTTTTCAATCATATGTCATGATTGAGAGCTGTGGGTGACAGCTCAGCCGCTGTGCTGCAAGTGCCCAGTGAGCGCACTCTCAGGCACCCAACCTCACACCCACCTGGCAACCAATCTCACACCTGTTCAAACACCCTTTCATTGCTGAGCCAGTCATTAGCTGTAGCGCTAGTCTGTCACAATATTTTTAACCACTTCAATACAGAGCACTTATAAATCTTCCTGCCCAGACCAATATTCTGTTTTCAGCGCTCTCACATTTTGAATGACAATTGCGCGGTCATGCGACGCTGTACCTAAACAACATTTTTATATATTTTTTTCCCCACACATAGAGCTTTCTTTGATGGTATTTGAATAATAAATTATTTTGAATAAGTATGTTTTCTCCTTCACTGATGGCAACTGATGAGGCTGCACTGACAGGCACTGATGAGGCAGTACTGATTGGCACTGATGAGGTGGCAGTTATATGCAGCACTGGTAGGCACTGATAGGTGGCATTGATAAGCAGCACTGATGGACACTGATATAGAACACTTATATAAAGCACTGATGGGCACTGATAGGTGGCACTGATGGGCACTCATAGGTGGCACTGATGGGCACTCATAAATGGCACTGAAGGGCACATATAGGTGGCACTGATGGGCAGCACTGATAGATGGCACTGATAGTCAGCACTGATCAGAAGCGCTGGCAGGCATCACTGAGTGCTATCCCTAATGGGCAATGATTTCCATCCCTGGTGGGCTCTAGTGGGCTTTCCAGGTGGCCATGGGTGGGCATTCCTGGTGGCCATGGGTGGGTATCCTTGCTGGCCATTTGTGGGCATCACTGGTGGCCATGGGTGGGCATTCCTGGTGGTCCTGGGTAGGAATCCTCAGGGGCTGCACTGATAATTAATCAGTGCAGACCCCACTGTCAGTAGAGCAGACTTGCTGACTCCAACAGAGTCAGCAAGTCAGTGGTGGAGTAGGGTGCTCCGGACCTTCCGCTTCGAGTCTGCTCTCACCCAGGGACCAGACAGCTAGCTAGTCAGCTAACCAGGCAGGCAGGCTCCTTCAAACCTTGCTACACAAGCCAACTTGCAGCTCTAAGACCAGCTCCTTCCTCCCCCTTGGACCCCTCTCCGCCGCAGGTAAGACCCTGTCTCTCAGGGCCATCTACACTCCCTGGAACCGCTGATGGCCGTCCTTTTCAGGACAGCCATCTCACTGGCTTAAACACTGCGGATCCCCTCTCCTCTTTACCCCCCATCGTCCCCCACACTGCCACCCACAATTGGGGCACCCCCCCCGCCACCCCATCGCCACCTCCAAGGCTCGACTGGGCAATTTTCGGTGCTCTTTCGCATCCGCGTCAGCCTAGCACAGATTCGCGGCCGCCGCGCTTAGGGAAGACCGCGGCTTCAGCCGCGGCCTAGCGGCACGCCGCAGACGCCCAGATACAGGCCAATAAACTTTCAAAATTCACCCAAAACTGCCCTGAAACACCCCCCTATCCTTGGAGGACCCCATCCTCCCCCGGATTCAACAACCCAACTTAATACCCAGCTACAGCCCCCAACCCTGAGGCCTGTGTCCCGATCAGCGGCCATCTTAGTACACCCCAGCAATAGTGACACCTCTCACCCCCCCCCCTCAAAAACCAACAGCACTTGATCCAGGGTTTGTCGCCTTTCAGGGATCAGGAAGGAATTTTTTTCCCTGCTGCAGCATATTGGCTCAGCTCGGCCAGGGTTTTTTTTGCCTTCCTATGGACCAAGCCGAGGGAGAGGATTCAGAGAATCTTCCCTCCATCGCCACTCCACACCTTCACCCCCCCCGGTGACTGGCGACTATCGCTAATCGCCGTTACTCTGCAGAAACCATTCAGGGTCTGAGACGATTCGCCACAGAATTACCAGCCGTCACCAAAAAGACCTTAAAAATAGAGCATCTTTTAAGAATCGATCGACGATCGATCATCAAAAATTTCAACCATTTACCCCAGGTTAAGCACATATCATGTGCTTTGATCAACACAAGATCGGCAGTAAAACACCGATCAGAAATCCACGATTTCATTCTACAACACGATCTAGACTGCCTCTTCATTACAGAAAGTTGGCTCTCAGACGACTGCAACCATTCTCGGAGAACTGGTGCCAGAAAACTATCGGATTATAACGGAAAACAGAATAGGGCAAAGAGGAGGAGGCCTGGCGGTGATCCACAAGATTCACCTTGCATTCACTAAACCAGTCCTTCAAAATCCTCTTCCATTCATGGAAACCCTTACTCTTCAACTACAAACAAACCCCCAGGAGACTGTCCACATTCTTCTCTGCTATAGGCCACCCGGGCCAAAATCGCAGCTTCTGCCATCATTAACGGAGTTTATCTCCACTTATACCTTTAAAAGCAAATGCCTCTTGCTGCTCGGAGATTTCAATCTCTGGGCCAATTCCTCACAGGACCCCATTGCTGACGCCTGTATTGACCACCTGGAAGGGTTAGGGCTACAGCAACTTATATTTGGGCCAACTCATGGTTCAGGACACGCGCTCGACTTAATTTTCAGACAAAATCTGAAGATAAGCATTTCGGAAAATGAACCACTGCCATGGACAGATCACCATGCAATTAAATTCATAATTTCCAAAATTCCCCCACAGATAAAAGCACCCAAGCCGGTGACTACACACTGGACTAGATCGCAGAAGAAGCTCCATTCGGAACTCTTCAAATCTACCTTGGGAATTAAAATCAAAACAATCCTTCCACTTCAAACAGCCTCAGATACACTGGATGCCTTAAATGCAGCCCTACTACAGTCAGCCGACTTAGTAGCACCGAATCGCAAAGCCCGCACCCAGAAAAAAAAGTCCGGCTGGTTCAACAACCAGCTGTCACTACTGAGGCAAGAGCGCAGAAGGGCGGAAGCCGCCTGGAAAAGAAGCGCTTCAGAGGAAAACCTCATCATCTACAAGGCAATAACAAGAAAATATCATAAAGAAATATTCAAAGCCAAGAAACAACATTTTTCTATGGCGATCAACAGTGCCCTAAACTGCCCCCGTGAACTTTTCAAGATGGTCACCCAGACCATGAATCCAGGATGCCTTGAAGACCCTAATTAAGACACCCAAGAGTTTTGTAATGAATTATCGGATTTCTTCATCAATAAAATTGAGGGAATCCGGGAAAGCATTCTGCAAAACAATACCCCCCTCAGCCCACCACATAACACCCAGAGAAACTTTCTACAGGCAACAAAGTTTACTCTGAAACCCATCTCCATCGATGCTACAAAAAATATCATTGGTACTCTGCGAAACAGCACAGCGCCCAATGATATTATCCCCACTAAACTGCTGAAGGAATGTGTTGACATCCTGGCACCACCTATCACGCAGCTTATAAACCAGTCATTTAAGGAAGGCATAGTGCCCTCCCTGCTGAAAGAGGGCACAATCCAGCCCATCTTGAAAAAACCGACCCTCGACCCCAAGGACCCAACTCACCGTCGCCCCATAACAGGCCTAAATGTCTTCTCTAAGGTAATGGAGAAAACAGTGGTACAACAGCTGCAACAGCATCTAGATACCCATAATCTACTGGATCCATTACAATCAGGCTTCCGTCCCGGACACGGGACAGAAACAGCTTTACTCAAAATATGGGACGACGCCCTTGAGGCCGCAGACGAAGGAGAATCTTGTCTCCTGGTTCTGCTGGACCTAAGCGCAGCCTTTGACACGGTAGACCACAAACTGTTACTGAGGCGACTGGCTGAGGTAGCCAGAGTCGCAGAAGGTGACTTACCATGGTTTTCCTCCTTCCTGGAAAACCGATCACAAACAGTTAAACTGGGATCTTTCATATCTGAGAGGCGCACGGTGTCATGCGGAGTCCCCCAAGGATCCCCCTGTCACCGGTGCTTTTCAACATCTATCTTCGCCCTCTCTTTGATATTATCAGTAGCCAAAAACTACTCTATCACTCATATGCAGACGATACGCAACTGTATTTTCGCATCTGCAACAAAAAGGATCATCATTCCAGTTTAGAGAAATGTCTCTCTTTGATAGAAAACTGGATGTCTAAGAGTTATCTTAAACTCAACAATTCCAAAACAGAACTTCTCCTGTTTCATGCCAGTCATAAGAGTCAACTGGCAACAACCTGGACACCGCCGCCCATTCTGGGCCAAATCATCACCCCTAGCTCCAAAGTCAAAAGTCTTGGGGTCATTTTCGACACCTACATGACAATGGATGCACAAATAGGGTCAGTAGTCAGCAGTTCTCACCATCTGCTGCGCCTACTACGCAGACTTATCCCATTTATCCCTAAGGAAGATGTAGCAGTCATGGTGGGAACAATTGTGAACTCCAGATTGGATTACGCAAATGCTCTTTACCTCGGACTCCCAAAGTACCAAATCTCTCGTCTGCAAGTCGTTCAGAATACGGCCGCAAGACTTGTGACTGGGAAAAAAACATGGGAATCAATCTCACCTTCGTTGAGAACCCTTCACTGGTTGCCAGTAAAGGACAGAATTGCTTTTAAAGCACTCTGTCTGACACATAAGTGCATCCATGGGAAGGCTCCGCAATATCTTTGCGACAAGATAGAACCCCACAATTCCAATCGCCTTCTGTGATCCACTGGCCAAAACCTGGTCAAGATACCCAAAGCCAGATACAAGTCCAAAGGACAAAGAAGGTTTGCATTCCAGGGTCCAAGACTATGGAACAAATTACCAACCAGCATTCGGTTGGAGGAAAACCACCTGGCCTTCAGAAGACAGATTTAAACTCTGCTCTTTTGATGTCAAGAGACAGGAACCATCAAGCGCCCAGAAGCGATTCAGTTTGCATGTGCCGCGCTATATAAGTTTTTCATTCATTCATTCATTCCTCTACTTGCATCTGTCAGCGTTATTGGACACAGTGCAATTGGACACAGCTGATCACATGATAAAGAGCCTCCATCAGAGACTCTTTACCTAGATTGGAGATGTGTCAGACTGGCACACCACACCACCGATCGCCTTGCTGCATGCCAATGGGCACGCAATCGCGGCTTATCGTGCTGGATGTCATATGACGCCCAATCAGGATAACTGAACCACGTCCCAGCCATCATTCTGCTATAGGCTGGGCTGGAAGTGGATAAATGACCACCAACCCTTAACTTACACTTTCTACAGTATATGTGCATAACATCTATTGCACATCATTTCCCAGCATGCTTTAATTTATAAACTTAAACCAGCATAGGCTTATTCATAGAATTAAAAAATGTAAAAGTACACTTTTTACAATCTGAAGCACCTTTAATCGGTAATCACCTCTTATATTAATAATCCACTTTTAGAAAAATAAAGTTCATAGATAATAGTCTTTTCCGGCTCAGAGTTAAATGGATAAGCTGTCTTTCCAATGATGGAGTATTGACAGCAATGAGCAAAGGACTGATTCAGAATATCTATTAGATCAGAGACAAGTACTCACCCTTACCACTCCTCATTGCAAAGTGGTATTCTGGTTTAGTATAAATAAAATTAGTTGTAGTATATTGTACTTTCACATTGGAACAGAAGCTATGTCCTTTGCTTCTACCATTCACCTATCTTTTACTATTCCCAGTTGCAGAATGGCACTGGAGGTACTATAACCAGAAAGGAGATCAGAACGCCAGTGCTCTTCTTTAGATGGTGCATTGCTCTGCAGGCATGCCACTATCTCAGGCAATGGTAAGGTGTCTAGTATGTTAGTGTTCCTCTGTATAATGCACATTTACAGTAAGTTTGACATCAGTCTTTTACTAGGCAATTTCCTACTCATTTTGAGCATGATTTTCTTTGACAGGGAATTTGAAGGTGAATGTGATAGCTAGATATCGTTTCTCAATTTGGTTGACATTGGTCCTATGTCTACAGTATAGGCATTTTGGCTTTCAGTTAGATATGAAATAGCTGGCAAATACAAGGGTAACAAGCCTCCAACATTTTCTAGCAAAGCTGTCCTATGAACTTTTGATTTCTGAAATCAGACACTTGTCCTTTTGCACAGCTTCAACATAGAAGTATTTTAGTGGAGTAACCATTTACTCACAATTCTCATACTTAATTTCCTATAACTGCCTAGGTTCCTGGATATGTGCAGGGAATTAAAATTTCTCATTTCCCCTAGCTCAGGAGCTCAAAAAGACTATATTTAATGAGGCAGAGGTCACTGGACAAGTGATCAGCAGTTAGGTGGCCCTCTATTGACAGAACCAGCATTTCAGCAGCCATGCAGAAGCCTATTAATACCGGCCATACACGGGTTGATTTTCGAAAGATTTTTTTCGTAAATCGTATCTAAGAATTTTCGTTTGAATTTCGCACCATTAGAGGGCTGCAGCAACGTGTGAAAATCAAATATGAGTAATCGGACATGTTGTAAATTTTTTGAAAAACAAACGATTTTCTAATCAATGATGGAAGAATCGTATGAGAAATGTAATAGAAAAAGGAATGCATAAGTGCAAGAAAAGAAAACTCCTGGAAAGAAAAAAGATTCCGGCCACAAAAAAAATTTCTGTAGCAACATGAGGTGAAATTGAAGGCTTGGTTGGCCAATTTCGAAAATCAATGGTGGTGTCATCGGATTAGAAAAAAAAATTGTGTTGCTGTGATTCCTGGCAGGGGCAGCTAATTAGGGAAGTATATTACCTACTAAGCCCATTACATATGGTGGTCAGACTCTCCTCCACAGTGAGCGTCTGACATTAATGCAGCTAGAAAAGAAAGAACACCAATTTAGGGCATTTAGTTACTATTGTTTCATTGACACCCACTGCTGTCTCTGAGCCTATGAGGAGGGAGAGAGTGGAGAGCCGCTGCTCTCATGCACAGTATTGGATTGAGATCGGGCTTTTAGAACCACATCAAGCAATACCTTGTGCTGCACCCCAACGCAATCTTATTGTACAATTTCTGGACATGTTTTTTGTATCTACCAGCAACTATGTAGCATGAGGACCTACCTAAACAACCCACTACATTTTTTCCATATGAGGTAGGTCCTCATATTATAAAATTAAACTGGATCGTAGAATTAGATAGTGATGTGTGTTTAGTAGCATTTTAAGCCCCTCACTAAAAAACATATTCTGAAATATATTAAATGGTATATCAAGGTCAAAACCAAGCATTATCAATATATTTTCTAAATCTAGCATATTCTTTTCATCTTCTTTTTAATAGAAAGAGAAATGTAGACCAGAATCTTCAGAATCACCCTTGAGATTAAAATCTACTGTAGCCGCCCATGGCTCAGAGCTTATCACCAGGGATACAAGCTTCATCTGGAAAAATTCTCATTAACAGCAATGCTTAGCAGTGTCCATATTTGCAGAATGTAACAAATGTAGTTGTAGTTCTGAATAGAGATTAAAGAAATGTCTTTGTATATTAATGCTTTAACTTTTTAACCAAGCTGTATTTACAAATTTTTCTTTACAAACTTATTCTGAAAAAAGCTTTGATTTAGTATAACTGATAGCAATTTATATAACCCAATAGGGAAAAATGGCTTAACTAATTTGACACAGGGGGGCAGATCTAAGATACACTACGCCGCCGTAACTTATTT
This sequence comes from Rana temporaria, assembly GCF_905171775.1. Classification (NCBI taxonomy): domain Eukaryota; kingdom Metazoa; phylum Chordata; class Amphibia; order Anura; family Ranidae; genus Rana; species Rana temporaria. The sequence goes on from NC_053490.1 coordinate 426,816,787, forward strand.
TTTTTTTTCGAATCCTCAAAGAATTTGCGCCGTAAGTTACGGCGGCGTAGTGTATCTTTGGCGGCGTAATGGTGCGCCATTCAAATCTCTGTGATGGGGGCGTGTTTTATGTAAATACGTTGTGACCCGACGTAAACGCCGTTTTTTTTTAACTGCGCATGTGCCGTCCGTGGGGGTATCCCAGTGTGCATGCTCGAAATTAACCCGGAACAAGCCAATGCTTCCGACGGTGACGTAATTCTACGCAAATCCCTATTCGTGAACGACTTACGCAAACAACATAAAAATTTCAAATTTCTACTCGGGAATGACGGCCATACTTAACATTGAGTACGCCTCATAACAGTAGCTTTAACTATACGCCGGAAAAAGCCGAACGCAAACGACGTAAAAAAATGCGCCGGCCGGACGTACATTCGTGGATCGCCGTAACTAGCTAATTTGCATACTCGACGTGGAATTTGACGGAAACGCCACCTAGCGGCCGCCGAAAAATTGCAGCTTAGATCCGACGGCGTACTAAGACGTATGCCTGTCGGATCTAGCCGAGATGCCGTTGTATCTTGTTTTGAAGATACAAAACAAAGATACGACGCGCAAAATTTGAAATTACGCGGCGTATCAAAAGATATCTTTTGATACGCCGGCGTAATACTTTTGTGGATCTGACCCGTATATTTAAATCTATTTATTTGTCATGGGTTACTACAGTTTGTACATCCTTTCATATTTTTGTACACTTTTATTAAATAAGCCATGCAGTTTAAGTGCTCATATGAGCCATTTAAACTTTTAAATGTAGAAGTCCTGCCTGAGAGCTAATGCCAAAAGACTTTTGCTATTACTCTTATTAACCAGAAAATCCTCCTGTCTGATAGATTTGTTTTATCTCTAGGGACCTCAGTTTCCTGCCTTCTAGGCTAAGCCACACTAACCTGCCTGTGCCCTGTCCAATAAAATTACCCCTGTTGGTTACTAAAGTGCTCTTATTTGTCAGGGAGATGGAGATCATGAAATTCAGGCTTCCGGAAACAAAGTGAAACTAAACTAGATTGGTGATAAGAGGATGATTTTAGGGTAAAAAAAAAATAGCTGAATGCAGGAATCTTTTTTGTATCAGCACTTAGGCAGGACTATTCATTTTAAATTAGAACATATGAAAGTAAAGAGTGAAAGTAAATCAAAATATGAAAGAAAATATAGAGGGCACAGATAATGTACCAAAACATAAAACAATGAACTGTATTAGTCATTTTAGACTGACTTTTAGAATGCCCTAAAATAATGTAAATGTTAATACAAAGGTAAACTGTAATTATTATTAAAAGATATAATTTCACTTGTAAAGCCATATGAAGCAAGGTGCTCCTGTGTAGTCTGATCCTGAAGCATCTTGAAAGAAAGGTAGCCAGAGTGGGATAGATGTGGCCTTTCAATTTAATATCACCTCAAGTAACAATTAGGGAAGAGCAAATCTGGGTTGGAGATTTGTTAAACCCAGCATGAAATAAAAAAATGCTAATTTAAAACTGAACCCCATTAAAGTTTATGAAGGGTGAAACTTTACAATCTGTTTTGGCCTTTGTCAGGACAAACAGGCGAAAGATTGCATTGGAAGGGATTATTAAAAGTATAGTACAATAGACAGAGGGTCCTCAATTTACTGCAACTTTAAAGGGAACATGGGTAAAACCTAATCCTTTCAGTTACATATTTGTAAAATGCATATAAGCTGTAGAGATTGGACGAACACCCACTGGTTCGGTTTGTGCCAGAACATCGCAAAAGTTCAGACCTGAACCCTGAACTGCATTGAAGTCTATGGGACCCAAATTTGAAAAAACAATTCCCCATTTTGAAGGCTTATATGCAAGTTATTGGCCATCAAAAGGAAATGGGGGCCCAGGTACTGCCCTGGGGGACATATAACAATGCATTTTTTTTTAAAAGATTGTTTTTAAAGGAGCAGTGATTTTAATTATGCTTAAAGTGAACGAATAAAAATGAAAAATTCCTTTAAATATAGTGCACAGGGGTTCCCTAGTCTGCCTGTAAAGTGGCAAAACTGAAAAAAAAAAAAAAAAGACATTTAAATTGCAGGAAATACAATACCATTGATGGCAAAACAAAAATATTTTTAAAAATGGCAAAAAAATTACCCCCTTTGGGTCTGGTATGTATTTTAAGAGGAACCCTATGCCAAAATAAAAAAAATGAAGTGAAGGCCCCACCCAAAATCCATACCAGACCCTTATTCGAGCATGCAGCCCGGCAGCTTAGGAGAGGGTGAGTGAGCAAGGGCCCCCCTCCTGAACCATACCAAGCCACATTCCCTCAACGTGGAGCGCCTTTTCCCAACAACCCTGGGCTGTGGTTATGGGGGTCTGCAGGCAGGGGGCTTATCATAATCTAAAAGCCCCCAGATCCTGCTCCCCCTCCCGTGTGAAAGAGTATCCCTTCCCATTTTCTAAAAAAGGGTAAAAAATAAATAAAAACACACACAGTTTTTGACAATTCTGTTTTTAAAAATGTAACAAAAAGCCCCCTGATGTAGATCCATCATCAATCATGACATCGCCACCCCCATCAGATCTGAAAAAAAGAAACTCCACCCACGAGGAAGGCTAACCGCCATCTGCCTGCTCCGTCATCTGACAGTTCTTAAATAGGTAAGGGGCAATCAAGGCTTAGAATGTGAGGCTACGGCAGTATGCTGAGCCTGCATGGGATAGAGCAGAGGGAGAAGTGGGCTGCCGCGCTCTGGGGTAGTAACAGCCTCTGATTGGTCAGCTGCGGCAGCCCCCTTCTCTGATAGGTCCGTTCGCGTGAGGTAAAACCCGCACTGGACGAGCCTATATAAGGGAGAGGCTGAGGCGATTTGCTCAGTCACATCTCCTGACAAGCAGCATCGCCCGCCTCTCCCTCTCTCTCAGGATGAAGCGCGCTGTGCAGGACAGCCGTGAGGAGCTCTTATGTAGACTCCTAGAGAAGGCTGAGAGCAGGGGAGGTGAAGAGTGGCTGAAGCGTTGCCTGTCTGAGGAGAGTGGCTCTGTTTTATCTGTCAGCCCAGCTGCAGTACCAGAGATGAGCGTGGGCGCCCCCAGGAAACAGCCTGGAAGAAAAAAGAAATGTAAGACCAATAATTTAGCTCCTCAAGCTGAGGGAGCTGCAACAAGAGGTGCTTCTTGCCAGCAAGGGAGCAGCGCTGCCTCTTCCCCCCCTCCTGGGGACTTGGGTGAGCATGTTTTACCTGAAGTTGTTTTCAGTAATGTTAACCAGTTATCTGCATTTTCTAGTCTAATTGAATCTTTGTCTGTCATTGTGCAGCAGTTCAAAGGTATACATGATGCGGATTTTACCTCACAAAATGTAAATATGTATGTGCAACCAGGTGAGAGTCTGAGTACTCAGGCATGCACAGTAAGTCAGAGTGCACAGGAGACTGGTGCTGGAAATAGCGATAATGCTATTGATATGGAGGAGGTTGGTGTGGTGTGGCATGAGGCTGGTCATCCCTCTCTGCTAAATAAGGATGTTACTGTCAGATCGAGTGTGAGGTGTCCTGCTGTTAATAATACTTTACCCCTCAGATCCTCGGCTGCTATGGTCAGCGAGTCTTCCTTTAAGGAACCCCTCCCTTGCAGTTTATCCCCGCTGGGTTTTCATCTGTCTAAGTCAGTCAAAGAAAAAATTTGGAGGGGTGAATATCTCGATATATTATCACTTCTCCCTGCTTCTAAGGAGTTTTTGGCTAAATCTGACAGGCAGTCCAGCGAAAGAACAGAGGAAGATAGGAGGAGAGCGGTTCCTAAGACATTTCAAAACTGGCTGCAAGCGTTCTGTATCTATTCAGCAGTTATGGGAGAACGCTTCCCGGGGAAGTGCTCAGGTTTATTCCAACACCTGGATATTATTGCGGAGGCCTTTCGCCACTTTGGCGGCTCCGCATGGTTCTCATATGACGAGAATTTCCGTCAAAAACTAGCTGTGTACCCATCGCTGCATTGGGGGGCTAAGGACGTTGGTTTATGGTTAAACCTTATGCTGCCACCTAGGCCCCAGTTCACCCCTCGCCCCGCTTCAAATGGTCAGAGTCCAGTCAGGAAGGGTGTATGCTTAGGAATTCAATGAGGTTCAATGTAAATTCTTATTGAATTGTAGATACAAACATGAGTGTTCTTATTGTGGCGGTACTCACGCGGCGAGCAGATGTTTTCGTAAAGCTGCCGCTAGTTCCTCTCATTCAGGACCCAAGGACACACATGGGAAAGGCCCCGACTCCGGTGAGCCTGGCAAGAATGCGCCCATGGCTCGAGCGCTATCCAGACCACAGGATGGCGGCTCTGCTAACTGAAGGTTTTGCCAATGGTTTCTTAGTGCCATCCTTTACTGGTTCAGGGTGTACACCAGTTAAAAATTTACTATCGGTATCCATGCACTCTAACTTAGTGCTTGAGAAAATTTGCAAAGAATTGTCTGAGGGTAGGGTGGCTGGCCCCTTTAATGACCCGCCATTCTCTAATTTCCGGTTGTCCCCTTTGGGCATCGTACCCAAGAAAGAGCTGGGTGCGTTCAGACTGATCCACCACCTATCTTACCCACCGCATTCGTCACTCAATGACGAAGTTGCCTCTGTGGAGGCTCCAGTCTGCTACGCCTCATTTGATGAGGCTTTGTGTCTTTTGAGGCAAGCAGGGCAAGGGGCTGTGCTAGCAAAGGCTGATATTAAGTCGGCTTTCCGCCTTCTTCCCGTGCATCCACAAGGCTTCAATTCTTTGGGTTTTCAATTTTTGAATAAATATTATTTTGATAAATGCATGCCAATGGGGTTTTCTATGTCATGCTTTTATTTCGAGGCTTTTTCCTCCTTCTTACATTGGGTCGTGTCAGTCGTTATCCCTCAAGGCCTTATCCTACATTATCTAGATGACTTCTTGTTTTTAGGTCCCCGGGGGTCATCAGTGTGTATGGAAGCTTTACAGGTTTTCTTTGACGTTTGTCATGACTTTGGCGTGCCTCTGGCCCAGGAGAAAACAGTTTTTCCCACGACAGTTATTGAATTTTTGGGGATCACGGTTGACTCCGAGCGAATGGAATTCAGATTGCCACAACAGAAGATACATAAAATGAAGTCTATGATTGCAACCTTTCTTGTCAGTAAGAAGGTGTGCTTAAAGGAGGCACAATCTTTGCTGGGTCTTTTTGCTTTTGCAGCCAGAGTCATCCCTATGGCGAGGGTATTTTCGCGCAGGTTCTCGTTAGCCATAAAAGGTATGGTGAACCCTTACGCTCATTTCCGAATTTCAAAAAGCATCAAGGATGATCTAAGAATTTGGGATGCTTTTTTAAATGAGTTTAATGGTTCCTCGGCCTGGCAAATGGACTTTATTAATAGTTCTCAGTTGGAATTCTTCACCGATGCAGCTGGCTCTGCTGGGTTCGGGGCTTTCTTGGATGGGCGCTGGTGCGCCCAGTCCTGGCACCCTGATTGGCTCCAGAAGGAGATACTTCAAAATCTAGTTCTGTTGGAGCTCTTTCCAGTGATTGTGTCGGTGGTTGTGTGGGAAGACATCTTTAGGAATCGTAGAATCTTAGTTCATACGGATAATAAAGGTGTCTTTTTTGCCATCAATACTCTGTCCTCTAAGTCTGATCCCGTTCTGAGGTTATTGCGTTTCCTTGTACTTCATTGTATGAACTGTAATATATGGTTGAGAGCTGAGCATATTGCAGGTAAAGAAAATAACATAGCAGATTCTTTATCTCGTTCACAGTTCAAGAGATTCCGAGAGTTGGCGCCATCAGCGGATCAACATGGCACCCCTTGCCCAGACTTCCTCTGGGGCTTAATTTGGGAATAATATTCCGGAATCTCAAGGCTTCAGTAGCGGAAAACACCTGGAGGGATTATAGGCTTTCATGGCACAAATGGTGCTCTTTCTGTCAACCATTGGGTTTGGATCCACTAGATGTGTCTTCTTACGTGGCTTTGTCTTTTTTGTCCTTTCTCATTCAGTCTAATCTGTCCCCGGCTTCCATAGGTAAAATATTGGCTGGAGTTTCTTTTTTCCTTAAGTTTGCAGGCCTTCCTGCTCTTACCTCTTTCTTTCAGGTCACTCAGGTTTTGAAGGGCCTCAAAAAGTCTAGGCCCTCTTTAGATAATAGGCGTCCCATATCTATCCCCATTTTGATCGATCTTCTTCAGATCCTTCAAGATGTCTGCTCATCCAATTTCGAATCTTTGCTTTTTAAGGCTGCTTTCTCTATAGCATTCTTTGGAGCCCTTCGGTTAGGTGAGTTTACTGCAGCAAATAGAAACGCTTTTTCATTTCTCCGTTTTTCTCATGTTCAGTTTGACGTCGGTTCTGTCCGTCTGTTTTTGTCCAGATCAAAGTCCTCTCAGGTTGGCCAGTGGTTTTCTTTATCCAGTTCTCCTAATGAGGCTATCTGTCCCGTGTTTCATGTTCGTAATTATCTTTTGGTCAGACCATTGAGTAACGATTCCTTTTTTATTCATGAAGACTTGTCCTCTCTAACTAGGTACCAGTTCTCAGCTGTTTTGGCCTCCTGTTTGAAGCGCTTGAATTTATCTGGGTACCAATTTTCTTCCCATTCTTTCCGAATTGGCGCTGCCACCACAGCTGATTCTATAGGTTTTTCAGAGAGTAAGGTTAAAAAAGTGGGCAGGTGGGGCAGCAATAGATATAAGTTATATGTTCGTCCCAGTCTTCTAACTTTATGATTCTCTTTCAGATTTATCCAGGAATATCGCTTGGGTCATAGGTCACTCCTACGTGTTCTGGGCTTACAAGCACTCCGGATCCAGATCATACTCTGCTAACCTGGGGCTTGATCCTGATTTATTTTTAATTTTATGGTCAGGTGTTAGAGGTATGCGGTGGCGCAATTTAAAAGACCACCTAGCTTATTTGTCTTCTGTCTGGCCTCAACCCCAAGTGATAGTTATCCACGTGGGGGCTAATGACTTGGGTAAATTCAACACATGGGACTTGTTATGTGAAATGAAAAGGGATCTCTATTCCATAACTCAAATGTTCCCAGGTTCAGTGTTAGTATATTCTGAGATGGTTCCCAGGCTGTTATGGTCGCCGCACGGCACCCTTTTCTACGTGGATAGAATCCGCAGACGGCTAAATAGGACGATTCATAGTTTTATGCCTTCAATTGGTGGCTCTTCCTTTCGTCATTCCGAGTTAGAGGGTTTTTTGCCTGGGTTGTTTCGGGTTGACCAAATTCATCTGTCAGGCATTGGCCTGGACATTTTTAATATGGGTATCCAGTCCATGATCGAATCAGCCACGGTGGTGGGGGGGCCTCGGCCAACAGCTTCGCGGTTGGCCCCGGCCGGTGGGGAGTAGTCGTCCAGCTTTTGCTGGATGGACAGAAATTAATTTGATTTTAAAGTTTTAAGTTTAGCCAATTTGGCCTTTTGTAATTTAATTTATTTATTGAGAAAATTTTTGTAACCCCGCCCCCACATTTTATGGATGACACCGTGGCCAATTTTACCAAAGTTAAATAAAAATTTGTATCAAATTGTTGTTTGGTCTCCTTATTCAATACCTCTGTACTAGCCCATGTGAGGCTACGGCAGTATGCTGAGCCTGCATGGGATAGAGCAGAGGGAGAAGTGGGCTGCCGCGCTCTGGGGTAGTAACAGCCTCTGATTGGTCAGCTGCGGCAGCCCCCTTCTCTGATAGGTCCGTTCGCGTGAGGTAAAACCCGCACTGGACGAGCCTATATAAGGGAGAGGCTGAGGCGATTTGCTCAGTCACATCTCCTGACAAGCAGCATCGCCCGCCCGCCCACCCTTACCTGTCAGTTTGTCATAATAAGTCATGGGGTCGTCTGTATGGGGGGAGTAGTCGTCCAGCTTTTGCTGGATGGACAGAAATTAATTTGATTTTAAAGTTTTAAGTTTAGCCAATTTGGCCTTTTGTAATTTAATTTATTTATTGAGAAAATTTTTGTAACCCCGCCCCCACATTTTATGGATGACACCGTGGCCAATTTTACCAAAGTTAAATAAAAATGTTGTATCAAATTGTTGTTTGGTCTCCTTATTCAATACCTCTGTACTAGCCCATGCACTGTGCAGTGCACAGTGCAATGTGGGGTGTTTGGCGGATGAACATCCCGCCAAGCACCCCACAAATTCGGGTGTTCGATGAACTTTTGCTCAGCTCGAACTGTTCGCCCAAATCCAATAAGCTGTATGTGGTGAGCTGTAACAATATAATTCTGAAAGACAGCGTCAGTGACAATATACTTTGGCCCCACATATTGTGGATGTGTATTTGATTTGCCTTGATTAAATACAGCAGTGGCACATCAATTTGAATCTATATAGCTTTAAAAAAGGATTTTTTAGGCAGTGTTGGCTGTGACACCTGACTTTTCATTCAGTGGTAATGGGCCTAACTTGAAGAGTAAAAATAGTAGCCAAAACATAATAGGATTATAATAAAAACTATAGGAAATAAAGTTAAAGCTTTTAGGTTTTTACAATTTGGCCAGTGTAAACAGTTCATTAGCAACATTTGTGAGCTTCTTTTTTGTTATACCTCACTGTATTCTCTATGTCAAAACATAGTGCACAAAAACACTTTTAAACCACAACCCCACATTCCCTAAAACCCCTCTCATCACTGTACCCATAAATATTTCACAAATATTCAAAACATAGTCTTCAGGTTTGTGGTTGGTAGAAATTAGCTAGCATCAGGACAGAACACAAATTAAATGAGGCAATGGATGTTTTGTATTAGACTAAAAATTAGAGTGTATTATTTGAGAGACCATAGCCACAAATATTGTTTGGTGGCTATACAGTATGTAAGCAGCTTGATTAGGCTGTAATATAAGTTGCAGAGATGAGGCAGTATTTATCTTCAAATAAATGTTAGAGTGTTTTACTTCAGACACAATATTCACACATTTCATACAGTGCCTGGCCAGTATGTAAGCAGGTTCTTTAGGCCAGAGTGTAGAAAAGAGAGATGTGGAAGGTTTTATTCTGAAATAAAAATTAGACTGTGTTATAACAGTGATAATAGCTACAGATATTGTACAGTGGCTGAACTGAATGCAATCAGCTTGTTTAGTTTCCAATGTAGAAGGAAAAGACAATGCAGATTTTATCCTAGTCTTTGGTTAAAAATACGATTGTGTTATTTCAGACAATAGCTACATATTGTACAGTGGCTGCACAGCATGTATGTACAAAGCTTGACTAGGCCACAATGTAAGAGAGGTAGAGATAAGGCAGTTTTTATCCTTAAAATAAAATGTATTATTTCAGATACAATAGCCACAATTTTAGGGGAGAGATGGGGCAGGCTTTATCCCTAATTTAATATTAGAATACATTATATCAGAGACAATAGCCAAAAGTGTCTGTAGAGTATATAAGAAGCTTCACGAATCCACAAGGTAAGAGGGAGAGATGAGGCAGTGTTTATCCTGAAAAAATAAAATGTATTATTTCTGTGACAATAGCCACTCATATTGCACAGTAGCTGGAGAATATGTAAGCAGCCTGGTTGGGCCACAATGTAAGAGGGAAAGATGAGGCAGGGGTTATCCTTATTAAAAATTAGAGTGTATTAATTTTAGGACAATAGCCACAAATATTGGATAGCTGCTAAACAGTATAACCTCTGTTTTTTCATCAGTCTGCACAGGTTTCTTCTGTTGGGCTTTGCTGCAGGGATTTAATGAAGAACATTTCTTGGTCCTGTGATACTTGGGTGGGGGGAGGGGGGTTGTATTTAGGATAGTTTATTTTATTTAATGTTCTTTGCATTTTTTTTATTTGATCGTTATTTGTGTACTGTCACTTTTAAAAAAAAAGGGGTCTTTTTAGTGGTTCAAAAATTGGTCTATTAAAGGGAGATTTATCAACCCTCAGGAGTCACAATAAAAAAAATATTGATTCAAAATGGCTAAATTAATTAGAAATCTCCTGATGTTTACCAAAATCTTGGGGAGATGAAAACTGTTACTTAGCAAAGTAGGGTTCTCTTTTTAAGACAATTGGTTACCATGATCATGAATTTATATTAAAATCTAATACGTAAGGTAAACAAACAGCTTTCTCTACATATGTTATTAGACTCCCACAATTAAATATAGATTTTTGATTTCTGAAAAAAATGGCCATCCTAAAATAAAGTGTAAGCAGAGATTCGCAACAATCTAGTTTAAAAACATAAGAGAGAGATTTTGTGTGGAGAATTAATTTGTTTGCAGCATTAGAGTCAAAATAATTTATCATAAGAAGAGTTGATGATGTACAGGACAAGCCATAATAACAGCAGATTAACATGATGAAGAATCTTTCAGGATTTAATAGGAACTGCTATTACCCAGGAAATGTGTGCACATTTCTATTATGTAGCCAGGCCTGTTCTAAATTGCTCTTCACTTTTTTTAATGGTTGCCTTTGTTTTGTAAATCTGAATTAGACAAGAAATCACAATTCATCCTATCCTACAAGTGACTTCTTGGAAATAAAAGCGTATAACCTCAGAAATTAATTGGTTCCTGCAATTGCTGCTCCAAAGATCTTAGATGAAGATATGGTAATTAATCAGAATACTCAGCTTTTGTATCATGCAATTATTAGTAGAAAAAGTACTGTTTGAGGAGGGTTAATTGGCCCTTGTGATGTACAAACTATAGATAATCGTGTGCTACAGTAGTCATTTAGATACTCAAAAGCTCCAGGCGGAGTTCTGTAGTAGAATAATAGTCTATTTTTAACAGAGATTTAAATTGTCTATATGTTTTTAAGGTTAGTTCCAGACAGGTATAATTAGGGTACACATCCTTTAGTACTATATATTTATGCAGTCAAGTTTAAAATAAGTTTTATACAATGCTACTGTGAAAAATAAAGGTACAGATTGAAGCAAAATATTTTAGAAGAACAAAAGTCATGAAATACTTTTTTAGCTAAACTAGCTCAATCATCTAAAATTATCATTTGTGTAAGTTTCCTTTGATCAACTAAAAGTGGAAATCAGGCCCAAGTTGTAGGCTTTTAGACATGGTGGGAAGTTACTTACAGGACAAAGGGAGCTGTAAGGGCACAGTATCCAGTAGTAGTGCAATGCTATGTTATCGCATACCTTACAGTTGGTCGTTTTTTTCCCCATTATTATAATTAGGGCTGTTACTGATTAAAATTTTCATGTTTGGTTAATCAATTTTTTTTTAATGGATTAATCGACTAAGTTTCGATTAATTATAACGCACATACAGATCCAACTACTTTTAGCTGATCTCCTTGCAGACTGATTCCCAGTGCAGCTACCAACCACTGGAAAATGGATAACAGGATACAAAAAACACACAAAGGCAGCGCTGGATGGGAATAGCATTAAAACTTGTATAGTCTTCAAGTAGGTAACAAAATAAATATTGCACTGGAGATAAAATCTATGTAGCTACATAAACTGTAAAAATGGTGAGAGTGATACCAAACGGTAGCAAAGCAGTCATAAAAACATGTAGCTAAGTATGATACTGATATAAAAATGTGTACAACGATACCACTGCTGAATCCAGATGAGGAGGGGTTAACATCAGTCCATCTGCATGTAGATGTCCCGTGAAGGAAACTATCACAACTCCCAGTGGGTGGCTGTAGAATCCCAGGTTAATAGAGGGAAGTGTAACAGCCCTTGCGTGTGGCAGATAGTAAGGTCCCGCCAGCATGCAGATATGAAGGCACAGAAAAGGAGCCCTTCATATGGACACGGCAAGCCCTGCCGGTGTCCGTGACCGCTGTAACTTACTTTTTTTAGCTTTGAATCCACAACGAATTTGCGCCGTAAGTTACGGCGGCGTAATGGCGCCTAATTCAAATCGGCGAGTAGGGGGGTGTGTTTCATTTAAATGAAGCACGTCCCCACGCCGAACGAACTGCGCATGCGTCGTCCCTAAATTTCTCACTGTGCATTGCGCTAAATGAAGTCACAAGGACGTCATTGTTTTGACGTGGACGTAAATTACGTCCATCCCGATTCACGGACGAATTACGCAAACGAAAACAAAAAAATTCAAATTAAATGCGGGAACGACGGCCATACTTAACATAGCAGTTTTAACTATACGCCACGAAACAGTAGCTTTAACTATACGCCGGAAAAAGCCGACTAGAGACGACGTAAAAGAATGCGACGGCCGCTCGTACGTTCGTGGATCATCGGAAATAGCTAATTTGCATACTCGACGTGGATTACGACGGGAACGCCACCCAGCGGACACCGAAGAATTGCATCTCAGATCCAAAGGCGTACGAAGACGTACGCCTGTCGGATCTAACCCAGATGCCATCGTATCTTGTTTTGAGGATTCAAAACAAAGATACGACGCAGGAAATTTGAAAGTAGATACGCCGGCGTACTCGCTTTGTGGATCTGCCCCCTACTCTGTAAATAATATTGTATTACTAAAAAAAAGTGCATTATAAAAAATCAGCTCCAAGCTAGAATGCAAAGGTGTAAACACACCAATGGAAACTGCTTACCTAAATTTGGAAGGAAAAGATCCTCTACCTAAAATGGAAAGTACAGAAAAGCATTGGGGTCACTGTTATACGTATCAAAGCTACATTTTGAAGAACTCAACTTAAATCAATATTATTTATTACAACATGAATAGAAGTCCTGCCACTAGGTGGTAGTGTAGTAGAGATTCCCTCTCACTGAGCTAGCTTCTAGCCTTGTATCATGCCCAGTCTATTTTACATAACACGGCGGGCATCATGGGATGGTCGTGTAAGGGAGTGGGTGGAGCCTTGGCAAAACTTCTGGGATGCCTGAGATGAAAGAGCAACTCCCCCAATGATGTCAGGCTGGCACATTGTAGTGTATACAGAGCAGCATCACGCAAAAGGGGACAACGGAAGCATTCAGAGAAAGAGAAAGCGGGAAATTACAGGAAATTAACACGAGAGCTTTCAGCTGCAGGGGGAAAAGTTAAATATGTAAACATCCATACTGATTTTTGAAAAAACAACCAGTGACATACAGTATTTAACAGATTACAAATTTGCATCACATACTGATTTTTTCATTTTGACCATAGTTTTTTTATGTTTTTCCTAGTGGAACTTCATGCGTGTGATGTGGTTTCCTGTCTCTGTGTTACTATTGTTTTCCAGTAAAACAAGATGGGCTCAGCCATCTATCCAGAAACATTTGACTCATAGAAGCAAGAATCTAAAATCATATCTTCAGGACCAACCTGTAATACCCCTTCATTACCAGGCCATTTTTCAGATTTATGTGCTGTGACAAAATGACTGACAACTAACTTGGTTATGCAACATTGTACCCAAATTAATTTAATACCATTTTTTGAGACAAATATACTGTAGCTTTTCTGTTTGTGGAATTTAATAAGCACTTCTTTTAATTATCTGATTATTTACTGCAAAACAATTGTAACAAAAAACTGAATTAAACTTTCCAAAAAAGGATAATTTAGGGGATTTTGTACTGTTTTGGTATTCTAATTTCAACAATACTGTAAATCAGTGGTTCTCAACCTGGGAGTCAGACCCCCTCGGGGGTCAAATGATGATTTGCCAGGGGTTGCCAAATCCTGGGCTGTTCCTGGCTCTTCCAGAATATTTTGCGGCCGCCCAGCAGGGCTGTCCCTGGAGCCCGCAGCCGCCCACTCAGCCTCTTCGCAACCGCCCATTTAGTTCACAGTGTGGCTGGGGGGCGGAGACTAGAGGTCAGCTGACCTGGTGAGGAATGTGAAGTGGGAGGGGCTGGAGGAGACCCTATCTCCTGATTTCCACATAGGTGTCACTGCTACGAGACACCACAAAGTTGGGGACACAGTGAAGCCGGAGACACAGTGAGTAACACTACCTGTGATTAGAGTTGCCATTAAAAGGCCCCACTACAGTTCTTAGATCAGCAGATAAACTTGATCAAGAGCACCTAAGTTGGCTGATCAGAACTCCCCCAGCATTTGCACTGATACCAACCCCCCCCAGCACTGCCACACATCCCATTCCCCCCACCAAGGAGTAAGAGAAGGAATAAAAATAGAGAATACATGGAAGGGAGAGGAAAAAGGGGGAGAAACAAAGAAAAAGAGGGAGAAATAATAAGAAAAAGAACAAGAAAGATGGCAAGAGAGTTGGACGAGGGGGAAAAAATAAATTAGGATAGAGAGAGATAAAGTGGAAAGAAAGGAGAACAAAGAGAGAGTGGTACATCCTAAAATGTCCCATAAGGGGGTTCAATACTGTATGAGTGGAAGGGACTGATGCCTTGTACACACAAACAGAATTTCCGACGGAAAAAGTCAGACGGAAGCTTTTCATCTGATATGCCCCATCTGACTTTTTCCACCGTAAATTCCGACATAAATTATTTCCGATGAAAGAAAAAATTATATCGGAATTTCCGTTTGTCTGGATGTAATTCTGATGGACTAAAAACCATGCAGGCCTGGAAACAATTTGACGCATGCTTTGAAGCATAGAACTTAATTTTCTCGGCTCGTTGTAGTGTTTTACGCCACTGCGTTCTTGGCGGTCGGATTTTAGTGTGACCGTGTGTATGCAACACAGGGTGCTGACAACCTACGCTACGAAAATATTTTTACTGTTAGGGGTCCCCACAGCTTGGGGAAATTTTATCAAGGGGTCATGGCACGAGAGAGGTTGAGAACCACTGCTGTAAATAAAGGTGACCATATAGTGCTGAACCTGACACATTTTGATCAGTGTCTGATCATCCTCGCTCGGCAGAAGTCAATTGTTTGAAAGAAAGTGTTGGAAAATTATCCTTGATCAGCAGCTTCAGCCAATCAGCAGTAACCGCTGATCAATGTCAGTCACTGGAGTGAAACCCTTCTATTTACCATGTTGATGTGGATGAAGGATCTGTTAATATTTTTTTTTTTGTTCAGCCCGCTAGCTGTGTATGGCTGGCTTTACTTTCTGTTGAAAAACAAATGCCAGAACAGTATTAACCCTCCGCTAATGTAGACACCCCAATGTGGTCTCATTTTTTGCTATGTCATACATGTCATATATGACACAAACAGGGAGGAGAAGATAACATTGTCATCTTACAGTGATAAAATGGAGAAGAAGGGGTAGTGTGCAGATATACAGGATAAGGGAGGTGAGGGGTTAATATAAAGGTCACGTACTAGAGATCAGATGTGCAGAAGACAAGGGGATGAAAGGGTTAAAAAAAACGTGAAAGTCAGTGAAAATCAATTCTGTTAATTCTCAAATTGTTGCAAGAGGGATAAAACACTAACCAGTATGTATTTTTCAGTCTTCTTCTTTCATACGTAAACTTTTTAATTCCTCTTATTGTAAGCCACGAAAACTGTATCTAATGTACGGGAAGAGGGAAGACTCTGGGCTTCCCCAGTAACGTAGCAGAGGGTACGTCAGAGGGTGCGGGGTCACATGACGGGTGGCCCTGCCTCCCCTATATAAGTAATGTCATAGCTCCAGCGCGTCATTCGCTGGGCTGTGTCCAGCGATGAGAGGAGGTCGGCGATGCTGCGCTCCAGGTGGATGGATCTTCTCATCGCTGGAGCAGAGATCACCCGTCGCTGGATCTTCTCATCACTGGAGATCACCTGCACTCGTCGCTGGATCGGGACAACGTGGGAGCAGGAAGCCGGGAACGAGTGGATTATCACCGCTGGAGTTTTTTACTTTTTTTTTATTAATAAAGGACTTTATTCTACGATGTGTGTGTTTTTTTTTTTTACAAGAATTTACACTTCCTTCGTGAAATGGTAGGGGTACAGTGTTCCCCTATTAACACTTCACACAGGGGGGGGGTCAGGATCTGGGGGTCCCCTTTGTTAAAGGGGTCTTCCAGATTCTGATAAGCCTCCCGCCCGCATACCCCCACAACCACCGGGCAAGGGTTGTGGGGATGAGCCCCTTGTCCCCATCAACATGGGGACATCCTCCCCATGTTGAGGGCATGTGGCCTGGTGCAGTTCAGGAGAGGGGGGGGCGCACTCTGTCCCCCCCTCTTTTCTGCGTCCGGCCAGGTCAACGTGCTTGGATAACGGGTCTGGTTATGGATATTTAGGGGGAACCGCACTTAATTTTTTTTTTAATTGACGGCGGGGTTCCCCTTAATATCCATACCAGACCTGAAGGGTCTGGTTATGGATATTTAGGGGGAACTGCATGTCATTTTTTTTTTAATTGACGGCGGGGTTCCCCTTAATATCCATACCAGACCTAAAGGGTCTGGTTATTGAATTTGCGGGGACCTCCGCACATTTTTTTTTTCTAAAAGTCCGTGTCCCATTGACTACAATGGGGTTCGGAGTTTGGGATCGGGTTCGGGTTCACGAACCCGAACTTTTTTTTTAAAGTTCGGGTTCGGACCCGAACCCGAACATCCAAGTGTCCACTCAACTCTAATGCTCATCGGTTGCCATATCAGCCAGGGAACTGGATCTGCCCCTGAAAACACTTATTGGCTGCCAGGATGAGAGAAAACTGATAGGTGGGTTTTTAGCCTTGTCCAGCATCCAACAGGGGTGAGCATGGGTCCACATGGAGTATGGGAAGTGTACATGGAGTATGGGAGAGTTGTCAGGGCCTGCAGGCAGAACAGAGTGGCTGGGCTGTGTTTATGTACCCAGGAAAGAAGAGAGTACTTGGAGCACAGAAGGATGACTTCTCTGGGCTGCTATAGGGCTAGGGCCTGGTTCTGTCAATACTGTGTGCCACAGGACCACATGGACTGCTGCTGAGAGACTTCTGCAGGGATCAGGTTGCAGGGAAACATTAAATAGATCATGTGGCTGCAGTGCTTCTGCCATATGGCATATGGCCATATGTCTATGAATGGGGCTACTGCTGCGGTATGTTCCAGAGTTTAAAGACTGCTCTTAACAGCAATTGAAGTACTTTTTGGACAGTATGGATGGCAGTTGGGCAGGATTTTTAGAGAACTCAGGGATCATAGGCCCCTTGTAACGAAGTAAAACTGAATCAATCGTACCATTGAGGAGGACTCTAGGGTGGGTTTTTCTATAGATTAGAGTAGGACTGTGCCTTATAGAAAAAACTTGATGTGGCAGTTTGTTTTCTCATATATGCATGCAAATGCATGCAACATAATTTCAATCTTAGAAACAAATTATATAGTTGGGCTCTTATACTTGATAACGGAATTAACCGTTCTACTACACCTCATATAGAAAATATATTGTTTTCATTGGGTTGTCAAGCCTCTAAAAACACAGTGTGAAACCAGCTTAACCACTTCCCCTCTCACAACTGTTCAAAACCTACAAACTAAAGCAGTTTTTACATTATTGCTGTGGACCTGTTTGTTCAGCTATCTTTTTATCATTACTTAAAGCAGAGTTTCACCCAAAATCGGAACTTCCGCTCATTTGTCTCCTTCCCTCCTCCGGTGCCACATTTGGCACCTTTTGGGGGTGGGGGAGCGGATACATGTCTTTGACAGGTATCCTGTCCCCACTTCCAGGAGTCTCGCCGCTGATGTTGACATCACCGCTCCCTCCGGGCCTGTAGGAGAGTGCAGTGGGTCCCTGGTGCATGTGCAGTAGGGACCCAGAGTGAAGACGTAATGCTTCACTACCGGGTTCCCTTACTGGTTATTGCGGCGGCAGCACCCAACAGCCGATGGAAACATCAGCTCCGGTGCCGAAATCGCTGGACTCCAGGACAGGTAAGTGTCCTCTTATTAAAAGTCAGCAGCTGCAGTGTGTGTAGCTGCTGGCTTTTAATTCTTGCAGCAGTGAGCGGACCTCCGCTTTAAGATAACAAATTAATAAATATATCGTTTTTTCTTTCTTTTTGTGATATTGTATTGCAAAAATGTACTTTTATAAACTTATTTACAAATGGAATAAAGTGTTGTTGTTTTTTTGATTTTGCAGTTTTTTAAAATGTGACGCTAAAATAATGAACAAACTTAGCAAATAAAAGCGATAAAATATTAATGCTTAATAAAATAGATATTAAAAATCAGGAAAATGATAATTGAAGGGAGAAGGCAAAGAAGGAGTTGTGGACTGATTAGAACATATGTGTTTTTTGTTTTTTTTTGCTGTCTGTGCTTCCATTAGGGTAATTCACACTCTCTGCTTGACATGTTTACCATTGTGACTGAATGTGAAAGTAAAAGAAAAACACACATTTTGGGTTGTCTCCAGAACAGTAATAGAGTGGAAATCTTCCAATGGGGGTACTAGTTCTGCTGGCCCTAATGACAACAAGGGATTCCTTAACTTTGGATTTACACATCCTGTTTTTGGCTATGGTGACAGGAAGTGAAAGGATATCTCCCCAATGGGTCACATATGGCAAAAATAAAACTTACAACTTACAACCCTTTCTTACTCTAAAGAAATCTAAAAAAGTTTTGCATTCAGTTTTTCTTTAAACACTTCAATACAGGGCATTTTCACCCCCTTCCTGCCCAGACCAATTTTTAGTTTTCAGCGGTGTTGTACTTTGAATGACAATTGTACGGTCATGCAACACTGTACTTAAATGAAATCTTTATGTTTTCTTTCCCCACAAATAGAGCTTTCATTTGGTGGCATTTGATCACCTCTGTAGGTTTTTTTTTTTGCGCTATAAACAAAAGAAAAGCGACAATTTTGAAAAAAAATGCAATATTTTTTACTTTTTGATTTCATAAATATCAGAATTTAAAAAATCCTCAGTTTAGGCCGATATGTATTCTTCTTCATGTGTTTGGTTAAAAAATTGCAATAAGCGTAATTTGATTGGTTTGCGCACAAGTTATAACGTCTACAAAATAGGGGATAGATTTATTTAATTTTTTTCTTTTTTTACTAGTAATTGCAGCGATCTGCGATTTGTATTGTGACCGTGACATTGCGACGGACATATTGGACACTTTTGACGCATTTTTGGGACCATTCACATTTATACAGCCATTAGTGCTAAAAAACTGCACTGATTACTGTGTAAATGTGACTGGAAATGAAGGGGTTAACACTAGGGGGCAATCAAGGGGTTAAATATGTTCCCTTGGAGTGATTCTAACTGTAGGGGGTGGGGACTCACAAGCGGAGGAGACCGATCTGTGTTCCTCTGTACTGGGAACACACATCGGTCTCCTCACCTCTGACAGGACATGGATCTGTGCGTTTGCACACACAGATCCACGGTCCTGCCGCGATCACAGGCAATCGCGGGTGCCCGGTGGACATCGCGGCCTCTGGGCACGCGCATGCGCACATCCCCTAGATGGCTGGGAAGACCAGGACATCATATAACGTCCACCCAGGATGGGAAATCCCTCCTGTGGACATCATTTGACTATGGGCAGGTACTGAAGTGCCTAAATAGACACTTTTTTTTAATGTGTCAAGTTGCTTTAACTGACAGCATCTGCAGATCTACGGCCATTCTGTTCATTTTCAGATGAACAAAAGTAATAATGTTTCTTTGTATCTCTGTATATCACATCTGAACTGTGTTGATAAACATTGAGTCTGATGGTTCTTTTTTTGGCAGCTGCAGCTGCTAGAGCTTCTGTATATACAGAGCAACTTTCAGCTTTATTTTCAGGGAATGGCCAGTAGTTGGGAGGGGGATATGTGATAGAGAGGCTGAAGGATTGTATGTTCTACACATGTCCTGTGTGCTACAATTAGTTTTTTTTTTTGCACATGTGTAGCACATCTAGTGTCCTCAACTAGTGGTTAACAGTAGGAACTGACTGCAGAGAATTTGCAATTTTTTCTCTCTGCTGGATGATAAGTATAGTATGAATAAAATGTGAAAAGAGAAGGACGTAGTAAGTCAGACAGGGATTCAGCAGATGCTAAAGGTGAAAAAGGTAACTGAATGACTGGCTTCCTATAGTATGTTGTACCACTCCTCAAGAGCCAGATTGACAAGTAGTTCCCATTCTCTGATGGAGTAGATAACCACACAAATTAACTTATTAGGGAGATAACCTACAGAGCAAAGATTACTAACCATGCATAAATTTGCAGACCAATTGTAAAAAAAAACTTTGGCTAGTTCATAAGGTTTGTGAAAAAAAAAAGTGTTCATAGAAAGTATTTTTATTTCTTGTATTTATGTATAAACTAGGGTTGCACCGATACCAATACTAGTATTGGTATCAGTGCCAATACCAAGCATTTGCACGAGTACTTGTACTGGGGAAGTTACAAGCACTGTATAGATTTTAGGAAAGCAACTCTCCTCCTCTCCCTCCCACAGCTTTCATCTGCTTTATTAAAATCTATACAGGGCGGATTGGTGCTTGTAACTCCCCTCCCCTGCCACACCGATTGTCCCTGACTGTCCCCTGTGTCCTTCTCTGTGTCCTCCTCTGTGTGCTCATCCGGTCCCCCTCTCTGTGCTTGTTCGGTCCTCCTCAAGTCCCTCTCCATGTCCTCCGTGCTCCTCCAGTCCCCACCCGTGTCCACCATGTTCCTCTGGTCCCCCTCCATGTCCTCTGTACTCCTCCGGCCCCCCTGTCCCGGATCTGTCAGGATGGAGAGCGGAGAAAGGAGCCAGTAAATCTGTCATTTGTCAGCTCCTTCCTTCTCTGAATGCACTGATTTAGTGATCATTGACTCTGTCCATTCATAACTGAGCATCGTAAACTGTGTTTACAATGTCTCAGTTTATGAATGAATAGGAGCGTCTGTCTCCTGTCCATTCATTTTCAGTGCAGCTAAGGCTGCAGAGAAAGGGACTGTGGAATCTGCGTCCTCAGTCCCTTTCTCTGTCTCAAAGGGGAGATGTTTAGACAAAGCCCCTCCCCAGCCTCCAACAGGACTGATAGATTAATCATAATATGATGAGTACAGGAGATGTACATGGCAAAAACAGAGAATATTTTCCAAAAAAGTACTTTTTTTTTCAGTTTGGATATTTAAACTATTGGCTTCAAATGAAGTATTGACAAAATAGTGGTCTTTGCCAACGGCTTAATAATTCTCAAATCAAAATAAAGCAGATCCCCACTGATGTCTGTAGCCAGCTGCAGGTACTAGTGCTACTTATGCTGAATGTTTAGAACAGGAGCTTTAAAGCAGTTCTCTCAGGGGGCTTAAGGCCCTACACACAATCAAAATTGTATGATAAAATACCAAAGCGATTTACGATAATCTTACTGTTAGTGTACAGCTTCCAGAGCTGATCACAACAGTCAATGCAAAATTATCCAATGGAAGAAGCACAAATATTTTTCCTGTACGATACTAGATCATATGATTTTAGTTTAATCAGTACAGTTATCGTCCAAAAATACAATATGAATACTGTACAATACATTACATCACTTTCAAATTTTTATTCTGTCGTACGAGAATTTCTGTAACTTTAGTAAACTCTTCATTTTCGATATGGAGACTAGCATGCAAAAAAAAAAACAGATGATCGTTTGTCCAATAATCTCATTGTGTGTACCAGACATTCGCTTACTCTGCTTCCCCCTCTGAGAGCATTGGATCTGTGTTTCCATTTGAGTTAAGTCACTGCAGGGAGGGGAAGCAGGGTGAGTTCAGCAGTTGAAATACAATTTTAACTACTCAAAGCGGAGTTCCGACTTAATTTTTTTTTTAAAGTCAGCAGCTACAAATACTGCATTGTTGACTTTTAATAATCAGACACTTACCTGTCCCAGGGTCCAGCAATGCAGGGGAATAAAACCCTGCTCCTCTCCCCCTCCTCTCTGAGGAGCCGGCATCACTACTGTGGGGGGGCCGGCTGTGGCTTCACAGCCAGGCACGCACTGCGCATGCCCGTGCCGCACTGCGCACTGTGACTGGCACAGAGAAATTTGAGGACGAATTGCTACATAGTAGTATCAAGTGAATACAATTGTATTATTGAATAAATTGAAAATGTATAAAAAATATATATATTTGGGTACCTAAAATAGGATACATGTATTTCTTTATCTAATTTATTAAAGTGGAACGTTAGTCATTTTTTCAACTTTCCATCTATTAAATCTTCTGCCCTTGTTGTTTTAACTTTAAATAGTAAAATATATATATATTTTTTGCCAGTAAATACCTTATACAGCCCACTTCCTGTTTTTTGTCTGGTAAAAAGCCTAGGCTTATGACATCATGCACAGCTCTCTCTCTCACTCTCGTGAGAGTTTGTCAGGAAGGGGGTAGGGGGTGAGACATAAGAGGGCCAATGAGAGCTGCAGAGCTGGAGGTGTGCCTCTGTGTGTCTGTGTAAATGCAGAAAGTGATCAGGCAGCAGCTTTAGCTGCCCCCAGTTAAAATTGTTGCAGACAAACTCAGTGGAGGGAGATTTCTGCAGCATATTTGGCAAGTACAGAATCCCAGTATATATAAAATAATATGCACAGTGGTTGGAGGGAAGTTTCAGAATGACAAATATGTTTTTATTACAAATTATATGAGCAGACTGCAGTTTCTCTTTAATCTGTAGTTTTTTTCTTTCTTTTTGAAAATTGTTAATCAAAGGGCAGATGCATATATTATTATTATATTGTAGTATAGGTGTGTGTGCTTTACTAAAAATACATATTAGATAGAGGAACTTAAAGTGCATGTAAACCCCCAAATATTTTTTTTATGTCACAATATAGAGAATACAATTTCCTATCATCTGTGCCCAGTCTTGCCACACAGAGTTAATCCAGCCCTGAGCAATCCTCTTTTTATTGTTCAGTGAAATAAAACAGACTTCCAGATAGAGACCAAAGTCCTTGCTTGAGTGACAGGTTATTTACATATCTCGTGCACTAGCTTGCAGACATGCACAGCTTCTTGTCTATGTATATTCTGATGGCTGTTTACACTGAACTATGGATCACCCCATATTTTGAAAACATTTAATCAAAACACAGGAAAGACAGCCATTCCTGGGAGAGCTGGACGGGAGAGGAGAGGAGGAGAGGGGAGGGGGATGTGAATTGTGCACTTTACAGAAGCTGTGCATGTCTGCAAGCTAGTGCACGAGATATGTAAATAACCTGTCACTCAAGCAAGGACTTTGGTCTTTAACTGGAAGTCTGTTTTATTTCACTGAACAATAAAAAGAGGATTGCTCAGCGCTGGATTAACTCTGTGTGGCAAGACTGGGCACAGATGACAGGAAATCTACATTGTGACATAAAAAAAAAAAATTGGGTTTACATCCATTTTAAGTGGAATTCCCTGCACTTGAGTTCCCAGGTCTACAAATATACTATGGCCATTAAAATCCTGTGTTTTTATATATTCTGTATTAGATTATTTATCAATTTCCGGTGGACTGAACCTTTACACATTGTCAAATATATTTGAAAACAATAATAAATCACTTTTTTTAATGCTTCTATTGTTGCATATGATAAATAAATATTTTTGTTTTGCTTAAATATATGTAGTTTGTTATGAATAATAATTAAAAAAAACATTGTTTAGCTTACAGTATTTGCTATACTGAACATGATTTAAAAAATATCAAAGCAAAGAAAAATGATGACTATTTGATCTAGTGTGTTGCATATTAATTTATTTTATCTGGTTTGTTTTTCTTCTTTGTAGTTGCACTCTGCAGTGAAAAGAATTCAAGTCCACCGTCCAGGGTTTAATTATACATTTGCTCACATTTGCATGTTGAGCAATGAGAAGACTTGCATAGTGGATGATATAGTACATATTTTGGAGGAACTTAAGGCATCTCGGTCCCTTAATCGAACAAACTTTATCATCACCTATCCCATCACACAGTTAAAGGATGGCAGAGAAGTGTACAATGGGCACCAATTGGGAGGTGTCACCGTGCACAGCAAAGATCGGGTTAAGTCTGCTGAAGCAATTCAGCTCACATACTATCTGCAGGCAATCAACTCCCTCAATGAACTGGTGGCTGAAAAGTGGGAATCCATTTTCTGTGAAACCGTAGAAAGCTTTCAGAAATTAAACATAGAGGTCAAAATGTACCCTTTCACGTCTTCATCTCTAGGAGAAGATTTTCAGAAAACCAGCAGGGTTGCAGAACGTTACCTGATTACAAGTCTTATGTTAGTCGTCTCACTGGCCATCTTGTGCTGCTCCATGCAAGACTGTGTCCGAAGTAAGCCATGGCTTGGTCTGCTTGGGCTGGTGACCATCTCTTTATCTACACTCACCGCTGCTGGAATCATCAATCTCACTGGAGGAAAATACAATTCCACTTTCTTGGGTATTCCATTTATCATGCTAGGTAATGATAAGCCTTTTAACTTTTGCATTCTTTTAATAATACTAAAGGAGAAGTTCACCATCCTGCTTTTACCCTCTGCCTGCAGCTATTATATTTCAAGACTGTGGACCTGTTTTAGATGTAGGTTCTATAGCAGGGGTACCCAACCTTTTGAAGAGCAAGGGCCACTTAAAGCAGAGTTCCACTCCTTGCCCCCTTACATGCCACATTTGGCATGTCATTTTTTTTGGGGGGGGAGTGGGGGCTTCAGGAGAAGTGGGACTTCCTGTCCCATTTCCTCCTTCTGCCCAGGGACCGCCTATGCGATACGTCATATCGCCTACAGTGGCCCCTCCCTGTAGGCAATCGCCTGGGACACGTGACAGGTCCCAGGCGATTGCCTGACCAATCGCAGTGTGCAGCGCCACTCGTGCATGCGCAGTGAGTGCCTGGCCATGAAGACGAAAGCTGTCACGTCCGGGTGCCCACACAAAGAATGAAGACGCCGGCCGGAGAGGGGGGGGGAGCGGAGCTCCTGGCCGGCGCGTCGATGGACCGTGGAGCAGGTGAGTGTTTGTTTATTAAAAGTCAGCAGCTACAAAACTTTTTGTAGCTGCTGACTTTTAATAAACATTAAAAAAGCCTGGAACTCCCCTTTAAGCGACTTGGTAACCGGTCGCGGACCACAATGAGCAGAGCGGGTGGATGACAGCCCACTCTACTCTATAGAGCCCACTCTACTCTTTTTTTTTATAGCGGAGTGGATTGGTGGTAGGCGTTTGTAAACGGACACAAGACCATTTATATCTGCCGCTCCTTAGATGTGAATGGAGAGTCTGATTGGGTCGGACTGACCGTGTTAAAAGGGCCAAAGGCTGCTTTCACACTGATGCACTGTTGTTCACCTGCACTGTGGGTGCAGCACAGTTCACTTGTGGCTTTCCTGCAGGTTAGCTGCACTTTGCCATAGACTTCTATGTAGGTGTTGTGCACTTTCAAAAAGTGCAACAAACTCGCCTGTAATAGAAGTCTATGGCTCAGTGCAGTTAACTAGCAGGTGGACTGCTCTGCACCTGCAGGCAGTGTCATCTTAAGAGCATTATAGGCCCCGGGGCAATACAGTGCACTGGGGCCCTGTCTACACAATCACGCACGAGAATTTACTGACAAAAATCATAAAATTTACTGGCAGAACCACATTTTTTACTGCCAGTGCAAAAAAAGTACGTCAGTATTTAAACTATAAACATATACAGTAGCTAGTGCTATTAGCAATGTGTTTAAGTTAAACAAAAGTAAAAAAAAATGTCTTCATTGACATGAAGGTCAGGTTACCCCTTACAGTGAAAGGGAACTCTTATGTAAAGGGGAACGCTGCAGATCATGATCTAAGGAGGGAACTATGATGTGGAGGGGGGCTCTGGTGACCAGAGACCACCTTATATCAGAGTCCACTGCTTTCTCTTTCTCACTTACATCAGGGTCCGCAGACTGAGTTCCCCCTTGCATTGTAAGGGGGAATCCTGCAGACTCTGATGTAAAGGGGAACTCTGATGTGGGGGGCACTCTGGTGACCAGAGACCACCTTCCGTAGAGTAAATACACTAAGGTAAGGGGGGTCACTGATATAGGAGGGGGAACCTTAAATTTTTGCATTCACTCCCCCCTTACATCAGCAACCCCCCGCACTCGTGGAGGACCGGATCTTCTCTGTGATTTCCGCAAACTGGGCATAGGCAGTTCTAACCCGTCATTCTCCACAATTTTTTACTGGAGTTGCTGGGCAGCCGGTGGGGCCCCCCAGGCAAACGGGGCCCCGGGCAACTTCCCAGCATGCCCAATGGAAAAGATAGCCCTGCCTGCAGGTCACTTTGAAAGCAGGCCAGGAACCACTACAGAACAGATATGCCCATAAATACAATGTGATTTTAGTAATAAACTTACCTTTGATAAGGGTATTCTATTCTACTTTATTCCATCCCAGAGCAGGAGGTCGCGGGCCACTAGTTGGGCACCCTTGTTCTATAGACTACATCACTCAAAATAGTTTTTGTTTTTTGTTCCTCATGCAACATGTAAGAGGTTAGAATTCTAGGCACTGAAACCTTTGACAGTGTTTCCAAAACTACACCTAAAGCACAGTGCTGAGGTATATTTACAAATTTGCTGGAGGGCTGCGAAGGCAGAAGCAGAATAAAAATAGTACATTAAAAGGTGTACTTATCCTTTAAGGTCCCATAGATATGAGATGGTCATCTTTCAGTCTGATAGACTGCAATCACATCAAAAAAACGTTGCATGTTTAAAAGCAATTTCCGACTTGCGTAGCCACTTCCCGACTTTTCAAGAAATATGAAAAGTCTTTACAGCTGAGGTTTTTTTTCTGCCAAGTGTAGCCAGCTATTACTTTTTAGTAACTAGGCCAGTTCTTTAGGGTTGCATGTACACTGTATAATCAGGGTTTCTTAGCCAATACATATTTATGCACTGGTTAATCAAAAGAACTAGCATTCACAAGTCAAACTTCCTGATCGCCATCTCATGTTTATGGTCACATTTACATGTTGCGTTGCATTATAAGATAATATAAAACTAACATGATGATGTATTTTTTTTTTTTAAAGAGAATCATTCTGAAACTTTAGATACTGGTAGTCATTAATTTTCTGGTGAGGTCCCAGGTTTGTCACTGGATATTTTTGTCACTGGATTTCTGTTCAGATCAGCTCCTTTCTATTTTTTTAAACATGGCATAATTGAAATGATATAGGCTCATGCACTAAAGTGGTGTGAAAGGTAGTAACTCATCATAATAATATTAAGGTCGTAGGTGTGAAAACTTTGATTGATTGATTGGCAAAGACTACTGCATCATTTTCTCAACTGTTTGCCTTATAGATTAAGCTCAGTCATGTCCCTTGGTCCTCTGAAACTCCACTTTGGCAGTGCAGCTATAGTTATAATATTGGTAGGTATGTAGGATATCCACTCACTGGGCCTTATTGATTTATTGAAATTGTTTGTTCTACTGCTTTATACTGCACTAAATGGGTAAGAATATGGATGCAACAAAAACATTTCATTTGGTCAACATTGCCTATTAAATCAGAAGTTCGTTTATGGTAAAATACCGTTTTATATGCAATCTCTCTGTGTAAATGAGTTTATATACACCACTACAAGTTTCAAACTTTTGTTACATAGTTAGTCAGGTTGAAAAAAGACCCAAGGCCATCAAGTTCAACAAGAAAAAAAATACAATCCCATATACACAAACCTTGAAGTTTATCCAGTGGAAGGCAAAAAATCCCAGAAAGCATGCCCCAATTTTATACAGCAGGGGAAATAAATCCTCCTGATCCCCCGAGAAGCAATCTGTTTTTCCCTGGATCAACTTTACCTATAAATGTTGGTATCCAGTTATATTGTGTACATTTAGGAAAGAATCCTAGCCTTTTTTAAACCAATCAACTGAGCTTGCTAGAACCACCTCTAGAGGAAGTCTATTCTACATGTTCACAGCTCTTACTGTGAAGAAACCTTTCCGTATTTAGAGATTAAATGTTTTTTCCTCTAGACATAAAGAGTGCCCCCTAGTTATCTGTGATGACCTTAAAGGGAATAACTCAACACCAAGTTCACGATATGGACCACTTATGTATTTGTACATGTTGATGATATCCCCCCTTAAACTCCTCTTCTCTGGAGAAGATTCAGTTCCTCTAATCTTTCCTCCATGCCTCTTATCAGTTTGGTTGCCCTTCTCTGCACTTTCTCCAGCTCCCCCATATCCTTTTTGAGAACTGGTACCCAAAACTGAACTGCGTATTTCACATGATGTCTTGCTAATCATTTGTACAAGGGCAAAATGATATATCTCTCTCTGTCTTTGGAGTCCATACCTCTTTTAATACATGAAAGGACTTTGCTCACTTTGGAAACCACAGCTTAGCATTGCATGCTATTATTGAGCTTAAGATCTACCAAAACCCCCAGATCCTTCTCCACCATTTATTCCCCCAACTGTATTTCCCCTAGTATGTATGATGCATGCATATTCTTAGCCCCCAAGTGCATAACTTTATTAACATTAAACCTCATTTGTCTCTTAGTTGCCCAATTAGACAGTGCATTGAGGTTGGCTTGTAAATTATTCCACTGCATAGCTTAGTGTCATCTGTAAATACAGAAATTTTACTTTTAATCCCAGACCCTATATTATTTATAAAGGTATAAAAAAGTAAGGGTCCCAGCACTGAACCTTGGGGTACACCACTGATAACCTTAGACCATTCCGAGTACAAGTCATTAACCACTACTCTCTGAATATTGTCTTTTAGCCAGTTTTCTATCCATTTACAAATTGATCTTTCCAAGCCTGTAGACTTTACCTTACACATGAGCCGGGTGTGTGTGTGTGTGTGGGGGGGGTACTGTGTCAAATGCTTTTGAAAAGTCCAAGTACACCACGTTCACAGCCACCCCGCTGTCCAAAATTTTACTTACCTCCTCATAAAAAAAAAATCAGGTTTGTTTGACAACTTCTGTCTTTCATTAATCCATGCTGTCTGTTGCTTAAAATATTTTTTTCCAAAATAACTTGTCTATGTGATCTTTTATTAAACTCTCCAGTATCTTCCCGACTATATAAGTTAAACTAACGGGCCTATAGTTACTTGGTAAAAACTTTGATTCTTTTTGTTGTTAGGCTAATAGTTACTTTGGATTAAATGGTAACTAGATGTTTTATGCAAAAGTTGCTGCTTAGAAGCCACACATTATATAAAATTGCAAGGAACATTAACTGGCTTATTTTTCAGGAGATTAACTATTTTTTTGCTGGACATTTAGGGCATGTTTTCTTTGTCAAGTATAACACTGGCTGACATTATACTCCCCATTATCAGTTTGGTAAATGTTATCAGCATTGTGTGATGAATACATGATGTATACTATACATGGATTTGCTGCAACCTTTTATAAATATGAAAAAATTTGATGCTCTACTGACAATTCATATGCCAGCTATTACCCCTTTGGGGTTAGACCGCGCTATATCAATATACCTCTCAAATCAACTCTCAACTCATAAATATGCCTTTTAGTTTGGCTAATTTCTCATTCTAATGCAGTTGGGTTAAAGATTTTATGATGACTTTTTGTATGTTTTTTTACAGAGAGTGTAATCGGTTCAAGTCATATAAATTATGTTGTGTATTTTAAAATTACTTTATGGCAACATGAACACATAGCTAGAATAAGGTTAATTTAGAACCTCTAGATAGTTGTCTCCAAGTGCAGCAAAACACGTTTAGTATAAAACATTTTATGATTGGGTGTAGTAGCAGAGAATACCAGACTAGCTCCAAATACAGGTACCAAGGGCTACAAGAGAAAAAGTGAATCCAATTTGAACCCACTTAATGAAGGAGAATTAAACTTCTGCTTGATATTACTCACCCAGATCCCTCTGCTTAATAGTGTACAAAGATATGATTACATATTTAGCCATAAGAAAGGGCCATATACTGTTCTCGAAGTGTTAATACAGTTAATTGCTAAGAGCTCACAAACTTGGCAAAACAAAAAAAATATAACTCTTCTTTAACTGCTTCAGCCCCGGAAGATTTTACCCCCTTCCTGACCAGAGCACTTTTTACAAGTTGGCACTGCGTTGCTTTAACTGACAATTGCGTGGTCGTTCGATGTTGTACCCAAGCAAAATTTGCGTCCTTTTTTCCCACAAATAGAGCTTTCTTTTGGTGGTATTTGATCACCTCTGCAGTTTTTATTTATTGCACCATAAACAAAAAATAAGCGTCAATTTTGAAAAACAAAAACAATATTTTTAACTTTTTGCTAGAACAAATATCCCCAAAAGTTAAAAAAACATATTTCTTCATTAGTTTAGGCTAATATATATTCTTCTACATATTTTTAGCAAAAAAATTGCAATAAGCATATATTGATTGGTTTGCGCAAATGTTATAGCGTCTGCAAACTATGGGAAATATTTATGACATTTTTATTATTTGTATTTTTTTTTACTAGTAATGCCAGTTATCTGTGATTTTTAGCGGTACTGCATCATTGCGACAGACAGATCGGAGACTTTTGATGCTTTTTTGGGACCTTTGGCATTTATACAGCGATCAGTGCTATATAAATGCACTGATTACTGTGTAAATGTCAATGGCAGGGAAGGGGTTAACACTAGGGGGCGATCAAGGGGTTAAATGTGTGTTCCCTCAGCATGTTCTAACTGTGTGGGGATGTTGGTGACTAAGAGAAGCCATATCGTTTTTCCTAACCCTAAAAAAAAATAATAGGTGTGCTGACCACGGTAGTGATGGATGCTGATCCATGATGCCGTGGTCTGTTTATGTGCCTCCGTCAGCCTGCAGTCTCTCCCTCTCTCTCCCTCCCTCCCTGCCTGTCAGCTCCTGAGTGTCAAAAACCATGAATCAGACCAAAACAGTACAAGTTAAATCATACTTGTTTAATAATAAAAGTAAATAGAACAAACATAGTCAAAGCATAGACAAAGTTCGGTAACCGGAACGGATAGTCAAACAAGTCAGAAAGTCAGGAAGCCAGGGATCAGTGTAGTGCAACAGCAAGCAGGATCTGGAACCAGAAGGAATGTCAGCCATGGAAGTCTTTAACAGGAATGCAGAAGATAGTCTCTGTGATGTTGACCAAGGTGAAGGCAGAGATCATCTGGACTGGACGGCTTAAGTAGGCAGGACTGACGAGCAGGAAATCATCAACAGGTGAGTCACTGTGGAGAGATAGGAGCTGGCAATTAGCTGACAGCTGAGCGGCCAGCTCAGCCCTGACAGTGAGTTGCCCCTCCCCTACTGCTGCTATTCTGTGTGACAGTAAAGTTAGAGCTCACAATTACTGCCAGACCCTTTATTATAACAAGATATGCTACACAGTGTATGTAGTTGCAGCTAAATAACTTATTCCACATTGCCAGTGTGTAATCACGTGCGACACCCCCCCCCCCCCCCGGCCGGTGTCAGGGGGAAATCTCAGCCTATCCCATTGTAGTCCTTAGATCGGGAAGGAGAGTGGTGGGCGGTCACGTGACCACACATCGGCAATGTTAAAAAGGGTATTTAGCAGTAGATGTAAAAAAAAACATATACACTGTGTAATATATCTTTACAAACACTTTCATTTTGAAATGATTGGTTATAGTAGACAGAGCTCTGATTATGTGTACCCATGAGATCTGATCACTTGGTCTTAGCACTGATTGCTGGCTGTGTGAGCTTTTGCTACACATTAGTATTAGGCAAAACCGACGGAGATCTGGCAGCTCCACAGTTAGCTTGAGCAGGTTGACAAATCCCTATGTAGGCATCTTTAATTAATGTAAGTGACAAATGCCTTGTACTTGTGCCTACAAGCTTTTTAGCCTTTCTGCTTTGTGTGCAATTTGATAGAATCCCAAATATCTCAAAGCTTCAACATTTTTATTTCAGGAAGGCGTGATGTGCTGCCACTGATGATTTGGCACTGAATTATATTTCTAAAACAATCAGCCAAGCACATTGTGCTTTGGAAGTTAAATCCAGTGTTTGAAGATTCTTTTGCAATGCACTATTATTTACAACGTAAACATCTGTACAGCTGCTAATCTCTTAAATTACAATTTATAAAATGCAGAATACATTCCCATTTAGGTAAATGGAATAGCTGAACAGCAAACTGCTAAATTTGTAATTATGTTGTCAGCTGAAAGCAGATGGATTATCGTAATTAACAAATATGACCTGAATTGCTGCAATCTTGGGATGAGGAAAACACAATATGAGTTTGTTTAGGATTAAATAATAGAATGCTTACAACTGTGTTTTAAAAGGATTTCCCCCTCTACCAAATATATTTAACTTGTTTCTAAGAAAAAAATTGAAACTCATTGTAACCTTATTTAAAGGGCCATGAAACAAAGACCACACCTTATTTTAATGCCTTCATGGGTAAATACATGTTTCAGGAGATTATCATAACAGGTGGTATAGTGGAAAGCAAAACGTGTTCACTCTGCTTGTTACTTGTTTAACAAGCCTATATAAGAAAACTAACAGTAAATCTAATTTTGGTGCTTCATAGTATCGACTATGCATACAAAATAAAGAGAAAACAAATACTATATGAATAAGTCCTGGTTCACACCAGTGCGGCTTTGAAATCACGCTACTTAAGCACGTTTTCAAAGCCACAGATCAATGTGATTTGCACCTCAGATTTTATTGCGGCTTGCAACTTCATTTAAAATAACGGAGTGAAGGTACCTTTTTCAAAGTCGCTGCGACATGGGTCGTGGCAATTTGAATGGATCCATTGCTGGCAATGGGATGCGACTTGTCATACATTTTTGGATCTGTAAAATCGCACTGGTGTAAACCAGGGCTAACTATAACGATTAATTTTTCAACACATACACTATATTGCCAAAAGTATTTAGATGCTTGTCATTACATGCACATTAACTTTAATGGCATCCCAGACTTAGTGCGTAGGGTTCAATATTGAGCTGGCCCACCCTTTTCAGCTATAACAGCTTCAACTCTTCTGGGAAGGCCGTCCTCAAGGTTTAGGAGTATGTCTATGGGAATGTTTGACCATTCTTCCAGAAGCACATTTGTGAGGTCAGGCACTGATGTTGGACAAGAATTTCTGGCTCACAGTCTCCACTCTAAATCATCCCAAAGGTGTTCTATTAGGTTGAGGTCAGGATTCTATGCAGGCCAGCCAAGTTCCTCCATCCCAAGGTCCTTCGGGTCTGGTATAGATTTTAAGGGGAAAACCAACGCCAAAATAAAAAAAAATTGTGTAGGGTACCCCCCCCAAAATCCTTACCAGACCCTCATCCATGCATACAACCTGGCAGGTCAGGAAAGGGGGGGCAAGTGAACTATACCAGCCCACATGCCCTGACGTGATATCAGAAGGGGCGGTGCCACCGAGTGACGTAAAAAGAGCTGTCAAGGCTGAAGAGAGGGTAGTCTGTGGATAGCCTCGTAGGAGGCAAAGTGTTTTTTTGTAATTTTTCAATTTTTTGGGGTCGACGGGCATTGTGATGGACATCGTGGGACACTATTTTTTTTTGTAAAAGTTTTGTCAAAAACTGTTTCCTGTGTTTCTTCTTATTTTTTTGGTAAATATTTACATGGGGGGGGGGGGGCGTCTGGATCTGCACGCCTCGGATAATGGCTTCCCGACCGCTGCT
Source organism: Rana temporaria (assembly GCF_905171775.1). NCBI lineage: Eukaryota > Metazoa > Chordata > Amphibia > Anura > Ranidae > Rana > Rana temporaria. The sequence goes on from NC_053490.1 coordinate 426,850,254, forward strand.
TTACAACCAGCTATTTCATAACGCGTTATTTGAATCGGTCGATAGGTCGACCGATCCAAATTCTAGTGATTCTAAAAAGTTGGAATTCATTTGAAAATGTATAATTTTAATGAAAATGAAACAAAATGTAATGAAAAAGAAACAAAACTAAATTAATTCTGAGACAAAACTAAAAGAATTCCATAACGAATCAAAATTAGTAACATATCTTTGTAGCGAGTAAAAAAGTATATATATCAATATGATATATATAGAGGTGGGACTTTGAATGAGACCATGACTAAAAAGTACACAGATCTCCATCCCTAATGTTTGATGGAAAGGAATCAATGAGAAAGGGGATAGAGTGGGTAGTGGGACTTTTTATGAAACACAAAACTGAGGTAGATTGAATCAAATAAAGATGTTTTAATTTATTAAAAGGTACAATAGAGCACAATGCAGTGATGGTGTCAATAAAAATGCAATGTATAATCCAGAATATAACAGTCAACATGATTGGTAATCACATACTTATAATATCACGTGATTGGTAATCACATAATAATTGATAACATAATAAAACATACTGTTATACATGCAAGTTGATAGTCCAACACTTACTCCAGCATAAATGGTAAAACAATATAATAATAAATAGTTCATTGATGATTCAAACATATCAAAACCCATGATAGATACATGACTGTTGTACTGGGGTGACAACCAAAATAGGGGCTTGACGCGTTTCGTGGACTCTATCCACTCATCAGGAGCAATTATACAATGGGGGTACCTAGAATGGATGACAGAATTGGTAATCAATGGTAATTGATTAGCATAAGGAGAGAGAGCACCAGAAACCTAAAGTATGAGCATTCTTACCTATGTATGAAATGTAGAGGTAGATATGTCATGGTACAAAATATAAGGAGCAAAGGGGAGTGGAAAATATCCCTCCGGGAGTTGAGGTGGAGACCATGTAGCGACAGGGTGGCCAGAAATTGTGGGTGAGTGAGCTTCTTGTGAGAGGACAACACTCGTCCAGGATTGGAGTGATTGATGGAGCAATGGATGCTTCTAGAAAAAACAATGATGATGGTGTTACCAAGTGGTAAGTATAAACTGGCTAAAAATAGCACAGGAGGAAGCAAGAATGTAAGGGTGGAGGACACTAGAAACCCACCAATAGGTATCCAGGTGAAGTGCAGAGAGAATGTAAATATTCCTTGTAATAGAAAAAAAAAGCATGACTTCAGATCTCATATTTATACTAAAATGCATACTAAAACCCCCCCTCACTCGGGCAGCCATACCACCATGGGAAAGGATGCGAATGTCTCCGCCGCTACCGGTAGGTATGGCAAGTGGCGGAGACCCCCGGAGCGTGGTGGGAGGGGGGGCACCTCTCCCGCCATCGATAAAAGTGATCTTGCAGCGAATCTGCTCCATAGAAAACTTTTTTTGAAAGGGGACCACCCACTGAAGAAGAGAATACCGGGGTTATGACAGCTAGCAGCTGTCATAACAACAAAATCCCTCTTAAAAAAAAACATATAATGACGGTGGGTGGTCCGTAAGTAGTTAATACCACTTTAACCACTTAATGACTGCCCTATAACAGATTTATTGCTACTGGGTGGCCGTTCTGTGCAGAATCATGTATATATAATAATAAAATGCTAATAGACAAGGGGTTGTCAAAAAATATCATGGGGGTGGTCACTGATGTTGTGTAATAAAAGTGCTGCAGCAGAACTGACATTTACATGGAAAAATAATGTTTAACCGGTTCCTTACCGAGTCGTTGTAAAATGACGTTGGCAGGAACCTTCCCTCCCTCCAGGTAGACGTCATGTGACATCTAGGGGGCGCATGCGCTGCCGGTGGCACGCGTGCCCATAGCATCTCTCAGGACACGGTGCTCGTGCCCAGCGGCCGCGATGTTCGCCGGGCACCCGCGATTGCCCGCGATCATGGCAGGACCGTGGATCTGTGTGTGTAAACACACAGATCCATGTCCTGTCAGAGGAGAGGAGACCTCCCCTTGTGAGTCCCCCCCTACAGTTAGAATCACTCCCTAGGGAACATATTAACCCCTTGATCGCCCCCTAGTGTTAACCCCTTCCCTGCCAGTCACATTTACACAGTTATCAGTGCAGTTTTATAGCACTAATCGCTGTATAAATGTCAAAAGTGTCCGATATGTCCGTCGCAATGTCACGGTCACAAAATAATAAAAATAAATAAAAATGCCATAAATCTTTCCCCAATTTTGTAGACGCTATAACTTTTGCACAAACCAATCAATAAATGCTTATTTCGATTTTTTTTTTTTTGTTTACCAAAAATATGTAGAATAGGAAAACACATTTTTATATATTTTTTTAAATTGTGATATTTTTTAAATCAAAAAGTAAAAAATGTGTTTTTTTTTCAAAATTGGTGCTCTTTTTTTGTTTATAGCGCAAAAAATAAAAAACACAGAGGTGATCAAATACCACCAAGCGAAAGCTCTATTTGTGGGGGAAAAAACATAAAGATTTAATTTGTCAAGTGTGACAGTGCTGAAAGATAAAACTTGGTCTGGGCAGGAAGTGGGGGAAATGCCCTGTATTAAAGTGGTTAAAATTGCCCCCAAATTATCTATTATACATTTTGGTGGACATTTGGAGGTTTCTGTGTACTTCTCGCTGTGGAGAGAGGGGGAGGCTTTGGGCGGCCGCATTGCTGGACGGTGGGACAAGTGAGTGTCTGTTTATTAAAAGGCAGCAGCTACACTTTTTGTAGCTGCCGACTATTAAATGGGTGGAACTCTGCTTTAAAAAAGAACTCCATTAAAATAGCTGGTAACTAAACCATCACTATTTAGACAATGAACCAATTGGTATGTGATACACCATAGTGTATAATTTGTAGGGGTAAGAAGAATAACATACAGAACAATACAGAGTTCAGGGGTCAGTAGTATATACCATAGTGCCCCTTGCTGGTAGTTGGAGGGACATTTATTTTAACAAGGCCACTATAGTACCACAATCGTAAAGTATATCAAACGTGTCTAAAAAAGTTTAGTCAGACTTTACTGGTACAAAAAGGAACATGCATTACAGTTTATAAATACATAATCAAGTTTTATTATAATTCATTAAATTACAATTGGACCTAATACAGTTTTCCTGCTAATATGCAGTATATACCAACTGCTAATTACAACCACAATAAAGGCATATTTAATTAACTTCTGACTGTAACATAATCTGTGGCCTTGTGGGAGTAATGGTCTTCTCAATTAGCTTCTTCAGGACACGTTGAGGATAATTGCAGAAGTATCTCTAGCTTGTAACTGTGGTAACCATGTTAGGCCCTGTACACACGATCAGTCCAAACCGATGAAAACGGACTGAGGTTCAGTTTCATCAGTCCAAACCTACCGTGTGTATGGCCCATCGGACTTTTGACCTTCAGACCAAAGTTTTAAAACTTGCTTTAAAATCGGACTGATGGACTGATGATCGATTGGTCAAAACCGATGGTTAGTACGCAAAAGCATCGGTTAGAAACCCGCGCATGCTCAGAATCAAGTCGACGCATGCTTGGAAGCATTGAACTTCGTTTTTTTCAGCACGTCGTTGTGTTTTATGTCACCGCGTTGGACTCTATCGGTTTTTGAACTGATGGTGTGTAGGCACATCAGACCATCAGACCATCAGACCATCAGTCCGTTTTCATCAGTTTGGACTGATCGTGTGTACAAGGCCTAAGAGACTCCTGGGGCAATCACTGAGACAGAGAAAAGGAGTGAGGGAGAGGCTGTATCCAGATACTGCTCACATTGCATAAGGCTATTGAATATACAGTACCCTAATATGGCCATATAAGCAGTCTCTGGATGCTGATTCTCCCTCACTCCCTTTCTCTGTCTCATTGCCTGCCCCAGGAGTAACCTACACGGCTGTCATGCTTACAAACTAGGGTTACCTCTGTGGTTGTCCTCAGTGTGCCCTGAAGAAGCTAATTGAGAAATGTGTAGACCTATGAGGACTTACCCCCACAAGGTCACACATTTTGTTACAATCAAGAATAAATCAACATGATTCTAAAGGTTCAAGGTTTTTTGCCTTAATGCATTTAATAGATTAAGGTACAAAACCTTTTGGGTGCAGATCCCTTCACTCTAGCCCCCCCTTTTACTTACCCGAGCCCCATCTCAATCCAGTAATGTGCATGAAAGCAGTGGCTCTTCCATCTCTCTCTCTCTATTCATTGGCTCACACAGGGGAAAAAGACATTGGCACCTGCTGCTGTCAATCACAGCCAGTAAGCCAGTAAGAATAAAGCCGGGGTGAGGCTAAGCTGCTCTCCTGTGTAAATGAACATGGAGCATGGCTCAGGAGCAAGCCTGCTTGAGTGCCTCTGTAGTAAGAGGCTTGCTATTGGGGGCAGAGGACAGGTGGGAGGCGCCAAGACCACCAGTGGGGGACCCACAAAAAAGAGGATCGGGCTGCTTTGTGCAAAACCATTGCACAGAGCAGGTAAGTATAACATGTTTGTTATATATACTGTACATGTATTTTTACTTCCTTTAGAATCACTTTAAATTAGCCTTTATTCTGGCTGTAATTAGCCATTGGCAGAGGCGTTGCTAGGGGGGTGCGGGGGGTGCGGGCCGCCCCGGGTGACACCCGCTAGAGGGGTGACACCATCCCGATTTAAAACATTTTTTTTTTATTTATTTTTTTTAGCTGACATGTGAGGGGGGGCGGCTCCCCCCACATGTGGTGCAGGGGGCTGTGTAATGTAAAAGGGTCCAGAGGTGCAGGGGAATATGAGATGTAAAGGGGTCCAGTGATGCAGGGTGCTGTGTAATGTAAAGGGGTGCAGTGATGCAGGGTACTGTGTAATTTTAAAGGGGTCCAGTGATGCAGGGGGCTGTGTAATGTAAAGAGGTCCAGAGGTGCAGGGTGCTGTGTAATGTAAAAGGGTCCAGAGGTGAAGGGGGCTGTGAGATGTAAAGGGGTCCAGTGATACAGGGTGCTGTGTAATTTTAAAGGGGTCCAGTAATGCAGGGTACTGTGTAATTTTAAAGGGGTCCAGTGATGCAGGGGGCTGTGTAATGTAAAGGGGTCCAGTGATGCAGGGTGCTGTGTAATGTTAAGGGGTCCAGAGGTGCAGGGTGCTGTGTAATGTAAAGGGGTCCAGTGATGCAGGGTGCTGTGTAATGTTAAGGGGTCCAGAGGTGCAGGGTGCTGTGTAATGTAAAGGGGTCCAGTGATGCAGGGTGCTGTGTAATGTAAAGGGGTCCAGAGGTGCAAGGTGCTGTGTAATGTAAAGGGGTCCAGTGATGCAGGGTGCTGTGTAATGTAAAGGGGTCCAGAGGTGCAGGGTGCTGTGTAATGTAAAGGGGTCCAGTGATGCAGGGTACTGTGTAATTTTAAAGGGGTCCAGTGATGCAGGGGGCTGTGTAATGTAAAGAGGTCCAGAGGTGCAGGGTGCTGTGTAATGTAAAAGGGTCCAGAGGTGAAGGGGGCTGTGAGATGTAAAGGGGTCCAGTGATACAGGGTGCTGTGTAATTTTAAAGGGGTCCAGTGATGCAGGGTGATGTGTAATTTTAAAGGGGTCCAGTGATGCAGGGTACTGTGTAATTTTAAAGGGGTCCAGTGATGCAGGGGGCTGTGTAATGTAAAGGGGTCCAGTGATGCAATGGGGCTGTTTAATGTAAAGGGGTCCAGTGATGCAGGGGGCTGTGTAATGTAAAGGGGTCCATTGATGCAGGGTGCTGTGCAATGTAAAGGGGTCCAGAGGTGCAGTTGTGGAGAGGGGTACACAGTAGTAACAAAAAGATATTGAAGGATGCAGAGGTATGCAGGGGGCACAGTGGGGTGTTTTTACCTTTTTAACGTGGGGGGGTGCCAGATATTGGATCTGTCCCGGGTGCCAAATGCTCTAGGTACGCCCCTGGCCTATAGGCTCCTGAGATGTGAATTCCGGTTCTGGAGAAAGAGAGGTGGGGGGAGGGGACAAAGAAAAATGGAGAGAAAGAAGAAGGGATAGAACGAACAAGAAAGATGGATAGGGAGAGAGAGAAAAGGGGAAGAAAGGAGAACAGAGAGCAAACAGTAGGGTAAAAAATATTTGAAAAATGTTATTGGGGGGGGGGGGTGACACCATATTTTACCGCACCAGGTGACACCAACCCTAGTGACGCCACTGGCCATTGGCATAAACTACACATCAGAAGGAGAACTGTATAGAAAGCAATTGGTTTTAGGACCCATATTAGGTCCAATTGTGACTTTATGAATTGTTTATAATACTGTGCAACTGGATTATGTATTTATATACTGTAATGTGTGTTCCTTTTTATACCAGTAAAGTTTGACCAAACTTTTTAAACAAATTTTGGTCATTGAAAGGATAAAATGTCCCAGTGTTGTCATCATTTGGCGGAAACATGACCAGTGGTCATTGGGAGAAAAAATGCCACAGCATGTGTGGTCAGAGGGAGAACTAAATCACCAAATGTCAGTGGTCAGAAAAATGGCCCAGCAGCCATGTTCAGTGGGAGAAAAAACTAATCATTGGCAAGAAATAAAAATCCTGGCATGGGTGGCCAGAAGGAGAAACAAATGCCCAAGCATTGGTGGTCAGTTGGAGTAAAAAATATCTGGGCATTTGTGTTTTGTGGCCTCTCTTACCCTGAGCCAAGGCATGTGAGATTTTTCCACAAATCTGTTTTCATTAAAAAATTCTCACGTCTGTCTAGGACCACAAAATACTGCCTGAAGTGCCCTTGTGTGACCCAGTGATGTCTTCTTGCATGTCATACCACTTTTACATACAGGAAGACTTCCTATACCAAGAAAAGTGGCTCTTTTGAGGAGCACTGGTGATGTATTTAAAATTTTAAAACTCTAGTTGTTCTTGGTAAGAATGTTAAGTTCACCAAGTGAACCTTAAAGGAACACTAAAGGTTCGTTTTTTATTAGATCAATTGATTGCTGTAAGCTAGAGCATTTAAATATCACTTACCTCGTTTTTCCTTTTGACCTCCAAAATACAGTAATCCAGGTTTGAAAATGCCATTTCCTGTCTCTCCTCTTCTTGCTTTCCACCAGCATCTGAGCAGTTTTGCATGGTGGAAAGCAGAATGTGCTCACCCCCTCCCTATGACTACAGCCCTGTGTGAGGATGCTCTCTTATCCCTCACAGGCATGGAGGCTAAGCCTAATGGGAACTGTAGTTCCCATTAGGCCGTGATGTAGCAAGAATAAATGTGCACAGCAAACCAGGAAGTCAGTGAGAATAATGATTCAGGAGTGACGGAGGTGAATAAAACAGCTCGATTTCAACAGGTATCAAACTAGTTATAATGCAAAACATTACTTTTTACTTTATCAGCTACTGTCAGACTTTAATTTAAGAGGAAAATATTTTTGTCTTTACAACCCCTTTAAGCCTGAATGAATATATAAAAATAATGAATTTATAAAAAAATATATATAAATAAATGGCAACATTACATTACAGTAAGTTCAGATCTTGACATCTCTGAGAGTCTCAGGGGTAAAGCATTTAAATTGAAAATGCATTTTTTAGAAGAAAGCAAGGTATTAAGAGAAAAATGGAAAGCTAATAATAGCTGTCTATGATTTATGGTGTTAACAATTTAAACCAGAGGTCTTAAAGTTCCCTGCTGCTAAAGCTGATTTTTAGAACCTTTACTTAGCTTTACAAGTGGGATTTTTTATGAGTGGCATTATGCATCAGATAATATAAGGTAGCAGGCATGCCAAGCCAATCAATATACAAAGCAGGACATGCTTTTGATGCCGCTATGAATGCCAGGGAAAGTATATTCACTACAGTTAGGGATAGAGTTCAAGATCTTTTTGACATTATGCAAATTACTATTTCTAAGTAAATATTTTGAAGAGAGGTCATTACAGATGATCTTCCTGCCTGGTATTTTTCTGTCACAGATGAACTCTAGAGGCTTCTAAATATGAGTTTGCCCCTTTTACAGGTGACTGGGGCAGGTGCTAAAGTGTCCTTGTTTGCAGTGATGAGTTGATAGTACCTGAGTTTAGCGTGGGCAGGTTCAATAATTTTACTGAAGTTCAGATGCTGAATCTGAACCCTGCTGAAGTCTATTAGTGCCAAATTTTAGAAATCAGTAATGGCTACTTTAAAGGCTAATATGCAATCTGACGAACAAAGGGCATAGGGGCAAGGTACTCCCCTGGGAACATGTACCAAAGCAATAAAAATATTCTGTATAGTAGTGATCAGCAATTTTAATAATGACTAAAGTGAAACATTAAAAAATCAAAATGTATTTAAAATACATAGCTAGGGGGTGCCTTTAAACTGCCTGTGAAGTAATCTATCACAGAAAGGTCTGACATGGATTTTTAGCAAGGCCTCGCTTTTTCTTTTTTTTTTACACAAGTCACCTATGAAATACTTGCTGACTACTGAATGATCAAGATGGAGACTGCGCACTTCATGAACTTGAATAATGCTGTCACATTTTATTACAGCAGTATTATTGCTAAATAGTTCACTTCCTACTGCTGCTAATTGGTATACTTCCTGCTGCAGCCGGAGGTTCAACTCAACCAAACATTTGCTTTGTTTGGCCATTTACGAAACCTCTGAGCTAACACAATTTAGTCCAAACGTGGATTTAGACCTAAGAGAGTGTCACTCCCAGTTTGGTCCCAGGCCTGCCAACCCCTATTGAGCTATTATTCATACTGCTGTGTTAGAATTATGAGTAGAGGACACATTTGTATTTTTAATAACTGTCCAATCACTGTGGAGTTTATGTCTAGTGGGTTGGATTGGGCAAAGAGTCAATTACCTGGGGCAACCTTCTGGAAAGGTCCTTTGTGTTTGGTATCCTATCTGGAGGCCTGAATCCTGCTCTGGTTCCAGATCTCTGAAGATTCTGTCCTAATGGTTGAGTTCCAGAAAGCTGCTAGGGATCTTGCTGCTATCAATGAGCAATGCTGTAAAATTCTTTATGTTACCTTATGTTGGATACTGTATGGAGTAGTGATGTCACTTTCTCTGTCAAGTGGAAATGCCTAGGCCAGCAACTGACTGCTAGACCCGAGCACAGTCATAAGGAAGGAACAAAAACTGGAGATCCCCCCGGGATCAATAGCCAACAATTGACAGAGTAAATGCAGTCTCAAAATGTATTAAAATTGTCATGCAAACATAAACATGAATCATAGCCAAGCCACTGAAATGATACATACAGTAAAAAAATTCATCACACTTATCATGGTATAAAATGTAAATTGCAAAGTACATAAGCATTAAAAGTATTCCAATGCGTTTCGCAAGACCATGATCGCTTCATCAGGGGTAGATGTGTGTGTAGTACATCTGTAGGGGGTATAATGAACCAAATAAGTATCAAAACAGAGATGGTATTGTGAAAATTAGTCAAGAGGGTCCAAAACGCATGGCCCTATACTCACCAAAGGCTGGATCAGACTACCAATTCCTGGATATCCAGAGGCGGCAGTAATGAGCATCCAGCTCGGGAACTGAGGAGGCAGAGGAAAAAACAAACCCCACAGTGCACAAACGGGGGCAGACTTGGCATATACATACTTATATCATATACCACTTTACTTCTATGCTGTTATGCCAGCATCCATTGATACATATGCATTTATGTTTCAGTTGACATTACTAATGAATACTGGGAGATCTTTGGTGACACATTACCCCACCCTGGCCATGTCTGCCCCACGTTTGTGCTCTGTTGGGTTTGTTTTTTCCTCTGCCTCCTCAGTTCCTGAGCCGGACGCTCATTACTGCCACCAGGTGGACTCTATTTACTAATTAGGTGACTTCTGAAGGGAAATGGCTCCACTAGATTTTAGGTAGGGGCATCAAAGTAAAGGGTGCTGAATATAAATGCACATCACACTTTTCAGATATTTATTTGTAAAAAAAATGAAAACCATTCATTGCTTCTCTTCCACTTCACAAATATACACCACTTTGTGTTGGTCTATCACATAAAATCCCAATAAAATACATTTACATTTTTGATTGAAACATGACAAAATGTAGAAAAGTTCAAGGGGTGTGAATACTTTTTCAAGGCACTGTATTAGTGCTGTGTCATCCACATGGCTTCTCGCAAACAAAACTTTTTCAACAATGGCTTTCTTCTTGACACTATTCCATAAAGGCCAGATTTGTGGAGCTGCTGGAGTTATATATTTTTTTGAGTAATGCCACATACACACGATCGGTTTATGCGATGAAAACGGACTGATTGATTTTTTTCATCAGATATCCGATGAAGTTGACTTTCATCAGTCTTGCCTACACACCATCAGTTAAAAATCCGTTTGTGTCAGAACGCAGTGACGTAAAACACTACGACGTGCTGAGAAAAATGAAGTTTAATGCTTCCGAGCATGCGTCGACTTGATTCTGAGAATGTGTGGATTTTTAACCGATGGACTTGCCCACAGACGATCGTTTTTTTCTATCGGTTTTTTAACCATCAGATAATTTTAAAACAGGTTCTAGGTTTTTTCACCGATGGGAAAAAAACGATGGGGCCCACACACGATCGGTTCGTCCGATGAAAACGGTCCATCGGACCGTTTTCATCAGACGAACCGATCGTGTGTACAGGGCATTAGAAATCCACATTTTAGGCATTAAGATTACGTAAAACCTCACACATTATATATGTTTCGAAAACAGAAACCTAGTAAAGTAAAATCTTGACAGTTGCAATTTTTAAGGTCACAGGATAATTTCACTACTGCTTATTAAATCTGTATTTTAATTTTGTTTTTAAAATACACTCAAAATAATGTTAGTGCACACAAACAGAATATATTACTCAGTTTTGCAGTAAACTATAAAAGATGAGGTTGTGTTGCATATAAAAATACCAAGTATGTGAAGCCTGAAAATTTTACATGTCCCTAAATTGTCCATAAGTGATCATTTAAAAGTCTTTATAGGTCATCAGTTTACAATGAATTATGGCCTTAGATTTATTGCTCTTACTCCAACAGATGCAGCAATAGTTAAGATATGCAGCACAATTGTCACTGTCACGCGTGTGTGCACTAAAACTATGGGCCAGATTCACAAAGAGATACGACGGTGTATCTCCTGATACACCGTCGTATCTCTGATCTCCGTCAGTCGTATCTATGCGACTGATTCATAGAATCAGTTACGCATAGATATGCCTAAGATCCGACAGGTGTAACTGTGTTACACCGTCGGATCTTAGGCTGCAATTCCAGGCCGGCCGCTAGGTGGCATTTCGGTTTATTTACGCGACTAATATGCAAATGAGGAGATACGCCGATTCAGAAACAAACGACCGCCCTGGGCTTTTTTTTTTCGTCGTTTGCGTTCGGCTTTTTCCGGCGGATAGTTACCCCTGGGTCTATGAGGCGCAGCCAATGTTAAGTATGGCCGTCGTTCCCGCATCGCGATTTAAAATTTTTACGTCGTTTGCGTAACTCGTCCGTGAATGGGGCTGGACGCCATTTAAGTTCACGTCGAAACCAATGCCTTCCTTGCGATGTCATGCACGCTGGGTAAATTTGCGGACGGCACATGCGCTGTTCGGCGTGGGAACGCGCCTGATTTGAAAAGTACACTCCCCCTAGCCACGGTATTTGAATTCCGCCGGGGGATTTACGATACGCCGCCGCAAGTTTTGAGGTAAGTGCTTTGTGAATTACCCACTTGCCTCAAAAACTTGCGGCGGCGGATCGTAAATCAGATAGGTTACGTGGATCTAAAGATCCGCTAACCTATGTGAATCTGGCCCTATGTGTTTGCATTTTTTTGCATGTTTGCGGCAGCAGTGGATTTTTTTCAATTACTTTATTCAGCTTTAGTTTTCTGAGTTTCTGAGAAATGGTCACTTTAACTAGACAGCTGGCAGCCAGGAGAAAAAATTTAAATAATCTGTTTTAATGCAGGTTTGCCACTGACTGTTACGTCAGTGACAGTGAAAGGATTTAAGTTAGTTTTAGCAAGTCCTTTCAACTTTTTTCAATGGTGACCAGCAATAGCAGACTGAATATTTTTTTCAGTAAAGTTTTCCTTTAAAGGATTGTTCACAATACATTTTTCTGTGCCTGGAAGCATTGGTTCCGTATTATCTCTACTGTTGCTTGTGTAAAGGATTTACTGCTGAATAAGATCCAATTCAAAATTTAAATGCTGTGTTTTAAACCCACAGTATTATCTAATAAATGCATGTCAGAATAAAAACACTTATGTGCACCGACCTTTATACATTATCCAATTAAATTGGTGAAGGAGCACATGAACTGAAAACAGCCTGGCTCTAAGATATGATTAACCCACCACCGTGTGTAAGCTCAAAACATAGCAACTAAAATCCCTGATAGACGGCTCAAATGCTGTCTGATTCCTGCTGAATCAGCTGAAATTCAAGGTGTGATTGGCCCTGCAAGCACCTCCTGGATCAATAAAAGTCAGCTTAAAAATCAACTGAGCTGGGTGGAAAATTATCAGTCGAATTGTGACTGTATCCTGTCTGATGCAGTCACTGTTCAGCAGCGCCATTGTACTTTTAGAGGATCCCCCCCCTAAAAAAAAAAATCAGCAGCTACAAATACAGGGGATGTCGTCATCCCCAGATGACGACATTTCTAGTCGAAACGCGTTGGTGGACCCATCCACAACATCGCTTTTGGTACCATAACATCTGAAAAGCCTATGATGAGTGTTTAACATGTGAGTTTTATCCTACTTTTAATAAACAACACTGTTCATACGGTATCACGCTATGTGAGTTCTTTTTAACATTTCTTGCATGGCATGTGGTTACCGAGCCTCCAAGAAGTTATCATTAACACTGTGATTTAGGATCATCAACTCGATTACCCGTTTGGATCCAGGATTAGCTGTTTAGATCAGGCTGATCGATACAAGCCTTTGGTGACTAGGGTGGTATATATCTTCCCTAGTCATTTATATTTGGTAAGCCCCCTATTCTACCATTGGTGGTGGCACTTCTGTCAAGCTGTTGTTCCATCTTCAAGATCTCCTGTTGGTGAAGCCATCTTTATCCACATTTATTTGTACTGTAGTCACTTCATGCACTTTCTTGTGGTGAAGTCACCCTTATTTCCATTAATTTGGATTCCAGTGACTTTATGCATTTTTTTCAATTCACTGTTATTATTTGCAAGCCTTTACTATTTGTTGGCACACTAATATGTTTAGTAAGGTCACGTGGTGACACTTTAAGATTTAGTCATGTATTAATATATGTAGATTTGGTTTGTTATCTTTTAGATGTGGGTTCTTTCCATATCTTTACACAGATATTAGCGCAACATTGTTCCAATTTACCTTATTTATTCTATTCCAAAGTTGTGTGGCGGCTTATATTTGTATTATACACAGCGCAGTTTATTCTTTATATTTTTACAGTTTTCAGGGTGGATAAAAATCAATGATTTTGTTTGATTATTTGAAACAGATTTTTTTTTTTTATTAAATTGAGTTGATTTAAATTCAGCCTTTTTACTAGTGATTTAAATCTTGATTTAAATTGTGATTTAAATCAACTTGATTTAAATCAAATCCACTCTGAGGCCCCGTACACATGGTCAGACAAAACCGATGAGAATGGACCGAGGTTCAGTTTTATGGGTCCAAACCGACCGTGTGTATAGCCCATCGGTCTGTTTTCCTTCGGTCCAAAATTTTAAAACATGCTTCAAAACCGAACCGATGGACCGATGCCCGATTGGTCCAAACCAATGGTTAGTACAGAAAAGCATCGGTTCAAAACCCGCGCATGCTCAGAATCAAGTCGACGCATGCTTGGATGCATTGAACTTTTTTTTATTCAGCAAGTCGTGTGTTTGACGTCACCGCATTCTGACCCGATCTGTTTTTGGAACGACGGTGTGTACGCACATCAGACCATCAGGCCACTTCAGCGATGAAACCGGTCCGTAGGACCATTCTCATCGGTTTGGAACGACCGCGTGTACAAGGCCTGACAGGTTTGCTAATATCAATATACCATGGAGCCCGCACTTTTTTTAATTAGAAAAAAAAGCAAAATAGGTTTGGCAAATCATTAGTCAGATCTGCCTGAGCAGTCTCCTCAGCTTTATTTGCAAGTGAACTATAGTGAGTACTGCAAAGCTACATTTTACCAAGCAGCAGTATCATGCATACAAAATAGTAATGGTCTAAAAATGCAAGTCATCCTTACATTTGTTCTGTGCACTGCAGTCTTGTAGAAATTAATTCCTCTTGATCCCATTGCTATGCATTTTTACCTTTTACTAAATGCCTCTGTCTACTTTCTAAAAAGGGGTTATTAGGGGGCAACTTGTACTGTCTACCATTTTAGGGCCTCAAGAAATTATATGGGCCAAAGGTACATCAGATATTATTAATTTTCAAATATATATACCATAGTTTGTAAATGCTATACCTTTCACACTAACCAATTACTATACACTTAATGAGATTTTTTTTTAATCAAAGACAGTTAGCAGATTATATTTTGGCCTAAATTTATGATTTTTATTTATGAAGAAAATAGATTTTATTGGATTTGTTTTATGCCAGAAAGTAGAAAATATAGTTTTTCTTCAAAATTTTCAGTCTTTTTTCGATTATATTGCAAAAAAAAAACCAGTGGTGATCAAATACCACCAAAAGAAAGCTCTATTTGTGTGAAAGAATTATAAAAAATTAAGTTGCGTACTGTATTGCATGTTAAAGTAGCGCAGTGCTGAATAGCAAAAAAATGCCCTAGTCATAAAGGGAGTAGAAACTTCCAGAGCTCAAGTGGTTAAAAACATTTTGCCTCTCAGGCCGGGTTCACTCCAGTACCACAAACGCTCCGACATGTGAAAATCAATGTTTCCTATGTGAGCCGTCTTAACTGGTATGACACAAGTCTTTAAAAATGCTCCCTGCACTACTTTGGTCTGACTTTGATCCTACTTAAGCCCATTGAATATCACTGAACTCGGATCAAAGTCGGATCGCCGTCTTGCCTGATCCGACTTTGGCATGCGACTTGTGCTCTGATGATCTCCACACCGAATAAAAAAAAACGGCATGGGTTCCCGCTCTAAAGGCATACCAGGCCATTTGATCTGTTATGGACTTTAAGGGGAACACCCTGCGCTAACAAAAAAAAAATACGGCATGGGGGTCCCCCTAAAGTTCATACCAGACCCTTATCTGAGCATGCAACCCGGCCAGTCAGGAAAGGGGGTGGGGATGAGCGAACGCCCCCCTCATGAACCGTACCAGCCCGCACGCCCAGATTCCGTTAATCCCCCCGCCCGCAGACCCCGCCCGCAGACCCCAACAACCAACAGCCAGGGTTGTCGGGAAGAGGCCCTTGTCCTCATCAACATGGGGACTAGGTGATTTTGAGTGGGGGAACAGTGTGCCCCCTGCCCCCAAAGCACCCACCCCCATGTTGAGGGCATGCAGCCTGGTATGGTTCAGGAGGGGGTGGCGCTCGCTTGTCCCCACCCCCTTTCCTGACTGGATGGGCTGTATGCTCGGATAAAGGTCCGGTATGGACCTTGGGGGGACCCCCACACCCTTTTCTTTGGTGTAGAGGGTTCCCCTTAAAATCCATACCAGACCAAAAGGGGGAACCCATGCTGTTTTTTTTTTAATTTGGTGTGGAGTTCTTCCTAAAGATTCATACCAGACACAGTGCCTGGTATTGTCGGGGATCAAAGTCGTATCCCTGTTCATTGAAGTCGGACACATGTCAGACTTTAAGTCGCAGGGAAAAGTTGGATCCAAAGTAGTACGACTGTCGTGTCTTACCAGTGTGAACCCGGCCTCAGTGACAGTTTCAGTCTCTAGCCTGTTTGATGACTCATTTGTGGTGAGAGTCTGGCAGGAGTGGATTGTCGGTGCGGGTAGGCATCTTTGTATCGGTGGATTGTCAGGGTGTCATTCATCATAATTGACAATGGATGTATTTTGCTGGACAATGTGAGTGACATTCGATTTAATCATACAACATCCTCTTTTTAATAAAATAATTTTTCTACTGTATCGCTGTGTTTATATAATATGTATAAAATAAATGTAATCCTGCGCTCAGGAAAAAGGATGAACAAAGGCTGCTGCCCCCCCTAATATAGTCCCCCATGGGGATGCTACAGTGGTGATGAAGAATGGGAATGGGGGTGATGGCGCTGCCTAGCCCTAAAAAAACAGAGAGAGGGGACCCTCACGGGACCCTCCTGAGGGTAAAACTAAGTGAAATCTTGAATGTGCAAAATATCAGTTTATATAAGTTATATAAGTTATATAAGTTTACCCCTCATAAAGCAGGGGTAAGTCATGTAAAGGTATGGATGTCTGAAACGTCGGAACAGCGGCGTATTTTACGTTGTTTGCGTAAGTCGTACGTGAATGGGGCTGAGCGTATGTTACGCTCACGTCGACAAAGCATTGAGCCGACGTATCTTAGGGAGTATTTGCGACGTGACTCTCAGCATGCGCGCGCAATGCGCCGTTCGATCGGACATGGAGTCACGCTTCATTACAATACAACACGCCCACTGCCATGCTACTTTGAATTACGCCGGCTTACGCCGGCCCATTTACGATACGCCAACGTAACTTTGGGAGCAAGTGCTTTCTGAATACAGTACTTGCCTCTCAATGATACGTCGGCGTAGCGCATAGGAGATGCGTTTCGCCCGCTCAAAGATACGACAATGTATCTGAATCGCGGCCAGAATGTACTGTGCCCTTACTCAATGGTGGTAAGTAAGAGTTCTAAGCAATATCAGCTCTAGTGGTGAGGACTTAGTGTGAAACAATATGTGATATCCTATAGTGCTGCAAACCTATATGCAATATATAAATGGTGGTCTACCTTAAGGTATGGTCGCTAATAAGTGACTAACATATAAAACACAACCATAAATTGCCCCAAAAAAAGGACAAGATAAAAATAAGTGATCCCAAATAAGTGATCCCAAATGTAACAGACTTTGTTCTACTATCACTTATTTGGGATCACTTATTTTTATCTTGTCTTTTTTTTTTGGCAATTTATGGTTGTGTTTTATATGTCAAATACTGCAGCTGCTGACTTGGACACTTGGACAAAATGGACACTTACCTGTCCAGGTCGCCCGGGAAGTCGGCTACCGCTCGGCTCTCAGCTTCCCTGCCACCATCCTCGGTGAGGGAATCGGCAATTGAAGCGCTGCGCTTCCCTACTGCGCATGCGCGAGTCACACTGCGCTATTCTAACTGGTCCCTGCTGTGTTCTGGGAGCCGTGTGTTTCCAAGAACACAGCGGGGGGGGGGGGGGATGCGAAGGGGCGGGACTCCCATGGGAGTCTATACCCGGAAGTGGTGCAAATACCTGTTCTATACAGGTATCTGCACCCCCTCCCCCCTGAAAGGTGCCAAATGTGACACCGGAGGGGGGAAGGGTTCCGAAAAGCAGAGGTTCCACTTTGGGTGAACTTACACTTTAACTGTGGTTTGCTGCTGGACTGAGGTGCTATCTTTACCATGTTAATAAGGTGAAAATAGTGCTATAGTAAAAAAAAAGGGGTGTTGTAATTGCGCAGGTGAAAGTGATCATAAGTGGTCAAAAAAGCAGCTGGCAATCACACAACAGAACAATTTGTGTAAAATACATATAAACCAAAAATTGCTGTGCTATATGAATAGTTTACCATTCACATAGCGTGGCATTTGTTGCTTTATATGTAAATAGTGCTATACTTGACACTTGATCTTGACTGAGCTTGATATTTCTTCAGCTGCCCATCTGTTCTATATTTTGGCTATAATACACAGTTCTAGATTTCCTGGTAATTTTCCTTGGTACCACATAGACATGGCTATTTTTAACCTATTTGTTATATGACTACTTTTTTGTGTGTCCTCGTGGAATATTTCATTTTGCTGTGATTAGGCTCTAGACTTTTTGGCCATACGCTAGCCCTTGTGTGTCTTTTGTTTGATTATACAGTAATGCTGGGGGATATTTTTTACTTTTTGCTATAATAAATATCCCCCAAAAAATGAAAAAAAAAAAAAAACAATTCTTCATCAGTTTGTATTCTTCTACATATTTTTGGTAAAAAATTGAAAAAAATCGCAATAAGAGTATATTTATTGGCTTACACAAAAGTTATAGCGTCTACAAAATATTATTACTATCTTTTTTAATAGTAATGGCGATGATCAGCAGTTTTAAGCTGGACTGCAACATTGAGGCAGACAGATCTGACACTTTTGGGACCAGTGACATTGTTATGATCAGAGCAAAAATAGACACTGATCACTGTATTAATGACACTGGCTGGGAAGGTTTTAAATGAAAAGGAAGAGGTACGGCGCAAAAACTATTAGTGATTTGATAACGATACCTAAGAATGAACTAGATAAATAAAAACCTTCAACAGTGTGAGAGTTTGCATGTGAATAGAAATCCCAGTACTGCAAAGTCAATATAAAGTGATCATAAAAAATTATAATATTAAATTGGTATCATTTGTAGTGAAAAAAATGAATAAAATTACCAAAAAACAAAAAATTGAGAAAAATAGAGTCCAATAGTGATCACATAAACAGTGTTCAAAAAGTGACATCCGCAGTAGTTGATAGAGTCCTTATCCACCGAAGTGAGACACCCAAAGTGATGAGATAATAATCTGCTTACCAGATATACCGACCACTGCAGCGGTCAGAATAAGCCCAGGTTAGTATTTATAGTCTCCCAACAAGACTCAAAGATGTCCAGTATTCACGTCCTATGCAGAGTTTGCCAACCGTATCTCAGAGGGGAAAAAAACACATGGAATCCCCATAGCGTAATATAGTTGATAAAATGTATTTATTAAAAAGTATTGCACTTACATATGAGTGGTGTAATAAAGGTGTAATAAAGGCACATCAAAATTGCAGCGTCCTCCTGTAAGGTTGCCGTTCAAGCCGAGCGATCTCGGCGTCTTCTCCTCACTCCTCCCGCTGTCCTAGCCTGCTGTATGGGACGTGGGAAGGTTTTAACACTAGGGGCGATCAAGGGGATAAGTGTTCCCTAGGGAGGTGTTTCTAACTGTGGAGGGAGTGTACTGACTGGGAGTAGAGAGATCGCTGTTCCTGATCACTAGGGACAGACAATCTCACTCTACTCTACTCCCCTAGCAGAAGGGGATCTGCTTTCTTTACACTGGCAGATCCCCATTCTGGCTCTCTGTGGAGTGATTGTGGGTTGATGGCGGACACATGTATCAGCGTGTGCGCATCTGCTATAGCTATTACATAAAGCACCATACTGGTACAGAGATTTGTGCAATAGAGTTGCCCTGCCTCAGTATATCTGCGGACGCTGGTCGACAAGTGGTTAATATTGAACTTCTTCTGCCATGTAGCTTCCCAACCCCCTATGTCAAGGTCTTCCTGTAACGATGCTACATCTTATAAATAGGTAAAACTCCTGCGCTGTGTAGGATGGAGGGAGGGGGGAGGGGGGGAAGGGAGTGAGCGAAAAGGATGGGTGAAATGGGAGTGGGCACTGCAGCAAACAAACGGGGAGTCTGTCCTTTGAAGACAAAAGTGGTGTATGTAAAAGGTAATAATTGTCTGCGCTGTGATACGGCTTGGCCGGATAAGTGAATATAGGGAAAGGTGAGTGGGCGGGCTAGTTGGGCCTGGGGGATGGCAGGTGATGCAGACACAAATAAAGTAACCTGAAAAACGGTATTTAAATAGGTACGGTCCTAACTGGACTGTATAATATAACACAGTGTAAGTCTTCAGTGAGAAGCAAAAAACATATGTGTGAAAATCAAAAATACAACATGAACAAAAGATCCTGGATTGGTGCAAAACAGAGAAGAAAGACCACAGTTCCACACTAGAGCTGATACAGCAGTGAAAGAATAAATGGTTGAGAATTAAAAAAATTCCAGACTTCGCATAGGTAAAGATGTGCAGTCCAGACAAATCCAAAAAGCGTGCAACCCACACCTCAGTGACTCGTGCAGCTTACCTTCCAGCTGTCATTCAGGACCAAACAAATTACCAGTATTCATATTGGGTGGGTATCTTGCTGCCAGTTATCAATGGTTGGTCATACGTATGGAAAAAAAATAACAAAGAAGCTGTAGCCTTATCCTCCTATCACTCATATAACTGGGGGGGGGGGGGGGGGGTTCAGTTTGCAAGGTAACAGGGTAGGTATCCACTTACACAACTTACACAGTGTGTAGGGAAAGAATGCCTATCTCCACGAGTGCCGAACTAATTTCCTGGGACTTCTCACTGCCACCACTTTAACTCTTTAGCTTGCGTGGAGCCGTCCACTCATGTCAGGGTGAAGGAGGCAGGGGAAGGAGGAGGGAGAAAATGCACATCGCATAAAACTGTACAGCAACTTTAATAAAGCTAAAAACAATCAATAAAAAACTCACATGGAGCAGTAGGGTGGCGGTCGTATATCCACGAGCACCGCGCTCGTCTGCCGTCCGTTCGGTACTGCTCCCAGTTAGTGCTCTGAGTCCCCATGTCCCTACATCTTGTGCCAAAGTTGTTTCCCCTGCATAGTTTGGTATCATCAGCAAATGTTAAAATCAAGTTTTAGATTCAAGCCTCATTAATAAACAAACGGGACAGCATTAGCCCCAAGACAGTTAAAACATTTTTTGTATTATACAGTTATACACTTACACTGTAGATTCAGTGCACTTCGAACAATAAAACACCGAACATACCATGATAACATTTTAGCTAACTCAGTCAGCTCTGAGGAAGTGAGCATTTCCCCCAAAACGCATCAGCCTTCCAATCGCGTGGTCTACGCTCAGAAGACATCGCTTATGGCTGAAGCTTTATGCCTGCACTTTTAAAGCGGTTGTAAAACGCATATATAATAATTTTATTTTTTAAACCTGCAAGGCAAAAGGCATAATCAGCTAGTATGCACCGCATAATAGCTGATTATGAAATACTTACCTCGGAACGAGGTGAAGAACACTTACCTGGTCCACGTCGAGCGAGATGTCATCTTGCTCCGGCGTGTCTTCCGGGTATCGCCGCTCCAGCTCTGTGATTGGCTGGAGCGGCGATGACGTCACTCCCGCGACGCATTGCGAAGGGAATATCTCCTAAACCGTACAGGTTTAGGAGATATTCTTTATACCTACAGGTAAGCCTTTTTATAGGCTTACCTGTAGGTAAAAGTGAAAAATAAGGGTTTACAACCACTTTAACTGTTCGTGAGTATGCAATTGTGCTTGGGTTTTAATAAATATCTATGGAGGTAATGCACTAGGCATTTGCACCCTACTGTGTGTTCTTTTGCAGCTTGTTGAAGAGTTCCCAACATAAGGAGGGCTGCATCGGGTGAAGCATCATGTGCCAGGATACCATTCGATGTACCCCTTTCTCAAAAGTATTTAAACTTTTAAGTGGAAGTGACTTTTTGACACTGGCGGGTGTGGGGCAGTAAAAATAATGTGACCAAGCCACTGTTTTACCTCTCCCTGGCTGCCCACTGAAATTCGGACATTACAGTCTGACAGAGCTGTACACAAGGTGCATTATTTTTGGGCATTGTTCACAACAAGTGATTACATGTATGCCCCATGCAGGGCTGGGTTTTGCCAGCATGGGGATGCATAGGTGTTCCGTGCATCCTCGTATTGGTGTACTATTGTTGTCATGCAGCAACATAGTCACAGTGTCCCAATATGACATCCATGAGGGCGTTCATGGACCCGTGCCCACACCCACTTGGATGCCATATTGGGACACAGCATCTTTGTCCATGCAGTTGTGTGTCCCAACAGACAACATTGGGACATCGGCACAGGGATTCATGCAACACTTGTACATCACCTTGCTGGCAAAACACAGCTCTGCATGGGGCACACATGGAATCACCTCATGTGAACGAGGCCTTTCTCGGGATGCAGAGTTTGTTAGGTGGCATAAACTGTCAAACTTGTCCATTAGGATCAATGTAACTGCACCAAATGCTTGGTTTTCAGTTGTGGAATAGTCCCATAATGTAAAATCGCCATGCAGCAAATAGAGTAGTAGTGCCTCCTAAACTCCTGCCAGCTACTGCTAAACCACCCTCTGAAAAGCTTCCAGGGTCAGTTAGCATTACAGCCGGGGTGAAAGAAACCTCAATGTAATTTATATGTTGTTTGAGTCCAAAATTACTAAAAGAGATATATGTTTTTTATTTATTTTTAAGATTCATACTTATCTTGGTAGATGCAGCACTGGTCTGATTCTGCATCTGTCCCCCCACACCTCTACCACTCAGAACCGAGAGATCAAGCACTGCCAATCACTCAGTTCTCACAGCTCCGTGAGCAGAGAGCTTGTGACTGTCAGTCGCAGCTCTCTGCTCAGCCCCCTTTTCGCTTACTGGAGGGCTGAGCTGTGGAGGGAGTGGGAGTGGCCGGCTCAGGCTCTCAGCAGCCAGGCATGTGGGTGGATCCCGACTCCATTGTCGCAATCTTGCCTGAGGCTGAATCAGCTCTGTGACATCAGCCGACAACAGACTTCAGCCCGTTGTCTGCTGTAAACAGGTCACAGGAGTATAGAATGACCTGCACTCCTGTGATCCACAGGAGAAGTACAGCAAGCAAGATTTGGCTGTACTTCTCCTTAAATCACATGAACCCATTGATTTTGTATTAGCAGTGTAAATTCCATCCATTGGTCATCATCAACATGAGCCTTTCTCAACCTATAACGTGACTTGCAGACTATGCTGCGTAATTGCTAGTGTGTGATGAATAACACCACTAACAGTGCAGAGTATTAGATACTAAACGGTACAATAAGCAAAGAAATAATGTTGGCCTGCTTGTCTCTTCATCGCAGGGCCGATCCTAGGGTCACATGCGCCTGGGTGCAGAAATATTTCTGGCGCCCCTACAAGGGCGTGGTCACCTTACTAACTCCTCCCCTTTACAAATGTTTCTATGGCAACGATTCAAACACAGAGATGCTCCCCTAAGGAGTTATCGTTACACTGGGATCCTTACATGATCTCTTAAAAAAAAAATACAGAAAGAGAAGCAGAGTACTTTATTGGACCTAGAGGGGCCTCTGTTAGAGAGTCTGTTTAGAAAGACCCCCCCAGACATAATACAGGAGATTAATGCAGCCTCACCAGTGCCCATCAAATGCAGCCTTATCAGTGCCCATAAAAATGCAGTCTACCATTGCTCACAATTGTAGCCTACCAGTGCCCACCAATTGCAGCCTACCAGTGCCCACCAAATGTAGCCTTATTAGTGCCCACCAATTGCAGCCTACCAGTGCCCACCAAATGTAGTCTTATTAGTGCCCACCAAATGCAGCCTACCAGTGCTCACCAAATGCAGCCTACCAGTGCTCACCAAATGCAGCCTTATAATTGCTCGCCAATTTCAGCCTACCAGTGCCCCTGGATCACACAGAAGAGCAATATCCTGCTGTCACAGAGCTTGGATTTGATTCGCCCGGTCAGCCACTGTAACAAAAGACACACACACACACGTCAGTTTTCATGGACTTCGCTTGCTCAGCAGGGATCGCTTCGTTGAGCCGACAGATGACAGGTCCGTCTCTGCACACAGTGGAGAGATGGACCTTTTAGAGCTCCTCTCTCCTCTATGAGGGATTGGATGAAAACAGATCCTCCTGTCCGTTTTCATCCCATCTGCCAGAGGGATGGAAAATAGGGTTTCCATCCACCTGGATTAGCGGATTTGGATGTCAGCGGACATGTCACCGCTGACATCCGTCACTCCATAGAGGTGAATGGAGCGTCCTGTCAGGTCCGCCTGAAAAACTGACAGACCTGAACGTGTGAAAGGACCCTAACTCACTCCTCATTCTTTCCATCTCTCTGTCCATCCACCTCCCCCAACACTCCACTACTCTTTCCATTATAAACAAATAAAAAGACTCCAATGCACTTCCACACCAAATCTGCTCACTACTTACAAAAAAATATATGAATAAACACCTTAAGACCATCAAGCGTAATAATCAAATATATAATTATCATACATTTCATAAAACATACTATACAACACCAGCACTTTTCATCTACAAAACCAGCCTGATCTGTGATATTGCTCCTGCCTCCCCTCTCCTGCCATGCTGGGATTTGTAGTGCCACAGCCTGACACATGGGGTGGTCATACAGGAGAGGAGGCTGTGCCTGTGAGCAGATAATGGGTAGGGAGTAGGACAGGGAGGTGTAATAGAGATTGGGGGGAGATCTCAGAAAACATGCTCCCTTTAGAAGCAGAGCAGTTCACAGCCACACATAAAAACGATCTTGTGTAACAGCATGAGCCTGCTACACAGAGCCCATCCTCCTCTCCCCCTCCTCCTCTCCCCCTCCTCCTCCCCAATAAGATAAGCCACCAACAGCACTGACTGCATGTTTGGCTAGCTTACCTTAGGCTAGGCTGAACTCCATCCTCCACTGCAGGCTGCATGGCTCCACTCCTCCCCCTCTCAGCATCTCCTGTGAGGAACTTGAATAAGGCGCGCTGAGAGAAAGGGGGAGGGTACAAGTAACTGCACTCTTTCAGATCATAAGACTCTCGGTCTCTGTCGGCTCCGGCTGAAAGCTGCACATGAGTAGTACTACGTACTGCAACATTCCTAGATCAGAACCAGTCCTGATGGGGCCCCATCAGCACTTGTGGCCCCTGGGCACTGCTCGCTCAGTAAGACGGCCCTGCCCCCACCTCTGTTCCACACAGTATCCCCCACACACAAATCAGTTCCTTTCTGTACGACCTCCAACTCCCCCCCCCATCTGTTCCCCTGTGTGTGAGCCAGAGGCGGTGGTGGACTCACCTCGAGGAGAGCGACTCTGCTGCCTGTTATCCCACAACAGATCTCTCACGATCCAGGAGGAGGGAGGGGAAATCGTGGCAAGCCCAGGCAGGGTTACATGCAGCCAGGGCTCTCACTGAGTTCCATCTCACCCACCCCAGCCGACTCCATGTAAATGCAGCACTTTCCGGGCTGCTCCTTGTCCCTGCTCTCTCCCCTGTTCCAATTACTGATGCTGCTAGCACAATGCCGACCAACAGTGCTCCTAAAACTTTGGCGCCCCCTCCCCTCTGGCGCCTGGGTGCAGCGCACCCTGTGCACCCCGTCTCGGATCGGCCCTGCTTCATCGTGCAAGAAAATGGTAGCACTGGAACATGGCTCAGTTCCAGTTATAGCATGAAAACCCATATCTTCATCAGTTATTACTTGAATTATCAATGGGCAATAGACACATCTAGAAATATAGCAAATCTGAAGCTGCTGAAACTAAAGAAATTGATTTGTGGAATGTGT
Organism: Rana temporaria; assembly: GCF_905171775.1. Classification (NCBI taxonomy): domain Eukaryota; kingdom Metazoa; phylum Chordata; class Amphibia; order Anura; family Ranidae; genus Rana; species Rana temporaria. Next base: position 426,875,628 of record NC_053490.1, read on the forward strand.
TTATGGAGGGCCATTTGCAATCTGCACTTTATTGAGTTCTCCTTTAAATGTTTTCAGCATATTTTGTTTTCATCTGCTTGCTTTTAACAGGCAACCACCAAAGTATATGATTCCTGTACATTTAAACCCCTACAGTATTTTCAGAAAAATATACATCTGGATTAAAAAAAGGAAAGATCCAATATCAACAGACTGTAGACAGCTTTGAGAGCTTTAATCTCTTAGTATCCAGGGATTTAACTTTTTTTTGTAATCCATATAGAATTTCATGAGGTTTACCCATAAAACCACAGCACAGGCTGTCAGCACAGATATGACCATTGAAAGAATCTTAGTGCATAAAACACTTCAGTCTCAAAAACATGATAGCTAACTGATGGTCTTTTGTAATCTGCTGTGTAAAATAGCCCCAATTATTAGCAATAAGTGTGTTATATAAATGAGAAAAGCACTAAATGGTACTTTGCAGTCATGGAAAGTATCAATGGAAAATAACTGTGTGCTGATGTATGTCTTTACTAAAACAACCCTGCTGTTCTAAGCTCAAAGCTGACAATTTATTTTCACGCTTAGGAGTCTATTTATAAAACATTTTTTGAATGAATGCTTGCGACATTGGTCCAATTATTTTTTCTTTTTTCTTTTTTAAGAGATCCCTAATTGTATTAATAAACTGCCAACTATGGACCTAAAACAGCAACATAATGGGTTGATTTACTAGTGAAATAGGCTGTTCACTTTACAGGAGAATCTTCACTTTGCAAGGAAATTTTCCCTTAGCTTATTGAATGAGCCAAAGCTCTGCTGACTTTTATCATCTAATCATATGCCAGCAAAAAAAAAAAAAATGTATTTCCCTTGCACTTGCCTGGTAGTCTTTGCAAAATACATTTTTATCACATTTGCTAAGTTAACCACTTCAGCCCTGGAAGAATTGAATTGGCTGCCCATTGACCGGGCCATTCTTTGCGATTCGACACTGCGTCGCTTTAACTAACAATTGTGCGGTCGTGTGACGTTGCACCCAAACAGAATTTACGTCCTTTTTTATCTCTACAAATAGAGCTTTCTTTTGGTGGTAATTGATTAACTCTGCAGTTTTTATTTTTTGGGCTGTAAACAAAAAAAGGGTGAAGGTTTTGAATTTTTTTTTATATTTTTTACTTTTTGCTATAATATATATCCCCAAAAAATATATAAAAAAACAAATGTCTTCTTCAGTTTAGGCCGATATGAATTCTTCTACATATTTTTGGTAAAAAAAAATCGCAATAAGCATATATTGATTGGTTTGCGCAAAAGTTATAGCATCTACAAAATAGGGGATTGCTTTTTTTTACTAGTAATGGCGATGACCTGAGATTTTTATCATGACTGCGATATTGCGGCGGACACATCAGACACTTTTCACACTATTTTGGGACCATTGTCATTTATACAGCGAACAGTGCTATAAAAATGCACTGATTACTGTGTAAATGACAATGGCAGTGAAGGGGTTAACCAGTAGGGGGCAAGGAAGGGGTTAGGTGTGTCCTAGGGAGTGATTCTAGCTGTGAGGGCCTGGGCTACCAGTGACTCAACAGTAATCTACTGCTCCCGATGACAGGGAGCAGTGGATTACTGTCCTGTCACTAGGCAGAACTGGGAAATGCCTTGTTTACAAAGGCATCTCCCTGTTCTGACGCTCTGTGACACGATCGTGGGACATCGAGTCTGCGGGTCCTGCGGGCACAGTCAAGGGGTTTGCAGGGGGCGTGCCTGCTAGGCGGCAGATTCAAAGCAATGTACCTGTACGTTGCTTTGCCTGCCCGTACCATTCTGCTGACCTATATCTACGTTAGGCAGTCGGCAACTGGTTAAGACAAAATCCCCTTGTGAATTGAACAGCCTATTTGTCTTTGGTAAGTCAACCCCAGTGTGCCTAAACAATCCTTTTTTGCCTAAATATGTACAGATTTTGATATGCAATTTTTTTAAATATGTTGTCAAAACATGCCTTTTTTACTCCAAATTGTGTAGTTTTTAGTATACCAAAGCTGGAAATTGATTGTCACCTCCTGGAACATAAAATGCACCTTTGTTTACGTTATACATATTAAAGTGATATTAAAACTTTTTTTAATTAAAATAAAAAAGAGGTTTTTCTTGCCTGCTTAGTGCTCTTCTCTGCTTCTTCCTATGAGTGCTCCCATAGAAAGCTGTGTGCTATGCGGCACCCGTGATGGCATGCTCCCAAAATGTGCTGTGTTCATCTGTAGGTATACACAATGTGGCTTTGCACCCGGTTTTAGAATTTAGAAACACTTTAAGGAAATTAACATATTTTTAACAAGAAATGAAAGAGATTTCCAACAAGCCCCCTTCTTCTTCTTCTCTAGCTGTGTGCAATGTGCAGTGATTCAGTCTCAAATATCTGTAAAGAGCCCAACAAAGAAGTTCAGTTTCAATTGATTTCTAACATTGTTCAAATATGTAAACAGGGCATCGAGGCCTTGACTCTTATGTTCGATTGCTCAATGAAAGTACAAGGGATCAAGAAGTAATGCGAACGTCATTTTACTAACTCCTCCCCTTTACAAATGTTTCTATGGCAATGACTCAAACACAGAGATGCTCCCCCACGAAATCTTCATTACCCTGGGATCCTTACATGATCTCTTAACAATAAACAAAATACAGGAAGAGAAGTAGAGTACTTTATTGGGACCTGGAGAAGGGCCTCTGTGATGGACACAGAGAGGGCTTCTGTTAGACGTTCGGCGCCCCCACCTCTGCAGGCGCCTGGGTGCAATGCACCCTGTGCAACCTGCCTAGGACATGGCCCTGGGCACAACCTGCCTTCTCATCTTTCCTCACAAGTGTGTTCTCCCCCTATAGTGCACCAGTTTTAACTCTTTCCTTCTCTCATAAGCCAATTACAGTACTCCTCCCCTATTGCTAAGGGTGGGCTTTCTGTTCAAGGCTGTTAAGACAGCCAGTCAGAGTCCCTCTAGCACTTGGCTTTCAAAAACATGGCCAATGCTCCTCCATGTCTGGGGATACTTTTTTTTAACACTGTCTACTAATGCAGAAATATATAAATATACACCTCAACAAAGGGGAATGTTCTGCAATGAGTTTAACAATCAATAACAAGGCTACACTGAAGACAATGTCTATCTAAACCAAACTTTTTATGACAGACTGATTAATAAGAGGGACCTTGAGCCCTGGATACCTGTAGAAATCAATAAATAACCTTAGTGCTGGCACTCTGGTGAAAAGCAAGTCCAGACTTCACACAATGTTTCGTCAATAAGTCTAATATAATAACTGTCAGTGTTAGCTAAAAAAAGGGAATTTGACTCAAACTTTCATTCTCCAGCTATCATTTTCCAAAGTAGTTCTTATTTACTGTGAGTTAACACACAGTTCTTATTTCATTTTTGATAAAGGAGGAGCTCTGTGAGGCTTTATCAGCCAAGGGCTATAAAGCAAGGATTGACACGTTACAAAGAAATGTAGGCATTTTTTTTAATGAAAGTATCTTTAAAATGGTAAATAGCTATGAATGCAAAATGTGCAACAAAGAGATCCTCCTTTATTGTTATTATTATTATTATATATAATTTGTCATTTTTTTTGTGCAGTGCTTTAAGTGCTTTTATCACAATCAATGCCCTTAGAAACTTACACAAAAGAGGTTTACATAATAGTAGGTTTTAATTTACAGTACCTCTTTACGAAGTTGGATTACTTTTTATTTCAGAACAGTGGTCCACATAAACATATTAGCTTATTTTAAACAAATATTTCATGTTTTATTTCTAAATTCTGAAGTACCTTATACAAAAAATTTGAATTTTCATATATTATGTTTGTGTAGTACTACCCCCGCAGGAGCTGTATTTCGGGCGGCATGTTACCTCTATTTTCTCGCTGTCCAGGGTAGTAGAAGAGAGTTGAAAAAGTTTAATGTCCACACTTTACACTTCCTTTTCTAAGATTTATTTGCAGAACTTGGTAAGAAAAGAAGAAGTTGCTGAAGGGGTAGAAGGATAAATAGGTAGGTAGGTTCAGGTGCATAATCTCTATTAGGAAACACTCCTGCTTCCAGCAAACAGTTCTTGTCGCCACTTTAGCCAGAGTGGGTATTGCTCACCCGTATAGGTCCCTCTCACTGGCCTAGCAGCCGGAATGGCGCACGGAATAAAGTACGGTCTCTGCCACAGACCTTCCCTTATGAAGAGACACTTTTGGTCCAGAATCCCCTGACACAGGATTCAGCACCTGGATCTCTCCAGATTAACTTCTGTAGAACTCAGATCTGACAGGCGATCACCATCAAGCCTCTCAGTGTATGGTACATCCTTCGATGAAGTTTCCAGGCCTTCTCCCAAGATATCAGCCTCTTGCATGGTCCTCTCCAGGATAGGTCCTCCCCTGGCTTCCTTCATCAAGTGGCTTCCTCCCGCAGGACAGACAGCACAGGATCACCTTGAAAGCGCAGACCCAGTCTGACTACTGGGCCTACTTAGATAAACCACAACCCCAGACCAACGTGGTCCCGGAGCCAGGATTCAGGAGCATGCACCCCCGGCCAGGTGTGCCACGAGGCGCGTGGGACGACAGATGGACGACCCTGGTCCAATGGCGTCTGTCCCTTAAGTACCCCTCCCCAGCATGCACAGCGGGACAACCACTCCCTGATTCGCTGCTGAGGGAGACACCCAATACACCCTGATTCTGCTGCTGCCACCTTTGGCCTGGGATGGTAATAACACCCCCAGGTGATCAATGGTGGTTACTCCCAGCACAGCCATGGCTGATACAGAGGCTAAATTGCCCATAATCACATCTGCCTGAGTTAATTAACAACTCAGACACCCCTGTAAATTTGAAGCAGCGCCTGTTCAACAGGAGCAGGCCGCTACATTTGCAAAATGCACATAAAACTGAAATTATTCCTTTTAAATCAATTGGTCAGTAAATGTGAAATTAGCTATATTTTTTGTGAGCATGTACAGTTGTGGTCATAAGTTTACATACCCTGGCAGAATTTATGATTTCTTGGCCATTTGTTAGAGAATATAAATGATAACCCCCCCTCAACCCCACCGTCAATCAACCACAAAACACCCACAGAAACGCTCTACAATCAACAAAGTTCACTCTGGAACCGATCTCCATCGATACCACAAAAAATATCATTGGTGCTTTGTGGAACAGCACATCGCCCAATGATATCATCCCCACCAAACTGCTGAAGGAATGTGCCGACATCCTGGCACCACCCATCACACAGCTTATAAACCAGTCATTTAAGGAAGGCACAGTGCCATCCCTGTTGAAAGAGGGCACAATCCAGCCCATCTTGAAAAAACCTAACCTGGATCCCAAGGACCCAACTCACCGCCGTCCCATAACAGGCCTAAATGTTCTCTCCAAGATAATGGAGAAAGTAGTGGTACAACAGCTGCAACAGCATCTAGATACCCACAATCTACTGGATCCATTACAATCAGGCTTCCGTCCCGGACACGGGACAGAAACGGCCTTACTCAAAATATGGGACGATGCCCTCGAGGCCGCAGACGAAGGAGAATCTTGTCTCCTGGTTCTGCTGGACCTAAGCGCAGCCTTTGACACGGTAGACCACAAACTGTTACTGATGCGACTAGCCAAGGTAGCAGAAGTCGCAGAAGGTGATTTACCATGGTTTTCTTCCTTTCTTGAAAACCGATCACAAACAGTTAAATTGGGTTCTTTCACGTCGGAAAAGCGCATGGTGTCATGTGGAGTCCCCCAAGGATCCCCCCTGTCACCGGTGCTTTTCAACATCTATCTTCGCCCTCTCTTTGATATTATCAGTAGCCAAGAACTACTCTATCACTCTTATGCAGATGATACGCAACTGTATTTTCGCATCTGCAACAAAAAGGATCATCATCCCAGTTTAGAGAAATGTCTCTCTTTGATAGAAAACTGGATGACAAAGAGTTATCTTAAACTCAACAGTTCAAAAACAGAACTCCTTATGTTTCACGCCAGCCGAAAGAGTCAACTGGCAACAACCTGGACACCCCCGCCCATTCTGGGCCAAATCATCACCCCTAGCTCCAAAGTCAAAAGTCTCGGGGTCATCTTCGACACCTTCATGACAATGGACGCACAAATAGGGTCAGTAGTCAGCGGAGCGCACCATCTGTTGCGCCTACTACGCAGACTTATTCCATTTATCCCCAAAGAAGACGTAGCAGTCGTGGTGGGAACAATCGTGAATTCCAGACTGGACTATGCTAATGCCCTTTACCTCGGACTCCCAAAGTACCAAATCTCCCGTCTGCAAGTCGTTCAGAATACGGCCGCCAGACTGGTGACTGGGAAAAAAAATGGGAATCAATCTCACCTTCGTTGAGAACCCTTCACTGGCTGCCAGTAAAAGACAGAATTGCATTTAAAGCACTCTGCCTGACACATAAGTGCATCCATGGGAAGGCTCCGCAATATCTTTGCGACAAGATAGAACCTCACAATTCGAATCGCGTTCTGCGATCCACCGACCAAAATCTGGTCAGGGTACCAAAAACCAAATACAAGTCCAAAGGAGAAAGAAGGTTTGCTTTTCAAGGTCCGAGACTATGGAACGCTTAACCAACCAGCGTTCGGTTGGAGGAAAACCACCTGACTTTCAGAAGACAGATCAAAACTCTGCTCTTTTGATGTCATGAGACACGAACAACTAGTGCCCAGAAGCGATTCAGTTCGCATGCGCCGCGCTTTATACGTTTTTCATTCATTCATTCATTCATTCATAACACAAAAACATTTCTTTCACTCATGGTTAATGTTTGGCTGAAGGCATTTATTATCAATCAACTGTGTTTAGTCTTTTTAAATCAGAATGGCAACAGAAACTATCCAAATGACCCTGATCAAAAGTTTACATACCCCAGTTCTTAATACACAGTATTGCCCTCTTTAATATCAATGGCAGCTTGAAGTCTTTTGTGGTATTTGTGGTTGAGGCTCTTTATCTTCTCAGATGGTAAAGCTGCCCATTCCTCTTGGCAAAAAGCCTTCAGTTCCTGTATATTCTTATGCTGTCTTGCATGAACTGCACATTTGAGGTCTCCCCAGAGTGGCTCAATGATATTGAGGTCAGGAGACTGAGATGGCCACTCCAGAACCTTAACTTTATTCTGGTGTAGCCAATAACAGTTCGACCTTGCCTTGTGTTTTGGATCATTGTCATGTTGGAATGTCCAAGTACGTCCCATGTGCAACTGTATGTTATTGTAATAGATAATAATATTACCAGACAAATGTGTTACATGGAAAAGTATAGGAGAAGTACAGTTACAAGAAATGTGAGCCCCTTGGCAAAAGTATGTGATTCCTTTGGAATTACCTAATTTTCTGCAGTCATTTGCTGATCCTCATCTAAAAGCCATACATAGATCTAAATGCGTGTGGTTCAGCAAGAACCAGCCGACTTTCAGTCCAGGTATGAACAGGCTGGTTGTACAGAAGTCGATCTACCAATTAACTTCTGTACAACCATCTGTGACGGTATCGGTATGATATCCCCGTCAACGTTCCCTTCTTCCCATAACGACAATCACCCCAATATTCCACGAGGAGGGATATCCCTGGAATCGCCCAGAAAGCCACACATGAGACAAGCTTACTGCTAGAACAAGACACTTTATTGACACAAAAACTCAGCTTATATGTGGTTACAGCCTGTTAGGAACGCCCCCCTCACACAGTGGGGTTTCCCATACAGATTATAGGAGACAAGTCGGAGCCGACCATGCAGACACGTTTCTTTAGATAAAGACATCAGTGGAGTTAATTACTAGGTGTAACAGCCTGACCACAATGAAGCAATCAGAATAATTAACATGAGCCACTTCTAATCATTGTAAACAGTAAGGCCGGTCTCCTTCCCACACACAATAAATCAATTACCATTTGAACTAGGGAGCTGGCTGAGGAAGGGTCATTAACATGTCAATAGCTTGTGACACATGAATCCATCTAACCCACAATTTAACCAAGCAGGGAGATTTACACTGACATCCTTCACAATGGCCCCCCTTTTTCTCCCTGCTCCGGCAAACCCGGTTGGACCTTCCCTGGTCCAGTAGGGTTGACGGGTTCAGAGCTTTTAGTCCGAGGTTAACTCCGTTTGGCGTGACTGACCTCCATTGGTAACTGCTTCCGACTCAGGTATGCCACCGGGTCGTCAGATCACACGCCGGTCAGTCCCCAAGTCTTTGTGCGATCTGCAAAGTCACCAGAAGTCAGTGTGAAGACAGCGAATGGGTCTGTGCGCCGCCGTCTAGGTGTCCCGCTATGGGAGGGGGCAGGTTATGGCTCTGAAGTGACAATCACAGGAGATTCATAAAAAGAAAAAGTTATATTTGTTGAAATGCTGTAGCACTGGTGCTCAGAGTCCGGGGGGGGGGAGAGGGGACTCAGAGCCCCATAAGGTCAGCCACCCCCTGCTCCCTCCGCAGCCGCCGGTTCTCCTCTTTGAGCTTCTCCAGCTCCATCTCCAGTTCATGGAGCCTGGGGGGGTCAGCCCGCTGTGACCTCAGGTGGTTGTTCTCCTCCTCCATGCGGCTTATGCACTCCTCCAGCTCTATGTACTCACGGATCAGATCCTGCTTGCTCATGTCCTGCAGGCTCTCCACGTGGTCCTTCATCATCAGGAACTGGGTGGTGGTGTAAGGGGCCACCGGTGGGCCCTTGGCGAACATCTCGGCCCGCATCTGGGGCGCCCGCTGCGATTCCATCTCCTCCAGTCGCTTCTTCTCCTCCCAGGTCCGCTGGTTATATGACTTCCAGGACCTCTTCTTCTTGGAGGGTAGCTGGCGGTGCCTCTTTCTGCCCAGCTCCCTCCAAGGCCCCTCCGGCTCATGGCGGTCGCCCATGACCAGCTGACAATGGTGTTCCCTGTTGTCCGTAATAACAGATTGTACCATGAGGGCTTCGTAAGGGGTGCCCAATGGTTCTTCCTGACCCAGCTCCTGGGGATCCCAAGCCGAGTCTACACAATGGGCTGCTGCTGGTGGGCGGTACCCCGGTTGAGACCAATTTGACCTGGTGTTGTCGTTCATGGGGCAATTCTGCTTGAAGTGACCCAACTGTTTGCACCGGAAGCAGCGTTGTTCGTTGTCCTCCTGGCGTGGGTAGCGAGGGCTAGATGTCATCGGTCTGTTAGGCGGTTGGTATCTAGCGGCTGGTGGGTGTGAGGGCGCCGTTGGTTGTGGAGGTTGTACCCGTGGTGTGACCTGGTTTGTCTTGCGAGTATCCGCATATTCATCCGCCAACTTCGCGGCCTCTGGTAGAGTCATGGGCCTGCGATCTCTCACCCAATCTTTGACATCCGTCTGGATGTGATTGTAAAATTGCTCCAGGAGCATTAGTTGCAAAATGTCCTCTGCGGTGGTGGCCTGGCTGCTGTTAACCCAGTTAGAGGCCGACAGGGACAGCTGGCATGCCCATTCTGCGTAAGAGTCTTTCGTGGTTTTGCGTGAGTCCCTGAACTTCTGTCGGTGGGACTCTGGGGTTACTGCATAACGAGCCAGGAGCGCTTCTTTAACCCGGGCGTAGCTATGGATATCCTGATCTGGCACGGTCCGGAAAGCATCAGAAGCTTTGCCTGACAGTTTGCCTGACAATATTGCAACCCACTCTCTTCTAGCAATTCGGTGCAGGTTACATTGTCGCTCAAAATCCGCCAGGTAGTTATCAATCTCACAGTCCTTTTCATCAAAAGCTTTAAAAGCGCTAAACGGAATCTTCCTTGCGTCTGCTGTGCTGTACTCACTGTTCGTAGAAGGTGCGGCTGCTTGTTGGACTGCTGCCAGTTTTAACTGTAGCTCTGCGTCCCTTATTTGTTTATCCTTCTGTAGCTCTGCGTCCCTTATTTGTTTATCCTTCTGTAGTTCTGCGTCCCTTATTTCTTTAGCCTTCTGTAGCTCTGCGTCCCTTATTTGTTTAGCCTCCTGTAGTTCTGCGTCCCTTATTTGTTTATCCTTCTGTAGTTCTGCGTCCCTTATTTGTTTAGCCTCCTCCGCTAACAGGTCCATCACTTTCAGAACCACATCCGGCGTTGGGTTCGGGCCGAACCACGCTAGCTTCTCTCTCATTAGCTTGTTGGTTGGTGACTCCTCCTGAATCACTGGTGTCTCCATCTCTTGTACTGCTGGCGTTGCTGCAATCCCGTCCTCCTGGTCTAGCTCCATTAATTCTGCTATGATGACCCGCTTGGTTTTGTTGCTAGCGATCCTTCCACGAACTTCCAGTAGTTCTTCCAGTGTCTGCTTGGAATCCGGGTGTGAAGGGGAATAGAAGGGAAGATCCCACTGCTGCCACCAATTGTGACGGTATCGGTATGATATCCCCGTCAACGTTCCCTTCTTCCCATAACGACAATCACCCCAATATTCCACGAGGAGGGATATCCCTGGAATCGCCCAGAAAGCCACACATGAGACAAGCTTACTGCTAGAACAAGACACTTTATTGACACAAAAACTCAGCTTATATGTGGTTACAGCCTGTTAGGAACGCCCCCCTCACACAGTGGGGTTTCCCATACAGATTATAGGAGACAAGTCGGAGCCGACCATGCAGACACGTTTCTTTAGATAAAGACATCAGCGGAGTTAATTACTAGGTGTAACAGCCTGACCACAATGAAGCAATCAGAATAATTAACATGAGCCACTTCTAATCATTGTAAACAGTAAGGCCGGTCTCCTTCCCACACACAATAAATCAATTACCATTTGAACTAGGGAGCTGGCTGAGGAAGGGTCATTAACATGTCAATAGCTTGTGACACATGAATCCATCTAACCCACAATTTAACCAAGCAGGGAGATTTACACTGACATCCTTCACACCATCCTGTCCAGGTTTTGATACTGGTAGGCTGTGACCCTTTTGTGCCATACATAGTGCTGAGTATTCCATACTCTTAAACAATTTAACTTTTGTTTCATCAGTCCACAAAACATTTTCCCTGTATCTATGTGTTTTGCCAAGGTACAAATAGGCAAACTTCAGGCACACAGTAGTGGGTAACAACAGCTTCCTCAGTGGTTTGCCATGGATAACCTGCCTGTTCAAAGACTTATGCATGGCAAATTCATGAACAGTGATGTTTGGCACTTTCGGGAATGTCTTGAAGCCTTTAGCTGTTACTCCTGGGTTCTTCTTTACCTCATGGAGGATTCTGCATTGTGCCTTGCGAGTCATCTTGGATGGGAGCCATCTTCTATGAAGAGTAGCTGCAGCACTAAACTGTCTCCATTTATAGACAATTTGTCTAACTGATGGATGCCTAAATGCTTTGAGATGTGCTTTATATCCCTTTCCAGCCTTATGCAGATCAACTACTCTTGACCATATGTCTTCAAAGTTTTTCTATTTGCGAGGTTGGTTCACATGAGCTAGTCTTTTTAATGAACAGCAGTCTTAAAATGTTTGAGTGTCTTTTATCAATCAAAGTAGCTCTAAACCACACCTTCAAACGTATTTCATTAACTGGGCTCCAGGTGTGCAAACTACTAACTCCAATTAGCTCTCGTTGAAGTAATAAGTCTATGGTTTCAGATATATTTTTTTCCAGCACTGTGAATGTTTAAAGGGTTTGTTCAATAAAGACACAAGAAATTAGGAGGGGGTGGACATGGCCTTCTGGCTTAGTTCGCCCTCTCTCATAGGGTCTCCCTTCTGCAGAGCCCCACCGAGTACTTGGGTGGGTCTGTTTCAGCAGACCCTCCAGAGAAAGGGGTCCATCTGGTCTTGACCAGATGGACCTAGTAAGTACCTAACGCCCCGGGGGATCAGGGTAAGGTCCTTCCTAGTAGAGGACAGTGCACGTTTTGTGTCACTCTTTATGTGTGTGCACTTTTTTTTTTTTTGGATGTGTTTGACAGGCCACTGGCTTTTAAAAAGGAAATAAGAAATTAGATATGTTTGTGTGTTATCATTTAAAGCACATTGTGTTTGTCTATTGTTGTGACTTGCAAATTACTGCAGAAATCTGTTTATTCCAAGGGATTTGCATACATTTTCTTGTCACTGTATATCTGAAATTTCTAAAGTATCTAGGATAGCTAGGAGAGAGGAGCCCTCTGGGGTTGTGTTTTGACTCCTAAGCTGGGCATACAGTGATGGAAATTTGTCAGATTCAGCAGGGACGATCTGTTGAAGGGACATGCTGCAAAAGTTAAAGCTGCTGATCAGTGTATTCTGAGAGTGGGGGGCTCACTGGCAGAACACTGGCAGGAGATATTCAAACACGTTTTTTTTTTTAAAGTGTATCACCAGTCAAAACCTTTTTAGCTTGGGTTAGAAATGTTAATCAGCGAAGGAAGCAAGTGCCTATCTCTGCAGTAGACAGTACAAAACAACAATGAACCTGAGTGATATTCTAACCCTTTCGTATTCTATCCATGGTTTTTAGTTCACTCTCAACACACAACTGAATGAGTCAGAGTAGTGAGTCATACCCCTGCCTGCTCTTTTCACATGGGCATGTCTTGTGGTAAGACTGAGAAAGATAATATAAAGGTAAAAAAGCTACTGCTGTGCCCTCTCTTTAGAAACCCCATAGTTCTCTGTGTCACCAAGATATACAACATCAATTTAAAAAACTTGCAAATAATTGACCAAAAACCATCATCCTTATTTTTGCTGTGGATTTAAAGCTGAGTTTCAGACAAACAGATAAATACATACATTAAATATATATAAGGAAGCTGTATTTACCTGTCAAAAAAATGATCTTTCTGTCCACCTAGTCCTGAGATTTACACAGCTCTAGCACACAACAAAGCTTGTCTGGCAGGACAGGAAGGCCACGTACACACGGTCGTTCCAAACCGATGAGAATGGTTCGACGAGCCATTTCCATCGGTTCAATGCTGAAGTGGCCTGATGGTCTGATGTGCGTACACACCATCGTTCCAAAAACCGATCGGGTCAGAACGTGGTGATGTCAAACACACGACGTGCTGAATAAAACGAAGTTCAATGCTTCCAAGCATGCGTCGACTTGATTCTGAGCATGCGCGGGTTTTGAACCAATGCTTTCTGTACTAACCATCGGTTTGGACCGATCGGGCAGCGGTCCATCAGTTCGATTTTAAAGCATGTTTTAAAATTTTGGACTGAAGGACAACGGACCAATGGGCCGTACAGACGGTCGGATTTGACCGATGAAACTGGACTTAAGGCCGTTTTCATCGGTTTGGACCGACCGTGTGTACAAGGCCGAAATTTATTTTTAATCTTGTGTGGTTAAGTAATATGTAGGGGGCTATGTATAAAAAATTGCCATTTAAATGTCTCATTATTCCCACAAAAGTTGTAAATAATATGCATACTGTTTGTAAAATGTGTGTAATGTCAATTTCTTTTGCATTTCCTTGGGAATTCCAAGTTGTTTTATTATTAGGCTGTGCAGGCATGCAGACACCTGGGTACTGATGGTTCTTTGAGTGGGGAGGAAAAGATGGGCTAGCTATTTTAGTATGGAGGTGAGGCAATCATTTACTCAGTTTTCTCACACCCACATTGGGGCATATTTTCTCATACTTACCAGCAGTAAGGTGTAAAATATTATTCTGTACATATCACTGTATTTTACAAAGAAGAAGGAAAGGGGGAGTTGTGTGGAGGAGTCTGTAGACTAGGAGAGGGGTGCATGTAGTCACTTCCATGAATGGAGAGAGTAGTGCATGGTGGGGATTCCCTGGACTAGGAGAGAAGTTCATGGAGTGGAGACACTGAACAAGGAAAGGGGCGCATGGAGCAGAGTCCCTGGACTAGAGCAGAGGTGCATGGAGTAGAGGACATGGACTAAGAGTAGGGTGTGAGGAGCAGAGGCCCTGGACAAGGAGAGGGGTGTGTGGAGCAGAGACCCTGGACTAGAAGAGGCATGGGTGGAGTGGAGGCCCTGGACTGGGATGTGTGGAGGAGGCCCTTGACTAGGAAAGAGGTGCATGGCGTGCAGGCCCTGGACTAGGAGAGGGGTCTGTGGAAGAGGCCCCAGACTAGAAGAGGGGCGTGGAGCAGAGTCCCTGGAATAGGCAGAGGGGTTGTATGGAGTTCCTTGACTAGGAGAAGTGGAGTGAGGAACAGAGACCTTGTATTAGGAAAGAGGGTGCCTGAAGGCCCTGAACTAGCAAAGGGAGTGACTGGAGGCCCTGGACTACAGAAGGAAAGTCTGGAGACCCTGCTGCATTCTGGGAAAAATATCCTGGACTGAGGGAAACCCTGGGCCCAGGAGGGAGAGTTTGAAGTCAGTGAGCTAAGAACATAAGTTACACTTTACATAGTTACATACTTACATAAAACAAGAAAAGCTGCTCCAGGTGAGTGAGTCTCTGGTTAATCCCCACACACACTAGTCAGGTGCTACATGCTACATAGTTGGTAAGGTTGAATAAAGACCTTAGTCCATCCAGTTCAACGTGTGTGTGTTTGTGTCGATAATCATTTCCCATATCCCTGAATATTGTGTTCGCTATCAATACTTCCAGTTGACACCACCGATTGTGGAGGAGTGTTCCACATCCTTCTCGCCCTGACAGTGAAAAACCCCCTTTGCAGCTTAAGTTTAAACCACTTCTCCTCATCTCATTGTGTGGCCCATGTCTTCTTACACTCCCTGAGACTTAATAGTTTCTTACCTACGCAGGGATCACCATTGAGATATTTGTATACCGCTATCATATCTTCTCTCGAGCGTCTCTTTTCCAGGGGGAATACGTTTAGTGCTTGTAGTCATTCCTTGTAATTTAGGTCCCCCAGTCCCCTAATTAATTTTGTTGCCCTTTTCTGGACTCTCCAATTCCAGCACATTCTTCCTGAACATTGGTGACCAAAACTGGATAGAATACTCCGGATGTGACCAAACCAGAGTTTTATAAAGTGGGAGGATTATCGTTTGATCTCTGGAGTAAATTCCCTTGTTAATGCATGCTAATAGTCTGCTGGCATTGCTTATTGCATGCTATTGCTCAGTCTGTCTTTTACTAGGACCCCCAGATTAGCCACCCAGGTTTAACCTTTGTTCTTTTATATTTATTGTCCATTTGAATTGCCCTTGGTGATATCCTTCATTTAATATGTTCCTAAAGCACTCCCATTTTTCCTCCATGTTCAATGTTTCTAGGATTTGGTCTCATTTAACATCTCATAGCATGGAACGCTGGTTAGAAAAGTAAACTTTTGAAATTTAGTGTCCTAGTATTACCCTCATGCATCTTTTACCTATGATTAATGCTGAATTGTAATTATCTTGTGATTGCTAGTTCCCAAATTGTCCTGTTTTTCTATATCTGCAACCAGATTTATAATTAATAGATCTAGCAATGCATTCTTTCTAGTCAGGGAATCCACCAATCAGGACATGAAGTTGTTCATTAAGGCCCCGTACACACGACCGAACATGTCTGCTGAAACTGGTCCGCGGACCAGTTTCAGCAGACATGTTCGGTCGTGTGTATGGCCGACCGGACAGGTTTCCAGCGGACATTTGTCCAGCCGACCATTTTGCAGCGGACAAATGGAAGCCTGTCCGTCGGACATGTTCGGTCGTCTGTACAGACTCACCGTACATGTCCGATCGGCCGCCATCCCTCGCATGCGTGGAATCACTTTGACGCATGCGTGGAAGCATTGAACTTCCAGGGCCGCGCATGTCGCCGTGTCATTGTCGCGGCGACGGCGTGGCCTCGTCACCGTGTACGCGCGGATTTCTGTCTGATGGTGTGTACAACCATCAGACAGAAATCTCCGGGCGGACATGTCCGCTGAAAACGGTCCGGCGGACCGTTTTCAGCGAACAGTCCGTCCGTCTGTACGAGGCCTTAGACATTTAAGAAATGACAAGCCTTTAATGAACAAGCTGTTCCTTCTGCCCAGTCAATATCTGGATAGTTGAAGTCACTCATTATGATGACATTTCCTTGTCTCTCTACCATTTCTAACTTTGAAAGGAGATCCAACTCCTCCTCTTTCTTCAGGTTAGGGGGCCTGTAACATACAATCACTATTAATTTCCCACTTACTTCTTCGCTTTAGAGTTCCACCCCCCACCCTATTTGCAATCTAAATTTCTCTTTTCCACCCGGAAAACCATTCTTAATATCTAGACACTTGTTAATTTTCACACGGTGTACAACAAGGTAATGTCAAACAGGAGCAGAGCAATGGCATACTTGGCACCAGGTGCATGCAAGCCCCACAGTGCTGTGAAGCACAAAAACAAATATAGGGCCTGCAGCAGCCCCAGCACATCTGCTTCTTCAGTAACACCCAAGCCGAGTGTGAGAAGGAGCCTCCTCCCTTGCTTCGCCCATCACTCTTTTTCCCCACCCCTCACTCTGAGCTCCCAGTGTATATCATCTGGTGAGTGAGTGTAGGCAGGGGGGTCCTGTGTTATGGTTCTTTACCCTGGTGGGGGGGAGGGGTGTGTCAGTACTGGGGGGAGTGATCCTGTACTGGAGGGGTCCATCTGTGCTGGTTTGGGGTTAAGCTGGGCTGAAGGAATTGTGCTGGGGTGGAGTCAATCTGTTTTGAGGGGTCTTTGCTGGGGGGGTGGACTGTGATGAGCGGCGGCCATCTTTGCTGAGAGATTTGTGCTGGGGATCAGTCTGTGCTGCAGGGGTAAATCTGTGCTGGAGGGTTGGTCTTTGCTGGGAGGGATCAATCTGGGCTAGAGAAGTTGGTCTGTGGGTATATGCTGTGGGGGGAGGGATTCTGTATTGAGGAGTTTGTCTGAGCTGAGCGGTCTGTGCTGGAGGGGGGCGGTCTGTGCTGGAGTCTGTATTGAGGGGGTGATTTAGGATTTTTAGGGGAAATGGGCACTCTGGGGGGATATGAGCTGGGGGTGATGATGATTTGTATTGGGAAGAGGAGGTAATTTTGGTTGTATTCTGTAAAATAGCTTGTGCATTATACACACCGGTCCCCTGCACTATAGACCCCAAGAAGAATTTAACAATACTGGAGCAGCCACCAGTCTGCTGTTTGAAAGCTTCACTGAACAAACTGAAGGTAGATACTGATTGGTTGCTAAGCACAGATTCTGTCTGCTCCAGTCTTGATAAATTAACCTCATTGTGTTTTACATTTCATAATTCGAAAGGTACATTACTCTTGAAGTTCTTTAGAGTAGTCTGTGTGTAATAAAGCATATGTAATGGAGGGGCTTCATTTTAGTAAAATCAATGTGTTGAGGTCTGTATGTGTCTGTTACATTCTTACTTGTGACACAGTCATTAACCTCCCTGGCGGTATGATTCTTTCAGAAAAAACATGCTAAAAGCGGTACCATTATTTGCAAGGAAATTTGGCGTTTTATATTGTAGGTCTGTAATTTTTAGAAATAACTCACTTAAATCTGACCAAACAAGATTCTAATAGGCATCCCGTGTATTACATTTTTTTAAAAACAAAATTATAAATTATAATATAATAAATAATTATAAATAATTATAACAAATAATAATATAATTATAATAAAAATTATTCAATAATGTAATCAAATCAAAATCACTGAAATTTGCTCAGTTGCAGAATTGTCGCTGTCATTACTTTTATTTTTTTATGACGAATTTCCCCACAAATCGCTATCGCACAATTCTGCAAGTGATTATAATTTATTATCGCTGTTTTTTAGCTGATCTAAAACTATTTTTGACATAAAGGGACACTTTTGGTTGCTATGGACAATCTACAGTTTGCAGGGAGAAAAAAAGGTTTTTATTATATAAAATGACATGCAGGACACTGGGCAGACCACTAGGGACAGGGGGGGGTGTGTTTTTTTTACATACAGTACTGTAATCTATAAGATTACAGTATACTGTGTGTATAGTGTTTGTTTACCTTTTTGAATTTGGCGCCGTTCTCCGTCCCCGTGCGTCGTAACGTCGCAGGGAACGGAGATCGGCGTCACACGGAGGCACTATGTGAATCGAGCGAGGTCCTGCTCGCTCACACAGCGCGGTGGCATCGCTGGATCCAGGGACAAGGTAAGTAAAAAGTGCCTGTGGATCTAGCGAGGCAAGCCCGTGACTGACACGGGGTTACCGATAGTAGCAAGAAAATCTAACCCCGTGTCAGTCTCGGGAAGACCGCCAGGGAGGTTAAAGCATATTTTATGGGTAAAAGGACTGAGGCATATACAGAATGAGCTGAGTATAGGGGGAGTGGGGTGAGGTTTTATTTACCTATACCCCTTCAAGCCCCTCCCACTGTAAATTAACCTCTATTTCCCATAGAGTTGAATGGGACTTTAAAGAAAAACCCCGACCATGGCAAATGGGGGTGGGTAAGGGTTAAACCACCTATCCTATGTTTGTTGCTGACATATAAGTAACATGTGTGCCAAGTTTCATGTTAATATCTTTAGCCGTTTGGACAATATGTGTACCAGGTATTATTGAAATATCTCCAGGCGTACAGAAGTTATGTGGGAACATACATTTCCCATTGATTTGCATGGGACTTTAAACAAAAACCCCGACCCTCACAAATGGGGGTAGTTAAGGGATAAATTAACTATCCTATAGTTTAAGTGGACATATAAGTAACATGTGACCAAGTGTTATCGAAATATGTACAGCCGTTTGGAAGTTATGAAGTAACATGTATTTCCCATAGAGTGAATGGGACTTTAAAGAAAAACCCCGACCATGGCAAATGGGGGTGGGTAAGGGTTAAACCACCTATCCTATGTTTGTTGCTGACATATAAGTAACATGTGTGCCAAGTTTCATGTTAATATCTTTAGCCGTTTGAACGTGATGCTGGAACATACATACATACATACACACACTTGAGTTTTATATATATAGATAGATAACATTGCTTTTGACTGTGCTGCTGTAAAAGAGCCTTTTGGGATTTAGGAGCCCGGGTGTGGATCAGGACAATGTTGGGAGCTCTCCACTGTCACATAGATCTGGATGTACGTTCATATTTGCCAGCACACCACAGATCCCAATTCTCGTCCGTTAGGCTAATTTAATTGTAGAATGATCACACCACAGAAAGAAAAGTGCAACGTTTCTGAGCCACACAGGACCTGACGAGGTTTAACCAACTTCAAGCAAAATGGATGTTCAGCCTCGTACACACGACCGGGTTTCTCTGCAAAAACCAGCAAGAAAACTGATTCTTGCCGAGATTCCCGTTCGTGTGTAAGAGACATTCAGGTTTCTCGTCAGGAAAGCTGGCCAGAATCTCGATGAGAAAAAAAGAGAACCTGCTCTCTTTTTTCTCGTCGAGATTCTTGTCGGCCTGTTTCCCGACGAGAAACCTGAGCGTGTGTATACTTACCTGTCGACGTGGAAACCCACGCATGCTCGAAATGACTTTGACGCATGCACGGAAGCTTCCACTGCATAGGAAGGGTGAAGCAAGATGACGGCGACGGCATCGAATGTGACGAGCGTCACCGCGTTCTTTCCTTTCAAGAGAACCGCGGTTCTTTTGAAATGACAGTCAGTACACTTCCGGCGGCAAGAGTTTCTTGCCAAGAATCTCGTCAGGGAAAACAACAGTTTTTTCCTGATGACGTGTGTACTAGGCCTTCCTGTTTAAAATGATTTCTGGCAATTTAAAACACATACTGGCTTTTTATATATATTAGCAACTCCAGTGCCATGTTATCTCTACCAAAATTCCCTGTTTTGCCTAATTGCCACAGCCATTACAATGCTTAATGAAGATCTCAGACTTTCCCAAATAGGTTTCTTCATATATGAAATAAATTAGATTTGATGGAGATTCATCCCTCTGTAGCCTACCATGAGTATTGTGCAGAGCTAGCTTTTATATTTCAAAGTCAGAGAAAAACCCAACGCCAACCCATGATACTCCTGTGAAATCTAAAGTAAAGGTATTGCCTCTGCAAATACGCAACATTCAGCTTCATTCATCTGCAGCTTTAACATGAGAATACAGATGCTTTATAAAATATTCCTTTTCTATGCCAGTGTAATATATCTCACAGAGGCACTAATAGAATTGGATATAAATGCCTATAAAAATAAAGTAATAATACAGTAATATATTTTAAAATTCCCTAGATATAATACATTTGATAAAGACTGCACAAAGGAGATATTGGCATTACGTTTTCTTTTTGTGCATTACTGCACTTTCTCCAGACAGAAATCACTGAAAAACACTGACAGATAACTTTTCTCTGAAAACTATCATGAATCCCTGTCAGGCTGTGTTATACTGCAGTGCTAAACTGCATCCCAAGAGAGTTACCTGCTGACTCCCATCATCTTTTCAACCCTTAATCTGCAGAATCCTATATGTCAGTCACCATCAAACCCAGACACTTATTACTAACAGATACAGAGAGCTGTTGTTAGAGGACTGACTACAAAGACAGAATGACAATAGGCTGAAATATGCTGCATGTGTTTTAGAGGGACAATTTCTAATCTATAAAATTACACGATATAAGAGTAGCTTCTTCATTGGGGAGCATCTTATAAAAGCTGTAGATTGTTCAGTTGTGTTCATTAGAGATAGACAGGATGAGGCATTTGATCTGATTTCCAGCTCAAATCAGCAACACATCTAGGGCAACAGAGCTTACAAGCCTTATGCCGCGTACACACGACCGTTTTTCATGACGAGAAAAATGCAATTTTTTTTAAATGGTCATTAAAAACGATCGTGTATAGGCTCCAGAGCATTTTTCGCAACGTGAAAAACGGGCATTAACAATTTAGAACATGCTCTTTTTTTTTCTCGACGTTTTTCACATTGTCGTTATTCATGTCGTGAAAAATGGTCGTGTGTAGGCTTTAATGACGGGGAGAAAAACATGCATGCTCAGAAACAAGTTATGAAAAGGGAAATTTGCATAATCAAGCCCAAAGGGTGGCGCCATTCGAATGGAACTTCCCCTTTATAGTGCCGTTGTACGTGTTGTACGTCACCGTGCTTTGCTCCAGCATTTTTTTTTCACAATCGTGTGTATGCCAGGCAGGCTTGACAAGAATCCCATCGAGAGAAAAGTGTTGTTTTTTCCATCACATTAAAAACGGTTGTGTGTACGCAGCATTACTATTCAAGTATTATTTATTTTTAATGTTAATAAACATATTCTACTTGCTGGCCATTGAAGAAATATGAAGGATGGCCTTTGCTGACTTCCCCATTTGGAAATCATTGTGACCCATTGGGTTCAGAACATGAACATGTGACATAAAATTCCTCTAAATAAATAAAAAAATTGTTACAATATATACATTGTTATCACCAAAACAATAAGTTTAAAGAGGGTTCTTCTGTTTGATATTAACTATTGTTTTGTATTTTATTATACCTTTGACTCTCATTTTTCCGAAAAATAAAATTTTGGCTTTAGATAAAGTTTAAAGAAGCTCCCTACAGTCATGATAATTTTGGGGATGTTGCCACTGTATTATCCAAGCATAAAGTATTTATATTTTCATTATGAAAGTTCTCTTATTATTAAGACCCCTTTTACACTGGGGTGGTGCGGGCATTAGCGGTAAAGCACCGCTAGTTTTAGCTTTTAACCCCCTGCTAGTGGCCGAATAAAGGGTTAATAGGGCCTGTGTTGCCGCGCTGCCGAATCTCTTTTCAGGCGCTTCGGCAGCGCTGCCCATTAATTTCAAAGGGCAGGGCGTTTTGGGAGCGGTGTATAGACCGCCTCAAAGATGCTGCTTGCAGGACTTTTTTTCCCGTCCTGCAAGCGCACCACTCCAGTGTGAAAGCACTCAGGCTTTCACACTGGGGTGGCTTGAGTGGCACTTTTCAGGCACTTTACAGGCACTATTTGTAGCGCTAAAATGCCTGAAAAGTGTGAAAGGGGTCTTAAAGCTATTTTTAATAAAAGCAAAACTATTTTCCTACTTATTGTGTTCTGGGAAACACACGGCTCCCAGAACACAGCAGGGACCAGTGAGGACGGTGCTGCGCGACTCGCGCATGCGCCGTAGGGAATCGGGGAGTGAATCCGGAACGCTTCACTTCCTGATTCCCTCACCAAGGGTGGCGGTGGGGGCAGTAGATAGATGAGTGATTGCTCGTCTTCTGCTGCAGACATCGCTGGACTCCAGGACAGGTAAGTGTCCATATATTAAAAGTCAGCAGCTGCAGTATTTGTAGCTGCTGGCTTTTAAAACATTTTTTTTTACGGCAGAGCTCCGCTTTAAATGTTTATTTGTAAAATAAATACTTTTTAATAAAGTGAAAGAGTTAAACATCACTTAAAAGCATATACCGGTAGATTTGATTCAGTAAAACTTGCCACAAACTGTTATAGTTTCTCAAATACTAAAACAGTTCATATTTTTTATACTGCTCTCTGCATTTAAACCATATGGCATCATATTTGGTACAGACTTTAATTGCTTTATCTTTTATTGCTTTTACTAATATTTCTTTAAAGAAAATCATTCTTCCAGCATACATTTATATCCTTATAATCCAAATTCCAATCTCTCTCTATATTTTTTTAGCTTTTGCTATGATAATAAAATATTAAAATATGAGACATTTGGACATTTACAGGGTTGATGATAAGATTTATGGATTCTGTTATGTTAATTAAAGACTTGTTCCATGTCAATAAAACAATGTTATGTTTACTATCATCATACTAAATGGTCCACATGCAAAGAAAATACTTGGGCACCTCCAAAATCCAGGGTCATTACAAATTTTTACTGTAATTACACCTAATAATGTGCTTTTCAAAAGCTTCTGAAAAGCTTATACATTTCTTGTTCTTGTCTGCTATTTTTAGGATTTACAAATACACATTTAACGTTGTTCTCTAAATATTTGTAATGGGTTTATTTCAGTCATCTTAGCACTGTGTACATAAACAAGTGATAATTTATTACAATTGTAGGGGCAGCTGGAAGATGACCCTAGAGGTTTCCCTGACCTTGCAAGCCTCTCAACACCTTTAACACCCCTGTGTTCTAAAATAATTCAAAGAGAGAACGTGAATGCAAAAGACATCAAAGAAATATCAGAGATTGCAAATGGATATTTTACTGGATATTCTTGAGCTTACAAAGAAAAGAAAATGTAGAATATGGGTATTCCCAAATTGCAACTTTAGCATAAGCAGAATTACAGAGATATACAATTAAATAGCAATAACAATGAGCCTGGTAGTAGAAACCATCAGATCTCAAGGGAAGCCCATGACCCCAGGTACGAGAGGGAGAAAAAAATACTTTTTGCCAGCCAGCTCCCTCTAAGCACTGATGCCACGGACAGGAAGAGATAAAAGTGAGAGTTCCCCTTTAAGATAAACAGGAATTGTGGGTTAATTTCTTTGTGAGGGAGTTCTTGAAGTAAGGGTGTCCATAATCTTCAGCTAGCTGTGAAGGGGCCCAAAGAGGTTCCTATGGGGTAAATGTGTCTGCATGCAGTGTCTCTGAATGTAATGCTTAGGTTGGGCTTCTGCCCACTCACCAATCCTGGAAATAGCAAGGCTCGTAGAGATAGGATGTCTCAGGACAGGCTCTTGAAGGATATGCAGTCAGTTAAATATGCCTGGCTGGCCACCGAATGACCCAAAAATTCAGGGCCACCTGTGTGGGCAGAGGTGAGAGTGGCACTGAATTGTCACTCTGCCTATGATAGACTGAGGATCTGCATCCAGGGATAAGGCTCACACATGGAAAGGCCCTTAGCAGCAGTAGATCCATTGAAATCCTGGCTTTCCAGACTATGTGTCCCACTATCCCCTGCTTTTAGTAGTGGTCTCTCTCTCTCTGCAGTCAGGAAATTATGTCATAATCCCCAGGCTGGGCACTAGAGGGAACAAAGCTCAATACAATATTTTTCAAGGAATGTCCCATGATGGCAAAACTATATAGCCATCACTCGGCTACACAATTTACTGTAGTAAAGTCCCATTTTGTAGCTGTTTGTAGATAGTAATATAAATAATATTTTACGAAAACATATTCTAATTTTGGACAACATGGGAAATGACTGTACCCCCACTTGGTCTTTTCTGCTGCCCTTGGCCAAACAAAAAAAAGGTTTATAATTGATGCCACCAGTATCCCTGAAGCAAGCATGAAAAAAAAAGAGTTTATGTTGAAATGAAGTTTTATTAATGAGGATGAGCAAGATCATAAAAGCACACCTAGGCTTTGTGACAGAGCCAATTCACCCATTGAAACAAAATGTATGTGCTAGCCAGAACAAAGTGTCCCGCTGAAAGGACAAACTGAACAGCTAACAGACTTATTCTTTAATGAGTATCTATTTTTAGAAGTCAACTATCACAAAAACATTAGTAAGAATCCACAGCACCAGTGCAGGCCCACTCCTCCGGCAATCTGCAAATTATCAAGCTGCGTCTCCTATAGGCCATCTCTGCTTATCATTAGGGATGAGCTTCGTATTAGAGTCGCACTCACGTTCGACTCAAACATCGTATGTTCGATCGTTCGCCGAATTACGAACGTTTTGGGCCATTCACGCCAAATTCGAGTGGCGTTTTACGGCCCATAATTCACAGGGCATTGCTGGCTGATGATTGGCAATTACCCGCATGCTTGGCCAATCACAGCTTGCAAAAAACAGAGAGCCATAATTGCCAGGGGTGGCTTTGGCCAATTATGGCTCAGGGGGTTTAGTACACGCCCCACACTATAAAAGGCCACCTGCAGGTCGGCCTTGTGTAGTGTGTTGCGGTGGTTAAGAGAGAGAAGACAGAGAGAGAGAGTGTCATTTTTAGTAGGTAGATAGAGCAGGCAGGCAGGCAGGCTAGTCAGTTAAAGTTAAAGTGTGTAGAGGATATATATGCATCCCAGGTGTTGAATATATATTTATACACTGTATAGTTTGGCTAGATCCGCTCTTCCGAATTTACTGACAGACAGACAGGTGATTGTGCTAGCTGCAGTATTCTCACGTGGTGTACTGCCTGTGTCCTCTGCAGTGTGCACCTAAAGCTACATGGTGTGTGTACTGCCTGTGTCCTCTGCAGTGTGCACCTAAAGCTACATGGTGTGTACTGCCTGTGTCCTCTGCAGTGTGAACCTAAAGCTATGTGGTGTGTGTACTGCCTGTGTCCTCTGCAGTGTGCACCTAAAGCTACGTGGTGTGTGCTGCTTGTGTCCTCTGCAGTGTGCACCTAAAGCTATGTGGTGTGTGTACTGCCCGTGTCCTCTGCAGTGTGCACCTAAAGCTACGTGGTGTGTGTACTGCCCGTGTCCTCTGCAGTGTGCACCTAAAGCTACGTGGTGTGTGTACTGCCTGTGTCCTCTGCAGTGTGCACCTAAAGCTACATGGTGTGTACTGCCTGTGTCCTCTGCAGTGTGCACCTAAAGCTACGTGGTGTGTACTGCCTGTGTCCTCTGCAGTGTGCACCTTAACCACTTAAGCCCCGGACCATATTGCTGCCTAAAGACCCAAGGGGTTTTTACAGTTCGGGACTGCGTCGCTTTAACAGACAATTGCGCGGTCCTGCGACATGGCTCCCAAACAAAATTGGCGTCCTTTTTTCCCCACAAATAGAGCTTTCTTTTGGTGGTATTTGATCACCTCTGCGGTTTTTATTTTTTGCGCTATAAACAAAAATAGAGCGACAATTTTGAAAAAAATGCAATATTTTTTACTTTTTGCTGTAATAAATATCCCCCAAAAACATATATAATTTTTTTTTTTTCCTCAGTTTAGGCCAATACGTATTCTTCTACCTATTTTTGGTAAAAAAAATCGCAATAATCGTTTATCGGTTGGTTTGCGCAAAATTTATAGCGTTTACAAAATAGGGGATAGTTTTTTTGCATTTTTATTATTTTTTTTTTTTTACTACTAATGGCGGCGATCAGCGTTTTTTTTCGTGACTGCGACATTATGGCGGACACTTCGGACAATTTTGACACATTTTTGGGACAATTGTCATTTTCACAGCAAAAAATGCATTTAAATTGCATTCTTTATTGTGAAAATGACAGTTGCAGTTTGGGAGTTAACCACAGGGGGCGCTGTAGGAGTTAGGGTTTACTTTGTATGTGTTTACTAGTGTAGGGGGGTGTGGCTGTAGGAATGACGTCATCGATCGTGTCTTCCCTATAAAAGGAATGACGCGATCGATGCGCCGACACAGTGAAGCACGCTCCCCGTTCTTCAGCTCTGGGGAGCGATCGCGACGGCGCGGCTAAAAACAAATAGCCGCGCCGTCGTCCCGGATCGCTCCCCGAGCAGGCCCGACCTCCGCATGTACCGGGGGGGTCCCGATCGGACCCCCCCACCCACGTCTAGCAGAGGACGTACAGGTACGTACATGTGCCTGTCCGTGCCATTCTGCTGATGTATATGTACATGAGGAGGTCGGGAAGTGGTTAAGCTACGTGGTGTGTGTACTGTCTGTGTCTGTGCTATTTTTCTCAATGATTTTCATCCATATTGCAGGGACCAGGCATTACATTAAAGCCACAAGCAGTTTTAAATTACTTTTTTCTTATAGTAATCTCATTTTGTGCAGGGACAGTTCTAAACACGTGTCACTTCACAGGCATACTATAGACACCCAGCAGGTACGATATTTAAAGGGATTTTTTTTTTTTTTTTTCACTTTAAAGAGGAGTTCCACCCAAATTTGGAACTTCCTCTTAACCCACTCCTCTCCCCCTTACATGCCACATTTGGCATGTAATTTTTTTGGGGGGGGAGTGGGGGCTTCAGCACGAGTGGGACTTCCTGTCCCACTTCCTCCTTCCTGTAGGGGACTAAGCTTAATCGCCTTCAGGAAGTGGCTGCTGTAGGCGATCGCTTAGGACACGTCACAGGTCCTAGGCGATCTCCTGGCCAATTACACGGCGCGGCGCAGTGCCGCGCCGCTCGCGCATGCGCAGTGCCGCTCGCGCATGCGCAGTGTGTCCCCGGCCGTGAAGCCGAAAGCTGTCACGGCCGAGTGCCCACACTGAAAATGAAGACGCCGGCCGGGGAGGGGGGGAGAGGAGCGGAGCCCCGGCCGGCGCGTCGCTGGAGCGCTGGAGCAGGTAAGTGCCTGTTTATTAAAAGCCAGCAGCTACACTTTTTATTGCTGCTGACTTTTAATAAACATACAAATGGCTGGAACTCCCCTTTAAGCATCATTAAAATCACTGCTCCAGAAAAAACGACCGTTTTTAAAACTTTTTTTCCCATTGATACATGTCCCTGGGGTAAGACCCGGGTTCTCAAAGATGTTTTACGACAATAACTTGCATATTAGGCTTTAAAATGAGCACTTTTGAATTCGAATGTTCAAGTCCCATAGACGTCAATGGGGTTCTAAATGTTCGCGTGAACGGTCGGTCCGTTCGAAGGTTCTAGTTTGAACCGAACGGGGGGTGTTCGGCTCATCCCTACTTACCATTAAAGGGTATGCAAGTTGCACATCTTTTAATTCATCTTTCAATGAAGCAACTGCATACATAGGATCTCAACCCAAAAACCACCTTCCTTAATGTATGCAGCTGCTTCAATGAAAGCTAATTAAAAATGCAATTTTTTTTTTTATTATTATTTTTATTGAATAGTAAGAAGTAAGAAGCTTGTACAAATATCTTGAACAACAGTAACAAAATAGGTATTTACAAGGTCACCGCATACAATTACATAGAAAGATGTTTATTACGATATTACGATATTAGACCGATCACGAGGTTGAATTAGAGTCTAGCTTGTAGGTTTAAATATACTTACATTTTGCAGAGAATAGTAAATCGGGGAGAGGTCCGAAGCAAGCTCAGTAGATGCCTAATTGCTGGAACTCTGTCCTTGGGGAAGGGCTTATTTGGCCTAAGGTGCTATAGCAGTAGGTATCCCCTTAGGAGTGAGTGTAAGTTGTAGTTGGAAAGATGTAGCTATAACTTTGTCCTGTGCCTTGTAATTGGGGTAGGTGTGTCAGGACTGTGTGTGGGGTGGGGAGGTGATGCTGATATGTGGGAATTTAGGTGGGATACCTGGGAGGGGTAAGGTGAGTGTGAAGAGGGTAGGGGAAGGGTGTGGGGGGGGTAAAGGGAGTCTCAGAAGCCAGGAGAGATGGGAGAGAGCTGTCTCTGACTCCCCCTAATTGTTTGAGTGTGGGTGAGAGGGTTCTAAGCGGTGGATTTTTTTTTTTTAATTATTAGGTGGGAGGGTCCATTGTGTTTATTTATCAGGTGTTGTCTGGTAATGAGTACATAAACATAAGCTACTATTTATTTTATATGGACTGCTAATGTACTTCAATGCAGGTTTATTGTGCACAATTGTAATTGTGCTTTGGAGTAAATGGTACCACAAAACACCACACAAGATGCTGTGCATTACGGTAACATGCAATTTAGTGCATGTTACTGCAGTGCAAATGTCTACATGAGCCCTTAATGACCACAAACCCTTGTCAAAGCATTATGTTTTTATTTTATTATGTCAGTCATGTAGTGGCTTTCTCAAGTAGGACCTGAAAAATAGTGTGAAATTGTGGATACAATTTAGAAAATTAAGACATTTTTCCAGTAGGTAGGTATATCTTTTTAATTTGCTCAGAGGAAAAAATACACATATTTTAGTAACACCTACCTGAAAATCATCGGAATTTAGCCGGGGGAACAAGACTGTTAGTCTGAAAGCAATATACACTGCATATTGTCATTTCACTGTAAATTATATTTACACAAGTCATTTTATTTCTGCGGGAAGAAAATATAATGTGTGCTGTAATTAGATAAGTGAAAGGGAGACCAATATACTTTTTGCGTTAAAATTAAATTAATGGACATAGACAGGATCTTGTTCATGAACAAAAACTACATTGGATGTTCATGCCACTCGTGTAGGCATGCCCTAGGGACTGTTTGAATAATTATTTCAGTGTGGTTGATATGGTTTCATTACGGCATCTGGCACAATTACTGTACATCATTATATTTCACAATAATGCTTTTGTGGAAAGTGGAAGCCAACATGTGGTTTTTGATAGCAACAGTTGATTTTAATATATTTCATTGGTCATTCCAAGCCAGGAATGTCCCTGTGGGCCCAGGGACAGTTTTACATATGAGACTTACGAAACCCCTGTAGCTCTGAAATTCTGAATGTGCATAATATTTAGACATTTGACATTCATGCTGAAATGCAGTGGTACATAAAATTGTACCTATAACTTGTTGTTTTTAAGATAACTGTCAGAGTCGAGTACTCCTGTTAA
Organism: Rana temporaria; assembly: GCF_905171775.1. NCBI lineage: Eukaryota > Metazoa > Chordata > Amphibia > Anura > Ranidae > Rana > Rana temporaria. The sequence continues at coordinate 426,904,864 of NC_053490.1, forward strand.
TAATAATCTTTTATTTGCCTGTCTAGTTAATGTTTCAGGACAGATTTTCGGTGGTCTACCCTCTCTTTTTTTGGTCTAATCAGTACTAAAGCACAGAAATTTTACAAAATGAATGCTATGTATCAGTGCTGCTTGGAAGGGAGTAAACTCTCCAAAAGCTTGTCCTGAAAAATTAACTGATAAAAAATGCAAATAAAAAACTATCATGTACTGAACACAAATGCTATGTTCCAAGGGCTGTGTAAAATTCAAACCCTTTCCTGAAATCAACATACATAGACAGGTGGTCAGTGAAGGTACAGTCTATTTATCCTTTTTTATTTTTTTATTGTAAGCATACAGTTATTTTGAAGCTATTAATTGGCTGAACAGTGTAGATAAATGTAGAACTCCTAAAACCAAGAATGATATTGCAGATGGGACTCTGTGGAGTAATGCTAGAGTAAAGTAGTCCACAGAGTACCGTAAATACTCGAGTATAAGCCAAGTTTTTCAGCACATTTGTTTGTGCTGAAAAAGCCCCCCCTCGGCTTATACTCGAGTCTCCCTGCCTCACTGTGCCCATCTGCAGCCTTATGATCTCCCGGCGCTGTGATATACAGTCTAGTCGATGGCCGTGCAGTGCAAAAAATCCCTGCCTTCTCTTCGTCCTCATCTGTGATGGGCTGAACACTGACCCACTGCTGGTAAACTGAGTCAGTGTTCCTTGACGGATGAGGAGGAGGTGGGGCTTTGTTATACTGCACGGCCGCCGACTAGACTGCATATTACAGCGCCGGGAGATCATAAGGCTGCAGATGGGCACAGCGCCGGGAGATCAGGTAGATAAAGGGAAATAGGCACAGTGAGGCATGCAGATGGGCACAGTAAGTCTGAGGCATGCAGATGGGCACAGTGAGGCTAAGGCATGCTGATAGGCACAGTGAGGCTGGGGGATGCAGATGGGCACAGCGAAGCTGCAAATGAACACAGTGAGTCTGCAGATGGGCACAGTGAAGTACAGTGAGGCTGAAAATGGGCACAGTGAGGCTGAAAATGGGCACCGTGAGGCTACAGATGGGCATTGTTGATCCTCTTTTCCACTTACAGTAACTGCTGCACTTCTCACCCTAGGCTTATACTCGAGTCAATACGTTTTCCCAGTTTTTTATGGTAAAATGAGGTGCCTTGGCTTATATTCGGGTCGGCTTATACTTGAGTATATACGATATTAAAAAATATTTGTTTTTATTTTTTTAATACCTTGTTAACTACTTTACTGTAGCATCACTCCAACACTTTCTTGGTTTTACTGCATATTGGGGACTGAGCGCTGCTTTGGCCTGAGCACAGGTCGCCCCTTTTTTTCTTTTTTAGTTTGTACTGATTTTTTTTCTTTTAGAAACTTTTTAAACTTAAAGAATAGGGGAGTCAAATGATATCAATAAATTCATGTAAAACTACATTCCTCAAAAAAATGACATATGATAGAACTATCTTTCTGAATACAGCATTTATTTTCCTTAAAGTTTAAATGTTTCAGGATTTGACAGGTTTGATCAATATGGCTGATATATTCACTTACTTATGATATTACATCTCTTTTAATAGCCAGTTTTCTCTCCTTGGAAAGCAAAGTGCTATCTTTATATAGCTAGCTGTAGTGGTTTTGGAAACAATAACGCTATTAAATAGGAAATAACTTGTCAGAGGTGAAACTGTACATTTTTATAAGATAATTAAGTCTATCTTTTGACAAAAATTTGAGTTCATGTATATGAAATATTGGGGCTGATTAAAGACATTTTAACCAAAGAACAGTAAAGCTAAACCCTTCTGCTCTTAGCAGCAATAATACAAAAATCTACATTTCTGGATAGTCTTGGATATTTAAAAAATGCAAGATTTATTTTCTTACTTGAGAAACGTTTTCATGCTGCAACAACCCTCCTTCCAAAGTCGGTACTTATCCTATTTCTAGAGATGCAGTTACCATGGTGCTACACACACGAGCAGCTATAACAACATCCATTTGAAGGTTTTGGGAGCTGGCATAAGCACACTGGAAACTATTACCAGAGGTATGCCTTAAATGCAGCACACACTACACATATGCTAGTAGGCAAATTGCAAATGAAAATACTGTAAAAACAAGATGTATATGTTTGAGTAGAGATTTAATAACATTTATTTATTTTGGGACAGTTAACCTCCCTGGTGGTATCATTAATTCAGATTTTAGGTGCTGAAAGCGGTACCATTATTTTGCATGGAAATTTGGTGTTTTACATTGTAGGCATGTAATTCTTAGGAATAACTCACTTAAATCTGTCCAAACCAGAGTCTAGTAGACAACTTGGGTATGATAAAGTTTGAAACACAAAATCATAAATTATAATATAATAAACAACTACAAATAATAACTAATAATAATACTTTTTAGTCAATACATTTTAGTAAATAACAGAATAAAAAACACTGACATTTTTTTTGGCCAAACAAGGGTGCAATATTAGTAGTCATATTGCTTCAGTAAACGTCCCAGGTATGGAATTTTTTTTTTAAAACATGGTACAGCACAAAGTCCGACGTCACAATCAGGACAATAGAACCTGGTTTATTTTCTGATTTTCCTTCCAGTATCATCATGCTTAAAGCAGCAAACCACACACATCCTTGTGGGTGCTAACTTCTCTTCCATTGGTGGAATGTGGCCCATAAAGTGACAACCAGTCAGGTGTTCCAGATTCACAAAGCCATCAGCATGAAGTCCAGATCTATTTACAGTCGTTGGTGTTTGGTGCTTGAAAAATATAAGTTCGGAAACCTTCCAAACAAAGTCAGCATGAACCATAGGCTTGTCACTCTTTTTTCTTAGCAGAATGAAGTCATTCCACAGGCACAGATGCCTGAAGATTTTTTTGTAATTTTTTTTGTTTCCTCATCGCTGGATAAAATTTCATGGCCTGGTCAGCTCTGTCCACACCTCCCATGGTGTTGTACTCCATCACGACTTGTGGTTTCATTACGTCTTTTCCACCTTTTGTATGTACCATGACAGTAGAGGTGTTGTGAATAGTACCATCTCAGTGCCATCATTTTTCCTTTTTACAGGCAACTATTTCTCCTGCCTTGAGCTTTTTATTGCCAAAGGTTGGCGGCATGTCACGTCGGTTAGCCATAACGGTCCCATATGCATCCGTCTTGTTGTGTATAAGGAACTTCTAAGGTTCTGGAGATGTGTAAAAATTGTCTGTGGTCACACTGTAGCACTGATTCAGCAATGGCTCAATCAAAATAAGAACCAAAGCAGTTGCATAATTACTGAATCGTTCGCTGAATTTGGTTCCTTTCCCGGTGTATAGGATCGAACATAGTGCTGGATTCACATAGCATGAATGATTTTATGCCAAATCATGCTCTCTTTGACACGATAAACTGTATCCAGCTGTGTCTTCCTTTGAAAGCCATTAGAATTTTGTTGATACTTGTCTCTGTCTGGTACATAGGTCTGCTGGAAATTCTTCTGAATAATTTGATAAACCTCCCAAATCTTTTTGAGTTTTGGAGCTGGATGAGAACTCTCATCAAATTCTTAATTATTTGCAAAGTGCAAGTATTTCATTATGAGAGAAAATTTGTATTCAGACATGACCCTGCCAAAAAAAGGAGTGGCTAGTAATTTGTTGGTTGTCCAATACCACTTCTGCAGGGGTTTCCCCACCACTCCCTGAAGAATTATTAAGCCCAGAAACTTCCAGATGTCCTCTTTGGTTCCCACTTTCTGCTCCTTGAAAACCTCTGATGGGTAGCAGCTTGTTGCTCCTGGTACCAATTTGTCTTAATTTTTTCAATAACCTCATCGGTCAAAAAGAGTTGGAGGTTAGCCAAGGGGTTGTCATCATCAACTTTGATAGCATGTGCTCCTGTAAATGGGAATCTTGGGGGCGCTATGTGCTCCGTACCGCAGTTAATCGAGCACCAAGTCCACACTTCACTGGGCACAGACGCAGGATCATCGCTGAAATAGATTTCTGTGTCTGATGATGAACTTCCCCATGAGTCACTATCACTCAATTCTGCAAGCAATTCTGTATCACTGTCGCTGTTTTCCAGCAGGTTATATACCGCTTTTGAGGTGTAGGTGCGCTTTTTTGATGCCATGGTCGTTTTGCAGTTTCCAGACACAAAGTACAGCAAAACTGCAACAAATGGGAAAAGAAAATATGGACAGCCGCACTCCAAAAAAACTTGATGGTTGACTTTATTTAAAAAAAAGGAAAAATGCACTACAAGTCATAGCACACTACATGGGAGTAAAACATCTGATGCGTTTCGCACTATAAATTAGTGCTTAATCATAGCTCATGACTTGTAGTGCATTTTTCCTTTTTTACACTGCAGGAATACATTGTGGGATCCTGGGGACAAGGTAGGTAACCTCTTCCAGGATCCAGCGATGCAATCCCGGGCTCGGGGGTTACCGCTAATGGTACTGAATTTTCACCCTGAGCCACACTCTGGAATACTGCCAGGCAGATTAAATCAGTAGGTTCAGTTCTGCTTTATGCTTGTAAGTATTTCTTCCAGGTTTCCTTCCTCCTCTTGTTCTTTGCCCTCCAGGATACTTGTCTGGCATGTACTTCAAGCTGTCACTCGGTCTATTATGATTTACCTTTGCGACTGTGTTCTGTTTCACCCTTTTTTCAAACTGTGTTTTTATTATTCTGTCCACCACCCTTACAGTCATGTCAGTTGGCTTTAATACATGTGAAAAGACACACATACAAGCATTTAATTTTATCACTTGCTATTGTTTGTTTCACAATCACTTCTAAAGCAAAATAAACCTTATACCCTAATTACGCCCCCCCAAAAAACCTGGGAAAATATTCTAACAATGTTTCTCTACCAAATGCAATATTTATGATAGCTTTTTTTTTCTTTCAAATTCATACTTGGAAGATAAAAACGCTTGACCTTTCAGACTGAAAGAGGTATTTTTCTTTATTATTTCTCAATATAGGATTACGTTTCCATCCAGACCTCTAGGTAAAGAGTATTTAGTTTATAAGCCATGGATGATTTTCTCTGCAATATCAGTCATACAGAAACCACTTCTGTATGAAGCTTTGTCACTTGTCCAATTCCCAGACATTAAAATCTTGAGATTGGATGAATTAGTTCCAATGAGCTTCTCAGCAATGACTGTGCAACACCTGTATAGGAAACAGAACTTTTGCCTATCCATGCTTATCCTTACTGATGTCTTACCTGCAAATTGCAGCCACCGATACATGGCATCACATAAATCATGTAAATTGCAATTCGTGCTTTGAATGAATAAACATTTTAAGGGAAATCTCTAGTTAAACCACTTAAGACCCGGACCATTATGCAGGTTAAGGACCTTGCCCCTTTTGCGATTCGGCACTGCATCGCTTTAACTGACAATTGCGCGGTCATGCAACTTGTTTTCCAAACAAAATTGGCGTCCTTTTTTCCCACAAATAGAGCTTTCTTTTGGTGGTATTTGATCACCTCTGCAGTTTTTATTTTTTGCGCTATAAACAAAAACATCTATATTTTTTACTTTTTGCTATAATAAATATCCCCCAAAAAATATATATAAAAAAACATTTTTTTCCTCAGTTTAGACCGATATGTATTCTTCTACCTATTTTTGGTAAAAAAATTGCAATAAGCGTTTATCGATTGGTTTGCGCAAAATGTATAGCGTTTACAAAATAGAGGATAGTTTTATTGCATTTTTATTAATAATTTTTTTTACTACTAATGGCAGCAATCAGCGATTTTCTTCATGAATGCGACATTATGGCGGACACATCGGACAATTTTGACACATTTTTGGGAACATTGTCATTTTCACAGCAAAAGTGCAATAAAAATGCACTGATTTTTGTGAAAATGACAATTGCAGTTTAGGAGTTAACCACTAGGGGGCACTGTAGGGGTTAAGTGTGACCTCATATGTGTTTCTAACTGTAGGGGGGCAGGGCTGGACGTGTGACATCAGTGATCGTCTTTCCCTATATCAGGGAACAGACGATCACTGACACTGCCACAATGAAGAACGGGGAAGGTGTGTTTACACACACCTCTCCCGTTCTTCAGCTCTGGTGACCAAATGCGGGACACCGGCGGCGATCGGGTCTACGGGTCCCGCGGGCGCGGTCACGGAGTTTCGGACCGGGTTGCGAGCGCGCTGGCGGCGGCGCGCTCGCGACCTCAGGGCTGGGCCTTAAAGAGACACATACAGGTACATGATTGTGCCCAGCCGTGCCTTTCTGCCGACGTATAGCGTCGGTAGGGGGTCCTTAAGTGGTTAAGAAAAAGAAAAAACGAGGCTACTGCACATAATCAAATTATATTATTATATTGGATTTAAATTGGACCAATAGTTTGTGCAGAACTTTCCAAAAGAAGGGATACAGTACAGCTGCAACACAATTCACTACAAGAGGAATCAGAGGGCCCTGCTCATAAGAGCTGTTGACTCGGGCCCTTACTTTACCTATTTAATTGTGCAATGCAAGCACTTGCATTAGTGCAGGGGTGGCAAACACAAGGTCCGCGGGCCGAATCCGGCCCGCCAGACCTTGCCATGTGGCCCGTGCAACATCCAGGGAGGTCGCCATAGGGTGACCATGTGTCCCGGTTTGCCCGGGAATGTCCTGTGATTTAAATTTTTGTCCCGTGTCCCGGGAGCCTTCAATCCCGGAATGCCTGCCACACTCACTGCGCTGTAATTAAAAAGTTCTAAATCACTGGTTGCTAGGGCCACCCGGCTTGGCATGTAGCAACCAGTGACGTCACCGTGCCCGCTCTCTCTGAGACTCTGACTCCACCCCCACCTCCTCCTTCTCCAGCCGCGGGTCTTGCAGCAGAGAGAGCAGCTTAGCATCGTCAGACAGGTCACCTACCGCGGCGCAGACAGAGACCTCCGACCTCCTCCACGGCTCCACCCCACTGCCAAGCAGCAGCCCAGTGAGTGACCTCCGCTGCTCAGCTGGACCTGGTCCGTCCCGACCTCCCGCTGCCTGCAGTGAATTTCGGGCCCGGGCCACGACATCTCCGACGGTCCGTCCTCCTCCAGGGCCCAGGCAGGCTCCTCCTCCTCCCGCCCGAGCGGCCCGACTCATTTATAGCGTTTACAAAATAGAGGATATTTTTATTGCATTTTTATTAATATTTTTTTTTTACTACTAATGGCGGCAATCAGCGATTTTCTTCGTGAATGCGACATTATGGCGGACACATTGGACAATTTTGACACATTTTTGGGACCATTGTTATTTTCACAGTAAAAAGTGCAATAAAAATGCACTGATTACTGTGAAAATAGCAATTGCAGTTTTGGAGTTAACCACTAGGGGGCACTGTAGGGGTTAAGTGTGACCTCATATGTGTTTCTAACTGTTGGGGGCAGGGCTGGATGTGTGACATCAGTGATCGTCTTTCTCTATATCAGGGAACAGACGATCACTGACACTGCCACAATGAAGAACGGGGAAGGTGTGTTTACACACACCTCTCCCGTTCTTCAGCTCCGGTGACCAAACGCGGGACACCGGTGGCGATCAGGTCTGCGGGTCCCGCGGGCGCGGTCATGGAGCTTCGGACCGGGTTGCGAGTGCGCTGGCGGCGGCGCGCTCGCGACCTCAGGGCTGGGCCTTAAAGAGACACATACAGGTACATGATTGTGCCCAGCCGTGCCTTTCTGCCGACGTATAGCGTCGGTAGGGGGTCCTTAAGTGGTTAAGAAAAAGAAAAAACGAGGCTACTGCACATAATCAAATTATATTATTATTATATTGGATTTAAATTGGACCAATAGTTTGTGCAGAACTTTCCAAAAGAAGGGATACAGTACAGCTGCAACACAATTCACTACAAGAGGAATCAGAGGGCCCTGCTCATAAGAGCTGTTGACTCGGGCCCTTACTTTACCTATTTAATTGTGCAATGCAAGCACTTGCATTAGTGCAGGGGTGGCAAACACAAGGTCCGCGGGCCGAATCCGGCCCGCCAGACCTTGCCATGTGGCCCGCGCAACATCCAGGGAGGTCGCCATAGGGTGACCATGTGTCCCGGTTTGCCCGGGAATGTCCTGTGATTTAAATTTTTGTCCCGTGTCCCGGGAGCCTTCAATCCCGGAATGCCTGCCACACTCACTGCGCTGTAATTAAAAAGTTCTAAATCACTGGTTGCTAGGGCCACCCGGCTTGGCATGTAGCAACCAGTGACGTCACCGTGCCCGCTCTCTCTGAGACTCCGACTCCACCCCCACCTCCTCCTTCTCCAGCCGCGGGTCTTGCAGCAGAGAGAGCAGCTTAGCATCGTCAGACAGGTCACCTACCGCGGCGCAGACAGAGACCTCCGACCTCCTCCACGGCTCCACCCCACTGCCAAGCAGCAGCCCAGTGAGTGACCTCCGCTGCTCAGCTGGACCTGGTCCGTCCCGACCTCCCGCTGCCTGCAGTGAATTTCGGGCCCGGGCCACGACATCTCCGACGGTCCGTCCTCCTCCAGGGCCCAGGCAGGCTCCTCCTCCTCCCGCCCGAGCGGCCCGACTCATTTATAGCGTTTACAAAATAGAGGATATTTTTATTGCATTTTTATTAATATTTTTTTTTTACTACTAATGGCGGCAATCAGCGATTTTCTTCGTGAATGCGACATTATGGCGGACACATTGGACAATTTTGACACATTTTTGGGACCATTGTCATTTTCACAGTAAAAAGTGCAATAAAAATGCACTGATTACTGTGAAAATAGCAATTGCAGTTTTGGAGTTAACCACTAGGGGGCACTGTAGGGGTTAAGTGTGACCTCATATGTGTTTCTAACTGTTGGGGGCAGGGCTGGATGTGTGACATCAGTGATCGTCTTTCTCTATATCAGGGAACAGACGATCACTGACACTGCCACAATGAAGAACAGGGAAGGTGTGTTTACACACACCTCTCCCGTTCTTCAGCTCCGGTGACCAAACGCGGGACACCGGTGGCGATCAGGTCTGCGGGTCCCGCGGGCGCGGTCATGGAGCTTCGGACCGGGTTGCGAGTGCGCTGGCGGCGGCGCGCTCGCGACCCCACGGCTGGGCCTTAAAGAGACATATACAGGTACATGATTGTGCCCAGCCGTGCCTTTCTGCCGACGTATATTGTCGGTAGGGGGTCCTTAAGTGGTTAAGAAAAAGAAAAAACTAGGCTACTGTACATAATCAAATTATATTATTATATTGGATTTAAATTGGACCAATAGTTTGTGCAGAACTTTCCAAAAGAAGGGATACAGTACAGCTGCAACACAATTCACTACAAGAGGAATCAGAGGGCCCTGCTCATAAGAGCTGTTGACTCGGGCCCTTACTCTACCTATTTTATTGTGCAATGCAAGCACTTGCATTAGTGCAGGGGTGGCAAACACAAGGTCCGCGGGCCGAATCCGGCCCGCCAGACCTTGCCATGTGGCCCGCGCAACGCCAGGCAGGTCGCCATAGGGTGTCCCGGTTTGCCCGGGAATGTCCCATGATTAAAATTTTTGTCCCGTGTCCCGGGAGCCTTCAATCCCGGAATGCCTGCCACACTCACTGCGCTGTAATTAAATAGTTCTAAATCACTGGTTGCTAGGGCCACCCCGATCTCTCTGAGACTCCGACTCCACCCCCACTTCCTCCTTCTCCAGCCGCGGGTCTTGCAGCAGAGAGAGCAGCTCAGCATCGTCAGACAGGTCACCTACCGCGGCGCAGACAGAGCCCTCCGACCTCCTCCACGGCTCCACCCCACTGCCAAGCAGCAGCCCAGTGAGTGACCTCCGCTGCTCAGCTGGACCTGGTCCGTCCCGACCTCCCGCTTCCTGCAGTGAATTTCCTCCCGCCCGAGCGGCCCGACTCACTGCCTCGAAACCAAAAGAGAAGATCGGCCGGCGTCTGGCCAAGTGCCCAGGGGACGAGGATGGGCGGGAGGTAGGTGTATCGCACACACCCACCCACCACAGACTGGGGCTGGGACAGGAAGGACTGCATGCCAGGCTAGGGGGGTCAATTTCACTAACCCCCTCTCTCTCTTATCTATCCCTCTCTCTCTCATACTCCCCCTCTCTCTCTCTTATCCATCCCTCTCTCTCTCTCTTCCTCCCCCTCTCTCTCTTATCCATCCCCCTCTCTCTCTCTTATCCATCCACCCTCTCTCTCTCTCTCATCCATCCCCCCCTCTCTCTCATCCACCCTCTCTCTCATCCACCCCCCTCTCTCTCTCATCCACCCCCTCTCTCTCTCTCTCTCTCATTCACCCCCCTCGTCTGTCCCATCCCCCTTTCTCATCCACCCTCTCTCTCTCTCATCCACCCCCATCTCTCTCTTATCCATCTCTCTCTCTCTTCCATCCCCCCTATCTCTCTTATCCATCCCCCCTCTCTCTCTCTCTCATATCCATCCCCACCTCTCTCCCTCATCCATCCACCTCTCTCTCTCATCCATCCCCCTGTCTCTCTTATCCATCCCCCCTCTCTCTCTCTCTCATATCCATCCCCACCTCTCTCCCTCATCCATCCACCTCTCTCTCTCATCCATCCCTCCTCTCTCTCTCATCCATCCCCCCTCTCTCTCTCTCATCCATCCCCCCTCTCTCCCTCATCCATCCCCACTCTCTCTCCCTCATCCACCCCCCCTCTCTCTCTCTCATCCATCCCCCTCTCTCTCCCTCATCCATCCCCCCTCTCTCCCATCTCTCTCTCTCTCATCCCCTCTCTCATCCACCCCCTCTATCACATCCCTCCCTCTCTCTCTCATCCATCCCCCTCTCTCTCTCTCTCTCATCCATCCCCCTCTCTCTCTCATCCACCACCTCTCTCTCTCATCCATCCTCTCTCTCTCTCTCATCCACCTCCCTCTCTCTCTCATCCACCCCCTCTCTCTCTCTTATCCATCCCCCCTCTCTCTCTCTCGCTCTCTCTCTCATCCACCCCTCTCTCTCTCTCACTCTCTCTCTCATCCATCCCCCCCTCTCTCTCTTCCACCCCTCTCTCTCTCTCCCTCTCTCCTCCATCCCCCTCTCTCTCTCATCCATCCCCCCTCTCTCTCTCCTACATCCCCCTCTCTCTCTCATCCATCCCCTCCTCTCTCTCTCTCCTACATCCCCCTCTCTCTCTTATACACCCCCTCTCTCTTATCCATCCCCCCTCTCTCTCCTCCACCCCCTCTCTCTCTTATCCACCCCCCTCTCTCTATCTCTCTCTCTCTTATCCACCCCCCTTTCTCTCTCTTATCCATCCCCTCTCTCTCTCATCATCCCCTTTCTCTCTCATCCACCCCCCCTCTCTCTCTCTCATCCACCCTCTCTCTCTCTCTTATCCATCCCCCTCTCTCTCCCTCATCCATCCCCCCTCTCTCCCTCATCCATCCCCCCTCTCTCCCACATCCTTCCCCCCTCTCTCCCATCTCTCTCTCTCTCTCTCACATCCATCCCCCTCTCTCTCTCTCTCATCCATCCCCTTTTTCTTTCTCTCTCTTATCCATCCCCCCTCTCTCTCTCTCATCCACCCCCCTTTTTCTTTCTTTCTTTCTTTCTTTCTTTCTTTCTTTCTTTCTTTCTTTCTTTCTTTCTTTCTTTCTTTCTTTCTTTCTTTCTCTCTCTCTCATCCATCCCCCCTCTCTCTCTCATCCATCCCCCCTCTCTCTCTCATCCATCCCCCTCTCTCCCATCCTCTCTCTCTCCCTCATCCATCCCCCTCTCTCCCTCATCCATCCCCCCTCTCTCTCCCTCATCCATCCCCCCTCTCTCTCCCTCATCCATCCCCCCTCTCTCTTCCTCATCTATCCCCCCTCTCTCTTCCTCATCTATCCCCCTCTCTCTTCCTCATCCATCCCCCCTCATCCATCCCCCCTCTCTCTCCCTCATCCATCCCCCCTCTCTCTTCCTCATCTATCCCCCTCTCTCTTCCTCATCCATCCCCCCTCATCCATCCCCCCTCTCTCTCTCTGTCTCTCTCTCATCCACACCCCCTCTCTCTCAACCACCCTCTTTCTCTCACCCACTCTCTTTCTCCCTCTCACTCTCTCGCCCATCCACCCCTCTCTCTCTCTTTTGTATTTATGCATATGTCATTGATATTCACTGTATGTTATTTGGTCACTGCACATATCATTGTGTTTATTGTATACATATTTGTCAATAGGCATAATGTCCTTTCACACATAGCGCAACTTTTTTTCCTTTTTTCTTATGTATTTTGATGTTGTATAACATTTTTGAGTCGCAGCTTTTATTAAATTTTTTCACATATGGTATGCACAATTTTTCTTGTTACAAAAATAATCACTGTTTATATTGCTATTACAATACTGATGTTATAGAATATTTTGTATGTATGCTGTGATCATAGAACTCCTTTAAAGTTAAACTACCAAGGAGCTGCTTGATCTCCCAAAGGACTTGAAATTCTGTCTGTCCAGTCCTGAGATTTACATATTTGTATCACACAGCACAGTCAGCTGGTGATCTGACTTTTCTCTATTGCTGTTAAGCAAAGCAGCCTGGTAGCTCCTTGCCTCCAGCACATAATTGGACAGGTAAGGAGAAACAGATGAATAAAGTCACCTCTCTGCTTTCTCTCAATTTTCTTTGTTAGCATATACGTTATGCATACAACACAGCTGATTGGATCCTAGTGCTTCCTCTAGTATGCCTCTTTCAGGTTTAGTGCTGCTGCAAAGTGCAATACAAAAGACTGAAGTAAAATTTAATTCCAGTATTTATCGGCATTTAACACGCACTTTTTTCCCCTTAAAATCAGGGGAAAATCGCGTGTGCGTGTTATACGCCGATCCCTGCTGCCTGGGGGAAGAGGAGCGAGCGCCGCTGAATTACATAGAGCCAGGATCTCCTTCCTGTGTTTCCAGTGCTCTGTCACGCACAGCCACGCCTCCTGGCCCCGCATTGGACTACTGTACTGTCTATCATATGAGCAGGGGCAGGAGGCGTGGCTGTGAGTGACGGAGCGACGTGTACACAGGAAGGAGATCACGGCTCTATGTAGCTCAGTGTCGCTCGCTCTCCCTCTTCCCTCGGAGACAGCAGGAATGATCTGACAATGAAAGGTGAGACTACAGATGGGCACTGAACAGGCAGGGCATTTTGGTAAATGTATAGGCTGCAGATGGGCACTAATCAGGCTGCAGTGAGGAGCAATGTTGCAGATAGGCACAGATCAGGCTGCACTGAAGCTGCAGATGGACATAGATCTGGCTGCATTGAGGCTGCAGATGGGCACAGATCAGGCTGCATTGAGACTGCAGATGGGCACAGATCAGGCTGCAATGATGGTCAGATACCATCATTTTGCTTCAAAGTGGTTTATTAAAAAAAATAAAAAAATTCCTGAAACTTCCCTCTTAAATTGGGGTGCGTACATACGCCGACGCGTGTTATACGCCGATAAATACGGTAATTACCACTAGCTGTGTTTTTTTTGTTTTTTTTAAATATTAAAATTGGTGTTTTCCAACTTTTAGAATTTAAACCACAGTGTTTTAAATAATATATTCCTAATACCTAATTATTTTACAGTGTAAAGAATTACTATTCCTGCCATTTATGTGTATTCTGTCATGGACATTTTACTTTCTTGGCGATAAAGAAGAGGTTGGCAGCCCCCAAGCTAGTCAGTAACATACTTTGAATGCTGACATACTGTAGATGCAGCAAAAGGGATTACGAGAATTGTATTTAGACATTTATTATGGGGTTCATTTACTAAAGGAAAATAGGCTGCTCACCTAGGGACTGAATTTTCATAGCCCAGTGAAATTTCCTATAGCTTATTAAATGTGGTGAAAATTTGCTTTTCAAAGAGTACTCAACTACATGCAAGGAAAAAAAACAGTTTTGCTTGCACATCGAAAATCGAAATCTAGAGTTTCACCTCATGCACTAAGCTAAGGAAAATGCCCTTGCAAAGTGAACAACCTATTATCTTCAGTAAATAACTCCTATACGTCTGAAAACAGTGGGTGTCAAAAGGTATTAAAGCCAAAATTAGATTTTTGTCCAGTTTTGCTCTTCTGTACTTGCTGTTTATGCTATCCCCCTGCCATACTTTGTGTATGCTTCTGTTGACAACTACAGGAGTACAAGCAGCCATTCCCTGCACCACACACACACACAGGCAGTGCAAGAGACACAGAACCAAAGCGATGATTGGTAGAGGCTGCAGTAGAGATAATTGCCACGCATGCGAAAATATGTAGTTCCATTAGAACAATCACATGACCCAAATGCTACATACAATCTATACATACTGTGTTCAATATTAATTTATTTTTTGGATTTGTATCTATTTTCTATGTACTATTAAATTAATTTTTGTATTTTTATAAATAAGTGCCTACAAAGTCCATTTCTTTATTCCCCCCTCTCTTCAATACAATCTATACAGCACTGACCATGTCCACAGAAATTAGTAAAGAAAATATTAGCCTTTAAGATTTGTCTGTAACATAAAAAAAATGGGCGGTCATATGTTTATGGCATAGCAGAACATATAGACCACATCAAGCATAGGAGTGCCACTTGGCTTCTAATCCAGCCCTCTGTGCACAGGAGAAAAGATCACTACTGACAGATGACACCTCCTGCAGCTGAGCTCCAATGTGTGAAATACAGTGAAGGCCTGTGGCATCAACCTGACAAGGGAACACCTATGTGCATGGCTACAAGACAACATCCACAAGCCCCAACTTTAGCCACCGGCATGGGGATAGGAGCAGACCTGGACAGGTATAGTCACTGGACATGCAAATCCAAAGGACTGCTCTAGCTGATACCCAGAACTTGGAAGTTGAGCCACAAGACAGGGACCTCCTCAACACGATGTTACTGATGGCAAATGCACAGTCACATCTTTTGAGGCTTACATGCCATTTCATGAACCTGACTGTCTTGGCTAAGACTTTTTACCTTTTTTTGTCCTGAAATATTTTCTGCCTATGGTTAATGAAGGTGCACATTTTACACATATTTTTCCTATATTGGAACTTCCTTATAAGGTTGCATAATGTGGCTAGGGTATGGATAGTGGCGTTTCCACTGGTTATTTTCTAGGCGCAATATTATTTCTAATATTGGGTGCTATTCTGTTCTCAAAATAAGGCTTGCTGGGGATATTGGGACCAAGTTTGGGATCTTCCAAGAACGTATACCAATGTTTCCTGATGATGTTTTCCATTTGCTTGGAAACTAAAAAACAAATGTGACTTCAATGGAGTTACATGGTTTATTCCTCCACTCCCCTATACCCAAATGAAATTTGGTGAAACAATCTGAAAAAGCTGCCTCTATGTGTGACCAATGATCTGCTTTGTAAAGAAACCTGTCTGTCAAGATTTTACTCTATGTAGAAAAGTCAACATTTGTAGGACAGTGTATTTCTAGATGGCAGAACTGACTTTTAGGGATGTGCCTAATCCAAATAGAATGGTCTAAGCTCCTGGAATGTAAATATGAATTTCAGATGATGGCTTAAAATGGGTTTTGGAGACAATGCTGCCATAAACAGTTGTGCTCATAAGTTTACATACCCTGGCAGAATTTATGATTTCTTGGCCATTTTTCAGAGAATATGAATGATGAGTGAGTGAGAGACTTGTAAAGCGCAACACATGCAAACTGAATTGCCTCTGGGCGCTGTATCCATTTCATGGGTAAGGAACCCCTTGACCTCAGAAGAGATGGGTTTTAATCTTTCTCCTGAAGGCCAAGTGGTCCGACTCCAGTCGGATGGTGGTTGGTAGTGCATTCCACAGGCGAGGTCCCTGGACTGCAAATCTTTGATCTCCTTTGGACTTGTATCTGGCTTTGGGTATCTGGAGTAGGTTTTGATTGGTGGATCGCAGAATGCGATTGGGGTTATGGGCTTTTTTTTTCGCATAGATATTGGGGGGCGTTGCCTTGAATACACTTATGTATTAGACAGAGTGCCTTGAAAGTGATTCTGTCTTTTACTGGCAACCAATGAAGGGATCTCAGTGAAGGTGAAATTGATTCCCATGGTTTTTTTCCAGTCACTAGTCGAGCGGCCGTATTTTGAACGACTTGCAGATGAGTGATTTGGTATTTGGGGAGTCCTAGATAGAGGGCATTTGCATAGTCGAGTCTGGAATTGATGATTGTTCCCACCACGACTGCAATGTCCTCTTTCGGGATAAAGGGCGTGAGTCTGCGTAGTAGGCGCAGCAAATGGTGGGACTACTGACCCTATTTGTGCATCCATTGTCATGTAGGTATTGAAAATTACTCTGAGACTTTTGACTTTGGTGCTAGGGGTTATAGTTTTACCCAGAATGGGCGGGGGAGTCCATGTTGACGCGGGTGATTTTTCCGGTTAGCGTGAAACAGGAGAAGTTCTGTTTTTGAACCGTTGAGTTTAAGATAACTGTTTGTCATCCAGTTATCTATTAGAGTAAGGCATTTCTCTAGTCCAAGAGAATGATCCTTTGTGTTGCATATGCGGAAATACAATTGTGTGTCGTCTGCATAGGAGTGGTAAAGTAACTTCTGGTTACTGATGATTTCAAAGAGAGGGCGAAGATATATATCAAACAATACGGGCGATAAGGGAGATCCCTGAGGGACTCCGCATGATACCATACGTTTTTCAGAAGTGAAAGACCCCAGTTTCACTATTTGTGATCGGTTTTCCAAGAAGGAGGAGAACCAGGGTAAAACACCTTCAGCGACTCCGGCTACTTCAGCTAGCCTAGCCAGTAGTAGTCCGTGGTCTACAGTGTCAAAAGCCACGCTTAGGTCCAGCAGTATCAGGAGACAAGATTCTCCTTCGTCTGCGGCCTCTAGAGCGTCATCCCATATTTTGAGCAGCGCCGTTTCTGTTCCGTGACCCGGACGGAATCCCGATTGAAACGGGTCAAGTAATTTATGGGTGTCTAAATGCAGTTGAAGCTGTTGTACAACTACTTTCTCAATTACCTTGGAGAAACCATTTAGACCTGTTATGGGCCTCCAGTTGTTTGGGTCTTTGGGGTCGAGGGTAGGTTTTTTTAGAATTGGTTTTATTGTACCTTGTTTCAGCAAGGTGGGCACCATGCCCTCCTTGAATGATTGGTTTATGAGCTGCGTGATAGCTGGTGCCAGTATATCGGCACTTTCTTTCAGCAGTTTAGTGGGGATGATATCATTGGGTGCTGTGCTGTTACGCAGAGTCCCGATGATATTTTTAGTGGCATAGACGGAAATGGGTTTTAGAGTGAATTTTGGTGATTGCGGCTGATTTATGTGGGTATTAGGTTTGTGATTTGGGGGGGACTTGGTGACGGTTCCATTTTGCTGAATACTTTCACAGATTTTTTCAATTTTATTAATGAAATAATCCGATAATTTGTTGCAAAATTCTTGTGAATCAGAATTGGGGGCCTCTAAACAAGCAGGATTCATAGTCTGAGTGACCAGCTTGAAGAGTTCTCAGGGGCGGTTAAGGGCATTTGCGACAATGTTGGAGAAATGATTTTTTATGGCCGTGAAGATTTCTTGTGATATTTCTTTGTTATTATCTTGTAAATGGTGTGGTTTTTATCTGAAGAGCACCTTTTCCATGCAGCTTCTGCTCTTCTACGCTCTTGCTTTAGCAACGTCAGCTGGCCATTAAACCAGCTGGAGTTGTTTTTCCGGATGCAAGTTTTGCGTTTTGGTGCTACTAAGTCAGCTGACTGTAGTAGCGCCTTGTTGATGGCGTCAAGTGTTTCTGTGGCTGTTTGTTTTTGTTGGGTTGTTTTTATTTTGTTCCCTAGTGTTGTTTTGAAGAGTTCCGAGTGGAGTTTCTTCTGAGATCTAGTCCAGTGAGTTGTCACCGGTTTTGTCGTTTTTTTTGGGCTGGCGTTTTTGGTGATTGTGAATTTGATGGCATGGTGATCGGTCCATGGTTGCGGCTCATTTTCCAGGACGTCAATTTCCAATTCTTGTTTGAAAATGAGATCAAGCGTATGGCATGAGGCATGAGTGGGGCCTTGTATTCGTTGCTGCAGACCTAATCCTTCCAGATGGTCGATGCAGGCGTCGGCTACGGGGTCCAGCGAGGAGTTGGCCCAGAGGTTGAAATCCCCAAGCACCAAAAGGTGTTTGATGTTTAGGGTATATGTGGAGATGAATTCCGTCAACAACGTGAGAAGGTACGTTTTTGGGCCTGGTGGTCTATAGCAAAGTAGCATATGGATCGTATCTTGGGGATTTGTTTGCAGCTGCAGAGTGAGGGTTTCCATGAATGGAAGCAAGTTTTGAAGGACTGATTTGGTGATCGAGAAGTGAGTCTTGTGGATCACCGCCAGGCCCCCCCTCTTTGCCCCACTCTGTTTTGCATTTGAATGCGATAATTTGCTGGCACCAATTCTGTTAGAATGGTGTTGCAGTCGGCTGTGAGCCAGCTTTCTGTGATGAAGAGGCAGTCTAGATTGTGTTGAAGGATGAAATCATAGATTTCTTGCCGGTGTTTTACTGCCGATCTTGTGTTGACCAAAGCGCATATTATGCGCTTGGGCTGGGGTACCTGCGCATAGTTTTTGACTGTTGATCGTCGATTGATTCTCAACAGTCAGTCATTGGTTTTAGTTCCCGGATGGTTTCTGCAGAGTATTTTAGGTAACCCATGGTCGCAGAAAAAAACGCAGGGAAGTAATTTTGATTGGGGGGGTCTTATATGGTGATGGGCGGGAAGACTGTCCAAGTGAGCCGTCACTCGTTGAGTCTTCTCTTCCCGATTAGTCCAGAGGAAGGCGAAAAACCCCAGGTGTGCTGTGCCAATCTGCAGCGACCGGGGAAAAAAAATTCCTTCCTGACCCCCTCAACGGGCGATCGGTGCAACCCTGGATCAATTGCCTAGAGGGGGGTGTGGGGGGGATATGTACCCCTGTGTTAAACTATGGGAGTCCTGGTTGTTTGTGCTGTGTCTGCAGCAGCCGAGAGCTGGGAGGACCCTGCCTGGCTGCACTATCCTTGGGGAGAGCCGAC
Organism: Rana temporaria; assembly: GCF_905171775.1. Taxonomy (NCBI): domain Eukaryota; kingdom Metazoa; phylum Chordata; class Amphibia; order Anura; family Ranidae; genus Rana; species Rana temporaria. Next base: position 426,923,883 of record NC_053490.1, read on the forward strand.
TCGTTTGAGAGCATCCTGCTCTCACTGTCTCTGGGGTGAGCAGACTAAGGTGAGAGCGTCTACTGCACCGCTAAATCTATATATCAAGAGTTCTAACTTTACTAGCTGCGAGCTTGTTCTGGGTCAGTGATTGATAAAACAATGAAGGCTCCTGTCTTAACTCCTGTTTTAAACTCCTGGTTTTTAACTCAAGCACTTGTGTTCAAAGAATCCACTTGTGTTCAGAGACTCCACATGTGAAGCCACCATCAGCTGGGAGCCAGCTCCTATAGGAGTTTGTACAGACACTTTATACTCACCTGTGAACACCTGTGAACAAACACACACCTGTGAACAATTAAACACTCCCCTTAATTAGCAGAAAGGAAAAAGAAAAAAAGCTGTTTAAAAAGTGTCAGAGAAAAGAGGGGGAAAAAATCAACCCTTGCAAGCAGAAGCAGTTAATAGCAAACTCCTGGTTTTTAACTCAAGCACTTGTGTTCAAAGAATCCACTTCTGTTCAGAGAATCCACATGTGAAGCCACCATCGTGATGACACGAAAACTTTTCTTTCACTCATGGATAGTGTTTGCCTGAAGCCATTTATTATCAGTCAACTGTGTAGAATGGTCCCAGCTCCTGGAATATAAATAGGAATTTCAGATGATGGCTTAAAATTGGTTTTGGAGACAATGCTGCCATATAAAGTTGTGCTAATAAGTTTTCATACCCTTGCAGAATTTTTGATTTCTAGGCCATTTTTCAGAGAATATGAATGATAACACAAAATATTTTCTTTCACTTGTGGTTAGTGTTTCCCTGAAGCCATTTATTATCAGTCAACTATGTTTACTCTTTTTAAATCATAATGGCAGCAGCAACTACCCAAATTACCCTGATCAAAAGTTTACATACTCCAGTTCTTAATACCGTATATTGCCCCCTTTAACATCAATGACAGTTTGAAGTCCTTTGTGGTATTTGTGGATGAGGTTCTTTATCTTCTCAATTTCCTGTAAATTATTTGGCTGTCTTGCATGAACTGCACGTTTGGGATCTCCCCAGAGTGGCTCAATGATATTGGGATCAGGAGACTGAGATGGCCACTCCAGAACCTTCACTTTATTCTGCCTTAGCCAATGACAGGTCATCTTGGCCTTGTGTTTTGGATCATTGTCATGTTGGAATGTCCAAGTCTGTCCCATGTGCCGTTTTCTGGCTGATGAATGCAAATATTCCTCCAGTATTTTTTGATAACATACTGGATTCATCTTGCCATCAATTTTGACCAAATTTGCTGTGCCTTTGTAGCTCACACATCCCCAAAACATCAATGATCCACCTCTGTACCTTTCATTATTGGCCTTGTTGACTCCTATCCAAATGTAGCGTTTATGGTTGTGGCCAAAAAGCAAAATTTTGGTCTCATCACTCCAAATGACTTTGTGCCAGAAGTAAGGATGAGCCGAACACCCCCTTGTTCGGTTCGCATCAGAACTTGCGAACACACCAAATGTTCGTGTAAACTTTAGAACCCCGTTAAAGTCTATGGGACTCGAACATTTGAAATCTAAAGTGTTAATTTTAAAGGCTAATATGCAAGTTATTGTCCTAAAAAGTGTTTGGGGACCTGGGTCCTGTCCCAGGAAACATGTATCAATGCAAAAAAAAGTTTTAAAAACTGCTGTTTTTTCAGGAGCAGTGAATTTAATAATGCTAAAAGTGAAACAATAAAAGTGTAATATTACTTTAAATTTCGTACCTGGGGGGGTGTAAAGTCAGCATGTGAAATATTGCATGTTTCCCATACATAGAACTGTCCCTGCACAAAGTGTAATTTCTGAAAGAAAAAAAGGCATTTAAAACCGGCTTTGCGGCTCTAATGAATTGTGGGCTCTGGCAATTACAGAGATGATTCATTCATAAAAAATAAAAATAAAAAAGCTGGGGGTCCCCCCCAAATTCCATTAGCAGGCCCTTCAGGTCTGATATGGATATTAAGGGGAACCCCGCCGTCAATTTAAAAAAAAATGACGTGGGGTTCCCCCCAAATATCCATACCAGACCCTTCAGGTCTCGTGTGGATTTTAAGGGGAACTCCACCCCAAATTAAAAAAAAAATGGCATGGAGTTCCCCCCAAAATCCACACCAGACCCTTATCCGAGCACGTTAACCTGGCCGGCCGCAGAAAAGAGGGGGGGGACAGAGTGCGGGGCCCCCCTCTCCTGAACCGCACCAGGCTACATGCCCTCAACATGGGGAGGATGTCCCCATGTTGATGGGGACAAGGGCCTCATCCCCACAACCCTTGCCGGGGGTTGTGGGGGTCTGCGGGCGGGGGGCTTATCAGAATCTGGAAGACCCCTTTAACAAAGGGGACCCCCAGATCCTGGCCCCCCTATGTGAATTGGTAATGGGGTACACTGTACCTCTACCATTTCACGAAGGAAGTGTAAATAGTTAAAAAAGAACACACAGACACCGTAGAAAAAAATCCTTTATTAATAAAAAAAAAATAATAATCCAGCGATGTGAATCCACTCTCGGCCCGGCCCCCCGCTCCAACGTTGTCTTCTATGCAGTGACGGATGATCTCTCCAGCGACGGGTGATCAGCGGTCCGGTCCAGCGATGAGAAGATCCATCCGTCCAGAGCGCAGCAGGCAGCTCCACTCTCCGCTGGACACAGCCCAGCGGAATGACGCGCTGGAGCTGTGACATTTATTATATAGGGGAAGCGGCCACCCGTCACGTGACCCCGCCCCCTCTGACGCACCCTCGTACGTCACTAATTTGAACACTGCTGATTGGTATTCTCAATTCTTTGGATATCTTTTTATATCCCTTTTCTGTTTTATACAGTTCAACTACCTTTTCCCACGGATCCTTTGACACTTTTTTGCTTTCCCCATGACTCAGAATCCAGAAACTTAGGTGAAGCACTGAATGAAAGATGCAAGGGTCTGTCAGGAGTCTAGAAACTCATTGACCCTTTATACACACATAGGTAGATTCAGGTACATTGGTGCAAACTTGCGGCCGCGTAGCTTAGCCTGTTTAGGCTACGCCGCCGCAAGTTAGCTAGGCAAGTACATGATTCTCAATGTACTTGCCTGCTAATATACGGCAGCGTAGCCTAAAGCGGGTTGGCGTAAGGGCGCCAAATTCAAATGTGTGAAAGGGGGGCGTGTTTAATGTTAATCAGGCTTGACCTTAAGTTTTTTACGTTATCTTGTTACTGCGCATGCGCCGGGCGCCTACACTTCCCAGTGTGCATTGCGGCTAAGTATGCCGCACGGGCCTATTGATTTCGATGTGGACGTAAACAACATAAATCGCTATTCACGGACGACTTATGCAAATGACGTAAAAATTTTGAATCTCGCGGCGGGAACGGCGGCCATACTTTAACATTGCTATTCCACCTAATAGATGGAATAACTTTAGGCCTGATAATGCCTTATGGAAACAGCGTAAATCCACTGCACTGGCCGGGCGTACGTTCGTGAATCGGCGTATCAACTCATTTACATATTCTACGCCGACCGCAATGGAAGCGCCACCTAGTGGCCATCCGAAATATTGCAATCTAAGATAGGACGGCGCAAGCTGTCCTATCTTAGATATGTTTAAGCGTATCTCTGTTTGAGCATACGCTTAAACATAGGTCGGCGTAGATTCTGAGTTAGGTCGGCTTATCTACTGATAAGCCGGCCTAACTCTTTCTGAATCTACCTAACACTAATTACAAGAAAACAGATCACAGGTTAGGATGTTTACCTTTAATAGCCATTTAAACCCCTTAAATCACCAGGGTATGTTAACTTTTGATCAGGGTCATTTGGGTAATTACTGTTGTGATTATGATTTAAAAAGAGTAAACGCAGTGATTGATAAACACAGTGATTGATAATAAATGGCGTCATCGCTTTACTGGGGACACGCGCGGATTTAGGTGCGGATTAGGCTACAGGATTCTGGTCTGGCAGCATCATACAATATCCTCTGGCACTTATACCTAGGATCCAAAGACTGCCTTATTAGATGTTTTCATCTACCCTATCTAGCCTAGCACATTGACCACTGAATTACCGCACGTGTAGATCCCCGGATCCGAATTTAAGTGCTTACCAGCACCTGACTGTCTGATCACCCTTTCTTACAATTCTTTATGTGTTTTTTTATATTATCCCCACGTTAGGCTGGATTGACAGACTCTGTCCACTCAGCCACTGTGGGGTTAGGACACCACTGTCGCTTGTCTACCCCCAATGCGACTTATTTTATGCAATATATTATGCTCCTGAGGAAGCGCTAACGCGCGTAACATGTAGAGCAAGGCCTCCATTAAACCTCCGGAAATACCACATGGGATATACAACTCAACATTATACTTGTAACTGTGCTTGTCAGATAAAGCTTGTATATATTAAGATTGTATATTGTTGTCACTACCCTTGTAGTATTAGTCACTGACCTAAATTTGATTTTACGTCTGTTTGATTTTATGATATTTCATACTCAATAAATTTCTAGTTTTCTATACCAAATTGTACTGTGTGCCCTCAAAGCCCAATCAATAGCTCTTCATCCAAATTCTCAATAAATGGCTTCAGCCAAACACTAACCATGACTGAAAGAAAAGTTGTTGTGTTATTCATATTCTCTGAAAAATGGCCAAGGAATAATAAATTCTGTATGTAAACTTATGAGCACAACTGTATATATATAGTTCAAAATCGAATGCAGCTTATTGCATGACATATGATAACATCTCCAATGTCGATTGGTTTACTGTTGCCTACAACTTGCCTTTGGTTTAAAAGCTGTACGTATATAAGGAGGCCATGAATACAGTGTTTTCTTTTTTTTTTTTTTTCAATTAACAGTTTTTATTAGACACGAGGTAACCCCCGTGCCAGAAAAGATACGGTACAAGGATACAGTGTTTTCTAATATTGTGATTTGCTAGAAACTCGCCATTACTGAAACCTGGCATCATGAATCTGACATTACTTCTCCTGCTGCCCTCTCCCATGGTGGACTTCTTTGGACTCACTCCCCCAGACTCCCCCACTCCCCCAGAATTAATAGAAGGGAGTTGGAATGGTAGTCCTTCCAGCCCCACATATCTTCACCCACTTCCTTCTCTGTCACTTTTCTCATTTGAAGCACATTGCATTCATATGTTCTCTCCAGTTTCTCTAAGGACAGCTGTAATCTACTGCCCCCTAACCAGTATCAGCCTTTCTTGATGAATTATCTGCCTGGCTCCCCTTCTTTCTCTCTTCTGGAATCCTCACAATCATTCTCTGTGACTTCAACATCCCTGTTATTACTAACACTTCTGCTACTTCCAAACTCCTCAGTTTAACCTCCTCCTTTAACCTGAAGCAATGGATACATGCTTCTACACACTCTAATGAAAATAACCTTGACCTTGTTTTCTCCCACCAATGCACTCCATGCAACGTTTCCAACTATCATTTCCCTCTCTCTGACCACCACCTTATTAGTTTCTCTCTCTCCCGCTCTACCACCTCCTCTTCCCCCAACCGCCTAACGGTTACCTGTAGAAACCTTTGGCTCCTTAACCCTTCTCTTCTCTACTCTGCTACTGACCACCTCTATGACAAAATCTCACCTCTGTCCTGCCGCAACTTAGCCACTTCTGTATACAACACTTCACTGTCATCCTTCCTAGACAAACTTGCCCTCCTCACTACACACAGAATCAGGCCACGTACCCTACCACCATGGCAAAGAGATGCCACTAGAAGTTTGAAAAAACATAGCCGTGCACTTGAGCGCCTGCGGCGTAAGACTAAGTCTCAGAAAGATTTCAACCATTATAAAGCTGCTCTCCAAAAATACAATTCCTGCCTCCTCACTGCCTAGCAGACCTATTTTATCACTCTCATTAATAACTTATTATCCCGTCCCCGTCAACTCTTCTCTACCTTCAACTCTCTACTTCGTCGTCCACTGCCTCCACCCACTAACTCATTCACTGCCCAGGAGATCACCAATCACTTCAAACATAAGATTGATGCAATTGGTGAGGAGCTCTCCACTGTACAGATGCCTTCTCCACCTAACACCCAATATCCACAGGTACAATCATTACTTCCTTCTTTCAACCCTGCCACTATAAATGAGGTTGCTAAACTTTTCACTAACATCCACCTTAACACCTGCCCCTTGACCCTGTTCCCTTACAATTGCTACGTTCACTCTCTGGCTCTATTCTACACTCCCTAACTCGCATCTTTCATATCTCCCTCTCTTCAGGCAGCTTCCCAAACTCTCTAAAACATGCATTAGTTACCCCCATTCTTAAAAAGCCCTCACTAGACCCCACCAATCTTAACAACCTACACCCCATCTACTTGCTTCCCTTTTTATCCAAACTTCTTGAACATCTGGTCTACAACAGACTGAGTGACCACCTCACCAAGCATAACCTTCTTGATCCCCTTCAGTCTGCATTCTGTGGAAACTGCTCTCCTAAAACTCACACACGATCCAATGGACTCTATTCTGTACGCCTACTCTAAGGCCCCGTACACACGACCAAACATGTATGCTAAAAACTGGTCCGCGGGCCAGTTTCAGCATACATGTTTGGTCATGTGTAGGCGCGAGCGGGCCGAATTCCAGCAAACATTTGCCCGCCAGGCCTTTTCCCAGCAGACAAATATTCCTGGACGTGTTTTAAAACCGTCCGCTGGAATCCTGCCCGCTCGGACATGTACGGTCGTCAGTACAGACCTACCGTACATGTCCGAGCGCCCGCCGTCCCTCGCATGCGTCGAATGACTTTGACGCATGCGTGGAAGCCTTTAAATGGCAGGCCCGCCCACGTCGCCGCGTCATCATCGCGGCGACGACGCGGACACGCCCCGCGTAATGTTTACGCGCGGACTTCTGTACGATGGTTAGTACAACCATCGTACAGAAGCCCTCTGGCAGGCATGTATGGTGAAAACGGTCCGACGGACCGGTTTCACCGTACATGTTTGCTCGTGAGTACCCGGCCTTAGACCTCTCTGCTGCCTTTGACGCAGTGGACCACCCCTCCTCCTAAAAAAATTGCACACCTTTGGACTCCATGACTGTACTCTTTGCTGGTTCTCATCCTACTTATCCAGCCACTCCTTTAGTGTCACTTACAATTCTACTGCCTCCTCTCCTCTCTCTTTCTCTATCAGGGTCCCCTAAGGTTCTGTTCTTGGACCTCTCCTATTCTCCATTTACAGCTCTTTCCTGGGGCAGGTAATAGCCTCTCATGGCTTCCAATACCACCTCTATGCTGACAACACCCAAATATATCTCTCTACCCCTCAGCTCACTCCTTCAGTTTCCTCATGTATCACTAACTTACTAATAGACATATCAGCCTGGATGTCACACCACTTCCTCAAACTAAATCCAACCAAAACTGAGCTCATGATTTTTCCTCCCCCACGTGCCTCTGCCCCTGATGTCAAAATCAATAGCATTACAACACATGTCAAGGTTTTAGGAGTAACCCTGGACTCTGAAATATCCATGGGATTACCTTTACACAGTCTATCCCCCCTTCAGCGCATCATGAATGCTGCTGCCAGGCTCATCCACCTATCTCTCTGTCAATTCCTCTGGATTCCACTCACCCAAAAAATTAAATTCAAAATTCTAAAACAACTTGGCCCCCAGCTACATCACCAATCTAGTCTCAAAACCCCAACCTACTCATTCCCTTCATACCTCCCAAGACCTCCTGCTCTCTAGTTTTCTAGTCACCTCCTCCCATGCTCGCCTCCATGACTTTTCCTGAGACGCTCCCATCCTCTGGAACTCCATACACCAATCTGTCTGACTATCTCCTACTCTGCTTGCTTTTAGACAATTCCTGAAAACCCTTCTCTTCATAGAAGCCTACCTTACTCCCACCTAAGAACTGTACCTTTACTTTCTCCATTAGATCATCCCCCACAGCTATTGCCTTTCGTATCACTTGACCCTCCCTCCTAGATTGTAAGCTCTAATGGGCAGGGCCCTTAACTGTACTGTCTGGCCTCATGTTGAGCTGCGCAAACTGTTGGTGCTATATAAATCCTGTATAATAATAATAACCTAGCACCCAAAGTGAACGTTTTGAAGAGTCTAAGCAGGTAAAAAGCTGTTAAAATATTGGGCAAATCTTTTTGACATATGCACTTTTTTCAACAATTCTGGAGTTTAACCTTAAAGCGGTGGTTCACCCACACTAACAACATTTGAGCATTAAATTAGGCATAGTAGCGCGAGCTACAGTATGTCTGTATTGATTTTTTTAGCCCGGTACTCACTGTGCAATCCTCTATAGAAGATTACGACTCCCCGCGGGGAATGGGCGTTCCTATCAAGAGGGTGGATGATTGACGGCCGGCTATGGCACGTCACGCTCCCCGAAGATAGCCGGAACAGGATTTGGCTCTTCACGGCGCTATACGGTGCCTGCGCACAGACTATGCGCAGGCGCCGTGAAGAGCCGAGACCTGTTCTGGCTATCTTCGGGGAGCGTGACGTGCCATAGCCGGCCGTCAATCATCCTCCCTCTTGATAGGAACGCCCATTCCCCAGGGGAGTCGGAATCTTCTATAGAGGATTTCACAGTGAGTACCGGGCTAAAAAAATCAATACAGGCATACTGTAGCTAGCGCTACTATGCCTAATTTAATGCTATATAAAAAAAATGTTTCATTAGGGTGAACCACCGCTTTAATGTTCATTTCTTATTTTAAACATAAAGCATGCAAGATTACAACCTAAAAGTGTATTTTATAACAATTTCAGCCAACAAACAAAAAAAATGCTCATTATTAACTATAGCAACACGTTTTTACCACTGTCTGGCTTAGTTAAATGTAAATTCCTATATTTCTGGTAATAAAATAGGCAAGTTTTTTTATGAAATAATGACATTTAGCCGTTTTGTTTAGACCGCTGGAGGCACTTGCTGGTTATTGAGAGAATGCGTTGAAAGCATTATGTGAGTTTCTATTATTTATGAGAAAACTTTGAAAATAATCACTTTATAAAAGTGATGGAACAGCTTTATTAAACTGATTTTTTCTCAAATACATTCTTGTAGATTTATTTTTATACGCTTTTTCAAATACATAACAATTGAAAGGGCATAATCTGCATAATATATATGAATCTCTATTTTATATCATTGAACAAATCTAAAATGTAATGAAAACGTTATCTAGTTACAGTCTGCTGGATATGAGTTTGTTTATGTATGATGATTGTTAAGGAACACTTGTGTAGGGATCTACTAATTGGGAGATAGTGCTTTTATTAATTTTGTGATCTGCAGAGACCAGTTAGGCTGAAGCCAGTCTTTCAGTTCTGAAGTGTTTCTTAAGCTCAGACTGTTCCTGCCATCTGCTGTTCAGCATGCTCCTGCATTATGTCCCTTGACATCTGAATTATGAATATTTATCAACCTATTACCACTTCCTTATCAGGCCATAGTCAAACGATGTCCTTGGTAGGAAGTGGAATATCGGGATTATGGCTGAAGTAATATGCCATTTCCCAGGTATTGTTTCTTTTCAGCCGGCGATTCTCTAACTGCTAAAAGTGATCTGAGTTAGCGGCACATGCGCGCTGAAGAAACGGCCACTTGTGCTATTTCTTCAGGAGCCATGCCATGACCAGCGGCTCCCACGCGCAATGCATACTAGCTCACTATGCCTATATCTTTCAGTTGTTTTTTTTGGGGGGGGCCGTTTACAACCACTTTAACCAGTTCCCTACCGAGCCATAATAATATGACGTCGGCAGGAACTGTCTGTCCCTCAGAGTGGACGTCATATGACGTCCTTTGCAACGCGGGCGCTAGGGGGCGCGTGCGCCGCTGGCAAAGCGCGAGCCCGCGACCTGGTGCGTGTGCCCGACGGTCGCGATGTCCACCAGGCACCTGCGATTGCCGGCAATAACGGCAGGAGTGTGGATCTCGATGAAGCTGACTTTCATCAGTCTTGCCTACACACCATCGGTTAAAAATCTGATTGTGTCCAACGCAGTGATGTAAAACACTACAATGTGCTGCGAAAAATGAAGTTCAATGCTTCCAAGCATGCGTCGACTTGATTCTGAGCATGCATGGATTTTTGACCAATGGACTTCCCCACAGACAATCGTTTTTTTTATCGGGTTTTGAACCATAGGAAAAATTAAAAACAGGTTCTATTTTTTTTTTCACCAATGGAAAAAAAAACTATGGGGTCCACACACGATCGGTTTGTCCGATGAAAACGGTCCATCGGTCCGTTTTAATCTGACAAACCGATCGTGTGTACAGGGCTTTACGGTTCAGTCTTCATATATTTTATGAATAGAGACGTCAATGACTCATTATATGCTAATGTTTTATTTGTAAAACAATCGTGATCTCCAACAATGAAGCATTTCCTTGTTTGATATCATAATGGTCTTTTTTGTCTGATTTTATGTTCATTGTTGTGTCAAGGGAGTCTTTAATTTTCAGTTATTGCTTTCTATAATGTGCATGATTACATTGTGCTTTATTATGCCCTGGAACTGTGTAATTAAATCTCTAAATGCACCTTTAATGTAATTTTCAAGTGTAGGACCTTCATTTTTCTGTTACTGTATATTTTTTATTATAAAATATTTCAAAGTTATTCTGCTTTACAGTACTGCACCCAGTAAAAATAAACATGTTTTCCACATAAATTGCTAAGTGCACCATACATTTATAGCCCAGGGGAACATCAGCTACAGAGACATAGGGCCAGATCCATATAGCCTGGCGCATTGTTGCGTCCGGCGTAGCGTATCTCTGATACACTACGCCGTCGTAACTTTCATCGTATTTTCGTTATCCTCAAAGAATATGCGCCGTAAGTTATGGCGGCGTAGTGTAACTTTGGTGGCGTAAGGGCGCGCAATTCAAATGGATGCGATGGGGTCGTGTTTTATGTAAATACGTCTTGACCCAACGTAAATTATGTTTTTTTTACAGGCGCATGCGCCGTCCGTGGGGGTATCCCAGTGCGCATGCTCGAAGTTAACCCGCAACAAGCCAATGCTTACGACGTGAACGTCATTCTTTGCAAAGCCCTATTCGCGAACAACTTACGCAAACAACGTAAAAAATTCCAAATTTTACGTGGGAACGACGGCCATACTTAACATAGGATACGCCTCATATAGCAGGGGTAACTATACGCCTTAAAAAGCCTTACGGAAACAGCATAAAAAAATGCGCCGGCCGGACGTACGTTCGTGGATCGCCGTATCTAGCTAATTTGCATACTTGACGCGGAAATTGACGGAAACGCCATCTAGCGGCCAGTGGAAATATGCACCTTAGATCCGACGGCGTACTAAGACATACGCCAGTCGGATCTAGCACAGCTTCAGGCGTATTTTGTTTTGTGGATACAAAACAAAGATACGTCAGAGCAAACTAGAAGTTACGCGGCGTATCAATAGATAGTAACTTCTTAATAGTAACTTCTTTGTGGATCTGCCCCATAGTGTATGTTTTTTTTTTTCACTTCAAATATAAATAAATCAGTAAAACAGAATCTGTGCAGCCCTTTAGTTTAGTGACAAATTCATGATTCTCCTTTTGTGTTTAAAGGGCTCATAGATATAAGAGGCAGCCAGACGGCAACTGATCTAACTGCTATAAGACATCTTTAGTTTTCAGTAATCACACACAGGAATGGGTTTATGAAAATAAATCACAGACTAGGTCCTGAACCAGCAAAGGGTTTATGAGGTTATAGAGCCCTGTTGAAGTTTTTTTTTTTTTTTTACCGTCCTTTACAGACTTCAAGGCAAAAAATTATATGACCACCTCTCCCACCTGTACACCTATGCAATTTTTAAATTTCATTCTATTTTGAGTTTGTATTACTTACTTGCCGACCAGCCAACGTCATTATACTAAGGTGGAACATTCCATCAAATCTCTGTAGGTGTACGTCAGCTCGGGAATTCACTTTTGTGGACGTGCGCGCCCATTGGCCAACGGGGGATCCAATCAGTGGCAGATGGATCTGTGTGTTTCCCCAGTCACACAGTCCCCCATACAGTTGGAAAAAACCTGCAGGGAACACATTTATAGGAAAAAATGTTACTGCGCTGATCTAATTATCCAGAGGGTTTAATCTCTGGAAATGTGAGCTGTGACTTGATAGAATACACCCTCAACCATAAGTGGAATATGTATATCAGGACCACAATGTGCCCAATCGTAAATGCGAGTAACCTAAATACAAACAATCTGTGAAAATATATAAATTAAATTTAAATCATGCATATGTGACACAGTTTTTGAATCACAAATATAAATTGGTGTATCGGCATACACATCAATCAATATGCCACAGTGCTCCTGTGAAAGAGTGGCTATCGTTGCTGCTACTAGCCAGGTAAATAATGAAAACAATACAGAAAAAAGTATACTATATATAACACATAATGTGCAATGTGCCAACTGCACCGTGAATTGTCCAATAACTGGTATTGGAAACAGGTAATCCCCAAAAAATTATGTATAACAAAAAAATATATATATATAGTTATCAAACAACCAATAAAAAGTGCAATGTGCTAGCTGCACTGAAAATAGTCCAATGACAAGCAATCTTGCTCCTATACAGTAGGTTCCAGCAAACAAAAGGTTCAGTGTTGGTGGTGCTGTATACAGACAAGTGCCGCTGTCTCTTCCACCCGATAAAAATGTGCCACCATCACCAATGGTTAAAATCAACACTCACCAGACCCCAGATATTAATAGGCTCCAAGGTGGTGTCTTTTCTTTATCCGTCAGTGGGTGTTACCTCCTTTTTCCTTTTACAAGGTATCCTTAAATCCTCAAAGACAAGGGGCTCATCATGGTGTAGTATGTTAAAAATATATTTATTTAAAAAAGGTAAAAAATAACACTTACAATATAAAGTGCCTCTGACTGGCACTGAGTGTCTTTGGCAGTGTCAACCGTTAAAAGCCGCTGACCAGCATTTAAATGGCGTCCTAGGAGGTGTGCATGCCCCGCTTTTCACCGCATGTGTTGCTACAAGGGGTCCTTGCGTGCTAGTGTGCTTCACCCTCTATGTGTGTGTCCAGGCAGCCTCTACGTGTTTCGCTATTTGCGTCGTCAGGAGAGCTGTGGACACTACTGTTTCAACTGAATTTATACCCCTGTGGTTTACCTGTAAAGCTGCAAAGTTGTCACTGGAAACAGGAAGTCTTCCGGCCGCCATCTTAGCTAATGGCACAGGAAGTTCCAGTTCCGCCATCTTACTTCCTGGATACCCAGCATCTATGCAGTCGTTTGCCAGTTCGTCTGCTAGTGCTGGATATCATGGGTTGTGCCCAGCAGCCCGGGTGGCTATGTATGTATAGCGCTATGCGCGCTATTACCTCTGTTTCTTTCCCCCCTGTCCATCCCCCTGTATGCAGGCGCTCATCGCCCTGTTTATTTTCCCTTAGTGGCTTATCGCCGCAACAGGAAGTGTGCGTGCGGCCATCTTGCCTCCATCACAGGAAGTGCCCGTGCCGCCATTTTGGTTGTTGGCACCCTATGTTATTCTATGCCTGTTTTGGATATTCATTGATTCCCCATACAGGGTGAGTCATCAGGCATTTTAACTACTGGAAATGATCCCTGAATAGCAGTCAACGTGTCTGGTTGACGCTGCCAGGGACACTGTACAATAAAACAACTTTTTATTGCTCAAATTCTGTTACTAAAAATTGTATTTACTAAAAATTAACCCAAAACCATAAAAAAAGCAGGGAAAATTATATAGTTTTCGTTTCTTATGCCGCGTACACACCATCACTTTATGTGATGAAAAAAAATGACGTTTTTAAAAATGTCACTTTAATTGACTGTGTGTGGGGGAAAACGTCGTTTTATGTCTTGTAAAAAACGACCAAAAAAAAATTGAAGCATGCTTCAATTTTATGTGTCGTTTTTCAAAAGTGCACTTTTTACTTCACAGAAATTGACCGTGTGTAGCAAAAAAACGTCGTTTTCTAAGACGTTTTTTCATCCACGCATGCCCAGAAGCTACTTATGAAGCAAGATTCAATGGTAAAACGTGGTGGAACGTAACCTCGCTTTTCAAGATCATTGTGAGAAAACGATGGTGTGTAGGCAACTTCGTCTTTGAAAATTGAAGTTTCAAAAACGTCATTTTTTACTTCACAGAAAGTGTCGTTTTTTTTTCATCACATAAAGTGATGGTGTGTACACGGCATTATGCTGCAATATTTTTATAACAATCTGCAATCTAATTTTTATACATATACTGCAACATTTCTATACATAGACACTTCTCTGTTTATATCATTACTAGTATCTTGACCGTATGTTACTAATTTCTTAATACACATTAATGTCTAATACTTAATAGTGAATATTGTTTCTTAAAGGGGAAATGTAATGTGGAATACCCAAATCATCAAAAATCTTCCAAAAAACAATTTACATCTAATTCCACATTCATTCCCCTGGGCTTGAGTGTGTCCAATCTAAAAATCCACTCGGTTTCGTTCCTCGATACTTCCCTCCTTAAATTTAAGTTCCTCCAATTCTGTTCAATTTTGTCAATGGCGTAAAACTTCATTTTACCGGGGGTTTTTTATGTTTGTTTTTAAAGTGCAATGACACACTATGGTGTATGAACCTTTTTTAATATTTCTGATGTGTTCTCCCATTCGCACCGAAAGTTTTCTTGTGGTTCTGCCCACGTATTGCAGCCCACACTCGCACTCCAATATGTACGTGATGTGTGTGCTGCTGCACGTGATCAGCTTATCCACTTTGAATTGTTCTTTGTTGGTATGAAATTGAAATTGGGTAACCCCATGACCACCCCTGATATTAAACCCTTCCCTGCCAATGTAATTAGTACAATATTAGTGCATAATTTTAGCAATGGTTACTGTAATAATGTCACTGGCTCCCAAAAAAAAGTGTAAAAAATGTCAGTAAGTGGTCCGATCTGTCCACCGCAATGACGCAATCCTGCTAAAAATCACTGATCGCTGCCATTACTAGTAAAATAATAAAATAATAAAAATGCCATAAAACTATCCCCTATTTTGAAGATGCAATAGCTTTTGCGCAAACCAATCAATATACACGTTACTTTAATTAGTTGTTGACTCATCAATGTGGATTTTAATATACTGTATATGTTGTTTTTTATGTCTATTTATTAAAAATATATTTTTGTACATTCTGTCTGATCGGGCCTAAAAAGTCCAACCCTCTTTTCCATTTTTTCTTGAGTGCATTAAAGGTTTTCTAAAGAGAGATCTGATTGAAATTGATTGAGTGTCTAGCATGTTAGAATTACCTGCTCTGTGCAGTGGTTTTGCACATAGCAGTCCAGATCCTCTTTTTCTTGTGTCCCTCTAAGGTGCTCCTGGCCCCTCCCTCCTGTTGCTTTGCTATGGGGCACCTAAACCAAGCCACATCTCCCTGTGTCCATTCAGACACAGATCCATGGCATGGCCCCATCCCCTTTATCTCCTCATTGGCTGACTGACTTTAATTGACAACGGAGCTGCACTGCTTTCTCAGCCAATGAGGAGGGGAGTCCCCGGCAGCCGAGACAATCTTGCTACATCTCTGCATCTAGATGAACCTCAGGTAAATATTGGAGGGACTGAGGGGGGGGCTGCTGCACACAGAAGGTTTTTTATCGTACTGTATAGAATACATTTTGATAAAAAACCTTCTGCCTTTACACTTTAACTGCTTGCCAACCGCCGCACGCAGATATACGTCTGCAGCATGGCACAGGCAGGCAAAAGGATGTATATATAAGTCCCCTTTAAGAAGCGGCGATGTGGACTGATTGCATTAAAAATTACAATGGTCCCAAAAATGTGTCAAAAGTGTCCGATGTGTCTGCCATAATGTTGCAGGCATGATATAAAAATTGCAGATCGCCGCCAATACTAGTAAAAAATTAGAAATGGAATAATTCTATCCCCTATTTTGTAGACGCTATAACTTGCGCAAACCAATCAATATACGCTTATTGTAATTTTTTTTTACCAAAAATATGTAGAAGAATAAGTATCGGCCTAAACTGAGGGGAAAAAAGTTTTTTTTTATATATTTTTGGGGATATTTATTATAGCAAAAAGTTTAAAAAATATATATTTTTTTTTTCAAAATTGTCGTTCTATTTTTGTTTATAGCGCAAAAAATAAAAACCGCAGCGGTGATCAAATACCACCAAAAGAAAGCTCTATTTGTGGGGAAAAAAAGGAAATTTCTCTGAATTTCTCACTTCTTGTTTCTCCTCAGTAAGCTTGCCCCGTGTTCTGGCTGGGAAATAGTCAGTCAGAACAGCTTACTGAGGATGAACAGGAAGTGAGAATTTCAGAAAAAAAAAATGAGAGAAAAAACATTTAGAAGGGAAATCGAAGGAAAAGGTTAGTGAAAAAACAATGCACTAACTTAATGGACATGAGGAAGAAAAGTGTTACAGCGCAGTAACACTTTTCTTCCTCATGCACTATTGACCCCCACTAAGGGCACACAGTACTGCAGCAGATCACGGTTCACATTTATTTATTTTCTTTTGCGCCGGTGACATTCACAACCAATTACTAACTTAAAGGAACCTATCTAGAAAACAAACATTTACAACCCCTTTAATCAAGTGAAATAATAAAAAAAAAACTGTGTTTTGTATATGATTTGAATAATGAAGTCAGCAGGACTTCATCTCACCAAGCTCTGGGGCAAATTCCTTTGCAAAGTGCACAATTTTAATCAATACCATAATGTCCAGACAGTTCCTTACATTATGAATTATAAGAAATAGTGGAGCAAAAGCTAATATTTAGTGCAAATAAAGTTAAGTAAAATTTCATTGCGAGGTACAAGTCCAATAATAAATTGTATATTGCTAGTGGAATTAAAGGGCAATTTGAGGAATTTATGTTGGTTTGAAATAGGAGTTTACAGTACTTTGATATCCCACAGACAGTAGAAGAACTTACTAGACTGTATAAAACCCTACAGGAGATGGAGATGACATGCTGTCAAATATTATCCTGAACATCCATTTAAGAAAATGGCATCCAAAGAATAATAAAACAAAAGAGGAAAAGACACAGTAGCAAAAATGAGCAACTAAACAGAAGGGTTCTGATTCCATGTACCAGGCATAAGAAGAGAAAAAAGATGCTTAGCAGACAATCCACTGTCAGCCAGCAAGAATACAAGAAACGTATTTGTGTGGGTAGTCGATGGAAAGCAGAAAATGAAAAGCAGAAGAGGCAAAGTACTATAGAGGAACTATTCTGGAGGGTAGTGAAAAGTGCACACTATACTGGACAATAGAAGATTTCATCTCAGATCCTCCAGCTCAGACAGCAACAGCTTTTCTTTTCTAAACCTCTTTTTATAAAACTCCAGAAACAGCTACAAGGACTTCAACAGCCAGAAGAGAGCTGAACATACCCCATTACAATTATTAAAACGAGATAATTATGTATGCTTCTAAGCTGCCTTTTGAGCTGTGCGTTGTGTCAATGAGAGAATTGTGAAAATATACAGTATATATTGTCTTTTTTCTTTTTGTGCAGAATTGATTTGACATTTAATGCCTTAAGGCTTGATTCACATCTATGCATGTTGCAGTGCATTTTGCTGTGCTTTCTGCGTTTTTGTAACTGTGTTTTTTCCGCAATATTGCTGCAATTTGCGTTTTGCAAATTGTGTGGGTTTTTTTGCTTTGTTTTTTGCATTCATTGTATATAGCTGGTTGCGAAGGAGCAGGTCGAGAAGCCGGCCTCCGCGTCCTTAACAACAGATGAGTCATCAGCTGTCAGCAGGCTTCCCCTCTGACAGCTGAATGTAAAAATGTCTTGCTAAAAAAAATCACCAAAAAAATGGCATGAGGCCCAACCCCAAAGACCATACCAGACCCTGCTCTGCGCCCCCCACGCCAAAGCACCTTGCCTTAATGTTGATGGGACAAGGGCCTCTTCCTGACAACTGTGGCTGATGGTTGTTGGGGTCTGCAGGCGGGGGGCTTGTCAGAATCTGGAAGGGGACCCCCAGATCCCACCCCCCTAAATGGGTATCGTACCCCTACCAATTCACCAAAAAAGCAGTGAAATGTAAAAAAAAAAAACAAAAGCTGGTTTTTGACAAGTCCTTTATTAAAACATTTGTTCCAAGCTGTCTTCTCCCCAAGCCGTCTTCTCCCAGATCTGTCCTCTTTCTCGCCGCCACTGTTACTAGCTAAAAAACAAAAAAGGCTGCTCTTGTCCTGAGGCTGTCCTGAGGCTGTCTTCCTCTGTTGTGATGTCCCCCGCTGTCTTACATCTCTTATTGAGCCAATGGGGACGTGGCCATCCGTTGATGTCACCCACAGAGCCCGCCCCTTGTGACATCACAATGTTAAGGGTATACGGCCTGGTATGGTTTAGGGCAGCGCTTGCTCGTCTCCTCCCTTTCCAGACCTATCGTGATTCATGGTATGGATTTTGGGGGGACCCCACATCATTTATTTATTTTTTGCATGGGGGTGTCCCCTCCAAATCCATACTAGACCAAAGGATCTGGTTTGGTCTTTGAGAGGGGGACCCCACGACATTTTTTCAGCTGGCAATTTTTTCTTTACATTCAGCTTTCAGCGGGGAAGCCTGCTGACAGCTGATGACTCATCGGTTGTTAAGGATGCGACAGCTACTTAGAAACCAGCTATATACAGTGAATGTAAAAAAAAATAAAAAATCGCAAACCGTGGCAAAATCACAGTCAAAATGCAGCACTTGCGAAATGCTGCATTTTACAGGAAAAAAGTCCTTGACCCTTTCCGAAATTGCAGAGGTAGACAAATGCATTGATGTTAGAATGTGCCATAGAAACCCATGTTAAAAAAATTCCCTGCATTTTTTCAAAATGCGAAAAGCATCAAAAAACGCATTTGTGTGAAATGAGCCTAAAATTGTATGTTAATAGTAGAGATGTCCATGGTTGTGAAGTATAAAAATGAAGATGGTTGAAAGTGCAGGCATGAACTCCTTCCGCAGATGTGTGCATAAAAAACAACCACTGCTGGCTTTGGAGAAAACAGTAACAACCTTTCATTGATACCCAAAATTGGTAAGCTGCATGTGTCTTCTGGTCCCAGTTGAAGCAAAATCTGATGCACGTAGGTATAAATGGATGATTAATGGACAATTGGTGAACATACCCATGATTATTCTTTCTTTGAGAGTATTCATCCAGTAAATACAGTACCTGTTGCCGAGAATGGGCTGGATTCAGAAAGATGAGCGCATCTCCGATACGTTACACCGCTGTAACTTTGGG
Organism: Rana temporaria; assembly: GCF_905171775.1. NCBI lineage: Eukaryota > Metazoa > Chordata > Amphibia > Anura > Ranidae > Rana > Rana temporaria. Next base: position 426,943,234 of record NC_053490.1, read on the forward strand.
CGCAAGTTCTGTATTCAGAAAGAACTTGCGCCCTTAGTTACGGCGGCGTAACGTATGTGTGGCAGCGTAAGCCCCCCTAATTCAAATGGGGATGTTGGGGGCATGTTTTATTTAAATTTTACTTGACCCCGCGTTTTTGACGTTTTTTTTGAACGGCGCATGCGCCGTCCGTAAAATATCCTAGTGTGCATTGCTCTAAAGTATGCCGCAAGGACGTATTGGATTTGATGTGAACGTAAATTACGTACATCCCTATTCGCGACCGACTTACGCAAACAACGTAAAATTTCAAAACTCGGCGCAGGAACGACGGCCATACTTAACATTAGCTACGCCTCATATAGCAGGGGTAACTATACGCCGAAAAAAGGATAACGTAAACGATGTAAAAAATTGCGCCGGCCGAACGTACGTTTCTGAATCGCCGTATCTACCTAATTAGCATATTCCTCGCGTAAACATACGGAAGCGCCACCTAGCGGCCAGCCTGAAAATGCAGCCTAAGGTACGACGGTGTAAGACACTTACACCTGTCGGATCTTAGGGAAATCTATGCGTAACTGATTCTCTGAATCAGGCGCATAGATACGACGGCCCGCACTCAGAGATACGACAGCGTATCAGGAGATACGCCGTCATATCTCCTATCTGAATCCGGGCCAGGGTGTTTCCAGCACGACAGCATCGCGCCGATACCGGCGACAGGGTGCCCACATCTCGCACTCGCTGGAATAGACAAAGCACATTCCAGCGAGCGCGTCATAGAAAACGGGGATCCGACTTGGATTCCTGCCAATTCTAGCTGCAGTATTTGGTATGAATCCTGAGAGGGAACTCCACGCGAAATTTTAAATAAAAAAATGGCATGGGTTCCCCCCCAGGGGCATACCAGGCCCTCAGGTCTGGTATGGGTTGTAAGGAGACCCCCCTGCGCCGAAAAGCCGGCATGGGGGTCCCCCCACAATCCATACCAGACCCGTATACAAAGCATGCTGCCCGGCCAGTCAGGAAAGGAGTGGGGACGAGCGAGCGCCCCCCTCCTGTGCCGTACCAGGCTGCATGCCCTCAACATGGGGGGGTTGGGTGCTCTGGGGCAGGGGGGGCACTGTGGCCCCCCCACCCCACAGCACCCTGTCCCCATGTTGATAAGGACAGGGCCTCTTCCCGACAACCCTGGCCGTTGGTTGTCGGGGTCTGCAGGCGGGGGGATTATCTGAATCTGGAAGCCCCCTTTAATAAGGGGGCCCCCAGATACCGGCCCCCCACCCTAGGTGAATGAATATGGGGTACATCATACCCCTACCCATTCACATGGAGGCAAAGTGTAAAAGAAAATAAACACACGACACAGGGTTTTTAAAGTAATTTATTAGTCAGCTCCGGGGGCCTCCTCTCTTCTTTAGCTCTTTTACCAGGGGGGCCTTCTTCTTCCGCTCTCCGGGGGTCTTCTCTCTCCGGGCGTCTTCTCCGCTCTCTGGGGGTCTTCTCCCATCTTCTCCGCTCTCTGCTGTCATCTCTGCGCTCCCCGGTTCTTCTCCAGCTCGCTCTCCAGTGCCTTCTTCTTCAGGGCTGGCCGCCGCTATTTTCGTGTTAGCTCAATTACTAGCAGCGGTCCAGCCCGCTCTTCTGTGACGTCTTCTGCCATCTTCTCTTCTTCCGATGTTGACACGACGCTTCTTCCCGCTGCAATGACAGGTGCGCGGTTCGCACCGATTTATATAGGCCTCTTATGATGTCACAGTCCCATCATGCTCCGGTACCTACCCACGGCGGCCAGCCCTGAAGAAGAAGGCACCGGAGAGCGAGCGGGAGAAGAACCGGGGAGCGCCGAGATGACAGCGGAGAGCGGAGAAGACCCCCGGAGAGCGGAGAAGACCCACGGAGAGCGGAGAAGACCCCCGCAGTGAGGAGAAGACCTCCGGAGAGAGGAGAAGACCCCCGGAGAGCGGAAGAAGAAAGCCCCCCTGGTAAAGGAGCTAAAGAAGAGAGGGGGGCCCCCGGAGCTGACTAATAAATTACTTTAAAAACCCTGTGTCGTGTGTTTATTTTCTTTTACACTTTGCCTCCAGGTGAATGGGTAAGGGGTACGATGTACCCCATATTCATTCACCTAGGGTGAGGGGCCGGTATCTGGGGGCCCCCTTATTAAAGGGGGCTTCCAGATTCAGATAACCCCTCCGCCCGCAGACCCCGACAACCAACGGCCAGGGTTGTCGGGAAGAGGCCCTGTCCTTATCAACATGGGGACAGGGTGCTCTGGGGTGGGGGGGCCGCAGTGCGCCCCCCTGCCCCAGAGCACCCAACCCCCCCATGTTGAGGGTATGCGGGCTGGTACGGCTCAGGAGGGGGGGGCGCTCGCTCGTCCCCACTCCTTTCCTGACCGGCCGGGCAGCGTGCTTTGGATACGGGTCTGGTATGGATTGTGGGGGGACCCCCACGCCGGTTTTCCGGCGCAGGGGGGTCTCCTTACAACCCATACCAGACCTGAGGGCCTGGTATGCCCCTGGGGGGGAACCCATGCCGGTTTTTTATTTACAATTTGGCGTGGAGTTCCCTCTCAGGATTCATACCAAACGCTAGACATGTGCACAGCAAAAATTTTCGTTTATTTCTGTTTCGTTTCTGTTCGTTTATCGTGATTCGTAACGAGTCGTAATTTCGTAAGACGTTAGTTATCGTATTCGTACTCTTTAGTATTTTCGTAACACTCTTTTTTCCGTTTCCGTTTTTTTCTGTTAGTTTATTTTTCGTTGAATCGAGATTCGTATTTTCGTTATATTTTGTATTCTGCCGCGTTCGTATTTTTAAAATGATTTTATTCGTTCCTTCGTTTTTACGTTAGTTTAATTTTCGTTGTTTTGTTATTCGTATTTACATTATATTTTCCATCATGCCGCATTCGTATTTTCGTAAAGAAATATATTTTCGTTGCTTTATGATCATTCGTATTTTCATGTCTAATTTCCTTTGATTGTAAAAACGTACTTTTGTAGATTTTATTGCATTCGTAATTCTGTTAGAATACATTTTACGTTTATTCGACACACTACTCGTCGTAATTTTGTAATTCGGATTTTACTGTGATTGACTTGACTGTCTTAGTTAGCACACACACCCTGTCTAGAATGAAGTCTGACGTAGAAGAAAACTAAAATATGTCAGATATTACAAATACAAATCTAGAAATTAGATGCACTGCAGTCTAACACAGAAAAAGACACAATGAGCCAGGAAGTAATGAGAAAGAAGCTCATTGGGGGAAGGAACAAACCTCTTCAGAGGAAAGGGACAGCGCTCAGTGGCTATTGGTCAATGTCCATTTACATTATTTTGTATTTTCGTTGTTTTCATTTCAGTTTTCCGAAGATCCGTAATTTATTTTTCGTTAGTTTTGATTTTCGTTTTTTAGTCTTTGTTCGGCATTTCGTTTTCTTTTCGGTCTTCGAATATTAGTAAGTTTGCATTTTCGTTCATTTTGTTTTTCGTAAATATTTTTTTTTTGGGTTCGGTATTTTCGTTGTTTCTATGTTTTTGTTTCTTTCTTCTTTCGTATCTTCGTTGTTTTCCATATTCGTTATTTTGAAAATATCGTTATTCGTTATTAATTGCGCTAAACCATTCGTTCATTCGTATGTTAATGAATCAACTAAAATAACGAAAAATGACGGAAAACGTATTCGTAACTTAAAAAATTGCACATGCCTACCAAGCGCCGCAGCTAGAATTGGCGGGAATCCAAGTTGGATCCCCGTCGCTTCTATGACGGCTTTGTCACCATCGCAGCAAGCCAGTTTGGCACTGGCTCCCGCGATGGGGCTCGTAGGTGGTCAATCTCGCCGAGAAAGGGAGCGAGATTGACACAATATCGCGGTCACCTACTGTACAGTTTGGTTCACACATGGTTCTCAAAGCAGCTGTAAAATTGTAACATTCATATTACGAAGTACTGATGGAGAAATTAAACTCACTTTCAAATGTTATTTTCATAGCACTCATGGAATTTTACGGATTGCTGTGCTTTACAGTGCGTTGTATGATGGCCAAGTGGTCACTGTAAGCAGTACTGCCTTCATGGGTCTATCTCCTACCCTTTATCCTCTGCATTAATTGTGTTTGTAAATTGCACTTTGCATGTTTGATAAAGTGTTTGTTTCTAGAATCATATGTTGGAAACCTTGTTTGTTGCCAGTGACAGTAATGAACCTAATCCCCCGTACACACAATCGGACTTTTTCCATCGGATTATGCAATCGTGTGTAGCCCCATCAGAGTTTTTTTATCGGAAATTCTCATGAGTTCCATCTGAGTTTAGATATAGAATATGTTCTATTTTTTTCCAATGTGATTTGGCCATGCAAAAGCCTGACCGTGTGTACGCGGCATCAGTGTACACTGTATCACTTCCATTTCACCTATTGAAATTAATACACGCTATGCAAACTTGTACTGAAGTGAAATAAATTTGATTTTACCTGAAGTCTTAGGGCCAAATCCTCAGCCAGGCAGCGTAACTTAACTTTCAGCAGTTAAGTTACACTGACTTAAAGTTTCTACCTAAGTGCCTGATCCACAAAGCACTTACGTAAAAATTTCAAGCCGTGTAACTTAAGTGCCGCCGTCGTAAGGCGGTCCTCCTCTCCGGGGGGCGTTTACAATTTAAATGAGGCACATCGGAAGAAGGGAAGAGAAGACCCTGACGTCACAGAAGACCGCGCCGGCTGCCTGTTACTAATTGAGCTAACACACAGATAGCAGGCAGCCAGCGCTGAAGAAGAAGGCACCGGACATCTGCAGAAGAACCGGGGTTCGCCGAGTCAACAGCGGAAGAGGGGAGAAGATGGAAGAAGCCCCCCGGAGTCCGGAGAAGCCCCCCCCGGAGAGCGGAAGAAGAAACCCCCCCCGGAGAGCGGAGAAGACCCCCGGAGAGTGGAAGAAGAAGCCCCCCCTGGTAATTGAGCTAATAACGAAGACAGGGGGGGCCTCCGGAGCAGAATAATAAATTATTTTAAAAACCCTTGTGTTGTGTGTTTACTACCTTTTACTTTTTGCCTCCAGGTGAATGGGTAGGGGTACGATGTACCCCATATCCATTCACTTAGGGTGGGGGGCCGGTATCTGGGGACCCCCTTATTAAAGGGGACTCCCAGATTCCGATAAGCCCCCGCCCGCATACCCCGACAACCAACGGCAAGGGTTGTCGGGAAGAGGTCCTGTCCTCATCAACATGGGGACAGGGTGCTCTGGGGTGGGGGGGCCCGCAGTGCGCCCCCCTGCCCCAGAGCACCCAACCCCCCCATGTTGAGGGCATGCGGCCTGGCACGGCTCAGGAGGGGGGGGGGACGCTCGCTCGTCCCCACTCCCATTCCTGACCGGCCGGGTAGCGTGCTTTGGATACGGGTCTGGTATGGATTGTAGGGGGACCCCCTACGTCGATTTTTCGGCGGAGGGGGGGTCTCCTTACAACCCATAACAGACCTAAGGGCCTGGTATGCTCCTGGGGGGGAACCCATGCTGGTTTGGATTTTACAAATTGCCGTGGAGTTCTCCCTCGGGAATGCATACCAAATGCTGTCGCTTGAATGGGCCTTTACAAGGTGTGACTAACTTTACACTTTGTAAAAGCAGCCCTAGTTTTGCACCAGGCAAACTAACACTTACGGCGAAAAAACTAAGCACAAAAGCTTTGAGGATCGCCCTAAGTGCTAATTTGCATACCAGAAGAGGCATTTCGACTCAAAATGCCCCCAGTGGCGGATGCGGTACTGCATCCTAAGATCCGGCAGTGTAAGTCCCTTACAGATGTCGGATCTTCTGCCTAACTTAGGAAAACTGCTTCTGAGGATCAGTTCCAAAGTTAGAACCAGAGATACGATGGCTTACGCCGGAGTATCTCTTTTGTGGATATGGCCCTGAATACCTTTACTGCTATATTTTTCAGCTGCATGGAGGTGACAGTCACCTAGTATAAAATGTGTTACTATGGGATTTTTTACACACTTCTATGCCAAAAAATCACATTTGTTTAGCAGGGGAAACTACAACAAAATACAACTTTGTCACTGGGTAATGTTAGTACCCATCTTTACCGCTGCCCATTACTCTGATATTCACTTTGCTGTCACATTGGAGACTTCCAGATTAATCAGCTGCCAAATCCCCTACTATGCCTTGTTCCTTCTACTGGCCCCTACATCATTACAGGACACCTATACAAAAATCCATCATTACATGTCATTGGGCCTCTTTTGAAATCTGTTGATACATTCACACATCTCCTCCTCTTACACACTTAATTCAAAGACAGAAGAAACAGCATTGACAGCTGAGTCAATAGAACTTCATTACAAGCTGTAGACGTGACAATGAACTAAAGCTTTTTAAACTATATTGCACAAAGCTCAGCATACAATACAGGTGGTTTTCCTGCACTAGATTTTATCCAAGCAGTCATTTGGCAGGCACACCGCTTGTTATTTTTTTTCTGGGTGAAAGTCTATATATGAAAATATTATGGCACAGCCATGTAAACATATGAAAACACAAAAACAAAAAGGCAGCGCTCGATGGAGTTGACATAAAACTTTATAGTCTTGTAAAGGGTAAAATAACATAGGTGTAGCACATGGCAATAAACACTTTAAATGCACACAATAATAATGGTAGTAATTGTGGTATAAATAGTAAAAGATAATTGTAAAAGCAACACCAATGCCACTACGGAGTCAAAGATGGAAAGAGTTAACATCAAATCTAAGGTCCTCAGAGTAACTAGTCATAACTTCAACAAGGTAACCATTGAAATCCAGGTAGAAAAAGGAAATGCGGTATGATGGCTCTTGTGTACCTGCTGTGATTAACGTCCCTGATGCTCAACTAGAGATGTAGTTGGGAGCGTGGTTTAGGGGTCCCAAAGATGGTAACTGCATGTATAACGACGGGAGGCTGGCAGGCTGAACCTGTGCTGGAAGCCAATAGATGTTACTGCTCCTAGGCAGGAATCTCTGTGACAATCGCGCAGCAAAGCAAGAGACATGGAGGGCAATGGCCTGGCCAATGAGGGGCAGGGCACACTCCGATGACGTTAGCGAGGAACGACAAGGCAGCCAATGGAAATCCAGGTGCACTGTATGGTGTCAGCGGTGGCATAGGTGTAACCATGGTGGTGGAATGGAGGGGATGCAAACAGAACTCAGACGATAGTGGCAATTGGATTAGATCGAGAGGAAGGCCGTGACTGACATGTTTCGTGTTACTACGCTTTATCAATGGACTTTGATAAAGCGCAGTAATGCAAAATATGTCATACAGTGCGTCTGGCTTTTTCAAAACTCGCTGTTAATGCTGCTTCTATGCAAACTGAAGCCATGTAAAACAAGTCTAGAGTAACAATATTTGTCTGAAATAAGGGTCTGGTGTTATTCCAATGTAAATGTATCTCCCTATCTTTTTTAACTTATTGCTGTAAGGCTGGATTCACACTATACTACACAACAGCAGTACGACTTTCATCCTACTTTGCTCTACGACATCGGTCCTACATTGATCCTACATCCATCCGACTTTCATGAACAGGATACTACTTTGATCTGACTTTGTGATAGTCTGACTTGGTCTTTGACCAATCAAAACTATCCCAGAGTGAGATAAATTCCTTTTACTGCTGCTGCTGCTTGTAATCACAATGTCGGATGTCAAAAGTCGGATGGTAAGGACAAGGATCCTACTTTGATCCGACTTCAATGATATTCAATGGGCTGAAGGAGGATAAAAGTCGGACCAAAGTAGTACAGGGAGCATTTTCAAAGTCGGACCGACATGTGTCGGACCAGTTAAGACAGCTCTCATAGGGAAACATTGATGTTTCACACGTCATGCGACATGAGCTCCCAATGTTGGAGCATTTGTCAGACCAGTGTGAATCCGGCCTAAGGAACAATAAGGGTCAAATTACACCTGTGTATGCCTTGACATGTGCATTTTGATGTGTTGTTTTACAGTAGCTTCCATTTACTTTGAATTGATCCTTAACACAAAACAAAGCACCTGAAATATATTTGTTTAACATAGCTCATCACAGTACATCTGTGCATTTTGATGCAATGTGGCACAGGAACATTTGTTTTTTTTTGCATATGTGCAATTCATTTCAGAATAATTGACAGAATGCCTGGGAAAGCAGCATAACATGCATACTATATATTGCATGTTCATTTATTTTGCTATAACAGGCATGAATGTGAACCAAGATATGGAACCCATTCAGAACCCATGAATAAGCACTCTGCTTCAACTCATTGGGTGATATATACAATTTTGCTAGCTTTGATTTATAACTCGGCAACAGATACAGCAACTAAATGATAACAATTACAGAAATACACAGTTCACTATATGCAATGAAAAACAACTGTAGGCAAGCTGCAAATAAGGCAAGTCAAGCCTTAACGCTGAGCTCAAGCTAATTGGCAATTTTCTTGGCAGCTTTAAGTCTAGCGAAAATCCTAAGAAGCCTTGGCAGGCTATATGTAGCCTCCAGAGTGAAGTCATATTTTGGGTTCTAAATAAAACCTTCAAAAGATAGCAAAATAAAAGGTGCTTTAAAGATTTCAGTGTATGAGTCTAAAAAGAGGATAGTGAAATATACTGTAATATTTTTAAGCTTTAAGCAAAAAACAAAACAAAAAAAATTGGCATATTTGTATTCATTGATACATCATTAATATCTTTTTTTTTTTCAAATACAAGCAGTGAAGGTAAATCTATCCCCTATTTTGTAGACGCTATAACTTTTGCACAAACCATTAAATATTATTATTGCAATTTTTATTATCAAAAATATGTATAAAAATATATATCGGCCTTAACTGAGAAAAAAACGTTTTTTTTTTTAAATTGGGGATATTTATTATAGCAAAAAGTACAAAATATTGTTTTTTTTCTAAATAGTCGCTGTTTTTTTGTTTATAGCGCGAAAAATAAAAAAACACAGAGAAGATCAAATACCACCAAAATAAAGCTCTATTTGTGGGAAAAGGGGATGTAAATTTTTTTGGGTACAACATTACAGGACTGCGACGGAGTGCTGTATCGCAAAAAATTGCCTGGTCATTAAGCAGCCAAATCTTTCCCGGGGCTGGAGTGGTTAAAACATGGAGCTAGGTAATGGTGCACACACACACACAGAGGAGGTTGTAAGGGAGTTAATGTGCAAGTCACATTCAATGGAAGTATGGAGATGAAAGGGTTAATGTGCAGATGCACAGGGTAAAGAATAAGAATGGGATAATATACGGATCACAAAGAAACATGGCTGAGAGTCAATGTTTTTTCTGCTGCTATGACTTGTACAGTGCTCAGGAACTGATGAATGAGTCATTAATTCATTAGTACCTGCTTCTTTCTCTTCCTTTGTTGTAGGAGGAAGTGGTGGGCTCACAGATATAAACACTACACTGTGAGCACTGTGATTGCATAGCTCCCAACTGTCCCTGATTTAGAGTGACTGTTCCTGATTTGGAGCAATGTCCCTCTGTTCCTCATTCCTTCTCATGTGTCCCTCATTTTGGTCTGATCCATACAGTTGTATATAAAATGCACTTTTTATCTATCAAAACATGTTTCCCAGTGCCAAATCTTTCATCTGATTTCTAAATTGCTGCATTTGTAAATTCCAACATCCAATATAAAGGAATAGTAGTGGTAAAAAAGCACTTGTGGGTTTAACCAATCTTGTTTTTTGTGTACAATTCTCCTTTAAGGGGGAGTGGCAGAAGGTGTGTCCTATGCTTACATACGTTTGCTGATAGGTGTCCCTTATTCCCATCTCAAAAAGTTGGGAGGTATGTGATTGGTCTCTCTTCCACTCCACATATCTGTACCTAATCTATATTTTGTATTAAAAAATGTCTGACTAAAAGTTTAAGATATTTACCTAAAACTCTGATCACATGACATGTCACGTCCCAGGTGTTCTTTCATCTACTCTGTAGTGTACATGGGTGCTGCCCATTGTCTTTTTTGGGCAAGAGTTCCATAGCTAGGGTTTAAAAGACACATGAGGAAATTTATTAAAACTGGTGCACACAGAATCTGGTGTAGCTGTTCATAGTAACCAATCAGCTTCTAACTATAGCTTGTATAACCACTTCAGCCACAGAGGTTTTACCCCCTTAATGACCATGCCATGTTTTGCGATACAGCACTGCGTTACTTTAACTGACAATTGTGCAGTTGTGTAACGCTATACCCAAACAAAATTATGTCCTTTGTTCCCACAAATAGAACTTCTTTTGGTGGTATTTGATCACCTCTGCATTTTTGACACTTTTTTGGGAACCAGTGACATTATTACAGTGATCAGTTCTAAAAATATGCAGTTACTGTACTAATGACACTTGCAGGGAAGGGGTTAACATCAGGGCGATCAAAGGGTTAAGTGTGTCCCTAGGGGAGCTTGTTAACTGTGTGGGGGATAGTCTGACTGGGTGTAGACAGAGGTCAGTACTCCTGCTTAGCAGGCACACAAGATCTGTATCTTCTCCACTGTTAGAATGGCGATCTGCCTTGTTTACATAGGTAGATCGTCATTTTGCCTCTCTGGAAAATTATTGTGGGTGGCCTGATGTCCCCCGGACCCATTGATTGGCTCCTCCTCTGTCTAATCAGCGTGCATGCCCCTCCAGTTTCTATTGCACAAAATGACGTACAGGTACGTTGTTTTGTGCAATACAGCCGAACTGCTGCAGTACATCCGTGGTAGGCGGTTGGGAAGTAGTTAAGTAAGCTTTGCCAATAAAACATAGAAGCTGATTGGTTACTATGCACAGCTGCACCAGTTTAAGTAAATCTCTCCCACAACTTTGTACTTTGTTCCCCTTAAAAATTCATTGTAGTAAAAACTAATAGTCAGCCTCAGGTACCTATTTTTTTACTACGCGCCTGTCAAGATTTTGTAAATTTTCTTTAGAGATTCTTAAGGTTAGATATTCTGAGAAAGACTTACCTCTGCTGACAGCCACCGAGAGACTCAATTTCCCACAGATGTTTTCTTCCTCATGCTTAAACTGCCTCAATTTGTACTGGCTATTTTGAACAAACTGTTGTTTTCAAAAAGGTGGGTGGAAGTGGAGGCGAGGTCTGGTTGTGAAGCTCCCATTTATCTAGAGAATATTTGCTGTACAAAATAAATTAAAATGTATATTTATTTTAGGTTTTTAAAAAGAATCGGTCTCTGATCACTTCGTGATTAGATATTGCACAAATATAAATGCGTAATAAAAACTTTTAAACAGCAGTTCAAAGAAAATTGGCAATGACGTAAAATATAAAAAATTGCCCATATAAATGTAAATATATTGCACTTCAAGGCATCATTTCGTAATAAATAAATAACAGCAACAACATAATAGCCTTTATGATGCAGAAGCTATAATATGCCATTAAATGCGTCCTGAGGCTGTATAAACAGATATTAGCATTTGCAATGGTTGTGAAATAACTGATAATCAGTATAAAATTGGAGCATCTTTTTTCATTGCCTAAAGATACACTTTCTATTCTGAACTGGCTAAATGTATTATTCTTATGACTCATTCTTACTCTTTGTAAATAGAGCCCTGCTGAAAACCTGACTTTTAGTTTTATTAATGTGATTTAATATAGAAAGGAATGTCCTTCAAAAACACCATGGCACAATTCCGGAGATGTACAGGTGGATTGGTGACTTAGATGTTGTGAAATTCACCTGGTTAAGCAGGCGCAGGTGGGCAAGTTATGGCATGCACTTGGAGAAATATGGTGTTAATGTTTGTTTTAAATAAACTTGAGAAGAGCAATGTTTCTATTTTGATTGCCTGCTATGACCCAATTGAGGAGATTTCACCTTACGTCTAATTCCTGTGACAGAAGCATGAAATTAGTGGCGCATTTGTCACAGGAAGTCATAGACAGTACTAATAAACTCACAGAGATTATAACCCTTTTCTATTTTACTGAAAAAAAAAATGGTACAGTGTGTCTCCCTATACTTCCTGTCCCAACAGGAAGTAGGGATGAATCTTCCCAAATAGATCGCAAAGAAAACTTGGCAGAGGTTTTGGACCTGCCCCATTCTTTCAAAAACAAAACTTTTGGCTTGTGCTGGAGATTTTACTGACCTTGGATATAGATGCCTAAAAGAAAAGAAACCTTAATTGTGGTGAGACGTAAGGATTCAAGTGGTAAAGCAAGAATAGGGTGATAGAATTATTTATAACTTAACAAACATATCTGTGGTTTTAGATAAGGATTAACAGGAAAACATCTAAAAAGTATTCCACCTGCTGGCTAAACATGAGACTAAAGAAAAATCATTTGTATGTATCTGGAAAAATATTTTTAAGATATTCCACTTTTGTAAGTTGGCACAAAATGTTGTCATTCTGTCTTTGCTTTCCTCCCTGAGTTTTTAAGGATAAAGTTTATCTTTACTGGGCTGTAATAGAATTTTAATTTTCAATGATAGACTCAGTATCCCTGGATTATAGTCAGTCTCTTGAATAAGTGGGGACTTTTTAATACACTTCCTGCCTGATACTAAAGGTGTTACATTTCAAATATATTTTGCAGAACTCATAGTTAATCATCCTTTAGATGTCAAAAGTACTACATACTTAGTAATAAATTAAATGATTAAGTTCCTGTTTTATAGACTTTGCAGGTGAGGAGATACAAGTAAAGGTCAACCTGTTTTTATTAACAGCATTATAAATGTAACAGTGATAGTTACCCTGCTGGGATCTGAATATATCTATTTAGAGTGTAATTAATAATGAATTGTCAGTTTATGGTTACATATTTGTATGCTATAATAGCAGGTAAAAATAGTATGACCTTAACACCCTGAGTATATATAATTAAGAAATATGTAACAAAGTCAGCTACTGATAAAATCTTTGTACATCATTATAATTATAGATTATGAAAAATAAAATACATAAAAAGGAAAACATATAAAAAGCAGGAAAAGTATACTGTGAAGATCTTTAACAAAACTAAAAATGTAAGTATACAAACAGAGGAGTAAAGCAGCAACTCTATCATGAGATATTCAACACAGTATTATATAGTACTACAAATTGAATTAGTGATATATACCTATATAGCATGTAATTAAATAAAAATGCAGAAAATCCAAAGTCCATAGGAACTCTTTGTGATTTTTAAATAATTTTAGGTGTTTGTAAAATAGGAGAATTTTATTAATTATGAGAAATCTAAGTTATTATTTTTATGTTCCAATTATGTTTTAGAACTGCATATAATTATTTGGAGTAGATACAGTATCTCACAAAAGTGAGCACACCCCTCACATTTTTGTAATTTTTTATTATACCCTTTCATGTGACAACACTGAAGAAATTACACTTTGTTACAATGTAAAGTCGTAAATGTACAGCTTGTATAACAGTGTAAATTAGTTGTCCCCTCAAAATAACTCAATACACAGCCATTAATGTCTAAACCGCTGGCAACAAAAGTGAGTACACCCCTAAGTGAAAATGTCCAAATTGGGCCCAAAGTGTCAATATTTTGTGTGGCCACCATTATTTTCCAGCACTACCTTAACCCTCTTGGGCATGGAGTTCACCAGAGATTCCCAGGTTGCCACTAGAGTATTCTTCCACACCTTCATGATGGCATCACGGAGCTGGTGGATGTTAGAGACCTTGCGCTTCTCTACCTTACGTGTGAGGATTCCCCACAGATGCTCAATAGGGTTTAGGTCTGGAGACATGCTTGGCCAGTCCATCACCTTTATCCGCAGCTTCTTTATCAAGGCAATGGTCGTCTTGGATGTGTGCTTGGGGTCATTATCATGTTGGAATACTGCCCTGTGGTCCAGTCTCTAAAGAGAGGGGATCATGTTCTGCTTCAGTATGTCACAGTACATGTTGGCATTCATGGTTCCCTCAATGAACTGTAGCTCCCCAGTGCCGGAAGCACTCATGCAGCCCCAGACCATGACACTCCCACCACCATGCTTGACTGTAGGAAAGACACTGTTATACAAGCTGTATACGCATTACTTTATATTATAGCAAAGTGTAATTTCTTTAGTGTTGTCACATGAAAAGATATAATAAAATATTTACAAAAATGTGAGGGGTGTACTCACTTTTGTGAGATACAGTAGACGGTGAAAAATATTTTATTTGCCCACTAGATGGCCTGTGATTACTGGTACCCATCCTTTTACATCGTATTCGCTTATAATTTTGAGTTCTATTGGAAGGCACTAAGAGACACTAATGCCGCGTACACACGATCAGTCAAACCGTTAAGAACGGTCTGATGGACCGTTTTCATCGGACCAAACCGATTGTGTGTAGGCCCCATCGGTTATTTATCCATAGGATAAAAAAAAGCAATCTTGTTTTAAATTTAACCGATGGATACCTAACCGTTATAAAAAAAACGATCGTTTGTAGGCACGTCCATCAGTTAAAAATCCACGCATGCTCAGAATCAAGTCGACACATGCTTGGAAGCATTGAACTTCATTTTTTTCAGCACGTCGTTGTGTTTTACGTCACCGTGTTCTGACACTATCGCTTTTTTAACTGATGGTGTGTAGGCACGACTGACCATCATTTAGCTTCATCGGTTAACCGACGAAAACGGTCCATCACACCGTTCTCATTGGATGGACCGATCGCGTGTACAGGGCATAAGCCTCTCCATAAAATATAATTTTGCTTGTTAATCTGAATGTGTATGAATAACCATTATTTTCTTGCTGATTTGGCTATCTGGCTTGTTATTTACGGCTTAGAATCCAAGTTGAGGCTTGGCCACGTTAGGTTAATTTCCTATTCAGCTACACTCAAATCGAGGCCTGGCTGTTTTAATTAAGATGGCTGTGACGAGTTCAAACCAAGGCATGGCCATGCCTAGCCACTTTGCAGCTCAGATCAAATCCTGGTTACGCTCCTTATACATAAATGCCGATGGCTCAGCATGATGCCCGTGCCCCTGGCGACGTCACATTGGATGAAATGCGTAAGTCTGAGCTACGGGCTGATGTCATTGCATCTTTGCATTCCTGGAAGTGCGGGTGTTTTTGTTGGTACTGCTAGCAAGGATATTTACTGGATAGCGCTACAGTTTTTAACTGAATGTAAGTGCAACTTTTAGACTTTTAATAAATGATACCTAAGGATTTTGTGTCCCTTAATACACTTTAATGGTTCCCCTTAAATGAGGGTTGAAGTAGCTTCTGGATGAATCGTGATTGGATGATAGTCTTAGACCTGTTTGACATTTCTAGAGATCGAGGGTCATGTATAGCCAGTAAGTGTGCAATCTCTGCATACATGGTGGTTGTTCACATGAGGACGTTATTCTACATTTGGTGACAGATTTACTGTTCCAAAGAGCACTCAAGAGGAGCTTTTCTTCTTTCACAAATACTTCCTATGGACTTTAGATTGTCTGCATTTTTATTTAATTACGTGCTACTGTATATACAGTAGGTATAGAACACTAATTCAATTTAGCACAGCTCTGAATTTGTAGTAATAAAAGTATACTAGCAGGGCCCCAATGTACAGTATATAACAGCCAACGTTTCCACAGATAAGCCAGGGCTTTTGACTATAGAAAACACATAAGTACACCGTAGTTGGTAATGTTATTGGTCCATTTCTGGGTGTGTTTTTTTAAATTATTTCTTTAGGTTTATTTGGTTTTGATTTCCTGTAATCTGGTAGTCAGAGACAGGAAGACATTGTGGGGTAGAAGGTGTGGTGGCAGTAACCAGTTACAAATTGGCATGTCATTACAGTTATTCATTACATTACATGTATTTCATTAAAATGCATTAAATTCATATGCCTAATTTTGATAATCCATTCATTGTGAAGACTAGCAATTATTATCACTATTACTGTTATTTTGTGAACTAATGGAAAAATGCAAAATACAAATGTTTATGCACTCTTAAAGCACAGATCATTTCATTTTCAACACTTATCTTTGAATACTTTTCGGTATGTTTTCATTTATAGACATATTTAAACAGGTTAGATGCTTTACACTTCTTTTCCTAAAAATGTTTGGCTAATTAGCAAATTAGTTGCCATGTGAATATTAAAATGTTAAAATTCATTAAGGAGCGGCAAGATCCAGGATCTCCAGCTACAGCTTAAAAAGCACTATTAATTTTATACTCTGTCACTGTAAGTGAACTATGGAAGATAAAGTAATATTTTTAATTTGAATAGGCAGGATTTTTTTATCAGCAGCACTCAATGTTTTCCAATTCAAGGGACAGCGCTTCGTTTGGCAAATATTACATTTTTCCATAAGTGTCTTTTTTATTTTATTGCTCTGCTATTATCTTTGTTCTCTGTGCGTCTTATGTTTTTCCAAATGCATTCTTAGGAGTTTTGGCACAATATAATTTGATATCTGTCGTACCCACACCTCTTAGTAAATAAGTGATTCTGGCACACCTCTAGAGTGAATGGACATTAATCCAAGATGGTGCTAAATCTCACTTGTTGTTCTAGCTTTTAATATTGCCAGTCAGGTCAAGGATAAGCAACACATTCTGCCCCAAATACTTGCTAAAATACACAGCCCATTACAGCTTTTACCCTTGAACACTGTATTCTACATAATTGACCATATTTCATAATTGCTGACAATTCAGTAATGTCTGCAAAAGGAAAAGAACGGAATGAATACTAAATGCGTGTTCTTTTCTGCAAGGTCAGATCACTGTACTAAACTAGATAAAACAAGTCACTGTATGTTACAGACGTTCCTAAATTGATGATTATGTCCAAGTGCAGAAGTTAGGTAAAATATGTAGATTGTTTTCCCAGAAAACATTTAGACTGATGATACAGACAAGAACATGGTATGAATGCATGTTTGCAATGACTGCCCTAATTGCCTATCAAGCAAAGTAAGTTTCAGAGAGAATGGGATCTAAAACTTGGCATTAATTGCACCAAAATGTGGGCTTGAAGCATTAGGAAACATATAATAACAGATTGTGCCTATAACTGAAGTTATTTAAAGCCCAATTTTAGTGAAACTTTTTTTTTCATGTAGTTGGGAAGGGCTGTCATGAGTTTATTGATAACTGTGGTTTTATCAGAGAGACCTCCCTTTACTTACTGTACTGTTTGACACATGTCACCTGAACACAATAGGAGCTCTAACAATGATATAGCCTGACAAGTGGTGGCTGGTGCTCCATTTTCTTGGCAGGGCAGCCTGCGGCCTCCCTAGCCCCCCATGCTTGCTCGATAGATCACTGCTCCCCCCTGGTCACTTCATCACCTCATCCATCGCCCGCCAGCCCCGCACCTACCCCATCCATGTTGCAGCTTTTTCGGCTTCCCCCTGCATCTCCGAGTCCTGTCAGTCGCTTCTCCTCCAAGGCAATCAGTACTTAGAACTCACAGCCAATCAGGTACTAGAACTCCCAGGCTAATCGGGTCTCAGGACCCACTTCCTGATTGGCCGGAAGGAGAAACAGGAAGACATTAGCAAATATTAATTTGTTAATGTCAAGCAACTGAGTAGGCTCCGGGCACAGTGCTCTGCGCCCGGAGCCCACCCTTTTTTTTATTTTATTTTTTCAATATGTTTATTGAATATTTTCAAAATTTAACAAGGTACATATGGTTATCTGATATCCACATCTTCCGATATACATCCATATATGTCAGAAAAAAAAATGAAAGTCAAAACAATGAACTATTTTGGCAATACATCAACAGCATTTGGGCCAAATAGACCAACATTTGTCAAACTTTCTGCAACCCATAGAATTATAGGCTATAAGTCTTTCAAACGTGTAATTCCTATGGATCCCTGTGGTGATGTCTGATATGTTTATAGCCTTACTGGATTTCCAATTACGTAAAATCATGGAACGAGTTTCTAAAAGTATGTGAATGTGAGTGATGACTGGTCTTAGGTTACAGTGGAATTTGTCTATGTTTAAGTGTAGGAGTGCTAAAGCCAGATCAGGGGGCGCGATTACACCTGTTAAAGATGAAATTAGTTGGAAAACCTGATTCCAAAGGCTTTTATGTTTGGGCAGTGCCATAACATGTGTAATAGGTTCCCTACTTGTCCACATTCTCTCCAGCAGCTAGGTGACGCTCCCGGGAAGAATGTGACTATTCTGAACAGAGTGTAATGCCATCTATTTGCCAGTTTAATTGCCAATTCCCAGTGCTTGACACAATGAGAGGCTTTGTGTATTTCCTTGAAGGTATGTGCCCATTGGTCTTCTGAGAAAGTGGTGCCAAGGTCTACCTCCCATTTTTTCATTGCTGCAGGCTTTGAGAACGTTAGTTTGTCTCAGAACGTGTTATAGAAGAAGGATATGCCTTTGATGTCATGTTTGGCTGTAGAGTAGAAATGCCATATTTTACTCGGAAGGGTTATAATTGGTGGTGGTAATGGTTGTAAGAAGTGAGTGATCCTTAAACATTTGAACAGTTTGTCATTTGTGAGGTGATATTGTGTCATAATTTGGTTAACCGATTTCTGCCTAGTTCCCACATACAATTCTGATATGTGTGTAATGCCCTGGTCTATCAGGTCCTTGACCTTCAACATTGGGATTTTAGCTTCAAGCATCTTCAGTGGTAGTTCAAATTTTGTGTCTTGTACATTTTGCTGGTTTTGTTCTAAAAGGAATCTCCATGCCCTCATGGATGTCCGCATTGTGGGGGATAATGTGGTCATGTCCCATGGTGCCCATCTGTCTGCTAAGAGTAGTAGTTTTAGGTCGTTAGTCGGCGAGATGGCGTTCTAAACGTCTACCCAAAGAGGCATGTCAGTCTCCTGTAACCAGTATTTGAGTTTGTCTAATCTTACCGCCCATAGGTAGTCATAAATATCTACTAGTCCCACCCCACCTACTCGTCTGTGTGATGTTAAATTCTTTCGTGAGCATCTAGCTTTTTTACCGTTCCATATGTATTTCCAACCTAGGTTCGTGAGACTCTTGAGATAATGGTGAGGTATGTGGATCGGCAGTGTGCGTAACATATATAAAATTTGCAGCAGTATCAACATTTTGTAAGCAGATATTCTGCCCATCCACGATATTTCTTTTTTTTTATATATCCCTGAACTGGGCTTCCAGCTTGGCTACTAGCGGGGACAAGTTTGCTCTGGCAAGTGTAGAAGTTTTATTTGTAAGCGTGATGCCTAGGTAGGTGATTCTTCCTGGGCTCCAAGTATAAGGTAATTGCGATTGCAAAATGTTTTTTGTGTGGGGTCTAGGGATTTGGTGAAATTAACTTTATAATAGGATATCTCCCCAAAGGCCGTGAGGATGTTGTGTGCTTCTTTTAAGGATGCAGATGGATTAGACAAGAGCAGTATTACATCGTCTGCAAATTGATTAATGATGTGTTTACCAGAGCCAAACTGAAAGCCCGTAATCAAGGAATTCGACCTAATAGCTTCAGCCAGGGGTTCTATCATTAAGTTGAAGATGGTTGAAGACAAGGGGCAGCATAAAGGGCCAAAATAGCATTCAGAATGGATCCTTGGGAACCGAATTTGTCTAAAACTTTTTCCATATAGGTCCAGTGGACTGTATCAAACGCCTTCTCTGCGTCTATGGATAACAACAGAGAAGGCATTTGAGTTTGTTCAGCATGTTGTATTACGTTAATAATTCTTCTTGTTGCGTCTGAGGTTTGTCTTCCCCTCAAAAAACCCATTTGATCGCGCTGGATAAGTAAAGGAATGATATTCGTTAGTCTCTTGGCCAGAAGTTTTGCGTAGACTTTTGTGTCTGTGTTGAGGAGGGAGATGGGCCTAAAATTAGCCGGTGTATTGGGGTCTTTACCCGGTTTTGGTAGTGTCATTATGTGAGCCCTCAGCATCTCCTGGGGTAGAGAAGCAGAGTCTATGGTTTTATTAAAGACTTTTGACATGTGGGGAGATGGTAATGTTTTAAATGTCTTGAAATATTTGTTAGAGAACCCGTCGGGTCCGGGTGATTTCCTATTAGGGAGTGAGTGTATGATTCTTTCTACTTCCTGGGCCGTAATTGGTGCATTGAGTTCCTCAAGCTGTGACTTAGACAGTGAGGGGAGGTGTATTCTATGAAGGAACGTTTGAATTGTTTCTGCATTTGGTTGAGGGGTATTAGGGTCCTCGTGTAAATTATATAATGAGCTTTAATAATCTGCAAACTAATTAGCTATTTCCTGGGGGTTGGTAACTTTGTGTGAGGAATTTGGGCTTTTTAAGTATGCTATTCTAGTTTTGGTGCGAGCAGCTTTTAGTCTATTCGCTAGGTATTAACCTGCTCTATTGGCATTGGAGTAGTGATTCAGTCTCAGACTTCTCAAATGTTTGTCATATTGTTGTGTCAGAAGTTCCCTCATTTTTTCTCTGAGGGAGTGTAATTTTTTGGCCAGGGGGTGCTGATGGCGATCTTTTATTTTGAGATTCTATATCACGGAGGTCTGTGATAACCTTGTGAAATTGTTGGGTCTGACGTTTTTTTTAGTAGCTCCTAGTTGTATTAGAATGCCTCTCATGAAGGCTTTGTGCGCGTTCCATACAATATATGGATCCTCTACAGATTCTGTGTTTTCAAGAAAGTAGTTGATTAGATGCGTAGAAATGGATTTTTGATAGTGTTGTTCTTGGAGAATTTTAGGATTACAGCTCCAGATGGGGGGTAAGGAGGAGACTCCCCTCTCCGCGATAGACATTGATATAGCGGCATGGTCTGACCATGTAATGTCATGAATTTTTGCTGTTTCCACATTTTGCAATAGCCATTTATCTGTTAAAAACATGTCTATGCGGGAGTATGAACCATGTCTATTTGAGAAAAAGGTGTAGTCTTGTTCATTCGCATGAAGGCACCTCCAAGTGTCAAACAGGTCCTCAGAGTGGATCAGGGGTTGGAGGGCCAAAGTGCCTTTAGTTTTGCCTGAGGAAGTGTCCAGCAATGGATCAGAGGTAATGTTAAAGTCCCCGCATACAAAAAGACTACCAAGTCTCATGGAGTTTGCTTTTTTGAGGACTTTTGTTATGAAGCGGAGTTGGTGTGAGTTTGGGGCATACACTGTGACGATTGTGTATGGTTTGGAGTTAATATCACCAGAAACAATTACGTATCTGCCTCCTTCGTCTAGAACAATGTCCTTGGGTTGGAAGGAAAGTGAGTTTTTAATGGTTAGTAGGACCCCACCACTTTTGCTATTAGAGGTGCAAGCCATATAGACATTTGGGAAGTCTCTATGCGAGCAGTATGGGGAGTTATTCAGTTGGAAATGTGTTTCCTGTATGCAAAGAATGTCCGCCCCTTGTTTGCAGGCTTCTTTTCACATGGAGAATCGCTTTGCGGGGTGATTTAGGCCTCGGGCATTAAGTGATAGAATTTTAATCGTCATTGTGACAGAAACGGTGGTTCATGTATGGTGGCATTGTGCGGGTACCTACTGTTCCTTCGGGGCTTACTCCTGGCAATGGACTGGGGGGGACCCATGTCGTTTTTTTCAAAAGACTTTTATCTGTATTGAAGGGACCCGACAATTCATTACAGACGCGAGTAGTTTTAAATTACTTTTTTTCCTTTGGAAATTTCATTTTGTGCAAGGACTGTTATAAACACAGGAATCATGTGATACTTTACTGGCATACTGTAGACACCCCCAGGTATGAAATTTAAAGGAATATTTCACTTTTATTGTTTCACTTTAAGCATTATTAAAAAAAACTGTTCCCGAAAAAAACTTTGTTTTTAAGCATTGATAAATGTCCCCTGGGCTAGGACCCAGGTCCCCAAACACTTTTTATGACAATAACTTGCATAATAACCTTTAAAATTAGCACTTTGATTTCTCCCATAGACTTTTAAAGGGTGTTCCGCTGCTTTTGAATTTGCCGCAAATACCCAAATTGTTTGCTATTCGGCAAACGGGCGAACAGCCAATGTTCGAGTCGAACTCATGTTCGACCCGAATATAAAACTCATCCCTAATAAACACTGCCCACACTGCTTGGCAGTAGAACGGTGCTCTTAATACTTTCTCTTAATGCATAAAGCCTGGTACACACTGTGAAGGTTTTTTCATGCAACATAGCGTAACTCCACTTTTGTTGCAAAAAAAACATTCCTCTCTGGGTACTCTATATACATTACAGGGGTTTTAACAAACTTTGTTGCAGATTCCTACCTTTTGTTGCGATGATACCTCACATGTGTGGTTTGAACAGCGTTTTCTTTTTTTTATTATTTATATCAGGAAACCGGTCCACAGGGACCACATTTACAAAGTTTTCAACATAATATTGGTACAAATAAAGGTACATGTGTACAGATTATCAAACATCATTAGCATTGATGTGAATGCATCCTTTTTCCAGGTAGACGTTCACCGGGATACAGAGAAGCCATAATGGTGCTTTGGTTTGGACCTCCCCATGGGGTAGAACCCTGATGGGAACTAGTGCAGGGCTTTCTATCATTCCGGTTATCTTGTGTCACTGAATATGGTAAATCAGGATGTCATAGCCCAGTGGGCCCAGTTCCCTTTTGTTTTTTGTTTTTTTTCAAAATATCTAACAGTACCAGAAAGTAGAAGTAAAAAAGAAAAAGGGCGGTGCCCTAAAAAACAGAGAGATAAGTAGAGAAAAGAGGGGGGTAATATAGGGAATCATCCGGGTAAAGGGGGGTATGAGTATGGTTCTCGGCTTTCGCCCACTAAGCAGTTTTTTTGTATTGTATATGGTATACCCTGACCTGGGAGGGCCTCTGTGGTTGTGCGAGGAGTTGTCAGGCTATCGGGACTTCTCCTCTGAGGGCCTGTCCTTCTGCTGAATATTTGAAAATATCCCATAATTGCCATGTTTTGGAGTAGGATTTTGGTACACAAGGAAGATTTGTGTGTGAATTTAAGAATGTTTTTTTTTGCTGGCGGTAAAGTGGCAATTTAGGTCTCTTTCCCACTTAGTAAGGCTCGGAAGCTGGAATTCCCCGGGCGGTGCAATGAGCACATTATATGTCAGTGAAAGTGAGTTTAATAGCTCCCCTGTCTCTGCGCAGAGCTCCTTCAGAATCGTGAGGGGCTGGGTGTTAGCGGTGGGGGGTGGCAAGCTGTTAAGAAAATGGCTAAGTTTAAGAATGTTACAGCGGCCAAACCAAGAGTGTAGGCTGCTGTCCCATTGGTCGAGTAGTTTTTGGATAGTTTTCAGAAGGGGCGGGAAGTGGAACTTGAATAGTTGGGAGAATTTCGGGGGGATGTGTGTACCTAAGTACTTTAGGGCCATGTCAGTCCATTTCAAGTTAAAGCTGGCTTGGAGGTGCGAGAGACGTGGCTGCGAAATGCCTATACCCATTGCTAATGATTTGTTGAAATGTATTTTTAAATTAAGGGCTGTCCGTACATGTCAAATAAGTGTTGCTATTGGCTATATGCAGCAAATTCAGCACTTTGGTGGTATTGTCTCTGGCCTCCCTGGTTGGTTCTAGGGATAAGCTTTATGTTTGAGTCAAACACAAGTTCGACTCGAACATTGGCTTTTCGCCCGTTCGCCGAACAGCGAACAATTCGTGGTGTTCGCGGAAAATTCGAAAAGCCGCGGAACACCCTTTAAAAATCTATGGGAGAAATCAAAAGTGTTAATTTTTATTTATTTTTTTTCCTTTTTTTTATTTTATTTTTCCCTTCCTTCTTTTTTTTCTTTCCCCCTTTTTCATTTTTTTATACTAAGGGTTTTTATTGAAAAATATAAAAAAGTTTACAGCATGGATACAGATAAGGCAATCCTTGAATACAACCAAAAAAGAAAAGTGCATATGCAAGCAGACATACAGCAAGAAGACCAAGGTGTATCGACGATCATGCATAGAATCAAACATATGCTCAAAATCCATGGCAAATAACTATCATGTATACTGTACGGGCAAACTTAAACAAATGAAGCAAAAAATAAAGAAAGAGAGAAGAAAAAAAAAAGATAATAAAGAAAACAAAAACAAAGTCTCAGGTCAATCAGTCAAACGTAACAAAAACCAAGGATTCCATTTAGCATCGTAAATTGGAATAGTATCTTGCAGTGCATGGTGAAATTTCTCAGTTAACATTATTTGGTCCACCCTAGCCAAAACATAGGTTAAATAACTGATCATGTCAGAACGCGGTGATGTAAAACACAACGACGTGCTGAAAAAAATGTTCAATGCTTCCAAGCATGCGTGGGTTTTTAACCGATGGTCGTGCCTACTAACGATCGGTTTTGACCTATCGGTTACCAATCCATAGGTTAATTTTAAAGCAAGTTGGCTTTTTTTTAACCTATGGTTAAATAACCTATGGGACCCACACACAATCGGTTTTGACAGATGAAAACGGTCCTTCAGATCGTTGTCCTCTGGTTAACCTATCGTGTGTACGAGGCCTTAGAGGAGTAAGATACCAACGGGTAAATAATTTAATAGCAGTTTCCCTGATAGAAAGGCAAATAGTACATTTCCTCATGTTCTGCCAGTTAGTCTTCCAGTCTCTATATTCATAATCAAGGCCCAACTCTTGATCCCATTGCATCATGTGTTTCAAAATGGAGCCACTCCCACCCCCCTCCATAGACTTATACAGTGCCGAGATCAAGCCCCTCTGTCTGGGAGAAGCGCTACAGAGGGT
This sequence comes from Rana temporaria, assembly GCF_905171775.1. Lineage (NCBI taxonomy): Eukaryota > Metazoa > Chordata > Amphibia > Anura > Ranidae > Rana > Rana temporaria. The sequence goes on from NC_053490.1 coordinate 426,967,920, forward strand.
TTCAAAGACAGTGTTAGAATCCGAGGGGACATCCGCATAGTGGGTCTGAAAAAAGTGGTGGATCTGCAAATACCTATAGTGCTCCCCCAAGGGAATATCCTTATGGGCACGAAGCTGAGAGAAAGAGACAAATCTGTCCCTGTGGAGAAAATCCGCCAGAGATACCAGCTCACTACCTGTCCACCACCCAAAACAGCCCAGAGCATCAAAAGCCACAGGAAATCTGGGATCCCCCAAAAAGGAGGCCCCAGGAGGGACCTCTGATCTGAGAGCCTGCCAGGAGCGGAACCTCTCCCATAGTCTCAGCTCCTGGGCTGCAATTAATTTCCTTCCCAACAAAACAGATCTGGAGGACCATAGCAGCACCTGCAGGTAGTACGGGCGTACGGAATCCTGTTCAAAAGTGATACAAGGGACCCTAGAATCTTTAATGTTCCACTGAGCTAGTTGCGAGAATCTACTAGCCAAAAAATATAGCCAGATTTGCGAAACTCCCAAACCCCCAGACCTGTATGGTCAATAAAGCACTAGAGAACCTAGGGGGTCTGCCATTCCAAATGAACCTATTCAGGTGGGCCTGCAATTTTAGAAGGACAGTTTTAGAAATGGACAGGGGGAGAGCCCTAAAAAGGTAAAGGAGCTTGGGCAAGATCGTCATCTTAATGGCTGTAGTGAGATTCTATAAGGGAACCACTTCTTAAGGAGTTGTTTCAAGTGAGCAATCAGAGGGAGGTAGTTAAGGCTAAAGAGGTAACTGAAATCTCCCGAGAGTTTCACTCCCAAATAAGAGATGCTAGATTTAGCCCACCAAAACTGAAACAAACTTTTGAGATTCTCCAGCATGGCATGGGAGAAGCCTACTGTTTTGTCGGCTGGAGGTTTGGGCCTGAGAGCTCTGTGGATGCGGTCACAGGTGAAAGCCGCTGCTTCGCTATCAGGGAGAAGTGATCTAAACAATTTAATGGTGGTGGGGATCAGGTCTGTGACTGATGCAGGGATCCCTCTCACCCTGAGATTGTGGCGTCTGTTCCTATTGTCGAGATCTTCGACTTGTGCCTAAATAAGGGAGAAGGCTGTTTGCAGTGATTCATGCTCGATGCTCAGATCGTTATATGCCAGCGACAGTTCATCATGTTTATTCTCCAGCCTGTCAGTTCTGGAGCCTAGGGCTACTATCTCCTGTGACAATGCATGGGAGGTTTGTGAAGCTCAGATTGAAACTTGGAGGCCAGACGGGTGTACATAGCCTCTAAGCTAGCATCTAAATCAGCCTTAGAGAGTGCTGGGGGGTACTCACCACCACCATCAGCGGGTTGGAATTGCCCAGGGGGTTCGGAGGCGACCGACGGAGCTGTAGAATGTGCTTGGGCCTCAGCGCCATTTTGAGCCATGCTGCACTGTTCCCAGGCACGGAGAAGGTAATGTGCGAGCTGCTCCAGTATTTCTTTTTCCTGGATGATGACATGCACAATCGTCTTAGGCATCGGGGGGGTTTTCCTGAAGGGGTGATAACAGCAGTATATAGCCCCCTAAGAGCTGCTATTGTCCCGCCGGGGTGAAGAGCTACGGCTTAAAGCTGCCATCACGCTTGGCGCCACGCATGTGCTCAAAAAAGTGTTAATTTTAAAGGTTAATATGCAAGTTATTGTAATAAAAAGTGTTTGGGGACCCGGGTCCCGCCCCAGGGGATATCAATGCAAAAAAGTTTTTAAAACGGCAGTTTTTTCGGAAGCGATGATTTTAATATTGCTTAAAGTGAAACAATAAAAGTGAAATATTCCTTTAACCACTTAAGATCCGGACCTTTAGGCCGCTAAAGGACCCGGCCAGTTTTTGCGATTCGGCACTGCTTGTCGCTTTAACTGACAATTGCGCGGTCGTACGACGTGGCTCCCAAACAAAATTGGCGTCCTTTTTTCCCCACAAATAGAGCTTTCTTTTGGTGGTATTTGATCACCTCTGCGCAATAAACAAAAATAGAGCGCCAATTTTGAAAAAAAATCAATATTTTGAACTTTTTGCTATAATAAATATCACCCAAAAATATCTAAAAAAAAATTCCCTCAGTTTAGGCCGATACGTATTCTTCTACCTATTTTTGGTAAAAAAAACATCGCAATAAGCGTTTATCGGTAGGTTTGCGCAAAATTTATAGCGTTTACAAAATAGGGCATAGTTTTATTACATTTTTATAAAAAAAATAATAATATTTACTACTAATGGCGGCGATTAGCAATTTTTTTCATGACTGCGACATTATGGTGGACACTTCGGACAATTTTGACACATTTTTGGGACCATTGTCATTTTCACAGCAAAAAATGCATTTAAAATGCATTGTTTACTGTGAAAATTACAATTGCAGTTTGGGAGTTAACCACAAGGGGGCGCTGATGGGGTTATGTATGACCTCATCTGTGTTTCTAACTGTAGGGGGTGTGGCTGTAGGTGTGACATCATCAATTGTGATTCCCTATATAAGGGAACACACGATCGATGACGGCGCCACAGTGAAGAACGGGGAAGCCGTTCTTCAGCTCCGGGAACCGATCGTGGGACTCCAGCGGCGATCGGGTCCGCGAGTCCCACGGCCGCGATCACGGAGCTTCGGACCAGGTCGTGTGCACGCGCCCGTGACCCCACGGCTGGGCTTAAAGGGCAACCTACAGGTACGTTGATGTGCCCAGCCATGCCATTCTGCCGACGTATATCATACCTGGGGGGTGTCTAAAGTATGCATGTAAAGTATTGCATGTTTCCCGTGTTTATAACTATCCCTGCACAAAATGTCATTTCTGAAGGAAAAAAAGTAATTTGAAACTATTCGCGGCTATTCATGAATTGTCGGTCCCAGCAATATAGAGGAAAGTCATTGAAAAAAATTACAGGGGTCCCCTGCCATTTTTTCATTGATTTGTATCTGTATTGTCGGGACCCAAAATTTATTAATAGCGCAAGTAGTTTTAAATGACTTTTTTTTACCTTAAAAAATTAAATTTTTTGCAGGGTCCCCCCAGATTCCATATCAGGCCAGTGAAAAATTCAATATGCTGGTTCTGAAGAAGTCTTGGAACCTGTAAATTAAATTAGTAACAGAGTAAATCACAGGAAATGGGAGAATATGCTAAATCTGAAGTCTAGAGGTCAGACTGTAATCTAAAGCAATAAATATTGCTAGGAAGTGTTATATTGGGAGGATAGCTTATAACGTTGTATTGTTCTTTCTTCTTTTAAGGTCATGGATTATATGGAACATTTGAAATGCTGTCATCTTGGAGGAAGACTAGAGAAGACCAACATGTAAAAGAAAGGACAGCAGTTGTGTATGCAGACACCATGATTTCCTTCTCTCTCACCACTGCCATGTATCTTGTTACCTTTGGGATTGGTGCCAGTCCCTTCACAAACATCGAAGCTGCAAGGATATTTTGCCGCAATTCATGTATAGCAATCTTCTTTAACTACCTCTACATAATATCATTCTATGGCTCTAGCCTTGTGTTTACTGGGTACATTGAAAACAATTACCAGCATAGTATTTTTTGCAGGAAGGTGCCAAAGCCTGAAATTCTACAGGTCAAATCATTGTGGTACAGGTTTCTTATGACTGCAAGATTTAGTGAAGACACAACAGACTCTGAAGAAACAAACTCCTATGAAAGTCACCTTTTGGTTTGCTTCCTTAGACGATATTACTGTGACTGGATAACAAATACATATGTAAAACCTTTTGTAGTTCTCTTTTACCTTGTTTATATTTCCTTTGCCTTAATGGGCTACTTGCAGGTCAATGAAGGGTCTGACCTGAGTAACATAGTTGCAACTGAGACACGGACCATTACATACACTGCAATCCAGCAAAAGTATTTCAGTAACTACAGCCCAGTTATTGGCTTCTACATCTATGAATCTATAGAATACTGGAATACAAGTGTCCAGGAGGATGTTCTTGAATACACCAAGGGATTTGTAAGAATATCATGGTTTGAGAGCTACTTAAACTATCTCAGAAAACTTAATATATCTACTGGATTACCCAAAAAGAATTTCACTGACATATTGAGATACTCTTTTCTGAAAAACCCAAGGTATGCATATTTTTCAGAAGACATTATCATACCCAAGAAATACAACAACGAAGTAGATGTTGTGGCCTCTAGGATGTTTCTGATTGCAAAGACAATGGAAACAAACAGGGAAGAACTCTATGATCTTCTTGAAACTTTAAGGAAACTTTCTCTTACATCCAAAGTAAAATTCATTGTCTTCAATCCCTCCTTTGTCTACATGGACCGATATGCTTCTTCAATTGGAGCTCCATTACAAAACTCCTGTATAAGTGCTTTGTTCCTACTGTTTTTTTCATCATTTCTTGTTGCCAGCTCTATCATCAATATTTGGATAACACTAACTGTGGCCTCTGTAGCATTTGGAGTAATCGGTTTCATGACATTATGGAAGGTTGAGTTAGACTGCATATCTGTACTTTGCCTAATCTATGGGATTAACTACACCATAGACAACTGTGCACCACTAATATCAACATTTATCTTGGGTAAAGAATTTACTAGGACTAAATGGGTGAAAAATTCATTAGAATTGCATGGGGTAGCCATTTTACAGAGCTACCTCTGTTACACTGTTGGTCTGATCCCTCTTGCAGCTGTGCCTTCAAATCTGACCCGTACACTGTTCAGGTGCTTGTTTTTGATAGCATTTGTCACATTCTTTCACTGCTTTGCAATTTTGCCAGTTATGCTGACTTTTGTTCCACCCTCAAAGAAGAAGAGGAAAGAAAAGAAAACCCAGGAAAACCGTGAAGAGATAGAATGTGTTGAAATGGTGGACCTAGACAGCACTAGAGTGGTTGACCAAATAACAACTGTTTGATTTTTTTTAATTTTTTTTGCATTTTCTAAGTTTCACCCTAGGTCTTACTAAGGGAATGTTTTGATGGAACTTCTTTGAGACACAATTATCCAATACAACCCATTCAATGGATGATACAAAAAAAAAGAACTTTTAGCCTCAGTACAAAGAAAAGATAAACATAAAGCTGAATTACAGTGGTTTAGGAATTGGTTATATGGTGGTAGAATATTCCAAATGTTAGATAAATCTTAGAACAGTTTATTATTTTGGTTCAAATGTTCATATGTTTAGATAAAAAAAAAAACAGTGCCCTCTCTCACTCACGTGTACACATCCTACCACCTTCCTCTACCCACTCTCTTGGTTGAGCCTTCTCTCTCTCCCTTCCCCACTTCTATTTCTCTCTTATATCCTCATTTTCGTTATATGTTTTCTCTCCACTAATCCCTGGAGCTGATTCATAAAGGAACTGTTGGCCTATAGCTACAAGCCCAGTTTCAGCTATTTTCTATCAAATGGGTAATCTAACTTGATGGACAACTTAATTGCTTGTCCCCAAGCTATTTATCCATCCTTCCTCCCTTTCTCGTTCTTTTTCTCTTTCTCTTTCTCACTTCCAACACAAGCACATATAAACAAGTGGTTTCAATTGCTTACACACTGTAAAAGAAAATCGCTTTGACACATTTTGTCCAACTCTCTGTTTTATATTCTTTTAGAGTAAAGTCAATAAATAGAATTAAAATGAGACTGCAACATTCTTAAAGTAATTTGTATTAATTGTTTAAGCAGGAAATGCTATTTCAATGCTGCTCATAAGGCTGTTACTGTTGCTGAGTCCAAACGCCTACAAAGGTCAGCTGTTCATAAAGAGTTAGTTCAATGTTCTCATACACATTCCAGCATTTTTGTAGATTTATAGATCTTAGCTTATCCCTTTACTACATAAATCCGCTTTTCGAGCCTTGTGTTTAAATTTTGCTTTTTTTAAGCTGTTATATATATTTTTTGATATAAAACAAAATATGCAGCATTGTAGTGTCGATTAAAACACATTATTAAATAAAAACTGCATTGTAGTATTATTGTACAGCACGCACATTTATAAGTTAGGACAGTTTATGGCAAATCTTTGTAACTTAAAGTGGAGATCCAACCACAATTAGTATTTTTTAAATGTATGTCCTTTCATCATGCGTTTTTATAATATAAATCCGGTCACTTACTATTTTACAAGCCGCTGCCGATCCGCATAGATATTAAAAAAATATAATTTATAAAACTATGTCTACACCGTTGTCATTTTGCTTGTGGGCATTGTGAAGCCTACAAGCACTTAGGGCCAGATCCACAGCCAGCGGGTGTAACTTAAATATTCAGATTTAAGTTACACCGCCGGAAAATTTCTACCTAAGTGCCCGATCCACAAAGCACTTACCTAGAAATTTTCTGCGGTGTAACTTAAATCCGGCCAGCGCAAGGCGTGCCCAATCTAATGGGGCGAGTCCCATTTAAATTAGGCGCGCTCCCGCGCCGGACGTACTGCGCATGCTCCCGACGCGATTTTCCCGACGTGCATTTCGCGAAATTACGTTACGCCGAGTTTTGTGAATTGCGCCGGGTAAAAAAAGTTGCGTCGGGAAAAAAAAGAGATGCGGCGGGAAAAAAAAAATAAAAAAAAAATTTGACAGCGTCGCGGGAAAGAAGGGTCTACTTTTACATGGTGTACTAACTTTACACTTTGTAAAAGCAGCCCTAATTTTGCGACGGCAAACTGATACTTACGGAGAAAAAACGAAGCGTAAAAGCTTCGTGGATCTCCGTAAGTGCTAATTTGCATACCCGACGCTGGATTTCGACGAGAAATGCCCCCAGCGACGGCTGCGGTACTGCATCCTAAGATCCGACAGTGTAAGTCCCTTACACATGTCGGATCTTCTGCCTATCTATGAGAAACTGATTCTGTGGATCAGTTCCATAGATAGAAACAGGGATACGACGGCGTATCAGTAGATACGCCGGCGTATCCCTTTTGTGGATCAGGCCCTTACTTCTTGGAAGTCTTGGATGGGGACACACATTTCCCAAGAGCACTAAAGGGAGATGATGTCAGAATCCTAGGTGCTTTCAAAGGCAGATTTCATGGGACCTCATAGCAACAGGCATTTCCAGATGAGTAAAAACAAAATGTTCTTTTTTTTCTTTTTTAGGTGTAAGCTACAGTTTAAAGCAAAATTGTTTTTTTGATGGAACCTCCACTTTAATTTATTTAAAGCAGATAAACACTTAATTTGTACGTTTTTTTTTTCTTTTTTTATAAAGGAATTTATTTGTGGCATTGCTAGCTTCTTAAAGGGCCTATTGCTTAGTGCCAAAACATTCACACCTCTAAACACTCAATTATCTTATGCTCTAACTAATTCTACCCTGCACTATTAGAAAGGGCAGAAAATGATGTTATAGTCCACAACAGTATCAATATACAGTCAATACATACAATAATAAGCTCAAGGCAGCTCAGACATAATTGAGAAAACATATATGGTTCATTGAATACATTCAAGCATAATGTGTACAAGAGGTCCAAAACCTTAATTACAGACATCAAGACCTTAATCAAAACAAAGTGTACATAAGTAAAGAAGGAATAAAGTTTCCGGAGAGAACAAACATGATTCCCATGCTGGCTGCCTGCTGGAAAGTCAGACTCACTGCCCCCTGACTAAATTTTTTTTAGGAAGTTATATTGCAAGTGTGCAAGAAAAAGAAAATCTACAGACACTAATTAGAAAGAAGAATGGAAAATGGGAAAAGAGAAAAAAGGAATGATTTCAAAGGTGCGGATGGGAAGGGAAAGAAAAGGGATGCACTGTGGGGGGGGGGACTAAAGCCCACAGAAGATATGGGAAGTAACAGGTAGGGGCCGTGCCATATCTGCCTAGGTTGACCTCGGCTCATCAATAGCTTGAGGGGAGTCAGGATTTCCTGAGACATCCTGTACCCAAGGAACCCATTAATTCCTAGTAACTGACCAATGTATCCAATTAAAATGTGTTTCACTCCTAGTTCCTTATGTCCCACCATACATCAACATCAATGATGAGAGGGATGGATACCGTGAAAATACTGAAGTCCAAAATGTATGATTGACTAAAAATTATTTGGAGCATCAAAGAAATTCCACAATAAATGTGAGAAAAGGTAAAGTGAAAAAAAACCTTAATGGGTAAAAAATCAAAACGTCCAGTGCAAAATAGAATAAATAGTGAAAAGGTAAAATCCAAAAATAAATAATCAGTAGATAATACCAGTTAATAATTTAAGCAAAACAGTCTATAGTGCACAAAACTTGTGCTCAGTAAAATATAGATATAAAAGTGTTCAATCAAAATAGCGGTGCTTCAACATAATTTCCAAAGTGTAAAGTGCTCCAACCTATGATCCTATGATTAAGTGGCGTCGTTCAGCCATGCAACGCGTCAGGAAGGAGGAGAGCCGTCGGTGACGTCATCTCCGCTCGCGGCCGAGAGCGGAGACATCTGAGATCTGAGTTATACATGCTGTTACATTTTGGACTTCAGTATTTTCACGTTATCTATCCCTCTCATCATTGATATTGATGTATGTGGGACATAAGGAACTAGGAGTGAAACACATTTTATTTGTATACATTGGTCACGTTTTATGTGCATTTATTTTAATTGGCTATATATTTATTATTGTTTAATTGGGAAGCGCCATTACACCCCCCCTTTTTCAATTGTATCCTCGGTGTGTGAGCACCTTTTAGTAGTGGCTGCTGCTTATAATTAATTATTAATTTATTTATTTTAAATATTTTAATTTTCAGCTTTTAGTGCCCTTGGTTAGAGTGGTTTTGCACATTAGTTCCCCCCCTTTTACATAAAATCTTATAGCCCTGCTCTTGAAATGTATTAGCAATGGAGGCTTTATGAGCAAACAAGATGGCTCGAGCCATCTGGGTTGCGGAAAAAGTTATGTGTAGATCTTACTCCCAGTTAGATATATTGTGCAACAAAGCCTGCTGAAGGGACCACCAGAAGCTTATATAGTTGAGATAAGAGGTGAGGGACATAAGACATGTCCAGGCATAGTTCTTCAAATGGGATGATAGCATGCATGGTTCCAAATGTAGTAATAGTAGACTTGAAAAAATGATGGATTTGACATGCCAAACAGCTGTGCATGGGCGGGTCCAACATATGTTGGATATCCTCCAAAGGAGTACAGCAGGAGGATGAAGCCAGGTGTAAAAAATGGAATTGCCACATCCAAGAGACAGTCCAGATGCTTATTGGTATTACCCATTGTGAATTCCAGGTTCCAGCAGGTGTTCACCAGTTAACCAGTCAGATTAGATGAAGAGTCTTGAAGTATAACTGGATATCAGACAATCCCACTCTGCATTTAGGTAGGAATAAAAGGGAAATAAAGGGTCTTCAGTCTAGCAAAAAAGTCTGGGGGGATCGATCAGATTAACATGGTAGGGTTTCCTTTTTTGGGCTGGTAGACCTAATAGTTAACTTTACTACTATTGACTACCTTATTAGTTTGTGGGTGATACGTGGAGGTCCACAAGTGTTTACTTTAAACAATTTACAGCACTCTTTCATAACCTGGTTGTAAATAGATCAAAATTTGGCCTTTCGCTGTTTTTTAAAACCTGTGTAGAGTTAACTCATTGCATTGGACTGGTCTGCACATCCTAGACTGCCCAATGTATCCTCCACTAATTGTTAAGGAGCATGGGGAAAACAGGCCTTAGCAACACAGTTCTATAAAGTTAAAATCTGCTTTATTTGTCAAAAAACACAAAGAACATGCATAGCACAGTCCTATAGCAGAACATTAACCATAAAACTTTATAAGAATTAATATTCTTCAGCAAGGAACATACATTCCACATTAACAATTATGCTACCAACATGAGGTTGTGTTTAAATTGCCTCCAGAATCAATCCTGTTTCTTTTTGCTTGAGGCCACCATTTTGCTTAAACCCAGAACCCCTGAGCAACAGTAAATATTTAGGCTGTCAGCAGATCAGGCTCTAGTGGTTCTGATTTTCAGTACAGTGCTGAGAATAGAGAACCAATGAGGTTGTGCAGAATAGGACAAGACCATGCATTACTGGATTTAAAACAGTATAGGCAATTAATTGTAATGTTTTACATAGCTATACCTGCAAAAGTGGCCAGCATGAGGTAATCTATCAGAACTTAATTTTCTGACTAAAGTTCCAGTTTAAGCTCGGCAAACTGTTTGCTTTGCTTCAGCACAGTACAAAAAAGTTCAGTACATCAGCAAGGAGAGACCACATCATGCAACTTCTTCAGGCAGCCCAATGTGTCAGTTTTTCACTAGAATCTAGGCATAGAAAAACATATTTCCCCTCTTCACACAATCACTAGACTGTCTGAGCTTACCTGTTTATTGATAGGGCTGTAAGGGAAGAATCGGCTCTCCAAAATCAACCCCCTTTTAACCCTGTCTCAAGCTGACTGTCTCCACATATTAAACAGACGATGATTAAGGCCAATGCCTTGAGAACAGTACATGACTTCCAATTGATAGACCCTGAGCCCTGGAAGTAACTAATAGCCCTGTGTATTAGAGCATACCAGCTCATACCTACAATTACATTTTTATGTAATATTACAAGTGTTAATTTCTATTTAATAAAATTAATACATTCCAAAGCAAAGTGTTTGGGATTCAGGGCCTGGCCCCCAGAGACAAGCAATGCCCAAAGTTGGTTTTATTCTTCATCATAGTAATTTTTGCACACTTATGCTTAATTTTAATCAAAGGCGTTTGGATCCAGAAGTACTTAATAAATTATGTGTTGATATCTTTTTTAACTATTTATTTTACTTGTTGACTTATATGTGATTTATCACTTATGTTTTATATTTAAAACCATTTCCAATACATTAAATACTTTAAGTTGCAAATAAATTAAACACTTTTTATAAGGTCCGGAGTTGAACCAGCTCAGGGATCTTGCACAAATACCCTTAAAAAATAGCGCCTTCGAAGTTTCAATAATGCAGACCTGAGAATAAAATTACTTACATGCAATTATCGGTGTAAGAGTTTACAATTCTTCTTCACAAATAATTCTGTTAGTTTGAATTTGCTACTATCTGGGCTGTTGTTTGGGAATCCCGAACTAGAGAAAGAAGGCAAGTGATAAGGAAGAATGGGTAATGCTGGATATCATGGCCTTTCATTTGCTACAGTATCAAGAAGAAGATAGGCAGGAAAACTGGAATTGCAACATCGCTTTGGGGGAGGGGTTGGGGGGCAAATGAGGCTCAAAAATACAGCAGTTTTCTCTCTACTGCTCAATGTACATAAACAACAACTGTACCTTTGCTACAAGTCATGCTTTAGAGCAGCACCCCACTTTCCAAGTGCAGCCCAACTGGAGAAATATTTAACTTTATTCTTAATCAAGTAATTTTCATTGTGCTAATCTGCTCTAAACCACACAGCCTCGCTTCAGAAATCATCCATGCCAGATCCTCATCATCTTGCGCATGCACACCACAGCCCCAATAATTTCTATGAAGAGCCGGACTCAAGGCTGACTCCAGTGGTCTTGCAGAGTATACTTGCCCTGATAGATATGAATGGTGCAGTGATGAGCATGTGAAAATGGGGAGGACCTTGTGGGGAAGATTGTGGGGAGCATTTGGAGGGAGTTTTTTCCCTAAAGGGCAATGTGTGCCACATGTAGACTTGTCTTTTAAATGTAATACTTTATTTTCAATAAGCAAGTACTGTACATACAGCAGTGATGGGGTTGTGATGTATTTTGGTGACTTTGCTGACTATCAGTCTGCTTGTGGCTACATATGGATTATTTCTGGTTGGCATTAAACCTGCCCAATGGGGAAATAGGGTCCTGGCAAAGTGCATAGTCTACAACCTTGAGCCATGTCGGAAAAACATAATTCAATGCCCAGGGTGAAGATGGAAAACTGTGCTCCCCTTCTTTGTGATTTACAGACCTGATCATCTTTTGCAACTAGGATCCCAATCCCAGCTGCCGCAAAGTTTGTCTCAGTATCAGTGTGCAGCTCCAGATCCCAGTACTGTGTTTCACCTAGAGCTGTGCAGTGAGGCTGTGGTACCTTGCTGCTGTGGGTTCTCTACCTCTGCCAGTCTCCTTGTGCTGATTGTGACTCATGCCGGTGTGCAGGGACCAGGAGTGTGTTATGTATAAAGTGCAGAGGTCAGGAGTGTGTTATGTATACAGTGCTGGGTTAAATAGTATGTATTTTACTAAATGCAAGGCTCAGGGGTATAAAATCTACAGAGTGCAATCACAATGAGTATGCAATGCACAGAGAGTAGGGGAAAGGGTTGTGTAACCTACAGAGCGCAGAGGTCAGGAGTATGTGCAGGAGCAAGGGTTGTGTAATGTACAGCAGGTCGGAGTTTTGCACCATATAAAGTCAGGACTGTGTAATGTACAGCGTGCAGGGCTAAAAGTATGCAACGTACAGGATGCAGGGGTCAGAGGTGTTTAATGTTTGACACCCTTTATTCATAAACACACACACACATATAGTATACAGCCTTTTTAAAAACCACGCATTAACCATACCTAACTGACCAAAATGCATTCTTCACTTGGCTGGCTTTCTCTTTCAGTTAAATCTTAGGTAAGTTAGCCATCAGCATGAAGTTGTGTGAAAGCAGCATGGTGCCTGCAGTGCCAGGTTGGTATATACAGTATGGCATGGTAGATTTTAGAAGGGGGAGCAGATTGGGACTCAAAGACAGAAAATATACAGCCTTCCCCCTGTCCTCCTCTTTCTGGGGCGATCTCCGGAGATTTCTGTTAATGGGAATGTGATAACTGCTGGAGGCTACAGTCAGGGATAAAATGCACCATTTACTCTGCTTGTTCATGTGATAATCATAAACTTGATATTAAGCTTTAAAATAGATAGAAAATGTGTGTGATAAAGCACTGTATATCATAAACAAATAGTTTTTATGTCTTCTGTTTTTTTCATTTCAGTGATCTTGATCTCCTTTTTTTAGCTACTTCCTGTCTATATATACTCACTGTAACTTTAGCAAAATATTCATCCATCATGCCTGCATGATGAGTGTCGGCATGGCTGCTCTAAGTTTCCAACAGGGGTATGTGGTACAACAGGGACATGCAACCTCGGCACTATGTGGTGAAACAGCTCTAGGAGTCATGCCTGTGATTGTCAGGGTCTTGCAATGCCTCATGGGACTAGCAGTTTCACCACAGTTGGAGGCCAAGGTTGCCTACCGCAGGGTTAGTTTGGTCATGCATTATACAATTTTCCTTTAGATCTACCAAAACAATATAATATGAGGTAAAACCTAAACACTATCAATTTGTGTGCAATCAGGCAGGCCCTTGTACTTTAAAGGTAAATGTAAAGGAAATTGAACAAGAAAATTAAATCATGTACATCCTGCTTAACAATAGAAAAGTACAATTGCGAGACACCAGTTCCCTATAACAAAAAATGCCTGAACAATAACCCTTTAAAGCGGAGGTTCACACAAAAAGTGAACCTCCGCTTTTTGGATCCCTCCCCCCCTCCGGTATCACATTTGGCACCTTTCAGGGGGGAGGAGGTGCAGATACCTGTCTAAGGTATTTGCACCACTTCCAGGTTCTGACTCTAGCCCCTTCACGTCACCCCCCCCCACGCTGTCTTCTGGGAAACACTGTTGCCAGGAGACAGCAGAGACCAGTGATCGTGTGCCGCGACCCTCGCGCATGTGCAGTAGGGAATCGGGCCGTGAAGCCACAAGACTTCACTACCTGATTCCCTCACCAAGGATGGTGGTGGAACTAGCCAAGGGCCGAGCGATTGCTCAGCCTCATCTGCTGACATCGTGGGCGCGCTGGACAGGTAAGTGTCCATTTTTTAAAAGTCAGCAGCTGCAGTATTTGTAGCTGCTGGCTTTAAAAAAAAAAAATCGGGTGGACCTCCGCTTTAACAGGTTCACAAGGGTTTTTTTAATGAAAGCTGCAGATTTAAAAAGATTGAAGCTGATGAGCTTATGAGATTTCGGTAATTGGTGTTTTTAGATCTACATTAACAGTTACAGCGCAAAGAAAATGATTTAGAAGGCAATAAATAAACAGTATGATTGGACAGGGTGCCCAGCTCTGAGAACATTAAATTATAATGTTCCAACACCACAGGCTGTACTGCTGTAAAGACACCTTGCAGCTCCTCAAGGATGTTTCCTACGATGGCTGGATGTTGAATTATTTTAGCCTGGCATGGAAGGGCACTGAAATTTTGTTGTAAGAGAACCACTTTATTGGAGACTACATGCCAGAACAGAGATTAAAGTTGATCCCAGAGAAACATATATATTTACACAGGTCTGCTGCACAGCACAAATCGTTCTTCTGGTAGTGGAGAAGACCTGATTTTGTTGCCAGTTAGTGATGCTTTCTGGTAGGGCTGACCTCAGGCGTGTTCGAATCCAAATTAAAAAAAGACCTAAGCTATCCTACCGGGAAGCTGTTGCTACACACCGTCAATCAAGGCAACCAAGGCATTCCCCACCCTTCAGCAGTAACTATACAAGGAGTGTATATACATGCAGTTGCAGAGCTGGGAATGCCCTGGCCACTTATGATCAGAGGCGTATCTAGTGAAAATGGCGACTATGGCAAGCACTAAAACTGTGCCCCTGTCAAAAAATTTGAAAGATTCAGATAACCTTAACAAAAAAAACATCTAACAAAACGACAAGTCAAAATTTGAAAATATAAAATTGTAGTATATTAGTGAGGGTAAGGGGGTGTTACCATCACTTATATATTGCAACTTGTTATCAAAAATCTTTTGAGGGGTGTCAATATCACTAAGGCCCCGTACACACCATAGAATCTATCCGCAGATAAATCCCATCAAATGGGTTTCAGCGGATAGATTCTATGGTGTGTATACTCCTGCGGATATTTATCCTCGGATAAATCTCCCCTGGGATGGATTTTCAGCAGATGAATATTTGCTGACATGCTCAACAAATCCATCTGCTGAAGTCCATCCCAAAGGATGGATCCGCTCGTCTGTACAGACTCACCGGATCCATCCGTCCAAAGGGATTCCCCGCACGCGTCGTAATGATTTGACGCATGCGTGGAATTCCTTATATGACAGCGTCGCGCCCGTCGCCGCGTCATAATAGCGGCGACGGCGCGACACGTCATCGCCAGAGGATTTCAGCGCGGATTTTAATGCGATGGTGTGTACACGCCATCGCATAGAAATCTTCTGAAATCCTCGAGAGGATTTATCCGCGGATACGGTCCGCTGGACCGTATCTGCGGATAAATCCTCTCGTGTGTATGGGGCCTCATACGCTGCAATTTTATATTTTGATATTGTTATTTGTTTGAAAGATATAAAGTTGTATATTTGGTTTACAGGACACCACATATACAGTATATTGATTGATTGATTGATTGATTGATTTATTGGATTTGTAATGCGCCAAATACTGACCCGTCAGGGAAGCGTCTAAGCGCAGAAGACATACCTGTAAATAGATAAATCAAGTCAGGGAAAGAAAATAGAAGGAAAAGAAAAAAGGAGAGCACAAAAAAGCAAACTACCAAGGAACAACAGGGAAAACTAACGTGACTCAGCCTGCTTTTCCCTCAAAAAACCAAGTTTTTATCCTTTTACGAAAGGCCATAATGGAGGGGAGAGACCGGATAGAAACAGGGAGACTATTCCATAGGGCCGTTGCTCTCACAGAAAAGCGTCTACCCCCGAAGGTAAGCAGGCGAGCAGATGGACAAGTGACGAGACCAGCTGTAAGTGATCTAAGTCCTCGTGCAGGGGTGTATCGCGTTATCAAGGAATTCAGGTATTGTGGGCCCGTCCCATGATAAGCGCGATAGGCGAGACAGAGAGCCTTAAACTCAATGCGATCTACCACAGTGAGCCAGTGCAGTGATCGCAGGGTAGGGGTAATATGCTCCCGCCTATTTAAGCCGGAGATTAGTCTAGCGGCCTGGTTCTGGACGAGCTGGATTTTCCTCAGCCACTTTAGAGGCATACCCAAATACACAATATTGTTGAAGTCAATCCGGGAGTTGACGAGAGATTGAACCAAGACTTTCCGGTGGTACTGAGAAAACAAATTTTTGACCTTTCTCAAACACCTGATGTAATACAGTGCATTGTGGATACATTGATTGACTTGGGGTATCCAATTCAGATTACAGTCAAAAATTGTCCCCAGGACGCGGACTTGATTCACTGGAACCGGACACGGCCCAAGGCTCGTAGGCCAGTTTCCCAAAAAGACAGCTGGATCAATACGTCCAGAGATGAGAATTTCTGTCTTTTTAGCATTTAGACTAAGGGAGTTGCGATCCATCCATTGTTTGATGTCTAATAGACAGGAAGCAAGCTGCAGGCCAGGAGCAGGGCTGGATAGGCTGTCAACGACCAACTGGACATCGTCTGCGTACAACCGATTAAACACTGCATGGGTTTCCAGCAGACTCGCAAGTGGCCGAAGATACACATTAAACAGCCATGGTGACAGGGCAGAGCCCTGAGGCACCCCACAACTCAGGGTGCTGATGGCAGATAGGAAAGGACCGGTTTTAACCTGAAAGGTCCTGTGGGTGAGAAAGTCTGAAAGCCAATGTGAAGCGGAGCCGGTAATGTGAAACTCGTCCCGAAGCCTGGCAATCAACATAGCGTGGTCCACGGTGTCAAAGGCTGCGGAGAGGTCAAGGAGCACCAAGGCAGCCGCTCCCCCCGCATCCCTGACTCCGAGCAGCTTCTCTCTGGTGGAAAGAATCGTGAGCTCAATCCCACGGCCCGGGCGGAAACCGCACTGCGAGTCGTGGAACAGACCTGTTGTCTCCGAGTACGATTGAAGTTGGAGAAAAATTTCGTATTCCACCAGTTTAGCCAGGAAACCTATAGCAGAAATGGGTCTGTAATTAGAAAGACAGCCAGGGTCCAAGTTGGGTTTTTTTAAAATTGGTGTGATAATGGCATGTTTCCAGCGAGCCGGAAACACGCCATGGGTTAGAGAAAGATTGACAAGTATCAGGAGGTCGTTCACAACCAGCTCTGCATTCTTCTTCAAGAGCCAGGCTGGACAAATGTCACCATAGAAGTAGGAGGCCTTAATTTTTGCCATAGATTTTAGAAGATGTTCCCGGCTGACCTTACTAAAGGACGACAGGGAATTAGGCACTGAGGAATTTGGTTTGGGGGGGCAAGTGATTGGTTTCTGTGAGTCAGTCCCTAAGAGTGACAGGGGGTCGGATGAGGATTTGGGATATTCCAAGGGAGTTAGTTGTCCTATGCCTAAGCGTATGTCGGCTACTTTAGTAACAAAAGTATTAAGTAGATTGTCGCACAGAGCCTGCGAATGGGGTATATTCACCTGGCTCTGCGTAGGGGAGAATAAGGTTTTAACTATTTTAAAAAGTGCCGAAGCACTGTTATCGGCGTTATCAATAAGATTACCATAATGGGACCTTTTTTGCCGTTTTAAGGCCTGTGTATAAGCTCGGCATTGAATTCTATACTGCCTCTTGTCAGTCGAGTTTTTGGTTTTATACCAATGGCGTTCTAGTGCCCGACATTTCCTTTTAATAATAGACAAGGAGTGGCTGTACCAGGGTTGGTTTTTGCCAGCCCTGTGGCGATTTTTAGACATTGTTAAAGGTGCAACAATGTCCAAAATTGTATTTAATTTAAGTTCCCACACGTCTAATTTGGCTTCGAGGGCAGAAAGACTCATTTCAAAGGAGCCCAGATCTACATCCTCGGGATCGATATTTACACATGAATAAAAAGCTTCTGTAAATGCCGGGGTTTTGATGTCATGTAACTTCCTATAAGGTTCAGTTACTGCCATTGGTGGGCCAGGGGGATTACCTTTTGGTATTTCATAGTTAAGATTGGCTGACAAGAAAAAGTGGTCGGTATATGGTATTCAGAGGGAGGGCTCCACCATTACTTAAAGTGGAAGTAAATTTTCTTTACTGCCTTTTACATATAGGTAAGTCTATAATAAAGCTTACCTATAGGTACAATAAATATCTCCTAAACATGTATGGTTTAGGAGATATTTACATTACATGGAGCCAGTGAAGTCACTGGCGCATGCGCAGTGAAGGAACGGCCACGGGTGCTGGTCCTTTAGAACCCTGTGCCATAAACAGTGGCTCCCACACGCATACACAGGAGTGACTTCATTGTTACTCCGGCCAGTCACAGAGCCCGCAAACACGGAAGCAAGATGAGTAAAAATGAGAGCACCTGCTGCTTTTGGGTGTGGGAGGGCTGTTTTAAGGTAAGTTTTAAGGTAAGTGCTAGAATGCGATACATACAAGCACATTATACCTTTACCTTGCATGGTAAAAAAAAAAAAGTCCAGCAGTATACAACCAATTATGCAATTACATTTAAATTGAAACACTAAGGTGAAGAAGGAAGCACAGCATTGTGTCTTTTATTGTAATATTTACAGTGTTTATACTGGTTAAGGCAAGTGAGGGAACAAAGAGAGGGGGAGAGAAGATGAAAGGGGAAAGAGAGAGAGAACTGGGGAGGAGAGAGAGAGAGAGAGAGAGAGAGAGAGGGGGGGGCAGGGCGGGAGAGAGGAGGAATACAGAATACAGGAAGTACAGAGAGAATAAAGAGAGGAGCATTGTAGTAAATGTCTCTTCCTGTGCACATTCTCCATTTACCTGAATGCATTATTCTGCTTCTCTTACTCATTTATCCTCCTTCTCTGCTCCCTCCCCTGACCCCACAGCAGCTCAGTTCTTTCTCCAGGCTCCAGCATGGCTCCAGTACTCTTCTTCTCAATCAAAGGTGGCGGCTTGAGAAAGGGGGCAGGTTACAGCAGCACCCATTGGCTCAGTAAGCAGCAGGAGGTGGATAAGTTCCTGCTGTTAACTTTTTTTAGTCCTGGGGCAGCCGCTCCTATAGTATGAGGCTGCTGGTTCCTTTCTGCTGCTTCTAAAGTCAATGTCAGGACGGAAGGGAGAAGCTGCAGGGTGCTCCTATACACACAGAGCCACTGGGAGAGAAGAGCTGCAGTGTCAAGACTGTGAAGCTGGAGAGGAGGGAGAGTACAGCACACCTCCTGGCTCTTTTCCCCTCTCCTGCATGGCAGCCTATTTTGCAAATAACCTAGGTGGACACCAGGACACCACTGCCTAAACTCCTCTCTCCCTGCACTGCAGTCAGTGTCTATGCCTCACATGTTTCTTTTGCGGAGAAGATGCAGTGAGGAGGTGGGTGGAGCTAAGCAGTGGGAGCGTGAGGAGAAGAAAGTTAAATCTCCTGCGCTGTGAATGCTGGTCTCTGCCTCTCTCCTCCTCGTGACATCACTGGTTGCTAGCAACCAGTTTGGACAGTGAGCCAGGGGCCAGTGATGAATGACCTAAATAAGTTTCCGCCGGCCAGGATCCCACCCCAGGCTGACAGTGAGTAACAGTGGCAATATCAGGGCCATTTTAGGAAGGGATCTCTGTAAGTGCATTGCTGCCCAGCCACCCAGGAGCGCCCCCTTTATATGGCGCCCATGGCACTTACCATATCTGCCATACCCTGGATATGCCACTGCTTATGATTGGTGGTGTGCAGTAACAGCTTGATGGCAGGAAAGCTCAGATTGGTTTGGACTAGGATCTGATCATGCCTGAGCTCATACCTGTAAGTGTTACTAAATGGGTAAAAATCTACAAGGTAAAAATCAAGTCTTCTCTGGTTTGCACTAGGATCCAAAAAACACCTGGGCTCATCCCTGCTTACAGGTTGTCCTCTCCACCCTGTAATTGAACAGTGAAGAGAGAAGCAACAGATTTAGCTCATCCCTTTCACACTGCCCTCTATGCCTGTATAATTGTCAGTATAATTCTTACTGCACAATTAATTGACTTAGGGTTCGTTCTCCTGAAGTCTGAGTTTGGTTTCACAGTGGATTGCAAGATGCTTTTTTCTCAGAAAATAGATGTAGGAACTCAACCACAACCCCCAAAAATCCCCCTCCCCACACAACACCCTCCAAACCGCATTAAATAGTGGGAGTGGTCAAATTTCACTAACAGAGGGAGGATCTTAAAGAGGCACTAAATACTAGGAGTGCATTAGGTAGAAAATGCTTGATTGGGGGGAGGTGTTACACACAGGGTGCAGAGTTCAGGGGTGCGTTACATGCAGAGCTCCCATCCACATCTCACTTTCATCCCTCTTCAGCTCTGACCTCTGCATGCAACCCCCCCTCCCCCCTCCACTGCACCACTGTTGGCTCTAGTACCTCCCTGTACACTGTAGGTGGCTCTGCCCCTCTCACTTGCAGGGAGATCATCCAGTAGGGGTGTAGGAATCCACACTGCACACTGGATATCTGCATCTCCCTTGTCCCCATCATTACTCAGTGGGAGCTGCTCAGGTGATCAGATCTGTGGGAGCTGTTTGGAGATGAGCTGTCACTTATCAACACAGAAACTGGACTTCTATGTTTACAAGTGATAGTGGTGAGCAGGGAGCAAAGGGCCTAAGCCAGAGGTGATGGAACTGGGTTCCACCAGTTCCAGGTGAAAAAAAGCCCTGGCAAGGGGTATTTACCTTACTTGTGTTAAACAAACATTTAAGGTCTGTATTAATGAAAAAAATTGTTATGTTACTTGTGTCTTTTATATCTGATTGGAGTTCAGCTTTAACCTACAAACCTAGGAAATACAATTAAGAAGTATTATAATTCTACCAAGAAAAACAGAAGTATTTGTGGAAAATATTTCTATTGCTGCCTATCATTTCTTAGTGTCTTGTGGAAATGGAAACCAGGATGGAAAGGTTTAATTAATTTTCAGTGTGATTGTGTGGTTGTAGTATGTATGGTATAATGTTTTTTTTTATTATTATTTTAACTATTAAATCAGTTGAATGAACGTTTTATGATAATGATCACAATTTAGATTACAATTCGTATTGTATATTCAAGTGAACACAGCTTTAGATACGAGTTTGTCCCTATTAAAAGGACAATTTGCAGACAAAATAGAGCACTACAATGGAAAAGCATGCAGTTCTGATGTAAAGTTGCTTTTTGCAGACCATGTGACTGAGTACGGTTGAACACTGAGGCCCCGTACACACGACCGAGTTTCTCGGCAGAATTCAGCCAGAAACTCGGTCGGAGCTGGATTCTGCCGAGAAACTCGGTCGTGTGTACACTTTTCAGCGAGGAACCTGTCGAGGAACTCGTCAGGCCGAAAAGAGAACATGTTCTCTATTTCCTCGTTGTTCAATGAGGAAAGTCGGCCCGCCGAGCTCCTCGGCGGCTTCCACACTGAACTTGCTGAGGAACTCGATGTGTTTGGCACGTCGAGTTCCTCGGTCGTGTGTACGGGGCCTAAGGGGTCATGATCCGCTTTATAACTTGCATTATCTTAACACACGTAAAGCACAGTAGATGTGTGTAGCACTACCCCCAGAGGGCAGCGCCTCTGACAAACCAGGTTGAGTGTACAAACATACAATATCACAGGAAATCACTTAAAATAATACTTAGTACCAATAGTAGTGCTATATCAAAGAAAACAGGAAATAAAGGCAAACTTAATATGTTGTCACCCAATATGGGTGGCAACTAGGCAAGCAGAAAATGGATTAACAATGTTAATAACACAATAAAATAAATATATGGATGAGCGCAATCTCAAACACACCTACTGTGAAAAATGTGTATAATCACTATTAAATAGTGTGTGTACATTTAATAGTGATTATACACATTTTTCACAGTAGGTGTGTTTGAGATTGCGCTCATCCATATATTTATTTTATTTTCCACATTTACAGTGATTTGTACCCTTATAGATTTGAGCAGCATTTTCATCTATTATTATTTTTCATATCACATATACATTACTTCCCTATTGTAGACTTCTCTATTTATTCATTTGGCTAGCGCAGAAGATTCCCCATTTAATACCAATGTTAATAACACATTTTAGCATACAAAATGGTTAACAGTAAGGACTAGGCATAAGATGTCATTTGACGTCCAGATCAGCCTAAACAGTAGCAAGGCCACCTCAAGTGTAGCAGTGAGCAGTAGCGAAAGTTAAATCTACCCAGAGCTGAAACCTTTACTACGAGAGTATGGTGGCACTGTTAGTCCTAGACCAACTGGGTATGCATTGTCCAAAAGAAAGGGAGGATAGTAGCAGAGGGGGGCAAGAGAACAAAGGGGGCTTGCAGAATAATTATTACATAAGGGTCAGTCCTTTGAGATGGTTTTCTGTTGGCTATTGCTGGAGCCCTTTAAGAGCATCTTTGAACTTAACAACAAACCCAGTTAACCTACATGCAGTATAGGTACGGTATAGTACGACATAGGTACAAGGTAGATGTGGTTCAGATGTTTGGTATAATGCAGTATAGGGTTGGAATGAGTGCAGTCTAGGTTTAGAATAAGTATATGCAGTATAGAGTGCAGTATGGGTGCAGTACAGATTGGGTATGCTTAGTGTCCTGCTATCAGTGGCTCAGTCCCTGCTAGCAGTATCAGCAATGGGAAAATAGCCCTTTCACCAGTCCCAGGGATGCTGCGGTGATCTATCGATGTAGAAGGGGGCCCCCCTCAATCTCTCCCAAAAGCCTCTGTTCATCAGAGGTGGGAAGCAGAGGGTGAGTGCATGCTTCAGTCTCCCTACTGCAGCGGTGTGGGCAGTGCTGTGTTGCCCCTGGGTATCTTTCCCCCAGTCTCAGGCTTGAATCTCTGCTAGTATGGTCTGCCATTTGCAGGTGACTATCCAACAGACGTATCCTCGCTCTGTGCCAAGAGGAAGAGCTTTCCCAGGCAGTTTAAACAAAAACATCTCTCCACCCCTCCTACTGCACAGTGTCCATTTGGCTTTTTATTGTAAGGAGTTAATTCAGCCCTCCTAAACTACAACGCCCAGGATTCTTAGCCCTCTGCATAGAAGTCTATGGACATGCTTGGTTTTAGCACTCCCCTGCTGCCTGTAGAATGATGGTTCAGCATAACATCAGTATCTTACAGCTACAATGTGCTGCAACACACCTGCATAATAGTAAACCACAACAAACCGCTTCTAGTGCTCTGTGTGCTGCATTCTCCTGCCCTGAAAAAATAGTGCAACAATTGCTATTTTTAAAAGGGCTGTCTAACACAACACACCAAAATGCATAAAAGTGTGTGGATTGCAGAGCACTGGGTTATGGTGTTTGACCATTAAAGTGGCAACACAATCTGGGCAATTCATGAAGGGTGTTGCAGACACCCTTTAGAATTCCGTAGGGGTGCAGCAGCAAAAGTGTTGGTGCTTTTACCTGTCAAAGACAGGTACATTAATCTGTCAGTGCCTAAGCTGAGGTCAGAGTGCATTCTGGACACTCATTCCTCAGTGGGCTCTCTCCCTGGCCACTGTGCCCATCTCACTGACAGGGTGGGTGGAGCCTAATGGGAAGCAAATAGGTTTGCTTTACTTTTGATTGGCAGTACAAAGCAGTGGGTGGATTGAGAGTTGCTATTCAGTCAAGTTTTCAAATCTGCCCATAGTCATGTGCTGTAAATAACAGGTAAAGTGGACTTGATGGGGACCTGGTCTCTCAATTCCGCATCAGGCCCCTCCTACCCAGTAAAAGACATTTTCCAAATATGGCCAATGTGATGTCTGGGTAATGTATAATTAAAAAATGTGCGCTCCCGTATACAAATAAATCTGCAAGCAAAAAGTGAACTAAACCTCTCCCAAACAATGAAAATAATGTGTTTGCCTGGGTGTGGCTGTTGAGCTGAATAGGAGAGAACTGTCAGCTGCTGGAGCTATATTTGATGTCTATAATTCACAGCCATCCACCTTTATAATAACATGGGAGTGAGTTTTTATGTGATGTATGAATTCTCCTTTTTTAACTTGAGGTATTTTATTGATATGTTTTCATGAATAAAAAAGTAGTGAGCACTATGCCAGTTTCTATTGTATTTTGAGCATATTACTTGTACTGATCTATCCACCCACCATCTGAGCTGCTACTGACAATTATAGATCCAGTGGAGTTTTTCTTTTAAACTTATCCCTGGGAAGATCAAGCAGAGGATGTGCTAGACCTAATTGTACAACAGCCCATTTGGACCTTTGTTTTAAGGGTCAACATAATAAGGTGAGAATATACCTTGTTGGGTTCATGACATGGCAGTGTTTTCCACTTACACACGTGCAGCACGGAGATTGCAAGTGCGGCATGTCAGTCTGACACACCGCATCTCTGACAGAGGCTTATTACCACATGATCAGCTGTGACCAATCACAGCTGATCATCGCGTGAACCAGGAAGTGCCGGTAAACATCATTCCTCGCTTCGTGCTGACAGGGAGAGCCGATCGGCGGAAAAGTACAGTTCACATGCTATGCAAAATGCCTGGAATTTGCTTTGATCCACAGGAACGGGGACCCTAGGCTCAGGAGGTGGCGGCATTCCAATGAAGGAAGTTGGGACCGAAGGAGGGTCTGCACTGGTGGCCTGGTATTGCGTCTGTTTATCCACTTGAACGTAAGCCTTGTAGAGACTTCACGACCCATGTGAGGGCTGTGAGGTGCTGACAGATGTGGTCCATAGGCGAGGTTCCTCTTGCAGTCTTAGACATGGTGGTTTGATACTGTCACGTACCTTAGGTGTGAGAGTGATGTGAAGAGGGAGACCTCCTGTACAACCCTGGCTTGGAGACCACTGGAGTGGGGACAGTGGTGGAAAGAGATGCGGTGAGGTAAGGGTGCCTGCTTGGTCCTCTCGGCTGGGTGTAGTGATGCCAAGCGGAAGCTGGAACAGCTGGAGCCAGGAGCAGCGGATGCAGGTCAGAAGGTGCAGGTATTCAGAGACGCGAATGCAGGTCAGTAGGTGCAGGTATGCAGAGCAGCGCATGCAGGTCAGCAGGTGCAGGTATGCAGAGCAGCATATGCAGGTCAGCAGGTGCAGGAGCGGAGTCAGACAAGCTAGGTCATATACATCAAGGTGAATAGCATAAACGGCAGGCATAGAGTAGTCAGAGTCCAGGCTGGGTCGTGGAAACAGGTGATCAGACAGGTAACTGAGCAGGGTCTCCCTCTGCACATCAGGCTCACACCTAAGGTACGTGACAATACTGCCAAGTTTGCTCCAGTGATAAGGAGGTAAGGGATGATGAGGTCACTGACTGTATTTAGGTGCCTGAGAGAAGAAAGGAGGAAAGTGAGCAGGAGGAGGCACAACTCCAACAAGGCAGGATGTTCTCCAGGGGCCAGCTTAGGTGCAGCCACCCTAGTGCATGACACCGCAGAGCTCCACAGGTTCAGGGCACTGCTGACTCCCCGCTGACTTCCAAAAGTTCATTGTTGTTGGCTTTTTTCAACACATGTGCAGTAGATCACAGAGTTACTGTTTGCAATATTTGTCTGAAGCGGATCAAGCGTGGCCAGAACACCACCCATTTAGGCACCACATGCTTGACAAAACATATAACGACCTGCCATGCAGCCTGTTGGCAACAGCACCTGAAAGACCCACATCATAAAAAAGCGGGCCTCTCCTTGCTCCTCATCTGGGATCTCAACCCTACTATACCTCAAGTCCTCTCAAAAACCTGCACTGAGAGGATTGAAGGTTTAGCAATAAGTGCCACAAGTACTTGCAGCCAATTATCTAGCAGTACACCACCTGTTGATTTCAGCAGGCAAATTTCGCTACCCCAGTTGCTGAACCGTAAAAAAAAATATATTGTCCCAGCCATTCACATGCTCTGTCTCTAACTGCTAGCTTGGCCAAATTTCTAGCACGACAACTGCTGCCTTTTAATCTGGTAGACTCTGCCCCCTTTCGTGAATTTGTAGAATGTGCTATACCACAGTGGTAGGTTCCAAAAATTATTTTAATTTTAAGTAAGGCCATTCCAGCTCTCTACCTTCATATGGAAGGCAATGTTTTGGCCTCATTGGACAGGGCGGTCAGCAGAAAGGTTCACATTACCGCTGACTCATGGTCCATCAGGCATGGTCAGGGATGTTACCTTTCCTTCACAGCGGACTGGGTCACTCTGCTGGCAGCTGGGAAGGATGCAGGACAGAGTTCAGTGTTGGAGCTTGTTCCGTCACCACACCTCCAAAAAGTTGGTGGTGATTGTGTCACATCTGCCTGCTTCACCCCCTCCTATTCTTCTTCCTCTATGTACTCTTATGCAGAATTGTTCTCTGAAACAGCAGTGCTCCCTAAGCATTCAAGGGGCTACACAAGCAGTCAAGCTAAAAGATGCCATGCGGTGCTTCAATTGGTCTGTCTAGGAGACAGGAGCCACACTGGGGCAGAGATTCTGTCAGCTCTTCAGGGGCAGCCTCAGAGGTGGTTGGCGCCAAGGCAGCTTGAGCCAGTAATGGTTGTATTTGACAATGGCACAAACCTTCTCACTGCTGTCCGACAGGGACACTTGACACATGTTCCATGCTTGGCACACGTCCTGAAATTGGTGGTTCAGCATTCCTTGACCAGGTACCCAGGCTTACAACATCTTTTGAAGCAGGCCAGAAAAGTCTGTGGTCATTTCCGACGGTCATACAATGTCAGTGCTCAGCTGGCTGACATTCAACAGGAATTCATCCTGCCCACCAACCCCCTCATTTTTGACATGCCCACCAGGTGGAACTCAACATTGGCAATGCTGCAGCAGCTGCAGATGCAGCAGAGGCCCATTAATGAGTCCCTGTGTGAGTATGGCACCAGGAGAGCCTCGGGAAGCTTTGCTTCTTTTCGTCTTGCCAGTGGCTCCTGATTAAAGGGTCACTAAAGGTAAACATTTTTTTTAGCTAAATAGCTTCCTTTACCTTACTACAGTCCTGGTTTCATGTCCTCGTTGTTCGTTTTTGCTCTGATGTTGCTGTAATCCTTCTCTGTTTTGAACAGTCTGTTTCCTGATGAAAAAATTCATGGGAGCTTTCTCTCTGTGGTCACTAATCAAGGAGGTGTGATTACTGTGTGTCTAAAAGCCCTCAACACCAATCAGTTTCGTTTTCCAAACCATCACTGCCCTGTATTGGCTCGTTGTCTCTGTTCATCACAGAAGCATGAAACAGCATGCAAAAACAAAACTGAAACTGTAGGTACATTATATGATTGATTTTTATCTATTTTTGATCATTTTTAAAAGGAATCAGTTAACTATTATGTCTCTATACCCTGTAAACAGTCATTTCAGCAAAAAAAAAAATTCCTTTACAACTCCTTTAAGGATGCATGCATCCATTTGAGGAGGACACAGGGATGGTGAGCAGTGAAAATGCATGCATCGGTGACACTGTCCCTCTAGTCTTCTTGATGGAGCACAAGCGTCATGGAATCATGGACAGGGCACTTGAGGCAGAACAATGGGAGGAAGAGGAAGACGTCCTTTCCTCTCAAGGCCCCCTTTATGTAAATTCCATTCCTGCAGGGCCGCCAAACAGCATGGATGTAGAAGATAACATGCAGCAGTCTTCAAGGGATGGTTTTCAGTCCCCAGAAACCCAAGGAGTTGTACGTAGCTGGGAGGAGGTAGATGCTGACAATGTCATACTTAGTGACCCAGAGGACTCAGAATCTCGTGCCTCTTCAAACTTACGCAGCATGGGCTCCCTGATTCTGCAAAGTCTGCAAAAGGACCAGAGGATTTGTAGTATCAAGGAGAGGGATCATTACTGGCTGGCAACCCTTCTTGATCCACGTTACAAGGGTAAAGTTGCAGAGCTCATAATACCTTTGCAATGGGGGCAGATGAAACATCTTCAGGACGCCTTGAAGAAAACTTTGTGTAATGTCTTTCAAGACTTTGGGAGGTTATCATTTCATGGTGCTGGACAACGTGTTTCTGAGGCTTCGTACAATCAGAGGAACAGGGGTGGAGAAGGTGACCAGATGACGGATGCCTTTAAACAATTCTTTAGTCCTCAGTGGCCAGGGCAGCTTCAGTCATGAGGGCTGACAGGGCCTGAAGATGGCTGACTGGGCTCAGTAGCCGCATTTAAGACAGCTAGCACCAGAGACTTTCTATCTTGCTACACTATAAGGGCCAGCGGTCCTTGCCTGTAAAGGACAATTGCTAAGGCTTGGCTGAGCCAGTGTCAGGCCTAACCACACAGTGCTAGCTCTACCTGGAGGCTCATGCAAGTAGAGTGTTGGAGGAGCTGAGGAGTAATAGTCTGCAGTAAGAGTTGGGCTGGAAGAAGAGAGGCCTGTATATACCTTGATTGTTCTAAACTTCACCAATTGATTGTTCTAATATTCACCAATTGATTGTTTAACCACTTAAGCCCCGGACCAATACGCTGTCTAAAGACCCAAGGTGTTTTTACAATTTGTCACTGCGCTGCTTTAACTGGTAATTGCGCGGTCATGCAATGTTGTACCGAAACAAAATTTGCGTCCCTTCCTTCCCACAAATAGAGCTTTCTTTTGATGGTATTTAATTGCCTATGCGATTTTTATTTTTTGCGATATAAACGGAAAAAGACCGAAAATTTTGAAAAAAAATGATTTTTCTTATAACAAAAAGTAAAAAATATCGAATAAACTAAATTTTAGTCAAACATTTAGGCCAAAATGTATTCAGCCACATGTCTTTTGTAAAAAAAATCGCAATAAGCGTATATTTATTGGTTTTCGCAAAAATTATAGCGTCTACAAACTAGGGTACATTTTCTGGAATTTACACAACTTTTATTTTATGACTGCCTATCTCATTACTTGAGGTGCTAAAATGGCAAGGCAGTACAAACCCCCCCCCCCCAAATGACCCAATTTTGGATAGTAGACACCCCAAGGAAACTGCTGAGAGGCATGTTGAGTCCATTGAATATTTTTTTTTTTGGTCCCAAGTGATTGAATAATGACAAAAAAAAAAAATTACAAAAAGTTGTCACTAAATGATATATTTCTCACACATGCCATGGTTATATGTGGAATTGCACCCCAAAATACATTCTGCTGCTTCTCCTGAGTACGGGGATACCACATGTGTGGGACTTTTTGGGAGCCTAGCCACGTACGGGGGCCCAAAAACCAAGCACCGCCTTCAGCATTTCTAAGGGCGCAAATTTTTGATATCACTCCTCACTACCTATCACAGTTTCGAAGGCCATGAAATGCCAAAATAGCACAAAACTCCCCCAAATGACCCCATTTTGGAAAGTAGACACCCCAAGCTATTTGCTGAGAGGGATGTCAAGTCCATGGAATATTTTATATTTTGACACAAGTTGCGGGAATATGACAAACTGATTTTTTTTTGCACAAAGTTGTCACTAAATGATATATTGCTCACACATGCCATAGTTATATGTGGAATTGCACCCCAAAATACATTCTGCTGCTTCTCCTGAGTACGGGGATACCACATGTGTGGGACTTTTTGTGAGCCTAGCCGCATACGGGGCCCCGAAAACAAAGCACCGCCTTCAAGATTTCTAAGGGCATACATTTTTGATTTCACTCCTCACTACCTACCACTCTTCTAACCACTTGAAGAAAAAGCCCTTTCTGACACTGTTTGTTTACATAAAAACATATTTTTTTTTGCAAGAAAGTTAAGTTGAACCCCCAAACATTATATATTTTTTTAAAGCAAAGGCCCTACAGATTAAAATGGTGGGTGTTGCAATTTTTTTTCCACACAGTATTTGCGCAGCGTTTTTTCAAACGCATTTTTTGGGGAAAAAATACACTTTTTTTTATTTTAAAGCCCTAAAACACACTATATTGCCCAAATTATTGATGAAATAAAAATGATGATCTTAGGCCGAGTACATGGATACCAAACACAACATACTTTAAAATTGCGCACAAACGCGCAGTGGCGACAAACTACATACATTTTTAAAAGCCTTTAAAAGCCTTTACAGGTTACCACATTAGATTTACAGAGTAGGTCTACTGCTAAAATGACTGCCCTCGATCTGCCCTTCGCGGTGATACCCCACATGCATGGTGCAATTGCTGTTTACATATGACTCCAGACCGACGCTTCCGTTCGCCTTAACGCAAGAGCAGGGGGGGACAGGGATGCTTTTTTTTTATTTTATATATATATTTATTTTGCTTTTTTTATTTTATTTGTTAACTGTTCCTTCCATTTTTTTTATTTTTTACCATTTTTATTGTTATCTCAGGGAATGTAAATATCCCTTATGATAGCAATAGTTAGTGACAGGTATTCTTTTTTTTAAAAAATGGGGTCTATTAGACCCTAGATCTTTCCTCTGCCCTCAAAGCATCTGACCACACCAAGATCGGTGTGATAAAATGCTTTCCCATATTCCCAATGGCGCTGTTTATATCCGGGGGGGGGGACATTCCCTCCCACTGAATGTAAAAGCAGTCTAGAGGCTAATTAGCCATCATTCTGGTATAACCATTCAAAGTCCAGCAACATACAAGTACGTTGATGGTTCTTGTTGGACATGTATTGTAACCTTTTTTTTTTCATGCACCACCCACTTCTAATGATGGGCATACATGCACCAATTATATATGCCGAAGCATGGGGGCATCCTCCCGCAAAAAAGTTATGCCGTGTGTACGGAATTTTCTATGCCGCGTACACACGGTCGGACTTTTCTATGCCGTGTACACATGGTCAGACTTTTCCACGGGAAAGCCTCCGTAGGAATGTCAACCGTATGTATGCGGCATTAGGAGCAAAATCGCTCCTTCGCCCCTAATGCCCCCATGCTTCGGCATATATGCTCTTTTTTGAACTGTGGTGGTGAAATCACCTCCTACAGCATTGGAGTCGCGGCTTTATATATCGTGGGAGCAAACGCTGTTTCTGTCACGCTAAATAAATCCGCGCTGCAACTGAATGGCGTACCTGCTAAGGAAATGATGGTTAACATTAAAACAAAGTAATATTACAGTATAACAGTAAGATCATACCATACCTGCAAAGCAAATACCAATAAAAAAAACATAGTAAAAAATAAAACATTTTTTAACGCAACCTGTGCCTAAAATATATATATATATATATATGCCGAAGCATGGGGGCATCCTCCCGCAAAAAAGTTATGCCCTGTACACACGGTCGGACTTTTCTATGCCGCGTACACACGGTCGGACTTTTCTATGCCGTGTACACATGGTCAGACTTTTCCACGGAAAAGCCTCCGTAGGAATGTCAACCGTATGTACGCGGCATTAGGAGCAAAATCGCTCCTCCGCCCCTGCTGCCCCCATGCTTCGGCATATATGCTCTTTTTTTTAACTGTGGTGGTGAAATCACCTCCTACAGCACTGGAGTCGCGGCTTTATATATCATGGGAGCAAACGCTGTTGCTGTCAAGATAAATAAGTCCGCACAACAGCTGAATGGTGTACCTGAAAACAGTAAAGTAAATTACATACCTGAAAAGCAAGCATGAAAAAACATAACAATAAAACTTTGCAGAATAGAATACAGTAAAAAAGAGCAGAACAATAGAGAGAGAATAGAGAGGGAGAGAACAATAAAACGACAACTATTTTTTTTTTTTTTTTTTTTTTTTTTTTTAAAACTTTTTTTTTTTTATTTTTTAATTTTTTGGTTCCAGGTTTGGGTCTCTCAAAATGCGATGGCATCTTGGGAGACCCTGTGTAAGTGAGCCTAGCCTGTGACATGTTTTTACCCTACACTAATAATTAACTTGTGTGTGGAAGCGTTCAAAACATTCACCAATACAAAGACCAGGATCGGCAGGACATTTGGGACAAAAATAACGGGTGTCACGCCTAAATCCGCGCTTGCTACAGACATGACATCTTCTTTGGGGGGCTCGTCTTGCGGGCAATATGATACGGCGCCATCAACTGGTCATTGAGGTCCACCCCTCCCATATTTTGGTTATATTCGTGGACACAGAGGGGTTTCTCCACAACACCAGTCGCCGTACGAATTTGTACTGTCGTGTCTGCGTGAAGGGTGGTAAGAACGAAAACATTCCTATTGTCCCGCCACTTCACAGCAAGCAAATTTTTACATCTGAAGCAGGCTCTCGCCCCCAGCCTTAGATGAGAATCTACAAGCCTCTGGGGAAAGCCCCGGCGATTAGGTCGCACGGTGCCACATGCTCCAATCTGACGATCAAACAAGTGACTAAAAAGTGGCACGCTGCTGTAAAAATTGTCCACATACAAGTGGTACCCCTTTCCAAATAAGGGTGATACCAAGTCCCAAACGATCTTGCCAGCGCTCCCCATGTAATCTGGGCATTCTTCCGGCTCTACCTGACTATCTTTGCCCTCGTAAACCCTAAAGCTCCATGTGTAGCCTGTGGCCCTGTCACAGAGCTTATAGAGCTTGACCCCGTATCTGGCACGCTTGCTGGGAATGTACTGTTTGAAAGACAAGCGGCCAGCAAATTTAACCAGGGACTCATCAACGCAAACAACCTGCTGGGGATTAAACAAGGCTGCAAAACGTTCGTTGAAATGGTTTACGAGGGGCCGAATTTTGTAGAGTCGGTCAAATTCAGGGTCTCCACATGGACGACAAAGTGCATTGTCACTGAAATGCAGAAACCGCAGGATCGCCTCGTATCGTTTCCTGGCCATGTGAGCAGAGAACATGGGCATATGGTCAATTGGATGTGTGGACCAATACATCCACAATTCCAGAAATGGGTGTATGCCCATGTTGAGGGTAAGGCCCATAAAGGTTTTAAATTCGGAAACCTCAATAGGTTTCCATTCTTTGGCAAGGAGAGACTGGGGATTAGCGGCGATGTAGGTACCATCATATAAATTACTCTGTATCCACCTGAATACCGGGTTGGCCAGTGAATGGGGGAAGTACGGGTTCTGCAGAAGTGGTGGGGACCCAATCAGGATAGGCGAATTCTGCAGGAAGGGCACTATGGGCACGACGGGCCTGTCTTTGTCTTCTTCTTGGTGGCAGCGGGACACTACTCATGCTTGCCACCTCGCCAGCTTGAACTGCACTTATGGGACTCGCCACATCACCACGTGATACTGCAGTGCTGGATGAACGACCAGGGTGTACTAGGCCGCTGGTGCTTGCCAATCCACCAGAAGGAATAGCGGCGCTAGTACTGGCTCTCTGCTCCATACGAGGGACCTGCGGTTCTTGCTGCTCAACAACATCAGAACGGGGTCGGGTACGCCTGGCCTTAGCAGGGACCACCACTCCGTCGTCCGAGCTATCTGACCTGGAGCCGCTGTCGTAAACGGGTTCGTATTCTGAGCCTGATTCTGACAGATGCGTGACCTCCTCTTCTTCACTATCTGACATGCACAGAATCCTGACGGCCTCTTCACCAGTGTACATTCGCTTTGCCAAAATCGATCGCTTAGTGACACTGGCAATAGGGGGTGAAAGGGTTAACTAGGGTGGTGATCAAGGGGTTAAACCTTTATTAGGGGGGGGTAGGGGGCTACCCTGGACCTAAAGGGGGCTAAAACTAACTGCCCTAACACTTTTTTCTGTAACACTGACACTAAATGCAGCAATCAGAAAATAAATGATTACTGCATTCAGTGACACTGTTACAGGAGACTGGGGGGGTGATCGGCGGTGACTGGGGGGGGTCAAATGTGCCTAATGTGCTGGTGTTAGAGTAGTGTTGGGGTGCAACTTACTTGTGTGATGTCTTCTCTCCTCACCGGTGGTCGATATGACCACCACGAGGAGAGATCACACAGTTCCTGCTTCCTGTGTTTACACTAAACACAGGAAGAGGAGGAGGGGAGCGCTGGCATTGGCTGAGAGCGATCCGGAGGGGGTGGCTGAAAACGAACAGCCGCCCCCACATCCCGGATCGCTTCTGCAGCTTACCGACCCGCGGCATGTACCGGGGGGGGTCCCGATCGGACCCCCGACCCCCGTCAAGCAGGGCACGTACAGGTACGTTGATGTGCCTGTCCGTGCCATTCTACTGACGTAAATGTACAGGAGAGGGTCGGGAACTGGTTAAAATTCACCAATTGATTGTTCTAAAATTCACCAATTGATTGTTTAAAATTCACCAATTGATTGTTCTAAAGTTCACCAATTGATTGCTCTAAAGTTCACCGATTGATTGTTCTAAAGTTCGATGGGTACCCCATACTTCCTATAGCCTATGCAGTCCTCTCAATAAAAATGAAAAACAAAGCTAATGGACTGTTCATTGCCTTGAAGTGACTGAGAATTGAATGCTGGGATGGGTAGTGTGACAGGTAGACCACAACACTCAGCAGCCCCTACGGGGTATATAATATATACAGTGTCCCACAAAAGTCAGTACACCCCATGTCTACAGCTTGTATACCAGTGTAAATTTGCTGTCCCCTCAAAATAACTTAACACACAGCCATTAATGTCTAAACCACTGACAAAAAGTGAATACTCTCATAAGTGAAAATGTCCAAATTGGGATTTGGACATTTGGCATTCAAGGTTCCCTCAATAAACTGTAGCTCCCTAGTGCCGGCAGCACTCATGCAGCCCCAGAATATGACACTCCCACCACCATGCTTTACTGTAGGCAAGACACACTTGTCCTTGTACTCCTCACCTGGTTGCAGCCACACATGCTTGACACCATCTGAACCAAATAAGTTTATTATGTGTGAGGCTTGTCTCCTGGAATGTAGGCCTGAGAAGCCTGGGGCCTATACTCGCCTCTGCGGATCGCCCTATCCGGTGAGGGGAATTCCTGAAGGAGTGACCGGACCGTGTCCAAGAGCATCTGATGACCAGTTCGATCAGCAGTGTGTGACGGCCGCGTGGAAGACCGGGAACTGTCGGTGACGTAAAGGACAGAGTGTCAGAATTTTTTTTTGCTGATGGAACAATCCAGAGAGGTCAGGCCTGGGCACCTGCCCAACAATATTTGGATTACAAATTACTTATTGCGCACCAACGCATGCCAATGAGTATATCCGCGGATTGTTGAAAACGATCATATTGAGGCTTGGTCTGATCAACCAAACCTCCCTAGTGAGACTCACGTTTTGAAGACTGCCTGTTAGGAAGAGGCAGTTGCTTATATACATATAAACTTATACTCGTTTATCTAAAGCATTTGGTTATATTAGGTTGCATAGTGTTGCTGTTAGCGAGAGCTGGGTGAGGCCTGGTGAAGAGGTGCTTCAGTATTAGACATATCTCACTGAAGGAATTCCTTTACCGTGTGCTTACACAAGTCTATCTCAAGTACTATAATAAAACCTGTATTTATTTATCATAACCATTGACTCTAATTCCGTGTACACACGATCGGTTTGTCTGATGAAAACGGTCTGATGGACCGTTTTCATCAGACGAACCGATTGTGTGTGGGTCCCATCGGTTTTTTATCCATCGTGAAAAAACTAGAAACTTGTTTTAAAATTATCTGATCTTTAAAAAATTGATAGAAAAAATGATTGTCTGTGGGCATGTCCATCAGTTAAAAATCCATGCATGCTCAGAATCAAGTCGACGCATGCTCGGAAGCATTGAACTTAATTTTTCTCAGCACGTCGTTGTGTTTACGTCACTGCGTTCTGACACAATTGTTTTTTTAACTGATGGTGTGTAGGCAAGACTGATGAAAGTTAGCTTCATCGAATATCTGATGAAAAAATCTATCAGACCGTTTTGATCGGATGAACCGATCGTGTGTACAGGGCATTACAAGGCCCTGTAAGCAGTCCACTAACTCAGAGGTCGTCAACCCCCTGGTCCGCGGCCCAAAGTCTGGCCGCAACGCCTCTCTAGACGGGCCGCAGCGCTGAGGACTCTGTCCGGGCCATACCGCCGATATATCCTAAGCAAGGCTACGCTACACAGCGTCGCAGCCGCCCGATGAGAGCAGAGAGAGAATTATGTCATCTCTCCGCCCACCCCCTCTATGCATTCCTGCAAGCGAATGGCTCCCCTTACATTCCCGCCCTGAAACTGTAAGTACAGTGGGCACTGTGGAGGGACATGTATATTGTTTTATACTGGGACATGTTTTAACTTTTTTATACTGGGACATTTATTAATTTTTTTTATAATGGGACATTTAATCATTTTTTTATTATGGGACATTAAATGTCCCAGTATAAAAAAATGATTAAATGTCCCAGTATAAAAAAAATGATTAAATAATTTTTTTATACTGGGACATTTAATATTTTTTTTTTATACTGGGACATTTAATTATTTTTTTATACTGGGTCATTTAATCTTTTTTATACTGGGACATTTAATAATTTTTTTTATACTGCACCAATGTCAGAGTTCGGATGTGATTTGCACCGCACTGCAGTGCACATCACATGCGATCTCTGTGCGATGCGATTCCAGACATTCAAATTGTATGGCTTAATTCACATCAAACTCGCCACAGGACCCTTTTTTTTGTAGCAGAAACGGCCATGCGATCCAATTTCTGTCCGAGTTTGCAGATCGCACTGCGATTTGCGAACTGATTTGGGGGTATTGTTAACTTTTAAATGACACTCCCAGCAGTTTGCATAGGGCAATGTAAACTGCCACCGCAAAACCTGTGATGCGGGAACCCGCAATGGATTTGCAGGTATGCCACACTAACCGCTAACGCAACACATCGCGATTCCTCCTACCGGCCTTGGAAAAATATTCTTCCACAAACCGGTCCTTGGTGCCAAAAAGGTTGGGGACCACTGCACTAACTGTTTTACTTTGTTATTTACTTTAATTGCTTGCCAAGTCAAATTCTACTGTGGTGTGATAGAATTGTGTTTCCCCAACAGTCAGTGGGATCCACAATCCTTAATAATACCAGTTGTGCCAAGGGAGGGTTCGAGCCAGTTTAAGTGTTTGATAGCCAGAGTACAGATACCAAAACAAACCAGCAGCTCCTTCGGGGGTAGTGCTACATATATATATATATATATATATATATATATATATATATATATACACTGCTCAAAAGGAACACTTTTGAATCAGAACGCTCATGGGATATTGATCTGATCAGTTAAGTAGCAGAGGGGGAGGGGTGTATACAGAGGGGGTTGTTAATCAGTTTCAGATGCTTTGCTGTTAATTGAAATTAACAAAAGGTACACTAGACGGGTAACAATGAGACAACCTCCAAAACAGGAATGTTTTTTCAGGTGGAAGTGTCTGACATTTTTTTTCCGTACTCATCTTTTCTGACTGTTTTTCACTAGTTTTGCATTTGGCTAGGGTCAGTGTCACTACTTGTAGCACAAGGTGATACTTGGACCCTATAAAGGTTGCACAGGCTGTCCAACTCCTCCAGGATGGCACATCAATGCGTGTCATTGCCAGCAGGTTTGCCGTGTCTTCCAGCACAGTCTCAAGAGCATGGAGGAGATTCCAAGAGACAGCCGTAGAAGGTCCTTAACCCATCAGCAGGACTGGTATCTGCTCTTTTGTGCAAGGAGGAACAGGATGAGCACTGCCAGAGCCCTACAAAATGACCTCCAGCAGGCCACTGGTGCGAGTGTCTCTGACCAAACAATCAGAAACAGACTTCATGGGGGTGGCCTGAGGGCCCAACGTCCTCTAGTGTGCTCTGTGCTCACTTCCAGACACTGTGGAGCTCGATTGGCATTTTCCATTGAACACCAGAATTGGCAGGTCCACCACTGGTGCCCCTTGCTTTTCACAGATGAGAGCAGGTTCACCCTGAGCATATGTGACAGACGTGAAAGGGTCTGGAGAAGCCGCAGAGAACTTTATGCTGCCTGTAACATCGTTCAGCAGGATCGGTTTGGTGGTGGGTCAGTGATGGTATGGGGAGGCATATCCATGGAGGGACACACAGTCCCCTACAGGCTACACAATGGAACCCTGACTGCAATTAGGTATCGGGATGAAATCCTTGGACCCATTGTCAGACCCTACGCTGGAGCAGTGGGTCCTGGGTTCCTCCTGGTGCATGACAATGCCCGGCCTCATGTGACGAGAGCATGCAGCCAGTTCCTGGAGGATGAAGAAATGTAATACCATTGAATGGCCCCCACGCTCACCTGACCTAAATCCAAAAGAACACCTATGGGACATTATGTTTCGGTCCATCCGGTGCCGCCGGGTTGCACCTCAGTCTGTTCAGGAGCTCAGTGATGCTCTGGTCCAGATCTGGGAGGAAACCCAGGACAACATCCGTCATCTCATTAGGAGCATGCCCTGATGTTGTCAGGGATGCATACAAGCACTTGGGGGCCATACAAACTACTGAGGACCATTTTTAGTTGTTGCAATGAAATTTCAGCAAAATGGACTAGCTTGCTGCATAATTTTTTCACTTTGATTTTAGGGGTGTCTTTGAATTCAGCCCTCTGTAGGTGGATAATTTTCATTTCCATCAAATGATGTGCCAATCTTTCATTCCTAGCACATTACCCAGTCCATATCAGTATAGATATCCAGCATGAGATTTTTGCCAGTTGAAATCTGATATGTTTTCAAAGTGTTCCTTTAATTTTTTTTGAGCAGTGTATATATATATATGTATATATATATATATATATATATATATATATATATATATATATATATAGCACTCGCTGACGTAACCAGAGGAACCCACCCCTTCTGATGTCATGTGAAATTAGAGGGGGTGGGCTTATCTGGTTATGTCAGTGGGTGGCCCTGCCTTTGCCTATATAAGAGCTGTCAAAGTAAAATGACAGCAGTCGATGGGAGGCCTTTTTATGGAGGTGGAGTTTTTTCTTTTCTTTTTTCTACTTTTTGGGTCCATCGGGCAGCTGGATTGACATCATGGGACACTTTTTTTCTTTCTTTTTTAATAAAGGAATTGTCAAAAATTGTCTGTTGTAGTTTTTACTTTTTGACATTTTTTTGGTGAATGGGTAAGGGTACAATGTATCTAATACCCATTCACATAGTGGGGACAAGGATCTTGGGTTGTTGAGAAGAGGCTCTTGTCCCCATCAACATGGAGCCAAGGTGCATTGGGGGGACCCCAAAGCACCCTCCCCATGTTGAGGGCATGCAGCCTTTTGTGGTTCAGGAAGGGAGCTGGCTTATCTCCGCCATATCCTGACCTCCAGGTTACATGCTTGGATAAGGGTCTGGTATGGTTTTTGGGGGGACCCCACACTAAGTTTTAAAAAAAAATTGAGTTACACTTAAAATCCATACTAGACCCAAAGGGCCTGTATGGACTGGGGGGGGGACCTTATGCTGTTTCTTTCCTTGATTTTCCATTTATATTGCCAGGAGCTGGCAATACATTACAGCCGGAAGGAAGTTTGTATGCAATTTTTTCCTTTGGAAATTTCATTTTGCACAGATGCGCTACTTTACAGGCAGACTAAGGGGACCCCCGGGCATGATATTTAAAGGAAACATTAATTATTATTGTTTCACTTTAAGTATTATTAAATTCCCAGCTCTTGAAAAAACGGTTGTACCCATGTCCCATACACTTTTTATGGCAATAACTTGCCATAGACTTTAATAGGGCTTGCATGTTCACTAGAACTTTTTGCCTGTTCACGTGTTCACTGTTCACGTGCATCGAACCCAGAGGGGGGGGGGGGGTTCGGATCATCTCTATTGCTAAATAAATGATAAAGTGTATGGTGCATCTTTGACATTGAGGTCTACACCTGCAAAGGAAATGATGATCAAACTTGGAAATGAGAGGAAAAGAAATGGACTAAAATATGTTCCTAAGAGAAATGGCGATGAGGGGGGAAAAAAACTAAAGAAAATTAGGGGAAAATTTAACAAGGTGTAGAAATCATCATCATATGGGAAGAAACCTAGTTAAATAAAACATTTAATGTCAATGGTACATCTACAGTAGTATTGAGTACCTGTCCAAAAGGCAAAAATGTCATGCACAAGAAAATCACACCAAAAATGGTGAAGGATAGGAATAAGAGCATAGATGCAAAATATATATTTTTAATACCCTATTTAAAAACAATTATTTTATTTTTTATTTTTTTTTATTTTATGCTTAAACCATTGTACGCAAATTTAAGGTCATTTCTCAATATGAAACATTTGGAAAATAAATAAGCTTACTATTATCTGGCATAAGTCTCATATCTATTTACAAGCAGGGATGGTTTACTAGTCGTATCTAATTCTGAAAGAGAAAAGACAGAGCTTGTTTTGTCCCTAGGCAGTTTCCAAGGAAACAGAAATGTCTTCCACAACACTATGAATATTGGTGGATTTATTCAATATATAGAGGCTTGGCTAGCAATGTCCCAGCCAACATAAGTGACATGCAATATACTGCATCAGTGCTTTGCTATTACCTCTGCAGGAGATGTGTAATTTGTTTTATCATATTACTCTACTTTTGTTTTTTACATTCGGTGGAGTCTACAAGTAAAGTGGACCTTGCATTTGGATTCTTAAAGTGGTTGTAAACCCCACTTTTTGACTTTTACCTACAGGTAAGCCTATAATAAGGCTGTACGGTTTAGGAGATATTCCCCCCGCAATGCGCCGCTGATTGCAGCGGCGCATGCACAGCGGGGATCCTCGGCTAAAGGACCGGCATCCGCCGGACCTTGTCGAATTGAAGTCTCCCACGCGCGTGCGTGGGAGTGACGTCATCGCCGCTCCAGCCAATCACATCGCTGAAGCGGCGATACCCGGAAGACACGCCGGAGCAAGATGACATCTCGCTCGGCTTGGACCAGGTAAGTTCTATTCACCTTGTTTTAAGGTAAGTATAACATAATGAGCTATTATGCGGTGCATACTAGCTCATTATGGATTTTCCTTTACAGGGTATACTGTACAACCGTTTTAAGTTTTTATTAATTAAATACAAATTTAAGAATCAAAATGAAAAGTCTAACATTTTAACCAGTTCCCGACCCCCGCATGTACATATACGTCCACAATATGGCACGTACAGGCACATGGGCGTACACGTACGTCCTCGCCTATTAGCGGGTGGGGGGTCCGATCGGGACCCCCCCCGCTACATGCGGGGGTCGGGTCCGCTCGGGGAGCGATCCGGGACCACGGCGCGGCTATTTGTTTATAGCCGCTCCGTCGCGATCGCTCCCCGGAGCTGAAGAACGGGGAGAGCCGTGTGTAAACACGGCTTCCCCGTCCTTCACTATGGCGGCGCATCGATCGCGTCATTCCCTTTATAGGGAAGACACGATCGATGACGTCATTCCTACAGCCACACCCCCAAACAGTTGTAAACACATACTAGGTGCACCCTAACTCCTACAGCGCCACCTGTGGTTAACTCCCAAACTGCAACTGTCATTTTCACAATAAAGAATGCAATTTAAATGCATTTTTTGCTGTGAAAATGACAATGGTCCCAAAAATGTGTCAAAATTGTCCGAAGTGTCCGCCATAATGTCGCAGTCACGAAAAAAATTGCTGATCGCCGCCATTAGTAGTAAAAAAAAAATAAAAAATAAAAATGCAATAAAACTATCCCCTATTTTGTAAACACTATAAATTTTGCGCAAACCAATCGATAAACGCTTATTGCGATTTTTTTTACTAAAAATAGGTAGAAGAATACGTATCGGCCTAAACTGAGGAAAAAAAATGTTTTTATATATGTTTTTGGGGGATATTTATTACAGCAAAAAGTAAAAAATATTGCTTTTTTTTCAAAATTGTCGCTCTATTTTTGTTTATAGCGCAAAAACTAAAAACCGCAGATGTGATCAAATACCACCAAAAGAAAGCTCTATTTGTGGGGAAAAAAGGACGCCAATTTTGTTTGGGAGCCACGTCGCACGACCGCGCAATTGTCTGTTAAAGCGACGCAGTCCCGAACTGTAAAAACACCTTGGGTCTTTAGGCTGCATATTGGTCCGGGGCTTAAGTGGTTAAAACAAATTACACAGCAGAAAAAAACAACTATACTCACCTCACACTTTTACTGGTAGCACTCATGCCCTGTACACACGATCAGTTCGTCTGATGAAAGCGGACTGATGGATTTTTTCATCAGATATCCGATGAAGCTGACTTTCATCAGTCTTGCCTACACACCATCGGTTAAAAATCGGTTAAAAATCTAATCGTGTCCAACGCGGTGACGTAAAACATAACGACGTGCTGAGAAAAATGAAGTTTAATGCTTTCGAGCATGCGTCGACTTGATTCTGAGCATGCGTGGATTTTTGACTGATGGATTTCCCCACAGACGATCGTTTTTTTCTATCGGCTTTTTAGCCATAAGAAAAATTTTAAACAGGTTCTATTTTTTTTTTACTGATGGGACGAACCGATTGTGTGTACAGGACATTAGGCAAAAGTGAGTAATGAGCCTTCCAGCAAAATTCTGGCACAATTCAAAAACCTCTAAATCTTCAGAGAAGAGATGCTCCAGTGGGGTTTTAACTGTTACATAGACATTGTGTTTTGATGCAAGATTTGCTTTAATGTACACAAAGTTTCAAAAGCCACATTTTCTACATACACACAACCGTTTTTCATGATGAGAAAAATGCTATTTTTTTTAATTGGTCATGAAAAACGGTCGTGTGTAGGCTCCAGATCATTTTTCTCGATGAGAACCTGCTCTATTTTTATGTTATGATTTTATAGTTATGAAACAGGGA
Source organism: Rana temporaria (assembly GCF_905171775.1). Taxonomy (NCBI): domain Eukaryota; kingdom Metazoa; phylum Chordata; class Amphibia; order Anura; family Ranidae; genus Rana; species Rana temporaria. Next base: position 427,010,400 of record NC_053490.1, read on the forward strand.
AATTAGCATAAGCAGCCCAAAGGGTGGCGCCATTCGAATGGAACTTCCCCTTTATAGTACGTGTTGTACGTCACCGTGCTTTGCTCAAGCATTTATTTTCACGATCGTGTATATGCAAGGCAGGCTTGAGAAGAATCACGTCGAGAAAAACGTTGTTTTTTTCAATGACATGAATAACGGTCGTGTGTACGTGGGAAAAGTAGAAATATGACAGTAATATTTTCAGGACCTCCCTGCCCTCTTAAAGTTATTCCACCACTAAGAACAAGTGATAACACAGAATAATTTTTGTTTGACTTCAGCATAGCCTCTGTTTTGTAATATGTGAAGCCAGCAAAATCACAAAATAAAACCTAGTACAACATTTACATTTATTCTTGATAGTATGAGAGCAACGTAGAACAAGCTTGATATTCTTGGAAAATATTCTGTCTCCATCTTCTCCAGTGTCACGCTGATTGACTTTACAAATTACATACACAAGCATTTTGGGCACTGATTTTTTTATTTTATTTTTTACCCTGATTCAGACCTGCTCCACTGTGGCATGCTGTGAGTAGTGGCTTCATGTAAGAAAAAAAAATCAAATGACTGCAAAAACAAATGACAGTAAAAAAATTAGAACACAACAGAATCATTCAGCATTCTGGGTGATAGTTACACAACCAGTAAAACAAAAATAGAGGAAAGAGCTTCCTAGAAAGGATTAAAACCTATATCAAAATATCAAATGTTTATATGGAAAAACACCATTGGTGTGCGCAGCCTATTGCATTAGGGTGTGCTCCCAGAGCACAAACACACGTGCATGTATATCAGCAGAGCAGAGAACGGTGTCAGTAGAGCAGATATTGGTGTTTTTATTTTTATTATTTTTTACAATTTGTTTTTAAATACCTTTTTCAATATAATTTTTTACAATTTTTTTAGGAGCCCTGTTCTGCGGCTTTGGTGAAATATCAATGGTCTAAACAGAACCCCTGATGTCTCACTCTTGAGACAGAGAAAGAGACTGAGGATAGAGCTTCACAGTCCTTTTCTCTGCAGCCTCAGCTGCACTGGACAGTGAACTAATGTGAAGTGCTTTGTACTGAGCATCTTCCTGTTTATTTTCAAACTGAATGAACACAAGAGCGACCGGTACAGATGACTAACTGTGTGCATTCAGAAAAGGAAGGGGCTGGTAAATTAAATATTTACAGGCCCCTTACCTCACTCTCTATCCTGAAACATCCTCCACAGCCGGCAGGAGAGGAGGAAAGTTGACAGCACTGCAAGGGGGAAGACAGTGCTCACCAGGAAGTAGGGGAAATCGGCACTGCACAGGGTGATTAGGGTGTGCACTAGGTGCATTAGGATGCACCTATTTGTGCATCCATTGTCATGTAGGTATCGATAATGACTCCGAGACTTTTGACTTTGGTGCTAGGAGTGATGGTTTTACCTAGAATGGGCGGGGGTGTCCCTGTTGTTGGGGGATGATTCTTTTGATTGGCGTGAAACAGGAGAAGTTCTGTTTTCGAACCATTGAGTTTAAGATAACTCTTCGTCATCCAATTTTCTATCAAAGTAATCTCTATCTCCAGTCCGAGATAATGATCCTTTTTGTTGCAGATGCGAAAATACAGTTGTGTGTCATCTGCATAAGAGTGGTAAAGTAACTTCTGGTTACTGATGAGTTCAAAAAGAGGGCGGAGATAGATATTGAACAGAACAGGTGACAAAGGGGATCCCTGAAGGACTCCGCATGATACCGTGCGTTTTTCAGAAGTGAAAGGACCAAGTTTCACTATTTGTGATCGGAAGGAGGAGAACCAAGATAAATCTTGTATGTCATTGTCTCATTCTCCCATTTTTTCTAGCAGTATCGAACAAATCATGGGTATACCATCCATACAAAAGTTCCAAGAACCCTGTTAAGAACTGTTTGGTGATAGTTTTGGTGTCAGTAGTTAGCTTCCCAGCTAACAGTTAAAGTTACAGTTAAGGGAAATTAAACATTTTCTTTAGTGGTCCCCTCTATAGCACTAGCATCAGAATTATGTTCAAATGGGTTTGGTCTCCAGTCATCAGATCCTCTAGGCTTTTTGGGTTCTGGGGCCTTTTTCTGACCACTGCATAGTTCCTGGAACAGTGGAAAGTCTCTCCCTATGATCACACTGTGATCACTTAAACGAAACAGCTGATTGTCAAAAATGACATCAACCTTGCGGCTGCAACTGCCATCATTAGCTTGTTTTATTCACTTCAAATCAAGGATGTTTTAAAACAACATAAGGACGTGAAGTGGTTAAACAGTAATCACCCTTTGCTTTCCTTTCTTTTTATGAAAGTATTCAACAGAATCAATGAATCCCCATTTAACACATCTCAAAATTAGGTTTGGGGGGAAATGTGATAATAACTCAATTTCCATAGCATTACTTTAATGCCTTACTGGCAGACTGCCACTTAATTTCTTAAACCAGACCCTTTGGACCAGTGTTGGTCAAATCATTTCATATTTGACGTCACCAAAGAACCACACATAATATTCGAGAAATGCAATACTTCATAGAGCTGTTAGAGACCGGAGACAGGAGATAATCAAAAACCACAGACACGTTACAAGAGATGGTCAGAGGCTGTGGACATTCTACAGAAGAATGTTACTGACTGTGGGCATGCTATAGGAGTTCAAAGTTTATAGTACTGTGGATGTGGCGTTTGGCTTCAAGTCAGCGTCTTTTCATCTCTATCTGCTTTTGAGTGCTGGCAAATGTGTTAGTTATTCTATTGCAGTTCCCTTTTCCACCTTGCTTTTGCTCTTACTTTAGCTGGGCTTTCCCTAAGTTAAGATGTCCGATGTATCTTCAGATGCCTCACCACATCGAGGCTACATCCGCTGTCTATTGTATTTATGCGGTGATTCAGAGCGCCGCCTGTATCCCGTGACCAAGTCCGATTGCGACGAAACGTTGGGAGGCGGCGTGCTGACGTCACCGCGTACTGTTTACCTGATACAGGCTGTGTATCGAGCGGGCCGGCTCAAATTTTATTTGTTTGCCTACATTGACATGTAAGTGTTATTTTATTGATTTTGATATTAAACCAAGACGTTATTACGCTATGTGGAGTCTTTCTGCTTTCTTATATCCTTGGATGACCCATCGAGAGATGCATCTGTAAAGATTAGTCACTAGGATTTCACCGCTGTTGCTGTCCATTGCTGCCTATGGGATATCCATCCATGCCTCTTATGCGCAGTTTGATCTCTCTTAAACCAGAGATCAATTCTATTCGGTAAGAGGCTTTATTATCGTTGGTGGAGGATCTTTCTGTCCAGCACTTTTCCTTGTGGATTGAGTTTATCACCTGGGAGATTTATTTACTTGCCTCTGTGGCGGGACAATTTATTCATTGAACTTTATGTCACTTTTTGTTCACTTATCACTTATTTAGCGCGATCTCTTCCTTTTTTTGCATATTTGACAGTGTAGTATAACACTTTTTGATCGCTGCTTTCCCCTTTTTTTCTTTTTCACTGTTAACAAGCGCAATATTTTTTCCTACACATTGATGCTATAGGAGTTGTTTGAGAATGAGAACATGATTCAGGAGACAGTCTGGAGAAACATTATATTAGTGTACTAGAGACCACTGCTATTACAGCCCTTTTCCAAATACAGCTTTATTAACCATTTCAGGCCATTCTTTGCCATACGGCGCTACCTTATTTTAACTGATGATTGCACGGTCATGCGACGTCGTACCCAAAAACTTTATTTTTGTGGTATTTTTTTACCTCTGCAGTTTTTATTTATTGCACTATAAACAAAAAAAAATTGAAAAAAAAACAATATTTTTTACATTCTGCTATAAAACATACCCAATATAAATATGTAAAAAATCTTTATCAGTTTAGGACAATTTGTATTCTGTTACATATTTTTGGTAAAAAAAATCCCAATTAGCATATATTGATTGGTTTGCACACAAGTTATCATGTCTACAAACTATGGGATAGATTTATGGAATTTTTATTTTTATTTTTACTAGTAATAGCATCAATCTGCGATTTTTAGTGGGACTGGGACATTGTGGCGGACAAATCGGACACTAAGTGACACTTTTTCAAGACCAGTGACACCAATACAGTGGTCAGTGCTAAAAAAATGTGCTGTACTGTATATAATCTTACCGTATAAAAGACACTGGCAGGGAAGGGACGGTCTGCCTTGTTTACATAGTCGGACTGCCATTCTGTCATTCCTCTGAACAATCGCGGGGGCGGCTGATTGGCTTCCACTGTGTCCAATCACAGCATGAGCGGGTTGCCGGCAGTGCGTGCGTGTGCCCCAGACCCAGAAGTCATGAACAACATACAGGTACGTTGTTTTGTGCAGCCTGGCCACCCTTTCACAGTATATGGGCAGTCCAGAAGTAGTTAGTTTTCAAGTTTGAATTTGAACAAGCAGGGCAGCTAGCAAAAGAGAAAGCTGAATGTGCTGTATGAAACAAAAAAATAAAAATATATATTATCAGGGTTGAAGGTGTGCCTCGTGATCTAGGAAGTAAGGAGTAGAGTGGATTATGTTCACCTCACCCCCAAAGGAAGCAAGAGAGGAAAAAATAAAGGGAAGAAAGAGGGAGGTGCAAGAGGAGGGGCATCCCCCACGCACCCCTCACTTCCACCCTCTACAAGGGTTTTTTTTTTTGCTTGCATTCAGCAAAGGGAATGGTCAGGATCCTCCATGCATTCACTTTAACAATCTTTGCTGCCATAAGAATATATATAATTGGTCTGAACTAAGTATTGGTACATTCCTAAGGGCATCTGTTTAAAATAATTTTGGAAGGGTACTTATGAAAGGATTTACCCGCAACTGTATTGAGCATTTGATAGACCCTATTCCAAAATCTTCTCTCTTTCGAGCAACCCACCAAATGTGTTTGAAAGAACCATCCATATGGCATCCTCAAAAACACTTAGGAGGAGAGGCACAAACGCGGTAGCTCCCAAGATGGCCACCGGTGTCTAGAGCTCCACTCCACCACGGCCCCTCGATAGATACCGGAGCTTACAGAGCACTCCCCCACACCTCTTACCGGGATTTACAAATGGAGGAAACCACCCGGGAATCTGCCAATGACAGCGGTGCAGGCCAGGAGAAATCTATCAGGCCAGATGTCAGCAGCGGCTGGACAGATCAGCAACGCTAAGATGGCAGCGGCACGACCAGGCTCACTCAGTATGGAGGACACAGAAGACTCTATTGCGGACCATGACTCGATCCCTCCGCCATCGTCAGGTACTGATTTTACTCTCCTGCCCCTGGCCACATCCCACGCTTCCACAGAGTCCTTGCTGGGCAGGATGAGCTCTGGTATCCCCACTACTCCCATGCTGGATCCTCACACAGGCCTGCTTCTGTGTGTCAGTGAAGCAAACAAAGCTATTCCTATCCCCACTGACTTCCCCTCTATATAGGATTAGGGGCTCCCTGAATCTGAGAAAGAGGTGCTGTTAAATCTCTCATAAAAGGTCTTGTCCCAGATATTGCTGAACACCACCTTGAGCTGGATAGAGCTCACAGAGCCCTCCAACCCCCCTGCAAGGATGGTCTCCCCAAGGACATCATTGTGAAACCCCACTATAATTCAGTAAAAGAGGAGGTGATGAGGAAGTGCAGGATCTCTGACAATCTCACTTTGCACGGACACAAAATTTAGATATTTGCTGATCTGTCTCCATATAAGGTCCAGAAAAGACTATTGCTTAAGCCATTAATTCAGCTACTGATCAAAAGGGAAATCATGCATAGATGGTCATTCCCCCTCCGCCTGAACTTTTCCTACAGAAACAAAAAAGTTTCAGCTTCTCATCTTTTGCAGAGGGGGAACGCCTTCTGATACATCTTGGTCTGATAGCACAGGAACTATCCTCCACATGAACCAACAGAGGAACCCCCTCCTCTACAAAGAGAACCCGCCAGCTAGCTCGCTGCAACCCACCTGGCTGAAATAAAATTCCAAGTGATCCAAAGAAACTCTTCCACCATGATGGTCAGGGCCCTGATCTGTGACATTTCTACTTTCCACATGTTTTTTAGGGACCCCCCTGCCTTACCTTCATTGAAAGCCCATACTGGAGCTTACCCCACTTCTGCATTGTCTCAGCAGATGTCCAACGTCCCTTCATTGCAGGACTGGCTTAGGCCGAGCAACTGGGGCCTCCAACTTAGACATGGGGAAGGGTGGGAGTTATTAAACCTTTAACTCCTCTGGGAGCTTGCATGGAAGGCAGTCCAACTGTTCCAGGAATCCTGCTATGTTTGTCATAACCTCCTCATTGTGGACTATGGTTCTCATACCATGATGGCAGATAAAGGGTTAATCATGCTGTAACGGTTCTCTTTCATGTGTTCCTCTAACTTATTCCTCTGCACAGTCAGTTTAGTTAGAAACTCCTGTTGAGCTGAGGAATACTTATACAGTGCCCAGGGTGTTATTCCCTGTCCTAGGCTAACAGTCCTAGACCATGTCCCAAACCGGGCCTGCTTGCCCCCCTGGTTCTCCAGCCCTTTAGGCTGGGAATCCAGGGCGGCAGTAGGGCCTGGGAAGGGTTCTCTGTGACATAGTTTGAATAAAGTTAATTTTCACCTTGGGGCGCTCTGTTTTGAAGACATCATAGTCTCCTTGTTAGCCTTAAGTTAAGTTTGTTGTTAGGTGGCGGGCTGTGGTGGACCCAGTGCACCTCCAATAGGAACCGGGAGCACCATTGGTGCCATTTGGTTCTTAACTGGTTTCCCTGCAGGAAGGGCAATCAGGTCCCCTATGGTTAAGGGGTAGGAGATGGCAAGCCCATCCCTTCCCAGGGGTGGGAAGTGGTCTGGGGAACCTCCGGATTCAGAGTTATTGTTATTTCTTTATGATTGTAAGAATTTTTTCTCAGGTTTACAATAATGCAATCCCCTTCTCTTTTTTCTTCTCTTGTTTCACCCCTTTTCTTCTTCTCCTTGCTAACGCTCGTCGGAGTGTTCACAGGTTCCATGGTTGTCCACGACCTCCCATTCCAGGTTCCAACTCATTGCAATCTCCGCTCTCCGGGCCTCGTAGTGAGTACCTCTCCCAAGGGAATGGTAAGTTTCAGATCCCCGAATAGTTCCATCCCCTCTGATCCATGTCTAATGCAAATCACTTCACACCCTCCCTCAAAATTATCTCACACAACACTCAGGGACTTAACTCCCCCATCAAACGTAGAAAACTCTTTCAACTTTACCACTCAATGCACGCAGACATTCTCTTGCTACAAGAGACCCACTTCCCGTCCACATTTAAACCCACATTCCTTCATCAGCGTTACCCCCAATTTTTCTTAGCGTTAGCGGATAACAAAACAAAAGGGGTGGCCAGCTGTTTGGCTAAACACATTAATCTCTCTCAACCGGAGACTATAGTTGGCCCCCAGGGACGCTACGTTCTGGTTTCTGGCCTCATTGATGGTGAGTTATACACTTTTGTTTCATACTATACCACCAATAAGGGTCAGAGACTTTTTTTGACTCCCTGCTACACAAACAGCAAGTGCATCTTAAGGGGGTGGTGTTCATCAGTGGAGACTCTAACACATCCTTCGATTTCTCTCTTGACAAATCTGCAGAAGGGAAATCAAAACCCAAGCGCTCTTCCAAAGCGCTAAAATAGCTAAACTGCGTCATTCCACTGGGTTGATTGACATTTGGAAAGAGGCCAACCCACACACAAGAGACTATACACACTTCTCTGCCCCTCACAACTTTTTTGCCAGAATAGACCACATTTTTACTCGCTCTACAACAATCCCTCTAATCAGATGTTCCAAGATTATAATTCCCCCCTTGTCAGACCACTCGATGGTTACTCTGATCACACAAAGATCTTCAGGTTCTAGAGGTCCCCCTCACTGGCATTTGCAGGAGTCCCTATTGAGTAATCCGATACAATGCACCTTATTGGAGGAAGCTATTAAAGAATATTTTCTATTAATGAACGAGCGATGTTTCCCCATCTACTGTATGGACGGCGCTTATGTCGGTCATCAGGGGGAAACTCATACAAATGACATCAAAACTTAAGGCTGAACACAGGGCAGACGCTCTAAAGCTTACGGAGGACTTTTGCTCTTTAGCTAAGGCACACAAGCGCCACCCCACATCCGAGTCTCTAGCAAACCTAGACAAAGCTTGGGCTCTCCTTAACTTGACTCTGATGACTGTGGCTAAAAAACACCTCAGGTGGACTGGGGCTAAATTCTACTCCCAAAAAGACAGGATTGGTTCAAGACTAGCTGTAGAGCCGAGTCCTAAACAACGTTCCCTAGCATTCCCTAAAATTTGGGCAACTCCAGGGGACCTGACACAGACCCAACCAAGATTATGGATGCTTTTTTACAGTTCTACTCTGATCTATACAAATTAAACATACCACTCCCCTGTCCACTGCAGAATACATTTTTAAATAATCTCCCTTTGCCCACAGAGACCTCCTTGAGAGTCCATTCAGAGATACTGGATACCATTAAATCCCTTAAACTAGGATACTCACCTGGACCAGATGGTTTCTCCACTGGTTACTATAAAAAAAATGTGGCCCCTGCCTTGCCCCACACTTAACTTGTATGTTAATTTCTCTCAGGGATGGAGCCCCTCTAGGTGCGGATATAAACCTTGCATATATCTCAGTAATACCCAAACTGGGCAAGGATACAAGTGAGGTAGGTAATTATTAGGCATGTGCATTTCGTTTCGTTCCGAATCGAAATTCGGACAAATTTTTCATTATTCGGACATTCGGATGCATACGAATTCCCGAATTGCAATATTAATGAATTTACCGAATCCGAACGAACGTTTTCGATTCCGCGGACGAAATTCGATCGGAATTCGAATTTTTTTTTTTTTTTCGAATTCCGATCGAATTTCGTCCGCGGGTTTTCGATTCGGAATTCGAAAAAAAAAAAAAAATTTTTTTTTTTTTTTTTTATTCCAATCGAATTTCGTCCACGGGTTTTCGATTTGGAATTCGGAAAAAATTTTATTTTATTTTTTTCGAATTCCGATCAAATTTCGTCCGCGGGTTTTCGATTTGGAATTCGAAATTATTATTTTTTTTTTTTTTTTTTTTTCGAATTCCGATCGAATTTCGAAATTATATTCGAAAAGAGACTATTTGTTGTCGAATCCGGTCGAAATACTTTCGAATTCGACCGGATTTTTCGAAATTCTGTCGAAAAACGAAACGAAAGTTCCGAAAACGAATTTAACACATGTAATGAACCTAACTTAACGAAATTAATTAAATAACGAATTAAAACGAAACGAAACAAAACGAAATTTTCCCTTTTGCACATGCCTAGTAATTATCACTCGATCTCGCTTATTAATAATGATATTAAAATAATGATAAAGATCCTTGCAAATAGAGTAGCAAGTTTCATCCCTCCATACTTCTATAGAGATCAGATGGGCTTCATTCCTGGGAGACAGGGCCCGGACCAGATTCGAATTACCATTGACGTTATTTCACTTCTCAAATCACAATGGGACGGGGGACCCCTTCAGAAAGGTTTTCTACTCTCTATAGACCTCCATAAAGCCTTTGACTCAGTAGATTGGGCATATCTGTCTGATATCCTGGACATATGGGGCTTTGGCCCGTATTTCCCAAACCTAAAACAATCGATTTACTCAACCCCTACAGCGCAGGTGCGTCTGATGGGCAGATACTCAGAATCCTTCTCCATAGGCAAGGGCACCAGACAGGGATGCCCGCTCTCTCCCCTCCTCTTTGCAAAGGCCAACGAAATGTTGGCCATAGCAATTAGATTATATCCTGACATTAAGGGAGTGACCTGCGGAAATCAGGAACATAAATGTGCGTTATCCAATCCAACATCCACTCCTATGTTTCATAAGATATTACGGGTATTTAGCGAAGTATCTGGTTTGCGGGTCAATATGAACAAATCAACAACATTAAACATAACAGTCCCCCCAGATCTGCTTAAACAGCTTTCAAGTTACTTTGCATTTGTTTTGGTTCCCGCGGCAATTGCATACCTAGGAATCAAACTAATGCCAGATATCAATACGTTTTTTAAAGCAAACTACCCCCCCTATGTTTCACAAATGTAGAGGTGACATGGAAAAGTGGTCGAAGTGTGGTCTACCTGGTTGGGTAGAGTTTATGCAGATAAGATGACTTTTCTCCCCCATCTTTTATATTTATTTTGCTCTCTCCCAATCCCAATTAAGAAACAATTCCTCAGTAAATCCCAGTTGGATATAGTTTGCTTTGTTTGGGGTAATAAAGGGTATAGATGCCCCTCAGGAGTCCTTTTCCACCTGAAATCTCAGGGCGGCCTGGGTTTACCAAACCTGTGAGGGTACTTCCAGGCTGCACAACTCACGCAAATTTCAATGGTTTTCACTAGGGGCCCAAAACCTGATTGGCTCTCCATGGAAAGACAAGCTGTCCCCCTGAATACCATTGATTGATTATCTTCTTTGGTGCGACCCGAAAATTAGGCCAGCTATAATGTCCCCCACTCTCTCTCACTCCATTGCCCTATGCTCCAAGCTTTACGCTTAGCACACCCTGATATCCCCCCTGAAGCCATTAGTGCATTTGTTTCTAAATTCTGACTTCTCACCGGGGTTGAACATTAAAGCGTTCTGATGGTGGACAGATAAGAGTCTCTACCGAATTGGTCACTTCCTCTCTCCAACAGGCTCGCTTACATTGTTACACTGTAGGAAGAAACTAGAAATGCCCGATTCTGAACTATTTAGATTCTCCCAAATATCGAATTTCCTACACTCCATCTGGACCAACAAAAAAGAAAAAAACACAATAACCCCTACGAACATTCATGCTCAAACACCGCGGATCAGAGGGGAGGTATCTCATTGATATACACAGCACTGGTGACAAATTTGGACAAACCGACCTACACTCGGGCCTGGGAAGAGGACACGGGCAGCACGTGGACCACCTCGGACTTGTTCTGCGCTTCAAAGCGAGCTTAAAAAGGTATTCTCAATATTTACACAAAAAAGAATATATATTGCGCATACCCAAATAACTAAAAACAATAATAGCTGCGTCTCAAGGATGTCATACAACATCAAACAGATATGGAAAAAAAAGGGGAGTCGCTCTAGTATACCAATGTGGAAGAAAGACACCAATAGGTGTCAAATGTGATGATAGTAATTAGTGTGTGAGACTAATATAATGACAACAAAAATATTGTTACAGCAAGAATATTCTACAGTGATAGTACATCTTGATGAACCATAGTGCAATAAAAAAGATGATGAAAAATGACAGTGGATCCTGGGTGCCAGTTGTATACACAACACAGTAATCAGTGCAGACAGGAGACCTCCACCCACGGGTAACACTGACTCTTACCAGAGATCAGAATAAAACCAGCATATATGCAGAAATCCAAGCTCCACTGCAGGGCCAGAATCAATCCTTCAAATAGTGATGAAGCCTCAATGATGATTGTCTCCACTCAGCAACAGCAGACACACCGTTCCAAACCATAAGAAGAAAGCCAAGGAGAGCACATAGCGTAATACTGCATATAGGTTTATTGGTAGATGAACAGATTGTGTACTTACATAAAATCTTTAAAAAACGAGCATGTAGAGGACTTAAAAAGACACAGCCGGCCGGCCTGTGTAGGAGCGTACGCCCGGGATATCCGGGTCCTTACACAAGTAACGCGGTGACGTCAAGGCGTCTCCTCCCGACGTTTTGTCACAACAGGGACGTGTTCACCCCGTGCTCTCCCCTTATATCTGACAGATGTTGGAGATGTAAGATAGAGGAAGGCTCGATGATCCACATTTGGTGGTCTTGTCCATTAATACAAATTTTCTGGAAAGCAGTCCATGAGACCATTACTTTAGTCACTTCAGAGAACCTCTGCTTTACTCCTGCACAATATCTCTTACATTTTAACTCTCTTCCAAGAAAACGCTATATGAAATCGCTAGCAATGTTCATGATCAATGCTGCACGCAATGTATTCCCGCCCATTGGTGCTCCGATGTTATTCCCTCCAAGACAGAATGGTTTAGGAGAATAAATAACATAGAGAAAATAGAGGAACTCATAAGCATTTCCCAGGAGAAAATAATGAAATTTTCAGTAACATGGCGTGATTGGATGATTTTCAAGGACTCACAGTCAAATAGCACAAGTATTCATTGAGATTCAAAAATATCCTCAGCAGAACTATAAAAAATGTACATTAAAGTGGAAGGAATATACTGGTTAAGCACCCTAAGTCAAGCAGATCTGATTTACACCCTCTACCCCTTTTTTTTTATCTTTCTCTCTCTTCTTTTTTCACCTATCTTCCTTCCCTTTCTCTTCTCCAATCCCCCTCCCTGCCTCTCTTGACCATTAGAGAATTATACTACTAAAAACCCTATATACTGGTCAAGACGGGCATAACAAAAATTTTCTTTGGTGAACCCTATGGTATATAATGTATAATGATTATTGTACAATCTTCTATGCCTTACTTTTATGCCTTTACATGCCCTCTTCAGATGAGGATTGACCTGTAATACAAGATTGTATTCTGAAGCTAAAAAATTTTTTGCAGTTATTTCTGTTAATTGCTAAAACAAGCTATTCTTTGATGTATCTATGTACTAACCTGTATGCTTTTATATTCACCCAATAAAAACTTATGAAACAAAAAAAAATGGGCCCAGAGGTGCAGGGTGCTGTGTAATGTAAGGGGGCCAGTGGTGCAGGAGGCTGTGTAGAGTAAAGGGGTCCAGAGGTGCAAGGTGCTGTGTAATATAAAGGGGTCCAGAGGTGCAGGGGGCTGTGTAATGTAAAGGGGCAATGCAGAGAGAGGAGTCTGAAGAAGAGGAGTCAGAGGAGGAAGGTGGCTTTGAGGAGGTGGAAGACCAACCACAGCAGGTGTCCCAGGGGGCTTGTTGTCACCTTTCAGGGACCCTTGGTGTTGTACGTGGCTGGGTGGAGGAAGAGACATTTAATGACGTCAGTGAGGACAAGGCATGGGACATGGCTAGCTTGGTATCCAACCTTGTGTAAATGGGGAGTTTGCGGTTGTGCAAATGGACTGTTTGTGGTTGTTTGCGGTGCGTTAAACGGGGAGTTTGGTCTGTCAGAGTTTGGTCTGTCACTGTGAAACCTAACCCTGTCTGTAACCCTAACCCTATCTGTAACCCTAACCCTATCTGTAACCCTAACCCCAACCCTTACACTACCTGATCGATACAACATCATACCTGATGTTTTAAAGCACGTTATTCCAAACAATTTAGGAATGTTAGGTGATTTATGCCCTTTAAGGATTAAAAACGGACTCTGCGACAACTACGTAATTTTCCATGGGAGTTTTGCCATGGATCCCCCTCCAGCATGCCACAGTTCAGGTGTTAGTCCCTTTGAAACAACTTTTCCATCACTCTTGTGGCCAGAAAGAGTCCCTGTGGGTTTTAAAATTTGCCTGCGCATTGAAGTCTATGGCGTTCTGCCCGTTCGCGAACAGTGAAGTTCGCGTTCACTGTTCACTGTTCGCGAACGCATAATTTTAGGTTCGTGACATCACTACAGTATATGTCTAAAGAGAAATTGTCTGTCTATATGTAGGAGAAAGGAAATCCTATGAATGTTATCACTTGCTTGTTTACCTGGGATGGTATTTCACATTTTCGCACCTTAAAGACCCCTTAGAGATGATTTGACCCACATTTATTGTTTCACTCAGCAAGGTAAGATCAGAGACGAAAAGCATTAAAAAAATAAGGACGGAGAGCACAAAAAAATTAAGATATTGTGAAGGAAAAAACAAAACCCTTCAGGTACTGGGAACAAATATAAGGACATTTTTTCCTTTACTAACTTAAAGCTGAACTCTGGGCTTAAAAGACTATTCAAGTGCACCCAATGATTCTTAAAGGGTCCCAACGATAGTCGTCAGAAGAGCAACTTTAAAGTGGAAGTTCAACTATAACCTAACTCTAAATCTACTCGCAGGCTACATTCTAAAACAAATCTATCTAAACCTGTAAAGAATTAATTGCTATACCTACCTTTTCTGAAGCCAATCAAGTATGGTCTTCAGATGCTGTTTGCAGAACAACAACTGGGAAAGTCATCAGAAGACCACATTTAAGTACTGCCCCTCCATTAATCTCCCAGTACATTTCCTTAGTTCCCTTCACCCCTTTTCATAATTTAAATAAAGACAGTGCCCACTGGCAGTATAGTTCCATGCTGTTTGGTAGATCAAATATTTTTACTGCTGCACTTCAGGTAGTGCTAGTCTAGACTTTACTGCTAGCAATCATATTGAGCAATGAAACATTACATTTACCTTTAATATCTGGTTTTGTGCCTGTTTCCTTGATATAGCACTACCACGGGGCACTTAGTACTACTTTCAGTGAGTTTCTGTGCTATTGTAGGTTTGTACACTTAACCAGGTGTGTCAGGGGGGTTAAAGTTCTTCAGAAGTTTGAGGCACAGGATGAGAGGACCTATTTTATTCAGTGGCTCCTGCGGGGGTAACACTACATGAGGTAAGAATAATCCTTCAAGCGGGATTCACTTGTGCATTAACATACATGCATTAATGCATGTTATATTACCTGTTTGCATGCATTGCATTGAGGCAAGCCATTAATTTTAAACAGGTTTTTAATGCACCACATAGCAAGTATTAATGTACATGCACCCCTTTTTTCAATGCAGCAAACCACAGATGGCTCACATGCATTAAAATGCATGTAGGCTATTATGTGTTATGTATGTGCATTGGGGTGCCATTCAAACTAATAAATAAGAGCCATGTCTTGATTGTTCATTGTGCCAAAGCAGAGTAAAACATGTTTTACCATGTGTTACTACCAGGGGTCAAGTCCTGGGGAAAAAAGTGTGGGAACTCCCACCCAAGATCGCTGATATGCATAATTACTAAACCGCAAGTTCTTTCTAAATCCCACGATAACTTGCGGCAGACCCCCACAATGTCTCCTGGGAACAATGACAAAAGCTCCCAGGAGACATTGCGGCATCGAGGAAGTGACTGAATACCCGCACACTACCCGATGAATCCATATACAGGAAGTGGCCAGTAACATAAAGGATTACTAAGGTTCGCCTGCCCCTGACAGTGACTCGAGCTGGGCTTCGCCGCTTAGTGAAGGATCGGCTTGGGCAGCTCGACTGCACTTGGCTGCTCTAGTCCTGCAAAGGGAACTGAGTTCCTGCTGTGAAAAAAGTGCAGGAACTCCGTTCCCACGCGTTCCCGCAGGACTTGAGCCCTGGTTACTACCATGCAATATAGTATGAATCTGACCTTAATAGTCTGAGTAAAATCTTACCAGAAAAATACAGTAACTACCATATAGTTTAAGTGACTTAGCAGCTGTAATGTTCTTATTTATAGAGCATTTATTGGAATAAATGTGATAATGAAATTCCAGCTAAGTAAAGGAGAAAATTACCTAAACAAGTAAAAATGACCACTCAGACCCAATAAGATGTATGTTATGCATGACGGGAAGTTTCCTCTTTACAACCAAGTAAATTACATCTTATACTGTAATTAGGGATGTGGAAAACAATTCCATCTGTCACAATATTTTAGAAATGTGGATACTAACAAAACACTCAGCACCAAATCCTTTTAAGAAAGAGCTACATTTTATGCAGAGGCTCATTATAAGTTCTATAAATTTTAGTTTAACTGCTTGCCGACCAGCCGCCGCAGTTATACGGTGGCAGGTCAGCTTTGCTGGACGAGAGCAGGTAGATATATGTCATCTCGCTCAGCAGCCAATAGGGGCGACTCCTGTGCGCGTGCCCGGCAGGCGCAATCACCACATCGTTACAGAGCGAGGACCGGGAGCTGTGTGTGTAAACACACAGCTCCCGGTCCTGTCAGGGGAGAAATGCCTGACCGTCTGTTCATACAATGTATGAACAGCGACCAGTCATTTCCCCTAGTGCGTCCCCCCCCTCTACAGTTAGAACACACCCAGGGAACATACTTAACCCCTTCCCCGCCCCCTAGTGTTAACCCCTTCACTGCCAGTGGCATTTTTATAGTAATCCAATGCATTTTTATAGCACTGATCGCTATAAAAATGCCAATGGTCCCAAAAATATGTCAAAGTGTCCGAAGTGTCCGCCATAATGTCGCAGTACCGAAAAAAAATCGCTGATCGCCGCCATTACTAGTAAAAAAAAATTATTAATAAAAATGCCATAAAACTACCCCCTATTTTGTAAACGCTATAACTTTTGCGCAAAACAATCCTTAAACGCTTATTGCGTTTTTTTTACGAAAAATATGTAGACGAATACGTATCTGCCTAAACTGAGGATTTTTTATATATATATATATATATATATATATATATATATATATATATATATATATATGTGTTTTTGGGGGTTATTTATTATAGCAAAAAGTAAAAAATATTAATTTTTTTCAAAATTGTCGCTATATTTTTGTTTATAGCGCAAAAACTAAAAACCGCAGAGGTGATCAAATACCACCAAAAGAAAGCTCTATTTGTGGGAAAAAAAGGACGCCAATTATGTTTGGGAGACACGTCACACGACAGTTAAAGCAACGCAGTGCCGAATCGCAAAAAATGCTCAGGTCATTGACCAGCAATATGGTCCGGGGGTTAAATGGTTATAGTGAAAAAATTACATTAAGACTGTATATGTTTGCTAAGGACAAACAGAACTTTCTTGTTTCATACAACTCATACCCCTTTATAAATTTGCCAACTGTCATATTGAAGAGCAATTTTAACACGTGGAACCAATCAACGAGCCTCTAAAGCTATACAGAAAACCCTGCAGCTGCTAACACAATTTAGTTAAGCATAATTTGAGTTCTCTGTAATTCTCAACAGCAATATTCCATAGAGAACCTCCTTGGGTCACTGGCATTGTGCTTCCTGTAGCCTGTTCTGTCCTGTGCCTTTCTCCTGTTTCCTTTATGACAAATCACAATTAAAGCTGAACCATTCCTCAAAAGTGTAGCAGTGACATTATTACTGTTTTGTACATAGCCTGTGCAGAAAGCAGAGCTGTGGGAGGGACCCAGTAGGCCCACTACAGGCTGCCTGAAGAGAACTACAAGAGGGAGTAGAGGAAAGACCAGTCACCCTCCACAAGGGGAGAGAGCGGCAGTGACTGGTCTTTATTACAGGAAGCTCAGATCTGGAAGAAATACACAACACATTAAGATTCAAGTAAGAATGTGCATGCCTCTTGTATTTAGACAACATGGCCCGGATTCACAAAGCACTTACGCCCACGTATCTACAGATACGCCGCGTAAGTGTAAATATGCGCGGTCGTATCTATGCGCCGGACTCTGAAACCAAGATACGCCTGAAAATAGGCTTCATCCGACCGACGTAACTTTCCTACGCCGGCGTATCATGGGCGCATATTTACGCTGGCCACAAGTGGCGCTCCCATTGATTTCCTATTGACATATGCTAATTAGGGAGATACGTCGATTCACGAACGTACTTGCGCCTGGCGCATAATATACGCGGTTTACGTAAGTTGTACGCCCGGCGTAAAGTTATTCCCCATATATGAGGGGCAACTCATGCAAACGTATGGACCAGGGAACACAGCCGTCGTATTTTACGTCGTTTACGTAGTGTGTGAATAGGGCTGGGCGTAGATTACGTTCACGTCATAGGCAGTGATCCGTCGTATCTTAGGGAGTAGTTCCGACGTGATTCTGAGCATGCGCACTGGGATACGTCCACGGGACGGCAAATGCGCCATTCGTTTTAAGTACTTGTATGGCACTCGGCCCATCATTTGCATGGGGTCACGCCTCATTAGCCTGGCTCACGCCCACTTCCACTTACGACGACTTACGCCGAGGGAACCCAGCGCAGATTTGGCAGCACTGGCTTTTTGAATCCAGTGCTTGCCTCTCTGCGCTACGTCGGCATAGCGTATATTAGATACGCTACACCGGCATAACTATGCGCCAATGTATGTGAATCCGGGCCTATTTGTTTATCTCATAGTTTTGCTTCAAATTACCTATTCATCCCTAGGTTTGAATCCGATTGGTGGCTGTGAATAGCTGCTTAGCAATACTGTACATTTTTCATGGTACTTTCTGTATAGGAGAGACAAACACAAGAGTTTTCAGAAAACTAGCTTGCTAACAAAAAGAAGTAATACTGCTGCAGTACAACTATGCATGATGAGGAGGGCTGTGCTCCCTGTATATACCTCAAGCGTTAACATTCAGTTGTAACTGGATAATACCCTTAGGATACTATATGGCAGAGGGAAAAATAGGGATATACTGTATGTGAGGAAAAGTAGTGTTATTTACCGTACTAAAGTTAAATGTGTAGTTTTTTTTTCTACTAACTAAATTAGCATTTTCAACTATGGGAAGAAATAGAAGAGATCTGATAAAATCCAAAGTAATCCATGATTTATTCTGTAAACTCCACTTATCTGTACTTTAAGTTTAAAGAGAACCTGTCATAAATGTATCACATGCAGAACACGTTACCTAAATTGGCACATTTGTAAGTAATACACAACCATCATCTCTAATGAGGTTGGGTCTTACTAGTAAAATCAATCACACACCCATTGCGACACCCATCTTTGGCTCCCCAAAAGCACCTCAGATATGAGGAATAACTCTGCATTTGTTTTGCCTATGTGATATCACAGTTGTTGCTGGGTTGTAAAAATATATTCTCGACAACTCGTGAACTGGATATTTAATATCGACATTGATACAGTATTTACAGTATATGATGCCTCATTTATGTTGAACTTTTGAACCACACATCTGACATACAATTTGACCAAACTCTCATGTCCTTCAAAGAACACTGTCTGTGGCCTATATGTGTGGTTAGCCCATAAGGGATGTGGCCAGTCTAGGATTTCTAAAGGTCGTTGGGCCTATACTGCATTATCTGACCCATATTTTTGGGGATTTCAAGGCAGCAATATTTCTAGTTTACAATACATCACAATGGTGATTTAAACTACCGGCATAGATATTGCCTTTACCAGAATTCAAGATACTTGTTGGAGTCCCTAATGAGTTTATTCAAGTGCATTTGCACATACTGTATATGGAACATTTTAATGATGGACATCTAGCAGAGAATATTCATATCACCATCTAGATTAATAAAATGTCTAGGTTACCATTTTTCATTAAGGGGGAGGACATTTGACATTTTTAAAGTGTGGAGATCCATGATCATTTTTGAGCCCACGGGTTCACCAATGGCATTATACCATCAAAGACAAATGATTAGCCTTATCGTAGATGTATGCATTTTCTGATGCATATTCTGATATTCTTTTCTGATAACATAGGACACACTTATTAGTTCCTTACTGTGCCTTTGGAGGGAGGAATTTTTATGTACACATACTATTTATGTTTGGCATCACAATGCACATACAGTATGTGTCTGACTGTGCTGGTTCTCCTTCTTGCATAAACTGTTCTGGACAATTTTGTGTTAAAATCATATCTAGGTGAACTCTCCTTAGAAGATGTGGTGGGTGAGATTTTAACCACTTAAGACCTGGACCATTATGCAGGTAAAGGACCTGGCACCTTTTTGCAATTCGGCACTGCATCGCTTTAACTGACAATTGTGCGGTCGTGCGACATGGCTCCCCCAAAAAAAAAAACGGTGTCCTTTTTTTCCCACAAATAAAGCTTTCTTTTGGTGGTATCTGATCACCTGCAGTTTTTTTTTTTTGCGATATAAAAAAAAATAGAACGACAATTTAAAAAAAAATGCAATATTTTTTACTTTTTGCTATAATAAATATAAATATAATTTTTTTTCCTCAGTTTAGGCCGATACGTATTCCTCTACATATTTTGATAAAAAAAATCACAATAAGCGTTTATTGGTTGGTTGGCACAAAAGTTATAGGGCCAGATTCACAGAAGAAGTACGCCGGCGTATCTACTGATACTCCGGCGTACTTTCAAATTTGCCGCATCGTATCTTTAGTTTGAATCCTCAAACCAAGATACGACGGCTTTTGGCTTTGATCCGACAGGTGTACGGCCTCGTACGCCTTCGGATCGTAGGTGTAATACTTCGGCGCCCGCTGGGTGGAGTTTGCGCCGTTTTCCGCGTCGGTATGCTAATTAGCTTTTTCCGGCGATTCACGAAGGTACGCGCGGCGTTCCCATTCTCTTACATCATCGCTAGTCGTCTTTTCCCGGCATATAGTTAAAGCTGCTATTTCGTGGCATATAGATAGATGTGCCATGTTAAAGTATGGCCGTCGTTCCCGTCGAATTTAGAATTTTTTTTTTGTGCTTTGTGAATCAAGCACTTGCCCATAAAACTTGCGGCGGTGTAACGTAAATGCGATACCTTACGCCGCCGCAAATGTACATGAATCTGGCCCATAGCGCTTACATAATAGGGGATAGTTTATGGCATATTTTTTACTAATTTATTTTTTCTAGTAATAGCGGCGATCAGCGATTTTTTTCATGACTGCCACATTATGGTGGACACATCGGACACCTTTGACACATTTTTGGGACCATTGTCATTTTCACAGACAAAGGTGCTATAAAAATGCACTGATTACTGTGAAAATGACAATGGCAGTGAAGGGGTTAACCACTAGGAGGCACTAAAGGGGTTAAGTGTGTCCTATTGTGTGTTTCTTACTGTAGGGGGGCGTGGCTGGACATGTGACGTCACTGATCGTCGTTCCCTATGACAGGGAACAGACGATCACTGTCAAGCCACAGAGAAGAACGGGGAAGGTTTGTTTACACACACCTCTCCCCGTTCTTCAGCTCTGGTGGCGATCGGGTCTGCGGGTCACGCGGCCACGGTCATGGAGCTTCGGACCGGGTCGCGAGTGCATCGCCGGTGACGCACATGCGACCCATGGCTGGGCACTTAAAGGGCCACATACCTATACGTGATTGTGCCCAGCCATGCCATTCTGCCAACGTAAATCAGCGTTAGGTGGTCCTTAAGTGGTTAATATGGATTTATTATACCATGGTATTTTTATGCATATCTTTGCACAATAAATTATCCTAAAATGGAGAAATGGATATTTAAAGTGCATGTAAACCTTATTCATGCATTCAAATTTGAGCTGGGCACATCTATCTGCAGTGTTTTCTTATCTTTCTTCAGAGCACCAAGTCCCGTGGCTTTTTACTGCTCCATTCTTCTGTTATCAGCATAATTACTTCTGACAAGTTCTCCGACAGATAAGATAAAAGCAGCCTGAAATTTGCATTGTGGGAGGTTGCTATAAATAGATTAGCATTGAACTGAACTATTTACAAAACAGCTCTGAAAGTCTCTACCTGTCATTGCCTATGTGCAGTGGGGATGTGTGCCTTTCCTCCAATCAGCTGTCTTGGCTGTATGCCCAGACTTAACAGTCAGCGCTGAACAGGAAGAGAAAATCTGTAACACAATGTGCTCATTCTAAAGGATTTATAAAGCTGAAGACAGAAGATGTGCATGTAAAACTTATGTAGGATGATTTGTTTCATCTTTGTGTTTCATCTGAGGCTGTTCACTTCACTGGGTATATGTGAGGATTTACATTCACGTTAAGTATTGATTGGTGGATTAATTATTTGATTGTTCATACTCACCAAGCACAAAGCACTTGCGCCGACGTATCTCAAGATACGCCGCGTAAGTGCAAATGTGCGCCGTTGTATCTGTGCGCCGGACCCACAAACTAAGATACGCCTAAAAACAGGCTTAAACCCGCCGACGTAACTTTCCTATGCCGGCGTAGCGTGGGCGCACATTTAGGCTGGACGCATGTGGCGCTCCCATTGATTTTGTATTCAAATATGCAAATTAGGGAAATACGGCGATTCACGAACGTACGTGCACCCGATGCAGGCTACACGCGGTGCGCGTAAGTTATACGTCCGGCGTAAAGTTATGCCCCATAAAGGAGGTGTAACTCAGCAGCATCCATGCAAAGGGCTGCACCAGGGAACCCAAGCCGGCGTAATTTACGTTGGACGTGTGTGACTGGGCGTAGATTACGTTCAGGGCATACGCAGTGATCCGGCGTATCTTAGGCAGTTGTTCCGACGTGGTTGTGAGCATGCGCACGGGGATGCGTCCACGTCCCGGAGCATGCGCAGTTTGTTATATGTATCTGTCTGGCCCTTGGCCCATCATTTGCATGGCTCACGCCCACTTCCACCTACGCCGGCTTACGCCTTAGAAACCCAGCACGAAGCGCATGCGCGGAGCCCAGCGGGACGGACATGTCAGGCTGAAGCTCCGCTCCGTGTAGGAGAAAAAACCCGCTGATAACCCCGGTAACCGGAGAGATAAACGAGCGGTACCACGGATATATATCCCGGAGAGGTGAGGGATACCCCCCGAAGGCATAATGGTGTTAGGAGGAGCCAGGAGCAGGAATAAAACCACCTCCATTAGCGGAGCACAGCAGACCGCAAGTACAGCTAAAAAGGCGCCAGGCTCCACAGACAAAATCACCTCAGGAAAGGGGATGAAACGAGCGACACTTTCAGCTAAACTGATGGCAGCACAGTGTAATTTGGGCACAGATAGTGAGGAGGAAGAGGTTGAAGACATATTGTCAGCTAATAAACAGGATTCTACAATCCCCTCAGCCTTATTGAAGCAGTTTGAAAGAATGCTTCACAAAGCCCTAAAAATTACCTCAGACCAAATAACTGCTAGCCTCACAAAAGAGATTAGAGAAATTGGAAATCGAACAGAAGTTTTAGAGTCCAAATTGGATGAAATAGAGACATACACACAAGAATGCATGACTGAATTAGACATGCTTAAAGAGGAAAACGAAATTTTGCAGAATAGACAGGAAGATTTTGAGAACCGCGACAGGAGGTCCAACATTAGGTTCAGGGGAATCCCTGAGGCAGTCATAGATTTACAAGCCACCGCATTGGCGTTGTGTCAAGAACTAGTGCCAGGAATAGCGGTAGAAAGGTTGGAAATGGACAGGATCCACAGAGCACTGACACCAAAAAGAGCAGACGGCCCTCCTAGGGACATTATAGCAAAGTTCCACTTTTATAAGACCAAGGAACAAATAATGGAGGCGGCTAGAGAGAAAAAAAACCTGTCATTTCAAGGATATGAATATCAGATCTTTGCAGACATATCTCAGTTAACTATAGCCAAAAGGAGGGCCATGAAACCTCTCCTGCTGGAGCTGCAGCGTCATAATATAAAATACCAGTGGGGATTCCCCTTCTCCCTACGCTTTACAATACAAGGAACTAAAATTGTCTGTAGAAACCCAGAGCAGCTACGCCAAGCCCTGATGGATTTCAAGGTGATGGAGAGCCCTACGTCAACTAATTCGGCTTGCAGAAGACCAGCATCTGCATCCTCCCACAGCAGCCCACCTCGGCAGGATCACAACAACGGCCTACAGCAGACGCACAAAAGGGGCAGATTTGTCACACAGACCCAGGACCAAGAGGACACAATGGACTGAATTAACTCTGCATAAAGTTACTAACCACTCTCTTTTTTTTTTCTCTCCCATTTCAGCATCATAATACCCCAGAATGGATTGAATGTTACAATTTAAATGTATTTCTGTTTAGACTTTAATATTTATTTTGGATTTACATAGTTTAAACAATCAATTCATCCACTCCCTACACCCTCAAAGGGAAAAAGGGATCATTTAGGCAACCCCTCATAAATCACAAGGCACACCACCCGTGCCCACAGCAAATTTTAGCCACCTCCCCACCCTGGGTACTCCCAGAGCAAGTTACCCTTAAAAAGCCTGGTCATAACTGCCTACAGGCGATAATAATGAAACGACAAAATCACTTTCTCCTGTACAAAAACAAGGTTTTAGTTTAACACATTCGGTCATATACCACGCACATTCTCCAAGAACACTCCCACTTTACTTATTTAGTATTAAAAAGTTAAGACACAGTCAGCACAACTGGCTGCTGTTAGCAAGATTGTCTCCCCTGACACCCACACGTTAAAAGGTATGCTCAAACGTTAATCTAGCTAGGTCAGCTTATAATATGTTTATTTATAGCATTATATTAGAGTTACCCATATGGATACAATAAAATATTTCAGTACGCGGGCCTCCATGACACGGATGCTACATGCGCTTCACTGAGCTCCCCTCTGGTCCTCGCACTAATATGCGGGGACTAGACGAGGGCACCTTCTCCCCTGTTGGGGATATTTTCTCCCCATCACGGGACTCACTTGACTGCATTGGTAGAATGCTATTGCTTATCAAAGTAACATGTACTAACGCACCTTATTTTCTTTCTTTTGTTACATTTTCTTTCTTGCATCCCCCCCCTATCCCTCTTCCCTATATGTCTGCACGGATTGGGTCGGGAGACCGCAACTCATGGAATCACGGTAAGATAGGCATATTGGTTTGGCTACCATGGCCCCGTTGAACATACTGTCTCTGAACGTCCAAGGTTTAAACCTACCACAAAAGCGCACAAAAGCTTTTAGGTATTTTCAGTCCAAAAAAGCACACGTAATCTGCTTACAAGAAACCCATTTCACCCCTTCCACTACCCCAAAATACTTTAACGCATCCTATCCACAAACATACTTGGCTTCAGCCTCTGTCAAAAAGAGGGGTACCTTAATCGCATTCCACAAAACAACACCATTCACAATGACGTCAGAAATTAAAGATCCAGAGGGTCGCTACATAATCCTGATTGGATTCATCATGGATTTGGCAGTGACCATAGTGTCCTACTACGCACCTAATGTTAACCCACTGGCATTTATGTCACACCTCTTTCAAACAATTAATACACATAAGAGGGGAGCCCTATTTGTTTGCGGAGACTCCAATCAGGTCCTCCTCACTTTCCTAGACAAAACACCCTATTCCCCCCTAAACAAACAATCCAAATGGAATCTTTCCAATCTGTTAGCCAAATACAACCTGGTGGACTCCTGGAGAGAAACTAACCCAACAAAACGCAATTACACCTACTATTCCAACCCTCATCAGTCCTCTAGCCGCATAGATCACATATTTTTAACTACAGGAATGCTGCCGGAGGTGATCGCATCCAGCATCATTCCCATCCCCTGGTCGGACCACGACGCAGTATTTACCACAGTAGCTTCAGCAATTCCGAAGAACCATGACCCAACGTGGTATCTCCCGGAGATACTGCTTAAACACCCAACATACTGCGCAGAAATAGAACGTAATTTCAAAGAATACTTAGAACTGAATGCAACCCCAGAAATCTCCCCACTCACACTCTGGGAAGCACACAAACCGGTTCTGAGAGGGACCCTACAGAGACAAATAGGAAACCTTAAGCGCAAACGGATTCAATTAGCAAAAACCCTTGAAACAGAACATGAGTTAGCGTATATGGCCTTCCAACAGCACCACACCCCCACATCCAAAGCGCGGCTCGATAAAGCGAGCTTAGAATATGACCTATTCCTAACAGAATCGGCAGACAAAACCCTTCTTAGGTCTAAGCACAAATTCTATAAATATGCCAACAAATCAGGGACTTACCTAGCTAGAGCACTAAACTCGACCAACAAATCCTATAACCCAATAAAATTAAAAATAGCAAATAAATATACCTCCAGTAACCCATGCAAAATAGTGAAGAAATTTAGTGAACACTTAAAGAAAATATATTCGGAAACAACCTTGTTTAATGAATCGGAAGCTGAAACCTTTTACTCACAGATCAAATTACCGCACTTAAACGAAACCCAAAAATCACAGTTGGATGAAGCAATATCGCAAGATGAGGTAGCGGAGGCCATCGACGACCTAAAATTGAATAAACGGCCTGGCCCAGATGGGTTCCCAGCTAGATATTACAAAACATTCAAGGACTTAATCTCCCCCAGGTTGGCAGATGCATTTAATGACGTATTAAAACAGAAATCCTTCAGGCAAGACTCACTAATGGCCACTATCTGTATGATCCCTAAGCCTCACACAGATACAACCTTAAGTGAAAATTACCGTCCAATATCTATGCTGAATGTTGACATTAAACTACTAGGGAAAATATTAGCGCGTCGTCTTAATAAATTCATTGGAACACTGATCCATCGCGATCAGGTAGGATTCATGCCCAATAGACAGGCGGGGGACAATATAAGGAGGGCGAATCTAATTGCACATATCGCTAAAAAAAGAGGAATCCCAGCGTGCTTTGTCTCCCTAGATTTAAAGCAGGCTTTCGATTCCGTCTCCTGGGCATATCTAGCATTTAATTTGCGGAAATGGGGTTTCGGACCCAATTATATTCAGTGGATTCTGGAAATGTACAAAAATCCCAAAGCATATGTTAAATATGCGGGGTACAAATCAGAGACATTCAAAATACAAAGAGGTACTAGACAAGGATGTCCTTTATCCCCATTATTGTTCGCCCTCCTTGTAGAACCCCTCGCACAAAGGATCAGAACTGAATCTACAATTCTTGGTATAGAACTGGGAGGTATCAAGCACAAAATTTGCTTATATGCAGATGACATCCTACTTTTCCTCTCGTCGCCCCAGGTATCAGGCCCCAACTTATTCCCTATCCTCAACCAGTTCGCTTCATTCTCAGGTTTAGCAATAAATCCTAAAAAATGTAGAGCCTTAAACATATCATTATCCACCATTGAACTAAGTGCCGCTAGGTCAGGTCTCCCGTTTGAATGGCAAACAAAAAGCATCCCATATTTAGGAATACACCTAACAGCTGCAGTAGCTGATCTATATTCGTTTAACTATCCCTCTCTCCTAAAACACATAACAAACCTCATGAAATCTTGGACCCTACTCTCGCTGTCATGGTTTGGTAAAATAAACGCTATCAAAATGACAATCCTGACGAAATTACTTTATCTCTTCAGAGTACTTCCCATCCCCATCCCGGCTCATTATTTTAGAATAATCCAAAATAGAGTTTCATCCTTCATATGGGGCTCTTCCAAACCGAGAATTAAGCCCCAAACCCTATATTTACCTAAAGTTAAAGGAGGTCTGGGTTACCCCAACTTTTTACATTACTACAACGCAGCACAACTAGCAAATTTAGTGAAGTACCACGCAAAACACGAAGCTCCATTATGGGTGGCTATAGAAGCGCTAGAAAGCGATCCTATCTCAATCTCCAATATACTCTGGATCTCCCCAAAATTATGCAAACATGTATGTAACCCCATTCTTAAACACTCCCTATCCTTATGGGACAAAATCAAAGCCAAGTACAGTCTACAATCCCCGCACTCACCATTACTCTCATTTATCAAGAACCCTGAATTCTATCCAGCGTGGGTATACCCAGGTACATTCAAAGAATGGGTGAAAAGGGATTGCACACAAAAATACAAATTCCTAAACTCTTCCTCCATTATTCCCTTCCCAACACTATGTGAATCACAGGGAATCCCTCAAAAGGAACTTTTCAGGTACCTACAAATAAAAAACTTTTTTCAACCCCTGGCAGATGCACCTGCTCCGCCAACTCAGATGTCAATTTTTGAAACCATCTGTACAAAGGATCCACATGCTAGAGGCCTGATATCTACCATATACTCCCAAATAATCACACATCCCTACACAGGGAAACTTCTATACATGCGTCGATGGGAGGAGGACCTAAACACAGAACTGAGTGAATCGGAATGGAATCAAATATGGCTCAACATCAAAACTGCATCCCCAAATGTGATAGCGTCAGAGACCAATTACAAAGTGCTTGCTAGATGGTACCTGGTACCTGCCAGAATTGCTAAATTTACTCGCAACTATTCAGGCCTATGCTTTAGGGGATGCACGGATATAGGAACCTATTTTCACACTTGGTGGTCGTGCCCGAAAGCGCAAATATTTTGGCTGAAAATTTTTCAAATAGCTTACATTTTACTGGGGAAGAATTTCACGTTAGAACTTAAAATAGCCCTACTCAATTTAAAACCGGTGGATGTATCAAATACACAATTCAAACTTATCAGACAACTTTTCACAGCCGCAAAGCAAACAATGGCCAAAGCATGGAAATCCCCAAATTTGTCAGTGGAGGAAGTCCACGCCAGAACAAACACAGCAATGACTCACGCCAAAATGTCGGCCATCGAAACGGACACGATTACCAAGTTCGAACAAGAATGGAAACCTTGGATTACTTATACAATGTCTAATACTTTCAATAATGAGGTTTTGATGCCATGGTAGCCCAGCCAATGGAGCGATAGCGGCATCTCTTGCTGAAGGTGGTTGTCCCCCGGCCTAGTCCTGCAGACTCCCTTGCCCTACCTTCTCCCTCCTGTCCCCTCCTCTCGCTTATTTCCCTTATTTCTCTTATTTCCCCTTTTTTTTCTTTTTGTCTTGTTTTGACTCAGTTTTTGTCTTCGTCCTGGTGATATGGATCGTTAATAGGTTTATGATACATATCTCACCCCAGGTATCTTCGAAGAATAACAATATTGAAGCCTTCACTGCAATACTCTATAAGCAGATCTGTGTGTGGAATTATTAATATAGTTGGTATGATACTAAGTTACACCTCAAGTTACCCCACCACGGAAATATAATATTGTAAGATCTTTATAAACCTTTTTAGCAAGGACGTATTGTTATTGTTATAAGTTAACGCTACAATAACTAACATGCGAAAGAACTCTCTCCTTAATTACAATGCGTTCTTATTCTACAATGTTTGTATAACTCCTTTGACAAATCACAAATAAAGACTTTTGACAAGGAAACCCAGCACAGTTTTGGGAGCACTGGCTTTGTGAATTCCGTGCTTGCCTCTCTGCGCTGCATCGGCGTAGCGTATATTATTTGCGCTACGGCTGCATAAATGTGCGCCGCTGTCTGTGAATCTGGGCCTATATCATTATATATAAATATCCATTGCAGTCTAAATAGTGGTTGGTGTTCAAATTTTAGTTTTACAATTGCAAGGAACTCTTCTTTTTTTATGTCTCTGGAATCATCAAAGTATATTAATGTCTCTCAACTAAATGCCAGCAATGGAGTCGAATATATTCAGCATGAATCATAGTGCCTTAGAACTTGTATGTGTCCAAAACACTGACAATGAATGCTGCCACAAACGTTCTGCGGGTTGGATAGATGGGCAATATGGCATTGTACACAGCACACTCTGGCAGGTAAATAATATCACAGTTTCCTTTAAAATTAACTGATCTCCTCAAGCCAGACTAAACTTGGACCATCGACATTCACAGACCATAGGTAATGGATCAGATCAGAATAAAAACAATGTGCTCATATCCAGTAATGACCCATATGTGTGCAACTGTTAATGGCCTTTTTTCATTAGCCTATACCTGCTGACACCAGCTGCTACCATCAGACTCTCAGGCAAGTCTATGAAATCCAGTTTTCCGTATTAAAATAGGAAGTTTCATATTATATATTGGCTCACTCCCCACACTTCAGATATTAACAGACCCTCTATGAATCACAATTCTGTTTCATTATACAGTAATGAAGCTTAGTGTTACCAGATCAGAACCCTGGTGACACACAAGCCTGCTGCCAAGACAGTAGGCTTTTAGTTCAGCAGTTATTGTTAATGATAGCAATAGACATTCCCATTCTCCTAATTCTGTTCTCAGCGCAAACAGCTTGTGTTTTCCAAATAATAAGAAAACTGTATATTTCAGCCAGAGAGAAAAATGTGCAATATATATTTTTATTCAACAAAGTTGTTGCCCAGATGCCAGTCAAGCATTTTTTGCTTTGCATTTCTGTTCCTTTAGAATAAAATTGCATATCTATTTTTGGCCCACACATGTACCCAAATTATGCTTTGAAGCTTTTATTTTGAAAATACAACGCAGCTTGTTCACTCTTGGAAGAGTTCTATTTAAAAATGATAGCTTTGTTTTTAATGGACACCTGGATATGTCTGAAATGGGAAAGTGGAGATTTGTGGATTTCTTAGGCATTGCATATTTTGTTATACAGCTTTCAGACTTTGCTAGCACTATGCAGAAACTGGCCAACAGTTACATGGCTAAAGGATTCATCAGTTCATTTCACTCTTGTCTACAGCCACAACCTCACAAGGTTTAAGAGTATATCTATGGGAATGTTTGACTATTCGTCCTCAAGCGAATTTGTGAGGTTAGGCTCTGATATGGATGAGAAAGCCTGGCTTGCAGTCTCTGCTCCAATTCATCCTAAAGGTGTTTTATCGGGTTGAGGTCAGGACTCTGTGCAGGCCAGTCAAGTTCCTCCACCCCAAACTCGCTCATCCATGACTTTATGGACCTTGCTTTGTGCAGTGGTTCAAATAATTTGCTGGAGGGTGAATTATGGTGTGGGGTTGTTTTTCAGGTGTTGGGCTCGGGCCCTTAGTTCCAGTGAAGGGACCTCTTAAGGCATTAGCACAAAAAGAGTCCTGACTGCAACACAATCTAACACCTTTGGGATGAATTAGAGAATAGACAGCTTTAATATTAAACATTTCAGGTTCCCTCAGCGAGACCTGAAGTTCGCT
Source organism: Rana temporaria (assembly GCF_905171775.1). Taxonomy (NCBI): domain Eukaryota; kingdom Metazoa; phylum Chordata; class Amphibia; order Anura; family Ranidae; genus Rana; species Rana temporaria. The sequence continues at coordinate 427,041,022 of NC_053490.1, forward strand.
CCACTGCAAGGATTTGTAAGAGCAAATATAAATAACAAAGTAAATACAAAAAATATATAAAACAAAAACAGATGTTTATATAAAGAATAGTGTTGAGCAGAATACGCCATATTCGATTTCGCGATATATCTCGAATATATAGTCGAATATTCGAGATATATTCGCTAAATTCGAATATTCGTGATATTTTATCGAAATGAAATGATTGCGAATTTTCGCTATTGCGAATGCGAAAATAATTGCGAAATTTCGATAACTGCGGTAGAAGCACTCTGATTGGCTCAGAATATTCTTGATATTTTTTCGAAATTTCGCAAAATGCGAATGCGATATTTACTGCGCAATTTCGACAAATGCTGTAGGAGCACTCTGATTGGCTCAGAATATTCGTGATATTTTACAATACAAAATAATTGCGAATATTCGGCAAATGCGGAAGGAGCACTCTGATTGGCTCAGAATATTCTTGATATTTTACAATACAAAATAATTGCGAATATTCGGCAAATGCGGAAGGAGCACTCTGATTGGCTCAGAATATTCCTGATATTTTACAATAGAAAATAAAAAGTATTTTGCATTGGTGGTGATTCTTTACTCTATCCATCTGTCACAGCCGTTTGTCAATCAAACACCTTGAAGATTGAACACGTTCATGCTGCATGCTTTGGACTTTTTTTCACTTCACATATCAAAGACATTTTTATGAAAGATTATTTTTCTATTATTGGGACTATATTTCTTTATATATTTGTTTCACTGTGTATTTCACAAGTTATTTGCGCTTGCTTATTTTATAATTTGCCCACATGTCTTGTCACTAGACATATTTTTTATTCTTGTAGAGCGACTCCATTTTCTGTCTTGTATTAATTTATGTTGTATAACATTTTTGAGTTGCTGCTGTATTCTCACCTTTTTCTAAGGTATGCGCAATTTTTTCCTTCTTACAAAAAATAATAATATCAAACATACAAATATTCATAACAGAAACATACACAAAGCCCCCCCCCCCCTTTTGCATCAGAGACAATCAGAGTTCTCCTACCACAGTTATCGAAAATTCGCAATCATTTTCGCATTCGCATTAGCGAAAATTCACAATTTTTTTTTTTTTATATTCGGCAACATAAAAGGATCGCCTCAGCTTAGCTACTCGGCCCAGGGTCTCTAATCATACCAGCAATGCTTTTAGACGTCGATAGGATGTGATCTGTTTTAAAAATAAAATTGAAAAAATGTGAATATTCGGAATCGCGAATATTCACCGCGAAATTCGAAATATATCGCGAATACTCGAATATGCCATATTCGAGCCGAATATTCGCAATACGAATATTCGTGAGCAACACTAATAAAGAAGTAACCAACCCCCTCCCAAAATGGCTGCACAGTGCTGCAAGAGAATACACACTGTGTAACCCATATGTCCCTAAACATAAGAGTCCTACCTCTAGTAGTCTTGCCCTTAGTTGGCCCCCATGTACAGTGCCTTGAAAAAATATTCATACCTACCCCTTGAAATTTTCCACATTTTGTCATGTTACAACCAAAAGCGTAAATGTATTTTATTGGGATTTTATATGATAGACCAACACAAAGTGGAAGGAAAAAGATAAATGGTTTTTAAAATGTATTACAAATAAATATCTAAAAGTGTGGTGTGCATTTGTATTCAGCCCCTTCACTCTAGTACCCCTAACTAAAGTCTAGTGTAACAAATTACCTTCAGAAGTCACCTAATTAGTAAATAAAGTCCATCTGCGTGTAATTTAATCTCAGTATAAATACAACTGTTTTGTGAAGCCATCAGAGGTTTGTTAGAGAACCTTGGTGAACAAACAGCATCATGAAGGCCAAGGAACATACCCAACAGGTCAGGGATAAAGTTGTGGAGAATTTTAAAGCAGGGTTAGGTTATGAAAAACATCCCAAGCTTTGAATATCTCACTGAGCACTGTTCAATCCATCATCCAAAAATGAAAAGAGTATGGCACAATTGCAAACCTACCAAGACATGGCCATCAACCTAAACTGACAGGCTGTGCAAGGAGAGCAATAATCAGAGAAGCAGCCAAGAGACCCATGGTAGCTCTGGAGGAGCTGCAGAGATCCACGGCTGAGATGGGAGATTCTGTCCACAGGACAACTATTAGTTGTGCAGTCCCATTTGCAGTGTGCGAGAAGCCACGTGGAGGACACAGAAAACATGTGGAAGAAGGGGCATTGGTCTGATTAGACCACAATTGAACTTTTTGGCTTAAAAGCAAAATACTATGTGTGGCGGAAAACGAATACTGCACATCACCATGAAAACACCATCCCCACCGAGAAACATGGTGGTGGTAGCATCATGTTGTGGGGATACGTTTCTTCAACAGGGACAGGAAAGCTGGTCAGAGTTGATGGGAAGATGGATGGAGCCAAATACAGGGCAATCTTATAAGAAAACCTGTTAGAGTATGCAAAATACTTGAGACTGGGGCAGGAGTTCACCTTCCAGGGGGACAACAACCCTAAACATACATCCAGAACTACAATGAAATGGTTTAGATCAAAGCATATTGATGTGTTTGAATGGCCAGCTCAAAGTCCACACCTAAATTGAATTGAGAATCTGTGGCAAGACTTGAAAATTGCTGTTCACAGATGCTCTCCATCCAATCTGACAGAGCTTGAGCTATTTTACAAAGAAGAATGGGCAAAAATGTCACTCTTTCTATGTACAAAGCTGGTAGAGACAGACCCAAAAATACTTGCAGCTGTAATTGCTGCGAAAGGTGGTTCTACAAAGTAGAACAAATGCACACCACACTTTTCAGATATTTATTTGTAAGAAATGTTAAAAAAACATTTATAATTTTCCTTCTACTTCACAATTATATGCCACTGTGTGTTAGGCCCCATACACACGAGAGGATTTATCCGCAGATACGGTCCAGCGGACCGTTTCCACGGATAAATCCTCTCAAAGATTTCCGCTGATTTCGATGGGATGGAGTGTACACACCATCGCATTGAAATCCGCGCGGAAATCCTCTGCCGATGACGTGTCGCGCCGCCGCCGCGATTATGACGCGGCGACGGGCGCGACGCTGTCATATAAGGAATTCCACGCATGCGTCAAATCATTACGACGCGTGCGGGGAATCCCTTTGGACGAATGGATCCGGTAAGTCTGTACAGACGAGCGGATCCATCCGTTGGAATGGATTCCAGCAGATGGATATGTTGTGCAGCACAACAAATATCCGATCTGCTGGAATCCATCCCAGAGGAGATTTCTCCGCGGAAACAGATCCGCTGGCGTGTACACACCATAGGATCTATCCGCAGAAACCCATTTGCTGGGATTTATCTGCGGATGGATTCTATCGTGTGTACGGGGCCTTAGTCTAGGACATAAAATCCCTATAAAATACATTTACATTTTTGGTTGTAACATGACAAAATGTGGAAATTTTCAAGGGGTATGAATACTTTTTCAAGGCACTGTAAATGTATAAAAATGTATAAAAATATCTCTGCACTAGTCTGGTATGGAACTGCTGCAACTCAAATTGAAAGGATAAAGTAATAGAAATGGCTAATGTTCCTTTAAATAGTGAACTGATATGATAATGTACAAAATAAAATGAATAAACAAGATATCTACCCAAGTGTTCAAACATAAAGTATGTGTGTGTGAACAATATGATAGCAACTTAATGATGCAAATAACAGATGTCATAACAAATGCATTATTCAAAATGTCAATGCACAAAAAATTGAAAGAAATTCCAGTGCGTAAACAAATTAGGTTGACCTGAAAAAGTTTAAGTCCATAAAAAAATCCATACACTTAAAAAAGGGTGTGACAAGTTAAAATGGTATTTAGCTCTGTGGCTACCAGTGTTCAAGAAAAATGGCAAAGTGTTCCATTCACAAGAAGCCTCTTACCAGATCTGATGGATCCATATTACAGAGATCAAGGAAGCTTATGCCGGGATGATCACAGGTGTGAAAATTTCAAACAGCGTGTCTTGATACACTTGCAGGGATGAGCAGATCTGATGTATTCCTATTACAGAGATCAAAGGTTTATGCCAGGATGATCACAGGTCTGGAGATTTCAAACAGCGTGTCCTGATACACTTGCAGTGATGAGCTCCATGTGTTCAAAGACCATATATGAAAAGGGAAAAGCCTCATAATGTAAATCAGCCAATATTATCTTAAAATTATTATTTTCATAAAGGTTAAAAAATTCCGGCATAAATGATATCTCTAGTGGCGGTGTCAGTCTGCCAACTAGATGGATAGCGTTGCAAGTACCCTCCGATCCAACGCATTTCCACACAACTGTCGTCTACTGGGAAATGGAGAGATGTAAAATAAAGGGGCATATATTCTAGAAAAAGAAAAAAATCCAGGTATTAAAAGAATTGTTGTTTCAAAAAGTAGCTTGAATCTATGTATGGGGCTAGATTCAAGTATAATATCTAGAAGAAAGGGGATAGTAATAACATATATCTTCAAATATAGTACCAAAAAAGTGAAATAACTTTAAGAAGAAGATCCCAGAACACTTCACCGGACATGTCCCCCCTCCATAATGTAACATATTTATGTAATCACAAGGGGATTCCTAAAAATTGTTGATTTGATACACCTGACTGTAATTATGAGTGAAATAGTGAAGTATGGCAAAACATACAACTTAATATAGGGAGGGAAGTGTAAAAATGTAGCCCATCCATTCAGGTCTGAGAAATATGATGTCATCGCGCACAGCTGTGCCAGTGCAGTAAGCAACCCAGTTGATGGAAATGCATTGGTGCCATGGTGGAAAAGGACAGGTGCCAGGGCAACATCATCATCAATGTCAGAACTAGGATTCAAGATACAAAAATAACTTCACAAAACTATAAATAAATAAATAACAAACAACATAAAGTATGCAGTATGGGGCAGATCCTCGTACAATTGCATGGGCGCAGCGTATGTGAGATACGCTACGCCGCTGTAACTTACTTTTTTAATCTTTGAATCCACAAAGAATTTGCGCCGTAAGTTACGGCGGCGTAGTGTATCTCTCGTGGCGTAACGGCGCGTAATTTAAATCGACGAGTAGTGGGCGTGTTTCATTTAAATGAAGCCCGTCCCCGCGCGGAACGAATGGCGCATGCGCCGTCCCTAAATTTCCCGCCACGCATTGCGCTAAATGACGTCGCAAGGACGACTTACGCAAACAAAATAAAATATTTTCAAATTCGACGCGGGAACGACGGCCATACTTAACCTCCCTGGCGGTATCCCCGAGCGTGACTCAGGGTGGATTTTCCATGCCAGGATCGGTATCCCCGAGTCATGCTCGGGGTAGCTGTGCAGAGTGTGCAGCGGCGCGGCTTACCTGCTCGCTGAATCCACAGACAAGTTACTTACCTTGTCCCTGGATCCAGCGATGCATCCCCGTTGTGTGAGCGAGCGAGTCCTCGCTCGATTCACAGTGTCCCCGTGTGCCGCCGATCTCCGTTCCCTGCAACGTTACGACGCACGGGGCGGAGAACGGCGCCAAATTCAAAAAAGTAAACAAACACATTACATACAGTATACTGTAATCTTATAGATTTCAATACTGTATGTAAAAAATACACACACCCCTTGTCCCTAGTGGTCTGCCCAGTGTCATGCATGTACTTTTATATAATAAAAACTGTTCTTTCTGCCTGCAAACTGTAGATTGTCCATAGCAACCAAAAGTGTCCCTTTATGTCAAAAATGGCAGCTAGAAAACAGCGATAATAAATTATAATCACTTGCAGAATTGTGCGATAGCGATTTGTGGGGAAATTCGTCATAAAAAAATAAAAGTAATGACAGCGACAATTCTGCAACTGAGCAAATTTCAGTGATTTTGAATTGATTACATCATTGAATGATTTTTATTATAATTATATTATTATTTGTTATAATTATTTATATTTATTTATTATATTATAATTTATAATTTATTTATTTTAAAAAAATCATACCCAGGATGCCTACTACACTCTTGTTTGGTCCGATTTAAATGAGTTATTCCTAAGAATTGCAGGCCTACAGTATAAAACGCCAAATTTCCTTGCAAAATAATTGTACCGCTTTTGGTACGTAATTCCAGACAGAATCATACCGCCAGGGAGGTTAACATTGCGTACGCCACCAAATAGCAGCTTTAACTATATGCCGAAAAAAGCCGAACGGAAACGACGTAAAAGAATGCGATGGCCGCTCGTATGTTCGTGGATCGTCGGAAATAGCTAATTTGCATACTCAACGCGGAATACGACGGGAACACCACCCAGCGGATGCCTAAGAATTGCATCTAAGATCCGAAGGCGTACGAAGACGTACGACTGTCGGATCTAACCCAGATGTCGTTGTATCTTGTTTTGAGGATTCAAAACAAAGATACGACGCGGGAAATTTGAAAGTACGCCGGCGTATCACTAGATACGCTGGCGTACTCTCTTTGTGGATCTGCCCCTATATGTACAAGCACACATACATATTCAGTATAATATGCCCTATTACAACAAACTAATGAAAATAAATAAATTGTACATGCACAGTGGTAAACACATCAGATGTATGCGTCACAATATGATTATCATATACACCACTTCATAGACTAGACTGATGGAATAAAACATCAGTCAGCTGATAAACGATAAAGAAGAAAAAATAAGAGGAAAGCACATTGTTCCAAAAACAGTTTGTAACTTGTAACTTGTGTAAACAAACAATTCACCTCATTTTAACCTGAAGCAATTGTTTGTTCCAATCACCTCCATGGAGATCTTCATATACTCTGTCAAGACCAATGCATTTTGCACGGTATATTTATTTATTATGTTAGAAGGCCACATGTCTGCAAATTGGAGAGCTTAAATTACAAATAATATACAAAAGTGCTCACACTCATGAACTTGTGAATGCCAACATCCCTATATAAACTAAAAAACAACAACAAACATGTCTGGATGAGACTTTTAGGACAGTACTTGGGGTAGTGTAATGTTGACTATGTGGTAATGCAATATACTGTAAGTTCTGTGTTACCATATGTGAGCATATTTTCTCATATGTATATTTACATGTCAGACTGACCACTATCTACCCCTGAGGAAGATTTGTTGAAATCAAAATGAGTTGGGATTCATATGTAAAAAGGGATACATATGTAAAAAGTGTGAGTACTGTAATAGCTCTTTGTAACATATGTATGTCGGGTGGTCTTAATAATTGGACAGAATTGGGCCTCTTTTGACCATATAAATAGGGATGGGATATCTGTCCGTATTTATTTAAAAAAGGTGTAAGTGGTACTTACAAAGTAGATAAAATCATCAGACATATAAAACAAATGCCAGCCGGCAACAAGCGGAGCCGCGCCAAGGAGGATGGGCTCCGCTTGTTGCCGGCCGGCATAAGTACCCTTTACACCTTTTTTAAATAAATACGTTTTATGGAATTACACTATGGTGCACCTTTTCTCTACCCATGTTCATCTGGACGAGCCCGTGAATGCGCTGGAAGCTTTTTCTGGAAACTTTTAACCCTGTGAGTCCACTACAGTCTCTAAAGGCCGCGGCTGGGCTATAGCCGATTGCTAATCGAGCTTGCCCTTCTGGTAAGCGGCTTTAATACCCGGTGGTGGGTCTTCACTTCAGTGTGAAAACACATTTGATGTCACGGTGGTGTTGAAGTTTTGGAGGATTTAATCTTCAGGATTTACCATTTGTGTGCACAATGAGGCCTCGTACACACAACCGAGAAACTTGACGGGCTAAACACATCGAGTTCCTTGTTAGGCTTGTCGAGGAACTCGACAAGCTTGCTTTGCGTACACACAGTCAAGCCAAAATCTCCTCATTCTCAAACGCGGTGACATACAACACATACAACGGCAGGGGAAGTTCGATTCCACTGGCTAAACTCTTGGGGCTGCTTTTGCTAATTTCATGTGTTTGCGTGTTAAATCAAAGTTTGGTAAGAGACGATTTGCACTTTTCAGTCTGTTACAGCTTTAAAAATGTGTTATCTCCATTACAAATGTTACTTTTACTCCCGTCTCATACTTTAATCTGAGCAAGCACGGGTTTCTTAGCATACAGACGTCCGAGTTTCTCGTTGAAAACCAGCCTGTCAAGATCCTCGACGAGCCAAATCAGACTCCTGTCGAGAAAATAGAGAACTTGCTCTCTTTTTGGCTCGTCGAGGTTCTCGCCAGTTTCCTCGACGAAAATGTACACACGACCGTTTTCCTCGGCAAAAAAACATCTCCCAGCAAGGTTCTTGCTGGTTTTTGCCAAGAAACTCGGTCGTGTGTACGAGGCCTTACAGTGCACATTGGGACTTTACATATTTGAGTTTCAGTGGACTTTTTATTTCCAATTTTGTTTAGTGGCGCAGCTTTAACTTTCTTTTCTGTCATAAAAAGTGTTTGGGGACCTGGGTCCTGCCCCAGGGGACATGTATCAATGCAAAAAAAGTTTTAAAGACTGCAGTTTTTTCGGGAGCAGTGATTTTAATAATGCTTAAAGTGAAACAATAAAAGTGAAATATTCCTTTAAATTTCGTACCTGGGGGATGTCTATAGTATGCCTGTAAAGTAGAACATGTTTCCCTTGCTTAGAAAAGTCCCTACACAAAATCACATAAAGGAAAAAAAAAGTAATTTAAAACTGATCGCGGCTATAATGAATTGTTGGGTCCCAGCAGTACAGATAAGAGTAATTGAAAAAAAAACAGCATGGGTTAGTCCATTACCAGGCCCTTTGGGTTTGGAATGAATATTAAGGGGAACCCCAAACCAAAATTAAAAAAAAAAGCGTGGCGGTCCGCCCAAATTCCATATCAGGCCCTTTAGGTCTGGTATGGATATTAAGAGGAACCCTGCACCATTTAAAAAGAAATTGCATGGGCTTCCCCCCAAAAATCCATACCAGACCCTTCAGGTCTGGTATTAATTTTATGGGGAACCCTGCACCAAAATAAAAAAAAATGGCGTGGGGTTCGCCACAAAAATCCATACCAGACCCTTATTCCAAGCATGCAACCTGGCAGGCTGCAGGAAATGAGGGGGGACAGGAGAACGGCTCCCCCTCCTGAACCATACCAGGCCACATGCCCTCAACATGGGTGGACATCCCCATGTTGATGGGGACAAGGGCCTCATCCCCACAACCCTTGTCTGGTGGTTGTGGGGGTCTGCGGGCGGGGGGCTTATCGGAATCTGGAAGCCCCCTTTAACAAAAGGGAACCCCAGATCCCGGCCCCCAAGAAAAAAAAGGTTCCAATAATGTAATCCACTCTCGAGTGATACGGAAGAAAAAAAACAACGCTGCGAACGATACCGCCTCATAGGAGGTGCCCGGGTGAATGAAGCTCTGCCATGTTGACAGCTCTTTTATAGATGAGGGAGTGGTCACACGCTATGTGCGCGGGTGACCCCGCCCCCTCTCTGATGCAAGGAGAAAGCCGGGGTTACCCAATGACATGCACGGGTGACCCCGCCCCCTCTTGCGCAACGCGGGTTTCCCGTGACGCGTCAGAGGGGACAGGGTTTGCACTATGATAGCTTATTACAGTGATGATCACTGTTATAAGCAATCATTTTTATGAATGGCATCCATTCATGTGCCATTGTGTACAATTGTGATTGACCACAACTATCACATGATACAGGGGCAATGTGGTTAGCCTGTCTGTACCATGCGATCATTGTGACCAGTCACAGGGATCACAATAGTACACAATGAATGGCTATGACTAAAAGCCATTGTGTACTATTGACTTGTGATCTCTGTGTTTGGTCACAGCGATCACATAGTACCAGAGCCGGCCTATTGGAACGATCTGTCCTCCAGACACAGTGGGTGACAGATTTCACCTCTGCAAAGTGCAAAGCCCCCTATGGCACGGAAGAGGTGACACCTGGAGGATGTCATATGACGCCCACCCTGGATAATAGTTCTCCCGCTTGGCCATCATTTTACAATAGGCTGAGCAGGAAATGGTTAACCACTTAAGATCCGGACCATTATGCAGGTTAAGGACCTTGCCCCTTTTTGCGATTCGGCACTGCGTCGCTTTAACTGACAATTGCACGTCGTGCGACGTGGCTCCCAAACAAAATTGGCGTCCTTTTTTTCCCACAAATAGAGCTTTCTTTTGGTGGTATTTGATCACCTCTGCATTTTTTTTTTTTTGCGATATAAACAAAAATAGAGCGACAATTTTGATAAAAAATCTATATTTTTTACTTTTTACTATAATAAATATCCCCCAAAAATATATATATATAAAAAAAAAATGTTTTCCTCAGTTTAGGCCGATACGTATTCTTCTACCTATTTTTGGTAAAAAAAAATCGCAATAAGCGTTTATCGATTGGTTTACGCAAAATTTATAGCGTTTACAAAATAGGGGATAGTTTCATTGCATTTTTATTAATAATTTTTTTTTATTACTAATGGCGGCGATCAGCGTTTTTTTTCGTGACTGCGACATTATGGCAGACACATCGGACAATTTTGACACATTTTTGGGACCATTGTCATTTTCACACCAAAAATTGCTATAAAAATGCACTGTTTACTGTGAAAATGACAATTGCAGTTTAGGAGTTAACCACTAGGGGGCACTGTAGGGGTTAAGTGTGACCTCATATGTGTTTCTAACTGTAGGGGGGCAGGGGTGGATGTGTGACATCAGTGATCGTCTTTCCTTATATCAGGGAACAGACTATCACTGACATTGCCACAATGAAGAACGGGGAAAGTGTGTTTACACACACCTCTTCCCGTTCTTCAGCTCCGGTGACTAATCGCTGGACACCAGCGACAATCGGGTCTGCGGCTCCCGCGGGTGCGTTCATGGAGCTTCGGACCGGGTCACGAGCGCGCGGCTGAACTTAAAGAGACACGTACAGGTACGTGATTGTGCCCAGCCATGACATTCTGCCGACGTATATCGCCGTGAATGGGTTAAAGTGTTACTAAACCCAGGACCCTGCATTCACTATAACCGATCTCCCACAGTACACAGAACATGGAACTGCAATTATTTTAGTAAAATATAAACTGCGTAATACCTCTTCTCATCAGCAGTATATAACAGTCTTGTGACTTCTATCAGTATCTGGCTGAGCACTGGGTAAAGCTTGTAGAAGGTGCTTTCATTCTACTTTGACTGTCCTACGAGGCTGCAGGACTCCTGACCCTCTTTCTGGACATTGCTGGTTGGAACTGTGCTGATCAGATACACCCTCCCAAAAAAAGAAACTCTCTCTATCAATACACACAAAACTGAGCATGTGTAGAGTGACTCCAAACACTCTATCTTAACAAGATATAGGTTGGAGATAGCAGAAGAAGGGGAGGAGAAGAGAAGACAGGATCAAACAGCCTTTTTACACAATGCAGAGGATTAATCCCTCAATTAATCCCAGGTTCAACAGGGAGTATAACAAGCATGCTTTACTGCATATACATACTGGGGTAGATCCACGTACATCGACGCATATATAGACCGGCGTAGCGCATCTCATTTACGTTATGCCGGCTCAACTTAGAGAGGCAAGTACCGTATCCTCAGAGTATTTGCGCCCGACGATACGTCGGCGCAACGTAAATTACGAGGCGTAAGCCGGCGTAATTGGAAGTAGGAAGGAAGTGGGCGTGTTCCATTGAAATGAGCCGTGACCCCATGCAAATGAAGGGCCAGCCGGACGGCGCATGCGCAATGACGCTGACTATGTTCAGTGCCTCTCTGCGCATGCTCAGAACTCGGCCCGGCGTAATCAGTGAGATACGAACTAGGCCCGGCGTAATTAGTGAGATACGCCCAGGGCATAAATGCACCCAGACATGCGCCCGTCCAGTGCAAAATTACATCCGTTTGTTTCCCCCCCTGAAGCAAGGTGCTTTTGTCCTTTTTTGTGCAGGTTTTGTGCAGGTTATTCTGTTAGAGTCATGTCTGCTCCAGCAGCAGAAAGGAAGCACAGGCACAATTACAACCCACAGGAGAAGGCCATCATTGTCAGGGCCATGGCCCTGAATGATCGTTACCTCCATGGGCCAAAGAGTGTCAACACCACCCAGGCCAGGAGGAGGGAGATCCTGGCACAGATCGCAGATAATGTGAATGCATTGGGGAGAGAGACCAGGACCCCCAATGAGATCTTGAAAAAGATCAATGATCTGCGACGCGTGGTGCGAGGTAAGATGGCGAGGATGGCCACTCATGCCAGGGCCACTGGAGGGGGACCAGCCACTAGGGAGACGATCAGTGCTAAGGAGCGGGTGGTTGCCCAGTGCCTCCACAGGCATCAAGTGGAGGGAGTTCATGGATTTGACTCCATTGAGGAGGCCTTGAGGACAGGTAAGTGTGTTTTTTTTCTATCTGGTGTGTAGCATGTGTGGGGGTGGAAGGAAACATGTGACAAGTGTGTGGATCCTCCAACCTGTGAATGTTTTGTGTCATCCACAGATGTGCAGGAGGGTGCTGGGCCATCTGGCGAGTCCACAACCTCCCCCGGACATCAGGCTGCCTCTGACCACCTGGCAAGCCCGGAGTCCTGTGTGGAGGGGAGTGGCCACACTTCTCCTCATGAGGAGGTTGATGAGGAGGAGGTGATGTCTGGAAATGAAGTGAGGCTCCATTTGGAGGAGTCTTCCCCTGGTGCTGGCACCAGTCAGGCCTCCATCAGGGGTAGCCCCTCCCACTCCTCCCCCAACAGGGCTTCCCCCCAAGGGTCTCCCCTTCTTCTAGGCCCCAAGCCTCATCAGGACCCAGGAAGGCGACCCGGAAGACAAGGGGGGTGGCAGACGTCCTGCCTGAAAACATCCGGAGGGACCAGGCCCGCCAGACCCGCCATCTGGGTGAGGTGGTGAGGAGAATGCACCACATGGCAGACAGCAGATTCCCCTGAGTAGCCAGGGGCCGGGGCGGTGGCCGTGGCAGGCGTGGGGCACGGCAGCGCCGGTAATTTTTTATTTTTTTTTGACTCAGGTTATGAGTATTTTATGTATATTTTTATATTTTGACTCAGGTTATGAGTATTTTTAGTTTTTTGTAGCCCAGGCAGGCTACAGTGTGACTGATGTTTGAATGTGGGGGTGACATTCCTGCCGAAAAGGGGTGTCACCCTCGTTTGTTGGGGAGAAGGGATCCCCAGGACCAGGGAGAAGTGATCCCTCGGTCCGTGTAAATTGTGTATGAATATACAGCAACATAATTGGAGCCTTGACACGGCGTTGCTGCTCACAAGTCCTGAATGGTGGACTTGGGCTAATCCAATTTGATGATGATGTGGGGTGTGTGCGCTAGGGACCACAGTGGTGTGCATGCGTGCATTCTGTTTGTGCCATGATTAATGTGTGGGTTTAACGTGCTAAGATGCCTACTGCGAGGCATCTCCTGACTGCTCTTCCCTCAGAAGACTGGTTGCCTCGGTCAGGGGGGGATTGTCTGGTTCGGGGGTCAGGTCATCACGTATGTCAATCTCCAGGCCCTTTCTCACGGCGAAGGTGTGCAGCATGCAACATGCAGCGATGATCTGGCACACAAAGTTTGGGGAATACAACAGGGTCCCCCCAGACTTATCCAGGCATCGGAAACAGGACTTCAGGAGGCCAAAGGTGCGTTCCACCACTCCACGGGTACGTGCGTGTGCATCATTGTATCTTTGCTCTCCTGGGGTTTGGGGATCCCGGAATGGAGTCATGAGATGGGGCCCAAGTGCATATGCAGAGTCACCTGGAAGGGAAAAGACAGGAGGATGTTAGTAATGCATGTGCCCCTCGTGATGTCTGCATCATGGGGGCGGACAGTCATGCCTGACACCCATGTCACTCACCAACCAGCCAGCTGTCCCCATACACGTTCTGTTCAAATTATGTTGGGATGGGGCTTTGACGGTATATGTAGCTGTCGTGGCTGGACCCATGGTGTTTGGCATGGACATGCCATATGAGGCATTGGGCATCGGCTATCACCTGTACGTTGATGGAATGCCAGTGCTTCCGATTGCGGGAAATGTGCTCTGTGTCATGGGGGGGCCATAGTGCCACATGTGTGCAATCAATGGCCCCCACAGTGCGTGGGAATCCTGCAATTCTGACGAAATCCTGCATTGCCTTCACCCGCAGATGCTCCTGGGTGGGTCTGATGATTTGGTTGGCCATGCGTCTGAGGATTGCGGGGACAACCTGGTGCACACATCTGCTAATGGAGGATTGTGCCATCCCAGCCACAACTCCACTTGTATGCTGGAACGAGCCACTGGCAAGGAAATGGAGTGTTGCCAGTACCTTGACCAGTGGCTCCACTGCATGTGAGCGGTGTGTTTGGCTGGTGATGTCATCATGCAGGGTTGTGGCTAATTCCTTGATGGCAGTAGGGCTGAATCTGAAGATGCGATACACCTCAGAATCACCCATGCCAAAGACGTTTATGCGCGGTCGGTATATCCCCCCCCGTGCCCTCCTCCTCCGTGCCCTCCTCCTTCTACGCGCATCTAAAGCCAGTAGTATAGCTATGACCATGGATGCCCCTGGCATGTTGGCATACAGATTGTTGTCCTGCAAGTGTGGGTGCTCAGCTCGTCCCTAACGGTGCTGCTGAAGCTGACCTGCACACGTCTGGTGCAAAGTTGAAGCTGCCTATCTGAGGGGTAACTTTAGACCGGACGTACAGCTTACGCGCACAGCGTGTAGCCTGTGCCGGACAAACGTACTTTCGTGGATTGCCGTATCTCCCTCATTTGCATAGCAAAACAATGGTGCGTCCAGCGTATATTTGCGCCCACGATGCGCCGGCGCAGAAAAATTACGTCGGTCGGAAAAACCTATTTTTCAGGCGTATCTCGTTTTGGGGATATGGCGCATAAATACGATGGTGCATATTTACACTTACACCGCGCATCTCGAGATTTTACTGTTGTGGGTTTAGTAACACTTTATTAGTGTAGGGGTCAGGCATTAGTTCCAGGGACTCAACTTATTTAATAAAGACTTCCCAAAGGGTAACTGTATCCCCCACACAAAGTGTTATAATCACCTCTGCTCACCCCTGCCAGATCTTTGCACTGCAGCCCACTGAAAGAGGTCATCTGTGATGTGATTAGACAGTCTCTCTATAGGAATGAATGGAAAATTTTCCATGCATGCATGCAAAAAAAAAGCATCCCAGTCAGACGATTGCACACTGCACTCTCATTCCAATCCTATAGAGCTTCCGAATATGTGTTTGTACTCTGGACTTACTCTCTATAGGAATGAATGATATTGCAAAGCACATCCATGGGCCTTGCCAGGAAGAATTTTACAAGCTGTTGTGTGATCTAGTTAGCTATATATTTTATACTTTAAGAACTGAGTACACTTCATTGAATAAGGTCCAAAATGAAAGCAGTTTGCAAGAAACGCTAAGTGCAGAATTATCAGTCTCTGCAGTGGCAGTTGAACAAAAAGGATTATTAACAGTACAAGATTTACCATTAAGCACAATACACATGTTCTTGGAGATCAAAGCAGCAAAGAAGTACTATTTGTCTGTATAATTACCAGTCACACATTTCATTGCTATCACTAATAAGAATGGTTATCTATTTTAAGAATATTTAGAAACCATCATAAATTTCTAAGGCAAGTTGTTATTTAGGAAAATAAAGAAATGACCTGTGTAAAAAAAGGGGTTCCTAGCAAATGCATGTTACTTAGGCTGCCAAAAGTAGGGTATCTACAGTGATGGTTATAGATTAGATTATAGAGCGCACACTGATTAAAGATGAGAGGCCATCTGCAACATAATTCCACTTAGAATATGGTTTAGAGAAGATTCCTGTAACAGGATGGGATGTGGAATTTTAAAAGTTGCAAAATGGATATATATAACAAAAATTGGTTTAAGCCTGGTCAAACCCCAAACAAATGGAACATACAAGCACAATTGATTAAGTAAAAAAGATGTATTACAAACACATAGAAACTTTGACATATGTTTAAAATATTCAGACAAGAAATAGAAAAAGTACTAGTGGTGCAAATAACTGCACATAGTCTTCTTTGGACCCCACGTAGAGAGGTTCTACTAGTTTCGCCGTTACGGCTTCATCAGGAACCCGTGGAGGGTGATAGTCTATAATAATTAAATGACATATTACAATATAATTAAAAAAAGAAAAATAATAACATCACAAAAATCTGTTGCAAGATAAAATAATAAATAATAAATATACAAACAGAGTGGGTATGCTGTATTGCGTACAGATAGATTAAGGTAGCCATATTGGGCTACAATATATCAAACATTTAGAAACCATATGATGAAAGTGGACTAAGATGCCGCCCCTACCTGATAAGAGTGAGATGAGGTCACATAAGACAGCGATCGCGACAAACCCATTAACTGGATGCAGACACCCCCTATTGATGGAAGGTAACCCTGTATCACAGAGATATACCTGAGAAATAATGCAGACCCATGAATAAACCTATTAAGAGGAAAGGAAGATAGAAAATGTCCAAAGACAAATAGGGTAAAATGCATACGTTTAGCAATTAAAAAACATAGCAGCAAAATGCGCTAAAAATTGCTGCATAGAAAGATACCACATATGGATAGATAATAGCAAATAACTTACTGCTATAGCCTACTGAATATTTCAGAGGTAGAATAAAAAATGGGAGTTATGGATGTCAGAGGAGTAGATGTTTTAATTGATACGTGGTTCCAAAGAGGTATGCTGGGAGGTCAGTCAAATCTGCAAAGACCCTTACTGCGAAGCAGAAATGAGCCTAGAAGCAGATTAAATCAATTAATTCATCACATTCATTAGTTCATAATGAATAAAAAAAAGGAATTTTCTAGAGAAACAAATTATAAAAAAGAAATGTTTAAGTTAAATCAAGAATACCTAGTCAGTGTGGCCACCTTAATTGCTTGAAGGTAGCAAGGACCTCAGCGCTGAGTATCCTAGAAGCTCACAAGTGTAAATACAACAGATGAGTCTGCAGAGTTAAAGATGGAAATTACAAGCAGAGAATGATTAAAAAGAAAAAGATTTTTTAAAAAAACGATAGAAATATTCATATTGCAGAAATATACCAGGAAAAAAGGAGGAAAGTGATTGACCAACAGCATACCTGGTGAAACTGGAAACCCACGGATATATTTTGTTACTATCTTCATAGACACAGCAAGCTCACACTGAAGCTGGTAGCTGTGTGAGCCGCATATGTAGTGTCCTCAATCAGGCTGAAACAGCACCACCTGAGTGTGGGCTGTCAGCCTAATGTGGGTGGGCGGAAAAGGATGGCTGGCGTCACTGGGAGAATCCCCAGTAACCCCGCCCAGCCTGGTCACACAGGGAAAGCCTGTGACGCCCAAAGGGGGCGGCGCCAAGCGGGGAACAGTGGCGGGCGTGGTCAGAGATATGACCAACACGCCGTAACCAATGGCACGAGCCGTGGGGCGGACCTGTGCTGACATTCATGCCTCCGCATGAATTCAGCGATATTCATGATAGCGCTGGCACAGGCCCCCAACCGCCCACATAGGCAGTCATGTAGCACTATCATAGGGGGTGCTGCAGACCGGGAAGAGGGCTGCGATGCAAGCGATGTGTGCGGCAACTGTATTCCCATTCTTTAGATAAAGAGTATAGAAAGAAAAAAGGTGGAAAGGCAAGGGAATGGAGAAGAAAGGCATGAAAGGAGGAAAAAGGGATGTACAAAAGAAGATAAAAAAATGAAAAGAAAAAGAGAAAAAGGAAAAAGGGAAGGAAAAAAGAGAAAAGAAAGAAAGGGGGAAAAACTACACTAAGAATAGGAAACATAAGAAGAATACAGACTGGGACAGAGAGGGGAGGGGAGGGGAGGGGAGAGGCGGGGGAAGAAGCAGGGGCGGCTGACATAAAGTCCACAGCCATCAAGGTTCACAGCATGCATATTTGTGTTGCCGTGCGGTGAACCGCACGGATGCCATAAAAGAAAATATTTTACAATAGTATATCAAATCATAATACTGTCGTGCTGATGGCGTACTGTCAGGGTGTTACAAGAAAATGGTTTGAGTCCAAATTCTCCCCTAGTGGCAGCACAACAATCAGACAAGACAAAAACGATACCTAATCTCTAAGCCAGAGGTTATATAGCACTGGAATAGCTGGGAATAAATTCCCATCTATTTAAACATTTGGGGAGGGTACATGAAAACAGAATGTAAGGGTATTGGGCAGAGGGTACCAGGGACATTTAGGAGAGGGGAAAACTGTCAATTAATATACATCAATCTGAATAGTACACGCACTGACTTATCCAAGACCTTAGTCTCCATCGGAGTATGTAGCAAGTGTATCAATTAGAGGTATCCTAAATGCTGATGGTGCAATCAAGACGAAAAAGGGATCCGATAGTCAGAGCCTCACGGACCCTGCGGTGTGGTCCATACCAAACCTATCAAAGATGTAGAACTAGATGGTACAGTGAGATCATTAGAGAAATGGTTTATAGCTAATGTTCTCATTCAGTCCGGGGTGCTGGGTAGCCCGCAACGTATATATCCATCTGGCTTCAGTCTGTAGCAGACGCTTATCAGCATCCCCACCACGTTCATTCAGTGGTATATGTGCTAAAGCATAGAAACCTAGCATTGCACGGTTGTGATTATGGAATAATCCTATGTGCCGGCAGATGGGTGTTTCCATTAGCTTTTTGGATACTGATAGGACGTGGTCTCTAATCCTACAAAAGAAATTACGTTTCGTCTTTCCCACATAGAAAGCCCCAGAATTGCACTTCATTAGATATATTATCCCCACTGTTTGACAGGTTGCACAAAATTTTGGTGACCATGTGTCTCCATTCGGGAGGGTAATGCTAGTACCCCTCAGAATGTAGCGACAAAAGTTGCATTTGCCACAGAGGAAAGTGCCCAACTGAGTAGGTTTTGGAATAGTTTGAACCACATAGTGGCTTGAGACTGCTTTATCTTTAATCGATAAAGAATGCTTAAAGGTAATTTGAGGTGTAGAGTTGATATACTTGCTAATTTTCTCGTCCGAGGTGAGTAAGTATCAAAATTTGTTATAAATTTTGCGGATTGAGCCATGTTGGCGATTAAAGCGTGTAATCACTCTGGTGGTGTTAGTTTTTGGTATATCTTTGGATTTATATATGAGGGAGTTTCTCTGTAAGGCACTTGCCTTATTGTAGGCCCTACGTAGGCAAGGTTTACTGTAGCCTCTGGTCTTTAAGCGTGAATACAGTAATGCAGCTTCCCTTTTAAAGTCGCTCTCTTGAGAGCAATTACGTCTCAGTCGTAGGTATTGACTGTAGGGTATACTGTTGATAATGGACTTAGGGTGTGAACTAGTGGCGTGCAACAAACTGTTGCCAGCCGTAGGCTTCCTGTATAGCGTGGAACAGAGAAAACCGCCCTCATCTATATACAATTCCACATCCAGGAAGGTGATGTGTTCCTGGCTGAAATTGTACGTGAATTTTAAATTATAGTGATTGATTTGAAGACCGTCCAAGAAAGCCACCAGCTCCTCTCTAGGCCCCGCCCACACCATGAAAACATTGTCAATATAGCGGTGCCATGTGAGCACGCTATCCGACGAGTTACCGTTGTATTCCTCACTAAACAGGTCACGCTCCCACCCCCCCAGGTACAAGTTAGCATAGGAGGGGGCACAGCCCGCCCCCATAGCCACACCTTGCACCTGGAGGTAGTGGGAGCGCTTGAAAAGAAAGATATTGTTAGTGAGTATGAACTCGAGCATCTCGATTATAAAGTTGTTGTACTTGGACGTATTCTTATCACGTTCATTAAGAAAACTCCTCACCACTTGAGTGCCAAAGGCATAGGGAATAGAGTTGTAAAGTGCCTCAATATCGATGGCTACTAGCCATGCATTTGGGGGAATGTTAAGTCCATCCACGATTTTGAGGAGCTCTATCGTGTCTTTGACATGAGAAAACAGGCTTTGCACGTGTGGATACAGGTATTCATCAATTATGCGACTTATATTCTCAGTCAAGGAGCCACAGCCTGATACAATGGGACGGCCTGGGGGTGGTAGGGTACCCTTGTGGATTTTGGGTAAGGCGTAAAAGGTGGGAGTTGTAGGACTTAGAACGTTCAAGAATTGAAGTGTATTATCGTCGATAATTCCTGCACGGTGAGCCCGGTTCAAAATTGAGCGGTATTTGGCGATGCTTTGTGTCAACATTGAGGCTGGTACAGGTCTATACCATTCTCTGTTGCTGAGGATCCTATGACACATTTCCTCATAACCTGCCCCATCCATCACAACGATGTTGCCCCCTTTGTCAGAAGGTTTGATGACCAAATCATCATTGTTATGGATGGAATTGAGAGCTGTTCTGAGTTTAAGACTTAAATTGGGTGCAGTACCTATTTTCCAGTTGGTAGCCTCTATGGCCTTAGTGACCTGCAGGACAAACGCCCAAATGTTGGGGTTGCCCTGCAGGACAGGAAATGATCTGGACTTGGGCTTATAGGATTTTGGTGGCACGTAGACAGGTTTATAGAGTCTGGACTGTACTAGACTTCCCGGCTGGATACCAGGAAGCTGGTATGTCCATCCTTCCTCTTCAGGGTTGCTTTCGTCCCAGAGGGACATTAGGTCCTGTAGGGCTTGCAACTCTTGGAGAGAGGCATTGTCCAAAATGGAATTATCATTACTGGAGGTAATTGGTGAAGCATCTGTTTTATCATATAGAACCTTATACATGAGGCGCCGGGCGAAGAGGTGTAAGTCCTTAACAAGTTCGAACTTGTCAGCCTCGCCGTCCGGGCAAAACGATAGACCAAGTTGTAATACGGTCTCTTGATCTGGAGTGAGTGGGTACGAAGAGAGGTTAATGATGTTTTTATTATCAATCTCTTTTTTAACTTCTTCCTTATTTTTCATGTCCCGGTCTACATTGTTGTGTGGGCCGGGACCAGCTCTTTTACTGTCTGCTGAGTGTTAGATGCAGAGGCATTAGGTTTTCTCTCCATAGTAAAAATCGGCGCGGGTCTCAAATCTGTTATTGGGTTAGGGGCTGACTGATTATGCCCCTGTGGGGTAGGGGTCATGGGGGGTGCAAGGGTTGAAGTTATCATTACACTCGGAGGAGGCGTTGGGAGCATAAGGGAGGTGTTGCTCACTGAGCTGGCATTGCTGGTAGATTGCCTAGCACGTGATCTCTGAGATCGAGAGCGCTTGTCCTGGGAGCGAGAGATCTCCTGTAGACTTCGATCTAAGTTGCTTTTGCGTTTCTTATTGTCTACAGCATTCCGCCTTTCTATTGGAATATAGGAAGTCGAGGATGCAGAGGATGTATCTGATCCTCTTCTTGGACTAATGGCTTTCGATTGGCCTCTGTTTTCAAAAGTTTTTTTAGAAATGTTACTTTTGTTACAGTGATGACAACCCAGCCCTGAGTAATATATATCTACAGTGTACTTGTTTTTATTGCTGCTCAGACCTGGTACATTTGACCATATTTGGTGTAAAGCATTGGGAGCTCAAATAAACAAGTTGCTTAATTTAGTTATTTTAATCTCCTAATCCCATAACTGTTGCAGTGATCTCCTTAAAAAAATAAGTAAATCTAAAAAACTTCCAGTGTAGACTACTAATGCATTGAGGTCAATGGCTCCACCCATTAGACACTGATGGTCTTGTTACCTGATCTGATTTGTGGGGTCTGTCCCAAATGTTTTTTATATTGTACATTGTTGTATGTAAATAAATATTGTTTTATTTTCACCTTTATGGTCTTCTATCAGTGCCTCGAAAGTCACAATCCTCCTCCCTTTTTTGACCTGTGACCTTTGACACTAATTGGCCTCAAGCAGCCTTTGGTTCTTATTCATTAGGTCTTACCTTCTACTAATGCATGAAGAAATATAGCCAACGTCTGGAAAATTTGAGTATCCCCCTATCTGTAAGATTAGCAGAGTGCAACAGATTCAATTATTTGAGAAATGTACAGCTTTTAAGAATCAATCTAGTTGAAAATGTAAAGGATCTGGGAGCCATGGATAATTGAATGCTTACCCTAAAGCTTTGTCATGTCTCCATATTGCTCTCAACACATAGATCTAGCAACTCCCTGTAACAGTAAATGCAAAAGTGCTTTCCTACAATCCTTGTTCCCCTGTAGGTTTCTGTTTTACATAATAGGCAATCTGCCTTTTTTGTGTAACCACTAGAGTTGAGCGGACACCTGGATGTTCGGGTTCGGACCCGAACCCGAACTTTAAAAAAAAAGTTCGGGTTCGGGAACCCAAACCCGAACTTCTGAACCCCATTGAAGTCAATGGGACACAGATTTTTAGTAAAAAAAAAATGCGTGGAGGTCCCCCCAAATTCAATAACCAGACCCTTTAGGTCTGGTATGGATATTAAGGGTAACCCCGCTGTCAATTAAAAAAAAAAATGACGTAGGGTTCCCCCTAAATATCCATAACCAGACCCTTCAGGTCTGGTGTGGATTTTAAGGGGAACTCCACCCCAAATTTTAAAAAAAAATGGCGTGGAGTTCCCCCTAAAATCCACACCAGACCCCTTATCCGAGCAGGTTGACCTGGCTGGCCGCAGAAAAGAGGGGGGACAGAGTGCGCCCCCCCTCTCCTGAACCGCACCAGGCCACATGCCCTCAACATTGGGAGGGTGCTTTGGCGTGCCCCCCAAAGCACCTTGTCCCCATGTTGATGGGGACAAGGGTCTCATCCCCACAACCCTTGCCCGGTGGTTGTGGGGGTATGCGGGCAGGGGGCTTATCAGAATCTGGAAGACCCCTTTAACAAAGAGGACCCCCAGATCCTGGCCCCCTCCCCCTGTGTGAAATGGCAATGGGGTACACTGTACTCCTACCATTTCACGAAGGAAGTGTAAATAGTAGTTTTCAGAAAAAAAACACACACACCGTAGAACAAATTACTTTATTAATTAAACCAAATAAAAATCCAGCAGTGAAAATAGACGATCGATGCTGCTCGCTGCTCCATCGTTGTCTCTATCCAGCGTCGGGTGATCTCTCCAGCGAAGGGTGATGTCTCCAGCGATTGGTCCAGCGATGAGAACATCCATCCATTCAGAGCACAGCTCAGCGAATGACACCGATGCTTTGACGTTTCTTTTATAGGGGAGGCAGGCCACGCGTCACGTGACCCCATCCCCCTCTGACGCACACTCTGCTATGTCACTGGGACAGCCCTTGCGTCAGAGCAAATTTGGGGTGGAGTTCCCCTTAAAATCCATACCAGACCTAAAGGGTCTGGTTATTGAATTTGGGGGGACCTCCGCACATTTTTTTTCCCGAACTCCGAACCCGGACCCGAACTTTCAGCAATTATTCGGGTTCGGGAAAAACCCAAAGTCCGTACTGAACCCGAACTTTACAGTTCGGGTTCGCTCAACTCTAGTAACCACCATTGGGAACAAAGAAAGATGCATTGGGGTTATAAGGGAATAAGATACAAACAAAAACTTCTTTCTTTCCTTTCATCTTCTATACTTCATAATTTCTCTATGCGTGTATAACCCACATCCCACCTTATCCATCCATAACAATATGGGTATCTCCCCCCTCCTACCATCAAAGTAATGTATAGTGACCTTTGAAGTTCAAACTCACAGATTGAGTTGCGAATAATACCTCTTACCAGTTTGGACAGTGTTTATCATACCATCTGACCAACATCAACCAAAGCTTTGGTCATATACAATTGTATACAGTACACTGAGGAATACACAAAGATCATATTTATGACCAATGTATTTTGTTTATACCTCTTCCCTGTCATGTTACACTATTACTTGACTACAAAGTTTATGTAATGCTTCTTTTTCATGCCTTTTTGTAAACCTTTTAAAAATTGTTTTTCTTTTCAGTAAAAATGTATTGAACAGAAAGAGTGAAATCATTTATACTTGCAGATCATGTCATATCATATTATCCCCAGTGAGTATCTATTCATACTCTAACAGCTTTGACAAGGAGTGCAGGGCCATCTTCATTCCCAGGCAAAGTATGTAAACATATCCATCATAAAGGCTCTTTATAATGGATGCAGATGTCAATACATCACATGCTGTATGTGTCCAGTGCTGAAAAAAAAATCCAAATTGTTACTGAAACTTCCTTTCACTGAAAAGGACAGATATTTTTATGGTAGGCTTTTTATCATACTGTGATCAAACTTATGATAATGAGACAGCCCTAGGTGAAGTGTCAGAGGCTCAAGAGTAGTAAACCTTTATATGGAAAAATCTATATATTAACCCATTGTAGACTGGATTGTTTCATCCCCCTCCCAGTCCAGGAAATGTTTCAGTTTTCAGCGCTGTCAAACTTTGAATGACAATTACGCAGTCATGCAAAACTGTACCCAAATTAATTTCATATCTTTTTACTATACTCTATAAGGTAAAAAAGACTAAACAGTTTTTGTTATAAGATGTATTATGTTACATTTCTTTGGGGAAAAAACAAAATCAGTTTTGTAACAAACTATGGCACTGTATGTATATGTGAAAAGTGATCAGTCCTAATTAGGGATGAGCAGAACACCCCCCGGTTCAGTTCACACCAGAACATGCAAACAGACAAAAAAATTGTGTGAACATGGAAACAACGTTAAAGTCTATGGGACACAAATGTGAAAAATCTAAAGTGTTAATTTTAAAGCCTTATATGCAAGTTATTGCCATAAAAAATGTTTGGGGACCCGGCTACTGCCCCAGGGGACATGTATCAATGCAACAAAAGTTTTTAAAAATGCATTTTTTTCAGGTGCAGTCATTTTAATAATTCCTAAAGTGAAACAATAACAATTATTAAAAATATTTCTCTAAATATCATACCTGGGGGTCCCCTTAGTCTGCATGTAAAGTGTCACATCTTTCTCATGTATTTTACTGTGCCACAGCAAAATTACATTTCCAAAGGAAATAATGTCATTTAAAATTTCCTGTGGCTGTAATGTATGGCCAGATCCTGGCAATATAGATAAAAATCAATAAAAAAAATTGCATGGGTCCCCCTCCCCCAGTCCATACCAGTCCCGTAGGCCTGGTATGGATATTAAGGGGAACGCCACACCAATGTTTTTAAAAAAAACAGCATGTGGTCCCCCCAAAATCCATGCCAAGCCCTTAGGGCCTTTGGTTTTGGTGGTGCCAGAACACTGTAACTCCTCCTCACAGTTACTCTTGTTTGGCGCAGGAACAGGTCCTGCTGTTAAATATTATTTAAAAAATTATGATTATGCCCCTGTTAAACTGGGGCAGAAAAAATGGGCCTTTCGTTTTGGTGGGGCCAGAGCACTGTGATTTTTCCTCACAGTTACTCTTGTTGGGTGCAGGAACAGGCCCTACTGTTAAATATTATTTCAAAAATTGTGATTACATGCCCCTGGTAAACAGGGGCAGGAAAATTGGGCTTTTCATTTTGGTGGTGCCAGAACACTGTAACCCCTCACAGTTACTCTTGCTGGGCGCAGGAACAGGCCATGCTGTTAAATATTATTTCAAAAATTGGTTTTGGTGGCGCCAAAACACTATAACCCCTCACAGTTACTGTATGCCACGTACAGACGATTGGAAATTCCGACAACAAAACCGTGGATTTTTTTACGACGGATGTTGGCTCAAACTTGTCTTACATACATACGGTCGCACAAATGTTGTCGGAAATTCCGAACGCCAAGAACGCGGTGACGTACAAGATGTACAACGGCACTATTAAAGGGAAGTTCAATACCAGTCGTGTTAGTAGAAGTTTGGTGAGAGACAATTCACGTTTTTCAGCCTCGTGTTTTTCAGTCCATTACAGCGTGACGAATGTGCTATCTCCATTACGAATGTTAGTTTTACCAGACCGAGAGCTTCAGTCTCGTACTTGATTCAGCACATGCATAGAATTTTGTGCATTGGAATTGTCCACACACGATCGGAATTTACGAGAATGGATTTGGTTGTCCGAAAATTTGAGAACCAGCTCTCACATTTTTGTTGTCGGAAATTCCGACAGCACATGTCCGATGGAGCCTACACATGGTCGGAATTTCCGACAACAAGCTCCCATCGAACATTTGTTGTCGGAAATTCCGACCGCGTGTAAACAGCATTACTCTTTTTGGGTACAGGAATGGGCCCTGCTGTTAAATATTATTACAAAAATTGTAATTACATGCCCCTGTTAAACAGGGGTCGAAAAATTGGGCCTTTGGTTCTGGTGGTGCCAGAACACTGTATCCCCTCACAGTTACTCTACTTGGGGTGCAGGAATGGGCCCTGCTGTTAAATATTATTTCAAAAATTGTAATTACATGCCCTAAACCAAAAATATTGTTGGAAGCTAGCATCATCAAGATTCAGGAGGAATAGGATAGGTAGCATAGGCATTTTTCAAGGGTTCCCAGATGCATAGCAAATTCAGTCAGTTACACCAGCATCAGGGGCTTGATAGCTTCTGATCAAGTACTGATTCATTTTTATAAATGTGAGCCTATCAATGAAGTCTGTGGACAGGTGCCCTTTTTGGTCCGTTACAAACCCTCCAGCAGCACTGAATATGCATTCAGAATGCACGCTGGATGCATTACAGGCCAGTAGCTCGATTGCATATTGAACAAGTTCTGGCCAGTGGTCCATCCTCAAGACCCAGTAACCCAGTGGATGCTCTGTTGGAAAGGTCTCCAAGTCTGCTCTTGCCCCTAGATATTCCTGCACCATATAATGCAGACGCTAGCGATAGTTGCTTGAGCCTTGGTCAGACCTTGGTGCTGAGGACTGAAAAATTGTTTAAAGGCAGCGATCAGCGGACCACCTTCCTCCAATCGAACAAAGCATCAGAAACATGTTATCCAGCACCAGGAAATGGTAACCTCCTAGGGTCTGGAAAGGCATTACATAAAATTTTCTTTAAGGCCTCCTGGAAATGTTTAATCTTCTGCTCCGTCTGCGAAGGAAAGATGAGTTTTGCAACTTTACCCTTTAACGTAGATCAAGTTGGGTTGCCAGCTAGTAATTATCCCTCTCCTAGATACCATGAATCCTAGGGTCCTTTCGCAGGCTTTGCAGAATCAGGGAGGCCATGCAGCGTAAGTTTGCAGGGGCATTCGATTCTGAGTCCTCTGTGTCACTAAGGATGACACTATCTGCAACTGCCTCCTCCTAGCCACATGCAACTCCTTGGGTTTCCGGGGACTGAAAACCATCCCTAAAGACTGCTGCATGTTATCCTCTACATCTATGCTGACACAATCTTCCTCTGCCTCTTCTTCCTGTGTGTTTGATGGCCCCACAGGAATTCTATCTGGTTAAGAGGGCCTTGAGAGGAAAGGAAGTCCTTCTCTTCCTCCTTCCTCCTGCTGTTCAAGTGCCCTGTCCATGATTCCATGAAGTGTGTTCTCCAGCATGAAGACTAGAGGGACAGTGTCTCTGATGCATGCATTGTATTTTCTCACCATTCATGTGGCCTCCTCAAATGGTGACAGGACAGTGAATGCATCCTTGATCAGTAGCCACTGGCGTGTCAAAAAAAAGCCAAGCTCCCCTGACCCTGTCCTGGTGCCATACTAACACAGGTACTCATTGATGGCCCTCTGCTGTGTGTGCAGTTGTTGCAGCATTGCCAATGTTGAGTTCCACCTGGTGGGCATGTCAGAAATGAGGCGGTTGGTGGGCAGGTTGCATTCACATTGAATGTCAGCCAGCCGAGCACTGTCATTGTATGAAAGGTGGAAATGACCACAGACTTTTCTGGCCTGCCTCAGGAGATCTTGAAAGCCTGGGTACTTGGTCACAAAATACTGCACCACCAAATTCAGGATGTGTGCCAAGCATGGAACAAGGGTCAAGTGTCCCTGTCTGAGGGAAGTTTGGTGCCATTTCTGGCTCAAGCTGCCATGACATCAACCACCTCTGAGCCTGCCCCTGCAGAGCTGACAGAATCTCTGCCCCAGTGTGGCTCCTGCCCCCAGGAAGACCAACAGAAGCACTGCATGGCATCTTTTAGTCTGACTGCTTGTGTAGCCCCTTGAACACTTACAGAGCACTGCTTGTTCAGAGGAAAATTCTACAGAAGAGGTCATAGAGGAAGAAGAAGAGGAGGGGGTGGAGCAGAGAGATGTGGCACAATCACCACCAGCTTTTTGGAGGCGTGGTGGTGGAACAAGCTCCAACAACTCTGAACCCTGTCTTGCATCCTTTCCAGCTTCCAGCAGAGTTACCCAGTGTGTCATGAAGGAAAGGTAATGTCCATGCTCTTGCCTGCTGGACCATGAGGCCAAAACATTGCCTTCCACATGACGTTAGAAAGCCGGAATGGCAAAGTAATGCCGTTAAAAACTTGAAAAGAAATGCAGTTTTGGAACCTGCCACTGCGGTACAGTACATTCCACAAATTTACGAAAGGGGGCAGAGTCTACCAGCTGAAAAAGGCAGCAGTTGCAGTGCTAGCAATTTGTCCAAGCTAGCATTTAGACGCTAAGCATGTAAATGGCTGGGACATAATTTCTTTTTATGGTTCAGCAACTAAAATAGCAAAATGTGCCTGTTGAAATCAACTGGTGGTGTCCTGCTAGCAGATTGACTGCAAGTACTTGTGGCACCTATTGCTATACCTTCATTCCTCTCAGTGCAGATTTTTGAGAGGACTAGGGGTATAGTAGGGTTTGAGATCCCAGATTAGGAGCAAGGAGATGAGTCCGTCTTTTTCTATGATGTGTGTCTTTCAGGTGCTGTTACCAATGTACTGCATGGCAGGTTGTCATATGTCTGGTCAAGCATGTGGTGCCCAAGTCGCTGCTGTTCTGGCCACGGTTGATCCGCTTTAGACATAGGTTGCAAACAGTAACAGTGCGATCTGCTGCACACGTGTCAAAAAAGCCCACACCAAGGAACTTTTGGAAGTCAGCAGGGAGTCAGCAGGGACATGCACCTGCAGAGCTCTTTGGTGTGACGCAATAGGTTGGCTGTCACAGATCAGCTGCGGAGCTGATCTGTGTGTTACCTTTACTGCTGTAGGTCAACTGGCACCTGTTGTTCCACAAACTTGTGTTCAGCTCTGGCTGCACTCAGCAGCTATGGGTGTTGCCGGCTTCACCTGTTGCTTAATATATTCTTCCTTCCTGTCCAGCCCCCCACATGCCTCGCTATTTAAATTCCACTCAGACCAGTTTCTGGTTGCTTGAGCAATACTTGTTTCTGAGCACCCTCCGTGTTACCTGTTTTACCTGAATTCTTGTGAACTGATCTCTTGTGTACCGACTCGGCTAGTTCTCCTGATTACATTGTTTGCTGACGGCCCTGACCATGGCTCATTATCCATTTCTCCTTTTGCTTTATCCATCCATCCGTGTCTGACTGGGTCTTCTGGTACTCTCCTCGTGCGCAGGGTGAACCTGGGGGTCGTGACATGGGGTCAACACCCAGCTAAACCCAAACCCTTGTGAGGGGGTCCCTGGCAGAATACCAGCTGGCCCTTAGATTCCACACCCTGGGGAATCCCATGTCACCTGCTCGCCTGTGGGCTCACATCAGTAACATTGTGACATTGGCTGCCCTTAAGCTGGCCCTGGAGAACGTCCTGCCTCGTTGGAGTTGTGTCTTCTCCTCCTCCTCCTCACTTTCCTCCTCTATTCTCTCAGGCACCCAAGTACAGTCAGTGACCTCATCATCCCCTCCCTCCTTGTCACTGGAGCAAGCTTGGCAGTATGCTGCAGCTTAGGGAACATGACTGCCAGTTTCTTGTCCTTCTGTGGAACCCCCTCTCTCTAGGCTCATGTTACTCCCTTCCTCAACCTGGGAACCAACATCAGAGCCTTCAAATTGCTGTGCATCCTCCAGCAGCATGTAACTGGCACTATGGTCGAATAATTCTGGGGACTCCTCCGTGCATGATGGTGGGGCTGCAGAAGGAGTAACTGTGGACAAAGTGCCGGTGGAACAGGCCGCTTTGGCAACTGCATTGTAGGGCAAACTACTATGAGCCTGGGTGACAGAGGATGAGGAAGATGAGGACGACTTTGTTATACACTTCACCAACTCTTTTACACGTTGTGGCTCAATTAAACGGCCAGCAGCAGAAAAAAGGTCAAGCGTGCCCTGTGGCCACCTGCAGAGGATGCATCATGTCTATGACCACTGCTATTGACTGTGGACACAGAGGGTGCTTGCCCTCTTTTAGTGGTCTGAGTGTCTGCCTCTTCTTGGTGACCTTCCGGACATGATAGGGTTTTGTTCACCACAATACACTGTATTATGTCAGATGTTTATATGGAAATATTAACAGTATTATATTTATAGAATTATGCAAAAATCTATGGTTTAGGAGATTTTTATGTCTTTCCACAAATCAAACAAATTAATTCAAATGTGTTTATCCATAATAGTTTGAAGACAAGAATGAATACATTGATGTGCTAAAATATATATATTTATTAACTAAAAATTCAGTGTAAAATAATATCAGATATAATTGGTGATATACAAAAATATATAACTTCAAATATAAAATATATTGGTGATACAAATAATGAAAATGTTTACAAAATAGCTCATGATGGCTTAGTAAATAGCTTTCAGTGGCTTTCAGTATACGAGAGGTATGGTTAAGATACTGTATTTGAGTCGGTGTGTTTAGGAGTTGTATTAATGAGAATATTCATGAATAGCTGTTATGCTTCTAGTCAGAATCATGACTTCACTCTCAAGGTGTGTAGAACACAAGTTAATTGTGTGGGGTATATTTTGTCAAACACATATATTTCAATAAAAGCCGAGAAGCATAATACAATACATAAGAGACAGCTCTATAAATCTTAAAGCCTAAGTCAATGGTCATTCATAAATTGAATTTGACATATAAAATAACATTTAACATGATACATTTCTAATCCTATACTGCCCCTACTGAAAACTATGTGTAAGGACACTATAATTTCCCTATAGGTCTGTCCAGAAAATTGCATGTATTTGACATCACGTACAACGTGAAAGGCATTTCCACATCCATTCCTGGGGGGATATAGATTGAAGACAGATAGCCGAAGGGGATCTTGAAATGGGAGACGAGAGGAGAAAAAGAGGGTGGAGAGATGTAGGAATGAGAGTAAAAGATATCCTTTGGGACACCCAGCAAATATCTTTTAAAACAAAAGAGTTTTAATCTCTGGTAAAGTATTAATCTTTTATTTTTATCTTTTGGTAATATAATTGTTTTAGCATATACAAAACCATTTAAATGTATGGCATAGCAATTGGAGTTGTATCATTTCTACCTGCAGCATGAAACAAATGAGAAATACACATTTTTGTATGTCACTTCAAAAGCTAATACCAATGTATGTACAATAGTTTTGTTTTGATGTGTTTAAAAATAAATTAATTCTATATTTATCTTTGTTTAAAATAAGTGGGTGTACACTTACACAACTTACACAGTGTATGAAAAAGAGGTGCCTATCTCCACGAGCACCGAGCTCGTCACCCTGAACTTCTCACTGCCACAGCTTACTCCCTTCACTGTCCGTGGGAACGACCACTCAGACGAAAAGGCAAGGGGCGAGGAAGGGAGAAGAAAGGGGGCACATCGCGTAATTCCGTACGAGCGCGGTGCTCGTGGATATGAGACCGTGACAAGACTGCTTAATGTGAGTTTTTTAGCAGATGGTTTTACTCTCTTTTAATAAAAAGTTTGTTGTACGGAATTACGCGATGTGCCCCCTTTCTTCTCCCTCCCCTTGCATTTTTTTGTCTGAGTGGTCGTTCCCACGGACAGTGAAGGGAGTAAGCTGTGGCAGTAAGAAGTTCAGGGTGACGAGCTCGGCGCTCGTGGAGATTGGCACCTCTTTTTCATACACTGTGTAAGTTGTGTAAGTGTACACCCACTTACCCATTACAGAGACCCCTCTTTGTGTGGTATCAGGACTACGCTTCAGTATCTTTATTGTATCCCTTACATGTATGGTCCACTACGGAGACTCAGTAGGAAGACACCCATCCATTGAGAGGTTGAAGTATTGGTAATTGATTTGGCTTTATGTGACAGCCGTGAGGTAAGCTGCTAGGATCACTAACGGTGTGGGCTGCATGCTTTTGGATTCATTCGTTTTTGATGCACATCTTCACCTATTCTGGCTTTGGAACTTTTCACTCTAGACCATTCAATCATTTATTTTTCATCAGCTTCACCTGGAACCATGGTCTTCTGCTTGTATTAATCCGGGACTGTTATGTTTTATCACTGAAGAATTTTCTCTCACTTTGTTTATTTTAGTACAGCCCTGTTCAGGCTGTATGTTCACTTAATCACTGTTTCTAAGTTGCAATTTCACTGTGTTTGTACCATTACATTATCTTCCCGCTCCACGGGTTTATTTGTACCCCCACCCTTATATCCCCACGTATCCCTCCCCCCCCTCTTTCTTCCAAAGCACAGACATCACCACTTTTTTGCAATAGCTGACTTATAGGGACCAAGTTCTGTGCTTATTTCCCATTTATTGATATACTTTTTAATTTCCACTTTTTCTTTGACACAAGATATCATCTGATATTTTACCCATTCTGCCGGTTTTTTTCTGTGATGCAGTCCAAATTCATTTTCTGCATCAGCAGGACTGGCTACACTAGAAATATCTTTAGTGTCAGTCATCTTTCAATATTGAAAACCAACAATAGCAATATCCCCCCAAAAAAGAGACAATAAAATATATATAATTTACACAATTATATTCCTTGTTTCAAACTTTGACAGATCTCAGCAGTGCCTCTATATTATGTTAGATGTTTATACTGAAATATTAACAGTATTATATTTATGGATTTTTGCAAAAATCATATGGCTTAGGAGATTTTTATGTCTTTCCACAAATCAAACAAAATAATTAAAATTTGTTTATCCAGGCTAGTTTGAAGACAAGAATGAATACATCGATGTGCTAAAATATACAGTCCTGATCAAAAGTTTAAGACCACTTGAAAAATGGCAAAAAATCTTATTTTACATTGTTGGATCTTAACAAGGTTCCAAGTAGAGCTTCAACATGAGCTATGTTCTTTCTAAGTCCCGCGATAACTCGCGGCAGACCTCCGCAATGTCTCCTGGGAACAATGACAAAAGCTCCCAAGAGACATTGCGGCATCGAGGAAGTGACGGAATACCCGCACACTACCCGATGAATCCATATACAGGAAGTGGCCAGTAACATAAAGGATTACTAAGGTTCGCCTGCCCCTGACAGTGACTCGAGCTGGGCATCACCGCTTAGTGAAGGATTGGCTCGGGCGGCTCGGCTGCTCTTGGCTGCTCTAGTCCTGCAAAGGGAACTGCGTTCCTGCTGTGAAAAAAGTGCAGGAACTCCGTTCCCACGCGTTCCCGCAGGACTTGAGCCCTGAACTAAACCCCCCCAAAACAGAAATCCAACATCCAAACATGAACTCAGTAATGAGTAGCTCCGCCGTTATTGTTGATCACTTCAAAAATCACTTCAAATTTAAGCATGCTTGATGTAAGCGTTTCCATGAGGTGAGTGGTGAAGACAGCCGTACGAAGGCCATCTACTGTCTGGAACTGTTGTCCATTTTTGTAAACTTCCCTTGCCATCCATCCCCAAAGTTTCTCAATTGGATTTAGATCAGGGGAACATGCAGGATGGGCCAAAAGAGTGATGTTATTCCCCTTGGAAGAAGTCCCTTGTCCTGCATGCATTGTGTACTGTAGCGTTGTCTTGTTGAAAAATCCAGTCGTTACCACACAGACGAGGGCCCTCAGTCATGAGGAATGCTCTCTGCAACATCTGGACATAGCCAGCAGCCGTTTGAAGCCCCCGCGATTTTTTCTATATATATTACATGTGTGATGGCACACATTTGACTTTTTGCACGCATGATGCAAGTTATTCATATGTCCAGGTGCTCAAATTGTTTTTGGGCATTTGGACATATTTTAATCAGTAAGATTTATATGTATGGTATTACTTTTTGATTGGTAAATTTGTGATCGGTTATTTGTTGACTCGTTTCTAGGGTTCCTGCTAGATATAATCTATAAGGTGTGAGCATTTTTTCGTTCACCACCTGTGACCCTGTGATTCCTAGGATTGTGATACATTCAAGCATGAAGTTACATAATGAAGTTTAAACTTAATTGATTGATCGATTGATTCCAGATTTTTTGCATGTTTGTTAATTGATGTTGAACTATATATTGAGTCACATTTGTGATCAGTGTATTTAATGAGAGGGAGGAACGAAAAGAGAAGGATGCCTCCAATGGTGAAATATCATAAAAATAGTGTGATGTTTATTAGTGGCTAAAAATTGACTCTTGGTATAAAACAAGTGTGCATAAAATCTAAAATGTCTCAGACCAGGAAGACATCGGAGGAGACGTATAGATAGATATTTAATAAAAAAAAGTTTAGCTATTGGCTTGAAGAAGTAACAAGTCTAGTGCACAGGTGTCAAACACAAGGCCCGCGGGTTGAATCCGGCCCTCCAGGCCATTTCATGTGGCCCTCTCACCTCTTCTGCAGCTGCAGGAGAGCTCCAGCCCTCCTCCGGTCATACGGCAGACCCTTACTTTCTGCTTTCAAGCAATGCATTCAGCTTCTTCCCAGCAGCAGCATAAGGAAAGGAGGGTGCGCTGTGATGTAAGGGAGAGTAGGGGACTCAACTTCTGATGGTGGGGTGGCTCCTGACATCTAATGTATGGGGAGGGGATGCGCTGGACATCTAATCTTACAGATACAACCAGGGCTACTAACTAAATAACCTGTCTGCCTAATCTAGATCAAGCTTTCTCTCCACTCTCCACTTTCTCTCCACAACACTACACGCGGCCACTATCTAAGCAGTCTTTTATAATGTGGGGAGTGGACTTAGTCCCCCTAAGCCACGATTGGCCAAAGGTTACGTACCTTTGGCTAAATATGGCTCTCGCAGCAGAGAGCGTTGTGATTGACCAAAGCATGCACAGACGCTAATGCACTGTGATCTCGCAGTGCATTATGGGGCATTCCGCAGCACTCAAATTTCCTGTGAACGCCCCATAATGTTCGCTGTTCGCATGTACTGAATGCCTATCTCAATTCCTGAAGTCCTGAAATGCCAGGAAAGTACAAATATACCCACAATGACCCATCTTTGGAAATTAGACAGTCAAAAGTATTTTGTAAGAGGCATTGTGAGTTTTTTTAGATTGTAACTTGCACAAAATCCAAGGAGCACCTTTGGGCTTCCAAGAAGCATGAATTATGTGTCTAATTTCCTGACTACTATAACATTTCTCGAGTCCTTGAAGTTTCAGACAATGAAAACAAAGAAAAAAAACATTTAGAAGAGAAATCGAAGGAAAAAGTTAGTGAACCAACAATGCACTAGCTTAAAGGAACCAATTTAGAAAATAAAAAACAAACCTTTACAACCCCTTTAACATACTTGTTGTGGGTAAATTAGTCAAAGTATTGATGTAAACCTTTTGATATGAAATCATTTGCGGAATGAGAAGCCAAC
The DNA here is from genome assembly GCF_905171775.1 of Rana temporaria. Taxonomy (NCBI): domain Eukaryota; kingdom Metazoa; phylum Chordata; class Amphibia; order Anura; family Ranidae; genus Rana; species Rana temporaria. The sequence goes on from NC_053490.1 coordinate 427,076,597, forward strand.
AATTGCTTCACTGGCAAGTTTCCTATACCAACACAATGTTAATTGGTAGTATATGGCTAATGACCACCTCTTTTGAGTGGTACTCTACTGCAGGCTGCAAACTACCTCCAGCAGGCTTTTATACAGGAAGCAGAAAAAAAAAATTCTTTGTTTCTGGTTATTTGAACACAATGATTAACCAAGTCAAGGCAATCCGTTTTATATGTAATGCAGATCTACATCTTTAAGGACAGACTACCGCACTGCCTGTGCTTTGGCAAGAGGCCAACCAAATTGCTACTACACTCTCTCCCCCTGGAAGCTATTGGACTGTGCAGTTGGACTAAGGGCAGATAGTGTAAAGAGAACTATTATTGACCGCTCAGCAGCCTGAATTTCCCCCTTTGAATCCAGATTAGAAGAGGACTGCAGAAAGTTATGGGTGATGTGTTCCTCTCACAAGACAGAGCTCTGTGGAAAAGGGGATCAGGACTACACATCCAAGGGATACTGGGAAGTAGAAAAGGTCTAGAGAAGGAAAAAAGCCTGTGCTGAGACACAAGCAAAATGACAGCTTGCGAACACATAGGGCTAGATTCAGCAAGAATTTACGCCGGCGTATCTATAGATGCGCCGCGTAAATTCAAAGCTGCGCCGGCGTATCTTCTTTCTGTATTCAGAAAGCAAGATACGCTGAAATTAGCCTAAGATCCGACTGGCATAAGTCTCTTACACCGTCGTATCTTAGGGTGCATATTTACGCTGGCCGTTAGGTGGCGCTTCCGTCGTTTTCGGCGTAGAATATGCAAAAGACCTAGATACGCCGATTCACAAACGTACGTGCGCCCGGCGGATTTTTTTACGTTGTTTGCGTAAGTCTTTTTCCCGGCGTAACGTTGCTCCTACTATATGAGGAGCAACCAATGTTAAGTATGGACGTCGTTCCTGCGTCGAATTTTGAAATTTTTACGTTGTTTGCGTAAATCGTTCGCGAATAGGGCTGGACGTAATTTACGTTCACGTCGAAAGCAATGACAATTTGCGGTGGAATTTCGAGCATGCGCACTGGGATTCTTTCACAAATGGCGCATGCGCCGTTCGTAAAAAACGTAAAATACGCAGGGTCAACAATAATTTAAATAAAACACGCCCACATCATACCGATTTGAATTAGGCGGGCTTACGCTGGCCCGCATACGTTACGCCACCGTAACATAGGGCGCAAGTTCTTTATGAATACGGAACTTGCGCCCTAATTTACGGCGGCGTAATGTATCAGAGATACATTACGCCCGCACAATGTTACGCAGGGCTACCTGAATCTAGCCCATACTGTGTAGTGTGCTTTAAGCTGAAGAAAGAAGCATGAGAATCTTGCTGTTGTTGGAAAGAGGGCTACGGTGAGCACATGCATAAGGCCTCAGGCTGCAGCCCTGCCTATGGGAACTGGGCTGCTGCAAGAAGAACATACTTTTTGGTAGATGGTAGATCTAAAGAAGATTGTACAGTCAGATTGTAAAACGTGTGGTGAGCTTTAGTGCATGAATTGCTGGAATTTAGTAAAAGCTGACACAGTCAGATTTAGCAAAAGTGTCTGCCAGGCATTCTAAAAGTGGTACATCGTGCAAAAAATATATGTATCTGTCTAGAACTTGTACTTGGATTTGGTGCAACGGTTTTACAACCATTGCATGCATCTCTGAGGATGGTATAGTGAATAATTCTGCGCTGCCCCACAGGTAAGCAGCTAACACAACAAATAGACAAATAGTAAACAAGTGAAACCAAAAAAGTGTAGCACTAATCAAATTAGCTGGTGCACATAATCATGAATGAACATAGTGCTTAAAATTATATTAGAAAAAACAGTAAAGTATATGATGGTGCACTGATAAGAAAAAAAAAATGACTGTCTATGAATAAGCCAGAGGATAATGCACCAATGGACAACTGGATGTCTATATTGGGATAAGTGAAGGTTCAAAACTTTGTAATGATTTCAAACAACTGAATGTCCATATTGTGATGAGTGAAAGTTCAAAACTTAGTGATGATTTCAAACATAAAGAAAATGAAGGTGAAAACACGGTGAAGTGAAGAAAACCGCCACCAGTAGGTAGAAGGCTTACCTGAATGTTCGAACCCGAAAGAACGTACGTTTAATGGGTCAAAACAGCTTTGTGTGGAATGACCACTGGGAACTGGATCATCAGTTATGCTCCAAATATTAGCAAGTTAAATCCAACCACTGAGGGGAGGCTATTCTTGCAAGGTATTCTCATAAAGAGCAGTAGACCAGATAGTCCCAAGGTGATGTGAAGGAATATGGATCAAAAAATGGGAGGAAAAGAAGGGCACATAGGGCCAGATTCACGTAGCCCGGGCGCAGCGTAACGTAACCGATTTACAAAGCACGATCCACAAAGCACTTACCTGGAAATTTGCGGCGGTGTATCCTAAATCCGTCCGGCGCAAGGCGGGCCAATTCAAATGGGGTGGGTACCATTTAAATTAGGCGTGCTCCAGCGCCGGACGTACTGCGCATGCTCCCGACGCAAATTTCCTGACGTGCTTTGCGCAAAATTACGACGCGCCAACGTTTTGTGAATCGCGACGTGAAAAAAAGACTTGCGCTGGGAAAAAAAAAATTCAAAAGCGACCCGGGAAAGACGGGTATACTTTTACATGGTGGAGTAATTTTCCACTTTGTAAAAGGTGCCCTATCTTTGCGACGGCAAACTAACACTTGCGGAGACGTAACGATGGGAAAAAGTTTTGTGGATCGTCGTAACTGCTAATTTGCATACCCAACGCTGGTTTACGACGCAAACTCCCCCCAGCGGCGGCCGCGGTACTGCATCCTAACATCCGACAGTGTAAAACTATTACACCTGTCGGATCTTAGGGATATTTATGCGTAACTGATTCTATGAATCAGTCGCATAGATAGAAACAGGGATACGACGGCGTATCAGCAGATACGCCGTCGTATCCCTTTTGTGAATCTGGCCCATAATGTAATACTGTATAAAAGTGGAATTTTAATGTAGTAAGAACACTTACATTATGGAAGACAAGTAGCCCTTTTCAAAGTACTTGTAAGTGGAGTCCTCCTAACCATTGCATGCATCTCTGAGAAGAACTGGTGGTCTAAACTTGCTGTTGGAGAAAAATTCTTAAATTAACATCTTCAATGGACCACAGTACCCGAGTCAATAAAATCACTATTTGAAAAATATTCTAAGATCTTGTATTGTTTTCAAATATTGCAATGTAGGTGAAGTGGATGTACTATACATAGAAAAAAAAATGCAGTTTTAAAAAAAACATTATGGTGTTGTGGTTAGGGCTGCTGCCACACACTGTAAGCTTAATAAGTTTTATTTCATGATTGCTTTTGACTTGACTGGTTTTATTTTTCAATATTGCATTTTGTCATTTATAAGGTCCATAAATTATGTTTCCAACAAGTACATTGCAGGCCATTGTCCCTGAAGTTAGGACCTGGAGTTAAGTCATGAAGTACAATTTAAAATGTTATTAAAATGAATTAATTTTGTTTGTAATGATAACTGGTTATGTTATCAATAAGATTTTATTCACATTTGTGAATAGGTCCATTTGCGATTAACTGTGGGAGACCCAGCAGGGGTTAGCTGCAGGCAAAAACATAATTTACAAGTAATCACTGCATGAACGACTAGCAGTGGGAGCTGTCAGTCTCCCATTGCTTTCAATAGGACTTCCCACCCACTGCTAATTGCAGGGAACCCCTGCTGGGTCTCCTGAAGCTATTTGCAAATGGCCCCATTTGTAAGTGTGAAAGCAATGTCTGGTGTCCCCCTTGAAGGGTGTATAACCCCATTACAATCAATCACACGGGTTGAGTTGTTTGACACACAGACAGAAACACTAGATGGATAACATACACATCTGCATATGAAATATGAACATGAAAATATGGCACAGAAAACAATTTGAAATGTAAAAAAATTAATACAATAAATCAATTAAATTACAGTAATATCTCCTAAAAAAGTATTCACTGAAAACACACTTTGGGCCAGATCCACGAAGCAGTTACGCTGGCGTATCTATTGATACGCCGCGTAACTTCTACAACTTCCACAAAACAAGATATGCCTGAAGCTGGGCTAGATCCGACTGGCGTACGTCTTAGTACGCCGTCGGATCTAAGGTGCATATTTACGCTGGCCGCTAGGTGGCGCTTCAGTCGATTTCCGCGTAGAGTATGCAAATTAGCTAGATACGCCAATCCACAAACGTACATCCGGCCGGCGCATATTTTTACGTAATTTCCGTAAGGCTTTTTCCGGCGTAAAGTTACCCCTGCTATATGAGGCGTAGCCAATGTTAAGTATGGACGTCGGGCCAGCGTCAAATTTTCCATCGTTTACGTAGTTTGCGTAATAAGTTTGCGAATAGGGCTTTGCGTAGGATTACGTTCACGTCAAAAGCATTGGCTTGTTGCGGGTTAATTTGGAGCATGCGCACTGGGATACCCCCACGGACGGCGCATGCGCCGTTAAAAAAAAACATCATTTACGTGAGGTCAAGACGTATTGACATAAAACACGCCCACAACTTAGTGATTTGAATTGCGCGCTCTTACGCCGACACATTTACACTACGCCACCTTAACTTACGGCGCAAATTCTTTGTGGATACAGGAAATACGCTGTAAGTTACGGTGGCGTAGTGTATCTGATATACGCTACGCTGGACTTAAAAAAGCGCTGCGCTACGTGGATCTGGCCCTTTATCTTTAATGCTAGTCCTTTTCACTCATTGTGTTCTTTAAATATAAACAATATATTTTTTAGCTACTTTTCACAGTATGTATTTTAACTTGTGTGCAGGAATGTGCTCTATTTGTCTACATGAAAAAAATTGTTTCCAAATAGGAACATTTGTCCATTCAGAATAGTATGTTTTAAATGAGCGGATGAGCTCACTGCTTCCGTCAGATTGATAAATAACTATTAGCCTAATGAGCCATATATGCTTAGACCTCCAGCCCATAATATTGGATTCGCCTCAGTTATATTTGACATACACATATATTTTGGCTGAGAGCATGACAAATGGATCATTCTGAAGGCTATGTTTATTGGACATAAAGGGGATTCCAGTGCACAATTCTTCCTCTTAGGGATATTACATGGTGGAATGACAGAACAACATTTACATATATTTTTTGTAGAATTACATTTTATCTGTACATCAGTTTTAATTACTAACATTTTATCTAATTCTCCCTCATTTTTTTATTTGGATCTTATGTGTTATTAACCATTATCGTTAAGATTAGATAGAAGTACTCTGGCTACTAAATTAATAGGCTATGTGCTGAATGATAGAGCCAAAACTATAGAATTCCTTTAGCAATCTTGTTCTTCTTGCTGCTCATTCTGTTGTGACCTGTCCAGCTTGGCATATATTCAACTGTGTTCTATACAGAGGTATTTCAAGATTTGTAAAATGGTGGAATGAAGCCTGAGACTATGCACCATTTACACTGCACATACTGTTTACAGTATATGCCTCAGTCTTTGTTCCCAAGATAAAGGATTATCCTAAAAAAGTGAAACCATGGTATTGCATATGCTTTACTGCCTACAATATAGAGACAAAGAGCTAACGTTTGGTGTGAGACAATTTTAATGTGTATGTATAGGCAATAAAAATACACAACTATTTAGTACATCTATCCAATACATGACTATACTTTATCTCTAAAACTACATGTACAAAAAATCCATGTTGAACATGCAGTTATGTTTTGAATGCTTTGTTGATGCTTTGGCAAGGAGTATGTAATGTAGAGTGCAGCTTAACAGAGTAAAGCAGTCAGCAGTATGTCTGGGGTCCACACTATGAAGAGAGCCTCAAACTTTTGGTGGTTCAGTGTTTTAAAGAAAAAAGTGCCTGGTGCAAAGTGAGAGGAAGCAGGGCTGTAACCACAAATCAAGGGATGCCTCCTTTAATTTCTCTTCTAATGAAGGGATCCAGTTCTCGTGATTTATCTAAAACGACATCTTCACTAACTGACATAGAGTCAACCTCTTCATAACTAAATTTACTAGAATAAATTACATTCATTTTCTTTGTTCCACCCTTCCATCACCATTAAATCTTGCAAAGGGCATTACCTTTGAGTGTATTATAATTTAGGAACACAACATAAACTTCAAAATATCCTGTATGTAGTCTTGTTGCACATTTGATTGAGCTGTATTCACATCTGTTGCTAAATAAAAAGGCATCACATACAGTCATAAATCTCACTTGTATACTGAAAATCTAAAATAATTTTTATGTATGTATTTTTGGAGTTTTTATTTTTATTCAATCAATAAAACTGTAAATGATAGAACGTATATTTCTAATTTATTTTAAGAGAATATGGATGTGACTTTTAATAGTATAATATTCTTTTCAACGCTGAAATTTATTATCTATTATCTCACCTGGTATATTTCATTTGTATGACTCATAAAAGCCCTTGTGCTTAGGTGACCCCAGCTACTTTAGCTCTTTGTAATAGCTCTTAACAATGCTATTTTGTATGAAGTTAGAGCTATTACAGCTTTTTACCAATGGATATTAGTGGAACTATAGAGTTGTTTAGTTATGTGGGTTTACATAAAAATAGATATTGACCTTGAAAATGTTAAAGATGACTACAAATCTTTGGCTTGCCAAACACTTGCACACAATCAAATAACAAAACTATAACTGTACACTTGTATTGTTTTCAGTGTTTAAAAATATAATCTAGATAGTGTGAAGGATGCTTCAGTTTAATTCTCCCTGCTTGGTTAATGCTGTGTTAGAAGGTGATTTCATGTGTGACTCATCTCTCTGTTAATATGTTAAATAAGGCTAGCTTTTGAAAGGCCTTTAATTGTGTGATAACACTGTCTAAAACCTATTGATGCTCAGAGGTGTGAAGAGGTGTCAAGCAGCATGCGGAGACGAAACGTCTTCCTAGGAAACTCAACGTCGGTGCGGCTCTATACGGCGCATGCGCACCGACGTTCGGCTTCTTTCGGCATCTCGTGACGCGATGTATGCGTCGGTCGGATGCCTGTCCATCAATTAGGAACGCCCACCGCCAGCATCGTACCCGGAAGTGGCGGTGGGAACGAATATAGCAAACGGTATGTACGGACGTTTTTTTTTTAATAAAACCAGCCGATTCTAATCGTAATTAATTTGGGAAAAGCAATGTTAAAAGTTTATTTTTAGGGGAACCACCGCTTTAAGGAATGTGCAGTGATTAGACATGATAATTATAGGCCGGTGCCGACCTGTCTAGAATGTTGTAGTAATTAGCCTTAGTGTGTGATTAGGGGGGTGGAGATCTCATGGTTGCTTTAACCACTTCCCGACCTCCTCATGTACATATACGTCAGCAGAATGGCACAGACAGGCACATGTACGTACCTGTACGTCCTCTGCTAGACGTGGGTGGGGGGTCAGATCGGGACCCCCCCCGGTACATGCGGAGGTCGGGTCCGCTCGGGGAGCGATCCGGGACGACGGCGCGGCTATTTGTTTATAGCCGCTCCGTCGCGATCGCTCCCCGGAGCTGAAGAATGGGGAGAGCCGTGTGTAAACACGGCTTCCCCGTGCTTCACTGTGTCGGCGCATCGATCGCGTCATTCCCTTTATAGGGAAGACACGATCGATGACGTCATTCCTACAGCCACACCCCCCTACACTAGTAAACACACACAAAGTAAACCCTAACTCCTACAGCGCCCCCTGTGGTTAACTCCCAAACTGCAACTGTCATTTTCACAATAAATAATGCAATTTAAATGCATTTTTTGCTGTGAAAATGACAATTGTCCCAAAAATGTGTCAAAATTGTCCGAAGTGTCCGCCATAATGTCGCAGTCACGAAAAAAATCGCTGATCGCCGCCATTAGTAGTAAAAAAAAAAAAAAATGCAAAAAAACTATCCCCTATTTTGTAAACGCTATAAATTTTGCGCAAACCAACCGATAAACGATTATTGTGATTTTTTTTACCAAAAATAGGTAGAAGAATACGTATCGGCCTAAACTGAGGAAAAAAAAAAATTTATATATGTTTTTGGGGGATATTTATTACAGCAAAAAGTTAAAAATATTGAATTTTTTTCAAAATTGTCGCTCTATTTTTGTTTATAGCGCAAAAAATAAAAACCGCAGAGGTGATCAAATACCACCAAAAGAAAGCTCTATTTGTGGGGAAAAAAGGACGCCAATTTTGTTTGGGAGCCACGTCGCATGACGGCGCAATTGTCTGTTAAAGCGACGCAGTCCCGAACTGTAAAAACCCCTTGGGTCTTTAGGCAGCAATATGGTCCGGGGCTTAAGTGGTTAATGCCTGGTACTGTATATAAAGCTGAGAAGAAACCATTAAAGTCTGTCTTGTTCCAGCATTAACCTTGGCTCATGTGTGGATGATTCTGTGATGTTCTTTTATGGGAAGAAGGGAAGACTTTGACGGGGGTATCTTCGACTACCGTCACAAATGGTTGGAAGCAGCGGGATTTTCCCTTCTATTCCCCTTTACACCCGGATTCCAAGCAGACACTGGAAGAACTACTGGAAGTTCGTGGAAGGATTGCTAGCAACAAAACCAAGCGGGTCATCATAGCAGAATTAATGGAGCTAGACCAGGAGTGTAAGGTTTGGTTCTGGTTCCGTTCCCTAGGCTGGACCTTGGACAGGTGGATGTGTAACCCCCTTCACCGGTGGGACAATCAAGACACACACAAGATATGCTGTATCAAAGATTGCAACTTGCTATATTTTGTCACAGAGTATTTATACATATGCAGATGTTCCCCTTTTTTACAAGTTTCAGAGAATTGGGGAACAAGTTACTAGCTTCAGAGAATTGGGGAACAAGTTACTTGCACCCAGGATGCCTGCGGCTGAACTAGCCTTTGACACGTCTCACACTTACACAACCACAAAGCTAAATGTCAGCAGAATAACTAGAATAATCATGTTAACAAAAAAACACATATTGCAATGTCTTTAAGAGACTTATCTTATAAGCAAAATGGAACCTAAATCTAAAATGTCAAGAATATAACATTTCATTATTTCATATTCCTTATAAGGAGGACGGGATTGCAGCAACGCCAGCAGTACAAGAGATGGAGACACCAGTGATTCAGGAAGAGGAATCGCCAGCCAACAAGCTAATGAGAGAGAAGCTAGCATGGTTTGGTCCGAACCCAACGGCGGATGTGGTGCTGAAAGTGATGGACCTGTTAGTAAACGCAGAGCTACAGTTAAAACTGGCAGCAGTCCAACAAGCAGCCGCACATTCTCCAAACAGTGAGTACAGATCAGCAGACGCAAGGAAGATTCCGTTTAGCGCTTTTAAAGCTTTTGATGAAAAGGACTCTGAAATTGATAACTACCTGGCAGATTTTGAGAGACAATGTAACCTGCACCGAATAGCTAGAGGAGAGTGGGTTGCAATATTGTCAGGCAAACTGTCAGGCAAAGCTTCTGATGCTTTCCGGACCGTGCCAGATCAGGATATCCATAGCTACGCCCGGGTTAAAGAAGTGCTCCTGGCTCGTTATGCAGTAACCCCAGAGTCCCACCGACAGAAGTTCAGGGACTCACGCAAAACCACGGAAGACTCTTACGCGGAATGGGCATGCCAGTTATCCCTGTCGGCCTCTAACTGGGTTAACAGCAGCCAGGCCACCACCTCAGAGGACATTTTGCAACTAATGCTCCTGGAGCAATTTTACAATCACATCCAGACGGATGTCAAAGACTGGGTGAGAGATCGCAGGCCCATGACTCTACCAGAGGCCGCGAAATTGGCGGATGAATATGCGGATACTCGCAAGACAAACCAGGTCACACCACGGGTACAACCTCCACGACCAACGGCACCCTCACACCCACCAGCCGCTAGATACCAACCTCCTAACAGACCGATGACATCTAGCCCTCGCTATCCACGCCAGGAGGACAACGAACAATGCTGCTTCCGGTGCAAACAGCTGGGTCACTTCAAGCAGAATTGCCCCCTGAATGACAACACCAGGTCAAATTGGTCTCAACCTGGGTACTGCCCACCAGCAGCAGCCCATTGTGTAGACTCGGCTTGGGATCCCCAGGAGCTGGGTCCGGAAGAACCATTGGGCACCCCTTACGAAGCCCTCATGGTACAATCTGTTATTACGGACAACAGGGAACACCATTGTCAGCTGGTCATGGGCGACAGCCATGAGCCGGAGGGGCCCTGGAGGGAGCTGGGCAGAAAGAGGCTCCGCCGGCCACCCTCCAAGAAGAAGAGGTCCTGGAAGCCGTATAACAAGCTGACCTGGGAGGAGAAGAAGCGACTGGAGGAGAGGGAGTCGCAGCGGGCGTCCCAGATGCGGGCCGAGATGTTCGCCAAGGGCCCACCGATGGCCCCTTACACCACCACCCAGTTCCTGATGATGAAGGACCACGTGGAGAGCCTGCAGGACATGAGCAAGCAGGAGCTGATCCGTGAGTACATGGAGCTGGAGGAGTGCATAAGCCGCATGGAGGAGGAGAACAACCACCTGAGGTCACAGCAGGCTGACCCCCCCAGGCTCCATGAACTGGAGATGGAGCTGGAGAAGCTCAAAGAGGAGAACCAGCGGCTGCGGAGGGAGCAGAGGGTGGCTGACCTTATGGGGCACTGATTCCCCCCCCCCCCGGACTCTGAGCACCAGTGATACAGCATTTCAACAAATATAACTTTTTCTTTTTTTTTTTATGAATCTCCTGTGATTGTCACTTCAGAGCCATAACCTGCCCCCTCCCATAGCGGGGCACCTAGACGGCGGCGCACAGACCCATTCGCCGTCTTCACACTGACTTCTGGTGACTCTGCAGATCGCACAAAGACTTGGGGACTGACCGGCGTGTGATCTGACGATCCGGTGGCATACCTGAGTCTGAAGCAGTTGCCAAGGGAGGTCAGTCACGCCAAACGGAGTTAACCGCGGACTAAAAGCTCTGAACCTGTCAACCCTACTGGACCAGGGAAGGTCCAACCAGGTTGCCGGAGCAGGGAGAAAAAGGGGGGACCATTGTGAAGGATGCTTCAGTTTAATTCTCCCTGCTTGGTTAGTGCTGTGTTAGAAGGTGATTTCATGTGTGACTCATCTGTCTGTTAATATGTTAAATAAGGCTAGCTTTTGAAAGGCCTTTAATTGTGTGATAACACTGTCTAAAACCTATTGATGCTCAGAGGTGTGAAGAGGTGTCAAGCGGCATGCGGAGAAGAAACGTCTGCCTAGGAAACTCAGTGTGTGAAGGTGGTTTGTTTGATGCCATTAATTAAGGAATGTGCAGTGATTAGACATGATAATTATAGGCCGGTGCCGGCCTGTCTAGAATGTTGTAGTAATTAGCCTTAGTGTGTGATTAGGGGGGTGAAGATCTCATGGTTGCTTTAATGCCTGGTACTGTATATAAAGCTGAGAAGAAACCATTAAAGTCTGTCTTGTTCCAGCATTAACCTTGGCTCATGTGTGGATGATTATGTGATGTTCTTTTATGGGAAGAAGGGAAGACTTTGACGGGGATATCTTCCACTACCGTCACAGATAGTATATAAGAAACATGTGGGTTATGCTTACATATTATAATGGCCCTAACTCCATAAAAAAAGTAATTTCTAAACTATCTTCAGAGCATGTTGGGTTTTATTAAGTAAGTTACAATTTTTTTTTTATTGTATTTATTTATTTTAAACCAACCTCTCCTGCCCTGTGCCTTTCTTTTTACTACCCACTGTGATTAACACCAATGTAATAAAAGTAAATGTAATGAATGTAATGTCCTAACAGTGAATCCTCCCTAAATTCACACAGTGATCTAACGAAAAATACCTGGTGGAAACTTTTCCTTGACCTTCAGTTTGGGTTCTTCATCACCACGCAATGAAAACATTTTCCAGTATCCAGAATGTGATATTATGCTAATTTGCTCAAAAAGTTTTACCCAGGTTATTTATGCAAAACTAAACTAAACAAGCATAACCTGCAAAAACATTTGATAAGGTATATAGTGATATCCAAGATTTTTCAGGCTGTTGAATTTATATGGCTCCTGCTTTGGGGAATGCCAAGTTCTATGCATTTAAAGAAATAAGTATGGGTTTTTTGATGTACCCACAGCACTGAAAAGTTGACATTAAGGGCCTTATAGAGCTTTTTATACAGTATATCCACCTCATAGTCCACATCTTAACCCCAAATAAAAGCAAAAAAATCACACAGTAAAATTGACTGCATGCACAAGACTTTGAACACATCTAGTATCACACTAAAATGATAGACAGCTTTGGGATCTATTTTAAAATATTCAAATACAAGGAGACATTGCCAATCTACAAGAACCAATAGTATCAGTCATTAATAGAAACTAAAATTGTGGGTACAATACCATATCAGCTGCTAGCACACCAACAGATATATATTGATATATAATATCTATATATACATATATATATATATATATATATATATATATATATATATATATATATATATATATAGAGAGAGAGAGAGAGAGAGAGAGAGAGAGAGATAGATAGATAGATAGATAGATAGATAGATAGATCTCTATCTATCTATCTATCTATCTATCTATCTATCTATATATATATATATATATATATATTTTTTTTTTTTTTTTTACATACTGTCACCAGTTTCCCTGATCACTTCCACACCAGTTATATGATGACGCTGTACTGCACTGGTGCCAGTATGTAAAAAAAATTGTAAAAAAAAAAAAAAATTTAATCTCTTAATTTTCCCCCCCAAAAATAAAAAAAAAATGACAACTTCAAAAAACTTGCCATGCCTTTTACTAAATACCTTGGACTGTCTATGTTCCAAAAATGGGTAATTTGGGGGATATTTGTACTGTCTATTTTTGGGCCTCAAGAAATGAGAAAGGCCGTCAGTACATCAGGATTGATCGATTTTAAGATACTGTATTTACCATAGTTTATGGACTATATAACTTTCATACAGTCTAAAAAATATACACTATTTGGGTTATTTTCACCAAATAAATGTAGCAGTATACATTTTGGGCTAAATTTATTAAGAAAGATTATTTATTTGCAACATTTTATAACTAAAAACTTTTTTATTTTTCAAAATTTTCTGTCTTTTTTTGTTTCTTTAGCACATTAAAAAAATATACAAATTTGATATGGGTACAGTGTTGCATTACCGCACAATTGTCAAGTGTGACAGTTCTGAAAGCTGAAAATTGGCCTGGGCAGGAAGGGGGTGAAATTGCCCCGTATTGAAGTGATTAAACAAAGACCCAGCTCAGAATAACATAAAGTAATGTTGAGAACCAGATACTCCTTACTTCCTAGGGTAGTTTTTATATTATATATGGGTCATCATAGGCACCATCTATCTGGGTAATGTCAAGAGGTCTTCTACAGTTTCTTTATTTAAGATAGGGATTCTGACAAAATATTGTTTTACCAGTTTTACATGGGCCTACATCAGTACTGTTTCAAATAAAGACTTTACAGGAGAGACAAATAACAGTTCTTAACACAGGGAGATAACAAGGCTCTTTCTTGGGGGATAACAATGTTGCCACCACAGTGTTCAATATAATTAAAGACAATCAGCTTTCAACCACCATGGGAGATAAGGAGTTTCTAAAAACTATGACCAAGGAGTTTTATAGTGCCTTGAAAAAGTATTCATGCCACATGAATTCTATGGGGATTTTATGTGATAGACCAACACAAAGTGGCACATAATTGTGAAGTGTAAGGAAAATGATAAATGGTTTTCAAAATGTTTTACAAATAAATATATGAAAAGTGTGGTGTGCATTTGTATTCAGCCCCCTTTACTCTGATACCCCTAATTAACCTGTTCAATTTTGGTCTCATCTGACCAGAGCACCTTCTTCCACATTTTTGCTGTGTCCCCCACATGGCTTCAACTACAAAATGTGACACTCTTCTATAAAGTCCAGATTTGTGGAGTGCACGACTAATAGTTGTCCTTCCACTTCACAATTATGTGCCACTTTGTGTTGGTCTATCACATACAATCCCAATAAAATACATTTAAATTATTTGTGGTAACATGACAAAGGGGTATTATTATTATTATACACACTTTATATTGCCCCAACAGTTTATGTAGCGCTTTACCATGTAGAGGGGGGACAGCACAATTACAGTACAGTTCAATACAGAAGGTACAGGAGGCTTTTCAAGGGACTGTATCTGGTCCAACAGCTGGAAAGCACCACTACAATTTTATACCTCAAGAAGGAAATTACCACATAATAGTTGTTGTACAGAAGCACAATTTATTTCTTCACAACCTACCCTGAACAAAAAACCTTTGATGAAAAAACACTTTGTTGACTTTATGCAGAAGGCATTTGCGAGAGATTATGACAAGCCTGCACCACAACTTAGGAAAGGAGAGGAGTGTTGGTATCTCCCATGTTTTGGTGTGTACCATCCTCGTAAGCCAGATGAGATTAGAGTGGACTTTGATTCAAGTGCTTGATACAAATGTGTTTCCCTCATTGGTATCTTTCTCACCTGGCTTAATCTGAACAACAACCCTATAGGAGTTTTGCTCCACTTCACACAAAAAACTGTTGCTGTCATGTCCAACATTTAGCAAATGTTCCACTGTTTCATTGTTCAAGAAGACAACAGAAACTCTCAGGTTCCAATGGTATCGCAACAAGGAATTCAAAGACTACCAAATGGAAGTACATGTTTTTGGTAACAGCCCTTCTCCTGCTATAGCAATTCATGGGCTGGTATGGATTTTAAGGGGAACCACATGCGAACATTTAAAAACAGTTGGCGTGGGATGGCGTTGGCCTGGGATCCCCCCAAAATCCATACCAGTCCTTTATCCAAGCATGCATCCTGGCAGGTCAGGAAAAGGGGGGGCGAGAGAGCTGAACCATACCAGGCCATATGCCCTCAAAATGGAGGGGTGTTTTGAGGCCCAATATTGATGGGGACAAGGAAGGGCCTCTTCCTGATAACTCTGGGTGGTGTACCCCTACTCATTTATAAAAAAAAGTGTCAAAAATAAAGACAGGAGGCAGTTTTTGACAATTCCTTTATTAGAAAAACAATATCCTATCATGCAGATCCATCAGCAATCACAACGCCCGTCGTTCTGCCGAATCCAGAAGAAAATAAATGCTCGAGCCGCAACAAGAGCTGACCATCGAATGCCTGCTCCGCCAGCGTGACAGTTGTTAAATAGGTGAGGGGCAGGGCCACCCAGTGACCGGTCATGATGTCACATGGGGGCAGTACCATCAGGTGATGTCAATAGTTGGCCCTGCTCCTTACTTATTTAAGAACTGTCAAATGGCCAAGCAGCCTTAGCCTTAGTCTTCGTTGCGTGTGGATAATTATTGTGTCCAGTGGTGCAGCAGCATCGTGATTGATGATGGATCTACACGAAGAGACGTTGTTTTTTAAATATTTTTTAATAAAGGAATTGTCAAAAACTGCCCCCTGTCTTAATTTATTTTTGACACTTTTTCTGGTGAATGAGTAGGGGTACCCCATATTCATTCACATATAGAGGGGGTTGGGATCTGGGGTCTAGCAGACTCCTATAAGCCCCCTGCCCACAAACCCCCACAACCATGAAAACCCCTCCCATGTTGATGGCATGTGGCCTGGTATGGTTAAGGAGGGCTGCATGCTCAAATAAGGGTCTGGTATTGGTTTTGGCAGGGAATCCATGCAATTTTTTTTATTTATTTCAGTTTTGCTGCAGCAGGTTCTATACATGGTACAGGTGCACCACTTTACAGACAGACTAGGGGGACCCCCTGAACACTATATTTAAAGGAATTTTTAATATTTATTGCTTAATTTTAAGAATCATTAAAATCATTGCTCCTGTAAAAATAATCTTTTTTTTTTAAATGTTTGCATTGATACATGTCCCCACGGGCAGTAGCCAGGCCCCCATACCCTTTACCCTTTTTATGGCCAATAACTTGCATATAAGCCTTCACTTCACTTTTTTCAGGTTTGGGTCCCAACGACTTTAATAGGGTTTGAGGATTAAGTTCAGACTTTTGCAATGTTTGAGAGTTCTGGCGTAAACTGAACATGTGTGGGGTGGTCGGCCCAACTCTAGTTGTCACTGCCAAACTCAGGTTTCACAAAAGTGTCTCTAACAGTGGCAAGACAATGAAAGCCTTTCCCTCTGATGATGCTCCTGTTAGTACAAAGGGATTTCATCTGGGAACATATTTTCCCCAAACACAACGTAGCCTCAGATTGCTCTGAGAAGTTAAACAAGACACATTCACATTTCAAGTATGAAGTTTTGGCAAGCCCTTCATGAAAAAATAAGTTTTGTGTGCTGTGAACAGCATTGACAATCTTCTGGATTTGAAAGCACCCTTTACTATTCAGGGTAAGATGTTTCTAAGACACTGAAAACTAGACATGTGCAGACTGGAATATTTTGTTTCGTTTTTTGGTTTTTGTTTGGAAAATAAATTTATTTAGTTACTCCCGAAAATCGTTTTGATTTATTTCGTTTTTCGTTGGGGAATAGCTTTCGTCCGAAAATCCAATAATAATTGGTTTCTGTCGAATGGTCAAAAGAATATTCGCCGGAACGTCGAATCTTTGTTTGTTCCTGTCTAATGGTCAAAAAATATTCGACGGAACGTCGAATCTTTACGCCGAATCGTACATTTCTGTTCGAATATTCCGCCTACAAGAATTCTAATGTTGTATGACTAGTAATAATGTCGAATCTATTCTCTATAATGTCGAATCTATTTTCTCATAAATCGAAATCTATTGTCTGTAATGTCGAATCTATTATTTCGATAGTGTCGAATCTTTTCTCTATGATGTCGAATCTTTTCCCTATAATGTCGAATCTCTCTATATCGAATTTTTACTGCAACGAAAACGAAAATAAAGCATTTTTTATGTCGGATCTTTCGGTTTTCGTTACTTCCACTTTCGTTATCGTTTGTTAAAAAAAAAAAACGATTTTCGGACGAAAATGCATTCTAACGAAAACGAATGCACATGTCTACTGAAAACACAGCTTGCAATGCACAATTTTCCAGAGCAGAGAGAAACAACAAATATGGGAATCATGGAAAAAGTCCCTGAAAGCACAACAAACACTGCTTACACCCTTGCATCCCTAACAAGAATTGCCAGAAAAAAGATCCATATTTTCTGCGATGCTTTCATTGAAGCAATAACCGTAGTAGCCTACCTCAAAGATATAGATTCAAAAGATAAAGCAAGTATTAGTTTTGACCTCAGTAAGGCCAAGCTAACCCAGCACATACCATCGCAAGGCTTGAACTCTGTGCCACTGTGTTAACAAGTAAAATTGCTGAGCTTATAAAACATTAAATAAACGTTGAAATAGACATGCTTCACTTTTACACAGACAGCAAGATAGTGTTGGGATACATCCACAACCGAACAAAACAGTTCTATATGTATGTCAGTAACAGCATACAATGCATCAGAAGGCTCTCCAATCCCGATCAATTACACTTTGTTCCTATGGGCCTCAACCCAGCTGATCGTGGCTCTCATGCAGTATGAGCTGCTGCATTTCTAGACTTTTCATGTTTATCCCCACCTGACTTCTTGAATGAATGACAATGTACATTGGTTTTGCATTTGAATTTGTTGATCCTGGGTCTGACAAGGAAATCAGAGTTAATACTATTTCACTAAACACCTTTGTGAAGTCAAAGATAAAGCTGAATCCTGAGGAAGTCATGTGACCAGTGACACAATGCTTTTGGCGTAGTCAGTTACATCACTTCCAGTTTAACTGCAAAACCAGAAGTGTGGTGAGAAACTGTTATTTTACCAATTTTTAATGCTTTTATACTTGTGGGTAAATTTTTTATTAAATAAATAGCTGGATATTATTTTTTATGATTATACAAAATATTCCCCTCAGTCTTGGACCACTGCTCGCTGCTGGCACTGTATCAGAGAAAAGGAGCTATCCTACACATCTGGTGGTCCTGTCTTCTAATCACCTCAATCTGAATGCAGATTTTTACAATATTTGAACATTAGATGAGCCTTTGCATCTAAGGGACAGCAGTCCCTCCTTTCCTTGCACCAAGGATCAATTTCAAGCGCACATGAGTATCACTCTTGATTTCTTTCTTGTAGCTGCCAAAATAATAGACATTTGACGACCAAACCTGCCTCCTTGTATCAAGAAATTAGTCACCAAAATCACCCATTTGCAGCATATGGAGGAACTGACAGCCTGACTATGTGAGGAATTTGAATAATATGCCTTTACTTCTGGATCAGTTATATGAAATCTGAGTGCTTCAGAAGTTGTTTGTATTCCTGACTATTATGTCATGGACTGGGCTTGGGGACTATTCTCACTGGCTACTTCATCTTCCCTATTCCCCAGTCTCCCATAAAAATTTCCCTACACACATTTTTTGATTAATGCTATATATGCAATAAAGGGAAGATTTTCATACATGCACAGAATTGTATATAGACTTGTGGGATTATTATTGATGATCTGATTATTTGTTAGTGAATATTCAGATTCTCTGATGCATGACCACCTTCTCAAAGTAGTGAGTATACATTTTTGTATTCCTTTGTAGTATAGTCTTGCATTCCGTTTGCTTTAATCCACAATTTCCGTAACAAAGTTTCTGCAGCCTTCATTCTGTTGCCGATATTTTCTCCAGCAGGTCCCAGGTGCAGAGTTTCTAAGGTATTTCATTTTTTCTTATGCCTAATTAACCCAAGAAAGAACCTCAATCTAGAAAATTAAAAAACAAAATGCACTGTCTCTCATTATCTTCCTTTGTACTCTTAAATTGCATGTGCAATGAAACTCATAAATGTATTGCTATACCATGGTCCTAAATAAAGGATTATAGCAAAGAAACAGACAGGGAAAATGTCCCGTTTTAATTAGCAAACAGAATTACCTTGATATTGTTCTCTGTTACATTTCTTGTCATGGTTAATAAATCTTTGCTAACATGAAACAGGAGCCCTAGATTAATTAGAAGCCTTTGTGCATGTTCTGTGATTCAGCAGTCAAATGACAATCTCCTGGGTATATACCTCCTTTTTTTCTGTGTACTCTTAAATCATTTAATTTCTTCCTCAGCTATTTGTTTTAGGAGTTATTTTCATCTCATGTTCACAAAAGCTGCAAAAGAGCAAGCAGTTTGGATACATCTGATGAATTTGATTTAAGATGATTAATCAAGAACAACCTTTTGACAAGCAAAATCCCCAGTTGTGCACAGTCAAATATTCTTTGAAATTACTATTTAGATTATCATGTATGTTTAATAAAACAGTGTTGTAAATTGTCATTGCACATCACAGTACACTGCTATTAAAAATGTTGAAGAGGTAGGGTATAAAGGCAGATATTTCCAAACTGTTTTTCAACAAAAGGAAAACACAAAATGATGTAATAAATATAGCATATGAACAGGATATATAAAAATATAGGATACCATGAATTTTCAAGTGGCTTCTTTGAATAGCAAAATAGAAATAGGTGCTACAAATGGAATTGCAAATTTAAGGAAGAAGGAAGCAGTGCTGTGATGGTGCTAAGAGTGATGACCTCAGCCTGGACTTCAACCAGGCCATTCCCCCTACGCATTTCAACTCGTCTCCAGAGTTTAATCATGGGGAACAATTGCAATTTGGTAGATCTGACAGCATCCACAATTCCCATAGACTGGCAGCTCTGGCATTTGCTTGTCAACAGCTACTGTGGCATGCCAGTCTTATCCAGTTCCATTCACATAAAACAGTAAACTTTATAGTATACTTGTTCTATTCTTCTTTCCCTGTTCTATAATACTTTGCATTTGATGATTTTTTTATTTTATTTGCATTAACCCTTTATTTTTTTATGCCAAGATTTCAAGAGATGTACTGCTACCACCAGGAACTGATACACAAAGGGGGTTATTTACGAAAGGCAAACCCACTTTGCACTACAAGTGCACTTGAAAGTGAACTTGAAAGTGCAATCGCTGTAGGAGGAGGACATGCAAGGAAAAAAAAAATTCTTACACATGATTGGATGATAAAATCAGCAGAGCTTCCCCTCAGATCTACAGCGATCTACAGCAACTGCACTTACAAGTGCACTTTCAAGTGGACTTGCAGTGCACTTGTAGTGCAAAGTGGATTTGCTTTTCATAAATAACCCCCAAAGATTTAACAAAATGCCAAACTAAATTGTATAATTAAAATTCCAACCAGTGGAAATTAGGGAAGAGTGAAAAATGTACAAGGTCATAAAATGAGCTAGATAAAGAGTGGATATAGGGCTTTGGAATAAGTAAGAGTGGAGTCATAGAGGTGAGAATGGTCATAAAAGTATCTGACAGTGAATTAGAAAACTGAGATCAACATTGAGTCTATTAACTTTTGTGTCAAATAGAATTATCATTCTTAGTTCAAAGGCTTTCCTTTACTGAATGGTTTTAAAGTTTCCCTTAAGAACCAAGATATTCAGGTCTTTCATAGAGTGACCCTGTTGTGAAAAAATGAAGTTGCATAGAAATAAAATAGCTATGCTCCTTGTGTCCTGTTATTATGTTTCAACGTCCTTTGTGTCAAGATTCTTCCAATATTCAAAGATTCCAGAAGGATCATGGCTGGAAAAAAAAATTGTTCACATAGATAAAAGATGTAATATTAAATATTTAAAGTGGATGTAAACCCACTGTCATCAAATTTAAATAATTTATACCGCTGTAATCAATAATGCTATACATGCCTCCTGCATGTATCTATATATTTTAAATGTCACCCCCTCACCTGTCAGAAGCCCCGCAAAATTGCACAATCTGTGGGCGTTTTTTTCCCGGCGCTCGGGGGGCGGATTCGTGATGTCACAGGACTTCTCCGCCCACCACTACACTCCCACAGCTAGCCAGCGTTTGCGAGGACGAGCCTCGCGCCTGTTGAGACTGGCGTGCACGTGCAGGAGTGATTGAGCGGTCTGTGAAGAAGCAGAGTGCGCTCACGGCCCCTGTCACTTCTGCACAGTGCACACGTGTATGTCCAGGGACAGTTGGGGGATGATGGGTGCAGCAGGGACAGCTGTGAACACCGCGATCCCCCATGCATGGTTTTCATCCACTACTTCTCCTTCTCTCCCTCCCGTGGCTTTCACCTGAAAAGCTGTGCATGGGGGATCGCATGCCCCTGCTACACAGATCATCTCCGACTGTCCTCCGTGTCCCCCTTATTGTTCTCCTTCCAACAAGAACGGCTTCTGTGCATGTTCAGTGCGCCCCCCCCCCCGCTCAACAACGTTCATTTATGGGATAAAAAAAAGCTGTCCCACGGCAGCACAACCCCCGCCCCCCCTCAACAAGTTTGATTGCAGGGTTTTAAAAAACAGGGTCCCGCGACAGCACCAGCATTCCCCCCTAAACAACTTGAATTATAGGTGTCCCACGGCAGCACCCCCCCCTTGTCCCGCGGCATCACCCCCCCCCCGCTAAACCACTTAAATTATAGGGGTCCCTGATGGAAGATATGCCCTCCACCCACCCCCTCTCCCTAACAGGGCTGATAAAAAAAATGAAATTCAAAAAATAAAACAACTGACACCACAACCCCCCCCCCCCGATACCGTCATGTTCCAGAGCCCCAAGACCACTGACACAGACCACTACCCTATTGACATCGTCCACTGACACCGACTACTACCCCACTGACACCAACTACTAGCCCACTGACATCGTCCACTGACACCGACCACTACCCCACTGACACCTTCCACTGACACCGACCACTACCCCACTGACACCGTCCACTGACACCGACCACTACCCCACTGACACCGTCCACTGACACCGACCACTACCCCACTGACACCGTTCACTACCCCACTGACACCGTCCACTGACACCGACCACTACCCCACTGACACCGTCCACTGACACCGACCACTACCCCACTGACACTGTCCACTGACACCAACCACTACCCCACTGACACCAACCACTACCCCACTGACACCGTCCACTGACACCGACCACTACCCCACTGACACCGTCCACTGACACCGACCACTACCCCACTGACACCGTCCACTGACACCAACCACTACTCCACTGACACTGACCACTACCCCACTGACACCGACCACTACCCCACTGACATCGTCCACTGACACCGACCACTACCCCACTGACATCGTCCACTACCCCACCGACATCGTCCACTGACACCGACCACTACCCCACTGACATCATCCACTACCCCACCGACATCGTCCACTGACACCAACCACTACCCCACTGACACCGTCCACTGACACCAACCACTACTCCACTGACACTGACCACTACCCCACTGACACCGACCACTACCCCACTGACATCGTCCACTGACACCGACCACTACCCCACTGACATCGCCCACTACCCCACCGACATCGTCCACTGACACCGACCACTACCCCACTGACATCATCCACTACCCCACCGACATCGTCCACTGACACCAACCTCTACCCCACTGACACCGTCCATTGACACCGACCACTACCCCACTGACATCGTCCACTGACACCGACCACTTCCCCACCGACATCGTCCATTGACACCGACCACTACCCCACTGACACCGTCCATGGACACCGACCACTAACACCAATGACATCGTCCACTGACACGGACCACTACCCCACCGACATCGTCCACTGACACCGACCAATACCCCACTGACACAGACCACTGACACCATCCACTGACATCGTCCACTGACACTGACCACTGCCCCACTGACACCAACCACTACCCCATCCCCTTTCCCAAAGCACTGTGAAAAAATATATTTAAAACATAAAACCCCACCCTCTCATCAATAGTACAAAAATAAATTGTAAAACAAATAATTAAAAAAATTTAATTGTAAAAATTGATAAAAATAAAAAAAATACACTGGTCCCAAATTTTTTTGGGGAAAAAAATAAATAAATTGTAAAATAAAAAAATTAACTGACACTGTCCACTATCCTGACACCATCCTGCATGTACTATACACCACTGTACACTCCACATTCCTGTGATTTGCATCGCATTGCTGTTCAGATCACATGCAATGTCTGTGTGATGCGATTTCAGACATACAAACTGTATGGCTGAAATCGCATCACATTTGGACCAAACACGCACAGGAGCCTTTTTTTGGTCTGCACCAGAATCGCATGGGTGTTCACACCTATGTGATCCGATTCATGTCCAAACTGTCAGTTCGCAGTGCGATATGTGAGCTGAAATGGGGGTGACATTACCATTGTATGACACTCCAAAGCAGTTTGCATATGGCAGTGTGAACTTTTTTGGGTTTACATCCACTTTAAAGATATTTGCCAGAGCCTTTTTGTTACTCCTCGATGCACCATGTGGAAAATGCTTTCATCTCCATTACTTGATAGATGACAAACTGGTCATTCTATTAGTGCAATAAGTGCAATTCTTAGTTCAAAGGCTTTCCTTTACTGAATGGTTTTAAAGTTTCCCTTAAGAACCAAGATATTCAGGTCTTTCATAGAGTGACCCTGTTGTGAAAAAATGAAGTTGCATAGAAATAAAATAGCTATGCTCCTTGTGTCCTGTTATTATGTTTCAACGTCCTTTGTGTCAAGATTCTTCCAATATTCAAAGATTCCAGAAGGATCATGGCTGGAAAAAAAAATTGTTCACATAGATAAAAGATGTAATATTAAATATTTAAAGTGGATGTAAACCCACTGTCATCAAATTTAAATAATTTATACCGCTGTAATCAATAATGCTATACATGCCTCCTGCATGTATCTATATATTTTAAATGTCACCCCCTCACCTGTCAGAAGCCCCGCAAAATTGCACAATCTGTGGGCGTTTTTTTCCCGGCGCTCGGGGGGCGGATTCGTGATGTCACAGGACTTCTCCGCCCACCACTACACTCCCACAGCTAGCCAGCGTTTGCGAGGACGAGCCTCGCGCCTGTTGAGACTGGCGTGCACGTGCAGGAGTGATTGAGCGGTCTGTGAAGAAGCAGAGTGCGCTCACGGCCCCTGTCACTTCTGCACAGTGCACACGTGTATGTCCAGGGACAGTTGGGGGATGATGGGTGCAGCAGGGACAGCTGTGAACACCGCGATCCCCCATGCATGGTTTTCATCCGCTACTTCTCCTTCTCTCCCTCCCGTGGCTTTCACCTGAAAATCTGTGCATGGGGGATCGCATGCCCCTGCTACACAGATCATCTCCGACTGTCCTCCGTGTCCCCCTTATTGTTCTCCTTCCAACAAGAACGGCTTCTGTGCATGTTCAGTGCGCCCCCCCCCCGCTCAACAACGTTCATTTATGGGATAAAAAAAAGCTGTCCCACGGCAGCACAACCCCCGCCCCCCCTCAACAAGTTTGATTGCAGGGTTTTAAAAAACAGGGTCCCGCGACAGCACCAGCATTCCCCCCTAAACAACTTGAATTATAGGTGTCCCACGGCAGCACCCCCCCCTTGTCCCGCGGCATCACCCCCCCCCCGCTAAACCACTTAAATTATAGGGGTCCCTGATGGAAGATATGCCCTCCACCCACCCCCTCTCCCTAACAGGGCTGATAAAAAAAATGAAATTCAAAAAATAAAACAACTGACACCACAACCCCCCCCCCCCCGATACCGTCATGTTCCAGAGCCCCAAGACCACTGACACAGACCACTACCCTATTGACATCGTCCACTGACACCGACTACTACCCCACTGACACCAACTACTAGCCCACTGACATCGTCCACTGACACCGACCACTACCCCACTGACACCTTCCACTGACACCGTTCACTACCCCACTGACACCGTCCACTGACACCGACCACTACCCCACTGACACCGTCCACTGACACCGACCACTACCCCACTGACACCGTTCACTACCCCACTGACACCGTCCACTGACACCGACCACTACCCCACTGACACCGTCCACTGACACCGACCACTACCCCACTGACACTGTCCACTGACACCAACCACTACCCCACTGACACCAACCACTACCCCACTGACACCGTCCACTGACACCGACCACTACCCCACTGACACCGTCCACTGACACCGACCACTACCCCACTGACACCGTCCACTGACACCAACCACTACTCCACTGACACTGACCACTACCCCACTGACACCGACCACTACCCCACTGACATCGTCCACTGACACCGACCACTACCCCACTGACATCGTCCACTACCCCACCGACATCGTCCACTGACACCGACCACTACCCCACTGACATCATCCACTACCCCACCGACATCGTCCACTGACACCAACCACTACCCCACTGACACCGTCCACTGACACCAACCACTACTCCACTGACACTGACCACTACCCCACTGACACCGACCACTACCCCACTGACATCGTCCACTGACACCGACCACTACCCCACTGACATCGCCCACTACCCCACCGACATCGTCCACTGACACCGACCACTACCCCACTGACATCATCCACTACCCCACCGACATCGTCCACTGACACCAACCTCTACCCCACTGACACCGTCCATTGACACCGACCACTACCCCACTGACATCGTCCACTGACACCGACCACTTCCCCACCGACATCGTCCATTGACACCGACCACTACCCCACTGACACCGTCCATGGACACCGACCACTAACACCAATGACATCGTCCACTGACACGGACCACTACCCCACCGACATCGTCCACTGACACCGACCAATACCCCACTGACACAGACCACTGACACCATCCACTGACATCGTCCACTGACACTGACCACTGCCCCACTGACACCAACCACTACCCCATCCCCTTTCCCAAAGCACTGTGAAAAAATATATTTAAAACATAAAACCCCACCCTCTCATCAATAGTACAAAAATAAATTGTAAAACAAATAATTAAAAAAATTTAATTGTAAAAATTGATAAAAATAAAAAAAATACACTGGTCCCAAATTTTTTTGGGGAAAAAAATAAATAAATTGTAAAATAAAAAAATTAACTGACACTGTCCACTATCCTGACACCATCCTGCATGTACTATACACCACTGTACACTCCACATTCCTGTGATTTGCATCGCATTGCTGTTCAGATCACATGCAATGTCTGTGTGATGCGATTTCAGACATACAAACTGTATGGCTGAAATCGCATCACATTTGGACCAAACACGCACAGGAGCCTTTTTTTGGTCTGCACCAGAATCGCATGGGTGTTCACACCTATGTGATCCGATTCATGTCCAAACTGTCAGTTCGCAGTGCGATATGTGAGCTGAAATGGGGGTGACATTACCATTGTATGACACTCCAAAGCAGTTTGCATATGGCAGTGTGAACTTTTTTGGGTTTACATCCACTTTAAAGATATTTGCCAGAGCCTTTTTGTTACTCCTCGATGCACCATGTGGAAAATGCTTTCATCTCCATTACTTGATAGATGACAAACTGGTCATTCTATTAGTGCAATAAGTGCAATTCTTAGTTCAAAGGCTTTCCTTTACTGAATGGTTTTAAAGTTTCCCTTAAGAACCAAGATATTCAGGTCTTTCATAGAGTGACCCTGTTGTGAAAAAATGAAGTTGCATAGAAATAAAATAGCTATGCTCCTTGTGTCCTGTTATTATGTTTCAACGTCCTTTGTGTCAAGATTCTTCCAATATTCAAAGATTCCAGAAGGATCATGGCTGGAAAAAAAAATTGTTCACATAGATAAAAGATGTAATATTAAATATTTAAAGTGGATGTAAACCCACTGTCATCAAATTTAAATAATTTATACCGCTGTAATCAATAATGCTATACATGCCTCCTGCATGTATCTATATATTTTAAATGTCACCCCCTCACCTGTCAGAAGCCCCGCAAAATTGCACAATCTGTGGGCGTTTTTTTCCCGGCGCTCGGGGGGCGGATTCGTGATGTCACAGGACTTCTCCGCCCACCACTACACTCCCACAGCTAGCCAGCGTTTGCGAGGACGAGCCTCGCGCCTGTTGAGACTGGCGTGCACGTGCAGGAGTGATTAAGCGGTCTGTGAAGAAGCAGAGTGCGCTCACGGCCCCTGTCACTTCTGCACAGTGCACACGTGTATGTCCAGGGACAGTTGGGGGATGATGGGTGCAGCAGGGACAGCTGTGAACACCGCGATCCCCCATGCATGGTTTTCATCCGCTACTTCTCCTTCTCTCCCTCCCGTGGCTTTCACCTGAAAAGCTGTGCATGGGGGATCGCATGCCCCTGCTACACAGATCATCTCCGACTGTCCTCCGTGTCCCCCTTATTGTTCTCCTTCCAACAAGAACGGCTTCTGTGCATGTTCAGTGCGCCCCCCCCCCCGCTCAACAACGTTCATTTATGGGATAAAAAAAAGCTGTCCCACGGCAGCACAACCCCCGCCCCCCCTCAACAAGTTTGATTGCAGGGTTTTAAAAAACAGGGTCCCGCGACAGCACCAGCATTCCCCCCTAAACAACTTGAATTATAGGTGTCCCACGGCAGCACCCCCCCCTTGTCCCGCGGCATCACCCCCCCCGCTAAACCACTTAAATTATAGGGGTCCCTGATGGAAGATATGCCCTCCACCCACCCCCTCTCCCTAACAGGGCTGATAAAAAAAATGAAATTCAAAAAATAAAACAACTGACACCACAACCCCCCCCCCCGATACCATCATGTTCCAGAGCCCCAAGACCACTGACACAGACCACTACCCTATTGACATCGTCCACTGACACCGACTACTACCCCACTGACACCAACTACTAGCCCACTGACATCGTCCACTGACACCGACCACTACCCCACTGACACCTTCCACTGACACCGTTCACTACCCCACTGACACCGTCCACTGACACCGACCACTACCCCACTGACACCGTCCACTGACACCGACCACTACCCCACTGACACCGTTCACTACCCCACTGACACCGTCCACTGACACCGACCACTACCCCACTGACACCGTCCACTGACACCGACCACTACCCCACTGACACTGTCCACTGACACCAACCACTACCCCACTGACACCAACCACTACCCCACTGACACCGTCCACTGACACCGACCACTACCCCACTGACACCGTCCACTGACACCGACCACTACCCCACTGACACCGTCCACTGACACCAACCACTACTCCACTGACACTGACCACTACCCCACTGACACCGACCACTACCCCACTGACATCGTCCACTGACACCGACCACTACCCCACTGACATCGTCCACTACCCCACCGACATCGTCCACTGACACCGACCACTACCCCACTGACATCATCCACTACCCCACCGACATCGTCCACTGACACCAACCACTACCCCACTGACACCGTCCACTGACACCAACCACTACTCCACTGACACTGACCACTACCCCACTGACACCGACCACTACCCCACTGACATCGTCCACTGACACCGACCACTACCCCACTGACATCGCCCACTACCCCACCGACATCGTCCACTGACACCGACCACTACCCCACTGACATCATCCACTACCCCACCGACATCGTCCACTGACACCAACCTCTACCCCACTGACACCGTCCATTGACACCGACCACTACCCCACTGACATCGTCCACTGACACCGACCACTTCCCCACCGACATCGTCCATTGACACCGACCACTACCCCACTGACACCGTCCATGGACACCGACCACTAACACCAATGACATCGTCCACTGACACGGACCACTACCCCACCGACATCGTCCACTGACACCGACCAATACCCCACTGACACAGACCACTGACACCATCCACTGACATCGTCCACTGACACTGACCACTGCCCCACTGACACCAACCACTACCCCATCCCCTTTCCCAAAGCACTGTGAAAAAATATATTTAAAACATAAAACCCCACCCTCTCATCAATAGTACAAAAATAAATTGTAAAACAAATAATTAAAAAAATTTAATTGTAAAAATTGATAAAAATAAAAAAAATACACTGGTCCCAAATTTTTTGGGGGAAAAAAATAAATAAATTGTAAAATAAAAAAATTAACTGACACTGTCCACTATCCTGACACCATCCTGCATGTACTATACACCACTGTACACTCCACATTCCTGTGATTTGCATCGCATTGCTGTTCAGATCACATGCAATGTCTGTGTGATGCGATTTCAGACATACAAACTGTATGGCTGAAATCGCATCACATTTGGACCAAACACGCACAGGAGCCTTTTTTTGGTCTGCACCAGAATCGCATGGGTGTTCACACCTATGCGATCCGATTCATGTCCAAACTGTCAGTTCGCAGTGCGATATGTGAGCTGAAATGGGGGTGACATTACCATTGTATGACACTCCAAAGCAGTTTGCATATGGCAGTGTGAACTTTTTTGGGTTTACATCCACTTTAAAGATACTTGCCAGAGCCTTTTTGTTACTCCTCGATGCACCATGTGGAAAATGCTTTCATCTCCATTACTTGATAGATGACAAACTGGTCATTCTATTAGTGCAATAATATTATTGTTGTATGCATAATATTTTTTATAGAAAAAAATGGGTTTATTTAGGAAGGATTCACCATTCCCCTAGCACATCAAATGTTTCCTGGGCATTTGTCTATTTGTATTTTACAACATTTGCTTATCATGTTCAAAAGACAATTCACCCTTTGTGTAATGTGCTGGCCCGATTGCCAAATCTTGTTTGAATGTTAAACGTGGGGGGGCAAACTCTGCTTCTTATTGGAATCTCTCTATTATGTTGTATGCTGATGACGATGGGCAAATCTTATTGGTAACTGGCATCTCTGTATTATTTTGTATGCTGATCTGTGAATCGTCTTAGAAAAGAATAAGTGCAAAGGACAAATTCTCATTGATAGGCAGTTTCTGTAAAATACATACAGTGTGCAGCAAACATTCACAGTGAAAATTGCACTGCAAATTCCTTATAATAATAATTATAATCCTAAGTAGACAAATATCCATAAACAGCTTAACCACTTTGGCCCCGGAAGAATTGGCTGCTCAATGACCAGAGCATTTTTTGCCATTCAGCACTGCGTTGCTTTAACTGACAATTGCACGTCGTGCGATGTTGTACCCAAACAAAATTGGTGTCCTTTCTTTCTCACAAATAGAGCTTTCTTTTGTTGGTATTTGATCACCTCTGTGGTTTTAATTTTTTGCGCTATAAACAAAAGAAGAGTGTCAATTTAGAAAAAAAAAAACAACACAATATTTTGATGTTTGTTTTTGCTGTAATAAATAGCCCCATTTTATTTTATTTTTTTAAAAAGCTAATGTTTTCCTCAGTTTAGGCCATTATGTATACTTCTACAAATTTTTGGTAATAAAAAAAAAAAAAAAATTGCAAAAAGCGTATATTGATTGGTTTGCGCAAAATGTATAGTCTAAAAAATAGGGAATAGATTTATGGCATTTGTTTTACTAGTAATAGTGGCGATCTGCAATTTTAGTGCTATAAAAATGCTCTGATTACTGTATAAGTGTCACTGGCAGGCAAGGGGTTAACACTAGGGGGCGATCAAGGGGTTAACAGTGTTCTCTAATGTGTGTTCTAACTGTGGGGGGAGGGGACTCACTATAGGAGATGATGTGAAATACAACCTCTGAAGGTAAAAATCAATAAACACTTTAAAAATCGTACCATCATCCAGAATGGATGATAGGAGATGACAGATCGTGGTTCCCAGCTTGTAGGAACTTACAATCTCTCTCTCCTCTCCTCTCAGAACAGGAATGTGTGTGTTTACACACACACGTCACTGTTTTGCCTCTCGTGCCTGCGATAGCGACCGCCGGTCACGAGCATAGGCACCCCCGCTGTGCAGTGGGCGTGCGCACGCCCACTATCCCGCTTAAAGGGACCGACATACAGCTATGACAGTCCGCGGGTGAACGAGCCGACTTGCCGCCATATAATGACAGCGGCGGGTCGGCAAGCGGTTAAACATATAAAATGTAAAAGGAAAAAAATGGTTTCAGTCTTTCTACCTATTTAATCTGAAAATTGTGGAATTCATTACATTCAGGATCATCAAGTTCTTCATTATAGATAATCTAATTTATATTAATAAGATAGTACCATGGAGTGTCAACGTTTTTGTTTTAATTTATTAGTGAGGCTGAATCATTCCCCAAGAATCTGACACCTTTTGTATGATGTATAGAAAGCAGAGCAACAGAGCACATTTGTACTACAAGCTTAACTGAAACCCTGAGATTCACAATGTCTTAAGACTGTGTGTATTTTGAAGCTTTATAAAATAAGCTATTGAAAGTAATTGCTTATAAGGTATTCCCCGATAATATATATCCGTATTCTGATTATTTTTGAAGAGAAATGCAATCAAACCATCAATGCTTTTGCAATTGGACCCCTATAAGTATATATAAACATGTTCTTTTTCAGTAAGGCAATAATGATAGGTAACATGCTGTAATGCAATAACTTTGCAGCTACTGTAGTCAAATCAGTTAACAGATAATTGATGATCACTATTGTTCTTATCCTGTTTTGTGAAATAAGGCCTACAGATTGGTCATAGGCTTAAAGGTACATTCTAGAAAACAAATGAAAATTCAAGGCTTAATAAAGCTGAAGTTTAATCAGCTTGTACTGTATGTTGCCTTTCCTGGTTCCTCCCTCATCAACATGCTAATTTCATTTTTAAATAAAACCTTTATGTTTCAATTACAGTGATGTCACTCCTAAGTCTATCTGCTTCTTTATGCAGCTTATTTTTTTTTTAAATAAAACTCCACATATCATCTGCATCTATCACCTAGTTCTTTATATCTTAGAATGATATTTATTCATATATGAATTATAATAGTGTTCAGTATTATAACAGTGTGCTGTATACAAACCTCATTGAAACATAGGATATCAAAAGAGATACACTCCTACATAGTAAATTGGGAAAAAGAAATGTGAACAAAATTAGAAGAACAACAAGTCAAGAGAATGATAGGATCATTACACAACCACACAACAGATATAAAAACAATAGAAATGAACTATAAGCTCCTCGCAAAATGGTATTTGACTCCAGATAAAATTCAGTAATCCCCACAGTGTTGGAGGGAATGCAAACAAAGGGGTACAACGATACACATCTGGTGGGATTGCCCAAAAATAAAGGAATATTTGCAGGAAATGTTGAAATACAAAGAAGAGATAACTGGATAAAAGATGGTTTACACTCCTCAAATGTGTTTATTTCATGGTCTACAAGACTCAAATAAGCATTATAGGAAAACACTAATTCCAATATTGAAATGAAATAAGCAATAGTGACTGCGCTGTGTGGGTGTGGAGGGATAAACCAAAAAACAAAACAAAAAACAGTAATCAATAAATCCCACCAAATGGGCGGGGTGATCCCTACAAGCAGTGTCCAATCTGAACTGTGGAGGTGGGTGATCTGAGAAAGGTTAACAATGTGCAACAGAATCCATACTGGAAAAATAAATAAACACAGAAATAAAATAGGGTACACACAGTATTCAAAATAAATGTCCAAGATTGGTACTGTAAGACCAAAAAGTTAGTGATCCCAACAAATAATAAAGTGTAAAAATCCAGTGGAGTCAAATACAAGTGAAAGTCTCACATCCCAAAAAATATTTAAAAGTGCAGTTCTCGATAGCTGTGAGCAATAGTGTGGTGAAAAACCAAAGAATCCAGTGTTTCAGGGAAGAGCAAGCTTCGGTGCACACACATCTAGTGGTATAGAATGCTCACCTCAAGGCCATAGCACGGACAGCCTAGATACCACTTAGGATATACTCAAAGATCCGGCAGGATAAAAGGCTAGGTGTAGTCTCCACATTAAATGACCATATTGGAAGAAAAAGAAAAAGAGGAAAATATGGCGTAGTACTGGAAACAAGATCTGGAAAATGATAAATCACATGCGCATGCACTCACATGGAGGCCGTGAGCAGTGGGCCTATCTCCTACGAACGGCGAGTTCGTACGATCCAGTCAGTGATCTTGATTGTATACTGATCCTCTCTCTTTGGCCTCCACCTAAATGTCCACAAATACTGGCACTTAAAGTGCTTGTGTGTAGTGTCTGGGCCCCGCCCCTCAGCCTCGCTCTCGCCGCCCAGCTCAGGCTTCCATGCACGTTGCTCCGGCTGCTTGTGTTGCCCAGGTGGGTGCCGCACCTGACGGCGGGTGTGCGGAGAGGATCCGTCCGGGGTGCCGAGGAGAGGCGCTGTGTGGGAATGGGAGGTAGCTGGGGCTTTGCTCAGTGGTGCTCTCCAGGAAAATGTGACATAGTCCCCCGCACTTCAACTCTTCTCCTCCGCTCAGCTCTGACTTGGCAGGGGAGACACCATGATCATGAAGGTGGTTCTCCCAGGGCGAGGGTCGGCCATTACACTCTGGCCGTGCTGATCGTGGTGTCTTCCCTGTCGCTTCTCGGCCTTTTGGCTAGGATTGAGTGTGGTAACTGTTCTTATCAGTTGTCTGCAGAGCGCTGAAGCACCTTCTACATGGGAGGGTGGATGCAATCCAAAGACGTCATTGCACCTGGAAGGATGGTTTCAGCAGCGACTACGCTATGCTACCTGACAGTTACTGGGGGCCGGCCCATGGTTGAGTCTGAGCCATCTGGAAGGGTGCTCCTGGTGAGGATGGGTGCTGCGCTTGGTCTTGGTCTTTTTGCCGAGTTCTAGTCTGGCCTTCTGGCTGGCTGGTGTAAGTGGTATCTCTGTCAGCGATCCGGTAGGAGGAGCTGGTAATGCCATGTGGTGGGACGGGGTAGGACCATGCAAATCCGCCGGGTTGGCTGGCAGGGGTGGAGGGCTGTACTGGCCGGTCGGGGGGTCGGATATGGAACGAAAAGCCTATGGTGCATGTGCCCCTGGAGTGGCAGTCCAGGGGTATCTGAAGATCACTGTGTGTGAGGGACACATTGATTTAAGATACCACGGTCACTGCACCAGATACACGCTTTTTTTAGCACCTGCCTCCTGGGCCGGGCCTTTTGGCTAGGACCGGAGGAATTTTTTATTCCTGATCACAATGACCACTTCTTTGACTCTCCTCTTCACTATCCCTTTCCCCCACTTTCTTTTATTTAAGCCTATGTTTGTCATGTTTTTGTCTTATTTTTGTTTGTGCACGTTTTGTTCACTGTGAGATTATTAGGGTGCCGGTCCTCGGGCCAGCCCTGAACAAATTGGGAGTAGGTGGACATGGCCTTCTGGCTTAGTTCGCCTGCTCTCATGGGGTCTCCCTTCGGGGAGCCCCACCTAGTACTGGGAGGGTTCTGTTTCGGCAGTCCCTCCGAGGAAGTTGGGTCCGTGTTGGCTTCGGTTGCTTGGACCACAGTACCTCAGTCCCCGTCTGGAGCCTAATGCCCCGGGGATCAGGGTTTGGGTCCCTCTTCACAGGAGGACCACTTGACGTTGCACCCGCCTGCACGTTTTTGTGAACACTCTTTATGTGTGTGCACATTTTTTCTGCACCAGGTGGAGTTTTTGGGTGTGTTCACACGCCATAGGCTTTTCAAAAAAAATTATATATAAAGCTGTAGATTGTACAAATTCCAGCTGGTTCCTAATAAATCAAATAAAAAATCACTCAATGTGTGACCAAGTGGCTGCCTCCTGCCCGATATCCTTTTTTTGAAAAATTGAAGAAGCCAAGTGGCAAACTGTCAGCCAAAAAGATGCAGTCTTTATTCAGATATTGTGATATCCAGCGGGAAGTTCATCCATCCACACTGTATAGCGTGGATGGGGGGATTTTTTTTCTTCTTCAGCCTGCGGATGAAAAGCATGGATTGGGGAAATCTCTCTCTATGCCTACTGTATTTTGACAGTGTATGGCCAGCTTAAATCAGTCTTGTAGGACACTGGGCATTTTCAGACAGGAACTGTGTTTACAAAAATGCTGTTCAGTGGAATTTCAGAGGCACACAGTGGGAAAGGGAAAAGGGGAGAAAATTTCCCAACAACACAGTTTGCCAAAAAGCACTAAAGCAGAGGGCACAAAAATATTGGAGATTGGAGTTTTTCTTTAACTTGCAAGTTGCCTGGCTCTCTGGTTTTAAAGAATAAGTTCATCTTTTGTAACATGTTACACCCATATTCAGGGTGTAGCATTTAACATGTTACAGATGCACGAGCCTCCGCACCCCCCATTTTGACAGAGACGAGGGGATCTTCTCCCCCACTCGCTGTCACAATTTAAACAAAACACAGACATACGAGGCTCTGCCCATCGAGCCCTATCATTCATTTACAGCATTCTGTGAATATGAAAACTACAAGTACCAATAGCCTTTGCGGCTTTGCAACGCTTTGCATTTTTTTTACCTCAAAAAAGATGTGCATTTATTATTTTTTTACAAAGGTGAACTTATCCATTAATAAACTCTGACCTGATGGAACATTTATGCATCTATTGTTGACCTCTCTTTGTGCAAAAAGTTGCTTGACTTCCATGCTAATCCAGTTGCATTAGTATTTTATGTGTCACTGACCTGGAAAAAGTATGCACCCTTTTGCTTTGCTTTCTTTTGCCCAATACAAACTTGTTCTGGGTTAATGAGTCACAGGGTTAAGGATTTTCTCCAATAATACAGGAATCTGTTTTGATTGTTTCTTATATGTTCTTCTTTTAAAGAGTGGAATAAAAGTTTTATTCTGTTATAATCAATAAAGGATAACTGTACGTTTAGTACAGTCATCCTTTAAATAACACCCTTTTTATTCAACACTCCCAACAATTTTATATTTTCATTTTTTGCTCCCCAGACATCTTGGCTCCCACTGGGTACAGTTGCAGAAATCACCAAACTGGCTTCTTCTTCTTCTTCTTCTTCCATGCATGAATGGAAGAACCCTTATTTCTCTAGAGAAGTCGTCTGTTAGGCATTCCATAGAGATAAAAGAAAATTCTTCCGCGTGTGTGGAGAAAAAAATGCCTGACTAGGAGACCTCTGCTGCAGCAACTGCGTGTCTTACAGCAAACATCTCGGATTAGGAATCGCAGGTAAATGAAAGACTGAGGAGTTGCAGAGGTATTTTAATGGATAACTGTACTAAAAGATTCACAAGGTAAACCATATTGCCATAATATTCACTCACAATGCACATTTCATTATATTTTTATTATTTATAATAGAAGTAAAAATAGTACAACAATAAGATTTTACACATTGTTTATAAAAATCTGTTTGGGCACGTTTATATTGTGAAGGATAAATATATAATAAAGTCTTCATATATTGCCCCTGGATCTAAAGGTGCATTGTCATGTTTCTGACCTTATGTTATGCAAGTCATAATGGCTTCCAAACCTTTCACTTTGATTGCTTCTTATCTGCAATATACAGCACTGCATAAATAGTCCCACAACACCCCCATGCAGTCGCCCGCAGTGATAAATGTATTCTCTGTTAGTAGAAACAGTTGCTTGATTATATATCTTCAGAAAATACTTAAATGTATCAAATCCATAAGACCCTCACAATGCTCAAATCAAATATTTCTATTTAACCACTTCAGCCCCGGAAGAATTGGCTGCCCAATGACAGGGCCATTTTTTGCGATTCGGCACTGCGTCGCTTTAACTGACAATTGCATGGTCGTGCGATGTTGCACCCAAACAAAATTGACGTATTTTTTTCCCACAAATAGAGATTTCCTTTGGTGGTAAATGATCACCTCTGTGTTTTTTTTTTTTTTGCGCTATTAAACAAAAAAAGAGCAACAATTTTGAAAAAAATATATATTTTTCAGACATTTTACACAACACAGAGCTTTAACACCTTTGGTTCTACAGTGAGTTTAACAAGCATGCTTTACTGCATATACAGACTGATTTTACTGTTATGGGTTTAGTAGAATTTTAAGTCTATGGATAGAGGAATAAGCTGTAATACTTTCCCTAGTACTTGCAGGATTCCAGTGCTGCAATCTTCTGATGCTTTAGGTTGTGGACAGGTCCTTGCTGTGCTCACATACAATGCAGGACTGATGTTGTCAAAGTGCCACAGCTTTCCAGAGTGAGGAATAAGGGAAACATCATGGCTATTCCCCTACCCATAGACTTAACAAGCATTTGATACCTATGTGGAACATTTTTTAAAGTTCTTGTATAGATTTCACAAAAATAAGTATGATAATTATAAATAAATAATTTACCCCCATGCATAGTGAAAACTAGTTTTGTAAAGTACATGTGAAATTGTTATTGTCTGAGCTTGTTCTGATATTTTCTTGTTTTATTTTTGTTGGCTTTTTAAAATAAAAACTAGGAGAATAAAGCATTCCAGAAGGCTGCAAGTATCCCGTATTTGCTGGATCCTCATAGCTAGAATATTTGGTTTCCTGTGCAGCAAACCACCTGCAGGGGCCCCTGATTGCAATTATTTGTATTCCCAGCCAACTGTAATGAGTCTAGGGAACATTTTCCAACCCCTCCCTGCCCATGCACTCTTGCATAGAAGAATCATAAAGATCAGGGAGTGATGAAAAAAAAATCTAAAATAAAGTTCAGATGAAGCACCAATATGAAAGAAAAAAAAAGTAAAACTGAACTGGAGTTTATCATATGCCCACTGAAAAAAAGACTAGTCTGATAAGATCAACATTTTACTTTTGGCTTTAGCACCAACCCTATGTTTTGCAAAAACAAAAACTCCCTGCTTATTACCCTGAGCTTGGCATTTTATTACTTCCTTAGAAGGCCAATGGCATCTCTACAATATTAAACGTAGGACTGTCACTCTGCCAGATGACCAGGAAACACACAGAGCCTATGCTACCGCAGAATTTGGACTTCTTTGATTTGAGGGTCTGCTGATCTCTCTGCTTTGACAGGTATGCACAGATAAGCTATCAAAGGGGAAAAACAACAATTTAAAAAAAGAAAAATGAAGAACCCCATTATGAACTATAATAAATTTAAACTGAATATATTCCCCACTGAGAAGGGGTGATTAAGGAAGGGGGTATGATAGTCCTGCGTAATTATATACAGAAGTCAAATAATAAATTAATGTGAAACAGTTTCACCTACGGAATATACCAAGCACATCAGGGTATTATGGAATAAGGATAAACTTCAGACATATTCCTTATTGTAAGACCTGGAAATGGTGGAACATGAACTGATTGGAACATGAACAGTAAATACTTAAAAAAAAGGGTTAAATACTTTGCAGACGGAACAATGTACAAAAATGTTTCTGTATTTCCGAAAACACATGGTTGAACGTTGATCAATTCATTTGCCTTTAAGGGTCAGGAAACATGTTTTCCCCTAACATAACCAACTTGGACCATGTTTTGCAAGGGTTTTCGTTCTTTTGTAGGAACTAGGCTTTCCAATAAAACCATGTAACCCTGGGCATCGAAAGTATGTTCATTAATATTGTCATCTAATTTCACCAAACAGATTAACTTTTCGCACAGAAGAACTAAATGAGGCCATCTTTATTGTGATTTACCTAAGATTCAAATACCACTGTGTTCTATATACTGTTGTGTGACCTCTTATAAGAGGCTCAGTGTATGATGTATGTCATACTCATGAGAGCAGTACTCTGCTTTATCTA
Source organism: Rana temporaria (assembly GCF_905171775.1). Taxonomy (NCBI): domain Eukaryota; kingdom Metazoa; phylum Chordata; class Amphibia; order Anura; family Ranidae; genus Rana; species Rana temporaria. The sequence continues at coordinate 427,115,333 of NC_053490.1, forward strand.
TATGAACAACACACAAAATCAAGTGAAAGCTGACGATTTTTACCCTACCTGTATTTTTTATTTAAAATTATAGGAAAACAGAGACTATACAGTATATGGTTACAAACACACACATCCTGCACATACTTTCATTTATACATATGTAAAATGTGCATAAACAAGATATTAAAGTGTATTAGTGGTTTCTTCAAATTATTGCTCTTGGGTTTTATGGCTTAATTTGGTCCTGGTAACCATAGTCACCAAGACAGACAGAGAGGCTGAATTGTCTTATCCAGGTCATGACAGCAAAAAAAAAAAAAGGTTGATTTAATAAAGGCAAATACAGTTCCTTGAAAAAGTAATCATACCCCTTGAATTTTTCCACATTTTGTTATGTTACAACCAAAAATGTAAATGTATTTTATCAGGATATAATTGCGAAGTGGAAAGAAAATGATAAATGTTGTCAATTTTTCTTTACAAATAAATATGTCAATGTACCCCTACCCATTCACATAGGTGGGGGGGCAGGATATGGGGGCCCCTTTGTTAAAGAGGGCTTCCAGATTCTGATAAGCCCCCCATCCGCAGACCCTGACAACCAATGGATAGGGTTGTTGGGAAGAGGTCCTTGTCCCCATCAACATGGGGACAAGGTGCTTTGGGGTAGGAGTGTGCAGAGCTCCCCCTGCCCCAAAGCACCTACCCCCATGTTGAGGGCATGTGGCCTGGTATTGTTCAGGAGGGGGCGCTCACTCTTTCCCCCCTATCCTGACCTGCCAGGCTGCATGCTCGGATAAGGGTCTGGTATGGATTTTGGGTGGACCCCATGCCATTTCTTTTTTTTTTTGGTCTGGAGTTCCCCTTAAAATCCATAATAGACCCCAAGGACCTGGTATGAACTGGGGGGACCCCGTGACATTTTTTTCATAGATTTTTCATTTATATTCCTGGGAGCCAGCAATACATTACAACCTCTGGCAAGTTTACATTTTTTTTTTTTCTTTAGAAATGTCATTATTGATGCAGCATGTTCTATAAATTGTACATATGCACCACTTTACAGGCAGACTAAGGTGACCCCCAGGCCTGATATTTAAAGGAATATTTCATTTTTATTGTTTCACTTTAAACATCATTAAAATCACTGCTCCTTTTTTTTTTTGCATTGATACATGTCCCCTAGGGCGTTACCTGATGGGACCAGTGAGGTTCATTATCCCATATGAGACTCAGTGGCAAAAAGTTAGGTCAGTCCTGTCCCAGCACTGGCATATTCTGACCCGATGCAAGACTCTCAAAGGCATAGTGGGGGATAAAAGAACAAAAAGCGGCGCCCTCTAAGCGTAGTATAGAGTTTAATAGAAAACACAAACAACAATACTGTAATTCTTATGAGGGGTTACTCACAAGACTGCAGGGGGTACAGGCAATAAAAATACTGGTGTCATCTGTGGCTGGCGTCCGGAGTACATGAACTCTGCTATGTTGGTCTTAGATTGTTTATCGCCCCGAGGCCTTAACGAGGGCCTAGAGATCAATATTTTACAGTATTATGATATCTCTCTTTTTTTATAATAATATATTTTTATATTGTAATATTTTAATAATGTAATATTTTATTGTAGTATTTTACTGCAATTTAATATTTTACTGTAATTTTTGATTGAAATATGATCTTATTCTGATTTAATAATTCCTCAAAACCCGGTCTGGATTATAGTATTTCTTTCTCTTCTAGATTCTAGACTACTGTACATATTTCATTAATTTCCACATTTTTCCGTGTACCATACATATTGATAATCAAGCCATATATATCCATCAGTGTGATTTGTGTGCGTGCGCGCATCTCTTTGTGCCTCTATATAGGTGCGCACACTTATGCGCAGAGGTGTATGCCCGCTGCGCACGTTCTATATCCATCTCACTTTGCACCCACTGAATGGATAACTTTGTTCTTAGCGTAAATCTACTCAATAGTAGTCTACCCCAAACACTGATCCCCTAAAAACTAGTGTTGGAACAACTGTCTAATAAGAATATCAATCCTTTTAATCAAATTTTTTCAATTTTAATATAATCTTTTTTCTTGATTTTATCATTAACAAAAAGACTCTGTTAGTCTCAGGCCCTGTACACACGACCAAACATGTATGCTGAAACTGGTCCGCAGGCCAGTTTCAGCATACATGTTCGGTCGTGTGTAGGCGCGAGCGGGCCGAATTCCAGCAAACATTTGCCCGCCGTGCCTTTTCCCAGCAGACAAATATTCCTGGACGTGTTTTAAAACCGTCCGCTGGAATCCTGCCCGCTCGGACATGTACGGTCGTCAGTACAGACCTACCGTACATGTCCGAGCGCCCGCCGTCCCTCGCATGCGTCGAATGACTTTGACGCATGCGTGGAAGCCTTTAAATGGCAGGCCCGCCCACGTCGCCGCGTCATCGCTGCGTCATCGTCGCGGCGACGACGCGGACACGCCCCGCGTATTGTTTACACGCGGACTTCTGTACGATGGTTAGTACAACCATCGTACAGAAGCCCTCTGGCAGGCATGTACGGTGAAAACGGTCCGACGGACCGGTTTCATCGTACATGTTTGCTCGTGTGTACCGGGCCTCATATTAATTGCTTCTTGTTTTAACATTACAATTCCCATACATATACATTCTATTAGTTGCGCAATAATTGTGTAATAATAATAATAATTATTGATTTATAATTGTAGTTCCTTTCCCTCTTTCCTTTAAACAATGACCAGTCCCTTGTGAGATTCGTCAGAATGTATTTCCTTATTTGTTATTGTCTTTTGGCTTTGTTAAGTCGATTTCCGGGTAATTTAGCATCAACCTATCAGCTCCGTTTGAGCTGTTCTTCTGTCCCTCATCCAAGATGGCCCTCATAGAGCCTGACGAAGAGACGCCGCACCCGGCCCCTACCCTGTGGATAATCCATCACGCTGATTGCCTGAAGCCTGCGATAAGACCAACATAGCAGAGTTCATGTACTCCGGACACCAGCCACAGATGACACCAGTATTTTTATTGCCTGTACCCCCTGCAGTCTTGTGAGTAACCCCTCATAAGAATTATTGTTGTTTGTGTTTTCTATTAAACTCTATACTACGCTTAGAGGGCGCCGCTTTTTGTTCTTTTGTTGTTGTTTCAGAATTGCTTCTTCTTGGCAGCTGGCAGCCCTCCAAGCAAGAGTATATAGAATATATACATATTAATTTGTGCTACTGCTCCATGAACTCCCTATGGACTGAACTTGTATCACAATAATAATTTTTACATTACATTTTTAATAATTCTCTCATGGACAGCTGAAATTGACTTCTTCCCCACTCCCTATATCCATTTTTTCATTTTTTCAGCTATCCCCCCCCCCCCCCATTCTTAAACGTGTATTTTTATCCTTTACATCTCATTTTGGTGAGCGCTTGATTTTATTGTTTTTTGTTTGATTTTCTATAGTGGGGGATAAACCCTCCATCACTGCCAAAAGAGCGAGAAACCTGCAGGTTGACATAGTTCAATCTGAATTTAGGCATGTTCCTGAAGTTGGCTCACTAACATGCCCCGGGTAACTGGCATGTTTGCATGTGGTCATTGTAACACATGCAAATATGTGGATCGCTCTAAAACATTTAGAGACTCAGTCGAGACAAACATTTGAAATTAGATCCTTCATAAACTGCACCACCGCCTGGGTCCTCTACATTCTGGAATGTCCCTGCCACAAACTTTATGTAGGAAAAACTAAACGCCAGTTAAGAGTAAGATTCGGGGAACACCTCAAAAGTATTAGATTAAAGGAGGATACACCTATAGCTCAACATTTCATACAATTTCATCAGGGCAAAAAATCCGGATTGACTGTCAAGGGATTTTATGTCCTTGACCTCCCAGAACGGAGAGGAGACTATGACACGGTTCTCCTCAAAAAGGAAAAATTATGGATTTTTCGCCTCCAGACCATTCAGCCGAAGGGCCTCAATATTGAATTAAGTTTAAAAATCTTCCTAGAGCCATAAATGGCTCTATAGGCCCTTGTTTAACAGACATAGCACATTTTGTTACCTTGTGTGCTCTATTGACACGGGGGGTGACAATATGTGCCAAATATCCATCTATACACTGCATGATAGTATACAATATACAATAACCTCAATACTGTCTGCTGTGTTACATTTCTTCCATTTATTTTCACTCTGTAATAATAGGTGATTAACCTCAGCAACTGCTTTACAGATCTGCTTTTAGGCTTTTAACACTAATGTCATCTGTATCCCTGCTAACAATGCCAGCCCTAAATACCCCTTTTTTTATTTCTTTTGGTATTAAAGTATTAGGTGTATGAGTGAACGGCGTTGCAAATGACTATTTAAAATGTAATAGCAATCGCCTTTACGCCAAATCGACGTCCACTCATCCAATTAAACAGATTCATCTGTCTATTTACAACATCCAATTTTAGTTGTGACCACTAGATGGCAATATACAAATCAATGTGCTTTTGGGTCTTGGTTTTTGATTGGTTAATTTGCCCTATTTAATGATCACAATAACCCAGACTAAGTGATCGGTTTAGATCACGAAACGCATCGATGTACGATGCTACTGCTATCTGACGACCACCGCTATATCCACTGAAATCCCCATCTGTGTCAGCATTATGCTCCTGTGAAACACAGAAGTGCAATTCAGATTTTCTGGATCTCCAGTGCCATCTACTGGTTACTGGAGGATTACTTGTTTTAATTTTGTACCAGTAAAGACACCATACATCTCTACAGGTGTTTACAAACGCTGGCTGTGTTTGCCAGGGCTGCCTGAACATCACGGAAACAGACAGTCCCACTGAACGGCCTGCAGACACTTTATGGAGAGAACTGTGTCAGACTTCAGTAAGGGTAAGAACCCTCTATACATGATCTGCATGTGGGAACAATCTTGTGGCACAACACAGGATACATATTCCTTTTGAACTAATTAGTTGTTGATTGTTTCCCCCCTCGTCTCCAGCCTGCATAAACATTGAGATTATTTACTGTGTCCATGTTGTTTCAAGCTGAACCTGCAGTCTAACGAGTCTAAGGCCACGTACACACGATCGGTTAAACCGATGAGAACGGTCTGATGGACCATTTTCATCGGTCCAAACCAATCGTGTGTGGGCGCCATCGGTTATTTATCCATCGGTTAAAAAAAAGCCAACTTGTTTTAAATTTAACCGATGGATTCCTAACCAATAGTTAAAAACTGATCGTTAGTAGGCACAACCATCGATTAAAAATCAACGCATGCTCAGAATCAAGTCGAGGCATGCTTGGAAGCATTGAACTTCGTTTTTTTCAGCACGTCGTTGTGTTTTTACGTCACCGCGTTCTGGCACGATAGTTTTTTAACCGATGGTGTGTAGGCACAACTGACCATCAGTCAGCTTCATCGGTTAACCGATGAAAACGGTCCATCAGACCGTTCTCATCGGATGGACCGATCGTGTGTACGCGGCATAAGGGAAATCTATTACCTACCAAAGCAGCAAAATCACTTCATATCCCTTCATATTGAGGTTTGATAATTGCTTCAAGTTTGGCAGTGACGGTGATATCTATTCCCTGTATATTCATGGCAGCTACACACCTTTATGAATGGACCTGTTTGAGCTTCTCTTGCATAGGATGTGCTTAAGGACTATTTTTGTTTGATCTTTACTAATCTAAGATTATACAATTTGCTCCAGGGCAGTTCACCATTATTTGGAGCCATCCAGCAATCTATTGACATCTTCTCCAAACTGATCAGCTGTACATATCAAATATGTGTTTTTGAATTTTCTTTTGCTTCCCCCTTTTTATTCACATCAGCTGGGTCATCCATACATATATTTATATGTGTCTATTGTCAGCGATCAGTTTCTACATCACAGGATTGCATTTATCTCCCTATATTGGCTATCTGATCACACAGTTAGAAGCGGTTGATCTGTCTCAGAGCAATTTTTAACTATACAATGTTGGTATTTTGTATGAAGTTTCTAAAGATATCTTTACATTGGAGGAACGGGTCCCACTCGGGAGGTCTATGTACCACCCCAGTTGGACTTCTTTATATTGAATTGTGTATGTATTCATCAATAAAGCTTTTTTCATTATTCCATTTGACCCTGTTGTTGATTCTCCCCTAAAGACATTATTTGAGACTTCTGTCTCATCCACCCCTCCTTCTCTTTACCAGTACCTGGATCCCTATACAATTTGTATGGCAATAACTTTAAAATTAGAACTTTTGATCTTTCATGTTCGTGTCCCATAGACTTTAATAGGGTTTGCATGTTTGCCAGAACTTTTTGCCTATTCACATGTTCTGGTGCAAACCAAACCGAGGGGTGTTCGGCCCATCCCTATGTGCCACTTTGTGTTGGTCTATCACATAAAATCCCAATAAAATACATTTACGTTTTTAGTTGTAACAGTTTAGTTTTAGTTGTAGCGATATGAATACTTTTTTAAGGCACTTTGCAAGTGCAGTTGCACTAATTTTCCACAGGGTTTACTGAATGTGGTGATTTCCAATCATGTGCCAGCAATAAGGCTGTTTTTTTTTCTGCACCTGATTGCATATTCTTTACAAGGTGAAGCTTCACTACATTCTCTAAGCTCTGGGTAAATTGAGCGCAATTGCACTTGCAAAATGCACCATCTACTTGCCTTTAGTAAATCAAGCCCAAAATCTGACAGGGCGTCTAAGCACCCACTAATCTATCCAAAACTTAAAAACGTTTTTTTTAGACTTTAAATCCATTTACAACCAATATCTAAAATGTTTTCAATTATCAACTCCGATCAGCTGTTATGATCATATTATCTCTTTAAAACCAATGCTGAATGCTAGTGTGATATGTATACTAATATTTGATGATGCAATATCAAATAACCTTTGCAGAGAGGCCTAAAAATAAAAAAAATAATAATCCTAAAACACTGAAATTTCTATTAATATTTCTCAGTTTTGGAAACACCTGTGTTACCCATAATATTGATTAGTGGTTTCTCCAGATAATTGCTCAGGGGCTTTATAGCTTAATTCCAATAATGGCTTCCAACTCTACATACTTCACATTCAGCGTTTCATACACCACTGAGCATTTTCTTTCACCACATTTTGCTTATGCTTAACATTAACCTAACATTATTTGTTACTTATTTTTTTTCTAGTTTTTGTTTTTACTTTAAGTACAGTCTGATCTTGAGTACAAAATAACAAAACAGCATAGTGAAGGCCAGGGTGTTCATATTTTGTTTTTGCACACACAGAGACACAGGCACACAGCTTTGTACCCAAATTAACTTCTTCATATAGTTGTCACTTAACTCTTAAGAGAAACTTTGATCTATTTGGAAAGTTTGAGAAAAAGTTCACCTCCCGTAAGGAGTTACGTATCTTTGTTCTTTTTGTTATTGCAATACACTTGATGCCAGTGTTTTACAGCCATTTTGTAATGGCTACATTGGGAGTGCTGGTGTTTTAATGAAAGTCTGAAAAACTGTGCTGTGTCCTGAAATAGGGGAAAAGTCAATGTTTGGCAAATTCTCTTTTCCAGTTCTTATTATTCTTTTATTGCCCCTTCTAGCTCTACTGATAAATGAAAAAATAAATATTTATCTTTTTTATCTATATACACTATTACTTTTATTTTTTCCTTAAGAATAAATTGTGTATCACTTTTAACTCTTGCACATTTTCTGAAACTTAGCCAAGAATAGCTCCAAGAGGCACCAATGTGACAAAGAAAATGATTCAATGAGAGTAATTTAACTAAAGCAGTAGAGGATGTTCACCAAACTTAGAAAAAAAGTAAAATTGTGTTCATTTTAATCATCTGACTATATGCAAAGCAAAATCATGTTTTTCTTTTAAATTCCTTAACTTACAGATAACAAATTAAATATAGATTCTCTTTATTTCCTCAACCCCGGGGGAGACATCATGCCCGAACCCCCCTTTTCTCCTTTGCAGATACCAGACTGGTCCTGAGGTTATTAGTAAGTCTCCCTACTGTTTCCATCTTGTTGGGACATAGTCCCTGTACTTCCCCATTTTTAATGCATTATCATTTATTCCTGTTTATTTTTATTTCCAGTATACTGCTTTAAAACACTCCTGATGATTGGCTGAAATGCCAGGAAACGCGTAGAGTGCCACTAGATGCCAAAAGTCACCTATTTATACCTCATATATGTTGTCTAATTGATCCATTTTATCATGTATATCTGCCATGTCTCCTTTTTGTGTTTTTTGCATTGCATGCTAAGAGCAGCACATTTAGAATAAGTCTTGTGACTATCTATCTGATACAAAATATCTGACATGTATTCAATATTGTAATAAATATATCATGTACTGTAACCTGATCTTTATGGTATCATTCCCCCCGACATGGCGCACCCTCGTTTAAAGTCCCATTCACCCTTCCTTTCCATATACCAAATTAGGGATTGAGGCCACCATGTGTTTTATTTAATTTAGTGTGTGTGACAGGTCACATCCATTCACTGTTAGATAACTAAATGTTTGCTAATTCTTAAGCAAATAAACCACTATTTTGACAACTTTTTTTCATATGGCTCAAAGGAACCATCATCCTACAAGTCTGCAGGCTTCTTCATTGGAGACTAGGGAGAATAGGCCACACATGAGCAATACTTTATGACCCGGCGGGCCCAGGCTCATGCAGAAAGGTTTGAAAACATGAGGCTTGACAGTATATGTCATATGTAAGTGAGTAGAAGGGGTTACATAATGTGGCTAGGTAAGGGGACTTGGGTTATTTACTTTGACGGTACTTTTAAATTGTATCTGTGTCTCAATAAATGCAGGCAATAAAGTGGCTAAATATATTAAAAGCTATTGCTTTAAATAGTTTGAACCAAGCTGGCCAAATAATGTCTTTACTAACTGCCACTGTCAGTGCTGTATAAACTAACATCAGTTGTACAGTATGCAGTGATATGTTCCAGCAGTGGGATGAGGATTTCCTTTCTGCAGTCAGAACAAAATCGAGTTGGCTGAGCATTGCTCAGCCATTCTCAGGAAGCCTTGCATTTTATCAATGAACACAAGGCTTCCTCTGAATGGCTATTGTGGAGAGGCATAAAGATGGTGTCATGATCTCCATGTCATCTATTCAGAGGAAGCCTTGTATTCACCAGTACTCTGGGCAGATAAAGATTATTAACATGGTCCCACACCCTCTAGCTCATGTTAGGCTAGAACAGATTACTACCCACCTTAATCCAGGGTCTAATGATCTCCCTTCTCCCTCTGGTTCCAGTTATGATGACCAGTCCCCCAAAGCTTCTCTTCTTGCCAGACTATGATCTACATTGTCACTACCCCTTTCATCAACATCCTCACAAGCAAAGCATTAGAAGACCAGCAGCCATGTCCCATCCAGATGACTGTATGTGATAACATAGGAGTTTCCACACACATTCCAGCACTGGAGAGAAGAGGACTGCCAGCTGTTACAGTAATAAGTATTACTCTGTGCAGGTCCATCCCTGCAGTAATAAGCATTAGGCCCCGTACACACCATAGAATCCATCCGCAGATAAATCCCAGCAAATGGGTTTCAGCGGATAGATCCTATGGTGTGTACACGCCAGCGGATCTTTTTCCGCGGATAAATCTCCCCTGGGATGGATTCCAGCAGATCGGATATTTGCTGACATGCACAACATATCCATCTGCTGGAGTCCATCCCAACAGATGGATCCGCTGGTCTGTACAGACTCACCGAATCCATCCGTCCGAAGGGATCCCCCGCATGCGTCGTAATGATTTGACGCATGCGTGGAATTCCTTATATGACAGCGTCGCGCACGTCGCCGCGTCATAATCGCGGCGATGGCGCGACACATCATCGCCAGAGGATTTCGGCGCGGATTTCAATGCGATGGTGTGTACACACCATCGCATGAAAATCCGCCGAAATCCACGAGAGGATTTATCCGCGGAAACGGTCCGCTGGATCGTATTCGCAGATAAATTCTATCGTGTGTATGGGGCCTTACTCTGTGCTGGCCTCCCGAAGAATATTTTGTACTGCATTTGATTACTACTATTGATGAAATTTTTTTTTTTTTTACAAAAACTCTATACATTCTTATACATACATAGGGTTAGGGTTACAGACAGAGTTAGGGTTAGGGTTACAGATAGGGTTACAGACAGGGTTGGGGTTACAGATAGGGTTAGGGTTACAGACAGGGTTAGAGTTAGGGTTACAGACTGTAACCCTAACCCTAACTCTAACCCTGTCTGTAACCCTATCTGTAACCCTATACTGTTTGCATCAACACGCATCTCATTTAAAGTCCCAACCCTTTCTTTCTTTCAATTTTCAGGGATGGAGGCATGTGTCATCCACATGCCTCATTCAAAGTCCCAAACCCAGTTCCATGTTTATCTGTAACCCTAACCCTAACCCTGTCTTTAACCCTAACCCTGTCTGTAACCCTAACCCTATCTGTAACCCTAATCCTGTCTGTAACAGGGTTAGGGTTAGGGTTCACAGTGACAGACCAAACTCTGACAGACCAAACTCCCCGTTTAACATACAGCAAACAACCGCAAACAGTCCATTTGCACAACCGCAAACTCCCCATTTACACAAGGTTGGATAACAAGCTAGCCATGTCCCATTCCTTGTCCTCACTGACGTCATTGAATGTCTCTTCCTCCACCCAGCCACGTACAACACCAAGGGTCCCTGAAAGGTGACAACAAGCCCCCTGGGACGCCTGCTATGGTTGGTCTTCCACTTCCTCAAAGCCACCTTCCTCCTCTGACTCCTCTTCTTCAGACTCCTCTTTCTCAAAAAGAAGATTTGCGGTCCAAGGACATAGACTATGGAACTCTTTACCAACCAGCATTCGGTTGTAGGAGAATCACTTGGCCTTTAGGAGAAAGATCAAAACCCATCTCTTTTGAGGACAAAGGAGAAAGGGACACGAGCGCCCAGAGGCGATTCAGTTCGCATGTTGCTGCGCTATATAAGTTTCTCACTCACTCACTCACTGTGCGTTGCCGGAGGTCCAGCAATCGACGACGACAAGGCTTCTTCTGGTGATGATGGTGAGCACAACTCTTCCTCTTCATGCTCATCTACAGCCTGATCCAGCACTCTTCGCAGGGCACACTCCAGAAAAATCGCATATGGGATGAGGTCGATGATGTTGCCTTGGGTTTGACTGACCAGGTTTGTCACCTCCGCAAAAGGACGCATGAGCTTATAGCCATTGTGCATGAGCGTTCAGTAACGTGGCCAAAAAATACCCAGCTCCGCAGAGGCTGTGCTCTTTTTTTTTTTAAATTAACAAAAATCTGTGCGTGCGCCGTGTAATGTACTGTGCAATCCCAATATGAGTGGTATGTTAAGTAGTACTATTCCTATCAGTTTAATCCCTGTTACGTCCCCTATCAGGAGACGTGTATGGAATAGAATTTAGACAACCGCAAAGAGTTGTCATTAGACACACTCATGACATAAATTGTATTCCTCTATGCGTCAATCTTGGTATAGTGATACGCTCATGCGCACGTTTTGGAGATTGCAGGCGATGGGGGTTTTTCAAAGCCTATGGTCATTAGACATGTGCACACTGAAAAATTTCGTTTCGTAATTTCGTTTTCGTCCAAAAAATTAATTTATTTAGTTACTCCCGAAATTCGTTTTTATTTATTTCGTTTTTCGTTAAAAAATGCATTCGTCCGAAAATCCAAATTAAGGTCGAATCTGTCTCTCTATGTCGAATCTTCATGTCTTTCTATGTCGAATATGTCATTGAAGGCTATGGTGTCTGTCGAATGTTATAATAGAAAAAAAAAAAAAAGAGATTCGATAGAATCTTAAAAAAAAAAAAAAAAAAAATTGAAGGCTTATGGTGTCTGTCTAGAAAAAAACAAATTGAGGCTATTGATGTATCATATCATATGTAATGGTCATGTGGTTCAGTCCTTAACTGCATATATAAACACATATCCCAATAAAAGAGAACTGGGAACAAGTAGGACCATTATGAACACACTGACTAATTGGTTATGCAAAAAATATAATATTTATTATCAAAAAATGATGGTGGAAAGATACATGATAGGGACTAAAAAAATATTTCTGTGGGACCTGATTCCATAAGAACTTAGTACAGGTAGCCACATAAACATACACACATGGGCAGAACAAATGACATAAAAAGACTGTCCGGACATCGAGAGGTTAACGAAGGGTGTCCGTCTCTTGCTGGGAAATCCCAAATTAGATACGGCTAGCTGTAAAAGAGATAGGCTCTCCTCCCTGACCTCCCGAGAGCGAGCCACAGTGAAAGGGGAGAGAGATTAGATAGAGAAACTAGTTGCAGACTTTCTACAGATATTTGACATATGTGTCCGTGGAGAAAAGGGAGAGAAGAATCATTTCTGGTTTAAATATTCAATTGTATTCACTCCTATTAACACGCTTCCTTGCAACGGGCAGCAGTTCATCAGTATATATAGTTTCAGAGAAAACAGTGATTCAGGCGTTGTACATTACTGCTCCTGAAGTTTTGCAGTTTTCACATAACAGATAAATGAAGGAAGATGTGAATTGGTGACAGCTCTCCGTGTAGTATCTGCAGTGCACTTCAAAGGCTTGCACTCTGTGTATAGAAGGCAATAAAACAACACAGGCTGCTGTCATATTGCAGGGGGAATGAATATCAGAGCCGGTCTGATGAATGGATCACATAGTAGTGTTGTAAATCCTGAGAATTAGTACAGATAACTGCACTTCAGTGGGTGTATGCTGTGCTCAGACGCCGACAAATCGGCACGGAATGCTGTTGGAATGTTACTTGGGAATGAATGAGATCCACGGAGCCTGTTTAGTAGAAACACATCAGTGTAATAGCTAGTATAGCAACGGGTAATTCCATGGATGTTCTCTTATATTCTCAAGAACCATCTAGTGGTTCATCTCCTCAAAGGCTCGGCGTCTCTTCTAGTCGGGCAGTCATACAAACGTCGATTAGATGGTTCTTGATGTGTTTCTACTAAATTGGCTCCGTGCGTGGATCTCATTCATTCCCCTGTAACATTCCAACAGCATACACCCACTGAAGTGCAGTTATCTCAGTGTATTAATAAGGATGAACCTTAAGTAGGTAAAAAGGATTGTAGATTCAGTTCATTGTTTAAACCTTGTGGCATAAGGGAATTTAGGCGATATATTATTACCATTTTATGGTGTCTGTCAAATGTTTAAAAAAAAAAAAAAAAAAAAGATTCGACAGAATCTTTAAAAAAAAAAAAAAAAAAATCGAATCTTTTCTCTATGTAGAATAGCACATTCGACCACAAAACGAAAACGAAAATAAAGCATTTGTTTATGTCGGATCTTTCGTTTTTCGTTTTCTGTGCTTTCGTTATCGTTTGTTAAAACGATAACGAAAATAGCTGAAATTCGGACGAAAATGCATTCGGACGAAAACGAATGCACATGTCTAATGGTCATGCTGAGGTAGTTCAGTGACAGTTAAGTGACCCAGAAAACAATGATTCTGCAGTGTGGGCCCATTGTTGGCCTAGTAGGCTTTAATGATCACCTTAGATGATCACAAAGAAAATTAATGTTTTTTCTATGCAAAATTAGTGTTGGTGATGGCGGCATGGTAACTTGAGAGGTGCCAGAAGCTGAGCTGGAGGAGGATGGTGCGTCAAGGTTCCGAGCGGAAGCTGTAGAAGATTGGGTGTCCTGTGTTAGCCAGTCAACTATGACCTCAGAACCTTTCGAGTTCAGGGTACGTGGCCTCTTAACACTGGGCATTATTCTAGGGCCAAAGGGAATCACAGCACCACGACCACGATGGCCCCTGCGGGGTGGCCTGCTTCTGCCTGTCATTTTTTTTTTAATTCGTTTAGTTGTACTATGCGTGCAAGCTACTGTGACACCAGATATGAGTGGCACTGTGCACTGGCAGAAGTTGGCAGAGTAGATGCTGTAGGCCTAACACACACGCCTGCAGACAACTAACTGCTATTCTATTGCAGTCAACATTTTTTTTTTTTTTTAATAATCTACTGTGCCACCAGATATATGAGTGATGGCACTGGGCAAGTGGGCACAGTATACGCTGTGAGCCTGACACACGCTGGCAGCCAGGCAACTGACTACTATTCTATTTTTTTTTTTTGGTATGTTATCTACTGTACCACCAGATATATGAGTGGTGGTGGCAATGGGCACAGTATAAGCTGTGAGCCTGACACACGCTGGCAATGGCAAACAACTGACTACTATTCTCTATTGCAGCCAAAATTATTATTATTTTTTTTAAATGTTATCTACTGTGCCACCAGATATATGAGTGGTGAGTGGCACTGGGCACAGTAGTATACGCTGTGAGCCTGACACACGCTGGCAATGGCAAACAACTGACTACTATTCTCTATTGCAGCCAAAATTATTATTTTGTTTTTTAAATGTTAGCTACTGTGCCACCAGATATATGAGTGGTGAGTGGCACAGTAGAATACCTGTGAGCCTGACACATGCTGGCAATGGCAAACATCTGACTACTATTCTCTATTGCAGCCAAAATTATTATTATTTTTTTAAATGTTATCTACTGTGCCACCAGATAAATGAGTGGTGGGTGCGGCACTGGGCACAGTAGTATACACTGTGAGCCTGAAACACACACACACGCTGCCTGGCAGGCAACTGCAATTAGATTACAGAGGGAAAAAAAAGCAGACTGATATACTAGCCCTAAAAAGGGCTGTTTGGGGTGCTGTCAGGATGCTGTCCTTACAGCAGAGATCAGATGAGTCTTTCAGGACTGGAGTGGACACTGAAAACACTGGTCTAGCTATAGATTTCCCTATTAAAACAGCAGCAGCTACACTGTCCCTCCTCTCACTAAGACTGCAGTTTCCGAATGATTCTAAAATTAATGCTGTCCAGGAGGTGGGAGGTTCTGGGAGGAAGGGTATGCTGCTGATTGGCTGGAATGTGTCTGCTGCCTGTGAGGTACAGGGTCGAAGTTTGCTCAATGATGACGAATAGGGGGCGGATCGAACATCGCATATGTTCGCCCGCAGCGGCGAACGCGAACAAGCGATGTTCGCCGGGAACTATTCGCCCGGCGAACAGTTCTGTACATCACTATGCAACAATTGTTTAATTTAATTGGTTTAAATTATCTTGGGATCTAGAAAATACCTTGTAACTTAGCCTTGTATGTTGGACTGACAAAAACGAATAAAAGGTGTTAAAACTGAACTATAGACAGCCATAAACAACATAGATTGCAAGATTTAAAAGCCCATTTAGACTAAGGCAGGTTTCAAGTAAAGGGTTACATATATTAATCCCTGCTCCACCTACAGTCAATGCTCTCTCCTGGTCTCCTCCACTTTTGGAATTTGGATGGGCTGGTCCTGCACTGTACATGATGACTTCAGAGAAGGCGCGACTCCATGGCCAGCAAAGAATAGCAGCTTCATGGGACTGTTTATAAAGTGGGGATGCAGCCTGAACGAGTGAGAAATTAAGTACGTGTATCTCTGCCTTAAACCTCCACAGATGCTTTAACTGCTAATGCAGATGCTACTGACTAGTAAATCTCCTTGTCCAGCAATTATCTTCCCTACATAGATTCACACAGGAAAGCCCAGTTTCAAGTTTAACTGAAGCCCTGATGAAAGGGCAGTCCAAATAAATTTGGACTGTTTTATATTTTGATCTGGCTCTTCTATGGGTGCATGTGTTTCCCCTAGGCCTCCTCTAGACTGAATTAACATGAAGTTTTATTGCTGACTCAAGTTCAGTTTAGGTTGTTGATACTTTTGGTAGATTCATAGAAGGGGTTTTATCCACTCCCTAGTCTATCCAAAGACTAAAAACAAAATTTTGACTTTAGATATACTTTTATCTTAACTTCTTACACCTCATTCAATTAAACCAGTTTATTCTGTACCTACATTTTCAATACAAGCCAACCTGAATGACGTCCATTACCAAAAAACACTTGGCATCTGTGCAAAAACAGAGCAGAGTTGGGATGCCACCACCAACAATCACTCATTTAAAACAGTTGCACAATCTGCAGAGATATTTTGTTATAAAGCTTAATTTTACAAGAAATATACAAAAGCTGTTTACAGACAGTACTGCGATATAATGGTAAACTCCACAATGTCAGCGTCTCTCTGCTGACATTTTCCTTTTCCATCCTCCCTAATCTTGATCAAGTCATATACTTTTGTGATCCTAAGATATTTAAAACCTTATAAGAGGGCAGAGGTGCTCCTGCTTTACGCACACATCTTTGCTGTTTTCGCAGATCATTCCTGAAGCTATCTGTTATTTTATGACCTAGTGAGGGGAATCTGAAGGTATTGCATCATAGCAAGCATCTTCAATCCTTGTAGCCCAAAGGCTTAAAAGACCTTTACAATCATTGGCTTCCAATGGCTAGAAACAATGGCATGATTTCTAATTACACATTCTGAAAAAAATATTAATTCAACAACTGAATTGTAGATAGATAGACAGTGTAATTAAAACAGCTTATTTTGGGGTATACCGCTTCAAATGGGAGGCTTTAGTGTAAGTCTACAATGTACTTCAGTTTACAGAGGCTGAAAAAAGACACAAGTTCATCTAGTTCAACCAAGGAAAAAAAAAACATGCAGTCCCATATACACAATCCGATACCCACAGTTGATCCAGAGGAGGGCAACCCCAAGATCCTCCCCCCCAGGAAAGCATGATCCATTTTGCTCCAGCAGGGGATCAGATGATACCTGGATCAACTTTACCTATAAATGTTAGTAACCAGTTATACCCTCACACTTAAAGTAGATGTAAACCCTCACATATACCCAGTGAAGTGAACAGCCTCAGATGATACACAGAGATTAGAAAATATTTATATGTATATCTGCTGTCTTCATATTTATATACTGTTTAGAAAGTCCATATCATGTTAGGAAATGTTCTCTTCCTGTTCCACACTGCAGTGAAGCCTGGGCATACAGCCAAGATAGCTGAGTGGAGATAAGGCAAACTTTCTAGGGTGGCACAGTGGCATAGTGGCTAGCACTCTTGCCTATTCGCTGGTTTGAATCGCAACCTGCCTGGAGTTTGCATGTTCTCCCTGTGCTTGCGTGGGTTTCCTCTAGGAACTCTGGTTTCCTTCCACACTCCAAATACATGCTGGTAGGTTAATTGGCTTCTGTCTAAATTGGCCTTAGTATATGAATGTGAGTTAGTGACTTTAGATTGTAAGCTCCTTAAGGGAAGGGACTGATGTGAATGTGCAATGTATATGTAAAGTGCTGCCTAAATTGACTCCGTTATATAAGTACCTTAAATAATAATAATTTTAGCTCTGTTCCTTGTATAGTGTAGATGGTACTGGCGCAAATGGAAAATAACTTGTTTACTCTGTGTAGAGTGGTTTGCTGCAATCAAAAAAAGTGTAACTCACTCTGTAGTGATTTACCTAAAATAAAACAGTGAAAAATATGGATTGTGCTACCGTGAATATTTGATCCTGTGTAATATACTCACAATTAATTAACACATATAGACGTTAACTTGTGTGCTTCCACCGCAAAAAAAAGAATCAATCCCCTAAGGAAAATATATAAGTGCTCTTCTAAAAAAACAACATAAATACGTGCGTATATTAATATATCCAAAAAACATGCTCTTACCCCCTACCAAGTGTTCAAAATTTCAAAACTTTAAAACAAAGAATGTAAAAGACAAACAGGTGTATATTATAGTATCACCAGACCAAAAATTGGTGTGGTGAGGAAAATATAAATATATATGTGCAAAGAGAGTTCCTGCGTGGAACCTCTTCCCTTTGCTGAAAAAAGTCCCAATATGGTAACCAGGTGCTCTTAATCAATATTCCTTCTGTGAAATATTCAAATGCCATGTGATTTCACCACTTCCGTGATCTTCCCATCACCGTAAAAAATGGCCACTCACCAGATCCCATTCAATGAATGCCTTTGATTCATTCCCAGGATAACCAATCCTATTTCGTATCACCACAGTTGTTATGTATCCTAGATGTTTGGGTGTTGCGTCTCTTTTTCTATAAAAGCTCACAGAGAAGGGGTGCCCAACATAGTGTAGTAGGTAATATTTGTTTATTCAATTTAAAATACAAGACAAGTATTGCACTCACATTTTGGTGTGCTTATTTGCCGGCACCAAGCTTCTCCAGCCATGTATGCAAACGTGTAGGAGAAAAAAATCACTCCTCGTTCCCCCTGATCCTTTCCGTTCAGCACGCTGCTAATCTATTTATACTGTAGCAACCTCCCCAACAAAAAAACTCCAGCTGCTTATATCATATGTGTCTGAGAACTTGTCAAGCTGATAACAGAAGAATGGAGCAGGAGACAGCTATGGGACATAGTGCAGAGAGATAGCAAACCACTGCAGGTATACAGTATGGCCTGGATTCTCGTACCACTTACGCCGACGTATCTCGAGATACGCCGCGTAAGTGTAAATGTGTGCCGTCGTATCTCTGCGCCGTACCCATAGAACTAGATACGCCTGAAAATAGGCTTCCTCCGACCGACGTAACTTTCCTACGCCGGCGTATTGTGGGCGCATATTTACGCTGGATGCATCTGGCGCTCCCATTGATTTCCTATTCAAATATGCAAATGAGGGAGATACGACGATTCACGAATGTACGTGCGCCCGGCGCAGGCTACGCGCGGTGCGCGTAAGTTCAACGTCCGGCGTAAAGTTATTCCACATAAAGCAGGTGTAACTCAGCACCAGACCTGCACAGGTCAGCTGGAGACCAGATGCAGCAGCACAGTTACGGACGAGCTGAGCAACCACACTTGCAGGACAACACATCCGCCATCAGGAATTATGGGGCCCCTTACACAGCTTCAGGCATGGGCCTGAGGGGTACTGCCGCGAATTGAGAAAGACGAACTAAAGAAAAATATATAGAAAAAAAGGAACTAAAAAGATTAAAAAAATAAATTAAAACATATCCAATTTTTTTTATTTTTCAAAAAAATAAAAAAAAAGGGGGCTTGCCATCTGGGGTCCTGTGCTCACACACACCACATCCACTTCACATTGGATTAGCCCAAGTCCACCATGCAGGACTTGGGAGCAGCAACGCTACGCCAAGGCCCCAATGGTGTTAATGTCCATTCATACCACATTCACACGGTCGTGGGGATAACCTCTCCGCGACGACCCAGAGTGACACGCCTTGCTGGCAGGAGTGTCACCCACACATCAGTCACACTGTAGCCTGCACTCCTCACCGTGTGCATTCACTACAAAAGAAAAAAGCTCATAACCTGAGCAAAAAAAAAAAAGGCACTCATTTGCCCTGTCGTGGGCCACGCATGGTGCCACGGCTTCGGCTCCTCAGTTGCCTGGGGGGATCCTCGGGTGGGGGGGGTGGGGCATCTGGGGGAGGATCATCCCCAGGTCTGCCACTTCTGGCAGGTGCTGGCTGCCTGCCCTCCAATGCCAGGGCAATGCGGGTGAGGACCGCATTAGTCTGTGCCTGCATCCGCAGCTGGCGGGTGGTGGTGTGCCACTGGTGGCGCCTCGTCTGCCTCCCCTCCGCCTCGATGGCAGCAGTATTGGTCTGTACCGCCACTGCCAGGCTCTTTACCTCTGCCACCAGGCCTGCTGTTGTGGCCTGCAGCTCCCCAATGCAGGTGACCACAGCAGCACAGTTACCACTGACATCCTGCAGGCTGTCATTTATCTGGGCCGAGGAGGCCAGGCTGTCTGCCACCCGGTGCAGGTCCCCGGCTAAAGCACCCATATGGCAGGTCTGGCGGGCCTGGTCCCTCGCTAGATTTTCCTGGAGGGATTCAGGAATACCCCTTGTCTTCCGCGTCGCCTTCCTGGGGGCAGAAGAGGCTTGGGGCCGTGTGTACGGGGAGGCCCTTGAGGGGATTTTCCTCCTGTCCCTCTCAGACTCAACATCAGCCATCGCAAAAACAAAAGTACCTTGCTTCGGGGGGGAAACAAGCAAGATGTACTTTTGCGCCGGACGGGCGTATGGCTGGGCGTATTTATGCGCTCGGCGTAAGCCGGTGGGCTGGAGTATCCCAGGAAGTTGTCCCGGCGTAGTTGTGAGCATGCGCACAGGGGAGCGATCATACGTCCACGTCACTGCGCATGCTCCGTTCATGATACCGCGAGCGTAAAACACTGCTCCACGTTCGGACCATCATTTGCATAAGGTCACACCCACTTACATATTCATGTAATATACCATATTTATCGGTGTATAACACACACTTTTTTCCCCTTAAAATCAGGGGAACATCGTGGGTGCATGTTATATGCCGATCCTCAATGTCTGTGAGGGGTAGAGGAGCGAGTGCCACCGATATACACATAGCCAAGTGTACTGTGTACTGTGTACTCGGCTAGGCTCGGCTCCATTCGCAGTCACGCCCAGTCCCACCATTGGACCCGTGTTATGGCCATCATAGGAGCCTGGCCAAGGGGTGGACTGGGCGGGACTGCGAGAGGAGCCGAGTACACAGGACATCCGGCTATGTCTATCTCGGCGGCGGTAATTTTAAACAATAATGCTGCAAGTTTTTTTCCTTAAACTTCCCTCCTAAAATTTTTCTTCTTAAAATCCCCTCCTAAACTTGTGTGTTTTTTATACGCCGGCGAGTGTTATACGCTGATAAATAAGGTATTTGGAAAAAAATATAGAGGATCTTTTCTATCAACAGCCATATACGTTTTACTCCTGTTTGGTAAAATAAATGTGTCCCTAAAGGGATGGGGATGGTGAATTGCCAGTCAATATATTTTTTTATTAAAGGTCATTTGTTTTTTGGAGTTATGATATGTTGCCATTACACTATTTTGTGTTGTTAATATTAAATGCCTGACAGCATTTGTGTTTCAATAGAATTGACTAACTAAAGAATCAAGGGCTCTTTAATTTTAGCAAAGTAAATGTTCAGTTTGCAAAAGGACTAATTAATAAGTATAACATTGAAAACCCAATTACGTGTAAGGGGAAATAGAAAAACAATTTTTTTTGCTAGAATGTGATTGGTTGTTTAAAGTGAACTCAGCTACATCTTATTTGCTAAGCTCAATACATTTTTGCTTTTCTAATTGAACAGTCTCTATTACTTTAGCAAATCAACACCAATGTAAACATTAATTATGTGCTATTATCTGGATCAGTAACATAGAGCAAGTGAGATGATTAGGCCAGTTCCAGCACCATGGAATGCCCCATAATAGGCACCCTGCCCTTGGCCAATCATGGCTCAGGGGGGAAAAGTCCATGCCCTACACTATATAAGGCTGCTTACAGAGTGGCTGTGTACAGTGTGTGACTGGATGCAAATAGATTGAGCTAGATTAGGCAGGCTAGTTAGTTGCAGTGCATTTTGATATATATACAGTCAGTCTAGTATATATAACATTTTATTATATATATATATATATATATATATATATATATATATATACTGTATTTTCCGGCGTATAAGACGACTGGGCGTATAAGACGACCCCCTAATTTTCCAGGAAAAAAATTGGTTTTGGGATATACTCGCCATATAAGACTACCCCCTTCCTACTAGTCTTTCTGGAAGCTGAGGGGTAGCCAGAACCGCTGACAGAAACAGGCTTTTTCAAATCTCACTGTGCCATTACATGCCTCACTGTGCCATTACATTACATTACATGCCTTACTGTGCCATTACATTATATTACATGCCTCACTGTGCCATTACATTACATGCCCCCACTGTGCCATCACTTGCCCCCACTGTGCCATCACTTGCCCCCACTGTGCCATCACTTTCCCCCACTGTGCCTGAACTTGCCCCCCACTGTGCCTGAACTTGCCCCCCACTGTGCGAACAGTGCCATTACTCACGTTTTGCTGATTCGACTTCCGGGCCGTGACAGTCTCTGTCTGCTGCGAGCGTCAATGATTTGAAAGCTGCGCCTTCTGCTCAGACTGTCCTGTGATAGGCGGAACACACATTTTCCCAGCAGCGCCTCTGTTCTGTGTTCCGCCTATTACGGACGTCTTCTCATCTCGTCCGAGGATGAGAAGGCATCTGTGATAGGAGGAACACAGAACAGAGGCGCTGCTGGGAAGATTTGTGTTCCGCCTATCACAGGACACTCTGAGGAGAAGTAGCGGCTTTTAAATCATTGACGCTCGCAGCAGACGGAGACTGTCACCGGCATATAAGACGACCCCTGACTTTGGATGCATTTTTTTGCATCCAAAAAGTCGTCTTATACGCCGGAAAATACGGTATATGTAAGATAAAATTGTGCAACTGTTGGGGGCAACCTGATGTATTGCTAATATTTGTTTTTACAACCAAGATTAATCATACTGACATGTGCAGTGAAGTTACAGAGAAATTTGGCCCCAGGCAGTTTGCATAGCAAAAGGACTTGTTTCCCAACCTGTGCTATGAGCTTCAAAGATGTTTTATGACAATGGACTGCAATACCTCCCCCATAGAGAGGTCTTGGAAGTGCAACTATTGGCACAGAAGGCATAGGGGGTTGGCAAATGGGAGGTAGTGTGAATGAGTGAGGTTTGTAAAAAGGAGTGTCTGAAAGAGAGCTCTCTCTATTCTCTTGGGAACAAGCTGGCAGTGAGGTTGGGACTCTGTCATCTGAAGGCCTATGCTGAAACCACATAGACTAGGCCTTATGGAAGCCTGGCTTGTAGTTTGGGCCTAGCCATGTGGCCAAGGCCGAAGCCTTCTCCTCGCTTACCCCACCATGAGCTCGGCCAGGGAGGATAGCACAGCTGTTCAGTGTTGAGTATAATTCCATCTTTTTTGCTAGTATTGTATTAGGTCATAGACATTTTTGTTAGAGTATTGTTTTTTTATGCAATATACATTTTCTGTTAAAGCATTTTTTATTATGCAATAGACATTTTCTGTTAGAATACATATAACTGTTTGACTCAAATGTGTCTCTCATTAACTAACTTCTAACATTAGGCCTAATACACGCTTGGTCATTTATATACTCGCAAGCAAAGGACTCATATACAGTAATACAGATGCAATAGTTATATATATATATATTATAGGTTACAGCACACATATAGTTATTAGTAATTATTGCATGATTTTTATAATAGCAACCAAATACATTGATGTATAACAAATTATTGCTTTTTAAATACAATTTAAATTGTGTATATATTAAAGTCAACACAGTGTTCCAATGAATAAACTGTGATGTAGAACACTCAGATGGGGCTTGGTACTTCTGTTTGGATAATGTAATAAACAGCACCGCTTACCAGATAGGGTGGAACTCAAATTATAGAGATCGAATATGCTCATCCAGGGATCACTCAACTTAGGAATGTTCCTCCAGGGACTCCTCCAGTGCAAATATCCTTGCAATGCAGCTGGCTTTTATATTGATGTAATATTCCTCACTTATTCAGTGATATCTCTTCCCCAGTAATCTCCAACAGTGGGACATATCACAAGTTCCAAGTTGATGCTTTGTCAGGGTAAATGTGTAGGGTGGAGCACCAGTTCTTGACCTCACCATGCACCAGCTGGCTGGCTTGAGCCACTGCTGTTTGAAAATATTGTTTCACTGCTTTTGGATGTCAGCGTCTTTGAAGTTTTTAAATAAATCTTTTAAACTGGAGTATTGCACCATAAAGCCTCTTCTTTCTTTCTTGTGATATGTCCCACTGTTGGGGATTACTGGGAAACAGTTATCACCGCATACGATGAGGCTCTTTATCTTCTCAGATGGTAATGCTGCCCATTCCTCTTGGCAAAAAGCCTCCAGTTCCTGTAAATTCTTTGGCTGTCTTGCATGAACTGCATGTTCGAGATCTCCCCTGAGTGGCTCAATGGTATTGGGATCAGGAGACTGAGATGGCCCCCCCAGAACCTTCACTTTATTCTGCTGTAGCCAATGACAGGTCGACTTGGCGTTGTGTTTTGGATCATTGTCATGTTGAAATGTCCAAGTACATCCCATGCGCAGCTTCCTGGCTGATGTATGCAAATATTCTGGGCGGGACGCTGATAAATAAGGTATTTGGAAAAAAATATAGAGGATCTTTTCTATCAACAGCCATATACGTTTTACTCCTGTTTGGTAAAATAAATGTGTCCCTAAAGGGATGGGGATGGTGAATTGCCAGTCAATATATTTTTTTATTAAAGGTCATTTGTTTTTTGGAGTTATGATATGTTGCCATTACACTATTTTGTGTTGTTAATATTAAATGCCTGACAGCATTTGTGTTTCAATAGAATTGACTAACTAAAGAATCAAGGGCTCTTTAATTTTAGCAAAGTAAATGTTCAGTTTGCAAAAGGACTAATTAATAAGTATAACATTGAAAACCCAATTACGTGTAAGGGGAAATAGAAAAACAATTTTTTTTGCTAGAATGTGATTGGTTGTTTAAAGTGAACTCAGCTACATCTTATTTGCTAAGCTCAATACATTTTTGCTTTTCTAATTGAACAGTCTCTATTACTTTAGCAAATCAACACCAATGTAAACATTAATTATGTGCTATTATCTGGATCAGTAACATAGAGCAAGTGAGATGATTAGGCCAGTGCAAAGAGTAATGATGATGTACCTCCCAGCAACCAATCAGATGTCATTGCTCATTACTAGGGATGAGCCCATTCACTGAACAACTTTAAACTGGAGTATTACACCATAAAGCCTCTTCTTTCTATCTTGTGATATGTCCCACTGTTGGGGATGACTGGGAAACAGTTATCACCGCATACGATGAGGCTCTTTATCTTCTCAGATGGTAATGCTGCCCATTCCTCTTGGCAAAAAGCCTCCAGTTCCTGTAAATTCTTTGGCTGTCTTGCATGAACTGCATGTTCGAGATCTCCCCTGAGTGGCTCAATGGTATTGGGATCAGGAGACTGAGATGGCCCCTCCAGAACCTTCACTTTATTCTGCTGTAGCCAATGACAGGTCGACTTGGCGTTGTGCTTTGGATCATTGTCATGTTGAAATGTCCAAGTACATCCCATGCGCAGCTTCCTGGCTGATAAATGCAAATATTCCTCCAGTATTTTTTGATAACATACTGCATTCATCTTGCCATCAATTTTTACCAAATTTCCTGTGCCTTTGTAGCTCACACATCCCCAAAACATCAGCGGTCCACCTCCGTACATTTCATCATAGGTCTTGTTGGCTCCTCTCCAAATGTAGTGTTTATGTTTGTGACCAAAAAGCAAAATTTTGGTCTCATCACTCCAAATGACTTTGTGCCAGAAGGTTTAACCTCCCTGGCGTTATGATTCTTTCAGAAAAAACATGCTGAAAGCGGTACCATTATTTGCAAGGAAATTTGGCGTTTTATATTGTAGGTCTGTAATTTTTAGAAATAACTCACTTAAATCTGACCAAACAAGATTCTAATAGGCATCCCGGGTATGACATTTTTTTAAAAACAAAATTATAAATTATAATATAATAAATAATTATAAATAATTATAACAAATAATAATATAATTATAATAACAATTATTCAATAATGTAATCAAATCAAAATCACTGATATTTGCTCAGTTGCAGAATTGTCGCTGTCATTATTTATTTATTTTTATGACGAATTTCCCCACAAATCGCTATCGCACAATTCTGCAAGTGATTATAATTTATTATCGCTGTTTTTTAGCTGATCTAAAACTATTTTTGACATAAAGGGACACTTTTGGTTGCTATGGACAATCTACAGTTTGCAGGGAGAAAGAAACGTTTTTATTTTATAAAAGTACATGTAGGGCACTGGACAGACCACTAGGGACAAGGGGGGTGTGTTTTTTTTACATACAGTACTGTAATCTATAAGATTACAGTATACTGTATGTAATGTGTTTGTTTACTTTTTTGAATTTGGCGCCGTTCTCCGTCCCCGTGTGTCGTAACGTCGCAGGGAACGGAGATCGGCGGCACAGGAGGACGCTGTGGGAATCGAGCAAGGTCCCGCTCGCTCACACAGCGCGGTGGCATCGCTGGATCCAGGGACAAGGTTAGTAAACACTACCTGTGCATCCAGCGAGGCAAGCCCGAGTCTGACTCGGGGTTACCGCTCGCAGCATGAAAATCTAACCCTGAGTCAGACTCGGGAATACCGCCAGGCAGGTTAAGGGTTGTCTCTGTGCTGTTTGGCATATTGTAAGCGGGATACTTTGCGTAGTAATGTTTTTCTTTTGGCAACTCGACCATACAGCCCATCTTTCTTCAAGTGTCTCCTTATTGTGCATCTTGAAACAGCCACACCACATGTTTTCAGAGAGTCCTGTATTTCACCTGAAGTTATTTGTGGATTTTTCTTTGCATCCCAAACAATTTTCCTTGCAGTTGTGACTGAAATTTTAGTTGGTTTACCTGACCGTGGTTTGGTTTTAAAAGAACCCCTAATTTTCCACTTCTTGATTAGCATTTGAACACTGCTGATTGGCATTCTCAATTCTTTGGATATCTTTTTATATCCCTTTCCTGTTTTATACAGTTCAACTACCTTTTCCCGCAGATCCTTTGACAATTCTTTTGCTTCCCCATGACTCAGAATCCAGAAACATCAGTGCAGCACTGGATGAAAGATGCAAGGGTTTATCTGGAGTCCAGAAACTCATTGACCTTTTATACACACACACTAATTACAAGCAAACAGATCACACCTTAGGATGGTTACCTTTAATAGCCATTCAAACCCCTTTGTGTCAACTTGTGTGCATGTTATCAGGCCAAAATCACCAGGGAGGGTATGTAAACTTTTGATCAGGGTCATTTGGGTAGTTTCTGCTGTGATTATGATTTTATAACCATGAGTCTAAGAAATGTTTTTGTGTTATCATTCATATTCTCTGAAAAACGGCCAAGAAATCATAAACTCTGCAAAGGTATGTAAACTTATGAGCACAACTGTGTGTGTGTGTGTGTGTATATATATATATATATATATATATATATATATAGACACACACAGAGACATACATATTAAAATATTTTCAAAAATGTGAGGGGTCACTTTTGAGAGATACTGTATATATATATTGTAGGGGGATCAGACTCAATGCAGGGACAAACTTACAGTCTCTTTATAAAAATACCATGTTTAATGCACAGGATATTTCCAAACAGAAGAAAAAAGGCCATCTTGTCATCAATCATACAAAATAAACTTCTGCTCTACCGAGCCTTACTGTGTCCGTAGTCTGACCAGTCCTTTGATTTGGTAGTAAGTGTTCTTACAATCGCACAAACTTGTATCCAAAGTCAGGGATAAGCAGCCATGCTCCAATATGCCTCCTCACATGGAGACCCACACTCTCTCAGAGCCGGTTCACACTGGGGTGACTCGTCAGGTGACTCAGCCGCCTGACAAGTCGTGTCCCATTCTATTCAATAGAACCATTCTAATAGGAGCGACGCAAGTCGCTCCGACTTAGAAAAAGGTTCTTGTACGACTTTGGGGACGACTCTGGGCGACTTGCATTGACTTCTATACAGAAGTCATTTTGCAAGTCGCCTCTGAAGTCATCTTCAGGAAGCCTTGCTGAGTCGCCCCCGAAGTCGTGCCGCCCCAGTGTGAACCGGCTCTCACTGAGAGCTAGGACCAGCTGCCTTAATCAAGACCCGAAAGGCAAACATTAAACAAAATTGTCTGTTCGCAAGTTCTGGTGCGAACTGAATCAGGGGGTGTTCAGCTCATTTCTACTCATTACTTTAGTGTTTACAGAATGCAGAATATGAAGGATAATTGCTTACTGGCCACTATAGATTACTGTACTTCATGCATTGTTTATTGCTTTAATAAATAAGCCCATTTTCTTACATTGCAAACATCACAAAATGGCTTAGAAAAACTGCTACTGTCTGTCTAGCTTCGAATTGCTGATTTGAAGACTTTACACACTGGTTGTTTAAATCTGTTGCACCAAAAACATCATTTAAAAACCTGATTAAATCAGTGAAATTACAAAAAGGGTTTGTCTAATGCAAAAATACCCATGTGAGCTTTTTGCCTGGCAAAAAAATGTTTCTTAATTTTACATTCGAAAAAATGAAGTCCTAATTTACATTCTAATGTGGTACTTGTTTACTACATTTAACAAGATGTGCTCAGGGTACATACATATTTTTTAAATGTATGTGTTAGGTTAGGTCCAGGCAGGCTATTTACAATGTCACTGCATAATGAATAGCCCTTAAGGTACTAATGTACCAGAAAATCATTAAGGCAGAAGAATAGCAGATAAACAGAACATTTCTAAGAGAAAACCAAATGATGGCGTTATAAGAAGAGAAGATGAGTCTCCTCTGAATTAATATTATTTTCAAAGATTTTTTAATGGTCAAACTGAGGCCACTTATCGTCTTCATCCAAGAGTTTTGTAGTCTTATTTCATTGTAAGATTGGCCAATAATCATTCACTAACCCTTAAGTGAAGAAAAGGTGATGATATATTGGTGTCTTTTACCTCTTTAAAACACATGGTTCCCAAACAAAAATGATGCTGTTCTTCTGGAGAAAAAAAGTAGATGGGAGGCATTGACAGGGGGGAAGATTGTGATCTCTGTTAGAAATAATTAATACTTGCACATTACTTAGCATATATGCTCTTAACACAGAAATATGTCCAAAATTCCCCTTTATTATCTTCCCTTTTGTTACAAGTAAATGCCTGCAATCTACTGTAATAGACTGCTTTCACATAAATAATAACCATCATTTATTGGACTTAAAGTAGTTGTGAACTTTACTTATCCTATATACATTTTTTTTTAAATGAATAAATAAGTGCAATTTATTAATCCGTATCCCAGATAGCAAGCAATTGTGCTGCAAGTTTGAAAATGACTTGCTAAGCTATTGCTAAACTTTACAAGTTTGTTGCACAATTGCAGCAAGTCTGCATTGCATGACTCCAGATTAGGGCTGTTACTGATTACAATTTTCGTGTTTGATTAATCGTTTTTTTTTTTTTTAATTGATTAATCGACTAATTTTGATTAATTATAACGCACATACAGATCCAACTACTTTTAGCTGATCTCCTTGCAGGCTGATTCCCAGTGCAGCTACCAACCACTGGAAAAATGGATAACAGGATACAAAAAACACACAAAGTCAGCGCTTGATGGGAATAGCATTAAAACTTGTATAGTCTTCAAGTAGGTAACAAAATAAATATTGCACTGAAAAATGGTGCGAGTAATACCAAATGGTAGCAAAAGCAGTCATAAAAACATGTAGCTAAGTATGATACTGATATAAAAATGTGCACAACGATACCACTGCTGAATCCAGATGAGGAGGGGTTAACATCAGTCTGTCGGCATGTAGATGTCTTGTGAAGGGAACTATCACGACTCCCAGTGGATGGCTGTAGAATCCCAGGTTGATAGAGGGAAGTGATAGAGGGAGGTGTAACAGCCCTTGTGTGTGGCAGATAGTAAGGTCCCGCCGGCATGCAGATATGAAGGCACAGCAAAGGAGCCCTTCAGATGGACACGGCAAGCCCCGCCGGTGTCCATGGCATCGCCGGATCTCCGACGGAACTCCCTGAAGACCCGGAAGCCGGCGGAGAGGTGAGTACAGATCAAAAGAATTTTGATCAATCAAAAAAATGAACGATTAATCGAGGAATTAATAGTTAATTTCCACAGCCCTACTCCAGATCAACTTTTTCTGAAAGTCTGCTGCAAGTTCTGGTTCAGTTATGTTGTGCGACAGTCATCCCACCACCGGGGTCACTGTGGCTGATTTTTCATGCTGTAGACTTGCAGAGCTCTTGCTGTGGACTCACCACGGCAACTTTGTTCTTGCTACAGACTTGAAATGCAAATTTACTACAAATTGGAAAAGTGTCAACTAGAAATTTTGCTCTGCAAGTGTACACCTTGCCAGTGAAAATGTTCAGCAAGTTAACAGACTTACAATTCAACACTGCACAAATTTGTGGCAAGTTATCCTTGCTATCAAAAAAAAAAATTGCCCTTATATCTGTTTTTCTGATTGAAATTTGCAGGTCATGTGGTCCCTTTTAGACATGTGCAGAACGAAAGAATTTGTTTTGTTTCGACTCTGTATTTCCATAAATTTGTTTAATTAAAGTTTAATTCGTTTAATTAATTTTCGGAATTAATTTTGTTTATTCGTATTCAAGTTGATTTGAATTTTCGGAATCCGGATTGATTTGAAAAGTTTTTGAATTCAAATAGTTTTCAAATTTCTAAAAATAATAAAATAGAATAGAACACAAAGGAATAGAATACAAACAATAGAATATAAAAGAATATAACAGAAAATAAAATAAGAGAATATAATATAGTAAAACAGAACCCACAGGATAGAAAATAAAATAACAAAATAGAATGGAATATAATAAAATAGAATAGAAAGTAATAGAGTAGAATAAAAAAATAGAACTATTTTAACCATCTTCTGAAATTCGAAAAGAACAGAAAATAATAGAATTAAAAAATCAATAGAATAGAATAGAAATAATATAACCATTTACCAAAATTGTAATAGAATCAATTTGAATTTGAATAGAATAGAAAATAATAGAGTTGAATAGAATAGAAAATAATACAATAGTATAGAAAAAAACAACAGAATAGAATAAAATGAATATAACCATATTCCTATTCTAATCTATTCCTTTCTAGTCTATTCAAATTCGAATTGACTCTATTTGAATTTTGGAAAATGTATATATTCTTTCTATTCGATTGTTTTTTTTTCATTCTATTTGTTTATTTTATTCCATTCTTTTCTGTTCTATTATTTTATTTTCTATTCTATTCTTTTGTAGTCTATTCTATTCTTTTGTAGTCTATTATATTATATTCTATTCTTTTCTATTCAAATTAAAATGTATTATTTTTGAAATTCTAGTTTGGAAGATGGTTATATTCATTCTATTTAATTTTATTCTATTCTGTTATTTTCTATTATATTCTAATCTATTCTTTTCTATTCAAATTCGGATAGATTCTATTTGAATTTTGGAAAATGGTTATATACTTTCTATTCTTTTTCTATTGATTTTTAACTCTATTCTTTTCTATTCTATTATAGTCGATTACATTTTTTTCTATTCTATTCTTTTCTATTCTATTATTGTCTTATTTATTCAAATTAAAATGACTTCAATTTGAAATTCAAATTCAAAATTTCAATATTCTTTCTATTCTATTCTATTCTATTTGTTTCTATTCTAGTCTATTCTGTTATTTTATTTTCTATTCTATATTGTTCTGTTTTACTCTATTATATTATATTATTTTATTTTCTGTTCTATTCTTTTCTATTCTATTATTTATATTTACGTTCTAGTCCTTTATTTTATATTCTATTTTTTCTCTTTGAAAATTGGAAAACTTTTCAAATTTGAATACATCCGAATTTTCAAAAAACAAAAATTTGCCTGAATTTCAATTCAGGACGAATCAAACCGCACATGTCTAGTCTCTTTTGCCTCCTGTATGATTCATGGATGTGTGGGTGGACGTGTCTACATTGGGACTGGGGCTGGGGCTAGGGACTGGGGATCGGCTATCTGGGGAAGCCACTGTCAATAAATGGAGGATGGGTGGGCAGGGTTGTGGCTTTACACTGGCCACTGAAGATACAGATACTGTATCCAACAATAGGATGACTGACCGTGTTCAGGGAGGGTGGAACTGGTTGCAAGATCAACTAAGTAATATAAAAGCACTGAAAGGCCAAATACAATATTAATATGAAATAGCACAATTAAAGTGTTACTAAACCAGGACTCTGCATTTACTATATTTGGTTTACCACAGCACACAAACATGGAAATTATTTTAGTAAATATAAACTGCTAAATACCTTTCTCTCATTAGCTGTATATAGCAGTCTTGTGACTTCTATCAGTGTCTGGTTAAAGCTTGTAGAAGGAGTTTTTATTCTACTTATTTTCCTATGAGTCTGCATGACCCTTGATGCTCTGTGATTAAGGGCCCTTTCACACTGGTGCGTTTTTGCGGTAAAAATAGCGCTATTAAAACGCTCCCCATGCCCCTCTCCATTGAAATAAATAAAAAATTCGGTAAAAACGCGGTAAAATCGCAGTAAAACGCGGTAAAATTGTGGTGTTTTACCGCAATTTTAACGCTCCGTGTTTACCGCGTTTTTACAGCGTTTTTACAGCGGTTTTTAATTCATTTCAATGAAGGGGGCATGGGGAGCGTTTTATGAGTGTTTTAATAGCGCTAGTTTTACCGCAAAAACACAGCAAAAACGCACCAGTGTGAAAGGGCCCTAACTCCTTAGGTTCCACAGTAAGTATAACAAGCATGCTTTACTGCATATACAGACTAATTCAGGGGCCTCCATACTATGGCCCTCCAGTTGTTCAGGAACTACAATTCCCATCATGCCTAATCATGTCTGTGAATGTCAGAGTTTTACAATGCCTCATGGGACGTGTGGTTCCACAACAGCTGGAGGGCCATGGTTTGAAGATCCCTGGATTATACTGTTGTGGGTTTACTAAATACCTCAAGGGCCTTTTTACACAGTTTGAATGCATTTTGAATTGAACTCCAACTTCATTGACAGCCCAAAATGAAGGTAATCCTATGGGTACAGTTTGCATCCTTGCAGTGCAGTTCAACATAGTTAAAGAAAAAGTAGAGCATACTGCTCTATGCAGGTAACACTCTACAAACGCTCTTCAAATGCATTGCACTGCACCCCTTTAAGCCAAGAAAGCAAAGCCCAAAAATTTATAGAAAAATGCACTGCAAACACAGTGCTAAACACAGCACAAAACACTGCATTCAAGCACGTGTTTAAAGCACATCAAGCGTTCGGGGAGCACGTGTTAAGCGCACTTCAAATTCATGTAAACATGCAGTCAAAAACATGCAGTTACAGTATGTGCAGTTTCTGCTATGACTGGGCCCTAAAGAGGCAGATAAATGCATTTTTATTTTTAAGGTTACAAACACTTTCATTTGCTGCATGACAAAGTTAAAAATAGATCCTAGAGCTGAACCTTGTAGTGTCCCGCCTCTACTGCACTTAAATGTTTAACCACTTGACCACTGGGCACGTAAACCCACTTAATAACCAGACCAATTTTCAGCTTTCGGTGTTCTCACAATTTGAATGACAATTACTCAGTCATACAACATTGTACCCAAATTAAATTTTCGTCCTTTTTTTCACACAAATAGAGCTTTCTTTTGGTGGTATTTAATCACCGTTGAGTTTTTTATTTTTTGCGCTATAAGAGAAAAAAGACTGAAAATTCTGTAAAAAAAAAGAATTTTTCTTTGTTTCTGTTATAAAATTTTGTAAATTTTGTATTTGTTCTTCATTCTTTTGCATAAATGTGGAAGACGAAGTTACGCCGAGTAAATAGATACCCAACATGTCACCCTTCAAAATTGCACACGGTTGTGGAATGGCGCCAAACTTCGCTACCTAAGAATCCCCATAGGCAACATTGCAGGGTATTGTGGGGTATTGCAGAGTATTGTGGGGTATTGCGGAGTATTGTGGGGTATTGCGGAGTATTGTGGGGTATTGCGGGGTATTGTGGGGTATTTTGGGGTATTGCAGCAGAGTATTTTGGAGTATTGCAGCAGAGTATTTTGGGGTATTGCAGAGTATTGCTGGGGCATTGCAGAGTATTTCTGGGGCATTGCAGAGTATTGCCGGGGCATTGCAGAGTATTGCTGGGGAATTGCAGAGTATTGCCGGGGCATTGCAGAGTATTGACGGGGTATTGCAGAGTATTGCCGGGGCATTGCAGTGTATTGCCGAGTATTGCTGGGGCATTGCAGAGTATTGCTGGGGCATTGCAGAGTATTGCTGGGGCATTGCAGAGTATTGCTTGGGCATTGCAGAGTATTGCTTGGGCATTGCAGAGTATTGCTTGGGCATTGCAGAGTATTGCTGGGGCATTGCAGAGTATTGCTTGGGCATTGCAGAGTATTGCTGGGGCATTGCAGAGTATTGCTGGGGCATTGCAGAGTATTGCTGGGGCATTGCAGAGTATTGCACAGGGAGGGATGGATGGCTGGCTGGATCTGTGACTGCATGTGTCACAGATCCAGCCCGCAGCAGCTGCTGCTGCATGCGCTCTCTCCCCTCTCCTCTCTCACACTGTACCGTTCGGTACAGAGAGGAGAGGGAGGAACCGGCGTCATCACATGACTACTTGATAGTGATAGTTACTAGTGATCGCTCCTTCATTGGACGGAGCGATCACGTGGTAAACCGCCGCTATCAGCGGCGATTTACCGTGATCCGTGATCAGCCGGGTCCGGAGGACCCGGCGGTCACGGAGATTCCCGTGTGCGCGCCCCACAGGGCGCGCGGGAGCGCGATTCTGGGAGGACGTACATTGATGCCCTCCCAGAGTTAAGCAACCGCCTTGTAGACGTATTCCGTCTATAGGGCGGTTGCTAACTGGTTAAATGGTAATTTTGTCTAGGGGGATAGGTATAAGCATGACATTTACCTTATTCCTCACTGCTACAACAGCTGACATCCTCACATACAATACAGCACCACATAAAGCTTCTGACACACTGAACAACTAGATCAGTAAAAACCTAGGGCCAGATCCACAGACAGAGTACGCCGGCGTATCTACTGATACGCTGGCGTACTTTCAAATTACCCACGTAATCTTGGTTTGAATCCTCAAACCAAGATACGACGGCATCTGGGATCGATCCGACAGGTATACGTCCTCGTACGCCTTTCGGATCTAAAATGCAATACTTTGGCGTCCACTGGGTGGCGTTCACGTCGTTTTCCGCGTCGGGTATGCAAATTAGCTATTTCTGATGATCCATGAACATGCGCACGGCCGTAGCTACAACTTACCTCCCAAATCTTGGTGATGGTACCGTATGCCGGACAGTATTTACATCGTTTATGATTTGTACATTGTATATTTATGTGATTTTTTTATATATTTTTGTATGTGTATAATATTTCTATTTTTGTAATAAATTTATATAATTTTTTTATACATTTTGAAGCTTTTTTGTGCGTTGCCTACATAATCCCACTTCATGAGGTTTATTCGAATATTTTCAAGTATTATGGGATGATGGCAACTACATGCTGTCATATATGAGTTGGTCTTTTTTCAATTGATTCCGAGCATGCAAAAGATTTTTGTGCGTTGAATTGTAAACACACAGTCGGAATTTCCGACAAGAACTTTTGTTGTCTGGAAAATTAAGAACCAGCTCTCAAATTTTTGTTGTCGGAAATTCCGACAGTAAATGTCCGATGGAGCATACACATGGTCGGATTTTCCGAAAACAAGCTCACATCGAACATTTTGTTGTCGGAAATTCTGACCATGTGTATGCAGCATTAGGGGGTACGCTTTCTTCAAAACATCTTCAAAACATGGCTCTGAATGCCAGTCAAAGCTCCTGTCACTTAATAAAATGGTTAGCTTACAGTCCTGTTTACACCTTGCTTTTGCTTGGTGCTTAGATGAGGCTTCAATGAGGCTTCAGTAGGGTTTTGATGAGTCTTCAGTGTAGTTTCAATGAGGCTTCAGTGGGGCTTCGATGAGGCTTCGGTGGGGCTTCGATGAGGCTTTGGTGGGACTTCGGTGAGGCTTTGTGGGGCTTCGATGAGGCTTTGTGGGGCTTTAATGGGGCTTCAGTGGAGCTTCAAGTGAGCTTTGCAATAGACTTCTATGGAGGCTTTGAAGATGCTTTGAAGCACCACTGAAGCTACATGGGGTATAATTTTTGAAGCAAAGCAAAAGCAGAGCTTGTCCGAAGCCTTGTTGAAGCTGAAACAAGTATAAATGAGCCCTTAGCGACAGAGGCATGATAGGATTTGTAGTTTAACCACAGCTGGAGGGCTTAGGTTGCCTACCCCTGGGAAGCTGCAGCATGGGGCTGATCTGAGTTAGACAATTGTAAACACATCCATAAACTGCACAAGCACCAAAATGTGTCATCTTTGAGCCAGTATCTTAGTCCAAGATATGAGACAATACCTAAACAAATATTATGCTGTTCTGCTTGGGAGAAAATCAGATGTCAGAGGGAGTACTGTGATGCCTGTTGGAAGTATTTAGGGCCAGATTCACGTACAGCGGGCGCAGCGTAACGTAACCGGTTTACGTTACACCGCCGCAATTTTTCCGATTTAGTGCCCGATCCACAAAGCACTTACCTGGAAATTTGCGGCGGTGTATCGTAAACAGGTCCGGCACAAGGCGGTCCAATTCAAATGGGGCGGGTACCATTTAAATTAGGCGCGCTCCCGTGCCGGACGTACTGCGCATGCTTCTGTTGCAAATTTCCCGACGTGCTTTGCGCGAAATTACAACGCGCCGATGTTTTGTGAATCGCGACGTGAAAAAAGATTTACGCCGGGAAAAATAAAAGATTTAAAAAAAATTCAAAAGCGACGCGGGAAAGACAGACATACTTTAACATGGTGGAGTACTTTTACACCATGTTAAAGGTGCACTATCTTTGCGACAGAAATCTAACACTTGCGAAGCCGTAACGACGGGAAAAATCTTCGTGGATCGCCGTAACTCCTAATTTGCATACCCGATGCTGGTTTACGACGCGAACTCCCCCCAGCGCCGGCCGCGGTACTGCATCCTAAGATCCGACAGTGTAAAACAATTACACCTGTCGGATCTTCTGGCTATCTATGCGTAACTGATTCTATGAATCAGTCGCATAGATAGAAACAGAGATACGACGGCGTATCAGGAGAAACGCCGTCATATCTCTTTGGTGAATCTGGCCCTTAGTGCCTGCAAGTGTAACACTTGCACATTACTTAGCATGTTTGCTCCTAAAGTGGAATTGAACTCCAAAAAAAAAACACTGACAGGTAGGGTTTTCATGACAGAAGAGACCCTATTGTTCTTCTCCATGCCTGTCAGTATTAATGTACACTGAGCCACAAATGCGCAGTTCGGAGTGCATTCATGGCATCCCCTCTGTGTCATGATCACGTGACCCATATGTGCATGCATGGAAGTGAAGACTTTGTGGCCCATCCATTCAATCAGCCAAACAGACCAAACACAGAAATAAAACTGAGAGAAGATAAAATCACCTGTACGTTTATTGCAGCTTTAACACAGAAAATATAACTGATGATAAATACGCAAAAAATTTCATTGTAGAAATAAAAAAAATTAGCATGTATTTTACCTGGCAGTAATGCAGATACTGCACTATAGTAATGCCATTGTGCTTAAGATGTCAAATTTATTTTTTTATGTTATTATGGCTCTAAGAAATAATAGTTGTTTTCCTCATAAATAGAAATGCTGCAAATGTTTTTAGCTACATATATACTGCACCAGGTTATTTTTGGAAAGAATGCTAGAAAAGCTTTCCAGGTCTAACATCACTTTCCTGAAAACATTCATGAAATACATTAAATAACTGTTTAAATGGCAGACATAAATACATCAGCTATATTGATGTCACATACAATTTATTGACCAAGTGCTTACAGCGCTAAAAGTGTCAGTCTTAGCCTCTATCCATTGCAAGTAAAAGCATTTTTATAAAACCACATTTACTGGGATTGTTATTGTAACCTGATGGTAACCATTCTCTCTTTGTTTTTGTTGTGTTAGCTTTCTGCAGTGTGGAGAGAGTTAAACTGAAGTTTCGTTATTACAGAAGTGCAGCAGCTATCTTTAAAGCGTAACTCTCCCCTCTGGGTGATGTATGTACATTGCAAGGATTATAACAACCTTTGTTGCAGATTCCTACCTTTTGTTATTATGAAGAAATCAATGTTTGTTCCTCTGTGCTTCTGAGCTGAGTGGGTCTAATGGGAGTGGTTTCATAAGTATCCGTCAGCTGTGCAGCTGCAGAGCACTAATGAGGAAAGCATGCTAGGCCTGCATCCCTTTAGATGTGTTCCTACTGGGAGTATTTTACTAAAAATTACATTTGTGTTGCAGTGGATGCCTGAAATCTGACTTGTATCTTCTGAGAAAATTGGTGAGCCAGTCACACAAGCAGAAAATTATGTTTCTGGGGGGTGGTCAGTACACATTCTGTGTACAGAACAACTCCAGGTAGCCATATTGCATTGTATTTTCAGAAAATTACTGCGGCTGCAGATTAACCACTTGCTGACTGGGCACTTAAACCCCCCTCCTGCCAAGACCAATTTTCAGCTTTCAGCACTCTCACACTTTGAATGACAATTACTCATTAATGCAACACTGTAGCCAAATGATTTTTTTGTTCTTTTTTCACACAAATAAAGATTTCTTTTGGTGGTATTTGATCACCTCTGGGTTTTTTATTTTGTGCGCTATAAATGAAAAAAGACCGAAAATTTCTTAATTTCTCTGATACAATTTTGCAAATTAGTACTTTTTTTTCATGCATTTTGGCCACAATTTATAGTGCTACATATCTTTGGTAAAAATAACCCCAAATTTGTGGAAATGATTTGGTCTGTGTAAAAGTTTTAGAGTGTACAGGCTATAGTGCAAATCATAAAAAAATTATCACATCTGATGTACTGGAGGCCTATCTCATTTCTTGAGAACCCAACAAGCCAGGAAAGTACAAATGCCCCCCAAATAACCCCTTTTTGGAAAGTAGACATTCCAAGGTATTTAGTAAGAGGCATTGTGAGTTATTTGAAGTTGTATTTTTTCCCCACAATACTTTGCAAAATTAAGATTTTTATTTTTATTTACATTTTTTCTCAAAATTGTCATCGAAATAGCTTATTTCTCTCACATGCATGTGCATACCACAAATGACACCCCAAAATACATTCTGCTACTCCTCATGAGTATAACGATACTCCATGTGTGAGACTTGGCCACATACAGAGGCCCAACATTCAGGGAGCACCATCAGGTGTTCTAGGAGCATAAATTACACATCTAACTAGTTGACTACCTATTACACTTTTGTGTGAGACTTTTACACAGCATGGCCACATACAGAGGACCTACATTAAGGTAGCACCTTTAGGCGTTCTTTGAGCATAAATTACACATCTAATTTCTCAACCACCTATTACACTTTTGAAGGCCCTGGAGCACCAGGAAAATGGAAACACCCACAAAATTACCCATTTTGGAAAGCTAACACCCCAACATATAATCTATGAGGCATAATGAGTCTTTTCAACAGTTCATTTTTTTCCAGAAGTTTTTGGAAAACGTGAAAAAAAAATGAAAACACATTTTTTTTATGGAAAGTTGTCAATTGATAAGATATTTCCAACACATAGCATGCACATAGCAAAGATGACACCCCAAAATACATTCTACTACTCTTCTTGAGTATGGCGATACCAAATATGTGAGACTTTTACACAGCCTGGCCACATACAGAGGACCTACATTGAAGTAGCACCTTTAGGCGTTCTATGAGCATAAATTATACATCTCATTTCTTAACCACCTATTACACTTTTGAAGGCCCTGGAGCACCAGGACAATGGAAACACCCACAAAATTACCCCATTTTGGAAAGCTAACACCCCAATGTATAATCTATGAGGCATAATGAGTCTTTTGAACTGTTCATTTTTTTCCAGAAGTTTTTTGGAAAACGTGGAAAAAAATGAAAACGCATTTCTTTTACACAAAGTTGTTCAGTTATAAGATATTTCCAACACATAGCATTTAGATAGCAAAAATGGCACCCCAAAATACATTCTGTTGCTTATCCTGAATACAACAATACCACATGTGTGAGACTTTTATACAGCCTGGCCACATACAGAGGCCCAACATTGAAGTAGCACCTTCAGGCGTTCTAGGAGCAAAAATTACACATCTCATTTCTCAACCACCTATTGCAGTTTTGAAGGCCCTGGAGCACCAGGACAATATAAATACCCACAAAATTAGCCCATTTTGGAAAGATAACTCCCCAACGTATAATCTATGAGGCATAATGAGTCTTTTGAATGGTTAATTTTTTTCCAGAAGTTTTTTGGGAATGTGGAGAAAAAATTAAAACACATTTTTTTTACGCAAAGTTGTCGATTGATAAGATATTTCCAACACATAGCATGTACATAGCAAAAATTACACCACAAAATACATTCTGCTACTCCTCCTGAGCATGGCAATGCCAAATGTCTGAGACTTTTACACAGCCTGGCCACATACAGAGATCCAACATGCAAGGAACATTGTCAGGGACACATAGCATGCACATACCAAGAATTACACCCCAAAATACATTATGCTGAGCAAAGCATAAACAAAATACTAACTGTGGTTTTTGTTTCCAATATTTTTTATTGAAAAATAATTTTTTCTCCAAACAACTCACAAGCATCTGATAAAACAAAAAAAGATATCACATAGGGTATTGGGTACAGCAAGGACAACTCCAAGTATTTCTGATATACATATAATCATAGAATGTTCAGTCGAGAGTTTGGACACAAGGTCGCCTCTCGCCCCCCCCCTCGCGATCCTTCTCTATGGTCGCTCCAGGGAGTGCAACCAGCAACCCGCCCCCCTCCCACTTGAAGGTATGTCCCTTTTTATGGGTAAACTGCTTATGACATTGGTACCTTACCCCATCTCGTGCATATGTGGTAGTTGGATATAGGACGAGCACCTAGGACTAATTTAACTGGGTTTCCTAACATACAAGTACTGTCCATGAAAACATAGTAAAACAAAATAGATAAAACAAACTAAAACAAAACAAGATTCTCCCACATTCAGCTCCAGAGTGACGTGCGCTTATAGATCATGACAGTATCATTGTTTGGGTCTCTTTACATACATGCCCCTCCCTCAAACCAGTTCAACCATTCTTTCCACTCTCGTGATACTTTATCATAATTACCCATGGCCGATGAGTGAAGTATTTCATATGTGCCGTGGGTATGTATGATATGAACGATTTCTGTGATCGTGGGCACTTCTGTGGACTTCCAGTGTCTCAGGATAGCGAGACGTGTTGCCAAGATAATGTTCGAAACTATGGTCCTAAACACTGGCGGTACTTTATATAGGTCTAGTGAGAGTAGCGCCATAGCCGGCGATAACGCGCAATGTGCACCCATCACTACGGCTATCAATCTCTCAGTCTGTTGCCAGACTCTGTACAGTTTGGGACATGACCACAAAATGTGGCACAGTGACCCTTTTTCGCCACAGGCCCTCCAACAAAGTGGTGAGGTTCCAGGGAAGATTCTCGACAGTCTATATGGGGTAAGGTACCATCTTAGTACTATTTTTTGTTGCATTTCTCTTAAATTAGTACTTCTCGTAGATGCATAGGTAAGTTTAAATGCTCTTTCCCATTCCCCGTCTGTGCACTCTATCCCCAGCTCTCTTTCCCAGGCTACCATATGTTGAGATTTCTCACACACTAATTTACCTTGTAAGGTGTTGTATACAATAGATATTCCACCTGACGAGCCCTGGTATTCCCTGTAGAACCTCAAGATCCTCCTCGGTATACTGGTAAGCAAATTTGGTGTGGTTCTCCACAGGTGGTCTATTTGCATATAGGCATATTGGTCGGAGGTTGTGAGATTATGTTCTGTTTGGAGTCTGGCAAATGACCTAATGTGGGACCCTTCCACTATGTCCTCTACATACTGAAGCCCCCTATCCATCCAGGTTGAGATCTTTAAGCTAGGTATTAGAAGTCTCAGTGCCGACAGTGGAAGTTCCACCGGAGACACGTCCACCTCCCTTTTCGTGTCTCTAGAGAGATACATCCATGCTCTTACCGAGGCTTGGATAGGTGGGGCTAATTTCGTGGTGAGTGAGCCTGCCTTATGGGCTGTCAGTAGGAAGTTCAATAAGTTCCTCTGTGGGACCTGAGTCTCTTCTAGGTTTTTCCATGCAGCCTCGGAGTCTGGCAAGAACCATTGTTTAAGTTGAGTCAGTATGGCAGCAAAATAATAATCCTGAATGTGAACGTGGCCTATCCCCCCCGCTTTTCTGTGTTTGATTAACTTACTAAATGCACATCTCGCCCTCCCTCCCTGCCATAAGTAGTTGTTAATCAGGGATTGCATAGATTTAAAGTAGGAATTTGGTATGACTATGGGGAGCGTGCGGAACAGATACAACACTTGTGGGAGGATCTGCATTTTGAAGGCAGCCAGTCTACCCAGCCATGATAGTTCTGTTTTCGCTAAGGCCTTCAATTTGGTATTTAGTGTTTCGAGAAAGGGTGTAAAGTTGGACTTCAAGAGGTCTTTAGTGCTGGGGGTTAGGGTGATGCCTAAATAGGCGATGCCCTCTTTTTTCCATACAAAGGGAACCCTCTTTTTAAGATAGCCCTCATCCTCTGATGGAATGCCCAAGTTTAGTATAAATGATTTAGACTCATTAACTTTGTAGTACGAGACTGAATTAAATGCTTTTAGAGCCTCATGTACCGCAGGTAAGGAGGTTTCTGCTTTTGATAGCATCAAGATGACATCATCAGCAAAAAGGCTGATGACATGCTCCTTCCCCCCCGCTGTGATGCCTGAGATATCAGGGTGGCTACGTAAATAGGAAGCTAGTGGCTCCATCAACAGGTTAAAAATCAATGGCGAGAGGGGGCACCCCTGCCTTGTCCCATTAGATATGGTAAACGGAGTAGACAGTGCTCCTGCTACATACACCTGTGCGGAGGGAAGGGTATACAAAGCCATCACAGCCGAGTAGATGAATCCCCTGAACCCAAACTTATCCAATACCCTGGAGAGGAATTGCCAATGAATCCTATCGAACGCTTCTCTGCATCCAGCGCCAGGAGCAGAGAAGGCGTTCCCCCATCAACCGCCGCATGTATCACGTTGATCAAACGGCGGGTGGCATCTGATGTCTGCCTCCCCCTAGTAAATCCCGATTGGTCCCTGTCTATTAATTTGGGCAATATGTCTACTAACCTATTCGCAAGTATTTTGGCGTATATCTTTATATCGTTGTTAAGCAGCGATATCGGTCTAAAATTTTGGGGGACATCTGGTTCCTTTCCGGGTTTTGGTAGTGCCACTATCATAGCCCTCAACATTTCTGGGGGAATGAGAGAGTCTGTCGCCACCGAATTAAAAAGTTTCTCCAGATGTGGAGCTAAGGTATCTTGAAAGAGTTTGTAATATTCTCCCGTGAAGCCATCTGGCCCCGGAGATTTATTGTTGGGGAGATTTTTGATGACCTTGCCCACCTCTGTTTCTGTAATGGGGGAATTTAACTCATCTAAATGTTCAGGAGTGAGTTTCGGGAGGTCTACTTGTTGCAGGAATGAATCTATCAGAGAGACGGTCGGTTGGGGAGTATTAGGGTCATCTTTAAGATTATACAGCATGCTGTAGTATCGGCTAAAGGCATCTGCTATCTCCTGGGGGTGGTAAAGCCTAGTCTTCGTCACTGGGTGAATAATAAAGGGGATCTGCGTCTTGCGTCTTTGGCCCTTAATTTTATTAGCTAGCATTTTGCCTGCTCTGTTGCCGCTAGTGAAATATTGTAGTTTCAGTCTCCTTGAAGACTTCTCAAAGTCTTCTTGGAACAACAGGCGAAGTTCAGTACGGAGCTGTGACAGTCGGGCTGTGTTATTGGGGGTCATTCTACTTTTGTTTTGGCTCTCAAGAGTCTCTATTTCCGAGATTAAATCGGTCATATGTGCCTGCCTCAACCTCTTACTCCTTGCCCCCTGTTGGATCAATATCCCTCTTGCATATGCCTTGTGGGCATTCCAAAGCACCCCTGGGTCAGACACCGATGGACAATTTAGTGTGAAAAACTCTCTCAATTGGCCCTCAATCCTGGACCTGGTCGGACCATCCTGGAACAGCCTAGGGTTCGCTCTCCAGATGCGTGCGCCTCCCTTGTTAGTATTCTTGCCAATAGACAATGTGATCGAGGCATGGTCCGACCAAGTAATGGTGTTGATATGGGCATCTGTGCAATCAAACAATAAGCGTTTATCTACTAAGAACAGATCAATTCTACTGTACGTCCTATGGCAGTTGGAAAAAAAAGAAAAGTCCCTTTCCTCCGCATTGAGACACCTCCATGAGTCAAACAGTTCATGAGCCCTCAGGGAGTCTCCCAAGGATACAGGAGACCGTTTGTGAACTGCTGTGGAGTCCGCTGAGGGGTCCGGGGTGATGTTGAAATCTCCGCACAGTAGAACCCTACCCTTCTCCACAGCCTTCAATTTCTTCATAACTCTATTAAAGAAACGAATCTGTCCATGGTTTGGTGCATAAACGTTCCCTATAGTGTAGGTAGTGGAGTCAATGTCACAGGTCAGGATCAAAAAACGACCCTGGGGGTCGGTCACCAGTGAGTGCAGCTTCAAAGCTACTGAATCTCTTATAGCTATCATCACACCTTTCTTTTTCGCATCCGCATTGGCATAAAAGTAGTGTTGGAATTGGGGATGACTGCATTTAGGGGGAGAGGTCAGGGTGAAGTGAGTCTCCTGAACACACAAGATGTCACAATGCTGGTGTATGGCTTCCTTCCACAATGAGCGCCTCTTTGCCGGGTGGTTAAGGCCCTTGGCGTTGATTGACAAGAACTTTAACGCCATTTGGATATGTGGTATGGTG
This sequence comes from Rana temporaria, assembly GCF_905171775.1. Taxonomy (NCBI): domain Eukaryota; kingdom Metazoa; phylum Chordata; class Amphibia; order Anura; family Ranidae; genus Rana; species Rana temporaria. Next base: position 427,160,001 of record NC_053490.1, read on the forward strand.
AGGTGGAATGAGGTGAATATTTCTTACTCACTGTCAGAAGATTGATCGTCTTTGTTGGTATATGCTGTAGACATTTTTGAGGCCATCGTTTCTTCCTGTGACCAAATGGAATGGACTTAGTGCACTCACAGAGACGTCGGTTGGATCCGAATGGGGAGAAAAACAAGAATATAACTACAAAAGAATAAAAACAGTCAACATAGGCGAATAGCCCAACTGATGAAAATTGAACAAGAGTGTGGCTCATGGCCACTCAGATAAACTAGGGTAGGAAAGTCTGAGCTGTTAGTAGAGTACGGACCGCACGTACTTCTCCCCTAGCAGGAGGATGTAAAACAAGTCATGCCCATCCGAGCTATTTATGGGTGCGAGCATTCCTCGAATTCACTTTGTGCCAATCCTGAGGCTGTGCAGAGCGTCCTGGATTTATTGGTTCCTGAGTTTGTGGGTCAGGTGTAATCCCCCATGATTTAAGGAAGGTCAGGCCCCTGTTCATGGAGTCAATCACATAGTCCGTTCCTTCTTTAGTGACAATTAATTTCGTCGGGAAGCCCCACTTGTAGCTAAGGTTATGGTTCCTGAGTGCTTTTGTTATTGTGTTAAAATTCCTGCGTTTTTGCAGCGTGAATTGCGACAAGTCCGCATAAAATTGCAGGCTGTCGTATGGTGCAGGGATTTTCCCTTTTGCCCTTGATGCTGCCATCAACTGTTCCTTGGTGGAGTAAAAATGAAATCTCATAATAACATCTCTGGGTATGTTCTCTGACAGGTATGAGGGTTTGGGTAACCGGTGGATCCTGTCTATATTAAAGTCCAGCTCCTTCATGTCAGGGAGGGTGGCAGTCAGAAGTTGGGAGACATATTGACGTAGATCAGCTTGTTGTACTGTCTCAGGGATCCCCCTTATCTTAACGTTGTTCCTCCTGCTTCTGTCTTCTAAATCTGCCATTTTCGTTTTAAGTGCCTCCATCTCATCCTCCCTCCCATCATTAGCATCCACCAGGTCATTTATTGTGTCAGCAAATTCCCCCATTTTAACTTCCACATGCGTCACTCTTTCTGTAACTGAACCCAGTTCTCTGCTAAATTTGTGTAGGCAGGACACCATGTCAGCGTGTAATGAGCTTCTCAGGGAAACCAGCATCTCCTTCAGGACCGTGTCCATTACAGGTTGATTGGCCGTGGGGAAGGTATCAATGGAGTCAGGGAGTTCCCTCGTGTCCTCCCTAGATTCCTCCCCAGAAATATATAAAGCGCTCACCTCCTCATCTGTGGCATCCACTCTGAATCTGGATTTCTCTGGGCTTCCCGAAGAGGGTGTAGGTGGAGGAGATGTGGATGACCGAGGAGGATTGCTCCTTTTGTTGTTTCTGCCGTCCGTGAGCGCCTGCGAGCGCGGGCCCGCCGTCGGCGTGGAAGTCGCTCCGGCGCCATGTTGCTTGGCCTCGAGGGGATAGAACTCCGTTAGCTTTTGGGGGCGATTCCCCGTTTTTTTTGGCTTGGTCATGCCCGCTCTGTCCGGAGCCTGTCCTGCTACCGTTCCGCCGTGCAGGGTGGTGAATTGGTCGCTCGGATGGGCTGATAATAGCCGTTGTCAGCCTGCTATCTCAGGAGCTCCGCTCTCAAGCGTCCATTGCGGTCCCCGGCTAGCTCCGCCCCCCCTAACTGTGGTTTTAGTAGTGCAGTTCTACAGAGCAGGATAGCACTGGTCCAGGCAGCAGGCAGGGATACTGTCCTGTTAGGGTCAGGCAGAGATATTGTCAGCAGTGCCAAAAATATTGGTCCTGGTAGTAGGCAGGTCCATGTCATGTGGCCAGTTAATGTGACAGACAGAGGCATGATGGCATAGGTCCTACAGGCAGCAGGCAGAAGTAGAGCCTCGTTCAGGACAGAATGGGGACATTAGGCAGAAGCATGGTCGAAAAACAGTCCAGGGTCAGTTCCAGATCAGGCAGAGGTATGTACAGAATTGGTAGGCAGAAGCATGGTCCAATAACAGTCCAGGGTCAGTTCCAGATCAGGCAGAGGTATGTGCAGAATCGGTAGGCAGAAGCGTAGTCAAATAACAAGCCAGGGACAGTTACAGTGCAGGCAGTCGCATAAGGGGTGTGAAGGTGTGTGAAGGCAGGAACTGAGGATTACGTTTACCATACTTCACTAATAATTTAGTGAAGTATGGTAACGGTCAAAACAGTCAATTACACAGAGGTCTGGTTGGGAAGAACATTGGGCACAATAATAAACTGTGTCTCGTCTGACTCCTCCACTGGCACACACCTTACATTGCTGTGGGAGGGACTTTATCTGGAAAGTGACATTCGGAGAGTCGACTTAGAACATCTGATCGGATGTTTCGGGGTGGGCCGTTCTGGAATATCAGGGCAGTGGTGGGTAGGGGGTTTTGGGTGGACTTGCGGTAAATAATATAGGAGTTGTATAAGGCCAAATGAAAAAAATAAATTTCTACTTTTTTGCACCAATGGTATGTCCGTCTTGTGGCAAGGTAGGGTTCCAGCATTTGGTTGTTAAAGTCGACTCCCCCATGAACGAATTGTAGTCCTGGATGCATGTGGGCTTTTGGATGGTGGTGCCATTCCTTCTGGGGATTTCTACAAAGGAATTGTTGTGGATGGAAGATAACATGTACACATCCCTTCTGTCCCTCCACTTCACTGCCAGAACCTCTTTTTTTCGCAAACTTGGAGATTCTCCTCTTCTCAACTTCTTATTGACAAGACTTTGAGGAAAGCCCTTCCGATTCTTTTTGACGGTGCCACATGCTGGCGTCTGCTTCCGGTAAAGGTTGTGGAACAGGGGAAGAAATGTGTAGAAGCCATCTACGTATAAATGGTAGCCTTTGTCCAGTAGGGGGTTGATGAGTTGCCAAACAACTTTCCCGCTTGATCCCAAGTAGTCTGGGCACCTGGAGGGATGCAGCTGGGTGTCCTTGCATTTGTACACTATGAAGGCATACAGGTACCCTGTGGCTCGGTCACATAGTTTGTATACCTTCACCCCATAGCCGGCCCTTTTGCTGGGGATAAACTGCTTGATTTTAAGTCTGCCACTAAATTTAACAAGGGACTCATCCACACATACATGTTGGTCCAGGGTATATAACTTCTGAAAAATAATTTAATAATGGCCAAATTTTGAAAAGGCTGTCATAATTTAGGTCATTTTGGGGAGGGCACTGGGTATTATTATTATTGAAATGGAGGAACCACATGACCATGAGGTATCTGGCCCTGGCATTGCCGTGGAGAAGATTGGCATGTGGTAGATGGGGTGTTTTGACCAAAAGGATCATTTCATTTTTTTTGTTGAGTCCCATACAAAATGTGAGGCCTAAAAAAACCTTCAACTCCTCCACTGTTAGGTCTCTGCACTCAAAGGGACGGGCATAATAAGATGTTGGATTATTTGAAATAAATTGTTGGGCATATAGGTTGCACTGGGTCACAATTCTAGATAGCATGTCCTCAGTAAAAATTAAATCACCTGTACTCCTGGCTGGGCAGTGAAATGGGGAGTTTTGGGTTCTCCTGAATTAGGAGATAGCCATAAGGGTTTCTGAAGGGCATAGGGAAGGCTGGTATGGGTCCTTGGCCTTTCTTGCTGAGGTACTGCGGTGCTGGTGGACGGTACTGCAGTGTTGGTGGATGGTACTTTGGTGCTGGTGGATGACACTGCGGTGCTGGTGGATGCCACTGCCTCCTCACCAGAGTGTCTTTGTTTGGCGGGCCGACTATCTCTGCTGAGCCTGTCAGTTTTCCACTACTGAAGACTGGCTCATAGTTTACATCAGACTCAGAATCCGAATGGGAATCCAAAAAAGAGAGCTCCCCGTTGCTCTCGTCAGGTGTGGAAAGAATTTGGTATGCCTCCTCGGCGGAAAAGCATCTTTTTGACATGGTTGCTGGTGGTGTTGATGCGACTTCACAGGTGTGTGGCACAGATATGCACTGATGAGGCGGCACATATGTGCACTGAGGCAAAAGATGTGCACTGATTGATTGCACAGATGTGCGTTGAGGCGGCACAGATGGGCACTGATGAGGCGTTACAGATGGGCCCTGATTGATTACACAGATGTGCACTAATGAGATGGCACAGATGGCACTAATGAGGCGGCACAGATGGCACTGATGAGGTGGCACAGATGTGCGTTGAGGCGGCACAGATGGGCACGGATGAGGCGTTACAGATTGGCCCTAATTGATTGCACAGATGTGCAATAATGAGGCGGCATAGATGGGCACTAATGAGGAGTCACAGATGGCACTGATGAGGTGGCACAGATGGCACTGATGAGGTGGCACAGATGTGTGTTGAGGCGACACAGATGGGCACTGATGAGGCCCTGATTGATTGCACAGATGTGCAATAATGAGGTGGCACAGATGGGCACTAATGAGGTGGCACAGATGGGTACTGAGGTGGCACAGATGGGTACTGATGAGGTGGAACAAATGTACACTGATGAGGCAGCACATATGTGCACTGATGAGGCAACACAGATGGCCCTAATGAGGCAGCACAGATGGCACTAAGGAGGTGGCCCAGATGGCACTGATGAGGTGGCACAGATGGCACTGATGATGTGGCACAGATGGCACTGATGACGTGGCACAGATGGGTACTGATGAGGTGGAACAGATGTGCACCGATGAGGTGGCACATATGTGCACTGATTGATTGCACAGATGTGCACTGATTGATTGCACAGATGTGCACTGATGAGAGGGCACAGGTGGGCACTGATAAGCACTGATTGCACAGATGTGCACTGAGGCAGCACAGATGGGCACTGATCACAGGTGGGCACAGGTGGGAACAGGTGGCACAGGTGGGCACTAAGTGTTTCACTGACACTGTGGCACTGATTGGGCACTGATTGGCACAGATTTTCTCAGGGTGTAGTGTAGTGTAACTCACTTTAAAACTTACAGATCGCTCTCCCACCTCACACTTGGTGTCTGTGTAAGGAGGGCGAGCCGGCAATGAGAGATGATCTCATATGTTTACATTTGAGATCATCTCTCATTGGCCACGCCGATCGCGCTGTAAATAGCCACTGTGGCTATTTACAGCGATCTGTGATTGGCTGTGTCCAAGGGACACGGCCAGCACAGAAGTTTCCCGATGCGCGCTCGGGAGCGCGTGTGGGAAACGAGGAAAGGGGAGGCCATATATAGACGGCCTCCTAGCATTTTAGGTCCGTATTTCGGCTATAGCGCAGATGGGAAGAGGTTAAAAAGGAAAGGTAATTTTTAATAACAGCCAATGACAATATGACTTGTGTCGTAGTTGTATACGCTATATTATTTTTTTCCCCCATGAAAGTGGAGTTACCCTTTAAAATAATGGTATACCTACCATTTTTACATAGTAAACATGTCAGGAGCAGCCCTGAGCTTCCTCTTCTTAGGTCCCCTGCCAGCACTTCTGGCTCCCCCCTGCCGAATGCATACCATGCATTAAGGTAAAAAACCTTCTACCTTTATAACCACTTTAAGGAGACCACTTAAAATACTCGGCTATGGAAAGTCTCCAGTGCAGGCAGCAGGCATCTTGGCTGGGTCTGGGTCGATCATGGAGGACAGTGATTGGCTGATGCAGCAGAGCAAGGAGAAGTGGGTCTGTCTGCAGACTGGCTGAATGGTACCCTGCCATAGCTGACCACAATCACGGAGACCTCAGAAAAGCAATGAGTTTTCTCATTGCACAGGACCTTAAATCAGAGACCAAAAGCTTCTCCCTGAGAGGGTGTGAAGTGTGATTTGGATGCCTGATGTGATCAGATTGTACTAGAGAGCTCTCCTACCGCTTGTAAGGAAGGAAAAGAGGGACTGTCTCGGCAGGATTGAAAGAGAGATATCACAGAAACTACTATCCCTGTCTGAGTACTTGAACTGAATCAGAACACTAATCCAGAGACACCGAAAAGAGTACCCTGGATCTGGTAAGGGACTAAAATTGCTCAAGTTAATCTGTTGTCTGCTGGGAACTGTTGTGCTTTCTTCTAGGTCCCAAAGGTTGCCAGGCAATTTTTTTCCCCATCAATTACTGGCCAGTAATAGGATACTACAACCTGACTTAAAACAAGTTAATAGTACCTTTCTATCATTAAGGAAGTCCTCCCTATATATTACTTCTATACTAATCTGTGCTAGCATTCTCCATTACACACTCTGATGCCGCGTACACACGACCGTTTTTCGGGTTGTAAAAAATGAAATTTTTAATGGTCTGGAAAAACAAAGTTTTTTTCAACCCGATCGTTTAAACGGCCTTGCCTACACACGATCGTGAAAAAAAATGCTCTAGCAAAGCGCGGTGACGGCACTATAAAGCGAAAGTTCTATTCATATGGCTCCGCCCTTGGGGCTGCTTTTGCTGATTTCGTGTTAGTAAAAGACAATTCGCGCTTTTCAGTTTGTTACAGCGTGATGAATGTGCTTACTCCATTACGGCCGCTAGTTTAACCAGAACGAGCGCTCCCGTCTCATAATTTGCTTGTGAGCATGCGCATTTTTTTCACGTCGTTAACCTCCCTGGCGGTATCCCCGAGCGTGACTCAGGGTTGTTTTTCTATGCTAAGATCGGTATCCCCGAGTCATGCTCGGGTAGATGTGCAGAGCATGCAGCGGCGCGGCTTACCTGCTCGCTGAATCCACAGACAAGTTACTCACCTTGTCCCTGGATCCTGCGATGCATCCCCGCTGTGTGAGCGAGTGGGTCTTCGCTCGATTTACAGTGTCCCCGTGTGCCGCCGATCTCCGTTCCCTGCGACGTTACAACGCACGGGGGCGGAGAACGGCGCCAAATTCAAAAAAGTAAACAAACACATTACATACAGTATACTGTAATATTATAGATTACAGTACTGTATGTAAAAAATACACACACCCCTTGTCCCTAGTGGTCTGCCCAGTGTCCTACATGTACTTTTATATAATAAAAACTGTTCTTTCTGACTGAAAACTGTAGATTGTCCATAGCCACAAAAAGTGTCCCTTTATGTCAAAAATGGTTTTAGAGCAGCTAGAAAACAGCGATAATAAATTATAATCACTTTCAGAATTGTGCGATAGCGATTTGTGGGGAAATTTGTCATAAAAAAATAAAAGTAATGACAGTGACAATTCTGCAACTGAGCAAATTTCAGTGATTTTGAGTTGATTACATTATTGAATAATTTTTAATATAACTAGATTATTATTTGTTATAATTATTTATAATTATTTATTATATTATAATTTATAATTTTGTTTTTAAAAAAAATTCATACTCGGGATGCCTACTAGACTCTTGTTTGGTCAGATTTAAATGAGTTATTCCTAAGAATTGCAGGCCTACAATATAAAACGCCAAATTTCCTTGCAAAATAATTGTACCGCTTTTGGTACGTAATTCCAGACAGAATCATACCCCCAGGGAGGTTAAAGACCACACACGACCATTTTTTACAACGCTAAAAACGACAACGTTAAAAACATCGTGAAAAATTAGAGCATGTTCTAAATTTTTAATGGCCATTTTTTACATCGTGAAAAATGCTCTGGAGCCCACACACGATCGTTTTTAATGACATTAAAAAAAAAAAAAATTTACAACCCGAAAAACGGTTGTGTGTACGCGGCATCAGACAAACACACACAGAGCTCTGCAGGGAGCAATGCAGACTGAAATTAACACATGGACACAGAATAATGCATCACTCGTCTTTTATTTCCTGGTTCAGTATCTTAAATACAATATATTGTCAAGATATGACCTAGTGATATTTACAACATTACACCAATAGAAACCAATAAATAAAATGTCCACCCATTGCTTGTCATCATTAGAGACAAACCCACTTTCATAGAATTGTTAATATACATATGTTTGTCACCCTTAATAACACCTGTTAGTGATTTAATACACATATACATAATATTAAAGGATATATATATATATGTGTGTGTGTTATTGTACAATCTTAAAGTTAGTTCCCATTACGTCCCAGACATATTTATCGGTATTTATGATTATATTTATAGACAAAGTCTGGGCATATCGCCAAGCTGTCTACAAGCGTTTTTCTATTTCTCATGTTTTGTATAATAACAATGTTTCCACATATGAAACTGGTCAGCTTAAAAAAATCGTTAGACTCACTCTAATGCCCTGTACACACGACCGGTTTTCCTGACATGCCAAAACCCAACGTTTTCCCCAACATGATTCCTCTCAAGCCTGCCTTGCATACACGCGTTCAGTCAAAAAAACGCTTGAATAAAGCGCGGTGGCATCCAACACATACGACGGGACTATAAAGGGGAAGTTCCATTCAAATGGCCCGACCCTTTGGGCTGCTTTTGCTGATCCTCGTGTTAGTAAAAGTTTGGTGAGAGATGATTTGCGCTTTTCTCAGTCTTTGTGCGTTTCAGTCCGTTACAGCGTGACAAATGTGCTATCTCCATTACGAGCGCTAGTTTTACCAGAACAAGCGTTCTCGTCTCAAATTTGATTCTGAGCATGCATGTTTTTTTTCCCTCGGAAAAGCATACACATGAGCGGTTTTCGCGACGAGAAAAAGACTGACGGGAAACACGACGGGAAAAAATAGAGCAGGTTCGAATTTTTTTCCAGACAGTTTTCTCATCGGGAAAACTGCTATGGAGCGTACACACGACTGGTTTTCCCGACCAAACTAAAAAATGCCAGTTTTCTCGTCGGAAAAACCAGTCGTGTGTACGAGGAATTAGTTAAATCACAATAAAGCACAACGTAAGTACATAATCAAGGGGGAGGGGGGTCTTTACAAGACCCTTACAGCCAGTGTGGAAAAAACGGGACTGTTCTAACAAGTTAAGACTGTTTTATATACTGTTGCTAGGTAAATGCAATTCAATTCTGTTAAATACTGTTAGCCAGATGTCACGTACCTGGTCCTGAAGCCAAAATGCTGAGAGGGCTCTCCCTGCACCTGAGTCCTTAAAAAAAAAGGCAAAGGCATAATGAGCTAGTATGCATAGCATACTAGCTCATTATGAATTATATAACTGAGAACAAAGCCCCTGCAGCGGTCCTCGGACACCTTCACCGTCGCTGCCATGATACCTGAAGTGACTTGCGGGTATCGCTGCTCTGGCACAGTGACTGGTGGGTTTCACAGCTTTGTAGTTTTTAGCACATGGTGCCATTAGTAGCGGCAAGCTCAGTGCGCCTGCGCGCCGTTGTCTTCAGCGCATGCGCTGTAGACATCGGTGCCGTCTTTCTTGGAAATATCTCCTTAAAGGAGTTGTAAAGGTAATTGTTTTCCCCTAAATAGCTTCCTTTACCTTAGTGCAGTCCTCCTTCACTTAGCTCATCCTTCAATTTTGCTTTTAAATGTCCTTATTTCTTCTGAGAAATCCTCACTTCCTGTTCTTCTGTCTGTAACTCCACACAGTAATGCATGTCTTTCTCCCTGGTGTGGAGAAAGACTCTTGAGGGGGGAGGGGACGAGCAGGAGTGTTAGGACGCTCACTAACACATAGCTCCTTTCTCTATCTGCAAAGTAGAGAGCGTCCTGACACTCCTGCTCGCCCCCTCAAGAGTCTTTCTCCACACAAGAGAGAAAGCCTCACATTACTGTGTGTAGTTACAGACAGAAGAACAGGAAGTGAGGATTTCTCAGAAGAAATAAGGACATTTAAAAGAAAAATCGAAGATTGAGGTAAGTGAAGGAGGACTGTACTAAGGTAAAGGAAGCTATGTAGGGAAAAAAATTACCTTTACAACCCCTTTAACCGTGTAGGTTAAGGAGATATTTCTTGCACCTACAGGTAAGCCTTAATCTAGGCTTACCTGTAGGTCAAAATGGTCTGTAAGACCCCTTTCACACTGAGATACCAATAGCATTGGAAGTAAAATGCCGCTATTTTTTACCACCAATGCTATGGGTGGATTTGCGGCGCATTTCGGCCGCTATCGCTTTTAACCCCTGCTTGCAGCCGAGAAACCAGCGCATTGCGGGCGGTATAGCCCCCGGGCTTTCACACTGGAGACAATGGAGCAGCTGTTTGAGGGCAGATTGCAGGCGCTATTTTTAACGCTATAGCGCCTGCAATACGCCCTCGTTAGACCCCGTGTGAAAGGGGTCTAAGGGTTCACATTTAGGGCGCACTTATACGTCAACAGAATGGCATGGCTGGGCAAATGGGCGTATATATACGTCCCCTTTAATTTGCCGGCCGCGTGGTCGCGAACGCGCCGCTGGCCTGTCCACAGGACCTGCGGACTCGATGTCTGCCAGTGTCCCGCGATCGGGTGACAGAGCTGAAGAATGCTCTATTTGTGGGGAAAAAAATTACATCAATTTTGTTTGAGAGCCCTGTCGCACGGCCACGCAATTGTCAGTTAAAGTGACGCAGTGCCGAATCGCAAAACGTGGGCTTGTCTTTGGCCAGCCAAATGGTCCGGGGCTTAAGTGGTTAAGGAATACAAGATTTATAATATGTGATAGAAAATGCCTACCTATAAAAAGAATAGAGCTGTTGCTTATCTATGCTGTTTTACTATTTTTACAGGTGCATTATTATCCATTTTACTATTCATTGTCATGACAACGGCATGACAATGGTAATGGAGTTTTCATTGTAAAGATGGATTGGACTTTGTCCTTATTTTAGTTTTGTTTGTTTAGTTTTTTTCATTTATATATTTATTTTCTGCATTATAACAGGGTTTCTAGCTAGACAAGTCTTCCTCGATGCACATTCAGCCTGAGAAAGGGTGACCTTTCCATGTATCCTTGTCTATTATCTGCCTACTCCTTCCACATCTGTTATCGATTTCAAACAGAACAATTGTTATGCATAATAGTACATGCAGAAAATTTGTCCTGAATTGATAGCTCCATCTAGTGTAGTTACATACCGATGAAATACTTACACAGTTTGGAAAAAAAATGCATGTAAATGCATGTAAAAAGAACATAAAACAATTTCCTAAACGTGATGAGGAAATAATTATTTGCTTTTTTGAAGATTTATTTTTTTATGTTAAAAAAATCTTGTGAAGATCTAAAAGGAAAGGAGCATTGAAAAGAGAGAGATTGCAGAGAAAGGATTATACAGTGCAAGTAGATAAAAGAAGATTATATAATGTGACTACAACAAGCAACTCCACAAAAATGCCCATTAATAGTAATGAGTAAGTCTAAAAACATTAAAGACGTAATCATTCTTATAAATAGACAGTTCTGTGGGACTGGAAGCTGTCTTCACATTATCTAATTTTATCTTATCTACATTATATAATCCTGAATGATCTAACTGCAGCATTACTTTCACCAGCAAATCACACTTTTCATTAAAAAGAACATTTTAATTGGCTTTTTAATGACTTTAAAGAACTGCAGCTATTCCTTGATGGATGTCTGGAAATGGTAGGAGAATGAACTATCTTCCTGTTCCACATGGGCTTTTAGGATTAAAGATGTTGGTGCACTGACTACATCCGTCTAGCGTGTACAGTATGTATAGCCAAAACGTTTTTGTTTTTTATTTGCTTAGCGGTCTAGACTCTAGAGTGTATGTATAGCCCAAACTTTTTTTTATTTGCTTTTGAGTAAGGAGGGTTTTAACCCCCATCAGAGGTGCAGCAGGTAGTGAGAGAAAATCTTTACAAAGTGAGATGAATTCCCCTCTTAGGCCCCGTACACACGGCCGAGGAACTCGACGTGCCAAACACATCGAGTTCCTCGGCCAGTTCAGCCCTGAAGCCGCCGAGGAGCTCGACGGGCCGAGAGCTCCCATAGAACAACGAGGAAATAGAGAACATGTTCTCTATTTCCTCGTCGAGCTCCTCGTCGGCTTCCTCGGCGAAATTGTACACACGGCCGGGTTTCTCGGCAGAATTCAGCCAGAAACTCGGTCGGAAGCTGAATTCTGCCGAGGAAACTGGTCGTGTGTACGGGGCCTGAGACTTTTGTCATTGGAACAGGTCCCACTACTGGAAGATTTCCCCCTTCCCTCTTTTTATTATGATAACTGTAATGCCGTGTACACATGACCATTTTTAATGGTCTAGAAAAAACAACGTTTTTTTCAACGTGATTCTTGTCAAGCCTGCCTTGCCTATACATGATCGTAAACAAAAAATGCTCGAGCAAAGCATGGTGACGTACAACATGTACGACGGCACTATAAAGGGGAAGTTCCATTCGGATTGCGCCACCCTTGGGGCTGCTTTTGCTGATTTTGTGTTATTAAAAGTTTGGTGAGAGACAATTCACGCTTTTCAGGCCGGGTACTAACGAGCAAACATGTACGATGAAACCGGTCTGTCGGACCGTTTTCACCGTACATGCCTGCCAGAGGGCTTCTGTAAGATGGTTGTACTAACCATCGTACAGAAGTCCGCGCGTAAACATTACGCGGGGCGTGTCCGCGTCGTCGCCGCGATGATGACGCGGCGATGACGCGGCGACGTGGGCGGGCCTGCCATTTAAAGGCTTCCACGCATGCGTCGAAGTCATTCGACGCATGCGAGGGACGGCAGGCGCTCGGACATGTACGGTAGGTCTGTACTGACGACCGTACATGTCCGAGCGGGCAGGATTCCAGCGGACGGTTTTAAAACACGTCCAGGAATATTTGTCTGCTGGGAAAAGGCCCGGCGGGCAAATGTTTGCTGGAATTCGGCCCGCTCGCGCCTACGCACGACCGAACATGTATGCTGAAACTGGTCCGCGGACCAGTTTCAGCATACATGTTTGGTCGTGTGTACGGGGCCTCAGTCTTCGTGCTTTTCAGTCTGTTACAGCGTGACGAATGTGCTATCTCCATTACGAACGCTAGTTTTACCAGAACCAGCGCTCCCGTCTCATAACATGCTTCTGAGCATGCACGTTTTTTTCACATCGTTAAGGCCTACACACGACCATTTTTTATGACATAAGAAACGACAATGTGAAAAACGAAGCGAAAAAATAGAGCATGTTCTAAATTTTTAATGGCCATTTTTCACGTCATGAAAAATGCTCTGGAGCCCACACACAATCGTTTTTTAATGACATTTAAAAAAAAATAAAAAATTCACGTCATGAAAAAAACTTATGGAAAAAATGACATGTTCAAAAGACTCATAATGCCTCATAGATTATACGTTGGAGTGTTTGCTTTCCAAAATGGGGTAATTCTGTAGGTAATTCCACCGTCTTTGTGCTCCAGGACCTTCAAAAGTGTGATAGGGCATCCTGAAATTATATGTGTAATTAATGCTTCTAGAACGCCTGACGGTGCTCCCTGCTTGTTGAGCCTCTGTATGTGGCCAGGCTGTGAATAAAGGCCCAACAATTGTTCGACGGACCTGTTTTAGCGGACAATCCAACCGCGTGTACGCTCCATTGGACAAACTTTTTCACGTTTTCCTTGGACAAATGTTCGCTGTGAAACAGACACATTTTCCGGCAACAAATATCCTACGTCGGCTAATCCGATCGTGTGTACACAAGTCCATCGGACTTCAGTCCAAAGTACAAACAAGCATGCTCAGAACCAATGCTAAAGATCAGACAACAATAGCAGAAGTTGCCCAAAGGGTGGCGGTAAAGAGCAGAAAAACCACGTAGTACGTCTATTACTTCACTACGTTCGTCTTTGTTGGCTGAAAAAGTCCTTCAGTGTGTATGTATACCAAGTTCACGGCCAACGCCCATTCCGAGCAAAATCCACGGAAAAGTCAGTTGGATGTCCGATCGTGTGTATGAGACTTAAATCTCACATGTGGTATTGCCATACTCAGGAAGAGTGGAAGAATGTATTTTAGGGTCTAATTGGAAGTATGCTTATGCTGTGTGTGAGAAGAAATAACTGTGTAAAAAAAAAGTATTTCTTAATATTCCCAAGAATTTGGGAAAAATATTACCATTTCAAAAAACTCACCATGACTCTTATTAAATACCTTGGATTATATAATTCAAAAGAGTGCAGCGCTACAATACCAACTCACAGTGCCTATCCTGACCTCCCTGGGGCCCTAAGCAAAATGACATGGCACATTAAAAATGAGAAGCAGGGGCGCTGATGACAGTGACATGTCACATTAAAGAAAGTTGGGAAGCGGGGGTAGGGGGTGTTCTGCTGTCGGAAATGACATCTTACATTAAATTGAGAAGCAGGGGGTGCTGACTTCTTACCTCTTCTCCCATGCAGCCAGCGAGTTGAGGTGAGGGGGCGAAAATGACTTCTCACCAGGCGGGGCCTCTAGTAATTTGGGGGGCCCTTCGCAGCTTTGCGGGGCCCTAAGCGGCTTGTATAGTGAGCCTATAGGGCGGATCGGCCCTGCCAACTCATATAAAGGAATGAGGTGAAAAAAAGTGAGGAAAAAATTAATAAGAACCTCAAAAGGTATATAAATCCGTGAAAAAATTATAAGTCAAAACAGAAAAAACTTGTGCAAAGTCCCATTTAAATAGTAACAAAGAAAGTCCATATGAAAGTGATCTTTCAAAATGTTGCAAAAAGAAGATTGCACAAGGTTGAAAAAGTGTCACCAATCTTCCCAAGAACTTTGTGTTTAAACAAAAACACCCAGTGATGTGGTAGTCTGCTTACCAGAGAGCCAAAACTGCGGATTGCAGTCTCAAAAAGCCAAGGGATACAGGTCTCCCCACAAACCAATCAGGATATAACCGCCAATGTTCCAAGGGTAACTCAGAATAGAAAGACAGAAACCTTCATGGTGCAGTCAAGGCCGTTTGAAGGAATTTGCGGCCGTTTGAGTCCCCCCCCACGCGCAAAGCCTACATGAACCACAGCATAGCGATACAGTTTAAGTTAACCCGTACGTTATATAAATAAAAAATGTTTACAGTGCAAATACTGCTGTTGCATATAATGTGCATACAATTTGAACATTTTTCAACAATTGAACATTTGCAAAAAACACCACTGTACAATAAAATCAATTAATATACATAAAAAAGTACACAATAACTAAATCCAACATACTTCTTACTCCCCCCTCCCCTCCCACCCAAAAGCAGGTGTCCCCATCAGAGCCCACCCCACAGCAGGTGTCCCCATCAGAGCCCACCCCACAGCAGGTGTCCCCATCAGAGACCCCCCACATCAGGTGGTGTCCCCATCAGAGTCCCCCCCACATCAGGTGGTGTCCCCATCAGAGTCCCCCCCACAGCAGGTGTCCCCATCAGAGTCCCCCCCACAGCAGGATTCCCCATCATAGTCACCCCACATCAGGTGTCCCCATCAGAGTCCCCCTACAGCAGGTGTCCCCATCAGAGTCCCCCCCACAGCAGGTGTCCCCCCACAGCAGGTTCCCCATCAGAGACCCCCCACAGCAGGTGTCCCCATCAGAGTCCCCCCCACAGCAGGTGTCCCCCCACAGCATGTGTCCCTATCAGATTCCCCCCACAGCAGGTGTCCCCATCAGAGTCCCCCCCACAGCATGTGTCCCCATCAGAGTCCCCCCACAGCAGGTGTCCCCCCACAGCAGGTGTCCCCATCAGAGTCCCCCCTCCCACAGCAGGTGTCCCCCCACAGCAGGTGTCCCCATCAGAGTCCCCCCCCACAGCAGGTGTCCCCATCAGAGCCCCCCCACAGCAGATGTCCCCATCAGAGTCCCCCCCACAGCAGGTGTCCCCATCAGAGTCCCCCCCCCCACAGCAAGTGTCCCCATCAGAGTCCCCCCCACAGCAGGTGGTGGGGGTGGAATGAGTGGCAGTGGTTGGGGGTAGGGATGAGTGTCAGTGGTGGGGGGAATGAGTGTCAGTGGTGGTGGGTAGGGTTGAGTGTCAGTGGTGGGGGGTAGGGATGAATGGCAGTGGTGGGGGTAGGGATGAGTGACTTGCTGGTGGGGGGTGGGATGAGTGGCTGTGCTGGTGGGGTAGGGATGAGTGGCTGTGGTGGAGGGGTAGGGATGAGTGGCTGTGGTGGAGGGGTGGGTGGGATGGAATCAGCGGTGGTGGTGGTGGGGACTGACTGGGTACATTGGCAGCGCTGGGTGCCAGAATCAGAGACACTTACTTTCTGTCAGTGTCCTCTCACTTTTCCCTGCATGAGTCCATGTCTCTCTGGTCTCCCTCTGCTCCACATGTCTCTGCAGCTCCTCCCCCACGACCTTCTCTCACTTGGTGTCAGCAGTGTCTGTCCACAGTCTCAGGCTGTCTCTGTCTTCTCTCTCTCCCCTCAGTGAGCGACAGCCCAAATCCCCGCAGTGTAACAAACCAATACATGCAGCCCTCGCAACAGCAGCCAGAGTGGATGGGCGTGCAGGCTCCTGCTTGGGGCCCCAGGCCAGCTCGGGGCCCCAAGCAGTTGCTTGTTTTGCCTGTCTTTTTTCCGACGGGCCTGGGTGCAGTATGTTCAATAAAAAGGATTTAATGAATAATAGATGCACTTACAGAAATTAAGCTATAATGTGGTGTTAATGTCATGGGAGCAACGGCGTCCCAGATTGTCTCTCCGTGTTTCCTGTGCGCTCGTAACACCACGGTCTCATAATAACGTCACTAGAGGACTTCTACGGGGTTTGGCCAAAGGGGTCCGTAGAAGTCCACTAGTGACGAAACATACGTTGGGGGTCTGTGACGTCATCACGTTCCGTCTATCGAGACGGTGGTGTTACAAGCGCACAGGAAGCAAAGAGAGACAATCCGGGTACGCCGTTGCTCCCATGACAATAATGCCACATTATGGCCCGGATTCACGTAGCACTTATGCTGGCGTATCTCGAGATACGCCACGTAAGTGTCAATGTGCGCCGTCGTATCTATCCGTGCCCATAGAACTAGATATGCCTGAAATTAGGCTTCATCCGACCGACGTAAGTTTCCTACGTCGTCGTATCGTGGGCGCATATTTACGCTGGCCGCAAGGGGCACTACCATTGATTTACTAATCGAATATGCAAATGAGGGAGATACGCCGATTAACGAACGTACTTGCGCCCGGCGCATTCATATATGTGGTTTACGTAAGTCTTAAGGTTAAGCCTCATAAAGCAGGGGTAAGTCATGTTAAGGTATGGACCAGGGAAGAGCCGTCGGATTTTACATTGTTTACGTAGTAGTACGTTAATAGGGCTAGGAGTAGGTTACGTCACGTCGTAGGCAGTGATTCGACGTATCTTATGGAGTATTTTAGACGTGATTCTGAGCATGCGCACTGGGATGCATCCACAGTACGGTGCATGCGCCGTTCGTTCGGCCCATCATTTGCATGGGGTCACGCTTCATTTAAATGGATCACGCCCACCTTCCAGCTACTTTGAATTAGGCAGGCTTACGCCGAGGAATTCACGTTACGCAGGCGCAACGTTGGGAGTGAGTGCTTTGTGAATACTGTGCTCGCCGTTCTGCTATACGTCGGCGTAGCGTATATTCGATACACTACGCCGGCATAACTATGCGCCGCTCTACGTGAATCCAGGCCTATAGCTTCATTTCTGTAAGTGCATCTATTATTCATTCAATTATTTTTATTGAACATACAGCGATTTTTTTCGTGACTGCGACATTATGGAGGACACATCGGACAATTTTGACACATTTTTGGGAAGATTGTCATTTTCACAGCAACAAGTGCTATAAAAATACACTGATTACTGTGAAAATGACAATTGCAGTTTAGGAGGTGTAGGGGTTAAGTGTGACCTCATATGTGTCTCTAACTGTAGGGGTGTGATGTCAGTGATTGTCTTTCCCTATATCAGGGAACAGACGATCACTGACACTGCCACAATGAAGAAAGGGGAAGGTGTGTTTACACATACCTCTCCCCGCTCTTCAGCTCTGGTGACCGATCGCAGAACACTGGCGGCGATCGGGTCCGCGGGTCCCGTGGGTGCGGTCACGGAGCTTCGGACAGTGTCGCGAGCATGCCGCCGGTGGCGCGCTCGCGACCCCACAGCATGGCCTTAAAGAGACATGTACAGGTACGTGATTGTGCCCAGCCGTTCCATTCTGCCGACGTATATCGTCGGTAGGGGGTCCTTAAGTGGTTAAACACAAAGTTCTTGGGAAGATTGGTGACACTTTTTCAACCTTGTGGAATCTTCTTTTTGCAACATTTTGAAAGATCACTTTCATATGGACTTTCTTTTTTACTATTTAGATGGGACTTTGCGCAAGTTTTTTCTGTTTTGATCTCACTTATACATTTTTCACTGATTCATATACCTTTTGAGGTTCTTATTCACTTTTTCTTCACTTTTTTCACCTCATTCCTTTATATGAGTTGGTATTGTAACGCTGCACTATTGAATTATATATTGCTTTAAAAAAAAATTTGTGCTGAACTTTTAGTGCTAGCTGCTTAATTTATTTAATTAATTTTTTACTCAACACATGATACACAATTAAGTTTTCTTTTTTCCTTAGCGCTGCGTCAGCCTTAGTACTTTCTCCTCTTTTAAATACCTTGGATTGCCTACTTTCAGTGGCGGCTGGTGAAGTTTTAGGATGGAGGGGCGCCAGACCCTGCCCTTCCTTTTTGACCCCTCCCACTTTTCATTAAACCCCACCCCTTATATAATCTACTCACTCCATCCCCTGTATTCCACTTGCTTCCACCCATAGTGTCAGGACTATACAGCTCCAGCATCACAGCACAGAGTATACAGCCCCAGCATCACAGCACAGAGTATACAGCCCCAGCATCACAGCACAGAGTATACAACCTCAATGATTTGCACCATAGCTTTTAAAAAAAGATACAACAATGCAGCGCTATAGAGAATGTGCAAAACCACAGAAATGTAACATGGGTTAGTGTACAATGTAAAATCGTAAATAGTGAATTGAATGGAAATATACAAAGGTATAAAAATAAAGTGCTACGTGCATATTGGAAATTCAAACACAAATTGCATACACAATGATTTATATAAAAAAAAACACTGTGGAAAAATGGTAAAAGTAACCACTAAAAAAGTCCACATCGTTACTATAGTCTAAGCCTTTGGGTTATCGCTGGCTCCATCGTGAAGGCATACACTGTTCCCTCTACAGGAATTCCGGTTGGAGAGCGACGACAATCTGTGCCTGTTTAAACCACCCCCGCTGGCGTGTGCATCCACAGTTTGCTTCAGGTTTCATTCGAAAAAAATGCTATCACTATTTTGATGCCAAATCAATTTCAAGAAAATATTTACCGGTACTTATTAAGTACTGTTGCTGTTGCTGCTAAAGCTAAAGTTTATTTTTTTTATTTTAGATGGAGTGTCAAACAAAACAGGAAATTAAAAATATTAAAAAATTATAAAAATATATTCAGATGAAAAACAGTTAACTTCTAAAACTTGACAGAGGTTCTAACCCTTCCACATTCTATCCAAAAGCTTGAATTTTGGCTGAAGTTGGGATTCCTAATAGGATTCCATAAAAAAAGCTTTACATACACTAGCCTCCTCTAGGAGCAGCAGCAATAGCACACACAACTTATTTTAGCACTTCTCAAACCTTTTAGTCTACTCCTATCAAGCTTCACATGACCTGGACAAAGAATATTGAAATCAGGAAGTCATCTTGTTTAAATGATTGCTAAACTTTTTGTTTTTGTATCTTGTACATTCATATTTATACCTCCACATTTGTTGTTTGTCTAAAATACAATCTGTATATTTCTAGTCACCTATGTTAATATTCTATATCCAACAAAGTTTCCATGAGCCTTATTTTAAATTATGACTTCATACCCCCTAAAAACTGGCCTTTGTGTCTCAAATGTGCCAAATACAGACAGCTAATCACAGGTCCCACAATGTCCCAATCCCTTTACTTCATGCGCCTGTCAGATTTTACTTGATGTCAACTAGAACTGAAAACAGTTGTGTGGTGTCATGGGTTTTGGCGAAGATAATAATAATATATTTTAATATTTTCCGACAAAAATATGAAAGGTCCATTAGGCCTAAAATTTGAAATGAGACATTGATATGGAAGTATTTCAGCCATTGGAGGCTAAGCACACCTTAGCCCATATTTGCCCAGCATCCAGGACACTAACAATTGACTTAGCAATCTATAACTTTTACAAGCTTGGGTGAAAGTCTGAACAATGGTGAATAAACAAGGAGATGTGTACTATGACTCTTGGTTAAGTTCTTCTGCCATCAGGAAAGTTTTCACAGATACCAAACTGGGCTATTATCACAGGGAAGTAAAATAACTCCCATTGTATCAGAGAATAAGGTTGCCCTAAGGAAAACAGGCAGCATTGTCTCAGCTGTGTCTTAGATATGTATACATATATATTGATAGTTTCCCCAATAATATAAATATTAACGAATAGATTATCTCGCAATAAAGGTGAGGCACCTAGTGGTTGAAAGTGATATTACTTGAGGTTCTCAAAGCTCAGAGAACAAGTCAAGAATTAAGCTGTCAGCCAATAGAAACCAGACATGTCTTGACAGGAACTCCCATAAAGACCAGGGGCCTATGAGTTAAGGACAGTTGTCAGATGGGCAGAACTGAGTATGATCTTTATGGTCCTATTGTTCTGATCGATATAAAATTAGAGAGTGAGAGAGCTCAGAGAAGAGAAAATAATGAAAGAAGACCCCAGGGAAGACCCCATCAATAAAAGCACCCCATGAAAGCAGGAATGAAGCAATGACTGAAGTATGATACAGAGAGGACTGACTCCGATGGGGAGGGGGCACACTTGCACAATGCATGAAGACTGCAACCATTTTAGCTCTGGTCACTTGCCAGTAGGAAATAGCCATTTTTGGAATTGGTAACTAGGTCATTTTTGATTTTATCTGAAATCTATTGTTGTTCCCTAGAAATGTTGAAATATTGAAGTATTGAATATCCTGTAGTTTTGGTTTGTTCTCATTATCAATAACTGGTAATTTTTCCTTAAAGAGTACAATTTTTATTATATTTTTATTTTTACGTAGTTCCACTTTTATTGACAAAACAAACATCCAATATATTTCACATTGTTAACCACTTACTTACCTGCAGTATAGTAACGGTTGGGCATGTGAAATATATGCTTTTGTTTCATTGTCATTTACATAAACTTATCTTGAGAACTTTCCATGACACAAATCAAAGGTATTGCATGCCCATTTTGGGGGTATTTTATTGAATTTCAAGTCGTTAATGTAACGCAACTGGTATTTTAATTTCATGTAAATATTCATAATTTGTCTACCAATAAATTAGATATTTTGTATGATCATACATCTCCGTGAATAAGTTTCATATTACAGACGATGTCATATAGATTGTCTTGTATTTAAAAATATCTTCATTATAAAAGAATTCAAAGTAAATTACTGTGCGGGTAAATATGACCTTAAAAAAGCACAGTGGTTATATTTATTTTTAGTTTATTGTTATTTACAAACCCAGTCACGACTTTCATATTAGCTAAGATATGCCTTGGTATTAAAGAGAATTTTAACTTTTTTAATAAAATAAATTAAATGTGCCTATTTACAAAAGCTAAAATTTGCATTTATTTAACTTTACTTGCATTGGAGCCTGCAAAGCATTTCAACAGTGATCAGTGGGTTGTAGGTGTAATGCTCTAGCTCTTGCAAACTCTTCCCTCAGCTACAGAGCTGGAGGACATAGTTGAACTACATGTTGGGTGAAGTCACTGCAATTGTGCTCCATTGAGAACTACAGTCCCTCTACTGCAGTGGAAGATGGGACTTGTTTTTTTATTTTTTATTATTTACAACTCTCTCTGTATGGGAATAGCCACACACAGCCATGATGAATTCAGATTTGACAGGAATGGATAGGGAGCAGAACACCCTACATAATGGTATAACATGTAACATGGTCAGGAAGATGGAGTTAACTTTTAATCCAAATTTCACAGAGGTTGATGGAAACTATGCTGGATGTGGATATGCTCTGTGTATTAATAAATATGACTGAAATTATATTTTTCCTGTAAGTGACCATTAGTCTTTAAACTAATAAGTGTCTGATAAATATGTTTTTAACTTCACTTGTCCTCTGGCCTGGGACCACCGACCATTATTAGCTGAATTTTAAGAGAGCATAGCAAGAAAGTATAAAGTGACTAGGGAGATGGAAGATGGCATAAGGAAGATGGCAAGAAACAGCCTCACCCCCTTTTCATATGGTATGCCAAAAGACCCTTACAGATTTCCCAAAATTTGCAGGATCATTTTTCCATATGTCCATATAACACATTGTAATCAAAAAGAAAGTTTAATTTGCTTTTATTATTGTAATATTTGCATTATTATTTTCAATATTTTGACTGCTTCTGAATCTTCCATCCATGCTTTGTGTCTGCAAACATATTTAATACAAGCTGTCATATTGCTCGATTTTGTTTTGGCAATAGCATTGAAATGCATTCTGTTATGTTTCATTCAGTGTGTGACTCATCCTGCTTAGCAATTGCTGTAGGCTGTTAACAGAGAATTTTCGAGGTTGCTTTTCCCTGGCCAACGCCTGTCATAGATAGTGCTAGCGGTGGTTTGAAAACTAAATAATTTTTTGTATTATCCTAAAATGTTGGTAGAAAGAAGCCTATTGTTTATTTTGGCAAAACTGTTTTTGTCCATCCTCCTTTAAATTGTATTTCAGTTTAACAAACATTTAAAAACAGAAAAGTACAACAAGCCTACTGTAGTCCTGTGTGCTTCCATATTGCTTGCTGGTTATGATGGCAGGGCGCTCCTGCGTTAGTGCTTACGGGTTAAGATGTCATTCAGTGCCACAGAACATCACTGTGAGTGACACTAACTCTTTGCTCCTTAGACCCCTTTCACACTGAAGGCGTTTTTCAGGCGCTTTAGCGCTAAGAATAGTGCCTGAAAAAAACCTCAGCTGCAAACCCAGTGTGAAAGCCCGAGAGCTTTCACACTGGGGCTGCCAGCAACCCCTGCCCATTTAAATGAATGGGCAGCGCCGCTGAACCACCGGCAAAGTGCCACTGCAGCTGTGCTTTGCGGGCACTTTTTGACCGCTAGTCGGGGTTAAAAGGGCACCACTAGTGGCCAAAAAGCAAAAATGACGGTAAAGCTTAGCGTCTCTTTACTGCTGACGCCTGGGTGCTTTCAGTGTGAAATCAGCCTTACAGATGACAAAAACAAGGAGGATGGACGTATGCTTATAGATGGCAGCGATTCATTGGTATTGAAGGCAATGTTGGGTTGGTGCAGGAGATAGGACCCGGCATTACAATTCCTGTATTCCCCAAACGTTTCATAACTCAAAAAGGTAGCACCAATGTTCACTTATTCACCTCTTTTAAACAAAAGAGGTACAGTAAGTTTCAACAAGCTATAAATGCATTTTAACTGCTTGCCGACCAGCCTCTGCAATTATACGACGGCAGGTCGGCTCTGCTGGGTAAGATCACGTAGCTATATGTCATCTCACCGAGCAGCTCCCGGTCCTGTCAGGGGGGGGGGGAATTACCTATCGTCTGTTCATACAATGTATGAACAGCAATTTGTCATTTCCCCATGTCAGTCAACCCCCCTTCAGTTGGAACACACCCAGGGAACATGATTAACCAATTACTCGCCCCCTAGTGTTAACCCCTTCTCTGCCAGTGGCATTTTTATAGTAATCCATGCATTTTTATAGCACTGATCACTATAAAAATGCCAATGGTCCCAAAAATGTGTCAAAAGTGTCCGAAGTGTCTGCCATAATGTCGCAGTACGATAAAAATCGCTGATCGCCGCCATTACTAGTAAAACAAAAATATTAAGAAAAATGCAATAAAACTATCCCCTATTTTGTAAACGATATAACTTTTGCGCAAACCAATCAATAAACGCTTATTGCGATTTTTTTTTACGAAAAATATGTAGACGAATACGTATCGGCCTAAACTGAGGAAAAAAAATTCTATATATTTTTGGTGGATAATTATTATAGCAAAAAGTAAGTGGTTAACTTTGGCATTTTAGGTAAAATACACAAATCATTTCAAAAGATTGCACATTTTAAGTTTTTTTTTTACTTTATTTACTTTATTATTTAATTTTCTGTTGTCCCCAAGCAATAGATAGCCAATGCAATAGTTCTTAGTCGGAAGCATCTGGTAGTACATGTAATGAAGACCGCATGACAGTGTCTTAAAAAGAGGATCATCTGGAGACCTGACAGTGTGTAGACAGTGATTAGAAAGCTTCATATATGGTCAGGTTAAGACCTTCTAGATAAACGGAAGACATAAAAGGGAGGATGCTGACAGCAACAACATTTGCTTGAAAAGGGCAACGTGTCTGGTAACAAGAAAACTGGAAAGCGGATTTTGAAGATTCAAATGTGAAATAAGTCGACACAGAAAAGAGTATCCTAAAAACCTGCTAAAGTCCAAATAGCAACTTTTCTTGCTGCCCATAATTTGTATTTCTTCAGGACCATGGACAGCATAAACGTAGACCTAGGAACTCTAGCAGTTTTTCACATACAATACTATGCCTTGAATATGTTTTCACACCCCTTGAAATTTTGCACATTTTGTCATGTTACAACCAAAAATGTAAATGTATTTTATTGGGATTTTATGTGATAGACCAACACAAAGTGGCACATAATTGTGAAGTGGAGGAAAAAGACAAATGGTTTAGAATTTTTTTTTACAAATAAATATGTGAAAAGTGTGGCGTGCATTTGTATTCAGCCCCCCAAGTCAATACCTTGCAGAACTACTTTTCGCTTAAGCTGCAAGTCTTTTTGGGGATGTCTCTAACAGCTAGTTTGAACATCTAGAGAGTGAAATTTTTGCCCATTCTTCTTTGCAAAATAATTCAAGCTCTGTCAGATTGGATAGAGTGCATCCGTGAACAGCAATTTTAAAGTCTTGCCAGATTCTCAACTGGATTTAGGGCTGGACTTTGACTGGGCCATTCTGACACATAAATATGCTTTGAGCTAAACCATTCCATTGTAGCTCTGGCTGTATATTTATGGTTGTTGTACTGCTGGAAGGTGAACCTCCACCTCAGTCTCAAGTCTTTTGCAGACTCTAACAGGTTTTATTCTAAGATTGCCCTGCATTTGGCTCCATCCATCTTCCTATCAACTCTGACCAGCTTCCCTGTCCCCCCACATGGCTTCTCGCAAAGTGCAAACAGGACTTCTTATGGCATTTTCTTGCCACTCTTCCATAAAGGAAAGATTTGTGGAGTTTATGACCAATAGTTGTCCTGTAAATAGATTCTCCCACCTGAGCTACCCTGGGCCTCTTGGATGTTTCTCTGATAAATGCTCTCCTTGCCCAGCCTGTCAGTTAAGGTGGACACCCATGTCTTGGTATTTTTGCAGTTGTGCCATACTCTTTCCATTTTTAGATGATGGATTGAACAGTGCCCTGTGAAATGCTCAAAGCTTGGGATATATTTATTTATAACCTAACCCTCCTTTAAACTTCTCCACATCTTTATCCCTGACCTGTGTGGTGTGTTCCATGGCCTTCATGTTGCTGTTTGTTCACTAAGGTTCTCTAAAAAACCTATGAGGGCTTCACAGAACAGCTGTATTTATACTGATATTAAATTACACACAGGTGACTTCTGAAGGCAATTGGTTCCACCAAATTTTAGTTAGGGGTATCAGGGTAAAGGGGGCTGAATACAAATGCATGCCACACTTTTCAGATATTTATTTGTAAATAATTTTGAAAACCATTTATCATTTTCCTTCCACTTCACAATTACGTGCTACTTTGTGTTGGTCTATCACATACAATCCCAATAACATACATTTACATTTTTGGTTGTAACATGACAAAATTTGAAAAATTTTAAGGAGTATGAACACTTTTTCAAGACACTGTATGTCAGCCTTTTCAGTTATTTTTCTATTAATTAGCTACAGTATAGTCACCTGTGATAAAAGTGAGATAGAAGTGGAATAGTAAACAAGTTTTGTTTTTGCCCTTGCATATATCATAATGTAAAAAGAAAAAAGGAGACTTGGGGAGGCCTAATGGTGACATTGTCATTGATGCCTAATGATTAAGGCCAGTGCAAATTGTAGCAGTTCCTTCTGTGGCTCACAGCGTCTTTCATCGACTAGGTATAGCCGCTGACCCCACTCACTACAGTGACAGGTCGCCAGAAGCTGCAGTTATTCGCCACTCTCTGTACAGCCAGTGATTCCCTGCGGTAATCACTGATGGATGCACACAAAGTGAATCAAACAATGATCATCGCCGGTAAACGCTGGCTCTGCAGAGATTGGCGAATGGTTGCAGCCGCCGGTGACATGTCACTATAGTGATCGGGTCGGCAGCCACACCTACATGCTGAGAGCTACAGTATAGTAGAAAGCTCTCTGCAGCAGGGATTCACTCTAATTGCCAGTATGAATGTGGCCTTTGAAGTGAAGATCAAATTGTAAAGATAACAAAATAAAGATGTAATTACTCTTCTATAAGGTGTTTTAGTCAGTTGTTCTATTCTTTAGAGACAGAGTGTAGAAATACTCAAGCACATATTACTGAGTTTAATTCCAAAAATTTAAGGAATATCTGGATAACATGGGTACCTAGCTGGGAACATCCAGAGTTTTTCTTACTTTGTCCATCTTGCCTCCCCAGCTTCACGCCCCTTTTTTATTCTTCCTTCTCCTTAGCACCCCTGTCAGAACCCATAGGGTCTCTTTTGGTTCAATACACCCCCCCCCTCTCCTTTTAATTAAAAAAAAATAAATTTAAAAGGTGTTTGCTGGGACATTGCTTTTTAATTTTTTTATTTCTGTCTTTGTCCCCAATGATTTTCCCTCATTTCCTTTCTGGTAAAACTGTTGTCACAGTGACAGAAAGTGACAGAAAAATTCTCTAATAGAGAGTCATATAGCAATAAAACCCAGGAAATTGTTTTGTCTTTCCCTTTTCTATACACAACTAGTAGAAAAGGATAAAGTTTGAGATACATTAAAGTCACACCCTTCGTACATCATGTCAGCAAGATCGAGTACATGGCCGTGCCTGAAGATCAGTGCATGCACACAGTACAGCTCTTAAACCAATGAATAGAATTAAGGTTGTGTATGACTCTGCATGTGTTCTGTAATGCACATGTGCATTAGCATGAATTAGTGTGTACATCTAGCACTGGCTTTTGGTGCTCAGTGGCCTATTTAAAGCATAGCAGATCTAAAGAGAATAACTGAGTGGTCATTAGTTTCAGTGACTTGTGACCAGACCTGCATCCCGATTATCCTGTGTTTTGACCTGGCTTGCCTCCTGACTCTGCTTGATCTTAATTACCTGTTACTGACATTGGCTTGTTTTTTCATTCCCTTTTCTGCCTACTGTTTTTTTACTTCTACTGGCCATTTGACATTGACCCCTGGCCTGGATTCTGCTCCTGCTCCTGCTTCTTGAATTGTTGTCTCTTTAACCTGGTTGTTGTTGACTCTGGCTCTTTTTGACAATGGCTTTGATTTTGCATATGTAAGTTCCTGTTCTCCATCTGTGCGTGTGTCACAGCATTTGACACAAGTTCCAGTCTTGCATCCACAGCATCGCAGCAGTATCTGGACTGTCATCTGACAACCCACTGTGTCAAGACCTACCACAGGAACCAGTGCAAATTCTCGTTCTGCTACACCCTGTCATTAATTCAAGAAGGTATTGGACAGTCAAAAATGGAGAGTATAGCCTCAGTTAAGGCAGGTAAGTAATAAATCAATGTGCCATCATCCAGAATATATAATTGGAAAAATGTTAATAAATATTTTTTACCTATTCTATGGTTTTGTTATCAGTGCCTTTAAAATCCTAGCCAACACCTCTTTGACCTGTGATTATTGATGGGTAATAGGCCTCAAGCAACCTGCTCCCTATACTTACTTGGTCTCATTTTTCCAAGGTATTGGAAAGGGAGTCTAAGGAGTGCCTTCTCATCAGCTGGACTTCTACCAGGTATGTGACACATTACACACATTACTTAATATCAAGCTCACATATGGCAGAACGTTAATAGATAACATAGATTCTGCCATTGACAGTTGAATGACAGAGAAGATGGGGGCTTATTTACAATTTGGGAAGATGTTTAGACCCCATGTACAGTCTGGAGCTAGTATTTAAAGTGCTCCACAGGGACACATGCATGTTTATATTAGAGCTGCACGATTCTGGCTAAAATGAGAATCACAATTTTTTTTTCCTAGAATAAAGATCACGATTCTCTCACGACTCTAGCAGCGTAACATCTTCTTTCACAATATATAAAAAAATATGTTTTTTGTTTGTTTTTTTCCCAAAAATTGCATTTGAATGACCGCTGCGCAAATACAGTGTGACATAAAATTGTATTCCCTAGGGTCTCTGATAAAAAAAATATATATTATGTTTGGGGGTTCCAAGTATATTTCTAGCAAAAAATACAGATTTTAGCTTTGTAAGAAACAGGTGACAAAAAAAGGTTTTGTTTTAAATGGTTGAACTGCCCTCAGCTACACACCGAAGTTCATTACTTTGATCTAAGAACAAAGTTACAATGTTTATAGTTATCTACCAGCGTGGACAATGTTGTGAAAATCTTGGCAGGCTGCCTGTTTTTTTTCTTTTGAGTGAGCAGAGAACTTGCTACACTTTTTGAATGAATCTGGAAATTCTGCAAAGAGATTGTGAGGGGGTTGAATCGAAATCATGTTTTTTTAATGATTAATCGTGCAGCTCTAGCTTATAGGCACCAAAAGGTTTGCATTGTTTAGGAGGGGTGGGAGCCCACCCGTCCATAAAGACACAGGGGTGCGCTGGACACCCAGCATATAGCATCATGGCAGCAAAAGCATCCTGTGCACCCCCTTGCAGTATTCCAACAGTACAAACAAATGGCCACTGCCCCACCTATAACTAGCCTATGCAGCAAGGAGCACATGGTAGGGTGACACATGTCAAACAAAACCAAAGAAAATTCCCAGCTCAATCTTACCAACCAGCTTGCAACAAACCAAATTATCCTGTCTAACAGTTTGCATTAAAACATGTGCTCCTTGCTGCACAGGCAAGTTATAGGTGGTGGCAGTGGCCATTTGGTTGTACAGTTGGAATACTGGTGAGGGGACACACTGGGAGCCTTTGCTGCCATTGTGCTATATGCTGGGTGTCCAATGTGCCCCTGTGCCTTTAAAGAAGGGTGGGCTCCCCCAGGCTTACCTGCCCTCTATCTATTCATTATCATGCATGTGCTTCTACTATGGAGGCTCTCAAAAATGAATAGAGTAAGGACTGCTGATAATACTGGTATGTCGTGAAGTGGCTCTGCAGCTTACACATGTTTTTGCAAATGTGTGCAAACTAAACCCCTGTTTTTAATGTAAACTGTTAGACAGGATAATTCAGCTTCTTACAAGCTGGTTGGTAAGTTGAGCTGGTAATTTTCTTTGGTTTTGTTTGACATGTGCGTTGCCCTTCTATGTGCTCCTTGCTGCGTAGGTCAGTTATAGGTGGGGACAGTGGCCATTTGTTTGTTTCATTGGAATACTGGTGAGGGGACGCAGTGGAAGCCTTTGCTGCCATTGTGCTATATGCTGGGTGTCCATTGCATCCCAGTTCCTCTAAGTAAGGGTGGGCTCCTTCCAGGCTTACCTGCCCTCTATCTATCCAGTTTTATGCATGTGCTTCTACTACGGAGGCTATAAAAAATGTATAGAGTTAGAACTGTATATAATACTGGGGTGCCGCAAAGTGGCTCTGCAGCTCACACATTTATTTGCAAATGTGTGCAAAGGAAACCCCTATTTTTAACGTAAACTGTTAGACAGGATAATTTGGTTTGTTGCAAGGTGGTTGGTAAGTTGAGCTATACATTTTTGTTTGACCAACACCCCCATTTTTAAGGTTAACTGTTATTAGAAAAGTAATGCATAAAGAGGAATTAAATGACAACTTCAGTATTGAATTGGTCTTCAGCTGGAACTGTAGTATTTTCTGTGCAATAATTTTGTTTGCATTAGCACAAATGATTTGCTCAGTGCCATGTTCTGCTTCAATAACAAACCTCTCATCTTTTCTGATTCTATGGATATGCATTAACTCTAGCTTGTCCATATACAATCAATAGCACTGAAAATAGTTGTCTATGGACACAGCAGCATTAAGTAAACTGAAGTGAGCTGTGAAATTATTAAGGCACTTTTTTCATATATTGTACCTTCCTACTGGATTTTCTGAGATGTGTGAAAGGTAAATTTGAAACTACATCAGTGATCCTCTTGACAATCCGTTCTTGACAATCCTATCAGTGGACAATGCAGTAGGAGCAGACATCATTGACACAAGATGTGACCCCAGGGGATGTGCTTGAAGGAGGAAATGTAAAGCGCATTTATAATTTAGACTTACTTTTCTGTACAGAAACCTTTTCAGTTAGTCTGGGGAAGTTGCTTAGCAACCTCTATTGCATGAAAACATCAGCCGTGCAGTGATATAAATATGAAAATTACAGCGACTGTGGGAAGGCAAAAGAAAAAAAAAAGACCTTGAATAACAAAAGCACCAACATGCATACAAATGCAGCCAAAATATGTATCTCTAAAGTGAAGGAGACAAATGCACTAAAGATGTATTCTCAAGTGACAGCAAGATAGAGGGTGTGGATATGCTTAAAGCAAGAATAAAATGTGCTTGAATAAGTTATTACCAGCTATGTCCTCGCCAGTTATCTGGGCATATAACATTAATGCAGCATTTTAACATTAGAGTGATGTTCCAAAAGATATATATTTCGTCTTGCACTAAAACCCTAAAAATTACCATTCCATGACATATATGTAGTATAACGTATATACCATATGTAGTGGCCTGCTACTTTCTAGCTTGCACTGCTTTAAATTTAGAGGGTAGTCTGAGAGTTAGTTGACTCAGACTGTATGATTTTTCACTAAATTTGGGCCTCTGTTCCAGCCATGGCAGTACGTGAGTGACCACTATTGTTGTCTGGGGTGTTGTTCTCACTCCAGGCCGAGGGTGGTAGCAGTCAGGTCAAGGTGTTTTGGGTGTTCCCCTTCAGCAGCCAATCAGAGGGAGTTGTTCATCCCGCTTTGCATGCTGGGGAGGAGTACTTAAGAAGCAGACGTCATTAGTTTGGGGTCATCGTCGCCGATCCGGGTCTGTCGTCCCACCACCCCCCGCGTGTGTCCCTCTTGGCCACGGGTGCGTGTTTAAGTGTTCCTGGCTCTGGAACCACGGGTTGTGATCTACAAAGTAGGCCTGGTAGTCAGACTGGGTCTACGTTTGCAGAGTGGTCCTGTGCTGTCCATCCTGAGGGAGGAAGCCACTTGATGAAGAACCTGTCTTGGAGAGCAACGAGCAAGAGGCTGGTATCTCAGGAGAGGCCTTGAACTTCATTGAAGGATGCACTACTACTGAAAGGCTGAGTGATGGTCGCCTGTCAGTTCTGAGTTCACAAGAATTAATTCAAGAGAGATCCAGGTGCTTAATCCTGTGCTGAGAGGATTCTGGACCGAATATATCTGCATCTTGGGAAGGTCTTTGGCAGAGAATTTTCCAAGTTTCAATGTGACATCCTGGCTGCTAGGTTAGTGAGAGAGGCATATCCAGGTGCACAGTACCCACTCTGGCTAGAGTGGCGTCGAAAGCTACATTGCTGGAAGCAGGAGTGTTTCCAAATAAAAGTTATATACCTGAACCTGTTACCTATTACCCCTCCACCTCTTCAACTAGTACTTTTATTACTTTTACCACGTTGGGTAAATAAAGCAAAGAAAAAGAAGCCTAAAGTGTGGACAAGTTTTTCTCAACTCTCATCTGATACCCTAGACGGCGAAGGGTTAGAGGTAACATGTAGATCTGAAATGAGGGGAAGCTCTGCTGATTTTATTATCCAAACATGTGCAAGCTAAAATGCTGTTTTTTATTTATCTACAGCAACTGCACTTCCAAGTGCATTTTCAAAGAGCAAAGAGGATTTGCCTTTAGTAAATAACCCCCAAAGTGATACTAAAGACTTGCTTTTCTGTTTTTTTTGGTTAAAAATAACAAACATGTTATACTTACCTGCTCTGTGCAGTGGTTTTGCACAAAGCAGCCCAGATCCACCTCTTCTTGGGCCCCTCTTCAGTGCTCCTGGCCCCTCCCTTCTGTTGAGTGCCCCCACAGCAAGTAGCTTGTTATGGGGGCACCCGAGCCGAGCCGCAGCTCCCTGTGTCCAATAGGACACTAAGCCATATGTGGCAGGCCCGGCCCCCATCTCGCTCTCTCTCTCGTCATTGGCTCACTGACTTTGAATGATAGCAGTCAATGGCACTTCGCTGCTGTCTCAGCCAATGAAGAGGAAAAGTCCTGGATAGCCGAGTCTCTTGTGCAACATCGCTTAATCAAGATGGGGCTCAGGTAACAATTAGGGGGGATTAGGTGGGTTGCTGCACACAGAAGTTGTTTTATCTTAATGCATAGAATGCATTAGAATGCATTAAGATAGAAAAAAAACTTCTGCCTTTAAAACCACTTTCATTATAAAATTCTTGCAGGTGCAGCTGGTGGCAGGAGGGATCAGTAGGGTGCTTCTGGGGGTCAAGGCAGCAGCACTGTTTTGCTGGGAATTAAATAAATAAAAGAAATGCATGCATACACTGTGTAAGCACTGACACCACTGGATGCGGAATAGTTAATACTTAAGTCTTGTTTTTTTTTTTTGTTAAAAATAACACACATGTTATACTTACTGATCCTCCACTTCTTTTCCTCCGTCCTGTAGAGTGCCCCCTACAGCCATCAGCTTGCTATGGGGGCACCTGTGTTCATTCAGACACAGAGCTGAGCCCTACCCTTTTTCTCTTATCATTGACTGACTGACTTTAATTGACAGAAGCGGAAGCTAATGGCAGCCGACACAATCCTGCAACATCGCTGAATCTAGATGGGGCTCAGGTAAGTATTAGAGGGGCTGAAAGAGGCTGCTGCATACAGAAGACTTTTTATCTTAATACATAGAATGCAGCTCCTGGGGTATAGGTAAACAAGGAGTTACGACGGTGAGGACAGGGGAAGTTCTGTGGTCCAGCAGGAGAAGATTTAGGACCGACTAATAACATTGCCCAGCATTTTAGTGCAGAAGAAGAACCATTGTCAGCTCACTATGGGAAGTCAGAAGCTCACTGGATTTGTGATGAAATCAACAGATATTTTTCTGTGATTGAAGCGTGTATGGCTGAGATGTACCGTACTTATGTTTTTTTACCCACACATACACTTTAAAGTTCTTTTACAAGGTTTCTAAATGTTTGATAACCATAACTAAAAGCAATATGGGCCAGGTACACCGTTCCACATATTGCTTTTATTTCACAGTGATCACTTTTATTTGTATTAAACAAAAAATTGCGCTAACCCAAACCAAAATTAATATAGTGACAATATTGAACCAGAAGGCTGCAGTAAACAGTGTGAATACACATAAAATACAAAAAGAAAGAAAAAAACTGTGCCAACAAAAATCAGCTAGCACTCATGCTAGATGAATGGAACCATAAATAAACATGTAAGTCAATCATGTGAAAAAATGTCCCAGGAAATAAAAAATATATAATAAAAAATCTTGTAGGTGTCAACATCTGAGACAAACAGCACCACAGTGAACGTTTAAACCATCCGTGAGAACCGCCACCACATGGAAAGCCTCTTACCAGATTGATAAGTAAACAGCCATAAAGAGATATGGTCTCTGTCAGTGGATTAAACACAGGGTCCGGGAGCCACAGGATCAATCATCCAACGAGGGATCGCTACCTCCTTTGCAAAGATGGTCCATGGATCAAAGATGACAAAAACGGACTATAGCGTAATACCGTTTGGTAACGTTTATTGAGTAAAAAAGATTGTACTTACAAACACAAATTCATTAAAAGCGTGTAAAAGATTCCGGCCGGCACTTAGAGGAGCCCTTCCTCCTTCACATCGATTGTGGTGACGTCACTGTACGCCGTCCCAGACGCGTTTCGTCATAAGTTGACATTTTCAATGGGGAGTGAAACCGTCAACTTATGACGAAACGCGTCTGGGACGTACAGTGACGTCACCGCGTTCGATGTGAAGGAGGAAGGGCTCCTCTAAATGCCGGCTGGCATATTTTACACGCTTTTAATGAACAATCTTTTTTACTCAATAAACGTTACCAAACGGTATTACACTATAGTCCGGTTTTGTCATCTATGATCCACGGACCATCTTTGCAAAGGAGGTAGCGATCCCTCGTTGGATGATTGATCCTGTGGCTCCCGGACGCTGTGTTTAATCCACTGACGGAAACCATATCTCTTTAAGGCTGTGTTTACTTATCAATCTGGTAAGAGGCTTTCCATGTGGTGGTGGTTCTCACGGATGGTTTAAACGTTCACTGTGGTGCTGTTCGTCTCAGATGTTGACACCTACAAGATTCTTTATTATATATTTTTTATTTCTTGGGACATTTTTTCACATGATTGACTTACATGTTAATTTATGGTTCCATTCATCTAGCATGAGTGCTAGCTGATTTTTGTTGACTTTTATTTGTATGTTGATTTTTATCAATAAAACCCAATTTTTTTACCTACATTATTGGAAGCCCCCCTTTTTTCTTCCTTTCATGTTCTGTGGACGTGAGTTTTTGTGGGTCTTACATTTGTCTATCATTACCCCAGTTGGGGCCACTAGTATTTATAGTTCACTGAATACTTTTGGACGTTTCTTGGATCGTTTGGTTCTCCCACTTAATTGGAATATCCATGCCTGACTGAGCACTGGCCATGTACAACTAGGTCCAGCAGTTCCATCCGTAGTTACTTCCATCCAGATCCCTTCAAGGAGTATTCCAAGTTCCATTGGATTCCTTGGATATCCGGTTCACCAAGCGATTGGGAACACCCATGTCTGATCGTTCCGTTGTCGCTGACAGTCGGGTCTAACGGTTCCAGTAAGAGTGTTAAAGACATACCATTTGTTTCAAGACATATTCCCTGTGATGATTTATACAACCTCAGTGATATCTTCACCGTGAGCGATTCTTCACCCATTTATGACAGACAATGGGGTTGATTTACTAAAACTGAAGAGTGTAAAATCTGGTGCAGCTCTGCATAGAAACCAATCAGTTTTTTTTTTTGTGAAAGCCTAATTGAACAACCTGAAGTTACAAGCTGATTGGCTACCATGCACAGCTGCACCAGATTTTGCACTCTCCGGGTTTAGTAAATCAACCCTATTGTCATCTTATTAGCTCTTGTTTGTGGACTTATTATTTTATTTATTTATTTATTTTTCTGTGTGTTTTTTCACAGAACATTTTTACCACATTGGGTTCATAGTGTTAGTGATTTATATATATTTCACTGTTTTGTCACTTTTAGCGCTACATATTTACCTCCACTTTTTCCATTGTTTATAGATAAAAGCTATGGTTCACAATACACAAGGAGCTCATTTTGTACATGCCACATAGGTAATATTCAAAATGGGTGAATAACAATCTATTAAAAGTCTGATAATTTCTATATAATCAGAAATGCACATACAGTATGTGGAACTAAGGTACAGTATACGTGTTCATAGTTGGCTAAAGCTAAAATATCCACAATTCTTCTCATGTCTTCTTCACATTTAGTACATGCCATTTTCAGTCTGTTCCTATAAGTCCCATTTTTTTCGTTCATTCTCCATAATTTGGATAGCAAAATTGCCTCTTCCTTTAGCTAAATGTCTGTCATACATCTTATGTGCAATGAAGCATCCTTGACAAAATTTCCTTTAATCTGTGCCTATAATGGAAAATGTTAGCAAAGGGCAGAGCATGAAAGTATATCTGGC
Organism: Rana temporaria; assembly: GCF_905171775.1. Taxonomy (NCBI): domain Eukaryota; kingdom Metazoa; phylum Chordata; class Amphibia; order Anura; family Ranidae; genus Rana; species Rana temporaria. The sequence continues at coordinate 427,195,784 of NC_053490.1, forward strand.
ATTACATTAAACTGCTTCTGTCATATCCATCATACACATTACAGCATTGTCATGTCAGTCAAGCTTATATTATTATCTATTCAATTACATTAATCTATATGCTCCATCTTTATCTGGAGATTCTTGAGTTCCTTGCGTTACATTCTTAGTCTTCATGTCTTCTAAAGGAAAGGAATCAACAAATGAATATGACTTTTGAACTAACTGTAAAATCCTTTCCACAGAATCCATTTAGGGAACCAGATGTATAGTCAGAAACCTAGGGTTATAATGTTGCATAATAGAAGAGATGCACATTAAGTACATAGAAAAAAGAAAAAAGACCCTTTGAGGCTTTAATCCCCTCCTACCTATGACCTGCTCAATTATAAATATGTTCAAATAGAGAACAATTAAATATGAAGTGAAATAACTCAAAATTGTTATCAAATACTTACTGTAATTTTCCTTTACTGGCCCATTCTCATGTCAGCACACACCTCCTCCAAAATGCCACATGACCACCTGTACCTAGCTGAATAAAAGACAGCCCCTCCCCCAACTAAGATGTTCGATAACTTAACCTGTGCCATGCCACTAGGGAGGTAGTCCTGTGCTGACGTGAGGATGGGCCAGAAAAGGAAAATTACAGTAAGTATTTGATAACAATTTTTAGTTTTCCTGGCTCACCTCACTTCAGCACACAACAGGATATACCAAAGCTAATATAGGGTGGGAGTGAACAAATGAAAAGAGACACTGTTAGTAATTCCACCATGTGTATGAAAACTGAAGTCTCCTTGTTGTGCACTCAGTGCATCTCGTGTGAAAACTTAGAGGGACTACTTCCCAGTTTTTCTGGAAACTGGATACCAGTTTAAAATTGAACTTTGAAGATATACGTGGTATCCCTATCTCTGGTATAAAAAAAAATACACCAAATGGCACATGCAGGAAAGTGTTGCAATCTTAAACCTCCTTCTGTCTGAAGTAATTGCTGTCAGGAGAACTAGTTTTACCATGAGGTACTTCAATGGAAATTAAACCATTGGAGCAAAGGGAGCTCTCAGATCCAAGACTAAGTCCCACAGAGGGAACAAGGATTTCCCTCAAGGTCATATATAGATTGTCATCTGGAAGAAACATCTGGTCACTGGCTTTTGCACCCATCTGCAGCCTGTGAAAAGAAAAATTAGAGATCTGTACCTTAAATGGAGTTGTATGACAGACCAACCTCTAGCACTGACTGTAAAATGTCAAGGATATTGGCTAGAGCAGGGAACACAGGAGCGAAAGCTTTTTCTGAGCAAACAAAACACCCTTCTTTCATATCCTCTCATATATAGCATTCATGGATGATCTTCTGGTCACCAAGGTCTGAACAACTTCAGATGAGAATCCCTGCACCTCTAGTGTAGCCTATTCTATAGCCAGGCTATAGTAATCTCATTGGATTGGGGTGCTGTTACTGACCTTACCATAAAAGATTTATTTCAACCAGAAAGACACAAAGATCAAACAGAAAATTCCATTAATTGGGGAGTCTGCCAGATTGTAGACTCCCCAGCCCCAGAGACTGGCATCAGAATCATCCTATTTCCTGTGCTGAGAGGCATGCATCCGAAAGAAGCACCGTGATGATGTCCAAAATTCCATTTCTTGCTTAATTTGTATAGGCACAAAGGTTTTCTGATCCATAGACAGCCCAGATCATAGGTTAAAGTAGGCAAATGAAAATGCCCTCATGTGCCACCTGGCCCAAGGAAACACCACTGCCAACAAGATGTTCAAAAGATTCCTGGGGCTGTGCCAATTCTGTAAAAGCCAGACACCTAAACTGGAAGATACATCTGGCCACTGCAAATCTCAGATGCCTCTGGTGCTTGGCGTTGATCAGTACATGGAAATACTAGAAAAACTGGGGAGAAAGGCCCCCAGATGATTCTATGTTTCCATGATGGCCTTGTAGCAGTAGAAAAATCTTGCAAACATTTTCTCTTCTGATATCTGTTGAACATAAATTAAATGAATTCAGTGATCAACTTTGGAAATCTCCCTTGTACTCTTACCTGTCTTCTGGACCCACTGGTCTTTGATGATTGTCGTCCATACCCTCCAGAAGGAGGCTTCAATCATCAACTTCACTCGGGCCACGTGGCCCCAACTGGAAGAGACTGGTTGTATACACCTTCAAAAAGACTTTCCAGACATCTTAGCAGCTTGCTCTTGACTTGATGTCATGTCAAAAGTAACTTTGAGACACCTCCATTGTGATCTGTTAAATCTGCAGCCTGTCCTATAAGATTTGGCCTCCTGCACTTTCTGAAGTTCAGTAGGCTTGAGTGGAGGATGGCGGCTTCTTCTTACTAGTCTGTGGCCACTGTACAGACTTTTCCTCCTGTCATTTGCTTAATTGTGTTGTCCAGCGTTTGGCCAAACAATAACCTCCCATTATAGGAAATGTCAAAGGTTTGTGTAGAAGTTCCGCCTGCCCTCCAGTGACCATAACCACAATGCTCTCATAGCAGTGACTGAGTGCGCCAGCGATTGTACTAGGTCTATCAAAAACATCAACCAACAGTCAGTTGCTAGGTTCCGCTCTTTCCAGAAACTGTGCCAAATCTTGTAGTTTCCAGTGTTGAATGTAATGCCATTTCTGAAGTTTATATAGTGAAGTCATCTGATGGCTATATCACCACAATTTCTGTGTTCCAGATGTATTTCTGCATGAATGTTTTTGATGCATTCTCAATGCGTTTTGCCACTTTCCAGATGTGTTCCATACAGAAACAATGCAACATTCTACTTTTGTTGACAGCACTAGAATGCGCTGTATTGGTGTGAACTAGGTAATTAGAATTAAAGTTAGACACTGTCCATGTGTTCTTGATGCAGAATAAAAATGCTTTTTCATCCATATGATCTCTGTAGGTAATCTAGTTATAAAAAGGCAAAGACACTAGAGGGCAGCATCCACCCCTGGAAGTACAGTGCGAAAACATACATCAGCCATCCTATTTGGATAAAGCTTAGAGAACCTGTTACTGTAAATTGGTCCTCTGACGAGGTCTCTGTCATCATTCATCAACGAGCGCTTTATGCTCTATCATTGCGGTGGCGGTATAGCGCCGCTAAAAATATTGGCGCTATACCGTCGGAATTGCAACGGGATTCGGCCACTAGCGGTGTGGTATTAACCCCCGCTAGCGGCCGATAAAGGGTTAAAGGGCGGTATTACTGCGGTTTCCCATTGTTTTAAATGGGAAGGAGCGGTGAAGGAGCGGTATACATACCGCTCCTCTCACCGCTCCAAAGATGCTGCTTGCAGGAGATTTTTTTATCTCCTGCCAGCGCATCGCCTTAGTGTGAAAGCCCTCCGGCTTTCATATTGAGGTTGCTGGGCAGGAGTTTTTCAGGCGGTATAGCAGCGCTATTTTTAGCGATGTACCGCCTGAAAAACTCCTCAGTGTGAAAGGGGTCTTAGAGTCTGAGACAAAAAAAACAGTCAGACTGTCAAACCCACAGAAGTACACAGCATAGCAGGGGAGTCAGGACAGCACATCCAGAGACAGACAGAAGACTTAGTTAGAATCTGAGATATATACTTTACCTGGCAGGACTGCAGAGAGAGAGAGGGAGAGAAGCTCTCCCAACTGTAGACCTTCAAGATCATTTACACCATTGCATGGTGTCTGGCAGTTCCCATCCTGTGCTGCCCATCTCCCTGCCCCCTGAGACACCATTCACAGCCGCTATCAGACAGATAATAAAGCCAGGAGAGCAGTGCAGTGCACTGCATATAAATACAGGAAAAAAAACAAGGGAGAGGCAATGATGACATTGCAGAGCTCTTATAATACCTGTACAATATCAATGTTGTTTAAGCATCATTTTGGCCGCCGCCTTGGCACAAAAATTCACTGAGTTTTTAGAAGGATTTACCTTCAGCATTCAGGATCTTCCAACTCCATAAGAGGCTGAACATGGAGGGGTAGGTTCGGCAGGAGGGGATGCAGCAAAAAAATTACTTACAAACTGCAATCAACAGGTGGCCTGGAGCAGACCAAAAAAAACATCTTAGTTGGGGGAGGGGGTGTCTTTTATTCAGCTAGGTACAGGTGGTAATGCAAAAAATACGAAGGGAACTTGGACAGCCGCACTCCAAAATGTTCCTATTATTAAAATCGATCACAAAATGAACACGCCACAGCAAAAATTGGAACAAAAGCTAACGCATTTCGCACTGTAGCTTCAGTGCTTAGTCATAGCTAGTACACACACCAAATGAATATTGAGAATATATACTTCACCTCACTGGTCACATGATCAGCGGGATGATAATTGGAGACCTAGTAAACGAGCAGTAAACTAGTGTCTCCTGTGAACCCAGGTGAATCAGAACATGTGATTGGAAAAACTCCCCCCCCTCCACACACCCATACACTTCCTGCAAACCTATATATGTTGTTTGTTTGTATGTTATAAACAAAATAAATAGTGTGGTAATAAATGTGAATTATGTGTTAATATGTTGTATAAATGTTACAAAATGGGATTTTAAGTGTTGTAATGAGATGATCTCCGCAAATGTCATGTGGCAAATGCACGAGTGTGGTGAAAAAATGTGAATGTGACCTAAAACATAAAAATGAATAAAAATAATAAAATTAATAGAAATAAAAAAAAAGGAGGTGATAGTGATATGCGTAAATGTGATGCAGTGAAGTGTAGATATGTATATTGTGGCATCCATTGACCACTGTTCATATGTGTTAGTGTGGATATGTATATTGTGGTATCCATTGACCACTATTCATATGTGTTATTTATGGATTGAGTGATGAAAAACAGGCTGACCAACACAAGCACGCTATGAGCCGCGGAATTTTTATATTCTTTGATGCCTTTTTTACCTGTCTGTTTGTAAGTACCATACAATAAATTACATATTGGTTTTACCTACGGGCTTCACTATTGCCGTTTCCTCTCTGCATTTTATGACCATATATCTGCTGATGAACGCAATGCACGTTTTTGGACCTTCATGCCATTCGAGATGTTATTTCATCACTGATGCTGCCTTTGGATAACCATTCTCACCTGCACATTCTGTTGGAAGTGCGATTGTCACTGACCTGCACGTTATTTGAATACATGTTTATAACGATATTTGCTCTGGTAAGCAGATTGTTTGCACGGTGGTGTGGTGTGTTCTTTCCGTGTTTGCACACTGAATCTTCGGTGGAGGTCCTATATCTTCAATTTCATTGATGAACACATATTTTGTGGACTTTTTTATTCACACTGTTTTTTTGAATATACACTTTGTGGACTTTATATTTGGATTCATTTTTCACTTTATTTTGAGCGCTGCACTATTGGATTATACTGTTTTTGTTTGCTTATCTACAAACTGTGCTAGCTGCTCTGCATACTTTTTATTATTTTGAAGTTAGCACAGTTATTTGTTTCCCCTTTTTTTTCACCTGCATAATATTGCACCTGCATCTTTAGCGACTGAGAAGTCGCAGGAAACCTCTCATCCTCTCAGACTGCATATGATCCTCATCTCCTGAGAGGGATTTTTCACCCTCAGAAGGCTCATCCAATGAGAGAGCCAAAGCAGATGAAGGGGATCTACTCCGTTTTCTGCTATTTCTCAAGGAGGCTGCGACAATATTAGCAATCCTTCCTTCCAGGCCATCCATAGCCACCTTTAAAGTGCCCTCAGTGACATATACAGGAGCTGCCATAGGAGAGGCAGACAGGGGCTCATCCTGGGAGGCTTCTATCAGGCTAACAGAGGGGGGTGGTAAACTGCAGGCAAGATCAGAATCCTTAGGCATACGTGGGGATTTTCTGGTGCCTTTTTTATTTGTCCTGTACCCTCTTCTAGGAGACATAGTCCTTACTGCAAAGCAAAGGTACTATCCACAATATATAAATGCAATCACTTCTGTGATATAGTCTTACAATACACAAAACATATCAGCTCACTGCACAACCTGATGCCGAGTAGGAGTCTTAGGCCTCGTACACACGACCGAGTTTCTCGGCAAAAAACAGCAAGAAACTTTCTGGTTTTTTTTTTACGAGGAAACTGTCGAGGATCCCGTAGAGCCAAAAAGAGAGCATGTCTTCTTTTTCCTCGACGGGAATGGAGAAATTTGGCTCGCCGAGATCCTTGACAGCCTAACAAGAAACTCGACGAGCAAAACGATGTGTTTCGCCCATCGAGTTTCTCGTCGTGTGTACGAGGCTTAAGGTTTGCCTGGTTCAATCCAGAGGGATGCTTACAGCCCACAGCTCTGTGTCCATACTGCTTACAGAAGGCTCTGGCGTGCTGGGCTTTTGAACCAGCCTCTTGGCGCCTGCACACAGGTGTCTTGCAGTTTTAAGCATTACTAAAATCACTGCTCCCAGCCAAACATTTTTTTCCCTTTGGTACATGTTACAAAGGCAGTGCCCAGCCCCCCATGCCATATGTCTGACAATCTCCTAGCTAGGAAATAGGCAGAACTCTTTTTAACATTTGGCTCCCAATGACTTCTCTTTGAATAGAGTTCAGAATTGGCACCCAAACTTTAGTCATGTTCATCGAACCTGCTTCAAACCAAACTCAAGTGTGTTTGGCTCATTGTTTCAGAGTCAGGTAACTCTGAAGCATTTCACTTACACTTGATGTGATTTAATCGTGTTAATACATTTTCAGACTTTTAAATAGATTCAGGGTGTGCTGACAGCATATGCTTTCCTAAAATAAGGAATAGGCGCCTTGTTTTTTTATGTATTATGAAAGGGATGATGTTAATTTGAAAAAAAAAAGCAATGTGTGTTTCAGTCTCCTGGAAGAAAACCAGTGATATATACAGTAAATAACATTATTTTCAGTTCAATGGATTTGTTTCCAAATGCATTTTATTATAACAGCTGGCTTGCATGTCTCAGAGATTGTCCTCCAAAAACATGATTTGTAGAGACACATTCATTTTAATATTCAGGCTACACATGGGTTGATTTACTAATACTGGAGAGTGCAAAACCTGGTGAAGCTGTGCATGGTAACTAGGGATGGGCCAAACAACCTCAGGTTCACACCAGAACCTTCGAACATGGTGAAAGTTCAGAACCGAATAACGAAACCTATTGAAGTCTATGGGAACCGAACGTTAACAATCAAAAGTGCCCATTTTGATGGCTTATATGCAAGTAATTGGGTATATAATGGTTATGGGTGTCATGGTACTGCCCTGGGGGACATGTTTCAATAAAAAAAAAAGCAAAACAGTTTGTAAAAAAACATCATGCTTAAATGAGCAGTGATTTATTGATGCTTAAAGTGAAAGCATAAAAAAATAAAAAAATAATTTCAAAGTAGTCTACCTGTAAAGTGGCACATATGAACTGTGTAAAGTTGCTGCAGGAATAATTGTATTTATAAAGCCAAAACATTTACATTTTCCCTGCAAGCTTTCTTTAATTTGTAAGCAAAGGCTTGTGCAGCCAGTCTGTATGATGAGGCTACAATGTAGTGCACTGGGAACACGATTAGATATTTTTTGGATACATTCCACAGACTTTGACTAGAAGTAACAGGTACCGAAAAATTGGTCTTTGGGTGTCGGTGGTGCCTTCACACTGTAATCTTATAGAGGTACTCTTGATATATGCAAGAATTGGCTTGCTGTCAAAAATGATATGCAGTTGCCAAACAGGAAAAATTGGTCTTTGGGTGTCGGTGGCGCCTTCACACCGTAAACCCTATAGAGTTGCTCTTGATGAAAGCAAGAACTGACTTTGCTGTCCAAAATTGCAATGATATGCATTTGTCAAACAGGTGCGGAAAAATTAGTATTTTGTTGGGTGTTAATTGTGCCCATGAAACCTACACCAATAAAATTCTTCCAGATAAAATCAACACCTACAACGATAGGCAGCCTAGAAGTCCTACAGAGATTCCACATCCCAAAAGCACTTAATCAGCGACATCGCCATCAGAGGCTTCAAAGCTGCTCGTAACTCAGGACTGATTAATTTGAATAAATGTCAGATGGTCCAGAGGCTTTCTATCAGTAACACAACCTCCAGCGGCCCTGAATGGCCGTTCGCAAAGCACACTGGATGCAGGGCAACCAAGCAGCTTAATTACATACTGAGCAAGTTCTGGCCAGTGGTCTATTCTCATGACCCAGTAAGCCAGTGGATCGTCGACTGGAAAGGTCTCCATCTCTGTTTTTGCCCTTAGATAATTGTCTACCATGTGATACAGACTCTGCCAATGAGATGTGGAAGCTGACAGCCCTGGGCAGCGAGGACTAAATAAATTGAGAAATGCATCACTTAGTCGGCCGCCTTCTCCACTGCTCCTCTCTTGACCAACAGAAGCCTCAAAACTAAATTTTCCCAGACACTGTAACCTGTCAGAGTCAGAAAAGCATTAGATAAACTCCTCTTCGAGGTGTCCTCAAGAGATTTAATCTTCTGACCTCTGTCTGTGGGGATGGGATGACTTCTGAGACTTTCCCCTTGTAACGGTGGTCAAGGAGGGTTTCCAACCAATAGTGATCCTTCTCCTTTCAGCCACATATTCTTGGGTCATTTTGCAGGCTTTGAAGCATGATGGAGCCCATGTACCACAAATTTGCGGAGGCATGAGAATCAGACTCCTTAGGGTCACTGAGGATTATAGTATCTGGAACTGCCTTCTCCCAGCCACTTACTACTCCCAAGGGCTCTGGGGATGAAACACCATCTCTTACTGTTTGATGTATGTCTTCCTCTGCTTCAAAGCCCCCAAAACTGACATAATCTCCTCCCCCTTCTCCTCCTCCCTCTCTTCTTGTGTGTTCTGTGGCATAGGAACAATGGTGTCTGCATAAAGTGGGCCTTCAGAGGAAAGTCCTCCTATTCCTCCCGCTACTCTGCCTCAAGTGCCCTGTTCATAATACCATGCACATAATACCATCAGGGATTGTGTCACTGATGCATGCATTGTCATTGCTCACCATCCTTATGGCCTCCTCAAATTGTGACAGTACAGTGCATGTTTTTTTTATGAGCAACCAATGGTGTGGGGAAAAAAGCAGAGCCGGCCTTAGCCTGTCGTTGTGCCATACTCACACAGGTATTTTCTGATGGCCCTCTACTGCATGTGCAGCTACTGCAGCTTTGCCAAAGTTGAGTTCCACCTGGTGGGCATGTCACAAATCAGGTGGTTTACTGGCAGGTAGAATTCCCACTGAATTTCAGCCAACCGAGCACTGGCTGTCTGTGACCGCCTGAAATGGTTACAGACTCTTCTGGCCTGCTTTTGCAGATCTTCCAACCCTGGGTACCTATTTAGGAAACACTGCACCACCAAATTGAGGACATGTGCCAAGCATGGCACATGTGTGTTGACACATGTGCCATGCCTGGCACATGTCCTCAATTTGGTGCTCTTGTCAATGGGCTGAGTGGTGGGAGGTTAAATGCCTTGTCAAGCATGTGGTACCCAAATGACTGGTGTTTTTTTCATGCTTGAGACAAAGTCATGTGCTTGAGACAAAGTTTGTAAATGGCAACAGAGCGATCACCTGCACATATGCTAAAAAAAGGCCCAAACAGCTGAGCTGTCTCATTGGGGTTGTGCCTCACTCTCACTTTCTTTATCTTCTCTATCTGGCACCCAAGTCACGTTAGTTACCTCATCATCATCATCTCCTCCATCCTCATTACCACTGGAGACAACTTGGCAATACGCTGTGGCTGGAGAAACATGACTGCCAATTTGTGTACCAGTGTTCTCCCCTCTCTGTAGGCTCAGGTTCCTGCCTTCTTCAACCTCAAACTCAAAACCAACATCTGAATCAAGTAGAGGCTGTGCATTATCAAGGAGCTAGTTGCTGATGCTGTGTTCAAGAAACTCAGCTGACTCCTCCATGCCTGATGCTAGGACAGGAATAGCTGTGGACAAGGAGGCCGGTTTGACCACTCTGGCAGCTGCAGTGAACTGTGCACCAGTCTCTGCTTGAGTGACAAAAGATGAAGGGTATGGTTTAGTAAGCCAGTCCACCACCTCCTCTGTATGCTGTGGCTGGATAGCACGGGCAACATCACTAAACAGAGGAAATGATGTCCTGTCTGTGGACACATGCTGCTGACCCACTCACAGTGCCATGAGAACTGTACTGCGTTAAGCGGAAGTTAATGCACTGCAATATACAACGTTAAACTTGCAATAAAGCACTGAACTATACTGTGTTAAAATGAAAGATAACGCACTAAAAAATATATGATGTTGAACTTGCAGTAACACACTGAACTATGCTGCGTTAAACGGAAGATAACACATTGCATTCAATTTGCAGTAATGCACTAAACTGCACTGCATTAAACGGAAGGTAACGCACTGCAATATATGGTGTTAAACTTGCAGTAATGCACTGAATTTACCTGCGTTAAACAGAAGATAACACACTGAAATATACTGCATTAAACTTGCAGTAATGCACTGAACTATAAAGCGTTAAACGGAAGGTAACACACTGAAATATATGGCATTAAACTTGCAGTGGCTCCCATCAAAATTTCATGAGTGTATATTGCACTGGGATTGGTGTGAGTATAAGTCCCCCCAAGGGTGAGCCAAATCTTATACTGGGATTAATGTGGGCATAATTCCCCTAGAAAAATGAGCCAAATCTTACATCCATAGCACTCTCCCCACAAATCAATAGAAGGAGGTGCGATCTTACCAGACGATAGGTGCCGTCCAATATACATAATGTGGGGTCCCAGGCTCGCCAGGTGCGCCGGATGGACCGCACACTGTCCCATAACCAAGAAGTGTGGGTGTTTCTGTATTCCACCCACCACTTCTGGCCGTTCACTGCATCACTTCCACTTCTGCATGCATATTCGGCCAATGCTGTGCACACAGGGGACGCAGCCAGGAAGTGCGGGTGTGTTTGTGTTCCACCTGCCACTTCCAGCTGCCTGAAATGTCACTTCCACCTAGGGTAAGATGACCAGATTTTTTTAATGAAATCCGGGGACATATTTTTTCTTTACTAGTAATGGCAACAATCAGTGACTCTCTGCCCGTCGCCGCCCACCTCACAGCCTCTCAAGTCTTACTCTTCGTGCCCCGGCTACTACTGGATGGGGAACGGAGGAAGATCACTCCGCCAGGGAAGGCAAGGAGATAGGCAGGTAGCTGGCCAAAATTTGAGCCAAGGCAGAAGAACATGTGAGCGAGGCTAAATGGGCATGTGCCCGAAACTGAAGAATCATTCCCTCCGCTCCGACCAGCACATAATAATCAGAAAGGGGCACAGATAATGGGAAAAATACAACCCCCTATGCTAGTAGGCACGGCAGAGCAGGGGTGTGTAATTCTAATTTTTTTATTTTAATTCTGCACTGATGGCCTTTGAAATTGCCCCTGCCCCCTATTAAATCCAATCTGGGGACAAAACCAGGGACAGACTTGGTCCGGAGACAGTGTCCTCAATCAGGGGACTGTCCCCTGAAACTGGGGATGTCTGGTCACCCTAACCTAGGGCTCACAGCACTCCAGTCGCTTCCCGATCCCACAATAGTGCGTACGCATACACGTATGCGCGCACACCTGTGGTCCTACTATCCTAATATCTCTCCTTCTAGCAGCCCAGCAGGGGACTGCTGTGGGGCAGATCCATAAATATATGTTATTGTGGAGTTATACTGGGGATCCCTTCCTGGGTTTTGCCGATACACGGATACATACAGGGAACCTGAAAAATGCACAGTGGGTGGGGCCCACAAAAAAAGTGTTTAAGGAGATCCCATATATGCAAATCTATTTATTTCTTTATTTGTTTTGATACACTCAGCGGAGCTAGTTCACGCAGATGGGCTTGACCTATCTGGGTGAGTGCCACTTGGGGCATGTATACGTGGATACATATAGGGGCAACTAGGAGGGACGAGTCATTGACCGTCTAGGCTCTGAGAAAAAGGGTATGCCCTTGAAATGCATCAGCTATTTGGGATCCCATCTGATCCCCTCAACATCAGGACCTGTCGGCAGGTGTCAAGGGATGCAGTCTGACCATAGTGCATATTTAATTAAGAAGCCTTTTTACATGCTCGTTTGTGAGTATTAATATTTATTTTATGCTTTTAATAAAATATTTTACCATTTTTAATGCACAAGGTTAGTGCGCCCTCCTTATTCCTTTTCTTTCCAGTTTCAAGAATACCCATTGTTCGGAGGAGGGCTGTGGATCGTACCACCCATGTATAGACTAAACACACAAGCGCAGGAGATTTTTATTGTTTTATTAAACTTGCAGTAATGCACTGAACTGTACTGTGTTAAATGGAAGGTAGTGCACTGCAATATACGGCATTAAACTTGCAGGTACGCACTGAACTGTACTGCGTTAAAAGGAATATAATGCAATGAAATATATGGCGTTAAACTTGCAGTAACGCACTGAACTGTACTCCATTAACCACTACCCTACGGCCGTACGACTTTATACGGCCGCGGGGTGGTTCTGAATCTCTAACAGGCCGTGTTTTTACGGCCTGCGCGCGCAGTCAGCGGCGCGGGCACGCGCGTCCGGCGGCGGGGCGCGCGTGCTCGCCGCATCGCTGAGATGCCGATGCGAGTGCCTGGCGGCCGTGATGTCCGCCAAGCACTCGGGATCGGCGGCTACAGGGACAAGACGTGGCGCTCTGTGTGTAAACACAGAGATCCATGTCCTGTCAGGGGACAGAGGAGACCGATCTGTGTCCCTTGTACATAGGGACATAGATCGGTCACCTCCCCCAGTCACCCCCCTCCCCCCACAGTTAGAACACAATTTAGGGAAACACATTTAACCCCTTCCCCGCTCCCTAGTGTTAACCCCTTCAATGCCAGTCACATTTATACAGTAATTAGTGCATATTTATAGCACTGTTCGCTGTATAAATGTGAATGGCGCCAAAAATGTGTCAAAAGTGTACGATGTGTCCGCCATAATGTCGCAGTCACGAAAAAAATGCTGATCGCTGCCATTAGTAGTAAAAAAAAATAATAAAAAATAATAATAATTCTGTCCCCTATTTTGTAAGCGCAATAACTTTTGCGCAAACCAGACGCTTCTTGCGATTTTTTTTATTTTATTTTTTTTACCAAAAATATGTAGAAGAATACGTATCGCCTAGACTGAGGAAAAAAAAGTATTTTTTTAAAAATTGGGCTATTTATTACAGCAACAAGTAAAAAATATTGTTTTTTTTTTTAAATTGTCACTCTATTTTTGTTTATAGCACAAAAAATAAAAACCGCAGAGGCGATCAAATACCACCAAAAGAAAGCTCTATTTGTGGGGAAAAAAGGACGTCAATTTTGTTTGGGAGCCACGTCGCACGACCGTGCAATTGTCAGTTAAAGTGACGCAGTGCCACAAGCTGAAATTTCACCTGGTCAGGAAGGGGTATATGTGCCCAGTAAGGAAGTGGTTAAACAAAAGTTAACACACTGCAATATACAACATTAAACTTGCTGTAACGCACTGAACTATACTGCGTTAAATGGAAGATAACACATAAAAATATATGGAGTTGAACTTGCTGTAATGCACTGAACTACACTGCGTTAAGCGTGTAGTAAGGCACAGAAATGTACTGCGTTAAACGTCATGTAATGCACTGAAATATACGGCCTTAAAATTGCAGTAATGCACTGAACTATACTGCGTTAAACAGAAGATAATGCACTGAAATATACAGTGTTAAACTTGCAGTAGCGCACTGAAATATACTGCGTTAAGTGTGCACTAATGCACAAAACTGTACTGTGTTAAACAGCACCTAACACACTGAAATATATGGCATTAAACTTGCAGTAACAAACTGAACTTTCCTGGGTTTAACAGAATATAACGCAATGAAACATATGACATTAAACTTGCAGTAACGCACTGAATTATACTGCGTTAAATGAAAGAAAATGCACGGAAATATATTGCATTAAACTTGCAGTAATACACTGAACTATGCTGCATTAAGCATGTAGTAACGCACCTAAATGTACTGTGTTAAATAGCACGTAACAAACTGAAATATACTGCGTTAAGCGTACACTAATGCACAGAAATTTACTGCGTTAAATGGCACTTAAGGCACTGATATATACGGCGTTAAACTTGCAGTAATGCACTGAACTGTACTGCTTTAAATCTAAGGTAATGCACTGCAAAATGGCTTTAAACTTGCAGTTAGGGATAAGCTTCGCATTCGATATGAACGTATGTTCGACTCGAACATCGGTCGTTCGATCGTTCGTCGAAATTCAAACAAAACGGGTCATTCGCGCCAAATTCGAGTGACGCAAAACGTCCCATAATTCACTGCGGCGTTGAGCGCTGATGATTGGCCAAGCATGCTGTACGTCCCGCATGCTTGGCCACAGCGCGCAAAAAAACGAAGAGCCATAATTGGCCAATTATGGTTTAGGGGGTTTAGTACACGCCCCACACTATAAAAGGCAGCCTGCTAGGCGGCCTCGTGTAGTGTGTTCCGGCTTTTGTTAAAGAGAAGATCAGTCAGACAGTTAGAGAGAGAGAGAGATAGATAGAGACACAGTGTCTTTTCTACCAGATAGATAGATAGATAGATAGATAGATAGATAGATAGATAGATAGATAGATAGATAGAGCAGGAAGGCTAGTCAGTATAGTTAAATTTACAGTTTGTAGAGAATATATCTACATCCCTAGGAGTTGTACATATATTTATAAACTGTATAGCATAGCTAGATCTGCTATTAGTATTTGCCAGGCAGGAGATTGTGCTTGATGCAGTGCTCTAACGTGTTGTATTGCCTGCATAGTCTTTAGTTTAAACATAGTACCTAAACATAGTATTCAGTGTTAGTGGACGTGTGCTATTTAATTGCACATACACGCATTAGCTGTTACTGCACGTGTGCTATTTATTTGCACAGAAACGCAGTCGCTGTTAATGCACGTGTGCTGTTTAATAGCACCTAAACGTAGTTGGTCTGACTGCACGTTTGCTGTTTAATAGCACCTAAACGTAATTGGTCTGACTGCACGTTTGCTGTTTAATAGCACCTAAACGTAGTTGGTCTGACTGCACGTTTTCTGTTTTATAGCACCTAAATGTAGTTGGTCTGACTGCACGTTTGCTGTTTAATAGCACCTAAACGTAGTTGGTCTGACTGCACGTTTGCTGTTTAATAGCACCTAAACGTAGTTGGTCTGCAGGAATGGCAGGGTGCTGGAAGTGAGGATTGCTGGGAGCAGGAATGGCAGAGTGCTGGAAGTGAGGATAGCTGGGAGCAGGAATGGCAGGGTGCTGGAAGTGAGGATTGCTGGGAGCAGGAATGGCAGGGTGCTGGAAGTGAGGATTGCTGGGAGCAGGAATGGCAGGGTGCTGGAAGTGAGGATTGCTAGGAGCAGGAATGGCAGAGTGCTGGAAGTGAGGATTGCTGGGAGCAGGAATGGCATGGTGCTGGAAGTGAGGATTGTTGGGAGCAGGAATGGCAGGGTGCTGGAAGTGAGGATTGCTGGGAGCAGGAATGGCAGGGTGCTGGGAGTGAGGATTGCTGGGAGCAGGAATGGCAGGGTGCTGGAAGTGAGGATTGCTGGGAGCAGGATGGCATGGTGCTGGAAGTGAGGATTGCTGGGAGCAGGATGGCAGGGTGCTGGAAGTGAGGATTGCTGGGAGCAGGAATGGCAGGGTGCTGCGAGTGAGGATTGCAGGAGAAGTTTGTGGAGAAAGCAGCAACTTTGAAGGTATTTTTATTTTGTTTTTGAGCAGCCATTAAAAAGGTCAGGGCAAGCACAAAGGGGGTGGGGTCAGGGGAGGGGCCAAGGGGGCGGCAAAATAAGGTTTCGCCTAGGGTGTAAAAAATCCTTGCACCAGCCCTGAACACGTGCCACCACTACTATATACACCCAGCAGGTGTGATATTTAAAGGAATTTTTCAATTTTTTTTTCACTTTAAGCATCATTAAAATTGCTGCTCCAGAAAAAACGACAGTTTTTAAAACTTTTTTTTCCATTGATACATGTTCCCTGGGGCAAGACCCGGGTTCTGAAAGATGTTTTCCAACATTAAATTGAATATTGGTGTTTAAAATGAGCGTTTTTGAATTCGAACGTTCGAGTCCCATAGACTTCAATGGGGTTCTAAATGTTTGCGCGAACCCGCAGTCTGTTCGAACGTTCTGGTGCGAACCGAACCCGGGTATGTTCGGCTCATCCCTACTTGCAGTAACACACTGAACTATACTGCGTTAAACAGAAGTGGTGGTCGCACTACACTCATACTGACTGAACTATCCCTACATTCACACTAATGTAAAGATGAAAGAGGAATGGTCGCGCTACATGCACAATAAACTATCCATATATTCACACTAAACTGATAGTCTACACTGACAATAGTATTAGAATAGCACACTGTAGCACACTAACTAATAGCACAGAACAGAGCCCTGTTCAAATCTCTCTCCACGCTGATATCACACTGAAAATAGCCACTATTGAAAGAATACTTTTATAGTGTAGGGCGGGACTAACAGCAATAAGCCATGACTGTATAGAGTCATCATGACAGTGTCCAATCATGGCTCTGACAGTGTTCTGTGCAAAACTTTTATTGCCATAGACAATCAGGACTTTCAATGCACTGTGCAACGTTACTATGTAGAGCTGCACCAGGTTTTGCACTCTCCAGTTTTATTATATAAAACCCACAGTTTTTTTTGTTTTATAATTTCTTTATGGAAAGGGTTTGTGTTAAAATATAAATAAATGTATCCTTTCTAAGGTAATAGTGGAACCGGCTCTCTTGAGTGTAAATGTGGACAAATATAAGAGCTATATCCGTAAACGATTCTGTTTTTAGTTTGTCTTGATTTAGTTAGTAATGATTGTTAGGAAATGGAAGTCTGACATAGTTCCTAATGTATCAGCGGTGAAGCAACACCTAGATGTAATATTTGTATATGAATGATTGATGGCCTATAAAGAGGCCTCTGAGGACAGACATAGGTTGGGAAATGCGTTAGGTGGAGCTGTCCACGTGACATTGTACTGCCACGCTGCTGTCCGTGGTGGCAGCGTTTAGATGTGAGTGTACTAGCGACATTTATACCTTATACTTCTGGCTATTTTAATGTTATTGCTGGATTACTATTTTTTATGAGCAGCCTTGTTAAATAAATTATTACACTATGATACCTATCACTTTTGTTTGATGGTATCTTTGGGTGGCGAGAGTGACTGTTTGTGACCTAAAAATAAATCAGAACGGGAGATTCTCACAGAGGCTACATCCTATGACATAAGGATTCATATAACTCTTCCTGCTGAGCGTGTTTGCTTCATAGTGTATGGCAGCACATACCCTGTGGTGTGTTTGAACTGCATGTGGGGGAGACAGGGTGGAGCATACATTTTTACTGTATATGTTTTGCTGCACAGGGTATGGCAGCACTTATTGTTTGGTGAGTTTACACTGCATGTGGGGAGCTGAAGAGGAACACAAATTTTCAATATTTTTCCTGACATGGGTGCTTACTTCTATCACTTTCTTACAACATTGTTCAATTAATTACTACACTATAAGAGTATTTTATTTTTATGGTTACGTCACAAAAATGTTGAGGAGGCGACACCATCTGACATCACAGGAGGAAGTTTGTCAAGGAGCACAGTTTTTTGCCAATTGCATACTGTGTGTTAGCTGTTCTCTTAAGTGAGACAATACCTACATTTGGTGAGTTGCCACTTCTACTGGTTATAATTTCAGAAGGAGCCAACTGCTTTGTTTATAAGGACATTTTTATTTATTTGGGAGCGCTCCAATCTTTTGTATTTTTGTTTTTGGTGGGGATTGTATATTCCTTTGATTGCTAACAGCTATTTTATTTTTATTTTGGTGTAGCACTGATTATTTTAGTTTTTTATTTATAAAAATGGAAGTGTTGATAAATTCCATCAAAGATGGCGAAAATACAGGCTACTATCAGGGTAAATCTGTCTTGCCTTATATTTTCCAAATGTTTGCCCCCTTTATTACTAACTAGCCAGTGATTACTCTTGTTGCTGCTATATTTGGTTGACCATATTTTGTATAATTCTGACATTTTTAATGTATAATACTAGCAAACTGCAACAACGGTTTGAGTTTTATAGGAATATCTAAGCCTACGTATATGTAAGTCTCATTTATCCTGTTCAATATTATAAGTATATGTCTTTTGTGCCATGTAGTATCTTCTCTCTTATCTTCTCTTTTGAAACTCAATAAAAACTTTTACAATTACTATTTTTATTTACAATTACAGTATGTATATATAGTTTATATAATTGTTTTTTTGTGTGTCGTGAAATTCCTAAGATGTGTAATTTTTGGGCTAAAACAAAACAGTCCATCAACTTCTGGAATAAAGCAAACCTTCTGCTCAACATCAGCAAAACCTTGTCCCATAATAAGGGTTAAAGTGAAACTTTAGCTAAATAAAATGTGTAAACAGGCATGTTTTGTCTCTTCTGCATTAAAGTAATTTATCTGCTTGTCTACTGTACAGTGAAATGCACACACATAGCTCACTGTAGAAATTCGGCAATGCTGAAGCTGACTGCACTCCAACCTAGGCAATGTCGGTAACGAATGGTAATGAAGATGCAGATGGCACCAGGAATGTAAGGAGCAAGATATTGGCTGCAGAAAAGCACAATAACTGGGCAAACAGGAAGTGAAAAGGCATGTCTTAAATAGGAAGTTCATGGGAGGTGCAAAGAGTTCACGGTATACCAGAAACGAGTTAGATGGTAAGTCTGTCCAACTGATCAGGCAGGGAACTGTCCAGCTCAGCAAAAAGCAATATTTTTAGACAGAGCAGAGGTCTTGAGATCAGATCCAGGTCCTGAATACTACTTGGTTATTCCTTTTTTATGTAATGTTTATATGGAGGCTGGGGAGTTAGGTTTGCCATAATTAATCCCATTTGTATTGTGCTGGCATGTTTCATCATTAGCTTTAAACTACATGCGGAAACATTTCTGTTCTAACAAAGAGTTAGGATCTTAAGGCTAGAATGATTCATTGTTTGTTAATGCAATCTCACAATCTTTCCCTACAGTCAATCTCTTATCTCCACATTTCCATCTATTCAAGGCAAAAAAAAAAAGCGAGTGTATAAACTTGTTTCAAAGAAACAACTAAAAAGGTAAGAAATATTTTATATTATTTTCTTTTAGGTATGTTGTGTGAATAGGAACACATAACAAACCTATAGTGGGTGTTTCTCAAATTTGACTGCAAAGGTGAAAATACACTTAACCCCCCTGACGGTAAACCCGAGCGTGACTCGGGGTTGGTTTTTCATGTTAGGATTGGTAAACCCGAGTCACGCTCGGGCTGGACGGGCTTACCTTTCGCTGGATCCACAGGCTTGGTTTACTTACCTTGTCCCTGGATCCAGCGATGCCACCCGCTGTGTGAGCGAGCGGGTCCTCCTCGCTCGATTCACAGTCCCCGTGTGCCGCCGATCTCCGTTCCCTGCGACGTTACGACGCACGGGGACGGAGAACGGCGCCAAATTCAAAAAAGTAAACAAACACTTTACATACAGTATACTGTAATCTTATAGATTACAGTACTGTATGTAAAAAATACACACACCCCTTGTCCCTAGTGGTCTGCCCAGTGCCCTGCATGTACTTTTATATAATAAAAAATGTCATTTCTGTCTAAAAACTGTAGATTGTCCAAAAGTGTCCCTTTATGTCAAAAATGGTTTTAGATCAGCTAGAAAACAGCGATAATAAATTATAATCACTTGCAGAAATGTGCGATAGCGATTTGCGGGGAAATTCGTCATAAAAAAAATAAAATAATGACAGCGACAATTCTGCAACTGCAAATTTCAGTGATTTTGAGTTGATTACATTATTGAATATTTATTATAATTATATTATTATTTGTTATAATTATTTATAATTATTTATTATATTATAATTTATAATTTTGTTTTAAAAAAAAAAAATCATACCCGGGATGCCTACAAGACTCTTGCTTGGTCAGATTTAAGTGAGTTATTTCTAAAAATTACAGGCCTATAGTATAAAACGCCAATTCCCTTGCAAAATAATTGTACCGCTTTTGGTACATAATTCCAGACAGAATCATACCGCCAGGGAGGTTAAGGGGTCCAGTTATAAAAGAATTGCTAGGCAAGTGTAACAAGCAATTGCTCAGCCATAACAAATTGTCTCATTATTTTGTCTAATAAGTTTATTTCCTATTATTATAAGTTCCATATAGTGGCCATAATGCACTTTTTTTTATGAATTTCCACAATCTAGATGGAGCTGAAGATCCTAAAAAATAAGCCTATTTGTTCAAAATACAGGGAAATCTTTTTACGGCTGGGTGAATTCTTGTGACATAACCAGACCCTTAGGTGTTTGAATAAATAGAAATTCAAATATTAGAAGGGTTTTCTAAAATGGCCTTATTACCAAATGTGAGGAAGAAATATAACCCTAAAAATAACCAACTTATGACTTAAAACATGGCATTTACTAATCCTTGTCTTGTCATTGTATACAATGTTATCAATATGCTTTTGTATTACTTTGCTTTTGACACATTAAGTTGTTCATATCAGTACACACACTGTTTTAATAACACAGAGGTTTGCTAATGACATTATTATGTTAGTAATACACTTAAAATATATCTAAAGCCCTGACTCTTTTTCTCATTTTGGATACTGTAAGTTTTTTTTTTGAGTGGGGGTTCCATCTTTGTTCTTCTCAAGATTTCCTTCATGTCTTGTCATATAGAATCAAAGGGAGCTGAGAGAAAAACGCTTAAAGGGGAGGTAAATCGCCCAAAACAGCTTTCATCACAAAAAGTGTGCTATTGGACACTTTACTCTTTCTCATGCCCTGTACACACCATCGGTTCATCCGATGGAAACGGTCTGATGGATTTTTTCATCAGATATCCAATGAAGCTGACTTTCATCAGTCGTGCCTACACACCATCGGTTAAAAACACAATCGTTTCAGAACGCGGTGACGTAAAACACAACGACGTGCTGAGAAAAATTAAGTTCAATGCTTCCGAGCATGCGTCGACTTGATTCTGAGAATGCGTGTATTTTTAACCGATGGACGTACCCACAGACGATCGTTTTTTTCTATCGGTTTTTTAACCATCAGATAATTTTAAAACAAGTTCCTATTTTTTTCACCGATGGATAAAAAAAACGATGGGGCCCACACACGATCGGTTCGTCTGATGAAAACAGTCAGTTTTCATCAGACGAACCGATCGTGTGTATGCGGCATTACAGTTTTGGTTTGACAACTCATGATTTGGGGTTTTCTTTATTTTCAGTCCTGGAGACAGTGGTGAATCTCTCTTGCAGAGGTACAGACAGCAATAAAACTCTGACTGACAGGGAGGTTCCAATGCCTCATCATTCTATCCAAAACTTTAAAAAAAATTGACATTAGATACACTTTTTGTATGTCCAATGGTAAAGGAAGATGTATGTACCGTGAGGCTAACCTCTTCCTATCTGGATTGGAGCCGTTCGCTGACTTTTGCTTAAAGTAGGATTCTTTAAAAGTCTTTCCAGAAATAGAATGCAATAAAGAAACTACTTACAGAAAGCATTTGCATCCATGGTAGTTCTGTCACAATTTGTCACATTTTCCATTTTCCCCACACTATTTGCCTTTTTACAACTCTGCACACTGCATGAAGTAGATCACGGGTAAAATGTAAGTGCATGGAAAAGCACACATTTTTTAAGTCTAATGCC
The DNA here is from genome assembly GCF_905171775.1 of Rana temporaria. Lineage (NCBI taxonomy): Eukaryota > Metazoa > Chordata > Amphibia > Anura > Ranidae > Rana > Rana temporaria. The sequence continues at coordinate 427,217,596 of NC_053490.1, forward strand.
GCGTACACATTATCATTTTTTAGCATGAAAAAAACGTTGTTTTTCAGCATGTCCAAAAAAACGAAGTTTTCCCAACTTCATCATTAAAAACAACGTTGCCCACACACCATCGTTTTTAAAAAATTATCTAGCACGGTGACGTACAACACATACGACGACACTATAAAGGGGAAGTTCCATTCTTCTTTGGGCTGCTTTAGCTGATTCAGTGTTGGTAAAAGACGATTCACGCTTTTCTGTCTATTACAGCGTGATGAATGTGCTTACTCCATTATGAACGGTAGTTTTACCAGAACAAGCGCTCCCATATCTTGCTTCTGAGCATGCAATGGTTTTTAATGTCGTTTTAGCCCACACACGATCATTTTTTACAACCCGAAAAATGACATAGTTTAAAACGACGTTAAAAAACATGATCATTTTAAATGACGTTTTTTTAAAACAATGTTTTTTTCATGCTGAAAAATGACCATGTGTACGCAGCATTAGGAACTGAAGTACCTGTGATGCACTAATAATATTTAAATACTATCCTACAAAAAAAAGGAAAAGGCTTTGTATCATTTACTATGACTGAAAATAATAGTTTAAAAAAGTAAAAAAAAAGTTTTCATAATGAATGTGTTACAACAATTTACCAGGCCAAGCAATAGCAAGGCAAGGTGCTTTGGTTCCCAAGGCAAAGGCATCTCACAAGGCCTGTACTTACAAGCATGGCTTAATCACATGGTCATTGCAGAGCAAGGCTTCAGGCTTATTTTTATGCTTCTATGTGCTCCGATAGACTTAAATGAATTTAACAAGCCATGAAAAGCAGAAAATTCATCTATCTGATGATCATTAGATGCATACTTCATTGCTAAATACACAATTCATCTGATAGTCACAAAAAAGAATACAACAATGGAATTGTGGGCTGGAATTCCAATCTATTCCTTTATTTTTCCTTGGTATAAGATCCTGAATAAATTAGTAAGCTTCCGTTCTCAAAGCAGGCATACATTTACACTGAATCTGCAAGGCACTTTGTTTGTCCCTAAAAATATGAAGGTTAAACATCACAGCCCTGTTAACATATCACCTTTAAATAAGAAAAAAACGAAATAGGATTTTGATTATAACTCATGTAATTTTGGTAAACAGATCTTCATTCTTTTTTTTTCAGCCACTCTGACACTTTGCTAAACACTATATAACACTCACTTGTTTGGTGTATTAATTCCCCCGATGTTCGTTTTCAATTATAAAATGAACATATAGGGGCAGATCCACATACATCGGCGCATATATAGACCGGCGTAGCGCATCTCATTTACGTTACGCCGGCTCAACTTAGAGAGGCAAGTACCGTATCCTCATAGTATTTGCGCCCAACTTTGCGCCGGCGCAACGTAAATTCCGAGGCGTAAGCCGGCGTAATTGAAAGTGGGAAGGAAGTGGGCGTGTTCCATTGAAATGAGCCGTGACCCCATGCAAATGAAGTGCCGAACGGACGGCGCATGCTCAGAACTCGGCCCGGCGTAATCAGTGAGATAGGAACTAGGCCCAGCGTAATTAGTGAGATACGCCCAGGGCATAAATACGCCCAAACATGCACCCGTCCAGTGCAAAAGTACATCCTCTTGTTTCCCCCCCTGAAGCAAGGTACTTTTGTTCTGTTGTTTGTTGGTGTTTGTCGGTGTGTTTTTTGGAGAGATGTCTGCAGCTCGTAAAAAGAGGAAGCTGAATTACTCCCCACAGGAGAGGGCTATTATTGTCAGGGCCATAACCCAATATGATAGGTACCTCCATGGGCCAGAGAGTGCCAACACCACTGCGGCCAGGAGGAGGGAGATCCTGCAACTGATAGCAGATGATGTCAATGCATTGGGGAGTGAGGCCAGGACCCCCAATGAGATCTTAAAGAAGATCAATGATCTCAGGCGCGTCATCCGAGGTAAGCTGGCCAAGATGACCACTCATGCCAGGGGCACTGGAGGGGGACCATAAACCACTCTCAGGCTCAGTGCTGAGGAGCGGTTGGTTGCCCAGTGCCTCCACAGGCATCAAGTGGAGGGAGTTCCAGGCTTTGACTCCGTTGAGGAGGCCTTGAGGACAGGTAAGTAAGTTTTATTTCCTATCTGGTGTGTAGCATGTGTGGGGGGGGGAAACATGTGACAAGTGTGTGGATCCTCCAACATGTGAATGTTTTGTGTCATCCACAGATGTGCAAGAGGGTGCTGGGCCATCTGGCCAGTCCACAGCCTCCCCCGGACATGAGTCTGAGGCAGACCCCCAGGCAAGTCAGGAGTCATCTGTGGAGGGGAGTGGCCACAGCTCCCCTCAGGAGGAGGTTGAGGAGGAGGAGGAGGAGATGCTGAGTGCCAATGAGGTCCTTCTCCATTTGGAGGAGGCTTTCCCTATGCCTGGCACCAGTCAGGCCTCCATCAGGGGTAGCCCCTCCCGCTCCTCCCCCAACAGGGCTTCCCCCCAAGGGTCTCCCCTACTCCTAGGCCCCAAGCCACATCAGGAGCCAGGAAGGCGACCAGGAAGACAAGGGGGGTGGCAGAAGTTCTGCCTGACCAGGCCCGCCAGACCCGCCATCTGGGTCAGGTTGCCCAGTGTATGGAGCGCATGTCAGACAGCATGGCCTCCATAAAGGAGTCTGTGCAGGACGTGGCATGCAACTCCTCGGCTGTGATAACCTGCATGACTGACCTGCAGACCACCACAGCAGGCGTGAGTCAGGAGGTGCGCGCCCTGACCGAGGCTGTCTGGGCCAACACGGCAGCCATCCAGGCGGGGGTGAGGCTGCAGGAGGACACCAATGTGGTCCTCACCCGCATCGCCCTGGCGTTGGAGGGCAGGCGGGCAGAGACCAGGGGATGCTCCTCCTTCTCCTGATTTCCCTCCCCATGAGTCTCCCCTGAGGAGCCGGGGCCGGGGCCGTGGCCGCCGCAGGCGTGGGGCATGGCAGCGCCGGTAGTTTTTTTTTGCTTTTTTATTTTTACTCAGGTTATGAGTGTTTTATGTTTCTTTGTTATTTTACTCACGTTATGAGTTCTTATAATTTTTTGTAGCCCAGGCAGGCTACAGTGTGACTGATGTATGAATGTGGGGGTGACATTCCTGCCGGAAAAGGGGTGTCACCCTCTGTTGTGGTGGAGAAGGGATCCCCAGGACCAGGGAGAAGTGATCCCCAGGTCCGTGTGAATGGTGTATGAATGTACAGCAACATAATTGGAGCCTTGACGTGGCGTTGCTGCTCACAAGTCCTGAATGGTGGAATTGGGCTAATCCAATTTGATGAGGATGTGGGGTGTGTGTGCTAGGGACCACAGTGGTGTGAATGCGTGCATTCTCCTTGTGCCATGATTAATGTGTGTGTTTAATGTGCAAAAATGCCTACTGCGAGGCATCTCCTGACTGCTGTTCCCTCAGGAAATGGGGTAGCCTCGGTTAGGGGGGGATTTTCTGGTTCGGGGGTCAGGTCATCACGTAGGTCAATCTCCAGGCCCTTTCTCACGGCGAAGTTGTTCAGCATGCAACATGCAGCGATGATCTGGCACACAAAGTTTGGGGAATACAACAGGGTACCCCCAGACTTATCCAGGCATCGGAAACGGGACTTCAGGAGGCCAAAGGTTCGTTCCACCACTCCACGGGTATGTGCATGTGCTTCATTGTATCTTTGCTCTCCTGGGGTTTGGGGATCCCAGAATGGAGTCATGAGATGGGGCCCAAGTGCATATGCCAAGTCACCTGGAAGGGAAAAGAAAGGAGGATGTTAGTCATGCATGTGCCCCTCGTGATGTCTGCATCATGGGGGGGGCAGACATGCCTGACACCCATGTCACTCATCAACCAGCCAGCTGTCCCCATACACGTTCTGTTCTAATTCTGTTGGGATGGGGCTTTGGGGCTTTGACGGTATATGTAGCTGTCGTGGCTGGACCCTGGGTGTTTGGCACGGACGTGCCATATGAGGCATTGGGCATCAGCTATCACCTTTACGTTGATGGAATGCCAGTGCTTCCGATTGCGGTATATGTGCTCTGTGTCATGGGGGGGGCCGTAGTGCCACATGTGTGCAATCAATGGCCCCCACGGTGCGTGGGAATCCTGCAATTCGGTAGAAATCACGCATTGCCTTCACCCGCAGGTGCTCCTGGGTGGGTCTGATGATTTGGTTGGCCATGCGTCTGAGGATTGCGGGGACAACCTGGTGCACACATCTGCTAATGGATGATTGTGCCATCCCAGCCACAACTCCACTTGTACGCTCAAACGAGCCACTGGCAAGGAAATGCAGTGTTGCCAGGACCTTGACCAGTGGCTCCACTGCATGTGAGCGATGTGTCTGGCTGGTGATGTCATCTTTCAGGGTTCTGGTTAATTCCAGGATGGCAGTAGGGCTGAATCTGAATATGCGATACACCTCCGAATCACCCATGCCAAAGACGTTTATGCGCGGTCGGTAGATCCTCTCCCGTGCCCTCCTCCTCCGTGCCCTCCTCCTTCTGCGCGCATCTAAAGCCAGTAGTATAGCTATGACCATGGATGCCCCTGGCATGTTGGCATACAGATTGTTGTCCTGCAAGTGTGGCTGCTCAGCTTGTCCCTAACGGTGCTGCTGAAGCTGACCTGCACACGTCTGGTGCAACGTTAAAGCTGCTTTTATGAGGGGTAACTCAAGGGGTAGACCGGACGTACAGCTTACGTGCATAGCGCGTAGCCTGTGCCGGACAAACGTAATTTTGTGGATCGCCGTATCTCCCTCATTTTCACATTTGCATAGCAAAACAATGGTGCGTCCAGCGTATTTTTGCGCCCACTATGCGCCGGTGTAGAAAAATTACGTCGGTCGTAAAAACCTGTTTTTCCGGCGTATCTCGTTTTGGGGATACTGCGCATAGATACGACGGCGCATATTTACACTTACGCTGGGCATCTTGAGATACGCCGGCGTAAGTGCTTTGTGGATCTGCCCCATAAAATCTTATGATGTGGACAAGTGAAGCCCACAAGCATTGATTTCTGGGATGTGGTGAATTCTGAGCTCCCAGCATTCACTGCTTGTTGCCGCGAATGCTCATTGTGTACGGCGCGGATCGCCGATGTCTTGTCGATATGGGTCCTCCATCGGAAAATGCCTGGGCTGGACTGCGCAGCGCATGTGCAAAGGGAACCGGCGAAAATCTCAGAGGATGAACAGCTGTTCATCACCTGTACATGGCGCATGCTCAATCAACACGCCGCTCGCTCCTGATGTTCGGGCGGGTTATTGATTGAATACAACAAGGGGCACATGTATTATTGAGCAGTGCTTCGCAGGCACCGTGTACATCTGATAAACATCAGTACATTCTCTGCAATTTTCGGCTGCTCTGTTTGCCCATGCGCAGTCCAGCCCTGGCATTATCCGACGGGGGACCCATTTCGTCAGAACACCTGTCAACTTCAAGGTTGCAGGATTTTGCGGCAATTCTATGGTACAGACAGATTCTATGGTAAATACAGCACCAACATTTTTTTTTTTCATTTCTTTTGAGCATCTGTTCATAGCGCTGATGGGGATAAGGTGAAGTTAAAAAATTGTGTGGACCTCTGCTTTAAGGTAGCTCTCTTTTGAGCGGGTTTATGAGTAATGGCCCTCACCAAACAGGATATCGGGTAAAACCTGTAGATGAATATAAAAAAAAAACAGAACCTTCTATAAGTGTAAGAGTAGGTTTGGTAATAAAGTTGGCAGGGTCTATGTGAACAGGGGGGATTCTCTCCTTAACTGTAATTATTAAAGTAAGTGAAAGAGGAAGTACAGCAAACAGCTTATAACAGTAACCATAATTATATACATGTACACCAGTATGGAAATAATTAGGGTTGTCCAGATACCGATACCAGTATCGGTATCGGGACCGATACCGAGTATTTGCGCTAGTACTCGTACTCGCGCAAATACTCCCGATACCAAAATAGAATACTTTTTTTTTTTTTTTGTGACATCGAACACAAATTGGATGGCACCATTGGATGGCACTGATAGGTGGCACTGGCATTGATTGAATGGCACTCATAAATGGATGGCACTGATAGGTGGCACTGGCATTGATTGGGTGGCACTGATGAGATGCACTAATAAGCTGCCTCCCTGCACTGATGCACTAATGGGCACTGATCTGCACTGATAGGGGGCACTGGCTAGCTGCACTTTTGGGCACTGGCACTGATGAGCTGCACTGACAGTGATCACTCCTTCAATGATATGTAGTTTTCCAGTACCGTATGCTAAAAAACAGCCCCACACCATGATGTACCAGTTCTTCATAATTCTAAAGAAAATATCTTTGGTCTGTATTGTGGTTTGAAAACGGTCACATGACATTAAAAAAAAGTATCGGTATTCGGTATCGGCGACTACTTGAAAAAAAGTATCGGTACTTGTACTCAGTCCTAAAAAAGTGGTATCGGGACAACCCTAGAAATAATACATGCTTTTTATAAGGGAAGATTAATAATAGTACATGCATCCAATGTACAAATAGATCCTGGTGGAATTTTGCACATATACCAGGATATATATAGTCATCAATAAAGATACCACCAGATGAATGTTGCAACAAAGTTCAGTTGCAGGGGCCCCTGAGTATGATCACAAAGTGATGTCTGTCCAGGTGTTGGAGACCTGAAAACAAGATGAGGAGATACTCCAACCATTGTCCAACCAGCCTGGAATGCAGTTTCTCACCAGCAGAGTGTGACAATGAAACTTAGAGTCAGCTTATATACTGTACTATGCATCTTTGTCCCTGGCAGTGTCTAATCTGTCATGCAACTGGCAACTATCAAGTGGCATCAGTTACCTAACCTAGCTCTAGCCTATGTTGGTTATTGAGCCATAAGTTAGAACTAGATAGAGAATCCCAGACAGGGAAAAATAACATAACATGAGCTGCATATAAACTCTATTTAAAATGGCAAGTTTACCTACTAATATACTGCAATGTGACCTCTACACGCACCATATTAATGACTTAGTTATCTGGTATAGTCTATGTAAGATCACAGTAAGAAGACAGATAAACTTCTGTCTCTAGTCTTTAAATATTTACAGTATATATTTACACCAGAAGCTATGGGCAACAATAGTAAACTATTAACTACTTGCCACCTGGGCACTTTTACCACCTTCCTGCTCAGGCCAATTTTCAGCTTTCAGTTCTGACGCACTTTGACTGGCAATTGCGTGGTCTTGCAGAGTTGTAAAAAAACAGATTTTTTATCATTTTTTTTGAGATAGATAGAGATTTATTTTGGTGGTATTTATTCACCGCTGAATTTTTCTCCTTCACTGATATGGCACTGATGAGGCAGCACTGATGAAATGGCACTGAAGGGCATTGATGAGGTGGCACTAATATGTGGCCCTAATATGCAGCACTGATAGGCAGCATTGATAGGTGGCACTGATACGCAGCACTGATGAGCACCGATAGGAGGCACTGATGGACACTGACAGATGGCACTGATAAGTAGCACAGATAGGCACTGATTGGCTGCACTGATGAGCAGGCACTAATGGGCATTAAAAGGCAGAACTGACTGGCATCACTGAGGAGCACTGATTGGCATCGCTGATGGGTACTGATTGGCATCACGGCTGGGTATTGACTGAAATCACTGCTGAACCCTGATGAGGCTGCACTGATAATCAGGGAACTTATAATTAGTGCCCAGATTATCTGTGCAGATCTCAGAGGAAATTATGCTGATCTGCCTACTCTCCTCACACGCTGTCAGTATGAGGAAAGGAATGTGATAACCAGCATTTCCTTGTTTACATATGATCATCTGTGATTGGACACAGCTGATTACATGGGTAAATATCCATCATTGGCTCTTTACTGAGATCAGTGATACGCCGTGTCCCAGGGACAGAGTGCACTACCGATCAGCGCACAAGCATATGATGTCGTCCCAGAACAAAAGAGCATCCGCCAGCCTGTCATTTGCCTTTTAATCCCTTCATTCTGGTTTGGATTTAGCAACAGTTCTTCCATTGACAGGACATACATGTCAGACTTTTTCTCAATCATCACTTACTTCCTCTGGAGTTTTTCAAACCAACAACCCAGAGACAGGAAGTGCTATATATAATTAAATCTGTAAACTAACAACAATAAAATAGATGTCCCTGTAGGAGACAATTTTTCTAACAGAGACTGCAGCATACAATATCTCAAAACTATGGTACTGATAGGGAACTTCAAGTCACAGAAAGAGAGGCTGGAATGGAAATGGAAATTCTTACAAAATGTATAAACTTTAATTTGTGGCCAAAAGGGACATAAATTTATTGTGCTACTATAAATTTAATTGAACTTTTGCCCAACAGAAAACACTCCCTTCCCTTGATCTTGTGATCAAAGGTATATAAAAATGTTAAAGGATTTGGTCCTGGATTGAAAAATCCTAAAATATCCTATTTATTTAGAATAACCATGACTATTAAAGTGTGTCAAGAAAAATGGTTGAATTTTTATTAATGGTTGCATTTCATTACGTCTATGGTATTTGTATACCTCAAGAATTGTGCCTAGAACTTCTTATTTAGAGTCAATTACCCCCAATAACACATGCAAACTAACCTCTATTTCTATTACCTAAACCCTTTACAACAGACTTTACTACTCATATATTTCAAGAAAAAAATGGTTTATATATATATATATACATACACAGTATATTGTTTTTATATTTATATTTTATTGCTCCTCGGTGTAATTCTGCATATAAATACTTAAAATATTCTTTTAAGGATACTAAAATAGAAAAATGGGACATGGCTAAGGATTTCCAGGCAACAGCAGAAGCAGAAATAAGGCAGGATCAGCCTTTGGTCCATTTAAAAAAAAAAAGCCTTTTGGGAATCTAAACTGACAAAAAATACACTGAAATTAGCATTCCATTTAGGACATCCAAATTCATGAAATTTGGAACGAATATAAAGTCACCTGAATTACAGGAAAAACATATACAGTACCTATATTAGTATTGCAATTTACTGTTATTCCCACCTTAGTTTAAGATTTATAGCTTTCCTCCATATCCGTTTTTCTCCCCATTTTTCTTACTAAAGTATAATATAAAATTATAATGCATTAAACTGCTTTGCATGCATTTGTAAAGCATGCTGGGAAATTTCTGTATTGCCCATGCATAATTTTCAAGTAAAAGAAAGGGAAGGGTTCCCCTGGGTGGACTTTTTAGGCACTAGTGATAATAATTTCAAATATACAGGATATTGAAATAAAAAAGGGTTTTTATTCACAATTAAGCATAGTTATAAAAAATGAAATATTGATTTTCAAATATATAGTTCTAATAAATGTCACCATATAGGCAAATACGTGAAGAACCTTCTTTACACCCAGGGTGTATCATTTTTGATATTGACTATGTTTAATTGTGAATAAAAACCCTTTTTTACTTCAATAGCCTGTATATTTGAAATCATTATCACTAGTGCCTAAAAAGTTCACCCAGGGGAACCCTTTCTTTTCTTTTACCATAAACACTGGATGTGGCACAGCATATATTTGCCATTCCCCCTTTTCATGCATAATTTTCAAGAGTATTCCCCTTACCAGTAAATGTATGTATTTTGTACAGTAATGTTTGCATATCCTAAGGCTACAGAAACCCAATAAACATATGAAAAGGTGAGTATATAATGAAATACTGTATATACTGAAGTTCCTACAGACAGATTTTTGTTGTTTTTGTGTTGTGTTTGTACACATATCAGTTTAATAAGATGATATTGTTTGTATGTGACAGGAAGTTAACCTTCCACAATATTCCCCCTGCACAATTTGTATTCATCTATTCTTAATTACATGATGATGAAGTGATGAAGTGAAATATTTATCTGCTAAATAATAGAGTCCATTGAAGGAGGTCATTTTATTATGACTTGCACTGAGATAAGTTGCACACTATTGTGTGCTCATCATCATCAAACAATAAAGAGGTGACTGCACTGACTTCCTCACCACAGGTGACAGCTAATTACCAAACAATTAAAACAATTCTCTTTTATTTTAATGAGCCAGCACAGAGATGTAATGTGTAACTAAAGCTATGTTGCTCTCCAGGAGATGATCCTGCAGGAAGATGAATAGTGCAATTTGCTACTACTGTAAAATTGATGAGTTCAAATAGACTGGAAGATGTTTCGTTTTCATAACTATTACGTATTAGCTTGTAAAGAGCTTTTAAGCAAAACCAATGGAGGCTTTTGTATAAAATAACACTTATAAAACAAAAGACATGAGACTGGCTATTTTTTAGAATGAAATAATATACTGGCAATGCCATAAAGTGGTGCTGCACATCAGAAAGCAACCACAGACTAGAATGATTCAAGTATTTAGAGCACAACATCCTTATCTCTCCAAGTAAACCTCTACAGATTTATAATTCAATAAATAAATAAAAAAATTCCCAACATCTGCTCTGAATCGGGGTGTTTCTGTAATTAGTTTTCATACTCCTTTTGTCCAGCCATCTGTGCAAGTTTGATAACAGTAACTCAACTTGACATTATCTATACAGTGCACGATTTTTTGTACTTCAATAAATCCCTTCTCTCCTCTGTCTTTTGCCCATGTGTTACATAGATTATAGGTTTTTACAGTTAATCCTTATAGCTCAAACTTTAATACCTTTAGACAACTTTTTTTAACTTTGTGTATCTATTGCCTATGACAAAAAGACACATTTCTTGGGAGAAAAGCAAAATAATTTAATAAACAATTACATCAGTACATGAAACTGTTCTTTCCTTCATGAGAGATGTTAGTATTATCCTCTAATGTCAAGGTTACTGGGCATAATTGTCTTTACACCATTTTGTTATAAGCTAAGATTACTCAAAATTGCAATTTTGGTTATATGTCAGCAGTGTAAATGATCTGCTTGCTTTTGTGGAATCCTTCAGGGAAATCCTACTGCTGGGGTTTTTAGCTTCTGCTGTGGCCATCATAGTCTCCTAAAGCATTAGACAGAGCAAAGGCCTGTGTCAACAGGTTTTGAGCTTGTTCTTTCAGGTGCATTCTGCTTGCACTTGAAACACTTCTGATATCATTTAAAGCTAATTGACATGGAGGTTATGAACTCCTTACTAGATGGTACAGAACACCAGCAGTACTGCATCAGAGGATCCTGCAAGTATCAAATATCTGCTGGCACTGTCTGGAGTGCGAGGGTACCCATTTTTCACACATTGGTGAATGTCCGAAATTGAAAGAATTTTCGACAATGGTAGCTGACACCATTAAAATAATCACATTTGTGTCTCTTGGAGATAAGCCAACAGCTTTTTTATCACATGACACCCCTTTGTCTATCAAAAAATAAAAAAAAATCTGTCCTAAAACATCTTTTAACTGCTGTAAATGTGTGCATCTGTCAGGGCTGGGCTCTTAGGCCTTCCTTCTCTGTGCTCAGGTTGCTCAGCTGTCGGTTAATTGCCAGCACATATCATTCCAAAGTGGCTCACCTGTTGATCATATCCCGCTCATCAGTCAAACCCACAGCCAGCCCTTTCTGGCTACTTAAATTGCCTGGCTAATTTTATCAATTCACCTTGGTCAACATATATAAAGACTCTCTGCTGTGTTCCTGTTGAAGACTTGCCTGGCTGACGTCCCTTCTGGTTCCCGATCCTGTCTGCTGCCTCTTACTACGTTGATATCTGTCTTCCTGATTTTCTGGCTTGTTCTGACTACCCGATTTGGCTACCAAACCCTGTCTATGTTTTGACTACGTTTACCAGTTGTACCATTTTTACCATTTTAATAAAAGGTGTAATTTTTACTGCATTTTCTGTCTCTGTCTGTTTCATGATTCCTGACAGTAGATGAAGGACATGAATTCAGAAGATGCAGGCAATCCACATAGTGGTAATATTTTTTCCAGGTTGAATGAGCAGGTTCGGGGATGGGGTGTGGCATGAACAGACACGCTGACTGAGTGTGCTGCTTAGTGATCCCGGGCTCCAGAAAGATAGGCTGTGGTGTTCAGCAGGCTTCAGACCGGCTAAAGCATGTCCACACGCTGCTTTACAGCTGCTCCTCCCGGTGGTGGTGGAAAGAGCCAGGCTAACAGGCTTAGAGCTTACCTCGACTTAGAGACTACCTTGGCGCAGAGTGAAGACCCTGGGAGCGCAATATAAAGAACCCCGATCCAGGAGGGATGGAAGTTCAGCTCCTTTGATCTGAGGGGGGACCGGGGAGGGTCGGATGAGATCCGCCTGTACAGGGCCGAAGAGTGACATGCTTTGGAAGGGGTGTTTCAGTACATGACAATGGCCAAATACCTCTAAGCCCAAATCAGAGCTGCACAACCCTGGAAAGGGATCTCCCAGGAGAAGGGAGAGATACCTTAGTTTATCACGGTGAAGCGGAGGGTCCGGAGGGGGAGTGTATTGGTGGGGACCCGAGTCTTCAGGAGGTGGAAGAAATCCCAGGAGGGATGGTTGAATCCCTGGAAGTTGAAAGTCGTAGTACTACAAAACCCAGCAGTAAATCAGCAAAAATCAGCAACGGATTTGTGATGAATGCAGAAACAGCCTCTACAGGGCAGGTGCAGTATGTTAACCATTTGTATGGCGATCTTAATAATGAACTAGGTGCATCTCAATCGGAGTTAATAGTGGATTGGGACTTAAGAAAACATTTGAGAGCACTTCCTACAAAGAGAGACAGAGGTTGTTTTTTCCCTCTGTCTGTTCTCTCTTAATCCCTCACCAAACCCCCCTCCCCCTTTTTTCTTTTTTTTATCCCTTTTATTACTTCCTTTTTTTTTGGTGGGGGGGAGATGGGGGATGGAGGGAGATGTTGTTTTCCCTCTGTCCTCTCTTAGTCCCCCACCACCCTCCCCTTTTTTAATTTTTTTTATCGCCCCCTCTTTTTTTCTCCTTCATTTTTTTCTCCCCTAAATACTTTTTTTGTTTTTTCCAGTGAGCTGCAGTGCATTAAATACTGTATTTATTGGCGTATAACACTCACTTTTTTACCCTGAAAATAGAGGGTAAACTGTGCCTGCGTGTTACACGCAGGTGACTGTGGAAAGTATTTTTTTCTGAAACTTCCCTCTTAAAGTTAGGGTGCATGTTATATGCCTGTGAGTGTTATACGCCAATAAATACAGTATATATACAGTCTCCTACATATATATCCACTACATTCCGGTTTAGCCAAGCCTATATCTGACTGCAGGCCATTCCTGGTGTACGTTTTCAAATATACTTTCAGGCAGGTGATTCAGTGAGCTGCAGTGCATTAAATATATATATACCGTATTTATCGGGGTATTGCGCGCTCCGGCGTATAGTGCGCACCCCTAAAGTGGACACGCATTCCGGTGGAAAAAACATTTTTGTACTTACAGTTTTGGTGTCTTGCGCGGCATCCATCGGCGGCCTCGTTGGGTCCGGCGTCCGTCTGCGGCTTTGGGTGTCCTCTTCATCATGTCCGGCGTCCTTCTGCGGCATCCTCCCCGCTCGATCTCCACTTTCCCGCGCCGAGTTTGAATACTGCGCCGGCATATACCGAGCGCAGTACACTCGTGTATAGTCGGGCAGGCTCGGCTACTCTCACGCTCACGTCCTGTACATCCAGGACGTGAGCGCGAGAGGAGCCGAGCCTGCCTCGGTATATTTCCCGGCGCAGTATTCAAACTCAGCGCGGGAAAGCGGGTTTCGGCGTATATCGCGCACCCACAATTTTGCCCTGATTTTCAGGGCAAAAAAGTGCGCGGTATACGCCGATAAATACGGTATATGTAGCCTACCTAAATATATCCACTGAAATCTAGTCTAGCCAAGCTTATATTTGACTGCAGGCCATTCCCGGTGTACATTTTCAAATATACCTTCAGGCAGGCAGGTGATTCAGTGAGCTGCAGTGCATTAAATATATATACAGTCTCCTACATATATATATCCACTGCATTCCAGTCTAGCCAAGCCTATATCTGACTGCAGGCCATTCCTGGTGTACTTTTTCTAATAAACTTCAGGCAGTGTTTTGCTAATCAAAATTTACAGCATGTCCTGAAGGCCACCAAGGAGAGGCAGACGCTCACAGGCCAACAGTGCTGGGCACGTGGGGCACGCTTGTCCTTTTTTTCCTGCAGCTGGCGTGTTATTGAGCCACAACATGCAGAAGAGTTGGTGGAGTGGATAACAAAGCCGTCCTCATCCTCCTCATCCTCTGTCACCCAGGCTCAGAGTAGTTTGCCTGCCAATGCAGCTGCTAAAGTGTCCTATTCCATCGGCTACATGTCATCAGTCACTCCTTCCCTAGACCCACCATCATGCACAGAGGAGTCCCCCAAACTGTTCAACCACAGTGTTGGGTACAGGAGGATGTGCAGCGTTTTGAAGGCTCTGATGATGGTACCCAGGTTGAGGAAGGGAGTAACGTGAGCCTAGAGAGAGCGGATGCCCAGGAAGGACAAGAAACTGGCAGTCATGCTCCCCTAGCTGCAGCATACTGCCAACGAGGAGGAGGAGGCACATCAACGAGGCAGTATGCCCTCCAGGGGCCAGCTTAAGGGCAGCCACTCTATTGCATCACACTGCAGAGCTAAGCATGTGCAGGGCGCTGCTGATTCCCCGCGTATTTTGAAAAGTTCTTTGGTGTGGGCCTTTTTTTAAAAGTGTGCAGCAGATCGCACCATTGCTGTTTGCAACATATGTCTGAAGCATATCAAGCTCCCATGCAGTCCATTGGCAACAGTACTTAAAAGACCCACATCAAAGAACAAGGCAGACCTCTCCTTGCTCATCAGCTCGGATCTCCAACCCAACTATACCTTCAGTCCTCTCAAAACCTGCACTGAGTGGAATGAAAGTGTAGAATTAGGTGTGCCAGAACCTGCAAACAGACCAAAAGTTTGTGTGAACTTTGGAACCCTGTTAAAGTCTATGGGACTCAAATGTTTGAAATCTAAAGTGCTAATTGTAAAGGCTAATATGCAAGTTATTGTCCTAAAAAGTGTTTGGGGACCTGGGTCCTGCCCCAGGGGACATGTATCAATGCAAAAAAAGTAAAAAAAACTGATGTTTTTTCAGGAGCAGTGATTTTAATAATGCTTAAAGTGAAACAATAAAAGTGAAATATTCCTTTAAATTTCGTACCGGGGGTGGGGTTGTATAGTATGCCTGTGAAGTAGCATTTGTTTCCCATGCTTAGAACTGTCCCTGCACAAAGTGTATTTTCTGAAGGAAAAAAGTAATTTAAAATCACTCGCGGCTATAATGAATTGTCGGCTCCCAGCAATACAGAGAAAAGTCATTCATAAAAATAAAAAAAAGCGTGGGGGTCCCCCCAAATTCAATTACCAGGCCCTTCAGGTCTGGTATGGATATTAACCATTAACCTCTACCGTTTCACCATTTCACAGCCCGGCGAATGATGCGGTTTCAGCAGTGACAGCTCTAATGCATGTGAGGGTGGGGTCACCCATCACATGACCCTGTTCCCCTCTGATGCAAGGGAAAGTCCAGGCGTCATTCACCGGGCTGTCTCCGGTAGAGACAGGTGATGCGTGCGCTGGATAGACATCTCATCACTAGATCCTGGATGAAGAGGAGATCTTCTCATCGCTGGACCCCAGAGAGGAGATCACCTGTCGCAGGATACCGACAGCGTTGGAGCGGAGACTAAGAGTGGATTACCACCGCTGGAATTTTTTAATTTTTTTTTTAATAAAGCACTTTCCCAACGGTGTCTGTGTTTTTTTACAATTATTTACACTTTCTTTGTGAAATGGTAGAGGTACAATGTACCCCATTACCAATTCACATGGGGGGGTGAGATCTGGGTGTCCCCTTTGTTAAAAGGGGTCTTCCAGATTCCAATAAGCCCCCCGCCCACAGACCCCCACAACCACCGGGCAAGGGTTGTGGGGATGAGGCCCTTGTCCCCATCAACATGGGGACATGGTGCTTTGAGGGGTCACAGACCCCCAAAGCATCCTCCCAATGTTGAGGGCATGTGGCCTGGTACGGTTCAGGAGGGGGCGCTCTCTCGCCCCCCTCTCTTTTCCTGCGGCCTGCCAGGTTGCGTGCTCGGATCAAGGCTCTGGTGTGGATTTTTGGGGGGAACTCCACCCATTTTTTTAAAGTTGGGGTGGAGTTCCCCTTAAAATCCATACCAGGCCTGGATCCGACCACACAACCTGGCAGAGGGCATACTTCACAGGCATACTATACACCCCCCAGGTACGAAACTTAAAGGAATATTTCCCTTTTATTGTTTCACTTTAAGCATTATTAAAATCACTGCTCCCGAAAAAACTGCAGTTTTTAAAACTTTTTTTGCATTGATACATGTCCCCTGGGGCAGGACCCAGGTCCCCAAACACTTTTTAGGACAATAACTTACATATTAGCCTTTAAAATTAGCACTTTAGATTTTTTCCATAGACTTTTACAGAGTGTTCAGCGGCTTTTCGAATTTGCCGCGAACACCCCAAATTGTTCGAACAGGCTAACAGGCAATTTTCGAGTCGAACATGAGTTCGACTCAAACTTGAAACTCATCCCTACTTGCAGGCAATCTGCTATCGCTACACCAACATCCGATTGTAGCAGGTAAATTTCCCTACCCCAGTTGCTAAACCGTCAAAAGAAATTTGGTCCCAGCCATTCACATGCTCAGCGTCTGAATGCCAGCTTGGTTAAATTGCTAGCACTGTAACTGCTGCCTTTTGAGCTGGTAGACTCTGCCCCCTTTTGTGAATTTGTGGAATGTGCGGTACCCCAGTGGCAGGTTCCCAAATGCCATTTCTTTTCATGAAAGGCCATTCTGGCTCTCTTCGAGGCATGTGGAAGGCAAAATCTTGGCCTCGTTGGACAGGGTGGTCAGCAGTAAGGTGCATCTTATCGCTGACTCATGGTCCAGCAGGCATGAACAGGGATGTTTCCTTTCTTTCACGGCGCACTGGGTAACTGGTGGCAGCTGGGAAGGATGCAGAACAGGGTGCAGTATTGTTGGAGCTATTTCCGCCACCATGCCTCCAAAATGCCAGTAGTGATGATTCTGCCACAGCTCTCTCCTCCACCCCCTCCTCTTCTTCTTCCTCTATGAACTCTACCTCTGCAGATTTGTCCTCTGAACCAGCGGTGCTCCGTAGGCATTCAAGGGGCTACATAAGCACTCAGGCAAAAAGAGCTGGTCTGCTTAGGGGACAGGAGCCACACTGGGGCAGAGATTCTGTCAACTCTGCAGGGGCAGACTCAGAGGTAGTTGATGCCACGCCAGCTTCAGCCAGGAATGGTTGTATGCAACAATGGCACCAACCTCCTGTCCACCCTCCCACAGGGACACTTGACCCATGTTCCCTGTTTGGCTCATGTCCTGAATTTGGTGATGCAGCGGTTCTTGGGCAGGTACCCGGGCTTACAGGATCTCCTGAGGCAGACCAGGAAAGTCTGGTCATTTCCGCCGGTCATATAATGCCAGTACTCAGCTGGCTGACCTTCAAAAGGAATGCAACCTGCCCAAGAACTGCCTCATTTGTGACATGCTCACCAGGTGGAACTCAACGTTGGCAAATGGCAATGCTGCAGCAGCTGCACATGCAGCAGAGGGCCATCAATGAGTACCTGTGTGAGTATGGCACCAGGACAGGGTCCGGGGAGCTTGGTTTTTTTCACCACTCCAGTGGCTACTGATCAAGGATGCATGCAATGTCCTGTCAGCATTTGAGGAGGCCACAAGGATGGTGAGCAGTGACAGTGCATGCATCAGTGATACTGTCCCTCTTGTCTTCCTGTTGGAGCACACGTTTCATTGAATAAGGGACAGGGCACTTGAGGCAGAACAGCAAGAGGAAGAGGAGGACTTTCTTACCCCTTAAGGCCCCCTTTATACAGATAGAATTCCTGCAGGCCCTACGCTGCATGGCCTCCCTGATCCTGCAAAGCCCACAAAAGGACCCCAGGATTTCGTGGTATCAAGGAGAGGAATCATTACTGGCTGGAAACCCTTCTTGATTCACGTTACAAGGGTAAGGTTGCAGAACTTATCCAGCCTTTGCAGAGGGAGCAGAGGATGAAACATGGGAGGCCTTGCAGAAAGGTTTGTGCAATGTGTTTCCAGAGCCTTGTAGTTTACAATTTCCTGGTCCTAGACAACATGTTGCTGAGTCTTTGGTCAGTCACAGAAGAAGCGTTGAAGAAGGTGGTCATCTGACTGATGCCTTCAGACAATTCTTCAGTCTGCAGCCCCAAGGTCTGATCGGTTCCAGCAACCATTTCCAGCGTTTGAATTACATGGTGCAGGAATACCTAGGGGCAAGATTAGACTTGGAGACCTTTCCAACAAAAAATCCACTGGGTTACTGGGTGTTGAGGATGGACCACTTGCCAGAGCTTGCACAATATGCAATTGAGCTACTGGCCTGCCCTGCATCCAGAGTTCTTTCTGAACGCACATTACGTGCTGCTGGAGGCTTTGTAATCGATCACAGAGTGCATCTGTCCACAGACTCTGTTGATCAGCTTACCTTCATAAAAATGAATCAGTCTTGGATCTACCAAGCACTGGATGCTGATGTAACCAATTAATTTTTCTATGGATGTGGGATCCCTTGAAGACTGCCTATGCTGAGTGACTATCCTATTATAATGAGTGACTATCCTATTCCTTCTCAATCTTGATGATGCTAGCTTCTAAGAATATTTTTGGTTCAGGGCACCACCACTGCCTAAGGCCCAATTTGTTTGCCCCTGTTTAACAGGGGCATGTAATTAAAAATGTTGCTGTAATATTTCTCAGTAGGGCTTGTTCCTGCGCTCAACAAGAGTATCTGAGAGGCTTTACAGTGTTGTGTCACCACCACCATCACCACCACCGCCTAAGGCCCAACTTTTTTGCCCCTGTTTAACTGGGGTGCGTAATTACAATTTTTGATCTAATATTTCACAGCAGGGCTGTTCCTGCACCCACCAAGAGTACCTGTAAGGCTTTACAGTGTTGTGACACCACCACTGCCTTAGGCCCAATTTTTCTGCCCCTGTTAAACAGTGGCATGTAATTACAATTCTTGATATAATATTTCACAGCAGGGCCCGCTCCAGCGCCCACCAAGAGTAACTGTGAGGGCTTACAGTGTTCTGGTACCGACAATACACAAAATGCCATGAGGCAAGAAGAGCAGGCAGTCTCATAACCGTTGCAAAAAGCTGATATTTTATTCAACCCAAAATGAGGATAAAATACAGTACTAAATCCACAAAATTATGTGGAAGGAAATGTTTGCAATGTCACCTGGGATCCACTGAGCAATGAGGAGCCCATAGCTTCCAGTTCTGCTCAGATCTCTCACAGCGGGGGGTGCAAGACGGAGAGGGGAAGAGAGGCAGCCGCATAAACCCTGTAGTGAAGGTCACAGATAGGACGTACAGGCCAGCGTGTAGAGAACCTTCCCGACATGTGGGGAGCGGTGACCAGAGCCGCATCAGCGAGGAGATGGACAGGAAGCCCCATGCCGCGCGCGTCAGTGACGTCAGTCCAGCTGAGACACTGACACAGAAGCAGGAAAAAGCTGCAAGATAGAGATGGATGAGCCGTAGATCACTCCTCCACACTAGGAAACATCCACAGCTGCTGAAATAGCTGGAAAGTGAACCCACTACTGTAAATCCAAGCTGCACAGAGTGGCTGGAAAAACTGTCATGCTGCCAAATGTGCGAAAGGTGTACAATGTAGTGATAGATGAAACGTGGTGAATTTACAAGCATTAGCTGAAATGCCTGAGCCACCTATGAGAATGCTGTCAGACAACCAAGTTAGTGAATAGAATGCAAAACATTAAAGCTTACCTTCTGAAAGGAACAAAATAAAAATATATTTCCACTTCACTCCCCTGTATCTATTTTAGAGTTTTTATTTTTTATAAAACTTTATTGCAGCCAATAAAACTCTGTCTCATGAAAGGCCCACAATCGTTTTCTTCTGCTTTTTAGTGTTGGAAAAGCAGTTCTGCAGTTCCCACGCTACTTCCTGGAGATGTTGTCATTATCCACTGATTGTCAAAAGGGCCCAGCACAGGGTACTACAGCATTCATAGTAAGATCATGAAAGATGTAGGGTGCTCTTTTTTCTAATTTTTAATTCAAGAGACATGGTATTGAAAGACCCTGCCTGACATCAACCTTACCCAAGAGAAAAGCAGGCACAACTTTTAGATTTCAATTTACATCTGTGGGAAAACTGAAACCAGGTGAATATTTGCTAAACTGTTTCTTTTAATATAATTCTAACAATGTTACCATCCATCCAGAGGCAAGGGGTCATTAATGTCACTTTTCAATGCACCTTATTTTAGTTCTGTAGATTGACTATTATCTGGCTTACAGTGGCATTGCAGTGATGTCTCCTTGAAAGGTATTGATTTTTAGGATTTAGACAATGTGTGTCTTCTTGCTGCTTTGACTTTGATTGAATTTCTACAGCTTATTTTTCCAAGTGAAATAAAAAATGTAATACTAAGAAAAAATTCCATGTGCCCTTCCTTTAACTGCTCTAAAATTATTTTCTTTTGCTTCCAGCGAAGTGAAATAACTAAGTAGAAGAATTTATTTCTTATGCTTTGTAAAGTAAGTAAATGTCACTTTTCTGACAGAGTGTGCTTATTATACCAACTGTTTTCTATGTCTTTCAAATATTTTAAATGGATAAATGGAAGAAAAATTGTGCATGGAAAAATGGGTGAGTAGCCAACACTCCACTAGACCAGTGGCGGCTGGTGCTCAAAGTTTTTGGGGGGGGCGCAAACGTAAAAAAAAGAAAAAAATTGCAGCCTCACTGTGCCCATCAAATGCAGCCATAAATTCTCACCACTGTGCCATGCCATCAAATGCAGTCACTGTGCCATGACATCAAACGCAGCCACTGTGGCATCAATTGTCACCACTGTGCCATGCCATAAAACGCAACCACTGTGACATCAATTGTCACCACTGTGCCATGCCATCAAACGCAGCCACTGTGCCATCAATTATCACCAATGTGCCATCAAATGCAGTCACTGTGCCATCAATTCGCACCCCTGTGCCATGCTATCAAACGCAGCCACTGTGCCATGCCATCAAACGCAGCCGTTGTGCCATGCCATCAAACGCAGTCGCTGTGCCATGCCATCAAACGCAGTCACTGTGCCATGCCATCAAACGCAGCCAGTGTGCCATGCCATCAAACGCAGTCACTGTGCCATGCCATCAAACACAGTCACTGTGCCATGCCATCAAACGCAGTCGCTGTGCCATGCCATCAAACGCAGTCACTGTGCCATGCCATCAAATGCAGTCGCTGTGCCATGCCAAATGCAGTCACTGTGCCATGCCATCAAACGCAGTCACTGTGCCATGCCATCAAACACAGCCACTGTGCCATCAATTGTCACCACTGTGCCATGCCAAACGCAGCCACTGTGCCCCCTAATTGTCGCCACTGTGCCAATTGTCACCACTATGCCCCTCAATTGTCGCCACTGTGCCATTTGTCACCACTGTGCCCTTAAATTGTCGCCACTGTGCCCATTGTCTTTACTGTGCCCATTGATGCCACTGTGTCCATTGATGCCACTGTGCCCATTGTCACTTCTGTGCCCATTGATGCCACAGTGCCCTTTGTCTCCTCTGTGCCCATTGTCCCCGCTGTGCCCTGTAAAATGCACTTACCTTAATCCTTCGATGTCCCTCGATGTCTTCTCCTGCCTTGGTGACGCTTCAGCCAATCAGGTTACCGATAACCAGAATCTGCGAACCTGATTGGCTGAGACGGCCGTCAGTCGTATCTAAGGAACGCACCCCATATGTTCCCTGGATAAGACATCCGGGAGACAAGGGCTGTACTCGGAAAGCCTATCAGAGCCGCTGGCTCTGATAGGCACTTCCGCACAGCCAACCAGCTGCTCTAAAATTATTTTCTTTTGCTTCCAGCGAAGTGAAATAACTAAGTAGAAGAATTTATTTCTTATGCTTTGTAAAGTAAGTAAATGTTACTTTTCTGACAGAGTGTGCTTATTATACCAACTGTTTTCTATGTCTTTCAAATATTTTAAATGGATAAATGGAAGAAAAATTGTGCATGGAAAAATGGGTGAGTAGCCAACACTGAAAAAGATTCATTCTATTATATGCATTTTTCACCTTCTACAATATCTTGTTACTCCTCTGTACTGTTTACATAATCTTAGAAGCAAAGCAATGTCTTTTCTACGTAGTTAGCCCTTAACAGCAGAAAATCTCTGATCACAATGGTGTTTGGCTCCTTTACAGAGTAGCTTCTTTTGTTATTACTTATACAGTAGGGTGGAATGGAATAACTCATAGAGTTCTGATACATTATCCATCTTAAAGCGGAGTTCTGGCCACAATTTCACTTTTTAAATATAAATACCCCTGTAATACACAAGCTTAATGTATTCTAGTAAAGGTAGTCTGTAAACTAAGGTCCGTTTTGTTAGGTTGTTACAGCATTTAGACACTTTATAAAATAGAAATTGACTGGGGCCATCTTAAGTGTGGGCATCATGAAGCCAGACTGTATGACTTCCTGGATTTCAGCCTTGCAAATCTCGCACATGCTCAGTGCTGCACAAGCAGTGTCAGATCAGGTTTCAGCACCTGTGCTGTCCAAGTCACATGATTCTTTGTGACTGGGGAATGCACAGACTCCTGGAAAGTTACACCCACTACATTCCCAGGAGTCTGTGCGGTGTAGGTTAGGAAGCATTAAGCACCTAGGTGCAGGAAGTGGGAAGATTAACTATTCTGCCTAGCAACAACACTTTGAAGGCATCTAAAAAAAAAAAAATTCGTAAAGGACTAATGACATTTTTTTAAAACTACTGATGTAATGTTATATTTATGGGTTGAACTCCACTTTAAAGTGGTGTTCCAGCATTTTTTTTTAAAGTCAGCAGCTACAAACACTGTAGTTTCTTACTTTTAATAAGGACACTGAGGCCGCGTACACACGGTCGATCCAAACCGATGAGAATTGTCCGACGGGCCGTTTCCATTGGTTCACCGCTGAAGTGGCCTAACGGTCTGATATGCGTACACACCATCGGTCCAAAAACCGATCGGGTCAGAACGCGGTGACGTAAAACACACAACGTGCTGAAAAAAACAAAGTTCAATGCTTCCAAGCATGCGTCGACTTGATTCTGAGCATGCGCGGGTTTTGAACCGATGCTATTCTGCACTAACCATCGGTTTGGACCGATCGGTCAGCGGTCCATCGGTTCGATTTTAAAGCATGTTTTAAAATTTTGGACCGAAGGACAACAGACCGATGGGCCATACACACGGTCGGTTTGGACCGATGAAACGGAACTTCGGTCCATTCTCATCGGTTTGGAACGACCGTGTGTACGCGACCTTACATGTCCAGGGAGCCCATGATGTCTGCCCCCTGAGGCCAATCCGTCCATTGGCCATTGTAACTAAGGGTTAAGGGTTACTTCAGGATTTACGACCGGTTTACTACTTCTCATGCACGAGTAGCGTGTCGCTTTCTGAATGACACCGCCATCTTCTGGGACACTCACAGGTCCCAGAAGGCAGCAGGGAGCATGAGGAAATTACACCCTGGGCCACAGCCAAGGTAGGACAGAAGTATACTCAGTACTTCAGAAAAGGTAAGAAACAAAAAATAATTAAATAAATACTGTATTTATTGGCACTCACTTTTTTACCCTGAAAATAGAGGGTAAACTGTGCCTGCGTGTTATACGCAGGGGGCTGTGGAAAGTCTTTTTCCTGAAACTTCCCTCTTAAAGTTAGGGAGCGTGTTATATGCCTGTGTGTGTTATATGCTGATAAATATGGTAGTTATCCAAAAATGAGTGGTGGAGGGATGGTCTTGCGTTTAGATAAAGTTGTAAAAGTGGGTGGAACTCCGCTTTAAGTCTGTTTATAGTTAATCTGCTCCTGAACTTTGTTATGCCCGATTCCCTGGTACTGACCTTGGCCTGCACCTGGACTTTGCTCTGCCTGATTCCCTGATACTGACCTCGGCTTGCTACTGGACCTTGCTCTGCCTGCTCCCTGTCCATGTTGCTGTCTCACCTTGTATGATCCTGGATCACCTTGACTATGTCTCTGTCCATAGCAACTACCTGTTACCTAGCTACCGGCACCCATACTTTGTTGAGCCTTGTACCTCTGTCATCACATTCATAGGTGCTTGGACCAGTGCCACAAGGGAAGCCCTCCTGTCAACTCGGGCTCCAAACAAGGTAGATGACACAGAGTTTGTTTGTTCTATCCTTTCACCAAAATTTCTAATATCCAATCACTGTAATGGTCTGGTTCTTGACCAGTGGGAATGTATGGGAATTTGTGGGCAAACTCTCTCACTACCAGGAAGTGCTGATGCTTTGCCCATTCAAAATACCTTGATTTAGGCTGTAGCAGAATGCAACAAAAGCTACTGCAAGTATAAGCATGTAGTTGGGTGGCAGAGTACTCCCTTGTTCAGCCAATAGATGGCACCCTTGCAGAGGATATCTACAGTATATTTAGGCATTCAGGTTCAGAGTAGCCATAATAGGAGGAGAATAAACAGCTTCTGGTTGGCCCCTGTTGGATTGATCGGGGCCTACTTTCCCAATATGTAGCCCCACCAGTGTGAGGTATTCCCTGGTTCCATTGCTCCTAGGGGTGAAGCAAGGGTAGGAGAGAATGGACATTTGTCAGAGAAAGTACTATGGAACCTTCTACTGTGCACTTCTATAAAGTTTATCAATTAAACTTTAAAAATGCCTGGTATCTCCTTCAATACATATGGAAGTGGTGTCCACACGGACACAGTAACCTAAGCTTTGGTTTGCCGGTGGTGTCTGGTGAAATCACACTGTGCCCATGTCAGGTTGCACCCACTTACAAGCAGAAACTGCTGGGTTCCTGTACGTCATACTTGCTAGCACATGATAGACACTGTATACATTACATACGGTTAGTTTTGGGGTTTCTGGCACTTTGTTTTTGTTCAAAACAACATGATTTTAGGTTAAATTCCCTTCCAATGATTTATACTCATGAATATTAAAACAAATGACTTTTCACTAAACATTGGACATGCCTAAGACACTTGGAATATTAGTCAAGAAGTGTCCTACAGTACCTAAACATTTAATCAGTAATAACATGTGTTCTTCATCGAGAACAGTTATCTCAGTTATCTAAAAATGTGTACTCTATAATTGGGAGACAACAACTTCAGGCACACTGAAACCCCAGTATCTATGTAAGAAAAATAAAG
Organism: Rana temporaria; assembly: GCF_905171775.1. NCBI lineage: Eukaryota > Metazoa > Chordata > Amphibia > Anura > Ranidae > Rana > Rana temporaria. Next base: position 427,242,927 of record NC_053490.1, read on the forward strand.
CTGCCAGAACTCAAACCTGAGTTCCCCACAGTTTGAGACATGACTTACCTGGTCTTCCACTACAGCCTTTGCTTAACTGAATAGAATTGTTATATTTCTGCAGAAGTGAATTTCATAAAATGTCTCTCCTGCATCTGACTATGTGGCCAATCCTGTTCCTGGTAGTATCCTCCCATTACTAGATACAGTTCAAGTACAAGAGGATGAAGAATGAGTTGTACTCAAAGTTCTGCACTGTGGTAAGCTACAGAATCTGATAAGATAGAAACGTTATTGTCACGAAGGTGATTTGTGGGAACTAAAATCTGTAATTTCCCCATTTAATCAGAAATTTTCATAAACAATAACATGATAAGCCAAAGAAAAGACAAGAGGGAAGAGTAAAATCAGGAACTGAATTTGCTGGGTCCTGAAGTCAGCTTTTACACAGACTGAAGCATGGCTCTTACCTAGTCTGCAACTTCAGCCTTTGTTTCAACCATGAATTTGGTATAGTTCTCCAAAATGATTTGCTTAACAAGTCTCATCTGATCACGTGGCCAATGAAGGTCATCTATTTAAGTCAACCCTGTTTTGTTGACAGATTATTGTGCTTCACTCATTAATCCTGCCTTCTACTTTGTGTTACTTCTCCTTTGCTGGTGATCCAACACTGTTTCTTTGCCACTGACCCTGGCTTGTGACTCCAATGCTAATTCTCTGCCACCTACGCTGACCCTGGCTTGTGACCACAGCACTGATCCCCTGCTGCCTGCTGCCTGCACTGACCCTGACTTGTGACCCACACTGCTAAATGTCCCTAGATTCACAGAGAGCTGTGCCGACACTGAAGATGTCTAGAGTAATCTAGAGTGGGTGACTGGGGACAAAGAGAAGGCAAATTTATTAAATGCTTTCTTCAGCTCTGTGTATACAATGGAGCATGGGGGAGCTCATGTCCATAATGGGGGTGGGAGTGACACAGCCCCAAATCCACAATGGCTCAAAAGTGATATGGTCCAGAAATATTTAGACAGAATAAAGGTGGATAAAGCACCTGGACCTGATGGCATCCACCCACGGATCCTAGGTGAGTTGAGCTCTGTCATTTCAAAGCCACTGTATCTAATATTTAGGGACTCATTAATGACAGGAATAGTACCACTGGATTGGCGTAGAGCCAATGTGGTGCCTATATTTAAAAAGGGAACACAGTCTTTACCAAGTAACTATAGACCTGTTAGTCTAACTTCTATAGTTGGGAAGATACTGGAACGTTTAATAAAAGACCATATGGATGAGTTCTTGCAGGAAAAAAACTATTTAAGCAGCAGACAACATGGATTCATGAAAGACAGAAGTTGTCAGACAAACCTGATTTCCTTTTATGAAGAGGTAAGTAAAACCCTGGACAGAGGAGTGGCTGTGGACGTGATATATTTGGATTTTGCAAAAGCGTTCGATACAGTTCCGCACACACGGCTCATGTGTAAGGTAAGGTCTACAGGATTGGATATATCAGTTTGTAAATGGATAGAAAATTGGCTGAAAGACAGAATTCAGAGAGTCGTGGTTAATGATTCTTACTCTGAATGGTCCAAGGTTATCAGTGGTGTACCCCAAGGTTCAGTGCTGGGACCCTTACTTTTCAATATATTTATAAATGATATTGGGTCTGGGATCAAAAGTAACATTTCTGTCTTTGCAGATGACACCAAGCTATGCAGTGGAATAACGTCCTTACAGGATGTCTCCAATTTACAAGCCGACCTCAATGCTCTGTCTAATTGGGCGACTGAGTGGCAGATGAGGTTTAATGTTGATAAATGTAAAGTTATGCACTTGGGGGCTAAGAATATGCATGCATCATACATACTAGGGGGAGTACAACTGGGGGGATCTGTAGTGGAGAAGGATCTGGGGGTTTTAGTTGATCATAAGCTCAATAATGGCATGCAATGCCAAGCTGCGGTTTCCAAAGCGAGCAAAGTCCTTTCTTGTATTAAGAGAGGTATGGACTCCAGAGACAGAGATATAATTTTGCCCCTGTACAAATCATTAGTAAGACCTCATCTGGAATATGCAGTTCAGTTTTGGGCACCAGTTCTCAAAAAGGATATCGGAGAACTGGAGAAAGTGCAGAGAAGAGCAACCAAACTGATAAGAGGCATGGAGGAGCTCAGCTATGAGGAAAGATTAGAAGAACTAAATCTATTCACTCTTGAGAAGAGGAGAATTAGGGGGGATATGATCAACATGTACAAATATATAAGAGGTCCATACAGTGTACTTGGTGTTGAGTTATTCACTTTACGGTCAACACTGAGGACAAGGGGGCACTCTTTACGTCTAGAGGAAAAGAGATTTCACCTCCAAATACGGAAAGGTTTTTTCACAGTAAGAGCTGTGAAAATGTGGAACAGACTCCCTCCAGAGGTGGTTCTGGCCAGCTCAGTAGATTGCTTTAAGAAAGGCCTGGATTCTTTCCTAAATGTACATAAAATAACTGAGTACTAAGATTTGTAGGTAAAGTTGATCCAGGGTAAATCCGATTGCCTCTCAGGGGATCAGGAAGGAATTTTTTCCCCTGCTGTAGCAAATTGGATCATGCTCTGCTGGGGTTTTTTGCCTTCCTCTGGATCAACTGTGGGTATGGAGTTGGGTGTATGGGATTGTATTGTGTTTTTTATTTTGTTTGTTTATTTTTTTTGTGGTTGAACTGGATGGACTTGTGTCTTTTTTCAACCTGACTAACTATGTAACTATGTAACTATGTAACTATGAAGATTCTGACCACTGGTCTCCACTCTGTATACAGTATATACATTCCTAACAACATTTATAGGTCAGTCATACAACACTGACATATGTTGTTTGAGTGTGCCTGTTAAATTATTTAGCGCAGAGCATGACATCATCCCAGTGCCTTATCTTGGGTAAAACAATAACAATTATTCAAACCCAGCAGCTCTTCCTAGAACTAAAATCAAGGGGCCAGATCCACATACAATTAGAAAGGCGCAGCGTATGTGAGATACGCTATGCCGCTGTAACTTACTTTTTTTTTTTTTCCAAAATATTTTATTGGTTTTACAGGAGAATCTTATAACAAAGACAAAAGAACTAGGGTACAATGCCTAGTCCACAAAAAATTGTACATAGTCCAGTGGTGTACAGCGTTAACATACAGGTAAAGATATTTCACGGACTTGTTTGATTGTTGGAATAATTTAGGACTATAAGACAGACCTCCAGGGCGAGGCAAAGATAAAGATAAAGGTAAGTAAAGGCTAAAGAAAGAAGTAGAGAGAGGGAGGAGAACAAGCAGAGATCTTTATACATTCTAGATACACCGTAGTGAGAATCATAGCTTTAACACCTTGAAGCACCATATATGAAATTGACTCATTAGTAAGAGAGAAATAGAGGGCGATGGGGGGAGGGGAGAAAAATGTCATTATGATATCACAGTACCTCGGCTGAGGGGCGTTCACGTAGGTTGAGGGGTCGTAAAAGCAAAGGAACCTGAGGATAAGGCATTCTTTTCTGGTATAGATAGGCAATGCATGATGAAAGCTGACCACTTTAGTTCAAACTGAAGTTTGGAATGGTTGGGGTAGGAGAGAGTATCCATATTTTCTCTGAGTAGTAAGATTTTTAGCTCTTTTATCGTGGCTAGTATAGAGGGAGGGGTTGGAGTGATCCAGTGTTGGAGAATCGTCCTGCGAGCCGTGAGCAGGGCTAGAAGTATCCATTGCCGCGTGTGTCTGGGCAGGCGGTGGTATACGGAAGAGTGTGGTTCCGTGTGGGGGGGGCAACCAAAAAGTAGGAGTGTCGGGTCCATCACGGGGCAATACTGAGTCACTCTGGATACTAGGCGGATAACCGACGTCCAGAATAACGCTATTGTTGGACAGTTCCAGAGTCTATGTAGAAGCGTTGGTTTGATAGTTAGGCACCAGGGACAGGCCGGGCCTATGTCAGGTGCTTTTGCTGCAGAAAAAGGGTAGTACGCCCTATGGATGATCTTAAATTGGGTCTCTCTCCAAGACTCATTTTGAATGATAGACCTGGTAAGATTGTATCCTTTTATAATGTCCTCCACTTCCACGATACCTGGCAGGTCTTTGGCCCATGACGACACAGAGGTTTTTTGTAGGGGTACCGAAAGTTTCCCAAGCAGTGGAGTGTATATGTCCGAAATTGAGTAGGTGTCATTTTTAATAAGGGTATCGATGAATGATGTTCGGAGGCGAACAGCTTTATTCGGGCATATTTTGTTTATGAAGGCTACATATTGCATGTAAGGGAAGTAATGGCTTTGGGGAAGGCGGAATTCCAGTGACAGCTGGGAAAATGGTTTGATAGTGCCTGAGGGATCCTGGAAAAGGGAGTGAATCTTCTCTAAACCTTTGTCCCTCCATTTAGAGAAGGGCTCGTACTGGAGACTGGGTGTAAACATAGGATTCCCATAAATCGGGAGGTGCTTAGAGAATAGTGGAGGTAGCCCCAGTTTTTTTCTGACTTCTCGCCAGGCCACTAGGGTGTCTCTGAAGAGCAGGTTGTGTTTGATTGACACTGGTAATTTCTGAAATGGGCTATGAAGTATAGCCGCTAGACTAGAAGGCCTGACCAGTGATGACTCAAGATTAAAGTTAGAATATTTAGAGGAACCCAGTATCCAGTCCAGCCCGACCCTCATGAGGCAGGCCAAATTATATAGCCGTATATTGGGGAGGCCCACTCCACCCTCACCCTTCGGGAGAAACATTTTGGTCAGAGCTATTCTCGGCTTGGTCCTCTTCCAGATAAATTTGGTTATGGCTTTGTTTAGTATTTGGATATCTTTATGTTTCAGTAGTAGGGGCAATGTCTGTAGGGGATATAATAGACGGGCAAAACTGACCATTTTAAATAATGCGCATCTCCCGAAGAGAGAGAGAGGAAGATCCGTCCAAGTTTCAAGTTCACCCACTAACCTATCAATCAAAGGAGGATAATTCAGAGTATATAGAGAAGACGGTGTTTTGCCAATTCGCAAGCCTAGGTATGTTATATATGTCTTCGCTATTCTTAAAGAAGAGGGGGGGTGGACGTGGCGTTGGGGGGTAATACCTAAGGGGAGAATCTCGCTCTTTGAAAAGTTAATTTTAAGTCCCGAGCACTTACGGAAGTTCTCAAAAATATCTTGTATGGCTGGTATGTCCGTGTGGGGAGAAGATGTAAATATTAGTATGTCATCTGCAAAGAGAGCAACTCTTAGTTCCTCCTGCCCTATGTGAAGACCATGCAACCGGGGGGATAGCGAAAGGAGGCGAGATAGGGGTTCTATAGCGAGATTGAAGAGCAGAGGGGAAAGAGGGCACCCCTGTCTCGTTCCTCTGTGTAGACGGAAGGGTGGGGACTGTAAGCCTGCTGCAGTGACCGTGGCGGAGGGGGCTGAATATATGTTTTGGATGAAGGAGTAGAACGATCCCTTCAGACCCAAACGTTGCATAACCAGAGAAAGCCACTCGAAACTAACGTTATCGAATGCTTTCTCCGCGTCAAGGGTAACTATTGCCGTATCTTCAGAGGGGTGTGTCTGTGCGTATTCGAGGGCCATCAGTACTTTGCGGATGTTGGCCGCGGCGGATCTGCCTTTTGTAAATCCTGATTGGGCGTTGTGTATAAGTGATGGCATAATATCTCCCAGTCTGGTGGCTATAATCTTAGATAGTATCTTGGAATCTATATTTAGTAGTGATATGGGGCGAAAGGATCCTGGGTCCAGTGGGTCTTTCCCCTTCTTTGCAATAAGTTTGATATTGGCCAGATGGCCCGTAGGAAGATATGGACCCCCTGCCCAAATGTGATTGAAAACCGTGTGGAGAGTGGGTAAAAGGTCTGGGTTTAGGAGTTTGTAAAATTCGGGTGTGTACCCATCTGGTCCAGGCGCTTTTCCATTGGAGAGACCGCCCAGTGCCCGTTTAATTTCTGCTAGGGATATGGGCGCATTTAGTTGTTCTAGCTGTTCGGGGTCTATCACGGGAAGTTTGGTGGTTTTTAACAGGGTTTCGGCCAGATCCCTATTCACCGGTTCTGCGCTATATAATGTGCTATAAAAGCTTTCCAATGTCTTATTGACGTCTTTGGGTGTTGTGGATAAAGAGCCGTCGGGGTTCCTAAGCTTGTCAATGTGTGTCGGCGTATAGGGGCCCCTCGTGAGTCTGGCTAGAAGTTTGCCTGCTTTGTTCCCAAATTTGTGGAAGAGTAATTGTGTTGCTGATTGTTTTATCTTTTCCACTCTTTCCGCCCAACTATCAAATTTTTCTTTGGCTGATACCCATTCCTTAAAATTGCTGTCTGTGCGGTTGTCATTTAGGTTTTGCTGTGCCATGCGCAGTTGGTTATTAGCTGCCACGAATTGCCTTTGTGCGTTCTTTTTGTATCCCGCTGCGTATGAGATAATCCTACCTCTCAGGTAAGCTTTACCCGCTTCCCAGAATAGGTTAGGGTTGTCTGTGTGTTGGGCATTGTCTCGTGAGTATTCCCCCCAAGCCGCGGTCAGCATAGCTTTAAGACCATCATCATGGGCTAGAAAAGCTGGGAATCTCCATTGAGGGGGAGAAGTAGTTGGCCTATGATAGTTGAGTGAAATCGCGATAGGGGAGTGGTCAGAGATCACCAAATCATGTATGATCGTGTCGTGTATGCGCGGTAAGAGAGCGTGTGTGCACAAAAAGTAATCAATTCTTGCGAACGTCTTGTGGACCGGTGAGTAAAAAGTGAAGCCCGTGTCTATGGGATGTTGCAACCTCCACGTATCAATAAGGTTCGTAGCCTGTGTCATGTGCCAAAGTGGGGTGGGTCGGGAGGAATGGGTTGGTCGAGATTGTAGTCTAGGTCCGGACCTGTCCTCCTGGTCATTGAGCGTTGAATTGAAATCACCCCCCACAAGATGGGGGGTGGGGTCATGTAGTTGTAGTAGTGGCGTCAGTCGTGAGAAGTATTCCTGATCAGGAGAGTTGGGGGCGTAGATGTTGGAGATCTTAATGTCTCCTGAGGGGAGTCTAAGATGTATAGTTATATGCCTCCCTTCTGTGTCACTGGTGGTGGAGATTAGATCATAGACCAGGTTTTTATGGATCAAAATGAGTGTGCCTGCCTTACGGTTGATCGAAGTCGATCCCACCACTTTCCCTACCCACAGTTTTTTCATTCGAAAAAAATCCTTATCCTCTAGGTGTGTTTCCTGTAGTAAAGCTACATCTGCCTTTAGACGTTTGAGGTGCCTGAGTATTTTCATTCGCTTTGTCGGTGCTCTTAACCCTTTGACATTCCAGGAAATTACTTGTAGTTGGGTCATGGTGAGTGTGGTGTGGGGATAAAGATGAAGATATTTATAGTGTTCTTACCCTGATTCCTGGAGGTGTTTTCAGGTGTGGATGGTAATAGGAAGCTTTCGAGCTCGCATTTGCATTGGTAAAACCGTCTTCTCATGGGGAATAGAAAGGTGTCAAGAGAGACGGAAAGGAAAAAAGAAGAGAGAGAAATTAACATCATCACAACCATACAATAAACAACTGACTTCGCTTTTTTCCGTATGTACTCTCCCCACCGGACGTACCGCTACACCGCCAGTAGGGGGGGTTAAATGTACTGGCATAGCCGTATTCATGTGGAAAACCTCGCAGACGCCTATGTACTAGTCTCGGACTGGTTTTCCATTAATTGTGATTGCGGGTTATCTTGTGATGAGAGTACATCCCTACTGAATGCTATACAAACCTGACACTTCGGCATCAGCCGTAATTATAATACTAGCCCTGCCTTTAAACTATGAGGTGGGCAGGTTCGTCTGAACAAGTGCCCTCGGCTAAATAGACAATATTGCATAAAAACAGAGGAAAATAAAATAACGTAAAACTGTAACAAATTAAATGATCTAATGATCGCAGTGCCAGAACAAACTGCAGGTAATCTGACGGTTTTGGAGCATGACGCTTAGGGTGATTACCCCAGGATGAGCATCTGGGTGGTAGTACGCGCCGCAATGGGCCTGAAGTACTGGCATTAAAATAACCCCTTAAGGAAGTGGGGACATAAAGAGAGCCAATAAAGGATCAATACAGGCGATCTGTTGGTATCCCAGAAGGAGTGGGGGAAAATCATCCGGAGCCTTGATGTTCAGATGTCTGCGTTTGCTTAAGGCGTTTTGGTGGTTCCTTACGCGGGCTTCTCTGATCTCTTGGGCCTTGTTTCACTCGATCTGCGTATGTGCTTGATGGCTCTTGTACAATGGACAACGATTGCAGGAATGCTCTGGCCTTCTCAATCGATTGAATTGTGAGCTGTTTTCCATCCGGAGCTTGTAAGCGTAGCACCGCTGGGTAGGCCAACGTGAAGCGGAGACCTCTTTTATACAAATCTGCACAGATAGGCTGAAAGTCCTTCCTTTTGCGCGATACCTCTGCCGAGTAATCAGCAAATAGTAGAATTTTGTGACCCTCAAACTCCAGCAACCTGGATTTGCGAAAGGCCTGTAGCATCTCCGTTCGGTCAGCATAGTTTAGGTACTTGGCAATAACGGGTCTGTGGCGGGCCTGGTCTTCCGATTGCGCGCCAATGCGATGCGCTCTTTCCACCACGCATCTGTGGTTGAGGCCTAAAATCTGCGGCAAGGCCTCTGAACAAATGTCCATCAGGGAGCCCTGCTTGTGTGACTCAGGGAGGCCTATTATACGTAGATTATTTCTCCTGGAGCGATTTTCGAGGTCTTCCATGCGTTCGTGTAGGATTTGTTGGTCCTGGGTGAATCGCTCCAGGGCCGTCTCCATGCTGTGGTGATCTTCCTCTACCGAGGACACCCGGTGCTCTATTGTGTCCAGCCTCGTGGAATGCTCTCCCAGCTCTTTCCTGAGCTGTTGTATGCCCTCCGCTACCGCCCTGTCCACCGCCGCTGTGATGGTGGGTGAGAGCAGCGCTGCCACTGCCTTTGCAATCCGTTCATGGGTGCTTGCGTGGTCAGGCATAGCGGGGAGTGAGGTGTCCATACCTTCTGGTTGTGGTCCGCTGCCTAGCTGAGGGCTGAAGGAGCCAGGCTGAGGGCCTCCGTGCGTCGAGGTATTGCCGCGTGTGATCTCTGCAGCGGCCATGTTGCCCGGATTCGAGGCCTCCACTATCGGTTCCGTGGCGCCCGGTCCTCTGGCCGCTCGGGCTTGCGTGAGGTATCTCTCCATCCGCCGGGGTTCCCGCGGGATGTGGGGATGTATTGTTCTGTGGTCCGGGGCTATGCCGGGGCTTTGTAAGCAGAATTTTCTGGCGGTGAGTGCGGAGCCTCCGGAGCTAGCGTCTCCTACATACGGCGCCGGAACCGGAAGTGTAACTTACTTTTGAATTCTTTGAATCCACAAAGAATTTGCGCCGTAAGTTACGGCGGCGTAGTGTATCTCTCACCGCATAATTCAAATCGGCGAGTAGAGGGCGTGTTTCATTTAAATGAAGCGCGTCCCCACGCCAAATGAACTGCGCATGCGCTGTCCCTAAATTTCCCGCCATGCATTGCGCTAAATGACGTTGCAACAACATCATTTTTTTAAGTTAGACGTGAATTACGTCCATCCCTATTCACGGACGACTTACGCAAAAAAAATATTCAAATTTCGATGCGGGAACGACTGCCATACTTAACATGGCAAGTCTAACTATACGCCGCAAAATACCAGCTTTAACTATACGCCGGAAAAAGCCGACTAGAGACGACGTAAGAGAATGCGATGGACGCGCGTACGTTCGTGGATCGTCGGAAAAAGCTAATTTGCATACCCGACGCGGAAAACGACGCAAACTACACCCAGCGGACGCCGAAGTTACATAGTTACATAGTTACATAGTTACATAGTTAGTCAGGTTGAAAAAAGACACAAGTCCATCCAGTTCAACCACAAAAAACAAAATAAAAAAACATAGTAAGATCCTATACACCCAACTCCATACCCACAGTTGATCCAGAGGAAGGCAAAAAACCCCAGCGGAGCATGATCCAATTTGCTACAGCAGGGGAAAAAATTCCTTCCTGATCCCCCGAGAGGCAATCGGATTTACCCTGGATCAACTATACCTACAAATCTTAGTACTCAGTTATATTCTGTACATTTAGGAAAGAATCCAGACCTTTTTTAACCTGCCTGGCGGTATTCCCGAGTCTGACTCGGGGTTAGATTTTCCTGCTGCGAGCGGTAACCCCGAGTCAGACTCGGGCTTGCCTCGCTAGATCCACAGGCACTGTTTACTTACCTTGTCCCTGGATCCAGCGATGCCACCGCGCTGTGTGAGCGAGCGGGACCTCGCTCGATTCACACAGCGTCCTCCTGTGCCGCCGATCTCCGTTCCCTGCGACGTTACGACGCACGGGGACGGAGAACGGCGCCAAATTCAAAAAAGTAAATAAACACATTACATACAGTATACTGTAATCTTATAGATTACAGTACTGTATGTAAAAAAAAACACACCCCCTTTGTCCCTAGTGGTCTGCCCAGTGTCCTGCATGTTATTTTATATAATAAAAACGTTTCTTTCTGCCTGCAAACTGTAGATTGTCCATAGCAACCAAAAATGTCCCTTTATGTCAAAAATAGTTTTAGATCAGCTAAAAAACAGCGATAATAAATTATAATCACTTGCAGAATTGTGCGATAGTGATTTGTGGGGAAATTCGTCATAAAAAAAAAAAAATAATGACAGCGACAATTCTGCAACTGAGCAAATTTCAGTGATTTTGATTTGATTACATTATTGAATAATTTTTATTATAATTATATTATTATTTGTTATAATTATTTATAATTATTTATTATATTATAATTTATAATTTTGTTTTTTTTAAAATGTCATACCCGGGATGCCTATTAGAATCTTGTTTGGTCAGATTTAAGTGAGTTATTTCTAAAAATTACAGGCCTACAATATAAAATGCCAAATTTCCTTGCAAATAATGGTACCGCTTTCAGCATGTTTTTTCTGAAAGAATCATACCGCCAGGGAGGTTAAAGCAATCTACTGAGCTGGCCAGAACCACCTCTGGAGGGAGTCTGTTCCACATTTTCACAGCTCTTACTGTGAAAAAACCTTTCCGTATTTGGAGGTGAAATCTCTTTTCCTCTAGACGTAAAGAGTGCCCCCTTGTCCTCAGTGATGACCGTAAAGTGAATAACTCAACACCAAGTTCACTGTATGGACCTCTTATATATTTGTACATGTTGATCATATCCCCCCTTATTCTCCTCTTCTCAAGAGTGAATAAATTTAGTTCCTCTAATCTTTCCTCATAGCTGAGCTCCTCCATGCCTCTTATCAGTTTGGTTGCTCTTCTCTGCACTTTCTCCAGTTCTCCTATATCCTTTTTGAGAACTGGTGCCCAAAACTGAACTGCATATTCCAGATGAGGTCTTACTAATGATTTGTACAGGGGCAAAATTATATCTCTGTCTCTGGAGTCCATACCTCTCTTAATACAAGAAAGGACTTTGCTCGCTTTGGAAACCGCAGCTTGGCATTGCATGCCATTATTGAGCTTATGATCAACTAAAACCCCCAGATCCTTCTCCACTACAGACCCCCCCAGTTGTACTCCCCCTAGTATGTATGATGCATGCATATTCTTAGCCCCCAAGTGCATAACTTTACATTTATCTACATTAAACCTCATCTGCCACTTAGTCGCCCAATCAGACAGAGCATTGAGGTCGGCTTGTAAATTGGAGACATCCTGTAAGGACGTTATTCCACTGCATAGCTTGGTGTCATCTGCAAAGACAGAAATGTTACTTTTGATCTCAGACCCAATATCATTTATAAATATATTGAAAAGTAAGGGTCCCAGCACTGAACCTTGGGGTACACCACTCATAACATTGGACCATTCAGAGTAAGAATCATTAACCACGACTCTCTGAATTCTGTCTTTCAGACAGTTTTCTATCCATTTACAAACTGATATATCCAATCCTGTAGACCTTACCTTACACATGAGCCGTGTGTGCGGAACTGTATCGAACGCTTTTGCAAAATCCAAATATATCACGTCCACAGCCACGCCTCTGTCCAGGGTTTTACTTACCTCTTCATAAAAGGAAATCAGGTTTGTCTGACAACTTCTGTCTTTCATGAATCCATGTTGTCTGCTGCTTAAATAGTTTTTTTCCAGCAAGAACTCATCCATGTGGTCTTTTATTAAACGTTCCAGTATCTTCCCAACTATAGAAGTTAAATTAACAGGTCTATAGTTACTTGGTAAAGACTTTGTTCCCTTTTTTAATATGGGCACCACATTGGCCCTGCGCCAATCCAGTGGTACTATTCCTGTCTTTAATGAGTCCCTAAATATTAGATACAGTGGCTTTGAAATGACAGAGCTCAACTCACCTAGGATCCGTGGATGGATGCCATCAGGTCCAGGTGCTTTATCCACCTTTATTCTGTCTAAATATTTCTGGACCATATCACTTTTGAGCCATTGTGGATTTGGGGCTGTGTCACTCCCACCCCCATTTTGGACATGAGCTCCCCCATGCTCCATTGTATACACAGAGCTGAAGAAAACATTTAATAAATTTGCCTTCTCTTTGTCCCCAGTCACCCACTCTAGATTATTTTGTAAGGGGCCTACATGCTCAGACTTCACCTTTTTACTATTAATATATTTAAAGAATTTTTTGGGGTTTATCCTACTATCTTTTGCAATCTGTCGTTCGTTTTGAATTTTTGCATCCTTGATTTCCTTTTTGCATATCCTGTTATATTCTTTGTAACATTTAAACAACACTAGTGTTCCTTCATTTTTATATTTTTTAAAAGCTACTTTCTTATTGTTTATAGCTTTTTTAACTTTGACCGTGAGCCACATAGGTTTTATTTTTAGCCTTTTAAACTTATTGCCCATGGGAACATACTTTGCAGTGAGGTTCCACACAGTCTTTTTGAAGAATTCCCATTTCTGTTCTGTGTTCATCTGTGCCAATAGTCCCTCCCAGTCCAAGTCCTGGAGAGCAGCCCTCATCCTTGGAAAATTTGCTCTCTTAAAATTTTGTGTTTTAATATTTCCTGTATGTATTTCTTGCTTATAGTTAACATTAAATGAAATCATGTTATGATCACTGCTACCCAGGTGTTCCTTTATCTGAACATTAGTAATAAGCTCTGCATGGTTTGAAATTATCAGGTCCAACAGGGCATCATTCCTAGTTGGGGCCTCAATAAACTGCACCATAAAATTGTCCTGCAATAGGTTTTTAAATTTTTGTCCTTTAACTGTCCCAGAAGTGCCATTAATCCAGTCAATTTCTGGGTAGTTAAAATCCCCCATTATTATCACCGTCCCAGACCTTGCAGCCCTTTCCATCTGTGCAAGGAGCTGAGTCTCCACCTCCTCATTAACATTGGGTGGTTTATAACAAACTCCAATGATTAATTTTGAACAACGCACATCTGTATGCAGTTCCACCCATAATGCTTCAGCCTCATCACACTCTCCATCAACCAGGTTCTCTTTCACGCTTGCTTTGAGGTCACTTCTCACATAGAGACAGACCCCTCCACCTTTCCTTTTTACCCTGTCTTTCCGAAAGAGAGCATAGCCAGGAATATTAATAGCCCAGTCATGTGAGGATTGAAGCCAAGTTTCAGCAATACCGATTACATCATAGCTCTCCTCATGCATCAGAGCTTCCAGCTCACCTGTTTTGCTTGGCAGACTTCTGGCATTGGTGAACAAACACTTAAATGTATTGTTACATTTTTCTCTGGTGTTTTTCATATAATTTATAGTAGTACAAATGGCACTATTATTTCCAATGGCTGTTTGCAACATGGGAACTTTCTTGTCACCTGCCATAACCCTCCCCCCATCTATACCCATTCCACTCTCCATTAATGTCTGACCACTAACTGACCTGTCTGCTCGATGTAATTCTAATTCACCCTCCCCCTCAATCCTAGTTTAAATACTCCTCCAGCATTCCCATAAACCTCTCCCCCAGCACAGCAGACCCCCTTCCATTCAAGTGCAAACCGTCTTTAGCATATAGGCTGCACCCCAATGAAAAGTCAGCCCAGTGCTCTAGAAACCCAAATCCCTCCTTCCTACACCAGGTCTTTAGCCATGCATTCAGCTCTCTAATCTCCCCCTGCCTTTCCTGTGTTGCGCATGGCACAGGCAATATTTCAGAGAATATCACCTTGGAGGTCCTTCCCTTCATCTTGCAGCCTAGTTCTTTAAATTGATTCTTAAGGAGCCTCCACCTTCCATGTATACTGTCATTGGTTCCAACGTGGACCAAGACAGCTGGGTCATGCCCAGCCCCTCCCAGTAATTTATCCACCCGGTCCACCACATGCCGAACCCTGGCACCAGGGAGACAGCAAACCATTCGGTTGAAGCGATCCCGGCGACAAATTATTCTATCAGTCCTTCTGATTATAGAATCCCCTATTACCACCAACTGTCTAGGCCTACCTGCACTCCCCTCCCCACCTCTACTAGATGGGTTGCTCTCCCGGCTGTTAGGGGTAGCAGTAACATCTAGGGCTGCCACCTCTGTGTTTGCCACCTCCACATCATCACCCAACTTGGCAAATTTGTTTTGATGCACAAATACAGGACTGGCCTTCCCTTTCTTCACGCCCCTTCCACTCCCTCTAACTGCATTAACCCATCTCCCTATCTGATAATCCTGACTTTCCCCTCCACCCTCCACATTAACCTTACTGACCACTTGCTCAGCGAGCAGAGGACCCCTTTCAAGGTTGTCATTTCTACCCAGTGTTGCAACTTGCTCCTCCAGATCTCTAATACGAGCTTCCAGAAGGGCAACCTGCTCACATCTGTCACAGCGGTATCCATCTTGGAGCTGTTGCACCAATTTTGCATACATGTGACACACTGTGCACTGAGCAAAACCTTCAACCCTGCTAGCACTCATTTCCCAGTTACAATATAATTACTTGTATGAAGATTAAGATAATACTTACAGTTTTAGAAGACTCCTGTCTTAACTCTTGTTTTAAACTCCTGGTTATTAACTCTTCCTCTTGTAATCAAAAATTCCACTTCTGATCAGAAATTCCACACCAGATCTCAGCAAGGAGCCAGCTCTTATGGAGTTTTTACAGACACTTATATACTCACCTGTTAACAATTAGACACTCCCCTGTTAACAATTAAACACTCCCCTTAATTAGCAGAAAGGGAAAAAAAAGCTGTTTAAAAAGTGTCAGAGAAAAAAAGACAAACAATTGAACACTTGCAGCAGAAACAGTTAAAAGCAGCTAAAAGCAAATCCTGGTTATTAACTCTTCCTCTACGATCCGAAGGCGTACAAAGCCGTACGCCTGTCGGATCGAACCCAGATGCCGTCGTATCTTGGTTTGAGGATTCAAACTAAAGATACGACGCAGAAAATTTGAAAGTACGCCGGCGTATCAGTAGATATGCCAGCGTACTCTCTCTGTGGATCTGGCCCAAGGTTTCTTGCTCCTAGCCACACCCATAATTGTTTTTTTTATTATTATTTGACTACAATTGGCCATGACTGGATAACCGTCATATTTTTTATGCTATGATGTTTTTTTTTTACTTACCTTTTGTACTGCTTTGAATTTTTATAAATTTCAAAAATCCTCCCAATGCCAAACTTTTATATGTTTTCACTTTTCTAAAAAAAATCCCTGCCCACAAAAAAAAAGGGGCAAAAGATGAAGAATCTTTTGCATCTTTTTCAAGATATCTAGTCCCCTCTGCAGGCTGTGGTACCAGCTGCTGAACTTGATGACACTGCAGGATGCTGTTAAAGATGGTGGAACGAACCACAGCTAGCAGCAGGAAACACTACAAAGTGTGTTGGGTGTTAAAGATTCTTCAGCAAGCTTATCATTTCATAAGAGTGACGATCAACAGCACAGGCAGCAGGACAGGTAAGTATTAATTGTTTTAATTGTTTTTGTTGCAGGCAGGGTTTTCTTCCACAGAGTCACTTTAGAGAAACCAAAGAGAACCAGAGAAAATAGCAATATGGAGGTTGTCATTACCGACCTCTTTTAAAGGCACAAGCCTTGGAGCTTACCATTATTATCCTTGTCTTTTTACTTGATAAGAAACTGTTCCATATAAGGCAGGGGTGCCCAACCAGTGTCTCGGGGGCTCGCGACCTCCTGCTCTGGGATGGAATAGAATTCTGTTAATAAAGGTCAGTTAAATACTAAAATCACAGTGTGTGTATGTATGTAAATATATATATATATATGTGGGCACATCTGTTCTGCAGTGGTTACTGGGCTGCTTTCAAACTAATAGGCAGATGTAGAGCAATCCACCTGCGGGTTACCTGCACTGAGCCATAGACTTCTGTTATTACCTGCGAGTTTAGTAAGCTTTCTGAAAGTGCACCAAACCTGCAGAATACAATATAAGTCTATTGCAAAGTGCAGAAAAGCCATATGCAGAGCGGAAACGGACCTGGCATCCACCCGCTCCAATGATTGTGGCCCATGACCAGTTACCAAGTCACTTAAGTGGCCCTCGTGCTTCAAAAGGTTGGGCACCCCTGATATAAGGTATGCAGCTGTTGCAGTGTCATGACACCTAACACCTTCATGATCTGGGTCTGTGGCTCACCAATAATGAAGAAATGATAAGGGTGAGTAACAAATCATGCACCGACAAAAACAAGTCAGCATTAGCAGTGTCCATATTATATCCTTTCATGTTCCTTTTAGCAATAATGAACTGTTTTTAAAGTGGAGTAAGTGGACTGTCTATAAACTAATGATCTTTGGTATGTTAAACACATAATAACAAAAATATACAAAAGGGTTGCTCATTTATTCTACCCATGTTGTGTGAGGAAATGATTTATCAAGCTGAAAATGATCAAATTAGAGGGACAGGTGATTGAATTTCCAATGTTTTCTGTTTATCCTCTAAATTTGATCCTGAATAATACATTTGGAGTTCTAAGCAAACAGGTACATAAAAAGCACATAAATGAATAATTCATTCTGCTAACAGTTTTTATAAGCTTGTAATACTTTAAGGGGACCTTCCATGCAAAATAAAAAGGTCAAAATTAGGGTTGTCCCGATACCACTTTTTTAGGACCGAGTACAAGTACCGATACTTTTTTTCATGTAGTCGCCGATACCGAATACCGATACTTTTTTTAAATGTCATGTGACAGTTTTCAAACCACAATACAGACTAAGGATATTTTCTTTAGAATTATGAAGAACTCTAACTCAAGACATTATAAAAGAATAAAAATGAGTAAAAATGAATAAAAATGTTTTATTTGCTTGTCACGCAGTAGTAAAAAACTCAAAGAATTTTCATAGAACATGTTGATAAATACAAAAAAAGTATTCTATTTAGGTATCGGGAGCATTTGCGCGAGTACGAGTACTCCCGCAAATACTCGGTATCGGTCCCGATACCGATACTAGTATCGGTATCTGGACAACCCTAGTCAAAATTGTTGCACGCCTCATGCCCCCCTAGCACAAATGGCTTCAAAAATAAATTTGTCAACAAACAGATTGCCTGTAAAATAACAATTATTCACCGCAGTCCCCATCTTTGATGCTTCCAGGAGGCACATGTGACATAATGCATTAAGGGCTCTTTCACACGGGGCAGATCAGTGATGATCCGCCCCGTGAACCTCTGCTTGCTCATCGGGGGTCTCTCCGTTGATCCCCGCTGAGCCAGCGGATGACAGGGCGGTCCCCGCACACTGTGCAGGGACCACCCTGTCTTTTCTCCGCTCTTCCCTATGGGGGGGATTGGATGAACATGTACCGTCTGTCTGTGTTCACCCGATCCGATGACGGATGAAAAAATAGGGTTTTCCTCTGTCTGCAGAATCGAAGGCTTGTGGAACCGGGCGAGATCGGGTGTCAGCGGATGTTCATCCACTGACATCCGCAATCTCATAGGGACCAATGTATGTCCCTTTTTCATCTGTACACGGATGGATGAAAAAGAGCCCTTAGGGGTCTGGAAAAGGTTAAAGCAGATCTCCACCATCAGAGCACCACAAAAAAAACACTATTTGATACATTTTTAATAGTTAAATCAAACTCCCCCATCCATACATATCTCTGTGCTTTATTTTGTTGAGAAATCACTTTGAAACCCCCCCCCCCCCCCCCCCGTAGCATTTCTGGCCGTGGCCATCTTGAGTAAGGGCAGATGATTCATGTAGCATTTACTTCATGAAATTCATCTTTCAATATGTTTGCTGATATTTTTTTTAACGTGGTCTTGGGCTTCACCTAGTTCTTCCCTATGTTAGTGCATACACTTATTTTTCTAGTGTTTCGGTCCTTGTAGGGTTTCCAACCTCCCATCATCCCTTACTCTGAAGAGGAGAGAACAAGTGCATACTGGAAAGCCAAGTCTTTAGTCTGAGGACACTGAGGAAGAAGAAGCACTCAGAAGTAGCCAGCCGTCATATTTGGTACATGTTATTGAAGGAAAATGTATATTCCCTTTCAGGTAGTACCACTGGTGAGATTTGGACAATACTATACTATATACACAGTAAGGGCTCATTCACACAACCATGGGTTGCTTTTTTTTAAAAGGCATTGAGGAGGCAATATGTTTCCTATTTTAATCCCTACTGTGTGCATTGCATGCAGTTGCGAGCAGTGGCAGCTGGTGGTATATTTTTTTTGGGGGGGGTGGCAATCTGTCCCCTCGGCCAGTCAATCGCTCCCCGCACTGACCCCATCTAGGTCACAGATTTCCTCCGGGCATCGGGCAGCAGCTTCACCCTGCGTCTCCTCCTTCCTCATTTTCACTGTGGCACTGCTTCCCCTGCATCTCCTCTCTCCTCCTCAATGACGGCGAATAGGATCACTTCTCCTCTTGGCCAATCGGGTCTCAGGACCCACTTCCGCAGCTGGGATTGGACAGGAGGAGAATCAGGAAGACAATAGTGCATATTAGTTTGCTATTGTCACACAACTGGGTGAGCTCAGGGTGCAGTTAGGGTGACCACGTGTCCCGGTTTGCACGGGATCGTCCCGTAATATACACTTTTGTCCCGTGTCCCGGGAGCCTTCAAACCGGGACAATGGAGAGTCCCGGAATCAACTGCCTGCCACACTCACTGCCGCTGTAATTAAATGATTCTAAATCACTGGTTGCTAGGGAAGCCCCGCTTGGCTTGTAGCAACCAGTGACGTCACCGCAGTGTCCCGCTCTCTCTGCGGCCTCCGACTCCACCCCCATCTCCTCCTCCTCCAGCGGCCAGCCGCGGTTCTTGCTGCAGAGAGAGCAGCAGCGTAACAGGCAAGTGAGTCACTCACCTACCGCGGCACAGACCAAGACCTCCTCCTCCTCCCCTCCAGGCCTCGGTTGCTCAGCTGGACTCGATCCGCCGCCCGTCCTGAGTCCCGACCTCCCGCGAGTCCCGACTTCCGCTGCGCCGGCCATCCTTGGAGCAGGGGCAGAAAAGGTAGGTGCAGGGGAGGGGGGGGGGGTTGACCATGCAATGGGGGGAGATATTATACAGTACAGATTACAATTTGCAGGGGCAGCAGAGGTGACAGTGAGGGAGGGGGGAGGGGGGGGTTGCATGGTGCACCCCCCTTTCTCTGTCACCTTTGCTGCCCCTGCAAATTGTAATCTGGACTGTATAATCTCTCTCTACCCAGTCCCTGTCACCCAGTCACTCTGTCACCCAGTCACTCTGTCACCCAGTCACTCTGTCACCCAGTCACTCTGTCACCCAGTCACTCTGTCACCCTGTCCCTCTGTCACCCAGCTCTCCGTCACCCAGCTCCTCTGTCACCCAGTCACTCTGTCACCCAGTCACTCTGTCACCCAGCTCTCCGTCACCCAGCTCCTCTGTCACCCTGTCCCTCTGTCACCCAGCTCTCCGTCACCCAGCTCTCCGTCACCCAGCTCTCCGTCACCCAGCTCCTCTGTCACCCAGTCACTCTGTCACCCAGTCCCTCTGTCACCCAGTCCCTCTGTCACCCAGTCACTCTGTCACCCAGTCACTCTGTCACCCAGCCACTCTGTCACCCAGCCACTCTGTCACCCAGTCACTCTGTCACCCAGTCACTCTGTCACCCAGCTCTCCGTCACCCAGCTCCTCTGTCACCCAGTCACTCTGTCACCCTGTCCCTCTGTCACCCAGCTCTCCGTCACCCAGCTCTCCGTCACCCAGCTCCTCTGTCACCCAGTCACTCTGTCACCCAGTCCCTCTGTCACCCAGTCCCTCTGTCACCCAGTCCCTCTGTCACCCAGTCACTCTGTCACCCAGTCACTCTGTCACCCAGCCACTCTGTCACCCAGCCACTCTGTCACCCAGTCACTCTGTCACCCAGTCACTCTGTCACCCAGCTCTCCGTCACCCAGCTCCTCTGTCACCCAGTCACTCTGTCACCCAGTCACTCTGTCACCCTGTCCCTCTGTCACCCAGCTCTCCGTCACCCAGCTCTCCGTCACCCAGCTCTCCGTCACCCAGCTCCTCTGTCACCCAGTCCCTCTGTCACCCAGTCCCTCTGTCACCCAGTCCCTCTGTCACCCAGTCACTCTGTCACCCAGCTCCTCTGTCACCCAGCCACTCTGTCACCCAGTCCCTCTGTCACCCAGTCCCTCTGTCACCCAGTCACTCTGTCACCCAGTCACTCTGTCACCCAGCTCCTCTGTCACCCAGCTCCTCTGTCACCCAGTCCCTCTGTCACCCAGTCCCTCTGTCACCCAGTCACTCTGTCACCCAGTCACTCTGTCACCCAGTCACTCTGTCACCCAGTCACTCTGTCACCCAGTCACTCTGTCACCCTGTCCCTCTGTCACCCAGCTCCTCTGTCACCCAGTCACTCTGTCACCCAGTCACTCTGTCACCCAGCTCTCCGTCACCCAGCTCCTCTGTCACCCAGTCACTCTGTCACCCTGTCCCTCTGTCACCCAGCTCTCCGTCACCCAGCTCTCCGTCACCCAGCTCTCCGTCACCCAGCTCTCCGTCACCCAGCTCCTCTGTCACCCAGTCACTCTGTCACCCAGTCCCTCTGTCACCCAGTCCCTCTGTCACCCAGTCCCTCTGTCACCCAGTCCCTCTGTCACCCAGTCACTCTGTCACCCAGTCACTCTGTCACCCAGCTCCTCTGTCACCCAGCCACTCTGTCACCCAGTCCCTCTGTCACCCAGTCCCTCTGTCACCCAGTCACTCTGTCACCCAGTCCCTCTGTCACCCAGTCACTCTGTCACCCAGTCACTCTGTCACCCAGCTCTCCGTCACCCAGCTCCTCTGTCACCCAGTCACTCTGTCACCCTGTCCCTCTGTCACCCAGCTCTCCGTCACCCAGCTCTCCGTCACCCAGCTCTCCGTCACCCAGCTCCTCTGTCACCCAGTCACTCTGTCACCCAGTCCCTCTGTCACCCAGTCCCTCTGTCACCCAGTCACTCTGTCACCCAGTCACTCTGTCACCCAGTCCCTCTGTCACCCAGTCCCTCTGTCACCCAGTCCCTCTGTCACCCAGTCACTCTGTCACCCAGCTCCTCTGTCACCCAGCCACTCTGTCACCCAGTCCCTCTGTCACCCAGTCCCTCTGTCACCCAGTCACTCTGTCACCCAGTCCCTCTGTCACCCAGTCACTCTGTCACCCAGTCACTCTGTCACCCAGCTCTCCGTCACCCAGCTCCTCTGTCACCCAGTCACTCTGTCACCCTGTCCCTCTGTCACCCAGCTCTCCGTCACCCAGCTCTCCGTCACCCAGCTCTCCGTCACCCAGCTCCTCTGTCACCCAGTCACTCTGTCACCCAGTCCCTCTGTCACCCAGTCCCTCTGTCACCCAGTCACTCTGTCACCCAGTCACTCTGTCACCCAGTCCCTCTGTCACCCAGTCACTCTGTCACCCAGTCACTCTGTCACCCAGTCACTCTGTCACCCTGTCCCTCTGTCACCCAGCTCTCCGTCACCCAGCTCCTCTGTCACCCAGTCACTCTGTCACCCAGCTCTCCGTCACCCAGCTCCTCTGTCACCCAGTCACTCTGTCACCCTGTCCCTCTGTCACCCAGCTCTCCGTCACCCAGCTCCTCTGTCACCCAGTCCCTCTGTCACCCAGTCCCTCTGTCACCCAGTCCCTCTGTCACCCAGTCCCTCTGTCACCCAGTCCCTCTGTCACCCAGCCACTCTGTCACCCAGTCCCTCTGTCACCCAGTCCCTCTGTCACCCAGTCACTCTGTCACCCAGTCCCTCTGTCACCCAGTCACTCTGTCACCCAGTCACTCTGTCACCCTGTCCCTCTGTCACCCAGCTCTCCGTCACCCAGCTCTCCGTCACCCAGCTCCTCTGTCACCCAGTCACTCTGTCACCCTGTCCCTCCGTCACCCAGCTCTCCGTCACCCAGCTCTCCGTCACCCAGCTCCTCTGTCACCCAGTCACTCTGTCACCCAGTCCCTCTGTCACCCAGTCCCTCTGTCACCCAGTCCCTCTGTCACCCAGTCACTCTGTCACCCAGTCACTCTGTCACCCAGCTCCTCTGTCACCCAGTCACTCTGTCACCCAGTCACTCTGTCACCCAGCTCCTCTGTCACCCAGCTCCTCTGTCACCCAGTGCCTCTGTCACCCAGTCCCTCTGTCACCCAGTCACTCTGTCACCCAGTCACTCTGTCACCCAGTCACTCTGTCACCCTGTCCCTCTGTCACCCAGCTCTCCGTCACCCAGCTCCTCTGTCACCCAGTCACTCTGTCACCCAGTCACTCTGTCACCCAGCTCTCCGTCACCCAGCTCCTCTGTCACCCAGTCACTCTGTCACCCTGTCCCTCTGTCACCCAGCTCTCCGTCACCCAGCTCTCCGTCACCCAGCTCTCCGTCACCCAGCTCTCTGTCACCCAGTCACTCTGTCACCCAGTCACTCTGTCACCCAGTCCCTCTGTCACCCAGTCCCTCTGTCACCCAGTCACTCTGTCACCCTGTCCCTCTGTCACCCAGTCCCTCTGTCACCCAGTCCCTCTGTCACCCTGTCCCTCTGTCACCCAGCTCTCCGTCACCCAGCTCTCCGTCACCCAGCTCTCCGTCACCCAGCTCCTCTGTCACCCAGTCACTCTGTCACCCTGTCCCTCTGTCACCCAGCTCTCCGTCACCCAGCTCCTCTGTCACCCAGTCACTCTGTCACCCAGTCCCTCTGTCACCCAGTCCCTCTGTCACCCAGTCCCTCTGTCACCCAGCCACTCTGTCACCCAGTCCCTCTGTCACCCAGTCCCTCTGTCACCCAGTCACTCTGTCACCCAGTCCCTCTGTCACCCAGTCACTCTGTCACCCAGTCACTCTGTCACCCAGCTCTCCGTCACCCAGCTCCTCTGTCACCCAGTCACTCTGTCACCCTGTCCCTCTGTCACCCAGCTCTCCGTCACCCAGCTCTCCGTCACCCAGCTCTCCGTCACCCAGCTCTCCGTCACCCAGCTCCTCTGTCACCCAGTCACTCTGTCACCCAGTCCCTCTGTCACCCAGTCCCTCTGTCACCCAGTCACTCTGTCACCCAGTCACTCTGTCACCCAGTCCCTCTGTCACCCAGTCACTCTGTCACCCAGTCACTCTGTCACCCAGTCACTCTGTCACCCTGTCCCTCTGTCACCCAGCTCTCCGTCACCCAGCTCCTCTGTCACCCAGTCACTCTGTCACCCAGTCACTCTGTCACCCAGCTCTCCGTCACCCAGCTCCTCTGTCACCCAGTCACTCTGTCACCCTGTCCCTCTGTCACCCAGCTCTCCGTCACCCAGCTCCTCTGTCACCCAGTCACTCTGTCACCCAGTCCCTCTGTCACCCAGTCCCTCTGTCACCCAGTCCCTCTGTCACCCAGTCCCTCTGTCACCCAGCCACTCTGTCACCCAGTCCCTCTGTCACCCAGTCCCTCTGTCACCCAGTCACTCTGTCACCCAGTCCCTCTGTCACCCAGTCACTCTGTCACCCAGTCACTCTGTCACCCAGCTCTCCGTCACCCAGCTCCTCTGTCACCCAGTCACTCTGTCACCCTGTCCCTCTGTCACCCAGTCCCTCTGTCACCCAGTCCCTCTGTCACCCAGTCACTCTGTCACCCAGCTCCTCTGTCACCCAGCCACTCTGTCACCCAGTCACTCTGTCACCCAGTCACCCAGTCACTCTGTCACTCTGTCACCCAGCTCCTCTGTCACCCAGTCACTCTGTCACCCAGTCCCTCTGTCACCCAGTCACTCTGTCACCCAGTCCCTCTGTCACCCAGTCCCTCTGTCACCCAGCTCCTCTGTCACCCAGTCCCTCTGTCACCCAGTCACTCTGTCACCCAGTCCCTCTGTCACCCAGTCCCTCTGTCACCCAGCCCCTCTGTCACCCAGTCACTCTGTCACCCAGCTCCTCTGTCACCCAGTCACTCTGTCACCCAGTCCCTCTGTCACCCAGTCACTCTGTCACCCAGTCACTCTGTCACCCAGTCCCTCTGTCACCCAGTCCCTC
Organism: Rana temporaria; assembly: GCF_905171775.1. Lineage (NCBI taxonomy): Eukaryota > Metazoa > Chordata > Amphibia > Anura > Ranidae > Rana > Rana temporaria. The sequence continues at coordinate 427,267,389 of NC_053490.1, forward strand.
TGTCACCCAGCTCCTCTGTCACCCAGTCACTCTGTCACCCAGTCCCTCTGTCACCCAGTCCCTCTGTCACCCAGTCCCTCTGTCACCCAGTCACTCTGTCACCCTGTCCCTCTGTCACCCAGCTCTCCGTCACCCAGCTCCTCTGTCACCCAGCTCCTCTGTCACCCAGACACTCTGTCACCCAGCCCTCTGTCACCCACTCCCCTGTCACCCAGCCCCCTGTCACCCAGCCCTCTGTCACCCATCCCCCTGTCACCCAGCCCTCTGTCACCCACTCCCCTGTCACCCACTCCCCTGTCACCCACTCCCCTGTCACCCAGCCCTCTGTCACCCAGCCCTCTGTCACCCTGCCCTCTTTCACCCTGTCCCCTGTCACCCTGTCCCCTGTCACCCTGTCACCCAGTCCCCTGTCACCCAGCCCCCTGTCACCCAGTCCCCTGTCACCCAGTCCCCTGTCACCCAGTCCCCTGTCACCCAGCCCTCCGTCACCCTGTCCCCTGTCACCCAGCCCTCTGTCACCCACTCCCCTGTCACTCAGCCCTCTGTCACCCTGTCCCCTGTCACCCTGTCCCCTGTCACCCTGTCCCCTGTCACCCATTCCCCTGTCACCCATTCCCCTGTCACCCATTCCCCTGTCACCCAGTACCCTGTCACCCTGTCCCCTGTCACCCAGTCCTCTGTCCCTCTGTCACCCAGTCCTCTGTCACCCAGTCCTCTGTCCCTCTGTCACCCAGCCCTCTGTCACCCAGCCCTCTGTCACCCAGCCCTCTGTCACCCAGCCCTCTGTCACCCAGTCCCCTGTCACCCAGTCCCCTGTCACGGGCCCGCTGATTTCATGATACGCCCCTGCCCCCAAAACTGGCAAAAAAAATATGTAAAAAAACATATTTTTTTTGGGGGGGGGGGGTGTCCCTGAATGGCAGTTTGGAAATGTGGTCACCCTAGGTGCAGTGCTCTGCAGATGGGTGGTACTGCTGTATGGCTGCCTTTGCACCTTAAGGCAGCTGTTGGGGGCTGTAAGAATGCAGCTCAACTGCAAGTAAAAAACTGCTACACTCACAAGCAATATAATGATGACAGGGTATAACAGGGCACAGAGTGGCACAGGCACCTGTGGGAGATCAGGGTGGAGGATGTGTGTAGCAAATACAGAGCTAAAGACTGGGTGGCATAGTTGGAGAATCAGGAACCAGGAGCCAAAAGCAGGTGAAGGTCAGTATCAGGCGAGCAGAGAAGATACCAAAATAGCAGGCAGGAGGCAGCAGCAGAATTTAAGGAGAAAGTGGAGTAAATCTGGCTGGGTCAGAGAACACAAGCATAAGCACAGGATCAGGTCACAAGCAGAAGGAGCCGATGGTCACTCTGCAATGATCCTGAGTCTTTCAGTGCTTTAAATAGGCCACTGGGTGCAAAAGTTCATTGAAACATGCAAGCTCATGTTCACGTGTAGATGCGTGCATGTCCCTGACTCTGTGTACAGTACTGTGGACCACTCTGCCTGCATGTGCATTTCTTTGAGCACGGGCATGAATTTGGTTTTCCTGACGTTAACACTGTTTATTGTATGTTTAAAGTATTTGATTGCATACATTTCAATTTTTTCTCCTACTCTGATCTCTAAATAAATCTTTAAGGTGTGTATAAATAGTCTGGCCTATTGGAGAATAGGGGGGTTTAGCTGCATGTCAAGTTGCACACAGACCACAGGGAGCATACTCCCATCTTTGTTTATACATTATCCAGGGTAAGCATCTACATCTTCAGCTGAGATTCTGGCTTAGTAATGACATAATCATGCAAATTATGGTGCCTGTGCAGTTTTGTGTCTGTCTTACACAGATCTGCCCCTGCAGGACAAGGCTGCTGACATGATCACACTAGGAGACCGATCTGTGAGTGTGCTGTGACACTGGAGTTTGCACTTGCAGCATTATGGAGTTTATGCTGATATGATCTTTACATATGTGAGCTTAATCTTTTTTTAACGATGGATATTGTTGGGGACTCTAGCCTGGAGAATCATCTGTAGTCTGAATGGACTAAGATTGGCGCTGTGCAATGGAGGACAAATTGTTGTTAGACCTTCCATGCATAGAGGATTATAGCGGTGAGCTGCTTTTTGATGGGGATAAACACTGCCATGAAGGAATGATACCGCTCTAAAAGCTACTGACCCCTCGGATTGCTTCTGCCCTACTGAAACCGACAGGTGCTGGCTCTGCACAGGTGCATGGAATTGGAAAAAATCCTGGACTGCCGCACTCTGTTAAACATCGTCTTTATTAGATAAAATGAGATCAAAACATAATCCAAAATGGTGCAGTCAAGATGAAAAAGTGGACAACAGGCCAAAAAATGCCTAACATGTTTCACATCGTAAGATGCTTACTCATAGCTGGCAGTGGCGGCCCGTCCAATAGGGGCTCCTCTCCACCCCCTATATGCAGTGGATAAATTCAAGCATAGCATGAATCTATCAACGGCTGCCGTGGCTGCTCATGTGTCCGACCCCCTTCTGGTCACCGAGCACATGATATACCACGCGGGGTGTTGCAACACTGATCCTCAATCCATCCAATTGGGAAGCAGGTATGAAACCCGTTTTCCGATTGGCCAAATGTCAGCCGATCCTATTGGATGCCTAGCGCCGGAAGGAGCAGAGGGGAGACGTCACGCATCACGGAGAGGACTCCAGGAGAGGACACCGGAGCCTGCCACGTTGGAAGATGTCCACAGCTCTCAACACCTGCATCCACAGTAAGAACAGCGGATGGTGAGAGGGGGATGTTGGTGCCATACCGTTGCACACCAGGGGGTAGCTGGAAGTTGTGCTAGTGCCGCTCCACTGGTGCCCCCCAAAAAGAACACCAGCTGGCCACTGTGGTAGGTGCACTTTAATATAACTTTGAAATTAAGTAACAGGAGTTTTAAAACCAGGAAATAATCTTTATGTATGATGCCTTTTGAAAAGGTTATTAGGCTTAGTAAGCTACAGAAGAATACTATTTTTAAATTAAATGGTGTATTTTAAATTAGCATTATAAAGACTTATATTCAATTTTTTTTTTGCAGATTAGGTATAATTTGATAATAAAAAAAAAATTGCTATTAATATTTTGCTCAGTATGTCTGAGGCTCCTATTTTATAAATCCATACACATACATATTTGATAGTGGTGGATGAAGAAATTGCATGAGAAAGTACTTCAAAGGTTAAAGATGGGCCATAGTCTGTGTAATGTTAGTCCTATCTCATATTTGTGAGGTTTATGCCTCACCAGGCATATACAGGAAAAAAAAATGCATATCTGAATACAAAATCAGATTAAACATAGTAATATGGAGGTAATATGGAGGTGGACATATCCCAGGATTAGATTGCCAACGTTTGCCATAAATCATGAGTTCCTTTCTGTCTGATGGAGGAAGGTCTGTCAAGGTGCCAGTTGCGAGTCTTTGCATGAAGGTTTACATGAAAAATTCATGTTTATACTTGGTGACACTAAACGATATCCTTATTCTCCAAAGTTAATACATACACATCCACTACTTGATGGCCCTGTAAACTATTTTCATGAAATAATTTCTTACTGTGTTTTTATGCCTCCTTGTAATGTCGTCTGTAAACACCTTTTTGTTTTAAATGAGCAGTGCATGAACTTCACATCCCACAGTTAATAGTCCTTCTTAAATTAGGGTTCCCAAAGCCCCCCTTACATCAGAGTCCCCAAAGCATCGCTACATCTGAATCCCCCTTTACTTAATGTACTCACTCAGAGCAGAAGAGAGAAGGGAGGGAGGGGGAAAACTGCAGTCACAGTTTGTGAATGGTGACCTCACTCGAGGATGGAGGCTTAGGCATCTGTTTATTTCATCCACAATATACTGTATATGGTGGCTGTAAAGCCTCGTACACACGATAGGTTAACCAGAGGACAACGGTCTGAAGGACCGTTGTCCTAGGTTAACCGATGAAGCTGACTGATGGTCCGTCACGCCTACACACCATAGGTTAAATAACCGATCGTGTCAGAACGCGGTGACGTAAAACACAACAACGTGCTGAAAAAAAATAAGTTCAATGCTTCCAAGCATGCGTCGACTTTATTCTGAGCATGCCTGGATTTTTAACTGATGGTTGTGCCTACCAACGATCGGTTTTGACCTATGGGTTACCAATCCATAGGTTAATTTTAAAGCAAGTTGTCTTTTTTTTAACCTATGGTTAAATAACCTATGGGGCCTACACACGATCGTTTTTTTTTCTATGAAAACGGTCCTTCAGACTGTTGTCCCCTGGTTAACCTATCGTGTGTACGAGGCCTTAGACCTTCTTTATAAAGCTCTACAGGACAAGCAGACAGTGCACATGGGTTTTGCTGCTTAAGTGCAGACAGGACACAGGAACTTTAATATACAGAGAAAAGACTTAGGCCTCGTACACATGACCGTTTTCCTCGACAAAATCCATCAAGAAAAATGCTGGCAGAGCATTTTTGCAGAGGAAAATGGTCGTGTGCATGTTTTTCGTCGAGAAAACTGTCGTGGATCTCGTCGGGAGTCTCAATTTCCTCGTCAACGAGAAACACGTTTGTGTGTATGCTTAGAAACCCGCGCATGCTCAGAATAAAGTATGAGACGGGAGCGCACCTTCGGTAAAAGTGGCGTTTGTAATGGAGATAGCACATTCGTCACGCTGTAACAGACTGAAAAGTGTGAATCGTCTCTTACCAAACTTTTACTTAACACGCAGTAATATGAGATTAGCAAAAGCAGCCCCAAGGGTTGTGCCAGTGGAATCAAACTTTCCCTTTATAGTGCCGTCGAATGTCACCGCGTTTGAGAATGACGAGATTTTGTCTTGACAGTGTGTATGCAAAGGCGGCTTGACAAGATACAGTACGCCGCCGTAACTTACTTGGCTTTTTTTTCAAATCCACAACGAATTCACGCCGTAAGTTACGGCGGCGTAGTGTATCTCTGGCGGCGGAATTCAAATTGGCGATTATGGGGCATGAATTATTTAAATGAAGAGCGTCCCTGCGCCGAATGAACTGCGCATGCTCCGTTTCTAAATTTCTCGCAACAACGTCATTTTTTTAACTTAGACGTGATTTACTTCCATCCCGATTCACGGACGACTTACGCAAAAAAAAAAAAATTCAAATTTCGACGCGGGAACGATGGCCATACATAACATGGCAAATCTAACTATACGCCGCAAAATACCAGCTTTAACTATACGCCGGAAAAAGCCGACTAGAGACGCCATAAAAAAATGCGCCGGCCGCTCGTACGTTGGTGAATCGTCGGAAATAGCTAATTTGCATACCCGACGCGAAAAACGGCGCGAACTCCACCCAGCGGACGCCAAAGTATTGCATCTACGATCCGAAGGCGTACGAAGTTGTACGCATGTCGGATCAAACCCAGATGCCGTCGTATCTTGGTTTGAGGATTCAAACTAAAGATACGACGCAAGAAATTTGAAAGTACGCCGGCGTATCAGTAGATACGTCGGCGTACTCTCACTGTGGATCTGGCCCAATGCTACTATCTACTGGTTGATATAGAGGCAGAGAAAATGACATCATCCACAATCCAGGAAGTGTGTGCCAATGTTTTATGCTCCAGTCATTTTTTCAACTTGCCATCTATTAAATCTTCTACCCTTGTTGATTTACCTTTGGATAGTAAAATATATTTTTCTGCCAGTAAATACCTTATACAGCCCACTTTCTGTTTCTTGTCTGGTAAAAAGCCTAGGCATGTGACATCATGCACAGCGCTCTCTCTCTCTCTCACTCTCCTGAGAATTTGCCAGGAAGGGCAGGGGTGAGTCATAAAAGGGCCAATGAGAGCCGCAGAGCTGGAGGTGCGCATACAATGTGCATTAGACCTATATATATTAGGTCCAATCTTTGAGGTGAGCTGCCATTCTTATTGGTGAAGGATTCATGTGGTGTTATAAACAACATCCAGTCACTGCATGTGTTTTAAAGGAAAAACTTTATTAAGCACACACTTAATATACGCTATATTGTCAAAAGTATTGGAACACCTGTCTTCACACACACATGAACTTTAATGACATCTCAGTCTTAGTCCGTAGGGTTCAATATTGTGTTGGTCCACCCTTTTCTACTAAAACAGCTTCAACTCTTCTGGAAAGGCTGTCCACAAGGTTTAGGAGGGTTTCTATGGAAATGTTTGAACCATCTTCCAGAAGCGCATATTTGTAAGGTCAGGCAATGGCACTGATGTTGAACGAGAAGGCCTGGCTCACAGTCTCTGCTCTAATTCACCCCAAAGGTGTTATATTGGGCTGAGGTCAGGACTCTGTGCAGGCCAGTCAAGTTCCTCCACCCCTTGTGGACATCCTTCCCAGAAAAGCTGTTATAGCTGCAAAGGGTGGGCCAACGCAATATTGAACCCTACGGACTAAGACTGGGCTTTCATTAAAGTTCATGTGCGTGTAAAGGTAGGTGTCCCAATACGTTTAAAAAAAAGTGTATATGAACTGTTGCACAAATTTACAGGATATATGTATGGACATTTATTTTATTTATCTTGAGTTTTTCTAACCACCAGAAGGGTGTCACTAATATTAGCATACAATTTTTGCAATACCAACATATGTTTATGTATGTATTTATATTATCCTTCATAATACTGTAATACTTGTATGTGTTTGGTTTGCATTTTTTCATTGCATTTTTGGTTGATTTCAATATTTTGCAGAGGGTGACACCATTATTGTTATATTGCATTTTTTGTGCACACTGCTGTTTTTTTAAAGGTTTCTGCTATATATTCAGGCTGTATATCGCTATAGTATCCATAGAGGGTGACAACATTATTGCACATATAACATACACTGGTTTTCAGCATATTTAACCCCTAGGGGAGTATTTATAATTTTTTCAATATTTGTTTGGTCTCACTGGGCAGTTTTTGTGTTGTGTTTTTTACATTGTATTCACATGGATACTATTTTTGAGTTGTTTTTTTTTTTGTTGTTAATTCATTTGATGTGGGGACACATGTTTATGCTGGCAGCCACTCGTTAGATATCACACTAGGGAGATCTGTGTATACTGATCATTAGTAGGAAGAAGATCCTCTTCTGTTTTTAGTATGCTGTGTCCATGGGAGAACTTGCTTTTTTGGCTTCAGCCTTGCCAAACTGCTGAAGCACTGCCTCGATTTTAAATTTCTGATTTACAAGGAAGCTGCCATCTCTTTTATGCTGTATGTTAATTCCTAGATGGTACGTCACATACCCAAGATCATTAGTCTCAAAATGCTGGTTAAGCACTGCAGTCAACATTGTAACTTCCTCATCCTTTTTGTAAGTTTAACAATCAAGTCATCCACATGTCATTTTACACAGAGTAAAATACATATATATTCAGAATCTACACATTTCGGGCCAGATCCACGAAGCGTTTACGCTGGCGTATCTATCAAAACAAGATACGCCTGAAGCTGGGCTAGATCCGACTGGCGTACGTCCTAGTATGCAGTCAGATCTAAGGTGCATATTTACGCTGGCCGCTAGTTGGCGTCTCCATCGATTTCCGCGTCGAGTATGCAAATTAGCTAGATACAGCGATCCACGAACGTACGTCCGGCCGGCGCATTTGTTTACAGCGTTTCCGTAAGGCTTTTTTCGGCGTATAGTTACCCCTGCTATATGAGGCGTACTCAATGTTAAGTATGGCCATCGTTCCCGCGTCGAATTTAGAAAATTTTACGTTGTTTGCGTAAGTCGTTCGCGAATAGGGCTTTGCGTAGAATGACGTTCACATCGTAAGCATTGGCTTGTTGCGGGTTAATTTCGAGCATGCGCACTGGGATACCCCCACGGACGGCGCATGCGCCGTTCAGAAAAAACGTAATTTACGTTGGGTCAAGACGTATTACCATAAAACACGCCCCCATCTCATCCATTTGAATTGCGCGCCCTTACGCTGACACAGTTACACTACGCCCCAGTAACTTACGACGCAAATTCTTTGAGAATATGAGAAATACGCTGTAAGTTACGGCGGCGTAGTGTATCTGAGATACACTACGCCGGCCGCAAAGAAGCGCCGCGCTTCGTGGATCTGGCCCGAAAAGTATAGACATGGGTCAGCTCTGCTGCATATAAATCCTTTGTCTAGCAAGACTTTGTTTACTTTTAAAGTGGTTGTAAACCCTCCCCCACAACTTTATCCCATGTAAATCAGCATAAAAAACATAATGAACACTGGTTGTAGATATATCCTTACTTGCTTAGTGTTGTTGTAATCCTTTTTGTTTTTTAGAATGACGTCACTGGAGCATGCCCAGATCTCCCCTGATTTACGGCACACTCTGTCTGTTATCAGGACTTTCTACGGCACAACAGTGAAATCCCATGAGACTGCATAATCACTCAGAGCTTCCTCCTACACCCCATGTGACCATGATGTAGATTAATTAATTTCCCTGACACAATTTCTCAGGGAGGAAACCCATTCTACCGTTTGATTCAAATTACTTTTTATTGGTGAAACAGTGCAATCTATAGACAAAACAGACCACATCTCACCTTCCAACGTTTCAACCAGCAGAGAAAATGGCTGCCAACAGGGCAGTTGGTTTTAGCAGCACAAGATCACAAAATGCATTCTCATTGGTCAACCCATGCAATTCACACCCATTTCACCCACCCCCTTGTACTCAGCATGGGAACCCTCATTGGCCAGTTCATATTGAGATGGTTTCTCCTTACAAGTCTATTCCATGTTCTTTTTGAAAAATCCACGTGTCATTTAGGCATAGAAGAGTACTCTCAGTAAGGTTGACAAGGGGGAGGGGTAACTTCCTCTTCCAACTGAGCAAGGGACGAGAAGGGGCCTTGGAATAAAAGCTTTCCAGGAATGCAGTGGGGGGAATGAGCCGAACACACATTTGAAAGATGAGAAGCAAAAAGAGAAAATTAAATAAAAAATGGTGACTGCGCTGTGTGAGGAAGTGGAAAGAGCAGATGCACAGGGAAGTGGATAGCAAAAACCCACCACTGAGTAATCGCTAAAACCAGTGGGGGTGGGAGGTCTGTGGGTCAGTAATGGTGAACAGCAATAAGCATAAATTAAATATTAACATATACTATAATTAAATTAAATAGTGAACATCACAAACATGAAAAGCATATAAATCCAAACAGATTAGTTGATGTGAATGGTGCCAGAAAGTTCAGATTAAACACAATCCAGGTGGAGTCCCAGAAGAGGGAAGATGTGGGACCGTAATAAGGTAAAAAAATCAAATAACACAAATAAAGTCTTAAAACCCACCACTGAGTAATCGCTAAAACCAGTGGGGGTGGGAGGTCTGTGGGTCATTAATGGTGAACAGCAACAGTTAATATTTAATTTATGCTTATTGCTGTTCACCATTACTGACCCAGAGACCTCCCACCCCCACTGGTTTTAGCGATTACTCAGTGGTGGGTTTTTGCTATCCACTTCCCTGTGCATCTGCTCTTTCCACTTCCTCACACAGTGCAGTCACCATTATTTATTTCATTCACATATTTCTGGCCAGGACCGGTTCCAGGTAACTGCAGCAGTGCCCCCCCCCCCCATAGTATTTAGCACCGATAGCGCGAGAGCCCTTCCAATTTATTGAAAAAGAGAAAATGGAGACTGAACTTTTTCCCTTATCCCTTTTGTATATCCATCCAAGTTGAAATATACTTAAAAGACATATCTGACAAAACTTATCAAGGAAAATAAGCAGTATTGGTCATTCTCATACATACGTATGCATAATGCTTTAAAAAAACAAATAAACAGTATAAGGAATATAAAAACAATATATACGAATATAAGAAAAGCAACATTTAAGTGATTCTAATAATAAAAAGAATTAGCCTAATTTTAAAATAGGGATTTTAGAATCATCTCCACCACAATCCCCCCTTAAAATGACTATTTTATCAGTACAGGTGACAGTAATGGAGGACACGGTCAATATAACAAAACATTATCATAACCAATATAAACAAAATTGCAATACCTGAGCACAAATGTGTTATCACCCAAAATACTGAACGCAGGTATGGTTCCAGATGCACCGCCCTTGTTACCTAGGGCCATATGTTTAGGGTCATGCGATTTTAACAAAGACATTTGTGAAGTGGCCTTTAGGTGTTTAGTAATATACTGGAATGCATCCTTGTTTACAGTTAACAAACCTCTGTTGACCATAGCAAACATAATTTATCCTATCTACATTCCCATTACTAAGTTAAATTTCATAAAAGCATCTGTTCCCACCTAATTACTATATTTTCCTTCATAAGCATTTTAATTTTATATTGGGCTCTGTCCTAAATATTTTATTTCCTAAAGGAACTTATTCATTAAATTACACTAGTTTTCAGAACCGATCATACAGCATGAATACTCTTGTCACATGACTGTTTAAACAAGCAGCCTTTGGTTCAGTCTTAAAGATTCATTGTGCCCCATAGGGATCCTTCTACAGAGACACAACACCCATTTTCCACTGAACACATTCATCACTCCAAAACCTGGAAGATGACCTTTTAATCCATAAATATGGTTGTATCATACTGCATCATCTGTTCATATCGTATCTTTATTTTTAAACTATTTCAACTGATCTTTTCTTTAGCTTTGCAGATTAACACGAGAGAGAGTGAGAGAGTGAGAGAGTGAGAGAGTGTGTGTGTGAGAGTGTGTGAGAGAGAGAGAGAGAGAGAGAGAGAGAGAGAGAGAGAGTGTGTGTGTGTGTGTGTGTGTGAGAGTGTGTGTGTGTGTGTGTGTGTGTGTGTGAGAGAGAGTGTGAGTGTGAGAGAGAGTGTGAGTGTGAGAGAGAGTGTGAGTGAGAGAGAGAGTGTGAGTGAGAGAGAGAGTGTGAGTGAGAGAGAGAGTGAGAGAGAGAGTGTGAGTGAGAGTGTGAGAGAGAGAGAGAGAGAGAGAGAGAGAGAGAGAGAGAGAAAGAAAGAAAGAAAGAAAGAAAGAAAGAAAGAAAGAAAGAAAGAAAGAAAGAAAGAAAGAAAGAAAGAAAGAAAGAAAGAAAGAAAGAAAGAAAGAAAGAGAGAAAGAGAGAAAGAGAGAAAGAGAGAAAGAGAGAAAGAGAGAAAGAGAGAAAGAGAGAAAGAGAGAAAGAGAGAGAAAGAGAGAAAGAGGAGAAAGAGAGAAAGAGAGAGGAAGAGAGAAAGAGAGAAAGAGAGAAAGAGAGAAAGAAGAAAGAAAAAAGAAAGAAAGAAAGAAAGAAGAAGAAAGAGAGAAAGAGAGAAAGAAGAAAGAAAGAAAGAAAGAAAGAAAGAAAGAAAGAAAGAAAGAAAGAAAGAAAGAGAGAAAGAAAGAAATAAAGAAAGAAAGAGAGAAAGAAAGAAAGAAAGAAAGAAAGGAAGAGAGAGAGAGAAAGAAAGAAAGAAAAAGAAAGAGAGAGAGAGAAAGAAAGAGAGAGAGAGAGAGAGAGAGAGAGAGAGAGAGAGAAAGAAAGAAGGAAATCTCTATTTCAAACAAAATCTATTTTATTAATAAGGGTTTTCCTTACTTTAAATGATTGTGTTGAAATTACCTCTTATTAAAGAAAGATTTACCCTATAAAAAAAAAACTTTATAGTCTACCTAACATAAACTCTGATATTTTTTTTTTCCTTCGAAGTCATTTAAACCCATCACTTGAAAATGTTTTCACTTGGTGTCTGGTTTCAAGCCAGCATTCCACACAGAAGGGTAATTTTGCTCTGAGCTAGCCGGGTTGTGTAACCTGATCTCCAACAGCTAGGATCACATCTCATTAATCCTCACTTAAAGGAAACATCTGTTCCCCCCACTGCTTAGAGAAGATTGTACACAATCTATACCATATACAATATAATCAAATTGTATTGTTTTTCTAATTTTTAACCCTTTTTCAAAAAATGTTAAACATATTTAGTTTGTACATCTGCCAAAAATCATGTTCATTACATTATAATATGACATTTCCCAACTACAGCATCGACAAAAGATTGTTTAGAGGACAAATCTCACGAAATCCACTGACCAGTCCCTGCGCATGAACCGACCATTGTTTTCTTCCGAGAAAGTTACTCATAATTTATATTTTATCAGAAATATCACATTATAATAACTTTTAACACTTGTTTGTTTGTTTTTATTTTATTTTTAAAATTTTTATAATAATTTTTTTTTTATTATTTTTATAAAGTTTTTTGATTGAACATAACTTTCATATTTTAATATTTTTCCTGGGGAACCTTATAATAAACCAAACCCAAGTTTAGAATCTGTTGTAAACATTGCTCAAACCTCAACTTATTAATTCTTACAACCAGATCTGTAGGATTTCTTGTTAAATACTAAATACCATGTTGTTTACCATTAACTGAATTGTATACAATTCTTCACACAATCTCAATCAATAGTTTTTCTATTAAACCTTTGTTCTGATCCCATGTTTATGCTTTGACATATCATAATACATTTTCAGTTGTTGGGGATAACATATTCATAAACATTTACAGGCAGAATTAAACTTAATTATCTCATTAGAGAATTTCTTTACACTCTGACATTATTTAACTAATTACCCTATGTAATATATCACAGTGATTATTGGACTCAAATCCGGGACCCCCCTTTGGGATATTCCAACCCACAAACCCCAGTGGTCACAATCCCATGTATTTTGAAAAAAGATATATAGTTTCATTCAGATGTGGGTGGCACAGTCCATCATATCTCATCTCCAGAGAATGTTTTTGAAGGAACCTCTTAATCATCACCCAGGTGATATCGGTAATTATCGGTACCTACATCAGAAATGCGAGAAAAAATATTAGTTAACTATTTTCCAAGAGCGGTCACATAATTTCTCAAAGTATCAGACTGTAATTGCCACTGTCATAGCTTATAACAACCTAATCTAGAGACTGTCTCAAACAAAATTTCAAAAGGAGATAATGAATGCTCCCCCCTTGGGGCCACTTTCCCACTAACCCTGAGGGTGGCATAGCACGTGGAATAAAACCATTTAAATGTAATATGTAAAACGTTCTAATGTTCCAATGTGATACCCAGAATCTCCTCATATTTCATTTGTGACTTGTGAACACAATGACTGTAGCCATGAACGCAGGGATTTACACACTCTCTACCACCTTAGCGCTACCTTAGGAGCCAGCAACATACAAGGTGAATCAAGGCATTGGGGTCAGGGCATCCAGGACAGCAAATGAGCGGATTCTACCTCCATGTAGGTCTGAACAATCATGTTCATCCAGAACAGGTATTCTCATCCTTTCGCTTTTTGTCCAACGAAATGGTATAAAAGCCCCCCCTTAGGACAAAATCGAAGGAGAGAATGAGGGTGTGTCCCGCAGAGCACAGAATCCAGCATGGGCAGCGGGCAGGAGGTGACACCATCTGCATTCAAGATGGGGCAAAGCCTTCAGCAGGGAAGAGCATCCGGGCAGGCCCATGCTTCCTCCAGCTGGGCATACATTTGAGCAGAACATGAAGGGAAGGAAGGGGCAATAACCATAGCAACAGGCCCTGGGTATCACATTACAACAATCAAACTGGCAAAAAGCCCTTTATGTATCAGAGCATAAATCATACCACCATCAAAGCCAGTGAGAAATATAAAATCATTGTGAGTAACCAAAACTCCTTCTTATATATTACCAACAGTTGCTAACTAGAAACGTGAAACATGTTGCAGTTCAGTAGCCTGTCTTTGAAAGAAAAACTGACTCTTAGGCATTTTTTTTCCTCAAGAGGAGGGGGGGTGTGAAGGGAAGCATGAGGGGGGGGGGAATTCCTGTGTTTCAACTATAAAGAACTTTTAGCTGATGACAGAAACAAACAATAGATGCAGTCTTGTCAAAAAAAAAACATACTAGGCAGACACTAGTCCTATGCTTAAAATGAACTTTACAGAGCAGAAGACCAGACGAACTTTCAACTGCAAAGACAGACAGGAGGGAAACCTGATCTGAGCTAAGGGGGGGGGGGAAGGGTGGGAGTGAAAAAAGAAAAAACTGGCTGCAGAGCATGTGCTCATCTCCCATGATACTGGGCTGCTTGCATCCCTCATAACAAGAATCCATGTAAAAAAAACACACGGAAACAATAAAAGAATACACAAAACACAGAATACGACGTTTCAGCGATATGGAACACAAAAGAGCTTATAAGGCAACTGTGTTTATTACACCCTCTTTAATCACTCCGCGCTCCTTTCGTCTGTATGGCGGTAAATATTATAAACACGAACATGCATCGACACATCTGATCTCTATATTACATATTTGTATTTACAATATTTTGCGCACCTTCTATAAACCTGGGTGTGTATTTACATAATTTTTTTTCTCCACACGCAGAGAGGCAAGGCAACTGTGAGACCCACTCACCCTCTATAAACCTTTCCGCCACCAGGTAAGGGACTTGTGCCACCCCCTTTCCATACAGATAATTGCTGAAACAGCCCCATTCAAAGTAACAAAAAACATAAAAGTTCAACCCGGCAGACGGGACGATGGGTTAAAAAAGCTTTGCTCAAGAATACTCGTCTCTGATTTGGTGAAGCGCAAGACGCCTGCACGGAAGTGTAGGTGATCAGCCTGTCTCCACCCGCACAGACGCGTTGCATTTCCCAAATAAAACAAAGTTTTTAATTGATGTAGATTAATTAATTTCCCTGACACAATTTCTCAGGGAGGAAACCCATTCTACCGTTTGATTCAAATTACTATGGTGAAACAGTGCAATCTATAGACAAAACAGACCACATCTCACCTTCCAACGTTTCAACCAGCAGAGAGAATGGCTGCCAAAAGGGCAGTTGGTTTTATTATCAGCACAAGATCACAAAATGCATTCTCATTGGTCAACCCATACAATTCACACCCATTTCACCCACCCCCTTGTACTCAGCATGGGAACCCTCATTGGCCAGTTCATATTGGGATGGTTTCTCCTTACAAGTCTATTCCATGTTCTTCTTGAAAAATCCATGTGTCATTTAGGCATAGAAGAGTTCTCTCAGTAAGACAGACAATGGGGGAGGGGTAACTTCCTCTTCCAACTGAGCAAGGGATGAGAAGGGGCCTTGGAATAAAAGCTTTCCAGAAATGCAGTGGGGGGAATGAGCCGAACACACATTTGAAAGATGAGAAGCAAAAAGAGAAAATGGAGACTGAACTTTTTCCCCATATCCCTTTTGTATATCCATCCAAGTTGAAATATACTTAAAAGACATATCTGACAAAACTTATCAAGGAAAATAAGCAGTATTGATCATTCTCATACATATGTATGCATAATGCGTATAAAAACAAATAAACAGTATAAGGAATATAAAAACAATATATAAGAATATAAGAAAAGCAACATTTAAGTGATTCTAATAATAAAAAGAATTAGCCTAATTTGAAAATAGGGATTTTAGAATCATCTCCACCACAACCATGTGACATCACATGGAGTGTAAACCTGGGCATCGGACTGAATTACTGCTGAAGCTGATAAGACTGACATAGGCAAACACTAGATAATCGGCACAAGTAAATACTATGAAATTAAACAAGTGGCTATGAGCAGGGAAGCAGGGTTGCCATAGAAACATTGGATTGAGAAGGAGGCTTGGTTAACAGTACAGGAAGTGCTCAATGTATGTGCGGAAATACACTCTATGTGGACTCAATACTTAAGATGGCACTGCCTTACCCCTGGAAACAAGTTTTTTTTTTTTTTTAAGTTTCTTTAAAGAGTAAGTAATATGCAATTCAGGCTGGATTACAGTGGCTATAGATTGAAGATTACTTAATATAATGGACTAAATGAAAAGAAGCATCAGAGAGGGAGAGTTTACTTCCTCTTTAAATTCAATGCTAGAGCTGATTGCTTAACTCAGTAAACGGATTTCTACAACTTGCACATAAGATCCATTTTCCATTTTTCACATATACCTTTGGCTGATTCATATATATTTTGTCTTCTATATCACCATTAGGAAAGGCTGTTGTGTGCCCATTTTCCAAGAAGTGGCCACTGTTAACAGTGTTCAAAAAGTACTTTGTTTTGCAACTGGAACAAAAGTAGCATAGTAATCCTCACCAAATTTTTGTGAGTACCCTTTTGCCACTAACCGTGATTTGTACCTATAGACACTGGGCCGGATTCAGATAGAGATACAATGTCGTATCTCCTGATACGCTGGCGTATCTCTGAGTTCCGTCGGTCGGATCTATGCGGCTGATTCATATAATCAGGTTCCGCATAGATCTCCCTAAGATCCGACAGGTGTAAGTGACTTACACCGTCGGATCTTAGGCTGCAATTCCAGGCTGGCCGCTAGGTGGCGTTTCATTTTTTACACGCGACGAATATGCAAATGAGGATTTCCGCCGATTCAGAAACGAACGCCCGCCCGTTGCTTTTTTTTTACGTCGTTTGCGTTCGGCTTTTTCCGGTGGATAGTTACCCCTGCTATATGCGGCGTATCCTATGTCGCCTGTGTGATATCACCTGTTTAGTTCCACTCATTTCAGATCTTCCTCTCAGATTTAGAGTGACTGCACTTCAACTTATTGTAGTGCAAAGTGGATTTGCCTTTAGTAGATAAACCCGCTAGGCCTCGTACACACGACCGAACATGTTTGCTGAAACTGGTCCGCGGACCAGTTTCAGCAGACATGTTCGGTCGTGTGTACGGCCAACCTGACAATTTTCCTGCGGATCGGACAGGTTTACAGTGGATGAATGTTTCTTAGCATGCTAAGAAACATGTCCGCTGGAAGCCTGTCCGTCGGACATGTACGGTCGTCTGTACGACTTACCGGACATGTCCGCTCGGCCGAAAGCCCTCGCATGCGTCGAAGTGATTCGACGCATGCGTGGAAGCATTGACCTTCCAGGGTCGCGCACGTCGCTGCGTCATCGTCGCGGCGACGGCACGGCCACGTCCCCGCGTATCCTGTCCGCGCGGATTTCGGTTTGATGGTGTGTACAACCATCAGACCGAAATCTCCGAGCGGACATGTCCGATGAAAACGGTCGGCGGGCCGTTTTCATCGGACATGTCCCCTCGTGTGTACGAGGCCTTAGGCCCCGTACACACGAGAGGATCTATCCGCTGGAATTGATCTGCGGATCAGTTCCAGCGGATAGATCCGCTGGTGTGTACATCCCAGCGGATCTTTTTCCGCAGATTTTTTTCGGCCCGACCGATTTCCAGCAGATAAAAATTTCTTAGCATGCTAAGAAATCTATCCGCTGGAATCGGCTTCAGCGGATCGATCCGGTGGTCTGTACAGACTCACCGGATCGATCCGTCCGATTCCCTCCCTCGCATGCGTCGTAATGATTCGACGCATGCGTGGGTATCCTTATATGACAGCGTCGCGCACGTCGCCGCGGCGACGGCGCGACACGTCATCGCGATGGGATTTCGGCGCGGATTTGGATCCGATGGTGAGTACACTCCATCGGATCCAAATCCGCGGAAATCCTCGAGAGGATTTATCCGCGGATACGGTCCGGCGGACCGTATCCGCGGATCAATCCTCTCGTCTGTACCCGGCATTAGAGTTTACCATAGAGCAGCTACATATAAACACTGCCATATACTGGCTAAGGCTAATGTAGTTGTTGCATATACACGAACATTGTATGCCAACTGATTTGCACTTTACAAAGATATACAGTAGATCTCCCAAATGGCACACAGCAAAAATCGAATGAAGACGAAACAAAAATGGGGACCTAACCATTCTCTACTTCAAAAGCACTTTGGCTTTACATATGTCACTCCCAGGACATTTTGGTAGGTTTATTGATCCCTGTCTAAATTTACTCAGGCATGTGTGAATGCATATGAGAGAGGAACTTATAGAGTAAGCTTCTTGAGGGCAGGCACCGATGTGAATATTTAATATGTAAAGTGCTGCTTAAATTGTTGGTGCCACGTACATACCTGTATTAAAACATAGGGTTGCTTTTGAAAATACATTTATTGATGTTTTAATGAATACATATCTGCATTACTTTGTGTTTTTTATCTGTTTGAAGTTCATCTTTAAATATGTTTCCCATCCACACGTGAAATATATTTAAAACAAATAAAGAAGTCACAGCTGGCATTTATAATGTAATTTTTCTATTCAATTACAGTAAACAAAGTCTTTCTTCTTTGTAAGGTAAACAATCTGGTTTATTTTTTTCTCTTTTTCTCCAGCTAAATGATATAATAAATGCTCTCTAAGGGCCAAATCCCTTTACTCATTTAAAATATACATATTTCTATTCTGCTCCAGTGAACAAAATCTGCCGCTCTATTTGTTTAAAGGGGCACTTTGCCCCTTCATTTGTTTCTCTCCTGTGTTGACATGTGAGAGCGAGCCAGCGGTTTTAAGGAACTGTTACATGTTCTCATGTTAAAGTTTAATACAGATTTTTCTGCCAATATGAACTTCTTTCATGTGCATTAATAAAAATAATGTATAATCCAAAGCTCATTCAGGGCTGATGAATACTGCAGCTGTCACCAGCCCATGTAGCTTAAAGGGCTGAAAAAATCATAGGCACTTCATTTTGGTTAATTATTTAGTAACGCTTAATATATGTCATATGCTCTTATATTAAGAAGTTTTATAGAAGCTTTTGTACAAGTTTCTTTGCTCATAGTGCTACATAAAGGGTAACTCCACTTTCGTGGGGAAAAAAAATTGCAAATAAAGAATATGATTTAGCATGTACAATTGCGATACAAGTCATATTGTAATAAAATGTTATTAAAAATTACCTTTGCTTTTCAATATGCAGCTGATGTAATTTTCTGTAAATGCAATGCAATATGGTTACCTCGAGTTCTGTCAGAGGCGTTGATAGGGGGGTGCGGTCCGCACCCGGGTGACACCCACTAGAGGGGTGACACCATCCCGATTTAAAAAAAAAAGATATAATTTTTTTTAGCTGACATGTGGGGGGGCTCCCCCCCGCGACTGCAGCGATGAGCGCCGTGGAATCGGAGCGCCGAGCGCCGCGGTACAAGAGGAGGGGGGTTGTGGGGTGACACCGCAGCACCATCCATCCCCTCCTCTCACATCCACGGGCTGTTAGCGGTGCTTGGCAGTCGGCACACAGGCACAGCCCCTCCTCTCTGTTTGTGTGTACAGAGGGGGAGGGGCCGAGGGGACCTTCTGTCCATGTGCCGTGGCGCTGCCTGCGATGATCTGAGGTACTGAATGGGGAGGGGGGGTGTTTGCACCTGGGGGGATTTCACTGAAGGGGGGTGTTTGCACTGAGGGGGGGTTGTACTAAGGGGGTGTTTGCACTGAGGGGGTTTTCTTTTCACTAAGGGGGGTTTGCACTAAGGGGGGGTTGTACTAAGGGGGGGGTTTGCACTGGGGGTGTTTGCACCGAGGGGGGGTTGCACTGAGGGGGGGTTGCACTGAGGGGGGTTGCACTGAGGGGGTGTCTGCACTGAGGGGGTGTCTGCACTGAGGGGGTGTCTGCACTGAAGGGGGTCTGCGTAACATGCAGGGGTCCAGAGGTGCAGGTGGCTGTGTAATGTAAAAGGGGTGCAGTGATGCAGGGTGCTGTGTAATGTAAAAGGGTCCAGAGGTGCAGGGGGCTATGAGATGTAAAGGGGGGGTAGTAATGCAGGGTGCTGTGTAATGTAAAGGGGTCCAGTGATGCAGGGTGTTGTGTAATGTAAAGGGGTGCAGAGGGCTGTGTAGTGTAAAAGGGTCCAGAGGTGCAGGGGGCTATGTGATGTAAAGGGGCGCAGAGGTGCAGGCGGCTATGTAATGTAAAAGGGGTGCAGTGATGCAGGGTGCTGTGTAATGTAAAAGGGTCCAGAGGTGCAGGGGGCTATGAGATGTAAAAGGGGCCAGTGATGCAGGGTGCTGTGTAATGTAAAGGGGTCCAGTGATGCAGGGTGCTGTGTAATGTAAAGGGGTGCAGAGGGCTGTGTAGTGTAAAAGGGTCCAGAGGTGCAGGAGGCTATGTGATGTAAAGGGGTGCAGAGGTGCAGGCGACTGTGTAATGTAAAAGGGGTGCAGTGATGCAGGGTGCTGTGTAATGTAAAAGGGTCCAGAGATGCAGGGTGCTATGAGATGTAAATGGGTCCAGTGATGCAGGGTGCTGTGTAATGTAAAGAGGTCCAGTGATGCAGGGGGCTTTGTAATGTAAAGAGGTCCAGAGGTGCAGAGTGCTGTGTAATGTAAAGGGGTCCAGAGGTGCAGGGGGCTATGTGATGTAAAGGGGTCCAGAGGTGCAGGGGGCTATGTGATGTAAAGGGGTCCAGTTGTGCAGGGGGCTGTGTAATGTAAAGGGGTCTAGTGATGCAGGGTGCTGTGTAATGTAAAGGGGTCCAGAGGTGCAGGGTGCTGTGTAATCTAAAGGGGTCCAGAGGTGCAGGGTGCTGTGTAATGTAAAGGGGTGCAGAGGGCTGTGTAGTGTAAAAGGGTCCAGAGGGCTATGTGATGTAAAGGGGTGCAGAGGTGCAGGCGGCTGTGTAATGTAAAAGGGGTCCAGTGATGCAGGGTGCTGTGTAATGTAAAGGGGTCCAGTGATGCAGGGTGCTGTGCAATGTAAAGTGGTCCAGAGGTGCAGTTGTGGAGAGGGGTACACAGTAGTAACAAAAATATATTGAAGGATGCAGAGGTATGCAGGGGGGCACAGTGGGGTGTTTTTACATTTTAACGTGGGGGGGGGGGTGCCAGATATTGGATCCGCCCCGGGTGCCAAATGCTCTAGGTACGCCCCTGGTCTATAGGCTCCTGAGATGTGAATTCTGGTTCTGGAGAAAGAGAGGTGGGGGGAGGGGACAAAGAAAAATGGAGAGAAAGAAGAAGGGATAGAACGAACAAGAAAGATGGATAGGGAGAGAGAGAAAAGGGGAAGAAAGGAGCACAGAGAGCAAACAGTAGGGTAAAAAATATTTGAAAAATGTTATTGGGGGGAGGGGGGGTGACACCATATTTTACCGCACCAGGTGACACCAACCCTAGTGACGCCACTGAGTTCTGTACACAAAGTGTATACTGCCCAACCCCCAGAAAGATAATTTCCTGCACGTGACTAACAGAAAAAATAAACAAAAGGATTTTAAAGATACCAATTTAAAACACACTATAAATAAAATCAAACATTTTTATTTTTTAAAGTATTCCAGATAAAATGTGTGTCTTGCTGTTCGTTATACAGTACACATGCATTAACAGATAGAATATGACTACAAATAGATATTTCACAATCCGTGATTCTATTTGTTGGTTCTGGAAAGTATGGAGATATCAGAGAGTATTGGAGAGTGCAAGATCTGGTGCAGCTCTTCATAGAAATCAATCAGCTTCCAGGTATTTTTGTCAAAGTTTAATTGGACAAGCTGAAGTTATAAACCGATTGGCTACCATGCATAGATAGACCCGATTTTGCACCAGTTTTTAGCAAATCAACCCCAATATGTTTATAGCAAGCATTATTAGAAATACTATAGACTCTGGCAAGGGGACCCAAAGACCTACCTCCTAAACAGAAATAAGCCAATAATCACAATTGTACACCATTTAAAAACAGGGCAGTGTACACAGTGGTTACCACATCCAACCACTCAGTATGTTAACATAGAACAGAGGCCTCATCATTCAGCTGACCAAGGGGCAGGACAGACCAGGACTGGACTTATCAGGCACTATGGTAAGGGCATATGTTATAGTAACACTTGTACTGAAGTACCAGTATTTACTCATAGATTAGTATAACGCTTTAGGTCAATTAGATTAAGAGCAACAAATCCCCACACACAAACCTTCCTGAAGAAGAGGACACTGACCTGAGAAATGCACTAAAACTTTCTGATGTCCCGATACTCACCAGAACCAATAATGGAATCATGGATTGTGAAATAATTATATGTAGACAGATTTTATGTGTTGGGGTGTCTGGGGTGAACTACTGTAAATTCATACGTTGTTGACAATGCCTTGTCAAGGCGTTTCTGCAAAGTGTGGTACAGGCTCTAAAACTATTTGTTAGTACACACTTTACTTGAATTCCAAAAGCTGTAGAAGAGCTGTAGTGGAGGTAAAGTGTGGTGCTGATTAACCACTTCAGCCCCGGACCATATTGCTGGTCAATGACCGGGCCAGTTTTTGCTATTCGGCACTGCGTTGCTTTAACGGACAATTGCGCAGTCCTGCAATGTGGCTCCCAAACAAAATTGGCGTCCTTTTTTTCTCGTAGTGTAGTGTATCTCTGGCGGCGTAAGGGCGCGGAATTCAAATGGATGTAATGGGGGCGTGTTTTATGTAAATACGCTGTGACCCGACGTAAACAACGTTTTTTTTTAACTGCGCATACGCCGTCCGTGCGGGTATCCCAGTGCGCATGCTCGAAATTAAACCGGAACCCGACAATGCTTACGACGGTGATGTCATTCTACGCAAATTCCTATTCGCGAACGACTTACGCAAACGACGTAAAATTTCAAAATTGTACGCGGGAACGACGGCCATACTTAACATTCAGTACGCCTCAGAATAGCAGCTTTAACTATACGCCCGGAAAAAGCCGAACGCAAACGACGTAAAAAAATGCGCCGGCCAGACGTACGTTCGCGGATCGCCGTGACTAGCTGATTTGCATACTCGACGCGGAATTCGACGGGAACGCCACCTAGCGGCCGCCAAAAAATTGCAGCTTAGATCCGACGGTGTACGAAGACGTACGCCTGTCGGATCTAGCCGAGATGCCGTCGTATCTTGTTTTGAGGATTCAAAACAAAGATACGACGCTGGAAAATTAAAATTACGCCGGCGTATCAATAGATACGCCGGCGTAATACCTTTGTGGATCTGCCCCATAGCGTCTACAAAATAGGGCATAGTTTTATGGCATTTTTATTAATATTTTTTTTTACTAGTAATGGCGGCAATCAGCGATTTTTATCGGTACTGCGACCTTATGGTGGACACTCCGGACATTTTTGACACATTTTTGGGACCATTGGCATTTTCATAGCGATCAGTGCTATTATAAAAATGCATTGATTACTATAAAAATGCCACTGGCAGGGAAGGGGTTAACACTAGGGGGCGAGGAAGGGGTTAATCATGTTCCCTGTGTGTGTTCTAACTGAAGAGGGGTGGGACTGACTTGGGGAAATGACTGATCGCTGTTCATACATTGTATGAACAGACGATCAGGCATTTCTCCCCCTGACAGGACCCGGTTCTCACTCTGTAACGAGCGATTGCGGGTGCCCGGCACGCGCGTCGGGACCAGGGGCGAGTGGGCGGTGAGCACGCGCCCCTATTGGCTGAATCGCGAGATGACATAATATTACGTCATCTCGTGCAGCCGAGCCGACCTGCCGCTGTAAAACTGTGGCAGCTGGTCGGCAAGCGGTTAAACATAGCAATACAGTGGAAACAGGGGGAATGCAGGTATGGGGTATATGGGGGTATATGGGGCAATGGTCCAAGATGGCTTCTGATTTTACCTCCATGTGCCAGACAGGTAGACTGTCCCTATTTTCCAGGACTTAAATTTCCATGGTCTTTTGGAAACACCTGTGGCGCCAGAGGGGGGAGCGGTCACCCGCGCACATCACGGGTGGCCCCGCCCTTAGCTATTTAAGAGCTGTCATGGTGGGTGTAGCGTCATTCGGCGGCCGCCTCCCATGGAGGCGGAATCGGATCGTGGCAGCGTTTTATTTATTTTTTTACGTATCGAGAATGTATGTACATCGCTTGAATTTTTTTATTTTTTAATAAAGGTCCCCAGCTGTCTCCTGTGTTTTTTACAATTTTTTACACCTTTTTTGTGAAATGGTAGGGGTACAGTACCCCATTACCAATTCACATAGGAGGGGGCCGGGATCTGGGGGTCTCCTTTTTTAAAGGGGTCTTCCAGATTTTGATAACCCCCCCGCCCGCAGACCCTCACAACCACCGGGCAGAGGTTGTGGGGATGAGGCCCTTGTCCCCATCAACATGGGGACATTGTGCTTTGGACCCCAATGTATCCTCCCCATGTTGAGGGCGTGTGGCCTGGTACGGTTCAGAAGGGGGCGCTCTCTCATTCCCAACTCTTTTCCTGCGGCCTGCCAGGTTGTGTGCTTGGATAAGGGTCTGGTATGGATTTTTGGGGGGGAACCCTAAGCCATTTTTTTTATTTTGGCTCGGGGTTCCCCATAAAATCCATACCAGACCTTATCCTCACTGACAAATCAGCGGTGTTGAGAATTCAAAACAGGTCAACTCATCCTGGCAGGAGACTAACTTCATACAGATACATCATCTAATGCATTGTCGGTGCCTTATAGGGTCTTATGTCAAATAAAACACACTCTTATCCTTTCCCCACCAAAAATGCTTGGAAATAGATTTTTTTTATTTTTATCACAAACCTGATCTTTCTTTTTTGCACAAAGCAACTACTAAGCCAATGTGATGTCACTGAAGGGATAGAGGACCAGATGAGAAGACACATGGGACTACATGCTTTTGGCAGAGTCACCTTGGGTTCAGGTTGTGCTAGACAAGGTTAAGGCCACAGAGGCAGAAGAAAATTCAGATGAACCTGACTGGGATTGGGGGTAATTTTCATACTGGTAGCAGCCACTTTGAATCTTAGGCTTTTGGAACCTTGAGTTTAGAAATATGTGCACCTTTTGTAAGTTTGTCAAGTGAGGTACAGTCTCCAGTAGCCGAAAGCATAGCTGTTTCTTACTGGAATAGGGGTCCCCTAGCAAGTGACATAGGCTTACCTGAGGCACAAGGTTTAAGTGACAAATGGTCTTCACCAGAGCTCCTAAAGGTGGAGATCATACAGAAACCCTAGTGGTCCTTGTGTGCTTCACTGCAATGGTCACCAGATCATAGCCCTTAGGACCGACTCTCCGAGATTAGCAGGACAGGGTACAGTTACAGTGCAGAGGCTGAAGTGCAAGATGGTAGGCAAAAAACATCTAGGTCTAGGCAAGAGGCTTGGCAGGTTGCAGGCAGAATAGTAGTCAGGTCAGGACAAGGGCCTTAACAGGCTGTAGGAAGAAGAATAGTCAGGGTCAGGAAAGGTCAGGTAATGTTCAGGTAAGTAATATAACTCTTGCAACAACAGTTACTTGGTAAGAAGGCACAGCACCAGCCATTTTCAGGAAACTCAAGAAATTTCAGGGATTCTGTGAGTACCATTGGAAGTACTGACAGAGATTCTGTCAATACTATTGAATGCACTAGCAAGGATTATGTAAATGTCATAACAATTGGGCTCTTAGTCATGACTCCTGTCCTGATGTGGTGAGTAATTTTCGGAAATCTTTTACTGTAAATCTGTTCACCAGAACTCTGGTGAAAGTCTGGCACAGTGTCCATCTGTACTGGTCTAGTGTTTTGAGAAAAGAGTACTGTTTTAAATATCCTTGTAAATAATGTATCCATAACAAAGGACACTCAGGTTACATAGTTACTTGGTTAGTCCGATTGAAAAAAGACACAAGTCAATCAAGTTCAATCAAAAAAAAATAATACAATCGTATTTACACAAACCTTCACCCACAGTTTATGCAGAGGAAGGCAAAAAAAACAGCAAAGCATGCTCCAATTTTCTACAGCATGGGAAACAATTCCTTCCTGATCCCCCCCAGAGGCAATCAGATTTTCCCTGGATCAACTTTACCTATTAATGTTAGTACCCAGTTATATTGTCAGAAGGTTAATATAAATCGATACACATAACGAGTAAGATTAAAATATAAACCAAGCAGCGCTTCAGCATGTATATATCTCTAAAAGCATATACTTAATCCGATATAAAAGTCCATAATAAAAATTAAAAGGACACAGGTAGTTGAAAAAGTCCAAATAATCCCAGAAGAGAATAAGGAACAGAAATCTTGCTGCAGGTACATATGTCAATTCCACACACGTGCTCAAAAGAAAATAGAGGGGGTTTGTGCAGATAGAAGCCCCCCTCTGGTCTAAGGGCGCGTACACACGACCGAGAAACTCAATGGGCGAAACACATCGTTTTCCCCGTCGAGTTCCTTGTTCGGCTGTCAAAAAACTCGTCGAGCCAAATTTTCCCATTGCCCGTCGAGGAAATAGAGAACATGCTCTCTTTTTGGCTCGACGAGTTCCTCGACAGTTTTCTCGGCGAAAAGTGTACACACGACCAGTTTTCTCGGCAGAATAAGTCTCCCATCGAGTTTCTTGCTGAATTCTGCCGAGAAAACCGGTCGTGTGTACGCGGCCTTAGACTCTTACCCCAGAGCTTTAAACTGCTGGCATGTAATTGTTACAAGACGATCTTTCAGCAGGTGTCTCCACTTATTCCCAATAGACCACTCTGATCACTCAGTGTTCACATAAGGGAATAAAGGAACTTAACATAGCGTAATCCCGTTTTCAGAAAATACATTTATTCAACACACCAGAAGAAGTCAATACGACGAAACTAGACAGGGTGTAGCAAAGTGACTTGACTAGGTGTTACTAGACAGGATCGGGAGTGGAGGTGGATATCCCCGTGACACAGGAGGCAGTGTACGGTAGGAGACGCCGGGATCTCACTGAAGCTGATTCTAAGCTGACATGCGGTATAATGATTAAGGCGGATATAATCTGCTTTTTTTGTGAGTGCATAATCTGATGGATTTTAAATGGTGTGTCGAATAAATGTCTTTTCTGAAAATGGGATTACGCTATGACAAGTTTCTTTATTTCCTTATGTGAACACGGAGTGATCAGAGGCACGGGTGGTGGGCTGCAGCACCATGGAAGGTTTTTCAACTTAATGCATAGAATGCATTAAGGTGACAAATCATGAGGGTTTACAACCCCTTTAAAGTGAATAACTCAAAACAAAGTTCACGATATGGACCACTTATGTATTTGTACATGTTGATCATATCCCTCCTTAGTCTCCTCTTCTTAAGAGGGAATAGATTCAGTTCCTCTAATCTTTAATCATAGCTGAGCTCCTCCATGCCTCTTATCAGTTTGGTTGCCCTTCTCGGATTAGAATTAATATAGCAAGGCCCACACATTGGTTGCACCTGAAACCCAAAGGATCAGTCTGACTAAGCTGTAAAGGTCATATGACAATACAGATAGAGATTATAATCTGACATTAGCAAATTATTCCACAATGGACTTCCTTTTCAAGGAAAAATCTGAAAAAATATTATGTTGTGTGTAGAAAATCAACTTACGTATTTTTCCCGCTGAACACATCTAGAATGTTGAAAGAATTATAGATGAAAGCTATTGCCATGATTTTGTTAAATTACCTATTTGGAATTGAAGATAAAAATTATTAGGCTGCGTACACACGATCGGTCCATCCGATGAGAATGGTCTGATGGATCGTTTTCATCGGTCCAAACCGATCGTGTGTGGGCCCCATCGGTTAGTTAACCTTCGGTCAAAAAAATAGGAACTTGCTTTAAAATGTAACCGATGGACACCTAACCGATAGGTCAAACCGATCGTTAGTATGCAAAAGCATCGGTTAAAAACCCGCGCATGCTCAGAATCAAGTCAACGCATACTTGGAAGCATTGAACTTTGTTTTTTTCACCACGTCGTTGTGTATTACGTCACCGCCTTCTGACACGATCGGTTACTTAACCTATTGTGTAGGCACATCAGACCATCAGTCAGCTTCATCGGTTAAACGATGAAAACGGTCCTTCGGACCGTTCTCATCGGATGGACTGATTGTGTGTACGAGGCTTTAGATGGATTTGAAATACCGAAATGTTTCTGTAAACGACTGCTCAAGAGATTTTTTGCTCCAGCACCATTTAAGTCTATTTTTAATTCAAAAGCAGTGCTAGTTGTGTCATTGCTGGTCTAAATTAGTGAGGCATAAAACAATTGTTCATATGGCGATAGCCAGAGACTTCCAATTAAGTTTTATTAATAAAAGTGATCCATAATGCAAGGTTTCCTTGCGTTTACCATCCAATAATCAGTTTCAACATTTGATCTGTTAAATGATTGACTAGAAAGGCTAGCTTTATAGGAGCTTCACCTCTGAAGTAGCACTAGCAAGAAAATTAATGATAGAAATGTTGACTTTTTGCAGAAAATGAATGGTGAATGTAAAACCAGCAGAATATAGATAGCATAGAACAGGAGTGGGTAACTGTGGCCCTCCAGTTGTTGTTTAACTACTACAAGTCTCATCATGCCTCTGGGAGTAACTGCTAGTCTTCCCATCATGCCCCTGCCTTTGGGAGTCATGCTTGTGACTATCAGTCTCGCAATGCTTCATGGAACATGTAGTGCTACAACACATGGAGGACTGCAGTTGTCCACCCCTGGCTTAGAAGGTGATGCCTTTAGCTGTATATTTTTAAATATATATAATGTAAGTGTGTAATGACTCTGCAAATATTCTGGGTTAAGAGGTTTAGTTTTGGATCTCAGCTGCGGAGGATACTCAGGGTTCAACCACCGGTTCACTCTCAATCAAATAGTAAGAGTTTGGGGTTTACTCATCACAACCTCCAGTGAGAAAACGCAACTTATAACCGAGGCAGCTTATTAACTCATAAGCTAATTAAGCAGAAAGCATTAGACAGTCTCTTATTATATCTATTGACAGGACAGCATTCAGTTCAGGCAGAGTGGCTGTGTTTGGATGCAAATAATAAACGTATGTTTCAGTACACTACCGGAGGTGTGTGCATCAAGTGAATTTGGTTTAAAGGAATATAGACTACTGACTGGTAGTTACTGAGGTTTTAAGTGTACAGTCCCTTTAGTAACAGAGATGAACATATGCAGTAGTCTTTACTATTGTAACATGGTACTTGCGGTTAAGTAGCAGCTGCTGGAGAAGGTTTCCAGGTAGTTAGTTTGTGATGTCCAGATTGCAGGGATCTCTGTAGAGCTGCTTGGTCAGCTAAGCTGGCTGGAGCTGAGAAGGTGAGAGAGGGTAGCGTGGAGCTGAATCCCAGAGACAGGGTGGATGATAGGGCTGCTGGGCAGACAGGTGCTTCAGGGAGAGGCTCCAACAGGCGGTTCCGAATCACAGGTGGCGGCAGGCGTCCAACAACAATATCCGAACACCCTGCCGCCGAACCTGGGGATTTAAATAGCCCGGGCTTGTGAGAGGAACCGGACGCCGTACGCTGGAACGCACTTCCGCGTTCCAGCGTGAATCGCAGACGTCCGCGCACCGGAAGTGACGCGGACGTCTTAGTGAATGGAGCGCAGCTGTTAGGGAAAGATACAGCTGCGCTCGTAATGAGTGTATTAACGCTAATAGCGTTACAAAGTGTAACATACTCATCTGGTATTGGCATTGCTAAACTGGTCCAAGCAGGCTTGTTTCGCACTATTCAGTAAGGTTCCAACTAAATTAAGGTTTGCTCCTGACTAACAGGGCCCCCTCTAATAGGTTCCCCAAAACAAAAAGGAAGTATACGTACCTATTTTGCTGTCAGAACTCTCTTCACCCAGCAGCAGGCTTCCACTGCAGAAGGAGCGGGAGAGAGGAGGGGTGAGTCAATTTGCATGTATAAAGGGCTGTGGACAGTTCAGACTAATTAACGAGGTCTGGTTTACAAGCAAGATATGGGCTTAGGACTGGAGGCGTTTTCCCACCCAAAGCTTTATTAAGCCATTGGGCTCCAGCACCCAGAACAGAACCTAACAAGATTCTGAGAAAACAAATGTTACTCCCCTCAGCCATAAACCTTGGAAACCCTCACTAAGTGTATGTGAGAAATCCAGATGACAGATTCACTCCCCCAATATTCCTGCCAGTCAGTGCCTTACATAACTTCCACCTATGCTCAGACCTGAGGGAAAGAGCACATTTTGCAATCATACAGTGGACACATCAGAATCAATACATTTTCTTGCTAGGTCTCTAAAAAGTAAAAAATCAATCAGCGCAAACAGATACCCTAACTAATATAGCAGCTATAGCACTCAAGGTCAGAATACAAATCCTAGGTATATAATTTTCAAGAATAGTGCAGCACTAATACAAATAATTTTAAAACTATTTATTTTTTATATAAAAGACAAAAATAAATCTTCAGAGTAAAGTCCATGCATATAAACAGAGATAGCTGGAACAGATGGTATAAGGGCTTTTCTTCTGTGTAGATTTATGATAAAAAAAACTTCCTTCACCAACATTGATACAAGCCTCTCACTCCATACACTGGACCTTCTGAACTAACAGACTGGTCAGATCAAGCTTTCCCCTCAGCAGGGTTTAGGCTGGGTTCACACTTGTCCGACAAACGGTCCTACATTGAGAGCAACAATGGGTTGAAGTAGGATCAATGTAGGACCAAAAGTAGTACAGGGAGCATTTTCAAAGTCGGACCGACTTGTGTAGGACCAGTTAAGACAGCTCTCATAGGGAAACATTGATTTTCACACGTCATGCTACATGAGGCTCCCAATGTAGGACCGTTTGTCGGACAAGTGTGAACCCAGCCTAAATGGAAAAGATTGATGCCTCTCTAGATATGCAGCTGATACTAAGCTCCAGTGCTCCAATTCATGAACCAGATCTTCCAATCGAACACAAATCTCCCAATCAATGGCACTTTAGATGAACTCGTATTGTCAGGTCTCTAGCCTGTGGTGCACATAAGGAAGAAGTATGAACATAACTCTAATTTTTCCATCCATATCAACCACTTTTTCACATCTTTCAGGGTTCTATTAAACGCTTCTATAAGCCCATCAGTTTGGAAGTGGTACACTGATTTTTTATCAATGAGCACAGCTCTTTGATTACCCTTGATATGAAAGGTGTTATTCGATTACCTTTGACATGAAACATGAGATTCCTTGGTTTGTCACCAGATGTAAACCATATTTTAGTGTACAATGGCATTAAAAAAAAAAAAAAAACGCAGAGGTAGCCCCCGACCATCTTTTGGGCTCCCAACTTTGGCGGATCTGATACAGACTAAGGGGAGAACACTGATAAACAACAAATTTGCAGTCATGTTCCCCCAGCCACAGCATATTGCCAAATTGGCTCCAGTGATGATGAGGATGGAGGGGATGATGATGACGAGGTCACTGATGCGATTTGGGTGCCGCATAGAGCAGAGGAGGAAAGTGAGGAGGAAAAACAGAGAGGAAGCTATCATGGAAGAGTACAGCGCAGCCACCCTATTCCATCAGATTGTCAAGCTGTTATCTCCTGACCCACTTCCCACAGCTGTGTGGGCTGTTTAAAACACATGTGCAGCTGATTACACTGTTACAATTTGCAATGTCTGCCAGCCAATTGGGTAACACATGCTTAACAATGCATTTAACCTCCCACAACTCGGCAAGAGCACCTGAAAACCACACACAAGGGACACATTTCTTCTCCTCCTCACTCCTCACCTTTAGGCTCCATTCACACCTGAGCGACAAAACACCTGAAGCGCGACGCTCAGATACGCTGAAGGGGAAAAATGACATTGTTGGCTATGGAGATGGTTCACATCTCCACGCCAAACACCGAAACGCCGATCGCGTGAAGCTCAAACAAGTCCCGGACCCTTTTTTGTCGCGTGTAATCAGGCGGCTTCGGCGTTCGGCATAGCCGACAATAACATGTAAAAAACCGGGGTAAAAACAGCGCGTTTTGTCGCGGCAAATTGCGGTACAAAACGCTGCAATTTGTCACGGCAAATCGTGGTACAAAACGCTGCGCTAAGGTGTGAATGCAGCCTTAATGTCTACCCCCACTATATCCCTTCACCTCTCAGCAGCCTCCACTGACAGGGATGATGGTGTCACAGGTCCTTGCAACATGTCTGTCAGAAGCACACTACCAGCTGTAGGGTATAGCAGGCAAATATCTCTGCCCCAGCTGTTGCATCGAAAAAAATACACTCCCTGTCACCCATTTGCCCAGCTTCTCAACTCCTGCCTTCCCGTCTAATGAAATCTGCCCCTTCCATGAATTTGAAAAATGTGCTGTACCACAATGGCAGGTTCCCAGTCACTATTTCTTTGCACATAAGGCCATTCCAGCTTGTACCACCACGCGGAAGGCAATGTTTTGGCATCAGTGGGCAAGGCAGTAAGCAACAATGTCCACATCATGGTCAGGGACGATGTATTTTGTTCACAGCACGCTGGGAAACTCTGCTTGCAACTAGGAAAGATGCAGGACAGGGTCCAGTTCTGGAGATTGTTTTGCCACCACGTCTCCATACAGCTGGTGGTGATCATGTGAGATCTGTAAGCTCCACCCCCTTCTTCTCCTCCTCCTCCATGCCCTCCTCTGCTTAATTGTCCTATGAACCACCATTAACCCTAAGCATTTAAGGGTCCATTCAACAAGTAAGGCTAAAAGATACCATGCAGTGCTTCAGCTGGTCTGTGTAGGGTACAGGAGCCACACTGGAACAGAGAGTATTTCAGCTCTGCAGGCCCAGAGGTTGTTCATGCCACGAAAGCTTGATTCAGGAATGGTGATGTGCAATAATGGAATTAGCCTTCTATCTCCCCTTCAACAGGGTAAGTAGACACATGTGCCATGCCTGGCACATGTCCTTAATTTGGTGGTGCAGCATTTCTTAACCACTTAAGGACCGCCTCCTGCACATATACGTCGGCAGAATGGCATGGCTGGGCACAATCACGTATGGGTACATCCTCTTTAAGTGCCCAGCCGTAGGTCGGGCGCCGCCGGCGCGCCTGCGACCCCGTCCGAAGCTCCGTGACCACAGCTTGGTCACAGGAGCTGAAGAATGGGCAGAGGTGTGTGTATTCTTCACAGTGGCAGTGTCACTGATCGTCTGTTCCCTGATATAGGGAAAGACGATCAATGAGTCACACGTCCAGCCCCGCCCCCCTACAGTTAGAAACACATATGAGGTCACACTTAACCCCTACAGTGCCCCCTAGTGGTTAACTCCTAAATTGCAATTGACATTTTCACAGTAATCAATGCATTTTTATAGAGTTTTTTGCTGTGAAAATAACAATGGTCCCAAAAATGTGTTAAAATTGTCCGATGTGTCCGCCATAATGTCACAGTCACGAAAAAAAATCACTGATCGCCAGCATTAGTAGTAAAAAAAAAAAATATTAATAAAAATGCCATAAAACTATCCCCTATTTTGTAAACGCTATAAATTTTGCGCAAACCAATCGTTAAACGCTTATCGCGATTTTTTTTACCAAAAATAGGTAGAAGAATACGTATCGGCCTAAACTGAGAGGAAAAAAATATTTTTTTATATCTTTTTTGGGGATATTTATTATAGCAAAAAGTAAAAAATATTGATTTTATTTCAAAATTGTCGCTCTATTTTTGTTTATAGCGCAAAAAATAAAAACCGCAGAGGTGATCAAATACCACCAAAAGAAAGCTCTATTTGTGGGGAAAAAAGACGCCAATTTTGTTTGGGAGCCACGTCATACGACCGCGCAATTGTCAGTTAAAGCGACGCAGTGCCGAATCGCGAAAAGGGGCAAGGTCCTTAACCTGCATAATGGTCTGGGTCTTAAGTGGTTAAGGATAGGATCTTGTTTAGATTTTGCCTATCTCAGGGCCGTCTTTAATATGGTTTTGGCCCTGGGCAAACATTTTTTTTGGGCCCCCCTCCAGCTTATTTTGGGCCTGGCTGGTTCACATGTATGTTTTGGCGGTCCTCATTTGTGCAGGTACAGCAGCCCATTGATTTGAATGGGCTGCCATGCCTTTGTTTCCTGCAGAAAAAGGGTGCATTCAGCATTTTAAAAATACAGTTGCCTTGAAATCCATTCTGCTTTTGCACCATGCTACTTACCTGCAGTTCTTGCACACACAAACGCACTGTGTTTTTAAAAGCGTTACCTAAACGTCTAAAAATGCAGCAAGTTTGACAGTGCGGGAACTGCAGATAAGTCACAGCAGACAGCAGAATGGACAGACAGTGCTGTATTTCAGTGCTTGATGGGCATAGGCGTGCGCAGCCTATTACATGAGGCATGCGCTTTTCTTTGCAGGAAACACAGGCATGGCGGCCCATTCAAATGAATGGGCTGCTGTGCCTGTGCAAATGTGGGCTGCCAAAACACATGCATGTGAACCAGCCAGGCCCAAAATAAGCCCATCAAGCAGTTAAATACAGACAGTAATGCCATGTGCTCTGAGGCCTTACTCAGCCTGGACTGCAGGCCTGGTCTGTGATTTAAAGAGTTCCTCTATTTTACACATGGCATGGCATGGGGTCCCATGGTGCTAAAGCAGAATGGACAGACGGTGCTGTGACCCCATGCCATGTGTAAAATAGAGGAACTTTTTAAAACACTGACCAGCCCTGCAGTGAGTCATCAAATATTATAAAGACTTTGGGCACACTCTACAGAAAACTTCTATTTACAATATAGATTAGCAAACAGTGACATACCTTGAGGAGCAGGACATGAAGAAGTCAGCCTCGGGAAGAGCAAACTGGGGATGTTATAAAATCACATTCTAATTCACTTTTATATACAAGCAGCACCCAGTGGCAGGAAGGGAGAAGTGCACGTCTAAAGGGAAGCCAGGGGTGCTGTACATTTTAAAACACTGAGAAGGGAAGCAGTACTGTCACTGGCTGCGTGCCGCTGATGATTTTCAGCCTGATTTGTGGGCAGCATGGGGCCACTTACACAGCTTCAGGCATGGGCCCCCTGGAGCAGAGAACCGGGATGGGGGGGTGCTGCCGCCTGAAATTGAGAAGCAGGGGGGCTGCCGCAAATTTAGAAGCGGGGGGCCCTTTACAAAAAAAGAAATAAAGAAAGAAATAAAGAAAACAATATATAAAAAAGTGGTGTAGCCATCCGGGGCCCTGGGGACCTCTAGGCCCTTTAATAAAAAGAAAAAAAGAAATAAAAAATATATATATAAAATATATTTTAAAAAGGGGGTTGCCATCTGGGACCCTCGGAACCTCTGGGCCCTTTAATAATTTTTTTTTTATAAAAAAAAATTACAAAAAAAAGGGGGTTGCCATCCGGGACCTCTTGGCACTTTAATAAAAAATATATATATAAAAAAGAAACATTTATAAAAAAAAAGGGGGTGTTGCCATCCAGGGCCCTGGGGACCTCTAATAAAAAAAAATATATATCAACAAAAATAAAAAAATAAACATTTATAAAAAAAATTAAAAAGAGTGTTTGCCACATGGGGCCCTGGGGACCTCTGAGCCCTTTAATATATATATATATATATATATATATATATATATATATATATATATATATATATATATATATATATATATATATATATATATATATATATATATATATAAATAAAAATAAAAAAAATAAATAAAAAAAATGTTTTTTATAAAAAAAAGGGGGGACCTCTGGGTCCTTTAATAATAATAATAATAATAATAACATTTATATATATATATATATATATATATATATAATAAAATAAATATATAAAAAAAGTTTTTTTTATAAAAAAAGGGGCCCCGGGGAACTATGGGCTCCTGGGGACACCCAGACCTCTAAAAAAAATTGTCCCTTTAATAAAAAATAAAAATATTTAAAAAATATTTTACAAAGGGGGTTGCTTTGGGCCACCAACAGTGACAGGGCCCTAGGCAGCTTCCCCGTTTGAACTGTGGTAAAGACGGCCCTGGCCTATCTACTAAAGTAGAGCTGGATAGAAAATAGTGTTCTGAATCAAAATCTGTCATAACTATACCTTAGTTTAGTTAGTTTAGTTTAGTTTTTACTTTAATCACAATGGTATGCTAAATTCGTTTATCTAGATATGTTCTAAAAAGAGAAAATAACCTAACAGTACACATCGATATTTACTTTAACCAGCAGCTCTATGTTATTAAAGAAGCAATATTTAGTGAAAAGTCAACTTTATGTTTGCTGATAATTTGTTTGTGTCAGCCAGCACAGCTCTGACTGGATATAATTAGATAAAATTCATGATTAATGAAACCATAGCATGGTTGTTTATGCCTCTTCTCTGCTGCCTGGGGGTTAGCAAGTCTTCCCCCTGTGGCAATCTTTCATGCTTCAGTGGTATGTCTGTTCCATAAGCATGACAAGTCATCATGATGGTCCTAAATATCCTCTGTGCAGATTAACTCTTCCTCTCAGATGCAAAACTTTTGTTCTAGCTAGCCTTTTAAAGTACAGTATACAGTAAAGCTGCATTTGTATTGTATGTATACATCAAGGGCGGATCCAGAGTCTGGTCTCAGGAGGGGCACTGCCGGAAAATAAGGTGTTGCTTACAGAAATCAATTAGGTGTCCGGTGTGTCCGCTGCAATGTTGCAGTACCGCTAAAAAATCAATGATCGCCGCCATTACTAGTAAAAAATATTTAAATATAAATGCCATAAATCTATCCCATAGTTTGTAGACGATTGTCAGGGACTGCAGACATGGTACAAGAGATGGTCAGAGACTGCAGACGTGGTACAAGAGATGGTCAGAGACTGCAGACGTGGTACAAGAGATGGTCAGAGGCTGCAGACGTGGTACAAGAGATGGTCAGAGAATGCAGACATGATACAGGAGATGGTCAGAGACTGCAGACGTGGTACAAGGGATGGTCAGAGACTGCCGACATGGTACAAGAGATGGTCAGAGACTGTAGACATGGTACAAGAGATGGTCAGAGACTGCAGACATGGTACAAGAGATGGTCAGAGACTGCAGACATGGTACAAGAGATGGTCAGAGACTGCAGACATGGTACAAGAGATGGTCAGAGACTGCAGACATGGTACAAGAGATGGTCAGAGACTGCCGACATGGTACAAGAGATGGTCAGAGACTGCAGACATGGTACAAGAGATGGTCAGAGACTGCAGACATGGTACAAGGGATGGTCAGAGACTGCCGACATGGTACAAGGGATGGTCAGAGACTGCAGACATGGTACAAGAGATGGTCAGAGACTGCAGACATGGTACAAGGGATCGTCAGAGACTGAAGACATGGTACAAGGGATGGTCAGAGACTGCAGACGTGGTACAAGGGATGGTCATGGTACAAGGGATGGTCAGAGACTGGAGACATGGTACAAGAGATGGTCAGAGACTGAAGACATGGTACAAGAGATCAATGCAGCCTCATCAGTGCCCATCATTGCAGCCTCACTGTACATATGAACGCAGCCCCACTTTTGTATATTAATGCAGCCCCACTTTTGTATATTAATGCAGCCCCACGTTTGTATATTAATGCAGCCCCACTTTGTCTATGAATGCTGTCCCACTTTGTCTATGAATGCAGTCCCACTTTGGTCTATGAATGCAGTCCCACTTTGGTCTATGAATGCAGTCCCACTTTGGTCTATTAATGCAGACCCACTTTGTATATAAATGCAGACCCACTTTGTATATGAATGCAGCCCCACTTTGTATATGAATGCAGCCCCATTTTGTATATGAATTCAGCCCCACTTTGTATATTAATGCAGCCCCACTTTGTATATTAATGCAGCCCCACTTTGTATATTAATGCAGCCCCACTTTTGTATATGAATGAAGCCTCACTGTGCATGGCACTCACCATGGCATTGCCTCGATCACACACAGCAGGTATCTCCTCTCCCGACGTGTGTCATGGAACAAACATGAGCTGTAGGTCTGTGTTTGGCAGGGCAGTGTGCTCTAGCAAGGTCCCCCCCTAGACGGGCTTGTGTGATAGACAAAACACTGATTCAATCAGTGTTCCATCTCCATCTAATATCACATGAGCAGGTCTTTTTTTTAAAGCCAATGTGACATGATTGTCTCGGGGGGGGGGGGGGGGTTTCCCTGTTGCCCCCCCCCCCCCTGGATCCGCCATTGGTATACATACTGTACATATAGAGAGGGTTCAAAATAGGGATGAGCTGCACTGGGATAGTAATATATGTCCAGTGCATTTGTAGAGGAACATGTACATGTGCCCTTTTCCTCGCCAGTCTCAGATGCTTGTGGGCTAATTTAACTCAATTTTCAATAATCCCTTGAGCTCTCATTATGTGTTCCCATAAGCCCCTGTGTTGCCAACCTACCAAATTGAAATTTACTGGCATGACACCCAAAATTTACTGGCACAGCCACGTTTTTACTGACATTTCACAACAGTTACAAAATTACGGTTTTATGTGCAAATGTCGGTATTTAGGCTACAAACAAGTACGCTAGGCAAATAGCAATGTGATTTAAGGTAGATAATAAGGTAAAAAAAAAACATATTTTTGTTATTTTCGACATAATAAGGGGAAATTATTTAGTTCAATAACCTTCTACCTCCATCACCTGTCACCATCACCCCCTGTCACCATCGCCCCCTGCCACCATCACCCCCTGCCACCAATGCACCATCCCCCTCTGTCACCACCACCCCTCTGCCACTATCACCCCCTGCCACCACACCCCATTCCCCTCTGCCACCATCACCCCCTGCCACCAATGCACCATTACCCTCTGCCACCATCATCCCCTGCCACCAATGCACCATTCCCATCTGCCACAACCACCACCCCCTGCCACCAATGCACCATTCCCCTCTGCCACCACCACCCCTCTGCCACCATCACCCCCTGCCACCAATACATCATCCCCCCTGCCACCAACACCCCCTGCCACCAATGTACCACCCCCCTCTGTCACCATCACCCCATACCACCAATGCACCATTCCCCTCTGCCATCATCACCCTCTGCCACCAATGCACCATTCCCCCCTGCCACCATCACCCCTGCCAACAATGCACAATTCCCCTCTGCCACCATCACCCCCTGCCACCAATGCACCATTCCCCTCTGCCACCATCACCCTCTGCCACCAATGCACCATTCCCCTCTGCACCACCACCCCCTGCCACCAATGCACCATTCCCCTCTGCCACCATCACCCCCTGCCACCATCACCCCCTGCCACCATCCCCCTCTGTCACCACCACCCCTGTGCTACCATCCTCCTCTGCCACCATCACCCCCTGCCACCATCCCCCTCTGTCACCACCACCCCTCTGCCACCATCACCCCCTGCCACCACAACCCCCCTGCCACCAATGCACCATTCCCCCTGCCACCAACACCCCCTTCCACCAATGCACCATTCCCCCTGCCACCAACACCCCCTGCCACCAATGCACCATTCCCCTCTGCCACCATAACCCCCTGCCACCAATGCACCATTCCCCTCTGCAGGGCCGCTGATGGGGGGACCACCACCCCTCTTGTAGGGGGCCCCAGCACACAGAGGGGCCCAGACAGCAGGAGGGTTGGTGGAGAACAATGCCCTCCGTGTCTCTCACCCAGGTTCTTCTCCCTCTCCCTCCCGCCGGATTTTAGCTGCTGGGTGAGAGACAGAGGGATGATGAACCTGGCCAGCCGCCACTGAGCTCCTTCCCCTGCCCCGAGAGGGGGTTGTGCTAAGAGGAGGGATTTGTGGGAATGTATACTAAGAGAGGGATTGAAAAAAAAGATTTTGTGCTGGGAGGGAAGATGCGGGTGATTGTGTACCAGGAGCCGATGAGGGAATTTGGGGCTAATAGGAGGCATTGGGGACATTGTGCAGGCAGGGGAGATTTGTACTAGGAGGGGGAATTGGTGTGGCATTTGTGTCCATTAACCACTTAAGACCCGGACCAAAATGCAGGTAAAAGACCAGGCCCCTTTTTGCGATTCGGCACTGCGTCGCTTTAACTGACAATTGTACGGTCGTGCGACGTGGCTCCCAAACAAAATTGGCGTCCTTTTTTCCCCACAAATAGAGATTTCTTTTGGTGGTATTTGATCACCTCTGCGGTTTTTATTTTTTGCGCTATAAACAAAAATAGAGTGACAATTTTGAAAAAAAATGCAATATTTTTTGCTTTTTGCTATAATAAATATCCCCCAAAAATATATAAAACATTTTTTTGTTTTCCTCAGTTTAGGCCGATACGTATTCTTCTACATATTTTTGTTTAAAAAAAAAAATCGCAATAAGCGTTTATCGGTTGGTTTGCGCAAAATGTATAGCGTTTACAAAATAGGGGATAGTTTTATTGCATTTTTATTAATTATTTATTTTTTACTATTAATGGTGGTGATCACCGATTTTTTTAATGACTGCGACATTATGGCGGACACTTCGGACAATTTTGACACATTTTTGGGACCATTGTCATTTTCACAGCAAAAAATGCATTTAAAATGCATTGTTTATTGTGAAAATGAGAGTTGCAGTTTGGGAGTTAACCACAGGGGGCGCTGATGGGGTTATGTGTGACCTGAAGTG
Organism: Rana temporaria; assembly: GCF_905171775.1. Classification (NCBI taxonomy): domain Eukaryota; kingdom Metazoa; phylum Chordata; class Amphibia; order Anura; family Ranidae; genus Rana; species Rana temporaria. The sequence continues at coordinate 427,307,638 of NC_053490.1, forward strand.
TGTTTACAACTGTAGGGGGGTGTGGCTGTAGGTGTGACGTCATCGATTGTGTCCCCCTATAAAAGGGATGACACGATCGATGCTGCCACCACAGTGAAGAACGGGGAAGCCGTGTTTACACACGGCTCTCCCCGTTCTTCAGCTCCAGGGACCGATCGCGGGACTCCAGCGGCGATTGGGTCCTGCATGTCCCGCGGTCCCGGAGCTTCGGACCGGGTCGCGGGACCGCGCCCGCGACCCACGGCTGGGTACTAGTACAGGACGTACCTGTACGTGGATGTGCCCAGCCGTGCCATTCTGCTGACGTATATGTGCAGGAGGCGGTCCTTAAGTGGTTAATAATGATTTTCATGTATTTTTTTGTCAAAATATTGTATAGAATACAGTCAGGTATGTGTGTATGTGGGGGGGGGGCCCGTCGGGTAGGCTGTACGGGGCCCCATGATTCCGAACAGTGGCCCTGCCCCTCTGCCATCATCACCCTCTGCCACCAATGCACCATTCCCCTCTGCCACCATCACCTCCTGCCACAAATGCACCATTCCCTTCTGCCACCATCACCCTCTGCCACCAATGCACCATTCCCCTCTGCCACCACCACCCCTGCCACAAATACACCATTCCCCTCTGCCACCATCACCCCTGCCACCAATACACCATCCCCCTCTGTCACCACCAACCCTGTGCCACCATTCCCCCTGCCACCATTTACCCCTGCCACCACCACCCCATTCCACCCTGCCACCAACACCCCCTGCCACCAATGCACCATTCCCCTCTGCCACCATCACCCCCTGCCACCAATGCACCATTCCCCCATGCCATCATCACCCCCTGCCACCAATGCACCATTCCCCTCTGCAACCATCACCCCCTGCCACCAATGCACCATTCCCTTCTGCCACCACCACCCCCTACCACCAATGCACCATTCCCCTCTGCCACCACCACCCCCTGCAGCAAATACACCATTCCCCTCTGCCACCACCACCCCCTGCAGCAAATACACCATCCCCCTCTGTCACCACCACCCCTGTGCCACCATCCCCCTGCCACCATCACCACCACCCCTGTGCCACCATTCTCCCTGCCACCACCACCCTATTCACCTCTGCCACCATCACCCCCTGCCACCAATGCACCATTCCCCTCTGCCACCATCATCCCCTGCCACCAATGCACCATTCCCCTTTGCCACAACCACCCCTTTGCCACCCCCACCCCCTCCCACCAATGCACCATTCCCCTCTGACACCATCACCCCCTGCCACCACCACCCCCTGCCACCAATACACCATTCCCCCCTGCCACCATCATCCCCTGCCACTAATGCACCATTCCCCTCTGCCACCATCACCCCCTGCCACCAATGCACCATTCCCCTCTGCCACCATCATCCCCTGCCACCAATGCACCATTCACCTCTGCCACAACCACCCCCTGCCACCACCACCCCCTGCCACCAATGCATAATCCCCCCTGCCACCAACACCCCCTGCCACCAATGCACCACCCCCCTCTGTCACCATCACCCCATGCCACCAATGCACCATTCCCCTCTGCCATCATCACCCTCTGCCACCAATGCACCATTCCCCTCTGCCACCATCACCCCTGCCAACAATGCACAATTCCCCTCTGCCACCATCACCCCCTGCCACCAATGCACCATTCCCCTCTGCACCACCACCCCCCTGCCACCAATGCACCATTCCCCTCTGCCACCATTACCCCCTGCCACCAATGCACCACCCCCTCTGCCACCATCACCCCCTGCCACCATCCCCCTCTGTCACCACCACCCCTGTGCCACCATCCTCCTCTTCCACCATCACCCCTGCCACCATCCACCTCTGTCACCACCACCCCTCTGCCACCATCACCCCCTGCCACCACCACCCCCTGCCACCAATGCACCATTCCCCCTGCCACCAACACCCCCTGCCACCAATGCACCATTCCCCTCTGCCACCATCACCCCCTGCCACCAATGCACCATTCCCCTCTGCCACCATCACCCCCTGCCACCAATGCACCATTCCCTTCTGCCACCATCACCCTTTGCCACCAATGCACCATTCCCCTCTGCCACCACCACCCCCTGCCACAAATACACCATTCCCCTCTGCCACCATCACCCCCTTCCACCAACACACCATCCCCTTCTGTCACCACCACCCCTGTGCCACCATTCCCCCTGCCACCATTTACCCCTGCCACCACCACCCCATTCCCCCCTGCCACCAACACCCCCTGCCACCAATGCACCATTCCCCTCTGCCACCATCACCCCCTGCCACCAATGCACCATTCCCCTCTGCCATCATCACCCCCTGCCACCAATGCACCATTCCCCTCTGCAACCATCACCCCCTGCCACCAATGCACCATTCCCTTCTGCCACCATCACCCCCTGCCACCAATGCACTAATCCCCTCTGCCACCACCACCCTCTGCCACAAATACACCATTCCCCTCTGCCACCATCACCCACGGCCACCAATTCACTATCCCCCTCTGTCACCACCACCCCTGTGCTACCATCCCTCTGCCACCATCACCCTCTGCCACCACCTCCCTCTGTCACCACCCCTGTGCCACCATTCCCCCTGCCTCCATTACCCCCTGCCACCGCCACCCCATTCCCCTCTGCCACCATCACGCCCTACAACCAATGCACCATTCCCCTCTGCCACCATCATCCCCTGCCACCAATGCACCATTCCCCTCTGCCACAACCACCCCTTTGCCACCATCACCCCCTCCCACCAATGCACCATTCCCCTCGGACACCATCACCCCCTGCCACCACCACCCCCTGCCACCAATACACCATTCCCCCCTGCCACCACCACCACCCCCTGCCACCAATGCACCATTCCCCTCTGCCACCATCATCCCCTGCCACCAATGCACCATTCCCCTCTGCCACCATCACCTCCTGCCACCAATGCACCATTCCCCTCTGCCACAACCACCCCTCTGCCACCACCACCCCCTCCCACCAATGCACCATTCTCCTCTGACACCATCACCCCCTGCCACCACCACCCCCTGCCACCAATGCACCATTACCCCCTGCCGCCACCACCCCCTGCCACCAATGCACCATTCCCCTCTGCCACCATCATCCCCTGTCACCAATGCACCATTCCCCTCTGCCACCATAACCCCCTGCCACCAATGCACCATTCCCCTCTGCCATCATCAACCCCTCTGCCACCATCTCCCTCTGTCACCACCACCCCTCTGCCACCATCACACCCTGCCACCCAGGGCCGCTGTTAGGAATCATGGGGCCCCGTACAGCCTACACGACAACCCCCCCCCCCCCCACATACACACATACCTGACTGTATTATATACAATATTTTGACCAAAAAATACATGAAAATCATTAACCAGTTAAGGACCGCCTCCTGCACATATACGTCGGCAGAATGGCAAGGCTGGGCACATCCACGTACAGGTACGTCCTGTACTAGTACCCAGCCGTGGGTCGCAGGCGCGCTCCCGCGACCCGGTCCGAAGCTCCGGGACCGCGGGACACGCAGGACCCAATCGCCGCTGGAGTCCCGCGATCGGTCCCTGGAGCTGAAGAATGGGGAGAGCTGTGTGTAAACACGTCTTCCCCGTTCTTCACTGTGGTGGCAGCATCGATCGTGTCATCCCTTTTATAGGGGGACACAATCGATGACGTCACACCTACAGCCACACCCCCCTACAGTTGTAAACACACTTCAGGTCACACATAACCCCATCAGCGCCCCCTGTGGTTAACTCCCAAACTGCAACTGTAATTTTCACAATAAACAATGCATCTTAAATGCATTTTTGGCTGTGAAAATGACAATGGTCCCAAAAATGTGTCAAAATTGTCCAAAGTGTCCGCCATAATGTCGCAGTCACGAAAAAAATCGCTGATTACCACCATTAATAGTAAAAAATAAATAATTAATAAAAATGCAATGAAACTATCACCTATTTTGTAAACGCTATACATTTTGCGTAAACTAACCGATAAACGCTTATTGCGATTTATTTTTACCAAAAATATGTAGAAGAATACGTATCGGCCTAAACTGAGGAAAACAAAAAAAAATTATATATTTTTGGGGGATATTTATTATAGCAAAACAAAAAATATTGAATTTTTTTCAAAATTGTCGCTCTATTTTTGTTTATAGCGCAAAAAATAAAAACCGCAGAGGTGATCAAATACCACCAAAAGGAATCTCTATTTGTGGGAAAAAAACAACGCCAATTTTGTTTGAAAGCCACGTCGCACGACCGCACAATTGTAAGTTAAAGCGACGCAGTGCCGAATCGCAAAAAGGGGCCTGGTCTTTTACCTGCATTTTGGTCCGGGTCTTAAGTGGTTAATGGACACAAATGCCACACCAATTCTCCCTCCTAGTACAAATCTCCCCTGCCTGCACAATGTCCCCAATGCCTCCTATTAGCCCCAAATTCCCTCATCGGCTCCTGGTACACAATCACCTGCATCTTCCCTCCCAGCACAAATCTTCTTTTTTCAATCCCTCTCTTAGTACACATTCCCACAAATCCCTCCTCTTAGCACAACCCCCTCTCGGGGCAGGGGAAGGAGCTCAGTGGCAGCTGGCCAGGTTCATTATCCCTCTATGTCTCTCACCCAGCAGCTAAAATCCGGCGAGAGGGAGAAGAACCTGGGTGAGAGACATGGAGGGCATTGTTCTCCACCAGCCCTCCTGCTGTCTGGGTCCCTCTGTGTGCCGGGGCCCCCTACAGGAGGGCTGGTGGCCCCCCCCTATCAGCGGCCCTGCTGCCACCTGTCACAGAGGTTATGTACAAGTTAATGTAATGTTTACTGAGATAGTGCTAATTCTCTAGTATCTCTGGCTACAAATCCTTATAGAGACTGTGCCACACTATGAACTACTTTTTGTAAAGGCTCATAATCGGTTAAAAATTGCTTTGTTCTGTATGCACACCCTTTTTCCATTATGACAACATTTGCATTTTTAACCCTACTCTCCACCCGTTTAGTAAAGTTCAAGTTAAAGTATAACTAAATGAAAAACCTCTCTTTTATTTAACCTCTTTATTTGCACTCTATACTGGTATTATCAAAGGTGAAAGTAAAAGAAAATCCCAAGTTTTGGGTTGATTTCAGAACACTAGTTGAGAATAAATATTCCAATAGAGAAACTGTTTTGGCAATGGGACAGAAAGTGAAGGAAAATCTCCACAATGGGCCGAGGATGGAAAAAAAAGTGACAGGAGTTATAACCCTGCCTTATGCTATCCAAAATGAAAAATTAGGCCCGGATTCACAAAGCACTTACGCCGACGTATCTCGAGTGTAAATATGCATCATCGTATCTATGCGCCGGACTCTGAAACCAAGATACGCCTGAAAATAGGCTTCATCCGACCGACGTTACTTTCCTACGCCGGCGTATCGTGGGCGCATATTTACGCTGGCGCTCCCATTGATTTTCGATTTAAATATGCAAATGAGTGAAATACGGCGATTCACGAACGTAGATGCGCATAATATACGCGGTTTGCGTGAGACTTACGTCCGGCGTAAAGTTATTTCCCATATAGGAGGCACAACTCATGCAAAGGTATGGACCAGGGAACACAGCCACCGTATTTTACGTCGTTTACGTAGTACGTGAATATGGCTAGGCGTAGGATAAGTTCTCGTCGTAGGCAGTGATTCGACGTATCTTAGGCAGTTGTTTTGACGTGATTCTGAGCATGCGCACTGGGATGCATCCACGGGACGGTGCATGCACCGTACGTTATTTGTATCTTTATGACGCTCAGTCCATCATTTACATGGGGTCACGCCTCATTAGCATGGCTCACGCCCACTTCCACCTACGCTGGCTTACGCCGAAGAAACCCAGCGTAGATTTTAGAGCGAGTGGGGGTGAGTGCTTTGTGAATACTGTGCTTGCCTCTCTGCGCTGCGTCGGCGTAGCGTATATTCGATACGCTACGCCGGCATAAATATGCGCCGAGGTATGTGAATCCAGGCCTTTGTGTTGACTTTAGTTACACTTTAAAGCTAACCTTTGTCTGATCATTTGGCTGATTTTTCAACCTGTTACACATGTATAGCAATAGCCCTTAACCTTCTCACGCCCGCGCCATAGCTAAAAGATGGCCCTGAAAGCTGAAAATTGTCCTGGGCAGGAGGGGGGTTTAAGTGTTCAGTAAGGAAGTGGTTAAAGGAGCTGTTGGATTTTTAACAAGCTCTCTTACCTTTCTACTGGTGTCTTACCTTGTTGCTGCACCCAGACACTCATTGACTCACCAATGACAACGGACAAGCAGACTTCCATCTGGTCAATCTTGTTTTTACTATTTTATTGCATAAAAAAAGAAGCGCTAAAACAATGACAAAAATGACAAACAATATTAGATCAAACATGTGAGGCAATAACAGTCCATATGTGAATACATTTTCTCTGCTGTGACCTTAATCAAACATGTGCAGATACAATCACCTCTTGCATTGTGATAACAAATAAAAAGCCACATCCATCCGTAGGCAGATGGTGCATACACCCAAACTTGAAAGGAATTGCACCACCAAATAACACCTGTAGCAGAGGCCTCGTACCAGATGAGATGGACCATAAAGTTATAAATGGTCAAATAGGCTTTGGTTATATGTTTCTCCAATGGTTCCCAGTGCAGGGACAAGTATCACACCTCTGTTTGTAAAGATAAATGCCAAACAAAAAATATACTCCCATGGTGAAAGTACATCAAAAACTAGAGCCTTTTATTTAACAAAAAATATGTAATAGTAATATGGTACAATCACACTTGTTGATAAACAGTGTAAAATTGCCGCCTAACACTAAGGCAGTAGCAAGCTGATGGTTTAGGGAAAAAACGCCAGCTACTACCACCAAAAATACATGATGTCATCACATACGTGCTTGTCCCTACATGTTTTGTAGGAAACAACATCTTCAGGAAATGGGCTGGATGGGAGTCATGACTCTGTTGCTAGATTTAGCCCTTGTTCACACTGCGTGACTTTGAATCTGACATCCCTGCATGACTTCATTGGGGCTTGCATATGACTTCTTTAATAGAAGTCAACGCAAGTCATGTTGAAGTCACAACAAAGTAGTGCAGGAACCTTTTTCCAAGTCAGAGCGACTTGAATTGCACCGATTAGAATGGTTCCATTGTCATTAATGTGTGCAAAGTGTCATGGGACTTTGAACTTTCAAGTCCCATGACAAGTCGTGGCAGTGTAAACCGGGGCTTAAAGTAGGGTTGCCATCTCATCCCTTTAAACCCGAACACATATGAATTACACAAGTTCTGAAGCTAATTTAATCCATATAAGTTACCATGTGAGTTTTATTACCACCTTAATCAGCCACAGAACCTGTGTAATTAATATGTGTTCGGTTTTAAAGAGATATAGTGGCAACTAGGGATGGGCTTGATGTTTGAGTCGAACGTAAGTTTGACTCGAACATCGGGTGTTCATTTGTTCGTAGAACAAATTAAGGGCCCACTCGTGTGAAGTTCATCCGCCGCCGACCACCCCATAATGCACGGCAAGATCGCAGTGCATTGATGGCTGCTGATTGGCCAAAGCATGAACCATATACCATCTGACGCTCTATAATAAAAAGTTATAAAAATTCTCCCCAAAAAATAAAAAACAGTAATAAAAAGGTTTTATAGTGCACCAAGCACAAAAGTACTGCACCCAAGCACCAAACAATATTCCCATCCCACACTCTATAATAAAACGTTATAAAAATACCCCCTAAAAATCCTCATCATGTCTGAAAGGCCAACAAGGAGAGGCAGATGCTAAAAGGCCACTAAAACAGGGCAAGCAGCCTCTGTGTCTACAGTGAAAAGTGGTGGTCGCAGACATCCTCTGCAGGTTGGGCACACTCCTCCTTTCTTTTCGGTGCTGGCTGTGTTATTGAGCAGAAGAGGCCCAATTTTTCAGCACCTGTTTGATAGGTGCATGTAGTTTCATTTTGTTTCTCATTTTTAACAGCAGGGCCCGTTCCTGCTCCCAGCAAGAGTAACTGAGTAACTGAGGTGTTACGGTGTTACAGTGTTCACGCACCACCAACACCCAAGTTCCAATTTTTATGCACCTGTTTGACAGGTGCATGTAATTTAAATTTTCTTAAAAAAAATTAACAGCAGGGCCATTCCTTTGCCCAGCAAGAGTAACTGCGAGGCCTAGTACTCACGGCAGGACATGTCCGATGAAAACGGTCTGCAGACCGTTTCCATCGGACATGTCTGGCCGGGGACTGCCCGGGGACTTCTGTTCGATGGCTATACACACCATCGAACAGAAGCCCGCGCGTAAACATTACGCGGGGCGTGTCCGCGGTGTCGCCGCGTCGATGACGCGGTGTCGCCGCGACAATGACGCGGCGACGTGGGCGGGCCGCCTTAAAAATGCTTCCACGCATGCGTCGAAGTCATTCGACGCATGCGAGGGATGCGGGCGGCAGGACATGTACGGTAGGTCTGTACAGACGACCGTACATGTCCGGGTGGACAGGTTTCCAGCGGACTGTTTTAAAGCAAGTCCAGGAAACAGTTGTCCGCTGGAAACCTGTCCGCTCCGCCTGAAAATGGTCCGCTCGGGCCAACACACGGCCAAACATGTCTGCTGAAACTGGTCTGCGGACCAGTTTCAGCAGACATGTTTGGTCGTGACTACGGGGCCCAAGGGGTTACAGTGTTCAGGCACCACTAGGGATGGGCGAATGTTTTGGGCCGAGCATAAGTTTGGCTTGAACATTGCCCATTCAGGTACTCGCCTAACACCTAAACTTTCTGGGCACTTAGTGGGATGTTCGCCGTGATGTCAGAAAGGTGGTCACCGGGTGACGTAACTGGGTGGCCCCGTCCCTTGCCTATATAAGAGCTGTCGAAGTGAAGAGAGTGCATACAGCGGGTAGCCTCTCAGGGGGCAGAAGCGTCTTCATTTTTTTCAATTTTTTTGGAATGTGGGACAGCATGATTGATAGTGGATTTACATCGAGGAACATTTAAAAAAAAAAAAGAATAAAGGATGTGTCTCTTGTGGTTTTTACTTTTTACACTTTTTTGGTGAACGGGTAGGGGTATGATGTACCCAATACCCATTTACATGGGGGGGCAGGATCTGGGGGCCCCCTTTTTTCAGATTCTGATAAACCCCCCATCTGCAGACCCCAACAACTACAGTCAAGGGTCGTCAGGGAGAGGCCATTGTCCCCATCAACATGGGGACATGGTGTTTTGGGGAGGGGTGTACAGAGCCACCCTGCTCCAAAGCACCCACCCACTAGTTGAGGGAATGTTGCCTGGTATGGTTCAGGAGGGCGATTGGGGTGCTCGCTCGTCCCCCTCCTTTTCCTGACCTGCCAGGCTGCACAAACAAATCTCCTAAACAAATGTTTCTCTGCTATTCTGCCCTACGCAAACACATGTAGAAAGAATAGCAGAGAAATATTTGTTTAGGAGATTTGTTTGTGCTTCATGAAAAATTACGCCCCCGATAGTTTCAGCACTGCCCATCATTTTTACAGCACTGACCATCATTAAAAAATACACCCCCATCATGTACACATCTGCCCCTCACACGCGCCCATCATGAACAAATCCACCCCTTACAGACATGAATGAGAATCAGGAGCATGTGGTACAATGTTGGCTATTGTGCGCAGGCGCCGTCTAAAGCCGATTGTAAACTCAGCTGTTCTGCGGCTCCATTCTGCGCATGCGTGGCACATGCGCAGTTTCGGCCAGGCATTTTTCGATAGGAGGCACCTTTCAACAGGACACCAGCACTGAGGAGCTACAGTTCATTGAGGGAACCATGAATGCCAACATGTACCTCCCTTCAAAGGCTGGGCCACAGGGCAGTATTCCAACATAATGACCCCAAACACATCTTCAAGACTGCCTTGCTAAAGAAGGTGAGGGTAAAGGTGATGGACTCGCCAAGCATGTCTCCAGACCTAAACCCTATATCTGTGGGGCATCCGCAAAGGGAAGATGGAGGAGCGCAAGGTCTCTAACATCCACCAGCTCCGTAATGTCGTCATGGAGGAGTGGAAGAGGACTCCAGTGGCAACCTGTGAAGCTCTGGTGAACTCCATGACCAAGGGGGTTAAGGCAGTGCTGGAAATGTTTGGTGGTCACACAAAATATTGAAACTTTGAGCCCAAATTGGACATTTGTCACTTAGGGGTGTGCTCACTTTTGTTGCCAGTGGTTTCAACATTAATACCTGTTTGTTGAGTTATTTTGAGGGGACAGCAAATTTACACTATTATACAAGCAGTAAACTCACAACTTTACATTGTAAAAAATATATATATATATATATATATATATATATATATATATATATATATATATATATATCATATATATTGCTGAGATCCGTAAAACTGCTCATATACATTCTTTACCGTTATTGATGAGAAAGATGGCTACTTCAACATCAGTCATTACTACTGTGTACTTTTGATATATATCACTTTGACATTGAAAGTGTTTCTGCAAGAAAATAAAATGTGAAGGCGTTGGCAGATATTGAAAGTAGCCACAAAATATTAGGTTATATTGGTCAAAGCAGTCTTGAACAAATGAAAAGATGATGATAGTCTGTTAACATTTATGGAAAAGCCAAAAATGTGCCATGAATTCCAGAAAGGATTTGTGAAATAGGGAAAATACATGGTGCACATCATAACTTCAGAGGGCGTAAAGTCTGATAACAAAAGTACTGCAATTTAAAATGTTTCCACACCATTAAGTTAAAAAAGGGTCCGATGCATTTATTAGGCATGACAAAGTGCAATATTTCCCATGAAACATCTCTGACTGAACCCTTGACAATTCAGTTCAAAACTGAAATCCAGGAAAACAGTTACATACACGATTAAAGTGTTACTAAACCCACAACAGTCAAATCAGTATGTATATGCAGTAAAGCATGCTTGTTATACTCACTGTGGAACATAAGGGTTTAATCCTCTGCATTGAGTAAAATGGCTGTTTTATCCTGTCTCCTCTGATCCTCTCCTCCTTCCAGAGTCCCGAATCCATTTCCAGATAGTACAGAGGCTAAGGGACAAGCTGCATGTGCTCAGTTTGGTGTGTACTGCTAGACAGTTTTTTTTTGGGGGGGAGAGTGCATGTGATCAGCACAGGGACAATCAGTACTGTCCAGACAAAGGGCCAGGGGTCCTGCAGGCTCATAGGACAATATTGGGAGAATGAAAACCCCCCTATAAGCTTTAACCAGACACTGACAGAAGTCAGAAGACTGCTCTAACTGCCGATGAGAAACAGTATTTAGCAGTTTATATTGACTAAAACGTGTGCATTTCTAAGTTCTGTGTACTGTGGGAAACCAGGTATAGTGAATGCAGGGTCCTGGGTTTAGTAACACTTTAAGCTATGTATACTTTATATAAACTGTTTCACCTGAGAGACTTTTTCTGTTAAACCACTGTTGTTTTGGCACCCTTGCATGAACAGCACAGTCAAGATAAATGCCTAATTGTGTTCCATTGCAATTAAGCAGTAGGGCTAGGGTTGCCACCTTTTCTTCAAGCCAAACCTGAATACTTTAGTGACCTGGGACACTTGTGTGCCCAAAAGAGAGAAGTAATGCTGTGCGCATAGCGCGCCACAGCGAACAGTGGGTATGGCCAAATTGATCTTGCTAACAGCATTACCCTACACCAGAGTAATGCCGAACCTGCCCACAGACCTCTGCCCACAGCTTCTGGATAGCAAAACATTTGTGTGTGTCTATCCTGGTTACTTGGGGAACCACAGCCAGGTTTGAATAATGTGTCCGGGTTTCAGTCCTCCTGAAACCCAGAAATATGATTCAAAACCCAGACTGCCCGGGTGAATACCAGCCAGGTGGCACTGGCAACCCCAAGTAGGGCATGGTTATAAGCCCTGCTGAATGAAAGTGGAGGTTCACCCAAAAAGTAAATTTTTAACATTAGATTGAGGCTCGTTTTGTCAAGGGGAATCGGGTGTTTTTTTTAATATCGAAGCAGTAATTACCGTTTTAGAGATAGATCTTCTCCGCCGCTTACGGGTATGGGCTGCGGGACTGGGCGTTCCTATTTGATTGACAGGCTTCTGACAGGCTTCCGACGGCCGCATACATCGCGTCACGATTTTCCTAAAGTAGCCGAACGTCGGTGCGCAAGCGCCGTATAGAGCCGCACCGACGTTCGGCTTCTTTCGGCTACTCGTGACGCGATGTATGCGACCGTCGGAAGCCTGTCAATCAAATAGGAACGCCCAGTCCCGAAGACCATACCCGGAAGCAGCGGAGAAGATCTCTCTAAAACGGTAAGTACTGCTTCGATTTAAAAAAAAAAAAACACCCGATTCCCCTTGACAAAATGAGCATCAATCTAATGTTAAAAAAACATTTTTTAACAATGAAAGATTAAAGTGGAACTTTAGCAAGAAAATCAAGTCCTGCTAGATCACTTTTAGGCTGGCCTGTTTTGCAGTTATAGCTACTGTATGTAAAACATTAAAAATAAGTCCCTATACCAGGGGTGTCAAACTCAATTTCATTGCAGGCCGCATCAGCATTATGGTTGCCCTCAAAGGGCCGGTTATATCTGTAAGACTACTGTATACAGTAAATGTATCTACTCTTTATCATATTATCATAATAAATAATTTTACAAATACGGCAGCTGCTGACTTTTAAAAAATGGACACTTACCTGTCCATCGCGCCCGCGATGTCAGCAGCCGAGGCTCAGTCCTCAGCTGCTTCCGCCGCCATCCACGGTAAGGGAATCAGAAAGTGAAGCCTTGCGGCTTCACTGCCCGATTCCCAACTGCGCATGCACGAGGATCGCGGTGCGCCGTGACTGGTCCCCGCTCTTTCCTGGGAACAGTGTTTCCTAGAAGACAGCGGGGGTGACGTACCAGGCTGCATTCCCCGCGGGGATCCGAACCAGGAAGTGGTGCAAATACCTGTCTCAGACAGGTATCTGCACCCCCCTCCCCCCTGAAAGGTGTCAAATGTGACATCGGATGGGGGGGAGGGATCCAAAAAGCGGAGGTTCACTTTTTGGGTGAACCTCCGCTTTAAGATTTAAGCTGTGAAGGACAGGTGCAGAGCAGCATGAAGCCCACACACACTTCTGTAGCAGATGATACAAGTCTGAAAAGGAGGGTCACACATTGCTTTTATCAGCCACAAGAAACTTTATTGAAGACTGTTCCGACAGAAAATGGTTCTACCATGGTAGAAAAAAAGAAAGGAGCACATGACTCTAGTATAACAGATGTCCTTATAAAATAAAACTCTTATTACCCTTACCATACCTTAACCCCCCAAACCTCTAACCATTAACTGAGACCACACCAGTTGTTGGGGAAATAATAGGCCATAGCAGCCTGATTTATTAAAACATAATAAATTAACATAACATAAGCAAACATCTGCTATAACCTGAACTACCTAAAGTTGGTCCCCGCAGGCAAAGCCTCTATTCTTCCATAAACACTATATATATATATATATAAACATATATATATGACCCTCTGTTGCACTACGGTCTTTCGTATTCCTCTGACAGGCCTCAAGCCGACAAACTGGCTCAAAGACAACTCACGACCGCAGTGCTCCATAATCCGTTCCTCCAGTTAACCTCCGTTATCTGGACTCACCATCATCAGCCCCTGTCACCGAAAGGTCATTAATTCAGCTTTTAAAGTCTACTCCTTCACCCGCAGGGACCAACCAATGCCACTGCACCCAAAGGTAAAACCTTACCCTTGGGTGCCCCTCCACACCCTAATGGCCCTCTGAATACCCTCCTGTAACCCCAACACCCACATGTCAATCCCCACCAGGTTGAGGTGCACCCCATCTCCTCGCAGGTACCTCCAGGTTTCTTCCTCCAGCTCCATATGGCGCACCACCAACCCCCCGTTCCTCACTATGAACCTGGCCACATCCCTGTTGATCTTTCTCTGGGCCCTGTTGATTCCTTCCACAGACCTTGCAAGACGCCATGCAGTCCGAGCCACTATGTCGGACCACACAATGATCGTGTCCGGGAATGCCATCCTAAGCCTCAAAATATCAAATTTGATATCTGTGTGATGTCCAGCATCGACCTGACCCCCAGATCATTGCCACCCACGTGCAAAAGTAAAACGTCGGGCGGCCGGTCCAGGCACGCAAAGCGATGCACCACTGGGACTGTCCTACTCCAGAGCATCCCTGGTACCCCTAGCCAGTGCACACATGCCTCCTCCCTGGGGAAACCCAACTGCCGGCCATTCGGCCTAATCTCAGCCCGTTTTGCCCCCCAGAAGACATAAGAGTGGCCCAGTATCCATACTAAGGCCGGCGTTGCACCTGAAAGAAAAAGATAAGTCCACCAGGTAACCACTGCAGACCACCCAACAGACACTCATAACATAAACCTATTGCCCCCCACCCTTAAAATGACTGCATTACATGTCCAACAGATGAGGGCGAACATAACTTTGAAACCTCCTCGATTCCCACCTACCAATACGCTTCACCGCCTCCGTACCCAAACCCCACCGAGCCGCCTCCGTGGCTGCCCCCGATCCTGAAGGAATGTAAAGGAAAACCCTTTCCGTCCAACCCCAAGGACAGCAAACCCCTCTTGAAAACAGCACCGAACTGAAATTTTGACAATGGCAACCCATCCCCGTGTACCAGAAAGGACCCACCCACCAACTCCCGGGCGCTTGTCCAAGAAGGACCGTACCGCCCCAACTGGACATAAAGGAGACCCCGGAAGAGCAAAAACCTGGATAGCTTTGCCTCTACCCACCTGGTCCGTCTTTGACTTGCATAACCAAACTGATACTCTGTCCTGCCCGCAAACTACTTCGTGAAAACCCAACCCCCCGTGAACTTTTTTGGAAGGGCTGACCAGCTCGCTGATCCTGAAAACCCCCAAAAATGCTAACGCAAACGTCACCCTGAAAAGCGAAACCTCGTAATCCGAAAAGAACAAATCTCCGGCAACTTATCCAGGAGCCCTTGAAGAACTGAGAACGACACCGGACGCCTGGCGTCCCTAGTCGATCTAGCTTTTCTATAACCCTTGAGTGCCTGTCGCACCCAAAAGTCCTTTGTGAAGTCCTGGCAACCCTGTAACTTAAAAAGGAACGTAAGCCCCGACATCTTTTTGTTCAGCGCAGCAACCGACGCCCCCCTCCTCCATATTTCTGGAAACAAAGTAAAGAACCAACCACCGTACCTCAGAACCAAACGGGTCCACTGCCACCTCTCTCGCCAAAGCCTCCCATTCCAGTCATACCTTGCTGTAAGCCCCCCACGTGGCCTCACTCACCGACCTCTTGAGCCATTTAGAGATCATGCCAACGCAATCCTCCACAGACAATCTGGACAAGGCTCTCTGTGTCGTTCCGCCGCCGGCGCCAACTCTCGGAACCTGTCCCACTGAAAGCGAGATAAAGCGTTAGCAATGACGTTCTCCACCCCGGGAAGGTGAACTGCATGGATAAAAACGTTCAATTGTAAGCATCTTAAGACTAGATGCTGCAGCACGCGAACTACCGGTGGAGACAAAGCCGACACCTGATTGATAACCTGTACCACCCCCAGGTTATCCCCATGAAATCTAACCTTCCGATCCCTGAACTCTGAACCCCACAGCTACACCGCCAGTACCACTGGGAACAATTCCAACAGAACAAGGTTCTCCGTGAAACCTGCTTCCACCCAGCACTTAGGCCACGGGTCCGCACTCCACCTGCCCTGGGAGAAAGCCCCAAAGCCTGCGGAGCCAGCGGCGTCCGTATATAGCTCCAAGTCAAAGTTACTGACTGGGTCAGCCATCCACAACACCCTGCTGTTGAACGATTCCAAAAAGGAGTGCCATACCTGCAAGTTCTCCCTGAGCACCTTGCCCAGGCTGACAAAGTGGTTCGGGGAACTCACACCCGCGGTAGCAGCCGACAGCCGTCGGCTAAACACCTGTCCCATGGGCAAGATTCTGCACGCAAAATTAAGCTTGCCGAGCAACGACTGAAGCGCCCTCAGCCGCACTTTGCGCACCCCCAACAGGCCCCTGATTTCCGCCTTCAGCACCTCCAGTTTGTCTTACGGCAAACGGCATTCCATTGCCTCAGAATCCAAAGTGATGCCCAGGAAAGTCATAACCGTGCTCGGCCCCTCCGTCTTATCGGGAGCCAGAAGCACCGCGGAAATCCTTGAGGACGCCGGACACACACACAAGAAATCGTCCAGGTAATGGATGATCGAATTCACACCCGACACATCCCGCACCACCCATTCCAGGAATGAGCTGAACATTTCGAACAATGCGCAAGAAATGGAGCACCCCATGGGCAGACACTGGTCCACGTAAAACTCCCCTTTCCAATGACACCCCAACAGCCGAAAGCTGTCAGGGTGCACCGGCAGTAAGCGAAAAGCCGCCTCGATATCCGACTTTGCCATCAAGGCACCTCGCCCATAATGTCGCACCCAGTGAATCACTGCATCAAACGAGGTATAGCTCACTGTGCAGGCCCCCGGGTCAATGGCGTCATTCACCGACCCCCCTTTTGGGAAAGAGAGGTGGTGCATCAACCGAAACTTATTGGGCTCCTTCTTAGGGACCACCCCCAGCGGAGAAACAACTAGATCCCCCCAGGGTGCTGCCGAAAATGGACCCCCCATGCGACCCAACGCCACCTCCTTCCGCAGCTTCTCTGTCACCACTTCTGGATGCAAAAGCGCGGACCGCAAATTGCGAGACACTGGAGGAACCTCCTTCATCTCACACGGAATCCGAAAACCCCCCGAAAACCCCCTCTCCAAAATGCACGCCCCCCTTCTTGTCCGGATACCTACCGAGAAACGGCCGCATCCTTTCCACCATAACCGGCGTCCTCCCTCTTGTTAGTAGACTCGCCGGAACGACCCTTGCCCTGTTTAAAACACTTGGACAAAGGGTAGGAGCCTCCGCAACCAGAACACTCGTGTTTGTATCGACAGGTGCCTCCGAACCTGCAGGTACCGGAGTTAACCTGCCAACACACCCCTTTTGCCCGACCGGCCGGTTGTCCCTGGGAAGATGGACCACCGGCCCCTCCCTGAAAAAACTGGCTTGGGGCCCTCGCCGCCATCATCAAACATAACCAAAGGTTCATGTCCTTCTTGTTCCAGCGCAGCTCCGGTTGCACAGCCATCCTCTGCCTAAACTGTTCATCGTACCTCAGCCACGCAGAACCCCTGTATACCCGGTACGCCTCCCCAATCGCATTTTGATAAATAAAAAGCGCCGAACAGTACTCCGGCTTCTTCTCCCCCACTACGCACGCTAGAATGCTAAAAGCCTGTAACCAATTGGCGAACATTCGTGGAATTAAGCGATACTTACGCCTCTCCTCCTCTTCCTTTTTGGACTCATCCGGCTTGCCCCTATCCAGATTACATTTTTCTAATGGGAGGAGTGAAAATATCTCCACATACTCACCTTTCCAAATTTTTTCTTTGACCTCCGCCTTCAAATGGGAGCCCAGCGGTGCCTCAAAACATAAGTAAACCTCACATTTTGCCGCGTCAGCAAGCCGTATTATCTCCTGCCTGGCCTTCCCTTCCGGCACAGCCGTAGCGGAAGCAACCGCAGCCGTTCCTGGCACAACCGTGGTGCACCACCGGAGCATTGACCCTGCCCTCAACCACCCCCCGTGGGCGGTACCCATGCCGCCGCTGGACCAACACCCGCCCCGCCCGGGTTTTCAAACCTGCCCACCAGCTCCTTTATTCCTGCCAAGAAACCTGCGAAACTGCCCTGCCCCGGGCCCGCCACCGCCGCTGCCAAGCGCGGCCCCCTGCATCCCACTAGCACCAGCCACCATATTCACATTCCCAACCCCACCAGTAACAGTCCCTGTAGCTAAACATTCTGTAATGGGTAACTGTAAAATGGACTTACCGGGCTGCCTAGGCGCGGACCCACCAGCCGACCGTCCCGTCTCCACCGCCGCCCTCCTGGGGGGAAGTTCGTCCTCGGATTCAGACAGTTCCCCTTCAGACCTCAACACCGCTGGTTCCTCCTCTGCAGACGAGTGCCCACCAGGTGAAGGATCCCTGGCTGCCGAGGGTCTTGTGTCCGGCTGTCCCCTCTCCCGACCACTAGACCCATTCACGGACTTCTGCGATGCCTTTTTGGACCTGGGGGGCTTCCCCCAGCCCTGTTGCCACTCATGTTGCCGCCGCTCTCCCTTCCGTCCTCTCCCCCTGGCATGGCAAGGCTGCAGGCCGCGGAGGTAGAAGGCCCAGCTGCCGCGCCTCTCGGTCTCATACGCGGAGGCGCCGCGCCCCGTGCAGTACGGGGGGCTGGGCCCGCTGTTCCAGACTCCCCTCATTGAGCGGGTACCGGGGCCGCCCCTGGACTAGCAGAGTGGCCGCCCGCCGAGCCCCGTCCACGTTGGGGATTCCTCTCGGTCTTCCCCTTCGCGGGCATAGCAGCGCACTTTGCGGGGGGGCCCGGAGGGGCCCGCGAATTGGGACTCCCGGTGTGACGCTGTGGTTGTTACGTACCCTGTTACGTCAGTCATGCCAGCCCTCCGCACAGTGCATTGCATTCCCCTGCTCTGGGCTTTTCTGGATCCTCATTAGTATGATAAAAATGATTTATTCAATAAAAAAATAGTACATTTACAGGTTAAGATCTTGATAATCTGCATGAGAAATAGATGAGAACACAGCAGAGCTGTCAGTGTGTATCGACAGTACAGAAGATAAGAAAACCGCAGGGCTGTCAGTGTGGATTGGCAGTTCATATGTCTCTAGCCAGCTCGGGAGAAAACAGGTCTTCACAGCTGTCAGAAAACCTGCAATAACCAGCATCCTGCACTACAAAATTATGCTTTGTGGCAAACCCTTTGTGTTAGTGAGAAGTGGGGGAGGGTACTGGGGGGGTGGTAACGTATATCAGAGGTTCACTCCTCCTTTGTCAAGAGTACTGTGTGGAGTGCTGTGTGCAGTTAGCAATATGACAGCGCTATGTGTCTTGCCGGCACTCTGAGAGCTCTCCCTTCCTGTTCCTATTAGATCAATTGGCCATACCATACAGACCCGAAAAAAGAATTGTCTGTATGGTCAATGAACCCCATTAGAGCAAAGGTAACTGTATGGTGCAAAGGTAACTGCTGCTGCTGAATCGCTTTGCAGGCGCTTCGGCAGTGGTACCCTTTGTCCCATAGAAAGTGTTTGGGGACCCGGGTCCTGCCCCAGGGGACATGTGTCAATGCAAAAAAAAGTTTTCGGGAGCAGTGATTTTAATAATGCTTAAAGTGAAAAAATAAAAGTGAAATATTCCTTTAAATATCATACCTGGGGATGTCTATAGTATGCCTGTAAAGTGGTGCGTTTTTCCCATGTTTAGAACAGTGCCTGCACAAAATGACATTTCTAAAAGAATAAAAGTTATTTAAAACTGCTTGTGGCTGTAATGCAATGTCGGGTCCCGGCAATATAGATGACAATTATTGAGAAAAATGGCATGAATACCCCCCCCTCCCCTCAGCCCATTACCAGGCCCTTTGGGTATTGTATGGATATTAAGGGGAACCCCAAACCCAAATTAAAAAAAGAAAAGGCCCTATATACTCTGAACAGCAGTTACAAACAAGATAGGTTTGTTTTTAAGATGAATCTGTTTGTAATTTGGAACAGGTACATTTTTTAAGTGTAGTTCCAGCCAAAAAATCTATTTTTAAGGTTTTTGGATAACATGGGGAAGGGTTATCACCCCTATATCATTTGTTTTGTGCCCCTGTTCAGAAGATTTCACCTCACTTTCTGTCCCAATGACAATTGGATGTTGAAAATTTGGGTTTTTTAGGGAAACAAGGATTCGTGATAAAGCATCAGTGGAGACATATTTTTCCCATATTAACTCTTACAGGACTGAATTTCCATTCCTAGGGGTAGATTTCCTCTCACTTCCTTTTGTCTCCCTCTGTTTGTAAGTAGGAGTCATTTGTAAGTCAGTTGTTTGAAACAGGGGACCGCCTGTATATACTATACGGCCTGCCCTATATACTCTGCAGAAAATTGGTGTTGGTGGTACCAGAAAACTGTAAGCCCTCACAGTTACTCTTGGTGGGTGCTGGAACGGGCCCTGCTGTGAAATATTATATCAAGAATTGTAATTACATGCCCCTGTTGAACAGGGGCAGAAAAATTGGGTCGTGGGTGGTGGTGGTGGTGGTGCCACAACACTGTAATCCCTAACATTTACTTTTGGTGGGCGCAGGAATGGGCCCTGCTGTGAAATAATAGATCAAAAATTGTAATTACATGCCCCTGTTGAACAGGGGCAGAAAAATTGGGTCGTGGGTGGTGGTGGTGGTGGTGCCACAACACTGTAATCCCTAACATTTACTTTTGGTGGGCGCAGGAATGGGCCCTGCTGTGAAATAATAGATCAAAAATTGTAATTACATGCCCTTGTTAAACAGGGGCAGAACAATTGGGTCTTAGGCAGTGGTGGTGGTGACACAACACTGTAACCCCTCGCTGATTCTCTTGTTGAGCACAGGGATGAGCCCTGCTGTGAAATATTAGAGCAATTATTGTAATTACACGCCCCTGTTAACCACTTAAGACCTGGACCTTTAGGCAGCTAAACGACCCGGCCAGGTTTTGCAATTTGGCACTGCGTCGCTTTAACCACTTGACAACTGGGCACTTAAACACCCTTAATAACCAGACCAATTTTCAGCTTTCGGTGCTCTCACATTTTGAATGACAATAACTCAGTCATACAACACTGTAACCAAATGAAATTTTTGTCCTTTTTTTCCCACAAATAGAGCTTTCTTTTGGTGGTATTTGATCACCTCTGCGGTTTTTATTTTTTTCGCTATAAATGAAAAAAGAACGAAAATTTTGTAAAAAAATGAATTTTTCTTCATTTCTATTATAAGATTTTGCAAAAAATGAATTTTTCTTCATAAATTTGGCCTAAAATGTATACTGCTACATATCTTTGGTAAAAAAAAAAAAAAAAAAATGTGGATATTATTTAGTCTGGGTGAAAGTTATAGGGTCTACAAGCTATGGTACCAATTACTGAAAATTGATCAATTTGATCACATCTGAAGTACTGACGGCCTATCTCATTTCTTGAGACCCTAACATGCCAGAAAAGTACAAATACCCCCTAAATGACCCCTTTTTGGAAAGAAGACATTCCAAGGTATTCAGAAAGAGGCATGGTGAGTTTTTTGAAGTTGTCATTTTTTCCCACAATTCTTTGCAAAATCAAGGTTTTTTTTTTTGTTTTGTTTTTTCCACAAAAGTTTCATATTAGCAGGTTATTTCTCACACACAGCATATGTATACCACAAATTACACCCCAAAACACATTCTGCTATTCCTCCCGAGTATGGCGATACCACATGTGTGAGACTTTTACACAGCGTGGCCACATACAGAGGCCCGACATGCAGGGAGCACCATCAGGCGTTCTGGAACACCCAGACCAATTCTGACATTCCTCTCCTACATGTAAAAATCATCATTTATTTGCTAGAAAATTACATAGAACCCCAAAACATTATATATGCTTTTTTAGCAAAGACCCTAGAGAATACAATGGCGGTCGTTGCAACTTTTTATCGCGCATGGTATTTGCACAGCAATTTTTCGAACGCATTTTTTTGGGAAATAAAACAGTTTTGTGTTTTTAAAAAAAAAAAAACATTAAAGTTAGCCCAATGTTTTTGCATAATATGAAAGACGAAGTTACGCCGAGTAAATAGATACCCAACATGTCACCCTTCAATATTGCACACGCTTGTGGAATGGCGCCAAACTTCGCTACTTAAAAATCCCCATAGGTGACGTTTTAAATGTTTTTACTGGTTACATGTTTTTAGTTACAGAGGAGGTCTGGGGCCAAAATGATTGCTCTCGCTCTAACGTTCGCAGCGATACCCCACATGTGTGGTTTGAACACCGTTTTCATATGTGGGCGGGACTTACGTACACATTCGCTTCTGTATACGAGCACGCGGGAACAGGGGCGCTTTAAATATTTATTTTTTATTTTTATTGTTCATTTTACTTAATTTATTTTAGTTTGACACGTTTTTCCCCAAAAATAAATGTTTTGATCACTTTTATTCCAATTACAAGGAATGGAAACATCCCTTGTAATAGGAATATAGCATGACAGGTCCTCTTTACAGTGAGATATGGGGTCAATAAGACCCCACATCTCACCTCTAGGCTGGGAAGCCTGAAAAAAAACAAGAAAAAAAACGATCCTGGCTTCGATCGCAGCGGTGAGTCAGAAGAAGCACCGGAGGGCGAAGGGAGTGGGGACGTCCCTTTTTGCCTCCCGTAAGAACGATCAAGAGGCGGAACAGCCGCCATGATCATTCTTATGGTGTAGAGAATCGCCGGCTGAAAAAAATGATATCTGAATGATGCCTGTAGCTGCAGGCATCATTTAGATATCCCTGCACAAAGTCAAGGACCTCATATGACGTGGGCGGGAAGTGGTTAAAACACATTTTTTTCCCCAGACTATTTTCTGGGTATTGCAAAGTATTGGCCGGGGTATTGCAAAGTATTGGTGTGGGGGTATTGCAGAGTATGGTGCGGGGGTATTGCAGAGTATGGTGCGGGGGTATTGCAGAGTATTGGTGCGGGGGTATTGCAGAGTATGGTGCGGGGGTATTGCAGAGTATGGTGCGGGGGTATTGCAGAGTATTGGTGCGGGGGTATTGCAGAGTATTGGTGCGGGGGTATTGCAGAGTATTGGTGCGGGGGTATTGCAGAGTATTGGTGCGGGGGTATTGCAGAGTATTGGTGCGGGGGTATTGCAGAGTATTATGTGGGGGGTATTGCAGAGTATTGTGTGGGGGGTATTGCAGAGTATTGTGTGGGGGGTATTGCAGAGTATTGTGTGGGGGGTATTGCAGAGTATTGTGTGGGGGGTATTGCAGAGTATTGTGTGGGGGGTATTGCAGAGTATTGTGTGGGGGGTATTGCAGAGTATTGTGTGGGGGGTATTGCAGAGTATGGTGCGGGGGTATTGCAGAGTATTGTGTGGGGGGTATTGCAGAGTATTGCGCGGAGGTATTGCAGAGTATTGCGCGGAGGTATTGCAGAGTATTGCGCGGAGGTATTGCAGAGTATTGCGCGGAGGTATTGCAGAGTATTGCGCGGAGGTATTGCAGAGTATTGCGCGGGGGTATTGCAGAGTATTGCGCGGGGGTATTGCAGAGTATTGCGCGGGGGTATTGCAGAGTATTGCGCAAGGGGTACTGCAGAGTATTGCGCGGGGGTACTGCAGAGTATTGCGCGGGGGTATTGCAGAGTATTGGTGCGGGGGTATTGCAGAGTATTGGTGCGGGGGTATTGCAGTGTATTGAGCGGGGGTATTGCAGAGTATTGCGCGGGGGTATTGCAGAGTATTGCGCGGGGATATTGCAGAGTATTGCGCGGGGGTATTGCAGAGTATTGCGCGGGTGTTTTGCAGAGTATTGCGCGGGTGTTTTGCAGAGTATTGCGCGGGTGTTTTGCAGAGTATTGCGCGGGTGTTTTGCAGAGTATTGCGCGGGTGTTTTGCAGAGTATTGCGCGGGGGTATTGCAGAGTATTGCGCGGGGGTATTGCAGAGTAATTGCGCAGGGAAGGCAGAGCATTGCAGAGTATTGCGCAGGGAAGGCAGAGTATTGCAGGGGTTAATGCAGGGATGGCTGAGCAGGGATGGATGGATCTGTGACTGCAATAGTCACAGATCCATCCCACACTGCTGCTGCCATCCGCGCTCTCCTCTCACACTGTACCGATCGGTACAGCGAGAGGAGGGAGGAACCGGCGTCATCAGATGACGCCGGTTTGTTTACCTGTGATCGCGCCGTCATTGGACGGCGCGATCACATGGTAAAAGACCGGCGTTGCCGGTCAGTTACCGTGATCTGTGTAGCGCCGGGTCTCATAGACCCGGCGCGCACAGAATTTTCTGTGTGCGCGCCCGAGGCGGCGCGCATTACTGCTTCTGGTGGGCGCCGTTTCAGAACGGCGACCCCCAGTTAAGCAACCACCTTGCCGCCGTTTGTAGACGGCGGCTGGTGGTTAAGTGGTTAACAGACAATTGCGCAGTTGTGTGCGTGGCTCCCAAACAAAATTGGCGTCCTTTTTTTCCCACAAATAGAGCTTTGTTTTGGTGGTATTTGATCACCTCTGCGGTTTTTATTTTTTGCGCTATAAACAAAAATAGAGCGACAATTTTGAAAAAAATTCAATATTTTTTACTTTTTGCTATAATAAATATCCCCCAAAACTGTATAAAAAAACATTTTTTTTCCTCGGTTTAGGCCGATACGTATTCTACCTATTTTTGGTAAAAAAAATCGCAATAAGCGTTTATCGGTTGGTTTGCGCAAAATTTATAGCGTTTACAAAATAGGGGATAGTTTTATTGCATTTTTATAATTTTTTTTTACTACTAATGGCGGCGATCAGCAATTTTTTCCGTGACTGCAACATTATGGCGGACACTTCGGACAATTTTAAAACATTTTTGGGACCATTGTCATTTTCACAGCAAAAAATGCATTTAAAATGCATTGTTTACTGTGAAAATGACATTTTCAGTTTGGGAGTTAACCACAAGGGGGCGCTGAAGGGGTTATGTATGACCTAATATGTGTTTATGACTGTATGGGGGGTGTGGCTGTAGGTGTGACGTCATACATTGTGTACCCCTATAAAAGGGATCACACGATCGATGACGCCGCCACAGTGAAGAACGGGGAAGCTGTGTTTACACACAGCTCTCCCCATTCTTCAGCTCCGGGGACCGATCGCAGGACTCCAGCGGCGATCGGGTCTGCGGGTCCCGCAATCCCAGTCACTGAGCTTCAGACCGGGTCGCGGGCACGCACAGGACGTACCTGTATGTGCATGTGCCCAGCCGTGCCATTCTGCCGACGTAAATGTGCAGGAGGCGGTCCTTAAGTGGTTAAACACAACACTGTAACCCCTCACAGATACTCTAGTTCAGCGCAAGAACGAGCCTGCTGTGAAATATTTGATCAAAAATTTTAATTATGTACCCCTGTTAAACAGCAGAAAAATTGGGCCTTAGGCAGTGGTGGTGGTGCTCTGAAACAAAAATATTCTTAGAAGCTATAAACATTTACATTGCGGAGGAATAGGATAGTCATTCAGCATAATAGGATAGTCACTCAGATTAGGCAGCCTTCAAGGCATCCCACATCCATAGAAAAATCAATTGGTTACATCAGCATCAGGTGCTTGGTAGCTGGTGATCCAAGACTAATTCATTTTTATGAATGTGAGCCGATCAACAGAGTCTGTGAACAGGAGCACTCTGTGATCGGTTACAAAGCCTCCAGCAGCACGTAATGTGCGTTCAGAAAGAACGCTGGATGCAGGACAGGCCAGTAGCTCAATTGCATATTGTGCAAGCTCTGGCCAGTGGTCCATCCTCAAGACCCAGTAACCCAGTGGATTTTCTGTTGGAAAGGTCTCCAAGCCTAATCTTGCCCCTGGGTATTCCTGTACCATGTAATTCAGACGCTGGAGATGGTTGCTGGAACCAATCAGACCTTGGGGCTGTGGACTAAAGATTTATCTGAAGGCATCGGTCAAACGGCTCCCGTCTCCACCACTTTGTCTGTGACTGAACGAAGCCTCAGCAACACGTTGTCCAGCACCTGGAAAATTAAACCTCCTAGGCTCTGGAAATGCAATGCACAAACCTTTCTGCAAGGCCTCCTGAAGATGTTTCATCCTCTGCTCCCTCTGTGAAGGCTAGATAAGTTCTGCAACCTTACCCTTGTAGCGTGGATCAAGAAGGGTTACCATCCAGTAATGATCCCTCTCCTTGATACCACGATTCCTAGGGCCCTTTCGCAGGCTTTGCAGAATCAGGGAGGCCATGCAGCGTAAGTTTGCTAAGGCATTCGATCCGGAGTCCTCTGGGTCACTAAGGATCACATGATCCGCAGCCACCTCCCCCCAGCCACATACAACTCCATGGGTTTCTGGGGACTAAAAACGATCCCTTGAAGACTGCTGCTAAGGCAGAGTGTTATGCTCCACCTCCATGCTGACACAATCCTCCTCCTCCTCTTCCTGTGTGATTGGCGGGCCCGCAGGAACACTATCTGGATAAAGGGGGCCTTGAGTGGTAAGGAAGTCCTCCTCTTCCTCCTGCTGTTCTGCCTCAAGTGCCCTGTCCATTATTCCACAAAGTGTGTGCTCCAACAGGAAGACAAGAGGGACAGTATCACTGATGCATGCACTGTCACTGCTCACCATCCTTGTGGCCTCCTCAAATGGTGACAGGACAGTGCATGCATCCTTGATTGGTAGCCACTGGTGTGGCGAAAAAAATCCAAGCTCCCCTGACCCTGTCCTGGTGTCATACTCAGACAGGTACTCATTGATGGCCCTCTGCTGCATGTGCAGCCGCTGCAACATTGCCAATGTTGATTTCCACCTAGTGGGCATGTCACAAATGAGGCGTTTCTTGGGCAGGTTGCATTCCTTTTGAAGGTCAGCCAGCCGAGCACTGGCATTATATGACCAGTGGAAATTACCAAAGACTTTCCTGGCCTGCCTCAGGAGATCCTGTAAGCTTGGGTACCTGCTCAAGAACCGCTGCACCACCAAATTCAGGAGATGAGCCAAACAGGGAACATGGGTTAAGTGTCCCTATCGGAGGGCAAAGAGGAGGTTGGTGCCATTGTTGCATACAACCATTTCTGGCTGAAGCTGGTGTGGCGTCAACCACCTCTGAGCCTGCCCCTGCAGAGTTGACATAATCTGCCCCAGTGTGGCTCCTGTCCCCTAAGCAGACCAACTCAAGCACCGCATGGCATCTTTTTGCCCGAGTGCTTGCGTAGCCCCTTGAACACCTATGGAGCACCTCTAATTCAGAAGACAAATCTGCAGAGGAAGAGGCCATAGTGCAGTGGTTCTCAACCTGGGGGTCAAATGATGATTTTCCAGGGGTCACTGAATCCTGGGCTGTTCTTGGAGCCCGCTGCTGCCCATTTAGCCACTTCACAGCTTCCCATTCAGTTCACGGCATGGCTGGGGGGGGCAGAGACTAGAGGTCAGCTGACTGGTGTGGAATGTGAAGTGGGAGGGGCTGGAGGAGACCCTATCTCCTGATTTTGACATGGGTGTCACTGCTATGAGACACCACAAAGTCAGAAGTGATTATATTTGCCATTAAAAGTCCTCACTACAGTTCTCAGATCAGCAGATGACCTTGACCAGAACCCCCCAGCACTGCCACTCATCATCCCAAATGCACTGCCACTGATCCCATACCCCCCACCAAGGAGTAAGAGAAGGAATAAAATAGAGAATACATGGAAGGGAGAGGAAAAGAGGGGGAGGAACAAAGGAAAAGGGAGAGAGCGAATAAGAGAAAGTACAAGAAAACCGGCTAGAGAGAGGGATGGGGGGAAAAAACAAGAGATTAGGATAGAGAGAGATAAAAAGGGAAAGAAAGGAGAACAGAGAGAGAGAGTTGCATCCTAAAATGTGGAGTGCAAGGGACTCGGGGAGCGCTAAATGTCCATAGGATAGGGGCGCAAATTACTTGTCTTGCCCTGGGTGCTGACAACCCACGCTACAATTATTATTATTTTTCTTGCTATGAGGGGTCCCCACAACTTGGGAAATTTTATCAAGGGGTCACGGCACTAGAAGGTTGAGAACCACTGCCATAGAGGAAGAAGAGGAGGGGGTGGAAGAGAGAGCTGTGGCAGAATCACCACTACTATCATTTTTGGAGGCATGGTGGTGATGGAACAAGCTCCAACAATACTGTACCCTGTCCTGCATCCTTCTCAGCTGCCAGCAGAGTTACTCAGTGTGCCGTGAAAGAAAGGTAACGTCCCTGTCCATGTGTCACGGTCTGGAGTCAGGCTCAGAGGCCAGTAGCTATAGCAGCAGAACAGGTCACCCTGGCTGATGACACGGGGTCACCTGAGGTGCGGAATCTAAGCGCTAACCGGTATTCACCAGAGCTTCTGAAGGTGAAGATGGATTTTGCTGCGTGTTAGCGCCAGGTCGCGGTCCTCAGGATTGCCCCACCAGGAGGTGAGAAAGCCGGGGTACAATAGCAGATAAGCAGGCAAGGATCAAACAGAAGCGTAGTCGATAACAAGCCAAGGGGTCGGTAATGAGTATTTGTAGGTTGGGATCAGGCAGAAGCGTAGTCGATACAAGCCAAGGGTCGATAACGAGCAGTAGCAAATATGGACGGCAGCAGGGAAGACAGGAGCAAGATACAGGCTGGAGATAGCACAATATTCTGGCAAGGAGGAAGTGCAGAGACATGGCTTATATCAGGAAGTTCGTGGGAGGAGCAAGGGGTTCAAGGTTCAAGACAATCAAGACACAAGGCAGGAATGTTCAATGGATCAGATAGGTTTGTTCAGCAGATCAGACAGGGAGCTGTCCAGCATCCCAGATAGCTCAGTGAGAAGGTTCACTGCCAGACACAGCTGAGGTCCCAGGTTCAAATCCAGGTCCTGACAGTACTCCCCTCCTCCCAGGACGTCCACTGGACGTCTTAGGGCCTGGTTTGTGAGGGAACCTCTGGTGGAATTCTCTTGTTAATCTAGGAGCATGAACGTTCTGCTCAGGCTCCCAAGAATTTTCTTCTGTCCCATATCCTTCCCATTGAACCAGATATTGCAATTTGTTCCTATAGATCCTGGAATCAAGAATTTTCTCCACCACGTATTCTTCTTCACCCTGTACCTCAACAGGTGGAGGGGGTGGAAGTGTTCTTCCAGAAAAAGTATTTTCGTGAAAAGGTTTAAGTAGCGAAATGTGAAACACAGGGTGAATCTTCATACTTGCTGGAAGTTTTAGGCGAAAGGCAACTGGGTTGATCTGGGCCAAGATCTGGAAAGGCCCCACAAACTTTTGTCCCAACTTTGCAGATGGAACATGAACCTTCAGATTTTTAGTAGATAACCAAACTTGATCACCCACATGAAAGGTAGGAAGTGCTCTGCGATGTCTATCTGCAGCCTTCTTGTAACTTTCCTGAGCTTCCCTCAAAGTCTCGATCAATTTTCCCTGGATCTCCTGTAAAGCAGTTAATCTGTTGGTAACAGCAGGAATTGGAGTTGAGATAGGGAGATCAGGGATAAAAGCTGGATGAAGCCCGGTATTTAGGAAAAAAGGGGTCTGAGAGGTGGAGCTATGTTTAGAATTGTTATAAGCAAACTCCGCTGTAGGAAGATAGTCCACCCAGTCATCCTGAAGATAACTAACAAAACATCGGAGGTACTGCTCTAACGTTTGATTGGTCCTCTCGGTCTGACCATTAGACTGAGGATGAAAAGCAGAAGATAGATTAATTGTTACTCCTAAAGCTGAGCAAAAGCTTTTCCAAAATTTTGAAGTGAACTGTACTCCTCGGTCAGAAACTACATCTTCTGGAATTCCATGTAGTCTAAAGACTTCTCGAACCATCAACTTTGCAGTTTGTTCTGCAGAGGGTACCCCCTTCACTGGTATGAAGTGAGCCATCTTAGTGAAGCGGTCAATAACAACCAAGATAGTGGTCATTTCTTTAGAGGGGGTAAATCAACCACAAAGTCCATAGAAATTGATCCCCATGGTCTTGATGGGACAGGGAGTGGCTGGAGCAACCCCAAAGGAGAAGCTCGGGGTGTCTTATTGCGAGCACAGACCAGGCACGAGGCTACATAACTTTTGACATCTCTTTTGTACCCAGGCCACCAAAAGGAACGGGATAAAACTTCCTCCGTCTTAGAAACTCCAAAATGTCCAGCAAGTTTGGAGTCATGAACCAACTTGAGGACTTCAACCCGAGCAACTTCAGGTACATAGAGGCGATGTGCTTGAGTCCAGAAGCCATTTTTGTAATCAAGGATGATGTTCATAGGAGGATCTTTGAGGAGTGGGTCATTCTCGTACCCTTCCTTGAGAAGACTCAAGAATGCTTTAGAACTTGTGACACCTAGAAAGTTCTTTTGAGGCAGGACTGCGTATTCAGAGTTGTCTTCCTGGAGAGGCCCAGACAACATTCGTGATAAGGCATCAGCCTTACCATTCCTTGACCCAGGTCGATATGAGATAATAAAATTGAACCTGGAAAAGAACAATGACCAACGTGCTTGTCTAGAAGACAATCTCTTGGCAGAACGAATGAATTCCAGATTCTTATGATCTGTGAGAACGGTTACAGGATGCTTAGCGCCTTCCAGCAAATGCCTCCATTCAGAAAATGCTTCTTTAATTGCTAGCAACTCCTTATTCCCAATGTCATAATTTCTTTCGGCTGAAGACATTAAACGAGAAAAGTAAGCACAAGGATGTAGCTGCATCTTTTCACCATGTCGTTGGGAGAGGATAGCTCCCACGGCAGAGTTTGAAGCATCCACTTCCACTATAAAAGGTAATTCAGGATTGGGATGTACCAATACTGGTGCAGAAGTAAAAAGAGTTTTTAACTTTCCAAAAGCAGCCTGTGCCTCAGATGACCACACAAAGGGCACCCCTTTCTTTGTTAGCTGGGTAATTGGAGCTATCACCTTAGAGAAGTTCCTTATAAATTTTCGGTAAAAGTTGGCAAACCCGACAAATCGTTGGATTTCCTTAATGTTTCCGGGGGCAGGCCAATCTACCACTGCTTTAATCTTCTCATGATCCATGCCCACACCATCTGGAGAAATAATATACCCTAAGAACTGGATCTGGGTTTGTTCAAACTCACATTTCTCCAATTTGATGTAAAGTCGATTCTGCCTTAATCTTTCAAAGACAATGCAAACATGCTTGCGGTGCTCTTCCAGGTTATCAGAAAAGATAAGGATGTCATCCAGATAAGCAATGACAAATTGGTCCAACAGATCTCGAAAAACATCATTTATGAAGTGCTGAAAGGTCGCAGGGGCATTGCAGAGACCAAAAGGCATGACCAAGGACTCAAAATGCCCATATCTGGTTCTAAAG
Source organism: Rana temporaria (assembly GCF_905171775.1). NCBI lineage: Eukaryota > Metazoa > Chordata > Amphibia > Anura > Ranidae > Rana > Rana temporaria. The sequence goes on from NC_053490.1 coordinate 427,338,711, forward strand.
GCGGTTTTCCATTCATCTCCTGAACGAATACGGACCAGGTTATATGCCCCCCGTAGGTCAAGTTTTGTAAACACTTTGGCAGAACGAAGTCTTTCCAACATTTCCGAGATCAAGGGGAGTGGATAACGGTTTTTAATTGTGACCTTATTCATGTGCCTGTAATCAATGCATGGACGCAAGGTGGAGTCTTTCTTTTCAACAAAGAATAGAGCTGCTCCTGCAGGAGATGTTGAGTGTCTAATAAAACCCTTTTCTAAATTTTCATCAAGCCACTCCCTGAGCACTTTTAATTCAGGTTCTGAGAGATTAAAAAGGCGGCCAAAAGGTATTTCGGCCCCTGGAAGCAGCTCAATGGGGCAATCGTATGGGCGATGAGGAGGTAATTGATCTGCATTTTTCTTATCACAGACATCCCGGAATGCATGGTATTGTGGAGGCAAGTCGTCATATGACTGGGTAGTTACCACACCAACTTGCAATTCCTTGACCAGCGGAGAACTTGTTTGATAAGATTCCCTACAGTGTTCCTTGCAGTGGGAGGATGTGAAATCTATGGTCCGTGCTCCCCAGTTGATAGAGGGATTGTGAGTGGAGAACCAAGGAATGGCCAAAATGATGGGAAATTTGGGTGATGTGATCAACTGAAAGCTGATGGTCTCACGATGATCCGCCTCAAACTGGATTACCAAAGGAACGGTTTTATGGGTAACAGGTCCTGAGGATAAGGGTGAACCATCAACTGTCTCCATCTCAATAGGAGAAGATGTATTCATGGCTTGAATGGTATTGTGGTGGGCAAACTCTATATCCATAAAGTTTCCTCCAGCCCCAGAGTCCAGCATAGCAGAGCAGGGGATTTCACGGCCCTCAGAAATTAGCTTAATGGGGATGACAAAATGAGTTAATAAAGAATTAACCTTATTTGCTTCCTGAATCAAAGGAGAGACGGACTGAGAAATTGAGTTTATTTGTTCAGATACTGTAATATCTGTTGCTGCAATTGTTCTTTTAAATTTATTGGGACAATTAACTGCGTAATGTCCGGAGTCTCCACAATAAAGACATAAGTTCTCTGAACGTCGTCTTTCTTTCTCCTGAGTAGTAATGGATCTTTTAAGAGCATCCACCTGCATAGGTTCAGGAGTGTCAGAATCAGGAGTAAATCTTGAAACCTTAGGAGGATACTGAGTAGTAGAAAAACGCATGCCACCATTACTGCCTAAGATTCCCAGTCTCTCCTTTCTCCTTTCAGTAAGTCTTTGATCAATTCGAATACACAATTTAATAAAAGCCTCAAGGTCGTCAGGACTTTCTACTCTGGAAAGCTCATCTTTTACTTGTTCCGAGAGTCCTTGACGGAACTGACTCTTTTGTGCTGCTGGATTCCAATTGGTATCTGAGATCCAGCGTCGAAATTCAGTTGTGTACTCTGCAACAGAGCGTCTACCCTGCCGTAAATTGTGCAATTTTGCCTCAGCAGTAGCGCAGCGGTTAGGATCATCGAAAACTTGGTTCATCGCAGTCACAAAAGAATCTAAATTATCCAGGACGACATCATCTTTCTCCACATAAGGGGAGGCCCAGGCTAAAGCTTCCTCAGTCAGGAGGTTGATAATAAACAGCACCTTTTTCCTGTCCGAAGTAAATGCAGCAGGTTGCATCTGAAAGTATATGCGACATTGATTAAGGAACCCTCTATAATGGCGGCGGTCTCCGTTAAACTTAAGTGGTAGGGGCATTCGTGTATTAGTATCTACGGCAGCAGTGTCTCGAGCACGAAAGTCACGCAATTGTTTATTCATATCAAGGATTTCCTCTTGTAGTGCTTTCACTTCAATTTGTAACTCAGAACATTTTTCCTGGTAGTTAACAGCAAACGTCTGCAACTCAGCGATTTGCACCCTGAGAGGAGCTACAGCAGCTGCTACAACGGCCTCCATGTTTTGGGCCAGAATATTCTGTCACGGTCTGGAGTCAGGCTCAGAGGCCAGTAGCTATAGCAGCAGAACAGGTCACCCTGGCTGATGACACGGGGTCACCTGAGGTGCGGAATCTAAGCGCTAACCGGTATTCATCAGAGCTTCTGAAGGTGAAGATGGATTTTGCTGCGTGTTAGCGCCAGGTCGCGGTCCTCAGGATTGCCCCACCAGGAGGTGAGAAAGCCGGGGTACAATAGCAGATAAGCAGGTAAGGATCAAACAGAAGCGTAGTCGATAACAAGCCAAGGGGTCGGTAATGAGTATTTGTAGGTTGGGATCAGGCAGAAGCGTAGTCGATACAAGCCAAGGGTCGATAACGAGCAGTAGCAAATATGGACGGCAGCAGGGAAGACAGGAGCAAGATACAGGCTGGAGATAGCACAATATTCTGGCAAGGAGGAAGTGCAGAGACATGGCTTATATCAGGAAGTTCGTGGGAGGAGCAAGGGGTTCAAGGTTCAAGACAATCAAGACACAAGGCAGGAATGTTCAATGGATCAGATAGGTTTGTTCAGCAGATCAGACAGGGAGCTGTCCAGCATCCCAGATAGCTCAGTGAGAAGGTTCACTGCCAGACACAGCTGAGGTCCCAGGTTCAAATCCAGGTCCTGACACCATGCCTGCTGGACCATGAGTCAGCCGTAATATGCACCTTACTGCTGATCGCCCTATCCAACGAGGCCAAGACATTGCCTTACACATGCCGGTAGAGAGCTAGAATTTCCTTCCGTGAAAAGAAATAGCGTTTGCGAGCCTTTCTTTTGACGGTTTAGCAACTGGTATAGGGATATTTGCCTGCTACCATCGGATGTTGGTGTACCACTAGCAGATTGCCCACAAGTACTTGGGACACCTAATTCTACACCTTCAGTGCAGGTTTCTGAGAGGACTGGAGGTATGGTGGGGTTGGAGATCCCAGCTGATGAGGAGCAAGGAGAGGTCCGCCTTGTTCTTTAATGTGGGTATTTTAAGTGCTGTTGCCAACGGACTGCATGGGAGGTCGACATATGTCTGGTCAAGCATGTGATGCCCAAGCGGCTGCTGTTTTGACCACGCTTGATACGCTTCAGACATATGTTGCAAACAGCAATGGTGCGATCTGCTGCACATGTGTCAAAAAAGGCCCACACCAAAGAACTTTTCAAAATATGCAGGGAGTCAGCAGCACCCTGCGCATGCTTAGCTCTACGGTGTGATGCAATAGGGTGGCTGCCCCGTTCCTGCTGTATGGTGAGTATGGTGGGTGGTGATGTCGATGCGCCGCTCCGCCTTACGTCGTTTCGCAATAGAATTGTATCTTCCCTGGAAGACGCAATTCTATTGCAAAATGACGTATGGCGGAGTGGCGAAACCAACATCACCACCCTCCATACTCACCATCCAGCAGGAACGGGTTTACCTGTGTGTGTCCGACCGGCACTGCAGGTTTAAGGCTGTATTTACACTGCTCAATTGTAAGTGTGTTTTTTTATCTTTCTAAATCAATTTTGTAACTTTTTTACACTATGGAAGCAATATGTATTTTTTTTGGCATGGCACCTGAGTCTGGGATTTACTGAGCGATCCTTGGAGTGTGCTGACTGGGACTGCATCTGCTTGGGTTTTGTCTGGATCAGATCGGGCTCTTTATTTCAAGTTTCTCCTGATCCTCTGTGGTGGGGGATCATGGCGGTTTGGTAAGCAGGCACTTTTTTCAGTTCGGTGGTGGATCTCACAAGGTTTTTCTACAACAAGAGAACTCTAATCCATGGATGAATTTATTAGAGACTATGGGCTAGATTCAGGTAGCCCTGCGTAATTTAGTGCGGGCGTAAATTATGGCGCAAGTTCCGTATTCATAAAGAACTTGCGCCCATCATGCTCCGGCAGGTACCCACGTGGTGGGTGCCTACCCACGTGCACCCACCACGTGGGTACCTGCCGGAGCATGATGGGACGGTGATGCCTATATAAATGGGATGCAAGGCGCGCTTCCATCATTACAGTGACAAGAGGCGACGAGGCAACATCGGAAGAGGGGAGAAGAACTGAAGAGAAGAACCTGACGTCACAGAAGACCGCGATGGCTGCCTGCTAGAAATTGAGCTAACACACAAAGATAGCAGGCAGCCAGCGCTGAAGAAGAAGGCACCGGACATCTGCAGAAGAACCGGGGTTCGCCGAGTCAACAGCGGAAGAGGGGAGAAGATAGAAGAAGACCCCCGGAGAGCGGAGAAGCTCCCCCCCGGAGAGCGGAAGAAGAAACCCCCCCCGGAGAGCGGAAGAAGAAACCCCCCCCGGAGAGCGGAAGAAGACCCCCGGAGAGTGGAAGAAGAAGCCCCCCCTGGTAATAGAGCTAATAAAGAAGACAGGGGGGTGCCTCCGGAGCAGAATAATAAATTATTTTAAAAACCCTTGTGTTGTGTGTTTACTAACTTTTACTTTTTGCCTACAGGTGAATGGGTAGGGGTACGATGTACCCCATATCCATTCACTTAGGGTGGGGGGCCGGTATCTGGGGGCCCCCTTATTTTAGGGGACTCCCAGATTCCGATAAGCCCCCGCCCGCAGACCCCGACAACCAACGGCAAGGGTTGTCGGGAAGAGGTCCTGTCCTCATCAACATGGGGACAGGGTGCTCTGGGGTGGGGGGGCCCGCAGTGCGCCCCCCTGCCCCAGAGCACCCAACCCCCCCATGTTGAGGGCATGCGGCCTGGCACGGCTCAGGAGGGGGGGGCACTCGCTCGTCCCCACTCCCATTCCTGACCGGCTGGGTAGCGTGCTTTGGATACGGGTCTGGTATGGATTGTAGGGGGACCCCCTACGTCGATTTTTCGGCGGAGGGGGGGTCTCCTTACAACCCATAACAGACCTAAGGGCCTGGTATGCTCCTGGGGGGGGGGGAACCCATGCCGGTTTTTTCTTTGAAAATTGGCATGGAGTTCTCCCTCTCAGGAATGCATGCTGAGCGACGCTGTCATTTTTTTTTATAATTATTTGTTTTCCCGGCGCGTATATTTTTTTCACCCGTCGCAACTTTAGTGTCCCGTCGCAATCCACAAAGCCGCCCGGCGTCAATTACGTTCGCGCGCTGCACGTCGGGAAAATGACGTCACACACATGCGCAGTACGGCCGGCGCGGGAGCGCGCCTCATTTAAATTTTAAACGCCCCCCGGAGAGGAGGACCGCCTTACGACGGCGGCACTTAAGTTACACTGCCTGAAATTTCTAGGTAAGTGCTTTGTGGATCAGGCACTTAAGTTACACTGACTTAAAGTTTCTACCTAACTGCTGAAAGTTAAGTTACGCCGCCTGGCTGAGGATTTGGCCCATAGTTTTTAAAAAATGTCTCTTAAAATGATTGTGTGTGGGCTTCACATCATTTTTCGGGTTCTGAAAAACGTAAAAAAAAAAAATTCGAACATGCTGCATTTTTTAACAAAGTTTTAAACAATGTCATTTTTCGGGTTGTAAAAAATTATCGTGTGTTGGCTAAAACGACGTTAAAAACCCGCGCATGCTCAGAAGCAAGTTATGAGACGGGAGCGCTCGTTCTGGTAAAACTACCGTTCGTAATGGAGTAAGCAGATTCATCACGCTGTAACAGACAGAAAAGCGTGAATCGTCTTTTACTAACACGGAATCAGCAAAAGCGGTGTACGTCACCGCGCTTTGCTAGAGCATTTTTTTAAAACGATGGTGTGTGGGCAATGTCATTTTAATGATGAAGTTGGAAAAACTTAGTTTTGTCTACATGCCGAAAAACTTCGTTTTTTTTTCATGCTGAAAAATTATCGTGTGTACGTGGCATAACTTCCTGGAAGTCTTGGATGGGGAGTTATAATGGGGTAGCGCACTGCACATTAGCTTGCTGAGGAGCCGAGGGAGATATCAGAATCCTAGGTGATTCCGAAGGCAGATTTAGTGGGACCGCATAGCAACAGGCATTTCCAGGTGAGTAAAAAAAAAAAAAAAAATTTTCTTTTTCAGGTCTAATGAGCACAATAATGAAAAAAAAAATTGGGATGGAAACTCCACTTTAATATTGTAATGTTTAGCTGTAGGATGAACATTGCATGAAAACTGTCTTTTTTTAACGTGTTAAGTGATGCATTGTGATTGGATAATCTACTGCCTATGATTCACCATAGTCCTGCAAATCAAAGAATACTTTACTGAAAAATCTGTAATTAACTGTTCTAAGTATAACCTTCTTTTAAGTAAATATATTTCATGGAACATAGACTTCTGCACATTCCCAGACTAGCACATAAATTGCACAACATTAACCACCAGCGCACACTGGGAACAGCATGTGTCAAGTTAGCTCCAAATCATATGTGAAAAGCTACATTACTGTAATTTCAGGATGACCTTTCTAGAGAATCACAGAACAAATTATACTGTCAAGCGCAGTTGCAATAATTTGAAATTAAAAGTTCCAAAAAGTAGGAAATAATTAGAAATTGTACCACAGTGATACATGTTGAAAAAATGTATATATTTATTTATTTATTTAACAAAAATCTGCTAGGAAATTTGAGGGCTATTCTATAGGATAGCAAGGGCGGATCCAGAGTCTAGTCTCGGGAGGGGCACTGCCAGAAAATAAGGTGTTGCTTACAGAACTCAATTAGGTGTCCGGTGTGTCCGCTGCAATGTTGCAGTACCGCTAAAAAATCAATGATCGCCGCCATTACTAGTAAAAAAAATATTTAAATATAAATGCCATAAATCTATCCCATAGTTTGTAGACGATTGTCAGGGACTGCAGACATGGTACAAGAGATGGTCAGAGACTGCAGACGTGGTACAAGAGATGGTCAGAGACTGCAGACGTGGTACAAGAGATGGTCAGAGACTGCAGACGTGGTACAAGAGATGGTCAGAGAATGCAGACATGATACAGGAGATGGTCAGAGACTGCAGATGTGGTACAAGGGATGGTCAGAGACTGCAGACATGGTACAAGAGATGGTCAGAGACTGCAGACATGGTACAAGAGATGGTCAGAGACTGCAGACATGGTACAAGAGATGGTCAGAGACTGCAGACATGGTAAAAGAGACGGTCAGAGACTGCAGACATGGTACAAGGGATGGTCAGAGACTGCAGACATGGTACAAGAGATGGTCAGAGACTGCAGACATGGTACAAGGGATGATCAGAGACTGCAGACATGGTACAAGGGATGGTTAGAGACTGCAGACGTGGTACAAGGGATGGTCAGAGACTGCAGACGTGGTACAAGGGATGGTCATGGTACAAGGGATGGTCAGAGACTGGAGACATGGTACAAGAGATGGTCAGAGACTGAAGACAAGAGATCAATGCAGCCTCATCAGTGCCCATCATTGCAGCCTCACTGTACATATGAATGCAGCCCCACTGTATATATGAACGCAGCCCCACTTTCGTATATTAATGCAGTCCCACTTTTGTATATGAATGCAGCCCCACTTTTGTATATGAATGCAGCCCCACTTTTGTATATAAATGCAGTCCCACTTTTGTATATAAATGCAGTCCCACTTTTGTATATAAATGCAGTCCCACTTTTGTATATAAATGCAGTCTCACTTTTGTATATAAATTCAGTCCCACTTTTGTATATAAATTCAGCCCCACTTTTGTATACAAATGCAGCCCCACTTTTGTATACAAATGCAGCCCCACTTTTGTATACAAATGCAGCCCCACTTTTGTATATGAATGCAGCCCCACTTTTGTATATGAATGCAGCCCCACTTTTGTATATGAATGCAGCCCCACTTTTGTATATAAATGCAGTCCCACTTTTGTATATAAATGCAGTCCCACTTTTGTATATAAATTCAGTCCCACTTTTGTATATAAATGCAGTCCCACTTTTGTATATAAATGCAGTCCCACTGTATATATAAATTCAGTCCCACTTTTGTATATAAATGCAGCCCCACTTTTGTATATAAATGCAGCCCCACTTTTGTATACAAATGCAGCCCCACTTTTGTATACAAATGCAGCCCCACTTTTGTATACAAATGCAGCCCCACTTTTGTATACAAATGCAGCCCCACTTTTGTCTATGAATGCAGTCCCACTTTTGTCTTTGAATGCAGCCCCACTTTGTATATGAATGTAGCCCCACTTTGTATATGAATGCAGCCCCACTTTGTATATTAATGCAGCCCCACTTGTATATTAATGCAGCCCCACTTTTGTATATTAATGCCGCCCCACTTTTGTATATTAATGCAGCCCCACTTTTGTCTATGAATGCAGTCCCACTTTTGTCTATGAATGCAGTCCCACTTTTGTCTATGAATGCAGTCCCACTTTTGTCTATGAATGCAGTCCCACTTTTGTCTATGAATGCAGTCCCACTTTTGTCTATGAATGCAGTCCCACTTTTGTCTATGAATGCAGCCCCACTTTTGTCTATGAATGCAGCCCCACTTTTGTCTATGAATGCAGCCCCACTTTGTATATGAATGCAGCCCCACTTTGTATATGAATGCAGCCCCACTTTTGTATATGAATGAAGCCCCACTGTGCATGGCACTCACCATGGCATTGCCTCGATCACACACAGCAGGTATCTCCTCTCCCGACGTGTGTCATGGAACAAACAGGAGCTGTAGGTCTGTGTTCGGCAGGGCAGTGTGCTCTAGCAAGGTCCCCCCCTAGACAGGCTTGTGTGATAGACAAAACACTGATTCAATCAGTGTTCCATCTCCTATCACACGAGCAGGTCTAGCACAGGCAGCACAGCCGAACACAGACCCAGCTCTCACACACAGCGAGAGATGCCCGGTGTCATACACGCAGGAGAGAGGGGGAGTGCTGCAGTCAGCTACAGCTCAAAGCAGCCTCAGGACAGGCAGCCTACCGGGCTGGGCCAGTCCGGCCCTGGTGATGAGAGAGAGAGAGTGAGAGACTCGGCAGCAGCAGCTGCAGGCACCGCAAAGCAGTTTTTAAAAAAATTATAAAAAAAAATGTGACATCATTGTCTCGGAGGAGGCAATTTCCCTGTTGCCCCCCCCCCCTGGATCCGCCATTGTAGGATAGCCCATTTAATATGTGTCTTTGGCCTTTTGTGAAATTCACTAACTCCCTACATGTTTCAATTAAACAAGTTTTGTTTATTAAGTTTTAGGAGTTGTTACTGGGTTAATGCAGTTAGAGGGAGTGGAAGGGGCATGAAGAAAGGGAAGGCCAGTCCTGTATTTGTGCATCAAAACAAATTTGCCAAGTTGGGTGATGATGTGGAAGTGGCAAACACAGAGGTGGCAGCCCTAGATGTTACTGCTATCCCTAACAGCCGGGAGAGCAACCCATCTAGGTGGGGAGGGGAGTGCAGGTAGGCCTAGACAGTTGGTGGTAATAGGGGATTCTATAATCAGAAGGACTGATAGAATAATTTGTCGCCAGGATCGCTTCAACCGAATGGTTTGCTGTCTCCCTGGTGCCAGGGTTCGGCATGTGGTGGACCGGGTGGATAAATTACTGGGAGGGGCTGGGCATGACCCAGCTGTCTTGGTCCACGTTGGAACCAATGACAGTATACATGGAAGGTGGAGGCTCCTTAAGAATCAATTTAAAGATCTAGGCTGCAAGATGAAGGGAAGGACCTCCAAGGTGATATTCTCTGAAATATTGCCTGTGCCATGCGCAACACAGGAAAGGCAGGGGGAGATTAGAGAGCTGAATGCATGGCTAAAGACCTGGTGTAGGAAGGAGGGATTTGGGTTTCTAGAGCACTGGGCTGACTTTTCATTGGGGTGCAACCTATATGCTAAAGACGGTTTGCACTTGAATGGAAGGGGGTCTGCTGTGCTGGGGGAGAGGTTTATGGGAATGCTGGAGGAGTATTTAAACTAGGATTGAGGGGGAGGGTGAATTAGAATTACATCGAGCAGACAGGTCAGTTAGTGGTCAGACATTAATGGAGAGTGGAATGGGGATAGATGGGGGGAGGGTTATGGCAGGTGACAAGAAAGTTCCCATGTTGCAAACAGCCATTGGAAATAATAGTGCCATTTGTACTACTATAAATTATATGAAAAACACCAGAGAAAAATGTAACAATACATTTAAGTGTTTGTTCACCAATGCCAGAAGTCTGCCAAGCAAAACAGGTGAGCTGGAAGCTCTGGTGCATGAGGAGAGCTATGATGTAATCGGTATTGCTGAAACTTGGCTTCAATCCTCACATGACTGGGCTATTAATATTCCTGGCTATGCTCTCTTTCGGAAAGACAGGGTAAAAAGGAAAGGTGGAGGGGTCTGTCTCTATGTGAGAAGTGACCTCAAAGCAAGCATGAAAGAGAACCTGGTTGATAGAGAGTGTGATGAGGCTGAAGCATTATGGGTGGAACTGCATACAGATGTGCGTAGTTCAAAATTAATCATTGGAGTTTGTTATAAACCACCCAATGTTAATGAGGAGGTGGAGACTCAGCTCCTTGCACAGATGGAAAGGGCTGCAAGGTCTGGGACGGTGATAATAATGGGGGATTTTAACTACCCAGAAATTGACTGGATTAATGGCACTTCTGGGACAGTTAAAGGACAAAAATTTAAAAACCTATTGCAGGACAATTTTATGGTGCAGTTTATTGAGGCCCCAACTAGGAATGATGCCCTGTTGGACCTGATAATCTCAAACCATGCAGAGCTTATTACTAATGTTCAGATAAAGCAGTGTTTCTCAATTCCAGTCCTCAGGCCCCCCCAACAGGTCAGGTTTTCAGGATTTCCCTCAGATGAAAAGGCTGTGGTGATTACTAAGGCAGTGAAACTGATCAAATCACCTGTGCAAAATAATGGAAATCCTGAAAACCTGACCTGTTGGGGGGGCCTGAGGACTGGAATTGAGAAACACTGAGATAAAGGAACACCTGGGTAGCAGTGATCATAACATGATTTCATTTAATGTTACCTATAAGCAAGAAATACATACAGGAAATATTAAAACACTAAATTTTAAGAGAGCAAATTTTCCAAGTATGAGGGCTGCTCTCCAGGACTTGGACTGGGAGGGACTATTGGCACAGATGAACACAGAACAGAAATGGGAATTCTTCAAAAAGACTGTGTGGAACCTCACTGCAAAGTATGTTCCCATGGGCAATAAGTTTAAAAGGCTAAAAATAAAACCTATGTGGCTCACGGTCAAAGTTAAAAAAGCTATAAACAATAAGAAAGTATCTTTTAAAAAATATAAAAATGAAGGAACACTAGTGTTGTTTAAATGTTACAAAGAATATAACAGGATATGCAAAAAGGAAATCAAGGATGCAAAAATTCAAAACGAACGACAGATTGCAAAAGATAGTAGGACAAACCCCAAAAAATTCTTTAAATATATTAATAGTAAAAAGGTGAAGTCTGAGCATGTAGGCCCCTTACAAAATAATCTAGAGTGGGTGACTGGGGACAAAGAGAAGGCAAATTTATTAAATGTTTTCTTCAGCTCTGTGTATACAATGGAGCATGGGGGAGCTCATGTCCAAAATGGGGGTGGGAGTGACACAGCCTCAAATCCACAATGGCTCAAAAGTGATATGGTCCAGAAATATTTAGACAGAATAAAGGTGGATAAAGCACCTGGACCTGATGGCATCCATCCACGGATCCTAGGTGAGTTGAGCTCTGTCATTTCAAAGCCACTGTATCTAATATTTAGGGACACATTAATGACAGAAATAGTACCACTGGATTGGCGTAGAGCCAATGTGGTGCCTATATTTAAAAAGGGAACAAAGTCTTTACCAAGTAACTATAGACCTGTTAGTTTAACTTCTATAGTTGGGAAGATACTGGAACGTTTAATAAAAGACCACATGGATTAGTTCTTGCTGGAAAAAAACTATTTAAAGCGGTGGTTCCCCTAAAAATAAAATTTTGACATCGCATTTAGCAAATAAATTACAATTAGAATCGGCTTGTTTTATTTAAAAAATACCTCCGTACGTATCGTTTCCTATATTCGGTCCCACCGCCACTTCCGGGTACGATGCAGGCGGTGGGCGTTCCTAATTGATTGACAGGCATCCGAACGATGCATCCATCGCGTCACGAGATGCCGAAAAAAGCCGAACGTCGGTGCGCATGCGCCGTATAGAGCCGCACCGACGTTCGTCTTTTTTCGGCATCTCGTGACGCGATGGATGCGTCGGTCGGATGCCTGTCAATCAATTAGGAACGCCCACCGCCTGCATCGTACCCGGAAGTGGCGGTGGGACCGAATATAGGAAACGATACGTACGGAGGTATTTTTTAAATAAAACAAGCCGATTCTAATTGTAATTTATTTGCTAAATGCGATGTCAAAATTTTATTTTTAGGGGAACCACCGCTTTAAGCAGCAGACAGCATTCATGAAAGACAGAAGTTGTCAGACAAACCTGATTTCCTTTTATGAAGAGGTAAGTAAAACCCTGGACAGAGGCGTGGCTGTGGACGTGATATATTTGGATTTTGCAAAAGCGTTCGATACAGTTCCGCACACACGGCTCATGTGTAAGGTAAGGTCTACAGGATTGGATATATCAGTTTGTAAATGGATAGAAAACTGGCTGAAAGACAGAATTCAGAGAGTCGTGGTTAATGATTCTTACTCTGAATGGTCCAAGGTTATCAGTGGTGTACCCCAAGGTTCAGTGCTGGGACCCTTACTTTTCAATATATTTATAAATGATATTGGGTCTGAGATCAAAAGTAACATTTCTGTCTTTGCAGATGACACCAAGCTATGCAGTGGAATAACGTCCTTGCAGGATGTCTCCAATTTAAAAGCCGACCTCAATGCTCTGTCTAATTGGGCGACTGAGTGGCAGATGAGGTTTAATGTAGATAAATGTAAAGTTATGCACTTGGGGGCTAAGAATATGCATGCATCATACATACTAGGGGGAGTACAACTGGGGGGATCTGTAGTTGAGAAGGATCTGGGGGTTTTAGTTGATCATAAGCTCAATAATGGCATGCAATGCCAAGCTGCGGTTTCCAAAGCGAGCAAAGTCCTTTATTGTATTAAGAGAGGTATGGACTCCAGAGACATAGATATCATTTTGCCCCTGTACAAATCATTAGTAAGACCTCATCTGGAATATGCCGTTCAGTTTTGGGCACCAGTTCTCAAAAAGGACATCGGAGAACTGGAGAAAGTGCAGAGAAGGGCAACCAAACTGATAAGAGGCATGGAAGAGCTCAGCTATGAGGAAAGATTAGAAGAACTAAATTTATTCACTCTTGAGAAGAGGAGAATAAGGGGGGATATGATCAACATGTACAAATATATAAGAGGTCCATACAGTGAACTTGGTGTTGAATTATTCACTTTACGGTCAACACTGAGGACAAGGGAGCACTCTTTACGTCTAGAGGAAAAGAGATTTCACCTCCAAATACGGAAAGGTTTTTTCACAGTAAGAGCTGTGAAAATGTGGAACAGACTCCCTCCAGAGGTGGTTCTGGCCAGCTCAGTAGATTGCTTTAAGAAGGGCCTGGATTCTTTCCTAAATGTACAGAATATAACTGAGTACTAAGATTTGTAGGTAAAGTTGATCCAGGGTAAATCCGATTGCCTCTCGGGGGATCAGGAAGGAATTTTTTCCCCTGCTGTAGCAAATTGGATCATGCTCTGCTGGGGTTTTTTGCCTTCCTCTGGATCAACTGTGGGTATGGAGTTGGGTGTATAGGATTTTACTGTGTTTTTTATTTTGTTTTTTTATTTTTTGTGGTTGAACTGGATGGACTTGTGTCTTTTTTCAACCTGACTAACTATGTAACTATGTAACTATGTTACAGATATATCAGATATACAGATATATCCATATTTGACAGTCATAGTTACAGTAAATAGTAGCATGTATAGAAAACAGAGAATTAATATCTATATCTAGATTGAGTTCCAATAATAAAAGAAGAAGGCTTAAGCTAATCTATGATAAGCAATAACTGGTGTTAAATAAATAAAAAAATATGTTTGATGTAAATTCTAATAGATTACAAGACAGATATAAACAATGTATAAAAATGGTGTATGAATGGACACCGTTATTAAGATGAAAAATAATAAAAATTTCAATGTATATATGTCATTGAATTAACATATATTGGGATGGAGAGGAAAAAAAAGCGTGAAAACAGATATTTACTACATAGCTGATAAGAACATATTAATTCTATGGAACTCAATAACTTATTGTATAACAAACAAAAAATAAGGAGTGTGAATTGAAGAGCTTTGCTACAAAATTTATAAACATCAATGGATATCAAAAGAAAAGACAGGTTAAGAGAAGAAAATAGAATAGAAAGAGAAATAAAGGTAAGAAAAATAAAGAAAGGAAAAATAGAAGGAAAAAGAAGCCCCCAATGTTTTTTATAATGTTAGTCATACATATGGGTATACCAGGTATATATTTGTATCTGTGTTAACGAAGTCTTAATAAAGTGGGGTCAAAATTGAGGGAGAGGAAATTAGCCACCCAAGGATTCCAAATTTTCTCAAATTTTTCAAAATTATCATTGGATATGGCTTCTGTTTTGGAGTGAGTCATAGCTTGATTAATTCTATTTATGGTTTCATAAATCGTTAATGTATTTGTCTTCCAAGCTTTGGAAATTGTCTGCTTTCAAGCTGTGGTGAATTATAGTAAAAGGTTAAATTGAGTATGCAAAATATTGTCCGGTTTCAGGTTTAGGAGCGCAATTAGAGGATCTGATTTGATCGATTTATTGAATAAAGTTCAGAGCATTAGAAAAATTCCTTTCCAAAACTGTTTTGTAACCGGATATTCCCAAAATATGTGTATATGGGATCCTAATTCACCACAGCCACGAAAGCAGAGTGGAGAGAATTGGGGGCTATATTTTGCAATTCTAACAGGGACCAGGTACCAATGCATGAGTACTTTATAGTTAGTCTCTAGGACTGTAATATTTTGTGAAGATGATTTTGTTGCAGTCCAAATTGTATCCCAAGTAGATGCCTCCAATATAAGTCCAAGGTATCTCTCCCATTTCATCATATATTATGGTGTATCTGCATGGGAATGTAGGCTGTACCAAATAAATTTAACTAATGCCTATAAATAAAAACTCAACATAGACCAAAATATATTTAAATAATTTTATTGATAACATTTTTTTTTCTGGTAATAGAAATGGCTTCTTAATAAATAACTTTACAAACTTAAAATTTTCTTTCAAGATCTCGCTCAGTCCTAAAACTCGAGCGAATACCATAGATAATAAATAAATACAAAGTCCCCCCTTGTTTTCAAGGGTGACATACCACATATCAGGTGCTGTGACAGGGTGGGGGGGGGGAAGGGGGAGCACACCACGCTGTTCCAAGTTACAGCTGGTTAAGGCCTCAGGGTGCTGGGCTTATATAGCCCCATACACGTGTACTATGCCCGGGAAAAACGTGACTTTCAAAGCCCGGGAAAAACGTGACTTTCAAAGCCCGGGAAACACGTGACCTTCCCGCTCAAAGTCACACTTTACCCGCCCAAAATTACACCTGACAGCCCCAGCTAAAGTGAAGCTGACAGGAACCATTTTTTGTTTTTAAATCAATTAAAGACCATAATAAATATTATATATATATTTTTTTTTTATTTATTATGACAGCCACCCTCCCCATGTTGTGGGCACTAAGTAATGCCCCCTTTTCATTAGGCAAAGTAACAAGAGAATTATATAATAATGATATGAGACTTTTTGAGTTAGGGTCACATTTACAAATTTGTTCAAAGTGTGTAAATTCGTCCAAGTTACTCTTGCCCTGTATATATGGTGTGAATTTTTTTTTGATCTGCAAATATCGAAAGAGTTCTGAGTTCGGAAGTTGGTGGTTATAACAAAGTTCAGGGAATATTTTAAAAGAGGTAGGTGTTATTAGGTCATAAAGTTGAGTTAGATTAGAGGAAATCCATTGTTTAAAAGATTTTGGGAATGTACCAGCTGGATAAAAAAATGGATTTCTGAGAAATGCCAAGAGGGGAGCATGTGGAGATTGTAGACCAGATGATATTTTAAATGTATCCCAAATAGATATTGTGTGTTTGGTGATCTTGTTTTTAATAGTTTTATGATCAGATGGATTAGTCCATATTAGATTTGTTATAGAGAAAGGGTCATAATCAATTGATTCTAGTGCTACCCAATGCGAATCTCACTTTTTGCGTGGTATTTAGGAATAAGTGCTATTTGAGCTGCATGGTAGTAAGTAGCAAAGTTAGGAAATCCTAATACACCTTTTAGTTTGGGGAGGTATAGTGTTTGTTTGGGTAGGCAAGATTTCCGGGAGGCCCCAGATCAACACTAAGGCCCCGTACACACGGCCGAGGAACTCGACATGCCAAACACGTTGAGTTCCTTGGCGAGTTCAGCACTGAAGCCACCGAGGAGCTCGGCGGGCCGAGTTCTCCCATAGAACAACGAGAAAATAGAGAACATGTTCTCTATTTTCTCGATGAGTTCCTCGGCGGCTCCATCGGGCCGAAAGTGTACACACGACAGAGTTTCTCGGCAGAATCCGGCTCTGACCGAGTTTCTCGCTGAATTCTGCCGAGAAACTCTGTCGTGTGTACGAGGCCTAAGGTTTTCCGCTGGAGGTTCCTAAGAAAGTATGCCGGTACTGGAATGGGTAACACATGAACAGATATAAAATCTTAGGTAGTATAGTCATTTTAATGACATTTATTTTACCAATCTATGAGATTGGCAAAGATGACCATTGTTTAAGATAGTTTGTGATTGGTTGCAGCAATGGGGGAAAGTTAGCCGAGAAGAGTTCAGATAGATTAGGAGTTGGATGGATTGCTAGGTAAGTCAGACTAGATGTAGACCAAGAAAAAGGGAGGGATGTTTGCGTTTGTTGTAGGATGTGAGGAGGTAAGGAGATATTTAAGACTGTGGATTTTTGAGGGTAAATTTTAAGTCTAGAAATGCGGGCAAAATTTTCTAGCTTGTTTATAAGGCTGGGGGCTGAAATATGAGGGGTGGACATAAAAATTTAAATATCGTCAGCAAATAGACACAACTTGTGTTGATGGCCAGCCAAGTCTAATCCTTTGATTGAGGGATCCAAACGTATTGCCTGAGCAAGGGGTTCAATAAGTAGGGCAAATAAAAGTGGGGACAGTGACGTGTTCCTCTATTTATGTCAAACTTATTTGATTTGTATCCAGCATATTTGATATATGCTTTAGGATTATTGTATAGGGAGGAAACCCAATTAACAAAATGTGGTCCGAAAGCCCCATCGTTGTAGAGTGAAATGCAAGCAAGGCCATGACACTGTGTCAAAAGCTTTCTTAATATCTAACGACAGAAGACACATGGGTGTTTTAGCTGATTGAATCAGTAGCGTTGCCCTACGTACATTATCTGCCGCTTGGCGGAAAGGCATAAAACCTACTTGATCTTTATTTATTAATGAGCCTATAATATTGTTTAAACGGGTCGCTAGTATCTTAGGGCCAGATTCACAGAAGAAATACGCCGGATTATCTACTGATTTGCCGCGTTGTATCTTAATTTGTGATTCACAAACAAGATACGATGGCTTTTGGCTAAGATCCGACAGGCTTACGGCTTCGTGCGCCTTCGGATCTTAGGTTGAAATACTTTGGCCGCCGCTGGGTGGAGTTTGCGTCATTTTCCAGCGTCGGGTATGCAAATTAGCTTTTACGGCGATCCACGAAGGTACTCGCGTGCGTTACGTCGTCGCAAGTCATTTTTTCCCATCGCAAAGTTAAGCCTGCTTTTTCATGGCTTAACTTTACACCAGCCATGTTAAAGTACATTACGCACATCGCCATTCACAAACACGTCAGGGCGCCGTAATTTTGCGCAAAGCACGGCGGGAAATTTCCAAACGGAGCATGCGCAGAACGTTCGGCGCGGGAGCGTGCCTAATTTAAATGGTACACGCCCCATTTGAATTAGGCTTGCACTGGTTGTCTTTACGATACACCACCGTAAGTTTACACGCAAGTGCTTGGTGAATCAGGCACTTGCGCTGAAAACTTGCGGCGGTGTAACGTAAAGACGATACGTTACGCCGCCACAGTTTTTGCTGAATCTGGCCCTTAGCTAGTAATTTTATGTCAAGATTAAGTAAAGAAATGGGTCTATAATTAGTACAGGATGTTTCGTCAGACTGCGGTTTAGGTATCATTGTGATTATGGCTGTTAGGGTTTCAGGGCGAAAAGATTGACTATTAAGAAGCGAATTAAAAGCATCTGACAGCATTGGTGCAAGAAGATGGGAGAAGTTTTTGTAATATAGGGCGGAAAAAACATCCAGGCCTGGTCTTTTATTCAGCTTAAGGGATTTGATAGCTAGTTCAACTTCTGTGTAAGTAATAGGCCTTTCAAGATTTTACTGTTGATTTGAAGGGATATTTGGGAGTTTAAATTGTGAGAAAAATAATTCTGCAGAGTAGGGATGAGCCGAACACCTCCCCGGTTCTGTTTGCATCCAGAACATGTGAACAGACCCAAAGTTCACATGAACATTCGAACACCGTTAAAGTCTATGGGACTCGAATGTGAGAAATCAAAAGTGCAAATTTTAAAGGTTAATATGCAAGTTATTGTCCTAAAAAGTGTTTGGGGACCTGGGTCCTGCCCCAGGGGACATGTATCAATGCAAAAAAGTTTTAAAAACTGGTGTTTTTTTGGGAGAAGTGATTTTAATAATGCTTAAAGTGAAACAATAAAAGTGAAATATTCCTTTAAATTTCATACCTGGGGGTGTCTAAAGTATGCATGTAAAGTAGCGCATGTTTCCCGTGTTTAGAATTGTCCCTGCACAAAGTGTCATTTCTGAAGGAAAAAAATCATTTAAAACTACATGCGAGAAGTAATTAAAAAAAAATCAAAAAATAAAAATGTTTAATGACTTTTATCTGTATTGCCGGGACCCGACAATTATTTAATAGCGCAAGTAGTTTTAAATGACTTGTTTTCCTTCAAAAATTATATTTTGTGTAGGGAATCAAAATTTAAAAGAAAAATGTGTGGGGGTCCCCCAAAATTCCATATCAGGCCCTTCAGGTCTGGTATGGATATTAGGCCCATGTTGATGGGGACAAGGACCTCATCCCCAGAACCCTTGCCTGGTGGTTGTGGGAGTCTGTGGGCGGGGGGCTTATCGGAATCTGGAAGCCCCCTTTAACAAAGGGGACCCCCAGATCTGGCCCCCACATGTGAATTGAAAACGAGTACATTGTACTCCGATCAATTCACAAAAAAAGAGTCAAATTGTTAAAAACCACACAGCTTTATAAGTCCTTTATTAAAAAGAAAAAAATTTAAAAGAAAAAAAGATTCCAGCAATGTAAATCCACTCTCGATCTCCACTCCAGCGATGGAAACTATTCTCGGTATCCAGCGATGGGTGATCTCCACTCTCCAGCGATGATATCCAGCGAGGAACACGCACACGAACCTGACTCCATCGGAGAGACACCGGGAATGACGCAGCTTTCCCAGTGACGTGGATGGGTGACCCCGCCCATCAACTACCCATCAACGTCACTTGGAAATCCCAGTGTTTCCCCTTGCATCAGAGGGGGATGGGGTCACGTGATGGGTGGCCCCGCCCTCAGCTACATAAGAGCTTTCAGGCTAGCACCGCATCTCCGGTGGAGTCAAGATCGTGTGCATGTTCCTCGCTGGATAGCATTTCTTGGGAGTATTAGATCACCCATCGCTGGATACCGAGAATGGATTCCATCGCTGGAGTGGAGATCAAGAGTGGATTTACATTGCTGGAATTTATTTTTTATCTTTAATAAAGGACTTATAAAGCTGTGTCTGTTTGTTTTTTAACAATTTTACTCTTTTTTTGTGAAATGATAGGGGTACAATGTACCGGTTATCAATTCACATAGGGGGCCGGGTCCTGGGGGTCCCCTTTGTTAAAGGGGGCTTCCAGATTCCGATAAGCCCCCCTCCCGCAGACCCCCACAACCAAGGGTTGTGGGGATGAGGCCCTTGTCCCCATCAACATGGGGACATCCTCCCCATGTTGAGGACATGTGACCTGGTACAGTTCAGGAGGGGGGGCGCTCTCTTGTCCCCCCTCTTTTCCTGCGACCTGCCAGGTTGCGTACTCGGATAAAGGGTCTGGTATGGATTTTTGGGGGAGCCCCACGTAATTTCCAATCAGTGCCAATTAGTGCCGCCTGTCAGTGCCCATCATTTTCCACCTGCCAGTGCCCATCAATGCCGCTTGTCAGTGCCCATCAGTGCCACCTATCAGTGCCGCCCATCAGTGCCCATTGGAGCCGCCTGTCAGTGCCTATCGGTGCCCATCAATGCTGCATATCAGTGATGCCTATCGGTGTCCATCAGTGCTGTATATCAGTGCCAATCAATTCTACATATCAGTGCTTTCTCATCAGTGCGTGTATTGAAATGGTTAGAGAACATTCCTGGGGGGTGCCCTAATCCTGCCTGTGAAGGGGCAAATCTCTGTGATGTACAAGTGCTGCAGTTGCACTGGCATTTACAAAATAAAAAAAGTGTTTACAATTATCAGCAAATGGCATTTCACAGCCAGCTTCTTTTTTTCAGTACACTGATCCCTGCAGGGGTCTGCTATGTTTGGGGACATTTGAATTTGTTTTGTTTTGTTTTTTGAAAATGTCCCTTATGCTGTTGCACATCCTATTTAACCACTTGCTTACTGTGCACATATGTCCTTTTTCCCACAAATAGAGATTTCTTTTGGTGGTATTTGATCGCCTGTGCGGTTTTTATCTTTTGGGCTATAAACAAAAAAAGAGCGTCAATTTTGAAAAAATATATATTTTTTACTTTTTGCTATAAAAAATATATAATTTAAAAAAAAAATGTCTCAGTTTAGGCTGATACGTATTTTTCTACATATTTTTGGTAAAAAAAAAAAAAAAAAAAAAAAAAAAAAATCGCAATAACCGTATAGTGACTGGTTTGCTCAAAAGTTATAGCGCCTACAAAATAGAGGACATAATTATTATTTTTTTTTATTATTTTTTTTTTACTAGGAATGGCAGCGATCTGCGATTTTTATTGGAACTGCGACATTATAGCGGACACATCGGACACTGTTGACACATTTTTGGGACCATTCACATTTATACAGTGAACAGTGCTATAAATATGCATTGATTACTGTATAAATGTGACTGGCAGGGAAGGGGTTAACCAAAAGGGGCGGGGAAGGGGTTAAATGTGTAGCCTAGTAGCCTATACGATTCTAACTGTAGGGGGAGTGGAGTGACTGGGGAGGTGACCGATCTGTGTCCCTATGTACAAGGGACACAGCATCGGTCTCCTCTCCCTGACAGGACGTGGATCTCTGTGTTTACACACAGAGATCCACGGTCTTGCTCAGTTACTGGGCAATCGCGGGTGCCCAGCGGCCATCGCAGCTGCCGAGCACGCGCATCGTGTTCCCAGTAACGCGACAGGTGCGCGTGCGTGCCGCCGGTGGCGCACACGAGCCCCCTAGTGGCTTTAAAAGACGAGGACAATCAATTGACGGCAGCTGGTAGTATAGTGGTTCAATTAATAACACAAAATTGAGCACAGTCCCCCCATATACAATCCAGGCCATTTTAAACTGATACAGAATTGAAGAGGGAACCTCAAGTAATACAATACTGTAAACATGTATGAGGTTCCCCCAGAAAATCAATACCAGACGCTTCTAGTTTGCTGTAGATTTTGAGGGGAACTTCATGCAAAGAAAATGCATGAGGCACCTCTAAAAACCCATACCAGACCTCTTGACACGTACCTTGGGAATGAGCCTGACGTGCAGAGGGAGACCTCTCGTACCGCCCTGGTTCCGGGATCACTTGGGTTGAGACAGTGACCGTAGGAGCACAGTGGGGTATGAGTGCCTGCAGAGTCTCTGAGATTGGAGATGAAGGCTAATGAGAAGGGCTGGAGCGCTGTAGGTGCGGGTCAGCTGGATGCAGATCATCGGATGCAGATCAGCGGATGCAGGTCACTGGACGCAGGTCAGCGGATGCAGGTCACCGGACGCAGGTCAGCGGATGCTGATTAACTGGTTAGCAGGATGCTGGTCAGCAGGATGCAGGTCAGCGGACGCAGGTAACTGGATGCAGGTGCGTCTGAGAGCAACATGCAAGTGCAAGTGCAGGCGACAGCAGGAGAGGAGTCAGACAGGCCAGGTCATACACAGAGGATCAGTACAGACAAAAAGCAGCAGGCAAGGAATGGTCAGATTTCAGGCTGGATTCAGCAACAGAGGATCTGGCAGACAGGTAAACAGAGCAGGTCAGGACTGGAGATGGCAGCGGAGCCAGAAAGCCAGGTCAGAATAATGCAGGTTCAGGATCAGGTCTCTGGATAAGATGCAGATCAGACAGCAACAACACAGTGCTGCTGAGGGGTTTAAATAAGGCAGCCTGTTGCCAATCATTTGAATCAGTCTGCACTGTTAACCCTTAGGTGGCAGATCCCTGACACCCCTAATCTAAGCAGACAGCTTGGCTACCCAAGTGGTAAAGGTGTAAATAATGGAAAGGGGTGGGAATATTGGTGACATCTCTGTCTTTGCCATGACCATATTTGGCCAGTGATGCCACTGCTGTCCCCACCCCTTTGCTTATGTGGTGGGGATTTAAAGTGGTAGTAAACCCGCTACTGTTTTTTTTTTTTTTTTTATACCTGAAAAGCAAAAGCCATAATAAGCTAGTATGCACCGCATACTAGCTCATTATGAAATACTTACCTTGAAACGAGGTGAGGGGAACTTACCTGGTCCACGCCGAGGGAGATGTCATCTTGCCTCGGCGTGTCTTCCAGGTATCGCCGCTCCAGCGCTGTGATTGGCTGGAGCGGCAATGTCGTCACTCCCACGCATGCGTGCGGGAGACTTCTTTCCGACAAGGTCCGGCGGCTGCCGGGCCTTTAGCCGAGGATCCCCGCTGCACATGCGCCGCTGCAGTCAGCGACGCATTGCGAGGGGAATATCTCCTAAACCGTACAGGTTTAGGAGATATTCTTTATACCTACAGGTAAGCCTTATTATAGGCTTACCTGTAGGTTAAAGTGGTAGTACAGAGTTTACTACCACTTTAAGCAGCTGCTGCTTCTTTCGGATCCAGTGACAGTGGGAAGCTGTCATGTATAGAAGCATTGGAAATGCCACTTTTTATGTAAAGTTTGACTCCTACCAAGCAGGCATTTGTAGATTAAGCATTCAAAGTTTGAGCATCCGTTCAAACAACCGAACAGCCAAAGTTCGGTCCCTACTAGTGAACTAATAAGAAAATCTCTTTAATAGTTCCCAAAATAGCAAGCATATTACAGATATCCACTCAGGAAAACTAATGTCAGCACCCAATCCATTTGTATCACAGATAGAACAAATTTGCTGATATTTTCTTATCACTACCCATAGCAATAAATTGTACCATACAGCAGCTGTTTCATTTCAGCTCTCTAGCCATTTTCCAAAATTTAGCATTACATAAAAAATGAATGTCAATGCTCAGAATAGTTTTTCTCCTGAATGCAAAAAGTGCTATTGAGAAGTACAGATGGGGTAAAGGGCTTCCAGATAATTTACACCCAGCTCTCTATTGGCGAACAGACGGCTCTTTGAGATTCTGGAGTTCTGCAGACATTTTACGTCCATAGAAAGATCATTTTTTAAGACACAGCAAAGAAATATGCAGCCTATTTTGGTGGCAATAAATACGCACCAGAGACTCAGTCATTTGTACTGCAAATGTTTCAGCACAGAGGAGGATATAACTATAAAGGAATTTAGAAGCCAGTCAGACATTCTACAATACGATACCCAATACTTCATTACTGTATTTCAAATATCTGGTATTTGGAAGCATTTTTATTTCTTATATTTTAAAGATTCTTAGGTACACTTTTTCAAATCCATGTGGGCAAAGTTCTTGGTACATTTACCTTACAGTACATCTGGCCATAGTTTCACCAAAGAATCCTTTTTTGTACCAGTGTTAATATAGGTTTCTTCCCACAATCTAAAAGCATAATGGTAGGCTCACTGGCTTGTAGCCACAGTGGTCCAACTGTGTATTGGACATCAGATTATAAGTTCCACAAATCAAATGTCAAAAGCAACACATTAAATGTCCCCCTTCCTAACAGCACATACTCATCTTTAATTCACTCCCATGCTGCTCTGTTCAGTGAGGGAAAACAAGGATGCAGGCCTCCTTTTTAACAACTGGAAAGATGGAGGATGTGTTAAAAGCCCTACTGCATGCCACTGCAACCCAGCAAGAAACCAATCTCTAGCAACAGGAAAACCAACCGCCAAGTCGCAGAGGCCACCGCAGCCCAGCAGGAAGCAAATTGCCAGCAGCAGGAAACCAACTGCCAAGTCGCAGAGGCCACTGCAGTGCAGCAGGAGGCAAATCACCAGGCCATTGCAGCCCAGAAGGAGGCAAATCACCAGTTTGCAGAGGCCCTAGTGGAGTTAATGAAAGGGTTCGCAGGTCCTTTGCCAGTGGAACAGAAAATGGTGTGTGCCAGCTATTTCCTGCAGAAGATGACACCTGATGTGGAAACTCACCTAGCAACTTTTAAAAGAGTCACTGTTCGAGAAGGATGGCAAAAAGAGCAATGGGCAGGACTGCTAGCACCCTTTCTGACAGGAGAACACCAAAAGGCCTATTATGACCTGAAACCAGATGATGCCCAGAATCACGAGACACTGAAAGCTAAGATGCTTGCATGCCTGGGCATCACCTTGGCAGTCTGGGCTCAACGGGTACATTGGTGATCATACAGTTATGACAAGCCACCCTGCTCCCAGATGTTTGACTTGATACACTTCTCCCACAAGTGGCTGCAGCCAGAAACTTTGTCAGGCTATAAGATTGTGAAGCATGTGGTCATGGACTGTTATTTACATGCATTCCCTGAGACTTTGAGGAAGTGGGTCAGCCATGGGTTCTAAGACTGCAAACCATCTGATGGACCTGGTGGAATGATATACTGCTGCTGAGGACTTGTTGAACCCATATGTGCCCCATCCCAATGTCTAGGGGTGACAAACCACCCAGAGGATCTGATAAGACTGCTCCAGGGTTCAAGGGCTTGGGGGAAAAGGACAAGACTGTTGCTACAGATAATGAAACTAGGAGAAATGGGTCAGGAAGGTCTCTGGGACCATTTTGAGGACTAGGTACAGAACACATACAAGTTTAATTGCAGCCATGCGTTAGGCCATATTGTTCCCTAAATGATGACCCAATGCAATATGATAATGCTTATTTGAAAAAAATGCATTTTTATTTTTTGCACAGGTGGCATGTACTCCCAACTCCTTTTGCATCATGGCAGGGATGCATGGAAATAGAAATGTGTGTAATTTCAGTTGATGGAAAGTCAGTCCCTGCTCTGCTAGATTCTGTGTAGGGGTTAAGGTGTACGTGAAATAATAGACTCCTATGGAGACACCATCCCTAATAGATATACAAGTATGTTTAAAAAAAAAGTAGACCGAGGTGGGACTTTAACCATTTGACCACTGGGCACTTATCCCCCCCTTAATAACCAGAGCAATTTTCAGCTTTCGGTGCTCTCACAATTTGAATGACAATTACTCAGTCATACAACATTGTACCCAAATGAAATTTTCGTCCTTTTTTTCACACAAATTTGCGCTATAAGAGAAAAAAAATGAAAATTCTGTAAAAAAAATGAATTTTTCTTTGTTTCTATTATAAAATTTAGCAAATTAGTATTTTTTCTTCATCCTTTTGCATAATGTGAAAGATGAAGTTATGCCAAGTAAATAGATACCCAACATGTCACCATTTAAAATTGCACACGCTTGTGAAATGGCGCCAAACTTCGCTACTTAAAAATCCCCATAGGCGACGTTTTAAATATTTTTACTGGTTATATGTTTTTAGTTACAGAGGAGGTCTAGGGCCAAAATTATTGCTCTCACTCTAATGTTTGCAGCGATACCTCACATGTGTGGCTTGAACACTGTTTTCATATGTGGGCGGGACTTATGTGTGCGTTCGCTTCTGCATGCGAGCACACGGGGACAGGGGCGCTTTAAAAAATATATATATTTTATTGTTTACTTTATTTTAGTTTGACACGTTTTTCCGCAAAAAATAATAAATAAAAATGGGTATTGCAGGGTATTGCAGAGAATTGCGAGGTATTGCAGAGTATTGCAGGGTATTGCAGGGTATTGCAGAGTATTGTGGGGTATTGCAGAGTATTACGGGGTATTGCAGAGTATTGCAGAGTATTGCGGGGTATTGCAGAGTATTGCGGGGTATTGCAGAGTATTGCACAGTATGGGGCAAAGTATTGCATGATATTGTGAGTATTGGGCAGGGATGGCTGAGCAGGGATGAATGGTTGGATCTGTGACTGCATTTGTCACAGATCCAGCCCACAGCACTGCTGCTGCCTCCGCTCTCTCCCCTCTCCTCTCACACTGTACCGTTCAGTACAGAGAGCGGAGGGAGGAACCGGCGTCATCACATGACGCCGGTTTGTTTACAAGTGATAGCTCCGTCATATCAGCGGCGAATTACCATGATCCGTGATGCGCCGGGTCCTCTGGACCCGGCGGTCACGGACACTCCCGTGTGCGCGCCCCAGGGGGCGCGCAGGAGCGCGATTCTGGGAGGACGTCCATGGACATCCTCCCAGAGTTAGGGACCACCTTGTAGACGTATCTTGTCTATGAGGCGGTGATTAACTGGTTAATTGTGCCTCAATGGAGTTTAAACAAAATAATGAAATACAATAACTATAAACAAAATGGAAATGTTTTATTTGCCTGCCATAGGCAGTGCTACCTTAAAAATTCATTACAATTTAAGACAAAATAAAGTCTACTATTCTTTTATTTAGGGTGTACAGATTAGGGTATATGGACTATGCGTTTCACGGGCAATCCTGTTTCGTCAGGGCCTTAAAGAAATAGCACAGAACATCATATAGTAGCATGTAGATGATACAAAATACATGAACTTTAACATAATTTACATGATTACAGAAAAAAACTAAAAAAAAACAGACACAGTGGTGGGAAAATCTATAAAAAATACCAATAAACTTATTCATACACATTTAAAACAATGTCATGATATTTTGAATACTTATAATTGAAAAATGTAAAACATTTTAAATAACAGTGCAGTTACAAATATCACTGTATATACAGCGGTGTCTCACAGGCATATATTGTGTGGAAGAGTGTAGGGGGCGAGCAATTAGGCACCGTGAGGTATCTAAATATTGCAATCTATTTATTATACATGCGTGAGACTATAGTAATTGCTTACCTAGAGACTGTGTTGATAGAGCACCGGTTCAAGAGGAGCGTTGAGCCTGGGGAGCCCGTGGGGATACTCCACCCACACCCCCGGAAGGAAAAACAGGGCAGGCCCCTATATATACAGTAGATGGTCAAATTGTGAATGTAGGGATTTTTTTATAAAACACACAGTGGTGTAGTGTGAGGGGAGAAGTAATGAAGAAGGAAGGGGAAATAGGGAGATTAATACACAACACCACTGTTTATTTTATTACATTTTTTCCTACATTCACAGCTTGACCATCTGTACACCCTAAATATAAGAATTAAAGTAATAAGTGAAACTCCTGCGCTGTGTTGGATAAGTGACTTGGGGAAGGGGAGGAAGGGAGGAGGTGCACGAATGGTAAATGTGAATGTGTGCACTGCAGCAAACAAAAAAGGTCTATCCTGTTTAGACAAAAGTGATATTACAAAGAGGTGGTGATGTCTGCGCTGTAAGATGCTGCTTCTGAAAATAAGCAGTTAAGAGGGGGGAGGGGCCAGGGGGGGTCGGGTGGACCTGTGGGGCGGAGAGGTGGGGAAATGCAATGTACAAACACAATAGGTAATGCAACCTACAAACTAGTGGCTAAATGAATAAGTACATAAACAAAAATGCACAAAATAAATAAATCAAAGTGAATAAATGGTTCAGTGAATACACATGACAGTCCCAATTTCACATCAGAGGGAAAAACAGGAATCCAAGTGACACTGGTATATGGATGGATAAGTGAATGGTCTAAAGTGAAAGTTCCAAAGCCAAATCAGTGAAGATGCGCAGCGAAACAAATGCAAAAAACGTGCAGCCCACACCGTTTGTGATCCTAGCAGCTTACCTCATAGCTGTCACATAAAGCCAAACCAAGATACAGTGCTTCAACCTCTCAATAAATGGATACCTTCCTGGAGTGTGAGTGCATGAATCTGATGGATTACAGTCCCAGGCCGTACATGTGGGAGCTACAATGAAGACAACTATAGCGTAGACCTGTCACCACTAAGGAGCCTCTATTGTAAGTAAGTGGATGTAAACTTACACAGTAAAATAGGAGGGGGTGCCTATCTCCACGAGCGCCGAGCTCATCAAACTCCTGACTTCTCTCTGCCACAACTTTCTCCCATCAGCATCAGTAAGGTCAGCCGCTCAAACGGAAATGGTAGGGGCGGGGGAGAGAGAAGAAGGAGGGCACATCGCTTGATAACGTACAAAATAACGTACAAAATTTATTAAAACGAGGATAAAAACATCTGGTAAATCTCACATTGAGCAGTCTTTGAGGCGGTCACACATCCACGAGCGCCGAGCTCGTCTACCGTCCCTCAGGTGCTGCAAACCAATCCAGTGCTCCAGTCCCGACGCGTATTCGTCACACCACGTGACTTCCCCTGATGAAGTCACGTGGTGTGACGAATACGTGTCGGGACTGGAGCACTGGATTGGTTTGCAGCACCTGACGGACGGTAGACGAGCTCGGCGCTCGTGGATGTGTGACCGCCTCAAAGACTGCTCAATGTGAGTTTTACCAGATGTTTTTATCCTCGTTTTAATAAATTTTGTACGTTATCATGCGATGTGCCCTCCTTCTCTCTCCCCCGCCCCTACCATTTCCGTTTGAGTGGCTGACCTTACTGATGCTGATTGGAGAAAGTTGTGGCAGAGAGAAGTCAGGAGTTTGACGAGCTCGGCGCTCGTGGAGATAGGCACCCCCTCCTATTTTACTGTGTAAGTTTACATCCACTTACTTACAATAGAGGCTCCTTAGTGGTGACAGGTCTACGCTATAGTTGTCTTCATTGTATCTCCCACATGTACGGCCTGGGACTGTAATCCATCAGACTACTTTCACTCTAGACTATTCACTTATCCATCCATATACCAGTGTCACTTGGATTCCTGTTTTTCCCTCTGATGTGAAATTGGGACTGTTATGTGTATTCACTGAACCATTTATTCACTTTGATTTATTTATTTTGTGCATTTTTGTTTATGTACTTATTCATTTAGCCACTAGTTTGTAGGTTGCATTACCTATTGTGTTTGTACATTGCATTTCCCCACCTCTCCGCCCCACGGGTCCACCCGCCCCCCCCTCCTTGGCCCCTCCCCCCTCTTAACTGCTTATTTTCAGAAGCAGCATCTTACAGCGCAGACATCACCACCTCTTTCTAAATATAAGAATAGTAGACTTTATTTTGTCTTAAATTGTTAGGATTTTTTAAGGTAGTACTGCCTATGGCAGGCAAATAAAACTTTTCTATTTTGTTTATAATTATTGTATTTCATTCTTTTGTTTACACTACATTGAGACACAATTAAAGTCCCACCTCTGTCTACTTTTTTCTGAAACATACTTGCACATCTGCTAGATTCTGGTAGTGTTGTGAAATTATTCAAAGGTGATTTTGTAAATCCTAGCACTATTGGGATGATTTGTATACATGGTGACACACATGACTATCAGACTGCTCTGGTTGAGTTTGATACCCCTTGGGCACTGTGACACATTCAGTGGGGGTACCCTCGATACTTCATGATGCCCTAGTGGGGAGAGATTTCCTGCACTTTTGGAGTTTATAGGAAAACAAAAGGAATCACGAGGACAGAGTTCCCTCTGCTGAGGAAACACTGGAACTCACTCCAGACCCTTTTGATTGCAAAATAGAAAGGGAACAGTTTGTGTGTCCAACGGAGGGGTAGATCCGTTTCCTTTTTTTGTATTGGCTGGGGAGCAGGAGCAGCTGGAATCCAGCCCCCAGCTTGAGGTTAACAAACAAGAAATGATCTCTGACTCTAATAGTGATAGTGGACAGAATGTGGTGCCTGACTTAGAAGTCAGGAAAGATGATTCATGTACTTAGTACGAACTAAGAGATTCCACACTCAATAGAGCCAGAGAAAATGTTAAGATGATTGATGGCGAATCAGCTGAACCTAATGTAGGCGGTGTCGTTTTCCCTATATGGCTCTTAAAAACAACTTGCTGTAGCAAGTGGTAAAGCAAGGGGAGGAGGAGGTAGAGCAGCTAGTGGTTCCCAAACCCTATCACCAGATGGTCTTCTATTTAGCCATTGGTCATGGCTGGACATCTTGGTAACGAGAAAAGGAGAGAATAACCCAGAGATTCTTTTGGCCTGGGTTACATGCAGATGTTAAAAAATATTGTGAGTCATGCTCAGAGTGTCAGTATTCTGCACCATCGCCCCATTTTTGCAGTCCACTGGTACAGTTACCAATAATTTAAGTGCCTTTTGAAAGAATTGGCATGGAACTGGTGGTACCAGTAGTAAAGTCTGCCTGAGGCCATCAGCACATACTGGTAATACTGGACTATGCCACACGATATCCTGAAGCCATTCCCTTGCGTAATACCTCAGCTAAAACTATTGCCAAAGAGCTTGTCCAGGTATTTAGTCGTGTGGGTATTCCAAAACACATGTTAATGGATCAAGGCACACCATTATTGCACAGGGTCACTGAAGAATTGTGTAAGTTGTTCAAAACCTCCTATATCCGTACCTCTTTCTACCACCCCCAAACTGATGGTCTTGTGGGGATATTTAACAAAACACTTAAAACGTAAAAAAAAAGGTGGTGGACAAAGATAGGAGAAATTGTGATTTCTTGCTGCCATACCTCATATTTGCCATGCGAGAGGTATCTTAGGCATCTACGAGGTATTCCACCTTTGAACTACTGTATGGACGTGCATTGCTGCAAATGACGTCGCAAGGACGTCATTTGCTTCCAAGTGAACGTGAATGGCGTCCAGCGCCATTCACGAATCACTTACGCAAACGACGTGAAATTCAAATTTGGCGACGCGGGAACGACGGGTATCCTTTAGCATTGGCTGCCCCTACTATTAGAAGGGGCAGCCTTACGCTAAACACGCCGTACGGAAACGACGTAACTTGCGTACACAGGGCTCGCGCAACATTGTGAATCGGTGTTAGTATGCAATTTGCATACTATACACTGAGCACAATGGGAGCGCCCCCTAGCGGCCATCGCAAGAATGCAGCCTAAAATATGCGTGGCATAAGAGCCTTATGCCACGCAGATTTTAGGCTGCAGTCAGCGTTACGATGTTCCTGAATCAGGAGCATTCGTAACGCCGGCGCAAGTCAGCAATTGCGCTGCGTAACTATGGTTACGCAGGCGCAATTGCTCTCTGAATCCGGGCCATTGTCAGTGGACCAACAGAAGGACGTTAAAGAGTTTGTGAGTAAAAATAGAGATTCTTTCTCTCACTTGCCTGGACTGACCACAGTTATACAGCATGACTCAATTACAGAACCAGGTGTCCTCATAAATGTAAAGCCCTATAGAATACCCCAAGCGAGGCAAGAAGCAGTTGCAAATTAAGTAAAGAGCATGTTAGAGTTGGGCCCCTGTGGTGGAAATTTGAAGATGTATTTAATATGTATTGTCATAATGGCACCCAGTCTTAGTACTGCCACAACCCGCTCTAAATAGAACTGACTGGGGCAGTCTGAGGCTGGTTGAATCTCGTCTGGTAGTAGAAAATGTCTTGAGGTTGGAGTGTGATGTTTGCGGCGTGGGTGTATGTCCGCTAACGAGGGGCCCTCTGTGCATTTAGCACCGACGATCGTTGAGGAGGGGATGCGCTCACTCCGCAGGCACACTAGTGGTTATGGACAGATGTGCGCTCTTATCTGGGTCTTGTCTGATCAGCAGGGCTTGCGATTCGTGGCGTACGCCTGTAGATAGCTTCCTTTCCACCTTAATAAGGGTATAATCTGGATATGCATTATTCTATGGAATGGCGCAGATTAGGATTCTATCAGACGATTAATATGAGAGCTTATGATCGGTTAGAGGCAGGGGGGCACTCCCTGCCACGCCCATAAGCCTTTAGCAGCATTGTATGTATTTCTATGCGTTGTATTGTATCCATTGTATTATATTCTATTCATGTATTCTATGGGACTTCCTGTTAGAAGGAACGTCCTTATATGGTGTTAGCTGTGTCAGTGGAACATCATGTGTTAACCACTCCCATGAGGGAGGTGTTTAATGGGTGCAGTGAGCACTTCCTGTTTTGGGTAAATAAAAGGTGCTTGGCTGAGCCTTTGGGGCAGGGATGCTGGCAGAATGATATGAGAACAGGCTGGTGGTGGTGTCCCTTTGTATGAATGGCAGAGAATGATGGTGAGTGAATCTATTTAGCTTAAATATGCATTATTTCATTAAGACTGGATTCTGTGCTTTATAGCACAGGGCAAAATGGCGCTGTGCTCTGCGTACGGCCTATTTTGCCACCACAGATGGCGGGCCAAGGTAGGAGCAGACTGGGCCCCTTTGGGTATCGGTTATGTTCCGATGCGTGGGGGGACTCTGCTCTGCGAAAAGATCAAATTTCTTGTCTTTTTGAAATAATCGATTGTGTGTATGTGTGCGATTGGACGTGTGTATGTGTGCGATTGGACGTGTGTGCGATTGGACGTGTGTATGTGTGCGATTGGACGTGTGTATGTGTGCGATTGGACGTGTGTGCATGTATGATTTTGTCATGGACTAAAAGTTTGATTTGGATGTGTGTGTGTGTTTAGGATTGGATATGTGTATGATTGCGTGCGTTTGTGAAATCGAGTGGATTTGATTGTACATGTATGTATGTATGAATTATGTGTGTATGCCTGGATGCTGTATGATTGAACAGATTGAAGTTATGTGCCCATGGTATACAGTAAAGCTGTTTGGAAAAGCTATTGTGTAAGACAGCAGCATTATGCCATGTGCTTTGGTGGGGGAAGGGCGATTTGTTTGGTGGACCATGCGGCTTGGGGGAGGGGCGGACAGTGTTCTGATTCTGAAACTTCTGAAAGTTAGATATGAAATTGTTATGCATATGAAAACTGTATATTGTGGATGATTTGTCAGTATAGAGGTGGCATTATTCAGCCTGCGATGTGTGCAGGGAGACATTTTGTATCTTTTGAATGTAATGTCCTCATGTGTGCGGCTGAGACTTTGTTTGAACCTGAATGTCTTGTTCCTGTGAATGAGAAATGGAGACTGTGTGTATTTACATCATTTTATGTTGGACGGGTTGCCTTTGTAAAGTTCAGCCATGTTCCATGGTGTTAGATGGCTTCTCTGGCCATGAGGGTCGGGGGGAGGGGCGACTAGTGTTGAATCTCTGTTTCTTGAGTGTACAATTTTTAGAGCAAAGTCATGTGTAATATGTTCATGATCTATGTGAGGAATAGAAATGAATAAATTGTGATTTTTACCTTTGTATGGGACCAAAAGACATGTCCCCGTGAGTGTGTGCTTTAGTGGGGGGATGGGCAGCCAGCATGGCTGTCCCATCGTTTTGCAGAGTTGGTTACCCTCTGTGGACAATAGCATACAGGCATTTTATGTTGGAAGGTTTTAAATGATGTGTATATTTCTTAAATGGCTTGTTATGAAAGGTGATGCCGCAGTTTGTACATGAGCTTTGAGAAAAAGTGTTTTTGTTTTAATGTTGCGCATGTAACTAACATTTTTTTGAATGTGCTGTGTTGGCGAAAGGTCCGATTTGAAGCAGCCTCAAATGCGGCTCTGGGAGGGAGGGGTGACTAGTGTTGAATCCCTGGGCTCATTGTGAGGGGTTCCCACCATCCCTGTGCTCATTGTGAGGGGTTCACACCATAAAAAGGTCCGATTTGAAGGAGCCTAAAGTGTGTGCCTTGTTGGTTGGTTGTTTTTAGAAAATGTTTTTAATGTTCATATTTGATGTTCCATGTGTTGTCTTTGTGGAGAGATTCTAGGCAGGTTTTTGAAAACTGCATCTGGCAGCCATTTTGTTTGCTGCGATGGTTGTTTGGCGGCCATTTTGTGAGGTGCAGTCTGTTTGGTCTGTGGGTCATCCTGGGTCATCTTTTGGGTGTGATACCATGTGACCGCAGTGGAATTTCGCAGCCTTTGGGGCAGATTTTTGTTTTCCTTTGTGTAGTATGGTCTGTCCTTTGGCAGACAGGTGCGAGGCGCAGTTCAAGCGTAAATGGCGCCATTGTTGCTGGCCATTTTTGAGATACAGTTTAAGCGCTATCTTTTGAATTGTGCTTGCGTGCTAGGGCTAATTTATATAAAAGACCTGACTAACCTACCGGCTGACTTTGCAGTATAAGAGTGGAGGCTTTTGTGTAGGATTTCGTTTTGGTGAAAAGACTGCTTTGCATGCACTGAATTTTAATGGATTGTGGAACTGGCTTTGAATGCATTTTTGTGCACAGCGATGTACGTTTTGGTGTTTGAATATTTGGGGTCCTTGGCAATTCATTTGTTTTTGAAGATCGTAGGGTCAGGGGGGGGGGATCAACTCCTATTCTGCAGATGGGAGGAGATTGTTTTACCTTTCCTGAACCAAAAGAATTTTGTTTTAAAAGGAGAGAGACAGAAGAGAGTCAGTTCTGGCTTTGTTTACTATTGGATAATACTTCCAGGGGATATTTGTGGTCAATGGAGTTTTTTTTTTTTTGTTGATGAAGATAGACTTCCCCTCCCTCTTCCTGTCATTATGTAAATAAACCAGAATTGGGTTTTACGAGCTGAGCATACAACAGAAAGTCCTTTTTCAGCATTTATATATAAGCAGGAAGTCAGTGGGAGGAGTTTTTGAAGTCTTCTGAAAGATTAGCAATGGCATTTGTGTCCTGAAAGGACAACGGAAAATATTTTGGCGTTTAAAAGAGTGTTTTAAAGTTTAATTTCAGTCGTTTTTGTGAAGTGTTATACTATAAATACAGTTTTGGGTATTTTGGAGCAAACAGGAGGGCTTCACCATTACTGTTGTAATCTCTAGATGCAGACAGAAGCCACATTATTCTGCAGGTGGTAACTGGGCGTAAGTGTTCCGTGTGGTTTATTCTGGCGACGCAGTGTATGGGATGCATACACTGTGAGGGGTAGAGGCCTAATTTGGGGGTTGATCTGTGGTTGTTGACGAATCATTTGGCATAGTTACTCTGTAGTTCTGTGCCAGGAGGGTTGGGACAACAAGCCATAGAGATGATGCCTCGATTAGGGTTTTCTAGTTGAGGGACTGGACCAGATAGTGGTTGTAGTCCGTCAATCCACCGTAGAAGAAGGCACCGGGCGGTGGTCCCCGAAATGGGTGCAACGGTTTCTCTCGGACGCGGGAGGTAAGACGATAAGTCGATTTGAATCGCGTGGGAAGGAAGGCTTCCCACAGTCAGACGGTTACACGGTGCACAAAGCCTAGTTTTGGGGGCAAAGGCCTTTAGACCCCTTTAAAAGATTGCCAAGGATACTATTTGGGTATCCCTCTGGAGTGGATGTGGTTTCGCTGCGGTTTCAGAAATCTGTAATGATGAGTGTGGATGGAGGCGTGGTACACGCTTTGGTGACCCTCAAAGGAGAACGTTGTATAGCTGGTCTATGCAAGGCGCTCACGCTGTTCTCATATTTTCCCATTGTATTTTCGTCTATTGCTGAAAGTGAAGGCAGATTTCCGGCTGGTTTTTGTTTTTTTCATTTTTGTTTTGGATACTATGAATATCTCCCCCACATTTGTATATGAATGTTTGTATGTAGTAACGTGAATATGTTCGAATTTACCGCGGCGATCCTCCGATGCGTCGCGGCTGTAGTATTTTTGTAGAAACGGGGAAAGTAAGGGTTATAGAGGGTTTTGTTTGAATCGGTTTTGAAAGAATGTCATTGAAAATTTACAGGAATGTCATTTTTGTTTGCCATTCTCTGCAGGATAAATATGAGGGATGGAGTAATGATTTCTGCTTATAAGTATTTTTCAGGTCCAAGAAGTTTCTGGAAGTTTCTGTACATAGAGAGCAGGTGTATGTAGACAGCTGTACACATGGATAAATTTGAGTCTAAGGAGGTTTAAAGTATCATAGGCTATTTCATTGTTTCTTCTTCCTCCAGTCTGTAATGAGGAAGAAGGGGGGATAAATAAATGTAAAAGTGACAGTTTTTCGAACTAATAACACTAATCTTTCTAATTCTAAATCAAGTTTGTGCCAAGACTGTCTTTCTTTGATGGAATTTGAATCGGCAAGCAGCAGTCTGGTGAAGTAGGTTCCCATTTTAGATGAACCTGCCAATGGTTCCAGGTATTACAGGAGATGGTAAGGTATTACAGGCGATGGGGAGACATGCACAGATTGTGCAGTGAACACAGTCCCGAGGTCGGGGTTATTGTCATAAGGTTTGTTTGGAGGTCAACCGAAACCAGGGTCGTACCCACCTCACCAGCTGTCACGTCTTTTCTCAGGTGATGGGGTGAGTGCGATCACTGTAACATGAACTTCAAAGGGGTTCAGGAGAGTCTCTCCTGGACCCCGACACTGTAATTGGTTTTCATTTTTCCCAACCAGGTGACTGGGTCGTTTGTAAAGAAACTTGATGGATGAGACCACGCCAGCCACTGCAAGAAGCGGCTCAACTACATCAAAGAAATGAGTAGTATCTTCGTTTATTTTGTATTTGTTTGTTTAGTAAATTTTAGCAGAGGTAACGATGAAATACATCCCAAGTTATTATTTAAAGTCTATTCTATGACTAAGAAATTGAACGGGATGGATTGCGGGGTCTGTTCTGAGTCTCCACCGAGCTTTAGTGCCCAGCGATGACAGCGGTACATGCTATTTATGACGTTATGATTGGTATGAGGATTATTGACAAACTAGTGAAGACTCCGGACAGACACTTGGCAATAGAATTTAATGAGATGTCTTTAGAGGGTAGAATTTTTATTTGTTTTTATGGCTCTGCCTCTTGTCGGTTGGGTATCTATAGCTTATAAGGTAATTCAAGAGGTTCATGTGTGGTGGTGAAGCTGTCCCAGCATCCTGTATCGTGGCCGATCACGAGGATCTGATGGCACAAGAGAAAGTAGGAATGGCAGGGGCGGCTAGAAGGCACCAACCCCGACCAGGTCTGGGCATGGCTTTCTGCATGTACAAGGTGGGGGGCTTGAGCTTATGATACGATTGAACAATTCACACCTATTGAGGATGGAATGTTTCATATGACTGTTGAAGCTACAAGGAAGTTCTCGCGGTCCATGGGCGATTTCTGGGAATTTACAAGTAAAGATTGTTATACCTGGATCGGGGATACTGGGAATTGGAGTTCAGGCCCATATGGATAATGTTTGGGTCCCTGCAAGGCAGAGCCAGAGCTGTAGCTAAGTGAAGGTTGGGAGTCCTTTGAAGGGTCTGGGAATCTTTGGGGATTTAATTTTTATTTTACAGCGGATCGTGGTTGATGGAAATGGGAATATATATACTCATGTGGTTTTTATTTCTATTCTTTCTATGTCGTGATGAGGCGCTCCTGTTGCCTGATTGGACGCGTGACCAGTGCCGGAGCAGATGACCACATTTTCCTTGATGAAGACGCCCCCTCGAAGCCGGACCCATTTACAAGACACAGAGGACCCCAGACCGATCTGCGATTACTACAGCTCACCAAGTTGTGCCCTCCTTATAAGTCATGTCTCCTGAAGAACAGAGTCTACATGTCAAGCCGTGTTTTCCTTTTTATGGACTATAAGGACTGATTCCTTTCTCGGTGTAAGAAGACTATCAAGATTGGAAGGACAAGTGGGAGCAATATGACAAAAAGGGAGGACTGTGGTGGAAATTTGAAGATGTATTTAATATGTATTGTCATAATGGCACCCAGTCTTAGTACTGCCACAACCCGCTCTAAATAGAACTGACTGGGGCAGTCTGAGGCTGGTTGAATCTCGTCTGGTAGTAGAAAATGTCTTGAGGTTGGAGTGTGATGTTTGCGGCGTGGGTGTATGTCCGCTAACGAGGGGCCCTCTGTGCATTTAGCACCGACGATCGTTGAGGAGGGGATGCGCTCACTCCGCAGGCACACTAGTGGTTATGGACAGATGTGCGCTCTTATCTGGGTCTTGTCTGATCAGCAGGGCTTGCGATTCGTGGCGTACGCCTGTAGATAGCTTCCTTTCCACCTTAATAAGGGTATAATCTGGATATGCATTATTCTATGGAATGGCGCAGATTAGGATTCTATCAGACGATTAATATGAGAGCTTATGATCGGTTAGAGGCAGGGGGGGCACTCCCTGCCACGCCCATAAGCCTTTAGCAGCATTGTATGTATTTCTATGCGTTGTATTGTATCCATTGTATTATATTCTATTCATGTATTCTATGGGACTTCCTGTTAGAAGGAACGTCCTTATATGGTGTTAGCTGTGTCAGTGGAACATCATGTGTTAACCACTCCCATGAGGGAGGTGTTTAATGGGTGCAGTGAGCACTTCCTGTTTTGGGTAAATAAAAGGTGCTTGGCTGAGCCTTTGGGGCAGGGATGCTGGCAGAATGATATGAGAACAGGCT
Organism: Rana temporaria; assembly: GCF_905171775.1. NCBI lineage: Eukaryota > Metazoa > Chordata > Amphibia > Anura > Ranidae > Rana > Rana temporaria. The sequence goes on from NC_053490.1 coordinate 427,377,391, forward strand.
GGTGGTGGTGTCCCTTTGTATGAATGGCAGAGAATGATGGTGAGTGAATCTATTTAGCTTAAATATGCATTATTTCATTAAGACTGGATTCTGTGCTTTATAGCACAGGGCAAAATGGCGCTGTGCTCTGCGTACGGCCACAGCCCCGTACACACGAGGGGATCTCCGCTGGAAACGGTCCGCCGGACCGTTTCCAGCGGAGATTCCTCCTCCGGATTTGGATCCGATGGCGTGTACTCACCATCGGATCAAAATCCGCGCGGAATTCATCCGCGGTGACGTGTCGTGCCGTTGCCGTGATGATGACGCGGCGACGTGCGCGACGCTGGAAGGTAAGTACTTCCATGCATGCGTCGAATCATTACGACGCATGCGAGGGAGGGGAGCGGACGGATTGATCCGGTGAGTCTGTACAGACCACCGGATCAATCCGCTGGACCCGATTCAAGAGGATACATTTCTTAGCATGCTAAGAAATTTATATCCGCTTGAAATGGCGGGCTGAGGAATCTCCGCGGATAAATATCCGCTAGGCCATACAGACGACCGGATTTGTCCGCTGGAACTGATCCACGGATCAATTCCAGCGGATAGATCCGGTGGTGTGTACGAGGCCTTGGACGTGATAGAGGCATTCCTCAGTGACCGCTCAAGTCCCATAGTGTTGGTCCAAAAACCAGATGGCACTATAAGCTTTTGTAATGATTTCAGGAAGTTGAACAGCATGTCCAAATTCGATGCATACCCAATGCCTCATGTCGACGAGCTTGTTGACAGATTGGGGAAAGTGCCTGGTACAACTACTTTAGATCTGACTAAAGGTTATTGGCAGATACCTCTAACCGAATCTGCAAAGGATAAAACAGTGTTTCCTACCCCTGAGGGGTCTTTCTAGTATTAGCAGATGCCTTTTGGTTTACATGGTGCTCCTGCCTCATTCCAGGGAATGTTGGATAAGACATTAAGGCTCCATTCACACCTAGGCGTTTTAACGCCTGAAGCGCGACGCTACAATACGCCGGAGGGTCGAAATAACATTATTCTCTATGGAGACTGTTCACATCTCAACGCCGAACGCCAAAACGCCAATCGCGTAAAGCTCAAACAAGTACCGGACCCTTTTTTGTCGCGCGAATCGCACGATTTCGGCGTATTTGAGTGTTTTTTTTTTCCATAGAAAGTCATGGGAAACGCCCAATTTGAGCGTATAGCGCGACAACAAGCGTTTTTTAGAGCGTTTTAACGCCTATTCTGCTCAAATGAAATACAGGAAATTACATAAAAATTACATTATTTTACAGGAAGTTCAAAAATCACCATTTTAGATTATCAAATACATGATAAAAGAGCAGGAACATGGAGGCTGAACTGGATGAAACAGTGACTCTATTGGACCAGGAGAAGTTTATAAGGATGGTGAAGCAGCATCCCTGTCTTTATGACACAAGGGATCCGGGGTATAAGCTGCGAACCAACCGGAGGAGGGCTTGGAATCAAATTGGGAGTAAAGTCTACACCAACTGGGCAGACATACAGGACCAGAATAGCAAAGGTAAACTCCAGCAAACATAACTAAACTGCAAAATGACCATAGGGAAATAATAGGATGATTGTTTTTTATTACATTAACCACTTAAGGACCGGACCAATATGCTGCTAAATGACCCAAGGGGTTTTTACAATTCAGCACTGCGTCGCTTTAACAGAAAATTGCGCAGTCGTGCAACATGGCTCCCAAACAAAATTTGCGTCCTCTTCTTTCCACAAATAGAGCTTACTTTTGGTGGTATTTGATCGCCTCTGCGATTTTCATTTTTTGCGCTATATACAAAAATAGAGCGACATTTTTGAAAAAAAATCTATATTTTTTACTTTTTGTTATAGGAAAAATCAAATAAACTAAATTTTAGTCAAACATTGAGGCCAAAATGTATTCAGCCACATGTCCTTATTAGAAAAAATCACAATAAAAAAAAAAGCTACCTAACGGGAACAGCGGCACTAATACAGCGATCAGAAAAATGATCGCTTATGACACTGGCAATAGGGAGTGAAAAGGGTTAACTAGGGCGGTGATCAAGGGCTTAAAACTTTATTAGGGGGGGGACGGGGGCTACCCTGGACCTTACACTAACTGCCTGTCACACTGACACTAAATGCAGTGATCAGTACATATATGATCACTGCATTCAGCGACACTGTGACAGGGGGGTGGGGGGGGTGATCGCAAGGGGTTAAATGTGCCTGCGTGTACTGGTGTCAGTGTAGTGTTGTGCAGACTCTGTGATGTGATCTCTCCTCAGCGGCGGTTGAAAATACCGCAGAGAGGAGACATCACATCACTTCCCTCTTCCTGTGTTTACACAGGAGGAGGAAGTGACACGCAGGGGGAGTGCGCGGATTGGCTGAGAGCGATCCGGAGGGGGCGGACAAAAACGAACAGCCGCCCCCTCATCCCGGATCGCTCGGACAGCCACGGGAACCACCGCATGTACCGGGGGGTCCCGATCGGACCCCCGACCCACGTCTAGGCAGGCATGTACAGGTACGTTGATGTGCCTGTCCGTGCCATTCTGCCGACGTATATGTACATGTGGCGGTCCGGAAGTGGTTAAGGTTGTGAACCCACTTTTTTGACTATTGCCTACAGGTAATCCTGTAATAAGGCTTACTTCTAGGTAAAGACTATCTCCTAAACATGTACCTGTAGGAGATATTCCCCTCATGCGACTTGTACACACAAATTGCATGTGTGTAGAAATGTGAACATGATTAAATAACATATCTATTGCCACCACCTTTTGTAAGCACCTAATGCTGCGGCCCGAGGGCCAGATTTGTCCCTTTGCTAGCCTTTATCCGGCCCTTGGGCACAATACCATGAGACACAATTCCCCCCATTTACACCAACAATGGGGCACTATACTGTATTACCAATGATGGGATAGTATTCCTCCTACTAATAGGGGATATACTCCTCTTCCTAGTAACCACCAACCCTGATGTTCCCACTGATGCAGGGCCCATGAGAATTTCATTCCCTTGCTGGCCCCAATCCGTCCCTGAAGGGCAATAAAGTGGCCCTTTATTTGTTACATTTGTAGACCCCAGAAAAAAATGCATAAAATAAGTATACAATTGTCAGCATGTCACTAATAAATAATGGCACACTCTGACCCCTATTTGATATCGTAGGGATACTGAACCCAAAGATAAAAACGTATCAAAATAAAATAAACATGAGACTTCTTAATACATCAATCTTATTGTTTTATTTTCTCTAGACAGCATAGGAAATGGTATAGTTCACCAAAAAAGCATAGCATACAGTACAGTTGTTCAAAAAAACAAAAAAGTAAAAAACGTTAAATTGAATCAAGCTGCCATGGGACCTGTCCTGCAGGAGACATGAAGTATGCCGCATATTGATCACGGACATGTGTACCCTGTGTACCCTGTCTGTTTCCAGTTGATGGACAGGGTACCCCAAAATCTGCAGGCACTTATGTTGGCCGGTACCATAAGGTACATAGCTACATTCATACCACCAACCGAACCCGATCAAATCTCTGAACCTCCACCACCCTATGGTCCCTACGCTACCCACCCCACGCAGCATCTCTCAGCACCACCCCTTCCTCTTTTGACAGCACCACATATTTCCACCTATCTACCTCGACCAACACCACCTCGTACTTACCCTCCTCTGACGACAACTCTTTCTCATTTCCCTCATCTGCCAACACCACCTTCCACTCACACTCCTCTGACGACAACAACACTTTCAGCTTACCCTCATCTTCAGACACCACCTTCTACTTACCCTCCTCTGACGACAACTCTTTCTCCTTTCCCTCATCTGCCAACACCACCTTCCACTCACACTCCTCTGACGACAACAACACTTTCAGCTTACCCTCATCTTCAGACACCACCTTCTACTTACCCTCCTCTGATGAAAACTCTTTCTCCTTTCCCTCATCTGCCAACACCACCTTCCACTTACACTCCTCTGACGACAACAACACTTTCAGCTTACCCTCATCTTCAGACACCACCTTCTACTTACCCTCCTCTGACGACGACAACAACTTCTTCTACTTACCCCCATCTCCCTATACAACCAACTTACAATCCTCCACCAACACCAACACCACCACCACCACCACCACCTTCTCGTTGGCCAACAGATGACACCCCCACCTCCAGCTGGTCACATTTTGGCCAAGCCATGCATGTGGTGATGTCACCACACGAGAGAGAGGACTCCTCTCAAACATATCATCATATGTAAATACAATTGTTATATCAGCAACGTTAATTTCTTGCGATATATAAATAATGAATAAAAGAACCTAAAAACGTTGATCTACCCAATGTTTGCAATTGTTTAAAAATAATTAAAACATTTTTGATCTTCAAAAACGTGTGTTTGGTTTTTATTTGATGCATATATGAAAATATTAATATTGTGTAATACATGCAATAGTCTATAAGCAGACCAAGACCTAGTCAGCTGAGGGACCCGGCCTGTTTTGTTGCAATTAATTGCGTGGTTATGCGACGTGGCTAAACATAATTGGTGTCCTTTTTGTCAATAAAATATAGCTTTATTTCGGTTTTTCATCACCTGTGTTTTTTTTTCTTTTGGCGGTATTAGCAAGAATATAGCACCAGTTTTGAACAATTAAAAATAGACGTATATTAGCATTATATTTTTGAAAAATATAAATTACCTCAGTGTGATAAGTCGCTCCACAGGGGGTATACTATTGCGGAAGTAGGTGTCCATCTTCTGCAATCTACTGCTGAGTAATTCCAGCAACTCATCAAAGCTGTAAAGATAAATGGAATTTTTAATTGAAAATGGAAAGGTACAATGTCAAAAAGCATGAATCCAGATAATTTTAACTAAACTTCTTATGGACATCCTGGTGTAGTCCAGAAATTTCTCCTCATGGTCACGTAGGTCATTGTACATGACCCAAAATTGCCCTCTCTCTTCCCGACCAGCAATGACGGGGTGTATCCAATATCTGCGTGCCCTCTTCCTTTTCCTCTGTCTCTCGTTTAGCAGATATGTGGTAGGAGTGGCTGCTGCCAGCAACAAGGCCATCTCATCATCACTCATTTTCACTTCTGAGTAATAAATGTAATGGAGTCGGAAGCACAAGGATGACTCGGAAGAGGAATATTCACCCAGGAAGAGGAAAAAAAAAATCCTAACATAGCAACAAATGATGACGGAGGTGATCATTTTTCCTATTGGGCAAAATAAAAAACGACAAAGTACAAAAAACGTTGGATGACGCTGTATGCAAACGCGCACAAACGCGCAAATACGCCTGACAAAACGCCAAAAAACCGCCATTAAAACGCCGGTAGTCGCCTACGCCTAGGTGTGAATGCAGCCTAAGACGACATGGCCAATACGCAGCAGCCTATTTGAATGATGTAGTCATTCACAGCCCAGATTGGGAATCTTATTTGCCCCGGGTGCAAGCAGTAGTGGATTTCCTTAGGAAAGCAGGACTCACTGCCGACCCCAGAAAGTGTGCCATAGGCTTGGAGGAGGCCAAATACATTGGCTATGTTATTGGCCGAGGCCTGATCAATCCTCAGATCAATAAAATTGAGGCAGTTCAAAAGAGGCCCCAACCTCTAAATAAAAAGTAGGATACTACAGGCATTTTATACCCAATATTGCCACCATTGCAGCCCCACTGACATATCTGACAAAGGGTAAAGGGTCGGTCATGGTTAAAGGGGTTGTAAAGGTAAATGTTTTTTCACCTTAATGCATTAAGGTGAAAAAACATCCGACGGTACCCCCCCCCCCCCCCCCCGAACCCCCATTTTACTTACCTGACCCCTCGAAAGTCCTGCGCGCGTCCACGTGATCCTCTTCGGTTCCCAGCCTGGCCGTTGATTGGCTAGGCTGGATGGATTGATAGCAGCACAGCCATTTGCTGGCGCTGCTGTCAATCACAGCGGATGACGCGGTGCGCCGGGGGGCGGGGCCGAGTGATACAGTCGGTGGCTATGCCCGCCGCTGTATCACGGGAGCGCGCTCGCAAAAGCTTTCCACCATGCGAGCTTGCTCGCATGAAGGTGGAAAGCTTTTGCGAGGAGGAACCGAGACAGCCGCCGAGGGACCCCAGAAGACATGGTTAGGGGACACTCTGTGGAAAACGAGCTGCACAGTGGAGGTAAGTATAACATGTTTGTTATTTTACAAAAATGTTTGTCTTTAGTGTTCCTTTAAGTGGAATCCTGAGGCAGAAAAGGCATTTCATATGTTGAAGCTCTTTGTGTACAACCTGTGCTTGTGACCCACAGAGTTCACAAGGAGTTTGTGGTACAGACAGGCGCCTTTGATGTGGGACTGGGTGCGATACTGTCCCAAATTAGATATGGGGAGGAGCACCCAGTGGTCTACCTGAGCAGAAAGTTAAAAACAAAAATGAGAAAAACTATGCCATTGTTGAGAAGGAATGTTTAGCTATCAAATAAGCCTTAGATGCCCTGAAGTATTACCTGTTGGGGAGACCATTCAAACTAGTGACTGATCATGCCCCTCTCAAATGTATGTGTGATAACAAGGAGAAAAATAGTCGGATGACAAGGTGGTTCTTTGCCCTTCAAGTTTTTAAGTTTACAGTGGAGCATAGAGCTGGGAAACTTCAGAGTAATGCAGATGCCCTTTCCCATATTCATTGTCTGGTTGGGACAGTTGCTCAGCCGCACGGGCTTGAGCAGAGGGAGGGGTATGTGACATTAGGAAGGTGAGGTGATTGATATACAGTATGGATGTTATGTTTCACCTTGCATGCGATCATTTGCCGAGAACTAAGGTGGAATCATATTTTGCGGTCTACTTGTGTCTACCAACAGCTGGTATAAAGTAAGCAGGACTAGAGCAAATGATTTCTCTTGGCCTGGGAATCCAAAAACCTGAGAGAGCTGCTTATGCAATGTTTGCTTTGTAAGAGAAAAGGTTTGCAATATCTTTGTTTTGTGGGTGACTGGGAGAAGCACTTCACCTGTGAGTTAGGAACCTGCAATGTTCAGTTAGTGCCTGGATGGCAAGGATTTATGTTTTGTTTTTGTTAGTGTTATTTTCATGCAACCTTTTAAATAAAACTGGCTACAAGTCAGAATTTAAGAATCCTGCCGTTTTGACTACCATTTTTCCCAAGGAAGGTGATCCCCTTTATTTAGTAGGTGGGACATCATAAAAAAACATTTCATAAAGTTATGCTTCAAAATCTGTGGAAATGCAGAATTTCTCAAAATTTCATCCCAACGTTCATGCTTGTTAGAGATATCACTATAATTGCCTGTATAGACATATTCAGAAGTATCTTGACACTGAGGTTTGAAAATGCAAACTTGTACTGTATAAATTATGGTTTATGTAGTGACTTTTCCCTATCCACAATGCAGTATCACTCACAAACTGGAGCACAAGCTGAGTCATTACAGAATATGTCTAAAACCATGTCTAAAACTAATTGAAAAGAAATAAGAAGTCTGCCAAGTAGTTATAAAGATAACAGTAATGCCGTGTACACACGATCGGAAATTCCGACAAGAAAACTGTGGATTTTTTCCCGATGGAATGTTGGCTCAAACTTGTGTTGCATACACACAGTCACACAAAAGTCCAACCGTCAAGAACGCAGTGACATATAACACTCTGACGAGCCGAGAAAAATTAAGTTCAGTGCTTCCGAGCATGCGTCGACTTGATTCCGAGCATGCCTGTTTTTTTTTTGTGCATCGGAATTGCACACAGATGATTGGAATTTCCAAAAATAACTTTTCTTGTCGGAAAAATTGAGAACCAGCTCTCAAATTTTTGTTGTCGTATATTCCGACTGAAAAAGTCTGTTTCTTGTTGGAAATTCCAACCGTGTGTATGCGATATTAGGCTCCTTTCACATCTAGGTGTTGATATTTTACAGGCGTTTTGGGGCATTTTTTATGGTGTTTTTTCCAGATTTTTTGCAGCTTTTTCATACCGGCATTTTTAAGTTCAAAAGGTCACCAATGAAAAAGAATTAAAACACCTGTAATCTGCCAAAAAATAAGCTTGTGTACTTGTTTGAGCGACAGGCATTTTGCTTTAGGTGACAGAACGCTCAAATGTGAACAGGGGTCATTGAAATGAATGGGATTTGTCTTGCTGGACATTTTTTAGAGATGAGACTGATGCCGCGTACACACGATCTGGTTTCTCGGCGGTGAAAACACCACGAGAAATCCGACGGGAAAACCGAGGACCAGCTTGGTCCCTTTTCCTCGTGTACACACGGCCAGTTTTCCCGACATGTTTTTTCTTGGTCGAGAAAACCGGCCGTGTGTAGGCTCCCTAGCAGTGTTTCCCTTTGGGAAAACTGCAGAGAAAAAAAATGCCGCAATTCGCGACGAGAAAATTTAGAACATGTTCTAAATTTTCCCGTTGTGATTCTCGGTGGTTTTCTCATCTGGAAAACTGCTGGAGAGCCTACACACGGCCGGTTTTCTCGTCCAAGAGAAAACATGACAGTTTTCCCGACGAGAAAAATGCCCAAAAACGCCTAGATATGAACAGAGCCTAAAAAGTTGACAGAAGTTCTAGCAAAATACACTAGCCTCTGATATTTAGACAATATTTGGTTACTGAAAAAGGGGGTTTTCTAAAACTTTTGACCAGTAGTGCATATATATAGAGAGTAACTTAGATTTTATTATGCTGGAGTTTTATCTTATGTATTGCTTTGAAATAATCTTGGCATAATTGAAGAACTGTGTCTTTATGCTAGTGGGAAGTTTTGTAATGACTTATGTACTGTTAAATCGCTGTTCCCAATTGCCCTACTGAAGACTTGTGAATACAAAAATTCATTAAAGATTGTCATTTCTGTCTCATTAGCACTAATATTTATAAGCAGCAAGGTGAGTTATGTAACCTAATGTAATTGTATCACTTTGTGTGCTGCACCCTTAATGAGAATGCCTACTCTATACATCATAATGCAGCCCTACCATAGTACTGCCTTTCTTAAGCCATAGTGCAGAAAATTCAGTATTTCATTTTTAATACTCTTCTGTTCTAACCGACAAAAATAACATCAAATAGATACATGTAGAAATATTTACCAAAGTTTTTTAACTATTGAAATGTAAGCAGCATAATAATACAAAAAGATAAAACCAGGCCAAAAGCTCATAGTGCCAGGATTAACAATTGTTGATTTATTAAAGGCGAATAGATTGTTTACTTTGCAAGGAAAGTAAAGTTGCATTTTGCAATGGAATTTTCCTCAGAGTTTAGTGAATGTGGTAAAATCTAACTTTGCAAAGAATACCCAATCAAGTGCAAGAAAAATTAATTTTAAAATGCATTATGTGTGCAAATGAATGGATGACTAATGTCAGCAGAACTTCCCCTAATTCACTAAACTCTGGGGAAAATAACCTTCAAAAGTGCAACTTCCCTTGTAAAAAAAACAGCCCATTTGTATTTAGTACCGTATTTTCCCGGCGTATAAGACGACTTTCTGGATGCAAAAACATGCATCCAAAGTCGGGGGTCGTCTTATACGCCGGGTACGGTCTCAGTACTCACTTTTTTTTCCAGCGGTGACAGTCTCCCGTGCTGCGAGCGCGAGCGTGAATGATTTCAAAGTCGCGCCTTCTCTTCAGAGTGTTCTGTGATAGGAGGAACACAAATCTTCCCAGCAGCGCCTCTGTTCTGTGTTCCTCCTATCACAGATGCCTTCTCATCCTCGGACGAGATGAGAAGATGTCCGTGATAGGCGGAAAACAGAACAGAGGCGCTGCTGGGAAAATTTGTGTTCCGCCTATCACAGAACACTCTGAAGAGAAGGCGCGGCTTTGAAATCATTGATGCTCGCGCTCGCAGCACAGGAGACTGTCACCGCTGGAAAAAAAAGTGAGTGTTTACGGTTATTGCACTGGGGGGCAAGTGATGACACAACAAGAGGCAAGTGATGACACAATGAGAGGCAAGTGAGGGGCAAGTGATGACACAATGAGAGGCAAGTGATGACACAGTGAGAGGCAATTGAGGGGCAAGTGATGGCAATGTGGGGGCATGTAATGTAATGGCACAGTGAGGCATGTAATGGCACAGTGAGATTTGAAAAAGCCGGTTTCTGTCAGCGGTTCTGGCTACCCCTCAGCTTCCAGAAAGACTAGTAAGAAGGGGGTAGTCTTATACAGTGAGTACATCCCAAAACCAAAATTTTTCCTGGAAAATTAGGGGGTCGTCTTATACGCCCAGTCGTCTTATACGCCGGAAAATACGGTAAATCAACCCCAAACTTTGCTAATATATGTACTTCTCCTACATAAAAAGCAGTGCCTAGGGACAGCAAAAGGTGTCATTATAAATGATTCACTGTGCAATTCACACAGTGAATATTTTTTGGAAATTCCTTGTCAACATTTTTTTTTTTTTCCTTGTCAAATTTTTTTGGGGAAATTCATCTGTATTTCACAACATTCAGCTATCGAGTAGGATTCACTCAATGCGCATATAATTTTCAAAGAGTATTTGCCCATCAGCCTGCAACATAATAGATAGAGTCCAATTACTTAAAAGATTCACCTGTTACATTTAAATTCAAGCAAGGCTTGCCACGTTTTAAACTAAAAAGTCCCCTAAGATTCTTTGTTCTCATCAGCATTTATCATTTGTAACATTTTCTCTCATGAACAATGAAACATAAGTTAAAACTCAATCAATATATTGTATTTAATCACAGAAGTGGTGAAGGGATATTCATGTATGTGAAGAGCAGTCTGAAAGTAAATATGAAAAATTATATCACTAACAAAAACTGTGATGGTGCTGTCATTATGGTTGGAGCTCCAGAAGAGTGCAACGAATAGTAAATTACTTGTGGGAGTATGTTATAGGACCCTTAACATAAAGGATGAGGAGGAATCTCATCTCCTTTCACAGACTGAAATAGTCAAGATGCCGGGCAATGTTGCTACTATAGGTGATTTCAATATCCTGATACTGATAGGGCAAATGAGACTGCACATTCAACAAAGGCTTGTCATTTCTTAATGGCTAAGTTCATTTTTTTTCTAAATTCCAGCTCCCCTGTGTACCAATATATCATTAACGTACTTCTTATGCAGAAATTTAAAAAAACGTTCTATAGGCATACCCCACTTTTAAGTACACAATGGGGTTTATTTGAAAAAGAGTGGTACTACTGCGCTACCAAATAAACTAATACAAAGGAAAATATCAACAAAAATAATTAAATAATAAAAGCTGCATATCAAAAAGGTGAACAAAACCAAATAATGAATATATAAAAAGTGAAGATAGCGCTAATATCAACTAGTGCTGATTGGTACAATATGGTGAGTGATATTCATATTAAATTCAGTGAATAGTGTAAACATAAATTAGAAAACAACAACACTCATGAATAAATAAATGAATGATCAGTCTAATGATGAAAAGAGTGAGTTCATAATGGGTTAACGAACTAATCCCATATGCAGCACTCAAGCCATTCAGCTGATGTCTCCTTCACACTGCTTTTCATTAGACAACGACCCTATGAAGCAATTCAGTCAGAAGCACTCCGATCGGAATATGTAAAAGAAAAAAGAGAGGACAAGCCTCATAGCACAATACTGTAATGACTAGAGAGATGTACAAGCTAACTCATCGACGGTGTACCAACTCACACATCCAGAAAGCAATGAAGAAGTTGGATACTGAGGTAAGGGCTGTGTAGGATAAATACAGGCACACCCAGCTTTTAAGTACACAGTGGGGCTTATTTACTATCGCTGGAGAGTGCAAAATCAGGCTCACTTCTGCACAGAAACCAATGAGCTTCCAGGTTTTATTACCAGGCTTAATTGAACAAGTTGGGGTTAGAAGCTCATTGGTTTATATGCAGAAGTGAGCCTGATTTTGCACTCTCCAGCGATAGTAAATAAGCCCCATTGTGTACTTAAAAGCTGGGTGTGCCTGTATTTATCCTACACAGCCCTTACCTCAGTATCCAACTTCTTCATTGCTTTCTGGATGGACCTTAGGATGTGAAAACTGTACACAGGAAGGAGTTCACTAGCTGACCTCATTAACACCCACCCTGCGTTTGCCCTCCTACTCCAGGAGATTACAGTTTATGATTTGTTCCTGAACATAGCCTCCAAAAACCCAAGGACCTAAGGGGTGGACTGATTTCTATATAGACTCTGCATATTATGCTCTGATATAAATAAGGGCCCAGATTCACAGAGTGTGGGCACACATTACGCCGCCATAGTGCAAACGCTGTACACCGCGCCAACGTAGCGCAGAGAGGCAAGCATTGCATTCAGCAAGCTATTGCTCCCAACGCTGCGTCAGCGTGGCTTAGGTTTCGAGGGCGTACCCTGCGTAGGTGAAAGTGGGCGTGACCCCATGCAAATGATGGGCCGAGCGCCAGACAGATACGTATCACAAACTGCGCATGCGCCATGACTTGGACGCATCCCCCTGCGCCTGCTCACAACCACGTCGGAACAACTGCATAAAGACAGATCACTGTGTATGGCGTGAACGTAACCTACGCACAGTCAGACACACGTCCAACGTAAAATAGGCTGGCTTGTGTTCCCTGGTGCAGACCTTTGCATGTCTGCTGCTGGGTTGCACCTCCTTTATGGAAAATTACGCCGGACGTACAACTTACACGCACCTCATGTAGCCTGCGTCGGGCGCACGCAGGTTCTTGAATTGCTGTATTTCCCTCATTTGCATGTTTGAATGGCTAATCAATGGGAGCGGCACCATGCACCCAGCCTTAATGTGCGCCCACCATACGCTGGCGTAAGCAAGCTACGTCGGCAGGGTGTAGCCTGGTTTTAGGCATATATCTGTTTGTGGATCTGGCGCACAGATATGACGGAGCACATTTGCACTTACGTCATCGTAACTTGTTATACGTCGGCGTAAGTGCTTTGTGAATCTGGGCCAAGTTCTTTAAAAGAGACTGTTTGGTTCTAAAAATATAAACCGTGTTGTCTAAGCCCTGTGAATGAAACTGGAGATAAAGAATGGAAGAAGTATAAGGAAATTGTATATCAACTGCAAATGAAAAGGGTGTGAAGCGCCAAGTGTCTGCAATCACTTTGGGAATTTGTCTCTGCTGGTACTGGTGAAATTATTTACAAATAGCTTTGGAGTTTCTTTAGTCTGAGGGGAGAAAGTGGCGTTTGTATAATCCTTACTTATATCCCCTTAAAGGGGCAGTGACACTGATAACCCTTGACTTGTTTGAAATAACTGACATATTTAGTAACGCAAACTCAGAAGAAGAAATAAAAGTAAATTAAACTGGGGAAGCGTAAAATTAGGAATAAAAAGTAATATGAAAGGTAGAACTACGAAGGGGGGTGACCCAAAACCCCCCAAAAGAAAAAGTAAATACCAGCACAAATAAAACATATTTGACTAAGGAGAAAAGCACAAAGAGTCCAGAACTTGGAAAACAACAGCAAGCAAAACAAGATAAGAAAAAAGACTCTGGGAAAAAGAAAGGAGAGATCTCTGATCAACCTAGAGAGGATATAATTACAGAGAGTGAACTGGAGATTAGCAAAATGAATGAACAAAGCGCAGGTGCTCAAATGGCAACAAAAATGGAAATGACTGAGATGTTATTAAGACTGGAAAATGCTATTAAAGTAGAAGTTACTACACTACTAGTGGACCTGGGACAATTGCTGACACTTGTAGAGGAGACAGAAGAGAAAACAGATTAAACAAGCTCAGGAAATATGCAAATAAATCAGAGGAAAATCCTATATAAATTAGAAGACAAAATTTGAGAATTTGTTCCCCACCAGAGGAAAGAGGCGAAGATTTGAGAAAAATTATAAATACAATATTTTACCCCTTGTTGGATAAAGGAGTAGACTACTGTGTCAAGATCGAGAGAATCCACCGAGTCAGGAAACCTAAAAAAAATTTAAATATAGAAGATATATATATATATATATATATATATATATATATATATATACATAAGAAAAAGCAGAAATATGGCGGAAAATGAGGGGAAGACCACTTATTAAGTATGAAGGGTGCGAGCTTCAAATTTTCACAGACCTGGCGCCTGAAACACTTGCTAGGCGACGACTCCTTAAACCAGTACTAGGGAAAATATGTGCACAGAACATTAAATATAATTGGGGATTTCTAGCGTGTCTAATAGGCCAGAAGGATGGAAGATCAGCGAGACTAATGCCTAGTACACACAAGAGGATTTATCCGCAGAAACGGTCCTCATGGTCTCATGGTTGTACAAAATCCCAGCGGAATTCCGTCCGCGGTGACGCGTCGCGCCGTCGCCGCGATGATGACGCGGCGACGTGCGGGATGCTGTCATATAAGGACTTCCACGCATGCGTCGAATCATTACGACGCATGCGGGGGATGGATTCGGACCGATTGATCCGGTTGAGTCTGTACAGACCAGCGGATCAATCCGTTGGAATGGATTCCAGCGGATCGATTTCTTAGCATGTTAAGAGATTTTGATCCGCTGGAAATCCATCCCCGGGGGAAAAAATCAGCGGAAAAATATCCGCTGGATTGTACACACCATGGGATCTATCCGCTGAAACCGGTCCGCGGATCAATTTCAGCGGATCGATCCTCTCGTGTGTACGGGGCCTTAGGTTCCCGGAAGAATTGAAAGAATTCTGTAACAAACTAGACTTACAAGTTCCAGCTATCCCAGGCTGGTCAGAAGGAGAAATGTAAAAAAGAACAAAAATAAGGAAGTGATTAAAGTAGGTTGGGGGAGGTTGGGGGAAAGGGGGTGGAGAGGGAGAGGGGCGAGGGTAGAGTAAAAGGGATTTGAGAGTGGCAACCCTGGGTCCATCGGTGCACTCCTGACCAACACCCTCGCCTCCGGATGGTGCTGGGGGATGGGAATAGGGGGCATGGTCAGAGTTGCACCTCAAGATAGGAGAATCATCAGTGGGAATGATTTGCAGATCCACCTATGGTTCAGGGGCCAGAAAGGGGCCAAAAGGGGGATGGGGAGATGGGAGGGCG
Organism: Rana temporaria; assembly: GCF_905171775.1. Lineage (NCBI taxonomy): Eukaryota > Metazoa > Chordata > Amphibia > Anura > Ranidae > Rana > Rana temporaria. Next base: position 427,392,485 of record NC_053490.1, read on the forward strand.
GAGACGAGTGGGGGAGGGGAGGTGTGGGGGGGGGAAGAGGTACCTCTCATACCTCTCATGAAAGAACGGTAATGATCCATAGTAGACATAGGACCCACCATAGGGGTTACCACCTTCAGCTGTGCAATAGAACTGGGGTCCTATATGAGGGTCACCAGTTCTATCTGGTAGCACTATATCTGGGACAAGGAGCATCCAAAACACAAATTAAGGTAAAGAGGCTAGAAAGAAGTATAAAGGAGAGCAGGTACAAGGAGAGTGGGGAAAAAAGGATGACAACAATAAAAAAATTTTGTTTCAATCTTTTTTATTAAAAGTTTAGTCAACTTACAACATACAAAACATCCAGATACCATCATGTAAGATCATGAAATATAGCAACAATACTATAATATAATGAAAAAACAGCAAGAACACTGGCGCTAAAAAATAGTAGTATAAAAGTGAATAATTGATACTTCAGGAGGTTACCAATATCTCCTTGGAGAGTGTACATAAGAGAGTCCATAGCTGCGAGAAAAAATCGAAACCCGGAAGCCGTCGTATCTCCTCTGTGAATCTGGCCCTTAGTACCAAAAAAGTGTAGAAATAAGTACATTTATTGATGGGTCCAATCCAAAACATAATAATAATACTAGTCCATGTAGTGAATGCAAATAGATTGGGTGAATAGGATAGACTACAATATACAGTCAGCAATGATATCATCCTAAATTCATAGAGCACAATGGGTTAAGGTTTCAGGGCTCAGAGAGTAGCTCCTCTGATGGGAGGAAAACACACAGTACCTCAGGGCTTCTAATCCCTAGCTGTCAGTCATCGGTGGTAGAGAGGAAGGTGAAGGAATCCTCAGGCACAGACAGCGCTGGCTGGAACTGTAGCGCAGCTTAGGGCTTCTGTTCCTTGAATGCCAGCAATCAATGGCGAGGAGAGAGATGAAGAAATCCTCAAGCGCAGACAGCGCTGGCTGGAACAGTAGCTCGGCTGGGACAAGGAGAAGACCACACACGTCTTCTCAGTTCCTCTATGGGGATGACGTTACACGTCTGCGACGCCAGCTGCCGTCTGAGGGGACAGGCAGCGATGTAGATGGACAGTGTCGTAGGTCTGGTGTTTGCACAGGAGTGTGCTGCTGCACTCTAGTGGAGAGAAGTGGAATTGGCCACCCAATCTTTAGTCCTTCATACTTACCTGGCAGGGGAGACACCATGATCATGAAGGCGGTTCTCCCAGGGCAAGGCACGGCTATTGCACACTCTAGGCCGTGCTGATCGTGGTTGTCTTCCCTGCCGCTTCTTGCCCTTTTGGCTGGGACTGAGTGTGGTATCTGTCCTTATCAGTTGTCAGCGGAGCGCTGAAGCACCTCCTACATGGGGAGGGTGGATGCAATCCAATGACGTCATTGCACCTGGAAGGATGGTTTCAGCAGGGACTACGCTGTGCTGCCCGACAGAATACTGGGGGCCGGCCCATGGTTGAGTCTGAGTCATCTGGAAGGGTGCTCCTGGTGAGGATGGGTACTGCGCTTGGTCTTGGTCTTTTTGCCGAGTTCTAGTCTGGCCTTCTAGCTGGCTGGTGTAAGTGCTATCTCTGTCAGCGATCCGGTTGGAGGAGCTGGTAATGCCCTGGGATAAGACGGGGTAGAGCCATGCAAATCCGCTGGGTTGACAGAGGGTCTGGAGGGGCTAGTATTGGTGGAGGCTGTTACCTGAGCGGCAGTTCTCCCCAAGAAAACCTTGAAGGGCTCTCTAGCTGGCAGGGGTGGAGGGCTGCACTGGCCGGTCGGGGGGTCGGATATGGAACGAAAAGCCTATGGTGCATGTGCCCCTGAAGTGGCAGTCCAGGGGTATCTGAAGATCTATGTGTGTGAGGGACACATTGATTTAAGATACCACGGTCACTGCACCAGATACACGCTTTTTTTAGCACCTGCCTCCTGGGCCGGGCCTTTTGGCTAGGACCGGAGGAATTTTTTATTCCTGGCCGGAGGGCCTGGTCATTGTTTCACCACAATGGCCACTTCTTTCACTCTCCTCTCCACTATCCCTTCCCCCACTTTATTTTATTTAAGCCTGTGTTTGTCACTTTTTTGTCTTTTTTTGTTGTGCACGTTTTGTCACTGTGTGATTAGTAGGGTGCGGGTCCTCGGGCCAGCCCTGAACGTCTTGGGAGTGGGTGGACATGGCCTTCTGGCTTAGTTCGCCTGCTCTCATGGGGTCTCCCTTCGGGGGAGCCCCACCTAGTACTGGGAGGGTTCTGTTTCGGCAGTCCCTCCGAGGAAGTTGGGTCCGTGTCGGCTTCGGTTGCTCGGACCACAGTACCTCAGTCCCCGTCTGGAGCCTAACGCCCCGGGGGATCAGGGTTTGGGTCCCTCTTCACAGGAGGACCACTTGACGTTGCACCCGTCTGCACGTTTTTGTGAACACTCTTTATGTGTGTGCACATTTTTTTCTGCACCGGGTGGAGTTTTTTGGGTGTGTTCACACGCCATAGGCTTTTCAAAAAAAAAAAAAATCTTTAGTCCTTCATATGCTCAGGCTGAGAGAAGGAAAAATTAACGAAAAGTGATGAATAAAATCCTCATGGACCGAATATGGATATAAGGTCTAAAATAGATGGGGGGTTAATGGGGTTGCCTTGACAATGCGTTTCTCGCTCGGTGCGCTTTTTCAAAGTCAAAGAAATGAGGCATCAACCATGTTTAATTAGGAAAAATGGGAGGGATTTAGGAGCAAACGAGGGGCGGGGGAAACAGGGGCGTGATCTTCGAAACCCAAAACCTTAACCTCTTCGTTGCTCAAAGAAAAATACACACATAAAAAACTATACACACATAAAAAATTATAATAAATAAATGAAAAAAATAAAAAATTATATATATATATATACAGTACAGACCAAAAGTTTGGACACACCTTCTCATTCAAAGAGTTTTCTTTATTTTCATGACTATGAAAATTGTAGATTCACACTGAAGGCATCAAAACTATGAATTAACACATGTGGAATTAACAATAACAAAAAAGTGTGAAACAACTGAAAATATATTTCATATTCTAGGTTCTTCAAAGTAGCCACCTTTTGCTTTGATTACTGCTTGGCACATTCTTGGCATTCTCTTGATGAGCTTCAAAAGGTAGTCACCTGGTGCAGCACCCCATCACTCTCCTTCTTGGTCAAATAGCCCTTACACAGCCTGGAGGTGTGTTTGGGGTCATTTTCCTGTTGAAAAATAAATGATGGTCCAACTAAACGCAAACCGGATGGAATAGCATGCCGCTGCAAGATGCTGTGGTAGCCATGCTGGTTCAGTATGCCTTCAATTTTGATTAAATCCCCAACAGTGTCACCAGCAAAGCACCCCCACACCATCACACCTCCTCCTCCATGCTTCACGGTGGGAACCAGGCATGTAGAGTCCATCCGTTCACCTTTTCTGCGTCGCACAAAGACACGGGTGTTGGAACTAAAGATCTCAAGTTTGGACTCATCAGACCAAAGCACAGATTTCCACTGGTCTAATGTCCATTCCTTGTGTTCTTTAGCCCAAACAATTCTCTTCTGCTTGTTGCCTTTCTTTAGCAGTGGTTTCCTAGCAGATATTCTACCATGAAGGCCTGATTCACACAGTCTCCTCTTAACAGTTCTAGAGATGTGTCTGCTGCAAAAGGTGGCTACTTTGAAGAACCTAGAATATGAAATATATTTTCAGTTGTTTCGCACTTTTTTGTTATGTATAATTCCACATGTGTTAATTCATAGTTTTGATGCCTTCAGTGTGAATCTACAATTCTCATAGTCATGAAAATAAAGAAAACTCTTTGAATGAGAAGGTGTGTCCAAACTTTTGGTCTGTACTGTATATATATAAAAATGAACAATAAAAATAGAAATAAAAATAATAAAAATAATAATAATGTTGTTCCTAAAAATAAACATAATTGATAATAGTACTGAAAAAATATAATAAAAAATATGAATAAACAATGTAAATAAAATAAATAAATAAATAAATAAATAAATAAATATATTAGTGGATACAAAAGTGAAAAAAGTTTGAAAAATTAGAGGGAAGACTATAAAATTCACATAAAATGTATCTAGAAAAATCTATATAAAACTGCATGTCTCCTCATTTAACCCTTTCGGGACCAAAGAATCAATAATAAAAATCCAGAAAACGTTCCTTTTACATAGAAGGGAGAATATTTCATTAGATGTTAGGGTTCCTTTGGGAATATGTTCGATTACGAATACTTCATGCTTTAATGTCCCTATTGTGTGTACTTTAATGTCCCTATTGTGTGTACGATTAAAATGACGTGGCACACTGTGTTCATTGCAGCCTTTCTTAATGAGTCGGCGATGATCACCGACTCGAGCACGTAGTGCCCGTGTAGTGCGGCCCACGTTAAAGAACCCGCATAGGCACCGCAAGACATAAACAACAAAGGCAGTAGAGCATGTAATAAATTGTTTGATCGTATACACTTTACCTGAACTCATACTGATCTTATCTGTTCCATGTGTAATGAACTGACAAGTCAGACATGCTCTTTTCTTACATTGAAAAATACCCTTTCTATCTTTAAAATAAGACCTAATGTCAAGAGGAGATCGTAAAGATTTTTTCTGTACTTTACTAGTAGCCAGTATATTTTTGATGGTTCTTGCCCTGCGGAACGTTATCTGTAGAGTAGCTGGTAGTACTGAAGCCAATCTCTGATCAAGATGCAAGATATTAAAATGCTTCTTAAATATTTTCGATACTGAATTATACCTATCATTATAGGTTGATATAAACCTTATGGTATGAACATTATTAGTTTGTTCCTTTTCTACTTTCTTTTTTGGGTAGGGGCCCACATAGGAAGAAAATGATTATTATTGATTAGTTCACAAGGGTACCCTTTCTCTTCAAACTTTTTCAGCATTAGGCCCAGTGGCGGCACCCAGGCGCTGCCCCCCCCCTCCTATAGTCATAAAAAAAAAAAAAAACGGGCCCTTTAAGACTTTAAAAATGTCGTTCTGCAACGCCGCCCCCTCTGGCTCTTGCAAATAACATACATTCATGCATTGCATGAATGTATGTTATTGTGGCCAGCTGCCGCTGGTCCATTCAGATGGCCGGACATAGGGCGCAGGCTATCTGACGGCAGTTGGTTGGTTGTGCGGAAGTGCCTATCAGAGCCCTCAGCTCCCGGATGTCTTATGCTCGGAACGTACGGGGGCCGCGTCCCTTGGATAAGTTTGACGGCCGTCTCAGCCAATCAGGTTCACCGATTCTGGTTATCGGTAACCTGATTGGCTGAAGCGTCATCGAGGGTAGGAGAGGACATCGAGGGACAAGGAAGCAGAAAGGTAAGTACATTTTACAGGGCACAGCGGTGACAATGGGCACAGAGGCGACAAAGGGCACAGTGGCATCAATGGGTACAGTGGTGACAAAGGGCACAGTGGCGACAAAGGGCACAGTGGCATCAATTAAAGGGCACAGTGACATTCACAGTGGCAACAATGGGCACAGTGGTGACAAAGGGCACAGTGGTGACAATGGGCACAGTGGCAACAATTAAAGGGCACAGTAACATGCACAGTGGCGACAATTAAAGGGCACAGTGGTGACAATTGGCACAGTGGCGACAATTGAGGGGCACAGTGTCTGCGTTTGATGGCATGGCACAGTGGTGACAATTGATGGCACAGTGGCTGTGTTTGATGGCATGGCACAGTGACTGCATTTGATGGCATGGCACAGTGGCTGCGTTTGATGGCATGGCACAGTGACTGTGTTTGATGGAATGGCACAGTGGTGCGAATTGATGGCATAGTGACTGCATTTGATGGCATGGCACAGTGGTGATAATTGATGGCACAGTGGCTGCGTTTGATGGCATGGCACAGTGGTGACAATTGATGGCACAGTGGCTGCGTTTGATGGTATGGCACAGTGGTGACAAATGATGGCACAGTGGCTGCGTTTGATGGCATGGCACAGTGGTGACAATTGATGGCACAGTGGCTGCATTTTATGGGCACATTGAGGCTGAAGTTTTTTTTTTTTTTTCGTTTGCGCCCCCCAAAAATTTGGAGCACCAGCCGCCACTGTATAGGCCACTTTGTTCAACATAGTCCTCATTTCTTGTACAGTTCTTTCTAAGTCTGCTAAATTAACCTTTTGCAATGTTTTGTTTCCAAGTGGGATGATTGCAACTTTTAATAGTGAAGATAAGAATTCCCACTAGTGGGTTTTGTATGATTTTTGGTGATAATCTTGTCCGAATCATTCGTTAGCACTAAGTCTGGAAAAAACAGTTCCTGTGAATCCAACACATATGTTAACGTTAAGCCAAAAGTATTGGCATTACAATGTGCAACGAAGGAGGAGAAAACCTCTGGACTTCCGCCCCAAATGAGCACAATCTCGTCGATATAACGACCATAAAACATGTGCTCTGCAAAAGTATTATTGAGCCAGATGTTCTTCTCCTCCCAGTGGCCCATAGTAAGATTTGCGTACACAGGAGCAAAATTCGCTCCCATCGCTGTGCCTTTGCGTTGTACATAAAACTGCTCACAAAAAGAAAAATAGTTATGTTTCAAACAAAATTCAATAGCCTCAAAAATGTGCACACACATAAAGAGTGTTCACAAAAATGTGCAGACGGGTGCAACGTCAAGTGGTCCTCCTGTGAAGAAGGGACCCAAAAACCCTGATCCCCCGGGGCGTTAGGCTCCAGACGGGGACTAAGGGGGTAATCCACAAAGATACGGCGTAATGTAAATTTTCCCATTTAAGTTACACTGCCTTAAAATTTCTACCTAAGTGCCCGATCCACAAAGCACTTACCTAGAAATTTTTGGCTGTGTAACTTAAATTCCGCCGACGCAAGGCATTCCTCTTTTCATGGGGGCGATTCCCATTTAAATTAGGCGCGCTCCCGCGCCGGCCGTACTGCGCATGCTTGTGACGTCATTTTCCCGATGTGCATAGCGCGAAATTACGTTACGCCGAGCTTTGTGGATCGCGACGGGTCAATAAAGTTGCGTCGGGAAAAAAAAAAGATACGGCAGGAAAAAAAAATTCAAAACAAAAAAAAAATTGCGTCGCTGGACAGAAGGGTCTGCTTTTACATGGTGTAAACAGTTTACACTTTGTAAAAGAAGCCCTAATTTTGCGTTTGCAAACTAAAACTTACGGAGAAAAAACGAAGCTGAAAAGCTTTGTGGATCTCCGTAAGTGCTAATTTGCATACCCGAGGCGGCATTTCGACACGAAATGCCCCCAGCGGCGGATGCGGTACTGCATCCTAAGATCCGGCAGTGTAAGTCCCTTACACATGTCGGATCTTCTGCCTAACTATGGGAAACTGATTCTGTGGATCAGTTCCATAGTTAGAAACAGGGATACGACGGCGTAACAGCAGCTACGCCAGCGTATCCCTTTTGAGGATCTGGCCCTAGTTACTGTTGTCCGAGCAACCGAAGCCGACACGGACCCAACTTCCTTGGAGGGACTGCCGAAACAGAACCCTCCCAGTACTATGTGGTGCTCCCCCTAAGGGAGACCCCATGAGAGCAGGTGAACTAAGCCAGAAGGCCATGTCCACCCACTCCCAAGACGTTCAGGGCTGGCCCAAGGACCAGCACCCTAGTAGTCACACAGTGAGACAAAAAACGTGCACAAACAAAAAAAGTGACAAACATAGGCTAATAAATTAAATAAAGGGGGGAAATGGATAGTGGAGAGGAGAGTGAAGAAGTGGTCATCGTGGTATACAATGACCAGGCCCTCCGGCCAGGAATAAAAAATTCCTCCGGTCCTAGCCAAAAGGCCCAGCCCAGGAGGCAGGTGCTAAAAAAAGCATGTAGCTGGTGCAGTGACCGTGGTATTTTGAAATCAAAGTGTCCCTCACACACAGTGATTCTCCAGGAGCACATGCACCATAGGCTTTTTGTTCCATATCCAACCCCCCTTACCGGCCAGTGCAGCCCTCCACCCCTGTCAGCTAGAGAGCCCTTCCAGGTTTTCTTAGGGAGAACTGCCGCTCAGGTAGCAGACTCCACCAATACTAGCCCTTCCAGAACCTCCGTCAACCCGGCGGATTTGCATGGTCCTACCCCGACCCATCACAGGGCAGGACCAGCTCCTCCTACCGGATCGCCGACAGTGATATCACTTACACCAGCCAGCCTGAAGGCTGGACTAGAACTCTGCAAAAAGACCAGACCAAGCCCAGCCACCTATCCTCAACAGGAGCACCCTTCCAGATGGCTCAGACTCGACCATTGGCCGGCCCCCAGTATCTATCGGGCAGCTCGGCATAGCCCCTGCTGGAACCACCCTTCCAGGTGCAATGACGTCATTGGATTGCATCCACCCTCCCAACGGAGGTGCTTCAGCGCTCCTCTGACAACTGATAAGAACAGATTTTTTTTTTCCATCAGACTGAATCACTTCCTCAGCACAACTCACCCGGTACCTTCACTGACAGTGTTCCTTTCCTCATCTGGGCACAGGTTTTCATAAACAGTAAAACTTTATATACATGTTAAAATATTTACAAAACCCCCCCATCCCTCCATTTCTTAAAATTCCACACTTCATTAGCCTCCTCCTCCCCCAACCTCTCCCAATCCATCACCAACACATAATACAGTTTTGCCACACACCACTCTACACAATCTTTTTCAGTCAGTACCACCTTATTTTTCCTTAGTGCACACCTCGCCTCCCACAGCACTTCTTTAAAAATAGCAGAGAAAATACACATTTTCCTCTGTGCCTCCTTTCCACCACCAGTCAATCCATATACACCAGAGACAAAAGTCACGTTTTCCACATTAAACACTCTGTTTAAGAAGCCTTCCATCTTCCTCCATACTTCTTTCACGAAAGCGCACTCCCAAAAAACATGTCTAACATTTTCTCTCCCTCCACAATCTCTTCTAGGACAGACCTCACTTCGCACAAGATCTATGGCTTTCAAGAACTCACAGGTAAGTAAGCAATTATGCAGAGCCATCCATGCAATTTCTATTTGTTTGTTTGTTATTCCTTTCACAGACATATTTTTCCAACATTCTTCAGCCCGCTTTGTATTCAATCCTGAAATATTAGACACAACCTCCTCCCTCCTCAGCCATCTCCACAAACAAACTTTATTGACAGCATTCAACCCTAGCCCAAGAAGTCCCTTCTGCTCAAAAAAAGGATCTCATCCTTAAATAATAGCTGGGTGAAACTAGAGACATAGGCCTCCTCAAATCTTTCTCGCCCCACCCCCATTTTAAAAGTGGCCACCCCACTAAGTATCTCATTAGAGAAGCTACCTTCCCACCTGCCAGGAATGCCTTATAATGAGTTAACCACCACTGTACTTCAAGGAACCTTTCAATATTAGGGAAGTTATACCCACCCATCTGTTCTGTTTTCATGACTACTTCTCTAGAAACTCTTTCCATTTTGGAACCCCAAAAAAAGATGAACAGCATCCTTGTTACTTTCTGAATCCATCGCTTGTTCATAGGAAAAATTACTCCAAAATATAATAGTAAAGGCACGATTATTGCCTTCACTACTAAAGTCTTTCCGGACAAAGACAACCTCCTTAATTTCCATAACTCCAACTTCTTTGAGATCTTCTCCACTGCTTTCTCTGTATTGGCTTGGCTCATCAAATTCCTCTCGAACTGGATCCCCAATACTATAATCTTACCCACCTCCTTCAATCTTCCTCGCGAGACATCACACGTGCCACTCAAGGCACATATACGTTGCTCTTCTCCCAGTTCACACTTAATCTAGACATACTACCAAAGATCTTCAATTGGAGTTCCGCCCTATTCAGATCTCTAGCCGAACTACAGAGAAAGGTCACATCATCCATGTAGCACAAAGTCTTCACATTAATTCCATCACATCCTGGTACAAAGACCACCTTAAAGGTTTTATCTAGAGTTATGTGCTTAATCAAGGGCTCCATCATGAATATGATCGGGGACAAGGGACACCTCTGCCTTACTCCCGATCTCACCTTCACAGCTTCGGTAAGGCTCCCGTTAACTAGAATCCTACTACTAATGTCTCTATACAGACACTTCACCATCTACACAAAGCCCTCCGGAAACCCTAGGCTCTTCAAGACCGTCAGCAAATAGCTATGCAATACCCGGTCGTACGCTTTCTCCAAATCACATCCAGCGATTGCAAAGGGAAAGTTATTGCTCTGCGCATAAGAGACAAGATCTCTTGGATATCCTCCTTCCTGGAACCACACAGACCTGCCATTCACCAATAACTTCATTGATCACCTCCCTCATCCTGTTTGCTAACAATTTAGCTAAGATCATATAGTCTATATTCAGCAAAGTTATTGGCCTCCAATTCTTGACCTCACGTGGATCCCCTTTCTTGTAAAGCAGGGTAATGATGCCCTACTTCATAGATCTCGATAACACCTTTTTCTCCATACAGAGCTGAACCACCTCAAAAACTTGGTGTTTGATTACCGGCCAAAAACGTAGGTAAAACTCCACCGGGATTCCGTCTCCCTGGGTGTTTTGTTCCTTTTCATACCTTTCAGTACATCCTCCACTTCGGTTACTGTCACGACATCTAAGATGGTCTCTGCCTCTTCCTTCTTCAGATTTCCTCTCACCACCTTGCAATATTCTTCCATTTCTTCTGTTGGGGCACTCTCACCACTTCCATAAAGATCCTCATAAAAGGTTTTAATAACCTCTTTTACCTGATCTCCACATACCTCCACCTTTCCCTTCAGGACTGAACATATGGCCTTCTTGGGCCCGAAGGACTTCTTGAAAAAATACCTTGAACAGGTCTCCCCCTCCTCCATCTCCTGCACTTTAGCATGAAAAACTATCCCTTTTCCTTTCTTCTTTATCATCTTGTTAACGTACAGTTTTAATATCCTCCTCCACATCCACTCCCATCCTTTTGCACTTAAACAAAAAATGTAGCCTATTAACTAAGTGCTCCTCCTCCTCCTGTCTCTTTCTTGCATTCTTCTTTCCCATCCTCCTAAAAAATAGACCAATTTCTTTCTTGGCCCAGTCCCACCACTCCAACACATTCACAAACTTGTTTCCTAAAAAGCAGGGTTTCATAAAAGGACTTAAACCTCATGCAGACTATATCATCTTCCAACATAGAGCAATTCAATTTCCATACACCTCTTCCAAAATCAACACACACCTCCATATTCACATGACCCAATATAATAGAGTGATCCGGTCACCGGAACCACCTCATACCCCTGTACCTCTGTACCTCAAAAGAGGAGGAACAGAAAATAAAATCGATCCTCGACTTAACCGTCCCCTTATCTGAATGGAAAGTAAAGAACAAATCAGCCCCCTCCACCACCAACGCCACATCCTGAAAGTGAAAATCAAACATGAGATCATTCAATAGTTTGGAAGAACTATCCATACCACCTCCATCACCACCACCCTCTCTCTCCTCATTCTTCCTCACACAGTTGAAGTCACCCATCAACACGGTAGGTATCCTCCCAGGCAACCATAGTTTAAGTGTATTAAAAAAAACACATCTCTCTTTCTTATCAGCCGGTGCATAGCAATTGATCATGCAAAACTTTTTTTGAAAGAACTAAAAAACGGCCACCTGCATCCTTCCAGGTATCACCACTTCATGCGACACACACTGTATATTTACATTCTTGACCAGGATCCCCACACCTTCACTTCTGGTCTCACAAACCGGGGACCACAGGGATGCTCCACACTTCCATTCATTGATAGGTACTCTCTCAATCCCACATTCTTGTAGGCAGATCACATTCGCTTTAAGCTGATTCAAATGCTCCAAAACCATGGCTCACCTCCACACAGAACAGATACTTTGCACGTTCACAGAGCTCACAGTCAAAGCCATCATAAAGAGTGTAAAAAAGGTTAACACAGCCATATCGAATACTTAAAGGTAGTGCGCATCCTCTCCTAGTCCTTTACTTGCCACGTTTGCATATGTAAGTCTTTTCCTTGAAAAAGGAGAACTGGCAGACTCAGAACCTGAGCCTCTATTGTCGGGGCAAGCCATACCTCCCCCTCCCCCTCCTGCTCCCTCCTCCCGCGCTCTCTTAGTGGAAGATTGAGCAATCTCATCCATGGAAATAACAAGTCTCTGTCCACACTCCAGAGACTCATCGCTGTCCATCTCCTCATCTCCTTCCTCATACTCCTCCTCCTCAGCACTAGAAGACAGTCCGCTCATCAAATCCGAAATCCGTCCAGGGCTTGTAAAAGCCTGGCTTCTTTGTTCCTCCTCCACACCACCATCCTGATGACCCGCCGGGGATCCATCCTTCTCCACTTCCTGATAGTCCTGGGCCACGCCAGTTTCTTCCCCTACAGCAGCACTAAGGCTCCCAGCATCAGGCTTAGCACCAACCACTGTACCACAGTGGCAGATCCGGCCCCACTTTTCACCGCCTCCACTTGAACTGTAGGTGCAGCGTCATTGGCCTTCTGCTCTGAGGACGCAGCAGGCTGGCCCACATCCACAGGTCTAGCTTTGCTAGCCTGCCGAGCTAGATAATCAAACCTCTGCTGCTCCCTCTCCTCTTTCGCAAGGTTCCTGGCTATCTTCCTATTCAGTTGTGTATTGATCTGTATTTGATCTTTGCCACAGCATATTCTTCACACTGTCTTGCCAGATGACCTGGCTTTTTGCAAATGTCGCACATTTTCTTTTGCCTACATTCTTTGGAGGAGTGATCTTCGGTCCCACAGAACCTACACTTCACCCCCCGATCACAGTCCCCACCAATAACTTCATTGATCACCTCCCTCATCATGTTTGCTAACAATTTAGCTAAGATCTTATAGTCTATATTCAGCAAAGTTATTGGCCTCCAATTCTTGACCTCACGTGGATCCCCTTTCTTGTAAAGCAGGGTAATGATGCCCTACTTCATAGATCTCGATAACACCTTTTTCTCCATACAGAGCTGAACCACCTCAAAAACTTGGGCCCAGATTCAAGAAGCACTTGCGCCCGCGCAACCATAGGTTGCGCGGCGCAAGTGCTTACTTGCTCCGGTGTAACGAGTGCTCCTGATTCAGGAACCTCGTTACACCGACTGCAGCCTAGGATATGACAGACATAAGCCTCCTTATGCCTTCATATCCCAGGCTGCATTCTTGCGTTGGCCGCTAGGGGGCGCGGCCATTGTGATCGGCGTATAGTATGCAAATTGCATACTACCACCGATTCACAAAAGTTGCGCGGGCCCTGCGCACGCAAGGTACGGATTTTCCGTACGGCGACTTTAGCGCAAGGTTGCTCCTGCTATAGCAGGGGCAACCTATGCTAAAGTATAGCTGCGCTTCCCGCTCGTGAAATTTAAATTTCACGTTGTTTACGTAAGTGATTCGTGAATGGCGCTGGATGCCATTCACGTTCACTTAGAAGCAAATGACGTCCTTGCGACGTCATTTGCCGCAATGCACGTCGGGAAAGTTTCCCGACGGAGCATGCGCTGTTCGCTCGGCGCGGGAGCGCGCCTAATTTAAATGATTCCCGCCCCCGGCGGGATCATTTACATTAGGCAGCCTTACGCCCGGCTGTTTAGCATATCGCCCGCGCAATTTACGGAGCTACTGCTCCGTGAATCGCGGGCATTTCAAAATATTTGCGTGGGCGCAGAGCAAAACTTGTTGCCCTGTGCCCACGCAAATATTGCACGGATCTACCTGAATCTGGGCCTTGGTGTTTGATTACCGGCCAAAAACGTAGGTAAAACTCCACCGGGATTCCGTCTCCCCGGGTGTCTTGTTCCTTTTCATACCTTTCAGTACATCCTCCACTTCGGTTACTGTCACGACATCTAAGATGGTCTCTGCCTCTTCCTTCTTCAGATTTCCCCTCACCACCTTGCAATATTCTTCCATTTCTTCTGTTAGGGCACTCTCACCACTTCCATAAAGATCCTCATAAAAGGTTTTAATAACCTCTTTTACCTGATCTCCACATACCTCCACCTTCCCCTTCAGGACTGAACATATGGCCTTCTTAGGCCCGAAGGACTTCTTGAAAAAATACCTTGAACAGGTCTCCCCCTCCTCCATCTCCTGCACTTTAGCACGAAAAACTATCCCTTTTCCTTTCTTCTTTATCATCTTGTTCCTTTGTTCCCGTACAGTTTTAATATCCTCCTCCACATCCACTCTCATCCTTTTGCACTTAAACAAAAAATGTAGCCTATTAACTAAGTGCTTCTCCTCCTCCTGTCTCTTTCTTGCATTCTTCTTTCCCATCCTCTTAAAAAATAGACCAATTTCTTTCTTGGCCCAGTCCTACCACTCCAACACATTCACAAACTTACGTTTCCTAAAAAGCAGGGTTTCATAAAAGGACTTAAACCTCATGCAGACTATATCATCTTCCAACATAGAGCAATTCAATTTCCATACACCTCTTCCAAAATCAACACACACCTCCATATTCACATGACCCAATATAATAGAGTGATCCGAAAAGGTCACCGGAACCACCTCATACCCCTGTACCTCAAAAGAGGAGGAACAGAAAATAAAATCGATCCTCGACTTAACCGTCCCCTTATCTGAATGGAAAGTAAAGAACAAATCAGCCCCCTCCACCACCAACGCCACATCCTGAAAGTGAAAATCAAACACGAGATCATTCAATAGTTTGGAAGAACTATCCGTACCACCTCCATCACCACCACCCTCTCTCTCCTCATTCTTTCTCACACAGTTGAAGTCACCCATCAACACGGTAGGTATCCTCCCAGGCAACCATAGTTTAAGTGTATTAAAAAAACACATCTCTCTTTCTTATCAGCCGGTGCATAGCAATTGATCACGCAAAACTTTTTTTGAAAGAACTAAAAAACGGCCACCTGCATCCTCCCAGGTATCACCACTTCATGCGACACACACTGTATATTTACATTCTTGACCAGGATCCCCACACCTTCACTTCTGGTCTCACAAACCGGGGACCACAGGGATGCTCCACACTTCCATTCATTGATCGGTACTCTCTCAATCCCACATTCTTGTAGGCAGATCACATTCGCTTTAAGCTGATTCAAATGCTCCAAAACCATGGCTCACCTCCACACAGAACAGATACTTCGCACGTTCACAGAGCTCACAGTCAAAGCCATCATAAAGAGTGTAAAAAAGGTTAACACAGCCATATCGAATACTTAAAGGTAGTGTGCATCCTCTCCTAGTCCTTTACTTGCCACGTTTGCATATGTAAGTCTTTTCCTTGAAAAAGGAGAACTGGCAGACTCAGAACCTGAGCCTCTATTGTCGGGGCAAGCCATGCCTCCCCCTCCCCCTCCTGCTCCCTCCTCCCGCACTTTCTTAGTGGAAGATTGAGCAATCTCATCCATGGAAATAACAAGTCTCTGTCCACACTCCAGAGACTCATCGCTGTCCATCTCCTCATCTCCTTCCTCTTTTCAATTGTTTTTATTAGACTTATGTCACATACATAGGTAGTCAGTAACACAGCAATTAGGTACATTTTGCATATAACATTGGACATGGATACAGTGATACAATGATACAAGATAGTCCAACATTTCTCACCACATGCTGAGGGGATTCAAGAAAGGAAAGAGTCGTGTGTCGGGGTCCGCGCATCCTACTACACATTGTGGAGTCACGGTCCCCTACCTAGTAACGTATCTGCCACAACATGTACATTATGAAGGACATTTCCCATAACACCACGCCAATCCACCCATATCTGTCCCTGCAAGTGTGCGGCAGCCACCCATCCCAGGTCCCCGCCATAGGCAGACGGATCCAAGGCGGACACCAGCCCCACACTGCAGGTCTGCATTGGCATAGGAACTTTTAATGGAGTCCCAACAGGACTCATCACATCAGAATACTGAGCAAAATGTTTTTCGTAGGAATACTGGGTAGAAACTCTCTGGATAACTTCATCAATTTTAGGTACCTGTGTGGATTTCCATTTGGAGGTAATAGTTAGGCGGGCTGCTATGAAGATGTGTATGGACATGCTTCTTAATTGAGGTGGGATACAGGTAGCATTAATATTAAGGAGGGCTAGTGATTGGTTGGGGCGTGTGGGTTGACCAGTGATAGAGGAAACTAGATGAAAAACTTCTGTCCAAAAGTTACGTATTCTACAGTCCCACAGTACATGAGTGATATGACCTCTAGAGCCACACATTCTCCAGCAGAGTTGTGATTCTGATGGAAAGATCTTTGACAACCTAACCGGGGTGAGGTATGACCTATGTAATATTTTTAACATATTGTCCCAGTGGTTAGTACAGTGGGTATATTTATATGTCAGGCGAATCGCGGCTTTCCACTCTCCTATGGAGAAGGTGGTACCCCAGTCTTTTTCCCAGTTAGTCATGTGAGAGGTCTTGGAAGGAAATTTGGAATACTGTAGTAAGGAGTAGAACCAAGATAATCCTTTAGGCTTGTCATGTTTTGTGTTAAGGTAGGACCATATATCAGTTGGTAGATCAATTTGCGTCATCGAATGTGTCTGATGAAAGTGTTTCAGTTGTGTATAGGAATACGAATGTATAGTTGAGTGGCTCGTTAATACTTACGGTAGTTAAATTGTCTTTTTTCCATGGGACAGTCCGTAGCTCTGGGATTAGGTGTTCTACAGTTAGGATGTCAGTGATCATACGTCTATTTTTAGTGGTTATATCTATATCAGACTGGACATTCCTCCATACAGAAAGTGTGGCTTCTATCGAGGGCAATGTGCAGCCTGTCAGAGGCAAGTTTATCAGTTTGGCCAGCAGAAGGGAGGGTAAATCCCTGCCTTTAATGGTTGCCTTTTCTATTTTGACCCACAGCCTGGTCACGCCAGGGTCAAACCAGGCCTTCATTTGGTTCAGTATCGCTGCTCTATAATAGTTTCGTAGGTTCGGGAAGCCCAGCCCCCCCACATTCCTATGTCGTTGGAGTGCTATAAATGTGATCTTAGGTATTTTGCCCTGCCAAATAAATTTACGAAACAGTTTGTCTACCGTTAAAAAAAATGCGTCCGGTACTGTGATTGGAATGGTCCTAAAATAGTAGATCAGCTTCGGTAATAGAGTCATTTTCAATGCTGCTATTCTACCTATCCAAGATAATTCTAGGGTCGTGATATGCGCCAAGTCTGTCTTAATAGTGTGAAGAAGTGCGTTATAATTAATGTCGTAAGTCTTCGCTGAGGGATAAGCTATTTTTATACCTAGGTAGGCTAGTGAGTCCGTCATCCACTGGAATGGGAATTTTTCTTTGAGTTTTGCAGTTAGAGTCCTAGACAGATTTATGGGTAAGATACACGATTTGGTCATATTCAGTTTATAGTACGACACCTCCCCAAATTGTTGTAAAATATCCTGTACTGCCGTCAGGGGGGAAGTTGGGTTGGTCAATGTCAGGACTACGTCGTCTGCGAAGAGGCCTATTCTGTGGTCCTCTCCTGCTATAGGAACTCCTGAGATTGCTTCAGCCATTCTAATGGCTTCGGCCAGTGGTTCCATTACAAGGGTAAAGATTATGGGGGAAAGTGGGCACCCCTGACGCGTGCCATTAGTTATGAAAAATTGGTCAGATATGGCACTGGACGAGAAGACCCTAGCCGATGGGCAGGTATAGAGTGCGGAGATTGCGGATAGAATGGTGCCATGTATGCCGAATTTCTGCAGGGTTGCCCTGAGATAGCCCCAGTGCACCCTATCGAAGGCTTTCTCTGCGTCCAGTGCCAGAAATACCGCTGGGGTTTTCCTTTTTTCTAGAATGTGCATTAGGTTCAATAGACGCCTTGTACCATCTGGGGCTTGCCGCCCTTTAACAAACCCCACCTGGTCCGGTCTGACCAGATATGGGGTAATAGATGCCAATCTATTGGCGATAATCTTCGCATATACCTTCAGGTCTGTGTTCAAGAGTGAAATCGGCCTGAAGTTTTGTGGGGAGTCAGGTTTTTTTCCCGGCTTAGGTAGGGTTACAATGGTAGCTTGCAGCATCTCTTCAGGAAATGTGGAGGAGGAGGCAACGCTGTTGAATAGGGTACATAGATATGGAGCCAAGATTTGTGAGAAGGTTTTATAGTACTCAGAGGAAAATACATCTGTACCAGGGGCCTTTTGGTTTGGGAGGGCTTGGATGGTGCCCACTACTTCATTAAGAGTAATCGGGGCGTTTAGTGTGGATAAGTGATCCGTCTGGAGCTTGGGCAAGTTAAGTTTGCTAAGAAATGAATTGATACTGAATTCAGTGGGTTGTGGGGTATTGGGATCCGTGTGTAGGTTGTATAGATCTCTGTAATATTTCATGAAAGCATTAGCAATATGTGTTGGGTGGTGTACTAGGTTATGTGAGTGGGGGTCTATGATGTGGGGAAGTTTAGCTTGTTGTTGGCGTTTATTCAGGTACTTCGCTAAGACTTTCCCTGCTTTGTTACCATGTGCATAGTATGTCGCTTTAATTCTTCTAAGGTGGTTTTGGTGGGTGTTGATCAATAGCATGCGAAGTGTATGTCTACAAGAAAACAAACTGGACTCCGAACTAGGAGATGGATGGTGTTTGTGTTGAAGTTCCAATGTTTTAAGCTCCTCAAGCAATCCACTCAACAGTTTTGCCTTCCTCCTCTTTTCTCTAGCTGCTGCTTGGATTAGTATACCCCTGCTAAATGCTTTGTGCGAGCACCACAAGGATGCTATATTGGTATCAACAGTATCATTAAAGGGGAGTTCCACCCACAATTTCACTTTTTAAATATAAATACCCCTGTAATACACAAGCTTAATGTATTCTAGTAAAGTTAGTCTGTGAACTAAGGTCCGTTTTGTTAGGTTGTTACAGCATTTAAATAGTTTATAATCTAGAAATAGACCGTGGCCATCTTAAGTGTGGGCATCATGAAGCCAGACTGTATGACTTCCTGGATTTCAGCTTTGCATATCTCGCACATGCTCAGTGCACAAGCAATGTAATAGGTTTCAGTCAGGTTTGCAAGGACTACTGGGAAACATGATGCCTATCCCAGAAACCCTTGCAAATAGCCTAGGCAAATAAGGAGGAAGTAATGAAGGACTACAAAATAAAGGTATTTACAAGCAACAAATTAAATAAAAATTGTCCATTCTGAACACTATGAGATTAGAGCATGCAGCACAGATAAACATAAAAAAATGGGTGGAACTCCACTTTAAACACAAAAAATACTTTCAATTGTAAAGCAATCTTATCCGCCTGGGCGGCATTAGAGAGTAGTTCCACATTGTTCCTCCACAGGTAGGCTGGAGATGCCGAGTTCCGATCTTGTAGGATTATAGACACCGGAGCGTGGTCCGACCAGGTTATTGAGTGAATAGACACTGATAGTGTTCTGTGCAATAGAGGTAGGTCTGATAAAATTAAGTCTATCCTGGAGTACGCTCTATGCGGGAACGAGTAGTGGGTATAGTCTTTTTCCGAGGCATGGAGGCACCTCCAGGTGTCATATAGATTGTGATTGGAAATTAGGGAGCTAAGTTCGAGTCTTCGAGGAATTGGAGGTGAAGAACAGTCCATAGATTGATTTGGGACGCCATTGAAATCACCGCACATGAGCAGAGATCCTTTCTTGACCCTTTCCACCTTTTTGAGCAAAGAGTTCAGAAATTTTGTCTGTCTTCTGTTTGGTGCAT
Organism: Rana temporaria; assembly: GCF_905171775.1. Taxonomy (NCBI): domain Eukaryota; kingdom Metazoa; phylum Chordata; class Amphibia; order Anura; family Ranidae; genus Rana; species Rana temporaria. Next base: position 427,412,191 of record NC_053490.1, read on the forward strand.
AAAGGTTGACCAAAGTGTATGGGGCGTTATTTAGGTCACAAGTCATTATTATATATCTGCCATTGGGGTCACAAATGAGGTCATGGAGTTGGAATGCGACAGAGTGTTTAATGGCCACCAGGACGCCTCTTTTTTTTACTGGAGCATTCGCCTGGAAAATATGTGGGTACGCCCTATGAGAGCATTTGGGTGCTTTAGAGGACATAAAATGGGTCTCCTGTATGCAAACGACATCTCCCTTGAGACTGGCCATTTCTCTCCACATAGAAGACCTTTTAAAGGGGCTGTTGAGACCATGCACATTCATGGATATAACCGATAAGGTCATTTTAGGTGTCCATGGGATTGCTTTATTCTAGCTAATATAGTTCCAGTAAGCAGGTGTAATAATTTAAAGTTACCTGAAGGTGGTGCTGTTGTTCCAAAAGTCCAGATCCAGATTCTCATGAAGTTGAAGGCATTGATGGTTTTCAGTAAACCTGTAGACATATTTCCTGTGATGCAGATGTCCCTTGGTGCATTTAAAACACAAAAAAATAACGTAAAAAATAACAGAAACACAAACAAAAATGTAAAGTGAAAGACATCACTATGTGCGAGTATTTTCGCCATTATCCTGAGGGGGGGAGTTACTCCCTGAGACCCATATCCAGCTGTGCTAGAAGTTGGGCTAAGTAAAACAGGACATTGTCATAGAAATCATTTCTGTCGCCACTCCGGGGCAATCTTTGAGGGGTGTCGGTCCAGCGGTGGAGCTGTAGTTTCCTCTGGAATGAGGTTCCATTTTTTGGCCAGGGCAATCCCATCATCAATATTATTAATTGCGTAGGTGCGGTTATCTTTTGTTATAAGCAATTTAGTAGGAAATCCCCACGAGTAGGGTATTTTGTGGTTTTGGAGAATTTTGGTCATGGAGGATAGGTTTTTGCGTGCTAGCATGGTATGCTTGGAGAGGTCAGCGAACACCGAGATGCCAGAGTATGGCCCGGGCAGCGGTTGGTTCTTTCTGGAGTATCGCATGAGGTCATCTTTGATATGGAAATAGTGGATGCGGGCTATAACATCCCTCGGGACCCCCTCTGGTAGGTATTTAGGTTTGGGGAGACGGTGTGCTCTGTCCACAATCACCTCTGTTGGAGAGGTGTCAGGTAGTAGGGCAGCAATGAAGTCCTAAACATAATGGCGCAGTTCCGCCGGGGGGCCACAGTTTCCTCTACACCTCTCATTTTTATATTATTTCTCCTTGACCTGTTTTCTAAATCTGCTAATTTCTCTCTCATAGCCTGCATTTAATTCTCTGCATCATTGTGGGCATCTACCAGTTCATTGTGAGCTGTTGTGAAATCCCCCATCTTTTCCTCCACGTGGCATACTCTATCTCCTATTGCAGACACATCACTTTTTAGTTGGTTTACACAGAGCAGCATGTCCTTGTGCAGGGAACCCCTGAGGGTAATCAACATGTCTCTCATAACAGTATCACTGAGGGGCTGTCCAGTAGTGGGAAACTCAGTTAGCTGTTCAATAAAGACACTAGTGCTGTTTTGTGAGTTGCACCCATCCCCAGGCTCACCTGCATATGTGTGGGCTGTGGATCTCTTCTGCGCCGACTTCTGTGGGCTGTTTATGGGAGATGTGTCTGGTGAAGATCCTCCGCTGGCCTCGTGAGAGGGATAGGTGCCCTGTCTGTGCTGCAGTGTTGATCCGCCGCTTCCGTTGCGGCGCGGGCCTGACTGCGAGTTCGAGGCCTCGGCGCCATCTTGCGGCCTAGGCGTGCTCGCCAACGGGTAAACATCCGTCAATTTCTTCGGGCCTTTTTCAGTTTTTCGCTTGCCCATCTCCTCGCTAGGGTGCCCAGGAGTATTGCCAGGTAGTTTGGTGCCCCGGATTTCTGCGGATAGTCGCTGGATGGAGCTGGATTCTCAAGGGTCTCTGGAGCTCTTCCTCTAGACAGCCATCCGCCTCGGCTGCAGGCCACGCCCCCCTCATCTCCTTCCTCATACTCCTCCTCCTCAGCACTAGAAGACAGTCCGCTCATCAAATCCGAAATCTGTCCAGGGCTTGTAAAAGCCTGGCTTCTTTGTTCCTCCTCCACACCACCATCCTGTTGACCCGCCAGGGATCCATCCTTCTCCACTTCCTGATAGTCCTGGGCCACGCCAGTTTCTTCCCCTACAGCAGCACTAAGGCTCCCAGCATCAGGCTTAGCACCAACCACTGTACCCACAGTGGCATATCCGGCCCCACTGTTCACCGCCTCCGCTTGAACTGTAGGTGCAGCGTCATTGGCCTTCTGCTCTGAGGACGCAGCAGGCTGGCCCACATCCACAGGTCTAGCTTTGCTAGCCTGCCGAGCTAGATAATCAAACCTGTGCTGCTCCCTCTCCTCTTTCGCAAGGTTCCTGGCTATCTTCCTATTCAGTTCTGTATTGATCTTTGCCACAGCATATTCTTCACACTGTCTTGCCAGATGACCTGGCTTTTTGCAAATGTCGCACATTTTCTTTTGCCTACATTCTTTGGAGGAGTGATCTTCGGTCCCACAGAACCTACACTTCACCCCCAGATCACAGTCCCCACTTGTGTGACCATATACACAGCACTTTCTGCAGTACACTGGCTGACCGGGGTAAAAGAGAAACCCCCTCTCCCCACCAATATTAAATACCGCAGGGGGCCTCCTCACCCCTCCATCACACTCTGGGTCACGTCGGAATTTCCCATAAAACCTGTACTTTCCAGTCCAAATTTCAAACTTATTCAGTACTTTATCTCCACCACGCAAATCTTCACAGAAATTGTTCAAAAACGCCTTAACCAGGTTCACATCCGCAAAAGGATTATACATATGGACGACAATTGCCTTTTCTTCCTGCATGAATAGAGGTGTAACCTCCATCTTCCTTAACAATTCACTGTCTGCTTGTCTTACCTTTTCATATATGTTCCAAAAGATCTCGGTAGAAGAGAGAGTAACATCATATAACCTCTTCTGAGGAAAATCTTGTAGACAAATTATATCTCTTAACCTTAGGCCCAGAAGATCCATCAAGACATTGACCATGATCGTTCTCAAGCTGACCTCCACATTAAACTCCGGCTTCACAAGGAACCGTAACGAATCCCGCAATCCACAGGCAGCCATCTTCCTCCATCCAAGGGGACCCCCAAGAACACGCTATGAACGCCTTTAAAAGGGTGATCACTTCCCGTTGCCCGGGAACTAAGCCTAAGGCCAATAGCAGCAAGGGGGGCCCTCCGAAGAGTAATGTTCCCCCCCAGGCTGACCGTCGGGTACCCCGGGCACCTCTTTGCTAATCCTCAGTGCAGCAGAACTACACTGGATCTTAGCCAAAAGGCTGAGAAACGGCAGGGAAGACACCATGATCAGCACAGCCGGAGTGCAATGGCCGAGCCTCGCCCTGGCAGAACCATCTTCATGATCATGGTATCTCCCCTGCCAGGTAAGTATGCATGCTTTACCGAATCAAAGGAACTCAAGCTATTTTTCACCATAGAAAAGGAAGAAGCTGCATGGGGGCGGGAATAAGCAGGCACGCGTAACAATCGACTTCATCAGAACAATATCAGACGCACGGCCCGGAAGAACACATATGCTGTTCAACTCATGGTGACTCTAAGACACCCTTATTTGCATGTCTGTGCAGCTGCATGGGGGCAGGAATCAGCAGGGACGCGTAACTATCGACTTCATCAGAACAATATCAGAAGCACGGCCCGGCAGAACACAGATGCTCTTCAACTCATGGTGAGTCTAAGACACCCTCATTTGCATGTCTGTGCAGCTGCATGGGGGTGGGAATCAGCAGGCTGTGTTGACCACCACCACCAACAACAACATTTTTTTTTTTTTTTTGAAAAGCCTATGGCGTGTGAACACACCCAAAAAAACTCCACCCGGTGCAGAAAAAATGTGCACACACATAAAGAGTGTTCACAAAAACGTGCAGACGGGTGCAACGTCAAGTGGTCCTCCTGTGAAGAGGGACCCAAACCCTGATCCCCCGGGGCGTTAGGCTCCAGACGGGGACTGAGGTACTGTGGTCCGAGCAACCGAAGCCGACACGGACCCAACTTCCTCGGAGGGACTGCCGAAACAGAACCCTCCCAGTACTAGGTGGGGCTCCCCCGAAGGGAGACCCCATGAGAGCAGGCGAACTAAGCCAGAAGGCCATGTCCACCCACTCCCAAGACGTTCAGGGCTGGCCCGAGGACCCGCACCCTACTAATCACACAGTGACAAAACGTGCACAACAAAAAAAGACAAACAAGTGACAAACACAGGCTTAAATAAAATAAAGTGGGGGAAGGGATAGTGGAGAGGAGAGTGAAAGAAGTGGCCATTGTGGTGAAACAATGACCAGGCCCTCCGGCCAGGAATAAAAAATTCCTCCGGTCCTAGCCAAAATTCCCGGCCCAGGAGGCAGGTGCTAAAAAAAGCATGTATCTGGTGCAGTGACCGTGGTATCCTTCAATCAATATGTCCCTCACACACAGTGATCTTCAGATACCCCTGGACTGCCACTCCAGGGGCACATGCACCATAGGCTTTTCGTTCCATATCCGACCCCCCGACCGGCCAACCCAGTGGATTTGCATGGCGCTGCCCCGTCTTATCCCAGGGCATTACCAGCTCCTCCTACCGGATCGCTGACAGAGATAGCACTTACACCAGCCAGCAGGCCAGACTAGAACTCGGCAAAAAGACCAAGACCAAGCGCAGCACCCATCCTCACCAGGAGCACCCTTCCAGATGGCTCAGACTCAACCATGGGCCGGCCCCCGGTATTCTGTCGGGCAGCACAGCGTAGTCCCTGCTGAAACCATCCTTCCAGGTGCAATGACATCATTGGATTGCATCCACCCTCCCCATGTAGGAGGTGCTTCAGCGCTCCGCTGACAACTGATAAGGACAGATACCACACCCAGTCCCAGCCAAAAGGCCGAGAAGCGGCAAGGAAGACAACCACGATCAGCACGGCCTAGAGTGTGCAATAGCCGTGCCTCGCCCTGGGAGAACCACCTTCATGATCATGGTGTCTCCCCTGCCAGGTAAGTACATTAACGCCGTCTGTGTGTCTTTCCGAATCAAAATTATTTTTCACCATATTAAAGGAAGCCCGGCATTAACCCGGCAGAACACAGAGGCTGTTCAACTCATGGTGACTCCAAGACAGCCTAATTTGCATGTCTGTGCAGCTGCATGGGGACTGAAATTAGCAGACACGCGTAACAATCGGCTTCATCAGAACAAAATCAGATGCACGGCCCGGCAGAACACAGAAGTTGTTCAACTCATGGTGACTCCAAGACACCCTAATTTGCATGTCTGTGCAGCTGCATGGGGGCAGGAATCAGCAGGCACGCATAACAATCGACTTCATCAGAACAATATCAGAAGCACGGCCTTGCAGAACACAGATGCTCTTCAACTCATGGTGAATCCAAGACACCCTAATTTGCATGTCTGTGCAGCTGCATGGGGGTGGGAATCAGCAGGCATGCGTAACAATCGGCTTCATCAGAACAATATCAGACGCACGGCCCGGCAGAACACATATGCTGTTCAACTCATGGTGACTCTAAGACACCCTCATTTTCATGTCTATGCAGCTGCCTGGAGGCTGGAATCAGCAGGCACGCGTAACAATTGACTTCATCAGAACAATATCAGATGCACGGCCCACAGAACACAGAGGCTGTTCAACTCATGGTGACTCTAAGACACCCTAATTTGCATGTCTGTGCAGCTGAATCAGCAGGCTGTGTTGACCACCACCAACAACAACATTAACGCCGTCTGTGTGTCATTCCGAATCAAAGTTATTTTTCACCATATTAAAGGAAGCCCGGCATTAACCCGGCAGAACACAGAGGCTGTTCAACACATGGTGACTCCAAGACAGACTAATTTGCATGTCTGTGCAGCTGCATGGGGACTGAAATTAGCAGGCACGCGTAACAATCGGCTTCATCAGAACAAAATCAGATGCACGGCCCGGCAGAACACAGAAGTTGTTCAACTCATGGTGACTCCAAGACACCCTAATTTGTATGTCTTTTTTTTTTTTTTTGAAAAGCCTATGGCGTGTGAACACACCCAAAAAACTCCACCCGGTGCAGAAAAAATGGGCACACACATAAAGAGTGTTCACAAAAACGTGCAGACGGGTGCAACATCAAGTGGTCCTCCTGTGAAGAGGGACCCAAACCCTGATCCCCCAGGGCGTTAGGCTCCAGACGGGGACTGAGGTACTGTGGTTCGAGCAACCGAAGCTGACACGGACCCAACTTCCTCAGAGGGACTGCCGAAACAGAACCCTCCCAGTACTAGGTGGGGCTCCCCCGAAGGGAGACCCCATGAGAGCAGGCGAACTAAGCCAGAAGGCCATGTCCACCCACTCCCAAGACGTTCAGGGCTGGCCCGAGGACCCGCACCCTACTAATCACACAGTGACAAAACGTGCACAACAAAAAAAGACAAAAAAGTGACAAACACAGGCTTAAATAAAATAAAGTGGGGGAAGGGATAGTGGAGAGGAGAGTGAAAGAAGTGGCCATTGTGGTGAAACAATGACCAGGCCCTCCGGCCAGGAATAAAAAAAATTCCTCCAGTCCTAGCCAAAAGGCCCGGCCCAGGAGGCAGGTGCTAAAAAAAGCGTGTATCTGGTGCAGTGACCGTGGTATCTTAAATCAATGTGTCCCTCACACACAGTGATCTTCAGATACCCCTGGACTGCCACTCCAGGGGCACATGCACCATAAGCTTTTCGTTCCATATCCGACCCCCCCGACCGGCCAGTGCAGCCCTCCACCCCTGCCAGCCAACCCGGCGGATTTGCATGGTGCTACCCCGTCTTATCCCAGGGCATTACCAGCTCCTTCTACCGGATCGCTGACAGAGATAGCACTTACACCAGCCAGCCAGAAGGCCAGACTAGAACTCGGCAAAAAGACCAAGACCAAGCACAGCACCCATCCTCACCAGGAGCACCCTTCCAGATGGCTCAGACTCAACCATGGGCCGGCCCCCAGTATTCTGTCGGGCAGCACAGCGTAGTCCCTGCTGAAACCATCCTTCCAGGTGCAATGACGTCATTGGATTGCATCCACCCTCCCCATATAGGAGGTGCTTCAGCGCTCCGCTGACAACTGATAAGGCCAGATTTTTTTTTTTTTTTTGAAAAGCCTATGGCGTGTGAACACACCCAAAAAAACTCCACCCGGTGCAGAAAAAATGTGCACACACATAAAGAGTGTTCACAAAAACGTGCAGACGGGTGCAACGTCAAGTGGTCCTCCTGTGAAGAGGGACCCAAACCCTGATCCCCCGGGGCGTTAGGCTCCAGACGGGGACTGAGGTACTGTGGTCCGAGCAACCGAAGCCGACACGGACCCAACTTCCTCGGAGGGACTGCCGAAACAGAACCCTCCCAGTACTAGGTGGGGCTCCCCTGAAGGGAGACCCCATGAGAGCAGGCGAACTAAGCCAGAAGGCCATGTCCACCCACTCCCAAGACGTTCAGGGCTGGCCCGAGGACCCGCACCCTACTAATCACACAGTGACAAAACGTGCACAACAAAAAAAGACAAAAAAGTGACAAACACAGGCTTAAATAAAATAAAGTGGGGGAAGGGATAGTGGAGAGGAGAGTGAAAGAAGTGGCCATTGTGGTGAAACAATGACCAGGCCCTCCGGCCAGGAATAAAAAATTCCTCTGGTCCTAGCCAAAAGGCCCGGCCCAGGAGGCAGGTGATAAAAAAAGCGTGTATCTGGTGCAGTGACCGTGGTATCTTAAATCAATGTGTCCCTCACACACACAGTGATCTTCAGATACCCCTGGACTGCCACACAAGGGGCACATGCACCATAGGCTTTTCATTCCATATCCGACCCCCCGACCGGACAGTGCAGCCCTCCACCCCTGCCAGCCAACCCAGCGGATTTGCACGGTCCTACCCCGTCGTACCCCAGGGCATTACCGGCTCCTCCAACCAGATCGCTGACAGAAATAGCACTTACACCAGAAAGCCAGAAGGCCAGACTAGAACTCGGCAAAAAGACCAAGACCAAGCGCAGCACCCATCCTCACCAGGAGCACCCTTCCAGATGGCTCAGACTCAACCATGGGCCGGCCCCCAGTATTCTGTCGGGCAGCACAGCGTAGTCCCTGCTGAAACCATCCTTCCAGGTGCAATGACATCATTGGATTGCATCCACCCTCCCCATGTAGGAGGTGCTTCAGCGCTCCGCTGACAACTGATAAGGACAGATACCACACCCAATCACAGCCAAAAGGCCAAGAAGCGGCAGGGAAGACAACCACGATCAGCACGGCCTAGAGTGTGCAATAGCCGTGCCTCGCCCTGGGAGAACCACCTTCATGATCATGGTGTCTCCCCTGCCAGGTAAGTACATTAACACCGTCTGTGTGTCTTTCCAAAACAAAGTTATTATTCACCATATTAAAGAAAGCCCGGCATTAACCCAGCAGAACACAGAGGCTGGTCAACTCATGGTGACTCCAAAACAGCCTAATTTGCATGTCTGTGCAGCTGCATGAGGGCAGGAATCAGCAGGCACGCGTATCAATCGACTTTATCAGAACAATATCAGAAGCACGGCCCAGCAGAACACAGATGCTCTTCAACTCATGGTGACTCCAAGACATCCTAATTTGCATGTCTGTGCAGCTGCATTGGGACTGAAATTAGCAGGCACGCGTAACAATCGAATTTCTTTAAAACAAAATCAAATGCACGGCCCGGCAGAACACAGTTGTCCAACTCATGGTGACTCCAAGACACCCTAATTTGCATGTCTGTGCAGCTGCATGGGGGCAGGAATCAGCAGGCACGCATAACAATCGACTTCATCAGAACAATATCAGAAGCACGGCCTTGCAGAACACAGATGCTCTTCAACTCATGGTGAATCCAAGACACCCTAATTTGCATGTCTGTGCAGCTGCATGGGGGTGGGAATCAGCAGGCATGCGTAACAATCGGCTTCATCAGAACAATATCAGACGCACGGCCCGGCAGAACACATATGCTGTTCAACTCATGGTGACTCTAAGACACCCTCATTTTCATGTCTATGCAGCTGCCTGGAGGCTGGAATCAGCAGGCACGCGTAACAATTGACTTCATCAGAACAATATCAGATGCACGGCCCACAGAACACAGAGGCTGTTCAACTCATGGTGACTCTAAGACACCCTAATTTGCATGTCTGTGCAGCTGAATCAGCAGGCTGTGTTGACCACCACCAACAACAACATTAACGCCGTCTGTGTGTCATTCCGAATCAAAGTTATTTTTCACCATATTAAAGGAAGCCCGGCATTAACCCGGCAGAACACAGAGGCTGTTCAACACATGGTGACTCCAAGACAGCCTAATTTGCATGTCTGTGCAGCTGCATGGGGACTGAAATTAGCAGGCACGCGTAACAATCGGCTTCATCAGAACAAAATCAGATGCACGGCCCGGCAGAACACAGAAGTTGTTCAACTCATGGTGACTCCAAGACACCCTAATTTGCATATCTGTGCAGCTGCATGGGGGCAGGAATCAGCAGGCACCCGTAACAATCGACTTAATCAGAAGCACGGCCTGGCAGAACATAGATGCTCTTCAACTCATGGTGACTCCAAGTCACCCTAATTTGCATGTCTGTGCAGCTGCATGGGGGTGGGAATCAGCAGGCATGCGTAACAATCGGCTTCATCAGAACAATATCAGACGCACGGCCCGGCAGAACACATATGCTGTTCAACTCATGGTGACTCTAATACACCCTCATTTTCATGTCTATGCAGCTGCCTGGGGGCTGGAATCAGCAGCCACGCGTAACAATCGACTTCATCAGAACAATATCAGATGCACGGCCCGGCAGAACACAGAGGCTGTTCAACTCATGGTGACTCTAAGACACCCTAATTTGCATGTCTGTGCAGCTGCATGGGGGTGGGAATCAGCAGGCTGTGTTGACCACCACCACCAACAACAACATTAACTTTTTATTTTTTTTTGAAAAGCCTATGGCGTGTGAACACACCCAAAAAACTCCACCCGGTGCAGAAAAAATGTGCACACACATAAAGAGTGTTCACAAAAACGTGCAGACGGGTGCAACGTCAAGTGGTCCTCCTGTGAAGGACCCAAACCCTGATCCCCCGGGGCGTTAGGCTCCAGACGGGGACTGAGGTACTGTGGTCCGAGCAACCGAAGCCGACACGGACCCAACTTCCTCGGAGGGACTGCCGAAACAGAACCCTCCCAGTACTAGGTGGGGCTCCCCCGAAGGGAGACCCCATGAGAGCAGGCGAACTAAGCCAGAAGGCCATGTCCACCCACTCCCAAGACGTTCAGGGCTGGCCCGAGGACCCGCACCCTACTAATCACACAGTGACAAAACGTGCACAACAAAAAAAGACAAACAAGTGACAAACACAGGCTTAAATAAAATAAAGTGGGGGAAGGGATAGTGGAGAGGAGAGTGAAAGAAGTGGCCATTGTGGTGAAACAATGACCAGGCCCTCCGGCCAGGAATGAAAAAAATTCCTCCGGTCCTAGCCAAAAGGCCCGGCCCAGGAGGCAGGTGCTAAAAAAAAGCGTGTATCTGGTGCAGTGACCGTGGTATCTTAAATCAATGTGTCCCTCACACACAGTGATCTTCAGATACCCCTGGACTGCCACTCCAGGGGCACATTCACCATAGGCTTTTCGTTCCATATCCGACCCCCCAACCGGCCAGTGCAGCCCTCCACCCCTGCCAGCTAGAGAGCCCTTCAAGGTTTTCTTGGGGAGAACTGCCGCTCAGGTAACAGCCTCCACCAATACTAGCCCCTCCAGACCCTCCGTCAACCCAGCGGATTTGCATGGCTCTACCCCGTCTTATCCCAGGGCATTACCAGCTCCTCCAATCGGATCGCTGACAAAGGTAGCACTTACACCAGCCAGACAGAAGGCCAGACTAGAACTCGGCAAAAATACCAAGACCAAGCGCAGTACCCATCCTCACCAGGAGCACCCTTCCAGATGGCTCAGACTCAACCATGGGCCGGCCCCCAGTATTCTGTCAGGCAGCACAGCGTACTCCCTGCTGAAACCATCCTTCCAGGTGCAATGACGTCATTGGAATGCATCCACCCTCCCCATGTAGGAGGTGCTTCAGCGCTCCGCTGACAAATGATAAGGACAGGTACCATACCCAGTCCCAGCCAAAAGGCCGAGAAGCGGCAGGGAAGACAACCACGATCAGCACGGCCTAGAATGTGCAATAGCCGTGCCTCGCCCTGGGAGAACCGCCTTCATGATCATGGTGTCTCCCCTGCCAGGTAAGTACATTAACACCGTCTGTGTGTCTTTCCGAATCAAAGTTATTTTTCACCATATTAAAGGAAGCCCGGCATTAACCCAGCAAAACACAGAGGCTGTTCAACTCATGGTGACTCCAAGACATCCTAATTTGCATGTCTGTGCAGCTGCATGAGGGCAGGAATCAGCAGGCACGCGTATCAATCGACTTCATCAGAACAATATCAGAAGCACGGCCCGGCAGAACACAGATGCTCTTCAACTCATGGTGAGTCTAAGACGCCCTCATTTGCATGTTTGTGCAGCTGCATGGAGGGTGGGAATCAACAGGCTGTGATGACCACCAACAACAACAACATTAACGCCGTCTGTGTGTCTTTCCGAATCAAAGCTATTTTTCACCATATTAAAGGAAGCACGGCCTTAACCCAGCAAAACACAGAGGCTGTTCAACTCATGGTGACTCCAAGACAGCCTAATTTGCATGTCTGTGCAGCTGCATGAGGGCAGGAATCAGCATGCACGCGTATCAATCGACTTCATCAGAACAATATCAGAAGCACGGCCCAGCAGAACACAGATGCTCTTCAACTCATGGTGACTCCAAGACATCCTAATTTGCATGTCTGTGCAGCTGCATGGGGATGAGAATCAGCAGGCACGCGTAACAATCGGCTTCATCAGAATAAAATCAGATGCACGGCCCGGCAGAACACAGAAGTTGTTCAACTCATGGTGACGCCAAGACACCCTAATGTGCATGTCTGTGCAGCTGCATGGAGGGTGGGAATCAGCAGGCTGTGTTGACCACCACCAACAACAACATTAACGCCGTCTGTGTGTCTTTCCGAATCAAAGCTATTTTTCATCATATTAAAGGAAGCCCGGCCTTAACCCAGCAAAACACAGAGGCTGTTCAACTCATGGTGACTCCAAGACATCCTAATTTGCATGTCTGTGCAGCTGCATGAGGGCATGAATCAGCATGCACGCGTATCAATCGACTTCATCAGAACAATATCAGAAGCACGGCCCGGCAGAACACAGATGCTCTTCAACTCATGGTGACTCCAAGACATCCTAATTTGCATGTCTATGCAGCTGCATGGGGGCAGGAATCAGCAGGCACGCGTAACAATCGGCTTCATCACAATAAAATCAGATGTGTGGCCCGGCAGAACACAGAAGTTGTTCAACTCATGGTGACTCCAAGACACCCTAATTTGCATGTCTGTGCAGCTGCATGGGGGTGGGAATCAGCAGGCTGTGTTGACCACCAACAACAACAACATTAACGCCGTCTGTGTGTCTTTCCGAATCAAAGTTATTTTTCACCATATTAAAGGAAGCCCGGCCTTAACCCAGCAAAACACAGAGGCTGTTCAACTCATGGTGACTCCAAGACATCCTAATTTGCATGTCTGTGCAGCTGCATGAGGGCATGAATCAGCATGCACGCGTATCAATCGACTTCATCAGAACAATATCAGAAGCACGGCCCGGCAGAACATAGATGCTCTTTAACTCATGGTGACTCCAAGACATCCTAATTTGCATGTCTATGCAGCTGCATGGGGGCAGGAATCAGCAGGCACGCGTAACAATCGGCTTCATCAGAATAAAATCAGATGCACGGCAGGGCAGAACACAGAAGTTGTTCAACTCATGGTGACTCCAAGACACCCTAATTTGCATGTCTGTGCAGCTGCATGGAGGGTGGGAATCAGCAGGCTGTGTTGACCACCACCAACAACAACATTAACACCGTCTGTGTGTCTTTCCGAATCAAAGCTATTTTTCATCATATTAAAGGAAGCCCGGCCTTAACCCAGCAAAACACAGAGGCTGTTCAACTCATGGTGACTCCAAGACATCCTAATTTGCATGTCTGTGCAGCTGCATGAGGGCATGAATCAGCATGCACGCGTATCAATCGACTTCATCAGAACAATATCAGAAGCACGGCCCGGCAGAAAACAGATGCTCTTCAACTCATGGTGACTCCAAGACATCCTAATTTGCATGTCTATGCAGCTGCATGGGGGCAGGAATCAGCAGGCACGCGTAACAATCGGCTTCATCAGAATAAAATCAGATGCACGGACCGGCAGAACACCGAAGTTGTTCAACTCATGGTGACTCCAAGACACCCTAATTTGCATGTCTGTGCAGCTGCATGGGGGTGGGAATCAGCAGGCTGTGTTGACCAAAAACAACAACAACATTAACACCGTCTGTGTGTCTTTCCGAATCAAAGTTATTTTTCACCATATTAAAGGAAGCCCGGCCTTAACCCAGCAAAACACAGAGGCTGTTCAACTCATGGTGACTCCAAGACATCCTAATTTGCATGTCTGTGCAGCTGCATGAGGGCATGAATCAGCATGCACGCGTATCAATCGACTTCATCAGAACAATATCAGAAGCACGGCCCGGCAGAACATAGATGCTCTTTAACTCATGGTGACTCCAAGACATCCTAATTTGCATGTGTATGCAGCTGCATGGGGGCAGGAATCAGCAGGCACGCGTAACAATCGGCTTCATCAGAATAAAATCAGATGCACGGCCCGGCAGAACACAGAAGTTGTTCAACTCATGGTGACTCCAAGACACCCTAATTTGCATGTCTGTGCAGCTGCATGGGGGTGGGAATCAGCAGGCTGTGTTGACCACCAACAACAACAACAACATTAACGCCGTCTGTGTGTCTTTCCGAATCAAAGTTATTTTTCACCATATTAAAGGAAGCCCGGCCTTAACCCAGCAAAACACAGAGGCTGTTCAACTCATGGTGACTCCAAGACATCCTAATTTGCATGTCTGTGCAGCTGCATGGGGGCAGGAATCAGCAGGCACGCGTAACAATCGGCTTCATCAGAATAAAATCAGATGCACGGGCCGGCAGAACACAGAAGTTGTTCAACTCATGGTGACTCCAAGACACCCTAATATGCATGTCTGTGCAGCTGCATGAGGGCATGAATCAGCATGCACGCGTATCAATCGACTTCATCAGAACAATATCAGAAGCACGGCCCGGCAGAACACAGATGCTCTTCAACTCATGGTGAGTCTAAGACGCCCTCATTTGCATGTCTGTGCAGCTGCATGGGGGTGGGAATCAGCAGGCTGTGTTGACCACCACCAACACCAACAACAACATTAACGCCATCTGTGTGCCTTTCCGAATCAAAGCTATTTTTCATCATATTAAAGGAAGCCCGGCCTTAACCCAGCAAAACACAGAGGCTGTTCAACTCATGGTGACTCCAAGACATCCTAATTTGCATGTCTGTGCAGCTGCATGAGGGCATGAATCAGCATGCACGCGTATCAATCGACTTCATCAGAACAATATCAGAAGCACGGCCCGGCAGAACATAGATGCTCTTTAACTCATGGTGACTCCAAGACATCCTAATTTGCATGTCTGTGCAGCTGCATGGGGACGGAAATCAGCAGGCACGCGTAACAATCGGCTTCATCAGAATAAAATCAGATGCACGGCCCGGCAGAACACAGAAGTTGTTCAACTCATGGTGACTCCAAGACACCCTAATTTGCATGTCTGTGCAGCTGCATGGAGGGTGGGAATCAGCATGCACGCGTATCAATCGACTTCATCAGAACAATATCAGAAGCACGGCCCGGCAGAACACAGATGCTCTTCAACTCATGGTGAGTCTAAGACGCCCTCATTTGCATGTTTGTGCAGCTGCATGGAGGGTGGGAATCAACAGGCTGTGATGACCACCAACAACAACAACATTAACGCCGTCTGTGTGTCTTTCCGAATCAAAGCTATTTTTCACCATATTAAAGGAAGCACGGCCTTAACCCAGCAAAACACAGAGGCTGTTCAACTCATGGTGACTCCAAGACAGCCTAATTTGCATGTCTGTGCAGCTGCATGAGGGCAGGAATCAGCATGCACGCGTATCAATCGACTTCATCAGAACAATATCAGAAGCACGGCCCAGCAGAACACAGATGCTCTTCAACTCATGGTGACTCCAAGACATCCTAATTTGCATGTCTGTGCAGCTGCATGGGGATGAGAATCAGCAGGCACGCGTAACAATCGGCTTCATCAGAATAAAATCAGATGCACGGCCCGGCAGAACACAGAAGTTGTTCAACTCATGGTGACGCCAAGACACCCTAATGTGCATGTCTGTGCAGCTGCATGGAGGGTGGGAATCAGCAGGCTGTGTTGACCACCACCAACAACAACATTAACGCCGTCTGTGTGTCTTTCCGAATCAAAGCTATTTTTCATCATATTAAAGGAAGCCCGGCCTTAACCCAGCAAAACACAGAGGCTGTTCAACTCATGGTGACTCCAAGACATCCTAATTTGCATGTCTGTGCAGCTGCATGAGGGCATGAATCAGCATGCACGCGTATCAATCGACTTCATCAGAACAATATCAGAAGCACGGCCCGGCAGAACACAGATGCTCTTCAACTCATGGTGACTCCAAGACATCCTAATTTGCATGTCTATGCAGCTGCATGGGGGCAGGAATCAGCAGGCACGCGTAACAATCGGCTTCATCACAATAAAATCAGATGTGTGGCCCGGCAGAACACAGAAGTTGTTCAACTCATGGTGACTCCAAGACACCCTAATTTGCATGTCTGTGCAGCTGCATGGGGGTGGGAATCAGCAGGCTGTGTTGACCACCAACAACAACAACATTAACGCCGTCTGTGTGTCTTTCCGAATCAAAGTTATTTTTCACCATATTAAAGGAAGCCCGGCCTTAACCCAGCAAAACACAGAGGCTGTTCAACTCATGGTGACTCCAAGACATCCTAATTTGCATGTCTGTGCAGCTGCATGAGGGCATGAATCAGCATGCACGCGTATTAATCGACTTCATCAGAACAATATCAGAAGCACGGCCCGGCAGAACATAGATGCTCTTTAACTCATGGTGACTCCAAGACATCCTAATTTGCATGTCTATGCAGCTGCATGGGGGCAGGAATCAGCAGGCACGCGTAACAATCGGCTTCATCAGAATAAAATCAGATGCACGGCAGGGCAGAACACAGAAGTTGTTCAACTCATGGTGACTCCAAGACACCCTAATTTGCATGTCTGTGCAGCTGCATGGAGGGTGGGAATCAGCAGGCTGTGTTGACCACCACCAACAACAACATTAACACCGTCTGTGTTTCTTTCCGAATCAAAGCTATTTTTCATCATATTAAAGGAAGCCCGGCCTTAACCCAGCAAAACACAGAGGCTGTTCAACTCATGGTGACTCCAAGACATCCTAATTTGCATGTCTGTGCAGCTGCATGAGGGCATGAATCAGCATGCACGCGTATCAATCGACTTCATCAGAACAATATCAGAAGCACGGCCCGGCAGAAAACAGATGCTCTTCAACTCATGGTGACTCCAAGACATCCTAATTTGCATGTCTATGCAGCTGCATGGGGGCAGGAATCAGCAGGCACGCGTAACAATCGGCTTCATCAGAATAAAATCAGATGCACGGACCGGCAGAACACCGAAGTTGTTCAACTCATGGTGACTCCAAGACACCCTAATTTGCATGTCTGTGCAGCTGCATGGGGGTGGGAATCAGCAGGCTGTGTTGACCAAAAACAACAACAACATTAACACCGTCTGTGTGTCTTTCCGAATCAAAGTTATTTTTCACCATATTAAAGGAAGCCCGGCCTTAATCCAGCAAAACACAGAGGCTGTTCAACTCATGGTGACTCCAAAACAGCGTAATTTGCATGTCTGTGCAGCTGCATGAGGGCATGAATCAGCATGCACGCGTATCAATCGACTTCATCAGAACAATATCAGAAGCACGGCCCGGCAGAACATAGATGCTCTTTAACTCATGGTGACTCCAAGACATCCTAATTTGCATGTGTATGCAGCTGCATGGGGGCAGGAATCAGCAGGCACGCGTAACAATCGGCTTCATCAGAATAAAATCAGATGCACGGCCCGGCAGAACACAGAAGTTGTTCAACTCATGGTGACGCCAAGACACCCTAATTTGCATGTCTGTGCAGCTGCATGGGGGTGGGAATCAGCAGGCTGTGTTGACCACCAACAACAACAACAACATTAACGCCGTCTGTGTGTCTTTCCGAATCAAAGTTATTTTTCACCATATTAAAGGAAGCCCGGCCTTAACCCAGCAAAACACAGAGGCTGTTCAACTCATGGTGACTCCAAGACAGCCTAATTTGCATGTCTGTGCAGCTGCATGGGGGCAGGAATCAGCAGGCACGCGTAACAATCGGCTTCATCAGAATAAAATCAGATGCACGGGCCGGCAGAACACAGAAGTTGTTCAACTCATGGTGACTCCAAAACAGCGTAATTTGCATGTCTGTGCAGCTGCATGAGGGCATGAATCAGCATGCACGCGTATCAATCGACTTCATCAGAACAATATCAGAAGCACGGCCCGGCAGAACACAGATGCTCTTCAACTCATGGTGAGTCTAAGACGCCCTCATTTGCATGTCTGTGCAGCTGCATGGAGGGTGGGAATCAGCAGGCTGTGTTGACCACCACCAACAACAACATTAACGCCGTCTGTGTGTCTTTCCGAATCAAAGCTATTTTTCATCATATTAAAGGAAGCCCGGCATTAACCCAGCAAAACACAGAGGCTTGTGGTGGCAAAATAGGCTAAATACATCTTCAAATTTCCACCACAGGCTGTTCAACTCATGGTGACTCCAAGACATTCTAATTTGCATGTCTGTGCAGCTGCATGAGGGCATGAATCAGCATGCACGCGTATCAATCGACTTCATCAGAACAATATCAGAAGCACGGCCCGGCAGAACACAGATGCTCTTCAACTCATGGTGAGTCTAAGACGCCCTCATTTGCATGTCTGTGCAGCTGCATGTGGGTGGGAATCAGCAGGCTGTGTTGACCACCACCAACACCAACAACAACATTAACGCCATCTGTGTGCCTTTCCGAATCAAAGCTATTTTTCATCATATTAAAGGAAGCCCGGCCTTAACCCAGCAAAACACAGAGGCTGTTCAACTCATGGTGACTCCAAGACATCCTAATTTGCATGTCTGTGCAGCTGCATGAGGGCATGAATCAGCATGCACGCGTATCAATCGACTTCATCAGAACAATATCAGAAGCACGGCCCGGCAGAACATAGATGCTCTTTAACTCATGGTGACTCCAAGACATCCTAATTTGCATGTCTATGCAGCTGCATGGGGGCAGGAATCAGCAGGCACGCGTAACAATCGGCTTCATCAGAATAAAATCAGAAGCACGGCCCGGCAGAACACAGAAGTTGTTCAACTCATGGTGACGCCAAGACACCCTAATTTGCATGTCTGTGCAGCTGCATGGGGGTGGGAATCAGCAGGCTGTGTTGACCACCAACAACAACAACAACATTAACGCCGTCTGTGTGTCTTTCCGAATCAAAGTTATTTTTCACCATATTAAAGGAAGCCCGGCCTTAACCCAGCAAAACACAGAGGCTGTTCAACTCATGGTGACTCCAAGACATCCTAATTTGCATGTCTGTGCAGCTGCATGGGGGCAGGAATCAGCAGGCACGCCTAACAATCGGCTTCATCAGAATAAAATGAGATGCACGGGCCGGCAGAACACAGAAGTTGTTCAACTCATGGTGACTCCAAGACACCCTAATATGCATGTCTGTGCAGCTGCATGAGGGCATGAATCAGCATGCACGCGTATCAATCGACTTCATCAGAACAATATCAGAAGCACGGCCCGGCAGAACACAGATGCTCTTCAACTCATGGTGAGTCTAAGACGCCCTCATTTGCATGTCTGTGCAGCTGCATGGAGGGTGGGAATCAGCAGGCTGTGTTGACCACCACCAACAACAACATTAACGCCGTCTGTGTGTCTTTCCGAATCAAAGCTATTTTTCATCATATTAAAGGAAGCCCGGCATTAACCCAGCAAAACACAGAGGCTTGTGGTGGCAAAATAGGCTAAATACATCTTCAAATTTCCACCACAGGCTGTTCAACTCATGGTGACTCCAAGACATTCTAATTTGCATGTCTGTGCAGCTGCATGAGGGC
Organism: Rana temporaria; assembly: GCF_905171775.1. Classification (NCBI taxonomy): domain Eukaryota; kingdom Metazoa; phylum Chordata; class Amphibia; order Anura; family Ranidae; genus Rana; species Rana temporaria. The sequence continues at coordinate 427,431,628 of NC_053490.1, forward strand.
ATGAATCAGCATGCACGCGTATCAATCGACTTCATCAGAACAATATCAGAAGCACGGCCCGGCAGAACACAGATGCTCTTCAACTCATGGTGAGTCTAAGACGCCCTCATTTGCATGTCTGTGCAGCTGCATGGGGGTGGGAATCAGCAGGCTGTGTTGACCACCACCAACACCAACAACAACATTAACGCCATCTGTGTGCCTTTCCGAATCAAAGCTATTTTTCATCATATTAAAGGAAGCCCGGCCTTAACCCAGCAAAACACAGAGGCTGTTCAACTCATGGTGACTCCAAGACATCCTAATTTGCATGTCTGTGCAGCTGCATGAGGGCATGAATCAGCATGCACGCGTATCAATCGACTTCATCAGAACAATATCAGAAGCACGGCCCGGCAGAACATAGATGCTCTTTAACTCATGGTGACTCCAAGACATCCTAATTTGCATGTCTATGCAGCTGCATGGGGGCAGGAATCAGCAGGCACGCGTAACAATCGGCTTCATCAGAATAAAATCAGATGCACGGCCCGGCAGAACACAGAAGTTGTTCAACTCATGGTGACGCCAAGACACCCTAATTTGCATGTCTGTGCAGCTGCATGGGGGTGGGAATCAGCAGGCTGTGTTGACCACCAACAACAACAACAACATTAACGCCGTCTGTGTGTCTTTCCGAATCAAAGTTATTTTTCACCATATTAAAGGAAGCCCGGCCTTAACCCAGCCAAACACAGAGGCTGTTCAACTCATGGTGACTCCAAGACATCCTAATTTGCATGTCTATGCAGCTGCATGGGGGCAGGAATCAGCAGGCACGCGTAACAATCGGCTTCATCAGAATAAAATCAGATGCACGGCCCGGCAGAACACAGAAGTTGTTCAACTCATGGTGACTCCAAGACACCCTAATTTGCATGTCTGTGCAGCTGCATGGGGGTGGGAATCAGCAGGCTGTGTTGACCACCAACAACAACAACAACATTAACGCCGTCTGTGTGTCTTTCCGAATCAAAGTTATTTTTCACCATATTAAAGGAAGCCCGGCCTTAACCCAGCAAAACACAGAGGCTGTTCAACTCATGGTGACTCCAAGACATCCTAATTGGCATGTCTGTGCAGCTGCATGGGGGCAGGAATCAGCAGGCACGCGTAACAATCGGCTTCATCAGAATAAAATCAGATGCACGGGCCGGCAGAACACAGAAGTTGTTCAACTCATGGTGACTCCAAGACACCCTAATATGCATGTCTGTGCAGCTGCATGAGGGCATGAATCAGCATGCACGCGTATCAATCGACTTCATCAGAACAATATCAGAAGCACGGCCCGGCAGAACACAGATGCTCTTCAACTCATGGTGAGTCTAAGACGCCCTCATTTGCATGTCTGTGCAGCTGCATGGGGGTGGGAATCAGCAGGCTGTGTTGACCACCACCAACACCAACAACAACATTAACGCCATCTGTGTGCCTTTCCGAATCAAAGCTATTTTTCATCATATTAAAGGAGCCCGGCCTTAACCCAGCAAAACACAGAGGCTGTTCAACTCATGGTGACTCCAAGACATCCTAATTTGCATGTCTATGCAGCTGCATGGGGGCAGGAATCAGCAGGCACGCGTAACAATCGGCTTCATCAGAATAAAATCAGATGCACGGCCCGGCAGAACACAGAAGTTGTTCAACTCATGGTGACGCCAAGACACCCTAATTTGCATGTCTGTGCAGCTGCATGGGGGTGGGAATCAGCAGGCTGTGTTGACCACCAACAACAACAACAACATTAACGCCGTCTGTGTGTCTTTCCGAATCAAAGTTATTTTTCACCATATTAAAGGAAGCCCGGCCTTAACCCAGCAAAACACAGAGGCTGTTCAACTCATGGTGACTCCAAGACATCCTAATTTGCATGTCTGTGCAGCTGCATGGGGGCAGGAATCAGCAGGCACGCGTAACAATCGGCTTCATCAGAATAAAATCAGATGCACGGGCCGGCAGAACACAGAAGTTGTTCAACTCATGGTGACTCCAAGACACCCTAATATGCATGTCTGTGCAGCTGCATGAGGGCATGAATCAGCATGCACGCGTATCAATCGACTTCATCAGAACAATATCAGAAGCACGGCCCGGCAGAACACAGATGCTCTTCAACTCATGGTGAGTCCAAGACGCCCTCATTTGCATGTCTGTGCAGCTGCATGGGGGTGGGAATCAGCAGGCTGTGTTGACCACCACCAACACCAACAACAACATTAACGCCATCTGTGTGCCTTTCCGAATCAAAGCTATTTTTCATCATATTAAAGGAAGCCCGGCCTTAACCCAGCAAAACACAGAGGCTGTTCAACTCATGGTGACTCCAAGACATCCTAATTTGCATGTCTGTGCAGCTGCATGAGGGCATGAATCAGCATGCACGCGTATCAATCGACTTCATCAGAACAATATCAGAAGCACGGCCCGGCAGAACACAGATGCTCTTCAACTCATGGTGACTCCAAGACATCCTAATTTGCATGTCTATGCAGCTGCATGGGGGCAGGAATCAGCAGGCACGCGTAACAATCTGCTTCATCAGAATAAAATCAGATGTGTGGCCCGGCAAAACACAGAAGTTGTTCATCTCATGGTGACTCCAAGACACCCTAATTTGCATGTCTGTGCAGCTGCATGGGGGTGGGAATCAGCAGGCTGTGTTGACCACCAACAACAACAACATTAACGCCGTCTGTGTGTCTTTCCGAATCAAAGCTATTTTTCATCATATTAAAGGAAGCCCGGGCTTAACCCAGCAAAACACAGAGGCTGTTCAACTCATGGTGACTCCAAGACATCCTAATTTGCATGTCTATGCAGCTGCATGGGGGCAGGAATCAGCAGGCACGCGTAACAATCGGCTTCATCAGAATAAAATCAGATGCACGGCCCGGCAGAACACAGAAGTTGTTCAACTCATGGTGACGCCAAGACACCCTAATTTGCATGTCTGTGCAGCTGCATGGGGGTGGGAATCAGCAGGCTGTGTTGACCACCAACAACAACAACAACATTAACGCCGTCTGTGTGTCTTTCCGAATCAAAGTTATTTTTCACCATATTAAAGGAAGCCCGGCCTTAACCCAGCAAAACACAGAGGCTGTTCAACTCATGGTGACTCCAAGACATCCTAATTTGCATGTCTGTGCAGCTGCATGGGGGCAGGAATCAGCAGGCACGCGTAACAATCGGCTTCATCAGAATAAAATCAGATGCACGGGCCGGCAGAACACAGAAGTTGTTCAACTCATGGTGACTCCAAGACACCCTAATATGCATGTCTGTGCAGCTGCATGAGGGCATGAATCAGCATGCACGCGTATCAATCGACTTCATCAGAACAATATCAGAAGCACGGCCCGGCAGAACACAGATGCTCTTCAACTCATGGTGAGTCTAAGACGCCCTCATTTGCATGTCTGTGCAGCTGCATGGAGGGTGGGAATCAGCAGGCTGTGTTGACCACCACCAACAACAACATTAACGCCGTCTGTGTGTCTTTCCGAATCAAAGCTATTTTTCATCATATTAAAGGAAGCCCGGCATTAACCCAGCAAAACACAGAGGCTTGTGGTGGCAAAATAGGCTAAATACATCTTCAAATTTCCACCACAGGCTGTTCAACTCATGGTGACTCCAAGACATTCTAATTTGCATGTCTGTGCAGCTGCATGAGGGCATGAATCAGCATGCACGCGTATCAATCGACTTCATCAGAACAATATCAGAAGCACGGCCCGGCAGAACACAGATGCTCTTCAACTCATGGTGAGTCTAAGACGCCCTCATTTGCATGTCTGTGCAGCTGCATGGGGGTGGGAATCAGCAGGCTGTGTTGACCACCACCAACACCAACAACAACATTAACGCCATCTGTGTGCCTTTCCGAATCAAAGCTATTTTTCATCATATTAAAGGAAGCCCGGCCTTAACCCAGCAAAACACAGAGGCTGTTCAACTCATGGTGACTCCAAGACATCCTAATTTGCATGTCTGTGCAGCTGCATGAGGGCATGAATCAGCATGCACGCGTATCAATCGACTTCATCAGAACAATATCAGAAGCACGGCCCGGCAGAACATAGATGCTCTTTAACTCATGGTGACTCCAAGACATCCTAATTTGCATGTCTATGCAGCTGCATGGGGGCAGGAATCAGCAGGCACGCGTAACAATCGGCTTCATCAGAATAAAATCAGATGCACGGCCCGGCAGAACACAGAAGTTGTTCAACTCATGGTGACGCCAAGACACCCTAATTTGCATGTCTGTGCAGCTGCATGGGGGTGGGAATCAGCAGGCTGTGTTGACCACCAACAACAACAACAACATTAACGCCGTCTGTGTGTCTTTCCGAATCAAAGTTATTTTTCACCATATTAAAGGAAGCCCGGCCTTAACCCAGCCAAACACAGAGGCTGTTCAACTCATGGTGACTCCAAGACATCCTAATTTGCATGTCTATGCAGCTGCATGGGGTCAGGAATCAGCAGGCACGCGTAACAATCGGCTTCATCAGAATAAAATCAGATGCACGGCCCGGCAGAACACAGAAGTTGTTCAACTCATGGTGACGCCAAGACACCCTAATTTGCATGTCTGTGCAGCTGCATGGGGGTGGGAATCAGCAGGCTGTGTTGACCACCAACAACAACAACAACATTAACGCCGTCTGTGTGTCTTTCCGAATCAAAGTTATTTTTCACCATATTAAAGGAAGCCCGGCCTTAACCCAGCAAAACACAGAGGCTGTTCAACTCATGGTGACTCCAAGACATCCTAATTTGCATGTCTATGCAGCTGCATGGGGGCAGGAATCAGCAGGCACGCGTAACAATCGGCTTCATCAGAATAAAATCAGATGCACGGGCCGGCAGAACACAGAAGTTGTTCAACTCATGGTGACTCCAAGACACCCTAATATGCATGTCTGTGCAGCTGCATGAGGGCATGAATCAGCATGCACGCGTATCAATCGACTTCATCAGAACAATATCAGAAGCACGGCCCGGCAGAACACAGATGCTCTTCAACTCATGGTGAGTCTAAGACGCCCTCATTTGCATGTCTGTGCAGCTGCATGGGGGTGGGAATCAGCAGGCTGTGTTGACCACCACCAACACCAACAACAACATTAACGCCATCTGTGTGCCTTTCCGAATCAAAGCTATTTTTCATCATATTAAAGGAAGCCCGGCCTTAACCCAGCAAAACACAGAGGCTGTTCAACTCATGGTGACTCCAAGACATCCTAATTTGCATGTCTGTGCAGCTGCATGAGGGCATGAATCAGCATGCACGCGTATCAATCGACTTCATCAGAACAATATCAGAAGCACGGCCCGGCAGAACACAGATGCTCTTCAACTCATGGTGACTCCAAGACATCCTAATTTGCATGTCTATGCAGCTGCATGGGGGCAGGAATCAGCAGGCACGCGTAACAATCTGCTTCATCAGAATAAAATCAGATGTGTGGCCCGGCAAAACACAGAAGTTGTTCATCTCATGGTGACTCCAAGACACCCTAATTTGCATGTCTGTGCAGCTGCATGGGGGTGGGAATCAGCAGGCTGTGTTGACCACCAACAACAACAACATTAACGCCGTCTGTGTGTCTTTCCGAATCAAAGCTATTTTTCATCATATTAAAGGAAGCCCGGCCTTAACCCAGCAAAACACAGAGGCTGTTCAACTCATGGTGACTCCAAGACATCCTAATTTGCATGTCTATGCAGCTGCATGGGGGCAGGAATCAGCAGGCACGCGTAACAATCGGCTTCATCAGAATAAAATCAGATGCACGGCCCGGCAGAACACAGAAGTTGTTCAACTCATGGTGACGCCAAGACACCCTAATTTGCATGTCTGTGCAGCTGCATGGGGGTGGGAATCAGCAGGCTGTGTTGACCACCAACAACAACAACAACATTAACGCCGTCTGTGTGTCTTTCCGAATCAAAGTTATTTTTCACCATATTAAAGGAAGCCCGGCCTTAACCCAGCAAAACACAGAGGCTGTTCAACTCATGGTGACTCCAAGACATCCTAATTTGCATGTCTGTGCAGCTGCATGGGGGCAGGAATCAGCAGGCACGCGTAACAATCGGCTTCATCAGAATAAAATCAGATGCACGGGCCGGCAGAACACAGAAGTTGTTCAACTCATGGTGACTCCAAGACACCCTAATATGCATGTCTGTGCAGCTGCATGAGGGCATGAATCAGCATGCACGCGTATCAATCGACTTCATCAGAACAATATCAGAAGCACGGCCCGGCAGAACACAGATGCTCTTCAACTCATGGTGAGTCTAAGACGCCCTCATTTGCATGTCTGTGCAGCTGCATGGAGGGTGGGAATCAGCAGGCTGTGTTGACCACCACCAACAACAACATTAACGCCGTCTGTGTGTCTTTCCGAATCAAAGCTATTTTTCATCATATTAAAGGAAGCCCGGCATTAACCCAGCAAAACACAGAGGCTTGTGGTGGCAAAATAGGCTAAATACATCTTCAAATTTCCACCACAGGCTGTTCAACTCATGGTGACTCCAAGACATTCTAATTTGCATGTCTGTGCAGCTGCATGAGGGCATGAATCAGCATGCACGCGTATCAATCGACTTCATCAGAACAATATCAGAAGCACGGCCCGGCAGAACACAGATGCTCTTCAACTCATGGTGAGTCTAAGACGCCCTCATTTGCATGTCTGTGCAGCTGCATGGGGGTGGGAATCAGCAGGCTGTGTTGACCACCACCAACACCAACAACAACATTAACGCCATCTGTGTGCCTTTCCGAATCAAAGCTATTTTTCATCATATTAAAGGAAGCCCGGCCTTAACCCAGCAAAACACAGAGGCTGTTCAACTCATGGTGACTCCAAGACATCCTAATTTGCATGTCTGTGCAGCTGCATGAGGGCATGAATCAGCATGCACGCGTATCAATCGACTTCATCAGAACAATATCAGAAGCACGGCCCGGCAGAACATAGATGCTCTTTAACTCATGGTGACTCCAAGACATCCTAATTTGCATGTCTATGCAGCTGCATGGGGGCAGGAATCAGCAGGCACGCGTAACAATCGGCTTCATCAGAATAAAATCAGATGCACGGCCCGGCAGAACACAGAAGTTGTTCAACTCATGGTGACGCCAAGACACCCTAATTTGCATGTCTGTGCAGCTGCATGGGGGTGGGAATCAGCAGGCTGTGTTGACCACCAACAACAACAACAACATTAACGCCGTCTGTGTGTCTTTCCGAATCAAAGTTATTTTTCACCATATTAAAGGAAGCCCGGCCTTAACCCAGCAAAACACAGAGGCTGTTCAACTCATGGTGACTCCAAGACATCCTAATTTGCATGTCTATGCAGCTGCATGGGGGCAGGAATCAGCAGGCACGCGTAACAATCGGCTTCATCAGAATAAAATCAGATGCACGGCCCGGCAGAACACAGAAGTTGTTCAACTCATGGTGACGCCAAGACACCCTAATTTGCATGTCTGTGCAGCTGCATGGGGGTGGGAATCAGCAGGCTGTGTTGACCACCAACAACAACAACAACATTAACGCCGTCTGTGTGTCTTTCCGAATCAAAGTTATTTTTCACCATATTAAAGGAAGCCCGGCCTTAACCCAGCAAAACACAGAGGCTGTTCAACTCATGGTGACTCCAAGACATCCTAATTTGCATGTCTGTGCAGCTGCATGGGGGCAGGAATCAGCAGGCACGCGTAACAATCGGCTTCATCAGAATAAAATCAGATGCACGGGCCGGCAGAACACAGAAGTTGTTCAACTCATGGTGACTCCAAGACACCCTAATATGCATGTCTGTGCAGCTGCATGAGGGCATGAATCAGCATGCACGCGTATCAATCGACTTCATCAGAACAATATCAGAAGCACGGCCCGGCAGAACACAGATGCTCTTCAACTCATGGTGAGTCTAAGACGCCCTCATTTGCATGTCTGTGCAGCTGCATGGGGGTGGGAATCAGCAGGCTGTGTTGACCACCACCAACACCAACAACAACATTAACGCCATCTGTGTGCCTTTCCGAATCAAAGCTATTTTTCATCATATTAAAGGAAGCCCGGCCTTAACCCAGCAAAACACAGAGGCTGTTCAACTCATGGTGACTCCAAGACATCCTAATTTGCATGTCTATGCAGCTGCATGGGGGCAGGAATCAGCAGGCACGCGTAACAATCGGCTTCATCAGAATAAAATCAGATGCACGGCCCGGCAGAACACAGAAGTTGTTCAACTCATGGTGACGCCAAGACACCCTAATTTGCATGTCTGTGCAGCTGCATGGGGGTGGGAATCAGCAGGCTGTGTTGACCACCAACAACAACAACAACATTAACGCCGTCTGTGTGTCTTTCCGAATCAAAGTTATTTTTCACCATATTAAAGGAAGCCCGGCCTTAACCCAGCCAAACACAGAGGCTGTTCAACTCATGGTGACTCCAAGACATCCTAATTTGCATGTCTATGCAGCTGCATGGGGTCAGGAATCAGCAGGCACGCGTAACAATCGGCTTCATCAGAATAAAATCAGATGCACGGCCCGGCAGAACACAGAAGTTGTTCAACTCATGGTGACGCCAAGACACCCTAATTTGCATGTCTGTGCAGCTGCATGGGGGTGGGAATCAGCAGGCTGTGTTGACCACCAACAACAACAACAACATTAACGCCGTCTGTGTGTCTTTCCGAATCAAAGTTATTTTTCACCATATTAAAGGAAGCCCGGCCTTAACCCAGCAAAACACAGAGGCTGTTCAACTCATGGTGACTCCAAGACATCCTAATTTGCATGTCTGTGCAGCTGCATGGGGGCAGGAATCAGCAGGCACGCGTAACAATCGGCTTCATCAGAATAAAATCAGATGCACGGGCCGGCAGAACACAGAAGTTGTTCAACTCATGGTGACTCCAAGACACCCTAATATGCATGTCTGTGCAGCTGCATGAGGGCATGAATCAGCATGCACGCGTATCAATCGACTTCATCAGAACAATATCAGAAGCACGGCCCGGCAGAACACAGATGCTCTTCAACTCATGGTGAGTCTAAGACGCCCTCATTTGCATGTCTGTGCAGCTGCATGGAGGGTGGGAATCAGCAGGCTGTGTTGACCACCACCAACAACAACATTAACGCCGTCTGTGTGTCTTTCCGAATCAAAGCTATTTTTCATCATATTAAAGGAAGCCCGGCATTAACCCAGCAAAACACAGAGGCTTGTGGTGGCAAAATAGGCTAAATACATCTTCAAATTTCCACCACAGGCTGTTCAACTCATGGTGACTCCAAGACATTCTAATTTGCATGTCTGTGCAGCTGCATGAGGGCATGAATCAGCATGCACGCGTATCAATCGACTTCATCAGAACAATATCAGAAGCACGGCCCGGCAGAACACAGATGCTCTTCAACTCATGGTGAGTCTAAGACGCCCTCATTTGCATGTCTGTGCAGCTGCATGGGGGTGGGAATCAGCAGGCTGTGTTGACCACCACCAACACCAACAACAACATTAACGCCATCTGTGTGCCTTTCCGAATCAAAGCTATTTTTCATCATATTAAAGGAAGCCCGGCCTTAACCCAGCAAAACACAGAGGCTGTTCAACTCATGGTGACTCCAAGACATCCTAATTTGCATGTCTGTGCAGCTGCATGAGGGCATGAATCAGCATGCACGCGTATCAATCGACTTCATCAGAACAATATCAGAAGCACGGCCCGGCAGAACATAGATGCTCTTTAACTCATGGTGACTCCAAGACATCCTAATTTGCATGTCTATGCAGCTGCATGGGGGCAGGAATCAGCAGGCACGCGTAACAATCGGCTTCATCAGAATAAAATCAGATGCACGGCCCGGCAGAACACAGAAGTTGTTCAACTCATGGTGACGCCAAGACACCCTAATTTGCATGTCTGTGCAGCTGCATGGGGGTGGGAATCAGCAGGCTGTGTTGACCACCAACAACAACAACAACATTAACGCCGTCTGTGTGTCTTTCCGAATCAAAGTTATTTTTCACCATATTAAAGGAAGCCCGGCCTTAACCCAGCCAAACACAGAGGCTGTTCAACTCATGGTGACTCCAAGACATCCTAATTTGCATGTCTATGCAGCTGCATGGGGTCAGGAATCAGCAGGCACGCGTAACAATCGGCTTCATCAGAATAAAATCAGATGCACGGCCCGGCAGAACACAGAAGTTGTTCAACTCATGGTGACGCCAAGACACCCTAATTTGCATGTCTGTGCAGCTGCATGGGGGTGGGAATCAGCAGGCTGTGTTGACCACCAACAACAACAACAACATTAACGCCGTCTGTGTGTCTTTCCGAATCAAAGTTATTTTTCACCATATTAAAGGAAGCCCGGCCTTAACCCAGCAAAACACAGAGGCTGTTCAACTCATGGTGACTCCAAGACATCCTAATTTGCATGTCTGTGCAGCTGCATGGGGGCAGGAATCAGCAGGCACGCGTAACAATCGGCTTCATCAGAATAAAATCAGATGCACGGGCCGGCAGAACACAGAAGTTGTTCAACTCATGGTGACTCCAAGACACCCTAATATGCATGTCTGTGCAGCTGCATGAGGGCATGAATCAGCATGCACGCGTATCAATCGACTTCATCAGAACAATATCAGAAGCACGGCCCGGCAGAACACAGATGCTCTTCAACTCATGGTGAGTCTAAGACGCCCTCATTTGCATGTCTGTGCAGCTGCATGGGGGTGGGAATCAGCAGGCTGTGTTGACCACCACCAACACCAACAACAACATTAACGCCATCTGTGTGCCTTTCCGAATCAAAGCTATTTTTCATCATATTAAAGGAAGCCCGGCCTTAACCCAGCAAAACACAGAGGCTGTTCAACTCATGGTGACTCCAAGACATCCTAATTTGCATGTCTGTGCAGCTGCATGAGGGCATGAATCAGCATGCACGCGTATCAATCGACTTCATCAGAACAATATCAGAAGCACGGCCCGGCAGAACACAGATGCTCTTCAACTCATGGTGACTCCAAGACATCCTAATTTGCATGTCTATGCAGCTGCATGGGGGCAGGAATCAGCAGGCACGCGTAACAATCTGCTTCATCAGAATAAAATCAGATGTGTGGCCCGGCAAAACACAGAAGTTGTTCATCTCATGGTGACTCCAAGACACCCTAATTTGCATGTCTGTGCAGCTGCATGGGGGTGGGAATCAGCAGGCTGTGTTGACCACCAACAACAACAACATTAACGCCGTCTGTGTGTCTTTCCGAATCAAAGCTATTTTTCATCATATTAAAGGAAGCCCGGCCTTAACCCAGCAAAACACAGAGGCTGTTCAACTCATGGTGACTCCAAGACATCCTAATTTGCATGTCTATGCAGCTGCATGGGGGCAGGAATCAGCAGGCACGCGTAACAATCGGCTTCATCAGAATAAAATCAGATGCACGGCCCGGCAGAACACAGAAGTTGTTCAACTCATGGTGACGCCAAGACACCCTAATTTGCATGTCTGTGCAGCTGCATGGGGGTGGGAATCAGCAGGCTGTGTTGACCACCAACAACAACAACAACATTAACGCCGTCTGTGTGTCTTTCCGAATCAAAGTTATTTTTCACCATATTAAAGGAAGCCCGGCCTTAACCCAGCAAAACACAGAGGCTGTTCAACTCATGGTGACTCCAAGACATCCTAATTTGCATGTCTGTGCAGCTGCATGGGGGCAGGAATCAGCAGGCACGCGTAACAATCGGCTTCATCAGAATAAAATCAGATGCACGGGCCGGCAGAACACAGAAGTTGTTCAACTCATGGTGACTCCAAGACACCCTAATATGCATGTCTGTGCAGCTGCATGAGGGCATGAATCAGCATGCACGCGTATCAATCGACTTCATCAGAACAATATCAGAAGCACGGCCCGGCAGAACACAGATGCTCTTCAACTCATGGTGAGTCTAAGACGCCCTCATTTGCATGTCTGTGCAGCTGCATGGAGGGTGGGAATCAGCAGGCTGTGTTGACCACCACCAACAACAACATTAACGCCGTCTGTGTGTCTTTCCGAATCAAAGCTATTTTTCATCATATTAAAGGAAGCCCGGCATTAACCCAGCAAAACACAGAGGCTTGTGGTGGCAAAATAGGCTAAATACATCTTCAAATTTCCACCACAGGCTGTTCAACTCATGGTGACTCCAAGACATTCTAATTTGCATGTCTGTGCAGCTGCATGAGGGCATGAATCAGCATGCACGCGTATCAATCGACTTCATCAGAACAATATCAGAAGCACGGCCCGGCAGAACACAGATGCTCTTCAACTCATGGTGAGTCTAAGACGCCCTCATTTGCATGTCTGTGCAGCTGCATGGGGGTGGGAATCAGCAGGCTGTGTTGACCACCACCAACACCAACAACAACATTAACGCCATCTGTGTGCCTTTCCGAATCAAAGCTATTTTTCATCATATTAAAGGAAGCCCGGCCTTAACCCAGCAAAACACAGAGGCTGTTCAACTCATGGTGACTCCAAGACATCCTAATTTGCATGTCTGTGCAGCTGCATGAGGGCATGAATCAGCATGCACGCGTATCAATCGACTTCATCAGAACAATATCAGAAGCACGGCCCGGCAGAACATAGATGCTCTTTAACTCATGGTGACTCCAAGACATCCTAATTTGCATGTCTATGCAGCTGCATGGGGGCAGGAATCAGCAGGCACGCGTAACAATCGGCTTCATCAGAATAAAATCAGATGCACGGCCCGGCAGAACACAGAAGTTGTTCAACTCATGGTGACGCCAAGACACCCTAATTTGCATGTCTGTGCAGCTGCATGGGGGTGGGAATCAGCAGGCTGTGTTGACCACCAACAACAACAACAACATTAACGCCGTCTGTGTGTCTTTCCGAATCAAAGTTATTTTTCACCATATTAAAGGAAGCCCGGCCTTAACCCAGCAAAACACAGAGGCTGTTCAACTCATGGTGACTCCAAGACATCCTAATTTGCATGTCTATGCAGCTGCATGGGGGCAGGAATCAGCAGGCACGCGTAACAATCGGCTTCATCAGAATAAAATCAGATGCACGGGCCGGCAGAACACAGAAGTTGTTCAACTCATGGTGACGCCAAGACACCCTAATTTGCATGTCTGTGCAGCTGCATGGGGGTGGGAATCAGCAGGCTGTGTTGACCACCAACAACAACAACAACATTAACGCCGTCTGTGTGTCTTTCCGAATCAAAGTTATTTTTCACCATATTAAAGGAAGCCCGGCCTTAACCCAGCAAAACACAGAGGCTGTTCAACTCATGGTGACTCCAAGACATCCTAATTTGCATGTCTGTGCAGCTGCATGGGGGCAGGAATCAGCAGGCACGCGTAACAACCGGCTTCATCAGAATAAAATCAGATGCACGGGCCGGCAGAACACAGAAGTTGTTCAACTCATGGTGACTCCAAGACACCCTAATATGCATGTCTGTGCAGCTGCATGAGGGCATGAATCAGCATGCACGCGTATCAATCGACTTCATCAGAACAATATCAGAAGCACGGCCCGGCAGAACACAGATGCTCTTCAACTCATGGTGAGTCTAAGACGCCCTCATTTGCATGTCTGTGCAGCTGCATGGGGGTGGGAATCAGCAGGCTGTGTTGACCACCACCAACACCAACAACAACATTAACGCCATCTGTGTGCCTTTCCGAATCAAAGCTATTTTTCATCATATTAAAGGAAGCCCGGCCTTAACCCAGCAAAACACAGAGGCTGTTCAACTCATGGTGACTCCAAGACATCCTAATTTGCATGTCTATGCAGCTGCATGGGGGCAGGAATCAGCAGGCACGCGTAACAATCGGCTTCATCAGAATAAAATCAGATGCACGGCCCGGCAGAACACAGAAGTTGTTCAACTCATGGTGACGCCAAGACACCCTAATTTGCATGTCTGTGCAGCTGCATGGGGGTGGGAATCAGCAGGCTGTGTTGACCACCAACAACAACAACAACATTAACGCCGTCTGTGTGTCTTTCCGAATCAAAGTTATTTTTCACCATATTAAAGGAAGCCCGGCCTTAACCCAGCAAAACACAGAGGCTGTTCAACTCATGGTGACTCCAAGACATCCATATTAAAGGAAGCCCGGCATTAACCCAGCAAAACACAGAGGCTTGTGGTGGCAAAATAGGCTAAATACATCTTCAAATTTCCACCACAGGCTGTTCAACTCATGGTGACTCCAAGACATTCTAATTTGCATGTCTGTGCAGCTGCATGAGGGCATGAATCAGCATGCACGCGTATCAATCGACTTCATCAGAACAATATCAGAAGCACGGCCCGGCAGAACACAGATGCTCTTCAACTCATGGTGAGTCTAAGACGCCCTCATTTGCATGTCTGTGCAGCTGCATGGGGGTGGGAATCAGCAGGCTGTGTTGACCACCACCAACACCAACAACAACATTAACGCCATCTGTGTGCCTTTCCGAATCAAAGCTATTTTTCATCATATTAAAGGAAGCCCGGCCTTAACCCAGCAAAACACAGAGGCTGTTCAACTCATGGTGACTCCAAGACATCCTAATTTGCATGTCTGTGCAGCTGCATGAGGGCATGAATCAGCATGCACGCGTATCAATCGACTTCATCAGAACAATATCAGAAGCACGGCCCGGCAGAACATAGATGCTCTTTAACTCATGGTGACTCCAAGACATCCTAATTTGCATGTCTATGCAGCTGCATGGGGGCAGGAATCAGCAGGCACGCGTAACAATCGGCTTCATCAGAATAAAATCAGATGCACGGCCCGGCAGAACACAGAAGTTGTTCAACTCATGGTGACGCCAAGACACCCTAATTTGCATGTCTGTGCAGCTGCATGGGGGTGGGAATCAGCAGGCTGTGTTGACCACCAACAACAACAACAACATTAACGCCGTCTGTGTGTCTTTCCGAATCAAAGTTATTTTTCACCATATTAAAGGAAGCCCGGCCTTAACCCAGCAAAACACAGAGGCTGTTCAACTCATGGTGACTCCAAGACATCCTAATTTGCATGTCTATGCAGCTGCATGGGGGCAGGAATCAGCAGGCACGCGTAACAATCGGCTTCATCAGAATAAAATCAGATGCACGGCCCGGCAGAACACAGAAGTTGTTCAACTCATGGTGACGCCAAGACACCCTAATTTGCATGTCTGTGCAGCTGCATGGGGGTGGGAATCAGCAGGCTGTGTTGACCACCAACAACAACAACAACATTAACGCCGTCTGTGTGTCTTTCCGAATCAAAGTTATTTTTCACCATATTAAAGGAAGCCCGGCCTTAACCCAGCAAAACACAGAGGCTGTTCAACTCATGGTGACTCCAAGACATCCTAATTTGCATGTCTGTGCAGCTGCATGGGGGCAGGAATCAGCAGGCACGCGTAACAATCGGCTTCATCAGAATAAAATCAGATGCACGGGCCGGCAGAACACAGAAGTTGTTCAACTCATGGTGACTCCAAGACACCCTAATATGCATGTCTGTGCAGCTGCATGAGGGCATGAATCAGCATGCACGCGTATCAATCGACTTCATCAGAACAATATCAGAAGCACGGCCCGGCAGAACACAGATGCTCTTCAACTCATGGTGAGTCTAAGACGCCCTCATTTGCATGTCTGTGCAGCTGCATGGGGGTGGGAATCAGCAGGCTGTGTTGACCACCACCAACACCAACAACAACATTAACGCCATCTGTGTGCCTTTCCGAATCAAAGCTATTTTTCATCATATTAAAGGAAGCCCGGCCTTAACCCAGCAAAACACAGAGGCTGTTCAACTCATGGTGACTCCAAGACATCCTAATTTGCATGTCTATGCAGCTGCATGGGGGCAGGAATCAGCAGGCACGCGTAACAATCGGCTTCATCAGAATAAAATCAGATGCACGGCCCGGCAGAACACAGAAGTTGTTCAACTCATGGTGACGCCAAGACACCCTAATTTGCATGTCTGTGCAGCTGCATGGGGGTGGGAATCAGCAGGCTGTGTTGACCACCAACAACAACAACAACATTAACGCCGTCTGTGTGTCTTTCCGAATCAAAGTTATTTTTCACCATATTAAAGGAAGCCCGGCCTTAACCCAGCAAAACACAGAGGCTGTTCAACTCATGGTGACTCCAAGACATCCTAATTTGCATGTCTGTGCAGCTGCATGGGGGCAGGAATCAGCAGGCACGCGTAACAATCGACTTCATCAGAATAAAATCAGATGCACGGGCCGGCAGAACACAGAAGTTGTTCAACTCATGGTGACTCCAAGACACCCTAATATGCATGTCTGTGCAGCTGCATGAGGGCATGAATCAGCATGCACGCGTATCAATCGACTTCATCAGAACAATATCAGAAGCACGGCCCGGCAGAACACAGATGCTCTTCAACTCATGGTGAGTCTAAGACGCCCTCATTTGCATGTCTGTGCAGCTGCATGGGGGTGGGAATCAGCAGGCTGTGTTGACCACCACCAACACCAACAACAACATTAACGCCATCTGTGTGTCTTTCCGAATCAAAGCTATTTTTCATCATATTAAAGGAAGCCCGGCCTTAACCCAGCAAAACACAGAGGCTGTTCAACTCATGGTGACTCCAAGACATCCTAATTTGCATGTCTGTGCAGCTGCATGAGGGCATGAATCAGCATGCACGCGTATCAATCGACTTCATCAGAACAATATCAGAAGCACGGCCCGGCAGAACACAGATGCTCTTCAACTCATGGTGACTCCAAGACATCCTAATTTGCATGTCTATGCAGCTGCATGGGGGCAGGAATCAGCAGGCACGCGTAACAATCGGCTTCATCAGAATAAAATCAGATGTGTGGCCCGGCAGAACACAGAAGTTGTTCATCTCATGGTGACTCCAAGACACCCGAATTTGCATGTCTGTGCAGCTGCATGGGGGTGGGAATCAGCAGGCTGTGTTGACCACCAACAACAACAACATTAACGCCGTCTGTGTGTCTTTCCGAATCAAAGCTATTTTTCATCATATTAAAGGAAGCCCGGCCTTAACCCAGCAAAACACAGAGGCTGTTTAACTCATGGTGACTCCAAGACATCCTAATTTGCATGTCTGTGCAGCTGCATGGGGGCAGGAATCAGCAGGCACGCGTAACAATCTGCTTCATCAGAATAAAATCAGATGTGTGGCCCGGCAAAACACAGAAGTTGTTCATCTCATGGTGACTCCAAGACACCCTAATTTGCATGTCTGTGCAGCTGCATGGGGGTGGGAATCAGCAGGCTGTGTTGACCACCAACAACAACAACATTAACGCCGTCTGTGTGTCTTTCCGAATCAAAGCTATTTTTCATCATATTAAAGGAAGCCCGGCCTTAACCCAGCAAAACACAGAGGCTGTTCAACTCATGGTGACTCCAAGACATCCTAATTTGCATGTCTATGCAGCTGCATGGGGGCAGGAATCAGCAGGCACGCGTAACAATCGGCTTCATCAGAATAAAATCAGATGCACGGCCCGGCAGAACACAGAAGTTGTTCAACTCATGGTGACGCCAAGACACCCTAATTTGCATGTCTGTGCAGCTGCATGGGGGTGGGAATCAGCAGGCTGTGTTGACCACCAACAACAACAACAACATTAACGCCGTCTGTGTGTCTTTCCGAATCAAAGTTATTTTTCACCATATTAAAGGAAGCCCGGCCTTAACCCAGCCAAACACAGAGGCTGTTCAACTCATGGTGACTCCAAGACATCCTAATTTGCATGTCTATGCAGCTGCATGGGGGCAGGAATCAGCAGGCACGCGTAACAATCGGCTTCATCAGAATAAAATCAGATGCACGGCCCGGCAGAACACAGAAGTTGTTCAACTCATGGTGACGCCAAGACACCCTAATTTGCATGTCTGTGCAGCTGCATGGGGGTGGGAATCAGCAGGCTGTGTTGACCACCAACAACAACAACAACATTAACGCCGTCTGTGTGTCTTTCCGAATCAAAGTTATTTTTCACCATATTAAAGGAAGCCCGGCCTTAACCCAGCAAAACACAGAGGCTGTTCAACTCATGGTGACTCCAAGACATCCTAATTTGCATGTCTGTGCAGCTGCATGGGGGCAGGAATCAGCAGGCACGCGTAACAATCGGCTTCATCAGAATAAAATCAGATGCACGGGCCGGCAGAACACAGAAGTTGTTCAACTCATGGTGACTCCAAGACACCCTAATATGCATGTCTGTGCAGCTGCATGAGGGCATGAATCAGCATGCACGCGTATCAATCGACTTCATCAGAACAATATCAGAAGCACGGCCCGGCAGAACACAGATGCTCTTCAACTCATGGTGAGTCTAAGACGCCCTCATTTGCATGTCTGTGCAGCTGCATGGGGGTGGGAATCAGCAGGCTGTGTTGACCACCACCAACACCAACAACAACATTAACGCCATCTGTGTGCCTTTCCGAATCAAAGCTATTTTTCATCATATTAAAGGAAGCCCGGCCTTAACCCAGCAAAACACAGAGGCTGTTCAACTCATGGTGACTCCAAGACACCCTAATTTGCATGTCTGTGCAGCTGCATGAGGGCATGAATCAGCATGCACGCGTATCAATCGACTTCATCAGAACAATATCAGAAGCACGGCCCGGCAGAACACAGATGCTCTTCAACTCATGGTGACTCCAAGACATCCTAATTTGCATGTCTATGCAGCTGCATGGGGGCAGGAATCAGCAGGCACGCGTAACAATCTGCTTCATCAGAATAAAATCAGATGTGTGGCCCGGCAAAACACAGAAGTTGTTCATCTCATGGTGACTCCAAGACACCCTAATTTGCATGTCTGTGCAGCTGCATGGGGGTGGGAATCAGCAGGCTGTGTTGACCACCAACAACAACAACATTAACGCCGTCTGTGTGTCTTTCCGAATCAAAGCTATTTTTCATCATATTAAAGGAAGCCCGGCCTTAACCCAGCAAAACACAGAGGCTGTTCAACTCATGGTGACTCCAAGACATCCTAATTTGCATGTCTATGCAGCTGCATGGGGGCAGGAATCAGCAGGCACGCGTAACAATCGGCTTCATCAGAATAAAATCAGATGCACGGCCCGGCAGAACACAGAAGTTGTTCAACTCATGGTGACGCCAAGACACCCTAATTTGCATGTCTGTGCAGCTGCATGGGGGTGGGAATCAGCAGGCTGTGTTGACCACCAACAACAACAACAACATTAACGCCGTCTGTGTGTCTTTCCGAATCAAAGTTATTTTTCACCATATTAAAGGAAGCCCGGCCTTAACCCAGCAAAACACAGAGGCTGTTCAACTCATGGTGACTCCAAGACATCCTAATTTGCATGTCTGTGCAGCTGCATGGGGGCAGGAATCAGCAGGCACGCGTAACAATCGGCTTCATCAGAATAAAATCAGATGCACGGGCCGGCAGAACACAGAAGTTGTTCAACTCATGGTGACTCCAAGACACCCTAATATGCATGTCTGTGCAGCTGCATGAGGGCATGAATCAGCATGCACGCGTATCAATCGACTTCATCAGAACAATATCAGAAGCACGGCCCGGCAGAACACAGATGCTCTTCAACTCATGGTGAGTCTAAGACGCCCTCATTTGCATGTCTGTGCAGCTGCATGGAGGGTGGGAATCAGCAGGCTGTGTTGACCACCACCAACAACAACATTAACGCCGTCTGTGTGTCTTTCCGAATCAAAGCTATTTTTCATCATATTAAAGGAAGCCCGGCATTAACCCAGCAAAACACAGAGGCTTGTGGTGGCAAAATAGGCTAAATACATCTTCAAATTTCCACCACAGGCTGTTCAACTCATGGTGACTCCAAGACATTCTAATTTGCATGTCTGTGCAGCTGCATGAGGGCATGAATCAGCATGCACGCGTATCAATCGACTTCATCAGAACAATATCAGAAGCACGGCCCGGCAGAACACAGATGCTCTTCAACTCATGGTGAGTCTAAGACGCCCTCATTTGCATGTCTGTGCAGCTGCATGGGGGTGGGAATCAGCAGGCTGTGTTGACCACCACCAACACCAACAACAACATTAACGCCATCTGTGTGCCTTTCCGAATCAAAGCTATTTTTCATCATATTAAAGGAAGCCCGGCCTTAACCCAGCAAAACACAGAGGCTGTTCAACTCATGGTGACTCCAAGACATCCTAATTTGCATGTCTGTGCAGCTGCATGAGGGCATGAATCAGCATGCACGCGTATCAATCGACTTCATCAGAACAATATCAGAAGCACGGCCCGGCAGAACATAGATGCTCTTTAACTCATGGTGACTCCAAGACATCCTAATTTGCATGTCTATGCAGCTGCATGGGGGCAGGAATCAGCAGGCACGCGTAACAATCGGCTTCATCAGAATAAAATCAGATGCACGGCCCGGCAGAACACAGAAGTTGTTCAACTCATGGTGACGCCAAGACACCCTAATTTGCATGTCTGTGCAGCTGGATGGGGGTGGGAATCAGCAGGCTGTGTTGACCACCAACAACAACAACAACATTAACGCCGTCTGTGTGTCTTTCCGAATCAAAGTTATTTTTCACCATATTAAAGGAAGCCCGGCCTTAACCCAGCCAAACACAGAGGCTGTTCAACTCATGGTGACTCCAAGACATCCTAATTTGCATGTCTATGCAGCTGCATGGGGGCAGGAATCAGCAGGCACGCGTAACAATCGGCTTCATCAGAATAAAATCAGATGCACGGCCCGGCAGAACACAGAAGTTGTTCAACTCATGGTGACGCCAAGACACCCTAATTTGCATGTCTGTGCAGCTGCATGGGGGGTGGGAATCAGCAGGCTGTGTTGACCACCAACAACAACAACAACATTAACGCCGTCTGTGTGTCTTTCCGAATCAAAGTTATTTTTCACCATATTAAAGGAAGCCCGGCCTTAACCCAGCAAAACACAGAGGCTGTTCAACTCATGGTGACTCCAAGACATCCTAATTTGCATGTCTGTGCAGCTGCATGGGGGCAGGAATCAGCAGGCACGCGTAACAATCGGCTTCATCAGAATAAAATCAGATGCACGGGCCGGCAGAACACAGAAGTTGTTCAACTCATGGTGACTCCAAGACACCCTAATATGCATGTCTGTGCAGCTGCATGAGGGCATGAATCAGCATGCACGCGTATCAATCGACTTCATCAGAACAATATCAGAAGCACGGCCCGGCAGAACACAGATGCTCTTCAACTCATGGTGAGTCTAAGACGCCCTCATTTGCATGTCTGTGCAGCTGCATGGGGGTGGGAATCAGCAGGCTGTGTTGACCACCACCAACACCAACAACAACATTAACGCCATCTGTGTGCCTTTCCGAATCAAAGCTATTTTTCATCATATTAAAGGAAGCCCGGCCTTAACCCAGCAAAACACAGAGGCTGTTCAACTCATGGTGACTCCAAGACATCCTAATTTGCATGTCTGTGCAGCTGCATGAGGGCATGAATCAGCATGCACGCGTATCAATCGACTTCATCAGAACAATATCAGAAGCACAGCCCGGCAGAACACAGATGCTCTTCAACTCATGGTGACTCCAAGACATCCTAATTTGCATGTCTATGCAGCTGCATGGGGGCAGGAATCAGCAGGCACGCGTAACAATCTGCTTCATCAGAATAAAATAAGATGTGTGGCCCGGCAAAACACAGAAGTTGTTCATCTCATGGTGACTCCAAGACACCCTAATTTGCATGTCTGTGCAGCTGCATGGGGGTGGGAATCAGCAGGCTGTGTTGACCACCAACAACAACAACATTAACGCCGTCTGTGTGTCTTTCCGAATCAAAGCTATTTTTCATCATATTAAAGGAAGCCCGGCCTTAACCCAGCAAAACACAGAGGCTGTTCAACTCATGGTGACTCCAAGACATCCTAATTTGCATGTCTATGCAGCTGCATGGGGGCAGGAATCAGCAGGCACGCGTAACAATCGGCTTCATCAGAATAAAATCAGATGCACGGCCCGGCAGAACACAGAAGTTGTTCAACTCATGGTGACGCCAAGACACCCTAATTTGCATGTCTGTGCAGCTGCATGGGGGTGGGAATCAGCAGGCTGTGTTGACCACCAACAACAACAACAACATTAACGCCGTCTGTGTGTCTTTCCGAATCAAAGTTATTTTTCACCATATTAAAGGAAGCCCGGCCTTAACCCAGCAAAACACAGAGGCTGTTCAACTCATGGTGACTCCAAGACATCCTAATTTGCATGTCTGTGCAGCTGCATGGGGGCAGGAATCAGCAGGCACGCGTAACAATCGGCTTCATCAGAATAAAATCAGATGCACGGGCCGGCAGAACACAGAAGTTGTTCAACTCATGGTGACTCCAAGACACCCTAATATGCATGTCTGTGCAGCTGCATGAGGGCATGAATCAGCATGCACGCGTATCAATCGACTTCATCAGAACAATATCAGAAGCACGGCCCGGCAGAACACAGATGCTCTTCAACTCATGGTGAGTCTAAGACGCCCTCATTTGCATGTCTGTGCAGCTGCATGGGGGTGGGAATCAGCAGGCTGTGTTGACCAACACCAACAACAACATTAACGCCATCTGTGTGCCTTTCCGAATCAAAGCTATTTTTCATCATATTAAAGGAAGCCCGGCCTTAACCCAGCAAAACACAGAGGCTGTTCAACTCATGGTGACTCCAAGACATCCTAATTTGCATGTCTGTGCAGCTGCATGAGGGCATGAATCAGCATGCACGCGTATCAATCGACTTCATCAGAACAATATCAGAAGCACGGCCCGGCAGAACACAGATGCTCTTCAACTCATGGTGACTCCAAGACATCCTAATTTGCATGTCTATGCAGCTGCATGGGGGCAGGAATCAGCAGGCACGCGTAACAATCTGCTTCATCAGAATAAAATCAGATGTGTGGCCCGGCAAAACACAGAAGTTGTTCATCTCATGGTGACTCCAAGACACCCTAATTTGCATGTCTGTGCAGCTGCATGGGGGTGGGAATCAGCAGGCTGTGTTGACCACCAACAACAACAACATTAACGCCGTCTGTGTGTCTTTCCGAATCAAAGCTATTTTTCATCATATTAAAGGAAGCCCGGCCTTAACCCAGCAAAACACAGAGGCTGTTCAACTCATGGTGACTCCAAGACATCCTAATTTGCATGTCTATGCAGCTGCATGGGGGCAGGAATCAGCAGGCACGCGTAACAATCGGCTTCATCAGAATAAAATCAGATGCACGGCCCGGCAGAACACAGAAGTTGTTCAACTCATGGTGACGCCAAGACACCCTAATTTGCATGTCTGTGCAGCTGCATGGGGGTGGGAATCAGCAGGCTGTGTTGACCACCAACAACAACAACAACATTAACGCCGTCTGTGTGTCTTTCCGAATCAAAGTTATTTTTCACCATATTAAAGGAAGCCCGGCCTTAACCCAGCAAAACACAGAGGCTGTTCAACTCATGGTGACTCCAAGACATCCTAATTTGCATGTCTGTGCAGCTGCATGGGGGCAGGAATCAGCAGGCACGCGTAACAATCGGCTTCATCAGAATAAAATCAGATGCACGGGCCGGCAGAACACAGAAGTTGTTCAACTCATGGTGACTCCAAGACACCCTAATATGCATGTCTGTGCAGCTGCATGAGGGCATGAATCAGCATGCACGCGTATCAATCGACTTCATCAGAACAATATCAGAAGCACGGCCCGGCAGAACACAGATGCTCTTCAACTCATGGTGAGTCTAAGACGCCCTCATTTGCATGTCTGTGCAGCTGCATGGGGGTGGGAATCAGCAGGCTGTGTTGACCACCACCAACACCAACAACAACATTAACGCCATCTGTGTGCCTTTCCGAATCAAAGCTATTTTTCATCATATTAAAGGAAGCCCGGCCTTAACCCAGCAAAACACAGAGGCTGTTCAACTCATGGTGACTCCAAGACATCCTAATTTGCATGTCTGTGCAGCTGCATGAGGGCAGGAATCAGCAGGCACGCGTATCAATCGACTTTATCAGAACAATATCAGAAGCACGGCCCGGCAGAACACAGATGCTCTTCAACTCATGGTGAGTCTAAGACGCCCTCATTTGCATGTCTGTGCAGCTGCATGGGGGTGGGAATCAGCAGGCTGTGTTGACCACCACCAACACCAACAACAACATTAACGCCATCTGTGTGCCTTTCCGAATCAAAGCTATTTTTCATCATATTAAAGGAAGCCCGGCCTTAACCCAGCAAAACACAGAGGCTGTTCAACTCATGGTGACTCCAAGACATCCTAATTTGCATGTCTGTGCAGCTGCATGAGGGCATGAATCAGCATGCACGCGTATCAATCGACTTCATCAGAACAATATCAGAAGCACGGCCCGGCAGAACACAGATGCTCTTCAACTCATGGTGACTCCAAGACATCCTAATTTGCATGTCTATGCAGCTGCATGGGGGCAGGAATCAGCAGGCACGCGTAACAATCTGCTTCATCAGAATAAAATCAGATGTGTGGCCCGGCAAAACACAGAAGTTGTTCATCTCATGGTGACTCCAAGACACCCTAATTTGCATGTCTGTGCAGCTGCATGGGGGTGGGAATCAGCAGGCTGTGTTGACCACCAACAACAACAACATTAACGCCGTCTGTGTGTCTTTCCGAATCAAAGCTATTTTTCATCATATTAAAGGAAGCCCGGCCTTAACCCAGCAAAACACAGAGGCTGTTCAACTCATGGTGACTCCAAGACATCCTAATTTGCATGTCTATGCAGCTGCATGGGGGCAGGAATCAGCAGGCACGCGTAACAATCTGCTTCATCAGAATAAAATCAGATGTGTGGCCCGGCAAAACACAGAAGTTGTTCATCTCATGGTGACTCCAAGACACCCTAATTTGCATGTCTGTGCAGCTGCATGGGGGTGGGAATCAGCAGGCTGTGTTGACCACCAACAACAACAACATTAACGCCGTCTGTGTGTCTTTCCGAATCAAAGCTATTTTTCATCATATTAAAGGAAGCCCGGCCTTAACCCAGCAAAACACAGAGGCTGTTCAACTCATGGTGACTCCAAGACATCCTAATTTGCATGTCTATGCAGCTGCATGGGGGCAGGAATCAGCAGGCACGCGTAACAATCGGCTTCATCAGAATAAAATCAGATGCACGGCCCGGCAGAACACAGAAGTTGTTCAACTCATGGTGACGCCAAGACACCCTAATTTGCATGTCTGTGCAGCTGCATGGGGGCAGGAATCAGCAGGCACGCGTAACAATCGGCTTCATCAGAATAAAATCAGATGCACGGGCCGGCAGAACACAGAAGTTGTTCAACTCATGGTGACTCCAAGACACCCTAATATGCATGTCTGTGCAGCTGCATGAGGGCATGAATCAGCATGCACGCGTATCAATCGACTTCATCAGAACAATATCAGAAGCACGGCCCGGCAGAACACAGATGCTCTTCAACTCATGGTGAGTCTAAGACGCCCTCATTTGCATGTCTGTGCAGCTGCATGGGGGTGGGAATCAGCAGGCTGTGTTGACCACCACCAACACCAACAACAACATTAACGCCATCTGTGTGCCTTTCCGAATCAAAGCTATTTTTCATCATATTAAAGGAAGCCCGGCCTTAACCCAGCAAAACACAGAGGCTGTTCAACTCATGGTGACTCCAAGACATCCTAATTTGCATGTCTGTGCAGCTGCATGAGGGCATGAATCAGCATGCACGCGTATCAATCGACTTCATCAGAACAATATCAGAAGCACGGCCCGGCAGAACACAGATGCTCTTCAACTCATGGTGACTCCAAGACATCCTAATTTGCATGTCTATGCAGCTGCATGGGGGCAGGAATCAGCAGGCACGCGTAACAATCGGCTTCATCAGAATAAAATCAGATGTGTGGCCCGGCAGAACACAGAAGTTGTTCATCTCATGGTGACTCCAAGACACCCTAATTTGCATGTCTGTGCAGCTGCATGGGGGTGGGAATCAGCAGGCTGTGTTGACCACCAACAACAACAACATTAACGCCGTCTGTGTGTTTTTCCGAATCAAAGCTATTTTTCATCATATTAAAGGAAGCCCGGCCTTAACCCAGCAAAACACAGAGGCTGTTTAACTCATGGTGACTCCAAGACATCCTAATTTGCATGTCTGTGCAGCTGCATGAGGGCATGAATCAGCATGCACGCGTATCAATCGACTTCATCAGAACAATATCAGAAGCACGGCCCGGCAGAACACAGATGCTCTTCAACTCATGGTGACTCCAAGACATCCTAATTTGCATGTCTATGCAGCTGCATGGGGGCAGGAATCAGCAGGCACGCATAACAATCGGCTTCATCAGAATAAAATCAGATGCACGGCCCGGCAGAACACCGAAGTTGTTCAACTCATGGTGACTCCAAGACACCCTAATTTGCATGTCTGTGCAGCTGCATGGGGGTGGGAATCAGCAGACTTTGTTGACCACCAACAACAACAACATTAACGCCGTCTGTGTGTCTTTCCGAATCAAAGTTATTTTTCACCATATTAAAGGAAGCCCGGCCTTAACCCAGCCAAACACAGAGGCTGTTCAACTCATGGTGACTCCAAGACATCCTAATTTGCATGTCTATGCAGCTGCATGGGGGCAGGAATCAGCAGGCACGCGTAACAATCGGCTTCATCAGAATAAAATCAGATGCACGGCCCGGCAGAACACAGAAGTTGTTCAACTCATGGTGACGCCAAGACACCCTAATTTGCATGTCTGTGCAGCTGCATGGGGGTGGGAATCAGCAGGCTGTGTTGACCACCAACAACAACAACAACATTAACGCCGTCTGTGTGTCTTTCCGAATCAAAGTTATTTTTCACCATATTAAAGGAAGCCCGGCCTTAACCCAGCAAAACACAGAGGCTGTTCAACTCATGGTGACTCCAAGACATCCTAATTTGCATGTCTGTGCAGCTGCATGGGGGCAGGAATCAGCAGGCACGCGTAACAATCGGCTTCATCAGAATAAAATCAGATGCACGGGCCGGCAGAACACAGAAGTTGTTCAACTCATGGTGACTCCAAGACACCCTAATATGCATGTCTGTGCAGCTGCATGAGGGCATGAATCAGCATGCACGCGTATCAATCGACTTCATCAGAACAATATCAGAAGCACGGCCCGGCAGAACACAGATGCTCTTCAACTCATGGTGAGTCTAAGACGCCCTCATTTGCATGTCTGTGCAGCTGCATGGGGGTGGGAATCAGCAGGCTGTGTTGACCACCACCAACACCAACAACAACATTAACGCCATCTGTGTGCCTTTCCGAATCAAAGCTATTTTTCATCATATTAAAGGAAGCCCGGCCTTAACCCAGCAAAACACAGAGGCTGTTCAACTCATGGTGACTCCAAGACATCCTAATTTGCATGTCTGTGCAGCTGCATGAGGGCATGAATCAGCATGCACGCGTATCAATCGACTTCATCAGAACAATATCAGAAGCACGGCCCGGCAGAACACAGATGCTCTTCAACTCATGGTGAGTCTAAGACGCCCTCATTTGCATGTCTGTGCAGCTGCATGGGGGTGGGAATCAGCAGGCTGTGTTGACCACCACCAACACCAACAACAACATTAACGCCATCTGTGTGCCTTTCCGAATCAAAGCTATTTTTCATCATATTAAAGGAAGCCCGGCCTTAACCCAGCAAAACACAGAGGCTGTTCAACTCATGGTGACTCCAAGACATCCTAATTTGCATGTCTGTGCAGCTGCATGAGGGCATGAATCAGCATGCACGCGTATCAATCGACTTCATCAGAACAATATCAGAAGCACGGCCCGGCAGAACACAGATGCTCTTCAACTCATGGTGACTCCAAGACATCCTAATTTGCATGTCTATGCAGCTGCATGGGGGCAGGAATCAGCAGGCACGCGTAACAATCTGCTTCATCAGAATAAAATCAGATGTGTGGCCCGGCAAAACACAGAAGTTGTTCATCTCATGGTGACTCCAAGACACCCTAATTTGCATGTCTGTGCAGCTGCATGGGGGTGGGAATCAGCAGGCTGTGTTGACCACCAACAACAACAACATTAACGCCGTCTGTGTGTCTTTCCGAATCAAAGCTATTTTTCATCATATTAAAGGAAGCCCGGCCTTAACCCAGCAAAACACAGAGGCTGTTCAACTCATGGTGACTCCAAGACATCCTAATTTGCATGTCTATGCAGCTGCATGGGGGCAGGAATCAGCAGGCACGCGTAACAATCTGCTTCATCAGAATAAAATCAGATGTGTGGCCCGGCAAAACACAGAAGTTGTTCATCTCATGGTGACTCCAAGACACCCTAATTTGCATGTCTGTGCAGCTGCATGGGGGTGGGAATCAGCAGGCTGTGTTGACCACCAACAACAACAACATTAACGCCGTCTGTGTGTCTTTCCGAATCAAAGCTATTTTTCATCATATTAAAGGAAGCCCGGCCTTAACCCAGCAAAACACAGAGGCTGTTCAACTCATGGTGACTCCAAGACATCCTAATTTGCATGTCTATGCAGCTGCATGGGGGCAGGAATCAGCAGGCACGCGTAACAATCGGCTTCATCAGAATAAAATCAGATGCACGGCCCGGCAGAACACAGAAGTTGTTCAACTCATGGTGACGCCAAGACACCCTAATTTGCATGTCTGTGCAGCTGCATGGGGGTGGTAATCAGCAGGCTGTGTTGACCACCAACAACAACAACATTAACGCCGTCTGTGTGTCTTTCCGAATCAAAGTTATTTTTCACCATATTAAAGGAAGCCCGGCCTTAACCCAGCAAAACACAGAGGCTGTTCAACTCATGGTGACTCCAAGACATCCTAATTTGCATGTCTGTGCAGCTGCATGGGGGCAGGAATCAGCAGGCACGCGTAACAATCGGCTTCATCAGAATAAAATCAGATGCACGGGCCGGCAGAACACAGAAGTTGTTCAACTCATGGTGACTCCAAGACACCCTAATATGCATGTCTGTGCAGCTGCATGAGGGCATGAATCAGCATGCACGCGTATCAATCGACTTCATCAGAACAATATCAGAAGCACGGCCCGGCAGAACACAGATGCTCTTCAACTCATGGTGAGTCTAAGACGCCCTCATTTGCATGTCTGTGCAGCTGCATGGGGGTGGGAATCAGCAGGCTGTGTTGACCACCACCAACACCAACAACAACATTAACGCCATCTGTGTGCCTTTCCGAATCAAAGCTATTTTTCATCATATTAAAGGAAGCCCGGCCTTAACCCAGCAAAACACAGAGGCTGTTCAACTCATGGTGACTCCAAGACATCCTAATTTGCATGTCTGTGCAGCTGCATGAGGGCATGAATCAGCATGCACGCGTATCAATCGACTTTATCGGAACAATATCAGAAGCACGGCCCGGCAGAACACAGATGCTCTTCAACTCATGGTGACTCCAAGACATCCTAATTTGCATGTCTATGCAGCTGCATGGGGGCAGGAATCAGCATGCACGCGTAACAATCGGCTTCATCAGAATAAAATCAGATGTGTGGCCCGGCAGAACACAGAAGTTGTTCATCTCATGGTGACTCCAAGACACCCTAATTTGCATGTCTGTGCAGCTGCATGGGGGTGGGAATCAGCAGGCTGTGTTGACCACCAACAACAACAACATTAACGCCGTCTGTGTGTCTTTCCGAATCAAAGCTATTTTTCATCATATTAAAGGAAGCCCGGCCTTAACCCAGCAAAACACAGAGGCTGTTTAACTCATGGTGACTCCAAGACATCCTAATTTGCATGTCTGTGCAGCTGCATGAGGGCATGAATCAGCATGCACGCGTATCAATCGACTTCATCAGAACAATATCAGAAGCACGGCCCGGCAGAACACAGATGCTCTTCAACTCATGGTGACTCCAAGACATCCTAATTTGCATGTCTATGCAGCTGCATGGGGGCAGGAATCAGCAGGCATGCATAACAATCGGCTTCATCAGAATAAAATCAGATGCACGGCCCGGCAGAACACCGAAGTTGTTCAACTCATGGTGACTCCAAGACACCCTAATTTGCATGTCTGTGCAGCTGCATGGGGGTGGGAATCAGCAGGCTTTGTTGACCACCAACAACAACAACATTAACGCCGTCTGTGTGTCTTTCCGAATCAAAGTTATTTTTCACCATATTAAAGGAAGCCCGGCCTTAACCCAGCAAAACACAGAGGCTGTTCAACTCATGGTGACTCCAAGACATCCTAATTTGCATGTCTGTGCAGCTGCATGAGGGCATGAATCAGCATGCACGCGTATCAATCGACTTCATCAGAACAATATCAGAAGCACGGCCCGGCAGAACATAGATGCTCTTTAACTCATGGTGACTCCAAGACATCCTAATTTGCATGTCTATGCAGCTGCATGGGGGCAGGAATCAGCAGGCACGCGTAACAATCGGCTTCATCAGAATAAAATCAGATGCACGGCCCGGCAGAACACAGAAGTTGTTCAACTCATGGTGACGCCAAGACACCCTAATTTGCATGTCTGTGCAGCTGCATGGGGGTGGTAATCAGCAGGCTGTGTTGACCACCAACAACAACAACATTAACGCCGTCTGTGTGTCTTTCCGAATCAAAGTTATTTTTCACCATATTAAAGGAAGCCCGGCCTTAACCCAGCAAAACACAGAGGCTGTTCAACTCATGGTGACTCCAAGACATCCTAATTTGCATGTCTGTGCAGCTGCATGGGGGCAGGAATCTGCAAGCACGCGTAACAATCGGCTTCATCAGAATAAAATCAGATGCACGGCCCGGCAGAACACAGAAGTTGTTCAACTCATGGTGACTCCAAGACACCCTAATATGCATGTCTGTGCAGCTGCATGAGGGCATGAATCAGCATGCACGCGTATCAATCGACTTCATCAGAACAATATCAGAAGCACGGCCCGGCAGAACACAGATGCTCTTCAACTCATGGTGACTCCAAGACATCCTAATTTGCATGTCTGTGCAGCTGCATGGGGACGGGAATCAGCAGGCACACGTAACAATCGGCTTCATCAGAATAAAATCAGATGCACGGCCCGGCAGAACACAGAAGTTGTTCAACTCATGGTGACTCCAAGACACCCTAATTTGCATGTCTGTGCAGCTGCATGGGGGTGGGAATCAGCAGGCTGTGTTGACCACCACCAACAACAACATTAACGCCATCTGTGTGTCTTTCCGAATCAAAGCTATTTTTCATCATATTAAAGGAAGCCCGGCCTTGACCCAGCAAAACACAGAGGCTGTTCAACTCATGGTGACTCCAAGACATCCTAATTTGCATGTCTGTGCAGCTGCATGAGGGCAGGAATCAGCAGGCACGCGTATCAATCGACTTTATCGGAACAATATCAGAAGCACGGCCCGGCAGAACACAGATGCTCTTCAACTCATGGTGACTCCAAGACATCCTAATTTGCATGTCTGTGCAGCTGCATGGGGACGGGAAGCAGCAGGCACGCGTAACAATCGGCTTCATCAGAATAAAATCAGATGCACGGCCCAGCAGAACACAGATGCTCTTCAACTCATGGTGACTCCAAGACACCCTAATTTGCATGTCTGTGCAGCTGCATGGGGGTGGGAATCAGCAGGCTGTGTTGACCACCAACAACAACAACATTAACGCCATCTGTGTGTCTTTCCGAATCAAAGCTATTTTTCACCATATTAAAGGAAGCCCGGCCTTAACCCAGCAAAACACAGAGGCTGTTCAACTCATGGTGACTCCAAGACATCCTAATTTGCATGTCTGTGCAGCTGCATGAGGGCATGAATCAGCATGCACGCGTATCAATCGACTTCATCAGAACAATATCAGAAGCACGGCACGGCAGAACACAAATGCTCTTCAACTCATGGTGACTCCAAGACATCCTAATTTGCATGTCTATGCAGCTGCATGGGGGCAGGAATCAGCAGGCACGCGTAACAATCGGCTTCATCAGAATAAAATCAGATGCACGGCCCGGCAGAACACAGAAGTTGTTCAACTCATGGTGACGCCAAGACACCCTAATTTGCATGTCTGTGCAGCTGCATGGGGGTGGGAATCAGCAGGCTGTGTTGACCACCAACAACAACAACAACATTAACGCCGTCTGTGTGTCTTTCCGAATCAAAGTTATTTTTCACCATATTAAAGGAAGCCCGGCCTTAACCCAGCAAAACACAGAGGCTGTTCAACTCATGGTGACTCCAAGACATCCTAATTTGCATGTCTGTGCAGCTGCATGGGGGCAGGAATCAGCAGGCACGCGTAACAATCGGCTTCATCAGAATAAAATCAGATGCACGGGCCGGCAGAACACAGAAGTTGTTCAACTCATGGTGACTCCAAGACACCCTAATATGCATGTCTGTGCAGCTGCATGAGGGCATGAATCAGCATGCACGCGTATCAATCGACTTCATCAGAACAATATCAGAAGCACGGCCCGGCAGAACACAGATGCTCTTCAACTCATGGTGAGTCTAAGACGCCCTCATTTGCATGTCTGTGCAGCTGCATGGGGGTGGGAATCAGCAGGCTGTGTTGACCACCACCAACACCAACAACAACATTAACGCCATCTGTGTGCCTTTCCGAATCAAAGCTATTTTTCATCATATTAAAGGAAGCCCGGCCTTAACCCAGCAAAACACAGAGGCTGTTCAACTCATGGTGACTCCAAGACATCCTAATTTGCATGTCTGTGCAGCTGCATGAGGGCATGAATCAGCATGCACGCGTATCAATCGACTTCATCAGAACAATATCAGAAGCACGGCCCGGCAGAACACAGATGCTCTTCAACTCATGGTGACTCCAAGACATCCTAATTTGCATGTCTATGCAGCTGCATGGGGGCAGGAATCAGCAGGCACGCGTAACAATCTGCTTCATCAGAATAAAATCAGATGTGTGGCCCGGCAAAACACAGAAGTTGTTCATCTCATGGTGACTCCAAGACACCCTAATTTGCATGTCTGTGCAGCTGCATGGGGGTGGGAATCAGCAGGCTGTGTTGACCACCAACAACAACAACATTAACGCCGTCTGTGTGTCTTTCCGAATCAAAGCTATTTTTCATCATATTAAAGGAAGCCCGGCCTTAACCCAGCAAAACACAGAGGCTGTTCAACTCATGGTGACTCCAAGACATCCTAATTTGCATGTCTATGCAGCTGCATGGGGGCAGGAATCAGCAGGCACGCGTAACAATCGGCTTCATCAGAATAAAATCAGATGCACGGCCCGGCAGAACACAGAAGTTGTTCAACTCATGGTGACGCCAAGACACCCTAATTTGCATGTCTGTGCAGCTGCATGGGGGTGGGAATCAGCAGGCTGTGTTGACCACCAACAACAACAACAACATTAACGCCGTCTGTGTGTCTTTCCGAATCAAAGTTATTTTTCACCATATTAAAGGAAGCCCGGCCTTAACCCAGCAAAACACAGAGGCTGTTCAACTCATGGTGACTCCAAGACATCCTAATTTGCATGTCTGTGCAGCTGCATGGGGGCAGGAATCAGCAGGCACGCGTAACAATCGGCTTCATCAGAATAAAATCAGATGCACGGGCCGGCAGAACACAGAAGTTGTTCAACTCATGGTGACTCCAAGACACCCTAATATGCATGTCTGTGCAGCTGCATGAGGGCATGAATCAGCATGCACGCGTATCAATCGACTTCATCAGAACAATATCAGAAGCACGGCCCGGCAGAACACATATGCTCTTCAACTCATGGTGAGTCTAAGACGCCCTCATTTGCATGTCTGTGCAGCTGCATGGAGGGTGGGAATCAGCAGGCTGTGTTGACCACCACCAACAACAACATTAACGCCGTCTGTGTGTCTTTCCGAATCAAAGCTATTTTTCATCATATTAAAGGAAGCCCGGCATTAACCCAGCAAAACACAGAGGCTTGTGGTGGCAAAATAGGCTAAATACATCTTCAAATTTCCACCACAGGCTGTTCAACTCATGGTGACTCCAAGACATTCTAATTTGCATGTCTGTGCAGCTGCATGAGGGCATGAATCAGCATGCACGCGTATCAATCGACTTCATCAGAACAATATCAGAAGCACGGCCCGGCAGAACACAGATGCTCTTCAACTCATGGTGAGTCTAAGACGCCCTCATTTGCATGTCTGTGCAGCTGCATGGGGGTGGGAATCAGCAGGCTGTGTTGACCACCACCAACACCAACAACAACATTAACGCCATCTGTGTGCCTTTCCGAATCAAAGCTATTTTTCATCATATTAAAGGAAGCCCGGACTTAACCCAGCAAAACACAGAGGCTGTTCAACTCATGGTGACTCCAAGACATCCTAATTTGCATGTCTGTGCAGCTGCATGAGGGCATGAATCAGCATGCACGCGTATCAATCGACTTCATCAGAACAATATCAGAAGCACGGCCCGGCAGAACATAGATGCTCTTTAACTCATGGTGACTCCAAGACATCCTAATTTGCATGTCTATGCAGCTGCATGGGGGCAGGAATCAGCAGGCACGCGTAACAATCGGCTTCATCAGAATAAAATCAGATGCACGGCCCGGCAGAACACAGAAGTTGTTCAACTCATGATGACGCCAAGACACCCTAATTTGCATGTCTGTGCAGCTGGATGGGGGTGGGAATCAGCAGGCTGTGTTGACCACCAACAACAACAACAACATTAACGCCGTCTGTGTGTCTTTCCGAATCAAAGTTATTTTTCACCATATTAAAGGAAGCCCGGCCTTAACCCAGCCAAACACAGAGGCTGTTCAACTCATGGTGACTCCAAGACATCCTAATTTGCATGTCTATGCAGCTGCATGGGGGCAGGAATCAGCAGGCACGCGTAACAATCGGCTTCATCAGAATAAAATCAGATGCACGGCCCGGCAGAACACAGAAGTTGTTCAACTCATGGTGACGCCAAGACACCCTAATTTGCATGTCTGTGCAGCTGCATGGGGGTGGGAATCAGCAGGCTGTGTTGACCACCAACAACAACAACAACATTAACGCCGTCTGTGTGTCTTTCCGAATCAAAGTTATTTTTCACCATATTAAAGGAAGCCCGGCCTTAACCCAGCAAAACACAGAGGCTGTTCAACTCATGGTGACTCCAAGACATCCTAATTTGCATGTCTGTGCAGCTGCATGGGGGCAGGAATCAGCAGGCACGCGTAACAATCGGCTTCAT
Organism: Rana temporaria; assembly: GCF_905171775.1. NCBI lineage: Eukaryota > Metazoa > Chordata > Amphibia > Anura > Ranidae > Rana > Rana temporaria. The sequence continues at coordinate 427,467,111 of NC_053490.1, forward strand.
CAGAATAAAATCAGATGCACGGGCCGGCAGAACACAGAAGTTGTTCAACTCATGGTGACTCCAAGACACCCTAATATGCATGTCTGTGCAGCTGCATGAGGGCATGAATCAGCATGCACGCGTATCAATCGACTTCATCAGAACAATATCAGAAGCACGGCCCGGCAGAACACAGATGCTCTTCAACTCATGGTGAGTCTAAGACGCCCTCATTTGCATGTCTGTGCAGCTGCATGGGGGTGGGAATCAGCAGGCTGTGTTGACCACCACCAACACCAACAACAACATTAACGCCATCTGTGTGCCTTTCCGAATCAAAGCTATTTTTCATCATATTAAAGGAAGCCCGGCCTTAACCCAGCAAAACACAGAGGCTGTTCAACTCATGGTGACTCCAAGACATCCTAATTTGCATGTCTGTGCAGCTGCATGAGGGCATGAATCAGCATGCACGCGTATCAATCGACTTCATCAGAACAATATCAGAAGCACAGCCCGGCAGAACACAGATGCTCTTCAACTCATGGTGACTCCAAGACATCCTAATTTGCATGTCTATGCAGCTGCATGGGGGCAGGAATCAGCAGGCACGCGTAACAATCTGCTTCATCAGAATAAAATCAGATGTGTGGCCCGGCAAAACACAGAAGTTGTTCATCTCATGGTGACTCCAAGACACCCTAATTTGCATGTCTGTGCAGCTGCATGGGGGTGGGAATCAGCAGGCTGTGTTGACCACCAACAACAACAACATTAACGCCGTCTGTGTGTCTTTCCGAATCAAAGCTATTTTTCATCATATTAAAGGAAGCCCGGCCTTAACCCAGCAAAACACAGAGGCTGTTCAACTCATGGTGACTCCAAGACATCCTAATTTGCATGTCTATGCAGCTGCATGGGGGCAGGAATCAGCAGGCACGCGTAACAATCGGCTTCATCAGAATAAAATCAGATGCACGGCCCGGCAGAACACAGAAGTTGTTCAACTCATGGTGACGCCAAGACACCCTAATTTGCATGTCTGTGCAGCTGCATGGGGGTGGGAATCAGCAGGCTGTGTTGACCACCAACAACAACAACAACATTAACGCCGTCTGTGTGTCTTTCCGAATCAAAGTTATTTTTCACCATATTAAAGGAAGCCCGCCCTTAACCCAGCAAAACACAGAGGCTGTTCAACTCATGGTGACTCCAAGACATCCTAATTTGCATGTCTGTGCAGCTGCATGGGGGCAGGAATCAGCAGGCACGCGTAACAATCGGCTTCATCAGAATAAAATCAGATGCACGGGCCGGCAGAACACAGAAGTTGTTCAACTCATGGTGACTCCAAGACACCCTAATATGCATGTCTGTGCAGCTGCATGAGGGCATGAATCAGCATGCACGCGTATCAATCGACTTCATCAGAACAATATCAGAAGCACGGCCCGGCAGAACACAGATGCTCTTCAACTCATGGTGAGTCTAAGACGCCCTCATTTGCATGTCTGTGCAGCTGCATGGGGGTGGGAATCAGCAGGCTGTGTTGACCAACACCAACACCAACAACAACATTAACGCCATCTGTGTGCCTTTCCGAATCAAAGCTATTTTTCATCATATTAAAGGAAGCCCGGCCTTAACCCAGCAAAACACAGAGGCTGTTCAACTCATGGTGACTCCAAGACATCCTAATTTGCATGTCTGTGCAGCTGCATGAGGGCATGAATCAGCATGCACGCGTATCAATCGACTTCATCAGAACAATATCAGAAGCACGGCCCGGCAGAACACAGATGCTCTTCAACTCATGGTGACTCCAAGACATCCTAATTTGCATGTCTATGCAGCTGCATGGGGGCAGGAATCAGCAGGCACGCGTAACAATCTGCTTCATCAGAATAAAATCAGATGTGTGGCCCGGCAAAACACAGAAGTTGTTCATCTCATGGTGACTCCAAGACACCCTAATTTGCATGTCTGTGCAGCTGCATGGGGGTGGGAATCAGCAGGCTGTGTTGACCACCAACAACAACAACATTAACGCCGTCTGTGTGTCTTTCCGAATCAAAGCTATTTTTCATCATATTAAAGGAAGCCCGGCCTTAACCCAGCAAAACACAGAGGCTGTTCAACTCATGGTGACTCCAAGACATCCTAATTTGCATGTCTATGCAGCTGCATGGGGGCAGGAATCAGCAGGCACGCGTAACAATCGGCTTCATCAAAATAAAATCAGATGCACGGCCCGGCAGAACACAGAAGTTGTTCAACTCATGGTGACGCCAAGACACCCTAATTTGCATGTCTGTGCAGCTGCATGGGGGTGGGAATCAGCAGGCTGTGTTGACCACCAACAACAACAACAACATTAACGCCGTCTGTGTGTCTTTCCGAATCAAAGTTATTTTTCACCATATTAAAGGAAGCCCGGCCTTAACCCAGCAAAACACAGAGGCTGTTCAACTCATGGTGACTCCAAGACATCCTAATTTGCATGTCTGTGCAGCTGCATGGGGGCAGGAATCAGCAGGCACGCGTAACAATCGGCTTCATCAGAATAAAATCAGATGCACGGGCCGGCAGAACACAGAAGTTGTTCAACTCATGGTGACTCCAAGACACCCTAATATGCATGTCTGTGCAGCTGCATGAGGGCATGAATCAGCATGCACGCGTATCAATCGACTTCATCAGAACAATATCAGAAGCACGGCCCGGCAGAACACAGATGCTCTTCAACTCATGGTGAGTCTAAGACGCCCTCATTTGCATGTCTGTGCAGCTGCATGGGGGTGGGAATCAGCAGGCTGTGTTGACCACCACCAACACCAACAACAACATTAACGCCATCTGTGTGCCTTTCCGAATCAAAGCTATTTTTCATCATATTAAAGGAAGCCCGGCCTTAACCCAGCAAAACACAGAGGCTGTTCAACTCATGGTGACTCCAAGACATCCTAATTTGCATGTCTGTGCAGCTGCATGAGGGCATGAATCAGCATGCACGCGTATCAATCGACTTCATCAGAACAATATCAGAAGCACGGCCCGGCAGAACACAGATGCTCTTCAACTCATGGTGACTCCAAGACATCCTAATTTGCATGTCTATGCAGCTGCATGGGGGCAGGAATCAGCAGGCACGCATAACAATCGGCTTCATCAGAATAAAATCAGATGCACGGCCCGGCAGAACACCGAAGTTGTTCAACTCATGGTGACTCCAAGACACCCTAATTTGCATGTCTGTGCAGCTGCATGGGGGTGGGAATCAGCAGGCTGTGTTGACCACCAACAACAACAACAACATTAACGCCGTCTGTGTGTCTTTCCGAATCAAAGTTATTTTTCACCATATTAAAGGAAGCCCGGCCTTAACCCAGCCAAACACAGAGGCTGTTCAACTCATGGTGACTCCAAGACATCCTAATTTGCATGTCTATGCAGCTGCATGGGGGCAGGAATCAGCAGGCACGCGTAACAATCGGCTTCATCAGAATAAAATCAGATGCACGGCCCGGCAGAACACAGAAGTTGTTCAACTCATGGTGACGCCAAGACACCCTAATTTGCATGTCTGTGCAGCTGCATGGGGGTGGGAATCAGCAGGCTGTGTTGACCACCAACAACAACAACAACATTAACGCCGTCTGTGTGTCTTTCCGAATCAAAGTTATTTTTCACCATATTAAAGGAAGCCCGGCCTTAACCCAGCAAAACACAGAGGCTGTTCAACTCATGGTGACTCCAAGACATCCTAATTTGCATGTCTGTGCAGCTGCATGGGGGCAGGAATCAGCAGGCACGCGTAACAATCGGCTTCATCAGAATAAAATCAGATGCACGGGCCGGCAGAACACAGAAGTTGTTCAACTCATGGTGACTCCAAGACACCCTAATATGCATGTCTGTGCAGCTGCATGAGGGCATGAATCAGCATGCACGCGTATCAATCGACTTCATCAGAACAATATCAGAAGCACGGCCCGGCAGAACACAGATGCTCTTCAACTCATGGTGAGTCTAAGACGCCCTCATTTGCATGTCTGTGCAGCTGCATGGGGGTGGGAATCAGCAGGCTGTGTTGACCACCACCAACACCAACAACAACATTAACGCCATCTGTGTGCCTTTCCGAATCAAAGCTATTTTTCATCATATTAAAGGAAGCCCGGCCTTAACCCAGCAAAACACAGAGGCTGTTCAACTCATGGTGACTCCAAGACATCCTAATTTGCATGTCTGTGCAGCTGCATGAGGGCATGAATCAGCATGCACACGTATCAATCGACTTCATCAGAACAATATCAGAAGCACGGCCCGGCAGAACACAGATGCTCTTCAACTCATGGTGACTCCAAGACATCCTAATTTGCATGTCTATGCAGCTGCATGGGGGCAGGAATCAGCAGGCACGCGTAACAATCTGCTTCATCAGAATAAAATCAGATGTGTGGCCCGGCAAAACACAGAAGTTGTTCATCTCATGGTGACTCCAAGACACCCTAATTTGCATGTCTGTGCAGCTGCATGGGGGTGGGAATCAGCAGGCTGTGTTGACCACCAACAACAACAACATTAACGCCGTCTGTGTGTCTTTCCGAATCAAAGCTATTTTTCATCATATTAAAGGAAGCCCGGCCTTAACCCAGCAAAACACAGAGGCTGTTCAACTCATGGTGACTCCAAGACATCCTAATTTGCATGTCTATGCAGCTGCATGGGGGCAGGAATCAGCAGGCACGCGTAACAATCGGCTTCATCAGAATAAAATCAGATGCACGGGCCGGCAGAACACAGAAGTTGTTCAACTCATGGTGACTCCAAGACACCCTAATATGCATGTCTGTGCAGCTGCATGAGGGCATGAATCAGCATGCACGCGTATCAATCGACTTCATCAGAACAATATCAGAAGCACGGCCCGGCAGAACACAGATGCTCTTCAACTCATGGTGAGTCTAAGACGCCCTCATTTGCATGTCTGTGCAGCTGCATGGGGGTGGGAATCAGCAGGCTGTGTTGACCACCACCAACACCAACAACAACATTAACGCCATCTGTGTGCCTTTCCGAATCAAAGCTATTTTTCATCATATTAAAGGAAGCCCGGCCTTAACCCAGCAAAACACAGAGGCTGTTCAACTCATGGTGACTCCAAGACATCCTAATTTGCATGTCTGTGCAGCTGCATGAGGGCATGAATCAGCATGCACGCGTATCAATCGACTTCATCAGAACAATATCAGAAGCACGGCCCGGCAGAACACAGATGCTCTTCAATTCATGGTGACTCCAAGACATCCTAATTTGCATGTCTATGCAGCTGCATGGGGGCAGGAATCAGCAGGCACGCGTAACAATCGGCTTCATCAGAATAAAATCAGATGTGTGGCCCGGCAGAACACAGAAGTTGTTCATCTCATGGTGACTCCAAGACACCCTAATTTGCATGTCTGTGCAGCTGCATGGGGGTGGGAATCAGCAGGCTGTGTTGACCACCAACAACAACAACATTAACGCCGTCTGTGTGTCTTTCCGAATCAAAGCTATTTTTCATCATATTAAAGGAAGCCCGGCCTTAACCCAGCAAAACACAGAGGCTGTTTAACTCATGGTGACTCCAAGACATCCTAATTTGCATGTCTGTGCAGCTGCATGAGGGCATGAATCAGCATGCACGCGTATCAATCGACTTCATCAGAACAATATCAGAAGCACGGCCCGGCAGAACACAGATGCTCTTCAACTCATGGTGACTCCAAGACATCCTAATTTGCATGTCTATGCAGCTGCATGGGGGCAGGAATCAGCAGGCACGCATAACAATCGGCTTCATCAGAATAAAATCAGATGCACGGCCCGGCAGAACACCGAAGTTGTTCAACTCATGGTGACTCCAAGACACCCTAATTTGCATGTCTGTGCAGCTGCATGGGGGTGGGAATCAGCAGGCTTTGTTGACCACCAACAACAACAACATTAACGCCGTCTGTGTGTCTTTCCGAATCAAAGTTATTTTTCACCATATTAAAGGAAGCCCGGCCTTAACCCAGCAAAACACAGAGGCTGTTCAACTCATGGTGACTCCAAAACAGCGTAATTTGCATGTCTGTGCAGCTGCATGAGGGCATGAATCAGCATGCACGCGTATCAATCGACTTCATCAGAACAATATCAGAAGCACGGCCCGGCAGAACATAGATGCTCTTTAACTCATGGTGACTCCAAGACATCCTAATTTGCATGTCTATGCAGCTGCATGGGGGCAGGAATCAGCAGGCACGCGTAACAATCGGCTTCATCAGAATAAAATCAGATGCACGGCCCGGCAGAACACAGAAGTTGTTCAACTCATGGTGACGCCAAGACACCCTAATTTGCATGTCTGTGCAGCTGCATGGGGGTGGTAATCAGCAGGCTGTGTTGACCACCAACAACAACAACATTAACGCCGTCTGTGTGTCTTTCCGAATCAAAGTTATTTTTCACCATATTAAAGGAAGCCCGGCCTTAACCCAGCAAAACACAGAGGCTGTTCAACTCATGGTGACTCCAAGACATCCTAATTTGCATGTCTGTGCAGCTGCATGGGGGCAGGAATCAGCAGGCACGCGTAACAATCGGCTTCATCAGAATAAAATCAGATGCACGGGCCGGCAGAACACAGAAGTTGTTCAACTCATGGTGACTCCAAGACACCCTAATATGCATGTCTGTGCAGCTGCATGAGGGCATGAATCAGCATGCACGCGTATCAATCGACTTCATCAGAACAATATCAGAAGCACGGCCCGGCAGAACACAGATGCTCTTCAACTCATGGTGAGTCTAAGACGCCCTCATTTGCATGTCTGTGCAGCTGCATGGGGGTGGGAATCAGCAGGCTGTGTTGACCACCACCAACACCAACAACAACATTAACGCCATCTGTGTGCCTTTCCGAATCAAAGCTATTTTTCATCATATTAAAGGAAGCCCGGCCTTAACCCAGCAAAACACAGAGGCTGTTCAACTCATGGTGACTCCAAGACATCCTAATTTGCATGTCTGTGCAGCTGCATGAGGGCATGAATCAGCATGCACGCGTATCAATCGACTTCATCAGAACAATATCAGAAGCACGGCCCGGCAGAACACAGATGCTCTTCAACTCATGGTGACTCCAAGACATCCTAATTTGCATGTCTATGCAGCTGCATGGGGGCAGGAATCAGCAGGCACGCGTAACAATCGGCTTCATCAGAATAAAATCAGATGTGTGGCCCGGCAGAACACAGAAGTTGTTCATCTCATGGTGACTCCAAGACACCCTAATTTGCATGTCTGTGCAGCTGCATGGGGGTGGGAATCAGCAGGCTGTGTTGACCACCACCAACAACAACATTAACGCCATCTGTGTGTCTTTCCGAATCAAAGCTATTTTTCACCATATTAAAGGAAGCCCGGCCTTAACCCAGCAAAACACAGAGGCTGTTCAACTCATGGTGACTCCAAGACATCCTAATTTGCATGTCTGTGCAGCTGCATGAGGGCATGAATCAGCAGGCACGCGTAACAATCGGCTTCATCAGAATAAAATCAGATGCACGGGCCGGCAGAACACAGAAGTTGTTCAACTCATGGTGACTCCAAGACACCCTAATATGCATGTCTGTGCAGCTGCATGAGGGCATGAATCAGCATGCATGCGTATCAATCGACTTCATCAGAACAATATCAGAAGCACGGCCCGGCAGAACACATATGCTCTTCAACTCATGGTGAGTCTAAGACGCCCTCATTTGCATGTCTGTGCAGCTGCATGGAGAGTGGGAATCAGCAGGCTGTGTTGACCACCACCAACAACAACATTTACGCCGTCTGTGTGTCTTTCCGAATCAAAGCTATTTTTCACCATATGAAAGGAAGCCCAGCATTAACCCAACAAAACACAGAGGCTGTTCAACTCATAGTGACTCCAAGACAGCCTAATTTGCATGTCTGTTCAGCTGCATGGAGGGTGGGAATCAGCAGGCTGTGTCGACCACCAACAACAACAACATTAACACCGTCTGTGTGTCTTTCCGAATCAAAGCTATTTTTCACCATATTAAAGGAAGCCCAGCATTAACCCAACAAAACACAGAGGCTGTTCAACTCATGGTGACTCCAAGACAGCCTAATTTGCATGTCTGAGCAGCTGCATGAGGGCAGGAATCAGCAGGCATGCTTATCAATCGACTTCATCAGAACAATATCAGAAGCACGGCCCAGCAGAACACAGATGCTCTTCAACTCATGGTGACTCCAAGACATCCTAATTTGCATGTCTGTGCACCTGCATGGGGGCAGGAATCAGCAGGCACGCGTAACAATCGGCTTCATCAGAATAAAATCAGATGCACGGCACGGCAGAACACAGAAGTTGTTCAACTCATGGTGACTCCAAGACACCCTAATTTGCATGTCTGTGCAGCTGCATGGAGGGTGGGAATCAGCAGGCTGTGTTGACCACCAACAACAACAACATTAACTTTTTTTTCTCTTGAAAAGCCTATGGCGTGTGAACACAGGATGGGAATCAGCAGGATGTGTTGACCACCACCATCAACAACATTAACGCCATCTGTGTGTCTTTCCGAATCAAAGCTATTTTTCACCATATTAAAGGAAGCCCAGCCTTAACCCAGCAAAACACAGAGGCTGTTCAACTCATGGTGACTCCAAGACAGCCTAATTTGCATGTCTGTGCAGCTGCATGGGGGCATGAATCAGCATGCACGCATATCAATCGACTTCATCAGAACAATATCAGAAGCACGGCCCGGCAGAACACAGATGCTCTTCAACTCATGGTGACTCCAAGACATCCGAATTTGCATGTCTGTGCAGCTGCATGGGGGCAGGAATCAGCAGGCACGCGTAACAATCTGCTTCATCAGAATAAAATCAGATGTGTGGCCCGGCAAAACACAGAAGTTGTTCATCTCATGGTGACTCCAAGACACCCTAATTTGCATGTCTGTGCAGCTGCATGGGGGTGGGAATCAGCAGGCTGTGTTGACCACCAACAACAACAACATTAACGCCGTCTGTGTGTCTTTCCGAATCAAAGCTATTTTTCATCATATTAAAGGAAGCCCGGCCTTAACCCAGCAAAACACAGAGGCTGTTCAACTCATGGTGACTCCAAGACATCCTAATTTGCATGTCTATGCAGCTGCATGGGGGCAGGAATCAGCAGGCACGCGTAACAATCGGCTTCATCAGAATAAAATCAGATGCACGGCCCGGCAGAACACAGAAGTTGTTCAACTCATGGTGACTCCAAGACACCCTAATATGCATGTCTGTGCAGCTGCATGAGGGCATGAATCAGCATGCACGCGTATCAATCGACTTCATCAGAACAATATCAGAAGCACGGCCCGGCAGAACACAGATGCTCTTCAACTCATGGTGAGTCTAAGACGCCCTCATTTGCATGTCTGTGCAGCTGCATGGGGGTGGGAATCAGCAGGCTGTGTTGACCACCACCAACACCAACAACAACATTAACGCCATCTGTGTGCCTTTCCGAATCAAAGCTATTTTTCATCATATTAAAGGAAGCCCGGCCTTAACCCAGCAAAACACAGAGGCTGTTCAACTCATGGTGACTCCAAGACAGCCTAATTTGCATGTCTGTGCAGCTGCATGAGGGCAGGAATCAGCAGGCACGCGTATCAATCGACTTATCGGAACAATATCAGAAGCACGGCCCGGCAGAACACAGATGCTCTTCAACTCATGGTGACTCCAAGACATCCTAATTTGCATGTCTGTGCAGCTGCATGGGGACGGGAATCAGCAGGCACGCGTAACAATCGGCTTCATCAGAATAAAATCAGATGCACCGCCCGGCAGAACACAGAAGTTGTTCAACTCATGGTGACTCCAAGACACCCTAATTTGCATGTCTGTGCAGCTGCATGGGGGTGGGAATCAGCAGGCTGTGTTGACCACCACCAACAACAACATTAACGCCATCTGTGTGTCTTTCCGAATCAAAGCTATTTTTCATCATATTAAAGGAAGCCCGGCCTTGACCCAGCAAAACACAGAGGCTGTTCAACTCATGGTGACTCCAAGACAGCCTAATTTGCATGTCTGTGCAGCTGCATGAGGGCAGGAATCAGCAGGCACGCGTATCAATCGACTTTATCGGAACAATATCAGAAGCACGGCCCGGCAGAACACAGATGCTCTTCAACTCATGGTGACTCCAAGACATCCTAATTTGCATGTCTGTGCAGCTGCATGGGGACGGGAATCAGCAGGCACGCGTAACAATCGGCTTCATCAGAATAAAATCAGATGCACGGCCCAGCAGAACACAGATGCTCTTCAACTCATGGTGACTCCAAGACACCCTAATTTGCATGTCTGTGCAGCTGCATGGGGGTGGGAATCAGCAGGCTGTGTTGACCACCACCAACAACAACATTAACGCCATCTGTGTGTCTTTCCGAATCAAAGCTATTTTTCACCATATTAAAGGAAGCCCGGCCTTAACCCAGCAAAACACAGAGGCTGTTCAACTCATGGTGACTCCAAGACATCCTAATTTGCATGTCTGTGCAGCTGCATGAGGGCATGAATCAGCATGCACGCGTATCAATCGACTTCATCAGAACAATATCAGAAGCACGGCACGGCAGAACACAAATGCTCTTCAACTCATGGTGACTCCAAGACATCCTAATTTGCATGTCTATGCAGCTGCATGGGGGCAGGAATCAGCAGGCACGCGTAACAATCGGCTTCATCAGAATAAAATCAGATGCACGGCCCGGCAGAACACAGAAGTTGTTCAACTCATGGTGACTCCAAGACACCCTAATTTGCATGTCTGTGCAGCTGCATGGGGGTGGGAATCGGCATGCTGTGTTGACCACCAACAACAACAACATTAACGCCGTCTGTGTGTCTTTCCGAATCAAAGTTATTTTTCACCATATTAAAGGAAGCCCGGCCTTAACCCAGCAAAACACAGAGGCTGTTCAACTCATGGTGACTCCAAGACATCCTAATTTGCATGTCTGTGCAGCTGCATGGGGGCAGGAATCAGCAGGCACGCGTAACAATCGGCTTCATCAGAATAAAATCAGATGCACGGGCCGGCAGAACACAGAAGTTGTTCAACTCATGGTGACTCCAAGACACCCTAATATGCATGTCTGTGCAGCTGCATGAGGGCATGAATCAGCATGCATGCGTATCAATCGACTTCATCAGAACAATATCAGAAGCACGGCCCGGCAGAACACATATGCTCTTCAACTCATGGTGAGTCTAAGACGCCCTCATTTGCATGTCTGTGCAGCTGCATGGAGAGTGGGAATCAGCAGGCTGTGTTGACCACCACCAACAACAACATTTACGCCGTCTGTGTGTCTTTCCGAATCAAAGCTATTTTTCACCATATGAAAGGAAGCCCAGCATTAACCCAACAAAACACAGAGGCTGTTCAACTCATAGTGACTCCAAGACAGCCTAATTTGCATGTCTGTTCAGCTGCATGGAGGGTGGGAATCAGCAGGCTGTGTCGACCACCAACAACAACAACATTAACACCGTCTGTGTGTCTTTCCGAATCAAAGCTATTTTTCACCATATTAAAGGAAGCCCAGCATTAACCCAACAAAACACAGAGGCTGTTCAACTCATGGTGACTCCAAGACAGCCTAATTTGCATGTCTGAGCAGCTGCATGAGGGCAGGAATCAGCAGGCATGCTTATCAATCGACTTCATCAGAACAATATCAGAAGCACGGCCCAGCAGAACACAGATGCTCTTCAACTCATGGTGACTCCAAGACATCCTAATTTGCATGTCTGTGCACCTGCATGGGGGCAGGAATCAGCAGGCACGCGTAACAATCGGCTTCATCAGAATAAAATCAGATGCACGGCCCGGCAGAACACAGAAGTTGTTCAACTCATGGTGACTCCAAGACACCCTAATTTGCATGTCTGTGCAGCTGCATGGAGGGTGGGAATCAGCAGGCTGTGTTGACCACCAACAACAACAACATTAACTTTTTTTTCTCTTGAAAAGCCTATGGCGTGTGAACACAGGATGGGAATCAGCAGGATGTGTTGACCACCACCATCAACAACATTAACTTTTTTTTTTTTTTTTGAAAAGCCTATGGCGTGTGAACACACCCAAAAAAAACTCCACCCGGTGCAGAAAAAATGTGCACACACATAAAGAGTGTTCACAAAAACGTGCAGACGGGTGCAACGTCAAGTGGTCCTCCTGTGAAGAGGGACCCATAACCCTGATCCCCCGGGGCGTTAGGCTCCAGACGGGGACTGAGGTACTGTGGTCCGAGCAACCGAAGCCGACACGGACCCAACTTCCTCGGAGGGACTGCCGAAACAGAACCCTCCCAGTACTAGGTGGGGCTCCCCCGAAGGGAGACCCCATGAGAGCAGGCGAACTAAGCCAGAAGGCCATGTCCACCCACTCCCAAGACGTTCAGGGCTGGCCCGAGGACCCGCACCCTACTAATCACACAGTGAGACAAAACGTGCACAACAAAAAAAGACAAAAAAGTGACAAACACAGGCTTAAATAAAATTAAAGTGGGGGAAGGGATAGTGAAGAGGAGAGTGAAAGAAGTGGCCATTGTGGTGAAACAATGACCAGGCCCTCCGGCCAGGAATAAAAAATTCCTCCGGTCCTAGCCAAAAGGCCCGGCCCAGGAGGCAGGTGCTAAAAAAAGCGTGTATCTGGTGCAGTGACCGTGGTATCCTTTAATCAATGTGTCCCTCACACACAGTGATCTTCAGATACCCCTGGACTGCCACTCCAGGGGCACATGCACCATAGGCTTTTCGTTCCATATCCGACCCCCCGACTGGCCAGTGCAGCCCTCCACCCCTGTCAGCTAGAGAGCCCTTCAAGGTTTTCTTGGGGAGAACTGCCGCTCCAGTTAGCAGCCTCCACCAATACTAGCCCCTCCAGACCCTCCGTCAACCCAGCGGATTTGCATGGCTCTGCCCTGTCCTACCACAGGGCATTACCAGCTCCTCCAACCGGATCGCCGACAGAGATAGCACTTACACCAGCCAGCCAGAAGGCCAGACTAGAACTCGGCAAAAAGACCAAGACCAAGCACAGCACCCATCCTCACCAGGAGCACCCTTCCAGATGGCTCAGACTCAACCATGGGCCGGCCCCCAGTATTCTGTCGGGCAGCACGGCGTAGTCCCTGCTGAAACCATCCTTCCAGGTGCAATGACGTCATTGGATTGCATCCACCCTCCCCATGTAGGAGGTGCTTCAGCGCTCCGCTGACAACTGATAAGGACAGATACCACACCCAGTCCCAGCCAAAAGGCCGAGAAGCGGCAGGGAAGACAACCACGATCAGCACAGCCTAGAGTGTGCAATAGCTGTGCCTCGCCCTGGGAGAACCGCCTTCATGATCATGGTGTCTCCCCTGCCAGGTAAGTACATTAACACCGTCTGTGTGTCTTTCCGAATCAAAGTTATTTTTCACCATATTAAAGGAAGCCCGGCATTAACCCAGCAAAACACAGAGGCTGTTCAACTCATGGTGACTCCAAGACATCCTAATTTGCATGTCTGTGCAGCTGCATGAGGGCAGGAATCAGCAGGCACGCGTATCAATCGACTTCATCAGAACAATATCAGAAGCACGGCCCGGCAGAACACAGATGCTCTTCAACTCATGGTGAGTCTAAGACGCCCTCATTTGCATGTTTGTGCAGCTGCATGGAGGGTGGGAATCAACAGGCACGCGTAACAATCGGCTTCATCAGAATTAAATCAGACGCACGGCCCGGCAGAACACAGAAGTTGTTCAACTCATGGTGACTCCAAGACACCCTAATTTGCATGTCTGTGCAGCTGCATGGAGGGTGGGAATCAGCAGGCTGTGTTGACCACCACCAACAACAACATTAACGCCGTCTGTGTGTCTTTCCGAATCAAAGTTATTTTTCACCATATTAAAGGAAGCCCGGCCTTAACCCAGCAAAACACAGAGGCTGTTCAACTCATGGTGACTCCAAGACATCCTAATTTGCATGTCTGTGCAGCTGCATGGGGGCAGGAATCAGCAGGCACGCGTAACAATCGGCTTCATCAGAATAAAATCAGATGCACGGCCCGGCAGAACACAGAAGTTGTTCAACTCATGGTGACTCCAAGACACCCTAATATGCATGTCTGTGCAGCTGCATGAGGGCATGAATCAGCATGCACGCGTATCAATCGACTTCATCAGAACAATATCAGAAGCACGGCCCGGCAGAACACAGATGCTCTTCAACTCATGGTGAGTCTAAGACGCCCTCATTTGCATGTCTGTGCAGCTGCATGGGGGTGGGAATCAGCAGGCTGTGTTGACCACCACCAACACCAACAACAACAACAACATTAACGCCATCTGTGTGCCTTTCCGAATCAAAGCTATTTTTCATCATATTAAAGGAAGCCCGGCCTTAACCCAGCAAAACACAGAGGCTGTTCAACTCATGGTGACTCCAAGACATCCTAATTTGCATGTCTGTGCAGCTGCATGAGGGCATGAATCAGCATGCACGCGTATCAATCGACTTCATCAGAACAATATCAGAAGCACGGCCCGGCAGAACACAGATGCTCTTCAACTCATGGTGACTCCAAGACATCCTAATTTGCATGTCTATGCAGCTGCATGGGGGCAGGGATCAGCAGGCACGCGTAACAATCTGCTTCATCAGAACAATATCAGAAGCACGGCCCGGCAGAACACAGATGCTCTTCAACTCATGGTGAGTCTAAGATGCCCTCATTTGCATGTCTGTGCAGCTGCATGGGGGTGGGAATCAGCAGGCTGTGTTGACCACCACCAACACCAACAACAACATTAACGCCATCTGTGTGCCTTTCCGAATCAAAGCTATTTTTCATCATATTAAAGGAAGCCCGGCCTTAACCCAGCAAAACACAGAGGCTGTTCAACTCATGGTGACTCCAAGACATCCTAATTTGCATGTCTGTGCAGCTGCATGAGGGCATGAATCAGCATGCACGCGTATCAATCGACTTCATCAGAACAATATCAGAAGCACGGCCCGGCAGAACACAGATGCTCTTCAACTCATGGTGACTCCAAGACATCCTAATTTGCATGTCTATGCAGCTGCATGGGGGCAGGAATCAGCAGGCACGCGTAACAATCGGCTTCATCAGAATAAAATCAGATGTGTGGCCCGGCAGAACACAGAAGTTGTTCATCTCATGGTGACTCCAAGACACCCTAATTTGCATGTCTGTGCAGCTGCATGGGGGTGGGAATCAGCAGGCTGTGTTGACCACCAACAACAACAACATTAACGCCGTCTGTGTGTCTTTCCGAATCAAAGCTATTTTTCATCATATTAAAGGAAGCCCGGCCTTAACCCAGCAAAACACAGAGGCTGTTTAACTCATGGTGACTCCAAGACATCCTAATTTGCATGTCTGTGCAGCTGCATGAGGGCATGAATCAGCATGCACGCGTATCAATCGACTTCATCAGAACAATATCAGAAGCACGGCCCGGCAGAACACAGATGCTCTTCAACTCATGGTGACTCCAAGACATCCTAATTTGCATGTCTATGCAGCTGCATGGGGGCAGGAATCAGCAGGCACGCATAACAATCGGCTTCATCAGAATAAAATCAGATGCACGGCCCGGCAGAACACCGAAGTTGTTCAACTCATGGTGACTCCAAGACACCCTAATTTGCATGTCTGTGCAGCTGCATGGGGGTGGGAATCAGCAGGCTTTGTTGACCACCAACAACAACAACATTAACGCCGTCTGTGTGTCTTTCCGAATCAAAGTTATTTTTCACCATATTAAAGGAAGCCCGGCCTTAACCCAGCAAAACACAGAGGCTGTTCAACTCATGGTGACTCCAAGACATCCTAATTTGCATGTCTGTGCAGCTGCATGAGGGCATGAATCAGCATGCACGCGTATCAATCGACTTCATCAGAACAATATCAGAAGCACGGCCCGGCAGAACATAGATGCTCTTTAACTCATGGTGACTCCAAGACATCCTAATTTGCATGTCTATGCAGCTGCATGGGGGCAGGAATCAGCAGGCACGCGTAACAATCGGCTTCATCAGAATAAAATCAGATGCACGGCCCGGCAGAACACAGAAGTTGTTCAACTCATGGTGACGCCAAGACACCCTAATTTGCATGTCTGTGCAGCTGCATGGGGGTGGGAATCAGCAGGCTGTGTTGACCACCAACAACAACAACATTAACGCCGTCTGTGTGTCTTTCCGAATCAAAGTTATTTTTCACCATATTAAAGGAAGCCCGGCCTTAACCCAGCAAAACACAGAGGCTGTTCAACTCATGGTGACTCCAAGACATCCTAATTTGCATGTCTGTGCAGCTGCATGGGGGCAGGAATCTGCAAGCACGCGTAACAATCGGCTTCATCAGAATAAAATCAGATGCACGGCCCGGCAGAACACAGAAGTTGTTCAACTCATGGTGACTCCAAGACACCCTAATATGCATGTCTGTGCAGCTGCATGAGGGCATGAATCAGCATGCACGCGTATCAATCGACTTCATCAGAACAATATCAGAAGCACGGCCCGGCAGAACACAGATGCTCTTCAACTCATGGTGACTCCAAGACATCCTAATTTGCATGTCTGTGCAGCTGCATGGGGACGGGAATCAGCAGGCACACGTAACAATCGGCTTCATCAGAATAAAATCAGATGCACGGCCCGGCAGAACACAGATGCTCTTCAACTCATGGTGAGTCTAAGACGCCCTCATTTGCATGTCTGTGCAGCTGCATGGGGGTGGGAATCAGCAGGCTGTGTTGACCACCACCAACAACAACATTAACGCCATCTGTGTGTCTTTCCGAATCAAAGCTATTTTTCATCATATTAAAGGAAGCCCGGCCTTAACCCAGCAAAACACAGAGGTTGTTCAACTCATGGTGACTCCAAGACAGCCTAATTTGCATGTCTGTGCAGCTGCATGAGGGCAGGAATCAGCAGGCACGCGTATCAATCGACTTTATCGGAACAATATCAGAAGCACGGCCCGGCAGAACACAGATGCTCTTCAACTCATGGTGACTCCAAGACATCCTAATTTGCATGTCTGTGCAGCTGCATGGGGACGGGAATCAGCAGGCACGCGTAACAATCGGCTTCATCAGAATAAAATCAGATGCACCGCCCGGCAGAACACAGAAGTTGTTCAACTCATGGTGACTCCAAGACACCCTAATTTGCATGTCTGTGCAGCTGCATGGGGGTGGGAATCAGCAGGCTGTGTTGACCACCACCAACAACAACATTAACGCCATCTGTGTGTCTTTCCGAATCAAAGCTATTTTTCATCATATTAAAGGAAGCCCGGCCTTGACCCAGCAAAACACAGAGGCTGTTCAACTCATGGTGACTCCAAGACATCCTAATTTGCATGTCTGTGCAGCTGCATGAGGGCAGGAATCAGCAGGCACGCGTATCAATCGACTTTATCGGAACAATATCAGAAGCACGGCCCGGCAGAACACAGATGCTCTTCAACTCATGGTGACTCCAAGACATCCTAATTTGCATGTCTGTGCAGCTGCATGGGGACGGGAAGCAGCAGGCACGCGTAACAATCGGCTTCATCAGAATAAAATCAGATGCACGGCCCAGCAGAACACAGATGCTCTTCAACTCATGGTGACTCCAAGACACCCTAATTTGCATGTCTGTGCAGCTGCATGGGGGTGGGAATCAGCAGGCTGTGTTGACCACCACCAACAACAACATTAACGCCATCTGTGTGTCTTTCCGAATCAAAGCTATTTTTCACCATATTAAAGGAAGCCCGGCCTTAATCCAGCAAAACACAGAGGCTGTTCAACTCATGGTGACTCCAAGACATCCTAATTTGCATGTCTGTGCAGCTGCATGAGGGCATGAATCAGCATGCACGCGTATCAATCGACTTCATCAGAACAATATCAGAAGCACGGCACGGCAGAACACAAATGCTCTTCAACTCATGGTGACTCCAAGACATCCTAATTTGCATGTCTATGCAGCTGCATGGGGGCAGGAATCAGCAGGCACGCGTAACAATCGGCTTCATCAGAATAAAATCAGATGCACGGCCCGGCAGAACACAGAAGTTGTTCAACTCATGGTGACTCCAAGACACCCTAATTTGCATGTCTGTGCAGCTGCATGGGGGTGGGAATCGGCATGCTGTGTTGACCACCAACAACAACAACATTAACGCCGTCTGTGTGTCTTTCCGAATCAAAGTTATTTTTCACCATATTAAAGGAAGCCCGGCCTTAACCCAGCAAAACACAGAGGCTGTTCAACTCATGGTGACTCCAAGACATCCTAATTTGCATGTCTGTGCAGCTGCATGGGGGCAGGAATCAGCAGGCACGCGTAACAATCGGCTTCATCAGAATAAAATCAGATGCACGGGCCGGCAGAACACAGAAGTTGTTCAACTCATGGTGACTCCAAGACACCCTAATATGCATGTCTGTGCAGCTGCATGAGGGCATGAATCAGCATGCATGCGTATCAATCGACTTCATCAGAACAATATCAGAAGCACGGCCCGGCAGAACACATATGCTCTTCAACTCATGGTGAGTCTAAGACGCCCTCATTTGCATGTCTGTGCAGCTGCATGGAGGGTGGGAATCAGCAGGCTGTGTTGACCACCACCAACAACAACATTTACGCCGTCTGTGTGTCTTTCCGAATCAAAGCTATTTTTCACCATATGAAAGGAAGCCCAGCATTAACCCAACAAAACACAGAGGCTGTTCAACTCATAGTGACTCCAAGACAGCCTAATTTGCATGTCTGTTCAGCTGCATGGAGGGTGGGAATCAGCAGGCTGTGTCGACCACCAACAACAACAACATTAACACCGTCTGTGTGTCTTTCCGAATCAAAGCTATTTTTCACCATATTAAAGGAAGCCCAGCATTAACCCAACAAAACACAGAGGCTGTTCAACTCATGGTGACTCCAAGACAGCCTAATTTGCATGTCTGAGCAGCTGCATGAGGGCAGGAATCAGCAGGCATGCTTATCAATCGACTTCATCAGAACAATATCAGAAGCACGGCCCAGCAGAACACAGATGCTCTTCAACTCATGGTGACTCCAAGACATCCTAATTTGCATGTCTGTGCACCTGCATGGGGGCAGGAATCAGCAGGCACGCGTAACAATCGGCTTCATCAGAATAAAATCAGATGCACGGCCCGGCAGAACACAGAAGTTGTTCAACTCATGGTGACTCCAAGACACCCTAATTTGCATGTCTGTGCAGCTGCATGGAGGGTGGGAATCAGCAGGCTGTGTTGACCACCAACAACAACAACATTAACTTTTTTTTCTCTTGAAAAGCCTATGGCGTGTGAACACAGGATGGGAATCAGCAGGATGTGTTGACCACCACCATCAACAACATTAACGCCATCTGTGTGTCTTTCCGAATCAAAGCTATTTTTCACCATATTAAAGGAAGCCCAGCCTTAACCCAGCAAAACACAGAGGCTGTTCAACTCATGGTGACTCCAAGACAGCCTAATTTGCATGTCTGTGCAGCTGCATGGGGGCATGAATCAGCATGCACGCATATCAATCGACTTCATCAGAACAATATCAGAAGCACGGCCCGGCAGAACACAGATGCTCTTCAACTCATGGTGACTCCAAGACATCCTAATTTGCATGTCTGTGCAGCTGCATGGGGGCAGGAATCAGCAGGCACGCGTAACAATCGGCTTCATCAGAATAAAATCAGATGCACGGCCCGGCAGAACACAGAAGTTGTTCAACTCATGGTGACTCCAAGACACCCTAATATGCATGTCTGTGCAGCTGCATGAGGGCATGAATCAGCATGCACGCGTATCAATCGACTTCATCAGAACAATATCAGAAGCACGGCCCGGCAGAACACAGATGCTCTTCAACTCATGGTGAGTCTAAGACGCCCTCATTTGCATGTCTGTGCAGCTGCATGGGGGTGGGAATCAGCAGGCTGTGTTGACCACCACCAACACCAACAACAACAACAACATTAACGCCATCTGTGTGCCTTTCCGAATCAAAGCTATTTTTCATCATATTAAAGGAAGCCCGGCCTTAACCCAGCAAAACACAGAGGCTGTTCAACTCATGGTGACTCCAAGACATCCTAATTTGCATGTCTGTGCAGCTGCATGAGGGCATGAATCAGCATGCACGCGTATCAATCGACTTCATCAGAACAATATCAGAAGCACGGCCCGGCAGAACACAGATGCTCTTCAACTCATGGTGACTCCAAGACATCCTAATTTGCATGTCTATGCAGCTGCATGGGGGCAGGGATCAGCAGGCACGCGTAACAATCTGCTTCATCAGAACAATATCAGAAGCACGGCCCGGCAGAACACAGATGCTCTTCAACTCATGGTGAGTCTAAGATGCCCTCATTTGCATGTCTGTGCAGCTGCATGGGGGTGGGAATCAGCAGGCTGTGTTGACCACCACCAACACCAACAACAACATTAACGCCATCTGTGTGCCTTTCCGAATCAAAGCTATTTTTCATCATATTAAAGGAAGCCCGGCCTTAACCCAGCAAAACACAGAGGCTGTTCAACTCATGGTGACTCCAAGACATCCTAATTTGCATGTCTGTGCAGCTGCATGAGGGCATGAATCAGCATGCACGCGTATCAATCGACTTCATCAGAACAATATCAGAAGCACGGCCCGGCAGAACACAGATGCTCTTCAACTCATGGTGACTCTAAGACATCCTAATTTGCATGTCTATGCAGCTGCATGGGGGCAGGAATCAGCAGGCACGCGTAACAATCGGCTTCATCAGAATAAAATCAGATGTGTGGCCCGGCAGAACACAGAAGTTGTTCATCTCATGGTGACTCCAAGACACCCTAATTTGCATGTCTGTGCAGCTGCATGGGGGTGGGAATCAGCAGGCTGTGTTGACCACCAACAACAACAACATTAACGCCGTCTGTGTGTCTTTCCGAAACAAAGCTATTTTTCATCATATTAAAGGAAGCCCGGCCTTAACCCAGCAAAACACAGAGGCTGTTTAACTCATGGTGACTCCAAGACATCCTAATTTGCATGTCTGTGCAGCTGCATGAGGGCATGAATCAGCATGCACGCGTATCAATCGACTTCATCAGAACAATATCAGAAGCACGGCCCGGCAGAACACAGATGCTCTTCAACTCATGGTGACTCCAAGACATCCTAATTTGCATGTCTATGCAGCTGCATGGGGGCAGGAATCAGCAGGCACGCATAACAATCGGCTTCATCAGAATAAAATCAGATGCACGGCCCGGCAGAACACCGAAGTTGTTCAACTCATGGTGACTCCAAGACACCCTAATTTGCATGTCTGTGCAGCTGCATGGGGGTGGGAATCAGCAGGCTTTGTTGACCACCAACAACAACAACATTAACGCCGTCTGTGTGTCTTTCCGAATCAAAGTTATTTTTCACCATATTAAAGGAAGCCCGGCCTTAACCCAGCAAAACACAGAGGCTGTTCAACTCATGGTGACTCCAAGACATCCTAATTTGCATGTCTGTGCAGCTGCATGAGGGCATGAATCAGCATGCACGCGTATCAATCGACTTCATCAGAACAATATCAGAAGCACGGCCCGGCAGAACATAGATGCTCTTTAACTCATGGTGACTCCAAGACATCCTAATTTGCATGTCTATGCAGCTGCATGGGGGCAGGAATCAGCAGGCACGCGTAACAATCGGCTTCATCAGAATAAAATCAGATGCACGGCCCGGCAGAACACAGAAGTTGTTCAACTCATGGTGACGCCAAGACACCCTAATTTGCATGTCTGTGCAGCTGCATGGGGGTGGTAATCAGCAGGCTGTGTTGACCACCAACAACAACAACATTAACGCCGTCTGTGTGTCTTTCCGAATCAAAGTTATTTTTCACCATATTAAAGGAAGCCCGGCCTTAACCCAGCAAAACACAGAGGCTGTTCAACTCATGGTGACTCCAAGACATCCTAATTTGCATGTCTGTGCAGCTGCATGGGGGCAGGAATCTGCAAGCACGCGTAACAATCGGCTTCATCAGAATAAAATCAGATGCACGGCCCGGCAGAACACAGAAGTTGTTCAACTCATGGTGACTCCAAGACACCCTAATATGCATGTCTGTGCAGCTGCATGAGGGCATGAATCAGCATGCACGCGTATCAATCGACTTCATCAGAACAATATCAGAAGCACGGCCCGGCAGAACACAGATGCTCTTCAACTCATGGTGACTCCAAGACATCCTAATTTGCATGTCTGTGCAGCTGCATGGGGGCGGGAATCAGCAGGCACGCGTAACAATCGGCTTCATCAGAATAAAATCAGATGCACGGCCCGGCAGAACACAGATGCTCTTCAACTCATGGTGAGTCTAAGACGCCCTCATTTGCATGTCTGTGCAGCTGCATGGGGGTGGGAATCAGCAGGCTGTGTTGACCACCACCAACAACAACATTAACGCCATCTGTGTGTCTTTCCGAATCAAAGCTATTTTTCATCATATTAAAGGAAGCCCGGCCTTAACCCAGCAAAACACAGAGGTTGTTCAACTCATGGTGACTCCAAGACAGCCTAATTTGCATGTCTGTGCAGCTGCATGAGGGCAGGAATCAGCAGGCACGCGTATCAATCGACTTTATCGGAACAATATCAGAAGCACGGCCCGGCAGAACACAGATGCTCTTCAACTCATGGTGACTCCAAGACATCCTAATTTGCATGTCTGTGCAGCTGCATGGGGACGGGAATCAGCAGGCACGCGTAACAATCGGCTTCATCAGAATAAAATCAGATGCACCGCCCGGCAGAACACAGAAGTTGTTCAACTCATGGTGACTCCAAGACACCCTAATTTGCATGTCTGTGCAGCTGCATGGGGGTGGGAATCAGCAGGCTGTGTTGACCACCACCAACAACAACATTAACGCCATCTGTGTGTCTTTCCGAATCAAAGCTATTTTTCATCATATTAAAGGAAGCCCGGCCTTGACCCAGCAAAACACAGAGGCTGTTCAACTCATGGTGACTCCAAGACATCCTAATTTGCATGTCTGTGCAGCTGCATGAGGGCAGGAATCAGCAGGCACGCGTATCAATCGACTTTATCGGAACAATATCAGAAGCACGGCCCGGCAGAACACAGATGCTCTTCAACTCATGGTGACTCCAAGACATCCTAATTTGCATGTCTGTGCAGCTGCATGGGGACGGGAAGCAGCAGGCACGCGTAACAATCGGCTTCATCAGAATAAAATCAGATGCACGGCCCAGCAGAACACAGATGCTCTTCAACTCATGGTGACTCCAAGACACCCTAATTTGCATGTCTGTGCAGCTGCATGGGGGTGGGAATCAGCAGGCTGTGTTGACCACCACCAACAACAACATTAACGCCATCTGTGTGTCTTTCCGAATCAAAGCTATTTTTCACCATATTAAAGGAAGCCCGGCCTTAATCCAGCAAAACACAGAGGCTGTTCAACTCATGGTGACTCCAAAACAGCGTAATTTGCATGTCTGTGCAGCTGCATGAGGGCATGAATCAGCATGCACGCGTATCAATCGACTTCATCAGAACAATATCAGAAGCACGGCAGGGCAGAACACAGAAGTTGTTCAACTCATGGTGACTCCAAGACATCCTAATTTGCATGTCTATGCAGCTGCATGGGGGCAGGAATCAGCAGGCACGCGTAACAATCGGCTTCATCAGAATAAAATCAGATGCACGGCCCGGCAGAACACAGAAGTTGTTCAACTCATGGTGACTCCAAGACACCCTAATTTGCATGTCTGTGCAGCTGCATGGGGGTGGGAATCGGCATGCTGTGTTGACCACCAACAACAACAACATTAACGCCGTCTGTGTGTCTTTCCGAATCAAAGTTATTTTTCACCATATTAAAGGAAGCCCGGCCTTAACCCAGCAAAACACAGAGGCTGTTCAACTCATGGTGACTCCAAGACATCCTAATTTGCATGTCTGTGCAGCTGCATGGGGGCAGGAATCAGCAGGCACGCGTAACAATCGGCTTCATCAGAATAAAATCAGATGCACGGGCCGGCAGAACACAGAAGTTGTTCAACTCATGGTGACTCCAAGACACCCTAATATGCATGTCTGTGCAGCTGCATGAGGGCATGAATCAGCATGCATGCGTATCAATCGACTTCATCAGAACAATATCAGAAGCACGGCCCGGCAGAACACATATGCTCTTCAACTCATGGTGAGTCTAAGACGCCCTCATTTGCATGTCTGTGCAGCTGCATGGAGGGTGGGAATCAGCAGGCTGTGTTGACCACCACCAACAACAACATTTACGCCGTCTGTGTGTCTTTCCGAATCAAAGCTATTTTTCACCATATGAAAGGAAGCCCAGCATTAACCCAACAAAACACAGAGGCTGTTCAACTCATAGTGACTCCAAGACAGCCTAATTTGCATGTCTGTTCAGCTGCATGGAGGGTGGGAATCAGCAGGCTGTGTCGACCACCAACAACAACAACATTAACACCGTCTGTGTGTCTTTCCGAATCAAAGCTATTTTTCACCATATTAAAGGAAGCCCAGCATTAACCCAACAAAACACAGAGGCTGTTCAACTCATGGTGACTCCAAGACAGCCTAATTTGCATGTCTGAGCAGCTGCATGAGGGCAGGAATCAGCAGGCATGCTTATCAATCGACTTCATCAGAACAATATCAGAAGCACGGCCCAGCAGAACACAGATGCTCTTCAACTCATGGTGACTCCAAGACATCCTAATTTGCATGTCTGTGCACCTGCATGGGGGCAGGAATCAGCAGGCACGCGTAACAATCGGCTTCATCAGAATAAAATCAGATGCACGGCCCGGCAGAACACAGAAGTTGTTCAACTCATGGTGACTCCAAGACACCCTAATTTGCATGTCTGTGCAGCTGCATGGAGGGTGGGAATCAGCAGGCTGTGTTGACCACCAACAACAACAACATTAACTTTTTTTTCTCTTGAAAAGCCTATGGCGTGTGAACACAGGATGGGAATCAGCAGGATGTGTTGACCACCACCATCAACAACATTAACGCCATCTGTGTGTCTTTCCGAATCAAAGCTATTTTTCACCATATTAAAGGAAGCCCAGCCTTAACCCAGCAAAACACAGAGGCTGTTCAACTCATGGTGACTCCAAGACAGCCTAATTTGCATGTCTGTGCAGCTGCATGGGGGCATGAATCAGCATGCACGCATATCAATCGACTTCATCAGAACAATATCAGAAGCACGGCCCGGCAGAACACAGATGCTCTTCAACTCATGGTGACTCCAAGACATCCTAATTTGCATGTCTATGCAGCTGCATGGGGGCAGGAATCAGCAGGCACGCATAACAATCGGCTTCATCAGAATAAAATCAGATGCACGGCCCGGCAGAACACCGAAGTTGTTCAACTCATGGTGACTCCAAGACACCCTAATTTGCATGTCTGTGCAGCTGCATGGGGGTGGGAATCAGCAGGCTTTGTTGACCACCAACAACAACAACATTAACGCCGTCTGTGTGTCTTTCCGAATCAAAGTTATTTTTCACCATATTAAAGGAAGCCCGGCCTTAACCCAGCAAAACACAGAGGCTGTTCAACTCATGGTGACTCCAAGACATCCTAATTTGCATGTCTGTGCAGCTGCATGAGGGCATGAATCAGCATGCACGCGTATCAATCGACTTCATCAGAACAATATCAGAAGCACGGCCCGGCAGAACATAGATGCTCTTTAACTCATGGTGACTCCAAGACATCCTAATTTGCATGTCTATGCAGCTGCATGGGGGCAGGAATCAGCAGGCACGCGTAACAATCGGCTTCATCAGAATAAAATCAGATGCACGGCCCGGCAGAACACAGAAGTTGTTCAACTCATGGTGACGCCAAGACACCCTAATTTGCATGTCTGTGCAGCTGCATGGGGGTGGTAATCAGCAGGCTGTGTTGACCACCAACAACAACAACATTAACGCCGTCTGTGTGTCTTTCCGAATCAAAGTTATTTTTCACCATATTAAAGGAAGCCCGGCCTTAACCCAGCAAAACACAGAGGCTGTTCAACTCATGGTGACTCCAAGACATCCTAATTTGCATGTCTGTGCAGCTGCATGGGGGCAGGAATCTGCAAGCACGCGTAACAATCGGCTTCATCAGAATAAAATCAGATGCACGGCCCGGCAGAACACAGAAGTTGTTCAACTCATGGTGACTCCAAGACACCCTAATATGCATGTCTGTGCAGCTGCATGAGGGCATGAATCAGCATGCACGCGTATCAATCGACTTCATCAGAACAATATCAGAAGCACAGCCCGGCAGAACACAGATGCTCTTCAACTCATGGTGACTCCAAGACATCCTAATTTGCATGTCTGTGCAGCTGCATGGGGACGGGAATCAGCAGGCACACGTAACAATCGGCTTCATCAGAATAAAATCAGATGCACGGCCCGGCAGAACACAGATGCTCTTCAACTCATGGTGAGTCTAAGACGCCCTCATTTGCATGTCTGTGCAGCTGCATGGGGGTGGGAATCAGCAGGCTGTGTTGACCACCACCAACAACAACATTAACGCCATCTGTGTGTCTTTCCGAATCAAAGCTATTTTTCATCATATTAAAGGAAGCCCGGCCTTAACCCAGCAAAACACAGAGGTTGTTCAACTCATGGTGACTCCAAGACAGCCTAATTTGCATGTCTGTGCAGCTGCATGAGGGCAGGAATCAGCAGGCACGCGTATCAATCGACTTTATCAGAACAATATCAGAAGCACGGCCCGGCAGAACACAGATGCTCTTCAACTCATGGTGACTCCAAGACATCCTAATTTGCATGTCTGTGCAGCTGCATGGGGACGGGAATCAGCAGGCACGCGTAACAATCGGCTTCATCAGAATAAAATCAGATGCACGGGCCGGCAGAACACAGAAGTTGTTCAACTCATGGTGACTCCAAGACACCCTAATATGCATGTCTGTGCAGCTGCATGGGGGTGGGAATCAGCAGGCTGTGTTGACCACCACCAACACCAACATTAACGCCAGTCTGTGTGTCTTTCCGAATCAAAGCTATTTTTCATCATATTAAAGGAAGCCCGGCCTTAACCCAGCAAAACACAGAGGCTGTTCAACTCATGGTGACTCCAAGACATCCTAATTTGCATGTCTGTGCAGCTGCATGAGGGCAGGAATCAGCAGGCACGCGTATCAATCGACTTTATCGGAACAATATCAGAAGCACGGCCCGGCAGAACACAGATGCTCTTCAACTCATGGTGACTCCAAGACATCCTAATTTGCATGTCTGTGCAGCTGCATGGGGACGGGAAGCAGCAGGCACGCGTAACAATCGGCTTCATCAGAATAAAATCAGATGCATGGCCCAGCAGAACACAGATGCTCTTCAACTCATGGTGACTCCAAGACACCCTAATTTGCATGTCTGTGCAGCTGCATGGGGGTGGGAATCAGCAGGCTGTGTTGACCACCACCAACAACAACATTAACGCCATCTGTGTGTCTTTCCGAATCAAAGCTATTTTTCACCATATTAAAGGAAGCCCGGCCTTAATCCAGCAAAACACAGAGGCTGTTCAACTCATGGTGACTCCAAGACATCCTAATTTGCATGTCTGTGCAGCTGCATGAGGGCATGAATCAGCATGCACGCGTATCAATCGACTTCATCAGAACAATATCAGAAGCACGGCCCGGCAGAACATAGATGCTCTTTAACTCATGGTGACTCCAAGACATCCTAATTTGCATGTCTATGCAGCTGCATGGGGGCAGGAATCAGCAGGCACGCGTAACAATCGGCTTCATCAGAATAAAATCAGATGCACGGCCCGGCAGAACACAGAAGTTGTTCAACTCATGGTGACGCCAAGACACCCTAATTTGCATGTCTGTGCAGCTGCATGGGGGTGGTAATCAGCAGGCTGTGTTGACCACCAACAACAACAACATTAACGCCGTCTGTGTGTCTTTCCGAATCAAAGTTATTTTTCACCATATTAAAGGAAGCCCGGCCTTAACCCAGCAAAACACAGAGGCTGTTCAACTCATGGTGACTCCAAGACATCCTAATTTGCATGTCTGTGCAGCTGCATGGGGGCAGGAATCTGCAAGCACGCGTAACAATCGGCTTCATCAGAATAAAATCAGATGCACGGCCCGGCAGAACACAGAAGTTGTTCAACTCATGGTGACTCCAAGACACCCTAATATGCATGTCTGTGCAGCTGCATGAGGGCATGAATCAGCATGCACGCGTATCAATCGACTTCATCAGAACAATATCAGAAGCACAGCCCGGCAGAACACAGATGCTCTTCAACTCATGGTGACTCCAAGACATCCTAATTTGCATGTCTGTGCAGCTGCATGGGGACGGGAATCAGCAGGCACACGTAACAATCGGCTTCATCAGAATAAAATCAGATGCACGGCCCGGCAGAACACAGATGCTCTTCAACTCATGGTGAGTCTAAGACGCCCTCATTTGCATGTCTGTGCAGCTGCATGGGGGTGGGAATCAGCAGGCTGTGTTGACCACCACCAACAACAACATTAACGCCATCTGTGTGTCTTTCCGAATCAAAGCTATTTTTCATCATATTAAAGGAAGCCCGGCCTTAACCCAGCAAAACACAGAGGTTGTTCAACTCATGGTGACTCCAAGACAGCCTAATTTGCATGTCTGTGCAGCTGCATGAGGGCAGGAATCAGCAGGCACGCGTATCAATCGACTTTATCGAACAATATCAGAAGCACGGCCCGGCAGAACACAGATGCTCTTCAACTCATGGTGACTCCAAGACATCCTAATTTGCATGTCTGTGCAGCTGCATGGGGACGGGAATCAGCAGGCACGCGTAACAATCGGCTTCATCAGAATAAAATCAGATGCACCGCCCGGCAGAACACAGAAGTTGTTCAACTCATGGTGACTCCAAGACACCCTAATTTGCATGTCTGTGCAGCTGCATGGGGGTGGGAATCAGCAGGCTGTGTTGACCACCACCAACAACAACATTAACGCCATCTGTGTGTCTTTCCGAATCAAAGCTATTTTTCATCATATTAAAGGAAGCCCGGCCTTGACCCAGCAAAACACAGAGGCTGTTCAACTCATGGTGACTCCAAGACATCCTAATTTGCATGTCTGTGCAGCTGCATGAGGGCGGGAATCAGCAGGCACGCGTATCAATCGACTTTATCGAACAATATCAGAAGCACGGCCCGGCAGAACACAGATGCTCTTCAACTCATGGTGACTCCAAGACATCCTAATTTGCATGTCTGTGCAGCTGCATGGGGACGGGAAGCAGCAGGCACGCGTAACAATCGGCTTCATCAGAATAAAATCAGATGCATGGCCCAGCAGAACACAGATGCTCTTCAACTCATGGTGACTCCAAGACACCCTAATTTGCATGTCTGTGCAGCTGCATGGGGGTGGGAATCAGCAGGCTGTGTTGACCACCACCAACAACAACATTAACGCCATCTGTGTGTCTTTCCGAATCAAAGCTATTTTTCACCATATTAAAGGAAGCCCGGCCTTAATCCAGCAAAACACAGAGGCTGTTCAACTCATGGTGACTCCAAGACATCCTAATTTGCATGTCTGTGCAGCTGCATGAGGGCATGAATCAGCATGCACGCGTATCAATCGACTTCATCAGAACAATATCAGAAGCACGGCACAGCAGAACACAAATGCTCTTCAACTCATGGTGACTCCAAGACATCCTAATTTGCATGTCTATGCAGCTGCATGGGGGCAGGAATCAGCAGGCACGCGTAACAATCGGCTTCATCAGAATAAAATCAGATGCACGGCCCGGCAGAACACAGAAGTTGTTCAACTCATGGTGACTCCAAGACACCCTAATTTGCATGTCTGTGCAGCTGCATGGGGGTGGGAATCGGCATGCTGTGTTGACCACCAACAACAACAACATTAACGCCGTCTGTGTGTCTTTCCGAATCAAAGTTATTTTTCACCATATTAAAGGAAGCCCGGCCTTAACCCAGCAAAACACAGAGGCTGTTCAACTCATGGTGACTCCAAGACATCCTAATTTGCATGTCTGTGCAGCTGCATGGGGGCAGGAATCAGCAGGCACGCGTAACAATCGGCTTCATCAGAATAAAATCAGATGCACGGGCCGGCAGAACACAGAAGTTGTTCAACTCATGGTGACTCCAAGACACCCTAATATGCATGTCTGTGCAGCTGCATGAGGGCATGAATCAGCATGCATGCGTATCAATCGACTTCATCAGAACAATATCAGAAGCACGGCCCGGCAGAACACATATGCTCTTCAACTCATGGTGAGTCTAAGACGCCCTCATTTGCATGTCTGTGCAGCTGCATGGAGGGTGGGAATCAGCAGGCTGTGTTGACCACCACCAACAACAACATTTACGCCGTCTGTGTGTCTTTCCGAATCAAAGCTATTTTTCACCATATGAAAGGAAGCCCAGCATTAACCCAACAAAACACAGAGGCTGTTCAACTCATAGTGACTCCAAGACAGCCTAATTTGCATGTCTGTTCAGCTGCATGGAGGGTGGGAATCAGCAGGCTGTGTCGACCACCAACAACAACAACATTAACACCGTCTGTGTGTCTTTCCGAATCAAAGCTATTTTTCACCATATTAAAGGAAGCCCAGCATTAACCCAACAAAACACAGAGGCTGTTCAACTCATGGTGACTCCAAGACAGCCTAATTTGCATGTCTGTGCAGCTGCATGAGGGCAGGAATCAGCAGGCACGCGTATCAATCGACTTCATCAGAACAATATCAGAAGCACGGCCCGGCAGAACACAGATGCTCTTCAACTCATGGTGACTCCAAGACATCCTAATTTGCATGTCTGTGCAGCTGCATGGGGGCAGGAATCAGCAGGCACGCGTAACAATCGGCTTCATCAGAATAAAATCAGATGCACGGCCCGGCAGAACACAGAAGTTGTTCAACTCATGGTGACTCCAAGACACCCTAATTTGCATGTCTGTGCAGCTGCATGGAGGGTGGGAATCAGCAGGCTGTGTTGACCACCAACAACAACAACATTAACGCCGTCTGTGTGTCTTTCCGAATCAAAGCTATTTTTCACCATATTAAAGGAAGCCCAGCCTTAACCCAGCAAAACACAGAGGCTGTTCAACTCATGGTGACTCCAAGACAGCCTAATTTGCATGTCTGTGCAGCTGCATGGGGGCATGAATCAGCATGCACGCATATCAATCGACTTCATCAGAACAATATCAGAAGCACGGCCCGGCAGAACACAGATGCTCTTCAACTCATGGTGACTCCAAGACATCCTAATTTGCATGTCTATGCAGCTGCATGGGGGCAGGAATCAGCAGGCACGCATAACAATCGGCTTCATCAGAATAAAATCAGCTGCACGGCCCGGCAGAACACCGAAGTTGTTCAACTCATGGTGACTCCAAGACACCCTAATTTGCATGTCTGTGCAGCTGCATGGGGGTGGGAATCAGCAGGCTTTGTTGACCACCAACAACAACAACATTAACGCCGTCTGTGTGTCTTTCCGAATCAAAGTTATTTTTCACCATATTAAAGGAAGCCCGGCCTTAACCCAGCAAAACACAGAGGCTGTTCAACTCATGGTGACTCCAAGACATCCTAATTTGCATGTCTGTGCAGCTGCATGAGGGCATGAATCAGCATGCACGCGTATCAATCGACTTCATCAGAACAATATCAGAAGCACGGCCCGGCAGAACATAGATGCTCTTTAACTCATGGTGACTCCAAGACATCCTAATTTGCATGTCTATGCAGCTGCATGGGGGCAGGAATCAGCAGGCACGCGTAACAATCGGCTTCATCAGAATAAAATCAGATGCACGGCCCGGCAGAACACAGAAGTTGTTCAACTCATGGTGACGCCAAGACACCCTAATTTGCATGTCTGTGCAGCTGCATGGGGGTGGTAATCAGCAGGCTGTGTTGACCACCAACAACAACAACATTAACGCCGTCTGTGTGTCTTTCCGAATCAAAGTTATTTTTCACCATATTAAAGGAAGCCCGGCCTTAACCCAGCAAAACACAGAGGCTGTTCAACTCATGGTGACTCCAAGACATCCTAATTTGCATGTCTGTGCAGCTGCATGGGGGCAGGAATCTGCAAGCACGCGTAACAATCGGCTTCATCAGAATAAAATCAGATGCACGGCCCGGCAGAACACAGAAGTTGTTCAACTCATGGTGACTCCAAGACACCCTAATATGCATGTCTGTGCAGCTGCATGAGGGCATGAATCAGCATGCACGCGTATCAATCGACTTCATCAGAACAATATCAGAAGCACAGCCCGGCAGAACACAGATGCTCTTCAACTCATGGTGACTCCAAGACATCCTAATTTGCATGTCTGTGCAGCTGCATGGGGACGGGAATCAGCAGGCACACGTAACAATCGGCTTCATCAGAATAAAATCAGATGCACGGCCCGGCAGAACACAGATGCTCTTCAACTCATGGTGAGTCTAAGACGCCCTCATTTGCATGTCTGTGCAGCTGCATGGGGGTGGGAATCAGCAGGCTGTGTTGACCACCACCAACAACAACATTAACGCCATCTGTGTGTCTTTCCGAATCAAAGCTATTTTTCATCATATTAAAGGAAGCCCGGCCTTAACCCAGCAAAACACAGAGGTTGTTCAACTCATGGTGACTCCAAGACAGCCTAATTTGCATGTCTGTGCAGCTGCATGAGGGCAGGAATCAGCAGGCACGCGTATCAATCGACTTTATCGGAACAATATCAGAAGCACGGCCCGGCAGAACACAGATGCTCTTCAACTCATGGTGACTCCAAGACATCCTAATTTGCATGTCTGTGCAGCTGCATGGGGACGGGAATCAGCAGGCACGCGTAACAATCGGCTTCATCAGAATAAAATCAGATGCACCGGCCCGGCAGAACACAGAAGTTGTTCAACTCATGGTGACTCCAAGACACCCTAATTTGCATGTCTGTGCAGCTGCATGGGGGTGGGAATCAGCAGGCTGTGTTGACCACCACCAACAACAACATTAACGCCATCTGTGTGTCTTTCCGAATCAAAGCTATTTTTCATCATATTAAAGGAAGCCCGGCCTTAACCCAGCAAAACACAGAGGCTGTTCAACTCATGGTGACTCCAAGACATCCTAATTTGCATGTCTGTGCAGCTGCATGAGGGCAGGAATCAGCAGGCACGCGTATCAATCGACTTTATCGGAACAATATCAGAAGCACGGCCCGGCAGAACACAGATGCTCTTCAACTCATGGTGACTCCAAGACATCCTAATTTGCATGTCTGTGCAGCTGCATGGGGACGGGAAGCAGCAGGCACGCGTAACAATCGGCTTCATCAGAATAAAATCAGATGCACGGCCCAGCAGAACACAGATGCTCTTCAACTCATGGTGACTCCAAGACACCCTAATTTGCATGTCTGTGCAGCTGCATGGGGGTGGGAATCAGCAGGCTGTGTTGACCACCACCAACAACAACATTAACGCCATCTGTGTGTCTTTCCGAATCAAAGCTATTTTTCACCATATTAAAGGAAGCCCGGCCTTAACCCAGCAAAACACAGAGGCTGTTCAACTCATGGTGACTCCAAGACATCCTAATTTGCATGTCTGTGCAGCTGCATGAGGGCATGAATCAGCATGCACGCGTATCAATCGACTTCATCAGAACAATATCAGAAGCACGGCACGGCAGAACACAAATGCTCTTCAACTCATGGTGACTCCAAGACATCCTAATTTGCATGTCTATGCAGCTGCATGGGGGCAGGAATCAGCAGGCACGCGTAACAATCGGCTTCATCAGAATAAAATCAGATGCACGGCCCGGCAGAACACAGAAGTTGTTCAACTCATGGTGACTCCAAGACACCCTAATTTGCATGTCTGTGCAGCTGCATGGGGGTGGGAATCGGCATGCTGTGTTGACCACCAACAACAACAACATTAACGCCGTCTGTGTGTCTTTCCGAATCAAAGTTATTTTTCACCATATTAAAGGAAGCCCGGCCTTAACCCAGCAAAACACAGAGGCTGTTCAACTCATGGTGACTCCAAGACATCCTAATTTGCATGTCTGTGCAGCTGCATGGGGGCAGGAATCAGCAGGCACGCGTAACAATCGGCTTCATCAGAATAAAATCAGATGCACGGGCCGGCAGAACACAGAAGTTGTTCAACTCATGGTGACTCCAAGACACCCTAATATGCATGTCTGTGCAGCTGCATGAGGGCATGAATCAGCATGCATGCGTATCAATCGACTTCATCAGAACAATATCAGAAGCACGGCCCGGCAGAACACATATGCTCTTCAACTCATGGTGAGTCTAAGACGCCCTCATTTGCATGTCTGTGCAGCTGCATGGAGGGTGGGAATCAGCAGGCTGTGTTGACCACCACCAACAACAACATTTACGCCGTCTGTGTGTCTTTCCGAATCAAAGCTATTTTTCACCATATGAAAGGAAGCCCAGCATTAACCCAACAAAACACAGAGGCTGTTCAACTCATAGTGACTCCAAGACAGCCTAATTTGCATGTCTGTTCAGCTGCATGGAGGGTGGGAATCAGCAGGCTGTGTCGACCACCAACAACAACAACATTAACACCGTCTGTGTGTCTTTCCGAATCAAAGCTATTTTTCACCATATTAAAGGAAGCCCAGCATTAACCCAACAAAACACAGAGGCTGTTCAACTCATGGTGACTCCAAGACAGCCTAATTTGCATGTCTGAGCAGCTGCATGAGGGCAGGAATCAGCAGGCATGCTTATCAATCGACTTCATCAGAACAATATCAGAAGCACGGCCCAGCAGAACACAGATGCTCTTCAACTCATGGTGACTCCAAGACATCCGAATTTGCATGTCTGTGCAGCTGCATGGGGGCAGGAATCAGCAGGCACGCGTAACAATCGGCTTCATCAGAATAAAATCAGACGCACGGCCCGGCAGAACACAGAAGTTGTTCAACTCATGGTGACTCCAAGACACCCTAATTTGCATGTCTGTGCAGCTGCATGGAGGGTGGGAATCAGCAGGCTGTGTTGACCACCACCAACAACAACATTAACTCCGTCTGTGTGTCTTTCCGAAGCCCGGCCTTAACCCAGCAAAACACAGAGGTTGTTCAACTCATGGTGACTCCAAGACAGCCTAATTTGCATGTCTGTGCAGCTGCATGAGGGCAGGAATCAGCAGGCACGCGTATCAATCGACTTTATCAGAACAATATCAGAAGCACGGCCCGGCAGAACACAGATGCTCTTCAACTCATGGTGACTCCAAGACATCCTAATTTGCATGTCTGTGCAGCTGCATGGGGACGGGAATCAGCAGGCACGCGTAACAATCGGCTTCATCAGAATAAAATCAGATGCACGGCCCGGCAGAACAAAGAAGTTGTTCAACTCATGGTGACTCCAAGACACCCTAATTTGCATGTCTGTGCAGCTGCATGGAGGGTGGGACTCAGCAGGATGTGTTGACCACCACTAACAACAACATTAACGCCATCTGTGTGTCTTTCCGAATCAAAGCTATTTTTCACCATATTAAAGGAAGCCCAGCCTTAACCCAGCAAAACACAGAGGCTGTTCAACTCATGGTGACTCCAAGACAGCCTAATTTGCATGTCTGT
Organism: Rana temporaria; assembly: GCF_905171775.1. Taxonomy (NCBI): domain Eukaryota; kingdom Metazoa; phylum Chordata; class Amphibia; order Anura; family Ranidae; genus Rana; species Rana temporaria. Next base: position 427,503,008 of record NC_053490.1, read on the forward strand.
GCAGCTGCATGGGGGCATGAATCAGCATGCACGCATATCAATCGACTTCATCAGAACAATATCAGAAGCACGGCCCGGCAGAACACAGATGCTCTTCAACTCATGGTGACTCCAAGACATCCTAATTTGCATGTCTATGCAGCTGCATGGGGGCAGGAATCAGCAGGCACGCATAACAATCGGCTTCATCAGAATAAAATCAGATGCACGGCCCGGCAGAACACCGAAGTTGTTCAACTCATGGTGACTCCAAGACACCCTAATTTGCATGTCTGTGCAGCTGCATGGGGGTGGGAATCAGCAGGCTGTGTTGACCACCAACAACAACAACATTAACGCCGTCTGTGTGTCTTTCCGAATCAAAGTTATTTTTCACCATATTAAAGGAAGCCCGGCCTTAACCCAGCAAAACACAGAGGCTGTTCAACTCATGGTGACTCCAAGACATCCTAATTTGCATGTCTGTGCAGCTGCATGAGGGCATGAATCAGCATGCACGCGTATCAATCGACTTCATCAGAACAATATCAGAAGCACGGCCCGGCAGAACACAGATGCTCTTTAACTCATGGTGACTCCAAGACATCCTAATTTGCATGTCTATGCAGCTGCATGGGGGCAGGAATCAGCAGGCACGCGTAACAATCGGCTTCATCAGAATAAAATCAGATGCACGGCCCGGCAGAACACAGAAGTTGTTCAACTCATGGTGACGCCAAGACACCCTAATTTGCATGTCTGTGCAGCTGCATGGGGGTGGGAATCAGCAGGCTGTGTTGACCACCAACAACAACAACATTAACGCCGTCTGTGTGTCTTTCCGAATCAAAGTTATTTTTCACCATATTAAAGGAAGCCCGGCCTTAACCCAGCAAAACACAGAGGCTGTTCAACTCATGGTGACTCCAAGACATCCTAATTTGCATGTCTGTGCAGCTGCATGGGGGCAGGAATCTGCAAGCACGCGTAACAATCGGCTTCATCAGAATAAAATCAGATGCACGGCCCGGCAGAACACAGAAGTTGTTCAACTCATGGTGACTCCAAGACACCCTAATATGCATGTCTGTGCAGCTGCATGAGGGCATGAATCAGCATGCACGCGTATCAATCGACTTCATCAGAACAATATCAGAAGCACAGCCCGGCAGAACACAGATGCTCTTCAACTCATGGTGACTCCAAGACATCCTAATTTGCATGTCTGTGCAGCTGCATGGGGACGGGAATCAGCAGGCACACGTAACAATCGGCTTCATCAGAATAAAATCAGATGCACGGCCCGGCAGAACACAGATGCTCTTCAACTCATGGTGAGTCTAAGACGCCCTCATTTGCATGTCTGTGCAGCTGCATGGGGGTGGGAATCAGCAGGCTGTGTTGACCACCACCAACAACAACATTAACGCCATCTGTGTGTCTTTCCGAATCAAAGCTATTTTTCATCATATGAACGGAAGCCCGGCCTTAACCCAGCAAAACACAGAGGTTGTTCAACTCATGGTGACTCCAAGACAGCCTAATTTGCATGTCTGTGCAGCTGCATGAGGGCAGGAATCAGCAGGCACGCGTATCAATCGACTTCATCAGAACAATATCAGAAGCACGGCCCGGCAGAACACAGATGCTCTTCAACTCATGGTGACTCCAAGACATCCTAATTTGCATGTCTGTGCAGCTGCATGGGGACGGGAATCAGCAGGCACGCGTAACAATCGGCTTCATCAGAATAAAATCAGATGCACGGCCCGGCAGAACACAGAAGTTGTTCAACTCATGGTGACTCCAAGACACCCTAATTTGCATGTCTGTGCAGCTGCATGGGGGTGGGAATCAGCAGGCTGTGTTGACCACCACCAACAACAACATTAACGCCATCTGTGTGTCTTTCCGAATCAAAGCTATTTTTCATCATATTAAAGGAAGCCCGGCCTTGACCCAGCAAAACACAGAGGCTGTTCAACTCATGGTGACTCCAAGACAGCCTAATTTGCATGTCTGAGCAGCTGCATGAGGGCAGGAATCAGCAGGCATGCTTATCAATCGACTTCATCAGAACAATATCAGAAGCACGGCCCAGCAGAACACAGATGCTCTTCAACTCATGGTGACTCCAAGACATCCGAATTTGCATGTCTGTGCAGCTGCATGGGGGCAGGAATCAGCAGGCACGCGTAACAATCGGCTTCATCAGAATAAAATCAGACGCACGGCCCGGCAGAACACAGAAGTTGTTCAACTCATGGTGACTCCAAGACACCCTAATTTGCATGTCTGTGCAGCTGCATGGAGGGTGGGAATCAGCAGGCTGTGTTTTTTTTTTTTTTTTTTTTTTTGTTTTTTTTTTTGAAAAGCCTATGGCGTGTGAACACACCCAAAAAACTCCACCCGGTGCAGAAAAAATGTGCACACACATAAAGAGTGTTCACAAAAACGTGCAGACGGGTGCAACGTCAAGTGGTCCTCCTGTGAAGAGGGACCCATAACCCTGATCCCCCGGGGCGTTAGGCTCCAGACGGGGACTGAGGTACTGTGGTCCGAGCAACCGAAGCCGACACGGACCCAACTTCCTCGGAGGGACTGCCGAAACAGAACCCTCCCAGTACTAGGTGGGGCTCCCCCGAAGGGAGACCCCATGAGAGCAGGCGAACTAAGCCAGAAGGCCATGTCCACCCACTCCCAAGACGTTCAGGGCTGGCCCGAGGACCCGCACCCTACTAATCACACAGTGAGACAAAACGTGCACAACAAAAAAAGACAAAAAAGTGACAAACACAGGCTTAAATAAAATAAAGTGGGGGAAGGGATAGTGGAGAGGAGAGTGAAAGAAGTGGCCATTGTGGTGAAACAATGACCAGGCCCTCCGGCCAGGAATAAAAAATTCCTCCGGTCCTAGCCAAAAGGCCCGGCCCAGGAGGCAGGTGCTAAAAAAAGCGTGTATCTGGTGCAGTGACCGTGGTATCCTTCAATCAATGTGTCCCTCACACACAGTGATCTTCAGATACCCCTGGACTGCCACTCCAGGGGCACATGCACCATAGGCTTTTCGTTCCATATCCGACCCCCCGACTGGCCAGTGCAGCCCTCCACCCCCGTCAGCTAGAGAGCCCTTCAAGGTTTTCTTGGGGAGAACTGCCGCTCCAGTTAGCAGCCTCCACCAATACTAGCCCCTCCAGACCCTCCGTCAACCCAGCGGATTTGCATGGTTCTACCCCGTCTTACCACAGGGCATTACCAGCTCCTCCAACCGGATCGCTGACAGGGATAGCACTTACACCAGCCAGCCAGAAGGCCAGACTAGAACTCGGCAAAAAGACCAAGACCAAGCGCAGTACCCATCCCCACCAGGAGCACCCTTCCAGATGGCTCAGACTCAACCATGGGCCGGCCCCCAGTATTCTGTCGGGCAGCACAGCGTAGTCCCTGCTGAAACCATCCTTCCAGGTGCAATGACGTCATTGGATTGCATCCACCCTCCCCATGTAGGAGGTGCTTCAGCGCTCCGCTGACAACTGATGAGGACAGATACCACACCCAGTCCTAGCCAAAAGGCCGAGAAGCGGCAGGGAAGACAACCACGATCAGCACAGCCTAGAGTGTGCAATAGCCGTGCCTCGCCCTGGGAGAACCACCTTCATGATCATGGTGTCTCCCCTGCCAGCAGGCTGTGTTGACCACCACCAACAACAACATTAACTCCGTCTGTGTGTCTTTCCGAAGCCCGGCCTTAACCCAGCAAAACACAGAGGTTGTTCAACTCATGGTGACTCCAAGACAGCCTAATTTGCATGTCTGTGCAGCTGCATGAGGGCAGGAATCAGCAGGCACGCGTATCAATCGACTCTATCAGAACAATATCAGAAGCACGGCCCGGCAGAACACAGATGCTCTTCAACTCATGGTGACTCCAAGACATCCTAATTTGCATGTCTGTGCAGCTGCATGGGGACGGGAATCAGCAGGCACGCGTAACAATCGGCTTCATCAGAATAAAATCAGATGCACGGCCCGGCAGAACAAAGAAGTTGTTCAACTCATGGTGACTCCAAGACACCCTAATTTGCATGTCTGTGCAGCTGCATGGAGGGTGGGAATCAGCAGGCTGTGTTGACCACCACTAACAACAACATTAACGCCATCTGTGTGTCTTTCCGAATCAAAGCTATTTTTCACCATATTAAAGGAAGCCCAGCCTTAACCCAGCAAAACACAGAGGCTGTTCAACTCATGGTGACTCCAAAACAGCGTAATTTGCATGTCTGTGCAGCTGCATGAGGGCATGAATCAGCATGCACGCGTATCAATCGACTTCATCAGAACAATATCAGAAGCACGGCCCGGCAGAACACAGATGCTCTTCAACTCATGGTGACTCCAAGACACCCTAATTTGCATGTCTATGCAGCTGCATGGGGGCAGGAATCAGCAGGCACGCATAACAATCGGCTTCATCAGAATAAAATCAGATGCACGGCCCGGCAGAACACCGAAGTTGTTCAACTCATGGTGACTCCAAGACACCCTAATTTGCATGTCTGTGCAGCTGCATGGGGGTGGGAATCAGCAGGCTTTGTTGACCACCAACAACAACAACATTAACGCCGTCTGTGTGTCTTTCCGAATCAAAGTTATTTTTCACCATATTAAAGGAAGCCCGGCCTTAACCCAGCAAAACACAGAGGCTGTTCAACTCATGGTGACTCCAAGACATCCTAATTTGCATGTCTGTGCAGCTGCATGAGGGCATGAATCAGCATGCACGCGTATCAATCGACTTCATCAGAACAATATCAGAAGCACGGCCCGGCAGAACATAGATGCTCTTTAACTCATGGTGACTCCAAGACATCCTAATTTGCATGTCTATGCAGCTGCATGGGGGCAGGAATCAGCAGGCACGCGTAACAATCGGCTTCATCAGAATAAAATCAGATGCACGGCCCGGCAGAACACAGAAGTTGTTCAACTCATGGTGACGCCAAGACACCCTAATTTGCATGTCTGTGCAGCTGCATGGGGGTGGTAATCAGCAGGCTGTGTTGACCACCAACAACAACAACATTAACGCCGTCTGTGTGTCTTTCCGAATCAAAGTTATTTTTCACCATATTAAAGGAAGCCCGGCCTTAACCCAGCAAAACACAGAGGCTGTTCAACTCATGGTGACTCCAAGACATCCTAATTTGCATGTCTGTGCAGCTGCATGGGGGCAGGAATCTGCAAGCACGCGTAACAATCGGCTTCATCAGAATAAAATCAGATGCACGGCCCGGCAGAACACAGAAGTTGTTCAACTCATGGTGACTCCAAGACACCCTAATATGCATGTCTGTGCAGCTGCATGAGGGCATGAATCAGCATGCACGCGTATCAATCGACTTCATCAGAACAATATCAGAAGCACAGCCCGGCAGAACACAGATGCTCTTCAACTCATGGTGACTCCAAGACATCCTAATTTGCATGTCTGTGCAGCTGCATGGGGACGGGAATCAGCAGGCACGCGTAACAATCGGCTTCATCAGAATAAAATCAGATGCACGGCCCGGCAGAACACAGATGCTCTTCAACTCATGGTGAGTCTAAGACGCCCTCATTTGCATGTCTGTGCAGCTGCATGGGGGTGGGAATCAGCAGGCTGTGTTGACCACCACCAACAACAACATTAACGCCATCTGTGTGTCTTTCCGAATCAAAGCTATTTTTCATCATATTAAAGGAAGCCCGGCCTTAACCCAGCAAAACACAGAGGTTGTTCAACTCATGGTGACTCCAAGACAGCCTAATTTGCATGTCTGTGCAGCTGCATGAGGGCAGGAATCAGCAGGCACGCGTATCAATCGACTTTATCGGAACAATATCAGAAGCACGGCCCGGCAGAACACAGATGCTCTTCAACTCATGGTGACTCCAAGACATCCTAATTTGCATGTCTGTGCAGCTGCATGGGGACGGGAATCAGCAGGCACGCGTAACAATCGGCTTCATCAGAATAAAATCAGATGCACCGCCCGGCAGAACACAGAAGTTGTTCAACTCATGGTGACTCCAAGACACCCTAATTTGCATGTCTGTGCAGCTGCATGGGGGTGGGAATCAGCAGGCTGTGTTGACCACCACCAACAACAACATTAACGCCATCTGTGTGTCTTTCCGAATCAAAGCTATTTTTCATCATATTAAAGGAAGCCCGGCCTTGACCCAGCAAAACACAGAGGCTGTTCAACTCATGGTGACTCCAAGACATCCTAATTTGCATGTCTGTGCAGCTGCATGAGGGCAGGAATCAGCAGGCACGCGTATCAATCGACTTTATCGGAACAATATCAGAAGCACGGCCCGGCAGAACACAGATGCTCTTCAACTCATGGTGACTCCAAGACATCCTAATTTGCATGTCTGTGCAGCTGCATGGGGACGGGAAGCAGCAGGCACGCGTAACAATCGGCTTCATCAGAATAAAATCAGATGCACGGCCCAGCAGAACACAGATGCTCTTCAACTCATGGTGACTCCAAGACACCCTAATTTGCATGTCTGTGCAGCTGCATGGGGGTGGGAATCAGCAGGCTGTGTTGACCACCACCAACAACAACATTAACGCCATCTGTGTGTCTTTCCGAATCAAAGCTATTTTTCACCATATTAAAGGAAGCCCGGCCTTAACCCAGCAAAACACAGAGGCTGTTCAACTCATGGTGACTCCAAGACATCCTAATTTGCATGTCTGTGCAGCTGCATGAGGGCATGAATCAGCATGCACGCGTATCAATCGACTTCATCAGAACAATATCAGAAGCACGGCACGGCAGAACACAGATGCTCTTCAACTCATGGTGACTCCAAGACATCCTAATTTGCATGTCTATGCAGCTGCATGGGGGCAGGAATCAGCAGGCACGCGTAACAATCGGCTTCATCAGAATAAAATCAGATGCACGGCCCGGCAGAACACAGAAGTTGTTCAACTCATGGTGACTCCAAGACACCCTAATTTGCATGTCTGTGCAGCTGCATGGGGGTGGGAATCGGCATGCTGTGTTGACCACCAACAACAACAACATTAACGCCGTCTGTGTGTCTTTCCGAATCAAAGTTATTTTTCACCATATTAAAGGAAGCCCGGCCTTAACCCAGCAAAACACAGAGGCTGTTCAACTCATGGTGACTCCAAGACATCCTAATTTGCATGTCTGTGCAGCTGCATGGGGGCAGGAATCAGCAGGCACGCGTAACAATCGGCTTCATCAGAATAAAATCAGATGCACGGGCCGGCAGAACACAGAAGTTGTTCAACTCATGGTGACTCCAAGACACCCTAATATGCATGTCTGTGCAGCTGCATGAGGGCATGAATCAGCATGCATGCGTATCAATCGACTTCATCAGAACAATATCAGAAGCACGGCCCGGCAGAACACATATGCTCTTCAACTCATGGTGAGTCTAAGACGCCCTCATTTGCATGTCTGTGCAGCTGCATGGAGGGTGGGAATCAGCAGGCTGTGTTGACCACCACCAACAACAACATTTACGCCGTCTGTGTGTCTTTCCGAATCAAAGCTATTTTTCACCATATGAAAGGAAGCCCAGCATTAACCCAACAAAACACAGAGGCTGTTCAACTCATAGTGACTCCAAGACAGCCTAATTTGCATGTCTGTTCAGCTGCATGGAGGGTGGGAATCAGCAGGCTGTGTCGACCACCAACAACAACAACATTAACACCGTCTGTGTGTCTTTCCGAATCAAAGCTATTTTTCACCATATTAAAGGAAGCCCAGCATTAACCCAACAAAACACAGAGGCTGTTCAACTCATGGTGACTCCAAGACAGCCTAATTTGCATGTCTGAGCAGCTGCATGAGGGCAGGAATCAGCAGGCATGCTTATCAATCGACTTCATCAGAACAATATCAGAAGCACGGCCCAGCAGAACACAGATGCTCTTCAACTCATGGTGACTCCAAGACATCCTAATTTGCATGTCTGTGCACCTGCATGGGGGCAGGAATCAGCAGGCACGCGTAACAATCGGCTTCATCAGAATAAAATCAGATGCACGGCCCGGCAGAACACAGAAGTTGTTCAACTCATGGTGACTCCAAGACACCCTAATTTGCATGTCTGTGCAGCTGCATGGAGGGTGGGAATCAGCAGGCTGTGTTGACCACCAACAACAACAACATTAACTTTTTTTTCTCTTGAAAAGCCTATGGCGTGTGAACACAGGATGGGAATCAGCAGGATGTGTTGACCACCACCATCAACAACATTAACGCCATCTGTGTGTCTTTCCGAATCAAAGCTATTTTTCACCATATTAAAGGAAGCCCAGCCTTAACCCAGCAAAACACAGAGGCTGTTCAACTCATGGTGACTCCAAGACAGCCTAATTTGCATGTCTGTGCAGCTGCATGGGGGCATGAATCAGCATGCACGCATATCAATCGACTTCATCAGAACAATATCAGAAGCACGGCCCGGCAGAACACAGATGCTCTTCAACTCATGGTGACTCCAAGACATCCGAATTTGCATGTCTGTGCAGCTGCATGGGGGCAGGAATCAGCAGGCACGCGTAACAATCGGCTTCATCAGAATTAAATCAGATGCACGGCCCGGCAGAACACAGAAGTTGTTCAACTCATGGTGACTCCAAGACACCCTAATTTGCATGTCTGTGCAGCTGCATGGAGGGTGGGAATCAGCAGGCTGTGTTGACCACCACCAACAACAACATTAACTCCGTCTGTGTGTCTTTCCGAAGCCCGGCCTTAACCCAGCAAAACACAGAGGTTGTTCAACTCATGGTGACTCCAAGACAGCCTAATTTGCATGTCTGTGCAGCTGCATGAGGGCAGGAATCAGCAGGCACGCGTATCAATCGACTTTATCAGAACAATATCAGAAGCACGGCCCGGCAGAACACAGATGCTCTTCAACTCATGGTGACTCCAAGACATCCTAATTTGCATGTCTGTGCAGCTGCATGGGGACGGGAATCAGCAGGCACGCGTAACAATCGGCTTCATCAGAATAAAATCAGATGCACGGCCCGGCAGAACAAAGAAGTTGTTCAACTCATGGTGACTCCAAGACACCCTAATTTGCATGTCTGTGCAGCTGCATGGAGGGTGGGACTCAGCAGGATGTGTTGACCACCACTAACAACAACATTAACGCCATCTGTGTGTCTTTCCGAATCAAAGCTATTTTTCATCATATTAAAGGAAGCCCGGCCTTAACCCAGCAAAACACAGAGGCTGTTCAACTCATGGTGACTCCAAGACAGCCTAATTTGCATGTCTGTGCAGCTGCATGAGGGCAGGAATCAGCAGGCACGCGTATCAATCGACTTCATCAGAACAATATCAGAAGCACGGCCCGGCAGAACACAGATGCTCTTCAACTCATGGTGACTCCAAGACATCCTAATTTGCATGTCTGTGCAGCTGCATGGGGGCAGGAATCAGCAGGCACGCGTAACAATCGGCATCATCAGAATAAAATCAGACGCACAGCCCGGCAGGACACAGAAGTTGTTCAACTCATGGTGACTCCAAGACACCCTAATTTGCATGTCTGTGCAGCTGCATGGAGGGTGGGAATCAGCAGGCTGTGTTGACCACCAACAACAACAACATTAACTTTTTTTTCTCTTGAAAAGCCTATGGCGTGTGAACACAGGGTGGGAATCAGCAGGATGTGTTGACCACCACCATCAACAACATTAACGCCATCTGTGTGTCTTTCCGAATCAAAGCTATTTTTCACCATATTAAAGGAAGCCCGGCCTTAACCCAGCAAAACACAGAGGCTGTTCAACTCATGGTGACTCCAAGACAGCCTAATTTGCATGTCTGTGCAGCTGCATGGGGGTGGGAATCAGCAGGCTGTGTTGACCACCACCAACAACAACATTAACGCCATCTGTGTGTTTTTCCGAATCAAAGCTATTTTTCATCATATTAAAGGAAGCCCGGCCTTAACCCAGCAAAACACAGAGGCTGTTCAACTCATGGTGACTCCAAGACATCCTAATTTGCATGTCTGTGCAGCTGCATGAGGGCATGAATCAGCATGCACGCGTATCAATCGACTTCATCAGAACAATATCAGAAGCACGGCCCGGCAGAACACAGATGCTCTTCAACTCATGGTGACTCCAAGACATGCTAATTTGCATGTCTATGCAGCTGCATGGGGGCAGGAATCAGCAGGCACGCGTAACAATCGGCTTCATCAGAATAAAATCAGATGCACGGCCCGGCAGAACACAAAAGTTGTTCAACTCATGGTGACTCCAAGACACCCTAATTTGCATGTCTGTGCAGCTGCATGGGGGTGGGAATCAGCAGGCTGTGTTGACCACCAACAACAACAACATTAACGCCGTCTGTGTGTCTTTCCGAATCAAAGTTATTTTTCACCATATTAAAGGAAGCCCGGCCTTAACCCAGCAAAACACAGAGGCTGTTCAACTCATGGTGACTCCAAGACAGCCTAATTTGCATGTCTGTGCAGCTGCATGAGGGCAGGAATCAGCAGGCACGCGTATCAATCGACTTCATCAGAACAATATCAGAAGCACGGCCCAGCAGAACACAGATGCTCTTCAACTCATGGTGACTCCAAGACATCCTAATTTGCATGTCTGTGCAGCTGCATGGGGGCAGGAATCAGCAGGCACGCGTAACAATCGGCTTCATCAGAATAAAATCAGATGCACGGCCCGGCAGAACACAGAAGTTGTTCAACTCGTGGTGACTCCAAGACACCCTAATTTGCATGTCTGTGCAGCTGCATGGAGGGTGGGAATCAGCAGGCTGTGTTGACCACCAACAACAACAACAACATTAACGCCGTCTGTGTGTCTTTCCGAATCAAAGTTATTTTTCACCATATTAAAGGAAGCCCGGCCTTAATCCAGCAAAACACAGAGGCTGTTCAACTCATGGTGACTCCAAGACAGCCTAATTTGCATGTCTGTGCAGCTGCATGAGGGCAGGAATCAGCAGGCACGTGTATCAATCGACTTCATCAGAACAATATCAGAAGCACGGCCCAGCAGAACACAGATGCTCTGCAACTCATGGTGACTCCAAGACATCCTAATTTGCATGTCTGTGCAGCTGCATGGGGGCAGGAATCAGCAGGCACGCGTAACAATCGGCTTCATCAGAATAAAATCAGATGCACGGCCCGGCAGAACACAGAAGTTGTTCAACTCATGGTGACTCCAAGACACCCTAATTTGCATGTCTGTGCAGCTGCATGGGGGTGGGAATCAGCAGGCTGTGTTGACCACCAACAACAACAACATTAACGCCGTCTGTGTGTCTTTCCGAATCAAAGTTATTTTTCACCATATTAAAGGAAGCCCGGCCTTAACCCAGCAAAACACAGAGGCTGTTCAACTCATGGTGACTCCAAGACATCCTAATTTGCATGTCTGTGCAGCTGCATGAGGGCATGAATCAGCATGCACGCGTATCAATCGACTTCATCAGAACAATATCAGAAGCACGGCCCAGCAGAACACAGATGCTCTTCAACTCATGGTGACTCCAAGACATCCTAATTTGCATGTCTGTGCAGCTGCATGGAGGGTGGGAATCTGCAGGCTGTGTTGACCACCACCAACAACAACATTAACTCCGTCTGTGTGTCTTTCCGAATCAAAGTTATTATTCACCATATTAAAGGAAGCCCGGCCTTAACCCAGCAAAACACAGAGGCTGTTCAACTCATGGTGACTCCAAGACAGCCTAATTTGCATGTCTGTGCAGCTGCATGAGGGCAGGAATCAGCAGGCACGCGTATCAATCGACTTTATCAGAACAATATCAGAAGCACGGCCCGGCAGAACACAGATGCTCTTCAACTCATGGTGACTCCAAGACATCCTAATTTGCATGTCTGTGCAGCTGCATGGGGACGGGAATCAGCAGACACGCGTAACAATCGGCTTCGTCAGAATAAAATCAGATGCACGGCCCGGCAGAACACAGAAGTTGTTCAACTCGTGGTGACTCCAAGACACCCTAATTTGCATGTCTGTGCAGCTGCATGGAGGGTGGGAATCAGCAGGCTGTGTTGACCACCAACAACAACAACATTAACGCCGTCTGTGTGTCTTTCCGAATCAAAGTTATTTTTCACCATATTAAAGGAAGCCCGGCCTTAACCGAGCAAAACACAGAGGCCCCGAAGGGAGACCCCATGAGAGCAGGCGAACTAAGCCAGAAGGCCATGTCCACCCACTCCCAAGACGTTCAGGGCTGGCCCGAGGACCCGCACCCTACTAATCACACAGTGAGACAAAACGTGCACAACAAAAAAAGACAAAAAAAAGTGACAAACACAGGCTTAAATAAAATAAAGTGGGGGAAGGGATAGTGGAGAGGAGAGTGAAAGAAGTGGCCATTGTGGTGAAACAATGACCAGGCCCTCCGGCCAGGAATAAAAAATTCCTCCGGTCCTAGCCAAAAGGCCCGGCCTAGGAGGCAGGTGCTAAAAAAAGCGTGTATCTGGTGCAGTGACCGTGGTATCCTTCAATCAATGTGTCCCTCACACACAGTGATCTTCAGATACCCCTGGACTGCCACTCCAGGGGCACATGCACCATAGGCTTTTCGTTCCATATCCGACCCCCCGACCGGCCAGTGCAGCCCTCCACCCCTGCCAGCTAGAGAGCCCTTCAAGGTTTTCTTGGGGAGAACTGCCGCTCAGGTAACAGCCTCCACCAATACTAGCCCCTCCAGACCCTCCGTCAACCCAGCGGATTTGCATGGCTCTGCCCCGTCTTACCACAGGGCATTACCAGCTCCTCCAACCGGATCGCTGACAGAGATGGCACTTACACCAGCCAGCCAGAAGGCCAGACTAGAACTCGGCAAAAAGACCAAGACCAAGCACAGCACCCATCCTCACCAGGAGCACCCTTCCAGATGGCTCAGACTCAACCATGGGCCGGCCCCCAGTATTCTGTCGGGCAGCACGGCATAGTCCCTGCTGAAACCATCCTTCCAGGTGCAATGACGTCATTGGATTGCATCCACCCTCCCCATGTAGGAGGTGCTTCAGCACTCCGCTGACAACTGATAAGGACAGATACCACACCCAGTCCCAGCCAAAAGGCCGAGAAGCGGCAGGGAAGACAACCACGATCAGCACGGCCTAGAGTGTGCAATAGCCGTGCCTCGCCCTGGGAGAACCACCTTCATGATCATGGTGTCTCCCCTGCCAGGTAAGTACATTAACACCGTCTGCATGGGGGCAGGAATCAGCAGGCACGCGTAACAATCGGCTTCAGCAGAATAAAATCAGATGCACGGCCCGGCAGAACACAGAAGTTGTTCAACTCGTGGTGACTCCAAGACACCCTAATTTGCATGTCTGTGAGGCACGTGTATCAATCGACTTCATCAAAACAATATCAGAAGCACGGCCCAGCAGAACACAGATGCTCTTCAACTCATGGTGACTCCAAGACATCCTAATTTGCATGTCTGTGCAGCTGCATGGGGGCAGGAATCAGCAGGCACGCGTAACAATCGGGAACACAGATGCTCTTCAACTCATGGTGACTCCAAGACATCCTAATTTGCATGTCTGTGCAGCTGCATGGGGGCAGGAATCAGCAGGCACGCGTAACAATCGGCTTCATCAGAATAAAATCAGATGCACGGCAGGGCAGAACACAGAAGTTGTTCAACTCATGGTGACTCCAAGACACCCTAATTTGCATGTCTGTGCAGCTGCATGGAGGGTGGGAATCAGCAGGCTGTGTTGACCACCAACAACAACAACATTAACGCCGTCTGTGTGTCTTTCCGAATCAAAGTTATTTTTCACCATATTAAAGGAAGCCCGGCCTTAACCCAGCAAAACACAGAGGCTGTTCAACTCATGGTGACTCCAAGACAGCCTAATTTGCATGTCTGTGCAGCTGCATGGGGACAGGAATCAGCAGGCACGCGTAACAATCGGCTTCATCAGAATAAAATCAGATGCACGGCCCGGCAGAACACAGAAGTTGTTCAACTCGTGGTGACTCCAAGACACCCTAATTTGCATGTCTGTGCAGCTGCATGGAGGGTGGGAATCAGCAGGCTGTGTTGACCACCAACAACAACATTAACGCCATCTGTGTGTCTTTCCGAATCAAAGTTATTTTTCACCATATTAAAGGAAGCCCAGCCTTAACCCAGCAAAACACAGAGGCTGTTCAACTCATGGTGACTCCAAGACAGCCTAATTTGCATGTCTGTGCAGCTGCATGAGGGCAGGAATCAGCAGGCACGCGTATCAATCGACTTCATCAGAACAATATCAGAAGCACGGCCCAGCAGAACACAGATGCTCTTCAACTCATGGTGACTCCAAGACATCCTAATTTGCATGTCTGTGCAGCTGCATGGGGGCAGGAATCAGCAGGCACGCGTAACAATCGGCTTCAGCAGAATAAAATCAGATGCACGGCCCGGCAGAACACAGAAGTTGTTCAACTCATGGTGACTCCAAGACACCCTAATTTGCATGTCTGTGCAGCTGCATGGAGGGTGGGAATCAGCAGGCTGTGTTGACCACCACCAACAACAACATTAACTCCGTCTGTGTGTCTTTCCGAATCAAAGTTATTTTTCACAATATTAAAGGAAGCCCGGCCTTAACCCAGCAAAACACAGAGGCTGTTCAACTCATGGTGACTCCAAGACAGCCTAATTTGCATGTCTGTGCAGCTGCATGAGGGCAGGAATCAGCAGGCACGCGTATCAATCGACTTTATCAGAACAATATCAGAAGCACGGCCCAGCAGAACACAGATGCTCTTCAACTCATGGTGACTCCAAGACATCCTAATTTGCATGTCTGTGCAGCTGCATGGGGGCAGGAATCAGCAGGCACGCGTAACAATCGGTTTCATCAGAATAAAATCAGATGCACGGCCCGGCAGAACACAGAAGTTGTTCAACTCATGGTGACTCCAAGACACCCTAATTTGCATGTCTGTGCAGCTGCATGGAGGGTGGGAATCAGCAGGCTGTGTTGACCACCACCAACAACAACATTAACTCCGTCTGTGTGTCTTTGCGAATCAAAGTTATTTTTCACAATATTAAAGGAAGCCCGGCCTTAACCCAGCAAAACACAGAGGCTGTTCAACTCATGGTGACTCCAAGACAGCCTAATTTGCATGTCTGTGCAGCTGCATGAGGGCAGGAATCAGCAGGCACACGTATCAATCGACTTTATCAGAACAATATCAGAAGCACGGCCCGGCAGAACACAGATGCTCTTCAACTCATGGTGACTCCAAGACATCCTAATTTGCATGTCTGTGCAGCTGCATGGGGACGGGAATCAGCAGGCACGCGTAACAATCGGCTTCATCAGAATAAAATCAGATGCACGGCCCGGCAGAACACAGAAGTTGTTCAACTCGTGGTGACTCCAAGACACCCTAATTTGCATGTCTGTGCAGCTGCATGGAGGGTGGGAATCAGCAGGCTGTGTTGACCACCAACAACAACATTAACGCCATCTGTGTGTCTTTCCGAATCAAAGTTATTTTTCACCATATTAAAGGAAGCCCAGCCTTAACCCAGCAAAACACAGAGGCTGTTCAACTCATGGTGACTCCAAGACAGCCTAATTTGCATGTCTGTGCAGCTGCATGAGGGCAGGAATCAGCAGGCACGCGTATCAATCGACTTCATCAGAACAATATCAGAAGCACGGCCCAGCAGAACACAGATGCTCTTCAACTCATGGTGACTCCAAGACATCCTAATTTGCATGTCTGTGCAGCTGCATGGGGGCAGGAATCAGCAGGCACGCGTAACAATCGGCTTCAGCAGAATAAAATCAGATGCACGGCCCGGCAGAACACAGAAGTTGTTCAACTCGTGGTGACTCCAAGACACCCTAATTTGCATGTCTGTGCAGCTGCATGGAGGGTGGGAATCAGCAGGCTGTGTTGACCACCAACAACAACAACATTAACGCCGTCTGTGTGTCTTTCCGAATCAAAGTTATTTTTCACCATATTAAAGGAAGCCCGGCCTTAACCCAGCAAAACACAGAGGCTGTTCAACTCATGGTGACTCCAAGACAGCCTAATTTGCATGTCTGTGCAGCTGCATGGGGACAGGAATCAGCAGGCACGCGTAACAATCGGCTTCATCAGAATAAAATCAGATGCACGGCCCGGCAGAACACAGAAGTTGTTCAACTCGTGGTGACTCCAAGACACCCTAATTTGCATGTCTGTGCAGCTGCATGGAGGGTGGGAATCAGCAGGCTGTGTTGACCACCAACAACAACATTAACGCCATCTGTGTGTCTTTCCGAATCAAAGTTATTTTTCACCATATTAAAGGAAGCCCAGCCTTAACCCAGCAAAACACAGAGGCTGTTCAACTCATGGTGACTCCAAGACAGCCTAATTTGCATGTCTGTGCAGCTGCATGAGGGCAGGAATCAGCAGGCACGCGTATCAATCGACTTCATCAGAACAATATCAGAAGCACGGCCCAGCAGAACACAGATGCTCTTCAACTCATGGTGACTCCAAGACATCCTAATTTGCATGTCTGTGCAGCTGCATGGGGGCAGGAATCAGCAGGCACGCGTAACAATCAGCTTCAGCAGAATAAAATCAGATGCACGGCCCGGCAGAACACAGAAGTTGTTCAACTCATGGTGACTCCAAGACACCCTAATTTGCATGTCTGTGCAGCTGCATGGAGGGTGGGAATCAGCAGGCTGTGTTGACCACCACCAACAACAACATTAACTCCGTCTGTGTGTCTTTCCGAATCAAAGTTATTTTTCACCATATTAAAGGAAGCCCGGCCTTAACCCAGCAAAACACAGAGGTTGTTCAACTCATGGTGACTCCAAGACACCCTAATTTGCATGTCTGTGCAGCTGCATGGGGGGTGGGAATCAGCAGGCACGCGTATCAATCGACTTTATCAGAACAATATCAGAAGCACGGCCCGGCAGAACACAGATGCTCTTCAACTCATGGTGACTCCAAGACATCCTAATTTGCATGTCTGTGCAGCTGCATGGGGACGGGAATCAGCAGGCACGCGTAACAATCGGCTTCATCAGAATGAAATCAGATGCACGGCCCGGCAGAACACAGAAGTTGTTCAACTCATGGTGACTCCAAGACACCCTAATTTGCATGTCTGTGCAGCTGCATGGAGGGTGGGAATCAGCAGGCTGTGTTGACCACCAACAACAACAACAACATTAACGCCGCCTGTGTGTCTTTCCGAATCAAAGTTACTTTTCACCATATTAAAGGAAGCCCGGCCTTAACCCAGCAAAACACAGAGGCTGTTCAACTCATGGTGACTCCAAGACAGCCTAATTTGCATGTCTGTGCAGCTGCATGAGGGCAGGAATCAGCAGGCACGCGTATCAATCGACTTCATCAGAACAATATCAGAAGCACGGCCCAGCAGAACACAGATGCTCTTCAACTCATGGTGACTCCAAGACATCCTAATTTGCATGTCTGTGCAGCTGCATGGGGACGAGAATCAGCAGGCACGCGTAACAATCGGCTTCATCAGAATAAAATCAGATGCACGGCCCGGCAGAACACAGAAGTTGTTCAACTCGTGGTGACTCCAAGACACCCTAATTTGCATGTCTGTGCAGCTGCATGGAGGGTGGGAATCAGCAGGCTGTGTTACCCCCAACAACAACAACATTAACGCCGTCTGTGTGTCATTCCGAATCAAAGTTATTTTTCACCATATTAAAGGAAGCCCGGCCTTAACCCAGCAAAACACAGAGGCTGTTCAACTCATGGTGACTCCAAGACAGCCTAATTTGCATGTCTGTGCAGCTGCATGAGGGCAGGAATCAGCAGGCACGCGTATCAATCGACTTTATCAGAACAATATCAGAAGCACGGCCCGGCAGAACACAGATGCTCTTCAACTCATTGTGACTCCAAGACATCCTAATTTGCATGTCTGTGCAGCTGCATGGGGACGGGAATCAGCAGGCACGCGTAACAATCGGCTTCATCAGAATGAAATCAGATGCACGGCCCGGCAGAACACAGAAGTTGTTCAACTCATGGTGACTCCAAGACACCCTAATTTGCATGTCTGTGCAGCTGCATGGAGGGTGGGAATCAGCAGGCTGTGTTGACCACCAACAACAACAACAACATTAACGCCGCCTGTGTGTCTTTCCGAATCAAAGTTACTTTTCACCATATTAAAGGAAGCCCGGCCTTAACCCAGCAAAACACAGAGGCTGATGAAGTCACGAGGTGCGTGACGTAACGCCGTAGGGAACCGAGTCGAGACCGAGGACTATACTCACACAAGCCGGAGGCTATCAGACGCAAGGCGGCAATTTCAAAACGCCACGTCTGTACTTTGTTTTTTATACGCTATTTTGCTATTTAAGCATTGTGTGTGCCACTTGCTTTTTTAACCCTTAATAAACACCTTTGGATGCTTAATCCTACTACACCATTGGAGGCTATTTTTTTCTCTCCCCACCCCACTGTTTTACCCACTGAACAATACAATTGAGAACATTATGGAGGTATGCAGCAGTTACTAGACATTGGAAACAAGTGACCCTAGGAGAAAGGTGACCGGAGATCCGGAGGACATCGGGAGACACACGCCCAGGAGAGCTTAATTGAACACAACTGCTGGAACAACATACACTGACTGTCCCCAGAACAGGAACGATCGCAGACCCGGAGGGATATCCCTATATGCGCACATATAGCACCTTCATGGTAAGGGCACTACAAGACTAATGAGGATTGTTACACTGCTACCTTCTACATAGCTATCTTCTTTGGATACATCTCATCATCTCTACCTATAGACTGTCCCATCAACACCACTGTTGCACTTTTATATACTTGTTCACTCACCTTTAAACCATCCTATATACACTTTGTTTATCGGTATATTACTATTTATATATCTATGTGTTAGCTTTACAGAGCTTATGGACTTCTAGAGGACTGGACATCCTCTCTATGTATCACATCAGATTATATACTTTTTTATAATCATTTTTGGCACGTACTGCACTTTTTGAGCTTGGTCACTTTATCTTTTTGATAGTGGTTTATTCATTTACGTATACACTTTGGTTGCATTTTGCACATACCTGGAGCGCTTATCACTCTTTTACTTTTTTAAAACACAGAGGCTGTTCAACTCATGGTGACTCCAAGACAGCCTAATTTGCATGTCTGTGCAGCTGCATGAGGGCAGGAATCAGCAGGCACGCGTATCAATCGACTTCATCAGAACAATATCAGAAGCACGGCCCAGCAGAACACAGATGCTCTTCAACTCATGGTGACTCCAAGACATCCTAATTTGCATGTCTGTGCAGCTGCATGGGGACGGGAATCAGCAGGCACGCGTAACAATCGGCTTCATCAGAATAAAATCAGATGCACGGCCCGGCAGAACACAGAAGTTGTTCAACTCGTGGTGACTCCAAGACACCCTAATTTGCATGTCTGTGCAGCTGCATGGAGGGTGGGAATCAGCAGGCTGTGTTGACCACCACCAACAACAACATTAACTCCGTCTGTGTGTCTTTCCAAATCAAAGTTATTTTTCACCATATTAAAGGAAGCCTGGCCTTAACCCAGCAAAACACAGAGGTTGTTCAACTCATGGTGACTCCAAGACAGCCTAATTTGCATGTCTGTGCAGCTGCATGAGGGCAGGAATCAGCATGCACGCGTATCAATCGACTTCATCAGAACAATATCAGAAGCAGGGCCCGGCAGAACACAGATGCTCTTCAACTCATGGTGACTCCAAGACATCCTAATTTGCATGTCTGTGCAGCTGCATGGGGACGAGAATCAGCAGGCACGCGTAACAATCGGCTTCATCAGAATAAAATCAGATGCACGGCCCGGCAGAACACAGAAGTTGTTTAACTCGTGGTGACTCCAAGACACCCTAATTTGCATGTCTGTGCAGCTGCATGGAGGGTGGGAATCAGCAGGCTGTGTTACCCCCAACAACAACAACATTAACGCCGTCTGTGTGTCATTCCGAATCAAAGTTATTTTTCACCATATTAAAGGAAGCCCGGCCTTAACCCAGCAAAACACAGAGGCTGTTCAACTCATGGTGACTCCAAGACAGCCTAATTTGCATGTCTGTGCAGCTGCATGAGGGCAGGAATCAGCAGGCACGCGTATCAATCGACTTCATCAGAACAATATCAGAAGCACGGCCCAGCAGAACACAGATGCTCTTCAACTCATGGTGACTCCAAGACATCCTAATTTGCATGTCTGTGCAGCTGCATGGGGGCAGGAATCAGCAGGCACGCGTAACAATCGGCTTCATCAGAATAAAATCAGATGCACGGCCCGGCAGAACACAGAAGTTGTTCAACTCGTGGTGACTCCAAGACACCCTAATTTGCATGTCTGTGCAGCTGCATGGAGGGTGGGAATCAGCAGGCTGTGTTGACCACCAACAACAACAACATTAACGCCGTCTGTGTGTCTTTCCGAATCAAAGTTAATTTTCACCATATTAAAGGAAGCCCGGCCTTAATCCAGCAAAACACAGAGGCTGTTCAACTCATGGTGACTCCAAGACAGCCTAATTTGCATGTCTGTGCAGCTGCATGAGGGCAGGAATCAGCAGGCACGTGTTTCAATCGACTTCATCAGAACAATATCAGAAGCACGGCCCAGCAGAACACAGATGCTCTGCAACTCATGGTGACTCCAAGACATCCTAATTTGCATGTCTGTGCAGCTGCATGGGGGCAGGAATCAGCAGGCACGCGTAACAATCGGCTTCATCAGAATAAAATCAGATGCACGGCCCGGCAGAACACAGAAGTTGTTCAACTCATGGTGACTCCAAGACACCCTAATTTGCATGTCTGTGCAGCTGCATGGGGGTGGGAATCAGCAGGCTGTGTTGACCACCAACAACAACAACATTAACGCCGTCTGTGTGTCTTTCCGAATCAAAGTTATTTTTCACCATATTAAAGGAAGCCCGGCCTTAACCCAGCAAAACACAGAGGCTGTTCAACTCATGGTGACTCCAAGACATCCTAATTTGCATGTCTGTGCAGCTGCATGAGGGCATGAATCAGCATGCACGCGTATCAATCGACTTCATCAGAACAATATCAGAAGCACGGCCCAGCAGAACACAGATGCTCTTCAACTCATGGTGACTCCAAGACATCCTAATTTGCATGTCTGTGCAGCTGCATGGAGGGTGGGAATCTGCAGGCTGTGTTGACCACCACCAACAACAACATTAACTCCGTCTGTGTGTCTTTCCGAATCAAAGTTATTATTCACCATATTAAAGGAAGCCCGGCCTTAACCCAGCAAAACACAGAGGCTGTTCAACTCATGGTGACTCCAAGACAGCCTAATTTGCATGTCTGTGCAGCTGCATGAGGGCAGGAATCAGCAGGCACGCGTATCAATCGACTTTATCAGAACAATATCAGAAGCACGGCCCGGCAGAACACAGATGCTCTTCAACTCATGGTGACTCCAAGACATCCTAATTTGCATGTCTGTGCAGCTGCATGGGGACGGGAATCAGCAGGCACGCGTAACAATCGGCTTCGTCAGAATAAAATCAGATGCACGGCCCGGCAGAACACAGAAGTTGTTCAACTCGTGGTGACTCCAAGACACCCTAATTTGCATGTCTGTGCAGCTGCATGGAGGGTGGGAATCAGCAGGCTGTGTTGACCACCAACAACAACAACATTAACGCCGTCTGTGTGTCTTTCCGAATCAAAGTTATTTTTCACCATATTAAAGGAAGCCCGGCCTTAACCGAGCAAAACACAGAGGCCCCGAAGGGAGACCCCATGAGAGCAGGCGAACTAAGCCAGAAGGCCATGTCCACCCACTCCCAAGACGTTCAGGGCTGGCCCGAGGACCCGCACCCTACTAATCACACAGTGAGACAAAACGTGCACAACAAAAAAAGACAAAAAAAAGTGACAAACACAGGCTTAAATAAAATAAAGTGGGGGAAGGGATAGTGGAGAGGAGAGTGAAAGAAGTGGCCATTGTGGTGAAACAATGACCAGGCCCTCCGGCCAGGAATAAAAAATTCCTCCGGTCCTAGCCAAAAGGCCCGGCCTAGGAGGCAGGTGCTAAAAAAAGCGTGTATCTGGTGCAGTGACCGTGGTATCCTTCAATCAATGTGTCCCTCACACACAGTGATCTTCAGATACCCCTGGACTGCCACTCCAGGGGCACATGCACCATAGGCTTTTCGTTCCATATCCGACCCCCCGACCGGCCAGTGCAGCCCTCCACCCCTGCCAGCTAGAGAGCCCTTCAAGGTTTTCTTGGGGAGAACTGCCGCTCAGGTAACAGCCTCCACCAATACTAGCCCCTCCAGACCCTCCGTCAACCCAGCGGATTTGCATGGCTCTGCCCCGTCTTACCACAGGGCATTACCAGCTCCTCCAACCGGATCGCTGACAGAGATGGCACTTACACCAGCCAGCCAGAAGGCCAGACTAGAACTCGGCAAAAAGACCAAGACCAAGCACAGCACCCATCCTCACCAGGAGCACCCTTCCAGATGGCTCAGACTCAACCATGGGCCGGCCCCCAGTATTCTGTCGGGCAGCACGGCATAGTCCCTGCTGAAACCATCCTTCCAGGTGCAATGACGTCATTGGATTGCATCCACCCTCCCCATGTAGGAGGTGCTTCAGCACTCCGCTGACAACTGATAAGGACAGATACCACACCCAGTCCCAGCCAAAAGGCCGAGAAGCGGCAGGGAAGACAACCACGATCAGCACGGCCTAGAGTGTGCAATAGCCGTGCCTCGCCCTGGGAGAACCACCTTCATGATCATGGTGTCTCCCCTGCCAGGTAAGTACATTAACACCGTCTGCATGGGGGCAGGAATCAGCAGGCACGCGTAACAATCGGCTTCAGCAGAATAAAATCAGATGCACGGCCCGGCAGAACACAGAAGTTGTTCAACTCGTGGTGACTCCAAGACACCCTAATTTGCATGTCTGTGAGGCACGTGTATCAATCGACTTCATCAGAACAATATCAGAAGCACGGCCCAGCAGAACACAGATGCTCTTCAACTCATGGTGACTCCAAGACATCCTAATTTGCATGTCTGTGCAGCTGCATGGGGGCAGGAATCAGCAGGCACGCGTAACAATCGGGAACACAGATGCTCTTCAACTCATGGTGACTCCAAGACATCCTAATTTGCATGTCTGTGCAGCTGCATGGGGGCAGGAATCAGCAGGCACGCGTAACAATCGGCTTCATCAGAATAAAATCAGATGCACGGCAGGGCAGAACACAGAAGTTGTTCAACTCATGGTGACTCCAAGACACCCTAATTTGCATGTCTGTGCAGCTGCATGGAGGGTGGTAATCAGCAGGCTGTGTTGACCACCACCAACAACAACATTAACTCCGTCTGTGTGTCTTTCCGAATCAAAGTTATTTTTCACCATATTAAAGGAAGCCCGGCCTTAACCCAGCAAAACACAGAGGCTGTTCAACTCATGGTGACTCCAAGACAGCCTAATTTGCATGTCTGTGCAGCTGCATGGGGACAGGAATCAGCAGGCACGCGTAACAATCGGCTTCATCAGAATAAAATCAGATGCACGGCCCGGCAGAACACAGAAGTTGTTCAACTCGTGGTGACTCCAAGACACCCTAATTTGCATGTCTGTGCAGCTGCATGGAGGGTGGGAATCAGCAGGCTGTGTTGACCACCAACAACAACATTAACGCCATCTGTGTGTCTTTCCGAATCAAAGTTATTTTTCACCATATTAAAGGAAGCCCAGCCTTAACCCAGCAAAACACAGAGGCTGTTCAACTCATGGTGACTCCAAGACAGCCTAATTTGCATGTCTGTGCAGCTGCATGAGGGCAGGAATCAGCAGGCACGCGTATCAATCGACTTCATCAGAACAATATCAGAAGCACGGCCCAGCAGAACACAGATGCTCTTCAACTCATGGTGACTCCAAGACATCCTAATTTGCATGTCTGTGCAGCTGCATGGGGGCAGGAATCAGCAGGCACGCGTAACAATCAGCTTCAGCAGAATAAAATCAGATGCACGGCCCGGCAGAACACAGAAGTTGTTCAACTCATGGTGACTCCAAGACACCCTAATTTGCATGTCTGTGCAGCTGCATGGAGGGTGGGAATCAGCAGGCTGTGTTGACCACCACCAACAACAACATTAACTCCGTCTGTGTGTCTTTCCGAATCAAAGTTATTTTTCACCATATTAAAGGAAGCCCGGCCTTAACCCAGCAAAACACAGAGGCTGTTCAACTCATGGTGACTCCAAGACAGCCTAATTTGCATGTCTGTGCAGCTGCATGAGGGCAGGAATCAGCAGGCACGCGTATCAATCGACTTTATCAGAACAATATCAGAAGCACGGCCCAGCAGAACACAGATGCTCTTCAACTCATGGTGACTCCAAGACATCCTAATTTGCATGTCTGTGCAGCTGCATGGGGGCAGGAATCAGCAGGCACGCGTAACAATCGGTTTCATCAGAATAAAATCAGATGCACGGCCCGGCAGAACACAGAAGTTGTTCAACTCATGGTGACTCCAAGACACCCTAATTTGCATGTCTGTGCAGCTGCATGGAGGGTGGGAATCAGCAGGCTGTGTTGACCACCACCAACAACAACATTAACTCCGTCTGTGTGTCTTTGCGAATCAAAGTTATTTTTCACAATATTAAAGGAAGCCCGGCCTTAACCCAGCAAAACACAGAGGCTGTTCAACTCATGGTGACTCCAAGACAGCCTAATTTGCATGTCTGTGCAGCTGCATGAGGGCAGGAATCAGCAGGCACACGTATCAATCGACTTTATCAGAACAATATCAGAAGCACGGCCCGGCAGAACACAGATGCTCTTCAACTCATGGTGACTCCAAGACATCCTAATTTGCATGTCTGTGCAGCTGCATGGGGACGGGAATCAGCAGGCACGCGTAACAATCGGCTTCATCAGAATAAAATCAGATGCACGGCCCGGCAGAACACAGAAGTTGTTCAACTCGTGGTGACTCCAAGACACCCTAATTTGCATGTCTGTGCAGCTGCATGGAGGGTGGGAATCAGCAGGCTGTGTTGACCACCAACAACAACATTAACGCCATCTGTGTGTCTTTCCGAATCAAAGTTATTTTTCACCATATTAAAGGAAGCCCAGCCTTAACCCAGCAAAACACAGAGGCTGTTCAACTCATGGTGACTCCAAGACAGCCTAATTTGCATGTCTGTGCAGCTGCATGGGGGCAGGAATCAGCAGGCACGCGTATCAATCGACTTCATCAGAACAATATCAGAAGCACGGCCCAGCAGAACACAGATGCTCTTCAACTCATGGTGACTCCAAGACATCCTAATTTGCATGTCTGTGCAGCTGCATGGGGGCAGGAATCAGCAGGCACGCGTAACAATCGGCTTCAGCAGAATAAAATCAGATGCACGGCCCGGCAGAACACAGAAGTTGTTCAACTCGTGGTGACTCCAAGACACCCTAATTTGCATGTCTGTGCAGCTGCATGGAGGGTGGGAATCAGCAGGCTGTGTTGACCACCAACAACAACAACATTAACGCCGTCTGTGTGTCTTTCCGAATCAAAGTTATTTTTCACCATATTAAAGGAAGCCCGGCCTTAACCCAGCAAAACACAGAGGCTGTTCAACTCATGGTGACTCCAAGACAGCCTAATTTGCATGTCTGTGCAGCTGCATGGGGACAGGAATCAGCAGGCACGCGTAACAATCGGCTTCATCAGAATAAAATCAGATGCACGGCCCGGCAGAACACAGAAGTTGTTCAACTCGTGGTGACTCCAAGACACCCTAATTTGCATGTCTGTGCAGCTGCATGGAGGGTGGGAATCAGCAGGCTGTGTTGACCACCAACAACAACATTAACGCCATCTGTGTGTCTTTCCGAATCAAAGTTATTTTTCACCATATTAAAGGAAGCCCAGCCTTAACCCAGCAAAACACAGAGGCTGTTCAACTCATGGTGACTCCAAGACAGCCTAATTTGCATGTCTGTGCAGCTGCATGAGGGCAGGAATCAGCAGGCACGCGTATCAATCGACTTCATCAGAACAATATCAGAAGCACGGCCCAGCAGAACACAGATGCTCTTCAACTCATGGTGACTCCAAGACATCCTAATTTGCATGTCTGTGCAGCTGCATGGGGGCAGGAATCAGCAGGCACGCGTAACAATCAGCTTCAGCAGAATAAAATCAGATGCACGGCCCGGCAGAACACAGAAGTTGTTCAACTCATGGTGACTCCAAGACACCCTAATTTGCATGTCTGTGCAGCTGCATGGAGGGTGGGAATCAGCAGGCTGTGTTGACCACCACCAACAACAACATTAACTCCGTCTGTGTGTCTTTCCGAATCAAAGTTATTTTTCACCATATTAAAGGAAGCCCGGCCTTAACCCAGCAAAACACAGAGGTTGTTCAACTCATGGTGACTCCAAGACACCCTAATTTGCATGTCTGTGCAGCTGCATGGAGGGTGGGAATCAGCAGGCACGCGTATCAATCGACTTTATCAGAACAATATCAGAAGCACGGCCCGGCAGAACACAGATGCTCTTCAACTCATGGTGACTCAAAGACATCCTAATTTGCATGTCTGTGCAGCTGCATGGGGACGGGAATCAGCAGGCACGCGTAACAATCGGCTTCATCAGAATAAAATCAGATGCACGGCAGGGCAGAACACAGAAGTTGTTCAACTCATGGTGACTCCAAGACACCCTAATTTGCATGTCTGTGCAGCTGCATGGAGGGTGGTAATCAGCAGGCTGTGTTGACCACCACACAACAACAACATTAACGCCGTCTGTGTGTCTTTCCGAATCAAAGTTACTTTTTCACCATATTAAAGGAAGCCCGGCCTTAACCCAGCAAAACACAGAGGCTGTTCAACTCATGGTGACTCCAAGACAGCCTAATTTGCATGTCTGTGCAGCTGCATGAGGGCAGGAATCAGCAGGCACGCGTATCAATCGACTTTATCAGAACAATATCAGAAGCACGGCCCAGCAGAACACAGATGCTCTTCAACTCATGGTGACTCCAAGACATCCTAATTTGCATGTCTGTGCAGCTGCATGGGGACGAGAATCAGCAGGCACGCGTAACAATCGGCTTCATCAGAATAAAATCAGATGCACGGCCCGGCAGAACACAGAAGTTGTTCAACTCGTGGTGACTCCAAGACACCCTAATTTGCATGTCTGTGCAGCTGCATGGAGGGTGGGAATCAGCAGGCTGTGTTACCCCCACCAACAACAACATTAACTCCGTCTGTGTGTCTTTCCGAATCAAAGTTATTTTTCACCATATTAAAGGAAGCCCGGCCTTAACCCAGCAAAACACAGAGGCTGTTCAACTCATGGTGACTCCAAGACAGCCTAATTTGCATGTCTGTGCAGCTGCATGAGGGCAGGAATCAGCAGGCACGCGTATCAATCGACTTTATCAGAACAATATCAGAAGCACGGCCCGGCAGAACACAGATGCTCTTCAACTCATGGTGACTCCAAGACATCCTAATTTGCATGTCTGTGCAGCTGCATGGGGACGGGAATCAGCAGGCACGCGTAACAATCGGCTTCATCAGAATAAAATCAGATGCACGGCCCGGCAGAACACAGAAGTTGTTCAACTCATGGTGACTCCAAGACACCCTAATTTGCATGTCTGTGCAGCTGCATGGAGGGTGGGAATCAGCAGGCTGTGTTGACCACCAACAACAACAACAACATTAACGCCGTCTGTGTGTCTTTCCGAATCAAAGTTATTTTTCACCATATTAAAGGAAGCCCGGCCCAGCAGAACACAGATGCTCTTCAACTCATGGTGACTCCAAGACATCCTAATTTGCATGTCTGTGCAGCTGCATGGGGGCAGGAATCAGCAGGCACGCGTAACAATCGGGAACACAGATGCTCTTCAACTCATGGTGACTCCAAGACATCCTAATTTGCATGTCTGTGCAGCTGCAATGGGGCAGGAATCAGAGGCACGCGTAACAATCGGCTTCATCAGAATAAATCAGATGCACGGCCTGGGAGACCACTGACGGTGACTCCAAGACATCCTAATTTGCATGTCTGTGCAGCTGCATGGGGGCAGGAATCAGCAGGCACGCGTAACAATCGGCTTCAGCAGAATAAAATCAGATGCACGGCCCGGCAGAACACAGAAGTTGTTCAACTCATGGTGACTCCAAGACACCCTAATTTGCATGTCTGTGCAGCTGCATGGAGGGTGGGAATCAGCAGGCTGTGTTGACCACCACCAACAACAACATTAACTCCGTCTGTGGTCTTTCCGAATCAAAGTTATTTTCACCATATTAAAGGAAGCCCGGCCTTAACCCAGCAAAACACAGAGGCTGTTCAACTCATGGTGACTCCAAGACAGCCTAATTTGCATGTCTGTGCAGCTGCATGAGGGCAGGAATCAGCAGGCACGCGTATCAATCGACTTCATCAGAACAATATCAGAAGCACGGCCCAGCAGAACACAGATGCTCTTCAACTCATGGTGACTCCAAGACATCCTAATTTGCATGTCTGTGCAGCTGCATGGGGACGGGAATCAGCAGGCACGCGTAACAATCGGCTTCATCAGAATAAAAAACAGGTGCACGGCCCGGCAGAACACAGAAGTTGTTCAACTCGTGGTGACTCCAAGACACCCTAATTTGCATGTCTGTGCAGCTGCATGGAGGGTGGGAATCAGCAGGCTGTGTTGACCACCACCAACAACAACATTAACTCCGTCTGTGTGTCTTTCCGAATCAAAGTTATTTTTCACCATATTAAAGGAAGCCCGGCCTTAACCCAGCAAAACACAGAGGCTGTTCAACTCATGGTGACTCCAAGACAGCCTAATTTGCATGTCTGTGCAGCTGCATGAGGGCAGGAATCAGCAGGCACGCGTATCAATCGACTTCATCAGAACAATATCAGAAGCACGGCCCGGCAGAACACAGATGCTCTTCAACTCATGGTGACTCCAAGACATCCTAATTTGCATGTCTGTGCAGCTGCATGGGGACGGAATCAGCAGGCACGCGTAACAGTCGGCTTCATCAGAATAAAATCAGATGCACGGCCCGGCAGAACACAGAAGTTGTTCAACTCGTGGTGACTCCAAGACACCCTAATTTGCATGTCTGTGCAGCTGCATGGAGGGTGGGAATCAGCAGGCTGTGTTGACCACCAACAACAACAACATTAACGCCGTCTGTGTGTCTTTCCGAATCAAAGTTATTTTTCACCATATTAAAGGAAGCCCGGCCTTAACCCAGCAAAACACAGAGGCTGTTCAACTCATGGTGACTCCAAGACAGCCTAATTTGCATGTCTGTGCAGCTGCATGAGGGCAGGAATCAGCAGGCACGCGTATCAATCGACTTCATCAGAACAATATCAGAAGCACGGCCCAGCAGAACACAGATGCTCTTCAACTCATGGTGACTCCAAGACATCCTAATTTGCATGTCTGTGCAGCTGCATGGGGGCAGGAATCAGCAGGCACGCGTAACAATCGGCTTCATCAGAATAAAATCAGATGCACGGCCCGGCAGAACACAGAAGTTGTTCAACTCGTGGTGACTCCAAGACACCCTAATTTGCATGTCTGTGCAGCTGCATGGAGGGTGGGAATCAGCAGGCTGTGTTGACCACCAACAACAACAACATTAACTCCGTCTGTGTGTCTTTCCGAATCAAAGTTATTTTTCACCATATTAAAGGAAGCCCGGCCTTAACCCAGCAAAACACAGAGGCTGTTCAACTCATGGTGACTCCAAGACAGCCTAATTTGCATGTCTGTGCAGCTGCATGAGGGCAGGAATCAGCAGGCACGCGTATCAATCGACTTTATCAGAACAATATCAGAAGCACGGCCCGGCAGAACACAGATGCTCTTCAACTCATGGTGACTCCAAGACATCCTAATTTGCATGTCTGTGCAGCTGCATGGGGACGGGAATCAGCAGGCACGCGTAACAATCGGCTTCATCAGAATAAAATCAGATGCACGGCCCGGCAGAACACAGAAGTTGTTCAACTCATGGTGACTCCAAGACACCCTAATTTGCATGTCTGTGCAGCTGCATGGAGGGTGGGAATCAGCAGGCTGTGTTGACCACCAACAACAACAACAACAACATTAACGCCGCCTGTGTGTCTTTCCGAATCAAAGTTACTTTTCACCATATTAAAGGAAGCCCGGCCTTAACCCAGCAAAACACAGAGGCTGTTCAACTCATGGTGACTCCAAGACAGCCTAATTTGCATGTCTGTGCAGCTGCATGAGGGCAGGAATCAGCAGGCACGCGTATCAATCGACTTCATCAGAACAATATCAGAAGCACGGCCCAGCAGAACACAGATGCTCTTCAACTCATGGTGACTCCAAGACATCCTAATTTGCATGTCTGTGCAGCTGCATGGGGGCAGGAATCAGCTGGCACGCGTAACAATCGGCTTCATCAGAATAAAATCAGATGCACGGCCCGGCAGAACACAGAAGTTGTTCAACTCATGGTGACTCCAAGACACCCTAATTTGCATGTCTGTGCAGCTGCATGGAGGGTGGGAATCAGCAGGCTGTGTTGACCACCACCAACAACAACATTAACTCCGTCTGTGTGTCTTTCCGAATCAAAGTTATTTTTCACCATATTAAAGGAAGCCCGGCCTTAACCCAGCAAAACACAGAGGTTGTTCAACTCATGGTGACTCCAAGACACCCTAATTTGCATGTCTGTGCAGCTGCATGGAGGGTGGGAATCAGCAGGCACGCGTATCAATCGACTTTATCAGAACAATATCAGAAGCACGGCCCGGCAGAACACAGATGCTCTTCAACTCATGGTGACTCCAAGACATCCTAATTTGCATGTCTGTGCAGCTGCATGGGGACGGGAATCAGCAGGCACGCGTAACAATCGGCTTCATCAGAATAAAATCAGATGCACGGCCCGGCAGAACACAGAAGTTGTTCAACTCGTGGTGACTCCAAGACACCCTAATTTGCATGTCTGTGCAGCTGCATGGAGGGTGGGAATCAGCAGGCTGTGTTGACCACCACCAACAACAACATTAACTCCGTCTGTGTGTCTTTCCGAATCAAAGTTATTTTTCACCATATTAAAGGAAGCCCGGCCTTAACCCAGCAAAACACAGAGGCTGTTCAACTCATGGTGACTCCAAGACAGCCTAATTTGCATGTCTGTGCAGCTGCATGAGGGCAGGAATCAGCAGGCACGCGTATCAATCGACTTCATCAGAACAATATCAGAAGCACGGCCCAGCAGAACACAGATGCTCTTCAACTCATGGTGACTCCAAGACATCCTAATTTGCATGTCTGTGCAGCTGCATGGGGGCAGGAATCAGCAGGCACGCGTAACAATCGGCTTCATCAGAATAAAATCAGATGCACGGCCCGGCAGAACACAGAAGTTGTTCAACTCATGGTGACTCCAAGACACCCTAATTTGCATGTCTGTGCAGCTGCATGGAGGGTGGGAATCAGCAGGCTGTGTTGACCACCACCAACAACAACATTAACTCCGTCTGTGTGTCTTTCCGAATCAAAGTTATTTTTCACCATATTAAAGGAAGCCCGGCCTTAACCCAGCAAAACACAGAGGCTGTTCAACTCATGGTGACTCCAAGACAGCCTAATTTGCATGTCTGTGCAGCTGCATGGAGGGCTGGAATCAGCAGGCACGCGTATCAATCGACTTTATCAGAACAATATCAGAAGCACGGCCCGGCAGAACACAGATGCTCTTCAACTCATGGTGACTCCAAGACATCCTAATTTGCATGTCTGTGCAGCTGCATGGGGACGGGAATCAGCAGGCACGCGTAACAATCGGCTTCATCAGAATAAAATCAGATGCACGGCCCGGCAGAACACAGAAGTTGTTCAACTCGTGGTGACTCCAAGACACCCTAATTTGCATGTCTGTGCAGCTGCATGGAGGGTGGGAATCAGCAGGCTGTGTTGACCACCACCAACAACAACATTAACTCCGTCTGTGTGTCTTTCCGAATCAAAGTTATTTTTCACCATATTAAAGGAAGCCTGGCCTTAACCCAGCAAAACACAGAGGCTGTTCAACTCATGGTGACTCCAAGACAGCCTAATTTGCATGTCTGTGCAGCTGCATGAGGGCAGGAATCAGCATGCACGCGTATCAATCGACTTCATCAGAACAATATCAGAAGCACGGCCCGGCAGAACACAGATGCTCTTCAACTCATGGTGACTCCAAGACATCCTAATTTGCATGTCTGTGCAGCTGCATGGGGACGAGAATCAGCAGGCACGCGTAACAATCGGCTTCATCAGAATAAAATCAGATGCACGGCCCGGCAGAACACAGAAGTTGTTCAACTCGTGGTGACTCCAAGACACCCTAATTTGCATGTCTGTGCAGCTGCATGGAGGGTGGGAATCAGCAGGCTGTGTTGACCACCAACAACAACAACATTAACGCCGTCTGTGTGTCTTTCCGAATCAAAGTTATTTTTCACCATATTAAAGGAAGCCCGGCCTTAACCCAGCAAAACACAGAGGCTGTTCAACTCATGGTGACTCCAAGACAGCCTAATTTGCATGTCTGTGCAGCTGCATGAGGGCAGGAATCAGCAGGCACGCGTATCAATCGACTTTATCAGAACAATATCAGAAGCACGGCCCAGCAGAACACAGATGCTCTTCAACTCATGGTGACTCCAAGACATCCTAATTTGCATGTCTGTGCAGCTGCATGGGGGCAGGAATCAGCAGGCACGCGTAACAATCGGCTTCATCAGAATAAAATCAGATGCACGGCCCGGCAGAACACAGAAGTTGTTCAACTCATGGTGACTCCAAGACACCCTAATTTGCATGTCTGTGCAGCTGCATGGAGGGTGGGAATCAGCAGGCTGTGTTGACCACCACCAACAACAACATTAACTCCGTCTGTGTGTCTTTCCGAATCAAAGTTATTTTTCACCATATTAAAGGAAGCCCGGCCTTAACCCAGCAAAACACAGAGGCTGTTCAACTCATGGTGACTCCAAGACAGCCTAATTTGCATGTCTGTGCAGCTGCATGAGGGCAGGAATCAGCAGGCACGCGTATCAATCGACTTTATCAGAACAATATCAGAAGCACGGCCCGGCAGAACACAGATGCTCTTCAACTCATGGTGACTCCAAGACATCCTAATTTGCATGTCTGTGCAGCTGCATGGGGACGGGAATCAGCAGGCACGCGTAACAATCGGCTTCATCAGAATAAAATCAGATGCACGGCCCGGCAGAACACAGAAGTTGTTCAACTCATGGTGACTCCAAGACACCCTAATTTGCATGTCTGTGCAGCTGCATGGAGGGTGGGAATCAGCAGGCTGTGTTGACCACCAACAACAACATTAACGCCGTCTGTGTGTCTTTCCGAATCAAAGTTATTTTTCACCATATTAAAGGAAGCCCGGCCTTAACCCAGCAAAACACAGAGGCTGTTCAACTCATGGTGACTCCAAGACAGCCTAATTTGCATGTCTGTGCAGCTGCATGAGGGCAGGAATCAGCAGGCACGCGTATCAATCGACTTTATCAGAACAATATCAGAAGCACGGCCCGGCAGAACACAGATGCTCTTCAACTCATGGTGACTCCAAGACATCCTAATTTGCATGTCTGTGCAGCTGCATGGGGACGGGAATCAGCAGGCACGCGTAACAATCGGCTTCATCAGAATAAAATCAGATGCACGGCCCGGCAGAACACAGAAGTTGTTCAACTCGTGGTGACTCCAAGACACCCTAATTTGCATGTCTGTGCAGCTGCATGGAGGGTGGGAATCAGCAGGCTGTGTTGACCACCAACAACAACAACAACATTAACGCCGTCTGTGTGTCTTTCCGAATCAAAGTTATTTTTCACCATATTAAAGGAAGCCCGGCCTTAATCCAGCAAAACACAGAGGCTGTTCAACTCATGGTGACTCCAAAACAGCGTAATTTGCATGTCTGTGCAGCTGCATGAGGGCAGGAATCAGCAGGCACGCGTATCAATCGACTTCATCAGAACAATATCAGAAGCACGGCCCAGCAGAACACAGATGCTCTTCAACTCATGGTGACTCCAAGACATCCTAATTTGCATGTCTGTGCAGCTGCATGGGGGCAGGAATCAGCAGGCACGCGTAACAATCGGCTTCATCAGAATAAAATCAGATGCACGGCCCGGCAGAACACAGAAGTTGTTCAACTCATGGTGACTCCAAGACACCCTAATTTGCATGTCTGTGCAGCTGCATGGAGGGTGGGAATCAGCAGGCTGTGTTGACCACCACCAACAACAACATTAACTCCGTCTGTGTGTCTTTCCGAATCAAAGTTATTTTTCACCATATTAAAGGAAGCCCGGCCTTAACCCAGCAAAACACAGAGGTTGTTCAACTCATGGTGACTCCAAGACAGCCTAATTTGCATGTCTGTGCAGCTGCATGGAGGGTGGGAATCAGCAGGCACGCGTATCAATCGACTTTATCAGAACAATATCAGAAGCACGGCCCGGCAGAACACAGATGCTCTTCAACTCATGGTGACTCCAAGACATCCTAATTTGCATGTCTGTGCAGCTGCATGGGGACGGGAATCAGCAGGCACGCGTAACAATCGGCTTCATCAGAATAAAATCAGATGCACGGCCCGGCAGAACACAGAAGTTGTTCAACTCGTGGTGACTCCAAGACACCCTAATTTGCATGTCTGTGCAGCTGCATGGAGGGTGGGAATCAGCAGGCTGTGTTGACCACCACCAACAACAACATTAACTCCGTCTGTGTGTCTTTCCGAATCAAAGTTATTTTTCACCATATTAAAGGAAGCCTGGCCTTAACCCAGCAAAACACAGAGGTTGTTCAACTCATGGTGACTCCAAGACAGCCTAATTTGCATGTCTGTGCAGCTGCATGAGGGCAGGAATCAGCATGCACGCATATCAATCGACTTCATCAGAACAATATCAGAAGCAGGGCCCGGCAGAACACAGATGCTCTTCAACTCATGGTGACTCCAAGACATCCTAATTTGCATGTCTGTGCAGCTGCATGGGGACGAGAATCAGCAGGCACGCGTAACAATCGGCTTCATCAGAATAAAATCAGATGCACGGCCCGGCAGAACACAGAAGTTGTTTAACTCGTGGTGACTCCAAGACACCCTAATTTGCATGTCTGTGCAGCTGCATGAGGGCAGGAATCAGCAGGCACGCGTATCAATCGACTTCATCAGAACAATATCAGAAGCACGGCCCAGCAGAACACAGATGCTCTTCAACTCATGGTGACTCCAAGACATCCTAATTTGCATGTCTGTGCAGCTGCATGGAGGGTGGGAATCAGAACCATTGGGGACACGGGACTCCTAACCCTGGAGATTCAGTAAGGGAGAGGAAGGAGGGACTGACGAGCTCGGCGTTCGTGGATAAGAGCCCCAGTTTTTTCACCCACATGTGAGTGCATCTCTACTGGTTTAAATCAGAAGACATTGCTATCCCTCTCTGTGACGTTATCACACCATTTGGTTTCTACTCCTTTTACTTTTTCATGTAATACACTTCATGGAGACCCGTATGTGATATTCAACAACGGACCACACCCATCAGGATCAGGCTGATTTAATCCAGCTTGCCAGATTAGAGGTGAGCTGCTGGGATCACTAGAGGTGCATATATGAGATCTTGGTTACGGCTCACTCTCTATCTTTCACCCTTTTTGGATACAAGGCCTCCTTCTTCTGAAATACTTTGACCCTTATTCTTATTTTTATTTTTATTTTTACACTTATTTTTATTTCTATTTTTATATATTTTTTTTTTTTTTTATTGTTGTTGTGTTTTTCAAAATTTTTCACTTCACAACGTTATTGATTGGATAAAGTATTGATGAACTGCACCCCTACATGGTTGGATTTCGTTGTACCTGGACCTCTTCAGCACTGTGCCCTCGATTAATGACTATTCAACAATATTGTTTACTGGTATATTAGTGTCACTCCCCCTTTTTTTGGACTTTCCCCACCCATTTTTTGTACTTGTATATGTATGTGGTTATATGCACACACACATTAATTTGTATAACACCTTACAGCGCAAATATTTCACTTGTTACAATTATCACTTTTTGTCTATCGAGGTAGACCTCTTTTTTATTTGCAGCAGTATCCCCACTTTTCACTTGTCCCCTCACTCTAGACAGCGCAGGAGTTCACTTCACCTATATTTCACTTACCTTACTTTACCACTCCAGCAGCAGTCATGGATATTTTCACCTTTGTTGAAAAACGAGAAGTCGATTTAGACCTCGTGTTCAACGATGAAGATACCCCTAAAAATACCAGTAATGTTGAACATTTAATACGCAAATTAGGACACGGCCTAGAAAAGAAGATAAACACCTGGTGGGACATCACCACCTTTGACCGGTATATTAAAGCTAACATTGTACCCAGACGGCTTAGGTGGGATGTACCCCCCAATGATGGCCTATGTGACCAGGAATCAATTGATGAATGGTTCAGGTTTTTCAATCTAAAAGGGATGGAGCTCTTACACCTCCTACTCAAAAGGAAACAGAAGAAGCTCCGCAAGATTGACTCAATACTAGCCACTCTTAAAACACAATTAGATACACATAAAGATACGGCGGAATTTACACGTCTTACCACCCAACTAAATAAAGATTTGGTGATCAAAGACTCGGAAGTTAAACTGAGAAAAAGTAAGAAATACACGAGAGACATCAACGACTATAAGAACGACCTGGTTTTCAAATGGCAAAATAAAGCTAAACCTCCAGGCCCCCCGGACCCCAGCTCCACTTTTTCCACGCCAGAAAGGGGAGCCCCACCTCTAACGAGGACACAGGCGACCTCTATCCCGCCACTTTTGGGGTGGGACCATAGGGGTAGGAGGGAAGAAAGGCAGAGGGATGATTATCCAAGAGACCCGCATGGTGAAGAAAGACAGACATATGCAAGGAATGCCTCTCCTCATACCACTTGGAGGCAACACCAATCGTATGAACATACCCCACAGCAAGGTTGGAAAAAACCGAAAAGGAAAAACAAAAATAAAAAACCACATAATAATTGGAATAAAGCAAACCCGGGACCAAGGGACAATAGAGAACCACCAGATGTACCCTATTACCAAACAAGAAGTCCGGACTATCCTAGAGGATATCACGAAAATAGAGAATATAGAAGAGACCAACACCATGGAGAACCACCGTACAGGAGAACCCCAACTTCAGAGGCCTACTATAGGCATGATCCACAATCTCAAATGAGACCAAGAGAGAGAAGTCCAGTGTACACCCAAAATTATTATGCCCCCTTGAGGGACATACGTGATACCCACAGAGACGTAAGGAGAGACCAAGACCTACGTCAAGAACACGGATACAATTACCCTTCGACTTTTTTAGATCGAGGGACAGTATACCATCCCCCAAGGAAACTGGAGGAACCGAAGCAAAAAAGTCCTATAAGAAAAGAGGCTGCCGAGCAGGGAAGAGAAAACAGAAGAAGAGACTAATGGGCGAAGGGATCTTTAACCTCACTGACACACCACTTACCACTGAAGAAATCCTAGTACTGGACAAGGGTCTGAAATATGCACCAGTGAAGAATTTGGATAAATTCCAAACCTACATTGGCATACAGAAATATATGTTAGAGAAACCCTTTGTGACCCAGACGAGGGATAATCAGCAGGTGGTGCACAGCCATTTGAGGAATAGATCGACCTTCAACCCTAAATTGAAAGATGGGAAACATATTGAGGTTTTTAAACAAATGGTAACTGAGGAAATCAAGAATTTAAATATCAAAAAAGTGGAAGAACCTATTTCTATGAAAACTGGCATTAGCAGACTTACTAAAAGGAAAGATCTCGTGATCAGACCCTCAGACAAGGGAGGAGGAATTGTCATTCTAACCACTGAACAATATCACATAGGGATGATGAAATTACTAGAAGATCCTGACACATACAGTGTACTATCCAAAAATCCCATTTTTAAATGGAAAAAAGAGCTAGAACAAGTAGTTCAATTAGGCATTAGGAAGAATATTCTAGATAAAAGGGAGGCCAAATATCTTGTCCCAGAGGCCTGTAGAACCCCCATTATCTATGCGCTGCCTAAAATTCATAAGGACATAGTTACCCCCCCATTTCGCCCTATAGTGAACGGGATTGAGTCTTTAACAGCCAGACTTGGCCAATATGTCGACCGATACTTACAGCCGGCCGTGCAGAAAACGCGTGCGTACCTTAAAGACACGAAAGAAATGCTGAGACTTCTAGATGGTAGAGGTAATAATGGACCACTTCTGATGGCGACGGCGGACGTATCCTCCTTATATACTATCATCCCTCACCATCTAGCTTGTGATGCCACAAAATGGGGCCTTCGCCAATACACCAAGCTCCCATGCCTCCAAAGGAAATATTTGATCAAATGCCTGGACTTTTGCCTCAAGCATAGTCACTTCTGGTACAGTAATCAATATTACCTACAAAGAACCGGGGTCGCAATGGGGGCAAAGTTTGCACCTAGCGTAGCAGGACTGTTTATGTCCAAGTGGGAGGAAGAGTCCGTTTTTTCTGATGCTCCACCAGATCTTCTAATGTATAAAAGATACATAGACGATATTTTCGTTTTATGGAAGGGTGACCGCCAGTCAATCATATTGTTTTTTGAAAAATTAAACGACAACTACGAAAATATCTTATTGACCTGGCAAATTGAAGAGAACACGATACCGTTTCTAGATTTAGAAATCAGCCGGACCAACAATGTGTTCACCACTAGAACTTTCTTCAAAAACGTAGATCGTAACAGTTATCTCCCCATCACCAGCTGCCATCACAAGAACTGGCTTTTTAACATACCCAAAGGCCAAATGGTACGCCTACGACGAAACTGCACGACCACTGAGGAATTCCAGACCCAGGCCAACAAAATAGGTGAAAGGTTCATAGAGAAGGGTTATGAAGTAACCTTCATCCAAGATAAAATAAGAGAAGTATCTGAGCTACCGAGAAGTCAGCTTTTGGAGACTCCTAAGCCTATCATTAAGAAAGATCAGGTCCCCATTATTCTAGGATTCAATGTACAGCATAGAAAAGTAGAGAAGATCATCGCACGCCATTGGCACATCCTAAAGTCAGACCCGGGCCTTAAGGAGATCTTGCCTAATAGACCGAGGTTTATATACACCAGAGCACCTACTTTACGTGACCAACTGGTTAAGAACGTGATTGATCCCCCTAGAAAAGCATTTTCCTTCTTTACGGGCAAAGGGTTTTATCCTTGCAAAAGATGCTATTCATGCATCCATACCAATAAACCCAATCAGAAAGTAACTAAGTTCCAGTCCAATAGTAATGGGACCCAATACGAGGTCAGAGAATTTATTGGGTGCAATACGGAAGGTGCGGTATACTGTTTGGAATGCAGCTGCGGCCTTCAGTACATTGGGCGCACTAAAAGGCTCCTGAGGATCCGCATTAAGGAGCATGTCAAAAACATAGAATGCGGTTTTCCCAAACACAGTGTATCCCGTCACTTTGCCGAAGTACACCAAAATGACCCCACACACTTGAAATTTTGGGGGATAGTACCATACTCTAGACCCTGGCGAGGTGGCCACAAAGTGAGATCACTTAGTCAAATCGAGTCCAAATACATCTTCTCGATGGACACTTTCACACCCAAGGGTTTAAACATCGAATTTGACCTGAATTGTTTCCTTAGTGACTTCTGATTTAAGCTGTCTCCTGTTTCTTGTGATGCATGGCCCACCATGAGTTGAACAGCCTCTGTGTTTTGCTGGGTTAAGGCCGGGAAAGACACACAGACGGCGTTAATGTTGTTGTTGGTGGTGGTCAACACAGCCTGCTGCTTCCCACCCCCATGCAGCTGCACAGACATGCAAATTAGGCTGTCTTGGAGTCACCATGAGTTGAACAACTTCTGTGTTCTGCCGGGCCGTGCATCTGATTTTATTCTGATGAAGCCGATTGTTACGCGTGCCTGCTGATTCCTGCCCCCATGCAGCTGCACAGACATGCAAATTAGGATGTCTTGGAGTCACCATGAGTTGAAGAGCATCTGTGTTCTGCCGGGCCGTGCTTCTGATATTGTTCTGATAAAGTCGATTGATACGCGTGCCTGCTGATTCCTGCCCTCATGCAGCTGCACAGACATGCAAATTAGGCTGTCTTGGAGTCACCATGAGTTGAACAACTTCTGTGTTCTGCCGGGCCGTGCATCTGATTTTATTCTGATGAAGCCGATTGTTACGCGTGCCTGCTGATTCCCGTCCCCATGCAGCTGCACAGACATGC
This sequence comes from Rana temporaria, assembly GCF_905171775.1. Taxonomy (NCBI): domain Eukaryota; kingdom Metazoa; phylum Chordata; class Amphibia; order Anura; family Ranidae; genus Rana; species Rana temporaria. The sequence continues at coordinate 427,543,565 of NC_053490.1, forward strand.
AAATTAGGATGTCTTGGAGTCACCATGAGTTGAAGAGCATCTGTGTTCTGCTGGGCCGTGCTTCTGATATTGTTCTGATAAAGTCGATTGATACGCGTGCCTGCTGATTCCTGCCCTCATGCAGCTGCACAGACATGCAAATTAGGCTGTCTTGGAGTCACCATGAGTTGAACAGCCTCTGTGTTTTGTTGGGTTAATGCTGGGCTTCCTTTAATATGGTGAAAAATTGCTTTGATTCGGAAAGACACACAGACGGCGTTAATGTTGTTGTTGGTGGTGGTCAACACAGCCTGCTGATTCCCACCCTCCATGCAGCTGCACAGACATGCAAATGAGGGCGTCTTAGACTCACCATGAGTTGCAGAGCATCTGTGTTCTGCCGGGCCGTCCTTCTGATATTGTTCTGATGAAGTCGATTGATACGCGTGCATGCTGATTCATGCCCTCATGCAGCTGCACAGACATGCATATTAGGGTGTCTTGGAGTCACCATGAGTTGAACAACTTCTGTGTTCTGCCGGGCCGTGCATCTGATTTTATTCTGATGAAGCCGATTGTTACGCGTGCCTGCTGATTCCTGCCCCCATGCAGCTGCACAGACATTCAAATTAGGATGTCTTGGAGTCACCATGAGTTGAACAGCCTCTGTGTTTTGCTGGGTTAAGGCCGGGAAAGACACACAGACGGCGTTAATGTTGTTGTTGGTGGTGGTCAACACAGCCTGCTGATTCCCACCCTCCATGCAGCTGCACAGACATGCAAATTAGGGTGTCTTGGAGTCACCATGAGTTGAACAACTTCTGTGTTCTGCCGGGCCGTGCGTCTGATTTTATTCTGATGAAGCCGATTGTTACGCGTGCCTGCTGATTCCTGCCCCCATGCAGCTGCACAGACATGCAAATTAGGATGTCTTGGAGTCACCATGAGTTGAAGAGCATCTGTGTTCTGCCGGGCCGTGCTTCTGATATTGTTCTGATGAAGTCGATTGATACGCGTGCATGCTGATTCCTGCCCTCATGCAGCTGCACAGACATGCAAATTAGGCTGTCTTGGAGTCACCATGAGTTGAACAACCTCTGTGTTTTGCTGGGTTAAGGCCGGGCTTCCTTTAATATGGTGAAAAATAACTTTGATTCGGAAAGACACACAGACGGAGTTAATGTTGTTGTTGTTGGTGGTCAACACAGCCTGCTGATTCCCACCCTCCATGCAGCTGAACAGACATGCAAATTAGGCTGTCTTGGAGTCACCATGAGTTGAACAGCCTCTGTGTTTTGTTGGGTTAATGCTGGGCTTCCTTTAATATGGTGAAAAATAGCTTTGATTCGGAAAGACACACAGACGGCGTTAATGTTGTTGTTGGTGGTGGTCAACACAGCCTGCTGATTCCCACCCTCCATGCAGCTGCACAGACATGCAAATGAGGGCGTCTTAGACTCACCATGAGTTGAAGAGCATCTGTGTTCTGCCGGGCCCTGCTTCTGATATTGTTCTGATGAAGTCGATTGATACGCGTGCATGCTGATTCATGCCCTCATGCAGCTGCACAGACATGCATATTAGGGTGTCTTGGAGTCACCATGAGTTGAACAACTTCTGTGTTCTGCCGGGCCGTGCATCTGATTTTATTCTGATGAAGCCGATTGTTACGCGTGCCTGCTGATTCCTGCCCCCATGCAGCTGCACAGACATGCAAATTAGGATGTCTTGGAGTCACCATGAGTTGAAGAGCATCTGTGTTCTGCCGGGCCGTGCTTCTGATAATGTTCTGATGAAGTCGATAGATACGCGTGCATGCTTATTCATGCCCTCATGCAGCTGCACAGACATGCAAATTAGGATGTCTTGGAGTCACCATGAGTTGAACAGCCTCTGTGTTTTGCTGGGTTAAGGCCGGGCTTCCTTTAATATGGTGAAAAATAGCTTTGATTCGGAAAGACACACAGATGGCGTTAATGTTGTTGTTGGTGGTGGTCAACACATCCTGCTGATTCCCACCCTGTGTTCACACGCCATAGGCTTTTCAAGAGAAAAAAAAAGTTAATGTTGTTGTTGTTGTTGGTGGTCAACACAGCCTGCTGATTCCCACCCTCCATGCAGCTGCACAGACATGCAAATTAGGGTGTCTTGGAGTCACCATGAGTTGAACAACTTCTGTGTTCTGCCGGGCCGTGCATCTGATTTTATTCTGATGAAGCCGATTGTTACGCGTGCCTGCTGATTCCTGCCCCCATGCAGCTGCACAGACATGCAAATTAGGATGTCTTGGAGTCACCATGAGTTGAAGAGCATCTGTGTTCTGCCGGGCCGTGCTTCTGATAATGTTCTGATGAAGTCGATAGATACGCGTGCATGCTTATTCATGCCCTCATGCAGCTGCACAGACATGCAAATTAGGATGTCTTGGAGTCACCATGAGTTGAACAGCCTCTGTGTTTTGCTGGGTTAAGGCCGGGCTTCTTTTAATATGGTGAAAAATAGCTTTGATTCGGAAAGACACACAGATGGCGTTAATGTTGTTGTTGGTGGTGGTCAACACATCCTGCTGATTCCCACCCTGTGTTCACACGCCATAGGCTTTTCAAGAGAAAAAAAAAGTTAATGTTGTTGTTGTTGTTGGTGGTCAACACAGCCTGCTGATTCCCACCCTCCATGCAGCTGAACAGACATGCAAATGAGGGCGTCTTAGACTCACCATGAGTTGAAGAGCCTCTGTGTTTTGCTGGGTTAAGGCCGGGCTTCTTTTAATATGGTGAAAAATAGCTTTGATTCGGAAAGACACACAGATGGCGTTAATGTTGTTGTTGGTGGTGGTCAACACATCCTGCTGATTCCCACCCTGTGTTCACACGCCATAGGCTTTTCAAGAGAAAAAAAAAGTTAATGTTGTTGTTGTTGTTGGTGGTCAACACAGCCTGCTGATTCCCACCCTCCATGCAGCTGCACAGACATGCAAATTAGGGTGTCTTGGAGTCACCATGAGTTGAACAACTTCTGTGTTCTGCCGGGCCGTGCATCTGATTTTATTCTGATGAAGCCGATTGTTACGCATGCCTGCTGATTCTCGTCCCCATGCAGCTGCACAGACATGCAAATTAGGATGTCTTGGAGTCACCATGAGTTGAAGAGCATCTGTGTTCTGCCGGGCCCTGCTTCTGATATTGTTCTGATGAAGTCGATTGATACGCGTGCATGCTGATTCCTGCCCTCATGCAGCTGCACAGACATGCAAATTAGGCTGTCTTGGAGTCACCATGAGTTGAACAGCCTCTGTGTTTTGCTGGGTTAAGGCCGGGCTTCCTTTAATATGGTGAAAAATAACTTTGATTCGGAAAGACACACAGACGGAGTTAATGTTGTTGTTGTTGGTGGTCAACACAGCCTGCTGATTCCCACCCTCCATGCAGCTGCACAGACATGCAAATTAGGCTGTCTTGGAGTCACCATGAGTTGAACAGCCTCTGTGTTTTGTTGGGTTAATGCTGGGCTTCCTTTAATATGGTGAAAAATAGCTTTGATTCGGAAAGACACACAGACGGCGTTAATGTTGTTGTTGGTGGTGGTCAACACAGCCTGCTGATTCCCACCCTCCATGCAGCTGCACAGACATGCAAATGAGGGCGTCTTAGACTCACCATGAGTTGAAGAGCATCTGTGTTCTGCCGGGCCCTGCTTCTGATATTGTTCTGATGAAGTCGATTGATACGCGTGCATGCTGATTCATGCCCTCATGCAGCTGCACAGACATGCAAATTAGGGTGTCTTGGAGTCACCATGAGTTGAACAACTTCTGTGTTCTGCCGGGCCGTGCATCTGATTTTATTCTGATGAAGCCGATTGTTACGCGTGCCTGCTGATTCCTGCCCCCATGCAGCTGCACAGACATGCAAATTAGGATGTCTTGGAGTCACCATGAGTTGAAGAGCATCTGTGTTCTGCCGGGCCGTGCTTCTGATAATGTTCTGATGAAGTCGATAGATACGCGTGCATGCTTATTCATGCCCTCATGCAGCTGCACAGACATGCAAATTAGGATGTCTTGGAGTCACCATGAGTTGAACAGCCTCTGTGTTTTGCTGGGTTAAGGCCGGGCTTCTTTTAATATGGTGAAAAATAGCTTTGATTCGGAAAGACACACAGATGGCGTTAATGTTGTTGTTGGTGGTGGTCAACACATCCTGCTGATTCCCACCCTGTGTTCACACGCCATAGGCTTTTCAAGAGAAAAAAAAAGTTAATGTTGTTGTTGTTGTTGGTGGTCAACACAGCCTGCTGATTCCCACCCTCCATGCAGCTGAACAGACATGCAAATGAGGGCGTCTTAGACTCACCATGAGTTGAAGAGCCTCTGTGTTTTGCTGGGTTAAGGCCGGGCTTCTTTTAATATGGTGAAAAATAGCTTTGATTCGGAAAGACACACAGATGGCGTTAATGTTGTTGTTGGTGGTGGTCAACACATCCTGCTGATTCCCACCCTGTGTTCACACGCCATAGGCTTTTCAAGAGAAAAAAAAAGTTAATGTTGTTGTTGTTGTTGGTGGTCAACACAGCCTGCTGATTCCCACCCTCCATGCAGCTGCACAGACATGCAAATTAGGGTGTCTTGGAGTCACCATGAGTTGAACAACTTCTGTGTTCTGCCGGGCCGTGCATCTGATTTTATTCTGATGAAGCCGATTGTTACGCGTGCCTGCTGATTCCTGCCCCCATGCAGCTGCACAGACATGCAAATTAGGATGTCTTGGAGTCACCATGAGTTGAAGAGCATCTGTGTTCTGCCGGGCCGTGCTTCTGATAATGTTCTGATGAAGTCGATAGATACGCGTGCATGCTTATTCATGCCCTCATGCAGCTGCACAGACATGCAAATTAGGATGTCTTGGAGTCACCATGAGTTGAACAGCCTCTGTGTTTTGCTGGGTTAAGGCCGGGCTTCTTTTAATATGGTGAAAAATAGCTTTGATTCGGAAAGACACACAGATGGCGTTAATGTTGTTGTTGGTGGTGGTCAACACATCCTGCTGATTCCCACCCTGTGTTCACACGCCATAGGCTTTTCAAGAGAAAAAAAAAGTTAATGTTGTTGTTGTTGTTGGTGGTCAACACAGCCTGCTGATTCCCACCCTCCATGCAGCTGAACAGACATGCAAATGAGGGCGTCTTAGACTCACCATGAGTTGAAGAGCCTCTGTGTTTTGCTGGGTTAAGGCCGGGCTTCTTTTAATATGGTGAAAAATAGCTTTGATTCGGAAAGACACACAGATGGCGTTAATGTTGTTGTTGGTGGTGGTCAACACATCCTGCTGATTCCCACCCTGTGTTCACACGCCATAGGCTTTTCAAGAGAAAAAAAAAGTTAATGTTGTTGTTGTTGTTGGTGGTCAACACAGCCTGCTGATTCCCACCCTCCATGCAGCTGCACAGACATGCAAATTAGGGTGTCTTGGAGTCACCATGAGTTGAACAACTTCTGTGTTCTGCCGGGCCGTGCATCTGATTTTATTCTGATGAAGCCGATTGTTACGCGTGCCTGCTGATTCTCGTCCCCATGCAGCTGCACAGACATGCAAATTAGGATGTCTTGGAGTCACCATGAGTTGAAGAGCATCTGTGTTCTGCCGGGCCCTGCTTCTGATATTGTTCTGATGAAGTCGATTGATACGCGTGCATGCTGATTCCTGCCCTCATGCAGCTGCACAGACATGCAAATTAGGCTGTCTTGGAGTCACCATGAGTTGAACAACCTCTGTGTTTTGCTGGGTTAAGGCCGGGCTTCCTTTAATATGGTGAAAAATAACTTTGATTCGGAAAGACACACAGACGGAGTTAATGTTGTTGTTGTTGGTGGTCAACACAGCCTGCTGATTCCCACCCTCCATGCAGCTGAACAGACATGCAAATTAGGCTGTCTTGGAGTCACCATGAGTTGAACAGCCGCTGTGTTTTGTTGGGTTAATGCTGGGCTTCCTTTAATATGGTGAAAAATAGCTTTGATTCGGAAAGACACACAGACGGCGTTAATGTTGTTGTTGGTGGTGGTCAACACAGCCTGCTGATTCCCACCCTCCATGCAGCTGCACAGACATGCAAATGAGGGCGTCTTAGACTCACCATGAGTTGAAGAGCATATGTGTTCTGCCGGGCCGTGCTTCTGATATTGTTCTGATGAAGTCGATTGATACGCGTGCATGCTGATTCATGCCCTCATGCAGCTGCACAGACATGCATATTAGGGTGTCTTGGAGTCACCATGAGTTGAACAACTTCTGTGTTCTGCCGGGCCGTGCATCTGATTTTATTCTGATGAAGCCGATTGTTACGCGTGCCTGCTGATTCCTGCCCCCATGCAGCTGCACAGACATGCAAATTAGGATGTCTTGGAGTCACCATGAGTTGAAGAGCATCTGTGTTCTGCCGGGCCGTGCTTCTGATAATGTTCTGATGAAGTCGATAGATACGCGTGCATGCTTATTCATGCCCTCATGCAGCTGCACAGACATGCAAATTAGGATGTCTTGGAGTCACCATGAGTTGAACAGCCTCTGTGTTTTGCTGGGTTAAGGCCGGGCTTCTTTTAATATGGTGAAAAATAGCTTTGATTCGGAAAGACACACAGATGGCGTTAATGTTGTTGTTGGTGGTGGTCAACACATCCTGCTGATTCCCACCCTGTGTTCACACGCCATAGGCTTTTCAAGAGAAAAAAAAAGTTAATGTTGTTGTTGTTGTTGGTGGTCAACACAGCCTGCTGATTCCCACCCTCCATGCAGCTGAACAGACATGCAAATGAGGGCGTCTTAGACTCACCATGAGTTGAAGAGCCTCTGTGTTTTGCTGGGTTAAGGCCGGGCTTCTTTTAATATGGTGAAAAATAGCTTTGATTCGGAAAGACACACAGATGGCGTTAATGTTGTTGTTGGTGGTGGTCAACACATCCTGCTGATTCCCACCCTGTGTTCACACGCCATAGGCTTTTCAAGAGAAAAAAAAAGTTAATGTTGTTGTTGTTGTTGGTGGTCAACACAGCCTGCTGATTCCCACCCTCCATGCAGCTGCACAGACATGCAAATTAGGGTGTCTTGGAGTCACCATGAGTTGAACAACTTCTGTGTTCTGCCGGGCCGTGCATCTGATTTTATTCTGATGAAGCCGATTGTTACGCGTGCCTGCTGATTCCTGCCCCCATGCAGCTGCACAGACATGCAAATTAGGATGTCTTGGAGTCACCATGAGTTGAAGAGCATCTGTGTTCTGCCGGGCCGTGCTTCTGATAATGTTCTGATGAAGTCGATAGATACGCGTGCATGCTTATTCATGCCCTCATGCAGCTGCACAGACATGCAAATTAGGATGTCTTGGAGTCACCATGAGTTGAACAGCCTCTGTGTTTTGCTGGGTTAAGGCCGGGCTTCTTTTAATATGGTGAAAAATAGCTTTGATTCGGAAAGACACACAGATGGCGTTAATGTTGTTGTTGGTGGTGGTCAACACATCCTGCTGATTCCCACCCTGTGTTCACACGCCATAGGCTTTTCAAGAGAAAAAAAAAGTTAATGTTGTTGTTGTTGTTGTTGGTGGTCAACACAGCCTGCTGATTCCCACCCTCCATGCAGCTGAACAGACATGCAAATGAGGGCGTCTTAGACTCACCATGAGTTGAAGAGCCTCTGTGTTTTGCTGGGTTAAGGCCGGGCTTCTTTTAATATGGTGAAAAATAGCTTTGATTCGGAAAGACACACAGATGGCGTTAATGTTGTTGTTGGTGGTGGTCAACACATCCTGCTGATTCCCACCCTGTGTTCACACGCCATAGGCTTTTCAAGAGAAAAAAAAAGTTAATGTTGTTGTTGTTGTTGGTGGTCAACACAGCCTGCTGATTCCCACCCTCCATGCAGCTGCACAGACATGCAAATTAGGGTGTCTTGGAGTCACCATGAGTTGAACAACTTCTGTGTTCTGCCGGGCCGTGCATCTGATTTTATTCTGATGAAGCCGATTGTTACGCGTGCCTGCTGATTCTCGTCCCCATGCAGCTGCACAGACATGCAAATTAGGATGTCTTGGAGTCACCATGAGTTGAAGAGCATCTGTGTTCTGCCGGGCCCTGCTTCTGATATTGTTCTGATGAAGTCGATTGATACGCGTGCATGCTGATTCCTGCCCTCATGCAGCTGCACAGACATGCAAATTAGGCTGTCTTGGAGTCACCATGAGTTGAACAACCTCTGTGTTTTGCTGGGTTAAGGCCGGGCTTCCTTTAATATGGTGAAAAAAAACTTTGATTCGGAAAGACACACAGACGGAGTTAATGTTGTTGTTGTTGGTGGTCAACACAGCCTGCTGATTCCCACCCTCCATGCAGCTGAACAGACATGCAAATTAGGCTGTCTTGGAGTCACCATGAGTTGAACAGCCTCTGTGTTTTGTTGGGTTAATGCTGGGCTTCCTTTAATATGGTGAAAAATAGCTTTGATTCGGAAAGACACACAGACGGCGTTAATGTTGTTGTTGGTGGTGGTCAACACAGCCTGCTGATTCCCACCCTCCATGCAGCTGCACAGACATGCAAATGAGGGCGTCTTAGACTCACCATGAGTTGAAGAGCATATGTGTTCTGCCGGGCCGTGCTTCTGATATTGTTCTGATGAAGTCGATTGATACGCGTGCATGCTGATTCATGCCCTCATGCAGCTGCACAGACATGCATATTAGGGTGTCTTGGAGTCACCATGAGTTGAACAACTTCTGTGTTCTGCCGGGCCGTGCATCTGATTTTATTCTGATGAAGCCGATTGTTACGCGTGCCTGCTGATTCCTGCCCCCATGCAGCTGCACAGACATGCAAATTAGGATGTCTTGGAGTCACCATGAGTTGAAGAGCATCTGTGTTCTGCCGGGCCGTGCTTCTGATAATGTTCTGATGAAGTCGATAGATACGCGTGCATGCTTATTCATGCCCTCATGCAGCTGCACAGACATGCAAATTAGGATGTCTTGGAGTCACCATGAGTTGAACAGCCTCTGTGTTTTGCTGGGTTAAGGCCGGGCTTCTTTTAATATGGTGAAAAATAGCTTTGATTCGGAAAGACACACAGATGGCGTTAATGTTGTTGTTGGTGGTGGTCAACACATCCTGCTGATTCCCACCCTGTGTTCACACGCCATAGGCTTTTCAAGAGAAAAAAAAAGTTAATGTTGTTGTTGTTGTTGGTGGTCAACACAGCCTGCTGATTCCCACCCTCCATGCAGCTGAACAGACATGCAAATGAGGGCGTCTTAGACTCACCATGAGTTGAAGAGCCTCTGTGTTTTGCTGGGTTAAGGCCGGGCTTCTTTTAATATGGTGAAAAATAGCTTTGATTCGGAAAGACACACAGATGGCGTTAATGTTGTTGTTGGTGGTGGTCAACACATCCTGCTGATTCCCACCCTGTGTTCACACGCCATAGGCTTTTCAAGAGAAAAAAAAAGTTAATGTTGTTGTTGTTGTTGGTGGTCAACACAGCATGCTGATTCCCACCCTCCATGCAGCTGCACAGACATGCAAATTAGGGTGTCTTGGAGTCACCATGAGTTGAACAACTTCTGTGTTCTGCCGGGCCGTGCATCTGATTTTATTCTGATGAAGCCGATTGTTACGCGTGCCTGCTGATTCCTGCCCCCATGCAGCTGCACAGACATGCAAATTAGGATGTCTTGGAGTCACCATGAGTTGAAGAGCATCTGTGTTCTGCCGGGCCGTGCTTCTGATAATGTTCTGATGAAGTCGATAGATACGCGTGCATGCTTATTCATGCCCTCATGCAGCTGCACAGACATGCAAATTAGGATGTCTTGGAGTCACCATGAGTTGAACAGCCTCTGTGTTTTGCTGGGTTAAGGCCGGGCTTCTTTTAATATGGTGAAAAATAGCTTTGATTCGGAAAGACACACAGATGGCGTTAATGTTGTTGTTGGTGGTGGTCAACACATCCTGCTGATTCCCACCCTGTGTTCACACGCCATAGGCTTTTCAAGAGAAAAAAAAAGTTAATGTTGTTGTTGTTGTTGGTGGTCAACACAGCCTGCTGATTCCCACCCTCCATGCAGCTGAACAGACATGCAAATGAGGGCGTCTTAGACTCACCATGAGTTGAAGAGCCTCTGTGTTTTGCTGGGTTAAGGCCGGGCTTCTTTTAATATGGTGAAAAATAGCTTTGATTCGGAAAGACACACAGATGGCGTTAATGTTGTTGTTGGTGGTGGTCAACACATCCTGCTGATTCCCACCCTGTGTTCACACGCCATAGGCTTTTCAAGAGAAAAAAAAAGTTAATGTTGTTGTTGTTGTTGGTGGTCAACACAGCCTGCTGATTCCCACCCTCCATGCAGCTGCACAGACATGCAAATTAGGGTGTCTTGGAGTCACCATGAGTTGAACAACTTCTGTGTTCTGCCGGGCCGTGCATCTGATTTTATTCTGATGAAGCCGATTGTTACGCGTGCCTGCTGATTCTCGTCCCCATGCAGCTGCACAGACATGCAAATTAGGATGTCTTGGAGTCACCATGAGTTGAAGAGCATCTGTGTTCTGCCGGGCCCTGCTTCTGATATTGTTCTGATGAAGTCGATTGATACGCGTGCATGCTGATTCCTGCCCTCATGCAGCTGCACAGACATGCAAATTAGGCTGTCTTGGAGTCACCATGAGTTGAACAACCTCTGTGTTTTGCTGGGTTAAGGCCGGGCTTCCTTTAATATGGTGAAAAATAACTTTGATTCGGAAAGACACACAGACGGAGTTAATGTTGTTGTTGTTGGTGGTCAACACAGCCTGCTGATTCCCACCCTCCATGCAGCTGAACAGACATGCAAATTAGGCTGTCTTGGAGTCACCATGAGTTGAACAGCCTCTGTGTTTTGTTGGGTTAATGCTGGGCTTCCTTTAATATGGTGAAAAATAGCTTTGATTCGGAAAGACACACAGACGGCGTTAATGTTGTTGTTGGTGGTGGTCAACACAGCCTGCTGATTCCCACCCTCCATGCAGCTGCACAGACATGCAAATGAGGGCGTCTTAGACTCACCATGAGTTGAAGAGCATATGTGTTCTGCCGGGCCGTGCTTCTGATATTGTTCTGATGAAGTCGATTGATACGCGTGCATGCTGATTCATGCCCTCATGCAGCTGCACAGACATGCATATTAGGGTGTCTTGGAGTCACCATGAGTTGAACAACTTCTGTGTTCTGCCGGGCCGTGCATCTGATTTTATTCTGATGAAGCCGATTGTTACGCGTGCCTGCTGATTCCTGCCCCCATGCAGCTGCACAGACATGCAAATTAGGATGTCTTGGAGTCACCATGAGTTGAAGAGCATCTGTGTTCTGCCGGGCCGTGCTTCTGATAATGTTCTGATGAAGTCGATAGATACGCGTGCATGCTTATTCATGCCCTCATGCAGCTGCACAGACATGCAAATTAGGATGTCTTGGAGTCACCATGAGTTGAACAGCCTCTGTGTTTTGCTGGGTTAAGGCCGGGCTTCTTTTAATATGGTGAAAAATAGCTTTGATTCGGAAAGACACACAGATGGCGTTAATGTTGTTGTTGGTGGTGGTCAACACATCCTGCTGATTCCCACCCTGTGTTCACACGCCATAGGCTTTTCAAGAGAAAAAAAAAGTTAATGTTGTTGTTGTTGTTGGTGGTCAACACAGCCTGCTGATTCCCACCCTCCATGCAGCTGAACAGACATGCAAATGAGGGCGTCTTAGACTCACCATGAGTTGAAGAGCCTCTGTGTTTTGCTGGGTTAAGGCCGGGCTTCTTTTAATATGGTGAAAAATAGCTTTGATTCGGAAAGACACACAGATGGCGTTAATGTTGTTGTTGGTGGTGGTCAACACATCCTGCTGATTCTCACCCTGTGTTCACACGCCATAGGCTTTTCAAGAGAAAAAAAAAGTTAATGTTGTTGTTGTTGTTGGTGGTCAACACAGCCTGCTGATTCCCACCCTCCATGCAGCTGCACAGACATGCAAATTAGGGTGTCTTGGAGTCACCATGAGTTGAACAACTTCTGTGTTCTGCCGGGCCGTGCATCTGATTTTATTCTGATGAAGCCGATTGTTACGCGTGCCTGCTGATTCCTGCCCCCATGCAGCTGCACAGACATGCAAATTAGGATGTCTTGGAGTCACCATGAGTTGAAGAGCATCTGTGTTCTGCCGGGCCGTGCTTCTGATAATGTTCTGATGAAGTCGATAGATACGCGTGCATGCTTATTCATGCCCTCATGCAGCTGCACAGACATGCAAATTAGGATGTCTTGGAGTCACCATGAGTTGAACAGCCTCTGTGTTTTGCTGGGTTAAGGCCGGGCTTCTTTTAATATGGTGAAAAATAGCTTTGATTCGGAAAGACACACAGATGGCGTTAATGTTGTTGTTGGTGGTGGTCAACACATCCTGCTGATTCCCACCCTGTGTTCACACGCCATAGGCTTTTCAAGAGAAAAAAAAAGTTAATGTTGTTGTTGTTGTTGGTGGTCAACACAGCCTGCTGATTCCCACCCTCCATGCAGCTGAACAGACATGCAAATGAGGGCGTCTTAGACTCACCATGAGTTGAAGAGCCTCTGTGTTTTGCTGGGTTAAGGCCGGGCTTCTTTTAATATGGTGAAAAATAGCTTTGATTCGGAAAGACACACAGATGGCGTTAATGTTGTTGTTGGTGGTGGTCAACACATCCTGCTGATTCCCACCCTGTGTTCACACGCCATAGGCTTTTCAAGAGAAAAAAAAAGTTAATGTTGTTGTTGTTGTTGGTGGTCAACACAGCCTGCTGATTCCCACCCTCCATGCAGCTGCACAGACATGCAAATTAGGGTGTCTTGGAGTCACCATGAGTTGAACAACTTCTGTGTTCTGCCGGGCCGTGCATCTGATTTTATTCTGATGAAGCCGATTGTTACGCATGCCTGCTGATTCTCGTCCCCATGCAGCTGCACAGACATGCAAATTAGGGTGTCTTGGAGTCACCATGAGTTGAAGAGCATCTGTGTTCTGCCGGGCCCTGCTTCTGATATTGTTCTGATGAAGTCGATTGATACGCGTGCATGCTGATTCCTGCCCTCATGCAGCTGCACAGACATGCAAATTAGGCTGTCTTGGAGTCACCATGAGTTGAAGAGCATCTGTGTTCTGCCGGGCCGTGCTTCTGATAATGTTCTGATGAAGTCGATAGATACGCGTGCATGCTTATTCATGCCCTCATGCAGCTGCACAGACATGCAAATTAGGATGTCTTGGAGTCACCATGAGTTGAACAGCCTCTGTGTTTTGCTGGGTTAAGGCCGGGCTTCCTTTAATATGGTAAAAAATAGCTTTGATTCGGAAAGACACACAGATGGCGTTAATGTTGTTGATGGTGGTGGTCAACACAGCCTGCTGATTCCCACCCTCCATGCAGCTGCACAGACATGCAAATTAGGCTGTCTTGGAGTCACCATGAGTTGAACAGCCTCTGTGTTTTGCTGGGTTAATGCTGGGCTTCCTTTAATATGGTGAAAAATAGCTTTGATTCGGAAAGACACACAGATGGCGTTAATGTTGTTGATGGTGGTGGTCAACACAGCCTGCTGATTCCCACCCTCCATGCAGCTGCACAGACATGCAAATTAGGGTGTCTTGGAGTCACCATGAGTTGAACAACTTCTGTGTTCTGCCGGGCCGTGCATCTGATTTTATTCTGATGAAGCCGATTGTTACGCATGCCTGCTGATTCTCGTCCCCATGCAGCTGCACAGACATGCAAATTAGGATGTCTTGGAGTCACCATGAGTTGAAGCGCATCTGTGTTCTGCCGGGCCCTGCTTCTGATATTGTTCTGATGAAGTCGATTGATACGCGTGCATGCTGATTCCTGCCCCCATGCAGCTGCACAGACATGCAAATTAGGATGTCTTGGAGTCACCATGAGTTGAACAGCATCTGTGTTCTGCCGGGCCGTGCTTCTGATATTGTTCTGATGAAGTCGATTGATACGCGTGCCTGCTGATTCCTGCCCTCATGCAGCTGCACAGACATGCAAATTAGGCTGTCTTGGAGTCACCATGAGTTAAACTGCCTCTGTGTTTTGTTGGGTTAATGCTGGGCTTCCTTTAATATGGTGAAAAATAGCTTTGATTCGGAAAGACACACAGACGGCGTTAATGTTGTTGTTGGTGGTGGTCAACACAGCCTGCTGATTCCCACCCTCCATGCAGCTGCACAGACATGCAAATGAGGGCGTCTTAGACTCACCATGAGTTGAAGAGCATATGTGTTCTGCCGGGCCGTGCTTCTGATATTGTTCTGATGAAGTCGATTGATACGCGTGCATGCTGATTCATGCCCTCATGCAGCTGCACAGACATGCATATTAGGGTGTCTTGGAGTCACCATGAGTTGAACAACTTCTGTGTTCTGCCGGGCCGTGCATCTGATTTTATTCTGATGAAGCCGATTGTTACGCGTGCCTGCTGATTCCTGCCCCCATGCAGCTGCACAGACATGCAAATTAGGATGTCTTGGAGTCACCATGAGTTGAAGAGCATCTGTGTTCTGCCGGGCCGTGCTTCTGATAATGTTCTGATGAAGTCGATAGATACGCGTGCATGCTTATTCATGCCCTCATGCAGCTGCACAGACATGCAAATTAGGATGTCTTGGAGTCACCATGAGTTGAACAGCCTCTGTGTTTTGCTGGGTTAAGGCCGGGCTTCTTTTAATATGGTGAAAAATAGCTTTGATTCGGAAAGACACACAGATGGCGTTAATGTTGTTGTTGGTGGTGGTCAACACATCCTGCTGATTCCCACCCTGTGTTCACACGCCATAGGCTTTTCAAGAGAAAAAAAAAGTTAATGTTGTTGTTGTTGTTGGTGGTCAACACAGCCTGCTGATTCCCACCCTCCATGCAGCTGAACAGACATGCAAATGAGGGCGTCTTAGACTCACCATGAGTTGAAGAGCCTCTGTGTTTTGCTGGGTTAAGGCCGGGCTTCTTTTAATATGGTGAAAAATAGCTTTGATTCGGAAAGACACACAGATGGCGTTAATGTTGTTGTTGGTGGTGGTCAACACATCCTGCTGATTCCCACCCTGTGTTCACACGCCATAGGCTTTTCAAGAGAAAAAAAAAGTTAATGTTGTTGTTGTTGTTGGTGGTCAACACAGCCTGCTGATTCCCACCCTCCATGCAGCTGCACAGACATGCAAATTAGGGTGTCTTGGAGTCACCATGAGTTGAACAACTTCTGTGTTCTGCCGGGCCGTGCATCTGATTTTATTCTGATGAAGCCGATTGTTACGCATGCCTGCTGATTCTCGTCCCCATGCAGCTGCACAGACATGCAAATTAGGATGTCTTGGAGTCACCATGAGTTGAAGAGCATCTGTGTTCTGCCGGGCCCTGCTTCTGATATTGTTCTGATGAAGTCGATTGATACGCGTGCATGCTGATTCCTGCCCTCATGCAGCTGCACAGACATGCAAATTAGGCTGTCTTGGAGTCACCATGAGTTGAAGAGCATCTGTGTTCTGCCGGGCCGTGCTTCTGATAATGTTCTGATGAAGTCGATAGATACGCGTGCATGCTTATTCATGCCCTCATGCAGCTGCACAGACATGCAAATTAGGATGTCTTGGAGTCACCATGAGTTGAACAGCCTCTGTGTTTTGCTGGGTTAAGGCCGGGCTTCCTTTAATATGGTAAAAAATAGCTTTGATTCGGAAAGACACACAGATGGCGTTAATGTTGTTGATGGTGGTGGTCAACACAGCCTGCTGATTCCCACCCTCCATGCAGCTGCACAGACATGCAAATTAGGCTGTCTTGGAGTCACCATGAGTTGAACAGCCTCTGTGTTTTGCTGGGTTAAGGCCGGGCTTCCTTTAATATGGTGAAAAATAGCTTTGATTCGCAAAGACACACAGATGGCGTTAATGTTGTTGATGGTGGTGGTCAACACAGCCTGCTGATTCCCACCCTCCATGCAGCTGCACAGACATGCAAATTAGGGTGTCTTGGAGTCACCATGAGTTGAACAACTTCTGTGTTCTGCCGGGCCGTGCATCTGATTTTATTCTGATGAAGCCGATTGTTACGCATGCCTGCTGATTCTCGTCCCCATGCAGCTGCACAGACATGCAAATTAGGATGTCTTGGAGTCACCATGAGTTGAAGAGCATCTGTGTTCTGCCGGGCCCTGCTTCTGATATTGTTCTGATGAAGTCGATTGATACGCGTGCATGCTGATTCCTGCCCCCATGCAGCTGCACAGACATGCAAATTAGGATGTCTTGGAGTCACCATGAGTTGAACAGCATCTGTGTTCTGCTGGGCCGTGCTTCTGATATTGTTCTGATGAAGTCGATTGATACGCGTGCCTGCTGATTCCTGCCCTCATGCAGCTGCACAGACATGCAAATTAGGCTGTCTTGGAGTCACCATGAGTTGAACAGCCTCTGTGTTTTGTTGGGTTAATGCTGGGCTTCCTTTAATATGGTGAAAAATAGCTTTGATTCGGAAAGACACACAGACGGCGTTAATGTTGTTGTTGGTGGTGGTCAACACAGCCTGCTGATTCCCACCCTCCATGCAGCTGCACAGACATGCAAATGAGGGCGTCTTAGACTCACCATGAGTTGAAGAGCATATGTGTTCTGCCGGGCCGTGCTTCTGATATTGTTCTGATGAAGTCGATTGATACGCGTGCATGCTGATTCATGCCCTCATGCAGCTGCACAGACATGCATATTAGGGTGTCTTGGAGTCACCATGAGTTGAACAACTTCTGTGTTCTGCCGGGCCGTGCATCTGATTTTATTCTGATGAAGCCGATTGTTACGCGTGCCTGCTGATTCCTGCCCCCATGCAGCTGCACAGACATGCAAATTAGGATGTCTTGGAGTCACCATGAGTTGAAGAGCATCTGTGTTCTGCCGGGCCGTGCTTCTGATAATGTTCTGATGAAGTCGATAGATACGCGTGCATGCTTATTCATGCCCTCATGCAGCTGCACAGACATGCAAATTAGGATGTCTTGGAGTCACCATGAGTTGAACAGCCTCTGTGTTTTGCTGGGTTAAGGCCGGGCTTCTTTTAATATGGTGAAAAATAGCTTTGATTCGGAAAGACACACAGATGGCGTTAATGTTGTTGTTGGTGGTGGTCAACACATCCTGCTGATTCCCACCCTGTGTTCACACGCCATAGGCTTTTCAAGAGAAAAAAAAAGTTAATGTTGTTGTTGTTGTTGGTGGTCAACACAGCCTGCTGATTCCCACCCTCCATGCAGCTGAACAGACATGCAAATGAGGGCGTCTTAGACTCACCATGAGTTGAAGAGCCTCTGTGTTTTGCTGGGTTAAGGCCGGGCTTCTTTTAATATGGTGAAAAATAGCTTTGATTCGGAAAGACACACAGATGGCGTTAATGTTGTTGTTGGTGGTGGTCAACACATCCTGCTGATTCCCACCCTGTGTTCACACGCCATAGGCTTTTCAAGAGAAAAAAAAAGTTAATGTTGTTGTTGTTGTTGGTGGTCAACACAGCCTGCTGATTCCCACCCTCCATGCAGCTGCACAGACATGCAAATTAGGGTGTCTTGGAGTCACCATGAGTTGAACAACTTCTGTGTTCTGCCGGGCCGTGCATCTGATTTTATTCTGATGAAGCCGATTGTTACGCGTGCCTGCTGATTCCTGCCCCCATGCAGCTGCACAGACATGCAAATTAGGATGTCTTGGAGTCACCATGAGTTGAAGAGCATCTGTGTTCTGCCGGGCCGTGCTTCTGATAATGTTCTGATGAAGTCGATAGATACGCGTGCATGCTTATTCATGCCCTCATGCAGCTGCACAGACATGCAAATTAGGATGTCTTGGAGTCACCATGAGTTGAACAGCCTCTGTGTTTTGCTGGGTTAAGGCCGGGCTTCTTTTAATATGGTGAAAAATAGCTTTGATTCGGAAAGACACACAGATGGCGTTAATGTTGTTGTTGGTGGTGGTCAACACATCCTGCTGATTCCCACCCTGTGTTCACACGCCATAGGCTTTTCAAGAGAAAAAAAAAGTTAATGTTGTTGTTGTTGGTGGTCAACACAGCCTGCTGATTCCCACCCTCCATGCAGCTGAACAGACATGCAAATGAGGGCGTCTTAGACTCACCATGAGTTGAAGAGCCTCTGTGTTTTGCTGGGTTAAGGCCGGGCTTCTTTTAATATGGTGAAAAATAGCTTTGATTCGGAAAGACACACAGATGGCGTTAATGTTGTTGTTGGTGGTGGTCAACACATCCTGCTGATTCCCACCCTGTGTTCACACGCCATAGGCTTTTCAAGAGAAAAAAAAAGTTAATGTTGTTGTTGTTGTTGGTGGTCAACACAGCCTGCTGATTCCCACCCTCCATGCAGCTGCACAGACATGCAAATTAGGGTGTCTTGGAGTCACCATGAGTTGAACAACTTCTGTGTTCTGCCGGGCCGTGCATCTGATTTTATTCTGATGAAGCCGATTGTTACGCATGCCTGCTGATTCTCGTCCCCATGCAGCTGCACAGACATGCAAATTAGGATGTCTTGGAGTCACCATGAGTTGAAGAGCATCTGTGTTCTGCCGGGCCCTGCTTCTGATATTGTTCTGATGAAGTCGATTGATACGCGTGCATGCTGATTCCTGCCCTCATGCAGCTGCACAGACATGCAAATTAGGCTGTCTTGGAGTCACCATGAGTTGAAGAGCATCTGTGTTCTGCCGGGCCGTGCTTCTGATAATGTTCTGATGAAGTCGATAGATACGCGTGCATGCTTATTCATGCCCTCATGCAGCTGCACAGACATGCAAATTAGGATGTCTTGGAGTCACCATGAGTTGAACAGCCTCTGTGTTTTGCTGGGTTAAGGCCGGGCTTCCTTTAATATGGTAAAAAATAGCTTTGATTCGGAAAGACACACAGATGGCGTTAATGTTGTTGATGGTGGTGGTCAACACAGCCTGCTGATTCCCACCCTCCATGCAGCTGCACAGACATGCAAATTAGGCTGTCTTGGAGTCACCATGAGTTGAACAGCCTCTGTGTTTTGCTGGGTTAAGGCCGGGCTTCCTTTAATATGGTGAAAAATAGCTTTGATTCGCAAAGACACACAGATGGCGTTAATGTTGTTGATGGTGGTGGTCAACACAGCCTGCTGATTCCCACCCTCCATGCAGCTGCACAGACATGCAAATTAGGGTGTCTTGGAGTCACCATGAGTTGAACAACTTCTGTGTTCTGCCGGGCCGTGCATCTGATTTTATTCTGATGAAGCCGATTGTTACGCATGCCTGCTGATTCTCGTCCCCATGCAGCTGCACAGACATGCAAATTAGGATGTCTTGGAGTCACCATGAGTTGAAGCGCATCTGTGTTCTGCCGGGCCCTGCTTCTGATATTGTTCTGAAGAAGTCGATTGATACGCGTGCATGCTGATTCCTGCCCCCATGCAGCTGCACAGACATGCAAATTAGGATGTCTTGGAGTCACCATGAGTTGAACAGCATCTGTGTTCTGCTGGGCCGTGCTTCTGATATTGTTCTGATGAAGTCGATTGATACGCGTGCCTGCTGATTCCTGCCCTCATGCAGCTGCACAGACATGCAAATTAGGCTGTCTTGGAGTCACCATGAGTTGAACAGCCTCTGTGTTTTGTTGGGTTAATGCTGGGCTTCCTTTAATATGGTGAAAAATAGCTTTGATTCGGAAAGACACACAGACGGCGTTAATGTTGTTGTTGGTGGTGGTCAACACAGCCTGCTGATTCCCACCCTCCATGCAGCTGCACAGACATGCAAATGAGGGCGTCTTAGACTCACCATGAGTTGAAGAGCATATGTGTTCTGCCGGGCCGTGCTTCTGATATTGTTCTGATGAAGTCGATTGATACGCGTGCATGCTGATTCATGCCCTCATGCAGCTGCACAGACATGCATATTAGGGTGTCTTGGAGTCACCATGAGTTGAACAACTTCTGTGTTCTGCCGGGCCGTGCATCTGATTTTATTCTGATGAAGCCGATTGTTACGCGTGCCTGCTGATTCCTGCCCCCATGCAGCTGCACAGACATGCAAATTAGGATGTCTTGGAGTCACCATGAGTTGAAGAGCATCTGTGTTCTGCCGGGCCGTGCTTCTGATAATGTTCTGATGAAGTCGATAGATACGCGTGCATGCTTATTCATGCCCTCATGCAGCTGCACAGACATGCAAATTAGGATGTCTTGGAGTCACCATGAGTTGAACAGCCTCTGTGTTTTGCTGGGTTAAGGCCGGGCTTCTTTTAATATGGTGAAAAATAGCTTTGATTCGGAAAGACACACAGATGGCGTTAATGTTGTTGTTGGTGGTGGTCAACACATCCTGCTGATTCCCACCCTGTGTTCACACGCCATAGGCTTTTCAAGAGAAAAAAAAAGTTAATGTTGTTGTTGTTGTTGGTGGTCAACACAGCCTGCTGATTCCCACCCTCCATGCAGCTGAACAGACATGCAAATGAGGGCGTCTTAGACTCACCATGAGTTGAAGAGCCTCTGTGTTTTGCTGGGTTAAGGCCGGGCTTCTTTTAATATGGTGAAAAATAGCTTTGATTCGGAAAGACACACAGATGGCGTTAATGTTGTTGTTGGTGGTGGTCAACACATCCTGCTGATTCCCACCCTGTGTTCACACGCCATAGGCTTTTCAAGAGAAAAAAAAAGTTAATGTTGTTGTTGTTGTTGGTGGTCAACACAGCCTGCTGATTCCCACCCTCCATGCAGCTGCACAGACATGCAAATTAGGGTGTCTTGGAGTCACCATGAGTTGAACAACTTCTGTGTTCTGCCGGGCCGTGCATCTGATTTTATTCTGATGAAGCCGATTGTTACGCGTGCCTGCTGATTCCTGCCCCCATGCAGCTGCACAGACATGCAAATTAGGATGTCTTGGAGTCACCATGAGTTGAAGAGCATCTGTGTTCTGCCGGGCCGTGCTTCTGATAATGTTCTGATGAAGTCGATAGATACGCGTGCATGCTTATTCATGCCCTCATGCAGCTGCACAGACATGCAAATTAGGATGTCTTGGAGTCACCATGAGTTGAACAGCCTCTGTGTTTTGCTGGGTTAAGGCCGGGCTTCTTTTAATATGGTGAAAAATAGCTTTGATTCGGAAAGACACACAGATGGCGTTAATGTTGTTGTTGGTGGTGGTCAACACATCCTGCTGATTCCCACCCTGTGTTCACACGCCATAGGCTTTTCAAGAGAAAAAAAAAGTTAATGTTGTTGTTGTTGGTGGTCAACACAGCCTGCTGATTCCCACCCTCCATGCAGCTGAACAGACATGCAAATGAGGGCGTCTTAGACTCACCATGAGTTGAAGAGCCTCTGTGTTTTGCTGGGTTAAGGCCGGGCTTCTTTTAATATGGTGAAAAATAGCTTTGATTCGGAAAGACACACAGATGGCGTTAATGTTGTTGTTGGTGGTGGTCAACACATCCTGCTGATTCCCACCCTGTGTTCACACGCCATAGGCTTTTCAAGAGAAAAAAAAAGTTAATGTTGTTGTTGTTGTTGGTGGTCAACACAGCCTGCTGATTCCCACCCTCCATGCAGCTGCACAGACATGCAAATTAGGGTGTCTTGGAGTCACCATGAGTTGACCAACTTCTGTGTTCTGCCGGGCCGTGCATCTGATTTTATTCTGATGAAGCCGATTGTTACGCGTGCCTGCTGATTCTCGTCCCCATGCAGCTGCACAGACATGCAAATTAGGATGTCTTGGAGTCACCATGAGTTGAAGAGCATCTGTGTTCTGCCGGGCCCTGCTTCTGATATTGTTCTGATGAAGTCGATTGATACGCGTGCATGCTGATTCCTGCCCTCATGCAGCTGCACAGACATGCAAATTAGGCTGTCTTGGAGTCACCATGAGTTGAACAACCTCTGTGTTTTGCTGGGTTAAGGCCGGGCTTCCTTTAATATGGTGAAAAATAACTTTGATTCGGAAAGACACACAGACGGAGTTAATGTTGTTGTTGTTGGTGGTCAACACAGCCTGCTGATTCCCACCCTCCATGCAGCTGAACAGACATGCAAATTAGGCTGTCTTGGAGTCACCATGAGTTGAACAGCCTCTGTGTTTTGTTGGGTTAATGCTGGGCTTCCTTTAATATGGTGAAAAATAGCTTTGATTCGGAAAGACACACAGACGGCGTTAATGTTGTTGTTGGTGGTGGTCAACACAGCCTGCTGATTCCCACCCTCCATGCAGCTGCACAGACATGCAAATGAGGGCGTCTTAGACTCACCATGAGTTGAAGAGCATATGTGTTCTGCCGGGCCGTGCTTCTGATATTGTTCTGATGAAGTCGATTGATACGCGTGCATGCTGATTCATGCCCTCATGCAGCTGCACAGACATGCATATTAGGGTGTCTTGGAGTCACCATGAGTTGAACAACTTCTGTGTTCTGCCGGGCCGTGCATCTGATTTTATTCTGATGAAGCCGATTGTTACGCGTGCCTGCTGATTCCTGCCCCCATGCAGCTGCACAGACATGCAAATTAGGATGTCTTGGAGTCACCATGAGTTGAAGAGCATCTGTGTTCTGCCGGGCCGTGCTTCTGATAATGTTCTGATGAAGTCGATAGATACGCGTGCATGCTTATTCATGCCCTCATGCAGCTGCACAGACATGCAAATTAGGATGTCTTGGAGTCACCATGAGTTGAACAGCCTCTGTGTTTTGCTGGGTTAAGGCCGGGCTTCTTTTAATATGGTGAAAAATAGCTTTGATTCGGAAAGACACACAGATGGCGTTAATGTTGTTGTTGGTGGTGGTCAACACATCCTGCTGATTCCCACCCTGTGTTCACACGCCATAGGCTTTTCAAGAGAAAAAAAAAGTTAATGTTGTTGTTGTTGTTGGTGGTCAACACAGCCTGCTGATTCCCACCCTCCATGCAGCTGAACAGACATGCAAATGAGGGCGTCTTAGACTCACCATGAGTTGAAGAGCCTCTGTGTTTTGCTGGGTTAAGGCCGGGCTTCTTTTAATATGGTGAAAAATAGCTTTGATTCGGAAAGACACACAGATGGCGTTAATGTTGTTGTTGGTGGTGGTCAACACATCCTGCTGATTCTCACCCTGTGTTCACACGCCATAGGCTTTTCAAGAGAAAAAAAAAGTTAATGTTGTTGTTGTTGTTGGTGGTCAACACAGCCTGCTGATTCCCACCCTCCATGCAGCTGCACAGACATGCAAATTAGGGTGTCTTGGAGTCACCATGAGTTGAACAACTTCTGTGTTCTGCCGGGCCGTGCATCTGATTTTATTCTGATGAAGCCGATTGTTACGCGTGCCTGCTGATTCCTGCCCCCATGCAGCTGCACAGACATGCAAATTAGGATGTCTTGGAGTCACCATGAGTTGAAGAGCATCTGTGTTCTGCCGGGCCGTGCTTCTGATAATGTTCTGATGAAGTCGATAGATACGCGTGCATGCTTATTCATGCCCTCATGCAGCTGCACAGACATGCAAATTAGGATGTCTTGGAGTCACCATGAGTTGAACAGCCTCTGTGTTTTGCTGGGTTAAGGCCGGGCTTCTTTTAATATGGTGAAAAATAGCTTTGATTCGGAAAGACACACAGATGGCGTTAATGTTGTTGTTGGTGGTGGTCAACACATCCTGCTGATTCCCACCCTGTGTTCACACGCCATAGGCTTTTCAAGAGAAAAAAAAAGTTAATGTTGTTGTTGTTGTTGGTGGTCAACACAGCCTGCTGATTCCCACCCTCCATGCAGCTGCACAGACATGCAAATTAGGCTGTCTTGGAGTCACCATGAGTTGAACAACCTCTGTGTTTTGCTGGGTTAAGGCCGGGCTTCCTTTAATATGGTGAAAAATAACTTTGATTCGGAAAGACACACAGACGGCGTTAATGTTGTTGTTGTTGGTGGTCAACACAGCCTGCTGATTCCCACCCTCCATGCAGCTGCACAGACATGCAAATTAGGGTGTCTTGGAGTCACCATGAGTTGAAGAGCATCTGTGTTCTGCCGGGCCGTGCTTCTGATATTGTTCTGATAAAGTCGATTGATACGCGTGCCTGCTGATTCCTGCCCTCATGCAGCTGCACAGACATGCAAATTAGGCTGTCTTGGAGTCACCATGAGTTGAACAGCCTCTGTGTTTTGCTGGGTTAAGGCCGGGCTTCCTTTAATATGGTGAAAAATAACTTTGATTCGGAAAGACACACAGACGGCGTTAATGTTGTTGTTGTTGGTGGTCAACACAGCCTGCTGATTCCCACCCTCCATGCAGCTGCACAGACATGCAAATTAGGGTGTCTTGGAGTCACCACGAGTTGAACAACTTCTGTGTTCTGCCGGGCCGTGCATCTGATTTATTCTGATGAAGCCGATTGTTACGCGTGCCTGCTGATTCCTGCCCCCATGCAGCTGCACAGACATGCAAATTAGGATGTCTTGGAGTCACCATGAGTTGAAGAGCATCTGTGTTCTGCTGGGCCGTGCTTCTGATATTGTTCTGATGAAGTCGATTGATACGCGTGCCTGCTGATTCCTGCCCTCATGCAGCTGCACAGACATGCAAATTAGGCTGTCTTGGAGTCACCATGAGTTGAACAGCCTCTGTGTTTTGCTGGGTTAAGGCCGGGCTTCCTTTAATATGGTGAAAAATAACTTTGATTCGGAAAGACACACAGACGGTGTTAATGTTGTTGTTGTTGGTGGTCAACACAGCCTGCTGATTCCCACCCCCATGCAGCTGCACAGACATGCAAATTAGGCTGTCTTGGAGTCACCATGAGTTGAACAACTTCTGTGTTCTGCCGGGCCGTGCATCTGATTTTATTCTGATGAAGCCGATTGTTACGCGTGCCTGCTGATTCCTGCCCTCATGCAGCTGCACAGACATGCAAATTAGGCTGTCTTGGAGTCACCATGAGTTGAACAGCCTCTGTGTTTTGTTGGGTTAATGCTGGGCTTTCTTTAATGTGGTGAAAAATAGCTTTGATTCGGAAAGACACACAGACGGCGTTAATGTTGTTGTTGTTGGTGGTCAACACAGCTTGCTGATTCCCATCCTCCATGCAGCTGAACAGACATGCAAATTAGGCTGTCTTGGAGTCACCATGAGTTGAACAGCCTCTGTGTTTTGTTGGGTTAATGCTGGGCTTCCTTTAATATGGTGAAAAATAGCTTTGATTCGGAAAGACACACAGACGGCGTTAATGTTGTTGTTGGTGGTGGTCAACACAGCCTGCTGATTCCCACCCTCCATGCAGCTGCACAGACATGCAAATGAGGGCGTCTTAGACTCACCATGAGTTGAAGAGCATATGTGTTCTGCCGGGCCGTGCTTCTGATATTGTTCTGATGAAGTCGATTGATACGCGTGCATGCTGATTCATGCCCTCATGCAGCTGCACAGACATGCATATTAGGGTGTCTTGGAGTCACCATGAGTTGAACAACTTCTGTGTTCTGCCGGGCCGTGCATCTGATTTTATTCTGATGAAGCCGATTGTTACGCGTGCCTGCTGATTCCTGCCCCCATGCAGCTGCACAGACATGCAAATTAGGATGTCTTGGAGTCACCATGAGTTGAAGAGCATCTGTGTTCTGCCGGGCCGTGCTTCTGATAATGTTCTGATGAAGTCGATAGATACGCGTGCATGCTTATTCATGCCCTCATGCAGCTGCACAGACATGCAAATTTGGATGTCTTGGAGTCACCATGAGTTGAACAGCCTCTGTGTTTTGCTGGGTTAAGGCCGGGCTTCCTTTAATATGGTAAAAAATAGCTTTGATTCGGAAAGACACACAGATGGAGTTAATGTTGTTGTTGTTGGTGGTCAACACAGCCTGCTGATTCCCACCCCCATGCAGCTGCACAGACATGCAAATTAGGCTGTCTTGGAGTCACCATGAGTTGAACAGCCTCTGTGTTTTGCTGGGTTAAGGCCGGGCTTCCTTTAATATGGTGAAAAATAGCTTTGATTCGGAAAGACACACAGATGGCGTTAATGTTGTGTTGCACATTTTTTCTGCACCGGGTGGAGTTTTTTGGGTGTGTTCACACGCCATAGGCTTTTCAAAAAAGTTAATGTTGTTGATGGTGGTGGTCAACACAGCCTGCTGATTCCCACCCTCCATGCAGCTGCACAGACATGCAAATTAGGGTGTCTTGGAGTCACCATGAGTTGAACAACTTCTGTGTTCTGCCGGGCCGTGCATCTGATTTTATTCTGATGAAGCCGATTGTTACGCATGCCTGCTGATTCTCGTCCCCATGCAGCTGCACAGACATGCAAATTAGGATGTCTTGGAGTCACCATGAGTTGAAGAGCATCTGTGTTCTGCCGGGCCCTGCTTCTGATATTGTTCTGATGAAGTCGATTGATACGCGTGCATGCTGATTCCTGCCCTCATGCAGCTGCACAGACATGCAAATTAGGCTGTCTTGGAGTCACCATGAGTTGAACAGCCTCTGTGTTTTGCTGGGTTAAGGCCGGGCTTCCTTTAATATGGTGAAAAATAACTTTGATTCGGAAAGACACACAGACGGCGTTAATGTTGTTGTTGTTGGTGGTCAACACAGCCTGCTGATTCCCACCCTCCATGCAGCTGCACAGACATGCAAATTAGGGTGTCTTGGAGTCACCATGAGTTGAACAACTTCTGTGTTCTGCCGGGCTGTGCATCTGATTTTATTCTGATGAAGCCGATTGTTACGCGTGCCTGCTGATTCCTGCCCCCATGCAGCTGCACAGACATGCAAATTAGGCTGTCTTGGAGTCACCATGAGTTGAACAGCATCTGTGTTCTGCTGGGCCGTGCTTCTGATATTGTTCTGATGAAGTCGATTGATACGCGTGCCTGCTGATTCCTGCCCTCATGCAGCTGCACAGACATGCAAATTAGGCTGTCTTGGAGTCACCATGAGTTGAACAGCCTCTGTGTTTTGTTGGGTTAATGCTGGGCTTTCTTTAATGTGGTGAAAAATAGCTTTGATTCGGAAAGACACACAGACGGCGTTAATGTTGTTGTTGTTGGTGGTCAACACAGCCTGCTGATTCCCACCCTCCATGCAGCTGAACAGACATGCAAATTAGGCTGTCTTGGAGTCACCATGAGTTGAACAGCCTCTGTGTTTTGTTGGGTTAATGCTGGGCTTCCTTTAATATGGTGAAAAATAGCTTTGATTCGCAAAGACACACAGACGGCGTTAATGTTGTTGTTGTTGGTGGTCAACACAGCCTGCTGATTCCCACCCTCCATGCAGCTGAACAGACATGCAAATGAGGGCGTCTTAGACTCACCATGAGTTGAAGAGCCTCTGTGTTTTGCTGGGTTAAGGCCGGGCTTCTTTTAATATGGTGAAAAATAGCTTTGATTCGGAAAGACACACAGATGGCGTTAATGTTGTTGTTGGTGGTGGTCAACACATCCTGCTGATTCCCACCCTGTGTTCACACGCCATAGGCTTTTCAAGAGAAAAAAAAAGTTAATGTTGTTGTTGTTGTTGGTGGTCAACACAGCCTGCTGATTCCCACCCTCCATGCAGCTGCACAGACATGCAAATTAGGGTGTCTTGGAGTCACCATGAGTTGAACAACTTCTGTGTTCTGCCGGGCCGTGCATCTGATTTTATTCTGATGAAGCCGATTGTTACGCATGCCTGCTGATTCTCGTCCCCATGCAGCTGCACAGACATGCAAATTAGGATGTCTTGGAGTCACCATGAGTTGAAGAGCATCTGTGTTCTGCCGGGCCCTGCTTCTGATATTGTTCTGATGAAGTCGATTGATACGCGTGCATGCTGATTCCTGCCCTCATGCAGCTGCACAGACATGCAAATTAGGCTGTCTTGGAGTCACCATGAGTTGAACAACCTCTGTGTTTTGCTGGGTTAAGGCCGGGCTTCCTTTAATATGGTGAAAAATAACTTTGATTCGGAAAGACACACAGACGGAGTTAATGTTGTTGTTGTTGGTGGTCAACACAGCCTGCTGATTCCCACCCTCCATGCAGC
This sequence comes from Rana temporaria, assembly GCF_905171775.1. Taxonomy (NCBI): domain Eukaryota; kingdom Metazoa; phylum Chordata; class Amphibia; order Anura; family Ranidae; genus Rana; species Rana temporaria. The sequence goes on from NC_053490.1 coordinate 427,571,672, forward strand.
TGAACAGACATGCAAATTAGGCTGTCTTGGAGTCACCATGAGTTGAACAGCCTCTGTGTTTTGTTGGGTTAATGCTGGGCTTCCTTTAATATGGTGAAAAATAGCTTTGATTCGGAAAGACACACAGACGGCGTTAATGTTGTTGTTGGTGGTGGTCAACACAGCCTGCTGATTCCCACCCTCCATGCAGCTGCACAGACATGCAAATGAGGGCGTCTTAGACTCACCATGAGTTGAAGAGCTTATGTGTTCTGCCGGGCCGTGCTTCTGATATTGTTCTGATGAAGTCGATTGATACGCGTGCATGCTGATTCATGCCCTCATGCAGCTGCACAGACATGCATATTAGGGTGTCTTGGAGTCACCATGAGTTGAACAACTTCTGTGTTCTGCCGGGCCGTGCATCTGATTTTATTCTGATGAAGCCGATTGTTACGCGTGCCTGCTGATTCCTGCCCCCATGCAGCTGCACAGACATGCAAATTAGGATGTCTTGGAGTCACCATGAGTTGAAGAGCATCTGTGTTCTGCCGGGCCGTGCTTCTGATAATGTTCTGATGAAGTCGATAGATACGCGTGCATGCTTATTCATGCCCTCATGCAGCTGCACAGACATGCAAATTTGGATGTCTTGGAGTCACCATGAGTTGAACAGCCTCTGTGTTTTGCTGGGTTAAGGCCGGGCTTCCTTTAATATGGTAAAAAATAGCTTTGATTCGGAAAGACACACAGATGGAGTTAATGTTGTTGTTGTTGGTGGTCAACACAGCCTGCTGATTCCCACCCCCATGCAGCTGCACAGACATGCAAATTAGGCTGTCTTGGAGTCACCATGAGTTGAACAGCCTCTGTGTTTTGCTGGGTTAAGGCCGGGCTTCCTTTAATATGGTGAAAAATAGCTTTGATTCGGAAAGACACACAGATGGCGTTAATGTTGTGTTGCACATTTTTTCTGCACCGGGTGGAGTTTTTTGGGTGTGTTCACACGCCATAGGCTTTTCAAAAAAGTTAATGTTGTTGATGGTGGTGGTCAACACAGCCTGCTGATTCCCACCCTCCATGCAGCTGCACAGACATGCAAATTAGGGTGTCTTGGAGTCACCATGAGTTGAACAACTTCTGTGTTCTGCCGGGCCGTGCATCTGATTTTATTCTGATGAAGCCGATTGTTACGCATGCCTGCTGATTCTCGTCCCCATGCAGCTGCACAGACATGCAAATTAGGATGTCTTGGAGTCACCATGAGTTGAAGCGCATCTGTGTTCTGCCGGGCCCTGCTTCTGATATTGTTCTGATGAAGTCGATTGATACGCGTGCATGCTGATTCCTGCCCTCATGCAGCTGCACAGACATGCAAATTAGGCTGTCTTGGAGTCACCATGAGTTGAACAGCCTCTGTGTTTTGCTGGGTTAAGGCCGGGCTTCCTTTAATATGGTGAAAAATAACTTTGATTCGGAAAGACACACAGACGGCGTTAATGTTGTTGTTGTTGGTGGTCAACACAGCCTGCTGATTCCCACCCTCCATGCAGCTGCACAGACATGCAAATTAGGGTGTCTTGGAGTCACCATGAGTTGAACAACTTCTGTGTTCTGCCGGGCTGTGCATCTGATTTTATTCTGATGAAGCCGATTGTTACGCGTGCCTGCTGATTCCTGCCCCCATGCAGCTGCACAGACATGCAAATTAGGATGTCTTGGAGTCACCATGAGTTGAACAGCATCTGTGTTCTGCTGGGCCGTGCTTCTGATATTGTTCTGATGAAGTCGATTGATACGCGTGCCTGCTGATTCCTGCCCTCATGCAGCTGCACAGACATGCAAATTAGGCTGTCTTGGAGTCACCATGAGTTGAACAGCCTCTGTGTTTTGTTGGGTTAATGCTGGGCTTTCTTTAATGTGGTGAAAAATAGCTTTGATTCGGAAAGACACACAGACGGCGTTAATGTTGTTGTTGTTGGTGGTCAACACAGCCTGCTGATTCCCACCCTCCATGCAGCTGAACAGACATGCAAATTAGGCTGTCTTGGAGTCACCATGAGTTGAACAGCCTCTGTGTTTTGTTGGGTTAATGCTGGGCTTCCTTTAATATGGTGAAAAATAGCTTTGATTCGGAAAGACACACAGACGGCGTTAATGTTGTTGTTGTTGGTGGTCAACACAGCTTGCTGATTCCCATCCTCCATGCAGCTGAACAGACATGCAAATTAGGCTGTCTTGGAGTCACCATGAGTTGAACAGCCTCTGTGTTTTGTTGGGTTAATGCTGGGCTTCCTTTAATATGGTGAAAAATAGCTTTGATTCGGAAAGACACACAGACGGCGTTAATGTTGTTGTTGGTGGTGGTCAACACAGCCTGCTGATTCCCACCCTCCATGCAGCTGCACAGACATGCAAATGAGGGCGTCTTAGACTCACCATGAGTTGAAGAGCATATGTGTTCTGCCGGGCCGTGCTTCTGATATTGTTCTGATGAAGTCGATTGATACGCGTGCATGCTGATTCATGCCCTCATGCAGCTGCACAGACATGCATATTAGGGTGTCTTGGAGTCACCATGAGTTGAACAACTTCTGTGTTCTGCCGGGCCGTGCATCTGATTTTATTCTGATGAAGCCGATTGTTACGCGTGCCTGCTGATTCCTGCCCCCATGCAGCTGCACAGACATGCAAATTAGGATGTCTTGGAGTCACCATGAGTTGAAGAGCATCTGTGTTCTGCCGGGCCGTGCTTCTGATAATGTTCTGATGAAGTCGATAGATACGCGTGCATGCTTATTCATGCCCTCATGCAGCTGCACAGACATGCAAATTTGGATGTCTTGGAGTCACCATGAGTTGAACAGCCTCTGTGTTTTGCTGGGTTAAGGCCGGGCTTCCTTTAATATGGTAAAAAATAGCTTTGATTCGGAAAGACACACAGATGGAGTTAATGTTGTTGTTGTTGGTGGTCAACACAGCCTGCTGATTCCCACCCCCATGCAGCTGCACAGACATGCAAATTAGGCTGTCTTGGAGTCACCATGAGTTGAACAGCCTCTGTGTTTTGCTGGGTTAAGGCCGGGCTTCCTTTAATATGGTGAAAAATAGCTTTGATTCGGAAAGACACACAGATGGCGTTAATGTTGTGTTGCACATTTTTTCTGCACCGGGTGGAGTTTTTTGGGTGTGTTCACACGCCATAGGCTTTTCAAAAAAGTTAATGTTGTTGATGGTGGTGGTCAACACAGCCTGCTGATTCCCACCCTCCATGCAGCTGCACAGACATGCAAATTAGGGTGTCTTGGAGTCACCATGAGTTGAACAACTTCTGTGTTCTGCCGGGCCGTGCATCTGATTTTATTCTGATGAAGCCGATTGTTACGCATGCCTGCTGATTCTCGTCCCCATGCAGCTGCACAGACATGCAAATTAGGATGTCTTGGAGTCACCATGAGTTGAAGCGCATCTGTGTTCTGCCGGGCCCTGCTTCTGATATTGTTCTGATGAAGTCGATTGATACGCGTGCATGCTGATTCCTGCCCTCATGCAGCTGCACAGACATGCAAATTAGGCTGTCTTGGAGTCACCATGAGTTGAACAGCCTCTGTGTTTTGCTGGGTTAAGGCCGGGCTTCCTTTAATATGGTGAAAAATAACTTTGATTCGGAAAGACACACAGACGGCGTTAATGTTGTTGTTGTTGGTGGTCAACACAGCCTGCTGATTCCCACCCTCCATGCAGCTGCACAGACATGCAAATTAGGGTGTCTTGGAGTCACCATGAGTTGAACAACTTCTGTGTTCTGCCGGGCTGTGCATCTGATTTTATTCTGATGAAGCCGATTGTTACGCGTGCCTGCTGATTCCTGCCCCCATGCAGCTGCACAGACATGCAAATTAGGATGTCTTGGAGTCACCATGAGTTGAACAGCATCTGTGTTCTGCTGGGCCGTGCTTCTGATATTGTTCTGATGAAGTCGATTGATACGCGTGCCTGCTGATTCCTGCCCTCATGCAGCTGCACAGACATGCAAATTAGGCTGTCTTGGAGTCACCATGAGTTGAACAGCCTCTGTGTTTTGTTGGGTTAATGCTGGGCTTTCTTTAATGTGGTGAAAAATAGCTTTGATTCGGAAAGACACACAGACGGCGTTAATGTTGTTGTTGTTGGTGGTCAACACAGCCTGCTGATTCCCACCCTCCATGCAGCTGAACAGACATGCAAATTAGGCTGTCTTGGAGTCACCATGAGTTGAACAGCCTCTGTGTTTTGTTGGGTTAATGCTGGGCTTCCTTTAATATGGTGAAAAATAGCTTTGATTCGGAAAGACACACAGACGGCGTTAATGTTGTTGTTGTTGGTGGTCAACACAGCCTGCTGATTCCCACCCTCCATGCAGCTGCACAGACATGCAAATGAGGGCGTCTTAGACTCACCATGAGTTGAAGAGCCTCTGTGTTTTGCTGGGTTAAGGCCGGGCTTCTTTTAATATGGTGAAAAATAGCTTTGATTCGGAAAGACACACAGATGGCGTTAATGTTGTTGTTGGTGGTGGTCAACACATCCTGCTGATTCCCACCCTGTGTTCACACGCCATAGGCTTTTCAAGAGAAAAAAAAAGTTAATGTTGTTGTTGTTGTTGGTGGTCAACACAGCCTGCTGATTCCCACCCTCCATGCAGCTGCACAGACATGCAAATTAGGGTGTCTTGGAGTCACCATGAGTTGAACAACTTCTGTGTTCTGCCGGGCCGTGCATCTGATTTTATTCTGATGAAGCCGATTGTTACGCATGCCTGCTGATTCTCGTCCCCATGCAGCTGCACAGACATGCAAATTAGGATGTCTTGGAGTCACCATGAGTTGAAGAGCATCTGTGTTCTGCCGGGCCCTGCTTCTGATATTGTTCTGATGAAGTCGATTGATACGCGTGCATGCTGATTCCTGCCCTCATGCAGCTGCACAGACATGCAAATTAGGCTGTCTTGGAGTCACCATGAGTTGAACAACCTCTGTGTTTTGCTGTGTTAAGGCCGGGCTTCCTTTAATATGGTGAAAAATAACTTTGATTCGGAAAGACACACAGACGGAGTTAATGTTGTTGTTGTTGGTGGTCAACACAGCCTGCTGATTCCCACCCTCCATGCAGCTGAACAGACATGCAAATTAGGCTGTCTTGGAGTCACCATGAGTTGAACAGCCTCTGTGTTTTGTTGGGTTAATGCTGGGCTTCCTTTAATATGGTGAAAAATAGCTTTGATTCGGAAAGACACACAGACGGCGTTAATGTTGTTGTTGGTGGTGGTCAACACAGCCTGCTGATTCCCACCCTCCATGCAGCTGCACAGACATGCAAATGAGGGCGTCTTAGACTCACCATGAGTTGAAGAGCTTATGTGTTCTGCCGGGCCGTGCTTCTGATATTGTTCTGATGAAGTCGATTGATACGCGTGCATGCTGATTCATGCCCTCATGCAGCTGCACAGACATGCATATTAGGGTGTCTTGGAGTCACCATGAGTTGAACAACTTCTGTGTTCTGCCGGGCCGTGCATCTGATTTTATTCTGATGAAGCCGATTGTTACGCGTGCCTGCTGATTCCTGCCCCCATGCAGCTGCACAGACATGCAAATTAGGATGTCTTGGAGTCACCATGAGTTGAAGAGCATCTGTGTTCTGCCGGGCCGTGCTTCTGATAATGTTCTGATGAAGTCGATAGATACGCGTGCATGCTTATTCATGCCCTCATGCAGCTGCACAGACATGCAAATTTGGATGTCTTGGAGTCACCATGAGTTGAACAGCCTCTGTGTTTTGCTGGGTTAAGGCCGGGCTTCCTTTAATATGGTAAAAAATAGCTTTGATTCGGAAAGACACACAGATGGAGTTAATGTTGTTGTTGTTGGTGGTCAACACAGCCTGCTGATTCCCACCCCCATGCAGCTGCACAGACATGCAAATTAGGCTGTCTTGGAGTCACCATGAGTTGAACAGCCTCTGTGTTTTGCTGGGTTAAGGCCGGGCTTCCTTTAATATGGTGAAAAATAGCTTTGATTCGGAAAGACACACAGATGGCGTTAATGTTGTGTTGCACATTTTTTCTGCACCGGGTGGAGTTTTTTGGGTGTGTTCACACGCCATAGGCTTTTCAAAAAAGTTAATGTTGTTGATGGTGGTGGTCAACACAGCCTGCTGATTCCCACCCTCCATGCAGCTGCACAGACATGCAAATTAGGGTGTCTTGGAGTCACCATGAGTTGAACAACTTCTGTGTTCTGCCGGGCCGTGCATCTGATTTTATTCTGATGAAGCCGATTGTTACGCATGCCTGCTGATTCTCGTCCCCATGCAGCTGCACAGACATGCAAATTAGGATGTCTTGGAGTCACCATGAGTTGAAGAGCATCTGTGTTCTGCCGGGCCCTGCTTCTGATATTGTTCTGATGAAGTCGATTGATACGCGTGCATGCTGATTCCTGCCCTCATGCAGCTGCACAGACATGCAAATTAGGCTGTCTTGGAGTCACCATGAGTTGAACAGCCTCTGTGTTTTGCTGGGTTAAGGCCGGGCTTCCTTTAATATGGTGAAAAATAACTTTGATTCGGAAAGACACACAGACGGCGTTAATGTTGTTGTTGTTGGTGGTCAACACAGCCTGCTGATTCCCACCCTCCATGCAGCTGCACAGACATGCAAATTAGGGTGTCTTGGAGTCACCATGAGTTGAACAACTTCTGTGTTCTGCCGGGCTGTGCATCTGATTTTATTCTGATGAAGCCGATTGTTACGCGTGCCTGCTGATTCCTGCCCCCATGCAGCTGCACAGACATGCAAATTAGGATGTCTTGGAGTCACCATGAGTTGAACAGCATCTGTGTTCTGCTGGGCCGTGCTTCTGATATTGTTCTGATGAAGTCGATTGATACGCGTGCCTGCTGATTCCTGCCCTCATGCAGCTGCACAGACATGCAAATTAGGCTGTCTTGGAGTCACCATGAGTTGAACAGCCTCTGTGTTTTGTTGGGTTAATGCTGGGCTTTCTTTAATGTGGTGAAAAATAGCTTTGATTCGGAAAGACACACAGACGGCGTTAATGTTGTTGTTGTTGGTGGTCAACACAGCCTGCTGATTCCCACCCTCCATGCAGCTGAACAGACATGCAAATTAGGCTGTCTTGGAGTCACCATGAGTTGAACAGCCTCTGTGTTTTGTTGGGTTAATGCTGGGCTTCCTTTAATATGGTGAAAAATAGCTTTGATTCGGAAAGACACACAGACGGCGTTAATGTTGTTGTTGGTGGTGGTCAACACAGCCTGCTGATTCCCACCCTCCATGCAGCTGCACAGACATGCAAATGAGGGCGTCTTAGACTCACCATGAGTTGAAGAGCCTCTGTGTTTTGCTGGGTTAAGGCCGGGCTTCTTTTAATATGGTGAAAAATAGCTTTGATTCGGAAAGACACACAGATGGCGTTAATGTTGTTGTTGGTGGTGGTCAACACATCCTGCTGATTCCCACCCTGTGTTCACACGCCATAGGCTTTTCAAGAGAAAAAAAAAGTTAATGTTGTTGTTGTTGTTGGTGGTCAACACAGCCTGCTGATTCCCACCCTCCATGCAGCTGCACATACATGCAAATTAGGGTGTCTTGGAGTCACCATGAGTTGAACAACTTCTGTGTTCTGCCGGGCCGTGCATCTGATTTTATTCTGATGAAGCCGATTGTTACGCGTGCCTGCTGATTCTCGTCCCCATGCAGCTGCACAGACATGCAAATTAGGATGTCTTGGAGTCACCATGAGTTGAAGAGCATCTGTGTTCTGCCGGGCCCTGCTTCTGATATTGTTCTGATGAAGTCGATTGATACGCGTGCATGCTGATTCCTGCCCTCATGCAGCTGCACAGACATGCAAATTAGGCTGTCTTGGAGTCACCATGAGTTGAACAACCTCTGTGTTTTGCTGGGTTAAGGCCGGGCTTCCTTTAATATGGTGAAAAATAACTTTGATTCGGAAAGACACACAGACGGAGTTAATGTTGTTGTTGTTGGTGGTCAACACAGCCTGCTGATTCCCACCCTCCATGCAGCTGAACAGACATGCAAATTAGGCTGTCTTGGAGTCACCATGAGTTGAACAGCCTCTGTGTTTTGTTGGGTTAATGCTGGGCTTCCTTTAATATGGTGAAAAATAGCTTTGATTCGGAAAGACACACAGACGGCGTTAATGTTGTTGTTGGTGGTGGTCAACACAGCCTGCTGATTCCCACCCTCCATGCAGCTGCACAGACATGCAAATGAGGGCGTCTTAGACTCACCATGAGTTGAAGAGCTTATGTGTTCTGCCGGGCCGTGCTTCTGATATTGTTCTGATGAAGTCGATTGATACGCGTGCATGCTGATTCATGCCCTCATGCAGCTGCACAGACATGCATATTAGGGTGTCTTGGAGTCACCATGAGTTGAACAACTTCTGTGTTCTGCCGGGCCGTGCATCTGATTTTATTCTGATGAAGCCGATTGTTACGCGTGCCTGCTGATTCCTGCCCCCATGCAGCTGCACAGACATGCAAATTAGGATGTCTTGGAGTCACCATGAGTTGAACAGCCTCTGTGTTTTGCTGGGTTAAGGCCGGGCTTCTTTTAATATGGTGAAAAATAGCTTTGATTCGGAAAGACACACAGATGGCGTTAATGTTGTTGTTGGTGGTGGTCAACACATCCTGCTGATTCCCACCCTGTGTTCACACGCCATAGGCTTTTCAAGAGAAAAAAAAAGTTAATGTTGTTGTTGTTGTTGGTGGTCAACACAGCCTGCTGATTCCCACCCTCCATGCAGCTGAACAGACATGCAAATGAGGGCGTCTTAGACTCACCATGAGTTGAAGAGCCTCTGTGTTTTGCTGGGTTAAGGCCGGGCTTCTTTTAATATGGTGAAAAATAGCTTTGATTCGGAAAGACACACAGATGGCGTTAATGTTGTTGTTGGTGGTGGTCAACACATCCTGCTGATTCCCACCCTGTGTTCACACGCCATAGGCTTTTCAAGAGAAAAAAAAAGTTAATGTTGTTGTTGTTGTTGGTGGTCAACACAGCCTGCTGATTCCCACCCTCCATGCAGCTGCACAGACATGCAAATTAGGGTGTCTTGGAGTCACCATGAGTTGAACAACTTCTGTGTTCTGCCGGGCTGTGCATCTGATTTTATTCTGATGAAGCCGATTGTTACGCGTGCCTGCTGATTCCTGCCCCCATGCAGCTGCACAGACATGCAAATTAGGATGTCTTGGAGTCACCATGAGTTGAACAGCATCTGTGTTCTGCTGGGCCGTGCTTCTGATATTGTTCTGATGAAGTCGATTGATACGCGTGCCTGCTGATTCCTGCCCTCATGCAGCTGCACAGACATGCAAATTAGGCTGTCTTGGAGTCACCATGAGTTAAACTGCCTCTGTGTTTTGTTGGGTTAATGCTGGGCTTTCTTTAATGTGGTGAAAAATAGCTTTGATTCGGAAAGACACACAGACGGCGTTAATGTTGTTGTTGTTGGTGGTCAACACAGCCTGCTGATTCCCACCCTCCATGCAGCTGAACAGACATGCAAATTAGGCTGTCTTGGAGTCACCATGAGTTGAACAGCCTCTGTGTTTTGCTGGGTTAAGGCCGGGCTTCCTTTAATATGGTGAAAAATAGCTTTGATTCGGAAAGACACACAGATGGCGTTAATGTTGTTGTTGTTGGTGGTGGTCAACACAGCCTGCTGATTCCCACCCCCATGCAGCTGCACAGACATGCAAATTAGGCTGTCTTGGAGTCACCATGAGTTGAACAGCCTCTGTGTTTTGCTGGGTTAAGGCCGGGCTTCTTTTAATATGGTGAAAAATAGCTTTGATTCGGAAAGACACACAGATGGCGTTAATGTTGTTGTTGGTGGTGGTCAACACATCCTCCTGATTCCCACCCTGTGTTCACACGCCATAGGCTTTTCAAGAGAAAAAAAAAGTTAATGTTGTTGTTGTTGTTGGTGGTCAACACAGCCTGCTGATTCCCACCCTCCATGCAGCTGCACAGACATGCAAATTAGGCTGTCTTGGAGTCACCATGAGTTGAACAACTTCTGTGTTCTGCCGGGCCGTGCATCTGATTTTATTCTGATGAAGCCGATTGTTACGCGTGCCTGCTGATTCTCGTCCCCATGCAGCTGCACAGACATGCAAATTAGGATGTCTTGGAGTCACCATGAGTTGAAGAGCATCTGTGTTCTGCCGGGCCCTGCTTCTGATATTGTTCTGATGAAGTCGATTGATACGCGTGCATGCTGATTCCTGCCCTCATGCAGCTGCACAGACATGCAAATTAGGCTGTCTTGGAGTCACCATGAGTTGAACAACCTCTGTGTTTTGCTGGGTTAAGGCCGGGCTTCCTTTAATATGGTGAAAAATAACTTTGATTCGGAAAGACACACAGACGGAGTTAATGTTGTTGTTGTTGGTGGTCAACACAGCCTGCTGATTCCCACCCTCCATGCAGCTGAACAGACATGCAAATTAGGCTGTCTTGGAGTCACCATGAGTTGAACAGCCTCTGTGTTTTGTTGGGTTAATGCTGGGCTTCCTTTAATATGGTGAAAAATAGCTTTGATTCGGAAAGACACACAGACGGCGTTAATGTTGTTGTTGGTGGTGGTCAACACAGCCTGCTGATTCCCACCCTCCATGCAGCTGCACAGACATGCAAATGAGGGCGTCTTAGACTCACCATGAGTTGAAGAGCATATGTGTTCTGCCGGGCCGTGCTTCTGATATTGTTCTGATGAAGTCGATTGATACGCGTGCATGCTGATTCATGCCCTCATGCAGCTGCACAGACATGCATATTAGGGTGTCTTGGAGTCACCATGAGTTGAACAACTTCTGTGTTCTGCCGGGCCGTGCATCTGATTTTATTCTGATGAAGCCGATTGTTACGCGTGCCTGCTGATTCCTGCCCCCATGCAGCTGCACAGACATGCAAATTAGGATGTCTTGGAGTCACCATGAGTTGAAGAGCATCTGTGTTCTGCCGGGCCGTGCTTCTGATAATGTTCTGATGAAGTCGATAGATACGCGTGCATGCTTATTCATGCCCTCATGCAGCTGCACAGACATGCAAATTTGGATGTCTTGGAGTCACCATGAGTTGAACAGCCTCTGTGTTTTGCTGGGTTAAGGCCGGGCTTCCTTTAATATGGTAAAAAATAGCTTTGATTCGGAAAGACACACAGATGGCGTTAATGTTGTTGTTGTTGGTGGTCAACACAGCCTGCTGATTCCCACCCCCATGCAGCTGCACAGACATGCAAATTAGGCTGTCTTGGAGTCACCATGAGTTGAACAGCCTCTGTGTTTTGCTGGGTTAAGGCCGGGCTTCCTTTAATATGGTGAAAAATAACTTTGATTAGGAAAGACACACAGACGGCGTTAATGTTGTTGTTGTTGGTGGTCAACACAGCCTGCTGATTCCCACCCTCCATGCAGCTGCACAGACATGCAAATTAGGGTGTCTTGGAGTCACCATGAGTTGAACAACTTCTGTGTTCTGCCGGGCCGTGCATCTGATTTTATTCTGATGAAGCCGATTGTTACGCGTGCCTGCTGATTCCTGCCCCCATGCAGCTGCACAGACATGCAAATTAGGATGTCTTGGAGTCACCATGAGTTGAACAGCATCTGTGTTCTGCTGGGCCGTGCTTCTGATATTGTTCTGATGAAGTCGATTGATACGCGTGCCTGCTGATTCCTGCCCTCATGCAGCTGCACAGACATGCAAATTAGGCTGTCTTGGAGTCACCATGAGTTGAACAGCCTCTGTGTTTTGTTGGGTTAATGCTGGGCTTTCTTTAATGTGGTGAAAAATAGCTTTGATTCGGAAAGACACACAGATGGCGTTAATGTTGTTGTTGGTGGTGGTCAACACATCCTCCTGATTCCCACCCTGTGTTCACACGCCATAGGCTTTTCAAGAGAAAAAAAAAGTTAATGTTGTTGTTGTTGTTGGTGGTCAACACAGCCTGCTGATTCCCACCCTCCATGCAGCTGAACAGACATGCAAATGAGGGCGTCTTAGACTCACCATGAGTTGAAGAGCCTCTGTGTTTTGCTGGGTTAAGGCCGGGCTTCTTTTAATATGGTGAAAAATAGCTTTGATTCGGAAAGACACACAGATGGCGTTAATGTTGTTGTTGGTGGTGGTCAACACATCCTGCTGATTCCCACCCTGTGTTCACACGCCATAGGCTTTTCAAGAGAAAAAAAAAGTTAATGTTGTTGTTGTTGTTGGTGGTCAACACAGCCTGCTGATTCCCACCCTCCATGCAGCTGCACAGACATGCAAATTAGGGTGTCTTGGAGTCACCATGAGTTGAACAGCTTCTGTGTTCTGCCGGGCCGTGCATCTGATTTTATTCTGATGAAGCCGATTGTTACGCGTGCCTGCTGATTCCTGCCCCCATGCAGCTGCACAGACATGCAAATTAGGATGTCTTGGAGTCACCATGAGTTGAACAGCATCTGTGTTCTGCTGGGCCGTGCTTCTGATATTGTTCTGATGAAGTCGATTGATACGCGTGCCTGCTGATTCCTGCCCTCATGCAGCTGCACAGACATGCAAATTAGGCTGTCTTGGAGTCACCATGAGTTAAACTGCCTCTGTGTTTTGTTGGGTTAATGCTGGGCTTTCTTTAATGTGGTGAAAAATAGCTTTGATTCGGAAAGACACACAGACGGCGTTAATGTTGTTGTTGTTGGTGGTCAACACAGCCTGCTGATTCCCACCCTCCATGCAGCTGAACAGACATGCAAATTAGGCTGTCTTGGAGTCACCATGAGTTGAACAGCCTCTGTGTTTTGCTGGGTTAAGGCCGGGCTTCCTTTAATATGGTGAAAAATAGCTTTGATTCGGAAAGACACACAGATGGCGTTAATGTTGTTGTTGTTGGTGGTGGTCAACACAGCCTGCTGATTCCCACCCCCATGCAGCTGCACAGACATGCAAATTAGGATGTCTTGGAGTCACCATGAGTTGAACAGCCTCTGTGTTTTGCTGGGTTAAGGCCGGGCTTCTTTTAATATGGTGAAAAATAGCTTTGATTCGGAAAGACACACAGATGGCGTTAATGTTGTTGTTGGTGGTGGTCAACACATCCTCCTGATTCCCACCCTGTGTTCACACGCCATAGGCTTTTCAAGAGAAAAAAAAAGTTAATGTTGTTGTTGTTGTTGGTGGTCAACACAGCCTGCTGATTCCCACCCTCCATGCAGCTGCACAGACATGCAAATTAGGGTGTCTTGGAGTCACCATGAGTTGAACAACTTCTGTGTTCTGCCGGGCCGTGCATCTGATTTTATTCTGATGAAGCCGATTGTTACGCGTGCCTGCTGATTCTCGTCCCCATGCAGCTGCACAGACATGCAAATTAGGATGTCTTGGAGTCACCATGAGTTGAAGAGCATCTGTGTTCTGCCGGGCCCTGCTTCTGATATTGTTCTGATGAAGTCGATTGATACGCGTGCATGCTGATTCCTGCCCTCATGCAGCTGCACAGACATGCAAATTAGGCTGTCTTGGAGTCACCATGAGTTGAACAACCTCTGTGTTTTGCTGGGTTAAGGCCGGGCTTCCTTTAATATGGTGAAAAATAACTTTGATTCGGAAAGACACACAGACGGCGTTAATGTTGTTGTTGTTGGTGGTCAACACAGCCTGCTGATTCCCACCCTCCATGCAGCTGAACAGACATGCAAATTAGGCTGTCTTGGAGTCACCATGAGTTGAACAGCCTCTGTGTTTTGTTGGGTTAATGCTGGGCTTCCTTTAATATGGTGAAAAATAGCTTTGATTCGGAAAGACACACAGACGGCGTTAATGTTGTTGTTGGTGGTGGTCAACACAGCCTGCTGATTCCCACCCTCCATGCAGCTGCACAGACATGCAAATGAGGGCGTCTTAGACTCACCATGAGTTGAAGAGCATATGTGTTCTGCCGGGCCGTGCTTCTGATATTGTTCTGATGAAGTCGATTGATACGCGTGCATGCTGATTCATGCCCTCATGCAGCTGCACAGACATGCATATTAGGGTGTCTTGGAGTCACCATGAGTTGAACAACTTCTGTGTTCTGCCGGGCCGTGCATCTGATTTTATTCTGATGAAGCCGATTGTTACGCGTGCCTGCTGATTCCCGTCCCCATGCAGCTGCACAGACATGCAAATTAGGATGTCTTGGAGTCACCATGAGTTGAAGAGCATCTGTGTTCTGCCGGGCCGTGCTTCTGATAATGTTCTGATGAAGTCGATAGATACGCGTGCATGCTTATTCATGCCCTCATGCAGCTGCACAGACATGCAAATTTGGATGTCTTGGAGTCACCATGAGTTGAACAGCCTCTGTGTTTTGCTGGGTTAAGGCCGGGCTTCCTTTAATATGGTAAAAAATAGCTTTGATTCGGAAAGACACACAGATGGCGTTAATGTTGTTGTTGTTGGTGGTCAACACAGCCTGCTGATTCCCACCCCCATGCAGCTGCACAGACATGCAAATTAGGCTGTCTTGGAGTCACCATGAGTTGAACAGCCTCTGTGTTTTGCTGGGTTAAGGCCGGGCTTCCTTTAATATGGTGAAAAATAACTTTGATTAGGAAAGACACACAGACGGCGTTAATGTTGTTGTTGTTGGTGGTCAACACAGCCTGCTGATTCCCACCCTCCATGCAGCTGCACAGACATGCAAATTAGGGTGTCTTGGAGTCACCATGAGTTGAAAAACTTCTGTGTTCTGCCGGGCCGTGCATCTGATTTTATTCTGATGAAGCCGATTGTTACGCGTGCCTGCTGATTCCTGCCCCCATGCAGCTGCACAGACATGCAAATTAGGATGTCTTGGAGTCACCATGAGTTGAACAGCATCTGTGTTCTGCTGGGCCGTGCATCTGATTTTGTTCTGATGAAGTCGATTGATACGCGTGCCTGCTGATTCCTGCCCTCATGCAGCTGCACAGACATGCAAATTAGGCTGTCTTGGAGTCACCATGAGTTGAACAGCCTCTGTGTTTTGTTGGGTTAATGCTGGGCTTTCTTTAATGTGGTGAAAAATAGCTTTGATTCGGAAAGACACACAGATGGCGTTAATGTTGTTGTTGGTGGTGGTCAACACATCCTCCTGATTCCCACCCTGTGTTCACACGCCATAGGCTTTTCAAGAGAAAAAAAAAGTTAATGTTGTTGTTGTTGTTGGTGGTCAACACAGCCTGCTGATTCCCACCCTCCATGCAGCTGAACAGACATGCAAATGAGGGCGTCTTAGACTCACCATGAGTTGAAGAGCCTCTGTGTTTTGCTGGGTTAAGGCCGGGCTTCTTTTAATATGGTGAAAAATAGCTTTGATTCGGAAAGACACACAGATGGCGTTAATGTTGTTGTTGGTGGTGGTCAACACATCCTGCTGATTCCCACCCTGTGTTCACACGCCATAGGCTTTTCAAGAGAAAAAAAAAGTTAATGTTGTTGTTGTTGTTGGTGGTCAACACAGCCTGCTGATTCCCACCCTCCATGCAGCTGCACAGACATGCAAATTAGGGTGTCTTGGAGTCACCATGAGTTGAACAACTTCTGTGTTCTGCCGGGCCGTGCATCTGATTTTATTCTGATGAAGCCGATTGTTACGCGTGCCTGCTGATTCCTGCCCCCATGCAGCTGCACAGACATGCAAATTAGGATGTCTTGGAGTCACCATGAGTTGAACAGCATCTGTGTTCTGCTGGGCCGTGCTTCTGATATTGTTCTGATGAAGTCGATTGATACGCGTGCCTGCTGATTCCTGCCCTCATGCAGCTGCACAGACATGCAAATTAGGCTGTCTTGGAGTCACCATGAGTTAAACTGCCTCTGTGTTTTGTTGGGTTAATGCTGGGCTTTCTTTAATGTGGTGAAAAATAGCTTTGATTCGGAAAGACACACAGACGGCGTTAATGTTGTTGTTGTTGGTGGTCAACACAGCCTGCTGATTCCCACCCTCCATGCAGCTGCACAGACATGCA
Organism: Rana temporaria; assembly: GCF_905171775.1. Classification (NCBI taxonomy): domain Eukaryota; kingdom Metazoa; phylum Chordata; class Amphibia; order Anura; family Ranidae; genus Rana; species Rana temporaria. Next base: position 427,587,725 of record NC_053490.1, read on the forward strand.
AATTAGGCTGTCTTGGAGTCACCATGAGTTGAACAGCCTCTGTGTTTTGCTGGGTTAAGGCCGGGCTTCCTTTAATATGGTGAAAAATAGCTTTGATTCGGAAAGACACACAGATGGCGTTAATGTTGTTGTTGTTGGTGGTGGTCAACACAGCCTGCTGATTCCCACCCCCATGCAGCTGCACAGACATGCAAATTAGGCTGTCTTGGAGTCACCATGAGTTGAACAGCCTCTGTGTTTTGCTGGGTTAAGGCCGGGCTTCTTTTAATATGGTGAAAAATAGCTTTGATTCGGAAAGACACACAGATGGCGTTAATGTTGTTGTTGGTGGTGGTCAACACATCCTCCTGATTCCCACCCTGTGTTCACACGCCATAGGCTTTTCAAGAGAAAAAAAAAGTTAATGTTGTTGTTGTTGTTGGTGGTCAACACAGCCTGCTGATTCCCACCCTCCATGCAGCTGCACAGACATGCAAATTAGGGTGTCTTGGAGTCACCATGAGTTGAACAACTTCTGTGTTCTGCCGGGCCGTGCATCTGATTTTATTCTGATGAAGCCGATTGTTACGCGTGCCTGCTGATTCTCGTCCCCATGCAGCTGCACAGACATGCAAATTAGGATGTCTTGGAGTCACCATGAGTTGAAGAGCATCTGTGTTCTGCCGGGCCCTGCTTCTGATATTGTTCTGATGAAGTCGATTGATACGCGTGCATGCTGATTCCTGCCCTCATGCAGCTGCACAGACATGCAAATTAGGCTGTCTTGGAGTCACCATGAGTTGAACAACCTCTGTGTTTTGCTGGGTTAAGGCCGGGCTTCCTTTAATATGGTGAAAAATAACTTTGATTCGGAAAGACACACAGACGGAGTTAATGTTGTTGTTGTTGGTGGTCAACACAGCCTGCTGATTCCCACCCTCCATGCAGCTGAACAGACATGCAAATTAGGCTGTCTTGGAGTCACCATGAGTTGAACAGCCTCTGTGTTTTGTTGGGTTAATGCTGGGCTTCCTTTAATATGGTGAAAAATAGCTTTGATTCGGAAAGACACACAGACGGCGTTAATGTTGTTGTTGGTGGTGGTCAACACAGCCTGCTGATTCCCACCCTCCATGCAGCTGCACAGACATGCAAATGAGGGCGTCTTAGACTCACCATGAGTTGAAGAGCATATGTGTTCTGCCGGGCCGTGCTTCTGATATTGTTCTGATGAAGTCGATTGATACGCGTGCATGCTGATTCATGCCCTCATGCAGCTGCACAGACATGCATATTAGGGTGTCTTGGAGTCACCATGAGTTGAACAACTTCTGTGTTCTGCCGGGCCGTGCATCTGATTTTATTCTGATGAAGCCGATTGTTACGCGTGCCTGCTGATTCCTGCCCCCATGCAGCTGCACAGACATGCAAATTAGGATGTCTTGGAGTCACCATGAGTTGAAGAGCATCTGTGTTCTGCCGGGCCGTGCTTCTGATAATGTTCTGATGAAGTCGATAGATACGCGTGCATGCTTATTCATGCCCTCATGCAGCTGCACAGACATGCAAATTTGGATGTCTTGGAGTCACCATGAGTTGAACAGCCTCTGTGTTTTGCTGGGTTAAGGCCGGGCTTCCTTTAATATGGTAAAAAATAGCTTTGATTCGGAAAGACACACAGATGGCGTTAATGTTGTTGTTGTTGGTGGTCAACACAGCCTGCTGATTCCCACCCCCATGCAGCTGCACAGACATGCAAATTAGGCTGTCTTGGAGTCACCATGAGTTGAACAGCCTCTGTGTTTTGCTGGGTTAAGGCCGGGCTTCCTTTAATATGGTGAAAAATAACTTTGATTAGGAAAGACACACAGACGGCGTTAATGTTGTTGTTGTTGGTGGTCAACACAGCCTGCTGATTCCCACCCTCCATGCAGCTGCACAGACATGCAAATTAGGGTGTCTTGGAGTCACCATGAGTTGAACAACTTCTGTGTTCTGCCGGGCCGTGCATCTGATTTTATTCTGATGAAGCCGATTGTTACGCGTGCCTGCTGATTCCTGCCCCCATGCAGCTGCACAGACATGCAAATTAGGCTGTCTTGGAGTCACCATGAGTTGAACAGCATCTGTGTTCTGCTGGGCCGTGCTTCTGATATTGTTCTGATGAAGTCGATTGATACGCGTGCCTGCTGATTCCTGCCCTCATGCAGCTGCACAGACATGCAAATTAGGCTGTCTTGGAGTCACCATGAGTTGAACAGCCTCTGTGTTTTGTTGGGTTAATGCTGGGCTTTCTTTAATGTGGTGAAAAATAGCTTTGATTCGGAAAGACACACAGATGGCGTTAATGTTGTTGTTGGTGGTGGTCAACACATCCTCCTGATTCCCACCCTGTGTTCACACGCCATAGGCTTTTCAAGAGAAAAAAAAAGTTAATGTTGTTGTTGTTGTTGGTGGTCAACACAGCCTGCTGATTCCCACCCTCCATGCAGCTGAACAGACATGCAAATGAGGGCGTCTTAGACTCACCATGAGTTGAAGAGCCTCTGTGTTTTGCTGGGTTAAGGCCGGGCTTCTTTTAATATGGTGAAAAATAGCTTTGATTCGGAAAGACACACAGATGGCGTTAATGTTGTTGTTGGTGGTGGTCAACACATCCTGCTGATTCCCACCCTGTGTTCACACGCCATAGGCTTTTCAAGAGAAAAAAAAAGTTAATGTTGTTGTTGTTGTTGGTGGTCAACACAGCCTGCTGATTCCCACCCTCCATGCAGCTGCACAGACATGCAAATTAGGGTGTCTTGGAGTCACCATGAGTTGAACAACTTCTGTGTTCTGCCGGGCCGTGCATCTGATTTTATTCTGATGAAGCCGATTGTTACGCGTGCCTGCTGATTCCTGCCCCCCATGCAGCTGCACAGACATGCAAATTAGGATGTCTTGGAGTCACCATGAGTTGAACAGCATCTGTGTTCTGCTGGGCCGTGCTTCTGATATTGTTCTGATGAAGTCGATTGATACGCGTGCCTGCTGATTCCTGCCCTCATGCAGCTGCACAGACATGCAAATTAGGCTGTCTTGGAGTCACCATGAGTTAAACTGCCTCTGTGTTTTGTTGGGTTAATGCTGGGCTTTCTTTAATGTGGTGAAAAATAGCTTTGATTCGGAAAGACACACAGACGGCGTTAATGTTGTTGTTGTTGGTGGTCAACACAGCCTGCTGATTCCCACCCTCCATGCAGCTGAACAGACATGCAAATTAGGCTGTCTTGGAGTCACCATGAGTTGAACAGCCTCTGTGTTTTGCTGGGTTAAGGCCGGGCTTCCTTTAATATGGTGAAAAATAGCTTTGATTCGGAAAGACACACAGATGGCGTTAATGTTGTTGTTGTTGGTGGTGGTCAACACAGCCTGCTGATTCCCACCCCCATGCAGCTGCACAGACATGCAAATTAGGCTGTCTTGGAGTCACCATGAGTTGAACAGCCTCTGTGTTTTGCTGGGTTAAGGCCGGGCTTCTTTTAATATGGTGAAAAATAGCTTTGATTCGGAAAGACACACAGATGGCGTTAATGTTGTTGTTGGTGGTGGTCAACACATCCTCCTGATTCCCACCCTGTGTTCACACGCCATAGGCTTTTCAAGAGAAAAAAAAAGTTAATGTTGTTGTTGTTGTTGGTGGTCAACACAGCCTGCTGATTCCCACCCTCCATGCAGCTGCACAGACATGCAAATTAGGGTGTCTTGGAGTCACCATGAGTTGAACAACTTCTGTGTTCTGCCGGGCCGTGCATCTGATTTTATTCTGATGAAGCCGATTGTTACGCGTGCCTGCTGATTCTCGTCCCCATGCAGCTGCACAGACATGCAAATTAGGATGTCTTGGAGTCACCATGAGTTGAAGAGCATCTGTGTTCTGCCGGGCCCTGCTTCTGATATTGTTCTGATGAAGTCGATTGATACGCGTGCATGCTGATTCCTGCCCTCATGCAGCTGCACAGACATGCAAATTAGGCTGTCTTGGAGTCACCATGAGTTGAACAACCTCTGTGTTTTGCTGGGTTAAGGCCGGGCTTCCTTTAATATGGTGAAAAATAACTTTGATTCGGAAAGACACACAGACGGAGTTAATGTTGTTGTTGTTGGTGGTCAACACAGCCTGCTGATTCCCACCCTCCATGCAGCTGAACAGACATGCAAATTAGGCTGTCTTGGAGTCACCATGAGTTGAACAGCCTCTGTGTTTTGTTGGGTTAATGCTGGGCTTCCTTTAATATGGTGAAAAATAGCTTTGATTCGGAAAGACACACAGACGGCGTTAATGTTGTTGTTGGTGGTGGTCAACACAGCCTGCTGATTCCCACCCTCCATGCAGCTGCACAGACATGCAAATGAGGGCGTCTTAGACTCACCATGAGTTGAAGAGCATATGTGTTCTGCCGGGCCGTGCTTCTGATATTGTTCTGATGAAGTCGATTGATACGCGTGCATGCTGATTCATGCCCTCATGCAGCTGCACAGACATGCATATTAGGGTGTCTTGGAGTCACCATGAGTTGAACAACTTCTGTGTTCTGCCGGGCCGTGCATCTGATTTTATTCTGATGAAGCCGATTGTTACGCGTGCCTGCTGATTCCTGCCCCCATGCAGCTGCACAGACATGCAAATTAGGATGTCTTGGAGTCACCATGAGTTGAAGAGCATCTGTGTTCTGCCGGGCCGTGCTTCTGATAATGTTCTGATGAAGTCGATAGATACGCGTGCATGCTTATTCATGCCCTCATGCAGCTGCACAGACATGCAAATTTGGATGTCTTGGAGTCACCATGAGTTGAACAGCCTCTGTGTTTTGCTGGGTTAAGGCCGGGCTTCCTTTAATATGGTGAAAAATAGCTTTGATTCGGAAAGACACACAGATGGCGTTAATGTTGTTGTTGTTGGTGGTCAACACAGCCTGCTGATTCCCACCCCCATGCAGCTGCACAGACATGCAAATTAGGGTGTCTTGGAGTCACCATGAGTTGAACAGCCTCTGTGTTTTGCTGGGTTAAGGCCGGGCTTCCTTTAATATGGTGAAAAATAACTTTGATTAGGAAAGACACACAGACGGCGTTAATGTTGTTGTTGTTGGTGGTCAACACAGCCTGCTGATTCCCACCCTCCATGCAGCTGCACAGACATGCAAATTAGGGTGTCTTGGAGTCACCATGAGTTGAACAACTTCTGTGTTCTGCCGGGCCGTGCATCTGATTTTATTCTGATGAAGCCGATTGTTACGCGTGCCTGCTGATTCCTGCCCCCATGCAGCTGCACAGACATGCAAATTAGGATGTCTTGGAGTCACCATGAGTTGAACAGCATCTGTGTTCTGCTGGGCCGTGCTTCTGATATTGTTCTGATGAAGTCGATTGATACGCGTGCCTGCTGATTCCTGCCCTCATGCAGCTGCACAGACATGCAAATTAGGCTGTCTTGGAGTCACCATGAGTTGAACAGCCTCTGTGTTTTGTTGGGTTAATGCTGGGCTTTCTTTAATGTGGTGAAAAATAGCTTTGATTCGGAAAGACACACAGACGGCGTTAATGTTGTTGTTGTTGGTGGTCAACACAGCCTGCTGATTCCCACCCCCATGCAGCTGAACAGACATGCAAATTAGGCTGTCTTGGAGTCACCATGAGTTGAACAGCCTCTGTGTTTTGCTGGGTTAAGGCCGGGCTTCTTTTAATATGGTGAAAAATAGCTTTGATTCGGAAAGACACACAGATGGCGTTAATGTTGTTGTTGGTGGTGGTCAACACATCCTGCTGATTCCCACCCTGTGTTCACACGCCATAGGCTTTTCAAGAGAAAAAAAAAGTTAATGTTGTTGTTGTTGTTGGTGGTCAACACAGCCTGCTGATTCCCACCCTCCATGCAGCTGCACAGACATGCAAATTAGGCTGTCTTGGAGTCACCATGAGTTGAACAACCTCTGTGTTTTGCTGGGTTAAGGCCGGGCTTCCTTTAATATGGTGAAAAATAACTTTGATTCGGAAAGACACACAGACGGTGTTAATGTTGTTGTTGTTGGTGGTCAACACAGCCTGCTGATTCCCACCCTCCATGCAGCTGCACAGACATGCAAATTAGGGTGTCTTGGAGTCACCATGAGTTGAAGAGCATCTGTGTTCTGCCGGGCCGTGCTTCTGATATTGTTCTGATAAAGTCGATTGATACGCGTGCCTGCTGATTCCTGCCCTCATGCAGCTGCACAGACATGCAAATTAGGCTGTCTTGGAGTCACCATGAGTTGAACAGCCTCTGTGTTTTGCTGGGTTAAGGCCGGGCTTCCTTTAATATGGTGAAAAATAACTTTGATTCGGAAAGACACACAGACGGCGTTAATGTTGTTGTTGGTGGTGGTCAACACAGCCTGCTGATTCCCACCCTCCATGCAGCTGCACAGACATGCAAATGAGGGCGTCTTAGACTCACCATGAGTTGAAGAGCATATGTGTTCTGCCGGGCCGTGCTTCTGATATTGTTCTGATGAAGTCGATTGATACGCGTGCATGCTGATTCATGCCCTCATGCAGCTGCACAGACATGCATATTAGGGTGTCTTGGAGTCACCATGAGTTGAACAACTTCTGTGTTCTGCCGGGCCGTGCATCTGATTTTATTCTGATGAAGCCGATTGTTACGCGTGCCTGCTGATTCCTGCCCCCATGCAGCTGCACAGACATGCAAATTAGGATGTCTTGGAGTCACCATGAGTTGAAGAGCATCTGTGTTCTGCCGGGCCGTGCTTCTGATAATGTTCTGATGAAGTCGATAGATACGCGTGCATGCTTATTCATGCCCTCATGCAGCTGCACAGACATGCAAATTTGGATGTCTTGGAGTCACCATGAGTTGAACAGCCTCTGTGTTTTGCTGGGTTAAGGCCGGGCTTCCTTTAATATGGTAAAAAATAGCTTTGATTCGGAAAGACACACAGATGGCGTTAATGTTGTTGTTGTTGGTGGTCAACACAGCCTGCTGATTCCCACCCCCATGCAGCTGCACAGACATGCAAATTAGGCTGTCTTGGAGTCACCATGAGTTGAACAGCCTCTGTGTTTTGCTGGGTTAAGGCCGGGCTTCCTTTAATATGGTGAAAAATAGCTTTGATTCGGAAAGACACACAGATGGCGTTAATGTTGTGTTGCACATTTTTTCTGCACCGGGTGGAGTTTTTTGGGTGTGTTCACACGCCATAGGCTTTTCAAAAAAGTTAATGTTGTTGATGGTGGTGGTCAACACAGCCTGCTGATTCCCACCCTCCATGCAGCTGCACAGACATGCAAATTAGGGTGTCTTGGAGTCACCATGAGTTGAACAACTTCTGTGTTCTGCCGGGCCGTGCATCTGATTTTATTCTGATGAAGCCGATTGTTACGCATGCCTGCTGATTCTCGTCCCCATGCAGCTGCACAGACATGCAAATTAGGATGTCTTGGAGTCACCATGAGTTGAAGCGCATCTGTGTTCTGCCGGGCCCTGCTTCTGATATTGTTCTGATGAAGTCGATTGATACGCGTGCATGCTGATTCCTGCCCTCATGCAGCTGCACAGACATGCAAATTAGGCTGTCTTGGAGTCACCATGAGTTGAACAGCCTCTGTGTTTTGCTGGGTTAAGGCCGGGCTTCCTTTAATATGGTGAAAAATAACTTTGATTCGGAAAGACACACAGACGGCGTTAATGTTGTTGTTGTTGGTGGTCAACACAGCCTGCTGATTCCCACCCTCCATGCAGCTGCACAGACATGCAAATTAGGGTGTCTTGGAGTCACCATGAGTTGAACAACTTCTGTGTTCTGCCGGGCCGTGCATCTGATTTTATTCTGATGAAGCCGATTGTTACGCGTGCCTGCTGATTCCTGCCCCCATGCAGCTGCACAGACATGCAAATTAGGATGTCTTGGAGTCACCATGAGTTGAACAGCATCTGTGTTCTGCTGGGCCGTGCTTCTGATATTGTTCTGATGAAGTCGATTGATACGCGTGCCTGCTGATTCCTGCCCTCATGCAGCTGCACAGACATGCAAATTAGGCTGTCTTGGAGTCACCATGAGTTGAACAGCCTCTGTGTTTTGTTGGGTTAATGCTGGGCTTTCTTTAATGTGGTGAAAAATAGCTTTGATTCGGAAAGACACACAGACGGCGTTAATGTTGTTGTTGTTGGTGGTCAACACAGCCTGCTGATTCCCACCCTCCATGCAGCTGAACAGACATGCAAATTAGGCTGTCTTGGAGTCACCATGAGTTGAACAGCCTCTGTGTTTTGTTGGGTTAATGCTGGGCTTCCTTTAATATGGTGAAAAATAGCTTTGATTCGGAAAGACACACAGACGGCGTTAATGTTGTTGTTGGTGGTGGTCAACACAGCCTGCTGATTCCCACCCTCCATGCAGCTGCACAGACATGCAAATGAGGGCGTCTTAGACTCACCATGAGTTGAAGAGCCTCTGTGTTTTGCTGGGTTAAGGCCGGGCTTCTTTTAATATGGTGAAAAATAGCTTTGATTCGGAAAGACACACAGATGGCGTTAATGTTGTTGTTGGTGGTGGTCAACACATCCTGCTGATTCCCACCCTGTGTTCACACGCCATAGGCTTTTCAAGAGAAAAAAAAAGTTAATGTTGTTGTTGTTGTTGGTGGTCAACACAGCCTGCTGATTCCCACCCTCCATGCAGCTGCACAGACATGCAAATTAGGGTGTCTTGGAGTCACCATGAGTTGAACAACTTCTGTGTTCTGCCGGGCCGTGCATCTGATTTTATTCTGATGAAGCCGATTGTTACGCGTGCCTGCTGATTCTCGTCCCCATGCAGCTGCACAGACATGCAAATTAGGATGTCTTGGAGTCACCATGAGTTGAAGAGCATCTGTGTTCTGCCGGGCCCTGCTTCTGATATTGTTCTGATGAAGTCGATTGATACGCGTGCATGCTGATTCCTGCCCTCATGCAGCTGCACAGACATGCAAATTAGGCTGTCTTGGAGTCACCATGAGTTGAACAACCTCTGTGTTTTGCTGGGTTAAGGCCGGGCTTCCTTTAATATGGTGAAAAATAACTTTGATTCGGAAAGACACACAGACGGAGTTAATGTTGTTGTTGTTGGTGGTCAACACAGCCTGCTGATTCCCACCCTCCATGCAGCTGAACAGACATGCAAATTAGGCTGTCTTGGAGTCACCATGAGTTGAACAGCCTCTGTGTTTTGTTGGGTTAATGCTGGGCTTCCTTTAATATGGTGAAAAATAGCTTTGATTCGGAAAGACACACAGACGGCGTTAATGTTGTTGTTGGTGGTGGTCAACACAGCCTGCTGATTCCCACCCTCCATGCAGCTGCACAGACATGCAAATGAGGGCGTCTTAGACTCACCATGAGTTGAAGAGCTTATGTGTTCTGCCGGGCCGTGCTTCTGATATTGTTCTGATGAAGTCGATTGATACGCGTGCATGCTGATTCATGCCCTCATGCAGCTGCACAGACATGCATATTAGGGTGTCTTGGAGTCACCATGAGTTGAACAACTTCTGTGTTCTGCCGGGCCGTGCATCTGATTTTATTCTGATGAAGCCGATTGTTACGCGTGCCTGCTGATTCCTGCCCCCATGCAGCTGCACAGACATGCAAATTAGGATGTCTTGGAGTCACCATGAGTTGAAGAGCATCTGTGTTCTGCCGGGCCGTGCTTCTGATAATGTTCTGATGAAGTCGATAGATACGCGTGCATGCTTATTCATGCCCTCATGCAGCTGCACAGACATGCAAATTAGGATGTCTTGGAGTCACCATGAGTTGAACAGCCTCTGTGTTTTGCTGGGTTAAGGCCGGGCTTCTTTTAATATGGTGAAAAATAGCTTTGATTCGGAAAGACACACAGATGGCGTTAATGTTGTTGTTGGTGGTGGTCAACACATCCTGCTGATTCCCACCCTGTGTTCACACGCCATAGGCTTTTCAAGAGAAAAAAAAAGTTAATGTTGTTGTTGTTGTTGGTGGTCAACACAGCCTGCTGATTCCCACCCTCCATGCAGCTGAACAGACATGCAAATGAGGGCGTCTTAGACTCACCATGAGTTGAAGAGCCTCTGTGTTTTGCTGGGTTAAGGCCGGGCTTCTTTTAATATGGTGAAAAATAGCTTTGATTCGGAAAGACACACAGATGGCGTTAATGTTGTTGTTGGTGGTGGTCAACACATCCTGCTGATTCCCACCCTGTGTTCACACGCCATAGGCTTTTCAAGAGAAAAAAAAAGTTAATGTTGTTGTTGTTGTTGGTGGTCAACACAGCCTGCTGATTCCCACCCTCCATGCAGCTGCACAGACATGCAAATTAGGGTGTCTTGGAGTCACCATGAGTTGAACAACTTCTGTGTTCTGCCGGGCCGTGCATCTGATTTTATTCTGATGAAGCCGATTGTTACGCGTGCCTGCTGATTCCTGCCCCCATGCAGCTGCACAGACATGCAAATTAGGATGTCTTGGAGTCACCATGAGTTGAACAGCATCTGTGTTCTGCTGGGCCGTGCTTCTGATATTGTTCTGATGAAGTCGATTGATACGCGTGCCTGCTGATTCCTGCCCTCATGCAGCTGCACAGACATGCAAATTAGGCTGTCTTGGAGTCACCATGAGTTGAACAGCCTCTGTGTTTTGTTGGGTTAATGCTGGGCTTTCTTTAATGTGGTGAAAAATAGCTTTGATTCGGAAAGACACACAGACGGCGTTAATGTTGTTGTTGTTGGTGGTCAACACAGCTTGCTGATTCCCATCCTCCATGCAGCTGAACAGACATGCAAATTAGGCTGTCTTGGAGTCACCATGAGTTGAACAGCCTCTGTGTTTTGCTGGGTTAAGGCCGGGCTTCTTTTAATATGGTGAAAAATAGCTTTGATTCGGAAAGACACACAGATGGCGTTAATGTTGTTGTTGGTGGTGGTCAACACATCCTGCTGATTCCCACCCTGTGTTCACACGCCATAGGCTTTTCAAGAGAAAAAAAAAGATAATGTTGTTGTTGTTGTTGGTGGTCAACACAGCCTGCTGATTCCCACCCTCCATGCAGCTGCACAGACATGCAAATTAGGCTGTCTTGGAGTCACCATGAGTTGAACAACCTCTGTGTTTTGCTGGGTTAAGGCCGGGCTTCCTTTAATATGGTGAAAAATAACTTTGATTCGGAAAGACACACAGACGGCGTTAATGTTGTTGTTGTTGGTGGTCAACACAGCCTGCTGATTCCCACCCTCCATGCAGCTGCACAGACATGCAAATTAGGGTGTCTTGGAGTCACCATGAGTTGAAGAGCATCTGTGTTCTGCTGGGCCGTGCTTCTGATATTGTTCTGATGAAGTCGATTGATACGCGTGCCTGCTGATTCCTGCCCTCATGCAGCTGCACAGACATGCAAATTAGGCTGTCTTGGAGTCACCATGAGTTGAACAGCCTCTGTGTTTTGCTGGGTTAAGGCCGGGCTTCCTTTAATATGGTGAAAAATAACTTTGATTCGGAAAGACACACAGACGGCGTTAATGTTGTTGTTGTTGGTGGTCAACACAGCCTGCTGATTCCCACCCTCCATGCAGCTGCACAGACATGCAAATTAGGGTGTCTTGGAGTCACCACGAGTTGAACAACTTCTGTGTTCTGCCGGGCCGTGCATCTGATTTATTCTGATGAAGCCGATTGTTACGCGTGCCTGCTGATTCCTGCCCCCATGCAGCTGCACAGACATGCAAATTAGGATGTCTTGGAGTCACCATGAGTTGAAGAGCATCTGTGTTCTGCTGGGCCGTGCTTCTGATATTGTTCTGATGAAGTCGATTGATACGCGTGCCTGCTGATTCCTGCCCTCATGCAGCTGCACAGACATGCAAATTAGGCTGTCTTGGAGTCACCATGAGTTGAACAGCCTCTGTGTTTTGCTGGGTTAAGGCCGGGCTTCCTTTAATATGGTGAAAAATAACTTTGATTCGGAAAGACACACAGACGGTGTTAATGTTGTTGTTGTTGGTGGTCAACACAGCCTGCTGATTCCCACCCCCATGCAGCTGCACAGACATGCAAATTAGGCTGTCTTGGAGTCACCATGAGTTGAACAACTTCTGTGTTCTGCCGGGCCGTGCATCTGATTTTATTCTGATGAAGCCGATTGTTACGCGTGCCTGCTGATTCCTGCCCCCATGCAGCTGCACAGACATGCAAATTAGGATGTCTTGGAGTCACCATGAGTTGAAGAGCATCTGTGTTCTGCCGGGCCGTGCTTCTGATATTGTTCTGATGAAGTCGATTGATACGCGTGCCTGCTGATTCCTGCCCTCATGCAGCTGCACAGACATGCAAATTAGGCTGTCTTGGAGTCACCATGAGTTGAACAACTTCTGTGTTCTGCCGGGCCGTGCATCTGATTTTATTCTGATGAAGCCGATTGTTACGCGTGCCTGCTGATTCCCGTCCCCATGCAGCTGCACAGACATGCAAATTAGGATGTCTTGGAGTCACCATGAGTTGAAGAGCATCTGTGTTCTGCTGGGCCGTGCTTCTGATATTGTTCTGATAAAGTCGATTGATACGCGTGCCTGCTGATTCCTGCCCTCATGCAGCTGCACAGACATGCAATTTAGGCTGTCTTGGAGTCACCATGAGTTGTACAGCCTCTGTGTTTTGTTGGGTTAATGCTGGGCTTCCTTTAATATGGTGAAAAATAGCTTTGATTCGGAAAGACACACAGACGGCGTTAATGTTGTTGTTGGTGGTGGTCAACACAGCCTGCTGATTCCCACCCTCCATGCAGCTGCACAGACATGCAAATGAGGGCGTCTTAGACTCACCATGAGTTGAAGAGCATCTGTGTTCTGCCGGGCCGTGCTTCTGATATTGTTCTGATGAAGTCGATTGATACGCGTGCATGCTGATTCATGCCCTCATGCAGCTGCACAGACATGCATATTAGGGTGTCTTGGAGTCACCATGAGTTGAACAACTTCTGTGTTCTGCCGGGCCGTGCATCTGATTTTATTCTGATGAAGCCGATTGTTACGCGTGCCTGCTGATTCCTGCCCCCATGCAGCTGCACAGACATTCAAATTAGGATGTCTTGGAGTCACCATGAGTTGAACAGCCTCTGTGTTTTGCTGGGTTAAGGCCGGGAAATACACACAGACGGAGTTAATGTTGTTGTTGGTGGTGGTCAACACAGCCTGCTGATTCCCACCCTCCATGCAGCTGCACAGACATGCAAATTAGGGTGTCTTGGAGTCACCACGAGTTGAACAACTTCTGTGTTCTGCCGGGCCGTGCATCTGATTTTATTCTGATGAAGCCGATTGTTACGCGTGCCTGCTGATTCCCGTCCCCATGCAGCTGCACAGACATGCAAATTAGGATGTCTTGGAGTCACCATGAGTTGAAGAGCATCTGTGTTCTGCCGGGCCGTGCTTCTGATATTGTTCTGATAAAGTCGATTGATACGCGTGCCTGCTGATTCCCACCCTCCATGCAGCTGCACAGACATGCAAATTAGGGTGTCTTGGAGTCACCATGAGTTGAACAACCTCTGTGTTTTGCTGGGTTAAGGCCGGGCTTCCTTTAATATGGTGAAAAATAACTTTGATTCGGAAAGACACACAGACGGAGTTAATGTTGTTGTTGTTGGTGGTCAACACAGCCTGCTGATTCCCACCCTCCATGCAGCTGCACAGACATGCAAATTAGGGTGTCTTGGAGTCACCATGAGTTGAACAACTTCTGTGTTCTGCCGGGCCGTGCATCTGATTTTATTCTGATGAAGCCGATTGTTACGCGTGCCTGCTGATTCTCGTCCCCATGCAGCTGCACAGACATGCAAATTAGGATGTCTTGGAGTCACCATGAGTTGAAGAGCATCTGTGTTCTGCCGGGCCCTGCTTCTGATATTGTTCTGATGAAGTCGATTGATACGCGTGCATGCTGATTCCTGCCCTCATGCAGCTGCACAGACATGCAAATTAGGCTGTCTTGGAGTCACCATGAGTTGAACAGCCTCTGTGTTTTGTTGGGTTAAGGCCGAGCTTCCTTTAATATGGTAAAAAATAACTTTGATTCGGAAAGACACACAGACGGAGTTAATGTTGTTGTTGTTGGTGGTCAACACAGCCTGCTGATTCCCACCCTCCATGCAGCTGCACAGACATGCAAATTAGGGTGTCTTGGAGTCACCACGAGTTGAACAACTTCTGTGTTCTGCCGGGCCGTGCATCTGATTTTATTCTGATGAAGCCGATTGTTACGCGTGCAAGCCGCCGTATTTGGGAATATTTACATAGAGGCTTTATTATAAGCCCTCCAAAGGTAAGGGGCTGGAACACACTATTCTCCAGACACTGTGGGGAGCCTGAAGGTGATTCTATACAAGCACGATTGCACGTTCAGCATCAATCACTCAAGTTTTTTAATGGATTCTTTGGAGCACTAATTGCACTTTTATATTTATTACATTTTCACTGATTTATTTATTTATTTTTATTGATCGAAAGATCTTTTAAAAGAACATTTTTTTTGGCACGGATTGTGCACTGGACACTTTTCTGAAACACTGCATTATTATTATTGATCATTATCTGATTTTCTTGTGATCTGCACATTATTTATTTATTTTGTTCATGCCCACTTGTGCATGCTACCTTTTTTGGACTATTTTGTGGACTATTTTGTGGACATTTTTATTGAATCATGTTGCACCATGCACTTTTTGATTGAAGCACTTTTTGGATGTCACTATCTTCCTTTATTGTGATCACTGTTTTTAATTATTTACATTGTGCTGAGATTGGCATAATTGTTGTTTCTTTATCTATTATTATTTACCACTCTTATGACTTACCACATTTGATTCCCAAATGTTGGGTGGTCATTCTTTGGACACTATTTTGAGTGGAACACTTTTAGACCCACAGTCGGTGGTGGATTGATGTTTTTTACCTTCACATATTTTGGATTGTCATATATTTCTATTAGGTAATTTTATTGGGCAAGCGCTACTACACCCACCCTGTTTTCACGGACCTGAAACATTGGCGTCCGATCTCTCTTCTGAACGTGGACTACAAAATCCTCGCCAAGGTTTTGGCCAACTGGCTGAAATCTGTCATCGGACAGATCATCCACCCGGATCAAACTTGTGGCATTCCTGGCAGAAGGATTGCAGACAGCCTCGCGCTTGTCAGGGACACGGTCCAGTACATCCAGGACCGCCGTGTGCATGCGGCCCTGGTCAGTCTTGACCAGGAGAAGGCCTTTGACCGTGTCTCCCATGAGTTCATGTGCAGAACCCTGCGCAGGCTTGGTCTTGGGGAACTGTTTTGTTCGTATGTGAATGTAATGTATAAAGACATTTGTAGTTTGGTGCTGGTAAATGGTTGGAAAACTGACCCCTTCGAGGTTCTCTCGGGGGTCAGACAAGGCTGCCCTCTCTCACCTCTGCTTTTTGTTTGCTGTATAGAGCTATTCGCCCAAAGCATCAGACGGAACCCAGAGATCAGAGGGATTACCGCACCAGGACCGGAAAGACGGGAGGTCAAGTGCTCGCTCTACATGGATGATGTGACGGTGTTCTGTGCCGACCAGCGCTCCATCGACACCCTTGTCCAGACGTGCGAAGACTTCGGCCAAGCGTCAGGGGCAAAGGTCAACTGCGAGAAGTCGGAAGTCATGCTCTTCGGAAAGTGGTTCCTGCCTTCTTCTGCACCCATACCGTTCAGCCTCAAAGCGGATTTCATCAAAATTCTTGGAGTCTGGTTTGGAGCGGAGGGCGCAGCCCTGAAGTCCTGGGAGGAAAGACTGGCTAAGATGAGACAGAAGTTTGGACTTTGGAGCAACAGAGTACTTACCATCGAAGGGAAAACACTGGTACTCCGCAGCGAGATTCTCCCTGTGTTGCAGTACCTCGCCCAGGCCTGGCCCCCCCGGGACAACACCTGCAAGGCCATCACCAGGGCGGTGTTTCACTTCATCTGGGGCTCCAAAATGGACAGAGTAAAGAGGACTGTTATGTTCAAGGAACCTCTCAAGGGCGGTAAGGGCGTGCCTGACATTGCCATGCAGTCCCCATGCAGCTGCACAGACATGCAAATTAGGCTGTCTTGGAGTCACCATGAGTTGACCAGCCTCTGTGTTCTGCTGGGTTAATGCCGGGCTTTCTTTAATATGGTGAATAATAACTTTGATTCGGAAAGACACACAGACGGTGTTAATGTACTTACCTGGCAGGGGAGACACCATGATCATGAAGGTGGTTCTCCCAGGGCGAGGCTCGGCTATTGCACACTCTAGGCCGTGCTGATCGTGGTTGTCTTCCCTGCCGCTTCTCGGCCTTTTGGCTGGGACTGGGTGTGGTATCTGTCCTTATCAGTTGTCAGCGGAGCGCTGAAGCACCTCCTACATGGGGAGGGTGGATGCATTCCAATGACGTCATTGCACCTGGAAGGATGGTTTCAGCAGGGACTACGCTGTGCTGCCCGACAGAATACTGGGGGCCGGCCCATGGTTGAGTCTGAGCCATCTGGAAGGGTGCTCCTGGTGAGGATGGGTACTGGACTTGGTCTTTTTGCCGAGTTCTAGTCTGGCCTGCTGGCTGGTGTAAGTGCTATCTCTGTCACCGATCCGGTTGGAGGAGCTGGTAATACCCTGGGATAAGACGGGGTAGAGCCATGCAAATCCGCTGGGTTGACGGAGGGTCTGGAGGGGCTAGTATTGGTGGAGGCTGTTATCTGAGTGGCAGTTCTCCCCAAGAAGACCTTGGAGGGGTGGAGGGCTGCACTGGCCGGTCGGGGGGTGGGATATGGAACGAAAAGCCTATGGTGCATGTGTATCTGAAGATCACTGTGTGTGAGGGACACATTGATTTAAGATACCACGGTCACTGCACCAGATACACGCTTTTTTTAGCACCTGCATCCTGGGCCGGGCCTTTTGGCTAGGACCGGAGGAATTTTTTATTCCTGGCCGGAGGGCCTGGTCATTGTTTCACCACAATGGCCACTTCTTTCACTCTCCTCTCCACTATCCCTTCCCCCACTTTATTTTATTTAAGCCTGTGTTTGTCACTTTTTTGTCTTTTTTTGTTGTGCACGTTTTGTCACTGTGTGATTAGTAGGGTGCGGGTCCTCGGGCCAGCCCTGAACGTCTTGGGAGTGGGTGGACATGGCCTTCTGGCTTAGTTCGCCTGCTCTCATGGGGTCTCCCTTCGGGGGAGCCCCACCTAGTACTGGGAGGGTTCTGTTTCGGCAGTCCCTCCGAGGAAGTTGGGTCCGTGTCGGCTTCGGTTGCTCGGACCACAGTACCTCAGTCCCCGTCTGGAGCCTAACGCCCCGGGGGATCAGGGTTTGGGTCCCTCTTCACAGGAGGACCACTTGACGTTGCACCCGTCTGCACGTTTTTGTGAACACTCTTTATGTGTGTGCACATTTTTTCTGCACCGGGTGGAGTTTTTTTGGGTGTGTTCACACGCCATAGGCTTTTCAAAAAAAAAAAAAAAAAAGTTAATGTTGTTGTTGCTGGTGGTCAACACAGCCTGCTGATTCCCACCCCCATGCAGCTGTACAAACATGCAAATTAGGGGTGTGCATCTGATATTGTTCAGATGAAGTCGATTGTTACGCGTGCCTGCTGATTCCCGTCCCCATGCAGCTGCACAGACATGCAAATTAGGATGTCTTGGAGTCACCATGAGTTGAACAGCCTCTGTGTTTTGCTGGGTTAAGGCCGGGCTTACTTTAATATGGTGAATAATAACTTTGATTTGGAAAGACACACAGATGGCGTTAATGTACTTACCTGGCAGGGGAGACACCATGATCATGAAGGTGGTTCTCCCAGGGCGAGGCACGGCTATTGCACACTCTAGGCCGTGCTGATCGTGGTTGTCTTCCCTGCCGCTTCTCGGCCCTCTGGCTTAGTTCACCTGCTCTCATGGGGTCTCCCTTCGGGGGAGCCCCACCTAGTACTGGGAGGGTTCTGTTTCGGCAGTCCCTCCGAGGAAGTTGGGTCCGTGTCGGCTTCGGTTGCTCGGACCACAGTACCTCAGTCCCCGTCTGGAGCCTAACGCCCCGGGGGATCAGGGTTTGGGTCCCTCTTCACAGGAGGACCACTTGACGTTGCACCCGTCTGCATGTTTTTGTGAACACTCTTTATGTGTGTGCACATTTTTTCTGCACCGGGTGGAGTTTTTTGGGTGTGTTCACACGCCATAGGCTTTTCAAAAAAAAAAAAAGTAAAAATTTTGCAGTACCTCGCCCAGGCCTGGCCCCCCCGGGACAACACCTGCAAGGCCATCACCAGGGTGGTGTTTCACTTCATCTGGGGCCCCAAAATGGACAGAGTAAAGCGGACTGTTATGTTCAAGGAACCTCTCAAGGGCGGTAAGGGCGTGCCCGACATCGCCACATTACTGAAGGTGTTCTTTGCCTGTAACTGCATCCGCAGGACTTTGGTTGACAGAACTGTGGACTCTGGCGGTAACTCCATGTCCCGTTTTTTCCTCCTGCCTCTTTGGAAGTCTCTTGGATGGGACAAATGGGACAGTTCCATCCCCTACAACTGGGATGCTCCATGGTATTACTTGGATACTTTCAAGTTCATCAAGGAGCTGGGACTGCATGGAGTTAAGCCCGACTTGTGGAAGCCAAAAACTATCTACAAGTTGATCAGAGCATCGGACATCTTGGAGTCGATTCCAGGCCTCCCTTCAGCCACTTGCAAAGTGGTTTGGAGGAATGTTTCTTCAAAGAGACTCATCAACAGGCACAAAGATCAGGCATGGATGGCAATCCAAGGGGGATTGCTACTCAGGACATTCTTGCATGCCAGAAACCTGTGCAGATACAGGCACTGCCCCTTTTGCATCATCCAGGAGGAAACATCTTATCATGTTTTCTGGGAGTGCCCCTTTGCACAGGGCCTGTTGACGGCCTTGGAACCTGAACTTAAAGACTTTGTACCACAGACTGCTATTACACACTTTGGTGTGTTAAACGGACTCTTCTGTGGAACTCATTCACAGGAGGACATTGACAGTGCCTGGCGGGTGCTGTGTTGCTTTAAAGACGCTTTATGGTACGCCAGGAACCGCCGCGTACACCACCGGCAGAGGATGTCCATTGAGGACTGTCGCAGACTGACCCTCAGTCTGCTGAGAGACTATACCTTGAGGGACTTTAAGGAGGAAGAGGACGTCTGAAGATTTCCCCTTCCCCCTGACATTGACATTTCTTGACACGTTTTTTTTTTTAACTACTGTTTTCAGGGTAATGCGGCGTCATGCACGATGTGATGTTTCGGGGTTTCACAACTCTGCGGAACACATCAGGCATCATACCGCAGAATGGGCTGAATGAATGTAATTTAATTGTATGCTTGCAACTGTATTGATATGTAGTGTATTTATGCGCTGCGTCGCAATACAGAGAATGTACCCTGTTGAAATTATTTGATTTTTGTATATTTGCTTTGCAAAATAAACTTAAATATTGTCATTTTCACAGTAAACAGTGCATTTTTATAGCACGTTTTGCTGTGAAAATGACAATGGTCACAAGAATGTGTCAAAATTGTCCGATGTGTCCGCCATAATGTCGCAGTCATGAAAAAAATAGCTATCCCCTATTTTGTAACCACTATAAATTGTGCGCAAACCAATCGATAAACGCTTATTGCGATTTTTTTACCAAAAATAGGTAGAAGAATACCTCTTGGCCTAAACTGAGGAAAATATATATATTTTTTATATTTTTGGGGGATATTTATTATAGCTAAAATTAAAAAATATTGCATTTTTTTCAAAATTGTCGCTCTATTTTTGGTTATAGAGCAAAAAATAAAAACCGCAGAGGTGATCAAATACCATCAAAGGAAAGCCAATTTTGTTTGGGAGCCACGTCACACAACCGCGCAATTGTCAGTTAAAGCGATTCAGTGCCGAATCGCAAAAAGGAGCCAGGTCCTTAACCTGCATAATGGTTCGGGTCTTAAGTGGTTAAGCAATGGTCTCCCCCTCTCGATGAAGCACAGGTTTCTCTCTGCTCCAGGGTATCTATCTATTCTCTCAGAATCCTCTGGGCCAGACTTCCCAGGGATTGGCTGGGAATACATAAATATTAAATTGCTGACTAATATGTTCCTACCTCTATTACCCAGAGCTCCTCCAGGTGAACAAGGAGAAGCAAACAATCATGTGGCCTCTGGGAAACAGCCCAAGCCAAAAAAATCAAACCCAGCTCCACTGTCTACAGTGGGCTAAAACTACATTTACCTACATTAACACTTAGGCTCCGTACACACGACCGAACATGTCTGCTGGAACTGGTCCGACGGACCAGTTTCAGCAGACATGTTCGGTCGTGTGTACGGCCGACCGGACAATTGTCCGGCGGATCGGACAGTTTCCAGCGGACAAATGTTTCTTAGCATGCTAAGAAACATGTCCGCTGGAAGCCTGTCCGTCGGACATGTTCGGTCGTCTGTACAGACTCACCGGACATGTCCGATCGGCCAAAAGCCCTCGCATGCGTCAAAGTGATTCGACGCATGCGTGGAAGCATTGACCTTCCAGGGCCGCGCACGTCGCGGCGACGGCGCGGCCACGTCTACGCGTATCGTGTCCGCGCGGATTTCTGTCTGATGGTGTGTACAACCATCAGACAGAAATCCGGCAGCGGACGCAGCGGACATGTCCGCTGAAAACGGTCTGGCGAACCGTTTTCAGCGGACAGATCCGCTGGTGTGTACGAGGCCTTAGCTATAAATCCCAAACAGAATTCTGGGTACAGTGAGCCAAACTAAACATAACAGTTTAACCCCATTGACTACAACGGGCCCAAATGAAATTTACCTATCCTAGCACCTGGCTATGAAGGTGCTACACTAGCATCTATTGTCACTCACAGTGCAACACACAAAAAATATTAGAAGCAGTGCTTTTGTCTCTACTTTCCAGCCATTTGTGGTTTAAAAATTTGAATTAAACCAAGCCATAGCTGTCATCTTGCTCACAAAAGCTACACTTTTTTATGCAATTTAGTAGCTAAGAACTTCAAGAAATGTGTCCAGCAGAGCAGTAAACCAGCTACCCAAATGCATTAGACTAGCACTTTCCACCAGCTGGCTGAAAACGAGTAAACATAAAATACTGATATGCAATAATTCATATTTACACTAATAAAAAGAATATACTTTTTCACAGGTAAAGTACATATAAGGGAGTTGTATTTATTGTCAAATGATATGAATGTCCATCCACTTCTGAGATTTATACAGCTTTGCCACACAGCACAAGCCCTGTCTGGAAGTGCACTTTCCTCCGTCTGCTGTTCAGTAACACATACAGGTCCCCTCCCCACCTCCATCCTGTGAGGAGAAAGTGAAAAGAGAAGCAGCACGCTGGTGAGCTCCTCTCTCTGAAATGCTGCTGTATCAATATGCTGTTTGTACTGCAGCACAACAGATTGGCTCCTTATGCTGCTTCCTCCATTCCCTCTCTGAGTCCAGGTGTACAAAAACTGCAAGAGATAATACCAAGTCAAATTCATGTACCCACACTGCTTGCATAAAAGAACAATTCTTTAATTGTTACAGAGCGGCTTTCATTTGTGTATTTATACCTACCTGGAGTTCAGCTTTATTTTTATTTTTTACTGCTGAACAGAAATTAAAGATAATGAAAATAATTAAAAATACCATACATTCCCTGATTGACTCCCTTCTTACATTTTAATGACAAAACTAAAAAGGATAGTCATGCTCTCAGTCAGGCCATCATGCAAATTATGTACTGATCGTTATGTAGTCCATTTGTAGTTTTTTTGGCAGTGATGAAAACAAGCACTTTTTTTGTAAATGTTCCGGGTAGTTCCAAAGTACATTGCTATAAACCATTTAATGAAACAATGATACAAAAAATAGAGATATAGCACCACCCAGTGCCCATGTGTAAGACTTACAATTGTGTTGTTAATAAGATAATGCTTTTGAACTGAACAGTAAAAGGGAAAAATAAATTGACTTTTAAAAAGATTTTTCTGTTTGTTGAATTCAAACTTAATATTAACATACTGGGCCAGAATAAAGAACAGAACAACTCTGACCAAACAATGTACTGGAGATTTGGAAGATACTGTACAACCTCTGCCCATTACATGCCACAGCCTACATGCTAAATTGAGTGATCAAAAAGAAAAAAGAAAACCTGGAAAAGAGACTTTGTTCCAAAAGCAAACAAATAGTTGGCCTTCTGGGACAACTGGAGGGCAGCAACCTGGTGTCATTTCTGAAACATTGGCTCCGTGTCGAGTTCAGTAAGCCCAAATATTCTCTGTTTAATTATTGAAGGGGTTCATCAAGTCCCTGACCCCTGGGCAACTTCATTTCCCCTCTGTAAAGCAACACCTTAATATGACAATAAACAAAAATGTTATATGTTTAAATATAATTGTATTTGTAATGAACCACCTGGCACCCACCTGGGTGCCTCTGCCAAATTGAGCCTCCTGCCCCCAAACCCTTCCAGCAAACCGATAGCTAATAACAGCCTTTCACCCCAAGCATCATATACAGACAAGATGTTGAGGTAAAGAATAGTACTACTCAGGCTGCGTACACACGATCGGTCAAAATCAATGAAAACGGACTGAAGGACCGCTTCATCTGTCCAAACCGATCGTGTGTGGGCCCCATCGGTCACTTATCCTTCGGTCAAAAAAAGAGAACTTGCTTTAAATTGAACCGATGGACGCCTAACCGATAGGTCTAAACCGATCGTTAGTATGCAAAAGCATCGGTCGAAAGGTCGCGCATGCTCAGAATCATGTCGACGCATGTTTGGAAGCATTAAACTTAGTTTTTTTCAGCACGTCGTGTGTTTTACATCACCGCGTTCTGACTTGATCGTTTTTTTTAACCGATGGTGTTTAGGCACATCAGACCATTAGTCAGCTTCATCGGTTAACCGATGAAACGGTCCTTCAGTCCGTTTTCATCGGTTATGACCAATCGTGTGTACGCGGCCTTATCGGTATGCTGGAAGGGTTTCAAGAGCAGGAGGCATCCAGATAAGGTGTCAGGCCATCTGTCATTTGGTGCCAGTGGTGGGATGCTTCCTGCAGCCTTGGATATCCAAACCACCACAAGGATACAAAGTCCGGTTAGAAGAAGATGAGAGGTAAAAATACCAGCTGCCATGGAAGAGGAATTTTGAAGGAGGCTGCGAGAGATGCAGATGGTGTACAGGGAGCCAGTGCTAGAGAAAGAGAGAAGATTAGCATGGCCCCTGCGCAAGGATGACACGCAAATTCGTTATTGGTGCTCTGATATGGATGGAAGGTGAACCGTTCAGAGCTCAGCAACTTACCCTTAAGGCCTGAAAAGCTTCATGCTGCAACAGGATCTGCTGGCATGACGTATCTTCATTTCAGGAACTTATCCTTTGACGGTGAGGCTTGAAAGCTTCATACTGTAACAGGATCTGCTGGCATGACATAATGGAAAACCAGCTCACGGAAAATCCTGACATTTCCCACCGGTAAACTCAATTTTAGGTAAAAATATTGCGCTCCATCTCATTTGTCCCTAAGCCTTTTCGGATAAAGACTTAAAATTGGAACGATACAGAGAAGATTAGCATGGCCCCTGCGCAAGGATGACACGCAAATTCGTGAAGCGTTCCATATTTCTTGGCGCTCTGATCTGGACGGAAGGTAAACCATTCGGCACTCAGCAACTTGCCCTTTGACGGTGAGGCCTGAAAAGCTTCATGCTGCAACAGGATCTGCTGGCACGACGTATATCTTCATTTCAGGAGCTAGGCGGCAGTGTTCTTTGTCAACCTTCTTTCCTACACATCTCTCGCTTTTCTTTGACCTTCAGAAAACCAAAAAGAAATGTTTTGCCCATTTTCCCTTCTCTCGTGAAATCAGCTGACTTGGTAGTTTGACCGCAGCTGCTTTCACTTCCTGAACTCTCTGGCCCAACAGGAAGTCGTCTGCCTTCCG